>NC_138345.1:40864886-43702386 GCF_046562875.1 Panthera onca
CAAAATGGAGGGTAACATGAGAAAAGTCAGAAAGGTAGCAAGAGGCCAGGTGGTTTCAGGTCATTCCAAGGACTTTGGGTTTTATCCTGAATGAGATGGGCGGTCGTTACAGGGTTTGAGCAGAGAACATGTTCTGATCTGACTTCTGTCTAAAAAATGTCTCCCTGGTTAGAGAATAGATTTTAGGGAAACCAAGGAGGAGGATGCAGGTGGGCTAAGATACTATTGGATTAATCCAGCTGAGAGATGATGGTGGCTTCCACCAGGAGAGCAGGCAGTGAAAAGTGGGTATCATTTTGAAGGTAAACTTAATGAAATTGGCTAATGGGATAAAGTCAAGGATGAGTCCAAGGTTGTTTGGCCTGAGGGACATTAAGTATGAAGTTGCCTTTTACCAATACAGGAAGACTTTAGGAGGAGGTCCAGGGAGTGAAGGAATCAGGAGTCGAAATTTTTTTTATGTTTATTTATTTATTTTGAAGGGGGAGAGGCACAGTGGGGGGGGGGGAGGCGGAGAGAGAGAATCCCAAGCAGGCTCCACGCTGTCAGTGCAGAGCCCAACACGGGACTCAGTCTCACAAGCTCACAAACTGTGAGATCATGACCTGAGGCAAAGTCAGAGCCACTCAGGCGTCCCGGGAGTTGAATTTTAGATACAAGTTAGAAATTTAAGTAGAGAATGACATAGTCAGAAATTCAATATATGAAGTTCAGGAGGAGGTCTGGGCAGCAGCTAAAACTGGGAGACATTAGCATATGCTTGCTGTTAAAGCCATGAGTCCAGATGACAGGGCCTATGAATATGTGACAACAGGAGAGAGAAGAGGTCCAAGGACAGGGCCAGGAGGTCAGGCTGGCGAGGAGAAAGGGGCAAAGGAGACCAGGAAGGAGAAGCCAGTGAGGAGAGAGGACAGAGTGGAGGATCCAGGAATGCTAGCAGAGAAAGTGCTTCGAAAGGAAGGAGCAGTGACCCCAGCCCAGTGCTGCTGGTGGGTCAAGTTACATGAGGAGAGAGGTGTTCAGCTTCCTTAGTAACCAGGGAAATGCAAATCAAGGCCACAGGAAGTACCATTTGACATCATTCGACTGGTAATAATGATGAACCCTGACAAGACCATGTGTGGGAAGAGGTTTTATTTAAATACAGCAACAGGTTCTCCTGTATATGGTTAGAAGTGTAAATAGGTACAACGACTCTGAGAAACAACTCGGCCTTTTTCCCACGATGTTTCGATGTTTTGGCATGACGTTATACAGCTCAGCAATTCCTCTCCTAGGTATCTGCTCGACAGAAATGCCTGCACGGGCGCACCCGGAGATGCGTAAATAATGTTCTCAACGGTGCTGTTTCTTGTTGTGAAGAGCTAGAATGGCCCAAGAGGTCATTGCAGGAGAGCAGATAACTAAATTGTTTTCTTTGCAGGATGAAATACTACATAGCAGGGAACAGGAATGAACGGAGTCACCCTTTTAAAAACATAAGTCAGATCAGGTACTCCTCTGCTCAAACCCCTCAATGGCTTTCCTCTCTCTTGGAGTGAGGGCCAGGCTTTTCAAGGGTCTGCAGACTCTCTGCCCCACCTGGCCCGCACTACATCTCTGTCCTCATCATTTTCTCTCTGGCTCGGGCTGAGCCTGTGCCCGCCTCCACTTCCTGTTCCTTCTGCCTGGAGAGCCCATCCCCTAGGTACACCCTGGCACATTTCCTACTGCTCTTCAAATTTTTTTTCAAAGTTTATTTATTTTTGAGAGAGAGAGAGAGAGAGAGCACGAGTGGCCGAGGGACAGAGAGAGAGGGAGACACAGGATCTGAAGCAGGCTCCAGGCCCTGAGCTGTCAGCACAGAGCCTGACACGGGGCTCGAACTCACAAACTGTGAGATCATGACTTGAGCCGAAGTCAGACACTTAACCCACTGAGCCACCCAGGTGTCCCTCCACAGCTCTTCAAATGCTGGCTCCTCACTCAGGACTTCCCAGCCAGCCCTTCTTGTCATCATCTATCTTCCTTAACCTGCTGTTTTTCTTTTCATAGCCCCTGTCACCCCAATTTGTCTCTCCTGACCAGAATATAAGCTTGGGGTGGCAGGGAGGGTGGGGGGTGGGCGGGGTAGGACATTGTTTAGTTCTAGTGCCTGACAAGGTGCCCAGCACCAGGGCCACCCCCAACAGTGGGCAAGGCAGTCCTGGGCAAATGTTCCTTTTCTGGGCTGCTGTCTAGTTAAACAATTTGAGCCACACAAAATCAACAGGTCAGCACCATTCCAGAGCTCAGTCTTCTGTGATCCCATACCAGCCATCAGGAGCAAGCAGACTCAGGTTGTTCTCCTGGAGCTGAGGCCTGGCTGCAGAGTCTCCCTCCCCCCACCCCACCCCCACCCCACCCCGGGACTCCTCAGGTCAAGTTCATGCATGGCATAGAGGGTCAGAGGGCACGCTGGAGTGGGAGCTGGGGCAGTGGAGGCTGGGGCCAGGTCTAAAGGTGGTACTGCTTGTACACGGAATGTATCACTAAAAATTATTGAATGAATACACTGAACTTGATTTTTTTTTCCTTCTCTCTTCTTCTGTCCAAACTCTGACTAAGAGACAGTAAGCGCTCGTCTAAACAGAAGCTCACTGCCACTGAGTGAAGTTTGCCAGCTCACAGAGAGGGACAGGCACAGAGGACAGCAGAGGGGCCCCTGTCCATGCCCAAGGCTGGGTCGTCTGAGGGTATCATTCAGAGGACCAGAGCATCTTGATGTCCACGAATGGGTTTTCTGGGCTTCATGGTTCAGGTTGTCAACCTACAACACTCACATGGGTGATACAGTCTCCGCTGCCTTCGTTAGGGACCTTAGCTGGAGCCACAGGCCACATCTCCCAAAGGTGAGGCTTTTCAAAGACCCTGAGGAAGCCAGGCTGGGGGATGGGTGGGGGCACCAGGTGAGGCCCCACTCCTCTTAGGGACCGGAGCATATAGAGGGCAGGGCCCAGCCTCTCTGCTCCCTGGACCTTGACGTGAACATGGGGGTCTCGTGCAAAGTGCTGGCCATAACTCACCTTCCTTGTCATCTCATCAGGTCTCACAACAAAGGTGTGGTGATCCTCATTTTTACGAATGAAGAAACTAAGGCTCAGGAAGGATAAGTGACTGGCCCAAATCAACACAATAAGTGATGGAAATGGAGTCAGGACTTAAGCATGTGTGTTTGCCCCCAAAGCCCACAGCCCCAGCATCCGATACCCCGTGCTTCCCAGAAGCCCCAAGGCCTCCAGGGCCTGGGAAGCCTGACTCTACGGTGCTTTGTGTGCATCCTTCAAAGCCCCTAACAGGCAACAGAGCACATGCGGATGCCTAAGAGGCAGAGGAGGGGTTCTGAACACAAAAGCCCAAAGCGGAGGGGGCAACTGTGGGCTTCGTGGTGGGTGTTTACCTGAGCAGAGAGTCTGACAGACACTGAAATGTCAAGTGCCGTTTCAGACCAGACCCTCTCGCCCTCTGGCCAGGGTGCTCACACACTGCCGACAAGTCACAGGGGAGAACGAACAAACCACAGAGATGTGTGGGAGCCCCAGAGCCCTCAGCTGAAGTAGACTGGGGACCTACCCTGGCAACCGAGTTTCACCTGCCACCAGCTAGACAGATGGAGGCGGCCTCCTCACCTAGCCAGTCCCAGGAAGGGCCGTGCCTGGGTTGGCCTCAGACACTGTCTCATCCCAGCTCCCGTGGGAGAAGGAGCCAGACCCCACCGGCGCAAGAGCACCTGAGAGGGGGAAGCTGCTGACTCTCAAAGAATTCTTGGAAAGCATCTGTCCACCCCCAGGGCCCCCAGAGGAAGGCCTGGAGCCAAAAGGAACACTCTGGGTGAAAGAAGGTAGAATTCCCCTGTAAAGGAAAACGTGAGGGAGTAAATTTTATTTCTGAGAGGGAGAGGATAGCAACAACAGAGGGCAGAGAAAGGAAGAGGAAGGAAGATGAGGAAGGGAGAATGCAAAGCAACTGCAGTGCTGGGGCTGTAGAAATGGCTACAGGAAGCCTGTATGAGAACATGTGGTCTAATATCCAATTCGTAGTCATCGCCAACGCTCTGTAAATTCTCTCCATCTCCCCAGTCCATCAGTAAAACCTGCCACACAGACACTTATTGGTGGTGTGGGAAGGAGGTGAGTTTTGAAATAAAAGAAAAAGTTCCGAGGTTGACAGACAGGATCTGCTCAGGCAAGAGGGATAAGATGGCTGCCTGGGCAGAAGCAGGAACTCGGGGCCAAGTGACCAAGGGAATGCATTCCAACCTCCACCCCAGGCAATCTCAGAAATCCTGAGGAATACTCTGGACTTTCCACAACATGGGTGAAGGAAGGAGCCACTCTTATCCTGATATTGAGAGGTGGAGTGACTCAGCTACCCAGCAGCCTCCTTTCTGGTAAGAAGCATGTTCATACTTTCCATCTGGTTCTAACCATGACTTCACACATCTCTGCTCTGGTCACCCGGGTGTTGGTTTTCGTGTATCCCACCCAGCAAGAATTCTTGTGTCCACTATGTAGGAGGTGGCCCCTTGATGACTGCCTGCCACCGTAGCTCTGCGACCCTGAGTTAACCTCATCATTCCTCTGAGTCTTCATTTTCTCACCATTAACAGGGATCCCAACATCTACCTCCCAGGTCGTAGGGATTAAACAGAAAGCGCCTATGATGGTTAGTTTTATGTGTCAACTTGGCTTGACCACAGTACACAGATATTTGGTTAAACAGTATTCTGGGTGTTTCTGTGAAGGTGTTTTTGGGTAGGATTTACATTAAAACTGGTGTACTTTGAGAGGTGGCTGAGTGGCTCAGTCAATTGGGCATCCGACTCTTGGTTTCAGCTCAGGTTGTGATCTTGTGGTTCATGGGTTCCATCTCCGCCCTGGGCTCTGTGCTGACAGCTCAGAGCCTGGAGCCTGCTTCAGATTCTGTGTCTCCCTCTTTCTCTGCTCACTCTCTGTCTTTCTGTCTCTCAAAAATAAACATTAAAAAAATTAAAAAATTAATAATAAAAAATAAATAAAATTGGTGTACTTTGAGTAAAGCTGATTGCCCTCCATTATATGAGTAGGCCTCATCCAATCAGCTGAAGGCCCGAATAGAACAAAAGACTAACCTTCCTGAGCAAGAATTTCTCCAGCGGATGGCCTTTGGACATGAACCACAACCTTGGCTCTTTCCTGGACTTTCATCCTGACTGCCCACCATGCAGATTTTGGACTTGCCAGCCTCCATAATTACATGAGCCAATGTTGAAAAACAAATCACTATTTATATATTAAGAGGCGCCTGGGTGGCTCAGTCGGTTGGGCGACTTTGGCTCAGGTCATGATCTCTCAGTCTGTGAGTTCGAGCCCCGTGTCGGGCTCTGTGCTGACAGCTCTGAGCCTGGAGCCTGCTTTGGATTCTGTGTCTCCTTCTTTTTCTGTCCCTCCCCCAATTGTGCTCTGTCTCTGTCTATCAAAAATAAATAAATGTAGAAATTTGTTTAAAAATACGTGTGTACGTATATATATGTATGTATGCATATGTATATATGTATGTGTATGTATATATGTATGGATGTGTATGTATATATATATGCATGAGTGTGTATATGTGTGTGTATGTGTGTGTATGTTTATATGTATGTATACACACACATACATATAAACATACACACACATACACACACACACACACACACACACACACACACACACACACATATCCTACTGGTCCTGTCTCTGGAAAGCCCTGACTAATAAAACCCCTCACCATATCCAATATGCTATAAGTGTAGAGTCACAACCCTTGCCTCCAGGGCTGCTGTGAAACCAAGGAGATAAGCTTTGTACAAAAGATAGGTCATATCAGCCCTGGGTCTTATCAGATCTTCAGCCTCCCTGCTGTGGGGATGCAACCAAAGTCCATGTGACTCTGAAGCAGTCTTTAAGAGGCCATGGTGGTCTCTGTCATGAGGGCTGGCCCTTCTGCGTAAACAACCTCCCTGATCACTCCTCTGGTGGGCAGGGGCATGCTTTCTTGCGGGTGTACGATTGTTGGGTGAAACATCACCATCTTCTTCCAGGAGAAATGTTCGCTGCGGTGTCAAAGGTCCAGAGTGTAAAATCCAAGAGGTATACAGCAAGCTAAAGAGGCTCGAACATGAAAGTGCCCCTGGAAAAACTGGCCATTGCTTTCATTTTGCAGATGGGGAACAGAGGCACAGAGAGGAGAGGCTTTTTGCATAGGACAGTTCGGCACAGAACCAGGAGCACAGCCCTGGCCCACTGACATCACGACGGGTTTCAGGTAACCTACGTCATTGAGAAACAGGTTAAGGGACTTTCTCTAGATCACCACACAATAATTAGTGGAGCTGGGATTTGAACGCAGTTCCACCACGCTTTGAAACCCGTGCTCTTGTGACCACCCCTAGATGGGAAGGTAAGAGACATCCTGGACACAGACACACACCCACACAGTTGTCTCCATTCTCATGTTTCTGTTTCCATGCTTCTCCCTTTGACTTCTCTTGAACCAAACCACCACCTTGAAACTCTTTTCCCTTCCACAGTTGAAATTCTTTCCCTTCCACAGTTGCAGAAAGATCTACATTATTAAAATGTCATTCAGCACACGTTTAATGGAGTGTTTTATGCTGCGTGCCAAATCTCGACAAATTTGCCAAACAGTTCCGTTGGGGGAAGGGGTGCACAGACAAGAAAATGGGCAATTACAGTCCAAAATAAGGGATCTGAGACAGAAGGGGACACCTAGAATCTACAGTGAGGGCGCTTAGGTTGTATGTATTGGGGCGGGGGGGGGGGGTCTTAGGAAATACTTCCCTGAGAAAGTATAATTTTAGCTGAGACCAAAGATATTTCAAGAGTTGACTAAGAAAGTAGGGAGAAGTGGGGAAGGCACCTGCCAGTGAACAGCATGTTCAAGGCTGGAGGCTTTTGAAAGCATGTATCTGATCAAACACTGCCACCCCCACCTCTGACTAGCAGCCCTCCATGGCCTCCCAGGCCCAAATGAAAAAATCCAAACTTCTTAACAATGGCTTACATTTAGTTGGGGCAGTTTAGAATATCTCTGTGATGTTCAAGTGGGATGGCAGGTAGAGTAGCCATGAGAGCCAAGAGATAGATCAGAAGGAAGATGGCAGCCAGGGTGAAGGATGGGAGCTGGCCATGGAAGTCTTCCAAGCCGAGGCAGGATACAGAGTCATTGGGGATGCAGCAGGAAACACCCATTGGAGAATGTCTGAAAAGTGCCATTGTACGAGCCAAGAGATGTTAAAAAGAAGGCCAGCTACAGGCCAAACTCAGAGTCAAGTGCTCCCAGGACAGCAAACCAAGACTTAACTGCAGTTTCAACTTCTCCAGGAGTAGAATTTTTTGTTTCCTTTTGTAAAATAAGATCCACACCCAGCATGGAGCCCAAGGCAGGGCTTGAACTCACAACTTTGAGATCAAGAATCAGATGCTCAACCCACTGAGCCACCCAGGCACCCCTCTAGGAGTAGAATTTTAAGTCAGTCAATCTGGAATTTTCTGGTCAGCTCCAATGAGGTAATGTGTCCCACGGGCCCTCTCCATGCCTCAAAAGATGAGGAAATCCACCTAGTCAGACACCCCCTGCCCTACCCCCTAAAGGAAGACGATCTGGGGGCTCCTCGCTGGCTCAGTCAGTAGATCAGGTGACTCTTGATCTTCGGGTTGTGAGTTCAAGCCCCACGTTGGGTGTAGAGATTACTTAAAAATAAATAAATAAAGGAAGGAAGGAAGGAAGATGACCTGGCCTGAAACAATCTTTTGCTTTTGCTAATAATATTCTTGCCCTCCTCCCTATAAAAACCCTCCATTTTGAACAACTCCCAGAAGCTCCCCTCTGCTTGCTAGGTGGGATGCTGCCCAATTCATAAAATACTTAATAAAGCTTTACTCAGTTGGATTTTGTTTTTTAGCAGAGGTCACTGCCCTTGCACAAATCGGTTTACTAGGCCACTGCACACAGAAGGCAGGTAGTGACGTGGCTAAGCACACCGGCTCTGGAGGCAGATGGCCTGGCTTTGAAACCAGAATTATTTACTTCCTGCACATGGGTTGCGCTCAGTGTGATTGCCTTTAACCTCTGGCCTCAGTTTCTTCATCTATAAAATGGGCTAGTAGTAGCACCTACCTCTTTGGCTTGTTGTGGTGAGGATTAAAAGGGTCGGGACATGGGGCGCCTGGGTGGCTCAGTCGGTTAAGTGTCCAAATTTGGCTCAGGTCATGATCTCGTGGTTCATGAGTTCGAGCCCCATGTCAGGCTCTGAGAGCCTGGAGCCTACGTCAGATCTTGTGTCTCCCTCTCTCTCTGCCCCTTCCCTGCTTGGGTTGTCTCTCTCAATCTCTCTGTCTCTCTCTCTCTCTCTCTCTCTCTCTCCCTCTCTCTCTCTCAAAACTAAATGAGAATTTAAAAACTAAAAAAAATTTCGTAAAGGGTCAGAACATGCAAGTTCTGGGGGCTTAGAGCAGCCCCTGACACATAGAGCTCAATAAATGTTTGATCTAGAAACACTAGGGCTAAGGAGTGAATGGAACCGGAGGTGATGGTACTGAGTGTAAGCTAATCTTTCAAAAAATTTGGAGTGGAAGAGGAAAACAGTGGAAGGTGATGGGGGAAGCAAGGGAGGGTTTGCTTTTTAAGACAGGAAGAAATACTGATTTGAAGGAGCCAGAGGAGAGAGGGGTTCAAGATTTGGGGAGTGCAGGAGAGGAGTCAGGTTTCAAATGCCCAAGAGAGGGTGAGAGGGAGGTGAGGTGGGGTAGATGCCCATAAATGGGTAAGTGGGTGTGGGTGGGAGGGCCAGGAGGCCTTCTATTTACTCCCTGAGCTAGAGGTGACTGCCACCAACTCAAAATAAGGAGGTGAGTGGGAAACAAGCAGAGAAGATCCGACCTGCCCTTAAGAAAAATGGAGGAAACCACTTCCAATTCAGTCAGGCTGAGAATAACCCCTCACCTCAGAGGACTTGACAATTCACAGGACTATTTCTCACCTCATCTTCATTCCACACCCCACAGCAACCCCAAGGAACATTCCCCGTCACCCTTTTGCGGGAAGGAATCAGCCTGAGGGGGGTTAAGGCCCTGACTTGGCAGTGAGACGCCAGACACAGAGACGGGCTTTCTGAGTGGGGCCTCTGCACTCTCTCCTGCTGGCCTTGTTGGTAGTGCACGCCCACACCACACCGACACTTGTGCGCGTGCCCCCCCACACCCCTCCCTAAGTAAGGGCGGTCCCCCTCTCACCGTTGCAGAAAGGCGCCTCGGAATGCAAATGAGCCAGGGCCACCGGGCTGTAGGGTTGATCTCAAATCTGCTCTCTCCAGGGGAGAAGCTAGTTAATTATTCATGCATTAAAAAAACAAGGTGCAGGACAATGGGAATAGTATGCTGACATTTATGTAATAAGTGGGGGGAAAGAATGTGTATGTGAATGTGTTTGCTTATGTGCATGAAACATTTCTGGGAGGCAGAAACCTCTGCCTCAGGGGTGGGAGCTGCCAGACAGGAAGGAGGCAGATTTTTTAGTGTATTCCCTCCTGTGCCTTTTGAAAAACAAATTTAATGTTTGCTTGTTTATTTGTTTGTTTGTTTATTGAGAGAGACAGACAGACAGACAGACAGACACAGAATCCGAAGCAGGCTCCAGGCTCTGAGCTGTCAGCACAGAGCCCGACGTAGGGCTGGAACTCACCAACTGCGAGATCACGACCTGAGCCAAAGTCTGAGGCTTAACCAACTGAGACACCCAGGTGCCCCCCTCCTGTGTCTTTTGAATCTGAAAATATTGAATAAGTAAATATATGCTTTAAAATACAAACTAGCGCTTTGACTATTACAACCCACCCCACGACCGAGCTATGTTGTGATGTCATGACTGGAAATTCATGGTTCCACCCCATGGTCCTTCTGGCCCTTCCTTTCCCTCCTCCCTGGCTTCTGGTCCAAATCTTACCCCTACTTCAGACTCTGGCCCTGAGGCATCCCTATGAACCACAGGAGCCAGTGACCCAAGTGTGGGCCACCACAGGCCACCAGGCCCTGACCCCTGTGAGTGTGGCAGGGCAGACCACATCAGGCTCTGTGATCTGGGGCTATCCACATGCATTTCTTCCAGTTGCCACAATCATCCTCGCTCAATTAGATCAAAAAAGAGGGGACTCTCGTAAGGAGTTTACAGCGAGAAGAGACTGAGGATTCCAGGAACAGCCATAAGTGGGCCTTCTAATTCAGCAGGGGGACAGTGCTCAGCACCCGGGGCTCAGAGCCCAGACCACCTCTCCCGTGGGCTGCCTCTTTTTCTCTTCCTTCTGGGCATCTTCCTGCTTGGGTCCCCTCTGCTCCAAGGCCCAGCCCATCACCAGCACCTCCCATGTGGGCACAGCCCTGACACCAAAGCCCCGGTCCAGGCCCTGGTTCAGGATGACTTCTCTCAGAAGGGCTGAAGGCAGGGCGGTCTCCAGCACCTCCAGGCTGGCCTGGCCTCACCTGACACCCAGCACTGCCTCTCCTGGATATGTTCCTGGGAACAGAGGCGTGGACACCTTCCCCGAGTCTAAGAGCCAGAAGAAATATCTCTGATATTTGCTACAAGGGAGAAGGTCCAGATTTATAAATACCTGACTACAAAGGGCCCACACAGGCACAGCCCTCCCTCTTCTCTCCTCTGCCACCACAGCCTCAGGCAGCCACCCCACTTGCTGCCTGTGCCAGGCTCCAGCAGTAGGAAAAATATTGGGAGATGTTGGACAATCCATGCACACAAAAAGTAAAGAAAAATAAGCCAAGAAACAGCATAGGGTTTTAAATCAGAAAGATCTAAGTTTTATTTCTACATCTGCCACCTACTACCTCTTCCATCTCAGGCCACTGAACCCCTCTGAGGCTCAGTTTCTTCACCTGTGACGTGGGAGTAACAATATCCAATTCACAGGGTCCACATGAAACTTAAAAGAAATAATGCGTGTGACAAAGCACATAGTAGGTGCTCCATAAATGACCTTTACCCCTTCCCCTCTGCAGGTACTTTTCTTCTGTCTTCCCTGCAATAAGTTCCTTTCACTTAAGGAAGGACAGTTTCTGTCGGCTGCGACCAAGAATGCAGACTGATAGGGGCTGTGACCCTCTCTTGACCTCATCTCACAGGCCCCACATAGCTTTACAGTGGGGGACACTTGTCATGTTTTCTTGCTGCCCAACACCTTCGAATACCCTCCCTGTGTCTGGGGAATTCCTCTTTTCCAAGGGAGAAGTCAGGAAACAGGCTTTATGAGCCTCCTTTGTAGCTGGGGACCAGGCATGTGACCCACGTCCCACCAACCAGATATAACTAAATGAGGTCTACCGTGCAGGTGAAGAAAGAGCCTAAGGAGGCAGCTACCATGCGGGACGCAAGCCCTAGTGATGGAAGGGTTGGAGGCTCCAGCGTCTGGGGGCCAGCATGGGCAGCATGGGATGCACTGCCCTTACCCAGGGAGGGTGGTGGGCAGAGATAGGGTGCTCAGAGATTTGGTCTCTGATGTGGTCTTCTGATGTGGTCAGAGATAGGGTCTGTGTTGCCCACAAACTAGTTTCCCTGGTCCTCCCCGAGGTTCCCTGGGAATCAAATATTCTAAAACAAATTCCTTTTCCAACCACAACAAGAATGACTGCTATATTTTGCAACTAAGGACACTGATACACACACACATATACAGTACCTGATGTTTTTATTTCAGCCTTATCTAGGTATAGTTGATACAAAAAGTTGGAAGACTTTTAGGGTGTACATCATCAGGGTGATTTGATATACATATACACTGTGAGAGGGGACCCCCCCATTCTAGTTCATTAACAGCTCCATCACTGCACATACATATTCTTCCTTCTTTCCTTCATTTCTTCCTTCCTTCTTTCTTTTCTTTTCTCTTCCTTTCTTTCTTTTCCTTTCTTTCCTTTCTTTTCTTTTTCTTTTCTTTTCTTTCCTTTTCTTTCTTTTCCTTCTTTTCTTTTTTCTTGGTGAGAACATTGAAGTTATACTCTTATCACTTTCAATTATACAATACATTATAGTTACTTATAGTCACCATGGCTATATATCAGTTCCTCAGACTTTATTCTCTTTTTAAGATTCCACAGATAAGTAATATCATATGGTATTTGTCTTTCTCTGTCTGGCTTATTTCACTTAACATAATGCCCTCAAGATCCATACATGTTGTTCCAAACAGTAGGATTTCCCTCTTTCTCATGACTGAATATTATTCCACTGTACGTATATATTACATCTTCTTTACCCATTCATCCACTGATCGACTCTTCGGTTGCTTCCATATCTTAGTTGTTGTAAATAATGCTTCAGTGAACAGTGCAGATAATCTCTTCAATATCCTGTTTTCCTTTCCTTTAAAGTTTAC
The DNA here is from genome assembly GCF_046562875.1 of Panthera onca. Lineage (NCBI taxonomy): Eukaryota > Metazoa > Chordata > Mammalia > Carnivora > Felidae > Panthera > Panthera onca. Next base: position 40,877,332 of record NC_138345.1, read on the forward strand.
TTTTTTTTTTATTTTAAGAGGTGCAGAGGGAGAGGGAGAGAGAGAATCTCAAGCAAGCTCTATGCTGTCAGTGCAAAGCCCAAGGCAGTGCTCGACCCCATGAGATCATGACCTGAACATAGATTAAGAGTTGGAGGCTTACCTGACTGAGCCACCCATGCACCCCCACAGTAGTCTCTTAATGATCATTTGTATTTATGTGATCATTTGTTTTGGTTCTAATGTTTCCTCTTTCGTTTATAATTTTGTCTGAGTCCCCTTTTTGTGTTGAATCTAGCTAAAGCTTTGTCTATTTTTGTAATCTTTTCAAAAAAACTCAGCTCCTAGGGTGCCTGGGTGCCTCAGTTAATCCTCCAACTTTGGCTCAGGTCATGATCTTGCAGTTTGTGGGTTCAAACCCCTGTGTGGGGCTCTATACTGACAGCTCAGAGCCTGGAGCCTGCTTCAGATTCTGTGTCTCCCTCTCTCTCTGCCCCTCCCCCACTCGTACTCTGTCTCTCTCAAAAATAAATAAACATTTAAAAAAAACCCAGCTCTTAGTTTCGTTGACCTTTACTATTGTCTATTTAGTCTCTATTTCATTTATTTCCACTCTGATCATTGTTATTGCCTTCCATCTACTAACTTTGGGCTTAGTTTATTCTTAGTTCCTTGAGGTATAAAGTTGTTTATTGAGGCCTATTTTCCCCTTAATGTCAGTATTTATCACCATGAACTTATCTCTTAGAAATCCATACATTTTAGCATGTTGTATTTCCATTGTCATCTGTCTCAAGATTTTTAAAATTTCTCCTGGTTTTGTCTTTCACTCATTGGTTGTTCTGCAACATGTTTTTCAATATTCACGTATTTGTGAATTTTCCAGTTTTCTTCTTTTGATTCTAGTTTCTTACCATTGTGGTTGGAAAAGGTGCTTGAGATTATTTCAGTCTTCTACAATTTATTAAGACTTGTTTTGTGCCCTAGCATATAATCTATCCTGGAAAATATTTCGTGTGCATTTGAGAAGAATGTGTATTCTGACACTGTTTGATAGAATGATGTAAAATAGTCCATCTTGTTTAACATGTAGTTTAGGTACCATATGTTTCCATATTGATTTTCTGTCTGGATGATTTGTCCATTATTAAAAATAAGGTAGTGAAGTCCCCTATTATTATAATACTTCCCTCTATTTCTCCCTTCAGGTCTATTAATATTTGCTTTATACATTTAGGTACTTCCATATTGGGTCCGTAAATATTTACAAATCTTATATCCTCTTGTTGGATTGACTCTTTATATTATTAAATAATGACCTTCTTTGTCTCTTATTATAGTCTTTGGCCTAATGTCTATTTTTGTCTGATGTGGGTATAGCTACCCCTACTTTCTTTTGGTTTCCATTTGCATGGAATATCTTTTTCCATCACTTTACTTTCAGTCTGTGTGTGTCCTTAAAGCTAAAGTGAGTCTCTTGGAGGCAACATAGGTCTCCTCCTAGGTCTTTTTTTTTTAATTCCATTCGTCCACTTTATGTCATTTGATTAGAAAATTTAGTCCATTTACATTTAAAGTAATTATTGATAAAAATGGACTTATTATTGTAATTTTGTTCATTGCTTTCTGGCTGTTTTGTAAACTTTTTGCTCTTTCCTCTCTTGCTCATTTCTTTGTGATTTGATGATATCCTGTAGTGGTATGCTTAGCGACCTTTCTCTTTATCTTTTGTGTATTTTGCTATAGAGTTGTGCTTTGTGATTACCATGAGGCTTACTTCAAACATCTTAATTTATAGCACTCTATTTTAAGCTGATAGCAACTTAAGGTTAGACACATACTAAAGCTCTATATTTTTATTCTCCCCTCACATACATTTTATGCTTTTAATGTTACAACTTACATCATTTTCCCTTGGGTACCCATTCACAAGTTATTGTTGTTATAGTTATTTTTAATAATTTTGTTTTTTTTTAAATGGGCTTCACACTTTTTTTTTTTTAACGTTTATTTATTTTTGAGACAGAGAGAGACAGAGCGTGAACAGGGGAGGGGCAGAGAGAGAGGGAGACACAGAATCTGAAACAGGCTCCAGGCTCTGAGCTGTCATCACAGAGCCCGACACGGGGCTCGAACTCACCGACCGTGAGATCATGACCTGAGCCGAAGTCGGATGCTTAACCGACCAAGCCACCCAGGCGCCCCAATAATTTTGTTTTTTAACCTTCATACTACATTTATAAGTGATTTACCCCCCACCATTTTACAGTATTCTGAATGTAACTATATGTTTATCCATACTAGTAAGATTTATACTTTCATATGTTTTTCTGTTGCTAATTAGCATCCTTTCATTTCAGCTTTAAAACGTCCCTTTAACATTTCTTGTAAAGCCAGTCCAGTGGGGATGAGCAGCTTTTGCTTGTCTGGAAAACTCTGTCCTCCAATTCTTTTTTTCTTTTTTTAATTTTTTTTAATGTTTATTTATTTTTGACAGAGAGAGAGAGAGAGAGACAGAGCATGAGTTGGGGAGGGGCAGAGAGAGGGAGACACAGAATCTGAAGGAGGCTCCAGGCTCTGAGCTGTCAGCACAGGGCCTGACATGGGGCTCGAACTCACAAACCATGAGTTCATGACCTGAGCCAAAGTCGGACGCTCAACCGACTGAGCCACCCAAGTGCCCCTCTCTCCTTCAATTCTAAAGGACATTGTTGCTGGATAGAGTGTTCTTGGTTGGCAATTTTTTTTTTCTTCAGCACTTTGAATATACATGCCACTTTCTTCTGGTGTGAAAAGTTTCTGCTAAATAAAAACCCATTGGGTCTTATGGGGCCTCCCTTGTATGTAACAGTTTTTTCTTCTGCTGCTTTTAAGATTTTCTTCTTGTTTTTAACTTTTGACAATTCAATTATAATGTGTCCCATTGTGGGTCTCTTTGGATTCCTCTTGACTGGAACTTTCAGGGCTTCCTGGATCTGAATGTCTGTTTCTTTCCCTAGGTTAGGGAAGTTTTCAGCCTTATTTCTTTGAATAATCTTTCTGCCTCTTTCAATCTTTCTTTTCCTCCTGAGACTTCTATAATGCATATATTGATTTACTTAACTGTATCCCATAAGTCTCTTAAGTTATCTTCACTCAGAGATGGGGCGCCTGGGTGGCTCAGTCAGTTAAGCTTCTGGCTTCGGCTCAGGTCATGATCTCATGGTTCGTGGGTTTAAGCCCCGCGTCAGGCTCTGTGTTCTCGGTTCAGAGCCTGAAGCCTGCTTTGGATTCTGTGTCTCCCTCTCTCTCCACCCCTCCCCCCACCACTCTCTGTCTCTCAAAAAATGAATAAACGTTAAAAAAATTTTTAAGTTATCTTCACTCTTTTTCTTTTCTCTCTCTTTCTTTTCCTCTTCTGATTGGATGAATTTCACTGTCATATTTTTGAGTTTGCTGATCCTTTCTTCCATTTATCTAGTCTTCTGTTGAACCACTCTATTAAATTTTTTAGTTCAGTAATTGTATTCTTCAGTTCTATGATTTACGTTTAGTACTTCCTTATATTTTCTCTCTCTTTGTTGAAATTCTACCGTGTTCATCCATTGTTCTTCTAACTTTAGTGAACATCTTTATGGTCTTTTTTTTTTTTTTTCGGAACTGTTTATACAGTAAATCCCTTATCTCTATTTCATTAAGGTCTGTTTCTGGAGTTTTGCATTGTTCTTTTGTTTACAACATATTCCTTTGTTTCTCCACTCCTCTTGACTCTTTGCATTGGTTTCTGCACATTAGATAAAACAGACTTCATTCCCAGTCTTGAAAGATTGGTAAGGTAGGAGATGACCCTTATTGTTCAACACAGCCTGAGCCTTTAGTTGTCTCTCAAAATTATGTGACTTTCCAAGCCACCTTCCTTGCTCTTAGTGGCTCCCAGTAGTTTAGCATGTGCCAAGACCTGTTAGTGCCCAAAGGGGAGGATTTTAATCAGCACCTAGATGCAAGCTTATTGGCAGCTTTTAAAGTATCAAATAAATCTCCTTCAGGGAAAGACTGAGAGATGGACATTTCTGTCTGTTCTCTCTGAGTCCTAAAGGAATGGCTAGTTAAGAACTGTTTCCCTTTCTTTCTTTCTTTCTTTCTTTCTTCTCTTTCTTTCTTTCTTTCTTTCTTTCTTCTTTCTTATTTTTTTGCTACAGTCCTGTGGGATTCATGAACACAAGCGCTGGCCACCAGAGCCAAATGATCAATGGCCACGTCCTCTAGGTGGCACCTGCAAAAGCCAGGGCACCAAACATGTACACGAGCTCCTTCCAAGGAGACATGGGCTACTTGGAGCAGGCCAGAGGGAGAATACAGAGACAGCCTTGCCAGGGTTCCCATCTCCACTTTCTGGGAGGATAACAGTTAGCTCCCAGATGTGTGCTAATTAGAAGGCTGACCCTCAGGCAGCAGATTTTAAAGTATCCAAATATGCTTCTTTCTGGGAAATATGGAGGTGGACATTTTCTCTGCTCCCTCTGCACTGAGCCCTGGGGGAGGGGAGGGGAGGTTTCTCCTTAAGGACCATTGCTTTGTTTCCTATAGTCTTGTGGGTCTTATGGATGCAAGCCCCATTGGTTTTCAGAGCTAAGTATTTTGGGACCCTAGCCCTCAAGTGGAAGTCTTAGAAGTTAGGGTATAAGATACTGGGTCCAAACCCTTTGCTCCTTGGAGAGAAGTTGGGAGTTGTGAATTCTATCTGCATGTTGCTGTGCCACGGTGGGAGGTAAGGGTTATAGCAAGAGTGTACCCCAGTCTTTCCAACCTATTTTGAGGTGGGTATTTTCCCATTTATCCACTGTATAGAAGTCACTGATTTGATTTCTGGATTTCTTTCAGAGGAAGCTGCTCTACATGTAACTGTAGATTAGGTGAGTCCGTGGGAAAAGGGGAGTTTAGGAGCCTCCTATGTTGCCATCTTGGACCAGACAGAACCTGATTGTTCTTAATACAGTCTGTTACACTGCATTCAATTTCACCAATATGGAATTGATTATAAAAGATCCACTCTAAAGACTCCTAGGAGCAACATTTGTTGCATTTATTAGGAGCTTTTGCTTTCCTGATCAACAACCCATGAGATCAGATACACTAAGGAAACAATAGGAGATTCGGCTGCTAATAGCAGTGGAAGCAGAGGAAGTTTGTGTTGGGGTCAGGGGGCTCAGTGGGGCTCTCCAGAGGCTTCCTTGGAGGCCTAAGGGCTGGTACAAGAGACCCTAAATGTTAGGTCAGGCACAGAAAAGAAAGCGAGATGTCATAGCAAATCACTTCCCCCTTGTTCACTCTGCTCCAAACAAACTGGGCTTTTTATTGTGTCTTACTGGTGCCAGGCAGGTTCCAGCTACAGAGCCTGTGTCCTGGCTCTTCCCTCTGTGTTTATCACTCTCCTCTTCCAAAAACTTCAGAGACCTCACTGTTCCTTCAGGCCTGCTTAAATGTCGTCTTCTCAATAAGGCTTACCCCAAACACCCCACATAACACTTCAATAACACCTGCCCCAGCCACTTCTTATCTCCTTTATCCTGCTCTTTTATTTTTTTTTTTTGTATGGCACCCATCATCTTCTAATATTATATATACATATAATTTATTGTCTGTCACTCTGCCTGAGGGGGATCTTTGTCTATTTTGTTCATGAATATATCCCAAGCACCTAGAATGGTGCCTGGAACATAGTTGGTACTCGGGAAGTAGTCACGGAATGGTGAATACATTTATTCACCAGATATTTAGATATTTATTTAAGCCTACTCTTCACCAGGCCAAATGCCACCCATGTCTACACAATGAAGACAAACACAGTCCTTGAATTTATGAAGCTTAGTCAAGCTTGTGATCTGACGAAACGAAGACACGTTGAGAAATGAATGACTAGATCATGTGCTCACCTTCCTAGGAAGGGTGGCCTCTTTACAGATAAGCTTTTTAATTCAGAGAAATGGCCTCTGATTTCAGAATTACAGCCTGGCTATTTCTGAGCAGGGTAGACTTCTGGGTATGTCTCAGATTACACGGAGGTGGCTACCCCTCCCACACAGCCAGCCTGCAGGAGCCCTGACCACAAAGAAAGGAGTCCTGAGACAGCTACCTTCCTTCCTCATTGTTAGATATATCAGCCAGGGTCTCAGCGGCAAGCAGAGAATGCATCCAGAAGGGGTGACCGAGAAGACTGTGATGCAGAGGCTAACCATGGAGGAACAGGCAGGGCTGAAGAAAACCAAAGAGAGATGGTGAAGCACTCTGGGGCTAAAAAAAGCTAGAAGCCACTGCCACTCTGAGGCATAAAGAAGCAAGGGGAAGGGAGCAGGAGCCAGCAAGGCCTGGCGCTTCAAGGGAGGGCTACCTGACAGGAGCTGTGGCCTTCAGGAAAGGAACAAAAACACTGCCAATCAGCAGCCCAGTGGCAAGTGAGCCAGGGGAGGGGGATGAGTGCCCTTCCCATTCTTGTCTCAGCCTCCAGGTCCTGGGGTGCCTCCAGTGGGCTGACTGGAAGCCAGACAAGAGCCCACTAGCAGAGGTCCACAAAGGTCAGCCCACTGGGGTGCAGAGTAGGTGGAGAAGGGTGGAAAGCGAGGACAGAGGGGCAAACAGAATATCTAGCACACCCTCTTTGTCTTCCTTTGGGCAGGCTGGGAAACTGAGGCACGAGCAGCTAAACCTAGAGAATCCATACTCCATACCAGGCACGGGCTTGAGGTATTAGAGTACAAGACAAAGGCACAACAAACATTGTTCAGTTCTGAGAAGAGGGGAAACAGCAGTGTGCTTGTCTGGCCGTCACCACAGCAACCACTGCATTGCCTTTCAGACCCAAGCCCCAGGAATGGCTAGAAGTCACTTTTTCCATCACCCACCCATTCCATTCCTGTCCTTCTTTCCTTCCTCCTCAGTCCCAGAGTAATTTCCCTTGTTGCATCCATTCCCAAAGAGAGTTTTTCTGAGAACAATGGATGGCAGCTCGGGGGGGGGCGGGGGGGGTGCATTTGGGCAGGGACAAATGATGTTACGTTGGAGAAGAAATAACAGAATGAGGTGGCACAGGGGGTGCCCGAGAACCCAGGGTGAAAGAGAGTGGGTTATGGGGGAGCCATCTGTGAGGGCTGATCTGGAAACCTAACATGTTCAGACTGTCGTCAATAAGCAACTTTTACTGTGTTGGCAACATAAGGACATATCAAACCATGGCTCCCTGCCTCTGCCCCCAGCCAGTGAAATGGAAAAAGGAAGGCTTTCACTTGTCATTCCTTTTCAGTGCACCAAAAATGGTTACCAGTGAGCAGCAGATTCTAGAAGAGCATGGCACCAGCTCTCCCTTCAGAGGAAACTACCGGAAGAAGGATGTGCCTTTTTGCTTAAAAAAAAAAAAAAAAAAAAAAAGCAGAAGAACAGGGGCGCCTGGGTGGCTCAGTTGGTTAAGCATCTGACTCTTGATTTGGACTCAGGTCATGATTTCACAGTTCATGAGATTGAGCTCCACATCAGCCTCTGCACTGACAGCGTGGAGCCTGCTTGGGATTCTCTCCCTTTCTCTTTCCCTGCCCTTCCCCAGCTCATGCACACCCACACTCTATAAACAAACAAACAAACTTTAAAAAAAAAAAAAAGCAGAGCACCTGGGTGGCTTGGTCAGTTAAGTGTCTGACTTTGGTTCAGGTCATGATCTCATGGTTCATGAGTTCAAGCCCTGCATCTGGCTCTCTGCTGCTATCAGCACAGAGCCTGTTTCAAATCCTCTGTCTCCCTCTCTCTGTGCCCCTCCCCTGCTCACTCTCTCTCAATCTGTCTCTTCAAAATAAATAAACATTAAAATAAATAAATAAATAAATAAATAAATAACAAATATATAAATGAATAGATAGATAATAAAAAGCAAAGAACCAGGGAAGGGGCCATCGCCTCGTCTGGTGACCACGATATGACACCCTTTTTTGATGCTGGTGCCTAAGAGGCCTCCATGCTTGGGACCATCCTCCTGAGCTGGGTTACTATAGAAATCAGGGTGAGGGGTGGCCTGTCAATGCAGTCTCTCTCCCTCAGGCCCTCCCCCCAAAGAGTATTTATTCTCTGGTCATTAATGCCACACTGTCCCTCTGAAATTCCAAAGCATACACAGCTTATAGTACTCAGCGTTTACCCAGCATTACCCACTTCTTTTTCTATGTAGATGGCCTTACCTCCCAACAAAAAGCCTAGAACCCCCATACACCTAACTCCACACCTGGTACATAGGGTAAACTCTCAGTGAGTACATTCTGATTCAATGAGGAAGGGAGGCACACTTCTAGGATGTACCATAGTCAAGGACTCTACTATCAGCTGCTGACATCTTGAGCATTCCCTACGAATACTGCCAACCAGGAAAGAGAAAGCTCAGTTTATCCAACTCAGTGAATATAGATGACATTGGTGTCATGATTGATTTGCAGTCACAAAATCACACCTCCGCAGACTACCTCATTTGAACCACACGGGAAACCTTGTGACCATTTCACAGATACAGAAATTGAGGATCAGAGAGGTGAAGTGATATGACCCAAGGCACACAGTTAATTCAGTGCACAGGTCCCTAGTCTCCTAGCTCAACACCAACTATACAGCATATGCACCTAACATCCAGGATAACACTCAGGATCCAAAGGCAAGCGAAAAAGGCTATCAAGCTCAGAGATGACAGATATAACTTTACTCCAGGGTGGAATATGACACTGAAAGAGAGGGATCAACAATGTGACCCAGGGGAAGGGAAGAAGCAATCACTTTATCCAGCTCACATGTCTTGATAACACAGTCTATTGGAGATCTGGGGAAAGAAGACAGATATGAGAGGTCACTAACGTCCTGTGGCTGCCAACATGGCTAGTCTGAGCCCTCAGAGTTCAAGGGTCCCAGGTCCAGGTGACAAGCTCAGAGGAGTGACCGAGCACCTGGCCCAGGACCAGTGAGAAGTGAACCCCACTGGGGTGGGGGTGGTGGTGAGAATGCTCGGGCCTGCTAAGGGGAGAAATTCTATAAACTGAGGTAGGGGTCAGGAGAGGTTGAGAAGGGACGCAACTCCAAAAGACTGACCCAGATGCTTCCATTGGAAAAATCGGGGACACTATTGAAAGCCAGTTAGAAGAAAGTGGGTTCTACACCAGAGGTTTGCAAACGTAGCTGCACAAGAAAATTGCTGGAGCTCCCTCTGAAAAATTACAGATTCCTGGGGCCATCTCAACCCTGCTGATTCAGTCTTTAGAGACTCAGTGGTGTGCAACGTCCTCTGAACACCAGAATCGTCCCAACGTCCAGGCTGACCCCCCAGATCTATTCAATCAGAATCTCTAGAGGGTAGAACCCAGGTTCTCTTCAAGTCCACTGGGTATCAGCATATGAGCAAGGCTGAGAATCTCTGCTCTCCAGTGGGCTGGGGATCTGTGTGTTTCACATGCTCCCCAACTGATTCTAACCCCAAGTCCACTTCACTCTTTTGATAAGTATTTGGGAAACCCTGCTAAAGGCAACTTTCCTTAAAGGCGAAAGTGTGGCCTACCCAACCAGCGGGGATAATGGTGGAGGCAGGAGACCAGGTACTGGGACAACACAGATGGTCAACAGTGGGACAAGAGCGCTACTCAGTGATTCTCTTCTGGCCTGTGGCTACAGAGAAAGAAGGCTATAAAGCTTGGGCCTCTGGCAGGAGGGGCAGAGCTAACAAGGCTAGAGGAAAATGGCTCCTCCCTCTGGCGCTGGGTTTAACACTCTCCTCTTCAGAGACCCTGAATGCAAACCATTTAGTGTATTACCCAATGCCATCAATATTTAAAGTCAGTCTCATGTACACAGTCTCTAAAGTCAAGGGATCTGGGTTTAATCCTACCCTGTACTTCCTAGCTGTGTGATCTTGTGCAAGTTACCTAAGTTCTCTGAGCTTCTGTTTTCTCAGCTGTCATATGGACATAATAGTATTTATGTCTTAGTGTAGTTGTGAGGTCAGATAAGATCATTAACATGTGGAGAACACTTGGAACAATACCTGGCATGCCATAAATGCCCCATAAAGATTAGCGGTATATATATTAGGGCTGACTATGCGCCAAGCACTATTTTAGTCACTTTCCATGCACCTGGTGAGTGGGAGGCCCAGACCCAGGAGCTCTGGGCTCCCTCTCTGAGGCCCTGGAAGAAGTCACTTCCCTCCCTGAGAGGGATCCCCAAAGAGAGGCTGATAGCCCAGGCTCTGCGATGTCTCCTGAAGCCTTTACAGCCTAAGGGTCTGAGCGAGACCCTCCCAGGGCACCTTCTTCAACCTGCAGCTAGGACCCAGGGGCTCCTATTCTTTCTGACCTGCTCTGAGAAGAGCTGAAAACACCCGGGCACACCCAAGAAACAGAGCAGGCTCTTTCCCGTGTGGTTTTGGCAGGGGGCATGTTTCCCTCTGCGCTACGCCCGCGGCCCAGCCCTGGCACGCAGAGAAGGCCCACAGATCCCTGTCCAGGCCCAGGCGGGGCCCTGAGCCCCCTTCCAGAGGGAAGCAATTCCCGACAGGAGGGTGAGGGCCACTCTTCCCCGCAGGAAATGCCACCTGGGCCCAGTCCCAGAACCCCCTCAGGGCAGCCAGCGCCTCCGGGAACCCGGGTGGGGCGGCAGCCCCGGGATCCAGGGAGGGGGGCGTTGGGGGACGGGGCAGGCCAGGGCCCCAGCAAGCACAGAGTCTCCTCCTGAAGCCCTGGTTCCACAGAGAGAAAATGCGGGCTGCTGGACCGAGCGCGCACCCCCGGCCTCGGGGAAGGCCTGGGGCCCCTGGCCTGGGCCCAAACCGAGTCCCAAGAGGCCTGGGCGGAGACCTGGCACGCCGACAGGGCGGCGCCCCGGGGCCCGGCCCCCTCCCAGGGTCAGCTTGGTGCGCGCGGTCAGGGAGGGCCGAGGGGGGGAAAGCGAGGCCCGGACGCGGCGCGAGAATTCGGAGGACAGCTGACTCATCCTCCCACCGCCGCGTTGAGTCACCCGCGGGCGCCGCGGCCCCACGGGGCGGGCTCTGGCCCCTCCGGCCAGCCAGCGGCGCCCCCTCGCGGCCAGCAGCGAGGCCCCGCCTGGGTCCCCGCGCCCTCGCCCCGCCCTCGGGATGCTCCCAGGGAAGCCAACTGAAGGCTGTATGGGGTTCCTTGTGGGGCTTTCTTCATTTTCTTGTAGAGAGGAGCATTTGCAAAATAAAAAGTTGGAGGGGGAGATCTCTTTCCCTCTCTCTCTCCCAACACATTGTGATTTTTTTTTTTTTTTTACATTGTGCTTTAAAAACAAATTTTTTTTAACGTTTATTTATTTTTGAGACAGAGAGAGACAGAGCATGAACGGGGGAGGGTCAGAGAGAGGGAGACACAGAATCTGAAACGGGCTCCAGGCTCTGAGCTGTTAGCACAGAACCGGACGCGGGGCTCGAACTCACAGACCGTGAGATCATGACCTGAGCTGAAGTCGGACGTTTAACCGACTGAGCCACCCAGGGGCCCCTACATTGTGCTTTTAAAAGATGAGTTTCTGGTCTTGCTCGGGGACCCACGCCAATGCCAAATTGGAGCTGGAAGCTGGGGGGCCTACCCAGCCACCCCAACCTCCGAGAGGAAAGACCAGAAATACCCTTAGATTCCAGGGAGAAGACCAGCGACCTAGCCTACCACCTGCCACTCCTTTCCATCTCTGTCCACACCCGGGATGTGGGCCTGCGAGAACAGTGGGCCTGTGAGAACAGTGAGCCTGCTTGTCAGGCTGGCCACCCTTCACCCCCCTCGAAACGCAGGGTTTTCACACGGTAGGCCCTCCATGAAAATGTACCAAATGAATGAATGGGTGAGGGACTTTGCCCCACAGGGAGAACGGAACAGGCAAAAGGAAAGCAGGGGTCCCCATCCACTCCTCCAGCTACCCTTACCCCTAGAAATCTCACAAGACTTCCTCATCAGTGGGCCTCTTCCTCTTCCCTTCATCCCCAAGGAACTGAGACACCACCCTGAGCTCCCCTGTCTCCATCATCTGCTCACCATGTCAGGCCCAGGGGGATCCCACGCCTGGCCCCCAGCATCCTGAACCCCTGCCCTCAGCCTGGCACAATTACCCATTTCCCCTTCCTGGCTGAGCTTGATCCTCAGACAGCAAAGAATTCTCTGGAGATGAACTGGGGACTAATGACAGTGGCCAACATTGATCCAGCACATGTACTAGACATCTTACTAAGCCTTTTAATGTGCCTCATTTTATTTAAATACCCACAGCCACCCTGGGTGAAGCAGGTGCTGTTGTGTGTCCATACTCAGAGAAAGAAATAAAGACTTCATAGCATGATGACAATTTGTAGACAATTATGTAGGCAACGCTTTCGTTCAGCTCCACAACAATCCAAGGAATGAGAGATTATTCCCGTTTTGCAGATCAGCCAACAGGATGAGTTTAAAAAAAAAGTACATGACTTATTCAAGGTCGCATAGCCCCCAGCCCTTGGACACCAAGCCCTGGTGCTCTTTCCGTGTCTCTCCAGTCACCCCATCTCTTCCTACACACCAGAAGCAAAAGAGACTCACTCTCTTAACTCATTCCACATCCAGATTCTAGAACTCGTGAGTAATCTACCCTGCTGGTAGCTTTTGCGTCAGAAAAAAAAAACTAAACAAATCCCCCTGCTAGGCAGCCAGCTCAAGGGGACAGGGGTTTCTTTTCTCTGTTATGTTTCTCTGTTTTTTTTCTCTGTCTCTGCAGTGCCTAGAACAGACTACATATCTGTGGCTCAGTAGAATTGTGTGGAATGAATGAAATCTCTCCAGCACATGAGGCCAGACAGCCCCTAACAGGCTTCAGAAAGATTGGGAGATAGGGAAATGAAGGATTGGGGGTGGGGACAGTTCCGTTTCTCAACCTGTCCTGGAAGAAAAGACACCTCCTAGGACTCCTTTAGCTGCCAGTCTTCATGCCTCACACCCCGCCCGGCAAGGTCAGAAATTTCTTCTTCAAATCCAGCCTTGAACATATGCTCACATTCCCTACATACGTTAGGGGCCAGAAGTGAGTTGGCGCCCTTCTGGCTTTTCATGGCTGCTTCCAGAAGTTATGTCCCACCACCAGCCCTGCCACCCCTTCGAAACGTCCTTGAAGAATCTGGGCATCCAGCTTTAGCACCCTGTCCTCCCTCTTGCTGCCATCTTCTGGCCTCCTGGCCACTCCCCTTCCTTCCCTAAAGGCTCAGCCCCTGGTCCCCACCCTGCTTTCCACCTCACTCCTCCCATTCTTCCAGGGCCTCCACATCCACATGACCTCCATCATTGCGGCCTCTCTTTTCCTCTTCCTTTGTGATGATAAATTCCTCCCTTCAGCACACCCTGGATCTTATCTCGAACCTGAAACTGCCCCGCCTCCCCAAGCACCTGTGCCATCATCCCAGCTCGGGCCACCTGCTCACGGACTACCTATAAACCAATCCGTTGGTGTCACAGAGACCTCCAGCCTCCTCTGGCTTCTCTTCCCTCTCCACCAAGAGATGGTCAATGGATCCTCATTAGATCCACTCACAAATCCTCAATCTCCTCTTTTCCTCCCATCATACTCGGCTAACAAAACCTCAGCTCTGGATGAACTTCTCCAGGCCATACAAACAGAGTCAGACATTGCTGGAGAAACCACATCAACCAGGCGGATGATGTTGCTATGACTTCTTGCCCGCCACCCTCCAGCGGGGCCCCAGGAGCAGCCAATGATCCTAAGATGTTTCTGAAGCAAGCTCCCTCTCACATTCTCCTTGCCCCTCAAACCTGCTCCTGGCCCTGACCCTCCTGAATTTCACCTGACAGCTTTTTTCTCACTTCCTCAGAACATAGAGCCAGCAGACAGGAGCTTTCTCAACCTCCTGTGACCAAATTCACCCACCAACACCGGACCGCATCTCCTTTTCCTTTCCTGATACCACAGGGGAAGAGTCCCTCTTCCCCAAAACCAGCCATCCACAGGAGCCCTGGATCCATCTTGTTGATTTCTCCTGCTATCCCCACTCTGACAGCTGCTGTCTTCATTCTCTCTGCCACCCCCATCATTCCCTTCAACATCAACCATGGTCTTATACATGCATTTGCTTTCTAGTTAAATTTTCTTTAATTTTCTCTATTTTTATTTTTATTGAGGTACAGTTGACGCATACCATTGTATTCGTTTCAGGTGTACAACATAGCAATTCCACAATTCTATTATGAAATGCTCACCATGATTAAGCATAGTTACCACCTGTCACCATACAAAGTTATCATGATAATATTGACTGCATTTCCTATGCTTTTCATCCCCATGATTTTATAATTGCAAGTTTGTGTCTCTTAACCCCTTCCTTTCTGGCAACTACCAGTTTGTTCTCTGTATTTATGAGTCTGTTTCTGTTCATTTGTTCATTTGTTTTTTAGATTCCACATAAGTGAGATTATATGGTATTTGTCTTTCTCTGATTTAATTCAGTTAGCATAACACCCTCTAGGTCCATCCATGTTGTTGCAAATGGCGAGATATCATTCTTTTGATGGTTGAGTAATATTCCATGGTATGTATATACACACCACATCTTCTTTATCCATTCATCTGTTGGTGGACACTTAGGTTGCTTCCTTATCTTGGCTATTGTAAATAATGCTGCGGTAAACATGGGGTGCCTACATCTTTTTGATTAGTGTTTTCATTTTCTTTGAGCAAATACCCAACAGTGGAATTACTGGATCCCAACGCTATTTCTATTTTAAAATTTTTGAGGAACCTCCATACTGTTTTCCATAATGGAAGGCATTTTAAAAGCCCAAACAACTACCAAAAACCCAGCTCTTTCTCCACATCCCTCTAGCTCAGGACTGCCCATTTCTCTGTTGATCTTCAGAACCCAGCTTCTTGATAGAGCTGTCTGCCCTTGCTGTCTGCACTCCTGCACCCCTGTTCTTGCTTCTGCTGGCCTCTGCCCCCAGCTTGGGCTGGAACTACTCTTGTTCACATCCAGGGGGCGCTGCCCCTCTGCCCTCCCATTGTCACCTCGACGACCCCATAGTGGATCACTCCCTCCTCTCACCCCCTGGGGCCCATGCTTCCCCCCTCCTTCTACTCCTTTGTCTCCTCTTCAGCTTCCTCCTCTTACCCAACTGAACATCCAGGTCTGGTCCCAGGCCCCCATCTTCTCCAGTTCGCTCTGCCTCAGCCATCTTCACCATCCTCACAACCTCAGATATCATCTATGTCACCACGACTCCTGTAGTCCACCTCCTGCCCACAAGACTGCTTATTTGACGTGGCTCCTTGAAGGCCTCCCAGGACTTTAAGAATGGACCGATATTGTCCACTGTTCTCCATCAGCAGGCCACACCACAGGCCAGGCCACCCCGTGGCCAACCTAGACCACATAACATCCTTGCACTTTTGACCGGCTCCAACGCTCCTCCACCCCAGACACAGTGATTTTGTATCTTTTGAAATTCGTGTCAAACTCAGATATTATCACTTCTAACACATGAATTAAAAAGAAAAGAAAAACAACGGAAAGCATGGTCTTGAAGAGATATTTGGACGCTCATGGTCACAGCAGCATTACTCACACTAGTCAAAAGGTGGAAGTCACACAAGTGTCCACTGACAGATGACTAGGTACACCTAACGTGGTACACATACAGAAGATGATTAGTCAGCGTCAAAATGGAAGGAAATTCTGACACATGCCTCAACATGGATGAACCCTGAGGACATAATGCTGAGTGAAATAAGCCAGTCACTAGAAAATACCGTATATTTGTGTCCTGTACGATTCCACTTACAGGAGGTACTTAGCCTAGTCAAATTGATAGAGACAGAAAGTAGAATGGTGATTGCCAGGGGCCGGGAAGTAGGTGGGAGAAGACCTGTTATTTAATGGGTGTAGAGTTTTAGTTTCGCGAAATGAAAACACTTCTAGAAATGGAATGCACAATCTGAATGCACTTAAACTACTGAGCTGTAAGCTTACAAAGTGGTTAAGACAGTAAATTTTATTTTATGTGTTTCATTTTACAATTAAAAGTAAAATAAGAAAAACATAAATTAGCTGGCGTTTCTCGCCTGTTTTAAACCCCACGATGGCCTCTCATTTCTCTGAGACTACGACTTCTGCTTCCCTGTCACCCTCACCTCTGCTCATGGTCCCCTGCTCAGCCACGCCAGCAACCCATCAGATGCACACCCAGGCCAGGCTCTTCCCTCCCTGGAGGGCTCCGTCTCTGCCCCTTCCCAAGGCAGGCTCCTTCACCCTTTAGTCTGAGCTGACATGCTATTTCCTCAGGCCTTCCCTGGCCAACCTACCTGGAGATTTCCCCATTTTTCTATGTCGCTGTCCCCTATTTATTTCCTTTCCAGCACTTTTCTTAATGTGCAACTGAAGGCGTATTTGTTTACTGTCTGTTCCCCATGAACATGACCACCACTAGCAGCTGAGCTTGAGGACAGCAAGCAGCAAGTCTATTGGTTCCCGGCTCTGTCCCTGGCACCCAGCACACCACTGGACATAAGCCAGTACCTCCTGCATGTGTGCTGGTAAGTCTCCCTTGCTTTTTGCTCAGAGTATCAGTAGCGCAGTGAGAATCAACCACTCCTGGAATTAAATCCCAGCCTCCCCGTGAAGCAGCTGTGTGACCTGGAGCAAAGTACATTCCCCTTTTTGAACTTCAGTTTCTTTATCTGTGAAGTGAAGATATCTTACAAGGTGTTTTTCAGGATTGTGTTAAATAACATTATATTAAGTGCTTGCCACTGGTAGATGTCAACAAATTAGTACCTGACACCATTACATTCTACACCTTCAAGGGAATACTATTGCTTTTTGGGGGGTCCGGGTGGGGGTGGGGGGAACGTCACAGATCCCTTTGAAAGTTTGACTAAAACTATAAAACTTTCCCCTAACTAGAAAAATACAGCTAGCTCATCACAGGCACACAAATTTTATGTATAAATTCTAGATGATCACTGACCATTAGAAGCCTGACCACAGTCCCCAGGTTCAGAACCCTGAATATAAAGGAGAAAAATGAAATGAATATGATTAAATTGCTGAGGCTTGGGTAGCGTTCAGGAACACCTGGAGGAAACAAAGAACTCTAAATAGACCCAAGAAGAAACATGGCTGGCGTCCCTGGTTGTACAGTGCCCCCTGGTGGTGGGCTGTAACTCTGGCATAAGGACCCCCCCAGGCCAGAGGAGGAAATGCATGATTCCTGGGAAGGTGCTTGAATCCACCCTGGGAGTCTACCCTCAATGCTTCCTGGGGCCTGTGCCATTTATCCTTCAATCACCAACCCCGCAGCTCATCTCTTTGGAATTTAAAATCTCATGGAGCAGGGGCACCTGGGGTTGGGGGGCAGGGAGGGGGGCTCAGTCGGTTGAGCATCCGGCTTCAGTTCAGGTCATGATCTCACAGTTTGCGGTTTTGAGCCCCGCATCGGGCTCTGTGCTGACAGCTTAGAGCCTGGAGCCTGCTTCGAATTCTGTGTCTCCCTCTCTCTCTGCTCCTCCCCCGCTCATGCTCTCTCTCTCTCTCTCTCCTTCAAAAATAAATAAAAACATTAAAAAAAAAAGCTTCTTAAAAAAATAAACAAATAAAATCTCTTGGAGAGCCAAAGCATAAGAGACTCTTAAAAACTGAGAACAGGGGCGCCTGGGTGGCTCAGTTGGTTAAGCGTCTGACTTCGGCTCAGGTCATGATCTCACACTCCCTGAGTTCGAGCCTTGCGTCCGGCTCTGTGCTGACAGCTCAGAGCCTGGAGCCTGCTTCCGATTCTGAGTCTCCTTCTCTCTCTCTGACCCTCCCCCGTTCATGCTCTGTCTCTCTCTGTCTCAAAAATAAACAAACATTAAAAAAAAAAATTAAAAAAAAAAAAACCTGAGAACAAACTGAGGGTTGATGGGGGGTGGGAGGGAGGGGAGGGAGGGGAGGGTGGGTGATGGGTATAGAGGAGGGCACCTTTTGGGATGAGCACCGGGTGTTGTATGGAAACCAATTTGACAATAAATTTCATATTAAATAAATAAATAAATAAATAAATAAAATAAAAAATAAAATAAAATCTCTTGGAGCAGTGAAATGTTTCCAAGGGCAGTTTTATCAACTGTAGACTGGCAGTTTCAGGGGAAAACGTGATAAACAATTTTGTTCCCTATCTTTCACAAATTTGAAATACAGCATTGATTATGGCTGTCACAGATCTCTCATGTTAGCAATTATTACATTTCTAAAGATTTCAGGACTGCTTTCATTCAAGGGACCAGTTCATGCATGTTTTTGCTTAGGTTTTAAAAGTACTTTATGTGTTCAGACTGTTGTGCTATGTTTTATCCCCAAATTACAAAAAAAAAGTCATTAATGGTTCAAAGTTCTTTCTGGAGTCATAAAAGTAGCAATGAAGATAGTAATATAGATCTGACAATTCAGAACAATATCATCCATAAACAGTGAGCAGGATTTCAGTGGGAATATAGTATGTCTACATGTACTGAGACAAAGGAAAATGTCAGAGTGATTATTTTGCACAATAAGCAAAAAAGAAACTGCAGATAGGAGCTACCACAAAGGTTATCTGGAAACTAGATTTTATTGACTATTCACCCCTTGTCCCCAAAGCTTTATCAAGCTGTGAAATGTCAAATCATGGCTCAAAGTCATCAAAACTTAGAGCCTAATGATTTTTTTTTCAAAATAAGCACACACTAGCACTTCCCAGAATAAAATTTTAATTTTGTGCCAAAGGCAGAAAAAGGCACCTAAAATATAGCACATCACTCCAAGTTGTCCTCACTCCTCAGAGCAAATACAGGTACAAGTCACACAACAGAGAAGACAGACAAACCAGTTGTGAAGTTAATGACATAAATGCTCAGAGAAAGCAGCTTTAGCAAATACTACTGTTGGGTATCACATAACTGGCAAATGGGGTACAAGAGCAGTCACCATCCTGAATGCACACTAGTATTCATGTCTCTGCGGAGTTGGCTAAAATCCTGACACGCGGACTGTGACATCGCTTTTAGAATAGAGACGAGATGTATGGTGGCAAAACAGTCCATGAATTTTTGTTCTCCTTACCTCTAAACTTCCCTGCCACAAGAGAAAAATTATTTTGTGTTACCAGAGATCACTTTGTGAATGAAAGAGGCACATTGGCATTAGTACAGACGGAGCACTGACTTCGGGAGCAAGAAGGCAGGAAGTTGAAATCGTAATGAAAGAAGTTATACTCCTCCGTGCTTCGGGTTCTTTCCCTCTAAAAAGGGGGAATGGTTACGATAGTAATCATAATAATAATTCCTGTTTCATACAGTTCTGGTAAAGGTTAGTGAAGAAATACATCCGAAGTGCTCAGGACAATGTCTAGCAGACAGAAAGTGCTCAATAAAGGTGATTATTGTTTGCATCACACGAATGCTAGTTTGAACACTTCAATTCACAGAGAACCGCTGACAGCCTTCGATATGCCTCCTGAATCCAATTCAGTGTTGAAGGAAGTAGAAAATATTTTCACCGTGATTCAAATTGCAGTCACCAAGGTTACATTGTTTCCAACACGTTCACGTAGAAATAGGCAGCACGTCCCAGAAACTGCTTCCTCCTCCCAACGCCTAGCAGATCCTCTGACTCTAGAGGGCAAAGGTGGTCACATGGATTGGCTTTGTTTTGTTTTAACATTTTCATTGAGATATGATTCATGTAACATAAAATTCACCATTTTACGGGATATACCGCAGAGGTTTTAGCATATTTACTATGTTATGTAACCAGCATTACTGATTCCAAACGTCTCTGTCATCTCAAAAAGAAATCCCACACCTATCAGCAGTTAGTCCAAATTCCTTCCTTCCCCCATCCCTTGGTAACTGCTGATCTACTTTCTGTCTCTAAGGATTTGCCTATTCTGGACATTTTCTATCAATGGAACCACATGGTACGTGGTCTTTTAGGGTTGGCTTCTTTCTCTTAGCATCATGTTTTCCAGGTTCTCCCATGTTGTAGCTGGCCTCAATACTGCAATCCTTTGTATGGCTGCATAATATTCCATCACATGGCTATATCACATTTTGTCTATTAATCACCTGACGAACAGTGTATTGGTTCTACTTCTTTGGCTATTGTGAGTAATGCTGCTCTGAACATTCATGTACGAGTTTTTGTGTGAACGTGTTATCAATTCTTCTAGGCGTATACCCAGGAATGGAATCACAGGGTCATACGGTGATTCTATAAACTTTTGAAGAATTGCCAAACTGTTTTCCACAGCTGCTGAACCAATTTACATTCCCAATAGCAGTGTAAGAGGGTTCCGATTCCTCTACCTTCTCACTAGCACTTGTTATTTTCCTTTTTGTAATTACTATTATTATTATAACTATTCTAGTGGGTGTGAGGTGGTGTCTCGAGGTTTTGATTTGCATTTTCCTAATAACTAATGACATTGAGCATTTTTTCATGTGTTTATTGGCCTCTTGTATATCTTTGGAGAAATGCTTATTCAAATCTCTTGCCCATTTTTTACTTCGGTTTTCTTTTTATTGCTGAGCTGTAAGAGTTTTTTATATATTCTGGATACTAGACCCTTATCAGATATATGATTTGCATATATTTGCTCTAATTCTATTGTCTTTTCACTTTCTTGTTAGTGTCCTTTGACACACACACATTTTTTTTTTTAATTTTAGGGTGGGGGAGGAGCGGAGGGAGAGAGAGAGAGAGAGAGATTGAGAGAGAGAATCTTAAGCAGGCTTCATGCTCAGCTCAGAGCCCAACATGGAGCTTGAACCCACGACCCTGGGATTATGACCTGAGCCAAAATTGAGAGTCAGACGGTCAACCAACTGAGCCACCCAGGCACCCTAAACCCACAAAAATTTTTAATTTTGATAAAGTCGCATTGATATATTTTTTTCTTTATTTGTGCTTTTGGTGTTCTAGGAAATCATTGCCTAATCTGAAACCATGTGGAGTTTCACCTGTGTTTCCTTCTAAAAGTTGTCTACTTTCTGTTCTTTTATTTAGATCTTTGAACTATTTTGAGTTAAGATTTGTAGATGACATAAGATAGAAGTCCAAATTCATTCTTTTGCATGTGGATGTCCACTTGTCCCAGCATCATTTGTTGAAAAAAAAATTTCCCCATTGAGCTGTCTTGGCACCTTTGTCAAAAATCAACTGACCATAAGTATATGAGTTTGTTTTTAGACTCTCAATTCTACTCCATGGGTCTATAGGTCTCCTTACACCAGTACCACACTATTTTGATTACTGTAACTTTGTAGCAAATTTTGAAATTGAGAAGTGTGAGTCTTTCCGCTTTGTCCTGTCTTAAGACTGTTTTACAGGTTATTCTTGGTCCCTTGCTTTATTTGAAATTTAGGATCAGCTTACCCATTTCTGGAAAAAAAAAAGCAGTTTTGACAGGGATTGCACTGAGTCTGGAGATCAATTTGGCAAGTATTGCCATCTTAACAATACTAAACTCTCCAGACACTGAACACAGGATGTGGTTAGATTTACGTAGACCATCTCTAACTTATTTTAACAATGATTCAGAGTGTACAAGTCTTGTACTTTTTTGGTTAAGTTTATCCCTAAGTATTTTTTTAAGAGAGACAGAGAGAATGAGAGACCAGGGGAGGGGCAGAGTGGGGAGAGAGAGAGAGAGAGAGAGAGAGAGAGAGAGAGAGAGAGAGAGAATCTCAAGCAGTTTCCATACATGGTCAGCACAGAGCCCGATGTGGGGCTCAAACCCATGAAACCATGAGATCATGACCTGAGCCGAGATCAAGAGTTGGTCGCTACCCAGGACCAACCTACCCAGGTGCCCCAGGATTTTATTATTTTTGATGCTATTATAAATGGAATTTTCTTAACTTCATTTTCAAATTGTTTATTGCTAGTGTATGAACACAATTGTTTTTTGTATATTGATCCTGTATCCTGCAACTTTGCTGAACTTATTTATTAGTTCTAATTGGTGTTTTGTAAATTCTTTAGGGTCTTCTAGATAAAAGATCATGTCTTTTTATATATAGTAGTTTTACTATAAAGATAAACAAAGATAGTTCTACTTCTTCCTTTTCACTATATGAGTTTTTGAAATGCGCGGTGACACTTCATGACGTTGATAATGTCAACAAAGAACATCTCTCCAACTGCAAATGGTCTACTCACATACCTTAGCAATATGTCAGAAACTCAGAACTCAGGTTCTGAGTGAAATTTCACAATTTTAATGTTGGGAATACAATATGGGGATTTCTCAAAACTAGAACTATGGCAGCATCAAAGTTTTACTATTTTCTAACATTTGATTTTTAAAAAAAATTTTTTTACATTTATTCATTTTTGAGAGACAGAAAGACACAGAGCATGAGCCGGGAGGGGGTGTGCAGAGAGAGAGGGAGACACAGAATCTGAAGCAGGCTCCAGGCTCTGAGCGGTCAGCACAGAGCCCGACGTGGGGCTCAAACTCACAAACGGTGAGATCATGACCTGAGCCAAAGTCAGACGCTTAACTGACTGACCCACCAAGGCGTCCCATATTTGATTTATTTAAGAAAGAAATTAAAAAAAACACGTTATTGGGCATATTTAAAACCACTTTGATGAAACGGAAAGGTCTGTGTTATGTATTTTATCACACACACACACACACACACGCACACGCACACACACACACACACACACACTTGAACTTCCATGTCATAACAAGAAGTGCTTTCCAAAGCTGAACAAAGCTGAGGATTGGATAAGAAATCCATTTGCCCCCACCTCCTAGGTTACAATAGTTAATATTCCAACTTTTGTGCGTCATGTGCTTATAGACCTAGGTCCTGGTAGTTTGCAAACAATTGTCACTAAGAATGCTCTCCACAGTTCTGAGTCCAAGTTTAATCGGCTTACCCAGGACTGGCTGATGAAGCACCTTATGCCATTCCTTCAATTTTCTTAACTTAGTAGAAACGTTTAAAAAAAAAAAAAAAAAAAAAAAAAAAAAAAAAAAAAAACAGCCCTGCTGGTTATGGGATCCAAGCTATGGCTCAAACTATCTGATATCGAGCTGAATACAAATACCTTAGTGAAGATTACAAACATATCATTCTCATTGATTTAAAACAAAGCCATTGTTGTTACTTTTACATGTTTTATTACACTATTTTAAAAATTGTGATAATTTTTAAAATTTATCAAAATGGGGTGCCTCGTGGTTCAGTCGGTTAAGCATCTGACTTCGGCTCAGATTGTGATATAGTTCATGGGTTTGAGCCTCGCGTTGGGCTCTGGGGGCTCAGATCCTGGAGCCTGCTTCTCATTCTATGTCTCTCTCTTTGCCTCTCTCCTGCTTGTGCGGTCTCTCTCTCTCAAAATAAATAAACATTTTTTTAAATTTAGGAACTTTTTATGTACCAGACATCCATTAAAATGCTATGGGTACCAAAGTTTAAGAAACACAGATTTAATACAAAGAACTGGACAGGGAGCAAGGAGGGCTAGATTCTAGTCCTGGTTTTGACCTTGGGTATGTTAAATAACTTCTATAAACCCCAGTCTCCCCAGTTTAGAGTACATTGGTATTTTTTTGTTCTGATTTCTCCCCAGGGCTTCTGTGAAAAGCAAATGAGACAATGGATGCTCAAATGCTTTGTAACCTGTGAGACTGTGCAAATGTAGGAGATGAAATCATTTTTCCTAAATGCCATATGGGGTGCCTGGGTGGCTCAATCAGTTAAGCGTCCGACTCTTGATTTCTGCTTAGGTCATGATCTCACAGTTCGTGGGATCGAGCCCCGTGATGGACAGTGCAGAACCTGCTTGGGATCCTCTCTCTCTCTCAAAATAAATAAACTTTAAAAATTAATTAGTTAATGAATTTTTAAAATGCTGTCTATATTTTAGCTTCCTCTTCTTCTGGTTCCTTCCTGTACAACCCCACCAGGTGTCAAACAGCCCAATCCCCCTGGCTTTGCATTTGTATACTTGGCCTATCATTCCTACCACCACAATGGGGAACAAACCCTGCTTGTCCCTGGTGAAGAAGTTGGCCAGGTCTCCCAAATCCTGCTCTAACCCTTCCGTGTCCCAAGGTTCCCTGTCTCTCCATCTCCTGGGATCCTCCTGTATTTGGAGAGAGTAGGGGCTGCACAGTTCTCCATTACACACGGTAACCCCACTCAGTTCCTTAACCCCACTCAGCCCCGTGCCCCAGCCTCTCTCTCATCCCCTCCCAAAGAACTCACCCCCAAGAGTCCCCCCACCGATCTCCTCTACTATATGCTGGGCAGCTCTGCTGGGGTGCTGAACCAGACAAGGGAGAGAACAGCCCCACCAGCAAACCCCACCCTCTAGGAATGGACTTATGCTTCATTGTGGGTGGCAACCATGGAAACCACAGGTGCCTGTGAGTCACATGGTAATAAACAGGATTCTTTACTAATAGAAGTTGCCTGGGGCAACCCTGGGAGGGCAGGGCCCTGGATTTCTCGGTTTGGCCTCTGAGAACCTCCTAGAACAGCAGAGCTCCCCAACTGGGATGTTAGGTGAGGCTAACAAACACAGACAAATCATTTGCCATTCTTCCGGAGTTCCTTCTCAAGACCCCCCAAATCCCCTTGAACTTTGAGTTTCCCCACCTTGAGCTCCTTTCCATTCCTTAAATTCGCCATGCTGTCTCTAGGCTCCTGACTTTCCTACATGAACTTCCTACTCCTGGAAATTCTCTTCACTCTTCTTTTTTACTCCAAAAACACCCATTCATCCTTTAAATATTAGGTCCCTTAAATGTCAGGGCCTTTCCTGACCCCTGGAAGTGCTAGAAACCCCAGAAAGCATGGAATCTCATTTATCTCTCACTTGAGTAAAGTCTGGAGATATGAGGGCTCTTAATGGAGTCCTGGGGTCCCAGGCTGCTTCCCACTCTGCCAGCCCTACAGGTCAGTCCCTCTGCCTCATGGTCAAGGAGGGCAGTATCTGCATCGGGATTGCAGGATAGAGACAGAGACAAGGAAAAGGGGGCCAAGGGCTTGTGTTGGCAGCTGTGTAAAACAGAGGTCATTAAATCTGCCAACAGGTACTCAGCACCATTGGAAGGGCAATTCATTTCCACCAGTTCATATTCTGTCACCTTCTTCCTGAGATATTTCTGCCTACAGTCAAGGCCTCTGCCAATTCTCTTGTCCCACCTGCCTGTTGGCATGAGGCACTGTTTTGCCACTTTATAAACGAAAGGTAGACCTCTCTTCAACTGCGCACAAAAGCAGGGTAGTGGAAACTGTCACCCTGCCACCAAGGGGAGGCAAAGGGGTGCACTGTCTATTGAGAATTTTAAAACAGTAATCAACCAAAAGCCAGCTGCTCTTTATTATCACCTCAACCAGCAATTCTAGACGACATCAGTAACAAAATATTCCTTCCCGAAAATATATCTTGTTGGTCTAAGTTCTAAATCTAGGGGCGCCTGGGTGGCTCAGTTGGTTGAGCATCTGACTTCGGCTCAGGTCATGATCCCACAGCTCGTGAGTTTGAGCCCCACGTCGGGCTCTGTGCTGACAGCTCAGAGCCTGGAGCCTGCTTCGGATTCTGTGTCACCTTCTCTCTCTGCCCCTAACCCACTCACATTCTGTCTCTGTCTCTCTCAAAAATAAATAAACATTAAAAAAATAATAATAAACAAATAAATCTAAACTAATGCTGTGGTTGCCATTGGCTTTCAATAATAGATATTAGCATATTTTCATAGCATATCTTTAAGAAACATTATATTCAGGGCACGTGGGTGGCTCAGTTGCTTAAGTATCCAACTCTTGATTTTGGCTCACGGTTTGTGAGATCGAGGCCCACGTCAGGCTCCATGCTGGGCGTGAAGCCTGCTTAAGATTCTCTCTCCCTCTCTCTCTCTGCCCCTCCCCCACTGTACTCCCGCACTCTCTCTCCCTCCCTCTCTCTCTCAAAATAAATAAATAAACTTGCAAAAAATAAGAAGAAACATTATCTTCTACAGAGAATTTCATTCCGGAAACTCCAGTTACACGGTGGTCCCCTCGACTTCCAATTCAGCCACGCATGCCCCTTTCCAGTGGGATGGCCCTTCATGCTAGGTCAGCCCATCCATCTGGGCACACTACTTATCTCTGGTTTAAACAGGAGATTCAAAGGAAACAATGACAGCGCTAAGGATGTAAAGACAAAAGGAATAAATTGAGTTATTTTACCTGTTTCCTTGGATTTTTTATTTGTGTTTAAAAATTCAAACTGAAAAGGAGGGCAGATTCCAAGTTGGACCCCTTTTGTCTAGTAAGAGCAGGCATGAAATGTAATTACTTCATTTCAGGGTTACTGCTAAAAATAATTTTGTCTAAAAGAGGAAAAAGGTGTCAAACACTTCAGCCTGAGGCTGTCATCCCTCCTGAATTTAAGATCTAATGCTTAGAGTGTAAAAGTTTTGTGGCCCCAAACAAAAAAAATGCCGAAATAGGGTGAGACTCCCTGTAATCAAATCACCACAAACCTGTGATAGGTCTCACATGTTTCAGGCCCCACATTGGGCTTGCTGCTTTCAGTGCAGAGCCCGTTTCAGATTCTCTTGTCCCCCTCTCTCTCTGCCCCTCCCCGCTCTTTCTCTCTCTCTCTCTCTCTCTCTCTCTCTCTCTCTCTCTCTCAAAAATTAATAAACATTAAAAGAAGAAAGATATTATGGGGTACCTTGATGACTCAGTCAGTTAAGCATCCCACCCTTGACTTCAGTTCAGGTCTTGATCTCAGAGTCGTGAGTTCAAGCCCAGCATTGGGCTCCATGCTGGGTGTGGAACCTACTTAAAGAAAAAGAAGGAAGATATTATGGTTCATGTTGGGATGTTCTGGATTCAGATATAGCATAGAGTGGAGCAGCAGAAAGGTGGTGTTAATTTCCATGCCCCCCAAATTGTTCAAGAATGCCCATGTCCCGAGGGAGAATCCCTTGGACACAAAGAAATGAAATACTAAAGGTATCATATCATGCAGGTGACAAACTCATGACAGAGCTCCATGCCTTATCTATCCATCTGAAAACTATTCGTGATTCCCAAAAAGGATCTGGGCAATGTCGACCCACTAGGAAGCTTACTCAGTGCCCTCAATGTGCAGTCAGCAGTTAGAAAGAGTGTGGCCAGCGTCCTCAGCCATCCTGTCTGGGTCTGTTCTCCTTTGCACATTTGCATGACTTCAAGGAGGAGGAAGTGAAAAGTTTCACATTTACTTTCAACAGATGAACATGACAGCTTTAAAGAAAAAGAACATGTATCAGAGGCACTTTAAGTGTTCCACATATTTTTAAAATATTTTTTAATGTTTATTTATTTTTGAGAGAGAGAGGGACAGAGAATGAGCAGGGGAGGGGCAGAGAAAGGGAGACACAGAATCTGAAGCAGGCTCCAGGCTCCAAGCTGTCAGCACAGAACCTGACGTGGGGCTAGAACTCATCGAACCGTCAGATCATGACCTGAGCTGAAATTGGACTCAATCGACTGAACCACCCAGGCGCCCCTAGTGTTTCATATTTTTGTAAACATTTACTGACTTGTACAAAAAAAATTTTCATTAACTTTTGCCCCCCAAATTATTGGATAATGAAAAGTCATATTTTTTTTCTTTTCTTTTCTTTTTTTTAATTTGTGTACATGTCTCCTGCTTGCTATAAGTTATCAGTCACTTCTGGGACCCTTTATTCCTACCATGTTTTTGTTAGATTAATTTAATAACATCTGTGATGTGATCTCCTATAAATAACGTATTCAACAACAATCATTATTTTTGTAAGCTTCCAATTTACTGGTAATACATATTTTCTTCTTCATGTTAATCTGTTCTTAACTCTAATTATTCTAGCAATAAATAATTATTTGTCCATTGGTGCATTTTATCTATATCATAAACATAAATTGCACTTACAATGTATCCGGTAAAGTTCTAAGCACCTTATGATATTAACTCATTGGGTCCTTCTCACAACCATATGAGATAGGTATTACTATTATGGAGATATTGAAGCACAGAGAGATTCAATAACTTACCCAAGGCCAGACAGCTAATAAGTGACAGAACCAGGCTTCTAATCCAGGCTGCTGACTACATTCATGAGCTAAACTGCATGAGGCTGCCTCTCTGAAAAAATTTAAGGTCAGGGAAAGCTCTGGACATCCCTCTGGGGAAGTACAAGTCCAACAAATTTTTAAGTGTAATGTGTATTTGAAATATATTTCTGCTTTGATCAAGTTTGTACTAATGATTCTAACGATGTGTAGAGTATGGCAGAGAGCAAACAGGGCAAAATGTTGATAATTGATGAATCCAAGGAAAGCGTATACAAGAAGTTATCATATCATTTTGCAACTTTTAAAAAATTTTAGGGGGTGCCTGGGTGGCTCAGTCAGTTAAGCATCTGACTTCGGCTCAGGTCATGATCTCACGGTTCGTGGGTTCGAGCCCCACATGGGGCTCTGTGCTGACACCTCGGAGCCTGAAGCCTGCTTTGGATTCTCTCTCTCTCTATCTCTCTCTCTCTGCCCCTCCCCTGCTCATGCTCTGTCTCTCTCTCTTTCTCAAAAATAAAATAAACATTAAAAAATTTTTTGATTTTAGAATTCTCTAAGTTAAGTAAAAAATGAAGAATTTTTTAATGTTAATATAATATGCTAAAAATTACATTTAAAACTATAAGGAAGGGACGCCTGGGTGGCTCAGTTGGTTAAGCGTCCAACTTCAGCTCAGGTCATGATCTCACAGTTCATGGGTTCAAGCCCTGTGCCAGGCTCTGTGCTGACAGCTCAGAGCCTGGAGCCTGCTTCAGATTCTGTGTCTCCCTCTCTCTCTCTCTGCCCCTCCCCTGTTAGCACTCTATATCTCTTTGTCTCTCAAAAATGAATAAAAACATTTAAAAAAAAGTTTTTTAATTTTTTTTTAACATTTATTTATTTTTGAGACAGAGAGAGACAGAGCATGAACAGGGGAGGGGCAGAGAGCGAGGGAAACACAGAATCCGAAACAGGCTCCAGGCTCTGAGCTGTCAGCACAGAGCCCAACGCGGGGCTCGAACTCACAGACTGTGAGATCATGACCTGAGCCGAAGTCAGACGCTTAACCGACCAAGCCACCAAGGCGCCCCCAAAAAATTTTTAACATAAGGAAAAAGTTTAGACCTAAAAACTATGCAAGGATGTATATAATTGTCCAAAATTGTTTTGGTAGTGGTAACGAGTACAAAGTTTGAAGATAGCAGTCTTAAGAACATCTCAGAAAACTGCCATGTTTTGCTTTCACCCATTGGCCAGAACTCACTACGTGGTCACTTGCAGCCTCTGTCATTGGTGAGCTCCGGGAAATCAGCCTCTAAGATGAAGCTATGAATAGATGAAGTTTATTGGAAGCACTCTTGGCTTCAACCCTTGCAGAGGGCAAATGAAGCAGGACTGGGCAGAGGGAGAGGTAGGGCAATGACACAATTGCAACAAAAGCCTTAGTTGATCCCACAGACACCTCTGGAGCTGGGATGGCCAGGCAGGTTGTCCCAAATCGGAACAAGGGGGCCAGAACTTTATACTTCCACATCAGCCGGTTATCAGACATAGGCTGCCCCAGGGGAAGGGGCAGACACTTGAGTAAGTAATGCAGCTCTTCATCTGAAGCAATCCATGGAAGGGAAAACTCTGCTGCATCCCCATCTTACAGATAAGGAAGTTGAGGCACATGGAGATTAAATAGCTTGCCCCAGGTCACAGAGCCAGTAAGTGGTTGTGTCAGCTTGCTATTGCCACATTGATGCTGCATAACAAACATCCACAAAACCTCTACTAACAGGCTAATAATAATTACTTTTGCGAGTGAGTCTATTGGTCAGCTAGGAGGTTCTGCTGATTTGGGCCAGGCAAGGCTCACCTCAGCTGGGCTCACTCATGCATTTGTGGCCATGGGTCAATATATTCTGCCTGACCAGCCTCAGCTGAGATGACTTGGGTCTCCTCTGCATGGTCTCTCGTCTTCCAGAAAGCTACCCTGAGCTTGTTCTCATGATGGTGGGAAGGGTCCGAGAGAATGAAAGCACACAAAGCCTTTTGAGGCCCAAGACTGGAAACCAGTAAGTCGTCACTTCTGCCACTCTATTGGCCAAAGCAAATCACCAGGCCAAGCCCAGAGGGAGTGTGGCAATGTGCTCTCAGATGACAGAGAGCCACAGAGGCATAAAAACCCAGGGACGATCCACAGTGATGGAGCCACGATGCAAACTTCAGAGATCTCTTTTAACCAGTATTTCACAGCCACCTCCCTAGCAAATCTCTGACAATATCTTTTTCAAGTTCCATCACTGTGTGTGCCCAGCATGTTGCTGCGCTCAACGGAGAGGCAAGGTCCTACTTTCAAGGAACTTACAGCCTAGTTTAGGAGATGAGACACCACCGTGGAAAGGTTGATGACACTGAAACCAAGACAAATGGTAAGGGAATGAAAGCAACAGGAATCAAAGGTAGGAAAGGGTACTGTGGACTGGAGAGGTGGGGAAGGTCGGGTGGGGGGTTCGTCTGGGTCTTGCACAACATGCAACATTGAGTCAAATGATGAGTAAGGAGAGTGGGATAATTCTATTTCCTCTCCACTCCCCCAGGTACCGAAGGAGGGGAAAGAAAAGGGGTGGAATGAGGGACCTAGGAAGAAAGTCAATTTCTAAATCCCCTTTGCATTGTGTCCTCAGCCACTTAGGGTTTCCTTCCACCTCCCCTGGACACGCATTCAGTGCCCAGCATGCCAAGGACAATCCTATTCAATTTGTATATGGGTTTACTACCCCCTTTTGAGAATGGTAGGTTTTCAGAAAAATCTTTGGTTTTATTGAGCGGAAGGGTGGACCGAGCTGCACAAGGGAAGGTGACAATGGATGGCTTTATAAAGGAAAAGGAATGGAGCTGGGGCGGGGGAGAGGTTTGAACAGATGAGAAGGGATCTTTGGGGGACAGGGAATGATGTGCAAAGACCTTTTTTTAAGGAATTGTTGCCATGTGGTAGGCTGCAAGACCCTAGGCTCCAGGTCAACAGCCTTTAGCAAAGACCAAGGTTACTTCTCAAGGCTTCGGGGGTTAGATTTCTGTTCCTTTGAATGCTGAGGTGACCTTCAGGGTTGAAACAAGACAGTCCATTTTCCTTGTTTATCTTGTCACATGGCAAGCTACTTACACAGAGCAGCCCATTTATTTTCCCATAGGACAGGGGCTAAAAGTGCCAGCTTCGGTGTGAGGCAAAAACATGAGAGCAAATCCTGGCTTTTCTTCTTGCTAACTTAGTCATCTGAAGTGTGTTACATAACCTCTCTTAGCCTGTTTCTTCATGTGTCCTAGGAGGATAATATCTAACTTATAGAGTTTTTGTAAAGATTAAATAAAGTGAAACATGTCAAGTGCTTAATTATGCCTGCTTATAGTAATTGCTTTATTAAAATGTTAGCTGTTATTATTATAATGATCCTAAAATTTAATATTATTATCCTCATTTTACATATAAGGATGGAGACCTAGAAAAGTCAAGTCCTCTTGCCCCAGAAGCCTTTGTGAAGGGCTTGCCTTTGAACAAAGACACTGACAGGGAACAAAGACCATTAAGGCAGGTGTAGGGCTATGACCAAAGGTCATTTAGGCAGATAGAAAGGATTAATGCAAGACTAGGGTGGGGACCAATGTAAAATGGGAGCCAGGTCAGAGGAAGGTATCTGTCCTAAATGCTCACAAAGATCTCCTGTTTGGAGGCTAGTGGTTGGACCGATTCCCGGCTCTAAAGCCTTGTTAGATGTGGGGATTGGATCCCAAGTGTTCCGTGTGCTGGCTTTGTGACCTTAGCCAAGTTACTTTACCTCCAAGACTCAACCTTGCATCTATCAAATGGGATAATACCAGTAGTACCTGTTTCCACTGGGTTGTAGTAAGAGAATGTTGATCAATCAACTACACTGGGCATCCAGCACAGTGCCTGGCACCAGACCTAGGTGCCTCAGACCTATGTGCCTGTCCACACGAACCCAAACTGAGAATTAAGGTCTCTAAAGGATGGTCTCTGAGATGACCCAGATTGTGGCTCAATTATCCAAAAAGGGGTTCATGATACAGAGAAGGATAGTTCCCAAAGTATGAGGAAATTATCTTCAGCTTGAGCTGGAGGTATTTGGGTCAGAGATGAGAAAGAACTTCCTGAAAATCAGGTTGTCAACTTAAATTAGAACTAATGATTTAGGACTGTGGTGCTGGCCTCTACTCAAAGAGTAAAATATCTGCCCATCTTCCTGGACTGGGCAACATGTAAAATAATGATATGGGACGAGACAGTCAGCCATCCTGGGCAAATAAGCCTCAAAATATACGGTCCAAGAGCAAGGACTGGCTGTAACCTTGGACGAAGCAATGAGGGTCACAGAGCTAGAAACTGACTATGGCAGGGAGCCAGGCTGTTCTAACGTGGAGAGCATTTGCAAAGACCAATGAGAGCCTTAAATTTCACAATTACAAGTACTTTTGAGTTACCCTGGGCCGAAGAGGTGGAGACCCACTGTCAGTATAGACCTGAGGGAGGAAATCAGGTGATTCCTGGGAGGAAGGGGGCTTGGAGGAAGTGAGCACACCTCCACTAATCAAAACCACTTGAACAAAGGCACAGAATCTAGAAGCAGCATTACTGGAGGTTATCAGGTAGAGACTGATAATGGGGCTATCTGTCAAGGTCATTAGCCAGTGTTCTTGCATGAGGAGGACTGTTGGATTGCAAGACCACATGGGTCCTATTCAAGTGGAAAAGGGCAGGGCTTGGGGGCCTGTCCACTCCTGGCCCCAGAAGCCAAGTCAAATCTCATAGCATTTCGGGGGGATGCCACTAGAGGAGACCATGGCCCCCAGGTGCAATGCAGCAAAGATAGAGGAGAAATAAAATATCTCTACATGTTGATACATTGTTGTCATTCTTGAAGCCTCAGCTGCCTAGGAGGAGAGAGGAATTGGGAACATTCCCACACATGGGGAACTCAGGGCCATTGCCTTAGGTTCACCTGCTGAGGAACCTGCTGGGCATCCCGAGCCACGAGGCCCTATTGGTCTTGCTAAGAGTCCACAGCCAGCTCTGGGGACTGATCACGTCAAGCGCAGGAGAGGGCACACTAAGAGCACAGACCCTTGACTGCTCTAGGAAACTTCAAGAAGATAAACATACCTTTGGAGCCCTCAGCTCCTCTTCTGCTCCCTCTCCTCCCTCGGCTTCCACCAGAGGGAAAGGCTCCAGACTCTCACAGTGCCCCAGTCTGGGCTTCATGTAAGAAAAGTATCTGATAAACAGAAGGCAGAGGGAGCCGTGCCTCCTCACATGGCAAATGTTGCTAAGCCATCATAGGGCTCTTTCTTCTGAGTCCTCATCATCCACAGAATCCTTCTTGGCATAATATGCTAGGGCGGCCAGTACTAACCCATCAGGAGTGATGTGCAAGGTGAAACTTACATGGTATGTTTGTCCTAATGAGACAGAAACCTTTAGAAGAAGCAGCGAGGAAATGCTGAAGCTACAGTCATGGAGCAGGGATGCCAAACTGAAGTTAGGACAGAATCCCAGTTATTTAAAAAACAAAGGTGGTTCCTTTGAGCAGAGGTAGAGAGATGACAGTAGGCGAGTCTACCCACAACTCGATTCCATCTGGATCCTCTAGAGAATCAATGCAGTTCAACCCCACAGATACTGGATGCCAGTCCTGTGCCAGGCCCTAGGCTGGGGCCAGCTCTCAATGAGCTTGGAGTCTAGTGAGGGACATGGGCATATCCAATAGTGACAGTATTGGGCAGATTAAGAGTGGTATCTGTTAGGGGCGCCTGGGTGGCCCAGTGGGTTAAGCATCTGGCTCTTGATTTCAGCTCAGGTCATGATCTCATGGTCATGAGTTTGAGCCCCACATCAGGCATTGCAAGCCCCATGAGCCCAATAAGCCCAATGCAGGGCTCGAACTCAGGACCATGAGATCAGGACCGTGAGATCATGACCTGAGTTGAAGGAGCTTCACTGATGGAACCACCCAGGTGCTCCTCCCCCTTTCTTTTAAACATGCTTCTCCACTTCTCTGGGTCTTTGTCGACGCTGTTCCCTCCTCCAGAAATGCCCTTTCCTCCTTTTCTGCGCTGCAAACTCCTACTCATCCTTAAAGTCCCAGTACAAAGCTCACCTCCTCTATGCAGCTTCCCTGGCTCCTTCATGTAGCTATTAGTCCCCCCAAAGAGCTCCCGTGGCTCTTGGCTCATTTGTTATATGTATGACGTATAGATCAGTGTTCTGTTCACCATCCATCCGTCTCTCCCTTATCTGTAGCCGCCTGGAGGCCAGGGACTGTCTCTTGCACTAGGAATAGGACTAATCCTCATACTGGGAATATATTGCTCTATACACTCCCAGTACCTTCTTGCACAGACGAACACTGTCAGTAAGTGTGGAAGGAAGGCTGGGAGGGAGGGAGAAGGGAAGCAGGAAAGGGGAGGAGGGCATCAGTCCTGGTCTGCGGCACTGGCAGCTGTGCCCAGTGGCCTGGCCTCCTGGTTTCAGCTGCCTCACATGCCCCGGCACCTCCCAGCTCAAGCCCTCAGGTTCCCCTCCTCTCCCTGACCCTGGACTAATGAGGATGCACCTGCTAGCACCTCATTAACCCAGATGGCTCCCGCCCTGCCCTGCCCCAAGAGGTGTGGGCTGGGCAGAGCTCTGAGCTCAAGGGAGTCTCCCTGACCTTCCCGCCTGTGGAGGCAGGGAGAAGGGACATGGAGCCCCACATGCCGCCCCCAGAAGATTACCCTCATGCTCTGAATCCTCAAAGCTCTGGTCTTGGACACACAGACACCTTCTCATCAGCTGTGGGGTGAGGCTGGCAGATACCCTGACAGAGGGTATCCACACTAAGGGAGAAACTCAGGGTCAGAGGAGGGATAGGACTCAAGCTAGAGATGTGAAGAAAGTCTGGGCCTACCAAGAGGAAAGACAAGCATCCAGTGCCCCTCTCTGGACCAAGGGCCAAGTGCTCCCCAGTGCCCCACAGTAGAGGCCAACCCTGCAACCCCCCCCCCCCCCACCAAGTCTCTGGGCTTCATTCAGCTCCCTGAGCCCAGTTCCCCCTCAGCCTGTCTGAAGGGGGCTCTCCACAGGGGAACCTCCCAAGGGGAAATAGGTGTTGTGAGGGCGAGGATCTAACAAGGCCGGAATAGAATGGCTAGATCAGAGGAGTCCCGCCTCCCAGCTCACAGCTTGTGCCCAGCCACACCTCCCGCTTTTAGACTCCAGCTTTCCCTGGGAACCTCTCCTCCCAGAGAGGCTGAAGACAGGCCCCAAGGCAGTGGCGGGTGGAGATTGGATCACTGACTTGAGGGCAGTGAAAGGGTTAACTCTCCTTGTGTCCACTGAGCCAGTCTAGCTAGCTCACCCCAGAGCCCTGTAAGTCCAGACCTGTCTCTGGTGTTCTCTCCATTTCCCTTTCCCTCTTACTCCTCCTTCCACCTCCTTCTGGGAGATTTTGGGAGGAGAAGCCAGGGGCCCTAGGCACCAGCTCTCTCTGGGGTGTCATTTAATACTGCCAGTAATCACCATCTCCTGGTTTATTAGCTGTCTTTCCCTCATGGCTACTCTTGGCATCCCTGAATCTCTGTCTCTTTCTGTCTCTCTGTGTCTTTCTCTGTCTCTGTCTCTGTCTCTGTCTCTGTCTCTCTCTCTCACACACACACACACACACACACACACACACACACACGGTGTGTATGGAAAAGAACGGGGCTTCTTTCCACTACAGTTCCTGCCCTACTCAGCTCCTCTCCCTAAAACTAATCTTGATCAACTGGGAGGCAGGAAACAGGAGGTAGGACGCAGGGAGCTAGAGGTACTCTTCCAAAACAACAGAGCAATCCCGTAACAGCATGCTCAGAAAAAAGAGAATATTGAAGGAGCAAATATAAGGAGGGTGGATGAAATTAGAAGCCATGGAATGAAAAAGACTCCTCTCCCAAACAAAACGGAATCATTGGAGTAAGGACTAGAACACTTCCAATCACTTATGTGTTTAATATGTCAGAAGAGGGGCGCCTGGGTGGCTCAGTCGGTTAAGCGTCCGACTTCGGCTCAGGTCACGATCTCGCGGTCTGTGGGTTTGAGCCCCGTGTCAGGCTCTGTGCTGACCGCTCAGAGCCTGGAGCCTGTTTCGGATTCTGTGTCTCCCTCTCTCTGACCCTCCCCCGTTCATGCTCTGTCTCTCTCTGTCTCAAAAATAAATAAACGTTAAAAAAAAATATGTCAGAAGGGAGAGAAGAATGGAGACCCTTTCCCCTAGTGATGTAATGAAATTATACTTTTGAAAATGTTTCATGAATTTCAGAATGTTCTACAAATGGAAGGAGTCGTATCCATCGCTGCGTAGCTGATCTGTGGGAGGAAGACTGCCCAGCCACCACCACTACAGGCTCTTTGGCTTCATGATTGTAAGATTATAACGACCCCGCATCCGTGGACACTTCTAATATCCAATATCCAGCGCTTCAGCCGGGTGATGGGTCACGATTTGGGGATGTAAAAATGTGGTCCTTTCGTGTAATGTCCAGCCAGAGCCCTTGCTGGAACAGTGACCATGTCAGCAGCCGCTGCAGGTGCCAGGATGGTCCTTGTGAAACCTGGGATGTGCCTGTGTGCCAGTGAAGTGTGAGGGTGTCCCCATCTGATACCCCTGTCCACCCGCCCCTAGTCCTGGGTGGTGGGAGAAGCGCCGGGTCCGGCCTCAGAGGGGCACCAAGTGCCATCCCAGGAGCAAAGGCAAAGTCCAGAGACAGCTTTCGACCCGATGGCCAGGGCAGGCATGTGAGAGATAAGGGTCACACTTTGGACTCTGCCAGAGAACACGGGCCCCTGTACCCCTTCTACTGGCAGTCCCACTCCCCTGCCCAGTTAAAGGAGGAAGACAAGGCTGGGGGAGGAGGGGATAGCCGGCCACTCGCTGCACCTGAAAGCCAGGTGGGTCCCAGGTAAGGATCACTGGGTCCTTACCCTCACCACCTGCCGCGACGCCCAGCCTCGCATTTATGCCTCATTACTCTGGCTCCTCGCAGGGGTCTGGCCGGGAGAGCAGGGCCGGAGGGTGGCGCGCGGTTCCAGGTTGCGCACAGTCCGGGTAGCTGGTGAGTTCGGGTGCGAAGGAGGGAGGGGAGGGGGGGCTGCGCAGTG
Source organism: Panthera onca (assembly GCF_046562875.1). NCBI lineage: Eukaryota > Metazoa > Chordata > Mammalia > Carnivora > Felidae > Panthera > Panthera onca. Next base: position 40,914,575 of record NC_138345.1, read on the forward strand.
AGCTCTCCTGACCCGGGGAGAGGTGGCTGCGTCCCTGGCACGACACCCTCCGTCCCCGGGGCCCCACGGGTGCCCTCGCGGCACAGCCGGTCCGGAGCCCGCGGTGAGAGGGCGGTGCCAGCCCGCGTCCCCGCCCCTCTCCCTCCACCTTCCCTCCCGGCCCGGCCCTGTGCTGCCCGGGTCCCGCGGGCCGCTCGGTCCCAGACCCAGGCCTGGCTGCAGGGCTGGCATTGCCGGAGCAGCCGTCGGCGACCGGGAGCCCCGCGGGCGGGGGGCCGGCGGCGCGGGCGGCGGGCGCCGGGACACCTGCGGGCACAGGTGAGCGGCTGCGAGCCGGACGGACGGGGGCGGGACGGTCTGGGGGCGGGGGGGGGGGGGGGGGGGGTTGGCCGAGGCTGGCGGCGCGGGGGCGAGAAGGGAAGGGAAGCCCACGTCAGATCTCGAAAAGGTCCGGGGGTAGGAAGAGGGAGAGAGAGAGAGAGAGACAGGCAGCCCTTGAAGAGATGATTGTTGGGAGGGGACCTGGGGGACAATGAACGTTTTCCTCCCTTGCTCATAAACCGGAGAAAAGTAAGGAGCTGAGCAGGGGCCTCAGGCCCATCTGGAGGGGCACAAGCAGCTACCTAGAAGGCCTCTGCCTTCCAGGCCCTGCCCACTCAAAGGGTAGGTCCTCTATCCAGGTTTACGGGGAAGAGACGGATCCCCCCACCTGGCTCCGGGCTCAGCTCTCTGGAGGTGTTCCCAGAGGTTGGGGAGCACCAAACATACCCTCCTGCCCTTGCCTCTGTCTGTAAGTCCAGCGGCCTGCTAGCTGTCTTCCCTCACCTCCCTGTCTGCCAGGAGGGTCCAGTCAGGGGTAGGCAAACTTTGAATAAAGGGCCAGAGAGTAAGTATTTCAGAGTTGAAGCCTATAGGAACTCTCTCTGTCACAACTAGCAATAAAGCAGTGGTAGACAGTTGGAAGGGAGTAAATGTGGCTGTGTTCCACTAAAACTTTACTTAGGGACCTTGAGATTTGAGTTTTGTACACTTTTCATGTGTCCTGGAATATTATTCTTCTTTTGATTTTTCTTCCCGACCATTCAAACACGTGAAAAGCATTCTTAGCTTTCGGGCTGTACAAAAACAGTAGGCAGGTGGTTCAGTGTCCAGTGCCCCCCACCCCGTGTTCTCCCTGCAGCTCTTCCCTGGGCTGGGGGTGGGTGGCTAGGTGCAAAAGAAATACCCCCACTGGAAGGGGGCATCCAGGAAGCCTGGGGACCTGCCTATGGCTCTTGCTCCCAGCTACTCAGGACTACAAGCATCCTTTGAGGCAGACGAGGGAGCCTGTACCCCAAATGTGCATACACGTGAGGAAGGAGGCATAGCTTCAAGGGGGCTTCCACCCAGCATGTGGGGTCCTACCCAACTCCACTGTGTCACAGATAGGCAGTTATGCCCCCACAATAAGTGACAAGCTCTTGTTCCTTCCTCCCCCACTCCATCATCTTTCCTTCTTCTGTCCCTTGGTCTCCAACCTGGAGCCACCCACTGATCAAGGCTGGCCCTTTCATTTCTCTATTTTCTCTGTGCAGCCTCAGGGGACCCTTTTCTCCTGGACATTGAAGCTATGACCCTTCCGAGGTGACCCAGGAGAGAAAAGATGCAGACCTTTGCTCTTCCAGATGATGGTCCCCTCCAAGGACTTGTGGCCTCCCGCATTGAGACTTATGGGGGCCGGCATCGGGCCACCACCCAGAATCCTGCTGGCAGTCTCTATCCCCGAGGAGGGCCTGTGCTGGTGAGTCCAGGCTGCCCCCAAAGTGACCTGGGTGGGGCAGAGGGAGGATACCAAGGCTTTCAGGTCTCTCTTGCAGGTTCATGGGCTGCTCTATTCCTGTCCCTCACCCCTACCTTCTTTCCTGGCTTGTGAGGGAGAGGAGGGCAGGGTTGGGCCAGACTCCCAGGACTCCACACCCATCCCAGGCAGATGCGGCAGGTGAGGCAGAGAGCCAGGAGAAGCCAGGTCCTCAGAAGAGGTGCTGTTAGACAGGTCTGAGGCATGGAGGTGAGGGGTGGGGGGCGGTGGAGAGTGGCATGTATCAACCCTTGGGGTTGGTACCTCCCAGACTCCCGCCTCTACCTGGGAGGAGCCTGTGGGCTCCCTGAGACCTGCTCCCTCTGAGTCAGCACTGAAGGAAGAGCAAAGGTTCTGGATGTCCCTACTCTGCAAGCGGGAGGGGTGCGGAGGCCTGCCTGGGCTTCACCACTGCTCCGCCCTCCTGGCCTGCCTCAAATGCTGACCAAGAAAAGGGGTGTGGAGGCCAAGCAGTGTTTCCCTCAGCCTCCAAGCTACCCCATCACCTTGAGAACAGTTCTGCTTCCAGCTGGGGTATCCCCTGTCTTACTGGAAGAGGATTTTGCCCTGGGAGACAAGGAGGACGGCTAGGGACTCTCCCAGGCTGAGGGCAGGAAGGGAGACTAGGAAGTACGCAGTGTTAGTCAGGCCACAGGCAGATCAAGGAATGTGACCAGGCCTGCCCCGGGGGGGGGGGGGGGGGGGGGGAGGACGTGTGTGGCCGGCGTTTGGTCTCAATCTCTCATGTAGAAGGGCAGCCACTCCCAACTGGAAAGGACACAGGCTGCATGCCCCGGGGGGGGGGGGGGCGGGGGAGGAGGGAGGCCGCACATGCGTGCTCCCTCATCCCCACATGCGAGGGAAGCTGCGAGGGACCCAGAATGCACTGTGCAACGCAAGCCCATGGTACAGGAAGCACGCCTGTGAGTGGGCAGATGCTGGGGGACACACACACTAGAGCCCAGGCGTGTAGGTGCCTGTGTGCCTGCTCTACAGTAGGCCCCCCACTTGTGCCCCTGGGCCCACTAGGGGAGCCAAGCTGGCATGCCCCTGCCCAGCTCCACTTGGCCTCCCTGGCAGCAGGTGCTGTGACTCAGGGCGGGAGTGGCTCACATCAAACTGGTTTGAGGGGAGAGGTGAGCCCGCCCTGCCTGCAGCGGTGAGGGACACCGTCTGGAGTCAAGCCCCCACTACCACTCTGGGACTTCTGGGAAAAGGGAGGCCCCTCTAAGAACTTACCCTACTCCTCCTCCTCCAGGATCCCAGTCGCCGACGCTTCCAAGACTACGTCCCCTTTGCCAAGGGTTCCGGCCAGGTCCGAGGCCTGTCTCCCCTGAAGTTGCGAGAGCCAGAGCATGAGAAAAGGCATGGAGGCCATTTGGGGGCTGGCCCACCACACTCCCCCAAACTCAAGGTGAGGGGCCCCTCTTCTCCCATTCCCATGCTCATAGCCAAGCCATAGTGTCCTCCACAGATGGTCAGGGCCAAGAGCATGGCCAGCTCCTCCAAGAAGCTGGATCCGGTTCTGTCCAGAGACCCTCTCAAGGATGCATCTCCAAACCATGCTGCCTCATAAAAATGTTCATTTTAGAGGCAAATGTCAAAATGTTGCCTGAGACCACTGGTTCTCTAGTCCTGTCTGGTCTCCACCCAAAGGTCCCTCTAAAGGGTTCTGCCTCAGAAGGGCCCTACAAAGTATCTTTCTGGTCAAAGAGCCTAGGTCAGACTCCTCTGTCAGGCACCTTTCTGGAGACTAAGGTACATCTCCACCCGTGTTTCAGCGATGCCCTTTCACCTGTAATCCCAGCCGGGGTCAACCCCTGTCCCCCAGGCCTCCGTGTCCCCACTCACAGACAGTGCTGCTTGCTACCTCCCATTCTCAGACACACACACACACGCACACACACACGCACATGCAGCCCTCCCCAGACCAGGGGTCTGGGTGCACAGGACATGGCCAGGACTGGTCCCCTTCTTGGCTCTCCCAGGAAGTCCCCAAGGCCCAACAACTGGAGATGAGGCTGCATACATTCAGCATGTTTGGGATGCCCCGCCTGCCCCCTGAGGACCGTCAGCACTGGGAGATAGGAGAGGGCACTGACAGTTGCCTGGTCATTGAGAAGTCCTGGAAGGAGCTGGTGCCTGGGCACAAGGTAGGCCTGGAACACAGTGTTGGTCCCTGTGGTGTCACAGACGCACACATACACCTCCCCTCTGCCCTGGAAGAGAGAAAGGCCTTGGGAAGTGGGGTCATGTGGGGAAAGCATTTGGACACATCTTGTTCTGGGTTCAACTCATGGTTCTGCCACTGACTAGTGAGACCTTGCTCGAGACTGTAAACCTCTCTCAGCCTCAGTTGGTTCATCTGTCAAATGGGGATAACATCATCTACACACTTGAGGATTAAAAGGTCATCTATGAAGTAGATCTAGTAGCATTGAACAGATGACAGCTGCTGTTCTTGTCATTATTCCACCAACTGAGCCAGCACTGTCCCTACCCCAGGAGATGAGCCGGGAGCTTTGCCACCAACAGGAAGCACTGTGGGAGCTGCTGACCACCGAGCTGATCTATGTGCGGAAGCTCAAGATCATGACTGACGTGAGCTGCCCCCAGCTCCAGCCCAGGCCCTCACCTCAGCCACTTACCCATCTCCCTTGCATTGTTCCCCATTTCCCCAGGCCAAGAAGGGAGGACCATGGCAAGGGGTGGGAGGAACGTAGGGGTGGGGGACAGGCAGCTGAGAGATCCCCCCCATTGGAGACCTCCCCGGGATCTTAGGAAGAAGGTTAGCAGTGGTAAATCTGGAGGTAGAGACACTTCAGAGGACTAGGCTGGGGTCCCAAAGGTAGAGGTCAGGTACTGAGACCCTCATCTTTCCCTGCATCCAGCTCCTGGCCGCCGGTCTGCTGAACTTGCAGCGAGTGGGGCTCCTGACCGAGGTGAGTGGGTACTCTGGAGGACCCTCCACACCCCAAGCCCTGAGCCCACAGAGTGGGAGTGGGCTTGCAGAGAGCCCCACAGGCTGCTGTCCAAATTCTCTGTTTTCTAGGACACCCTCTGCCCTCCCTGGTCCCCTTCCTGCTCTCGACCCCAAGCAGGCTGGCCTCTGCTCTTTTCCGGTGCTCAGCACAGCTGCGCCAATGTGCCAGAGAAATAGAAGGGAAAACTCCAGCCCCTTCCATCTCTCAGCTCCCCCGCAAGTTTCATCCAAGCTTATGGTTCCTTGCCTGTCCACGGCCAGTGCTGCCTGACAGTGACCTGCCAAGGCTTGTGGCTAAGCTCTGCTCCCTCCTCCAGGTATCAGCTGAGACCCTGTTTGGAAATGTCCCCAGCCTGATTCGAGTCCACAAGAGATTTTGGGAGGAGGTGCTGGGGCCCACCCTGGGGGAGGCTCGAGCCTCAGGCCAGCCTCTGGACCCTGTCAGTCTACAAGACGGCTTCTTGACGGTGAGGCATGGCGAAGGGCCACGTGTGGCTGGGGCGGGCCTGGGAGAGCCCAGAGAGATCCTGTCTGCAGGATCAGCCTGTGCCACTCAAACCCTTCTGGGAGTTGGGGGGAGTCTGAGGGCACACCCCCACCCCCAGAATATCACCTCACCTCCTGCCCTTCATTCCACCGATACGACCTCTGTCCCAAAAGTTCTTTGGTCTTTTGGTGACTCTTTTGAAATGAAATGCAGCTATCTCAGAGAAGGGTTCCAATGAATCTCTTAACTATACAATCTTACTTCTTGGCCAGAAAGCCTCTGACAAACAGCTGCGAGAAGAATGGGGCCGAAGCAAGGCATCCCCTGGGCAACTGGCTGGGGGGTGGGGAGGTGGGGCAAGGGGGTGTAAAAGGCCACAGGGCACCCAGAGCATGGAGAAATGTAATAAGAAAGCAAGAGCCCTGGGGCACCTGGGTGGCTCAGTCGGTTGTGCGTCCGACTTCGGCTCAGGTCATGATCTCACAGCTTGTGAGTTTGAGCCCCATGTCGGGCTCTGTGCTGACAGCTCAGAGCCTGGAGTCTGCTTCAGATTCTGTGTCCTTCTCTTGCTGTGCCCCTCCCTCACTCATGCTCTGTCTCTCTTTCAAGAATAAATAAAACATTAAAAAAATTAAAAAAAAAAAAAAAAAAAGCAAGGGGCCTGGGGTCGGACTTTCTTCCACGGTGTTACCCAATCAAGAAAATGTGGGCCTTGCAGAGCCAGAATAGGGGACAGAGGTGGGGAGACAGTCTCCTGGGAGCCATTGGTACCCCCTTCCATAGGAATAGGGCTTCTGGGCAAGCCTCAGGTCACTACCCACCTCTGTGTGAAACGAGACCTGCTGTGTCCTAAAAACATTCCAGCTGAATTATTGATGACAGGAGAGTCCGTCCAGAGAAGCAGGGTACAGTAGGGGCTGTGCATGGGAGCTCAGAGAGTGGCCATGGGTCAGCCTCCTGGCATCTCAGTTTCTCCCTGGAACCCAGAGGGAGGGGCTGGCAGTCATGGGGGAGAGCGTCATGGACGGTAGGGATTGGCACCAACTGGACTAAGGGTCGGTGGGAGGCTCTCTCCTCCGTGCTCCCCGTGTTCTGCAGCTGGAGCCTGTATTTCATGACCTTCCCCCTGCCTGCCCCTATCTGTCCCCTCAGTTCAGCCAGCGGTTCCAGCCCTATGTCCAATACTGCCTACAAGTGAAGCAGACCATGGCTTACGCCCGGGAACAGCAAGACAACAATCCTCTCTTCCATTCCTTTGTGCAGGTGGGAGAGAGGGCGCCTGGGAAGGGGGCCGGGGGGGACCTGAAACAACCAGATCATCCAGCATCTCCAGCTGGGTCCAAAGCTGAGTCCGGCGCTAGAATAGGGCGGCATGGGGCCTTCAGACTCCTGACCCCCTGCCCTCCTCTGCTGGCAGTGGTGTGAGAAGCACAAGCGCTCGGGGAGGCAGATGCTGGGCGACCTGCTCATCAAGCCCCACCAGCGCATCACCAAGTACCCGCTGCTGCTCCAGGCTGTGCTTAAGAGGAGCCCTGAGGCACGTGCCCGGGAGGGCCTGAGCGCCATGGTATGTGGCCTGGCAGGGCCGTGCCTTGGGCGCTGGGGGCTGGTGTGTGGGAACTGGTTTCCAGGAACTCTTAAGGCTCTTAAGGGTCTCTTTCCTCATATGTACGTGCCTGTGTGGCACCGACCGGCCGCCTGGGTTGTCTTTGGTGGGGTGAGATGTACGGGGTAAGGAGATGAGCTGTTCCTTCTTCCACATCCCGCCCGTCACCTAGATTGCCGCTGTGGAGTCATTCCTGCGATACGTCAATAAACAGGTGCGCCAAGGGGAAGAGCAGGAGAGCTTGGTGGCTGCAGCCCAACGCATTGGGCCCTACGAAGTGCTGGAGCCATCCAGTGAGGAGGTGGAGAAGGTGAGGGAGGGCAGGGGGAAGGGGGCTCAGCAAAACAAGGTCCCTGGGAAAAAAGATGAAGCAGAGGCCTGGAGGCTAAGGGGCAGAGGTGGCACAGAGGGCCCGTGCCCACCATTCCTTCACCATGAGGAGGGGCTGAGGGTCAGAGTTCTAAAGAGTGAAAAGGAATTACTGGCTGCTTCCTCTCCCTCCAAGAAGGCGAGGATGAGGGGAGAAGGTGCTGGTGATAGAACAAAGACCCATGGTGGCTGGGAGGGGGAGGGGGAGGCAGTGATCCTCTCCGCGCTGTGTCCCTCAGAACCTGCGTCCATTCTGCACCCTGGACCTGATGTCGCCCGTGGTGGGGGTCGCTCCCGAGCACACCAGGCAGCTGCTGCTGGAGGGACCCGTGCGAGTGAAGGAGGGGCGAGAAGGGAAGGTGAGGGGCTACCGGGAAGACTGGAGAAGACGGCAGGTAGACTGAAGAGAAGGGAGGGGTGCCAGGACACAGGATAAGAGTCAGAAAAGCTGGAATTGGGCAAAGAGATGTTTGTGTGTCTGTGTGTGTTGAGAAGGGGACGTGCTGTGGCTAAGCTCTGCTTGTCTGTATGCCCCTGAATCAGCCTGTAAGACAAGAGATGGGACCAAAGTGACACCCCTTCCAGCTCTAGCGTTCCACAGTTCTGTCCCTTGTGCACATGTGTACCCATGCACGCACACCATGCAGGAGCCCCAGTCCATGTGCCACCCTTCCCCTGCTCCAGCTGACCCTTGTCTCTCTCTGACACCTGCCTCCCAGCTGGATGTGCACCTGTTCCTCTTCTCTGATGTGCTGCTGGTGACCAAGCCCCAACGCAAGGCAGACAAAGCCAAGGTTATCCGTCCCCCACTCATGCTGGAGAAGCTTGTGTGCCGACCACTCCGAGACCCTAGTATGTCTCTCCTGAGGGGACACTTTCCTTCTCCTTTCCTCTTGGCAAGGGGAAGGAGCAGTCAGGATGGGGATCAAATATGGTCTAGCCCTTGAGCAGACCTTCACCTCCTCTACCCAGACAGCTTCCTGGTGATCCATCTCACTGAATTCCAGTGCGTCTCCAGTGCCCTCGTTGTGCACTGTCCTAATGCTGCAGACCGTGCCCGGTGGCTAGAGAAGACCCAGGAGGCCCAGGTATGTGAAAGCCAGGAGTAGAGAGCGAGGAGGGGCCCTCGGAGGTCAGAAAAGGGAGCACAAGAGGGAGGGAGGAAGAGAAAGAGGCTGAGGTGGATGCAGGTTCAGTCTGGTTCGGGCCCTCAGGAGGGAGACACAGCCTTGACAAGAGCATGAAAGAAAGCCTTTGGCCAGCTACTGTGCCAGTCACTGGGAGAGCCCAAGACAGCGTCCCCTAAAGGCTTTTGTACCCTGAAACCACGATCTTCTGAACTTCATCTTCTGTTCAACATTAACGGAGCACTTGCTAGGTGCTAGGGAATCAGAAAAGAATAAAACACCACTCCCCCCCTCCCCCCAGAATATGCACTGCAGCCTAGCTGGACAAATTAGTGTACAAATAATGGAAACATAGAATGGAACTATGTTCCATTAGTGTACAAATTATATTAGTGTACAGATAATAGAAAGCACAGAATGGAACTATGACCAAGAAGGGAGTAATTCATTCTGTCTGGTGTGTTGGTTGGGAAAGGGGACATTGCAGAGGGAGGTCTGCTGAGATACTTTCACAGAGAGGCTATTGTCTGAGCCCTGTTTGGGGGGATATCTAGGAGTTCGTGAGGAGAACAAGGATGGGAAGGAAAGTTATTGCAGATGGAGAAGCAGATTGTGCAAATGTGGGAAACATGAAACTGTGTGTGTGTTGAGAAAACCACTGGCCTCATAGTTGATATTACCAGGACAGAGCAGGCATAGTGGCAGAGAGGCCAGGGGGTAGGTACTACCAGCTCATGTCTACTACTGGGTGCTATGCTAAGGAACTTGAACTTTGTCCTATCGATGACAAGGATCGAGAGAAGGTGTTTAACAGGGCAGATTCATGCGATAAAAGCTAGAGGAATTCAAAAGATCCAAATGGAGCTGTACTAGTTACCATAAACTTAATGGCTTAAAGCAACAGAAACATTGTCTCACCGTTCTGGAGGCCAGATGTTGGTCGCCTCTTCCAGCTTCTGGTAGCTTCTGGTGTTCCTTAGCTCATGACTGCCTCACTCCGGTCTCTGCCTCTGTCTTCATGTGGCCTTCCTCTCGGTCTGTCTCTGTGTACAAATCTCCCTTTCCTGTCTCTTATACAGACACCCTAAATCCAGGATAATCTCATCTTGAGATCCTTAACTGAAGATCTTTACACATCTGCAAAGACCCCTCTTCCAAGTAAGGTCACATTTACAGGTTCTGGGGGTGAGGACCTAGACATATCTTTCTGGAGCCTCTATTCAACCCACCATAGGAGCAGAATGGCCAAAAAGTAAAGATTTGAATTGGCCTTTTAAGGACAGGGAAGACCAGGAACAAAAGAATCAAGGGAGAAACTGGGTTGGATTATTTTGGGGACAGTGACCACATCTGTCTAAGTCTGAGCCAAGGGTTTATGTGAACAAGTGAGGAGAGGCCAGGTTTTACAGGACCCCAAAAGCTACAGAAGAGGGCAGACGGGACAAGGTTGAATTGAATTGGGTTGACAAGAGAGAGCCACCATAGATTCTTGAGCAAGGGAATGCCACGGTGAAATCAGTGTGTTCATCTTGAATTGATAGCTGGCAGTGTGATAGGTGGGCTGGAGGCAAGAGAGATTGGTGGCAGGAGATTTACTGTACTAGTTTGAGTGTGAAATATTGAGGTTTAGTGTCATATTCTTAGGGACATGTTGCAAAAAAGGGGGAAAAGTTGGAGGGGGGCAGGTTAGAGAAAGGAGCTAGAGAAGGAAGAGAAGCCTTTGAGAGACTGTGATTAAAAACCTATATTGAGGGGCGCCTGGGTGGCTCAGTCGGTTAAGCGTCCGACTTCAGCTCAGGTGACGATCTCGTGGTCCATGAGTTCGAGCCCCGCGTCGGGCTCTGGGCTGATGGCTCAGAGCCTGGAGCCTGCTTCGGATTCTGTGTCTCCCTCTCTCTCTGCCCCTCCCCCGTTCATGCTCTGTCTCTGTCTCAAAAATAAGCGTTAAAAAAATTAAAAATAAATAAATAAATAAATAAATAAATAAATAAATAAAAACCTATATTGAATGCAAGAAACTCCAGGTTCAGACACCAGTTCTACCTCTTCCTAGCTGGGTGGCCTTAGGTGAGTTATGTGGTCTGCTGAGTTTCCATTTCTTCACCTGCAAAATGGACATAAATAATGGCAGTCCTTGCCTCATAGAGAGGAGCCCAAAAAATCATTCTTTTTTTAAATATTTTTTTTACATTTTTATTTATTTTTGATAGACAAGGAGAGACAGAGCACAAGCAGGGGAGGGGCAGAGAGAGAAGGAGACACAGAATCTGAAGCAGGCTCCAGGCTCCACACTGCCAGCATAAAGCCTGATGGCAGGGCTCGAACTCACCAACCGTAAGATCATGACCTGAGCCGAAGTTGGACACTTAACCAATTGAGCCACCCAGGTGCCCCAAGAAGTCATTCTGATTAAGCAAGGCAGCATGCTACCAGCTCTAGGTAAATGCACCCGAATGCAGGTCACAGATTAGGGAGGACAAAGGATGATTTCCCCTTTGAAAGACAGCTTTGACAGCCCCCTCTGTGTGAAATGAAATCAATACAAAGAGAGAAACCTGTTGGGTTGGTTGTTGCTTCCTGGGAGGGGTGGGTCTAGAGCAGTAGTAAGTTTTAAACAGAAGCACTTTGAAAGTGATTCGGTGGGAGCTAGGCAAGTGGACATACCTTAGGGACTCTGGGAAGTATAGAACACAGCCCTGGGGTTCAGGTGGGGACAAGGGATGAACTATGAAAATTGCTAAGAGAGTAGATCTTAAAAGTTGTTAGTTAACACAAGAGAAAAAAAATTTTTTTGTGAAACGTATGGTGACAGATGTTAACTAGACTTACCAAGGTGATTATTTCATTATACAAATGTTGAATCATTACACTGCACACCTGAAGGTGATATAATGTTATGTCAATTATACTTCAATTACCAAAAAAAAAGGGCATTTTGAACAAAGCAAGAAATCTTAATGTAGACTGTTTCTAAAGAATGCAACCTCATTATTTTTACAGTTAAAATCAAATTAGTGGTTCTCATAGGGCTTGCTTTAATGAATAGATAGTAATGATTTGTCCTTGGCACATTAGGTAGTTAAGGCTTCTGGAACTTTTGAAAATGTGTGAAAATAGTCTTGCTCTTTAAATAATTTTAAGCATTCTTCCTGAAATCTTATCTATACTATCATATCATAATGTGGAGAGCTTATTTAAGAAAAGAAAATCCAGAACTTAGTCTCTGTTTAAATAGTGTATTAAAAACCATGAATTAGGATAATAGAAAGTAAATATGAGGATTTTGCCATTAAAAAAAAGGCATGAAATAAGAATTAAAGACGGAACCTCAAGATCTTGTGTCTTACAACCCTGTAGGACCCTGTAGGACTGCCACTTCCTTGAATACCTAAAACAAGCCACAGGGTTCCCTAAGGCACCAGGTGGGGGGCCCTCACAGGAGGCCCTTTCCTTCACCACCCCACTGTCAGAATTCTGTCTTCTTCCTTTGGTTCTCAGTCCCCAAATGACACCCCCCTCCCGCCTCCCTTTAGAACCCCCAAGGGACCACTACAAACTATTGGGATTTTATTCAAACTAATTTACCTCGGGCAGTCTCACTCCTGGCTAACAGAGGAAAGGAGGTCACTTCTGATACATAACCAAGCAGTGCACAAGCTCCCTGGCCTTCCTTAGCAAAACAAAGAACACTGAAACTGAAATTAGTTTGTCCTGCTATTGTTTCACGCTGAATTCTTAAAGAAAACTTCTCTCTACTGCTATCAGCCTTTGTAAACTGATAAAGGCAGTGGAATATCTATTGGTCCCCTTGATAGAGCAACCACCCAAGGGTGGGACTGTTGCTTTCTCCCCCTCACAGAAATGTAGATGTAGATTTATTCCCTGCAGCTCTAGCCAGGGCAGCTTAAACTTTTAGGGAAAAAAAAAAAAAATTAGCTTCTCTAGGGAAGACAGACTAAATCCTGGGAAATGCCCATGATTAGGGACTGGGAAGAGGAAAAAGGAACCAGTGACAGGAACAGAAAAAGCTGTCAGAGACAGAGGTCAAAAAATGAATGGCAGGAGGCTGAAGCAGGCTGCTAAGGTAATAGCCAGAGCCCAGCTCTCACCTGTTATCTGTGTTCTTGCAGGGGTTATGTCATCTCTCCAAGCCCAGTCCCCATCTGGGGAATTGCAGTGATAGTGGGCACAATCATGTAGGAGAGATGGGACAATTATTGTTGCTGCTTGGCACGAGGCCCAGCACTTAATGGGCGCTCCATAAATGTTTGTAATTATCATTAGAAGAAGGAGGTGATCAGTGGCGCCTGGGCGGGGCTAGGTGCTGACTAGGGAAAGGCCTCACAGCTGCTCAGAGTTTGTGGGCACTTTGAGAGATCTGTGTTAGTCCACTTGGGGAACTTTGGGAGGAGCAGATGAATCTAGGAGCAACCCCAGAGGCAGTGGGGAGAAGAGGTGTTTCCTCTCAAGGCTTATGTCTTCCACCAGGGCAAAGAAAGAAGAATCATGCTGGGGGAGCCCTCCCTTCCTCTTCTCAGCTTTGTAGAGGAGCCACATTTTGGCTCAGGCACCGATTTCCTCTTCCCTTCCCAACTTGATTCTCCTCTTACCCAAGCTGAGAAGATCCTCCCAGGGTTGCTGGAGAAGCTTTGGGGTGTCTGGGGGGGGACTTCAAACAGTCCCATTCCCTGATGCCTCAGGTCCCCTCCCTCCCTGCTTTTTCCTAGGGTTGGGCCAGGGGCAACTGCCAGGGGCATGTTAGTGGAGATACTTGTATTAAATGTTCCTTACGAACCCCACCCCTTCCTCCCAGTTCTTTCCTTCCCCACACCATCCTATCCTGGACTTCCCAAACACTCCATTGAACTTGGGTCATGTGGAGCCAAGGGCAGGTCATCTCAGCCCAACAAGCAGGCTGCTCCACTCCACCCTGGCCCCAAGAACAACCCCACCCAGCATCCTTGCTTCTTGTTCCGTCCCACGTTGGAGATGAGGGAGGAGGTCACAGGACCTGGCCCTGTTGTGCTGGTTCTCTGCACCCAGGTACCATCATCCCTTGCTTTGGCCAACTGACTAGTCTTATGAGACTGCTAAGAATCTTTGCACTGCTTTGTCACTCACAGGACTGAGGGACTGGAGAGCCAGAGAAAGGAAACTTGCAATAAAAACCTGATGTCATTTTCCTATCCCTGTTCATCCATTTCTCCAACATGTCTATTGTCCTGAACCAGCTACCCCCGTGTTTCTGGAGAGGCTTTGGGAAGGTCCAGGTGTCCAAGAGTTGCTGGTTCAGATACCTAAGCTGGAGAGATAATCAAAATATTTAACCACCAGTATGGCATGGCCATCATCCAATTAGAGTGGAGCATCTTGGGAGCTTGGGAGTGTGCTAGAGGTCCCCTGCTGTGCCACATGTTATCACTGGATCTTGAAGGATGGGGTTACCAGTCCTAGGGAAAGGAGGCAGGAGGCTTGGACAGCAGCCCTTTGGTTACCAGCATGGAAGTACTCCAATATTTTAACAATGATATGGCCATACCAGTGAGTACTGATACCAGCACTGCCCGCAGCTGCCACCAGGACCTCCCTTTGACCAGCCTGTGCCTTCAACCTGTCTGTGGGTTCTGCTGCCTTCCCTCCCCCTCCCCAAGCAAATGTCCTTTAGCAACTCTGCCCTTTAAGGCTGCCCTTGAAAGTCAGTGTAGTTCCTGAACCAGGACTCAAAGAGAAGGCCCAGTCCCAGTTCTGCTTCTCTTCTCATGGGACTTGAGCAAGTCCCTTTGTCTCTCTAAGTCTTGTTTTCTCATCTGTAAAATGGGCTAATATCCATGCTTTCCAACCTACAGGGTGATGGTGTGTATCAAATGATCACATGCATGTGGAGGTGCCCTGTAAGGTGCTTCTCAGATGTCACTATTTTGTTCTGAGGGCACCTGTGTGAAAATATTGAGGGAAGAAGACAGAAAATACAGTGTATCCTCCTCCATTCCTCTTGGGACGGTCTTGCTTTCATCTCTGAAGGACAGCAGAGGACAAAGCCTGACCCTGCCCACCATGGCAGCAGGAGAAGGAGTAATTTGAGGGCCCACCACCATTTAGAACACTTATACCACCATCACCATATATCAGGGAGGGCTTCCTGAAGGGGGGAAGAGATTGGATAGAGGGCTTAACAAGGGGGCATAAGAAGCAGGAAGAACCGCACAAGCAGGAAAGGGGGTCTTCTGTTCACCTCACCCACCCCCAGAGCCAGTTGGAGGGTTCAATTCCTGGCGCCATCCCACTCTCTTTTGCCCCATGACCTTGGCAGTTACTTATACCGAGTCTCCATTTTTCCCTAGTAAAGTAGGAGTAACAAATAATATCTGCCTCATAGCCTTCATAATATAGTCATAATCTGTGAAGATTAAATGAAATAATATGTATGTAAAGCACTTAGCACATGGGTGACATACAGCAAGTCTCAATAAATGAGAGCTCTTAATGCAAGTATGCCCACCCCAGATCACCCTGCAAAAGCTGAAGACAGAGGAGTATGTCCAACAGAAGAGGGAGCTCCTAGCTCTCTATCGGGACCAGGACCGGGAGGCCCCATGCACCAGGCCCTCCTCACCTTCCCCGGAGGACTCTCAGAGCAGCGCAGAGGGGAGGTAAGACCCACAGGGACCACAAGTCTCTCAAAGTAGGGGGGCTGCAGGCAGGGAGAGAGGGGAGAGGAACCCACGCAGCAGAGAAGTGGCAACACAGCTTCTGGGGACATTGGAAATAGAGGAACCCAGGCTACTGGTTAGAGTGGAACAGGTTGGCACTAGTCAACAGTTGCCAGGGTGACAGAAACAGACACAAGAGATGCAAGCTCCTTGAGGAGCAGGCTCCCCAGGCCAGGGATGGAGAGTGAGAGCCAGTATGGGATTTGCAGAATGTCACAGCTGCAAGGATCCAGTGAGTCCAAATCCCCAGAGAGGGCGAGAGGTTCGTTCACAGGAACACATCTGTTCAGCAGCATGGTTAAGGAGAAGAAAGATCCATCATTGGGGGATTGCCTCAGGGGAGCTCAGGAACCCTTCAGCAGATAGCTAAGCACCTGCTTGGTACAAGGTCCTGGGCCAGTTGCTGTGGCTAAAATACCTTAGAGGAGCTTACAGTCTAGCCAGCAAGATGAGAAAATAATCGTGCAGTGTAAATAAAGGTGGTACCGAAGTAAGTTTGGAGGAGGGGCTGTTTCTGGATAAGAAGATCAAGGGAAAATTCCTGGACTTGAACTTGACCCCTCAGCACCCGACTCTGACCATTTACTCTTCCTATAAATTGTAGGACTCCAGAGTTCTCAACCGTCATCCCCCAGCTGGTGGTGACAGAAGACGTGGATGAAGAGCCTCTGTTGGTACCAGATGATACTTCAGACTCTGGCTATGGGACCCTGATCCCAGGCTCCCCCAAGGGGCCCCATTCTGTGAGCCGTCTACGCCCACAGGCCCTTCGGCGTGACCCTCGTCTCACCTTCTCCACCCTGGACCTCCGAGATGTTCCTTTGCGCCCTCAACCTCCCAACCCCCAAGCCCCCCAACGCCAAAGCGCCCCTGAACTGCCAGGGGACGGTATCCGAAGAGGAAGCAGCCTTCCCAGGCGAGATCCACCAACCTGGTCTGAAGAAGAAGACGGGACCTCAGTAGATGGGAATGTGGTAGCAGAAACGCTGCATAGGGCCCAACTTCGGGGACAGCTCCCCGCATCCCCAACCCACACTGACTCTGCTGGGGAAAGCCCCTGGGAATCCTCAGGGGATGAAGAAGAAGGGCCCCTCTTCCTGAGACCTGACTGCACCCGCTCCCCTCGCCCTCTCCGGGCTGAGGACATGCTCAGAGAGATCCGGGAAGAACTGGCCAGCCAGAGGATTGAGGGCATCCCCGAGCCTCGGAGGAACAACAGGCCTCAGAAGCTGACCCGGGTCCAACTGCGGAGAATGCGTGGGCCCCACATCATTCAGCTGGACACCCCCCTGTCCACATCGTAAGTGCTGAAGGGAAAGTGGCTTGGGAGGGGGTGGAGAAGCCAGTATGGAGTGAGAGGGGTACCAAAGATGTCAGTGGGGACAGAGTATAGAAGGAGGGTAATACTGGAGCAGGGGCCATGGCAAGGAAGGGTACTTAGCCTCACTCTTCACCCCACATCTGACTTTGCCTAACACCCACCTCCTTTCTTTTCAGAGAGGTGTGAGGAACACTCAGGACCTTTGGCATTTCTCCCGGAGGAAATCTCTCCCCATGAGTGCTGGTCACCACCCCACCCCTGGACTCTACCTCAAGGACCACACTTCCCAATAAGAAGCCTGGCCCGGGCACCATGCCCTTCCTGCTCTGAGGGCTTTGGGATCAAGTGCTGTACATTTTTGTATCATAGACATACCAGAGCCCCACATAAAGTTGTACATAAAAATGACCGCCTGGTCATTACTAGATAAGGGTGGGAAGAAAGAGAACCTGATGAGGAAGGGGTCAGAGAGTGAGCACAGGCTGCTCCTTTGTCAGTTGGGATCATGGTGGTGGGGTACCTGGCCCAAGCTCAGGGCTTTTCCCAGCCCACCGCCATCAGGATCGCAGTCTCTGCCCCAGCCTCCCACACCCACCACTCAGAAGGACCACCCCGTCCGGGAGCAGAGCTTTAATTCCAGAGTTTTAGTGTATTTACAAAAGTCCACAGCTCCAGCTCCAGCTGGCCGCCCCATTGTTCTGTGCCTGCCCCTGCCTTCGGACAGGTCAGCTCACCCTGTGCTTGTCCAGGCAGGGGGCAGAGGCGTGCCCAGTTTCTATTAGTGTAACATAATTGATAAAAAAGATTGCTTATCTACTGTGACCACGGCCCAGGGATCACCCAGAGGCCCCGAAGCTGCGTTGCTGGGTTTTCCAAACCCAAAGTGGGTGATGAGGCATGGCGCCCCTCATCTCTACAACCGCAAGTTGGGGCTCCTGGCACACTCAGCCTCTCTCAGGATCACACGCACACATCTGTCACACACACAAGGCTGACCCTCCGGCAGTGTTCCGAAAACGGAGAAAATTCTGTGTACACTGAGGGAGTAGCACCAAGTAGGTGGCTGCCAGCTCCTGCCTGCCCCTTCGTGTCCCTTGTCCAGAAAGAGGGGATCCGGAGGGCACCTCGCACCGTCCTTCTGGGCCACCCCGCCTGTAGGCAGCGGTCCTCAGAGCAGGCCCCTCACGGGGCGGGGCGTGGCCTCACCGGAGGAGGCGGGGCGCGGGCGACAGGGAGGCGGGGGCGCACAGCGCCTCCTCGATGTCCTCCAGGCAGCCAAGCAGGTCCATTTCGCGGAGCACGCGGCCCAGCAGCTCCAGCGTGGCTTCGCGTCGTGGCGTGCGTCGCCGCCAGGCCGCCAGCATGCTGTAGTGCGCCTCGCGCAGGCAGCGCCCGTTCTGCAGCTCCAGCCGCTCGATCTCGTGCTCGCTCAGCCCCAGCCGCCGCACGAACTCCTTCCAGCGCGACGGGGGCACGCCGTCCACCACCGCGTACAGCGTCGCCGGGTCAGCGGGATCCGCTGCGAGGAAGCCCGGCCGTTAGCCTCTGGCCGCGGAGGTGGCCCCGCCCGTCCCTTCGCGCGCACGCGCCCTCCAGGAGCTCCACCCACCTGCCCCTGCAAGGAGCTCACCTTCTGGGCGTTGAGTGTGGGTGCTGTCCTCCCACTTCTGAACTGGGGTGGAGATGGGGCTGGAGGCTGGAGCCGCGGAGAGGATGGGGCCAGCCCCCTGGTAGGGTGGAGCCATCTCTCTGGAGACGGATGCAGCCCTCAAATTAGCCCAGTCACTATGAGTGAAGGTGGGGCTGGGAGTGAAGGTGGGGCTGGGGGTGAAGGTGGGGCTGGGGGTGAAGGTGGGGCTGGGGATGGGACTGAAGCCTGGACCTGTGGCCAGGGGCTGAGGCTCTCCCTGAAAGAGAGAAGGCACAGCGTTAGTGGAGGAGAGGACAAACAGCCCGAACCTTCTTTATTTCTGGAGGCGGGTTGGAATTAGGGGTGACCGAGGGTCATTTAGGTATTACAAGATTGTAATGGACAATCAGCGGGAAAGACTGGGGGTAGGTTCCTGGTTTCATCTTACCTCTTTTGTAGGTGTTGATTTCCCACAAACTGAGAAAAAAGAAACCAAGCGTCACAAATTTCACTTCCTCTCTCAGCCCTGGCGCCCATACCGGGGCTGGCCCTGGGGACTTGTGGTGACATGCTTCAGGGCCAAAGTGGCCCCAGGGACAAGAGACCTACTGATGCATTGTGACCTCTCACCAAGCCATCAGGGCCACCTCCTGCCAATGGGGTCCTCAGCAGCAAGCTAAGGGGACACTCCTCATTTCCCTCCATGCTGATCCCTCTCACCCACTCAACCCCCTCCCACATCCCCCAGCAGCAAGCTTTCCCCTCCCAAGGGCCCCACTCACCAATGGAGAAGAGCTTGGACTTCCGCCGTTGGTAGCGGCACATTAAACCAATGGAGAAGGATAAAACGCAAATGCCGAAGAAGATCACGAGAGGCAGCAGCACTGTGGTGCCTGGAGGCGAGGCAGATTGTGGTGAGAGGAGAAGGGAAGCAGGAAGGGCAGGGCTGGCTGGGTAGGTGGAGGGGCGAGGATTAGGAGAGGGCAGGTGAGCGTGGGAAGCGGGTTATTTCTCCTCACCTGGGTCCTGAGGGTCCTTAACAGTTTCCACGATGGGTACGCACAACTTCGTACACTCTGTGTTTTTCTTACAGCTGAAAGAAGAGATCGCACAGGTACATAGGGGCCCTCCCACAAGAGGAAGACAGGGGAAAAAGGAAAAAGAAGAAAACTCCACACTGTTGGAAATTTCTTTGCTTTGCAAACATTTTAGCTATCTCTTGAAATAATGGAAATTAAACCTCTCCTGACTCAGAGGAATGAAACGCAAGCCAATCACAAAATCATTTCCTTTTAGAATTGGAAGTCATCTCAAAGAGGCTGTGTAGAAAGAACTAATTCAAAGCAGTAAGGGGCAGGGTGTGAATTCCAGTCCATTCGTTGGCTGGCACTGTGACTCCAAGCAAGTCATTTAACCTGTAAGCCTCAGTTTGCTCATCAGTAAAGTAAGACTCTTACCCACCTGTCAGAATTGAGAAGTGAGATCATTATGCCTGGCATATAGGAAGCACTCCATAAATGGTGGCTGTCACTGAACTGTTGTGAGAATCCCATGGCAAAGAGAGGTTGGAGAGCTTTTTCTTGAGATGACATTGCTAGTGACAATCCCTGACTTTGTGGAAAGAGGGGTCAAACATGCATGTGAAAATTTTAAAAAGACTTATTTTGGGGGGCAGCCAGAGAACACTCTAGAACAAGAACATCTTTCCCCCGCTGGAAGCTGTCACTGGGCAGCAGGAGTAATGAGAACTCCATGGGGGGCTAGAAGGAACTTGGGAAGGTCAATGCTCCGCAGGAAGAGGCGACCTCACAAACTCACAGTGAGAACCACATGGAATGAATGTAAAAGCTCTTTGAAGGAGAAAAGACACTTAGTAGAAAAAGAAAACAAATAGTTTGGTGTTACTTTATAGCTGTACAGCTTTGCCAAGTGGATGTCATTATCCTTACTTTAAAGGTAAGAAAACTAAGGTTCAGAGATGTTAAGTAACTTGCCCAAGGTCACACATAAGTGGCTAGGCTGAGATTTGAACTTGTAGAGCCCTCAGAGTTCCTTCTTTGCAAGCAAGTATGCAAGAACAGACCCTGTGGAGCCAAAAGACGT
Source organism: Panthera onca (assembly GCF_046562875.1). Lineage (NCBI taxonomy): Eukaryota > Metazoa > Chordata > Mammalia > Carnivora > Felidae > Panthera > Panthera onca. The sequence continues at coordinate 40,934,748 of NC_138345.1, forward strand.
GAGGAGGCCTGAACAGAGACTGGGGAAGAAACACCATACTGCCTCAAAGATGCCATCACTAAAAAGCACCATCGTTTACATACTACAAACACACACAGAGCTGCCAGTTAAACCATGATACATCATCAATTGTAAGATGCAGTCTGATTTCAGAGACATGAAAATGTGCATCCTAGAATCCATGAACTATATGTAGTAGACCCTGTCACCCCAAAATCCAAATGTCGAAGTTCAAAGAACTGCAAGTCCGTGGAGTATGAGCCTCTATTCCCAAAGACTTCTTCAGATTTTAGGAACAATTCTGGCGGGGGGTCGGGAGGGCAGGAAGAAGGACTGTCTGGTGTTTTGACACCAAGAGTCAACCAGTCAGTAAGAACCAGAGCATCCTGGGCTGTTTCTCTTGCCCTGCTGGTGGCTCTCACCTGCAGTCACCCCATTCGCCGCCCCACCCCAAGCTCCCTCACCCGATCCAGTGCCCAGCAGCCAGGGAGATACTCACTTAACACAAGAGACGCATTCATTCCCTCTTAGAAAGAACCCCGCGTGGCAGGTGCATACAGTATTCTGTGTCTCCTTGCCTGTGGGGAGAGATACAATCCAGCTAGAGGAGGGGCACCCTGCACCAAGGACCACAGGGAAAGCTAGGAGGGGCAGGGGGCAGATGGCCAGAATGGTCCCACAGACTTCGGGAATGGGAAGGAGAGGAAGTGTGGGGTCAGGGGGCTGGGGTACAGAAAGGCAGAGGCCTTTCTCCTGAGACAGGGCCCACCCTGGGGCGGGGAGTGGGGCCGGGCTATGGAGAGCTGTGCTCACAGGAGATCTGCACCGTGCCGTTGAGGCAGAGGCTGCAGTTTAGGCACTGGAAATGGGTTTCACTCCAGTAATACCGGTACTGGTTCTTCCTGCAGCCACACACGGTGTCCCGGTACACTGTGCAAGGAGATATCTCCACCTGGTACATTTCTGGAGGGGGAAGGAGACAGGGTGTGAGCACAACCCACCCCCCCCCCCACCGTGTGTGTCTTTCTCTGTACACACGCCCACACCCCTGCACTCAATTATGCATGCACATTCCTGTGTTTGCCCTCACACACAGACAGGCGAGCCCACTGCTCTAACACATCCGCCTGACGTTCCATTTAGAGCCCTCGCCACCTCCTGAGACTCACCTTTTCGGCATTTGGAGCAGCTAAGGCACTGTCTGAGGTAGTTCTCTGAAGCAGTAAATGTGCCGTTTTCACATTCTCTGCAGTCCGTGTCCAGCCCTGGGCCGGCACAGTCATTGTACAGGTAGGTCCCTGTGATGGGGGATCAGTTAGGTTGCAGTGGGAACTCAAGGAAGGAACCCTATGCTAGAGAGAATAGCCAGGGCCACCCCTCTGAAGTCTGTAAGAGAGGAAAGAAGGGAGAAAATCCCAGCCCAGAAGAGGCAGCAAAGTTAGGAGCCTGGAGGTCAGAGATCCCCAAGTTCTAGAATATCTGGAAAAAAGCAAAGGAAGAAGCAGGACCCTGTAACTGAGGTGATTCACTGTTCCCACTTTCTCCTACCTTTGTGGCACTTCGTACAGCAAATGGAATTATCTTGAGGGTGAATATATTTTCCTTGGGGACACGGAATAGCTCTCTTCTCCCGGTCCCTGAGGTGAGGGACCAGTCCAGTAACCCTTAATGGGTATATTTCCACCAACAGAGCCAGAAGCACCTGGGGAAGAATCAGACAGAGGAGATCCTATCAGGAGAGGGAGGGTGGGAACCCTAGAGGTAGCAAGTTCAAAGCCTTCCCAGCTCAAGTCCTTTCTCAGTGGAACATTGCCCCGGGGCCATTCCTGCTCACACTGGATATCCTTCCTCTAAGCTTAGATAGCTGGCCCCATGTGATCTAGTGCTTAATTCTTCTCTAGTTGTTCTGTGTACTAATTTTTTTGTCCCTCCGAGTTAAGACTAGCAGACCCCAGGCCTGGACTGTATTTTATCCTTATTTCCCCATAGCAGTTAACAGTGCTGGACACAGGGCGGGTGTTTAAGGAATGTTTTTTTTTTTTGATTGGGAACTGGTTACCTCAATTGGGGCCCTTACTTCCAACAAGGAGCCTTAAGGATATTAAAGTGGTGTTCCTCCTTCTGGGTGCTATGTTCACAGTGTGTTCACTTTGTAAACATCCACAGAGGTGAGCAGTTAGGATCTGTGCACTTTCCTGGATTGCGTAATTCCAGTAGAAAGGGTATGTTTATAAAATCAGATTGGAGGGGGCACCTGGGTGGCTCAGTTGGTTAAAAGCGTCCAACTAGACTCTTGGTTTCGGCTCATGATCTCACGGTTCATGCCCCATATCTGCTTTGCACTGACAGCAATGGAGCCCGCTTAGCTGGGATTCTCTCTTCCTCTCTCTCTGCCCCTCCCCTATTTGCGCTCTCTCTCTCTCTCTTTCAAAATAAACAAATAAATAAATAAACAAATAAATAAATAAAACTTTAAAAATAAATAAAATCAGATTGGAGTGGAAGTAAGTGATGTTTCTGTGGGCACCATTTGTAGGGAGTGGGCAAAAGGAAGAGTTTCTTCATAAATCTGTATCAAAACCTCACTCAGGATTCTGCCCTCAGACCTCATGCTGCATCCCCTTCCACCACTAAATCTGCACAAATGACCCAGGTTGGCCAGGGCAAACGGGGAGGGCAGTGAAAGGGAAAGCTTCAGGGTGGGAATGAGGTAGGAGATTGACAAAGTTTAGGTCCAGGCAGGATTGGAAAAAGGCATGTAGGTTACATACAACATGTATGTATCCAGAGGCTGGTGATCGGGCTCAGGTGACCATCAAGTCAGAAGCTGAGGATGGGCCGGAGTCCTGATGCCCTTTGCACACAGGGGCATTCTGAGAGGCACCTTTTACAGCCTCAGGGCAAGCCCTCAGCAGCTGAATCACTTGCCCAGTTCTGGCTTCAGAGCCAGGGACAGCAAAGCCAGGAGTCAGTGTTGAGCTCCAGCCTAGACTTTTTTCCTTGATCTCTTAATCAGCCTCTTTCTGGCTTTCCCTGGGTCTTGATTTTCTTTTTTTTTCCTCTGCTATAAGAGCTGCTTTATGTAAAGATAAGAGGATGTCCTCAAAGTGTGTTAAAATTGGAGAAAAACAGACTAATCTGATCACAGAAACCCCAGTCCGAGACAGGACAGCACAGCAGCCCACAGACCGGTAGGCAGGCAGGCAGGTCGTGCTTGCCCTGAGTCACCCTCTGGGAGACACTGCAGCCTGGAAGCTGGAGCCTCAGCCACAATCAGAAGCCACACTGAGAAATAGAGCAGCGGCCAAGGCACGGCTGCGCTCCCCTACTCAGAGAGCAGTCCCCTCCCTGAGCCACTGGACCATGCCGTCTCCCCTGAACAAGACTGGGGCGTCCAGGGCCACAGGAATAATTCAGGGTGGTTATGGGAAGAACTTCCCAATCCTGAAATTGTGGTTCCTTTCCCCGAAGAGCTCTCAGGACCCAAGGTTACTGGCACTTGAAATTCCATGCAGGGCCCCCTCCTGCAGGAGCAAAGCCAACCGGCAGAGACAAAGTCAGGAAGAAAAACTGGGGGATCCAGTTCTGCCCCCCCCCACCCCCCACAGCATTGGTGGGGAGCCTTTCAGGGACCACAGGCCTGTGAGGAGTAAACTTCCAAGGAAGGACGGAGGGAGGGAGGGAGAGAGGCTTTCTCAAGCCTAGCATCCCCCTGCGTCTCCAGCACTTTGGGGGTTAAGTCAGATCCGGGAAAGAGAAATCTTTTCCCAGCAACTCCGCCCAGTGACTCAGGCCAGGGAGGGAGGGCATCTAGGGGAAGGGAGATAGAACCAGCAGCTTCCCCAGCTCCTCAAGGGTCATGAGTCAGCACGAAGGCTGAAGGGACCAGCCAGCAATGAGAACCCCATCTGAGCCCTTTGTCCTGTGGGCCAGGCTCTCCTTCCAACCCCCACTCGGAGCACACTTCCTCCCCCCGCCACCCTCCCCTTCAAAAGAGTCGGCAACAGACCCCTGTCCCACTTGGCCCGCATATTTCAGGAAATGGCCCCCTCTCCCAATCCATCCCAAAGGGAAGTCTCCTCAACCCCTGGCTTCCTCCCAGCAGGTCACTACCCACCCCCACTGAGGGGCCACTCAGCTCTTTCTCCGCCCCTCAGCATCCTTCCTTTAGACCAGGCCTCACCCGGGCTCCTCCTCCCCATCCAACCAGTCCCCAACCGACCAGCCCTTTCCCTGGATTCTCCCAGGAGGCCCCTGACACCCCCCAGTTCCAAAAGGAAGTAAACTAAGGCTGCCCTCCCACCCGGGGTTCACTGCATTCCCACAGCCTGACTGATTCTGGCCAGTTGGATTGGGTTTGGGGACCTCCCTGGGGTCCCCAAACAATCCTTAGGAAATAAGGCCAGTTCTGAGTCTCCACAGCCCCTCCCTGCAAGTCTACTGGCAGCACAGGAAAAACTCCAGAGCCCTGAACGCCCACTTCCAGGAGTAAGGAGGCAGGCAAGAAGGGATGTAAGACAGCCAGCCAGCACTATTTCCCAGGTCTTTCATAGTCCCCAGCAGTGCCCCAGCCAGTCTGCTCTTGACCCCTCCTAGCCAGGGCCTCAGGCCCCCACCAGTCGGCACCAGCTGGCTCTGGGGAGCATGTCCTTCTTAGCAGCTGCACCTTGCAGCTGAATTAGGAGGTGAGCTCTGAGAGCAAAGACCCTAGCCAGCCTGCACCTGTCGCCTGGAGCAGGGGAAGGGCAGGAAGCTGGGAGGTGCCTGGGGAGAGACAGTTGAGGGGGTGGCCCAGCACCCCTCCAACTCCCCCACAACTTCCGCTTGGGGAGACTTTAAAGTGAGACTTCCTGTACCAGGGCTGCAGAAGGGGCGGAGAGGATGAGAGCAGAGCGACCCTGTGGTCTAACCCTGACCCGGCACCTCATGACCTAGCTGTGCCCTTCCCCTGCATTAATTTGTTCACAAAATTAAAATGTGTTTGTTCTTTTAATGTCAATCTTCGGGGAGCTTATGACAGCTTCTCCTCCAAGAGCTCGGTTGAGATCCCACCTCCCTCTGCTGAAGCCCTCCATTAATGCCACTTCCTCCTCTTGAGCTCATTAGATGCCCAGCCCCCTGTGAAGTCCAATAACAGGAATTAACTATATCTACTTTGGGATCTTATTATACTATAATTATCCTGAGCGTGTAGATATGATCTCCCCGAAAGGACCATAAACTCTTATGAGATGAGCGATCAGAAAGAGTGTGTGTGGTCAGAGATAGTGTCTTATGGTCCTGGGTATCTTCTCAGCCCCCAAAACCAAAGGAGCAGAATAATCATTGATTGGCCAATCTAACGGCTCATCTGTCTTCCACTCCAGTCAAAGCCAGTGATTCCCAGAGAGGGAAATAGAAGAGTCAGGGCTCCCATGAAGGAACATACTCATCGCCAGGGGAGAGTGGTCAAACTATGCCCACCCCTTCCCACACACATGCACACACACGCACACTCCCTTTTGAGTATCACTGGTGAATGATCCGAAGGCAGATAAGAGTTTGAGAAGCCCTGCTCTAGTCTGTTAGGTACGCACTTCATTTAGCTGTTCCCGGACCCTCAACATGCCCCAAACCCAGTTCATCAACCTCTTGGTCTAGACAAATGTCACACCACCAACTTCTCAGCACCCACAGTGTGAGAGCTTTGCCACCCTTCTCTCCTCAAGGTCCCCCGTCCCGATCCTGCGGCCATCCAGCCTGTCAGTTTATCTCACCAGTCCGTCTTCCGTGATCTCTCAGTCCTGTCCATAACCATGGGTTGCCTCACGCTCACATTACTGCAACTGTCTTCCAGCTGATGGCCCAGCCACCAGCCTCTTTCCTGCTCCAATCCATCCTACGCACTTTATCTGTGTTCATGCTTCAACTTGCACCCACATGTGTGGGAATCTTCTTCTCCAGAACCTGACCTTGAACATCAGTTCCACACAAGTCACTCCTTCCCTGTGTGAGTACTTGCAGAGGTACCTCACTGCTATTCTGAACACACTCCCAGCTGCCATGGGTCTTTCAGAGAACTGCTTCTGAATGAATGAATGAATGAATGAATGAATGAATGAATTCCTCGAATTCCTCTACTTGGGACTACATTCAAAGTCTCTCTTCATCCCCGCCCCCACTCCCTCCAATTTTCTCATTCTCACATCTTCTTGTTCCTCAACATGGTCCTTCCATCTCCAGTCAAGGTGTTCAGCTTCCTGCCACCACCATCCCCAACACAATATCCCACCTCTCCATTCCCCTACTCTCCCTCAAACCAGTCTCCCTTCTTTCTAGCCACGCTGCCAGTCAGTGACTTTGAATCTCAACTCCAAATCCACTTTTCTATGAGGCTTTCCCTTCCTCATTCCATCTTACCAATGCCTGTTCCTCGAGTCATTCCATAGAGTTAGGGAGCATCACATGGGCACCAGGTCCCATATAGCTGCTAGGGACCTAGTGAATTCACGCCACTCATGCTATCAAGCTCTCAGCCAGGTCAGAGACAATCCATTCATTGTAGGCTCTGCAGTCTATGCAGGAGGGGTTCCTGGGGCAGAGACACCAGACATGAGGCCAGCTAAGCAAGAAAAAGCAGCTGGATGATGCTCATTCCCTTCCCTGGTCCTGCCTCCCATCCGTGTCCCAGGGCACCACATCAAAACGCTTTTGTGGATATTCTCCCCAGACTGTTCTGAGCTCATTTTTTTGCTGTAAGCCATCTTGGCTCCCAGACTGCAAGCTCTTTGAGAACAGCAAAATCCTAGGAGCTTTGCCACACTCTCTCCTGTATTCTTCTCCACTACCTCCCACACACACACCCACACGTATACTCTGGTGCATTGGGTATTGCCCAGTGACTGGTGAGCAGTTGAAAACAGCTCAGGCCTTTCATTCCTTCTCTTTCCCCTCCAGCTCCAAGCTGAATTTGGGTCCCTTCACAGCCAACCTCCCACCTGCCATCTTCCGCCCCTGCCACCAGGCACTTCCCTTTATCTCTTCAGGCCTCCTCTGTCTTCCAAGCACAGGAGCCACCGAGTAATCCCTACTATACTAACAAAACAAATCTATCGCTTACTGAGTGCTTTCTATTTGCTAGACCTTATTCTTCTACTAGAATGTAGACTCCATGGGGGCAGAGATTTCGTTCACTGCTGTCACCCCAGCACTTAAAATAATGTCTAGCACAGACCCAGCACTTAATACTTTGAAGATCTAACACGCAGTAGACCCTTGAACAATGCAGAGATTAGGAGCATCGGCACCCCCCCACTTAATCACAGATCCATGTATAACTTTTGACTCCCCCCAAAACTTAATAGCCTACTGTTTACTGGAAGCCTTACCGATAACATCAACAATTGATGAACACATACTTTGTGTGTTACGTGTATTATATGCTGCGTCCTTACAAGAAAGTAAGCTAGAGAAAAGGAAATGTTAGTAAGAAAATTAGAAAAAGAAAATATGTTTACAGTACTGTATTTAATGGGAAAGAAATCCACATATAAGTGGACGTGCACAGTTCAAACCCATGTTTGTTCAAGGGTCAACTGTGTGTCAATCTATTTAATCTTCAAAACACCATTAGAAAGTAGTGATCGTTATATCCATTTTAGAGATAAAGAAACTAAGACATGAAAGGTTACATAGCCTGCTCAAGTTCGGGCAGCTAGTCTGTGAGGGAGCCAGGATTTGAATCCAAGTGATGTACCCCCAAAGAGAGAAGAGAAGACAAGGCAGTCGGATGGGGGCTGAGGGAGCCTGGGAGAAGGACAGGCTTGAGAGAAGTCAAGAGACAGGCTGGGGAGACAGGAGGTGAGACAGTCAGAAAAACAGTAAGAACTCAGGTTGAGAGAGAGGTGCTGCACGGGGAATCACGGTCTGGAGATGTGGACTCCCAGCAGAAAAGAGAGGGAGAGGGAGGCACCAGAGAGAAAAAGGTTCAGAAAGGAGACTTCTAGGGAAACTGACAGAAAAGGAAGAAATGATTAGGAGAGACAGGACAAGACCCAGAGGAGAGGACAGTGGGGAAGATGGGGGCCAGAGATAGGCAGGGACCCAGGAGAAACTGGCCAACCACAGGCCAGGAAAATCCGCTCTACTAGGTGGGGGGCTCCCGGTATCGCACAGGCTGACTCCAGGACATGCAGGGAGATGGAGCATACATTGAAACAAGGCTGAGGCACAAGAAAGGGACATTTTCCAGTGACGAAAACAACTTTCTACTAACTTCCCCAAACTGATCTGTGGAAGAAGAAACGAAGAGATTGTTGTTTGGGTCTGTGGGGAGGGGGCTGAAGGCTGGCCACAGGGTCGGGGACCAGGTGGAGGCGCTGGCAGCTGTCTAGAGTCAGTCCAACGGAGGGCACCAGCCTAGAAGCTGAGCCAGAAGCAGAGAGTGGGGAATGCCAGCAGGTGGGCGTCCTGGCCCTGGGGGGCTCTCCACTGCCCTGTCCCTATCCGGTTCCCACTCCACTCCCAAATACCCCCTCTCCACACGGGCACACACACACAGCATCCCAAACTTACCCACCAGCCCATCTCCATTCCCGGACTCAGTTTCCCCCTTCACTAGCATCCAACTCCTACACCCTGCCAAGGTTTGTTCAGCCAGGGCCCACGGGCAGCCTCACCTCTCCCACCCCACACACACCGGCTGGCCAGCTGACCCGAGGACAGAACTCTGAATCATCTGGACTCCGAGAGGACGAAACGTCCTTCTTCCACTCCTTTCCTTACCCTTCCGAAATGCGCCCCGCCTCCTGGGATCACCTGCCCCCACATTCCCGGCCACCCCAAAGCCCAGCAAATTTCCTTGGCTGTCCTCGGGTTCCCTTTCACCCTCGGCCTTGCCTCCGACTCAGAGCAGACCTCAGAATGGGAAACCCGAACTCTGGCCGAGTTTGAAGCTGGGCCACGCCGGCCGAAGGTCGGGGCCCGGGGCGAGGGCCCACTCCGGCGGGGCGGCGCCCTTCCCCCCCCCTCCCCCGCCCCCAGCCCACTAGGCCCTCGTCCCGGGTCTTACCAGTGGCTGCAGCAGGCCAGGCACGGTGGGGAGGCCCATGTCCGGCCAGTTGTGGCTTCTCACTCCCCCATCAGGGCTCAGGCAGTGGCGGCGGCGGCGGCGGCGACCGGAGTCCGGGATGCGCGGGGTCGGGAGGTCCCAAGAAGAGCCCGCGCCCCGGGGAGGGAAGCTGAGCGGGATAGGGTTGGGGTGAAGGTCACCGCCTGATCCCAGGGACCTCACACCCCGAAGGCCAGAGCCGGAGCCCGAGTCCAGAGAACTGGGAGAAAACTAAAGCAGAAAGGAGAGTGGAGGTAGAAGGGAAGGGAGAGTGGCAGATGGGGTGTTGCAACTTCGGGACAGGAAGAGCCTGGGGGAGGAGACAGGAGGAGGCGGGAGGAGGGGGCGAAGGTCTTTAACCCTTCGTAGCTCAGTCAGAGGCGCCAGAGTCCCGGATCCAGCAGCCTGGTGCCCGCAACCCACCAATCGGACCCCTCCCGACCCCCTCCCTCCCCCCCCCCCCCCCCCCCCCGCCACGGCGCGATAAGCCCCTCCCTCCTCACCCAGTCACCCGGCCTTCCCCACGTGAACAGCACTGGAACGATTCAGGGCTTTGGAGTCAAATTCACTGGGTTTCAGTTCAGAATCCTCTGCCTTTGAGCTGGGTGGTCTGGGACAAATAACCAACACTCTGTGGGTCTGTTTTCCAGTTTGTGAAATGGAGAGAGAGCACCTAGCTCATGGGGTTACTGTAAGGAATGACTGAGACAGGACAGGTAAGCATCTGATCCATGACAGGTACTCGGTGTTCCTTAAGAACTCTTCCCTTAGCCCCAGAGTTCTCCACCGACACCCCAAATCTCTTGCTTTCTTGGGAATTTACCCCTCCGACCCAAACTCAAACTTGGAGTAAACCCAAACCCTAGTTTTCTGCCCTCACTGGGGCCCTGATACCCACCCACCCCACCCACCCCCACCCCCAATCTGGTGCTCATTCACTCTCTGCGGGGCTGGGACCCCCCAGGCGCTGATGTGGCTCTGCCGCAAAAAAAAAAAAAAAAAAAAAAAAAACAAACAAACAAACAAACAAACGCAAACTCTCCACCAAGCCTCCTTTATTGACAGTAACAATGCCTAGCCCACCTACATGGGAAAAATGCTGTCATGAGGCTTGATGAGATTCGTGAAAATCACTGATACCTGGATCAGGTATTACCAGTATATTCTCAGTGCCCCCTTTCCCAAATACTCTGATACATCAATCCAAATTGACCTTAGACATAATCTGCTGCAGCACCTTGTTTTATAGATTAATCGTGTGATTCTTTTTTTTATTTAAAATTTTTTTATGTTTAATTTTGAGAGAGAGACAGAGAGCTAGTGGGGGAGAGGCAGAGAGAGAGGGAGACACAGAATCCGAAGCAGACTCCAGGCTCCGAGCTGTCAGCACAGAGCCCGACACAGGGCTCAAACTCACAAACGGTGAGATCATGACCTGAGGCGAAGTCTCAGAGAAAACCGAGGCCTGGGGACACACAAGGCATGTTCTCTGCACCGCCAGCTGAAACCCCCGAGCCCCAACTTCAGTCCAAGGGCCCATTTTGCTATGACAGACACACTGCCACTTTTCTATCCATCCCCTTGAGTCAGACACCACACTCTGACTCTGGGTATTTCATGCCACCCCCATTTGTGCAGGGTCTCTCCCAGATGAATCCCACAACAAGGCTACAACGTTCACCCAAATATCCTATAGGCACAATGACCTTCACTATACACCATCCAGGCCCAAGGTCCTCCATCTACTGAGGTTGCTAGAAACGCAGGGAGACTGGAGGGTGAGGTCCTAGGTCTTTGTGACTTGGAATCAGAGCTCCTGGTTCCCTCTCCCCTTGATCTTCCAGCTGACCCCACACCTTAGACTCCACACTCCCTGGCTCTCCCTGGCCTCCCCTCTTTGATCCCAAGAGTAGGGCATCTGTAGATGACAGTGGAGCTCAGATGCCTCCCACCTCTCTCCGGCTGACTTCACTCCACCCCATCCTCCAGCTTCTGAAGAAAAAAGTGCTTACCATATATGAAGCATTCAGTAAGTGGTAGCAATGTTAAGAGTTGCACAATTCGTCGCGCCTGAGTGGCTCAGTCCGTCAAACACTGATTTCAGCTCAGGTCATGATTTCACGGTTTGTGAGTTCGAGCCCCATGTTGGGCTCTGTGCTGACAGCTCAGAGCCTGGAGCCTGCTTCACATTCTGTGTCTCCCTCTCTCTCTGCCTCTCCCCTGCTAGCTCTCTGTCTCTCCCTCAAAAATAAACACAAAAATTTTTTAATAAAAAAAAGAGTTGCACAATTAATAGTATTCACAATTAATAACTTTAATGTCCTAATTTTTAGTGTTACAAGGAATTTTTAATAGTCTGTGTCAATTGTCAAAGCCATTATATGTAGCCTGGTGCAAAAAGAGAGTTTCTTTAATTGTTTAGGATAAATGTGTATTTACTTTAAATTTTGAAAAATATATTAATTTGTTCAATAAATTCTGGTTTGGGGAACCTGGGTGGCTCAGTCGGTGCAGCAACTGACTTCGGCTCAGGTCATGATCTCATGGCTTGTGAGTTAGAGCCCCGATGGCCCTGTGTTGGCCTCTGTGCTGACAGCTCAGAGCCTGAAGCCTGCTTCAGATTCTGTGTCTTCCTCTCTCTCTCTGCCCCTCCCCTGCTCGCTCTCTGTCTTTCTCTGTCTCTCAAAAATAAATAAATGTTGAAACAAATGGTGAGGGATGGATGCTTGTAATATGAAGGGCTGGGGTGCCTGGCTGGCTCGGTAGGAAGAGGATGCAAATCTTGATCTCCAGGTCAGGAGTTCAAGTCCTACCTTGGGTATAGAGATTACTACAAAAATAAATAAAAACTTAAAAAAAAAAAAAGGATTATGAAAGGCTAACTAATCTCATGGAGGAGGTGAGAATGTAGCCATAATTCTTCCAGGGCAAAAAAGAAACAATGGAGGGAGAGAATGGAGAGATGGGGAAATAGCAGAGGGGCGACTAGGGGATGATGGAATTGGCCGTTATGGCTTGTAGAGCAATGGGTGAAGACAGAAGAGCAGAGACCCCTCCCCATCACATGTTGCACACACCCCCACAGCAGCACAGAGTGATTGCAAAGGCACTGGATTCCAAGTCAAGGTGACGTGGGTTCTAGCCCCAGCCCTGCCATCCGACTCCATGTGTGGCACGGAGACATGGTGGGTCATAGCAGGAGACCTGGCTCCAAGCTGGGTCTGTAAGAATCATGAACTTGGGCAAGTCACTTCACCTGCTAACCTGCCCTAGACGGAAAAGGAGGCAACCTAAAGCCTTTCTTCTCTGACACCAATTCTAACTCCTAAACCACGGGATCCACAGGTACGTACAGATAGGGCATGGAGATAAGGAAACTCCAGCATGGTTAGTAGGGGTGGGTGGTGGGGGTAGAGGAACTGATTGCCATCATCCATAAATGAAGTCTGCCAGAGGAGAGGGGCTGGGCCTTTGGAGGGGCAAGGCCCAGGCTGGGCTGCGGCAGAAAGCAGACAAGAGGGCTCAGACGAGGACACCATTGGACACCAATGGTGGTTGTGACACCACCATTTCCCCCCATCAGTTTGAGTCCAGGAAAGGGAAGTCAGAAGTCCTCACGTCAGTTCCTGGTCACAACCTTTCTTACCTCTCCACTTCCTTCACCATCTCCCCCTCTTTCCCCAAGGTTCCCATGGCCCCCAGGACAGGGAGATTGTAACTGAGAGGGGTAAGACCAAGGCAGCAAGGGAAGTGTCCCCAAAGATAATGAGGAATAGTAACTTCCGGATGCCAGGTCTGATGCTAGAGAAAGGAACCAGAGTTCCCAAAACTGGGGTTCAACTCACACACCCCTCAGTTTATCCTTTATTAAAAGCGGCGTGGCGGGGGGGATTGCTGCTGCTGCTGCTGCTGCTGCTGCTGCTCTCTCTGCAATGATGAGAGAATACAGCATAGCAGGCTTTGAAGTTCCAGAAGAAACTGGCCTGAGTCTCACCCTCCACACCACCCCCACTACCGGACAGTTGATGGGGAGGTGGGCAGGTGAGGGCTTTATCTTACAGCTGCATGGAAGGTGGCACTCAGTTATCACAGAGGAGGATTACTGATGACAGTAAGTAAAGTTGGGGAGGACAAGAAAGTCCAGACAGTGGACAACGGTAAGTCATCCCAAGCACTGCCCAGTAGGTCTCCCAAGGAGAGCAGCACCATGACTTTGCTCTTGCACCCTAACCTGGTGATGGGCACCTAGCACGTGCTCAGCAACGCCCATGGAGGAGCTGGCAGCAAAGTTTGTCTCTGCCAATGCCCCTGAAGAATGGACCCTTCCATAGTGAAGCCAAGGGGTGTGGAAGTCTGGGGCCCAGGGACTTGCATCCACTCCCTACCCCCATACAGCCCTCCAGACATTCGTTATGCAACATACAGTTGTTGAGCACCTGCCTACTTGCTCCAAGTGGGACACTGGGCTAGACCCTGAGGATACATAAATGAACAAGATTCATTCCCTGACCACAAGGAGCTCACAGTCTAGCTGGGGAGGCAGACACAAGTGAACAAGAAGGTATGATGCAACATCAGCACCCCAAGAGACGTTATGCTGTGCTATGGGAGGCCAGGGGAGAGGGAAGTGAGCACATCTGGGGCAGACAAGAAAGGGCAGAAGGCTTCACAGAAGTAGAGGTGTCTGAGTAGGGTTCTAAGGGATACACAGGAGTTCTCCAGATGGTGTGGAAAGCTACCAGGCCGAGGAAATAGCTTGAACAAATATGTAGAGGTATGAAAGACACAGAGGCATTGGGGTACAGCTCCGTGGGGGCACAGGCTAGATGAGGCTGGAAAAGGCCTGGAGCCAACCAGGAATGGCTAAGCCTTGACTACATTGGTCTGCTCCGGCCCCTGCCCTAGGAAGGGGAATTGCCCAAGAATGAACAAAGGGGGCTTTTGGGTGGGGTTCCCCACTCAAGTTCAAGAAGAGGATCAAATGTCTGTGTCACTGGAAAGCAGTGTGGCCAGGCCCGGGGTTGGCTTCAGTCATCTTTGGGTAGGAAACCTGTGTATGCCTTTGTGTGCCCTTGCTTGTGTTTTGTTTCCGGTCACCAGTGGTTTCCTAGGAAGGTTCCTTGTCTAAGCTCCAAGTTTGGCTTGGCTGATCCCAGGGAAAAGGAGACTTGTTTGCACTTGGGTAGGGAAATCAGAGTCTTCTAGAGGCAGGACCAGAGGGCACAGGACAGAAGCCAGGGCAATTATGGGCAGGTTCCCTGGCCCCCATTTCCTGGGCAATTTCTGTAGCCCCTTATCCACCCTGCTTCCCTCCCCCACACCAAGGCAGTTAGGCAGCTCTGAGAGGAAGTCCCAAGACATTCTTTAATCCTGCCAAGCCTGCTCCCCTCCCACCAGGGGAAGCGCCTGCCTTGTGGGGGGAGGGCACTTTCCTTCCCTCTCAAGGCTCCCCCAGAGTATAGGCAGAGGAGCTGGCCTCCACCAAGTTGGAGGGAGATGGGCAGGGACCCAGAGTGGCATAGGCAGGCGGAGGGGCCATCAAGGCCGGGGAGGTAGCAGGGCCTGGTGGGGATGTGGAGTGGGGGCAGAAATGGGACGGGAGGGAGGAAGCTGGAGTGGAGGCCACTTCCTGGGCACCCCTGCCCCCTCGGCCTGGAGACCAGTATCGGCTTCGGAACCTCCGGAGCAGCATGAGGAACGTGATGACCAGGAGGTCAAAGATGAGTTCAGCCATCTCCACCACAGACAGCACCGAGGAGCCGAACCACAGGCTCCACTGGCTGCCCAAGTTGGACAGGAGAGTGGCCATCTGTGAGGGAGAAAGGCACATTGACCACTGGGGCAGAGGGCCCTGGGTGGGCTCTAGAAGAAGAGCCCCATCTCTCCCTCCCTGAGGTCCTCCCTCACCCCTTTCAGCCTCCTGGTGGTCCCCTGGACCCCTTCTGTCCTAGTCATACCCATCTGGCGCATCCTTCCCCCCCCCCCCCCCACCACACCCAAAGACTTCATTCCCCAGCCAAGCTCCCCTTCTTCCAACCTCTGCAACCTCACCTTCGCCCCCCCCTTTCCTTGGTCCCCTGCCCTCAAGGCCCAGACCTTCTGGCCCCACAGAGGCACCCCCTTGTTTTCTCTGAAAGACACCCGCCAAGATCTCCAAGAGAACTGCAAGGACATACCGTGACAGAGGGAGACTCAGAATTGGTTTTGTAGTTCAGCTCCTTGAAGAAGATGTTGAGTTTGGCGACCCCATTTCTTTGGAGTCAGGGAGAAGGGAGGGAGAAATGGCAATGGGTTCACTTCTCAGACCCTTACAAACACCCTCCTCTCTTCCCAGATCAGTTTTCCCTCCCAAGAATTCGTCCCCCTCAGCTGGATCAGGGTAGGACTGACCTTTTGTTGTTGATAGTATAATTGTTCTGTCGGGATAGCATCTGGAAGATCCAGTCCTAGAAAAGAATGGGGGTGTCAATGGGGTCACCCCATATTCTTCAGGCTTACAGGGTGGGGGGTGAGATCAAACACATCCATACACATACATGCACCCAGAAAAGACCACAGTGTTACACACACACACACACACACACACACACACACACATCCCCTCTCCCTCATATCCCTCCCCTTCCCCACATTACCTGGGATGTCACTGAGGGCCATCGTGAGTAACCAGCAGAGAGCTGGTAGCTGGTCACACTGGGGATGGAGAAAGGAGCTCAGTGATGGGGGTGGCATTCTCCCACCCAGTCAAGTGGCTAGCTGCCCAACCTGTGCCCCAGGGGAAGGGGACACTCACCTGCACGGCTTCCGGCACTTGGTGAAACACCCCAGGCGGTCTGAGGAAAAGGCATCCTGGAGCTTATAGTAACAGTAACCTGTGGGTGCAGAGAGATGCCCATTTCCCTAGGGCATCTCAACCTTCTGCACCCCGAACCCAAGAGGTCTCCCAAGATATGTGGGTTCCCACATCACAAGTAGCTACTGCTACATCAGTGATGTCTCCTGAGTGGCAACACCGAAAATGTTGAAAAAATGAAGCTACGTAAGGAAAAAAAAACAAAAAACAACCCAGGACTCATTTATGTAAAGATGAGTAGGATATGGACAAAATTCTAAAATTCAAAAAGAGGGGTGCCTGGGTGGCTCAGTCACCTGAACATCTAGCTCACTGATTGATGGCTCGGGGTCATGGGACTGAACCCTGTTTAGGATTCTCCCTCTCTCTCTCCCTCTGCCCCTCTCCCCTACTCATACTCTCTCCCTCACACTCTTTCTCTCTCTCTCTCTTTCTCTCTCTAAAATAAAAGTCAAAAGGAAAACTGGGAACAATTGTTATGGAAGAATCATGAGATTAAACCACAATGAGATGCACTTCACACCCACCAGGATGGCTATTAAAAATAAATAAGTAAGTAAGTAAGTATTGGTGAGGATGTGAAGAAACTAGAATGCTCCTCTATTGCTCCTAGGAACATAAAATGGTGTGGCCACTTTGGAAGAGTCTGGCAGTTCCTCAAAATGTTGAGCACAGAGTTATGATATGACCCAGAAACTCCACTCCTAGGTATATACCAAGAGAACTGAAAACATATGTTCACACACAAAATGGAAACAGGAAATAGAAACAACCCAAATGTCCATCCACTGATGAATGGATAAACACACGTGACGAATCTGTACAATGGAACATTATTCAGCCATAAAAACAAAGTACTGACAGATGCTACGAGCTGGATGAACTTTGAAAATGGTGTGCTAAAAAAAGAAAAAAGAAAAGAAGAAGAAAATACTGTGCTAAATACAAGAAGCCAGTCACAAAGGACCACAGATGATTCTATTTATATGAAATGCCCAGGACAGGCAAATCTGTAGAGACAGAAAGTAGATTAGTAGTTTCTGGGGGTGAGGTGGGGGGCTGTGGGTGCAGAGGATGGGAAGCTCAGAGAGTGCTGATGCGTAAGAAGTTTCTTTGTGGAGTGATGGAAATGTTCTAAAGTTGACCGGCCACTACTATACAGCTCCATGATTATACTGAAGACTAAAAGTATACTAAAATCAAATGGGTGAATTACTTGGGATAGAAATTATCTCAATTGAGTTGCTACCTTAAAAAAAAAGGGTGGGGAGAATGAGTCTATGGATCTCCCTTCTCCCCTATTCGCCAAGTTCTAAGTAAGTATGTTCTATTGTGTCATTCTTGCTACTTTTAGTTGCCTGGTCCAGAAGTCCTTCTCCATTTCTGACCCAAATCCCTCCATCTACGAGGGCTGGGGGTCTGGAAAGGTGAAGCATGGGGAGCAGCTGGGTCCCTTCCCCCGGGGAGTAAACAGTCCTTGGGAGACTGTTCCTCTCCCCATCCGCACGGCTTCTCAGCCATCAGCATTGTTATTTTTCCTCTCACAGATCCTCAAACTCACAAGCACTTAGAAATCATTGTTTGGGGGCAGCGGGGAGCAGGGGGCAGGGAGTCCCTGCTCTGCGCATCCTCCTCGTCCTCAGACATGACATCATGACTTCCCCCTGGGCCCCTGAGTGTCCCTCCAGCTCTGATGTGCTCTGACATAAGGTGGGAGAGATGGGAACCAAATGCAGGGCAGGGGAGAGAGCTGTGTGGAGCAGACCCAGGGAAGGGAGGAGGCAGGAAGATCCACAGGGACAGAACCAAGAGAGGCAGACATTATAACCCCTGGGGTCTGTCCCGTCCCCTCAGAGGTGTGGAGGCTCATCTCCTCCAGCAGTGGCCACCAGCAGAGGGAGAGCTGGGCCCAAGGGAGCCAGACAGGAGGACCCTCAGGTCACAGGCGCCAGTTGAGAGCCTGTGCACCAGGATTTCTAACCCTCTACTTTCCAGTTTCTTGTTTGGGACTTCCTTTCTCTCAGCTTCCTACCACAGAGCCTCCATGGGGCATAACTCTGCTATAGTGGAAAGGAACAGGGATCTGTCTACTCCTAATCCAGGATTAAAAAGGAGATCTCAGGGGTGCGTGGGTGGCTCAGTCAGTTAAGCATCTGACTTTGGCTCAGGTCATGATCTCACAGTTCGTGAGTTCGAGCCCCGTGTTGGGCTTTGTGCTGACAGCTCAGAGCCTGGAGCCTGCTTCACATTCTGTGTCTCCCTCTCTCTCTGCCCCTTCCCTGCTCATGCTGTGTCTCTCTCTGTCTCAAAAATAACATTAAAAAAAAAATTTAAAAAAAAAAAAAAAAGATCTCAGTGCTCTCCAAACTTTTTTTGATTGTGCCCACCTGTAGGTAAAAAGGTCTTAAGTAACTCCAACATATGTATTTGATTTATAAATTACAAACTTGCTACTATAGAATTGATCCATTAAGTACATTATAAAACATATATAAAATGGAAGATGTTAGGGAATGAGATAGATACATCCAACTTCTAGTATTTTCTTCCTGCACCTGGTGAGCTGTCCTGTGCCTCGCCCGGCACCAGAAGAGTGAGACAGGGAAGCTACAGGCAGAGTGTGGAGTGAGAAAGGTTTTCTTCACGTGCTCCTCCTTCCTTCTGCTGCAGGTTATTTTTAAATGGGGCCTTTCTCTATAAACACACAGAAGCCAAAACCCAGAGAGAGAAGCCCGAGGGAGGAAGGGGATAGAAGGGAGAGATGGAGTGACAGGAAATGGAGGGGCTGGAGCGCAGGACAGAGGGAGAATGAGGGTCACAGAGGGTCTGAGAAGGAAGTCTGTGAGAGTCCTGGGGCAGAGGGGCCGGCCAGGGGCTCCCTGTGGTCTCACCCCAGGAATTATGCTTCCTGTAGTCACAGAACTCCGCGTTCTTGGGCAACGGATAGAAGATGTAGGCACAGCCACACTCCTTGATCATGCTGTCCTGGAAGCAGGAGTGGATACACACCTGGGGGACACAGGAGTGACAGGAAAGGGGGTTCAGGTCTGCTCTCCCCACACACAGCCCAAAAGAGGCAGGAAAGGGGAGGACAAACAATGCTCTTCACCATACTTGTACCCCTCTCTCCACCTGTCCCATTCGCTCACACACACACACACACACACACACACACACACCCCTCCAACTTGGACTGACCAACAGGGCAGGCCTGGGAGATGGTCGCCATAGAAACAGGCTGGTCTCACCTGCTGTGTATACTTGGTAAGATAAAGGTTCTCCACGGGGACTTCACTGCCATTCTTGGTACAGTCACCATAGTCGCCCCCAAGTCTGTCCAGGGCTTCCTGTAAACCCCCACACACAAACAAATCAGAGGTCGGAAGTCAGAGCAAGTGGCCCAGACCTCTTCCTGAATTCTCCACCTTCCCTTGGGTCCAGGCCATTTGTATCTCACACCTACCAGCCTCTCCTGTCTGCCTCACAATTTCAAAACACGCCCCAGCAGCCCCCAACGCCCATCTGGGTGCTACTTTCAAGGACACTGGCTCCAGAGCACCCCCGGAACCCTAAGCACATCCTGAACCCTTCTCAGCACACTCACCCAAGGTTCCTCCTCAGGTCCCTCCTTCTGCCAGCCCCTCGCCCCTAACTCTGCTTCTGAAGATGGCCACCTGCCTCAGACCAACCCCACACGATCTTCCTCTATAGTCTTCTGGCTGGTGAGTCACCTCCCCTGCTATCTTCCCGGCCCTCTCTTGCCTTCCTCATACTGATGGAGGTCTCCACACCAGGCCTCAAGTTAAAGCCGCCATCGTCCATGAAGGCAGGCTCATCCTGCCCATGCACCATTACCCTGGCCCCGGTCACTGTGGACAGCAGCGGGATGAAGTCATTCTGCTCTGTGCGCAGCGTCAGGGACAGACCTAGGGGTGCAGAGGGAGTGGAGTCGGGGAGGTCCTGGAGGAGTGTTGGGGGATGGAAAGCCCCTTCCACGCGCCTAGTTTCTAATGCTCCACAGAGGGCAAGGCCAAGAAGACCTACATAGGGATTTGGCAGCCCCTGGGCTGGATTCAGGGGTGGGCAGGAAGAACTGGGACAAGATTCCTATAACACCTGGAAAGGACTTTGTGGTACCCATGGGGGACAAAGAACAGAGAGGACTCCTTCCAGGATGCAGACGGGCACGTTGTGGGGAGGCCCAGAGGCACACAGCATGTCTAGGACATGAGCACAAGGTGGGTAACTGTGGGTGGGCAGGGCCGTGAGAAGTGCTGAGGCACAGGGATTGTGGAAATGAGGGCTTGCTCACCATTTTTGATCCCAGGCATGGAAGACATCCAGAGGTTAGAGTTGTTCTTGCCATTGAAAGTGTAGCAGTTCCCATATATCGGGTGGTGAAAGTGGGAGTAATTCCTATCCGGGAGAGAGAAAAAGTAGAGTCAAAAAAGAAAGTGGGGGTGGGGGTCAGAGAGAGCGGGACTTTCAGTGACCTTTGTTTCCTGATCACATACTATGTGCTAGAAGCTTTCCCCATGTTCCCTCAGCCACTCCAACCAACAGCCTGTGAGGGCATCATCCCCACGTCACAGAAGAGGAAGCTAGGGCTCAGAGAGGTCAAGTAGCTGCCCAAGGTCACACCGTGATGACAAACTTGAGACTCAAACACAGGTCATCTACCTTCTAATGCAGTCTCCTCCCCACCAGGCCACCTGACCTCACTGGCCTTGTGACCTCTCTTGTGTCACTCTGTTGCATTACGAAGACTTTGGCAGTGTCCCTAGCTTCTCATGAATCTAAATCTTAGTTCCCCATTTGGACTGTGATCTCCTTGAGGACAAGGGTCACATCTCCTTCATCTCTGTATCATCTCTGGGTTAATTGAATAGTTCTTGACCTACAGGCCCTACAGAAGATCATTAATAAACAGTGGTCGAATGAATGAAGTGGAGAAATGGAAGGGAACAGAGTTTGGGGAGACAGTGAGAGCAGTGGTGAACACAGAGCTGAGCGGAGGAAGGTCAGATCCCAGGACAGATATGAGAGGGAGAGGGTTCTGGTGGGATGGCCTTGAGCAAGTCATTTTTTCTAAGCTTACTCTCATCTGTAAAACAAGGAGGCTGGAACTGGATGATCTGGAATATTCCACTGGCCTTGAAGAACAAAGGCCTAGAAATATGAAATACTGGTGCACATTCTAGGAAGTGCTAGGAAGCCAGCATTTCCAGAGCTAAGGCAGGATTCAGGGAGGGAGGAAAGAAAAGGCTACGGAAGTGAACAGAGGCCAGTCCTGAAGGGCCTGTAAGCCCTGCTCAGGCGGAGAGGGGACAGCCAGGTACGATGTGATGGACACACACCATGGACAGTATGCAGCAGGTGGAATCAACCGATTAGATGGAACAACATGGATGGATCTTAAAAACAGAGCTTAGGAAAAAAGAGGGGAAACGAGACATGGTCATTTATATATCCATAGGAGAATATATGAGAAGCAATATAACGTGAGGGTTAAGAGCACAGACTCCAGAACTAAACTACCCATATTTGAACCCTAGCTTTAACAAGTATTAGCTGTGGGACCAATCACGTTACTTAATCTCTCCATGCTGTAGTTTCCTCATCTGTAAAATGGGGATAAGAACAGGACTTGCCTCACAGGGGTGCTGTGAGTTTGAAATTACACTTGGAAGGTGCCTAGCACTTAGTAAGAGCTGTATACATTTGCTCTTAAGGTTACAGGCATCCGTTAAGGTGGCTAAAGTGAAACAGACAGTAGGGGCGCCTGGGTGGCTCAGTTGGCTGAGCGTCCAACTTCGGCTCAGGTCATGATCTCGCAGTTCGTGAGTTTGAGCCCCGCGTCGGGCTCTGGTGCTGACAGCTCGGAGCCTGGAGCCTGCTTCGGATTCTGTGTCCCCCTTTCTCTCCGCCCCACCCCTGCTTGTGCTCTGTCTCTGTCTTTCAAAAATGAATAAACATTAAAAAAAAAAAAAAAGTAACAAGCGGAGGGTGGGGAGAATTTAGAACCCTCATATACTGCCCGGGGAATGTAAAATAGCACGGCCACTTGGAAAACCGTCTGAGAGTTGCTCAAAATATAGAATTATCACATGACCTAGGAACTCCACTCCCAGGTATATACGTAAGAGAAATAAAAACATACATCCCTACAAAAACTGGTACGGGAATATTCTTAACAACATTACTCGTAATAGCCAAGAAGTGGAAACAACCCAAATGTCTATCAACTGAGGAACAGATAAATCAAAGGTGGGATATCCACACAATGGAATATTATCTAACCATAAAAAGAATGAAGTTCTGGCACATGTTGCAACATGGATGAGCCTTGAAAACATGATGCTAAGTGAAAGAAGTCAGGAACAAAGGCTGCATAGTGTAGGATTCCATTTCTACAAAGCGCCCGCGATAGGCAATCCACGTAGATGGACACTAGATTCCTGGTTTCCAGGGCTGGGAGGAGGGGAGGGAATCGGGAGTGACCGCTAGGAGGTGTAGGGTTTCTTTTGGGGGTGAGGAAAATGTCCTAAAATTAGATAGGGCTTGCACAATTCTGTGAATATGCTAAAAAATCACTGAATGGTATACATGTAAAGGATGACTTTTGTGGTGTGGGAACTGTATCTCAATCAAGCTGTCACTGGAGAAAAGATTACAGAGAGAAGGAGAAAGGATGACATGGGGAGGAGAGGGATGAGAAAGCCACGATAAGGAGCTTCACCTCGGTTCTGGAGGCCACAAGAGACAGTGGAGGATTTTGAGCAGGACTAACTGGAAGAGTTGCAGAATAATGAGAGGCTTTGGCGGCAGAAAGATACTGGGAGGTGAAGGGACTATAATAACCCAGGTGAGAAATGATGAGGCTCTGAGCTAAGGAAGTGACCTAACCGTCAAGACTGAGATGAACTACGGACTTTCCGTTGATGGGGAGGTAGGAGCATGGGGCTGGCAGAGCAAGAGGACTGGTGGGAAGGTGACAATTAGAGACACCCAGTGGCAGGGTGAGATGACTGGGGCCCAGGCCCTGCTACTGTCTCATTTCCCAGCAGGTAGCTCCTGTCTTCAAACAAACAAGAAGATTGGAGACAACAACAAAATCCTACACTGACCAGAGTGTGTGCACAAGGTGAGGGTGGGGCAGAAGCAGGTGACACCTGGCCCTGCTGCCATTCTGCAGCGATGGGGGCGGGAAGGGCCCCTAGAGAGTGGAGAGGCTGCATCAGCACCCTGCCCGAAAAGGTGAAAACCAAGGAGAAGTAGGAGGGGAAGGGTGGGGTAGGAGGGGCCAGAGGCTACAGCCTCAGAGAACTGCCCAGCTGCCATGACCTCTTTGCAAGGACATTGTGACTGGATCTATAGCAGAAGGAATGCCTGGCGGGCAGTGCAGTTGAGTGGGAAGGATCCTTAGCTAGCTAGGGCTGGCCTGGTGGCCTAGGGCAAGTCACATTCACCTGTTCCGTTCAAGAGCAACAGAGACCCATTTTTCACTGCAGTTTACAAAATGCCCTCCCGCGTATCTCATGAACATGGAGACGGGTGTTATCAACATCTTCATCACTTGAGTAAAAGTGCCAGAAGGGCACGGATTATATACATTGCCCTGTTTGATGTGTCCCAAATGCCTAAAATGCCTAAATGACTGGCACACAGCCCAGACAGTAAAAAGTATTTGTCGGAATACACAATGAATGAATCTCATTTTCCCCGCATTTTACAAAGAAACAGTTTCTGAAGAGGGATGTGAAATGCCCAGAGTCACCTGGCCGGAAAGTTACAGAGCCAGAGCAGTGACTCAGGTCACCTCCTTCATTCAACCCATGCTATTTCCTCCAAACCACTGCTGTCCACCTCATCTGAGAAGATGACCTTCCGGGCACCTGTGAGTTTGGTGCTAGTGACAGAGGGGCCTGTCACTAGCATGGAGAACCATGCTTCCAGCCATTGGATTCTCAAAGCCAGACCTCAACTACAGCCTTCCCAGGGCAGCATATTAGGCTGCCTCACTCAGACCCAGCCCTGCAGGATAATCCATGGGCCAGAAGTTTAGACCTGAGGTCAGTGCGTCCCCTCCACCCTGCAGGCATATATTTAGCCCAAAGGCCTTTCCTGGGTGCTGCCCATCTGAGCCTCAGGCTGACTTCAGAAAGAAGACTCCGTGGAGAGCACAGAGCCAGGCAGGAGGGACTCACGCCTGATTGCAGGAGGCCTGGTTGAAGCGGCAGGCAAAGATGAAGTTGTCCAGCATGTCCTCCGAGGATGGAGAAGTGTCCCGCAGTCGAGAAAGAATGTTGATGTAGTGGAAACGGTACCACTCCCTCACTGCATCCACCCCTGACGAGTACGTCTGGTAAAAGCAGTCCGATTTGTTCCGGTTGCACTAAACACAGAGAGCATCAGAGGATCAGCAGCGGGGGACAGGCGGCAGGGCAGGCTAACGTCAAAGAATGAGTGGTCTGAGGTCCTGAGGACTGGGG
Organism: Panthera onca; assembly: GCF_046562875.1. Taxonomy (NCBI): domain Eukaryota; kingdom Metazoa; phylum Chordata; class Mammalia; order Carnivora; family Felidae; genus Panthera; species Panthera onca. Next base: position 40,959,181 of record NC_138345.1, read on the forward strand.
TGGGGAGCCAAGAGTGCAGAAGAACAGAAGGCAGAAGCTGAAGCCCGGAAGAGAGTGGACCAGGAGAGCCTAGGCTTAAGGGAGCAGTTGGCCAAGGAGACCAGGAGCTGTGGTCCCAAGTGTGGGTCATTTATACAGCCTCTGCAAGACGGTGGAGCAAGGATTCATCTCCCCACTTTACTGATGGGAAGATGGAGGAATCCAGAGGCTTGCCCTAGCGACTGAGCTAGGACCGGAACTCAGGTCTCCTGGTTGTGCGGTCCACTCTCCCCAAAGGGGGCCTCTCTTCTTCCCTCTGCTCCTCTCCCGCTTCCACTTACTCTCCCTTTTATTTTTTATTAAAACAATTTTTTTAAGTCTCTCATTTTACTGATTCCTCATTCTCTATCTCAGGCAGGCAGAGCCCCAGTTCCCTGCCATACGGGAGGGTCCCAAGCGAGTCCGGACCAGTGGGGGGCTGACGATTCAGAAAGGTGCTTTTTCCGCCACAGATTTGACTTCCAGACGTTTAAACCCTCCCACAGAGGCCCCAGCGAGTAGACCCCCACAAGCTGGCGTTCAGAGATGTTATTTAGTTATGTATTTTGCCAGCAGGCCGACGAGGTCCCGCCTCCTGTCGCTAGGCAACAAAGGCGGGGTCCGGAAAGGGAGTGCTGTCGGGGAGTGGGCAGAACCGGAGGGTCCGGGCAACCAGGAGGGGCGGGACCCGAAGGCCGGGGGCGGGGCCTCCGGGGGCGGGGCTTACCAACTGGAAGCCGACCTTCCAGTCCTTCCTGTTCACTTGGGGGTTATTGTCCCGCACGCTGGAGGCGGCGCTGCGGACTCCGCGGGCCCCGGGGGGCGGGGCCGGGGCCCACAGGCGCTGCAGGGGGTGCGGCCAGGGCTCCCGCAAGTCGCGACGACCGCGGGGGTGGGTCCCCAGGGTGCTGGAGGAGTTGTATTTGTACAGGTCGTAGAGCGTCTGCTCTGTGATGCGGTCCAGCTCCTCCAGCTCCTCTTTAATTTGCGTGTACCTGGAAGGGGCGATGGGAAGAGGGTCGGATTTGGGGGGCGGCTTCGCGCTAGTCCCTGGCCCTTCAGGGCCTCGGTTTCCTCGCCAGAAACCGGTGAGGTCGGTCCATCCTGGAAAAGCCTGCAGGGAATAACTCTGGTGTCTCCAAGGCTCTCTCGGAGGGATGGGGACGTGAGGGTGTAGACTGGTGTTCCACGGGGTTAGTGGAGGCGACTATGAGCCCCGGCGGTGACGGCATTTATTACGGCCTGTTTATCAGAAGGGAGAGGCGGAGGCTCCTGTCGGTGAGGCCCTCTCCTCCCACTCGCCCTGGCCGCGAAGGGAACCCGGAACTCGTCTGCCCTTTTCCAACACGGGAGAGGGTGTGGCCGCGGCCTTCGCCCACAAGCTCCCTCAGACCCAGCGAGCAGGTCAACCCACCCTGGCCTCCTCCGGCAAGGGTGGCCTTTGGCTCTGTCTGCCGCCTGGCACCTTCTAAATTAGGGGCGCTTAACTGCACTTCTAGAATTTCCCCAGGAACTTTAAAACTACAGATGCTGCACACGGCCCCTCCCCATCAAAGACTCAGTTTTAATGAGATGGGTGGGGCCCAAACACCATAAGTTAAACACTGTCCAGTATAAATCATCACATTCCTTCTCAGCACAGGCATTGTTACCCGCTCCGTCATGAAAGTCCATAGTAGCAGCGACGTAGGGATAGAATCTACCAAAACAAAACAAACACACCTAGAACTAATACATTCAACAAGGTTGTAGCGTACAAAACCATTGTACAAAAATTAATTGTATTTCTACATAATAACAACGAAAAAATGGAAAATTACATCACAAAAACCACCATATTAAATAGCATAAACAACATCAAATACCAGGAATGAATTTAATGAAAGAGGCAAGAGTTTTACACCGAAAATCATGCTGAGAGAACTCAAAAACCAAAATAGAGAGTTACATGAGTTCCTGGGTCTGGAACTCTGTATAGTTAAGATGTATCCCAAATTGGTCTTTTGATTCAACACAATCCCTATCAACATTTCAGCAGACATTTTGAAGAAACTGATGGGCTGATTTAAGACGTATGTGGAAATGTGAAGAATGTAGAGTGGTCAAAGCAATTTTGTTTGTAAGTTTATTTTTAAGTAATCTCTACACCCAACATGGGGCTTGAACTGATGACCCTGAGATCAAGAGTCACATGTTCTTCTGACTGAGCCAGCCAGGTGCCCCTCAAAACAATTTTGGAAAAGAGCAAAATTGAAGTACTTAGTTCTACCTGACTTCAAACTCACTATAAGGCCACAGTCATCAAAACAGTGTAGTGCTTATGTAAGGACAGACAGTAGATCGATGGAACAGAAAAAAGTCCAGATATATACTCACACGTATACAGTCAACTGAGTTTTGACCAAAACACCAATTCAATTCAATGGGGAAAATCTTTTTTTTTTAAAACAGAGTATGCTCTATTGAGAAAGGAAAAAAAAAAACAAAAACAAAAAAAAGAAACTCAACCTCCACCTCAGTTTCTACACAAAAATTAAGTCAGTCTGAATCACAGACCTAAACATAAAATTCAGAACCAGAAAGATTCTAGAGGAAAACATCAAAGTATCTTCATGACCTTGAGGTAGGCAGTATTTTTTGCAATAAGTATCTAAGGAAGAATTTATTGTGAAATATAAAGACTTTTTACAAATTGGCAATAAAAAGACAGGTTGTTTAGGGGCTCCTGGGTGGCTCAGTCAGGGTTGAGCAGCTGTGTATTAGTTTCGGCTCAGGTCATGATCCCAGGGTCATGGGATCAAGCCCTGAGTCAGGCCCATGTGGGCCCTCCCCCCAGCCCTCCCCTCTGCTTGGAGCATGGAGTCTGCTTAGGATTCTCTATTCTTCCTCTGCCCCTGCTCTCTCTCCAAAATAAGGGAGCACCTGGGTGGCTCAGTCGGTTAAGCTTTGGACTTCGGCTCAGGCCATGATCTCAAGGTTCGTGGGTTTGAGTCCTGTGTTGGGCTCTTGCTCAGAGCCTGGAGCCTGCTTCAGATGCTGTGTCTCCCTCTCTCTCTGCCCCTCCCTCGCTCACGCTGTCTCTCAAAAATAAATAAATGCAAAAAAAAAATTTTTTTAAATGCACCAAAAGATAGACAGTCACTAAACACAGGAAAAGGTGTTCAACATAATTAGCCTTCAGGAAAATGCAAATTAAAACCATAATGATCGGGGCGCCTGGGTGGCTCAGTCGGTTAAGCATCCGACTTCAGCTCAGGTCACGATCTCGCAGTCCGTGAGTTCGAGCCCCGCATCAGGCTCTGGGCTAACAGCTCAGAGCCTGGAGCCTGCTTCAGATTCTGTGTCTCCCTCTCTCTCTGCCCCTCCCCCATTCATGCTGTCTCTCTCTGTCTCAAAAATAAATAAACGTTAAAAAAAAAATAAAAAAAAAAACCATAATGATCAATTCACTGTGGTGCATACCTGAAACTAATAGAATATTACACATCAACTCTACTTCAACAACAAAAAAATACAATTAAAAAAGGCAAACTTCTAAAAACAGATAATGAGGCCACCATTTAACATCCGTTAGAAGGGCCAAACAAGTAAAAGACTTGGACAGTGTCAACTGGTGAGAATGGAGAGCAGCTGGGGTTGCAGCTGGTGGGAGAGTCAAACGGCACAGTCGATTTGGTGGGTCATCTGGCAGCTTCTCATAAAGTTAAACATACATCTCCCTTATGACCCAGCAATTTCACTTCTGGATATTTTACCCGATTCCACTCCCCGCTATTTACTCAAGCACAAGGAAAACATGAAGACTTGTACGTGAATGTTCATAAGCACATTTATTCATAATTGCCACAAAGCTTGAAACAACCCAAATGAGCCTGGGTGGCTCAGTCAGTTAAGCGTCTGACTTTGGCTCAGGTCATGATCTCACAGTTCATGAGGTCAAGCCCCACATCAGGCTCTGTGCTGACAGCTCAGAGCCTGGAACCTGCTTCAGATTCTATGTCTCCCTTTCTCTCTGCCCCTTCCCCTCTTGTGCTCTGTTTTTCTCTCTTTCTCTTAAAAATAATAAACATTAAAAAAAATTTTTTAAAGGGGGGGGCTGATACAGGCAAAAAGCATGAGAGAATTTGAGAAATATTAAGTTCAGTAAAATGAGTACGTTGAGCCAGACACATTAAAAAAAATTCACATTGTGTGATTCCCTTGATGTGAAGTCTGAGAACAAGTCAAACTAATTGATGGTGACAGGAGTCAGAGAATGGCCATGGGAGAGAGAGAGGAATGGGCTTCAGAGGGCCATTGTGTAATGGAAATGTTCAGTACCTTGATTAGCAAACTTCAGTGAGGGCTTCAGATTTGTGCATTTTAGGGGGGCCTGGTTGGCTCAGTCAGTTAAGCGTCTGACTTCAGCTCAGGTCATGATCTCACGGTTTGTGAGTTCGAGCCCCGCATCAGGCTCTGTGCTGATAGCTCAGAGCCTGGAGCCTGCCTCAGATTCTGTGTCTCCCTTGCTCTCTGCCTCTCCCCCGCTTGCTCTCTCTCTCTCTCTCTCTCTCAAAAATAAACATTTAAAAAAAAGATTTGTGCATTTTATCATAAGTAAATTATACCTCAACTAAAGAAAAAGTCACATACCTGTGTTTAGGGGGGCCCTGCCAGAGATTGGTGTTCACTGGGAATGTTGGTGGGGCCCAAACAAGGTTGTTTTACAAGAACCCCAGGGGCCCTAAAGTGCAGCTACATTAACCAGTCTCTAGGCCATACCCTACTGTCTACTCCACTTGGCTCTGTTTCTCTTTCCTTCATAAAGTCTAGCTGGCTAGGCCGTTAGGCATCAGCTCCAGATACCCCTCATGCCCTCAGAAAATGTAGCCCAGGTCCAACCAAGGTGTGTGTTTGACATTCCAAGAGACTTGCTTGTGGTTGGTAATGAAAAGAATGGCAGTGATAGCTCGGATTTATTGAGCACTTACTATGAGGTTGGCCCTGTGGTATTCGAATGAACACTCACTTAATCTTCAGTGTAATTCAGAAAACTATCTGCCACTGTTAGCTAATACTTTTTACAGGTGAAAAACCTGAAGCAGGTGACTTGTTCAAGGTCACACAGCCAGGAACCAGGTCAGAAAGCACTATATCCATCACACTGTCCTTTGCTCTGTCCCTGCTAGCTCTGGCTATTTTAGCAGATGGACAAGGTGCCCCAGAAAGAGCACCAGAGCCAGAGTTGACTGGATGCGGGGCCTGGCATTCCAGCCACACACTTCTAGCTGGGGAACGTTGGTGAGGAACTCAACCTTCCTGAATCCAGGCCTCAGTTTCCCCATCTGTAAAATGGGCACAACACTAGATCTGCATACCACATGAAGCTCTTACAGGGTTAAATGAGAAAGTATTCAGTGGCACAAAATGAAGAGGCCATTGAATCTCAGGAAGACATGGATGGGGGCCCAAAGCCCAAGAAACTCAACTTGGTCACACAGGAAGAATCCAGGTCTCCCACCATGGCTGGTGTCATTTCCACCTGAGCCACCACATCTCTGGCTGAGCCTCCCTTGGCACACCCCTCTAAGCTGTCTCAAGTCGCCCTGTGCCCCCCTTCTGCCTTGTACACCTGCCTCATCCTCATCAGAGACTCAGAGCTGTCTGTCACCTTCTGTAGCCACAAGGCTCCTCCCCACAGAGCCCCAAGCTGTCTGTAAGCCAGGTCTCCCCTCAGTGGTCTCCCTCAGATTCAGCTCCTTCCTGCCTCTTCCCGAGAGGCCTCTGATGAGACCGCAACCCCCACCTCCAGAAGAGGCTGGGCTCCATACAAAACACCCTCCCTCCCAAGGCCTACTTTCCTTTTGGTGGGGAGCCCTTAAGGAAGAGATATTCCCATATCACCCCTTCAGAAAAGAAATCTCTCCCTCCCTTTCAGCTGACACCTAGAACTAAGAAAACTGACCACTGAGTAAACCCCACTAATGCCATCAGATCTTATCCTGCAAGCAGGAGGGCCCTGGCAAGAGGAGACCAGGGCTGGAGAGCGGATAAAGAATACATACTTGGAGCTGCAGCAAGACAGTCTAGCCCTAACCTTGACTTCCTGCACGAGTCCCGGTCACTACCCCCACTCTCATCTGCGCTGGCCGACAGTCCGACATCGGAGCCCTGCCAATTCAATCAGGCAGGCATTACTACTCCATTTTACAGTTGAGGAAACTGAGGACCATCAACTGGGCAACTGCTCCAGGGCCACTCAGCTAGGAAGTACCGGAGTCAAGATTTGAACCCAGGCCTGTCCGACTTCATGGTCCCTGCTTTTTTCTACTACTTCTGCCTCCGGGCTCAGAGGCACTTGAGAATGGGCAGCAAAATCTCCTTTCCCTGCAGCGGGCCGTCACCCCCCCCCCCAACCCCCCGCCACAGCATCCCCTCTTCTCTGCCCAAGACAGACTAGCATGAGCAGGGATACTGAGAGATTTAAGGACTGATACCCCTGCTATCTTCCTATGTGTATCTCTTCCCTCCCCCTTTCCCCTCGGTGGCCCCCTCTCACAAAAGAGCCCTTCTCACAAAGCAGCCTTGGATTTGCCCAGGCTCTCATCACCACCCACCCCCCCCCCCACTGCCCCGTGCCCCCAGAGGACCCTAGTGGAGCGTTCTCAGCCAGCCTTCCAGAAGCACTTGGCAGAACTGGGCACTGGAAACTCACCAGCTTCCTCCCCTGCCAGGGTGCATCTGGGGACCTACCCAGCACCCTCCTTCCTCCAGGGACAACCTTGACCTCCCTTTCTTTGGCCCCTCCCTCAGCCCCATTCTCCTCCACATCTCAGCACCTCCAACTTCCTCCCTGGGGCCTCTGTGAGCTCTGGGTGCCCTCAAGCAGCCCCTCAGCCCGGAGCCCTCCTGAAGACAGAGTCAGCCTCTCTAGGGTCAGTTCTGAGTCTCAGATTACATGTTCAGTTCCGTCCTGGCTGCAACATTTTATTTTTTATTTATTATTTTTTTTAACGTTTATTTATTTTTGAGACAGAGAGAGACAGAACATGAATGGGGAAGGGGCAGAGAGAGAGGGAGACACAGAATCAGAAGCAGGCTCCAGGCTCTGAGCCATCAGCCCAGAGCCCGACGCGGGGCTCGAACTCCCAGACCGTGAGATCGTGACCTGAGCTGAAGTTGGACGCTTAACCGACTGAGCCACCCAGGCGCCCCATGGCTGCAACATTTTAGACCAACAGATGTTCACAAACTAATGCTTGTTCCAAGGATGAACAGCCAGGGTGGTAAGAGCTCTAGAAACCATTTCATCCAAAGAAAAGTTGCAGGGACTAAGTTTTAATCAGCTCTCCAGGTGTATTATCTAAGCCTTGCCCACCGTTTGGATGGTTTACCTTGGAGGGGCACCTAGATGGCTCAGTAGGTTAAGCATCTGACTTTGGCTCAGGTCATGATCCCACCGTTGGTAAGTTTGAGCCCCGCATCAGGTTCTGCACTGACCACTCAGAGCCTGCTTGGGATTTTCTGTCTCCCTCTCTCTCTGCCCCTCCCCCACTTGCACAAGCACACTCTCACTCAAAAATAAAATAAACAGTTTTAAAAAATTGATGGCTTGCCTTGGAGAAGTTACTTAGCTCTGTTCCTCTGCTTCATCATCTGTAAAATGGGACTATTAATAGTCCTTGCCAGGGCTCCGGGCTGACTCAGCCGGAGGAGTGTGTGATTCTTGATCTTGGGGTTGCGAGTTCGAGCCCCATGCTGGTGTAGAGATTACTTAAATAAATCTATTTCTTTCAAAGAGTCCTTGTGGCAAAGGGTTATTGTGGGGGTGAAATGATTTGATACAGGAAAAGTACTGAGAAAAATACCTGGCCGAGTAGACACTATACAACTACTGCTATTGTCTTCGTATCAGCGCTGTTATTGGAGAAGAGCAGGCGGAGGAGACACAGGAGGACTGCCACTTATCTGCCACTTAGCTGCCACGTGACTTTGTGGTCTTAAAAAAGTAGAACTTAAGACCAGATTCCAATTCGGACCCCTCCACATAACAGCTGGGTGACCTTTGCAAAGCCTGCAGGTTCTCAGAGCCTCAGTTTTCACATCTGACTGGGAGGGGGGAGGGGGCGGGTATCTCCTTCCTTATCTAACAAGCTTGTTAGGAGGATCTGAATTCGGTGGTGAATTTTGCAAGCTACCTTGAAGATGCTGCTACCATGGGCTGGTGGCCGGTGGGTGAGGAAGGAGATATCTTTAGGGTTGTGTCAAAGACACAGAACCAGGAGCAGAAGCTAGAAGTTATAACGAGGTCAGCTGCAGCTTTACCTAAGGAAGAACTTTCTCTCTCTCTTTTTTAAAGTTTTTATTTATTTATTTACTTTGAGAGAGAGACAGACAGAGCGAGGTGGGGAGGAGAAGAGAGAGAATCCCAAGCAGGATCTGCGCCATCAGCGTGCAGCCCAATGTGGGGCTCGAACCCGTGAACCGTGAGACCATGACCTGAGCCAAATTTGAGTCAGACACTTAACCGACTGAGCCACCCAGGTGCCCTGAGAAAGAACTTTCTAACAACGGCTGCTACAGAGGTAGGGAGGGTCCCGACAGGAGAAGAAGCCCAGCACTGGGGGCCAAGGGGGGCAGTTCTGAGAGTCCTGGCTTTCTGTCCCTGCCAGGCCTGCCATCACAGAGCGAACTGCTAGCCCTACTTTGCAGAGTTAGGCTCAGGGGTGCCTGGGTGGCTCAGGAAGTTGAACGTCTGACCCTTGGTTTTGGCTCAGGTCATGATCCCAGAGTCCTGGGAGAGAGACCCATGTCAGACTCCATGCTGAGCATAGAGCCTGCTTAAGATTCTCTCTCTCTCTCTCTCTCTCTCTCTCTCTCTCTCTCTCTCTCTGTCTCTGCCTCTCCCCTCTGCCCCATTCACGCACTCTCTCTCTCTCTCTCTCTCTTAAATTAAAAAAAAAAAAAAAAAAAGGTCCACAGCTTCCCTCTTTAGGGAATTGCCCCTCTCCTCTCCCCACTCCTGTGCCATGCCTCTGCTCTGCCATCTTGGGAAGGGATTCCATCACCTCCTGTGATGTTTCAGGATCTTGAGCTCTTCCTTAGGCCCAACCTCAGTCCCTCCCAGGACTAGATGAAAAATATGTTCTTGGGCTCTGTTTTCTGTGGATGTGGTTAAGACTGGCCCTCTCTCCTGGATGAATAAAGCCCTTTTTTGGCCACAAAGAAAGCAACTGCAGTGGCTGACCCTTCACAGTGGATTCTTCACGCTTTCTTGCTTACTGTGGCCCCTGCAGCCTCTCTCAGAAGTTCCCAAGCAACCCAGAACCCCTCCACCTCTGCGGGCTGTGGACATCCGGCCGTGCCCACCAGCTCTGGGCATCCCTGGTCTGACTTTGCCTCATTCCTGTTATCTCACCAGTTCATCTATCCTGTCCACAGATTTCCACCTCCTCCCTGCTGCTTCAGTAGGAATCACTCATCTGGCCTGTCCCCTGCACCTGCCGCAAGCCAGCACCTGTGATTCACCCTCAGGTCACCACCCACCAGGCTGTGTTAACCTGTCTACCCACCCCTGCCTCTCTCCTGGAATAGGAGCCAAGAGCCCTGCATCCCTCTCTCCTCCATTCATGACAAGTACCCCTCATCTGTCTCACCCATAAGCCCCCACCAGCAGCTGGCAACCCTGTGGCACCTTCTTAAAGTGTAGAGGTGATAAAGGGCTTTGATATCAAACACACTTGGTTTGTGACTCAGCTGCTAACCAGAAATGCACTGGCTGCTTGGTGGGGTGGGTGGGTGACTTTTGAATCCCAGTTTCACCACCTGCTACCTGTGTGAACTTGGACAGGTTATTTAACCTCTCTGGGCCTCAGTCTCCTCTTCTATAAAATGGGAATAATACTCGTACCTACTTCAGAGGTCTGTTGTGAGAATTAAATAATTTCATATAAAATGTAACATATCTGGTGCACATTAGGTACTATAGAAGTGTTCTTGGGGCGCCTGGGTGGCTCAGTCAATTAAGCATCTGACTTCGGCTCAGATCATGATCTCGAGGTTCGTGAGATCAAGCCCCCTGTCGGGCTCTGGGCTGACAGCTCAGAGCCTGGAGCCTACTTCAGATTCTGTGTTTCCCTCTCTCCCTGCCCCTCCCTGCTTGTGCCCTGTCTCTCTCCCTCTCTCAAAAATAAATAAACATTAAAAAAATTTTTGAAGAAGTGTTCACTATTATTGTTGCTATTTCTTTATTATTTGCTGTGTGACCTTGCTCAAATTATTTTGCCTCCACTTTCAAATGGAAATAATAACTATGTCCACCGCCATGGACTTGTCAAGATGAAATGAGATAGTCCTTATAAAGGACCCAGCAAAGGGTGAGCATGTAGCAGGTGTTCGACACGGTTTCCTGTGCCTTCCCTGACTCCCCTCCCTCCCCGAGGGCTCTCTCCCCTCTAAGCCCTGTGGACGCTAGTTAGGCAGGAGGGATTTCTTTCTCTGTGGACACCTGTCTCCCAGCCTGCAGGCCTCAGGAGCAGGGGCTCTGGTTTCATCCCTTGGGGCTTTTTCATAGACTGTCCATGACCTTGCCCTCAGCAGGCCTCAACAGATGTAGCCCTTTGCTCTCCATCTCCCACCCATGTCTTTCAAGCACAAACATTTACTGAGAGCCTACTACCCAGCCTTTAGTCCTTCCTGCCTGCCCGCCTTCCCCTCCCTGCTGACTCAGTGCCCTCCACCATGGCCCAAGGGGGTGAAGAGAAATAAGTAGGGGAAAGATCAGGGTAGCGAAGCAGCAGAGGGTCAGGAAGGAGAGGAGCCAAGCTCACAGGCACCAAGGAAGAGAAATGAGGCTGAGCCAGAAAAGGAGAGCTGGGAAATGAGATGTACACATCTGATTACACACTTCGCTGATTCCGTGTCCCACACCTTGGATATCAAGAAAAGGAGGGATTTGTGATCCGAGGGTGAACCACAGCTCCGTCACTGTCTGTGTGACCTTGTGACTTGTCTGCCTTTGCCTCGGTTTCCTCCAATGCAAAACAGGGATTACAATAGTCCCCGCCTCGTGGGGTTTCTGGAAGAATTAGGGGTGCCACAGAGTACTTAGCAGTGGCTGGTGCATGAAGCAGCTTCTTAGGAAACGCGCCCTTCGCCTGGACAGCATATGGAGGCTAATCCATGAAAACGGCCGGCAGGGTTTTCCCTGCAGCACAGGATGTCCCAACCCTTTTTAGTCCGTGATACACCTTTGGACACCATGGAACACATGGGGGGCCTTCATCCTTAATATGTGACCAATCTCCATCCTCCATAATCATACCTATACCCAATGTTTGCTCACACACACACACACACACATACACACACACATGCACACTCATGCAATCACACCTGTAGGCACTCACAAATCTTACACTCCCTAAGGGCAGAGACTGACTCTCGAAGCCACACTGTCCTGCTGTTATCTGTGTCGCCTGTCTCTTCCACCGTATTTTATCTTTCTGTCCCCAGAACCTAGCAAAGTGCCTGGCCTTCAGTGAAGACTGAATGAATTATTAATGAACCCATTTGCCAGGTGCCTAGCAGTGTTGGGCATATGCTCCAGGTATCCCCCACGTGTTGCATGACTGAGTAAATACAAATAAGAGGTGTGGATAAACACCTAGCTGTGCCTTCCTTTCTTCTCCATGGCTACCATCCCCTCTGGCTTCTAGAAGAAAAACTGGCAAAGAGCAACGATGAAACCCAAACCTTCAGGACACACCCGAGCACTTAAAAGTCAGGCACCTGGGCAGGTGAAGTACACAGCCCAGCAGGAGTCAACTGGGTCTTGGGGGAGGGGAGGGCTGCTTTCTGTCCTGTCCTGGTTTCCCTCTGACTCTACCCCCAGCCTCAAGGCTCTCCAACCCTTTGCCACCAGCCGCCACCTTGATTTCCCCAAAACAAACTCCCCTTCTATACTGAGACCAACATACCAGGGCCCAGCCCCGCCAGCTTTCACCACCCACCCCCACAGCACCTGCCAACAGCTTCACCTGTCCATTAGATTCTTCTCTCGAGGTGGAGGAGGCCTTGTTCTTCGCCCTCCTCTTGCTCCAGGGAAGGGATGGGAATGATCTCTACCCTGCTCTTTGGAGCTATCTGCATCTCACTTCATCTGTTTGCCCTCCCACTTGTGGGAGGAGGAAGGGAAGTCCAACAACCACACTCTGGATAAGCTGTGGGCACTTGGAGGGCCCCGTTGGCAGAGCCGCTCAGATGGGCAGAGCCCATCGAGTCGGGGGCTCCCTATCTTGCCCAAAGGGAGGTCTACCTAGGGACAGGAGTATCCCCTCCTACTCCCGGGTCTGCGGGTCGGCCTCGGCGCCCTCTGTCCCCCACTTCCAGGCGCAGGGGAAGTGACAGAGGGGTCGACTGACCTGTAGGGATTGAGGGTGCAGATGGTGACGGCGGGGAAGACGAGCTTGTCCGAGTTGAGGTTGATGTTGAGGCTGACGGGGTAGCTGAAGTACTCCCCGAACAGCTGGCCGAACTGCCAGTACATCATGCCGAAGGCACAGAGCCAGAGCACAGCCCAGAAGGCCGTCTTCATGCGGTTGTGCTGGGAGCACACCAGGCGGATGGCACCGTGGATGGTGGTGTTGTTGCAGAAGAACTGGAAGAGGTCTCGGTAGGAGCGGTGGAACTCGATCAGGGCCTCCTCCTCCTCTTTTGGCTGCGGGGGTGCCGCGGGGTCGGGGCCCAGCCCCTGCTCCGCATGCTGCTCTCCTTTCATGAGCCTTGGGGGGTCATGGAGGGCCAGGGTCAGGGCTGACTTCTAGGCTCTGGTGCCTCACTCCTTGACCCAGAGCAAGGCTGCTCCTAGCCAGGCCCGCATCCCGCCCTGAGCCCACTCTTTTCTACCCCTCCCTCCCTCCCTCCACCGTCCCAGGAGCCGGCTGACCTGCTGGAGTCCGGGCCAGGAGACCTGTAGCTGGGCTTGCCTGAGAAGCACCCTTCAGAGTTCTGTCCCAGCACCTCCCTTTCTGTCTCCTCAGCTGTCAGTCTGCCCTGCTTAGTCAGTCTATCTTTAGTCTCCTTCCTCCAGGACCTCTGTGTCCCAGCTCTTCTCTCTCTCTCTCTCTCTCTCTCTCTATCTCTCTGCTTTCTGCTTCTCTTTGGGTCTCTTTCTCAGCTCTCGTCTTCCTTGCCTGTCTCCTGTCTGTGTGCCAGGCTCTCTGGTCCTGCCTCTCTTCCTCTTCCTCCCTGCCTTGCTCCCTCTCTGTCTGAGTGGGCTCTCTCCTCCGCCTCTGGCCCTGGCCCTGGGCTGTGTCCGTCCCAGGGACTGCAGGGCTCCAGGAGGTCTGGACGGCCTCCTGCTCCCAGCTCCCAGGTTGTGGCTGGACTGGGACTGGTTCCTTTCCAGTTGAATCTGGCAGCCGAGCCTCTCCTCCCCCTCACCTGACAGGTGCAGCGGCCCAGCCAGGGAGCCCGCCCGCCAGGCTGGGATGGAAGCGACAGAAGCCTCATTAGCATCTCAATTAAAGGTGAGCAGGGCAGGGGGAGGGGCAAAGGAGGAGTCTGAGCTGAGAGTTCTCCAAAGGGAGGAGGGCTCCTGAGGGCAGGTGCCCCGGAAGTGTGGGACTGGAGGAGGTGGGTGCTCCCCGCCCCCCACCTAGAAGAGTAACGGCCCTGGGGGCTGACAGGCAAGGAGATCTGAGACAAAAGGGCAGGGGGAGGGCCAGAGATCTCAGACAAGGAGAGAGATCCTGAACACAAAGCCAGGAGGGCAAAACAAAGAAAAAAGAACCAGCCAGGATGAGGGAGACTAAGGCAGGGGAGACCAGAACAGGGAAGGCAGAAAAAGGGAGATGGATGGAAGAAGACAGGATGAAGGCCTGGGAGGGAGGGCTGGAGGAGAGGCTGAGAGAGGAGGGTGAAGGGGGTGGAGCCAGGAGACTGAGGGGATGAAGCCCCAAGTGGGCTTCCAGGAGCTGGGTCCCCTCTCTGGGCACTCCTTCCAAAGGCACCCACAGGTCAGCTTCACCCCCAGGTCTTATAGAAGAAGAAGGGGTATCTACTCAGTAAAGTGGGGACACCTCCTGGCCCCACTGGGCACTGGGGCACAGAGCGCCCCTCTGCCTCTCCCTCCTGGTCCATCCTTCTCCCTCCTGACTCCTCACTACCACCCCTTACCTCGTCCAGGCCAGGGAGGGGCCCAGGTGAGGCTGGAGATTGGGCGGGGCCCTGGGACATTCTGTTCTTTTTTACACCATTGGCTGCCAGGCCAGGAATGTGTAATGTCCCCTGTTGTGGTCACGGGGCTGCAGGAATGTGGTCACCGAGAGGCAGCACAGGGGCCAGGCAGGGCACCTGGGCACAGACCTGGAGCCTGAGGAGCTCTAGGGACAGTGGGCCCTGAGCGAATAGGGAGGGATGTAGGCAGCACCAGGTGTCGGGAAGGAGGAAGGTGGGCATGGCCCAAAGTGGACACCAGCCCTGGGAAGAGGGAAAGGCTCGCTGGTAGGGGCTGTGTTTTTCCTCCAATATCTCTGCTCCGAACTTAATCCAGGAAGAGGAAAAAGAGTGAAGCCTAAGCAGTCAGCACACAGAAAGGGAAGGGTCAGAGAGAGGGCCCAGAGACAGCCCAAGGAGGTACAGGAGCCCCAACCACACAAGCCAGGCCCCGCGCCTGATGGTAGGAGGTCGGCCACAGTGGACCCTCACCGGAGGCACCCGGGGGAAGCCGGCCTGGGATGTGCAGACACAGGCCCAGCCTGAGCACTGATGGGAGAGTGGCAGAAGAAGGCAGTCATGCTACATAAGATAAGGACTCTAGTGGCAGAGATAAGAAGTAAGTGCTGAGGGAGCCTCGGGGTGGCAGGCAGAGGCACTCACCCTGAGGAGACTCAGGAAGGCTTCCTGGAGAAGGTAACATCTCAGCTGGGTCTTGAGGAACACCAAGGGGTGTGCCAGACAAGTAAGAGGGAAGCAGGGTACTCCAAACTCAGGGTGCAGCTGGGCCCTGCGGCTTCCTCTTAGGGCAGAAGGTCTCCTGCGGCCTCTTAAAGTGAGAGCTGCTGTCAGCCAGGATTCCAAACCCGGTCCCATCACTCCCCTTGACGCCTGCTGCCCTCCTGGGAAGGGAAAGGCGGGTTTTTCCTTCATTTTCCAGATGAAGAAACCGACCCTCCATAAAGAGAAGCCAGTTTTCTGAGGGCACAGAACGAAACAGCAGCCGAGAGAAACACAAAATCAGAATTCTTTTCCTGCAGGGATGTCTACTTAGGACGTTTGCCATTTATTTCCCATGACAAACCAGCTGCAGACTCATGGGGAACTGGAGCCCTCCTGTACCTGGTTTTGAAACCTAGGAGCTTCAAACGCAGAGTTCATGGGCTCATCAGCAATCTGGGTCCCGGCTTATCTCCCCAGCTCTGTGGAAAGCTCTCTACACTGACCCCACATTCCCACAGGACCCAGACAGCCTTAGAACCCCTATTCTCCCCGGAGCCAGGTTCTTAAACAAATGGAGTACACAGCACCCTGCCTGTTTGATCTCAAAGGTTAGGAGAGGCACCTCCCTGCCTTTTCTGTTTGCTAGCTGGTGTCTGAAATCTAACCACGGGCTCAAAGCAGCACAGAAATAGTTCTCATCTCAAGGGCTCTGTGAGAAGAATCACAAGGACGGGTCTGGGCTGAGCCGGAGCACGTGGACATGGTGTCCCCAGAAGTGCCTGTCAGTGTACCGGGGCAGTGGGTGGGGGGCAGCCCATGCTCAGGGAAGGCGTCGTTCTAGATCTGGAATGGACCAGAGCAAGTTTGTTGTGAGAAACACAGAAATCTGCACTTCTGTCACGGCTCCATTTTAAGTATTATCTTTGAAAGTGCAGAAATAATGCCCAAATACATTTTTGCCACAATGCGACTTTCCAACAAGACAGAAATATACAGAACAGCAAAAGCTTCCCTTTGTCCCATTCCCTACCCACCCCTCAGGCCAAGGAGGGCTGCTGTAATCCGTATATCCATCTGTATCTTTTGTGTGCTTTTATAGAATTATATGCATTTCTTTACATTTATACTTTTTTTCATAAACGGGACCATATTATAGGTATTCTGTGACTTCCATTTTTGCCTTTAAACTATGTGACTTTGGAAAAGGCACTATACCTCTCTGGGCTCCTGCGTTCTGATCTGAAAAGTGAAATGGCAGGGGGAAGGGAGAGTGAGGGTCCCAGATGGTCCCAAAAGCCCTTTCCAGTTGACTGTGCATTAACCCTTGCTTAACACAAGAAAGAACTGAGGCCCAGAGGAGTGAGGAGTTAGGAGTGGGGCCAGATGGAGAGCTGAGTTTCTCCTTTCCATGCTCAGTGCTGCTCCCCTGACTTCCAGAGAAGTGGACTCTTGCTCTGTGGGGTCCCACGGCCGTGTGGTCCTTGTTTTGGAAGCTTCCCCAGCATTGGAAAATGCTCTCCCAGACCGGAGCTGTTCCTTCCCTCCTGGCACTAGCCATGCCCTAACCCTATGTGGCCATAAATGTGCAAAGGCTACAGGGAGAGAAGTGAAATAGGGAGTCTGCGATGGGATGAAGGTCATGAGTTCAAAGGGGCTTACTGCCTCTTGCTCTCTGGGGAACAGATGATGGAAATAATCACTTTCTCTTCCACACTGCCAGAAAGAGTCTTGTTGAGAATCTATGGCCGCACTTACCACTGTATATGATTACTAGCCTAGTATGTGCATGTGTGCATGTGCGTATACACAGATCATACTATGAGTTCTCTGAGAACAAGCTCTAGGCTTATTCATCTTGGTCGTCCCACTGTCTAGTGGTCACTATTTGTTGACCCAATCTGCAGAAGATGGCAGAATGAGCATCTTAAGACTCAAGATTTACCTTCGGCAGAGAGTGATGTGCTATGAGAAAGCATCTCCATTGAACATCCTAATTTCCTCTGATAACTCATTAATTTGTCATCTACTAATTTGCCTAAATTTCCTTCATTTTTTCCATTTCTAGGGTAAAAAATGAGTCACTCAATTAAATGCAGCTCTTTATTCTTACTACTTGGAATTAATGAGCCTTTCAACACTGGGCTGCCCACTGTGGAAAACAGTAGGCTTTCTATCTGCGCTTATATGGTGGGAATGACCAGAAAACTCCTCCATACCACTCCTACACAAGTCACCTGGCAGGAGGCTTAGAAGTTCACCATTAGAAGTTTATTCCTTTGGGTCAAGGCAGGATTTCTCCACCTCAGCACAACTGACATTTGGATAATTCTTTGGGTTTATTTAAAGGGATGGTCCCCAATGAAAATGCAAAGTCTCCGGAGAAGGATGACCCCCTCACCCATGACACATCTCTCCGTATTTACCAGACCCTTTCTGAGAGCACCAGTTGGCTAAGAACTGTGTGGAAAAGAGTATCCAGAAGAATCCATTCCCACCAGGCACCCTTTTTGGATTCTTCATAGACCTCTGGGAAGGAAGGTCTCTCAGCAGTCCTCTCGGAAGAAGGCCAAACATTCTGGGAATCTGTGGGGTACTCAGTCCAGCCCTGGTGCTGCCCAATGGAAATGAGCTTCAAGGAAGCTGGCAAAGAACACAAAGAAAAAGAAACCAAGACAACGCCCTGCCCACAAAGAATTCATGGATCCCCCTGTGAGTTTCCTTCACCCTCCTGGAGAAGGTTGGGTAGGCATAATAACCATTTATTGCTAAGACTTATCAATTGTGGTCCAGCTTAGAAACAGCAAACACTCTTAAGTCTTCCAAATGGAAGAAAGTTAACCCAAGAAACTGGTACACGGGTGATGAAAGAGATGAGAAGCCAACGGGGGACAGCGAGGCAACCCAGAAAACAGCGAAGCAGGAAGCAGCTACATCTCTAGGGCTGGAAGGACAGCGGGGTAATTAAGCATCATAGACCCAGAGGCCTCCTGAGTTATTTGGCAGGAAGTAAATAGTGGGGACTGCCTGACAGGAGATGGGATTATGAAAGGAGGGAAGGAAGAAACACAGGCAAACACAGGTGATATCCGATGTCCGAAAGCAAAGAGAGACAGAGAAATAGCCTGGCTTCTTTCCTCCTCCCACCTACCTGTCCTTCACTCACCTGTCTTCCTATTGGCTGAAACTACCCAGAAGCCCGAGGAAAAAGGAGTCTGGGAAATGTAGTTCCCAGCAGTGATACAAAACAGCAGAGGAAGAGGGGAGGACAGATCTGTAAGCAAACCAGCAGTTGACTGGCAAATACAAAAAAAAAAAAAAAAAAAAAAAAAAGAGGCCCAGAGAGGGGAAGTGTTGGGACCAGGATTAAAGTCCAGATCTGAAGGCTCTTTCTTTAGGACCCAGAGACTCCTTGAAGGCTGAAGTGACAGCATGAGATTGGCAGCAGAAAGGATACAGTTCAGCCAGCTGTGGTTAAAAAAGATCTGAGATAGGGCTTACCTGTGAAGCAGGAGCCTTTTGAAGTGCAGGAAATGTTCTGGGGGAGATACACAAGAACCTACAAAAGTGAAAACTCATTGATCTGTATCCATCAGATCAGTGTCCTTCAAGCATTTCACTGTTTATAAGTTATACCTCAATAATAAAAAAGAGAGAGAGAGATCTCTCTTTTCGATAAAATCCTATAATATTTTCAAACGAAATGATATATGTCTGGGATTTGCTTCAAAATAATTAAAAGGAGATCAGAAGAATGGAGGAGGGCTGTATGGAAGAAATAGGACTGGCCATGAGCTGAAGCTGGAGTTCACAGTATTATTTTCTCCTCGTGTGTGTGTGTGTGTATGTGTGTGTGTGTGTGTGGTGTGTTAATTTCCATAATAAAAAGGAAAAGGAATCTAAGGCCACTGCATGCACATACCTGTATGCATTGAAGAGCTCAGTGGTGAGTCCAGTCTCAGCCCCCAATTCCCTGGACTTTGAAAGAGCGGCAGCCCTGAGCAGGGTGTGCTCCTCTGGTATTTCTTCCCCTTCCGGGCTGCCTGGGACCGTCCATATAAACATTTGCCTGCAGAGTACAGGTCTGAGGTCTGCACCAGGAGAGGAGAGTGAAATATCTAAACTCAGGCAGGAATGAGCTTGGGACCCAGAAATCGGGAACTCTGGAGTCTAGGCTAGTCCTGCCGCAGACTGGCTATGTGATGTGGACAAGGCATCATCGTTTATTCCATAAACGTGTACTTGGTATGGGCCAGACTCGGCCAAGCACTGAGACCCAGTCCTAAAGATGCAGTCTAGGCCATTGCACAGCTCACAGCCTGGTGAGGCGGGAAAGAATAAGCCCAGACCGCTGTCTGCGTGGGATCTGTGCAGCCTGGGGTGGGGGTGTATCCCAGAGCCCGTGCGAGCCTCAAGGACAGGTGGGAATTCGCCAGGAGCACAGCAACTTGAAGACCAGAGAGCCTGGCATAAGGGGGCATGGCAGGGGCTGTTGTTAACGGGTTGCCGGGAAATGGTGGGAAGAAAGCGGGCAGGGACTAGACCAAGCCCCCCGGAATCCTGGTCTCTCTCTATGTGGCACCCTCAGCCTCCATCTTCTCATGATTAAGGCAAAGCGGCTGGACTGGTGGTGTCTCAGCTTCCTCCAGTTCAGAAGGATTCAGAGGCTCCTTCCTGGGTGAGGAAACTGGGACTAAAGACTGTGGCTACGCAGCTCCGGTGCAGCCGCCCCTATTCATGGGGAATTTGGTCTACGTGGTCCTCCGTCGTCAAAGGACAAGGGAGCAGAGGCCACAGCACTCTCTGCAGTGTCTTGTGGGTGACCTGTGCCCACTAATGCGTGCACTGGGGTGGATCAGGGGACGGAAGGGCTGGCTGGCTTGTTATTCCTCTGCAGCTTATCTTTAAAAGTCACACAACAAGGCAGGAACCCCCAGGAGTCCAGATGGATGCCAACTGGGACTTCTGGTTCCCAGATGCTGCAGCTGGCTGGCCGTGGGCCTCGGCGGGTGTCTGCACTCTCCGTGTCTGCCGTTCACAGGCCCTTCCACTTTGAGATCTGGCACCCAGCTGGACCCAGCTCCGGCTCTCCCTCTGTTCCGAGTCAGCTCTGCCCTGCTCTCGGAGGCCCATCTGGGCACTGTCCACTGGCTCTGTGGCCCATTCCCACCTAGCGGTCCTCTCCTCCCGGCCAGGCTTCCGAAGAAGGGAGGAGGCCCGGTTCCGGCCCTGCTGCCCTCACGTGCTTTCCCGGCCGCCCCCTCCCGCCCTGCATCGGGGCGGCCAAGCCTGTTCCTCTTCCCCGATTGCGACAGCTGCCTCTGCTCCCAGCGCTCCCTGTCCCCGCCCCGAGGCCGGCTTGCTCCACTCCCACTTCCTGAGCCCGGCTCTTGGAGCCCTGGAGGCCAGGCCAGGCCCGGGCGCTCGGCCCCAGGGGCACGTCAGCCCGAGCCTTGTCCCAGACCCTGGGCTCCGGGGGGAGGTCGCTGCCACCACTGCCCGGGACGTGCAGGCCTCCCACCTACCCCCCAGGCCTCCACCCATCTGGCCGACTGGCCGACTGGCCGCCATGCGCCTGCCGTGGGCCGCCTCCCCCTGCGGCCTGGCCTGGGGGCCACTCGTCCTGGGCCTCTGCAGTCTCCTGGCAGCATCCCAGGCCCCACTGATGAGGGAGGGGCCGGCGCAGGTGGGTGAGGGCAGACTCGGAGGGGAAGCGGGGTCTGGGCAGCCCTCCCTCTAGTCCCTCTGCCCTCCCCAGGTGCCCCCTGGACAATTCTCCCCCCACCTCCATCTCCCCTTGAAGGCGCCCCCATACCACACGGAGAACCAAACGTGCCAGGACCGGGAAAAGGAGTACTACGAGCCCAAGCATCGGGTCTGCTGCTCCCGCTGCCCCCCAGGTGAGACCCGAGGGCCACAGGACGCCTGGGACGGGAGGTGGGTTACAGGGCACTCCAGCCCACCTTTACCGCCTCGGAGGGGAGACAGACACCATCTCCCCTGGAAAGGAGAGGCATTTCTCCTGCATCAGGAAAGCAGCCGGCCATCCGTCGGACGTGGCCCCCAAGAGGGCAGGGTCACACGGCAGGCAGGCAGCAGAGGTGAGGGTGGGAGCCCCGCTCCCCTGACACCCGGATCGCTTCGCTCACATCCTAGGCACACGTGTCTCAGTGGAATGCAGCCGCGGCCAGAACACAGTGTGTGCCATGTGCCCCGAGAATTCCTACAACGAGCACTGGAACCATCTCTCCTTCTGCCAGATGTGCCGCCCCTGTGACCAGAGTGAGTGGCCGTGTACCCGGGGAGGCTGGGATCTCCTGGAGCGCAGCCCCTCCACCGAGCTCCCCTGTCTGTCTCTCCACCAGTGCTGGGCTTCGAGGAGACTGTGCCTTGCACCAGCAAACAGAAAACCCAGTGCCGCTGCCAGCCCGGAATGTTCTGCGTGCACTGGGACACCGAGTGTGTGCACTGCGAGCCACTCTCCAACTGCCCACCTGGCACCGAGGTGGAGCTCAAAGGTCAGAGGCCACCGTGGGCAGAAGGCGGGGAGGAGACTGGGTGCCAGTGATCTTGAATGGGGCCAGGAGCGTGTACTTCATCTGTAGGGAGCCCCCAGGTAGTTCTCTTCGACATAAAGAGCCTCCTCTCCCTCCCTGGGCTAAAGGCCCACAGAAGGGGTCTGCAGAGAAATGGAACGGGGACAGGGGACAGATTTGGGGCCTCAGAAGGAGGCTTCTCTCAGCTCAGGGAGGCTCGGGCCAGAGGAAGATCAGGAAAGGTGCTATGGGCAGGGAGGGCCATTCAGTGGGAATAAAGGAAACTCACAGCGTGGAGAGACGCCCCTTGCCCACTCACCCTGGCTGGCCTTGCTTTTCTCTTGCCAGATGAAGTCGGGGAGGCTAAGAGAAACTGTGTTCCCTGTAAGGCAGGGCACTTCCAGAATACCTCCTCCCCCAGGGCCCGCTGCCAGCCCCACACGAGGTGAGTGCACCCCCACCCCGTACTCCCACCATCCCAGAAGTCTCAGCTGCTGACCACCCTTATGCTCGCATGCATGGGCTAGCCTCCACTTCCAGCCTTGTGCCCGCTTGAATTGGGCTTCCCTTTCCTTCACAGGTGTGAGGAACAGGGTCTGGTAGAGGCAGTTCCAGGCACTGCCCAGTCTGACACCAGCTGCAGAAATCCACTCGAGTCCCCTGAGATGCCAGGTGAGGAGTCTGGGGCCCAGGGGCACATGGGGGGAATCTGGGAAAATGCCTTCATTTCTCCCAGCTAAAAAGATGGGGAAAAGATTAATCCTTTTCTCTCAGAATTGGGGCAAGCAGAAAAGTTCCCTAAGGAAAAATTGGAGTATCCCTAGGCAAGCTTGATCTACACATTCTTTTTAAGTTATGTATTATACACATAACTTGTAAGTTACATGTACTATTATGCCAAGGAACACTCCTACCCTGAGATGTAATTGTAACTGACATTACTGTCCTCGTCTTGGACATGCCACCATCATATAACCCACTTACCAGACCAAAAATCTCTTTACTAGATTACACACTTTCATTATTAGAGAGTTCATCCCACATTTGACTCTGTTTTGTTTGTTTCTTTTCTGTGACATTGCTGGTTTCCTAGCCTAACAGATGATTAAGGGGTATTTCTAATAACTGTAAACATGATTAGCAGGGAGAGAGTTTATTAACTTTTTAAAAATTACCAAATATTTATAATTATGGCTTTCATTTATTGAGAGCTAGGGCATCAGGCACTCTGCCAGCACTTGACAATCACTAGCTCATGTAATCTTTTTAATGACCGTGTAAAGTACAGCTGACCCTTAACAACATGGGTTTCAACTGAGCGGGTCGCTTATATGTGGCTTTTTTTTTTCAGTCAATACGGAACATTACTATACATGTATTTTCTCTTCCTTATGAGTTCCTTAATAACATTTTCTTTTGTCTAGCTTACTTTATCACGAGAACACAGTATATAATACGTAACATATAAAAGATGCATGAATCAAACTGTGTTATTGGTAAGATTTCTGGTCAACAGTAGACTATTTGTAGTTAAGGTTTGGGGGGAGTCAAAAGTTAGACGTGGATTTTCGACTACACGGGGGTCAGCGCCCCCAACCCCCACATTGTTCAAGGGTCAATGGTAGTTCTATTATTATCCTCACTGAGGACAGGAGGAAACTGAGGCTGAGAGGTTATGGGACTTGGCCCAGATCACTCACTGGTATTTGGTATTACAAAGACCTGTACTCAGTTCTTTCTTACTCCAGAGCATGTACCATAATGCACGCACACCATAGAAAATTAGAAAATTCAGAGAAACAGGGGCACTGGGCTGGCTCGGTCAGTTAAGCGTCTGACTCTTCGGCTCAAGCCATGATCTCACAGTTTGTGAGTTCGAGCCCCTCATCCCTGCTTGGGATTTCTCTCTCCCTCTCTCTCTGCTCCTCCCCACTTGCACACGTGCTCTCTCTCAAAAAATAAATAAACACTAAAAATTTTTTTAAAAAAGAAAATTCAGAGAAGTAAAACTAAAAACCACTCACAGGACCATCACTTAGCATATCCACTCTTAACATTTTTTAATATATCCTGCCAGACATTTTTCAATGGATGTCTATATATAGAATTGGTTTTCTAAAAGTGGAGTCATTTGAATATTTTGTCACTTGATTTTTCATTCAGCTATATCATCTTTTTCCTTGTCCTCTTAGTACTTTTTAACCATGTATCAAATATACCTGGCACTTTAGAGCTGGAATTTTATTTTATTTTTTTAAATTTTTTTAATGTTTACTTATTTTTGAGAGAGAGAGAGAGAGAGAGAGAGAGAGAGAGCGCACGAGCCAGGGAGGGGCAGAGAGAAAGGGAGACACAGAATCGGAAGCAGGCTCCAGGCTCTGAGCTGTCAGCACAGAGCCTGATGCGGGGCTTGAACTCACGGACTGAGATCATGACCTGAGCCAAAGTCAGACGCTTAACCAACTGAGCCACCCAGGCGCCCCTAGGGCTGGAAATTTAGACAGTAGGTACCAAACCCCCCTCATTGTATCTTTGAGGAGACTGATGCTCCAAGAGGTAGAATGGCTTAAAAAGTCACCCAACTGGGCCGGGACACAGACATCTCAGACGCCAGGTCCAGTTTTTTCCCACACCTCCCATTCTGTGCTCCCTCAGGCCCTAGGTTTAGGTGGATCAGAAAGGGCCAGCTCCCAGTATACAAATGTCCAAGTCTTCCTGACCTTCCCCAGGTACAACTGATGGGTGCTCTAGACTCTTCTGTGAAAGACAGAAATTATCCACTGCTACACACCAAGACCTGAGAATCCCAGCTCCCAGCCTCCCTTCCCTCCCCTCCTGGAGCCTGCCTTGAGCCAGGGGATGGAGACTTTGCAAGCCCCACTCCCCCACCCCTGTAAACACCCCCACAGAGACAGAGGGGCAATCTCAGCTCCTATAGCAGCCTCTCTCTAAGATGGTCACGTCCACAAAAATGTGGCTCTACCCTGTGGCCCGAGTCTGCTTACAAACCCAAGTCCCACCTTCCCTGTACTGCCTTCCACCGCCACTTCCAACCCTGGAAAACCAAGTGCCCACACTCCTGTCCTCACCCACAAGACTGCCCCCATCCTTGGTCTCTACATGGTGGCCACCATCCATGCCCTCCAGAGATCTCCACCCTCGCTTGAGTTTCCCCCGGCAGTCAGGAGGGCCTGCCCCAGTCCAACTTAGTTCCCCTTCTCTGTAACCCAAGGGAAGTTTCTCCAATTCTGCCTTTAGGAACTGCAGTGGGTCTAGAAGGGAAAAGCTGCTGCCACCCCTTTTCTCTGAGTTGTCCAGAGGACCAGAAAGCTGTTCCTTAGCTTCCCTCCCCTTCTACCCTTCCTGGGGTCGTCACGGCTGTCCCGTCTGCTGTCCTGGCAGGAACCGTGCTGGTGCTGGCCATCCTGCTGCCGCTGGCCTCTCTCCTGTTCCTCACCACGGTCCTGGCCTGCTCCTGGAAGAGCCACCCCTCTCTCTGCAGGAAGCTGGGTAGGAAGGAGCTGGATGCTGGCAGGGACGCAGGCCTGGCCGGCTGTCCGTCCCCACCTGATGGGGAAGGGGGTTTGGAGGGAACAGTCAGCTTCCCCAGGGCTAACCCTTCTGTCCCTCCACACCCTTAAGACTCCCAGTGCCTGCCCTCAGCATGGACATCATCTCCATCCAGCACCCCCATTCTGAGGCTGGAGATAAGGGCAAAGATAGCGTGTTCCTTCTGTGACCCCAGGGTGGGGAGCAACATCGTGGTGTGGGGGAAGGGTGAAAGCCATACCGGAGGCTCCAGACCC
This sequence comes from Panthera onca, assembly GCF_046562875.1. Lineage (NCBI taxonomy): Eukaryota > Metazoa > Chordata > Mammalia > Carnivora > Felidae > Panthera > Panthera onca. The sequence continues at coordinate 40,984,457 of NC_138345.1, forward strand.
TTTTAATTTTCCATTGCAGGATCCCTGCTCAAGAGGCGTCCAGAGGTAATGGGGGAGGCTGAGAAGGCCACAAGGAGGGGTAGACGGGGATACATGAACAGGTGGGGTAGGCAGGATAAGAGTGTGCAGGCTTCAGTGTTCATTCAGCTAATAACTGATTGCGTATACCATGTGCCAGATACCATTCTGGGCACCACGGATATAGCAGTGGGCAAAACAAAGTACCTACCCTCCTGGAGTTACATGCCAGCGGAGCAAGAATAAAGTTAGACAAACATTTATCAGGTAGTGATAATTGGTAAATAAAGCGTGGTAGTAGGACAGTGAATGACAGTGGCAAAGGATGGGGGTATGTTATCTTAGAGTGGACAGAGAGGGCCTCTCTGATAAACAGATATTTGAGCAGAGAGCTGAAGAAATGAGGGAGCCAGCCATCAGAATATCTGGGGGAAAGTGCCCCAGGAAGAGGGACATCAAGTGCAAAGGCCCTGTGGCAGGGAGCAAGAAGTGGAAGAGAGAACAATGAGCTGCCTAAGCATGGGGTGGGGTGTGGGAATTAAAGAACGATGGAGTCTGAGGCCCATGTCATTGGTTGGTTCTCTGCCTCTCTCCTGCAGGGAGAGGAATCAAATACTGCTGATGGAAGTTGGGAACCTCCAAGGGTCAATCCACATTTCCCTGACCTGGTAAAGCCACTTCTGCCCTTCTCTGGAGACTTGGCCCCGGCCTCGGCCAGGCTCCCAGCGACCCCAGGCTTGGAGGAAGAGGTGCTACAGCAGCAGAGTCCTCTAAGCCAGGCCAGGGAGCTGGAGGCTGAGCTCCCAGAGCAAGGCCAGGTGGCCCATGGTGAGCATGGGGCAGGCAGGAGGGAGAAGAGGGGGCATGGAAGGGGGGGGGTGGGAGGATGGTGTGCAAGAGGAGAAAGTGAGCCAGACAGAAGCAGAGCAAAACAGAGACTCCAACAGCTAGCCGTCGGCCCCTCTCACTCTGCTTCCCTTCCCACAGGTACCAACGGCATTCATGTCACCGGCGGGTCTGTGACTGTCACTGGCAACATCTACATCTACAACGGGCCAGTACTGGGGGGAGCACGGGGCCCTGGAGACCCCCCTGCTCCCCCAGAACCTCCATACCCCACCCCTGAAGAGGGTGCCCCAGGCCCCCCCGGGCTCTCTACACCCTACCAGGAGGATGGCAAAGCTTGGCACCTGGCTGAAACAGAGACACTGGGGTGCCATGCCCTCTAACAGGGCCAAGGACCCAATTTGTCCCCCATGCCTCTTGGTGTCTGGGAAAAGCCAGGAGAAGGGAGGTGCAAGAGCATCTTCTCCCTGCGGCTGCCCTACCACACAGGACTGACAGAGGGCCTGGATAGGGCCCCTGAGAGGCAGACCCTGAGGGGCCGGGCCTGAGACGCATCTCTGAGAGCAGGGCCGGGCACTGGCTGGGTATGTACGTGCCACAAGACTCTCACCGCCTCCTGTGCAGGCCTGAGACTTCACTGCAGACCCTCCTGCCCGCCGGGGCTGCACTGGCCTGGCTTCGGGCACGGACAGGGCAAACGATGCTAACTGCTGCCCGCCACGGCATTCTGCACCCTAAGCAGGGCACAGAAGGAGGACAGCCACATGGCCACTTGCAAGGACATCAGCAGGACCTCCAGCAGATTCGTGGTGCTCATCCCCAAGCTTCAGAGGCCCTTTGAGAGCCCACACTTCACATGGACTGAAGTAGACCCTGTAGAAGATGGAGTTACATGGAGGACCACCCCTCCCCTCTCCTCCTAGAAAGGGAGTCACTAAAAACTGGGGGTTTGGATACAGTTACTAGGTAGAAGGGAGAGTTTTGGAGGGAGAGGAAAACAGCAAGTGTATTTATAAATTGTAACCACATGCAAATAAAGAGGAGATCGAGACCTAGGTCACTCATTTTCTTGGGGTTTACATAGAAACACTATTGCATTGGGGCAATGTCAAAGGCAAAGGTCAAAACATTAAAATATAATCCTACAAAGGTATTTCAATGAGAGGCTGGTGTCTGTAATTCAGGTGATAACTGTATTAGCCGGCCATCCCTGACAAGGTGCCAGATGGTGTTCTAAATGCTTTACAATAGAGGTGCCTGAGTGGCTCAGTTGGTTAAGCGTCTGACCCTCAATGTCAGTTCAGGTCATGATCTCACGGTTCATGAGATCAAGTCCCACGTCTGCTGTCAGTGCGGAGCCTGCTTGGGATTCTCTCTCCCTCTCTCTGCCCCTCCCCAACACACGCGAAGGATCTCTCTCTTTCTCCCAAAATAGATAAATAAACATGAATAAGTAAATAAATGCCTTATAATATTAACATATGTTACCCTCACAACATCTCTCTGAGATAGATAGTATTACTATTCCCATTTAACTATTGGGGAAACTGAGTCACAGACAGGGTAAATGACTTGCCTAATTCAGCTGCAAATGGCAAAGCTGGATTTGCACCCCATTAGGCCGTAGAGGCCTCTCGGGTAAAAACTTCACACACCATACCCCTACAGAGTTTCTCCGAACAGGGGTTTAAAAATGGGCTGGTTTTCTCAAATAATCAGACCTGCTTCGTGTTCTGCAGGCATATTCAATCTCAGCCAACTCTCCTACCCGCAGCCACAACGCAAAGTGAAAGAGTGTTCTTTCCACAAGGCCAAAGGGAAAGATACGCACATTAGCCCTAAAATGTGAAATATTCTTCCCATTCTGTTGGGGAAGAGATCTGGGCCAGCCTCCTTCCACTCGCAAGGCACACTCATGATTTTTCCTTGTTTATTCTCTTTTGCCTTATTTAATTTTTCTCAAATAGAACTTTAAATCTCCTCAAGCTCTATTATTAGAAAACGTCTGGGCCCAGAATTTGTCTACCTCACTGCCTGGTAGAGACAACCTGAACTTGAACGATTGGGAGGAAAGCAGCTGCCAGCGGACAGATCCTTCCATAAAAGGCCACCGTCTAGGTCTGATGTTGAGAACACTGTTGCTGGGGCTCATCAAGATGGTGTGGCTACAGGGACCATCTGATCCGACTGAGTGGATGGGTTATTTAAGGTTGACCATGAAAACATTAGATCCAAATTCCTTTCTTGACAAGTAAGTCATCATGAGCTATATCTTCACGAGTTAATGCCCCGCTCGGCCAGTATGCCAGAGCCAGACAACATGAATCCTTAATAATCGTTCAAGGTATTTAGATTTAAAATATATATATATATATATATATATATATATATATATATATACAGTTTTCAACAAAATAAAAGGAGGAAACATCTTTTAAAGAAATGGTGCTGAGGCCCAGTCCTAGGTGACACCATTCAAATTTAGGACTATATCAGCCCGTGTTAATTTGTTAGGGCTGCCATAACAAAGCCCAGCAGACTGGATGGCTTAAAGAACAGGACGTTATTCTCTCACAGTTCTGGAGGCTAAAAGTCCAAGATCAAGGCGTCAGCAGGACTGGTTGCTTCTGAGGTCTCTGTCCTTGGCTAGCGGGATAGCTGTCTTCTCCCTGAGTCCTCACATGGTTCTGGCTTTTGTATGGTCTGCATCCTAATCTCCTCTTCTTATAGAGACACCAGTCAGATTGGATTAGGGCCCACCCTAATGACTTCACTTTAATTATCTCTCTCTCTTTCTTTTCTTTTTCTTTTTTTTTTAATTTGAGAGAAACAGAGAGAGAAAGAATCCCAAGCAGGCTCTGCGCTCTACACTGAGCTCAGTGTAGAGCCCGACACAGAGCTTGATCCTGGGATCATGACCTGAGCTGAAATCAAGAGTCGGATGCTCAACCAACTGAGCCTCCCAGGTGCCCCCAATTTAATTATGCCTTTAAAGACAATCTCCAAATACAGTCACATTCTCAGGTACTAGGGCCTAGGACTTCAACGTATGCATTTCAGAGGACATAATTCACCCTATAGCACTGCCCATGCTTATCTATGTTGTCCTTGGGTAATTAAGTTTTTTTTTTTTCCAAAAGATGGAGTGGTTCACATTGACAGCTGTGATGAATTCTTTCTGCAACATACGCAACAGACTTCCATACCTTTCCTAGAAACAGACCCTTATTTCTGTACTAGGGCAGAGAGTCCATGATATTAGGAAGGGAGGCCCCTTCCCCAATCACAAGAGCCAGTAAGCCCATTACCTTTTGCCAGGTTTAGGATGGGCATGAGATCCACTTCTGACCAATGACATGTATAGTGAAGTCTTCCTTCCCAGGACAAAAAACATCATAAGTTTTTGGCTTCCCTTGTCCCTCCTTTCGTGTTTGGGGAATGTTTGTGTGAGAACATGATGGCTATCTTGCTATCTTGCTCGGGGCAGCCATCTTGCTGTCATGAAGGAAAGGTCATGGAGTTAAAAAGCGAATCCTCTGAGGATGGAGGTGTTGGAAGAAAAGAAAAGAACATGGTTCATGAGGCATTCTTTTTTGTGTAAACCAGAGTAAGTTAAGTTTTCTTTTTCTTTTTTAATTTTAACTTTATTTATTTCCTTTCTTGGGGTAGGTAATTTATTCACATGGCTCAAAATTCACAAAGTATCAAAAAGTAAATGGTGAAATGTCTCTTCCACTCCTGACCCTCAATCACCAACTTGCCCTCCCTGGAAGCAAACAATGTTACTGTTTCTGATGCTTTTCCAGAGGTAATTTACAAATATGTACACATATATTCCCTTCCTCCTTTTTCCACAAATGGTAGCACATTTTCTGTATATCCTTCCCCAGCCTTTTTCATGTATCAAATTAGCTTGGCCATAATTACATATCAGTATCAAAAAGCTTCCTCCTTAATTTTTATATCTGCATCTGCATAGTATCCCATTATATGGCTGCTCCATTTAACTAGACTTCTTTGAGGCTTTTTAATTCACTTCCAATCTTTACTATTAAGAACAATTCTGGGTGCCTGGGAAGCAGGTTAAGCATCCGACTTCCACTCAGGTCGTGATCTCACGGTTCCTGAGTTCCAGCCCCGAGTCAGGCTCTGTGCTGACAGCTCAGAGCCTGGAGCCTGCTTCAGATTCTGTGTCTCCTTCTCTCTCTGCCCCTCCCCCACTTGAGCTCTGTCTTTCTCTCTCTCTCTCTCTCTCAAAAATAAGTAAATGTAAAAAAAAATGAAAAAAAAGAACAATTCTACAATAGTAAACTATGTCATTTTGCACATGTGGGAATATTGCTTTCAAAAAATGCTAGAAATAAAATTTGGTGTCAAAAAAATTGGGGATCACAGGCAGATATATTTTATTTTGATAAATATTACCAAATTGCCGTCCATAGAGACAGAACATCAGCTATTTTTAAGAGTGTCCATTTCCATGTGCAAACACCAACTTTGGTGTGTTATCAAACATTTGAGGTCATCAAGGTGAAAAATGTTAGCTCAGTGTAATTTTTGTTTGCATCTTTTTTTAAAGTTTATTTTGAGAGTGAGAGAGAGAGAGAGAGAGAGAGAGAGAGAGGAGGAGGGGCAGAGAGGAGAGACAGAATCCCAGGCAGGCTCCGTGCTGCCAGCAAAGGCAGAGCCCAGCTCAGGGCTCAAACTCATGAACTGTGAGACCATGAGCTGGGCTGAGATCAAGAGTTGAGATTAAGAGTCCAATGCTGGGGCGCCTGGGTGGCTTGGCCAGTTAAGCATCTGACTTCGGGACTTCGGCTCAGGTCATGATCTCACAGCCCGTGAGTTCGAGCCCCGCGTCGGGCTCTGTGCTGACCGCTCAGAGCCTGCAGCCTGTTTCAGATTCTGTGTCTCCCTCTGTCTCTGCCCCTCCCCTGTTCATGCTCTGTCTCTCTTTGTCTCAAAAATAAATAAACGTTGAAAAAAAAATTTTTTTAAAAAGAGTCCGATGCTTAACCAATTGAGCCACGCAGGCACCTCTTATATGCATTTCTTATTGTGACTGACAATTTTCATTTCATTGTGAGTGAACATTTTCATTACATTAGAGTCATTTGTAAACTACTTTCCACTGTCTGTTCATCTCTCTTACTATTTTTCTGTTGGGCAATTTTCAAATGTAATCTTGCTGTCCCCCAAATCACCTATTGAACAATGATTTTTTTTTTCTTCACTAACTGGAAACACTACCATTATCATAAACCAGGTTTGTGTAAGAACTTGAGTTTACTTCTGGATTTTCAAGTCTCCTCTTCTGATCTTTTTAATTTGCTAGTTCCACAGTCTTTCCATTTTTTAGCTTTATATTTTAATATATATCAGAGCTCCTTTTAATCTTTTTTAGAATGTTCCTGATTATATTTTCTTATTTCTTTTTCCAAATGAACTTTAAGATCAGCTTATTTAGTAACCCTCCCCCAAAAAACTTCTATTGGTATTTGTATTGAGCCTTACCAAACTTCTAGATTACTCAGAACTAACATTTTCCTGGTACTAGTCTTCCTTTCAAAAACATGGTAACTTTTTTTTTTTTTTAAACATTTATTTGTTTTTGAGACAGAGAGGGACAGAGTGTGAGTGGGGATGGGGCAGAGAGAGAGGGAGACACAGAATCTGAAGCAGGCTCCAGGCTCTGAGCTGTCAGCCCAGAGCCTGATGTGGAGCTGGAACTCACGAACCATGAGATCATGACCTGAGCTGCAGTCAGATGCCCAACCGACTGAGCCAACTAGGCGCCCCGAACATGGTAACTTTCTGTGTATCGATTCCTTTTGTATCCCTCAGTAGTGTTTTAATGTTCAATTTTTTTAAAAATATAGATCTTGAGTATTTCTTGTTAAGTTCATTCCTAGGTGTTTTATCTGTGTGTCATGGAAATGAGATCTTTTCTTAGTTTGTTTTTTTTTTTTTTTTTTTTACCCAGCTACCTACTCAATTCTCTTCTCATCTATAATAGTTTTTCATTTGATTCTCTTACACTATCACCTATAATAAATAATATGAAATTAATCTCTGCTGTCTAATTTTTATACTTCTAATACATTTTAATCTTGTCTAAATACATTGCCTAGTACCTTTAGAACAGTGTTAAATAGTAATGGCATTAATGAACATCATTGTCTTGATCCTGATTTTAATGAAAATGTCCCCTTTCAGCAGAAGTTACAATAGATGTGTTTATTTTATTATGCTAAGGAAGTACCCATCCGTATTTCACTGAAGTTTTAAATTAACAATGGATATTGAATTTTTACAAGAGGAAAACAAATGTCATTTAAAATTCTGCAGAGATGATTACACCACTTTTCTCCTTAAATCTATCAATCTGATGAATTGCATAAGTCAGTTTCCTAATACTAAACTATCTTTACTTTTCTGGAATAACCCACACTTGATCTTGTTGTTTTCTTTTAATGTACCTTTGGGATCTTGTTTGCTAATATTTTATTCAGATTCTCATAAATGAGCTGGGCCTGTACTATTAGTCTATTTTATGTTCTTCATTGCTTTATAATTATATTTATATTTCTGACATAACAGTTCATCCTTAAGGAATTATACCTTAGAGTTAATTTAGTTTAATATCTAGGATGGCCAACCTTTCACCTTCCCCCACCCCAGTGTCAACACGTCCCCCACCCATGCTGCTGCTCAGCACAGAGCCGTGCCATTCATGTTAGATCTTTTTTCTAGGCATCTGTTCATTTTTATGTGCTTATCATGAAAAGATTTACTTGTACAAGTAACATACCTCTGATATCCTCAACTTATGAACTGACCTTCAAAACACCTGTTTGAGGGGCACCTGGGTGGCTCAGTTGGTTGGGCGTCCGACTTCAGCTCAGGTCATGATCTCATGGTTTGTGAGATTGAGCCTCACGTCCGGCTCTGTGCTCACAGCTCAGAGCCTGGAGCCTGCTTCTGATTCCGTGTCTCCTTCTCTCTCTGCCCGTCCCTCGCTGTGCTCTCTCTCTGTCTCTCAAAAATAAATGTAAAAAAAAATTTTTTTTTAAACCAAAAAACACCTGTTTGATAAAGGGGCTTGTCCAGTAAAATAGGGTGATTCACGCAGAAGCCATTCCAGAGCAATAAGACCTCAAAAAGGCAATTATTTTTACACTCAAGGCCTAAAGCCTCCCTTTGGATTAGTCCATTTATAAAAGCTCTATCAGCATTGTCCAACAGAACCTTCTGTAATGATAAAAATCATTAATTGTGTTGTCCAATATGGTAGGTGCCAGTCACATCTGGCTAATGAATGCTTGACATGGGATTAGTGCAATGGAAGAACTGAATCTTAAATTTAATTTTATCGTATTTTTTAAAGATTTTTTTTTACCTTTTTTTTTATGTTTATTTATTTTGAAAGACAGCCATGTGCCAGCAAGCGGGGGAGGGGCAGAGAGGGAGAGGGAGAATCTTAAGCAGGCTCCCTCCCTAGTGCAGAGCCCGACAGAGGTCTCAGTCTCATGACTGTGAGATCATGACCTGCATGATCCACCCAGGATCCTGATCCACCCAGGATCCTGAGCCACCCAGGTGCCTGTTATTCTTTTTTATTTCACATTTTATTAAGTCATAAGATACATAAGGTAAAGTACATAGACTGTACTGATCTTAAGTGTATAACCTGAAGAACTATTACATATGTACAGACTCATGTTGCCATCCCAGAAAATCCAGAACATTTTTAGTACCCTAGAAGAAGACATCACATCCCTCCCCCCTCAGTAATCCTTACTGCTTGGGTCTCAGTTACTATTCTGGGAGACATACAATACATTTGAGATACAGGATATCTCCAGAGATATTCACTATTTAATTTAATGACTTACCCCGAGCCATTAGTCTTTCCTATGCTTGAACTACATATAAATGGAATCATGTCATATTAACCATTTTGTGTCTGACTTCTTTTAATCAATATCCTGTTTTTGAGATGTATGCTTGTTGTTGCTAGCATCAGATGCTTGGTTTCTTTTTTAAATTGTCTCATTGTAGTATTCCACTATATAAATACACCTAAATTTATCCATTCTCTTGGTTCTTTTTGACTTGTCTTGTTTCAAATTTTCAGCAATTGTGAATAAAGTTATTACAAATATTCTTGTACATGTCTTTTTAGAGACACTCATTTTTCTTCAGTATATACTTAGACGTAAAATTGCTAAATCATAAGGTAGAAATATGTATAGTTTTAGTTAATACAGCTAAAACATTTCTAAAATGATGCAATTTACAATCCCCCCCTGCAATCCATGAGCGTTCCGTTGCTTCACATATTTACCCAAACTTGGGATTGTCATTCACCTTTATATTAGCCACTTTAGGACATCTGGGTGGCTCAGTCGGTTTAGCGTCTGACTTCGGCTCAGGTCATGATCTCACGGTTCGTGAATTTGAGTCCCTGTGCTGTCAGGACAGACCCCACTTCAGATCCTCTGGCCCCCCCTCTCTCTCTGCCCATCCCCTGCTCCCACTTTCTCTCTCTCACAATACATAAACTTAAAAAAGATAATCAGCCACTTTAATGAGTATATTTCTCACCGTGGGGTTTCTTTTCTTATAAAATTATTTACTTTGGAATAATTATAGAACTACAGAAAAGTTGCAAAGATAGTAACTGCAGAGAGTTTTGTTATCCCTTCACCCAGCTTCCTTTATTTTAATATCTTACATACTCATGATTTGTTAATTAAAACTAAGAAATTAACATTGTTAATACTAATTAAGCTATAGACTTCATTCAGATTGCACTAGGTTTTCCCTAATGTCCTTTTACTGGTCCAGGATCCAATCCAAGTTACTACATTCTATTTAGTGGTCATGACCCTGTAGTCTTCTCTGAAAAACCATTTCTTTCCTTGTTTTCTTCCCTCATTTTTTCCTTGTCAGTTTTGAAGAGTACTAATCTGTTACTTTACAGGATGTCCTTCACTTTGGGTTTGTCTGATGTTTTCTCATGATTAGAAACTGTCAAACCGCCCTTCCGCATGCCTATAGTATACCCTTTGGTATTTCTTCCTGCAGTGAGAGTTCCGTTGTTCCATCCCATGGGGTGGTGGTGGTGGTGATTTTTAGCAATTCTGGAAGGTGAACACTGGCACCTCATTGTGATTCTAACTGCGTTTCTCTATGACAAATGTTGACCATCTTTTCATATGCTTACTTGCCACCCATATATCTTATTTGTTGAAGAGCCTTTTTACATCTTTTGCCCATTTTTAAATTGGGTCAGTTGTTTTTCTTATCACCCTTAAGAATTCTTTATGTATTCTGGATGCAAGTCTGTTATCAGATATGCGATCCGCAAATATTTTCTCCTAGCCTGTGGTTCGCCTGTTTATTCTCTTAACATATCTGTCACAGAGCAAAGTTTTTCAATTCTGATATGGTCCACTTTGTCAATTTTTTTACTTTTATGGGTTGCATTTTTTAAAGTAATCTATACACCGAACATGGTGCTCAAACCTACAGCCCCAAGATCAAGCTTCGCACACTCCACTGACTGAGCCAGCCAGGTGTCCCCATGGATTGCATTTTTGATGTAGTATCTGAAATCTGATCACCAAGCCCAAGGTCCACCCAGAGTTTGTCTTGTGTTTTCTTCTAGATATTTTGCCATTTCACTATTTAAATTTAAGCTTATGAGCCATTACTTTTGGTGTAATGTGTTGTGGTATGTGTGTAATTTTTTTTTTACATACAAATGTCCACTTGCTCCCGCACCACTTGTTGAAAAGACTGTTCTTTCTGCATTAAGTTGTCTTTGTACCTTTGTCAAAAATCAGTTGATGATATTTGTGTGGATTTATTTCTGAGCTCTCTGTTGGTACCTCTGGCCTATGTGTCTACCCTTTTGCTGATACCGCACTGTCTTGATGACCGTAGTTTCCTAATAAGTCTTGAAATTGGGTAGTGTAATTTCTCCAGCTAGCATTCTTTTTTTAGTTCCTTTCAGTTCCTTTTCTTTTCTGTATAAATTTTAGAATCCATTGCCAATTTCTAAAAAAAAAAAAAATTTAAAAATTTAAAAAAGAGGCCTGCTGTGATTTTGATTGAGGATGCATTGACTCTATAAATCAAACTGGGGAGAAGTAACATCCATACAATATTGAATTTTCCAATCCACGTACACAGTATATCTCTCCATTTATTTACATCTTTGTTGATTTATTTTATTAGTGTTCTGTAGTTTTCAGTAGATAGATCCTGCCCGTACTTTATTATATTTTTACTTAAGTACGTAAGTGTGTGTTGGGGGGGAGGACTATTATAAATCATATTTTTTTAATTTCAAAGTCTAATTGTCTATTGCTGATATATGGAAATATGATTGACTTCTGTATACTGGCCTTGTATCCTACAAACTTGCTAAACTTACTTATTCTAGGAATATTCTTGTAGCTCCTTTGGGATTTTTATACAGACAACTATGTCATTGTCAAACAAAGATAGTTTTATTTCTTCCTTTCCAATCTGTAAAACATTTATTTTCTTGGGGCGCCAGGATGGCTCATTCAGTTGAGCGACCAACTCTCGGTTTCAGCTCAGGTCATGATCTCTCAGTTGGTGTGTTTGATCCCTGCGTTGGGCTTTGCGCTAACAGCTTGGGATTCTCCGTCTCCCTCTCTCTCTTCCCCTCCCCAGCATGCACGCACTCTTTCTCTGACTCTCTCAAAAATAAATAAATAAACAAACATTAAAAAACAACAACCACAAAACTTTCTACCCAAAAATGTTGGGTCTCCCTATACTGGGGTTAAATGAGAGGCAGTCACATCTAGATGTAACTTAGTCTGACTATGCCACAAGACCTCCCACAGCCTTCCTTGTCTCAGGGTGTGGCCATTCTCCAGGGGAACTCGAACCCACCAGGTGATGCCCGTTACTTTAATCCCTTCAAGGCTCATTGTTTTTCCTTATTTTGCTTAGCTTTCTATCCACATATTTATCTATCCACAAAACTATCCATATTTAGCTTTCTATCCACAAAAACAAGGGTGATATGTATTTGTGCATTCCGCCATTATATTGTCAGTTATAACCAGGGAAACTTTCTAAGAATTTGATCAAGATTTAGTTACACAACCATCTGCCTGAGTTACTCTCAGGATGATATGCAATGATTTGTTCATTTGATGTGATATCTCTTTGCCTACTGTTGGACACTATGGGCTATAACGTGCATCCCTTGGTCTGAAGAAATGTTACTCAGTGGCCCAAATTGGTACAATGTCTTCTGTACCAGTCCTTTAATAGCATTTTAAGTGTTTGGGTCTACTACCAAGAATGCAAAGCCCAGTCCAGCCTGTCTATTCCTCTTAGGACCCACTTATCGTCCCCCGGACCTACCAGCACTGGTCCAATGTAGTCCGCATGTCAGCTGTGTGCAGGGCCATCCTCCCCGGGGGCATCTTTCCCAGCGCCATCTGCAGTCTTTCTCTCTCTTGTTAGCATTTTGTGCCTCAAAAAGTGCGAGAGGAATATGTCTAGATTCAGCCCACCTCTGTATTGCTTCAGCACCCACGTGTCCACCCATTTCATAAAACTAGGTGGCCACCTCAAGGGAGTGCACCAAAAGGTCTACCTGGTGGTTTCCATCACCTTGTAAATCTGGAAGGAAGTTTGTCCAATGGGCATCAACATGCCCTGCTTTAATGTGTTCCTTAAATCCCCAGAGTGATTTCCACATGGCTTCACCCTATTCAGGCAGCCCTTAATAGTCCAGTTTTTGCTTGCCCAGCTACCTTGACCACATGGCCAGGCTGTTGGCTACTGCCCATGAGTCCATAAAAACCCAAACACAGGGGTTTTTAACCAATGTTCAATACTTCATCACAGCTAGACAACAGCACGCAGTTCAACCCATTGAGAGACGACCTTCTACCAGTCTTTCCATCTGACAGCCTTAACACAGCAGCTTTTCAAACAGGATACTGGCCATGCATTTTGGAACCACCATCAATTTCCATCCTGACTTTCAATTCCATCAATTACCGCACCTGCATATCCGCCTACTCCAATCTTAGCTCCTGTTAAACTTCACCAACAGGTTGTGAATTCCCAGTGCACCTGGCTCCTGTGTCAAGGACATACTTCCATATATCAAAGGTAATGTCATATTCAGCAGGTGAACATCCTGGCCATCACAAAGCCAATCCCACATGGCTTGTGTATGAAACATAGCTGCTTCATCTGGGGTGTTCCACTTGGCATTTATAGGGGACTTTGGGTAGTCCATCTTCTCAGGATAAACACGCCTTCCAGTGGTTTCTGTCCAGTCCACCATGCTGGCTGTTGCCTCTTGAATAATCTCTTGTGGATTCCTGGATCATGTATCTCCACCTTCTATTTTTCAAGGATGAGCTGTAAGTCCTGTATCAATCCAAACATGCTCTTCGACTCTGCAGCATTCAAAACCAAGGACACAGCCCCCAAATTAATTACTCTCACAATCCATTTCAGTAAAAGTTCTTCAGGGAACCAATGATAGCAATCTACAAAATAAGACAACTCCTTCACACTATGCTTCTGGCTTCAGTAGTGTCTTGATTTTGTCTTCCCCCCATCTTGACAACCTTCGTGGTAAGCAGAGGCCTTAGAGCATAATTTTCCCCTTGTAGGCTGCTTTGAGGCTAGAGGCTAAAGCTCAGACTTTGGGACTAGTGGCTAAAGCTCGTGATCCACCATCAAGGTCTGACCCACCACTTTCTTTTACTTTCACTTTGGCTCTTACAGATAATAACCAGGGGACTGTACATTTAGCATGCTTCTCATTATTTTGCATTTCTTTACATATCTAATAAGCCAACTCCTTGAGAATCAAATCCAGCACCATTTCTGGATCATAACTGATCTCAGCACAGCTGTAGTTTCAGACCATGAGGGACTAAGTGGCCGTCCAGGAATCAAAGCTTCCTTATTCCCTGCCTTTTCTTACTTTCTCTTCCCAAACCGTAAGTTTCTGTGAACCGTGGCTGTTTTAGCAAATCCCACTTGTCTGACACCAGTTAGTAGGATCTGTTTCTACTCACAACACTGGTGAAATGTATGGGTTTTCCACACCAAGAAATTCTCCAATTCTCTGCAGATACTGACTTAATGTCCTACAATTTAACTCAATTTTGACACTAACTACACAGAGCTAGTAGGTTACATACACTTCTGTCCAACTTGTCCACAAATCAGGGGCTCCCAAGACACCCCCCCCCTTGAACTACAATAATTTGCTATAACACCTTAATGGAACTCAAGGAAATACCTTACTAACTAGTAACAGGTTTATTACAAAGGATATTATAAAGGATACAAGTGAGCAACCAGATAAAGAGGTACCTAGGGCAAGGTCTGGAAGAGTCCAGACCTTGGGAGCTTGGGGTGCCCATGGATGCATTCACCAACCTGGAAGCTCTCTGAACCCCATAGTTTAGAGATTTTTATGGAGGCTTCATCATGTAAGCAGAATGGGTTATTAACTCTATCTCTACCCTCCCCCGCCCCGCCCTAGAGTAAGGGTGGGTAAGGCTGAAAGTTCCAAGCTTCTAATCGTGGCTTAATCTTTCTAGTAACCAGTTCCTACCCTGAAGCTATGAAGGAACACACCAAGAGTCACGACTTTAACACGAAACATACTTGAGAGGCAGCAAGTGCAGGAGGCCGGTAGGTCGGGTGTGCGCACAGGCTGTAGGTCGGGTGTGCGCACAGGCTAAGGGCGCTGCGACTCCTGCCGGCGGGTCTGCCTCTGGGTGAGTGCGCGCCTGGTGGCGTTTCCTGTTCTCTCCCCCGTGTGGCTGCAGCTCGCGCCTCGTCTGACACAGCTGGACCATGACTTCAGCTTTGGAAGAGCTACAGAAAGATCTAGAAGAGGTGAAGGTGCTGCTGGAAAAGGCCACCAGTAAAAGGGTACATGATGACCTTGTAGCTGAAAAAATCCATGCTTGAGGCAGAAATCAAGAATAAGATGCAGCAGAAATCACAGGGAAAAGCAGAATTTCTTGACGATGAAAAACCAGCTGCTGTGGTTCCTCCCATTACAACGGGATATACAGTGAAAATCAGTAATTGTAGATGGGATCAGTCAGATGAGTTTGTGAAAATCTTCATTACCTTAACTGGAGTCCAAGTCCCCACTGAGAATGTGCAGGTGCATTTCCCAGAGATTATTTGATCTTTTGGTAAGGAATCTAAATGGGAAGAGTTACTCTAGGATGGTGAACAATCTCTTGAAATCCATCTCTGTGGAAGGCAGTTCAAAAAAGTCAAGACAGATACAGTTCCTATGTAGAAAGAAAGCAGAAAACACCCAGTGGCACTACCTGATTCAGGTTGAAAAAGAATGAGAAGAGAAAGAAAAGCCCTCCCGGGACACTGAAACAGATCCTAGCAAGGGATTGATGAATGTTCTGAAGAAAATTTATGAAAATGAAGGTAATGATATGAAGCGAACCATTAATGAAGCCCGCGTGGAATCAAGAGAGAAGCAAGCCAAAGAAGACAGAATTTTGAGATTTTAAAATCATTGGGAAACGGTGATGTGGAAATATTGATGTTTCCAATAAGGAAATGTTGGTGAGCTGAACACATAAATTTAACAAATAATAACTTTCAAAGCCTTCCTTCTAGGAAAAGGTAATGAATTCTGCCATTTCCTACTGGAGGATTTATTTAAAGAAAATAGGTTTATTAAACACTTCCTCCAAAGATGGCTTCCGTAGTAATCTGGGCATTTTGATGAGTTTTGTTCAAGAAAGGATAACATTGCATTCATGTATGAAATGTAAAAAAAAGCAAGTCTTGCTTAATGATAATGCCACCCTGTGTGTATATTTGTTCAGCCAAGGGGTAGAAAACAAAAGTTATTGTTTTCTTATAAGTTCCTGACATCAGCTTCCACCAATGTAAAAATAAGTAAAAATAAAACCTGAATTTTTGCATGAATCTATAAATAGAAATAAAATTTAAAACCTCTCCTATCAGGAAATTACAAGGGTTTTGGGGAGCTCTGTGTCAGGAACTAAGGGCAGAAACCAAGCATATATTTCTTATGATGTCACAGGAATGGTGAGAGATGACATCCTGTCTTGTTCCCAATCTTCACTCAATCTGTCACCATTAGGTTTAGTGTTATCTCTATGTTATTCACAGATATTCTTCATTAGGCTAAGGAATAGCTTATTCTTTGAATCAGCCCCTCTATTCTTTGCTGAAAGCTTTTATCATGAATGAATGTTGAATTTTGTCAAATGCTTTTTCAGCATCTATTGAGGTGGTCATGTGGTTTTTCCTACCTTATCTGTTAATATGATGTGTTTCATTGATTTTTTTAACATTTAATCAAACTTGCATTCTTGTAAATTTTGTTTGGTCATGCTGTAGTATCTTTTTTATATATTACTGGATTTGATTTGCTGATATTGTTGAGGAATTATACACTTATGTTCATGAGGAATATTGGTATTGGTAGTTTTCTTTTCCCATAACACCTTTGTCTGGTTTGGGTATTATGGCAATGGTAGTTTTATTGGGTAGGAAGTGTTCCCTCTTCTATTTTCTGGAACAGATTTCTTCCTTAACTGTTTGGTATAATTTATCAATGAGTTAATCTCAGCCTGGAGTTCTATTAATTAGAAAGTTTTGGGGCGCCTGGGTGGCGCAGTCGGTTAAGCGTCCGACTTCAGCCAGGTCACGATCTCGCGGTCCGTGAGTTCGAGCCCCGCGTCAGGCTCTGGGCTGATGGCTCGGAGCCTGGAGCCTGTTTCCGATTCTGTGTCTCCCTCTCTCTCTGACCCTCCCCCGTTCATGCTCTGTCTCTCTCTGTCCCAAAAATAAATAAAAAATGTTGAAAAAAAAAATTTAAAAAAAGAAAGTTTTTAGCTACAAATTCAATTTCTTTTGGGTTATCTATTTTCCCATGAGTGAATTTTAGAAGTTTGTGTCCTTCAAGGAATCAGTTCATTTCATCTAAGTTATCAAATTTATGGCAATAAAGCTGTTCCTGAAGCAGCCTGGAGCCTGCTTCAGATTCTGTCTCCCTCTCTCTCTGCCCCTCCGTTGCTCACGCTCTGTCTCTGTCTCTCAAAAATAAATACACATTTAAAAAAATAATAAAAAAATAAAATACTACTCTCACTACAGTAGGGAGAATGGATTCAGGGGTACCAAGAGAGGAGGTGTGTGGAGAAATCAGGAGGAGCCCACAAGATGATGGTCACCTGGGCAAGCTGGTGGCAGTGGGAATAAAAGATGGATTCTAGAGATATTTGGAAAGTAGAATAATTAGACTTGCTAACTGATTGGATGTGGGAAGTAAGACAGAAAAAAAAAAGAGACAAGGATGACTCCCAGGTTTCAGGCTTTAGCAACTGAATGGGTGGCAATATCATTTATCAAACTAGAAAATTATGAAGGAGTAATAAACTTGATTACATGAAAATATAAAAATTCTGTGCACTGAAAGACCATATAAACACAGGACAGACTGGGCGAAGATATGTACAATTCATATAACTGACTAAGAATTACCATCTAGAATGTTAAAAAAAAATTAGTAAGAAAAAGACAAATGATCTGACAGAAAAATAGGCAAAGAATATGAACAGGCAACTCATTAATGAAGAAAACCAATGCCAAAAAAATAATTTAAAAAGATATTCAACCACAGACTCTTAACTATAGAGAACAAACTAATAGTTATTGGTGGGGAGGTGGGTGGGACTTGGGTGAAATAGGTGATGGGGAGTAAGGAGTGCACTTGTCATGATGAGCACCAAGTGTTGTATGGAAGCGTTGAATCACTACATTGTACACCCAAAACTAATATTACACTGTATGTTAACTAAGTGGAATTTAAATTAAAGCTTTAAAAAAAAGATGCTCAACCTTACTAGGTCATGAAATACAAACATATAGACTTAGCAACAATTAAGAAATCTGATGAAAGCAAGAATTGGTGACAATTTGGAGCAACCAGCGCTTTCATGCATAACTAATGGCAAAATAAATTTAAATCATTTTGAAGCAAAATTTGGTCATATCTTGCTAAACAGAAGATACATATTCTTACAGATGATGCACATTTCATATCTAGGTAACTAGATATCTAGTCTAGAGAAACTCTTGTTCACATGCACAAGGGAACATAAACAACAAAGTTGACTCGGGTATTGTTTTCTAATAGTTGAAAAAGTGAAAACCACATCCATCAATAGAATGGATATGTACATTGGGGTTTATTTATATAATGTAATATAAATATAATACCATAGTAAAAATAGTAAATTACTCATTTTGATACATATAGCTTTAGTTATTTCGTTCTTACTATTGTGTGTGTATATATATATATATATATATATATATATATATACACATATACATATATATTGGAAATTTACCCATGTTGATACATGGCACATGATATGTGTGTGTGTGTGTGTGTGTGTGTGTGTGTGTGTGTGTAGAGAGGTGTCAAAATAAAATCAGCTGCTAAAAAGATACATAAAGTTAAATACCATTTACATGAAATTAAGAAACAAGCAAAATACCAAAGAAGATTACGAACATATTTCTAGAAAAATTATTAAAATATGCAAGGAAATGATGAAATCAAATTCAGGTTATTAACTTCTTCTAGGGAAAAGGGGGAAAGGGATATACAAAGGGCCTTAATTTTACATCCAACGTTTTACTTTTTAAGCAGACCCATGGTTACATGTGTGACTATTTATATTATTACCTATACTTTTTTATATGCCAGAAATATTTCATTAAAAATAAACTTTTAGGGGCACCTGGGTGGCTCAGTTGGTTAAGCATCTGACTCTTGATTTGGGCTCAGGTCATGATCTCACGGTTCCTAACAGCACGGAGCCTGCTTGGGATTCTTTCTCTCCCTTTCTCTCTGCCCCTCCCTCCCTCTGTCTCTCAAAAATAAATATACATTTTAAAAAATAATAATTTTTGGAGCTCATATCGGGCTCTGTGCCAACAGCTCAGAGCCTGGAACCTACTTCAGATTCTGTGTCTCCCTCTCTCTCTGTCCCTTCCCTGCTCATGCTCTGTCTCTCTCTCTCTGTCTCTCAAAAATAAACATTAATTTTTTTTTTAAATAATAATAATAATTTTTTAAAGGAAACCAATAGAAAACTTCCAGTTTCCAGTAATAACGGACTAGCTCTTTCAGTCTAAACCTCTGGCTGAAAGCAACTAAAAATAATGGATACTTTTCATAAATCATGGAAAAAACACCAGGGAGATGGCAATCATAATGAATTACTAGAAGAGACAGTAAGAATCCAGACATAGAGATGGCAAAAGCTTAAACCCTCACTTCACCAAAAAGGAAATCCAAATGGCTAATAAACCCATAAAAAGATGCTCAGCTTCATTAGACACCAGAGAAGTACAAATAAAACCACACCCTCCAGATTGGTAAAAATTCAGAACTCTGAAAGTACATAGTGTTAAATATTGATAAGTGTGTGGAGCAACCAGAACTCCCATATAATGCCCAAGAAGTGGAAATTGGTTCAATCGTTTTGGAAGTGAGTTTGGCATGGCCCAGCAAGTCCACTCTTAGGTATATACAAAGAGAGATGTATGCATATTATTTCAAGGATTCCTGCATGATAGGGTCAACAGAATCAGTGCTTATAATTCCAGTTCCAAAAACTGGAAATAAACCCAATGTTAATCGTCATAAATAATGGTTTAGTCACACAGTGCAATGTTGTACTGAAAATGGATGCACTTTGTGAAACATGACAATAAATATGAATGTCATATTTTGTTGACAGTAAGAAGCAAGACAGAAAAGAAAACATACAGTGTGATTTCATTCGTAAAGTTTAAAAAACTAAACTACATTGTTCAGGGATGCATACATAAGTGGTGAAACTAATATGATCATCGCCAAAGACCACGCAGCCATTGCTCTAGGAAAAAGAAAGTTTGATTATGATTGGAGAGGGGCACATAGATGCATTAATTTAGGAGCATCTGGGTGGCTCAGTCAGTTGAGCATCCAACTTCGGCTCAGGTTCTCGTGATTCAGGAGTTCGAGCCCTGCATCAGTCTCACTACTGTTCAGTGCAGAGCCCACTTTGGATCTTCTATCCCCCTCTCTCTCTCTCTCTGCCCCTCCCCCACTCATGCGTACAAAAGCACTCTCTCTCTCTCAAAAATAAATAAAACGTTAAAAAAAAAAAAGAGCAGTACCTCTAATCTCTGAGGCCCAGCAGCCTGTCCTCAAGCACTGATTCCACCCTTTACTAACGATGTGAAGTTGGTCAAGTTACTCAAACGTTTTACACCTCAGGGTCCAAATCTATAACAGAGGACTGTTGTGAGAAGTGAATGCAACCATCTACGTAAAATGTTTAACACATAATAAGCATTCAGTTCATTTAATTATTATCTTCTGTAGTTCTCAGACAAACTCTTTTTTTTTTAATTTTTTTTTAACGTTTATTTATTTTTGAGACAGGGAGAGACAGAGCATGAACTGGGGAGAGGGTCAGAGAGAGGGAGACACAGAATCTGAAACAGGCTCCAGGCTCTGAGCTGTCAGCACAGAGCCCGACGCGGGGCTTGAACTCACGGACCACGAGATCATGACCTGAGCCGAAGTTGGCCGCCCAACCGACTGAGCCACCCAGGTGCCCCATAGACAAACTCTTTTAAGAAGAGTGGCCATGATGGGAGGACGGAAATGACCATAGCTGGAGGGGGACATGGAATTGAAGGAAGGTAGTATTTGTTTTGTTTTGCTTTCACTTCATTTAATTAACTTTATTTCTTAAAGCTTACGTTTACAGAAAAACCGCACAGAAAGTACAAAGAGGGTCCATATATTCTTTCTATTCCTCCACACACAGCTTCCCCTACTATCAACATCTTGCAGTAACATCTTATAGTACATTTATTACAACTAATGAGCCAAATTGATACATCATTACTAATCAAAGTTCATAGTTTACATTAGAGTTCACTCTGTGTTGTGTGGTTCTATGGGTTTTGGCAAATGTGTAATGTTGTATATCCCTCATTATAGTATCATACAAAGTAGTTTCACTGCCCTAAAAATCCCCTATGATTCATCTATTCATCCCTCCCTCTCTCCAAGCCCCTGGCAACCCCCGATCTTTTCACTGTCTCTATAGTTTTGCATTTTCTAGAATGTCATAGCTGGAAACACACAATATGTAGCCTTCTCAAACTGGCCTCCTTCACTTAGCAATATGCATTAAGGTTATTTCATGTTTTTGCAGGGGTGAGCTCAATAGTTCATTTTTTTATTGCAGAATACTATTCCATGATCTAGATGTGCCACAGTTATTTAGAATGAGTGTCTAGAAGACACTCTAGAAGAATGTCTTGGTTACTTCTAAGTTTGGGCAATTATGAATACAACTGCTAAAACATACATGTGCAGGTTTTTGTGCAGACGTAAGATTTCAACTCATTTGGATAAATACCAAAGTATGCAATCGCCAGGTCATATGATAAGACTATGTTTAGCTTTGCAAGAAATTACCAAACTGTCTTCCAAATTGGTTATGCCATTTTGTCTTTCCATCAGCAATGAATGAGAGCTCCAGTTGTTCCGTACACTTACCAGCTATTGGTGTTTGGGATTTTAGCCATTTTAATAGATGTGAAGTAGTATCTTGTTTTAATTTGCAATTCCCTAATGACATATAATATGGAGCATCTTTCCTATGCTTATTTGCCGTCTGTATATCTTCTTTGGTGAGGTATCTGTTCAGAGATTTTGCCCATTTGGGGGGTCCATTTTAAATTGTATTGCTGGGGCACCGGTCTGGCTCAGTTGGTGGAACATGCGACTCTTGATCTTGAGGTCATGAGTTCGAGCCCCATGTGGGGTGTAGAGATTACTTTAAAAAAAAAAAAATAAGTTGAGTTGCTTATTTTCATATTGTTGAGTTTAAAGAGCTCTTTGTATATTTTTAACACGAGTTCTTTATTAGTCTTGCATCTTGCCAATATTTCCCCAGTCTGTGGCTTGTCTTCTCATTCTCTTAATAATGTCTTTCACAGAACAGAAGTTTTTCATTTTAATGGAGTCTCATTTATCAATTTTTTTCTTTCACAGATACTACTTTTGCTATTGTATTTAAAAAGTCATTGCCAAGGGGCACCTGGGTGGCTCAGTCAGTTTAGTGTCTGATTCTCGATCTCGGCTCAGGTCATGATCTCATGAGTTCATGAGCCCCCGATGTGGGGCTCCGCACTGATAACACAAAGCCTGCTTGGGATTCTATCTCTCCTTCTCTCTGCCCCTCCCCCACTTGCTTGAGCTCTCTCTCTCTCTCTGTCCTCTCTCTCTCTCTTTCAAAAATAAATAAACTTTAGGGGCGCCTGGGTGGCTCAGTCGGTTAAGCGGTCGACTTCGGCTCAGGTCATGATCTCGCGGTCCGTGGGTTCGAGCCCTGCGTCGGGCTCTGTGCTGACAGCTCGGAGCCTGGAGCCTGTTTCAGGTTCTGTGTCTCCCTCTCTCTGACCCCCTCCTGTTCATGCTCTGTCTCTCCCTGTCTCAAAAATAAATAAAACGTTAAAAAAAATAAAATAAAATAAAATAAATAAATAAATAAATAAACTTTAAAAAATAAATAAATGAAAAAGTCTTTGCCAAGCTCAAGGTCTCCTAGATTTTCTGTTATATTATCTTCTAGCAGTTTTATAGTTTTGCATTTTACATCTAGGTCTATGATCCATTTTAAGTTAATTTTTGTGAAAAGTAGAAGGTCTGTTGTAGACTTTTTTTTTTTTTTTTTTGCATGTCTATTGTTACATTTGTTGAAAAGACTATCTTTTCTCCATTGATTGCCTTTGTTCCTTTGCCAAAGATCAGTTGATTCTATTTGTGTGGGTCTACTTTTGGCTTTCTATTCTGTTCCATTTATCTTTCTGTTTATTCTTTCACCATCTCATACTGTCTTGAGTACTGAAGCTTTGTGGTAAGTCTTGAAACTGGTAGTGTCAGTCTTTTGACTTTATCCTTCACCAATCCAGAGTTGGCTCTTCTGGGTCTTTCTAAACTTTAGATTGGTTTGTCAATATACACAAAATAACTTGCTGGGATTCCAGTTGAGATTGTGTTGAGTCTACAGATCAAGCTGGGGAGTACTGATATATTAACAACATTGAGTGGAAGGTATTTTTTTAGGATGGGGAAAAATTTGGGCATACTTACAAGGCTTGGAGAAGGAGTTAGTGTGGAGAAGAGGTTGAAATATCAAGAGGGAGGGAATAATCAATATCATAAGATTTCTGACCAGGCTGCAAGAAGTGGGGTTCAGAGTGCATGTGGAGGAATTGATAGGAGGAGGGAACTTCGTCCAATGTAGAGGAGGACAGGGAATGAGGATATGTGTAAATGTGTGTGTGTTTGTAAATTTGGTGGTGTTTAGTTTTTTGGTAAAGATGGTCAGCTGTTGACAACAGGAGGATGAGATAGGGCTTGGAAGGTTGAATGGAGGGAGCGTGAGTAGCCATTGCCTGGAGGGGAAGGGCATGTTAGTTACAAGGACGGAGCAGTATCACCAGGCAGTGTTGAGGGTACAGTTGGTGACCATAAACTTGAAGTACCAATCTATGCTGACATGTGAGACTGCCCAGGGGTACTCAGAGAGACCCGGTTATATGCATACAGAAGTCCATCCAGGATTGGGGTGTATCCCACACAGATGTGATTAAAGGTCAGAGAGACAGAGGATTTTATAATATCAACAAAAGAGCGACAGAAATAGTGGTAGCCTGTAGGATCTCAGATGGACAGGGAAGTCAAAGTGGAAGGAGCTAATGGCTGAAAATCAAGTGGAGAGACAGTACACTGGGGGTCCTGAGTGCAGACCAGGCATAGTGGGAGTGATTTAGTAAGAATTGGAGGTTGTGGTCAAAGAGTTTCCATATCTGTGGGGGCGGGGGGGGGGGGGAATAACAGAGTTGTAGTGATATTAAATGTGACAGAATGTGTGCTGTGTAAACTGTTAAACACTACACCAATGTCTGTTCACTAGGCCGTAAACTTGAAGATAGGAATCAGGTGTCAGACATTTCCTCCTACTAGCATAACGCCTAATATCTAACACATGCTTTAGTGAACCTACTGAGTGTTAGAAGGATGAGTGAATGAGCTGATTTCCCTTTAAGATTTAGGCTCTGCCAAAATCTTGAACTTCCTAGCCCAGAAAACCACAGGTCCTTCAATACTCTTCTACACAGACTAGCTGAAATCTGACAACGAGATTAAAGATCAAACTGTTCTGATAATGTCAGAGAAGCTTGTATTGGAATATATATATACAGTAGTCCCTCCCTTATCCACAGTTTCAGTCTCTGTGGTTTCATTACCTGTGGTCAACCACAGTCCGAAAATAGATGATCCTTTTTTGATGTATGCTCAGAAGGTAGCCTAACGCTACATTGCAGTGCTTATGCCATTCACGTCACTTCATCACATCCTGGAGGCATTTCATCATCTCACATCATCACAACACATTTTGTGTTGTGAGCAGGGATGGGAGAGAGCGAGAAAGAAATAAAGAGACCATGTTCACATCTTTTATTACAGTAGATTGTTATAATTGTTCTATTTTACTATTAGTGATTGCTATTAATCTCTTACTGTGCTTAATTTATAAACTAAACTTTATTATAGGTATGTATGTATAGAGAAAAACGTAGTATATATATAGGTTCAGCACTGTGTTCTCAGACATCCCCAACAGATAAGGGAGGACTACTGTATATGTGTTTATAACAAAATATAAAAAACAGTTGTTTGAAGACGTCAGAGAGTGACCAAAAGGATAGAAACTGAAAGAGATTTAGTGCTTAAAAAAAAGGAAAACAGGGGCACCTGGGTGGCTCCGTCGGTTGAGCGTCCGACTTCGGCTCAGGTCATGATCTTGCAGTCTGAGTTCGAGCCCCACGTCAGGCTCTGTGCTGACAGCTCAGAGCCTGGAGACTGTTTCAGATTCTGTGTCTCCCTCTCTCTCTCTCTGCTCCTCTCCCGCTCACGCTCTGTCTCTGTCTCAAAAAAAAGATAAACATTTAAAAAAATTTTTTAAAAAGGAAAACATACTGAGTTCCATATTTATCTGACTTTGGAGGTTTTTATGATGTGCATGGGGGAGGTGGGTGGATAGAGCTCAAGAGAAATTGGCACTCTTGTTAATGAGTCTGACTTTGGCACCATCAGTTGAGCTGGAAATTGAAGGCAATCTCAGAAAAGAAGGAACAAGAAGAGAGCCCCCAAATCAGCAAGCTCCTTCAAATCCTTAGCTGACTGAAGAGCCTGGGTGGCTCAGTCAGTTAACCATCCAACTCTTGGTTTCGGCTCACGTCATGATCTCATGGTTCATGGGTTCAAGACCCACATCGGGCTCTGCGCTGACAATGCAGGGCCTGCTTGGGATTCTCTCTCTCCCTCTCTCTCTGCCTCTCTTTCTCAAAATAAATAAATAAACATTTAAAAAATGTTTTTAAATCCTTAGCTCACTCCTAAACTACGGCGTGATGCTCCAAGGAACCAATCACATGAGAACTGTCCATCCCTCATCAAGCATAGTCTAAGACTAACCCAGGACAGACATGGGTCCCAAAATAATTCAAATGGGAAAAAAATAGTCTTTTCAACAAATGGTGCTGGGACACCTGGATATCTACATGCAAAAGAATGGAGTTTGACCCCATCTCACTCTGTGTATAAAAATTAACTCAAAGTGGGTGGGGCGTCTGGGTGGCTCAGTCAGCTGAGCCTCCAACTTCAGCTCAGGTCATGATCTCACGGTATGTGACCTCAGCCCCGCATTGGGCAGGCTCTGACCACTCAGAGCCGGAGCCTGCTTCAGATTCTGTGTCTCCCTCTCTGCCCCTCCCCTGCTCGTGCTCTGTCTCTCTCTGTCTCTCAAAAATAAATAAATGCTAAAAAATATTTTTTAAATTAACTCAAACTGGATAAAATACCTAAATGCAAGAGATAAAACTATAAAACTCTGAGAAGGAATATGGGTATAATCTATTTTAACCCTTTTGATTAGGCAATGGTTTTTTTAGACATGACAATAAAACCACAAGTAACAAAAGAAAAAAGCATAAACTGGACTTCATCAAAATTAAAAACTTTAAAAAAATAAAAACAGATTAAAAACTTTGTGCTTCAAAAGACACCATCAAGAAAGTGAAAAGACGACGCACAGAAGGGGAGCGTACATTTGAAAATCATACATCTGATACATCTTTATCATACATCTTTATGTATTTAGAATACATGAAGGATTCCTATGACACAATTAAAAAAAAAAAAAGTAAACAACCCAGTTCAAAAATGGGTAAAGGAGGGGCACCTGGGTGGCTCAGTCAGTTGGGCATCCGACTTCAGCTCAGGTGATGATCTCGTGGTCTGTGAGTCTAAGCCCCATGTCTGAGCTGTCAGCACAGAGCCTGGAGCCTGCTTCGGATTCTGTGTCTCCCTCTCTCTGCCCCTCGCCTGCTCAGTCTCTCTGTTTCTCAAAAATACATAAACATTAAAAAAAAAAAAAAAAAAACCCACAGTGAGATACCACCGGCTAGAATGGCTATAATTTTAAAAAGACAGGTAATAGGGGTACCTGGCTGGCTCTGTCAGAAGAACCTGTGACTTTTAATCTCAGGGTTGTGAGTTCAAGCCCCATGTGGGCTGTAGAGATTACTTAAATGAAACGTTTTTTAAAAAGGCAGATACTGGGGCGCCTGGGTGGCTCAGTCGGTTAAGCGTCCGACTTTGCTCAGGTCATGATCTCGCGGTCCGCGGGTTCGAGCCCCGCGTCAGGCTCTGGGCTGATGGCTTCAGATTCTGTGTTTCCCTCTCTCTCTGCCCCTCCCCCGTTCATGCTGTGTCTCTGTCTGAAAAATAAACGTTAAAAAAAAATTTTTTTTTAAATAAAAAGGCAGATACTAACTAGTGTTCATGTGTACTGCTAGTGAGAATGTAAAATGCAGTTACTCTGGAAAACAGTCTAACAGCTCTTAAAAAGGTTAAACATAAAATTACCACATGACCCAATAATCCTGCTTCTAGGTCTACACCCAAGAGAAATAAAAACATATGTCCATGCACAAAAAAGTTGTACAACTGGACACGAATGTTGATAACAGCATTACTCATAACAGCCCAAAAGATGAAGCAATCTAAATGTCCATCAACTGATACATAAGTAAATAAAATGTGGTTTAGCCAGGCAATGGAATATTACTTAGCAATACGAAAGAATGAAGTACGATATGAATAAACCAAGAAAACATGATGCTGAGTCAAAGAGGACTACAGTTACAGGACTACATATTGTAAGATTCCATGCATATGAAATATTGAGAGTAAGCAAATCCATAGAAACAGGAAGTAGACTGGCTATGGCTTAGGGCTGGGAGGGTTTGAGGGAAAATGAGGGGAGATGGCTAAGGAGTGTGGGCATTTTTGGGGGCGCAATAATGAAAATGTTCTAAAACTGACTGCCGTGATGGTTGCATACACTGTGAATGTAGTAAAACCTACTGAATTATACATGCCAAATAAGTGAATTGTATGGTATATTAATATATCTCAAAAAACTTTTTTTTTTAATTTTATGTGGTATAGTCATACAATGGGACATTGTTTGGCAATGAAAAGGAATGGAGTACTAATATATGGTATGGTACAACATGGATAAACCTCAGAAGCATTACACTGAATCAGAGAAGCCAGTCACAAAGGACCACATATCATATGACTCCATTTGTATGAAATACCCACAATAGGCAAAGCCATAGAGACAGAAAGTAGATTAATGGTTGCCTAGGGCTGGGGAGATGGGGAAAATAGGGAGTGACTGCTAATGGCCACCCAGTCTCTCTGGGGCGGGGGGGGGGGGGGTGACAAAAATGCTCTAAAATTATAGTGATGGTTGCACAACTCTGGGAATATGCTAAACACCATTGACTCGCACAGTTCAAATAGGTGAACTGTATGACAGTGAATTATATCTCAAAACTGTTAAAAAAAAAAAAAAAAAGACTGAGCCAAAAGCACACATGTCCATATTGGCCGCAGGCAAGAGAGGACCCCATAGTTCAGAGCCTACAGAGGGGTTGGGTTGACTTTCCTTGGAGTACGGGGGGTGGGGGGTGACCTAGGGTAGGATGCCTGCCCATGCCTCTGCCCTTTTGAGCATTATAGAATGGAAGCAGCACCATGGTAGCAATGTGAACAGAGGAGAGACTACCCACAGGCCCACACAAAAGACTCAAGCCCCAAGGGTTGGCAGTGAGCCATATTAATATCCCAGAGGCCTGAACATATCCGATTCGACAGTCACTCTAAACCAGTGTATCAGCACTGTTCTGGTGGCAGGGATCCATACAGGACCAGGTCTAGTTTGGAGGCATCCCCGCCCCCCCCCCCCCAAGATGGCACTGCCAGGCTCACTGGTCCAAGGCACAGGAGGGGGACTTAAAATTCATGAGAAAGGCAATCCAAAGCACAGGGACCCCTGAGATGGGGACCCTGGACAGCCTTGCTTCTGTCTAAGGGCAGTGCTGCATTAATGAAACACATGGCTAGGGGAGCCATGGGTGGCTCAGTCCATTAAGCATCCCACTTCAGCTCAGGTCATGGTCTCACAGTTCGTGGGTTCAAGCCCACATCAGGCTTTGTGCTGACAGTTCAAAGACGAGCCTGCTTCGGATTCTGTGCGTGTGTGTGTGTGTGTGTGTATGTTTGTGTCTGTCCCTCCCCCACTCTCTTTCTCTCTCAATCAATGTTAAAAAATAAAAAAATGAAAAACACATGGTTAAAAATAAATAAAAACACATGGTTAATAAAACAGCCTGGCTAAAATCGTAAAGGCTGACAACCACAAACCCTAGCATAGAAGAACTGGAAAGCTCATAAATCACTGGTGCAAGTCTGAAATGTTACAACCACTTTGGCAAACTCTCTGGGAGTCTCTTAGAAGGCTAACTATACACCTACCCTATGGCCAAGCAATTCCACTCCTAAGTATTTATTTAAGAAAAATAATAACATGTGTCCCAAACACTTTGACAGGAATGTTCGCAGGAGCTTCGACACAATTAGCCAAAAACTGAAAACAACCCACATTTCCACCAACAAGTGAACGGATAAACAAATTGTCATATACTCACATGGTAGAATACACTTAACAAAAAGAAATGGGTATAGGCAGCAACACGGGACGAATCTCAGAAACGTCATGTTGGGCGAAAGAAGTTAAGACAAGGGGCGCCTGGGTGGCTCAGTCGATTAAGTGTCCGACTGGTGGTTTCAGCTCAGGTCATGAACTCACTATTCGTGAGTTGGAGCCCCACATCAGGCTCTGTGCTGAGAGCGAGGAGCCTGCTTGGGATTCTCGTTCTCCCTCTCTCTCTCTGCCCCTCCCCTGCTCACTTGCTGTCTCTCTCTCTGTCTCAAAGTAAATTAAAAAATTAAAAAATATATATTTAAAAAAGAAGTTAAACAAAAATAACAATTCCGTTTACATGAAATTCTAGAAACAGCGAAACTAATCTATGGTGATAAAAATTAGAACAATGGTTGTATTTCATGGGGTGGGGGAGGCACGCTGGAAACGGGCACACAAAAACTTCCCAGGGCAATGGAAATATTCCATAACTTGATTAGAATGGTATAATATGTGTGTATGTAATTGTCAAGATTCATCAAACTGCACACTTGTTATGTGTTTTATTGCACATGCATTACACCTCAAAATAAGCGTCAACTTCTTTAAAACAAACAAAAAATCAAGCTCTTTTCAGATGCCTCTGCATCCTGCCACACTGCATGTGTTCTCAGAAAATGCTATCAAAGTGGCACCAGGGTGGCTCAGTTGGATAAGCATTCGACTTCGGCTCAGATCATGATCTCACGATTCGTGGGTTCGAGCCCCACGTGGGGCTCTGTGCTGATAGCTCAGAGCCTGGATCCTGCTTCCGATTCTGTGTATCCCTCTCTCTCTCTCTCTCTGCCCCTCTCCCACTCATACTTTGTCTCTCTCTATATATATCTCAAAAATAAATAAACATTGAAAAAAAGAAAGAAAATGCTATCAAAGACAAAGAATGCATAATCATCATCATTGGGGCATTAAGTTGTAGGGATCCTACTGCTAACAAATCAATTAAATAGCCAGAAGTGGTTGGATTTAGCTGGCATAGGCTAAGATGCTGTGGGGCAGTCTGATACTTCATAGTGGGAGACAATTTTGGAAGAGGAACATGGTCCAGAGACCACCACCAACCGTTGCAGACTTGGGAAGCAGTGCTAAGATTGGATAAGGCCTGGCTTTGGAAAGAGAACCCCTAGCTGGGTAACAGCTTGGGGGGAAGTGGTACAAAGTATCAAAGGGGATCTGTTTTGGTAGGCAAGAGCTCTACCGGGTGGGCTCACGAGAGAGCAGGATTCTCAGTTGCTGTGTGTTCAAGCAGTACGGACAAAGGCAAGCATGACTGGGCCTTCATGACAATCATAGGCTCAGTGAGGCTCTCCAAGGAGCCCCCAGCCTCTGCAGCCCCTCCTCCCACGCCCAGGCCTTCACCTAGCACACCTGCAGCTCCAACCCAGCACTCTGGCACTGAACTTGACATCACCAAGGCCGGGAGCTGGACTGAGAACTGAGTCTCTACTTCATTTTCTAGTCTCTGACTCTGCCTCGCATCCCAAATTTGCTACTGAAGCAAAGCCTCTTACTTGGACTGTGTCCTGAAAACCAAAATCACAGCTCCAGCCAGTCCTTTCAAGTCCTGGCCCTGAATCAGAACCAGCAGCAGTAGTTGTAGTGATAGTCTTGGTGTGGGGGTAGTTCTATTGCCATAACAGGACTAGTAATTTGAGTAGCAGTGGTAGTTAATGCTGTAGTGGTTAACATTTAATGACGCATAACTGTATGCCAAGCCCTGTGCTGAATGTTAAATGCTTTATCGTATCTAATCCTAACAGATACCCCCATCTTACCAGGGAGGAGATCGAAACTCTTTGTAAAATACTCTGTTATAACTTTATGTGTTGTTGTTGCATAAGTGAGACATATTCATTTTAGGAAAAACTCGGAAGATTCAGGTTAGCAAAATATATATAAAATAAAAGTCACCCATCATCACATCTCTTTAAGTTAATCACTACTCTGCCCTACCAGGTATAAATTCCTCAGTCTCTTTATAAAAACAATATCATGCAGTATGTAGCTAAATCTGCTCATTTCATTCAATAAAGTACTGAGCCGTTTTCCTTATTAATATAGTTTTTAAAACATAATTTTAATAGCTATTTTATATTCTATTACTTATTATTATTAATATTTTAATTACAGAGAAAGAGCGCACATGAGGAGGGGAGAAGGGTAGAAAGGGAGAAAGAGAGAATCCTAAGCAGTCTCCATGCTCAGTGTGAGCCCAATGCGACACTTGATCCCATGACCCTGGGATCATGACCTGAGCTGAAATCAAGAGTTGGACACTCAACCGACTGAGCCACCCAGGGGCCCTGATAGTCTATCGTTTTTAATACAATACACTTACCCAATCTCTTATTGTTGGACATTTAGATTTTGTCCTTTTGTTAATGTTTTGTTGTTATAAAAAAATTTTCACAGAACATCCTTATATGTTGAACACATCTTCATTTGTTTCCTTAGGATAGATTCCTAGCACTGGAGTTGCTGAGTTAAAGAGCGTGGGCATTTTTAAGGCTTTGAAGTCAGACAGCCCTGACCTTGAATCCTCCTCAGGGCCTGGTCTGTGGCCTGAGGCAAAGCGCTTCTGGGTCCTGAGTCTGTGTCCTGTGCTCCTTCTTCTCCTGTTTGCTCCTTATCACATTTCACTGTTCCTATTCTTCGAAGATCTTGCCCTCTTCCCGGATTGCAAACCCCGCAGTCAAGGCCTGTGTGTCTTCCTCACTGTGTGTTCACCAGCACCCAGCCCAGAGCTCACAGTCTAAGCAGAGACAATTTGGTGCTGCAGAAAGGTCAATGGTCTGGAAGGAAGACGCCCAGGTCCCATTCCCAGCGGTCCTACTCCAAGCTATGGTCCTGGACAAAGCCCTCGTTACCTGTCAGGTCTCATCACCTCTCACTCTATACTTTTACACTAGCAATGCTGAGCCAATGCTTCGCAGAACCAATCGTTCTCAAGACACGCCTGCTCTTCTACATTTCTATGCCTTCACCTGCATCGCAGAACTGGAGGCCCATACTGTGCCTTTGTGCAAAATAAAAAAAGACGTCTCTTCCTGTCAGTGGAGTGCAGGCTGGATTTTAGGCCTCCCTCCTCCCTTGGCCTGGCACCATATTGCATTGACCAACCTGGATACCATTGCTGAAGCTTGGAACAAACACAGCTAGGCCACCTAGCAAACCTCCATTCATCCATCGAGTTGTAAATTCAAATGCTACCTCCTCTGTAAATCATCTTACTGTAGCAGATGTATTGGATTTGTTGTTGTTGTTGTTGTTGTTGTTGTTGTTGTTGTTTTGGTAAGCTTCCTCTGCTTTTTGAATAGCCTCCATTAAAATGATTAATCTTATTGGATTATGGCCATTTACCTATATACCTCTCTAACCCAGTAGATTATCCTCAGTGTTTTTCCTCTTTTATTCCTCATGCAAAGTCCAATTCCTGACACACAGGAAGTGATTAATAAGCTTGAATGAATGAATAAATGAATGAATGACATTTTATATCTCTGGTCCTCATGTTGCTTGTCTGAGAATAAAGGGATCAGAATAACAGACGCCTGAAGTTCCTGCCAACTCTAAAATCCTCTTTTCCAGGGCACCTGTGTGGCTCAGTCGGTTAAGCATCCCCCTCTTGATGTTGGCTCAGGTCGCAATCTCATGGTTCGTGAGTTCAAGTCCCAAGTGGGGCTCCGTGCTGACAGTGTGGAGCCTGCTTAGGATTCTCTCTCTCCCTTTCTCTCTGCCCCTCCCCTACGTGGTCCCTCTCTCTCTCTCTCTCTCTGTCTCTCTCTCTGTCTCTCTCTCAAAATAATTAATTTCTTAATGTTTATTTCTTTTTGAGAGAGAGAGGAAGAGAGTAGGGGAAGAGCAGGGAGAGAGGGAGACACAGAATCTGAAGCGGGCTCCTGGCCCTGGGCTGTCACCACAGAGCCCGACGCAGGACTTGAACCCTGAACTGGGAGATAATGACCTGAGTCGAAGTTGGACACAACTGACTGAGCCACCCAGGAGCCTCTCAAAATAATTAAATAAACATTAGAAGGAAAAAAAAAAAAAAGAATTGCCTTAGGAAACCCTTCCAGAAAGTGGTTTGCCTTTTACCTCATTATGTAAATCATCTATTTCTGTCACTTGTCTTTCTCAGACATTTTCACAAAAGGAACATCTGTTTCTCAACACAAGACAGCTCCTTATACATCTTGAAGCTAATGATGTTACTTCTCTTGTGAGAAGAAATTTTACCATGTCCTTTCTCTGTCTCCAGATGTCTCATCCTTACGTGGACATTGTTAATCTCTGAAGGACAGCACATCATTTGAGGGCATAAAGCCTCTGAAATACTAACAGAGGCAGCCGTCTAGAGTAGAGGTTTTACAAACCGTAGGCATTCCTGGATCCCAAAGGGTTCACTAACTCCCTGAAATTCTATTCACAATATTGTATGCTTGTGCATTTTCTGAAGGAAGATCCACCTCTTTCTTCAGATCCTCAGAGGAGCCCCCTTGACCCCAAAAGAGCTAAGAGCCACTGGTCTGCAGCCTGGGCTAAAATAGGCTGGAAAGTACAGGGGCTTTTAAGATCACATAATACTCTGGCACATTCTTTGGAATTTTATTAAAGACAGAATCCTTAACAACTACAGACTGGAGTCTTTGGAACTAAGTCCCTCCCCTCTTATCAGTTGACTTCACTTAGGGGCTTCCCCAAATCCCTAGGACTCACTGAAACCCAGCCTGCACCGCAGACACAGAAAAGCTTTGGGGGAGATGTCAAATGACTGACACCTCCGCCCTTGTGTTTTAATAGTAATGGCCTTGGGGCCAGAAGATTGGGTTCCTGTGAGGGCATGGGACCCTCTGAAGATCAGAATCACTATTCCACCACAAGGTGGCACTCAAAGCCCAGACAGATGGGGCAACAAGCATCTTTTCTCGGCTCAGTAGGACTCAAGAGCAGTTCCCCAGGCACTGAGCCAAAACTTGAGCTCCTGGTTATACAGTTGGTCCACAAAGCCCTTCTACCCACACCCAATGTCTTGCAGGGGACCTTGTTGTTCTTTTTAATGCAAAGTCTGTGTGTGGTTCTTGCTGACTTCAGT
The DNA here is from genome assembly GCF_046562875.1 of Panthera onca. NCBI lineage: Eukaryota > Metazoa > Chordata > Mammalia > Carnivora > Felidae > Panthera > Panthera onca. The sequence continues at coordinate 41,018,717 of NC_138345.1, forward strand.
CCCTTCCCTAGAGGTGACCCCGATGAAGATCCTGGTCCTGGATATACATAGTGCACACACTTCTGCTCTCCATGTCCTGCCTGGAGTCACTCCTGGGGCTCCGAAGGATCCGAACCCAGTGCTTGAAGTCCTTAGTATGATTTCCAGGTTATGAACCCAGCCCTGTAGGTTATGCAGATGGGATGTCATTCAAACATCTCTATAGTAGTGACCCACTCAGACAAGAATAAGGAAAGGATCAATATTTACTTAGGCCAAAGGGAAGAGTTACCAAGAGTAGCTGCAGCTTGAGTGGGGATCCCACACTGCCATGTACTCTAGTGAGGGTGCAGTTTGGATACAGAAGACAGGAAGCAAATCTAAGCCCATCCGAAGAGTATGAGCTTAGACAAAATCAAAAATATTACATTTATAAATGGAGTTGAAAACATTTAAGTCGAGAAGACTCACCTAGATCGTTTGCAAGCCCTAGGTCTGGCATCCTAACCTCAAGTCTCTGGCAAATAGACAACTTTAGCCATCTTGAGGTAGTAATCACAGATCATGGTCATACATCATCCACGGGAGATAGGAAAACTGCTGCCTTAAGTGGAGAGATGTCCTTTGAACTCCAAGAAGGTTTGGAACTAACAAGGTGGCTTTGTGCTATGTCAGCTTAGCTATGATGAAGCCATATTTTTTGGATGACTCAAGGTTAGAATTGGCCACAAGACAACCGTGCATGAGGTCGGAAAGGCAGAAAGGCAGAATTGAAGCAGCAGCCATGATGCTGTAAAGGTCAGCTTGGAGTGCTAGGACTGCTGCAGCTTATGTATCTCTTTGCTACTCTTCTGGTTCACTTTGTGGGCATGGGTAGCAGCCAGTCCCACAGGGCCTCCAGCTCCTGTCAGATCTCTTCCATCTAACTTCCTTCAGGTTCTAACTCCATGTATGCATCACCAGGTCCCTGTGCAGACATCCCAGACCATCAGGGTTGGGGTGGTGAGGGACAGATACAGATTCCACTTGGCCCTTGCCCTCCCCAACTTCACATCCAGTATTTCTTCCCCACTGACCTGTGACGATTTCAGGCCCACCACAGATGCAGAGGTAACAGACATCCATAGATCCGTCACCAGTTCCTTATTCCATGTCACCCATAGTGGTTTTTCTTCTCAGGACAAACCTTCACTGATACAAATCAAAAGTGGGGCGCCTGGGTGGCTCAGTCGGTTGGGCAGTGGACTTTGGCTCAGGTCACCATCTCACAGCTCGAGAGTTCGAACCCCACGTCGGGCTCTGTGCTGACAGCTGAGAGCCTGGAGCCTGCTTTGGATTCTGTGCCTCCCTCTCTCTCTGCCCCTCCCTAACTCATGTTCTGTCTCTCTCTCTCTCTCTCTCAAAAATAAACATTAAAAAAATTTTTCTTAAAAATCAAAAGTGATGCAGCAAATCAAACTCATGCTAAGTTTCAAATAAGTTTGAATCATTGGGAAAAATCTATGTATATTTTGTATTTAAAGCTTTGGTAATGCTTGGGGCACCTGGGTGGCTCAGTCGGTTGAGCGTCCAACCTCGGCTCAGGTCATGATCTCACAGTCTGTGAGTTCGAGCCCCGCATCAGGCTCTGTGCTGACAGCTCAGAGCCTGGAGCCTGCTTCCGATTCTATGTCTCCCTCTTTCTCTGCCCCTCCCCTGCTCATGCTCTGTCTCTCTCTGTCTCAAAAATAAATAAAAACATTAAAAAAAATTTTTTTAAAGCTTTGGTAATGCTTAAAAGAATTTAACATAGTAGTGTTATAAGATTAGCCTCATTATTTTATTAAAAACGTGGAATTGATATGTAGAATCTAAAAAACAAAACTAACAGAACAAAACAAAACCCAGACTCATTGTTACAGAGAATAGATGGGTGGTGGCCAGTGGGGAGAGGGTTGGGGGGGAGAACAAAATGGGTGAAGGGGGCCAAGAAGTACAAACTTTCAGTTTTAAACTAAGTCATTGAGACATGATGTAAAACATAAGAAATATAATGAATAATATTGTATTAATTTTGTATGGCGACAGATGGTAAGGAGATTTATTGAAGTGATCATTCCATAATATATACAAAGGTTGAATCCTATGTTGTACACCTGAAATACCTAATAATGTTGTATGTCAATTATACTTCAAAATAAATAAATAAAAAACAAACAAACAAATAAATGGAAAGAATCAGAGGAGAAAATACAATTTGTAAGTGACAATAAAAATCTGAAATAAAAAAAAACGTGTACTGATTTTCGATTAGTGATTCTAAGTTCAAGCATGTAAAAGGCGTTACTATAAACAGAATTACCATGTTTGAGGGAACTTATGATTCACTATGCCTAAACATTTATTAGACTTACAAAAACCATTTAAGTATTTAGGAAGTTTTTTCTTGTAGGGTCAATACGCTTATCCAGTCATGCATCTAAGCACTCAAAAAGAAAACCAGATATTTGAGATTTAGATATGTAATTTAAAATATTTAAAACATTCAGTGGGCTATAGTTGTAAGTGAAATTGTTCATGGAATTTAGACTGTTCAGTTTAAGTTAATCAAATGTTAATGTTAAAAAAGTGAAGATTATTGGAGGGATTCTAGGGAGATGGTAGCATAGGAAGCACCAGAAACCTGGCTCCTCTCCTAGACAACATCTGCACTGGCAGAATCTGTCTCATGTAGCTGTTTTGGAGTCTGTTGAAGGCCTTCAACTTCCAGGGAAAGACTTGGATGGTAAATTATGGTTAATTTTGGTCAATTTCAGCTACTATCACAGTAGCAACTATCCATTCCCTGTCCCCAGCCACATGACAGGCAGCTGTGCACATGTTCTTGGAGCAGGTTGCACACAGCTTGGGGGAGCTGGGCCAGGCAAAAAAGACACCATCTTATAAATATCAGCAATCTATGCTCTGATAGCTAACTGCTGCTTCTGGTCAGAGAGGTGCAGATAAAGAGGCAGGAGGCTCTGTTTGTGCAACTCCCCCAGTTGTTGCAAGGTGCTCCCTCTGTGGATGAAATTTTGTCAAGGGGACTTAAAAGGCTAGTGCCCTTCCTGCCTTAATTTTTCACTTTTTTCCCCTTTCAGGAGCCAGACACTAACAACTAGCACATTTAAAAACAACTGCATATTTGGGGAAAACTGGAAAGTGACAATGTATGCCCAGGGAAAGGCTCAGAAAAGATCTGAGAAAACTTTAAGTTTATATCTCAGGCTGATACTCAGTGCAGAGAAAGCTAACAACAATAAAAAAAAAAAAAGACCCTGAGGAAAGGAGAGAATCTGATTTCCAGAGTTAACCACATTATTAGATTCATATGTCCAATGTTCAACCAAAAAAAAATCACAAGACATATAAAGACACAGCAAAGTATAGCCCATTCCAAAAAAATTGATCAACAGAAAATATCTCTGAAAAAGACCTAATGGAAGATAAAATGCTCAAAGAACTAATGGAAGATGTGGAGAAAGTCAAGAAAACATAGTGTTGAATAAAATGGAAATTTCAACAAAGAGATAGAAAACTTGAAAAGAAACCATGAAGAAATTCTGGAGCTGAAAAGTACAATAACTGAAATGAAAATGTCACTAGAGGGATTCAAAGGCAGATCTGAGTAGGCAGAAAAAAGAATCCATGAACTTGAAGATAAAGCAATAGAAATTATCAGGTCTGAGGAATAGGGGGAAAAAATGATGTCTTGTAGGACAACAACAAGAGGATCAACATATGCATCAAAGGGGTCCAGAAGGCCAAGGGGGAGAGAGAAAGGGGAAGAAAGAATATTTAAGGAAATAATGGCTGGAAACTTCCCAAATTTGATGAAAGACATAAATATCAGCATCCAAGAAGCTCAGTGAACTCCAAGTAAGATAAATTCAAAGAGACCCATACCAGGACACATATAATCAAACTTTTAAAAAGCAAAAACAAAAAGAATCTTGAAAACAGTGAGAGAGAAGCAAATCATCCCATAAAGGGGGTGCTCAATGAAATTATCAGCAGATTTCTCATCAGAAACTTTGGAGGCCAGAAGGCAATGGGCCAATACCTTCAAAGTACTAAAAGAAAAAAAAAATCAACAAAGAATACTATATCCAACAAAACTATCCTTCAAAAGTAAGAGAGAAATTAAGACATTCCTAGGTAAACAAAAGCTGAGGGGCTTCATGACCACTAGACCTGCCCTGAAAGACAGGGAGTCCAGCAAGGTGAAATGAAAGGACACTAGACAGAAACTCAAAGCTGTGTAGAGAAATGAAGATCTCAATAAGGGTAAATACATGGGCAATTATAAAAGTTAGTATTATAAGAGTGGTCTATAGCTTCACTTTTTGTTTTAATTTAAGAGATCAATACATTTAAAGAAAAAAGCAACTATTAGTGGAAAGGCTAGTATTACTTTAACTTCTGGTTTGTGACTGTAAATATTGTTTTCTAGGGGCACCTGGGTGGCTCAGTCGGTTAAGCATCTGACTTCAGCTCAGGTCATGATCTCACAGTCCATGAGTTTGAGCCCCGCATCAGGCTCTGTGCTGACATCTCAGAGCCTGGAGCCTGCTTCAGATTCTGTGTCTCCCTCTCTCTCTGCCCCTCCCCTGCGCATGCTCTGTCTCTGTCTCAAAAATAAATGAAAACATAAATAAATAAATAAATAAATAAATAAATAAATATTGTTTTCTTCATAATATAAGAAACTAATGCAGTTAAAAAAATTACTAGTTTAGGGGCACCTGGGTGGCTTAGTCAGTTAAGCATCTGACTTTGGCTCAGATCATGATCTCATGGCTCATGAGTCCGAGACCCAAAATAAATAAATAAACTTAAAATAAAGATTAGTTTATGTTTTGGGGTACACAATGTATAAAAAGTGACAACAACAACTGAAAGGGGACGGAGATGAGCTGTAAAGGAGTAGAGTTTTTGTATGCTATTTAAAATGGTATAAGTTCAAACCAAAGTGTTATAACTTTAGGATGTTAAATACAAGCTTCATTTCACCACAGTATTTCATCATTTCACTAAATATTTCACTGTATAAAAATCAACTAAGCATATGGGCGCACGGGTGGCTCAGTTGGTTAAGCATCCGACTTTGGCTCAGGTCATGATCTTGTGGTTTGTGGGTTCAAGCCCTGCATCAGGCTCTTTGCTGACAGCTCAGAGCCCGGAGCCTGCTTCTGATTCTGTGTCTCCCTCTCTCTCTGCTCCTCTCCCCACTGTGCTCTGTCTGTCTCTCTCTCTTGGAAATAAATGAACATTAAAAAAAAATTTTTTTTAATCAACTAAGCACAAAAAAAGAAAAATTCAGGAAATAAGGTACAAAAAAGCTATAAGGCATATAGAAAGCATATAGGGCAATGACAAAAGAAACCCCTCCTTATGAGTAATTACTTTAAAAGTAAATGGATTAAAGTCTCCAATGAAAAGACAGAGATTGGCAGAATGGATGAAAATACATGATCCTACTCAATGTTGTCTATAACAGAATCACTTGAGATCCAAACACACAAACAGATTGAAAGTGAAAGAATGGAAAAAGATATTTCACGCAAATAAGTAACCAAAAGAGAACAAGAATGGCTATGCTAACATCAGACAAAACAGACTTTTAGCCAAAAAAAGGTTACAAAAGACAAAGTTTAATATATATTAATAAAAAGTTCAATATTTCAAGAAGATATGACAATTATAAACATTTATACACCTAATGACAGACGATCAAAATATAAGAAGCAAAAACTGACAGAACTGAAGGGAGAAATAGACCGTTCTACAATGATAGTTGGAGACTTCAAAATCCCACTGACAGTAATGGGTAGAACAACCAGAGAGTAAGGAAGCAGAGATTTACACAACACAATAAACCAACTAGAACTAACAGACATGTATAGAACACCCTACCCAATAACAATAGCATACACATTCTTCTCAAGTGTACATGGAGCATTCTCCAGGATAGACCATATATTAGGTTACGCATTAAGTCTCAATAGATTTTTTAAAAAATTTTTAATGTTTATTTATTTTTGAGAGAGACAGAGACAGAGACAGAGTGTAGGTGGGGGAGGGGCAGAGAAAGAGGAATGCCCAGAATCCAAAGCAGGCTCCAGGCTCTGAGCTGTCAGCACAGAGCCTGACGTGGGGCTCAAACTCACAGACTGTGAGATCATGACCTGAGCTGAAGTCGGATGCTCAACGAACTGAGTCACCCAGGTGCCCCAGTCTCAATAGATTTTAAAAGGTAGATATCATACAAATTATCTTTTCTGACTATAATGAGATGAAGTTAGAAATTAATAACAAAAGGAAAACTGAAAAATTCACAAAATTATGGAAATTAAGCAATACACCATTAAACAACAAATAGATCAAAAAAGAAATCACGAGTGCAATTAGAAAATACTTAGACACAAACTCAAATAAAAACACAACAGGGGCGGCTGGGTGGCTCAGTTGGTTAAGTGTCTGACTCTTAGTTTTGGCTCAGGTCATGATCCCATGGTTCACAACTCCACATCAGGCTTTGTGCTGACAGTGCAGAGCCTGCTTGGGATTCTCTCCCTCTCTCCCTCTCCCTCTCTCTGACCCTCCCCTGCTCATTCTCTCTCTCTCTCTCTCTCTCTCTCTCTCTCTCTCTCTCAGTAAACAAGTAAACTTCAAAAAAAAAAAAACACAACATACCAAAACTTTGGTTTTTGGTGTGTGTGTGTGTGTGTGTGTGTGTGTGTGTGTGTGTTGATTTAAATTTTTCTTTAGGAGAGGGAATATCACACTTCTACTCAATTAAGAGAAACATTTTTAGAGTCTAGATTATATATATATATATATATATATCATGCCATGAATTCATAGGTAATGGGTTCCAGCAGCTAAGTGTGCTTCTCTGGGTGGAGCAAGCTGGTACTTCAGTTGAACCCAAGTACGTTTCTCTTTGACTTCCTTCCTTTTCTAATCATTTTCCTTCACATGCTTCAGGAAGCTATCTCAGCTCTTAGAGTGCTTAATATTTAAGCTCAACACGTAGATTAAAATTCTCATGGCAAGAATCACACCCTTAGCATGTTTGTTTACAACAATGCCAACAGCATGCTGGGCAACATTGTAGACTCTTCCAGTTTGCCATGGTAACATCCGTGGGGCATTCCCTTTTGAATAGTACCCGTTCCCTTGATGTCTACAATATCACCTTTCTTGTAGATTCACATGCTTGTGGCCAAAGGAACAACTCTGTTTTCTAAAAGGCCTAGAGAATGTATAGCAGGTGCCTCCTCTTTCTCTTTGTTTTGGTCATTCTGGCAAATTACCAGAAGATGGTGGTTCTAGCCAAAAGGTTCATACCAAAACTTGGAGGATGCAATGAATGTGGTACTATGGGGTAAATTTATAGCTGTAAATCCTCACGTTAAAAAGAAAATAAGATGGGGTGCCTGAGTGGCTCAGTCAGTTGAGCATCCGACTTTGGCTCAGGTCATGATCTTGCATTTGCAGGTTCGAGCCCCACATTGGGCTCTGTGCTGACAGCTCAGAGCTTTGAACCTGCTTCAGATTCTGTCTCCCTCTCTCTCTGCCCCTCCCTTGCTCACACTCTGTCTCTCAAAAAATAAAATAAAACATTTAAAATTTTTTTAAATAAGAAAATAAGAAAAATCTGAAATCAACAACCCAACTTTACAACTTAAGTAACTAGAAAAAGGGGAACAGGGGTACCTGGATGGCTCAGTCAGTTAAGCGTCCAACTCTTGATTTCGGCTCAGATCATGATCTCACGGTTTGTGCTGACAGCGTGGAACCTGCTTGAGATTCTCTCTCTGCCCCTCCCCTGTTCTCTCTGTCTCTTTCTTTCTCTCAAAATAAGTAAATAAACTTAAAAAAAAAAAAAAAAGAACAAACTAAACCCAAAGCTAGCAAAAGGGAGGAAATAACAAAGATTAGAGCAGAGATAAACTAAATAGGAAATAGAAAAACAATAGAGAAAATCAATGAAACCAAAACTTGGTTTTTTCAAAAAGACCAACAAAATTGACAAACATTTAGTTAGATGGACTACAAGAAAAAGACAGAAAACTCAACTACTAAAATCAGAAATGAAAGTGGAGCATTACTACCTATTTGACAGGGGGAAAAAGGCTTATAAGAGAGTACTATGGGGGCGCCTGGGTGGCTCAGTCGGTTAAGCGTCCGACTTCAGCTCGGGTCACAATCTCACGGTCCGTGAGTTCGAGCCCCACGTCGGGCTCTGGGCTGATGGCTCAGAGCCTGGAGCCTGCTTCCGATTCTGTGTCTCCATCTCTCTCTGCCCATCCCCCGTTCATGCTCTGTCTCTCTCTGTCTCAAAAATAAATAAACGTTAAAAAAAAAATTAAAAAAAAAAAAGAGAGTACTATGAACAATTGTACACTAACAAGTTGGATTACCTAGATGAAAGGAACAAATTCTTAGAAACGCAAGACATATCCAAAACTAGAATATCTGAATAGACCTATAACTAGTAAGAAGATTGAATCTGTAGTCAAAAATCTCCCAACAGGGCACCAGGCTGGCTTAGTTGGTAGAGTGTGCAACTCTTGATCTTGGGGTTGTGAGTTCAAGCCCCACATTCGGTGTAGAGATTGCTTGAAAATAAAATCTTAAAAAAAAATCTCCCAATAAAGAAAAGCCCTGAACCTGGTGACTTCACTGATTAATTTTACCAAACATTTAAAGAAGAATTAATACCAATCTTTCTCAATTTTTTTTTTAATTTAAGAGGAGGGAAGACGACTTGTTTTTTGGTTTTTTTTTAAGATTTTATTTTTTTAAGATTTATTTTGGGTGTAATCTCTACACCCAATGTAGGGCTGGAACTCACAACTCCAAGATCCAGAGTCACATGCTCTACTGACTGAGCCAGCCAGGTGCCCTAATGAGGAAACACTTCTTAACTCATTCGATGAGGCCAATATTACCCAGACACCAAAGCCAAAGACATTACAAGAAAAGATAACTACAGACCAATATCCCTTATGAACATTGATGCAAAAAAAAAAAATTATCAACAAAATGCTAGCAAATAAAATTCAGTATATTAAAAGGATTATAAGGGCACCTGGGTGGCTCAGTTGGCGGAACATCCAACTCTTGATTTAGGCTCAGGTCATGATCTCACAGTTTATGAGGTCAAACCCCATGTAAGGGTCTGCACTGACAGCAGAGAGCCTGATTGGGATTCTCTCTCTCCTTCCCTCTGTCTTTCTCTTTCTCTCTCTCTCTCTCAAAATAAATGAATAAATAAACTTTAACAAAAAGGATTATACACCATGATATAATCTTACCATACACCATAATCTTCTAGGTGATACACCATAAGGTGTATACACCTTAATCTTCTTAATCTTCAGATACACCATACACCAATCTTAATCTTCAGATACACCATAATCTTCTAGGTGAGATTTATTCCTAGAATGCAAAGTTGATTCAACATATGAAAATCAGTCAATGTAATATGCCACACATCAACAGAATGAAGAGGGAAAAAAGACACATGATCATCTCAATTAATACAGAAGAAACATTTGACAAAAATCAACACACTTTCATGATAAAAATACCCCCCCCCCAAAAAAAAAGAATAGAAAGGAACTACCTCAATGTAATAAAGTCCATATATGAAAAGCCCACAAAAATACCATACTCAATGGTGACTCAAAGTTTGTCCTCTACAATAAGAAATTACCTAAAGAATGCCACTTTCACCACTTATATTCCACACAGTACTGGAAGTTTTAGCCAGAGCAATTAGGCAAGAAAAAGAAATAAACAGTATCCAAATTGGAAAAAAGAAGTAAAATCATCTTTGTTTGCAGATGACATGATCTTATATGTAGACAACCCTAAAAATTACATACACACAAAGTTGTTAAAACTAATGAACTCAGTAAAGTAGCAGGATACAAAGTCAACACACAAAAACCACTTGCATTTCTATGCACACATGATGACCAATCTAAAAAACAAGTTACAAAACCTATTTAATTTACAATAGCTTCAAAAAGAATAAAATACTAAGGAATTAACTTAACCAAGGAGGTAAAAGACTTGTACAATAAAAACTACAAAACATTGCTGAAAGAAATTAAAGACATAAATAAACGAAAACACATTCCATGTTTGTGGATTGGATGACTTAATATTGTTAAAATATCAATATTACACAAGGTGATCTATAGATTCAATGGAATCCCTATCAAAATCCCAATGATATTTTTTGCAGAAATAGGAAAACCTACACTAAAATATATATGAAATCTCGAGACCCAAATAGCAAAAACAATCTTGAAAAAGAACAAACTGGAGAACTCACACTTGCTGATTTCAAAACTTACTACAAAGCTAAAGTAATCAAAACAGTGTGGTATTGGCATAAAGACAAACATAGACCAATGGAACAGAATAGACAGCTCAGAAATAAACCTTTGTACATACGTTTTTTTTTTTTCAAATGATTTTGACAAGGGTGCCAAGACCATTCAATGGGGAGAGAACAGTCTTTTCTACAAATGGTGCAGGGAAAACTGGATGTCCACATGCAAAAGAACAAAGTTAGACCCTCACCTGTTAACTCAAAATGGATCAAGGACCTACATGTAAGACTTAAACAATAAAAATCTTCAAAGAAAACACAGGAAGAAAGCTTCACAACACTGGTTTGGCAATGATTTCTTAGATATGACATCAAAGGCATAGGTAATAAAAGAAAAATATACTGAAAGTCATATGGTCACAAAAAGACAAATACTGTATGATTCCACTTACATGAGGTACTTAGAATAGACAAAATTATAAAGACAAAAAGTAGAATGGTGGTTGCCAAGGGTTGGGAGTAAGGGAGAATGGAGAGCTTTTGTTTAATGGATATAGAGTTACAGTTTTAAAAGATGAAAAAGGTTATAAAGATGATAATAGATGGTAATAGTTGCACAACAATGTAAATGTATTTAATACCACTGAACTGTATACTTAATGGTTAAGATGGTGAATTTTGTTATGTGTACTTTACCACAATAAAAACGTGCTCCCATGGGGCGCCTGGGTGGCTCAGTCGGTTGGGCGTCCGACTTCGGCTCAGGTCATGATCTCACGGTCCGTGAGTTCGAGCCCCGCGTCGGGCTCTGTGCTGACAGCTCAGAGCCTGGAGCCTGTTTCGGATTCTGTGTCTCCCTCTCTCTCTGACCCTCCCCTGTTCATGCTGTCTCTCCCTGTCTCAAAAATAAATAAACGTTAAAAAAAAAAATTTTTTTAAAAAAACGTGCTCCCAAAAGTGAAGATCATTGTCTTTGTTTTACTATATTATAAATAATCAAACAAAATCTATAGGCTGCAATTAAAGAAAAGCAATAAGTAAGATTTTCAAATTTATTTAGATTCAAAATAGAATAATAAAAATTGTAATTCAAACTTAAAAAGCATAAGAAAATTAGATTTTGACATTGATTACTTTAATAAACTAATATTTGTTTAAAATTCTAGTAACTATGCATAGCCTATTTTTCTATGCTCTCAAATATAAAACATATAAACTTGCAACATCTTACTTCTTGCAACTGTCCCTAGCCAGCCTGTCCCATTTCTATGGCATGAAATGTAATGGGGTCTTCTCAGCCCCAGAATCCTCCACATTGCCCATCCTAAAGCTCCCATTGCTAACTCTGAGCTCTAGTAAAGGAGAAATTTGTCCCATAGGCCTTCCTTATACCTCTTCCTGAAGGATTTCTCCACCCTTTCCCTTCCATTATTAGCTCTGTGACACTTCAGGAATCCTGAGCTCTCACATTGCCCCAACCCCTAGAAGGAAAAGAGTTTGATGATCAACTCCTACTCCCAGAAGTATTTACTAACACCTTCTGTGTCAAGCCCTCGGCAGGGTGTGTCCCCATGTTACCACACTTGACCGCTCACATCTACCCTGTGAGGCAAGCATCAGCATCCTCATGTTACAGTGGAAACAGACTCACAACTTGAGTCACTGGCCCAGCTAACAAGTGATCGAGAAGAGAAATGGCCTTGGACATAGCCTAGGCAGCACAGATCTACCTTGACTGGTCCTCCACTAGTCAAATTTTTACCATCTGGTTGATCCTTATACCCCCTCCCTAGATTCCTCTGACCCATCCCCTCCCAACCTCCAGGACTCTGCCTGTGCCTATCATCCTTAACATTCCTCTATGGACAAGATGCTCACCAAAGGAGGAAAGATTCTGGCCCAATTTGCAGGTGAGAGAGAAGGTTGTCACAGCCCTTGCTCTTCAGGAATAACTTCAGCGGTGCCCTTAAAACCATGAAGGTGAAGAGGGTCAGGAGAAGCAGCTGTAAGAGAAGGGGAAGCCCTGGCCACCAACCCACTCTCTTCCTCTCCCAGTTGAGGAAGCCTTCAGAAGCAGAGGGGGTATGGGGAAGATGAGTCAGATATATTTCCCTTTTGCATCACTGAATCAAACTCTCCATCTGTGACTTCAGATAAGTTCCAAGTAAGCCCAAGCAATGGCCCACAGGGTGTGATAGCAACACGCCTACGGCACAAGGCATCCCTTTCCAACTCTGTGGGGAAAACCACTGCCTCTCTCAAAAGCCAACATGCTTCACGAGCAATGAACAATTAGAAAATGAAACTAAGACAAAAATTTCATTTACAAAAGCACGAAAAAGAATAAAATACTTAGGAATAAACTTAACAGAGAAAGTGTAAGGCTTGTACACTGAAAACTACGAAATGTTGAGAGACAGTAAAAGAGACCTAAATAAAAGAAAAGATACCTTGTGTTCATGGATTAGAAGACTTATTAGTATTAGGATGACAATACTCCCCCAAATTAATGTACAGATCCAATCCAACCCCTATAAAAATTTCAACTGCCTTGTTTTGCAGAAATAGGCACAAGCTAATCCTAAAATTCGTATGGAAATGCAAGAAACACCAAATTACCAAAATTATCTTGAAAAAGAAGTCAGAGGACTCACACTTTCTGATTTCAAAAATTACTACAAAGCTACAGTAGTTAAAACAGTGTGGTACTGACATAAAGACAGACATATAGATCAATGGAATCAATTCAAGAAGTCAACCCATGTATCTATAGCCAATTGATTTTAACAAAGATGCCAAGACTATTCAATGTGAACAGAAATGCCTTTTCAACAAATAGTGCTGGGACAATGTATATCCACAGGCAAAAGAATGAAGTCAGACCCCTACCTCAAAGTGCATACAAAAAAATAACTCAAAATCAATCAAAAAAATAAATGTAAGAGCTAAAACCATAAAAATGTTAGAAAGAAACAGATATAAATCTGCTTGACCTTGGATTAGACAACAATTTCATATGACACCAAAATCATAAGAAAAAAATGCCAACACAAGAAATTGGACTTTATCAAAGTTAAAAACTTTTATGTATCAAGGATACTACCAAGAAAGTGAAAAAATAATCCATCAAATGGAGAAGACATTTGCAAATCATATATCAAATAAGGGTCTAGTATCCAGAGTATATAAAGAATCTCTTACAACTCAACAAATAATCCAATTTAAACATGAACAAAGGAATAGACATTTCTCAAAGAAGATGTACAAATGGTCCGTAAGCACATGAAAAAATGCTAAGTACCATTAGTCTTAGGGATATGCATATCAAAACTATAATGAGATACCCCTTCATTCTAAATGGGGTAGCTCTAATTTTTTAATGGAAATTAACATGTGTTGGTAAGCATGTAGAGAAACGAAAATCTTCATATACCATCGATAAGAATGCAGAATGGTTCCGTTGCTATGGAAAACAGTTAGTTTGTCAGTTCCTTAAGAAGTTAAACATAGAGTTACTATATGACCCAGCAATTCCAATCATAGGTATATACCCAACATATCTTCACACAAAACTTGTACATGTTGTACTTGTGTCAACATGAATGTTGATAGCAGCATTACTCATAATAGTCAAAAAGTGGAAAAAACCCAAATGTCCACCAACTGATAAATGGATAGACAAAATGTGGTATATCCATCAATGGAATATTATTCAGCCATAAAAAGGAATGAGTACTGATGTTACATGCTACAACATAGATAAAATTTGAACATATGATGCTAAAGTGAAAGAAGCCACATAAAAATGACCCCATATTATATGACTCCATTTACATGAAATTGTGAGAATAGGCAAATCTATAGACACAGAAAATGGTTTGGGGGGGTGGAGGAGGGCAGAGAGGGGAGGGAACAAGTGGGACTAACTGTTAATGAATATGGGGTTTCTTTTAGGAGAGATGGGAATGTTCTCGAATTAGATAGTGGTGCTATTTGCCCAACTTTGTGAAAATCCTAAACACAACTGAATTGCACATATAAAATGGTTGAACTTTTTTTTTTTTTTTTTTTTTTTTTTTGAGACAGAGAGAGAGATAGAATCTTAAGCAGGCTTCACACCTAGCACGGAGCCTGACACCAGGCTCAACCCCACAACTGTGAGATCATGACCTGAAACAAAAATCAAGAGTTGGACACTTAACCGACTGAGTCATCCAGGCACCCCGTTATAAAATGATTAAAATGTTTAATTTTATCTCAACTTAAAACGAGTCAACATGCACCAAGGAGTCCTTCAGTCTGGGCTCGAGGTCAGTATAGATCTTAGGAAGGCATCTGGTGCTGAAACAGAGGAGTCTAAATAAAGGTCAGCCAAGTCCCAACATTCAGCTTAGAAATACCTGAGCTAAGAAATACCACCTTTGAGCAGATCTGAAGTATCCTGAGGCTTGTTAAGGTGGGGGGACAAGAATGACTTCCCCTGCCACCAGGTGGCTTCTCTCAGCTCCTAGGGAGATGGCGAACATCTGAAGGGATCCACGGGATTGGCAGAGGCCCTGAAGGTTGGGTCACAAAGCAGAGGATTTTGTAGAGAAGAGCCAAGAGTGGACTTTAGAACACTGGTGGCGTCACAAGGATAAAGACATCACAAAAGAGGAGATACAAGCGGCCAATAATTGTGGAAGACATTTGACCTCACTGGCAATCAAAAGAACATACACGGAGACAACAATGAGACAGCATTTTCCCCCAATTAGATTGTCAGAAATGGTTTGCTAATATGAAATTTGGCAGGATATGAGGAAATACGTGTTCTCATTCCACTGCTGGTGGGTGTGTGAGTTGGTAGAGCCACTTTGGAGGGCAACTTGCCAGTATCTATTAAAGTGAAAAATATTCATACCCTATGACTCAGCGATTCCAATGCCCAGTATTTATTCTGAAGACACACTCCCACATGCACAGGGAGGTATGAAATGTTTATACAACACCATTTGTTATAATGAAATGTTTTGGGCGGGGGAGTGTTCATGAACAGGAGAATGGCTAAAAACCCTATGTACATCCATTGTCTATTTAACAAAATGAGTAGCTCTATATCATAAAATGATCTCCAAGCTATGTTATTGGATTTAAAAAGCAAATTCTAGAATGATATATATCACTTATGAGAAAACAAAACCCAAAACACCAGTGTGCGGAAGCCCTTGGAGATTTCTGAGGGGCAGGCTGAGATGCTAGGCCAAGTAAGAATCCTTTACCCAGGCGCCTGCGTGGCTCAATCGGTTAAGTGCCCAATTCTTGATTTCAGCTCAGGTCTTGATCTCACAATCATGAGATTGAGCCCCTCGTTGGGCTCCGCTCAGTGCGTAGCCTAAATAAAGGAGTAAATAAACATAAAAAAAAAAAAAAAAGAATCTTTTCTTCATCTGGACAAAGATGAGCTTTAAAAGCAACACATGAAGAGCGTAAAATCGCCAGGCTTGGGGCTGTTTCACTTCCAAGAGATAACTTTTTTGTTGTTTGCTTTGTTTTTTGTTTTGGGGAATTTTTTTTTTAGCCTCTTCTTTTGTTAAGTTTTACGTATTAAGTAATCTCTACACCCAGTGTGGAGCTCGAACTCACAGCCCTGAGATCAAGAGTCACGCACACTCTTCCAACTGAGCCAGCCAGGCGTCCCCCATGAGATAATTTTCTAATAAGTGGCGAAAACCAATGGATGATTTGTTCCTCAGGCTTTATATCTTATTCTGTATTAGGAGAATTGCTGCCGGTTTGTGTAATATTTACTTTAGAGAAAAGAGGTAAACTGCCATGCCCCAAATAAGAAAGGAAAAGTTAAAATCAGGTGTCCTCACCGTCAATTATCTCAGGTATGAAAGAGGGGCGTAAGACCTTGCTAGGGAGAAGTAATGACCACCTGCTACATGTGAGGCTTTTCACCCACCTCCTGGGAGACAAGGGATCTTCCCTGCTCTGACAAATTCAAGGAGAGGGTCCTCAGTAGGAGAGGGACTGGGATCAGAGTAAGAAATCTTTGATTATCACTTAATAATATTTAAATAGAAAATAAAGGGTACTAGGGGCACCTGGGTGGCTCAGTCGGTTGAGCGTCCAACTTTGGCTTGGGTCATGATCTCATAGTTCATGAGTTGGAGCCCCACATTGGGATCCATGATAACAGTTCAGAGCCTGGAACGTGCTTCGGATTCTGTGTCTCCTCTCTCTCTGCCCCTCCCCTGCTTGCTCTCTCTCTCTCTCTCAAAAGTAAATACACATTAAAATAAATTTTAAGAAAAGGGACTAAAAAAATAGAAAAGCAAAGAAAAAACAAAAGACTTTGCTAGAAAGATCCACCTGATTTTTTGCTGACAGATGTCTGTCTGCAGAGGTTATGCTCTTCCATTCTCTGCTGTATAAAAAGAGCCACCTGGGTGGTTCAGTCCGTTAAGCGTCTCACTTCGACTCTGGCCATGATCTTATGGTTTCATGAGTTTGAGCCCCACATCTGGCTTGCTGCTATCAGCACAGAGCAGGATTCGGCTCCTCTGTCCCCTTCTCTCTCTGACCATCCCCTGCTCGTGTGCACACTACCTCAAAAATAAATGAGCATTTAAACGTTAAAAAAAATTTTTTTTAAGGGGGGGCATCTGGGTCACTCAGTTAAGTGACCGACTTGGGCTTAGGTCATGATCTCACAGTTCCCGGGGTTCCAGCCCCATGTCGGGCTCTGTGCTAACAGCTCAGAGCCTGGAGCCTACTTTGGATTCTGTGTCTCCTTCTCTCTCTGCCCTCCCCCGCTAGTGCTCTCTCTCTGCCTCTCAAAAAATAAACAAACGCTTAAAAATTTTTTAATAAAAAAATAACAAATAACATTTAAAAATAAAAATTAAAAAAAGAACCTGTTTATTACCATACAGAGTAACAAGAGAAAGGGATCTTCCCTCATTTTTGGTCATGAACATTCCTAAAATAATAAAACATATACACATATAATTTATTTGTTTGTTTAGAAAAAGTTCTGGAAGAATAGTTGCTAATTTGAAACAGTGATACCTCTGAGGAGGCAGAGAGAGAACGAAGGCTGGAGGAGAAAACTGATCAAAGGGATTTTGAGGCTTATCTAGAATTGTTCCATTTGTTTTTTCCATTTTCACTTCTAATGTTTTAAATACAAAAGGAGATAAAGTTGCGGAAAACAAATATAACGTTATTTTTACTTATTTACAACATAAAAGATCT
Organism: Panthera onca; assembly: GCF_046562875.1. NCBI lineage: Eukaryota > Metazoa > Chordata > Mammalia > Carnivora > Felidae > Panthera > Panthera onca. The sequence goes on from NC_138345.1 coordinate 41,036,313, forward strand.
TTTTGCTCCCACTAAAATAGTAATATATAACAAAATTTTATACAACATAAGTATATTCAGAAATATTTAGTAAGAACACTGTGTTTTAGTGTGTCTCATTTTTACAAACTCTTGCTTCAATACTTTATATATAGTGATTGGTAGATCTGAATCTAAGTTCAAATATTTGGTTGTTTTGAGGTATTTTTAATATTTATTTTTTGGGAGAGCACAAGCAGGGGAGGGGAAGAGAGAGGGGGACAGAGGATCTGAAGCAGTCCCTGCGCTGACAGGCTGACGGCAGTGAGCCCGATGTGGGGCTCAAACTCACAAACCTGAGATCATGACCTGAGCTGAAGACAGATGCTCAACTGACTGAGCCTCCCAGGTTGGCCCCGAATATTTGGTTTTAATGATTGAGTTAGACGAAGGTCAAACTGCTTCAGGTGTGTTTTCTTTGAATCACGAGTCCATTTTCCACAGGGCTTTTTCTGTTGGAACACTTGGTGGACTAGGTTGAGGGCATGTCCCCTTAAAGTAGCTTTGCAGTTTATTTTATCAGACATTTTATTTATACATTTATATAAATACCTTTATATAATTTATATTTTTAACTCTTTTCATTGTGAACTATATCCAATATACAAGATACTATCCAGTTTTAACAATATTGAAAACCTATGCTAAGATTGTAATATTAGCGGAACCTCAGAAGCTTCCTGATCATACCCTTCCTTCCCCAACAGGTGGGACCAGCTCTGGGCTGTGTCCATCACTCCCTTAACTTCTCTTTCCAGTTCTACCATCTATGTGTGTATCCCTGAACAGCAAACTGTTTAGTTTTGCCTGTTTGTGTACTTTTTATATATGGAATGTTACTCATGTACTTTTCTGTGGCCTGCCTTCTTCCCTCAATATTGCTCAATAGTATGGTGTTATTTGCTTGCTTATATATTTTTTTATTGTGGTAAAATTGCATAACATAAATTTTACGATTTTAGCTGGGTTTTAGGCACACAATTCAGTGGCATTAAGTACATTCACATGGTTGTGCGATATTGTGTCTTTGAGACTCATCCGCATTAGTGATATTTTCATTTCTCCTAAGTGTTCCACTCGGTGAGTATTCCACTGGGTGAACATACTACACTTTATTGTTCAATCTACCATTTATGGACCTATGGGTTCTCTTTTTCTTTTTCTTTTTGTTTGCTGTTACAAATAGTAGTGTTTGAACCTTCTTGCACCTGTGTCCTGCGGTACATGTGTGAGAATTGTTAGTGCATATAACTACTGGTAGAATGAATGGGTTTTACTTGCTTAATTTTCTAGAAAGAGACATAGGAAGGTATTCCTTGTGTAATGAAATTTCCATTTAGAAAAAGAAAAGGAAAGAGAAGTTGGGATGGCTTCATAAAGCGGAAGAGCAGGGAACAATCTCTGTGAGATAGGAAGCAGAAAGGAACGGGAAGAGCAACCCAGACATGTCTGCAGGCTGAGTCCAGAAGGTATTGTCAAGCATTCATTCAATCCAGCACATGCATCGCGCACCAAATATGTGTCTGGCTCTGTAAGTGCTAGAGTTAGCAGTGGACTGGAACTCAAGAGACCTAGGCTCTGTCTCAACTTCGCCACAAAGAGCAAATTATTTCACCTTGTTGGCCAGTGGTTCTGACATCCGTAAGATGAGTAGATATACCCAGAGGATCAAAAACCTTCCATCCAGCTCTGCTGGTTTGGGATCCTAAGCTGGTTGCAGTAGGAAGATAAAGGCTTGCCAGGAGTAGTTCTAATCTAGGGTCCAGACAGGAAATAACTCTGGATTCAAAAACAAAAAGGACCAAAGACAATTACTGGGCCCGGCTCTAGTGAGCCAGCAGAAATGATGTGATGGTAAATGTTTAGCAGCTGACTCTCTGGGACAGAGAGTCCTTGGCTTGTAGTGGCATTTACTCATTTACACGGTTGTAAATACTCCCACAAGGGCCAAATTGGAAAAGACACACTCCCACATAAAGCTAGAAACCTTTAATAAAAATCTAGAAAGACCCACTCTATAACACAGAGCCTCCACAAGGAAGCTTGCCTGCCTCTGTCTGTCTTCCTTTTGGGTGGAGAAAAAATTATCTTGAAAATCTGCAACTATAAGCCTGTGATCACCTAGGTCGAGGGTTCAAATTTATATGATCATGATTGAGAAACCCCCTCTGCCTCTGAGAAAATAACATATAAATTGGTCTCAGGTGAGTACTATTCCCTAGAATGTCTGATAAAATCACCTGCAAAACCACCTTGAAGGGACATGCCCTCAACCTGGGCCACCAAGTATCCCAACAGAAAAAGTGTTGCCGAAGATAGGCCAGTGATTCAAAATTAGAAAGCGCACCCAACTGGGGCACCTGGGTGGCTCAGTTGGTTGAGCATCTGACTTCAGCTCAGGTCAAGATCTCACAGTTCATGAGTTCAAGCCCCGAATCAGGCTCTCTGCTGTCAGCACAAGAGCCCACTTCGGATCCTCTGTCTCCCTCTCTCTCTGCCCCTTCCCCACTTATGCTCTCTCTCTCTCTCTCTCAAAACAAAATAAACATTAAAAGAAAACACACCCAACCTAGAGCGCCTTTTTCATCTAAATCAGTCATTAAAACCAAATATTTGAACTTAGACCCAGATCCACTGGTCGCTATATATAAAGTGTTGAAGCAATATTTTGTGAAAATAATAAAGCATATTAAATCATATTGCTTTTACTAAATATATTATTACTAGTATATTGTTATACTGTATAAAATGTCATTATATATTATGTTAATGAAAGCAAAAGGATCCTTCATGTTGTAAATAAGTAAATATATTATCTTTAAATATTGTTATCCCCAACTTTACCTCATCATTTTTGTATTTTTATATGTGACTTATGCCATTTTGTCCCATCTTTTTTAATGTCCATATACTTACATAGAATTTGTATTTGAATAATGATCATAATTTGCTTTAAAATATTGCATACATTTGGGGATACATGATCAAAATCATTTGATCGATGAAGTACAAAATCAAAAAGTTTGGAGACCACTGAATTAGAAATATACTTTTTTTTTTCTAGTGCATATGGGGACATTTATAGCTACATCCTAGACCACAGACTAAATCCCAAACCAGAGGATCTATATGTATTAGTTTTCTATGGCTGCCCTAACAAATTACCACAAACTGGATTAGCTGAAAAGAATCCAAATTTACTATCAGAGCTCTGTAGGTCAGAAGTTGGAAATGAATCAAAGCGTCAACAGGCTGCATTGCTCCCCGATTCTCCCTGGGGGCTCCAGAGAGAATCAGTTTCCTTGGTCTTTCTAGTTTCTGGAGGCCTTCCACATTCCATAGCCCATGACCCTCTTCTTCCATCTTCAAACTCAGCAATAACAGGCTGACTCCTTCTCCTGCTGCCACCCCTCTGATTCTCTCTTCTGCCTCCCTCTTCCACTTATAAGGACCCTTGCTGTTGTAATGGGTCCACCTGGATAGTGCAGGATAATCTTCCCATCTCAGGGACAACTGATCAGCCATCTTGATTCTGACTGCAACTTTGATTCCCCTTTGCCATACAACATACTCAGTTCCAATGATACACATATCCTTGGAGGGCCAATATTCTGCCTACCATATTACACATACAGCTGACATTCTCTGACCACAATGAAATAAAACCAACATTGATAAAAAGGAAACATTTTAAACCTCATTGATCTGGAAATTTTTTAATTTTTTTAAATTTTTGTTTATTTTTGAGACACAGAGAGAGAGAGACAGAGCAAAAGAGAGCAGGGGAGAGACAGAGAGAGGGAGATAGAGGATCTGAAGCAGGCTCCGAGCTGTGAGCATAGAGCCCAAAGGCAGGGCTCAAACTTATGACCATGAGACCATGACCTGAGCTGAAATCAAGAGTGGTCAGACGCTTACCCACTGAGCCACCCAGGCTCCCCTGAATTTTTTTTTTTTTTTAATTTCAGGCGGGTAATGTGCCGACGTCGTAACAAGATTTAAGGGTGGCACATGTCACACAAAAGCATGCACACCCAATCATCATGCTTATGAACTACAAAAGGATCTGAAAATTTTTTTAATTCTATATATTATGCAATGCTCACCACCATAAATATAGTTATCACCCATTAGGTGTTATTGCAATATTATTGACTATACTCTGTATGCTTCACTTTTAGTCTCTTGTAAGTTATATTTTTTAGTTATATTGCAACTGGAAATTTGTACCTTTTAATCCCCTTCACCTATTTCCCTCATCCCTCCACCCCCATCCCCTCTGGCAACAACCAGTTTGTTTTCCATATTTATAAGTCTGTTTCTGTTCGCTGTTTGTTTTTTATGGTTTTTATCCTTCTCTGCCTGACTTATTTCATTTAGCATAATCCCTGTAGGTCTCTTCATGTTGCAAATGGCAAGATATCATTCTTTTTATGGATGAGTAATATTCCATTGTATATATTTCACATATTCCTTATTAATTCATCTATTGCTGGACACTTGAGCTGCTTCCATATCTTAGCTATTGCAAATAATGCTGCTATTAAACATAAGAGTGAATATAAGTTTTCAAATTAGTGTTTTCTTTTCTTCGAGTAAACACCCAAAAGTGGAATTACTGGATCCTATGGTACTTGCATTTTTAATTTTCTGAGGAACCTCCATACTACTTTCCAGAGTGGTTGCACCAATTTACCTTCCTAAAGGAAGGTAGCGCAAGAGCATTCTCTTCTCCACATCCTCACCAACACTTGTTATTTCTTGTCTTTTTGATACTAGCCATTTTGACAGGTGTGAGGTGATATCTCATCATGGTTTTGATTTGCATTTCCCTGATGATTGGTGATGTTGAGCATCTTTTCATGTGCCTGTTGGCCTTCTTTGGAAACATGTGTAATCAGGTCCTCTTCCCATTTTAAAATCAGATTATTTGGATTTTTTGGTGTTGAGTTCTATAAGTTCTTTATATATTTTGGATATCAACCCCTGATTGGATAAATCACTTGCAAATATCTTCTCCCATTCAATAGCTGCCTTTTCATTTTGCTGATGGTTTCTTTTACTGTGCAAGTTTTTTTTTCCCCAGTAGTTTGTTTCTTTGTTGGTTTTGCAAGAGAGAGAGAGAAAGAGAGAGAGAGAGAGAGAGAGAGAGAGAGAGAGAGAGAGAAAGGAAGAGGAGCAAAGGGGGAGAAAGAGAGAATCTTAAGCAGGCTCCACACTCAGCTCAGAGCCCAACACAGGGCTCAATCCCATGACCCTGGGACCATGACCTGAGTTGAAATCAAGAGTCAGACACTCAACAGACTGAGCCACCCAGGCATCCCTCGTTAGCTTATTTTTGCTCTTGTCCCCCACCCCCAAGGAGACATAGCCGAAATATGTTGCTAAGGTTGTTCTCCAAGAGATTATTGCCTAGGCTTTCTTTTAAGAGTTTTACAGTTTCAGGTCTCACATTTAGGTCTTTAATCCATTTCAAGTTTATTTTTGTGTATGATGTAAGAAATGATGTGGAAATTTTAACACTTTTTTTTTTAAGTTTATTTATCTGTTTTGAGAGAGCGAGAGAGTGAGAGAGCGATTGGGGGAGGGGCAGAGAGAGAGGGAGAATCTCAAGCAGGCTCTGTGCTGTCAGCACAGAGCCTAACGTGGGGCTCGAATCATAAAACCATGAGATCATGACCTGAGCCAAAATCAAGAGTCAGGCATTTAACCAACCAGGCACCCCAATGATGTGGAAATTTTAAAATGTACTTATAAATAATATGTAGTTCAAAAATAAATAACAATGGGAAAAAATAATAAACTGACATAATTAAAACACAATATAGCAAACTTATGATTTAATATGTTTTATTATTTTCACAAAATCTTGCTTCAACATAGCCAAAATAGTTCCTAGAGGGAAATTTATAGCCTTAAATGCAAACATTATAAAAGAAAAATTTTAATTAATGAACTGAGCATCCAATTCAAGAAGTTAGAAAAAGAATGGCAGAGTAAACCCAAATAAAGTAAAAGGAAAGAAATAATTTAAAAGCAACACCAGGGACGCCTAGGTGGCTCAGTCAGTTAAGTGTCCAACTCTTGATTTCGGCTCAGGTCATGATCTCATGTTCGTGAGACCGAGCCCCACGTCAGGATCTCTACAGACAGCACAGAGCCTGTTTGGGATTCTCTCTCTCTCCCTCTCTCTCTGCCCCTCCCCTGTTCACATGTGTGTTCACTGTCTCTCAAAATAAATAAACATTTTAAATAAATTAAAAATTAAAAAATTAAAAGAAAAAAAAATACACCAGAGAGTAAAATGTAACAAAGAAAACAAAGAAATAATGGAAAAACACAATGAAATCAAAATGAATTGGTTCTTTGAAGCAATTAATAATTAGATATATTTCTTGCAAATATCAAGAAAAAAATGAGGAAATTATAAGTAAACAATAATAGAAATGAAAATAACTGTAGACCTAGTGGTGATTTTAAACATTTCCACCCATAAATCTAAAAGAGATTAAATAGATAATCTCCCAGAAAAATATAAAACAACAAACTGACTTAGAAGAAATTGAAAACCTGAATTAAATCAGCAGTGAAAAACTCACACTCAAAATACACACACACGCACATTCTACCAAGACTTCAAGGACCAGATCATCCCTATTTTATATCATCTGTATAGAAGGAAAACTATTATGGCTTAAGAAGAGAAGTGGCCAAAGAAAAAAATAGGGCGGTGTCTAGAAACCTAAACCAAAGGAAGAAACAGTTCTCAGGAAGGTGGAGAGCTTGCAGACCCCACATACTTCCTGGCTGAAGCATTCCTCACCCCGTAAGGGACACGCATCTGTATTGCTCCCTATCTCTCCCCTTCATGGTGCTGCAGTAATGGCCTTTACTAAAAATTTTAGGGGAGCCTGGGTGGCTCAGTCAGTTAAGCGGCCGACTTCGGCTCAGGTCATGATCTCGCGGTCCGTGAGTTCGAGCCCCGCGTCGGGCTCTGTGCTGACAGCTCAGAGCCTGGAGCCTGTTTCAGATTCTGTGTCTCCCTCTCTCTGACCCTCCCCCGTTCATGCTCTGCCTCTCTCTGTCTCAAAGATAAATAAATGTTAAAAATAAAATAAAAATAAAAATTTTACATTTGTCTTTGAGATTATTTGGTCAATTTCTGATTCTGTCACTGGTGTGTCAATTACATGAGGGCAGAAACCACATGTTTGTTTGGTTGGTTGTTTCATCTTTGTGATCCATTACCTGGCATAGAATGTATGTGCAAAAAATTCTTGTTGAGAGAAGAGTGGAATTTGGGAGGTCAATGTGCCCTCAGGCCCCCTGAAATTTCAAACTTATACTTGTGGATAGAATTGTCAAGGAATATAGCTGAGGATGGACCATCTAATACTCAGCAAGTAACACTCACTTAAGTGCCAGGAGATGCTAGGAGCTGGAGATGAGAAACTGAAAAGTGGTCAGAGGTTGGAAGAAATGCCCACAAATGCTTGGTCCCCTTTGACTGAGGAGTCCCAAGAATGCAAATTATAGAAGTGGAAAGTGAGTGCACCCCACTGTGCTGCCCACTTGGCTACGTGGTCTCTTAAAGAGTGGCTGGGAAGGAGGACCTAAAGTGGTGGGTCGGGGGGGAAAGGAGGGGGTGGTGTCATCAAAGAAAGGCAGGAGTGGAGGACAAAGGAATGGAATGGGGGACAAAGAAGGCTAGAAAAACTAAGGCATTTGGATATTAAAGATCAGGATCAGTGATTTCTGATGCCTATGTAATGTAACAGAACTTCCTTCTAATGAAAGATCTTGCAGAGAATTTGTTCCTGTGAGTACTTTGACTGATAGATTTATAAAGGGCCGAGACTGATTTGGAGATTAGGAGCTGAAGACAGATGAGGTATGCTGCCAGACAGAACATTTCTGAAAGGCAGACTGTGACAGAAAGGGCAGGGTGGGGTAGGGGCGGTGTCAGCAAGATAGTGCCTTTACCGCCTTGTAAGGTAGCAAGGTCACTGATTAATCTCTGGGGTGGGAAGGACCATTGAGAACAAGAATATCCAAAATACAATTTTAGGTTGTATCTTTATGATATATAAACCTTCAGGGGTGCCTAGGTGGCTTACTTGGTTAAGTGTCCAACTTTGGCTCAGGTGATGATCTCACAGTTCATGAGTTCAAGCCCCACATTGGGCTCTTTGCTGTCAGCACAGAGCCCACTTCAGATCCTCTGTCCCCATCTCCCTCTGCCCCTCTCCCATTTGCTCTCATGCTCTCTCTCTCTCTCTCTCTCTCTCAAAAATAAACATTAAAAAAAAAAAAACCTTCTGGGCGCCTGGGTGGCTCAGTCGGTTGAGCATCCGACTTCGTCTCAGGTCATGATCTCACAGACCATGAGTTCGAGCCCCGCGTCGGGCTCTGTGCTGACAGCTGGGAGCCTGGAGCCTGACTCAGATTCTGTGTCTCCCTCTCTCTCTGCCCCTGCCCCACTCACACTCTGTGTCTCTGTCTCTCAATAATAAATAAACATTTTAAAAATCTTTTTAAAAAAACAAAAAACCTTCAGTAAAAGTTTTGCCACACCTAACAAGCTTCTGTTTATAGCTGGTTTGGAAAATTCAAGAAAGCCCTGTGTCTCAAATTTGGAACCTGTGCGAGCAGAGGTAAGGCAACAGCCAGGTGCACAGAAGCAGGAACAGGACTTTAGCTGAAAGAGGAGTCAGAACGAGAGGTGACCATAACAGCTGACCCACTGAAATTTATCCAGTAGACAGTCCTGTCTCCTCCCCACTCTGCCCAGGACCTGCCCTGCTTGGAAGCTGAGCAGTGTCTTACCTAGATGTCGAGGAGGAGAGTGGCCCCAGCTGACATCCAGGCTATGGTCACTGCTCCAGATCGAGAGTTTAGTCAGGCCCTCAAAAGTAATGAAAATCAGGGGTGCCTGGCTGCCTCGGTCGATAGAACATGTGACTCTTGATCTCAGGGTTATGAGTTCAGGCCCCACACTGGGCATGGAGCCTACTTAAAAAAAAAAAAAAAAAAAAGTAACAAATATCACCAAAAGAAAAGTCTTCTGTGGGCCTGTCTCTGGAGATGCAAGAGAAGGAAGGAGATGTTGAGAAGAGAATATGTATCTCTGTGCCAGCAGGTGTGGAGAGAAGCTGCACCCCAAAAGAGAATGTGGTAGTAGAAGATTCTGAAGGAGAGGTCAGCAGGTTGCACTCACAGGGTCTGTGGACAAAAGGAAGGAACTGTCCAGGGAGCCAGTCCAGGAAAGGCCAAGACTCGCCAGAAATTGATGCAAACAGCACAGCAGGCAGGAGATGAGGTCATTCCATTTGCCCAGAGGAAAGTGAGGTCGAGAAAGCTGGCTTTCCTCCTCCTGGCCAGGGTACTCCAGGACCGCCAGGCAGACCCTGCTCCTGCCCTTGCCCCCACGGAGAGGGGACGATGGGCCCTAGCTCAGAGCACGGAATCCTCCCTCGCATGGCTGAGCAGCTCGTGACTAGTCAGTCCTCCCAGGGCCCCCAATTCCCTTTTGGGTAAGTTCTCTGTAAAGGTCCCAACTGCCCATTGTTCCTGCATGGGGTCATCCATCCCCACAGGCCCCCACCTCCCCATGCCCACCAAGGTTTAAGATTCACAGTGAAGACAGTGACCATAATCTGGGGAGCGGCAGGACTGGTAGTGACGGCACAAGCCTCAGATCCCACGGTTCACACTCTGAGGTGGGAATTCAGGCACCCTGCCAGATAGTGGAAAGGATGGTTGGGTACAAGTCATTCTTCAGATCACACTCATACGTGGCTTCCCACTTGGGAGGACCCTCTTGAAGAGAAGAGGGGGCTGGGGAAAGGCGGGAGGATGGAAAATATGAAGAGAAAGGAAACCAGGGCGAGAGAGAGAACAGACCTAACAAGTGAGATCACAGAAGTGTGACATTTTATGGGCAGAGCGGAAAACAACTGCAAGTCCCCTGAATGAAACGTGGCCTGGAGAAATAAGCCATGTGTTCCCAGGACTCAGAGGGAAAAGCCCAGCTAGCTCTAACATCCCCAGATCAGCCTTTCTAGGAGGACAGAGGAAGGAGGAGTCTAAGACCCAGAGGAGTCTAACCCCACATGACAAAGCTGGGAAGGGAAATGCCCCAGGTGCTCCAGGACGCCAGGGATGGACACAGCTGGAGGTGGGGGTGGGAAGGGAGGGTAAAGATGCGAGTAAGGTGAGGAAGGAGGGTCAATGGACAGGCGTGATCCCCGTCCCACAGGTTGTCAGGAAGATTAGATGAGATCACATGTCATTTTCTTGCAGAGTCCGGCAGAGAGGGAACCGGTTTAAATCCCTTGTTTGCAGTTCTGAACAATTCTGTAGCAGTCTTTTGGCCATAAAACCAGACCTCGGTTGATGCAAGGGTTAGTTACAGTCCTATCCATCCCCACTTAATTTTTTTTTTATTTTTTATTTTTTAGAGAGAGAGAAAGAAAGCGGGGGAGAGGGGCAGAGGAAGAGAGAGACAAAGAATCTTGGGCAGGCTCCATGCCCCAGCACAGAGCCTGACACAGGGCTCGATCCCACAACCGTGAGATCATGACTCTGGGATCATGACCCGAGCCAAAATCAAGAGTCAGCTGCTCAACTGCTCAACTGAGCCTCCCAGGTGCCCCAACCCTCACTTAGTTTAAATATTCAATAGTTTTGCTACAGAAATGTTGTGCTTGAGTGTGAGTGCTACCCCGGCCCCATGAGGCATCTTGTGGTGCTAGCTTCTCCCCCAAGTCTGAAAAATTCTGAGTTCAGAAACTTATCTGACCCCAACTGTTTCAGATAAAGGTTTGTGGGCCTGTACTCAGTTCAGGCTCCCCTTCCTCCTCTAAACCATCAAGAGCTTGTAAGCTGTGAACAGGGGGTGATGTGGGCATAACGTGTACAAGTGCGTGAATAGGAGAGGTCAGTGCCCCACGCATTCAACGTTGGGTAAAAGAGGACAGCACGAATGGGTTAAGTTCTTAGCGAGCACAGAGGCCAGCGTGTTGGAGGTGGTGGATGCCTTTGAAGAGCAGCAAGTCTTCTGACAGAGCGTGCCCTTTAATGCTCTCCCCACACCCAGCACCCAGCACCCAGCACATGGAAAAGGGGGAGGGGGTGGAAGTCACTGCTTTGAGAAAAAAAACAGCCACCAGAGAGCTTCAGCTGCCATCAAAGGTTGGCTTGCCACCTGAAACCAGCAACTCGAAGAGCACCTACAGCTGCTGCCCAGGAGGTGCAGAGAGCAGGCGCCCGCACCCAGCTGGGGGCAGCAGGTCCGCAGAGCCCAGAGGTCAGTGGCTGGAGTGCAGAAAGAGCTCCCCTGGGCAAGAGCCATGGCCCGGCCACCCCCCTGCTGGCTGTGGATTCTGGGGACCCTGGCGGGGCTCTCGGCTACCCTGGCCCCCCAGTGCTGTCCAGAGAAGCATTACTGGGCCCAGGGACAACTGTGCTGCCAGATGTGTAAGCCAGGTAAGAGAGGAGCCCTTGCCAGGGGTTTGGGGTGAAGGGCAGTGGAGAGCGCATCTGAGTTCCAGCAAGGAGAGGAATCCGGTACCACCTTGAAGAGGGCAGAGAAGTGGCCTTCCTTGGGCCTTGACCCAGACCTCTGCTCACAGGGACTTTCCTGGTGAAGGACTGTGACAGACACGGAGAGGCTGCTCAGTGTGATCCATGCATACTGGGGGCCTCCTTCTCACCAGACCACCACATCCGGCGCCACTGTGAGAGTTGTCGGCATTGTAACTCTGGTGAGATGGGCAAACCTCTGGGGGATCAAGGTGGCAGAGCCGGGGATGGAGAAGCAAAGAGGAGGGAGGTCAGAGCTTGTCACTTCAAGGCTACTGCAAGTGGAGCCAATGCTGGGAAATGGGGTGCCCTGGGCAGGGCACATATTGATGTGGAGAGAACTCTAGCGTTACAGGGAATGGGGTAAGCAGAATTTGGGGAGCTGCGGAGAATGGGTGCACAACTCAGATCATGACAATATAAAGGGGGAAGTGAAAAAAAAGGGAGGTGGTCCTAGGTCCCAGATTTCAGGTGAGCAAACCCCCATTGATGAATTGGCTGTGTCTGAAGTGCACATTCATTTGGAACTTGGAGTACATCTTTCTTTCTTTCTTTCTTTCTTTCTTTCTTTCTTTCTTTCTTTCTTTCTTTCTGTATTTATTTGAGAGAGAGAGAGAACAGAGGAGAGGCAGAGAGAGGGAGAGAGAGAATCCCAAGCAGGCTCCACAGTCAGCACAGAGCCCAATGTGGGGCTTGAACTCACGAACTGTGAGATCATGACCTGAGCTAAAATCAAGAGTCAAACCCTTAACCAACTGAGTCATCCAAGCACCCCCTCTCTTTTTTTTTTTAATATTTATTTTTATTTATTTTGAGAGAGAGAGAGAGAGAGTGCAGGGGAGGGGCAGAGAGAGAGAGAGGGAAAGAGAGAATCCCAAGCAAGCTCCAAGCTGTCAGTACGGAGCCCAACTCAGGGCTCAATCTCACAAACCATGAGATCATGGTCTGAGCCAAAATCAAGAGCTGAAGGCTCAACTGACTGAGCCACCCAGGTGCCCCTACGGAAATAACAATACCAGCCAGTCGAGTAACATCCTTTCTTTCTTTTTTTTTTTTTGCACAACAGCCAATTTAGGAAAATGAATATGTATGTGGCCTATATTTCTGGTTTATTTTGTAATTTTATCTTTAAAAAATTTTTTTAATGTTTATTTATTTTTGGGAGACAGAGAGACAGAGTGCAAGCAGGGGAGGGGCAGAGAGAGAGAGAGGGAGACACAGAATCTGAAGCAGGCTCCAGGCTCTAAGCTCCATCCGAGCTGTCAGCACAGGGCCTGACGTGGGACTCAAACCCACGAAGCGCAGGATCATGACCTGGGCTGAAGTCGGATGCTTAACTGACTGAGCCACCCAGGCACCCCAGTAATTTTATCTTTTTTAAATGAAGAAGTAACATGTGCAGCTGATGTGAATTCTTTTATTATTTCTGCATCTTAGCTAGAATTTCAGAATCTGTGTGCCAGCCCAGATAGAGCAGCAGACTTTAAAGTGGTCCCTTGGGGCACCTGGGTGGCTCAGTCAGTTGCACATCCAACTTCAGCTCAGGTCATGATCTCACAGTTCGTGGGTTCTAGCCCCACATCGGGCTTTGCACTGACAGCACGGAGCCTGCTTGGGATTCTCTCTCCCTCTCTCTTTCTCTGGTCTTCCCCCTCTCTTTTTTTCTCTCTCTCAAAATAAGTAAATATTAAAAAATAAAAATAAAAACAAACGAAAAAAGGTTTGCCATTGCAAATAAGTCAAAAAAAAACACAACATCTCAAATACACAAGAAGTATTCCTCAGTCCACTCAACTTAAAAATATATTAATGGATGCTTTTCTCTTCTTGTCAGCAACCCCAGCAGGGTTGGAATTATTTATTTATTTTTGATGTTTATTTATTTTGAGAGAGAGAGAGAGTGAACACAAGCAGGGCAGGGGCAGAGAGAGTGGGAGAGAGAGAATCCCAACCAGGCTCCATGTTCAGCACGGAGCCCTACTCAGGGCTTGATCTCAGGAACTGTGAGATCATGACTGGAGCCAACACCAAGAGTAGGATGCCCAACCGACTTAACCACACAGGCACCCCTGGAATTATTTTAGTCAAAGTCCACCCACTCATTCTGCAGGCCCCGCCAAAAGGCCTTTTCCCAATACTGAACCAGCCTGAACTCCCTTTGCTGTGTTCCAGACCAGGCGATTCAGACTCAGCCCATAGGCCCCAAAACTCTCAGGCAGCAATTGGCTGAGGGACTCCAGGTGACGGTGGCCAGGGGTGAGGCTGAATGAGTTTGGCCCCCTCTGGACCTCAGTATTCCCATGGGTAAAATGGAAAAGTGCTTGAAATTCGCCTGGAATTTGGGGTACAGGTTATACAAGGTGAAAAGAATTCCCAGGTCTCTGGATACTCATCACTAAAAACAATGGCACGCCTTCCATTGTAACCAAGCTCAGCCCCCTCCTTAACCCTTCTCTTGCCTTTGGGCAGATACCCTCCTGCCCACCCCCTCCTGGGTCTGAGGTGATCTTCCTCACCTTTGCCTACCTCTTCTCCTCTCCCCTATCACTGTTCTCTTCTTGCAGATCCTTGTCCAGGCTGGCTCACAATTCTTGGTAAGCCACAAGGAAACCAAATTCTAGTAGCAACTACGAGTCAAAATTCAGAAAGAAGCAGCCCTAGGGGCCTAAGGATGGGAAGAAGGAATTTGTGTCCCTCTCCCTTTCCTCACAAAAAGCACATGCTAAAGGAATATTAGAGTACTAGTAGGCATCTTCGACATCTGCCAGCCTTCCTTTCTGCACCCCTCCTTGCCTGTGGGGGCTCTTCTCCCTGGTTCCCCATGAGTGCACTGTCCTAAGGTCCCACCAGTCCATGGGCAAACCTGGCCCACGTCTGGTGCCAATGCCTTCCCCAGAATCACCCTCCTCTTCTTAACCCCAACCACCTGTGAGTCCAACCCAGACTAGAACCCCTCACATCCTCCTCCTCTAGTATAATTTATTGGCAGTCATTCAGCACCCAACCTCTACACTTGAATAACATTTCTATTTAAAAGGCAAAGTAGGGGCACCTGGGTGGCTCAGTCAGTTGAGTGTCCGACTCCAGCTCAGGTCATGATCTCACGGTTTGTGGGTTTGAGCCCTGCATCGGGCTCTGTGCTGACAGCTCAGAGCCTGGAGCCAGCTTCAGATTCTGTGTCTCCCTCTCTCTGCCCTCCTCTGTTTGCACTCTGTGTCTCTGTCTCTCAAAAATAAATAAACATTTAAAAAAAATTTTTTTTAAAGGCAAAGTGTGTTAGTAATGAAGTAAATCTCTAGTAAAGTTAAAAACCTATCAGGGGGCCACCTGGGTGGCTCAGTTGCTTAAGTGTCCAACTCTTGATTTCAGCTCAGGTCATGATCTCATGGTTTGTGGGTTTGAGCCCGCATCGGGCTCTGCACTGCCAGCTCAGAGCCTGCTTGAGATTCTCTCTCTCCCTCTCTTTTTGCCCCTCCCCCCTCTCAAAAATGAACATTTAAAAACAAATTAAAAAATAAAAACCTATCAGGGACCATAGCAGCACTATTCCTGATTGCTTAAAAACTGGACACTACCCACGTGCCATTTGCAGTAGAATAGATAACTGAATCATGGGAAATTCATACAGTGGAATACTATACAGCAGGAGAAGGAATAGCCTATGGTTACAATGTGGATGAATTTCACAAAGACTGAATAAGAGTGCCTGATACAAGTAAGCACACACGCATGACTACACAAATGTATTGCAAAATGAACTCGCAGTGTTAGGAAGTCAGGCTAGATGGTGGTTATGTGTGGGTGGGAGGAGGTAGTGACTAGAAAGGAACTCTGCTTCTCTTGTCTATGGGTCCAATTTGTAGCAATTCTCAAGCTTGATGCTTCTGATCAGTGTACCTCTCTGTAAGTAAATTACACTTCAAGAAGTTATAAAAGTATCAGTGAATAAGAGAGAAAATCATGCAGGCTGTTTCTACTTTTTCCAGTTTGCATTTCCGAAGCATGAATTTTCTAAAAGGTCTAAATTTTTCCTTTCATGGCAATAGTAATAAAGGTAGAGGCACTAGGTGACAGCGAGGGAGGGGCAGGCCCTTGTGTAGATGGGGCAGGAGTTCCGGGAGCCGGGTCTGGGACGGCAGCTCAAGATAGGATTTGGCGAGCGCGCCTTGCAGGTCTCTGAGGCCTGAGCTTCTCGTGTTCCTCCTGCCCTCCTCTGTCCCCAGGTCTCCTCATTCGAAACTGCACCCTCACCGCCAATGCAGAGTGTGCCTGTCCCAAGGGCTGGCAGTGCAGGGACAAGGAGTGTACCGAGTGTGATCCTCCTTCAAACCCCTCACTGACACCTCGTCCATCTCAGGCCCCAGGCCCACACCCACAACCCACCCACTTACCTTACGCCAAAAGTAAGTTCCAGGCAACACTTTGTCCAGTCACAGGGATAAGGGTCACCCCCGCCCCCAACCAGCACCCTCCCCACATAAGTTGCCTGGCCAGCTGGTCAGCCTTCCCATCTCACCCAGCGCCTCTTAGGCCTCAGGCCTTCATTCAGCCCAGGCTTGTGCCCTAGGAGGTGCCCTGCTGCTGCTCACCCTGTCTCTTTTTCTAGAGATGCCAGAGGCCGGGACAGTCCGGCAGGTGCAAACTCTAGCTGATTTCAGGTGGCTGCCTGCTCCAGCTCTCTCTACCCACGGACCACGTGAGTTTCCTCCCCATTCTCCACCCCCAGAGAGAATGCATACAAGAGAGGGAAGTCAGCCAGAAAGCTCCTGGAGTAGGAGTAAGAAGTAGGAGAAGCAGAATCTAAGGATTAGGAAAGGACTTAGTCCAATGGTAGCAGTGGGGATCGGGGTGAGAGAGAGATGGCAGATGGGTAACAGGAGGCCTGGGCTGAGGAGAGTCGAGACCTAGGCCCTCCCCCAAAACACTTGTGTGGCCCCTGTCTACCACAGCCCAAAGGTCCCTGTGCAGCACAGACTGCATCCGCATCTTTGTGGTCCTCTCTGGAATGTTTCTTGCTTTCACCATGGTCGGAGCCCTGTGCCTCCATCAACAAAGAAAAAATGGACTAAGTAAGAGACAAAATGCAGGTCTCCAGTCCTGTCCCTGCACCCCACCCTACTTCCTTAGCCCCACCACCCATGCCTGGAACCTCTCGGAAGCCTCCCTCGCACCATATTTACCAACCCTTGCTCCCGCCTTCTCTCTCGCCTCTTCGTCGGCACCCCCTGACAGCCTCCCCCAAGCTAACCCTCCTTTCACCACCCCCCACCTTTACTGCCTCTGATTCTCCTCCTGCAGACAAAGAAGAAAGTCCAGTGATGCCTGCAGAGCCTTGTCCTTACAGCTGCCCCAGGGAGGAAGAGGGGGGCGCCATCCCCATTCAGGAAGACTACCGAAAACCAGAGCCTGCTTCCTACCCCTGAGCGTGCTCGCCTTGGGAGGTGGGGAGGTCATCACTACAATAAAATCCCAGCCTCAGTCCCACCCCATAGGCCACCCAGGCCGATGAGCCGAATGAGACCTGGCACCCCCGGTTTCAGTACCATCCTCTTATCAGGACCCTTTCCTGTGTGCAGACTTGAGAACGTGCCTTTTGGAGACTGGCAGTGACAAGGACACGAGGGGATGCGGTGGAGGGTGGGTCACAGGAGCCCGAGTGTGCCCTGGCTCAGCCGGCTTCGCCCCTGCGCTGCACTGGAGGGCTGAGGCCCTAGCTGGAAAACACACTTCTGCCTACGAACCCCCACGTGCTGTATCACTGACGTAGAAATTCGGCAAAATAAAGTGACGGCCAGCCACACACCGATGCTCTCCGCGCGCGCTCTGAAATTCAATCTCTGGGCGCCAGCCACTCCCAGATCCGGGATCTGAAGGAGGAGCTCTCTCCTGGGCAGGCTGGTGCTAGGGGCCCGCCCCAGTCGCCGAAGGAGGACCGCCAGGGGGTGTGGCACCAACCGAAAATGAAGAAAGGTTCCCAGGCTCCTGGGGATCCTGCTTCTGGCTTCGGTCTCTGCCTCCCCCCACCCCCTCCCTTACTTCAGCTCCGCTCTCTTGGGTGGGGGGTCCAAGGATGCATGCCGTTGAAGTCAGGTCTTGACAGAACGAGAGGATTTGAGGGAGGCGGGGGAAGAAAGGAGAACCGTGATCACGACGCTGGCACGCGCGCCTAGTTAGTGGTTTCACTCCCAGGCAGAAGCAGCCGCGGTGACACTCGAAGTGAAAGCGAAAGAGGAGGAGGCCAAGGGCTGGAGAGAAAGCTACAGGCCAGAAAGGGTGGTTCGGAGAGCCCCCTCTTCTCCAGCCGGGACGCACCCGCCGGAGCAGTGGGGAAGGACGGCGGGGCGGGAGGGGTGGCAGCGCAGCCCCCATGGGCGCGGGGCAGGGCTGGTGCCTGCTGCTCTGCCTGGCCCTGTCCCGAGTGGCGGCAGACCCAGGTGAGCGGGGAGCGCCGGCCGGAGTGGGGGGAGGGGGAGGGAAGAGGAGGGTGGGGGTGTTGGACCCAGGGCGCACCAGGGACCCACCCACCCCGAGATTCCAGAAGGGGAAGGGGGTGGGGGGAGGGGGACGGCTTCCAGCAGCCTCCTAAGCCCAACAGGAGAAAGGCTGGCAAAATAAGGAACCAATGGTGTTGGGGAGGAGGCCGCAGCCTGTGGGAAAGGGCAAAGGAAGAGAGGCCTCCTGGGGGATGCGGTGGGGGGCCTAGTGGAGAGGGCACTGCCTGGGAGCAGACACCTTCCCAAGCGGAAAGCTGGGAAATCCCCGGGAGGTGTGCCCTGGAGGTGGGGGAGGGGCAGGCCACCTGTAACCGCAGAAAGCTGAGTAGACCCAGTGGGCTGGCTGGGAAATTGTGCCAACTCCCCTCGCCACACGGGCGGCCTGTCTCCTCTCCCAGTGGTAATTTTGCTCATTTATGTGCTTTTGCCAAGAATTCCTTTGACTGAAGAGGGAGTTTTTTGGCTGGCAGTTGTAATGAGAATAAAAACATAAACTCTCCTGAGCAATGTAAATCAGGACTTCAATTCATACCAGGTATGTGCCTGGACTAGCAGGTGCTTCCCAGAAAGCTGGTTTGGGGGTGACGAGAGAAGGACACAGAGACAGCTAGGACCCTGGATGACAACTTCTACACCTTCCTTGATGACTCCACAGTTGGGGTGCGAGGCGAGTACAGAAGCAACTCTCTGGGCAAGAGGGTGCTCACTCCTGTCTTTAACCTGCAGAAGAAAGGCAGTGGCGGGAGGTGGATGTGGTCCTAGACTGCTTCCTGGTGGAGGAAGACAGGCACCCTGGAAGTCTTGCCAGCAGTAGGACCACGGTGGAGGCCTTGCTCGTGCTGAGGCAGGTACCAGTGCTGGATGATGGCTCCCTGGAAGCCTTCACTGATTTCCAAGGGGGCACACTGGCCAAAGACAACCCACCTGTTACCTTCGAGGCCTCAGGTAAGAGCCCTCCGCCCTATGTCTCAATCTTTCTGGGCTCCCTCCGCTGGGACGGCGCAGTTCCTGAGGACACCCACCGCACCTGTTTCCCATGGACCCAGGTGTTCTCAATCCAACTAGACCTCTGTGCTGCCCTTCTCCCCCAGTGAACTTGGTACAGATTCCTCAAGCCGAGGCCTTACTCCATGCTGACTGCAACGGGAAGGAGGTATCCTGTGACATCTCCCACTATCTCCTCCAGGCCACTGAGAAGAAAGCTTCGTTCATTGCCAACGTGCAGGTACCCGGAGGGGGACCTAGTGTCTCCATGGTGATGAAGGTTCTCAGGGATGCTGAGAATGGGGCTGTTTTGCACCCCACACTGAAGCTGCCCCTGAGCCCCCAGGGGATGGTGCAGACTGCAGGTGAGAAAATTAAAAGTAGCAGAAATAAAGTTGTGGGTTTTTTCAAGTAGGCAGCTTATGGGGGACTAGAAGAAGGAAGGGAATAAGTACACTTCCATCCACATCAGTCATCTCAGGGTGTCCCCTAGCCTCAGTCCTTTCTCCTAAAGACCCAAAGGATTGGACTGGGATCATTTTCACCTCCCTTGTGTGAGGAAATGACATGCGAGGCTCTGTTCACGTACGCTGTCCATAGCAGTCTTATTAAACCAAGCACCAGTTGTATCTCGGTGAAAGCCAGCCTGTTCTGGTGCTTCAAGATGATTAGAGCGACGCACATGCAGGATTTGTTCATTAACTCTTATTAGCAAAACCTGGTTCTTGCCCTTTCCAACCTGGCACATCCCAGAGGACACAGGAAATTGAGAACATGATGATAGGCTTCTCCAGAGCTCCTCAAATCCAGTATTTTGCCTCTAAAAAGAGGACAACCAAGTCCAGAGATTAGGGGGCTAGCCTCTTATCCTTAGAAAGCCCCAGAAGACTCAACCTAACTTTACCCTGCCACAGCAGAAAAGAGGGGTTCTCATGTCTGTCCAGTGTCAGCCATAGTCCTAGCATGGCTTAGGGGGAATACCTAAGCCATGCTAGGGTATTCCCCCTTTGGGGGAGGTATTCCCCCCCCCCGTCTTTCTTCCTTTTGTAGGGATATTTCAAACCTACAAAAAGGTAAAAGAATAATGTAATGAGCACCTGTATACCATTCACCCAATTATTTTTTAATGTTTATTTATTTTTGAAGGAAAGAGAGATAGAGCACGAGCAGGGGAGGGGCAGACAGAGAGGGAGACACAGAATCCGAAGCAGGCTCCAGGCTCCGAGCTGTCAGCACAGAACCGACACGGGGCTCGAACTCACCTGCCATGAGATCATGACCTGAGCCGAAGTTGGTAGCTTAACCTACTGAGCCACCCAGATGCCCCTGTATCAACCAATTATTAATGTCTTGCCGCATTCTCTCTCTTGATAGATGAAAGGATAGGTATCCCCCCCTGAACTGAAAGTAAATTGCAGACATTCCAACACTTCACCCCAAATGTTTCCATGTATGTCATGTATTGGCTCATAACACAAAGTTTATAACCAAAAACAAGGATATTCTTTCATAATCACAAAACCATCACCTTGGCAGCAAACCAAGGTGGGGAGCAGTCTAGGGTGGTGCAGGCAATAAGGGAGTACAGTGTGTAAAGACTTTAAGAACATATTCTCACCGTTACATCACCACCATATTGACAATCTTGAACACTATCAGTGATAAAACACTCCTCCCTGCCAAGGCAGTCCATTCCTACCATTACTTGGTACACCACTGAGCGTTAGACTTAAGAAATGTTCTTTAATGTTCATTTATTTATTTTGAGAGAGAGAGGGAGAATGGGCGCATGTGCGCACATACAAGTGGGAAAGGGCAGAGAGAGAATCCCAAGCAGGCTCCATACCGTCAGTGCACAGTTGGACGTGGGGCTTGAACTCATGAACCATGAGATCATGACCTGAGCCGAAGTCAAGACGCTTAACCGACTGAGACACCCAGGTGCCGCCAGACTTAAGAAATTTTAAAATTGATGCAATAGTACTGTCAATATAGAGTCCAAGTTCAAATTTCTCCAGTGGTCCCACTACTGTTCTAGTTTGTTTTTGTTTTAAGTCCAGGATTCAAACAAGGGTCATGCATTCAGTTGTCCTGTGCCTTTAGCCTCCTTTACTCCAGAACAGTCTTTTCCTAGCATTGACATTTTGAAGAGTCCAGGCCTGCTGTCTTGTAGAGTATCCCACCATTTGGATGTGTCTGATTGTTTTCCTCATTAGATTCAGCTTCAGCATGTTTGGCACAAATACTACCACTGGGTGCTTTTTAAATCTCTTATTCCTATTTAGTCTTCGCAGCAGCTTTGCCTTAAGCAGATGACCTTGGCAACCCTTACTGCCTTGCCCAAGGTCACAGAGCTAGTAAGTGGAAGAAGCAGGGTTCCAAAGCTTTTGCTGCTATTCCAGTGGTCTTACCTGAGGGTCAATGGCAACACATAATTTTGCATGTGTAATTTTCTGGTGGGAAGTCCATAGCTTTCGTCAGATTATCCGGGGGTAAGTGACTCCAAAATAGTTAGGATTACCATGTGTGCCATGCTGCTTTTCCACAGCACCATTTCTTTGTGGTTCCATCTTTTTTTTTTTTTTTAATTTATTTATTTTGAGAGAGAGAGAGAGAGCACAAGCAGGGGAGGGGCAGAGAGAAGGAGAGACAGAATCCCGAGCAGGCTCCACACCATCAGTGCAGAACCCAACGTGGGGCTTGAACTCATGAACTGTGAGATCATGACCTGAGCCATGATCCAGGGTCAGATGCCTAACTGTGCCACCCACGTGCCCCATTTTGTGGTTGCACCTGATGGAAAATGTCCAGGAAGGAGGCAGGGACAGGCATACGCCCACAACATGCCCACAGCTTAGCGATCAGGTGGACTCGAGGAGGAAGTAGCCCACAGTCACCCTTCTTTTTCTCACTATAGTGGAGCTCCAAGTGACAACACAGACCCCATTGCTGAATTTCCTGCTGGGGTCCTCAGCCTCCCTGCACTGTGGCTTCTCCGTGGCCCCGGGCTTAGACCTGACTGGCGTGGAGTGGCGGCTGCAACATAAGGGCCATGGCCAGCTGGTATACAGCTGGACCACGGGGCAGCGGCAGGCCAAGCGGGAGGGTGCCTCCCTGGAGTCAGAGCAGCTACTCCTGGCCGGGGATGCCTCCCTCACCCTGCCTAGCCTCACCCTGAAGGACGAGGGGACCTACATTTGCCAGATCACCACCTCTCTGTACCAAGCCCAACAGATCGTCCAGCTCCACGTCCAAGGTGAGGTCATTTTCGGTTCTCCAAGGAGAGGGGAAGGGATATGCCTATGGAGGTGTTTTCCAGGACAGCATCCAACACAAGGGCAATTTTCTGAGAAGCAGGCTGAATGGCCACAACCTAACTGCCATCTCCATCCTAGAAGTGCAGACTGTTCTCTGTCAGACTCCAGGATAATTCCAGTACGCAATTTCCCAGCCCAGGAGCCTGCTGCCCTGCCCTGGCTGGCTGTCTCCAAGTACCTCCATCCTCTGGAGCACATCCTAAGAAGGAGCAGCGGCAAACCATGGAGGGGCTGTCTGACTGGCAGGAGTATTTCATCACTGACGTCCTTTAAAATCGCCAGCTTACAGTGACAATAAGAAGCCAACCTTTCGTTGGTTTTCCTATTGCTTTTCAATTACCTGTGGAAGGCGCACCCCTCCTGGCCCGCATCTAGGGTGGACCCATTACAGCCCCCTTGGCACTCCACTGAGCTCCCACAACCCGCCCTCACTCCCAGCAGGAAGAGAATGCTTTGGGCAACTCTGCTGTCCGGCTGGATCCCTCTGGAATCTGATTCCTCGTTCTTTCTTCCAGCTTCCCCCAAAGTACAACTAAGCTTGACAAACAAAGCGCTGCCACCCACCCTCATCTGCAACATCGCTGGCTATTATCCTCTGGACATGACTGTGACGTGGATCCGAGAAGAGCCAGGTGGAGCCCCAGTCCCCGTCTCTGGGGCCTCCTTCTCCAGCCTCCGGCAAAGCACAGCGGGCACCTACAGCGTCTCCTCCTTCTTGAAGGCAGAACCTGGCCCTGAAGGCACCACTTACACCTGCCAGGTCACCCACATCTCCCTGGAGGAGCCCCTTAGGTCCACTGCCTGGGTTGCCCCACCAGGTACTAGGAGTGCCCTCTTTTCCCCACCTCCATACTTGGGCTCATGGCTCGCCTGCCCCCAGCTCATCTTTGGCCTTGTTCTGCTTCCCTCAGCACTTTGTTCAGCCTTGGCTCCTTTCCCAAGGTGGCAGCCTCCATAGCTGCCACCACATGCCGAGATGCATCATTACACCCCAGGTTCCAGGGTACCAGGCGATGTACTGACAGTGGGAGATCAAGGGTGAATTGTTCCTGCCCTCAAGGCGCTTAGTCAGGTTGGAGGGACTGACTAGGCAGTCACAGAGGACAGCCTGGAGGAGACATTCAAGCCAAGCTAGCTAGCTCAGCGGGAAGGGAACAGCTAAGATGGGAAAAAGGGCACATCTGACGGCCAAATTATAAGTCTAAGGAAAATGTGGGAACTGCACAGCTAGAGCCAAGGGTGTGTGGGAAAAGAAAGAAGTGGCTCTAAAGCTTGAAAGTAACTACATTTATTGAGCATTTACATGAATCAAGCACTCAGCTGTACGATTACATGTATTATCACAACTCCCATTTTACTGTTGAGCAAACTGGCACTTACAGATGTTAAGAAATTTGCCCAAAGTCACCTACCTCGTAAATGGTAAAAAAGAAAATATGAAAAATGGGCTCCCCTACAGCCTTCAACCCTCTCTGGCTATTAGTGGGTAGATCACAATGGGCCTTCGAGCTGGAATTTCATGCTGAAGTCACAGAATGTCATTGAAAGGTTTTCAACAAGAGATGCAAACATCCAGGAACACTGGGCATCATTTGGTGGCTGACCAGACTGCCAAGTTTCCCAAAAACTGGGAGTTTTGCCTCAGCTTACACCATTCCCCAGCTAGTCGCAAAATTCCAGTTTACCCGTCAACAATTAATCTAATCTAAATCGCTCTCATGAAGCAATTAAAAATGTCCCAGGGTGGGAAGAGGTAGGAAATCCCGTGTGGAGGAACACATGGACACCCGACAATCTTGAACAAGTATGAATACTACAGTGCGCCCAGTTCCTGGGCAAAAGCAGAACACTTGCTATGAGCTCCTTCACCAGTGATAGGGTGTCTGTCTGTCTCTCCCTCTCCTTCCCTCCTTCCCTCCTTTGTACCTCTTGCTGGGGATCTGGCTTGGGCTCAGAAAGGATTCCTGCCTACTAATTCCTGCCTATGCTGCTTTCAACCTACAGAGCAGAAAACGGCCTTTGGAGTCCTCTTGGCCAGCAGCCTCTTCCTTCTTACACTGTTGTTCCTGGGGCTCCAGAGATGGCCAGGTAAGCTCCTGCTGGTCCTTAGCCCTGCCCCAGCCCCTCTTCACCTGAAGATTAGCCAGCTGTAGCCCCCTCCCCACCCAGACCAAGGATGAAACCCAAGTGTCCCGAGTCCCGGCCCATCCCCCCACCATTTATGGGGTTACCCCAACTGAAACCAACCTCCTACCCCCTTGTTTTCCCCTAGCTCCCTCACCGAGGTCTGCCAAGACGCTGAGGCCCTCTGGGTAACCACTCTCCTGCCTCAGTAAGAAGAAAGAGTAGTCACATTCTCCCAGAAGGACCCTAAAAAGGCCTGAAGAAAGGCATGAGGAAGGCACAGGTCACAGGGGCTCGGGCTCGGGCTCTGTGCACGTCTCTGCCTTCCTTCATTGTGTCCCTGGGCTGAACACCAAAGGAGAAAACGTGAAGAGGTGAGAGGGTGGTAGGAAGGCAGAATGTCTGTGTGGAGGTTAAAAATAAGCCTGTGGTAGGAAAAGAAAATGGGAAGACATTAAGAAAGGAGAAAGTGAGGGGCCGGGGGGCAAAAGGGTGGGGGTTGGGCCATCACATGCAAACATTTGAACTCTGTCCAAATAAAAGCCCCTTGTGTCCTCAGAAACAAAGCTTTTCCACGTTGCCATCTTTCCCCACACTGGACCCAAATGAGCCCTGTCCCCAAGCCTAGCCATGCCGCCGACTCGCAGAGTGTTCAAGGTGTCAAACAAAGGCCCTCAGAGGCAGCCTTGGGGCTCCACGCCAGTTGCTCTGTGTACCCTTGAGCTGCAATTAAGGTTGTACCCCTTTAGACAGCTACCGGGCATTTCAGGATACCTACAAACTCCTCAGTCCCTCAACTGCAGGGGGAAGATGTCTCTTTTCATCCATTTCTAAATTGTGTCTGGTCAGCACAGTGGAACTCGGTGTAAGGAAACTACGTGAGGCTGCTGGGGAATGGGCGTGTTTGCTGAGGCCTCATCTTGGCACGCCCCCGGGACAGGCCGCGCAGCCTGGGGACCTAGGAAGGAGGTGGACAGGAGGTGTCTGAGAAAACCTGCAGTTGTTTGTGAGGTGATGTTCGAGATGCCCACTCAGCTTCCTGCCATCACTTCCTCTCGCTAGCACCTGGAAGAGTTGGGCTGCTCCGGGTACGAACAAGAGCAGAGACCACTTCCTGTGCCAACACACACATCTTTCATCTCGAGAAGACCACACGGCACACATAAGCCAGCCTTCCGGCCTCACACAACATCAGACTAGAGAAGGAAAACAACGCCCCACCCTGGCCCCTCCTCAGTGACTCCAACCCAAACAACAACCAAGTCAGCATAGTGGTAGGAATTTATATTTTTTGCCTTTGTTCAGAATACATGAGATTGGTAAATATGCCACATGCCTTTGGTGGAAGTACAACTGTTATTATTCTATACAAGTATGGGGTTGGGGGTAGGAAAAAAGACAGAGGTGATGACAGACAAACAGTGGAAACCCCACATCGCCTCATGGCAAACCAAAGAAGAAGGGGATGTGGGAAGCTTGGCTTCATTTGACTGCAAAGTCCCGGGGTTTGGTTGCATATTTGCTCATGCACATGGGTGGTTGGGGGGGCGGGAGGGGGGACAGCAAAGACACAGAAGAGGGTACAGGGTGGGGTGAGAAAGAAAGTAGAAGGGCAAACATCCCCAAAAGAACAAAGCCAACTACATCTGGTGAGCCTCAGAGGGACAGAAACCCAGGAAAGAATTCCTGTGACAGGGCTAGGTGGGCCAAGAGGGCGAATTGGCTCCAGGCTCGGGACACATCGAGGACACTGGTGGTTCTTCTCCAGCGGTGACCCCCTGCATTAGGCAAGGAGGAGCCCAGAGGAGAGTGGAGACCTTCGAGGGGGGCCGTTGGGAGGGTACACTGACTGCTTTCTTCCAGCTCTTCAGTCCTGCCCTGGGGCAGGACGAAGGGAATGTGGGAAAAGGGGGCAAAGGGAAAGGAAGGATGGTTTTGCGCAATGAAATGCTGCTGCGTGGAAAATGGCATCCAGACCCAGCCCAGCCTGGCCTCAGCCTCTTCCTGCACATGGGCCAGATGACAGGAAGAATAAAGGGTCATGGGTGCTCCCCCTCCTGTTCCCAGCCTGCCCTCCTCCCCTCACACCTGGGTCTATTCCACTCAACACCCTATCTGAAGTCCACCAGTGGCCGCCTCAGCTTCCACTGTCTGTCCCCACAAACCACGCAGAGGAAAGGAAAGGAGGCAAAGTGGCATTCAGATGGGTACAGGTGGTTTAGAAGGGGAATACAGTGCAGGAAGAACAGACAGGTGGCTCTCGATGAGAGGGCCCCATGACAGCACAGCAGTCCACAAGCACACTTGTCTACAGACCGTCCCGCCTCCCACCTGAGACTGGGCTGGCAAGTACATCGGACTTCTCTGAACACTCAGAATCGGCTACCCTCAGGAAGGACCTCCTGCCTCGTCCTTGCCTTTGGCAAGTAGCTGGGAATAGTGTAGAGAAAAGGAGTCCCTGAGAGTCCAAGGACCCTCATTCCTAACACTTCACACTTTATCAATGGGAAGGGAGGAACAGGACCCTCCTCAAAAAGCAGGCAAGAGGTAGCTTCTTCCGATCTTGTTATTTTCAGATTGGGTCTTTGACTCATTGTCTCTCTGGAATTAACACATACTCTCTTTACCTATGCCAACAATTAAAATGGAGAGTCCCAAGCTTTGGCTCTATGGAATTATTTGGTATTCTCAGGAACAACACAGAATGCTGCAGAAAATGTGGATGAGAGACAGCCCCTTGTAGTCATGAGCTTATGGGGCTGCATCTAGGATAGGAATGAAGCTGGTACTTTAGCAATTAACGTGTGTGCTCTAGGTCTCCAGAAAACAAAGCAAAAGGTTGTAATATCCCTGACAACATAGAAAATCTTGGACTAACAGATTAGAAATTACTGCAAAAATAAGCTTGACTTTCTAAAAGGGTATTGCACCAGAACCAAGTTGGTCTCTGGGCCCACCCCAGGATCCTCTGCAGGCCTGGCCTAGGAGAAGAGCCCCATGTGACCAGGGCAGTCTTGAGTGAGCTGCCATTCTTCTAGCTGTTCACAGCCTCCTCCTGCCAGTGGCCTGGCCTTTCCTGGTGGCACCACGGGCACCAGATACCCTTCTCCTCCCCCTGGTCTTGGCACGTTCTTGGGCATATCACCCCAGCTACACCCCTTCCTCTTCTCTTGGCCTCCCACTCTTTTTGGCTTTGGGGGAACTTGAGTGGGTACATAAGAACGGGGTAGGGGGAAGGTGCCAGCTGTTGCTCTTCAGGTGGTTACTTCAGGACGGTGCCACGAGCAGCAATTCTAGTGTTGAGGGACACAGTGCAAATGAAAGCAACAGAAAAGAAGGAGTGGGCGACGGAGAAGCCTGGACGGGGTGGAGGGAGGTAGATGGGGACGTTTGTTGAGAGAGTAAACAGAGGGAAGGGGACATGAGTTGGATGGCAATGGAGAACAGGGAAGGGGTGGCACATTCTCAAGTAAAAAAGTAGACTGGACACAGGAATCAGGAAGTCCCAGATGGAAAAGAGAAAGAGACAGGAGAAAACAAGAGGGCAAATTACATCAAGTTACTAGACAGTCGGGGCTTACAGTTGCAGGTGTCCCATCCCCATGGTCTCCCCTAAGCCCAGCCAGTGACAAACAGCATAGCCCCACTTCCTCAGAATAGGAGGGACCATCTTCCCACAATATCTTGCAGAGGGAAGGCTTGCCCACCTAGGAAGTCCTTTGTCCTTGCCCTTCCTCCCTCCCAAACCGGGTGATGACCCCACAGCAGCGATCTCCATACCTCAGTCAGAGCAGCCCCACTCCCCAGGCAGGCAGGCAGGCAGGCAGGGCTGGGAGAAGACTCCAGGACCTTCCCACCTCTTCACCCCACCAGCAACCTCAGCGATACTTACTTACAATAACTACCACGATGATGGCACAGATAGCTCCCAGCATGATCATCATCTGAGGAAACATTGACCAAAAATGGGCCCTTGGATTTAGGGAAGGAGGAAAGACCTATAACCCTAACCCTAACCCTAACCCTAACCCTAACCCTGCACCACATCTGAAGCTTCCCAGAAACATCATAGCATCTGCAGCCTGCTCTGTTTCGCTTAGCGCCTGTTGCCCGAAGGCCTTGAAAGGAACTCAGGTGGAGGTGTAGACTTGGGATCTTTAGCCAGCTAGTTCATTTTTCATCATGAAGTGTTCAGCTCATTCCTAAAAGCTGCAGGTATTTAAATATATATCTAGCCTAGTCATCATGCTGAGGTTAGTTGTGTGTGGGGAATGTCCAGGGGAAATTTTTCCAGGGATCTTTTGGGGAAAAGCAGCTTGACTGACCATTTCCAAACTCCTCAGGGTATCACTGTCCCCCAGTTAGTGGTTCTGAATACTCTAGCCTACCCTGGTGGCCAATTCAGGGTAATGCATCTCAAGGAGGCTTTCAGGTTTTCTCCTGAGTTCTGCAGGGCAGAGATCCTGTGCCACTAGAGGTAAGGAAGGTATGCGCCCAAAGGTTTTCTTGCCTTCTAGGAGTTGAGGCCCAGGAAGTAAAGGCAGAGAGAAAAAGAAAACTCACCTTGCAGTTTTTCCACCAATACTTCCTCTTTAGCTTGGCAGCACTGCTCTCAAATTGTGATGCTCCCACCTGCAAGGCGTCAGCTCGGTCATCCAGCTGTGACAGTATCTCATCCCTCTTCAGGACCTTGTCCACATTCACACGCATGATGTCCACCACCTGAGGGAGGTTGCAGAAACAAAGCCAGTAAGCTTCCTTGCTAGAGACAGAGGTAAGAACAATAAGGGAATCACAAGTCTGGCCCCATGTAACTCAAGAATGCCTTGCCCTTCTATTAAAAAAAAAAAAAAAGAAAAAAGAAAAAAAGAAGTTTCTAAACTTCTAGCAGCTGGAAACTCTCAGAGACAAAGCTCTCCACTTACTTCCTCCACTTGTGCCTGGGTTTGCTGCAGTCGTCTGTTACTGGTCGTATTAGGAGGAGGGCCAGGGGGGCCCCCACCTGGGGCAGCCCCTTCTGCCCCTTCAGTGGGCGGCTGAGCCGGAGCAGACCTGTGGAGAGAAGTGGGCCAAGTACACAACGTAACCGAGACAGAAAGGAATCCCATGTATTCTCACCCCCATCACCAACACCAAGGTGATTAGGTTATATGCAACTAGAAAGGATTCTAACTTCTTGACAACACCAAGTAAGAAGATGCAGCATACAGGAAGAACCAAAAGATGAAAAATCCTGTAACAACACTTAGATGGGGCTCAGGGACATCCAGGATGGCATCAAGAGATCCTGCTTGGGGCTATCCTTTGACCCAAACTCAAATATCCTCTGGCACAATGGCTACGGGGACAAATGTGCCAGTCTTAGACTAGATGGTACTTTCCTGTCAGAAGCCTTTCACATGAAGTCAAACTGGAAAATTCCTATCCAGGTTAGGAGAAATTCACACAAAAGACTAAACCCTCAGGACAAGCTTGTGGACTGAGCAGCTCTTTTACACAAAGCCTGAAGAAAGGGCAAGCCAACAGACCCTGCTTAAGAGGATCTAGTTAACAGTTGTTTCACACAATCATTAGTATGTTGTGACTGCTATAAGGACAACTTGGGAAAATCACCAAAGGCAAGGCTTCTGTAGGTAGAGTTGAGTCAGGACTGTTAGCTTGCTTTGTTTGGGGCAGAGAAGATGGGGGTTTTACTTAGGTAGAACTGCGGCCCAAAGCAATTGTGCTAGTTATGAAACTGTTCCAAGAACATAGACAGGAAGCAAAAATATGGGTAATGGTCCCCAATGTACATGCATCACAAACATCATGTCCCTTCCTTTTCTAGATTTGGCATCAAGTCTCAGGAGGCTCCCCTAGTTCTTTATGTCCCAAAGAGAAATCCTGGTTTATACTACTATACACAGAGATTGTTCTTACTTTCCCTTAGCCTGAGAAAGGGTCTTCAACATAAGCTCCTTTCCATGTCCCAACAATGGAGGCTAAATTCATCTCCTAAAGAATTTCTAGAAGTCTAACCTAGGGCATGAGATTTTTCTCTCCCAAGGAAGACTCCACTGGCAGAGGGAGATTCTCAAACTTTATGGAGAATGGAGGTTATAGTAAGAACTCCTCAAACAGAAGCAGAATCTCAAAAACATACCTCCCAGGCTCAGTCCAAGAGCAAAAGCATTAGGAATTAAACCATACAAGTCACCAAAAGGAAATGCCTTGACTACTCACAATAGAATACCCAGAAGTTCTTCCTCCCTAAGTGAATTTCTTTTGGTCTTAAAAAAATAGAGAATAACTTCAGAAAGGCTTTACCAGCTGATTATACCCGACTCATCCCCATTCAAGAAATCACTTTCTCATTTCCCTCTAAAGCACAAAAGAAGCAAAGAAAAGAAATACACAAAGCCATGGAAGCCACAAGACTCTTGTGTTACTACTGAGCTAAGCAATCTAGTTCTCTGAAGGTGGAAAATTCAGTATGTAGCAGCCAGTATTTGATCTTGGAAGCAGTCCAGTATGGTGGCACCAATGACAAGATTAAGGTCAGAGATCTCGTGATGCCCTGCTAGTCACCATGCTCTCTCCATCTCCTTCAGTTCATCCCACATGCCTGCTACTGGGAACCAGTCCACTGAGAAGGATCCCCCCTCCTCCCCAAAGCAGGAGGAAAAAAAAAAAAAAAATGGAATCTTAGGGCTTGGCCAAAATGCATAGAATATCACATACATTTAAAACTGTAGAAATCAAATAAAGAAAAAATGAAATGGTTACAAAGCATCTGAAGGGACCATTTCACTTACTATTTGTTGGAAGTTGGGAACACTCAGCAATAAAATATCCAGGGGTAGTCATAACCCATATGAAACCTTACTGAAATCTTTTCCCTTTTTTGTCACTAGGAGAAGCAACACAAATATATCTAGGACCAAGCCAGGATTCCAGACAGTAATAAGAAAGAAAAATCTTTTTTTAATTCATTGTGGTCCTGACAGGGAAATACTTGATTCGTCTAGCCACAGTTCTCCCCCAGGATCTTGGGAATGGGGCTGATGTTGAAGACCGTCAGAGACTAAATTGATTTGTTGGGGGAAGGCAGGGATCCTTGGTTCTATTTCTCTTCCAAATACTTGGCTAAGAGTCAACGACAGGAAAACACCTCCTATACAGGTGGCCTTGAGATGAATGGCTGCTTGGAATCACATGCCACTGCCCCTTGAGTCTTTCTGAGCTGCTCGCCTGGCGCCAAAGAACTGTCAGATAAGTTTCGGGACCTTTGCGTACTGCCAAGAGGGGCGTGGGGGAGGTGGGTAACGCGTCACAGCTGGGATGAGGGGCATACATAAATCCAGACATTGCAGGGCAACCCAAGTTACTCACTGGCAGGTGCACTACTCATTACTGTTTCCAGAGGCCCCAAGTACAATTAGACAACAAGAAAGGGTCTTGAACCCCCTCCCCAGTGTCTCCATGCCCCACCTTCGCCCGGTCCCGGCTTCACTATTACAGAGACCTGAATGAGGCGCCCCGCAGGCGAGAGAAGACAGTGCAATGAAGGTGGGACCCCCGCGCCCCTACCCCGCCCGTGGGGTGCTGGCTGTGGCTGCTGCAGGAATGGGGTACTGCCTTCTCTCCCCAGGGGTGGCCAGGTCTGGGGGCGGCGCGCGGTGGTGCTTCCCCGTGTCGCTGCAGCTGCTGCAATGCGCCATTTTCCGTCCCGCAGAGTCTGGCGCTGAGGGTGGGAGTTGGCAAGGAAGTGTGGAGCCCCCTACACCAGAGTCAACTCACATTTCTGTGGCGGCGGAGGGCTCCGTCTTTTCTCCCGTGGCTGCGGCGAGACTACAGACCGGGGGACCGCTGCGGGTGAAGTCGACGGAAGTGCCGCGCTTCGCCTCCACCTGACCACCCCGGGCTCTAGCTGCGGTGGAACATACCGCAGCTGCCGCGCGGGCCCCACTCTTTATTAGTGTCGGCCACGCCTCCCAGTAACGTAGACAATCCCGCAGCCCAATCCGAGCCCAGGACAGGCGCCAGTCCAGAAGCCAAGCCCGAATAAAGCCAAGCCCGCCCTGTCCCTACAAATTGGCCAATCCCAGCTCTCCCCTCTCATTCCCGACTCCGGAAAAGAGCCGTTGCTTAGGGGATCGGTTCTCTCACCACTTCAACTGTCGTTTGCTTACCAGTCTAACTAAGCGACGGGACTAGATGGAAAAACGCGCCAGCTCTCTGGAAGGGAGGCGCCAACAGTTTGATTTAGGCCTTTTGGGTACCTAGCAGCCAATCGCTGAGCAGTTCCTGCAGTCCGGGCCCGCCCACGACCCCAGGCGCTCGCAGCACCAGCCAATCACAGCCGCGGGCGGGCCCAGCTCTCAGTGACCTAGACACCAGCGTGCTGGGTGTAGAGGCAGTTTCGCTCACAGAGGTTCAGCTCACAGGCGAGCAGACCTGGTCGGCGCTCCGCCTTACCTACCCACCTCTCACAAATAACTCTGATGTACAGAATCCATAAAGGCTGAGCCCCAAGTCCTCAAGACCCAGTACCAGACGCGGGGTTCTGTCCCTCCAAAGCAATTAGGAAGGCTTTATTCATCCTTTTCCTTCAACATAGCCAGCAAGCTCCTCATGCAATGAATTATCCTAAATCGAACTCCCCCTGTAATCCCTCCCAGGTAGGTTACCACACTGACTCAGTTGCCCAAACCAGACACCTAGAAACCACCCTAGATTTCCTTCCCCGTTCATCTGTACCCCTCCTCTGATAATTCACCAAGCTGAGTGGATCTTTCCTTCTTAGTTTTTCAGGGATTCGTTTCCCTCGTATCACTGTCCTACTCTCACTTTAGACTATTATCCCTTGCCTGGACACTATCCGTTGTAAAACTTACCATTATTTTAGCTTCCGCTAAGAAAAAAAGAAAACTGACACAATGCTTTCTTATCACTTAGAATTTTTATTTTATATTTATTGAAAGTGTAGATTTATATAGATACAGATTTTTATAATAGTTCACTCTTGTGCATACATAAAAAGGAAATTTTAAAAGAGCAACATGGTAACAGTATTCCCAAAACTTCACATTCAGAGCCTGACTCTTATGATTTTTTTTTTTTTTTTTTACTTACTCTTAGATGTCCATGATTTTTCACACAATGTAGTCCTCTGTGCATGCCATCAAGGGCTTCGGTGATGTGGCATTTCTTAAAGTAGAGTGTTTCTCTTCTGTCTCCAGAATTTTCTTCCAAGCCTTGGACACCCATTTGGCAAGTTTTGATTCTTCTGAGTAGGTATGACAAATACAGTATGACTACCATCTGGCTAATAGTTACAGTGAAACATCCCAATTTAGATATTTTTTACCATCTTTTTTTTTTTTTAAGTTTATTTCTTTTTGAGAGGCGGGGAGGGGCAGAGAGAGGCAGACACAGAATCCCAACCAAGCAAGCTCCAGGCTCTGAGCTGTCAGCACAGAGCCCGAGGCAGGATTCAAACTCACCAACTAGGAGATCATGACCTGAGCTGAAGTTGGACGCTCAACCAACTGAGCCACCCACACACCCCCCAATTTAGATATTAAAATGAAAAGAAAAAATGCCTCCTAGAATCAGTGAACTATATCTTTCTGCTTCTAGTCTTGCCCTCCCTCATATCCATCCTCTAAGAAACTCCCAGGATGATATATCCAAATGTTACAATCCTGCTTAAACCCTCAAAACCCCACCAAATCTCCCCTGGGAAAACAAACCCTAAAATCACTGAGTTTTTAAAAAATTAAGATCACTGGGAAAAATACTTAAAAGCACTGATTTTTTTTAAATTAATATGTTTTGGGGTGCCTGGGTGGCTCAGTCAGTTGAGTGTCCAACTTTGGCTCAGGTCATGATCTCGCAGTTCATGGGTTTGAGCCCCAGTCAGGCTCTGAGCTGTCAGAGCCTGCTTGGGATTCTGTGTCTCCCTCTCTCTCTGCTCCTCCCCACTCATGCTCTGCCTCTCTTTCTCTCTCTCTGTCTCTGTCTCTGTCTCTCTCTCTCTCTCTCTCTCTCAAAAATAAACATTAAAGGGTGCCTGGGTGGCTCAGTCGGTTAAGCGGCCGAATTCGGCTCAGGTCATGATCTCGCGGTCCGTGAGTTTGAGCCCCACGTCAGGCTCTGTCCTGACAGCTCAGAGCCTGGAGCCTGTTTCAGATTCTGTGTCTCCCTCTCTCTGACCCTCCCCCATTCATGCTCCGTCTCTCTCTGTCTCAAAAATAAACGTTAAAAAAAATTTTTTAAATAAAAAAATAAACATTAAAAATAAATTTAAAAAATAACAATTACTATGTTTTTAAACTTGCTAAAAAAATAATTATAGATTCACATGAGGTGGCCCTCAAAAAAGTACAGATAGGTTCCCCATCTCCCTTCACTTAGCTCCCCCAGTGATAGCAGTACCCTATTAAAACCAGGATATTGACATTGGTACAATCCATGGAGTTTATTCATATTTCATCAGTTTTACATACATTCACATGTGCATGTAGCTTTAAATGTAGATTCCTGTAACCACCACCACACTCATGATACAGAACTGTTACATTACTACAAGACTCCCCTGTGCTATCTTTTCATAGCCACTCCTACCAATCCTTGTCAGACACTAATTTGTTCTCCATCTCTATAATTTTATTTCAAGAATATTATAGAAATGGAATCATACAAATGAAACCTTTTAAGATTGGCTTTTTTTCCCATTTTTGCCTATGGATGTCCCATTGCTCAAGGACCATTTGCTGAAAAAGCAGTCCTTCCTCCATGATATCCTTGAGATCCATCCAATTTGTGTGTATCAATAATTTTCATTGTTGAGTAGTATTCTGTGGAATGGATATGTCATAATTTGTTTAACCATCTACCTGATAAAAAGACATTTGGGCTGATTTCAGTTTGAGATTACAAATAAGACTGCTATGAACAACCATGTACAGGTTTGCATGAACATGAATTTTCTCTGGGACAAGAGGGCAATTACTGGGTTGGAAGGTAATTGCATGTTTAGTTTCAGAAAAAACTGCCAAACCGGTTTCTGGAATTGCTTTACCATTTAAATTACCACAAGCAGTGTAAGTGGGATCCAGTTTGTCCACATCTTCACCACTACTTGGTGTTGTCACTGTTTCTTTTTTATTCTAGCCATTCCAATAGGTATGTAGTCATATATCATTGTAGTTTCTTTTCTTTTTTTTTTAAAGTAGTCTCCATGCTTAGTATGAAGTCCAATGCCAGGCTTGAACTCATGACCCTGAGTTCAAGACCTGAGCTGAGATCAAGAGTCAGACGCCAACCTACTGAGTCACCCAGGCACCCAGGATCATTGTAGTTTTAACTCTCATTTCTGTGATGGCTGATTATGTTGAACATGTTTTAATGTGATTTTTGCCTCCTATATATATATCCTCTTCGATGAAAGGTCTGCTCATATCTTTTGCCCATTTTCTTTTTTTTTTTAATTTTTAAAAAATGTTTATTGATATTGAGAGAGAGAGAAAGAGAGAGAGTGCACGTGAGCAAGGGAGGGGCAGAGAGAGAGAGAGAGAGGAAGAGAGAGAATCCCAAGCAGGCTCCATGCTGTCAGCACAGAGCCCAACATGGGGCTTGATCTCACAAATCTTGACATCATGACCTGAGCCGAGATCAAGAGTCGAATGGTTCACTGACTGAGCCACCCAGGTGCCCTGACCATTTTCTAATTGGGTTGTTCATTTTTTTACTATTGAGTTTTGGGAATTCTTTAAATATTCCAGATAAAGTACTTTGTCTGATAGGTGCTTTCTCCTGGTCTGTCATTTGCCTTTTCATCCTCTCAAAGGGATCTCACACAGAGTGAAGGTTTTCAATTCTGTTTAGATCCAATTTATCAACTTGTCCTCCTATGGATTATACTTTTGGTGTGAAGTCTAAGAAGCTTTGCCTAGCCCTACATCCTGATGATTATTTTCTTATTTTATTTTCTAAAAGTTGTACATTTTTGTGTTTCACATATAAGTCTGTGATCCATTTTGAGTTCATTGTCGTATAAGGTGTAAAGTTTAGATCAGAGTTCATTTTATTGTTTATGGATGTCCATTGCTCCAGACCATTTGTTGAAAAAAGCAAACCTTCCTCTGTTGAATTGCTTTTGCACCTTTGTCAAAAATCAGTTTAGCATATTTGGGCAGATCTATTTCTGGGTTCTCTTCAGTTCCACTGATCTATGTGTCTTTCCTTCTGCCAATAACACACTGTCTTAATTACTGTAGCTATAAATAGTAAGTCTTAACATCAGGTAGAACTATTTCTCCCACTTTATTATTGTTGTTGTTGTTTTCAAAATTGTTTTAGCTATTCTAGATTCTTTGCCTCAAAGGTTATCTTTAAAATGAATTTACAGGGCACCTGGGTGGCTCAGTTGGTTCGGCAGCTGACTTCGGCTCAGGTCATGATCTCAGGGCTCGTGAGCACACGCACACACACACACACACACACACACACACACGCACACACACACCGCCCCTCCAGTCAGTCTTTGTGCTGACAGCTCAGAACCTGGAGCCTGCTTCAGATTCCGTGTCTCCCTCGCTCTCTACCCCTCCCCCACTCACACTCTGTCTCTGTCAGTCTCAAAGGTAAATAAACATTAAAAAAATTTTTAATGCATTTCTGAGCTGATAAGAAAATAGACTGTAGACCAAAATAAAGACTATAGACCAAAAACTAAGTCAAAGTCAAAGCTGCTACCCAGAGAGGTAAGCTGAGCACTGAAGTCTGTTTTGCCTTGCGGCATTTGCTAAAAAGTTGAATTTAGGCATGGTGATGGACTCACCAGGTGCCACTGTGTCATGGGAGACAGAGCTCAGGGCTTTTCTGGGGTTGGAAATCTAACAGAAGATCCCCACCATTACGTCAGAACCTCTATGTCCTCGTTTAAGAGTGGATTCAAAATATTCTAACACCCATGCTGTCCCTAGGGGACTTCATAGAAAACTGCTTGTCTGGAACCTAGGTGCCTAGTGGAGATCTTTTTTATTTTATTTTTTCTTGTAAACACTAGTAAAGAATTTATGACCACAAGCTGTGGCTTTACTGTCTGAATTTTTTGTTGATCCTAAGAACAAAATGGCAAGAATTTAAAGTGATTCTAGGTTGACAGTCCCACCAAGCACCTGGCAAAAGTGATGCAATTCTCTCTGGATGAGCTCATCTTTGATCTAGGCCCTGGGGAATTTCCACAGATACAGTTCCAAAAAATATAAATTGTGGTCAAAAATTGCAAACAAATAAGGGACAAAGTTCCAAGAGCAAGAGCCAACAGAGGTAGGGATAGGAAGTAAGAAAGAAAGTTAGAAAATCAAGCCAAATAGTCCAATATCTGACTAACAGGAATTCTAAAAGAGAAAACAGGATATAAGACAGAGATATAAAAGAAATAAAAGAAAATTTTCCTGAATTGAACAAGTCTCTCTGGATTAAACAGTGTGCTATGTGCCCAACACAATGAAAGAAAAAAGAAGCATATCAAGACACATTTTTATGAAATTGGAATATTTTGGAAAAAAGAGAAGAAGCTAAAAAAATTCAAAAAGAGGGGGGAAAAGAACAGGAATCAGAATAGCATCTCAATACAGTATTAGAAGATAGAAGACAATGTGGCAGTGTCTTTAAAATTCTGGAGAAATATCATTAACCTAGAATTTCATACCAATCTAACTACCAATATAAAATCAATTTTTTTTAAAAGATCAATGTATATCAAAAGAAGAATATAGACTCCTTTCATTATCAAAATTCTTACCTCTCTATTTAAGTAGGCTACTACAAGATGCACTCT
This sequence comes from Panthera onca, assembly GCF_046562875.1. Classification (NCBI taxonomy): domain Eukaryota; kingdom Metazoa; phylum Chordata; class Mammalia; order Carnivora; family Felidae; genus Panthera; species Panthera onca. Next base: position 41,074,664 of record NC_138345.1, read on the forward strand.
GACAAACAGGAAAGAGAAAGGCAATAGATATAAGGAATGGAATGCTGGATCCACACACAAAACTGGTTAAAGAAAATCCTGGGTATGGAAGCTGTGCCATGTGTCCTGACTGAAGCAAGAGGATGGAAAAAAACTGCAGGAAAGTCTCCAGAGAAAAAAAACGGATAAAGTATCTGCCATGTTTAAATATTTGAAAAATAAGGGGTGCCTGGGTAGCTCAGTAGGTTAAGCATCTGACTCTTGATCTCGGCTTTCATGGGATCCAGCCCTGGTCAAGTTCTGTGCTTACAGCATGGAGCCTTTTTGGGATTCTCTCTATCCCTCTCCCTCCACCCTTCCGCAACTCATGCACACGTGCATAAACACTCTCTTTCTCTCAAAATAAATAAATAAAACCTTTAAAAATAAATAAATAAGGGGCACCTGGGTGGCTCAGTCAGTTAAGCGTTGGACTCATGATTTCAGCCCAGGTCATGGTTTCACAGTTCGTGGGTTCGAGCCCTGAGTCAGGCTCTGAACTGGCAGTGTGGAGCCTGCTTGGGATTCTCTCTCCCTCTCTCTGCCCCTCCCCCCTCAAGCTGTCTCTGTCTCTCTCAAAATAAATAAATAAATAATAAAACTTTAAAAAAATTATAAACATAAATAAATACATAATAAATAATTGAAAAATAATATGAACAAGTATTTAACAGTTCCGATGGGATATATGGAAAAAAATTAGAGCTAGATACATAGAAAATTATACAAAAGAAAAAGAGGCAATTAACTTGAGAAAAAACAAAAAGTTAAATAAGAAATAGAAGTTACTTTACATTTATGTCAATTGATTTTCAACAAGGGTGCCAAGACCATTGTCTCTTCAGCAAATGCTGCTGGACAACTGGATGTGAACATGCAAAAGAATGAATTTGGATGGCTACCTCCCACCATACACAAACATTAAATCAAAATGTATCAAAAAATTAAATGTAAGAGCTGAAACTATAAAAGTCTTAAAAGAAAACATAGCTATATGTCTTCATGACCTTAGATTAAGCAATGATTTCCTAGATATGATAACAAAAGCACAAACCGCAAAAGGAAAAATAAACAGGGCATCAGCAAATTATGAAACTTTTGTGCTTCAAAGAACGTGATCAAGACAATGAAAAGAATTCACAGAATCAAAGAAAATATTTGCAAATCAGATATCTGATATGGTAATTGTATCTAGGATATATAAAGGACTCTTCCAACTCAATTATAATTTTAAAAATTTGAAAATGGACAGAGGATCTAAATAAACATTTCTCAAAAAGAAGATATGCAAATGGCCAATAAAGCACAAGAAAAATGCTCTATATCATTAGCCATCAGGGAAATACAGATCAAAGCCACAGTGAGACACTACTTTATGCCTACTAGGATGGCTATAATGAAAAACAAACAAAGAATACCAAACGGTGACAAGTCTGTAGAGAAATTAAACCTTCATACACCACAGGTAGAGATACAAAATAATGCAGCCAATTTGGAAAAGAGTTGGCAGTTCCTCAAATAGTTAAACATAAAGTTACCATAGAGTGACCCAGCAACTCCACTCCTTGGTTTATACCCAAGAGAAATGAAAATGTCTACACAAAACCTTGTTACACAAATGTCCATGGCATCATTTTTCAGAGTAACCACAGGGCACCTGGATGGCTCAGTTGGTTAAACATCTGGCTCTTGACTTCGGCTCAGGTCATGATCTCATAGTTCATGAGTTCAAGCCCCACATCAGGATCCACACTGACAGTGTGGAGCCTGCTTGGGACTCTCTCCCTCTCTCTCTTCCCCTCCCTATTTGTGCTCTCTTTCTCTCGCAAAATAAACTTTTAAAAAAACAAAACAAAAAAAAAGAATAACCAAAAAGTAAAAACAACCTAGATGTCCACCCACTGATAAATGGATAAATATGAGGTGGTATATCCATACAATGGAATATTATTCAGTAATAAAAAGGAATGAAGTACTAATATATGTTACAACATGGATGAACCTTGAAAGCACTATGCTAAATTTAAAAAGCCAGTCACAAAGGATGAAATCTGGTATGATTCCATTTAGATGAAACATCCAGAATAGGCAAGAATGTATAGGGGCAGAAGGTGGGTTTGTGGTTGTCTAGAACCGGGAGGGAGGGGGAATTGAGGGTGACAGTTAAAGGGCATAGGATTTCGTTTTGGAGTAGTGATGAAAATGTTCCAAAATGATGATGGATGTACTATTCTGTGAATATACTAAAATCCATTGGATTGGTTGAATTGTATCTCGATAAAGATATAGAGGTTTTATTGTTTAAATGTTTTTCTTTTTTTAAATGATTATTTATTTTTGAATGAGAAATTGGGGGAGGGACAGAGAGAGAGGGAAACGGAGGATCTGAAGCGGGCTCTGAAGTGCTCACAGCAGAGAGCCCCATGTGGGGCTCAAACTCATGAACCACGAGATCATGACCTGAGCCACTCAGATACCTAAACGACGGAGCCACCCAAGCGCCCCAAGATACAGAATTTTTAAATAAGAAACACTAGTTATCCCCCAGTACACCAAGTAGTAAACAATATTTACATAGTCCTAATAATGTAAATACTTTCTACTGATTTAAGCCAAAATGCTGATAAAACTATGATGAAGAGGAATGGGGAAAGGGCTACAAGAAAGGAGAGGATTGCAGAGTGTAAATCCAGTTTCCTGACAAGATAACTAATAGAGGCCACTGGCTTCCTCTTCCAAAATCACACCTGGAGAATCTATAGAAGCTATAAGGAATCATGAATTTCAAGAACTAACAACAGAAGCACAAGAATGTCTTGGGGACACCAAAGACTATTGTTATGGGTTGAATTCTGTTCTTCAAAAATTTTTATATTGAAGTCCCAAGCCACCTGGCTGACTTGGTTTGTAGAGCATGTGAATCTTGATCTCAGGGTTATGAGTTCAAGCCCACACTGAGTAGAGATTATTTAAAAATAAAATGTTTAGGGGAGCCTGGGTGGCTCAGTCAGTTAAGCACCCAACTTCAACTCAGGTCATGATCTCACACTCCGTGAGTTCAAGCTCTACGTTGGGCTCTGTACTGACACTGTGGAGCCTGCTTGGGATTCTCTCTCTCTTCCTCTCTCTCTGCCCCTCCCCTGCTCATGCTCTCTCTCCCTCAAAATACATAAATCAACATTAAATATGTTTTTAAAAGATTCCTGTTTTAGACAATGAAAATCATATAATTTGTAAACGATCACAATTTGATAAACATTAAAAAAATGATCATAATTTGATCTCTATTCTTTCAACCCTCATATCCACTCTTTTTTTCTTTCTTTCCCTTTCTTTCTTTCTTTCTTCCTTTCTTTCTTGACATTGACTAGGACTTTCAATACTAAGTTAAAGTGCAACAGGAATGGTACGCATCCTTGTCTTGTTACTAGTCTTTTTTTCTTTTTAAAAAATTTATTTATTTAAATTCAACTTTGTTAACATACAGTATAGTATTTGTTTCAGGAGTAGAACCCAGTAATTCATCACTTACATATAACACCCAGTGCTCATCCCAACAAGTGCCCTCCTTAATGCCCATTACACATTTAGCCCATCCTCCCACCTGTCTCCCCTTCAGCAATCCTCAGTTTGTTCTCTGTATTTAACAGTCTCTTATGTTTTGCCTCCCTCTCTGTTTTTACCTTATTTTTCCTTCCCTGTCCCTATGTTCATCTGTTGTTTCTTAAATTCCACATACAAATTAAATCATATATTTGTAAAAAAAAAAATCATATATTTGTCTTTTTCTGACTTATTTAGCTTATTATGTCTTATTACAGATCTTAAAGGGAATGCATGTCTATTAAATATTTGTGGTTGATCTCTACTATGTAATCTTTACCAAGTTAAAGAAATTTCCTCCTGTTCCTAGCTTAACAGGTTTTTTATTTTAAATCATTGGGCTAAATCTTCATCTTTCATAACAGGAAGCTAATAAAGTCTAAAGCTGATAAATCATAAAGAGCAGTAGGGCATATTGTTTCAAATTATGATAATAAATACCAAAATATTTCAAAGAAGTGAGAGCCTTTCATTCTAGGAAGCTAGTTTGGAGGGTAGACAGGTGAAGCAGGGGACTTTTTGTCACACGACTTTCCCTTCTTTTTGATTAACTACATGCATGCATTACTTTGATTTTCTAAAAATAAAGCTTAATTTAGAAATAAATCGTCTCCTACACCATTTTAAAAATTGAGATATAATTCATATACCATATGTTTATATAGTATACAATTGTTTTTTAGTGTATTCACAAGGTCGTGCAACCATCACTGCTAATTCCAGAACATTTTTACCATCCCTAAAAGAGCCTTGTATCTGTTAACAGTCATCTCTCATTCCCTATCCCTTATCCCATTCCCTGGCAATAACTAATCTACTTTCTGTCTCTGTAGGTTTGCCTATTCTGGACATTTCATACGAATACAATACAAGCCTTTTATGACTGCCTTCTTTGGTTTATTAAAGTGTTTTCACGGTTTATTCATGTTGTTAGATGTATCAGTACCTCATTCTCTTTTATGGCTGAATAATATTCCATTGCATGAATATACCACATTTTCTGTATCAGTTGATAGACATTTGCTTTGTTTCTTCTTTTTCGCTATTATGAATAACAATGCTATGAACATTTATGTACCACTTTTTGTATGAACATGTTTTCATTTCTGGTGGGTATATACTTAGGAGTGGATTTGTTGGGTCATATGCACCACTGATCACTCTTCTCTTCCCCACTTGAAATGTTCTACCACTTATTTCTTTGCTGAAATCCAGCCTCTTCTAGGAAGCCTCTCCTGATTAGACCAAATACAATCTCTTATTTAGATCATTTATCACCAGTGGTTTCTAAACATGGTTAATGAAAATCACCTGAGGGATTTTACAATCAGAATTGTCTAAAATTAGGAGTCATGCTTTGAAAAAGTAAAAGGCTGGAAACAATCTAAATATCTATCAAAATGGAACTAGTTAAATCATTATGGTATAGAATGTGAGGATATAAAACAATCCAGGTTGTATTAAGTGAATAAGCAAGGTATAGAACAGTGTATATAGACTCCTCTTTTCATTAAAAATAAAAACTAAAAATAAATAGAATCCTCTTTTCAAAAGGAGATATACAGTTAATACATGATTATACATGCACAGTTTATGTCCAAAGGACTAAAAAAAAAAAAAAAAATAGTGGTTGCTTCTGCAAAGCACAAAAAAAAAACAGGCCGTGAGAAAACTCTTTACCTGATTACCCTTCAGTAATTTAAAAAATTTCCATTGTATTTTTTTTAATGTATTTTTTTAAAAAGTAGATGTGCAAGACTCAGCTCAGCTCTACAGATCACAAATCTTTGGGGGCAGGGACCCGGCTTTTGAAATCGTGAAACTACCAAGGTGATTCTGATGATCAGTCAGGCTTAGTATGCAAACCATTCATATGGTACTTAATGCCTCATATTAAAGTGTACATGTGAGAATATATCTTTATCCCCTAACTAGGAAATCATGTTATCTATTACATTTTTTCTTGCATTTCTCAACTTAGAAAAAGTACCCAATATTTTTGATGAAAATAATGAACAAGAATAATTCTATTTGTTACATTTCATTCCAGTGTGAAAATGTTCTCAAACATACATTTAAGATAACAGCATTATGAAGCAATAAGAAATTACCACTTTCAATACATGAAAAGCTAAATGTCAAAAAGTGCCATCAATTTCCTTTTTCTTTTTTTTTTTAAAGTTTATTTATTTTGAGAGCAGGGGAGTGGCCAAGAGAATCTCTAGCAGGCTCCACGACGACAGCGCAGAGCCCCATTAGGGGCTCAATCTCATGAACTGTGAGATCAGGACCTGAGCAGAAATCAAGAATCCAAGGCTCAACCAATTGAGCCACCCAGGTGCCCCGTTTCTTTTTTTTTTTTTTTTTTAATGTTTGTTTATTTTTGAGAGAGAGAGAGAGAGAGACAGAGAGAGACAGAGCATGAGTAGAGGAGGGGCAGAGAGAAAGGGAGACACAGAATCCGAAGCAGGTTCCAGGCTCCAAGCTGTCAGCACAGAGCTGGATGCAGGGCTGGAACCCACGAACCGCAAGATCAATGACCTGAGCTGAAGTCAGACACTTAACTGGCTGAGCCACCCAGGTGCCCCCACCCCCTTTTCTTTTTTAAAGGCTAAAAATATAGCTAGTCTGCAATGGGCAAGTGGTGAAGTCCAAACCTAAGACTTATGGATGGATGAGCCAGAGTTCATAGTCTACTTGAATGAATAAAAGTAGCATCTAGAGTAAAATAAAGTGTAAGAGTAAAATAAAGAGCAGATAACAGATTCCAAAGAAGCCCCATTTTATTAGAGAGCATACAAATCCCAAAGGGAAAAGTACTGTTCCCCGCCCCCCCCCCCCCCCCCCCCCCCCCCCCGTGACAGATGTGTCTCTTCCACAGTTCCCAGCTTTCTCTTCTACCGGTACTTTCCATGTCTGTTAAAGTGTTTGTAGAGGTAGCTGATGCGTTTGTTAAGGTTGTGCAGGTCATCAAGGAACATTCGATTTCCAACCATTTTCTTCTTTCGGATACAACGTTGCAATTCATTCCCCTTCCAGCCTCTAAGCCATCTGGGGCCCCTGATCAGTTCTTTGGGGTGCATTTCAAAGCCTCCTGTGTAATGTGAGAGAACACGTTAGTTCCCAGACAAGAGGCAACGAACACAGCCTCCACCAGCTAAGCCTTCAGCATGCAGTTGCATTTTCCTGAGCTGCGCCTACAGACAAACAGCACCTACAGGATCAAGAGCACAGACTCTGGAGCCAGACTGCTTGTGGTTCAAATTCTGGCACTGCCATTTACTAGCATTGGAAAAAATCACTTAACCCCTCTGTGCTTCAGTTTCCTTACCTGTAAACTGAAAAAACAAAAAACAACCCTTACTGTAAGGATTAATACATGTAGTGCACTCAGAACAGCGTCAAAAACAACCAGAATACGCACGTTAAGTGTCGGCTCTTATTACTGAGCATGGTACCATTCGTACACTGGTGGGGGGAAAAAAAAAGATAATCTTACGTAAAAAATTACTCTGAAATTCTGTACCACGGAATCGAATCTTACCCAGGATCCCGATGTTGTCATACACCCCGAACATAGCCCTCTTCTCGTTCCAACGATCAACCACTTTGGGAGGCGGGAGGGTGAGCCTTACGTGGAACATTCCAGGAATACCTAGGGACGGGGAAGAAAGGGAATGAGTCTGAGCCGCTTACTGACAAGCAGTTCTCAGGGCAATTTCTACATCAGCCACTTACCCAGAGAGAAGCTTCTGCAGGATAGGGGCGCCCGGCCCCATAGGACCCTGCCTGCCCCCAAAGAGAGGCTCCCTGCCATTGCTCTCGTCTCTTCCCTACAACAGCAACCACACAAGCATAAGAGTAGGGTCACACGTGACCTTCGAGGAGCCGACAGGGACCTCCCGCGCCAGCCTCACAGGACACTAGACGGAAGGAGCCATCTTGGGTCTCATCGAGGTACCTCCCGCAGCCAGACCCGTCTTGGCTCCTCCTTCCTCAGCCACAAACCCCACCCTCCAAGTTCCGGTGTACAGAGGCCTTGAAACCCCTCCCTCCCTTCCCACCCCGCCCAGGTGCTTCCGGTTCGCCCGCCGAAGTCTTGGAGAGTCCGAAGAGCAGAGGGATTCATTTCGTCGTTGCCCAGGACGCCCCAAAGCTGAATTTCGAGGAAACACCCTTTCCTGGGGGCGTCCCTCAACTGTGAGGGAGATGAAGGTGCAAACTCTGGAACCCAAAACCTCTTTTTCTGTGCCTCACAGCAGTATTGTGTTGTAGCTGTTTTTATTATCCCTTTTCTACTGGGGAGGAAATCTGAGGCGCAGAGAGTGAAGTGACCTGCTGGACGTCACATAGAGGAGATGGCGGAACATGGATTAGAGCCTAAACCTTTTAACTCCCGGCTTGGACTTGCCTCCTGCCCCGGGGGGGGGGGGGGGGGGGGCGGGGCGGTGACTGAGTGGGTCACTAGCCCAAGGGCGCTATCACCGCCTAGCTAGAAAGGGCGGCAGAATGAGGCTGCCGCGAGACGAGGGGAGGCGGGCAGGGGATCTAGGCCCTGCCCCGCCCCTGGCGGCGCGTCTGGCTTCCAGGCTCCTGAGATGTGATTGGCGGGTCTCTGCAGAGAGTGACGCGATTGGCCTCCTAACGGCGGTTGAGATTTGAACTCCACCTTTGTGGCTTTGCCCGCGCGGCGCCTGGCTCAGAGGCGGGTTTTTGCCTCCGCCTGCCGGGGATTGGCCGGTTTCTCTGCCCGCTTGAGTGCTGCGGTGCTGATTGGTGCGTATTGTGCAGTCCGTGTTTTTTCCTTCATTTCGGCCCCACGTCCTGAGTCGGAGGAGCGGCGGGTGAAGTTCTTTTCTGAGGTGTGGTGTTAATGGGCAGCGGGGAATACAAGACTGGGAAGATTGGGGATGGGGCAGTATGACGCGATATTAGGCTACGTACGAGAGGCAGGGAGTTTCAGTGCGTAATTCTGGCGGTAAGATGTAGAAACAGTAAGTTTTAACAGACCCGTGCGGAATATGGGCAAGTCTCTTAACCTTTTTTTTTTTAGCTTCAGTTTCCTCATCTGTAAATAGGGTTGTGTTATCATGCATTCCATGAGATTGGCATTCGAAGAACTAGATCAGATATGATATATTCAAATAGCCTAATAAGAACGTGACACAGAGTAAACAGATGTTAAATGTTAATACTCTCCCATTCTGGAGCCAGGACACGCACTAGTCCATGCTGGCCCACTGCCCTAGCCTTGAGTGAGGCCTTCTCTCAGTGCGTAAAAATGGAAATGTCCGTTAAAATGGAAATGCTAACTTAATGCATTGATATGCCACTTTGTATTTTTTTTTTAATTTTTTTTAATGTTTATTTTTGAAGGAGAGAGAGACAGAATGTGACGTGGGGGGGGGGGGGGGCGCAGAGAGAGAGAGGGAGACATAGAATCTGATGCAGGCTCCAGGCTCTGAGCTGTCAGCACAGAGCCCGATGCGGGGCTCCAACCCACAAACCACCAGATCATGACCTGAGCCGAATTCCGACGCTCAACCGACTGAGCCACCCAGGTGCCCTGCCACTTTGTATTTCTTTAAACATTCTCATGTCTTTTGACTCATTTGATCCTCAGAGCAACTTTGCAAAATAATCAGATTAGTAACTCTGTTGTGCAGATGAGGTTCAGGGGGGTAAGTGACATAACCAAATAGCAGAGTCACAACTAGATTTAGATTCTAGTCCAGGGTTGCCTCACATCCTCTTGAGATAACGTTACCGCCGTGGTATAAGTTTGATATAAGCGTCATATATCTGAAGGTGGAGGAATAATAGAACGAGATTAAAAAGACAGTCCTTAGATATAGATCTTGACCTGTTTGCTGTTTGGTTTCCAGACCTGTGAGCCAGTGGGAGAAAGATGTGTCCCCAGCTGTATGAGTTCCATCTGCCTTTAGCCCCAGAGGAGTTGTTGAAAAGTGGAGGAGTGAATCAGTATGTAGTGCAAGAGGTACTGTCCATCCGACATCTTCCATCACAGCTTAGAGGTAAGACTTCATAGCGGCTACTGTGCCTGGCCCTTCAAAACAGCCATCGCCCATGTAATTATATTATCGGCCTTTTGCACTACACTGCTAAGCTCCATGAGGGCAAGGAACCCATCTTTCCTATTCATGGTTTTCTTCCTAGCATTGCTTGGGATGTATTACATGAAGAGTATCCACATTGACCTCCTTTTCTCAATCATTCAAAAAACAGTCTTGGTGTATGCAGCTACTCTTTGGAGAAAAACTTATTTTAGATCTTTACCTCTTACCACGTGCCAAAACTAAGTTCTGATGGATTTAAAAGTTACAGGAAAAGGTAGCTTTCTCAGAATGTATGGGACTTGACCTGACCTGTTTCAGGTAGTACTTTTTTAGAGTCTAGATCTCTTGTTTCCAAGGGTGTGCAATAATAGGAAAAAAAATATGTACACCTACAACACTGAACAGTATATGCACAATACAGTTATCCGTTGAAACCTACAGATGAACAAGGCAATTTATACATTATCACTAAGACCTTGTAATGTCACTATGCTTCTTGGAAGTGGTCTTTCAGGTTGTTTTAGAGAGGTACATAGAGTAGAGATTAAGATTCTGGAGCCAAGCTATCTGAATTTGAATCCTGGCTCTACCGCTCTCACCTTAGACAAGTTACTTATTCTGTCTGTACCTGTTTCCTCATCTGTTAAGATAGGGATAATAGCCTACTTCATTTACTATCGTCTATAACAAGAAGGGTTGGTTAATGCAGCAGCTTGATAATTTAACTCCAGCTTGTCTCCTCTTGGCCATGATGGTTGCTAGATGCCAGCTCCTTGCTCTTATGTACAGAAGTAGTAAAGGTGATTTTTTTTTTTTATCTTATACTTCTTTCTTTTTTTAAAACTTTACCAGAAGCCTCCCAACAGACCTAGCCAGAATTGATTTTGCCTATTTCCCTGAACTAATTACTGATAAGGGCTACAGATTTACCCAGATTGTCTAAATTGATAAAGATTATTATCTAGGAGCCTCCCTAAACCCAGACATATCACCATTTGGTAAGCAAAGAACGCAGAGTGTGGAGGTCAACCAGTAGCTGGCAAGTCAACAGAATCCACTATGGTGGAGATAGACTATTCTCTCCATATAGTGTTGATATATGCGTCACCAATTGCACAGGCTGCACAGTGTAGTAAATTGTTCTTCAGTTATTATAATGCATCATTTTTTAAATGAATAATTACTCACTTTAAGAGTTCTTTTTATAATAATTGCATTGCTTTTGGTGTTTAGAACCCTAACTATAAGTTCTATAAGATCAAATCATTTACTTTGTTCAATAAGTATTTACTGACGATACACTGTCAGACACTGTTCTGGGTCCTGGGGACACAACAGTAAACAAAACAGACAAGTTGACAAAGTTCTTTCTCTCAAAGTTCTCAACAAGGAATAAATAAATAAGGACTATGTCAAATGGCTATAAGTGCCAGGGAGAAAAGTAAACAGGATAAACAAAATATGGTGTGGCAGGGTAGGAACTGCATTTTATGTTGGATGATCAGTGAAGCCTTGCTGATCAGTGACATTTGAGCAGAGGCCTTAAAAGTGAAGAAGTAAACTATGCAGATAGTTCTCATAGGCCTTCTAAGCAGAGAGAAAAGCCAGTGCCAAGGCTCGGAGGTGGGAAAATGCCAATATGGTTGGAGTAGAGTAAGCTAGGGAAAGATGTCAGATGAGAAGTGGTGCAGGTTATTCTAGAGTCTTGCTCCTTACACTGTGGCCTTCAGACCAGCAAATTAGAATCATGATTTAGGAATTTATCAGAAATAAAAAAAAAAAAAAAAAAAAAAAATTAAATCCAAGATAAAGACCCATCCCAGAACTATTGAATCAGAAGATCCGTTTTTTAAGAATATCCTTAGGTAATTCAGATGCACATTTAAGTTGGAGAAGCACTAATCTGGAGTCTTGTAGGTCATAATAAAGATTTAGATTCAGTGTGAACACAGGAATGGCATAGTCTGACATTTTAAAAGTATCACTATTGGGGCGCCTGGGTGGCTCAGTCGGTTAAGCGTCCGACTTCGGCTCAGGTCACGATCTCGCGGTCCGCGAGTTCGAGCCCTGCGTCGGGCTCTGGGCTGATGGCTCAGAGCCTGGAGCCTGCTTCCGATTCTGTGTCTCCCTCTCTCTCTGCCCCTCCCCCGTTCATGCTCTGTCTCTCTCTCTCTCAAAAATAAATAAACGTTAAAAAAAAAATTAAAAAAAAAACTAAAAGTATCACTATTGTGTTGAATAGTGTGAGGGGCAAGGGAAGAAGCAGGAGACTCATTGAGAGGGTAATACAGTAGTACCAGGTAGCTTGCCTTGCCTGGGGTGATAACAGTAGAGGTATTCATAAAAAGTTAGGTTCTGAATAGATGTTTTTGCCTTTTAATATTTTTTATTTATTTTTGAAAGAGAGAGTGCAAGCGGGGGAGGGTCAGAGAGAGGCGGGGACAGAGGATCTGACGCAGGGTCCATGCTAACAGCAGTGAGCCCAATGCGGAGCTCAAATTCAAGGGCTATGAATCATGACCTGAGCCGAAGTCGGACACTCAACAACTGACCCACCTAGGCACCCCAGGTTCTGAATAGATGTTAAAAGTAGAGCCAACAGGATTGTTGATGGATTGGCTGGGATTTACAGGGTTAGAGAAAGAAGAATCTAGGATGATTACAAGGTTTTTGGATCTGAGTAACTAGAAAAATGGAAGTACCATTTACTGAGATGGGGTAACTTATGAGAGGAGCAGCTTTGGGCTGTTGGTTGTAGAATTGTGGAGTTTCGGGGAGAGGTGCCCGCTACAGCTATATGTTTGGGGTTTAATGTTCAGCATGTAGAAGGCCATTTAAAGCCATGAAATTTGAGTGTAGATGGAGACAAAAAGCAGTTTAGAGATGTAAGAGCTGAGACAGCCCAGTATTTAGAGGCTGGAAAGATGAGAAAGAACCAGTAGGAGAAACTGAGGACCAGTCATTGAGGCAGAAAGTGAACAAAGGCACTAAACGGAGGCTAAATTAAGAGATGTTTCAAAAAGAAGTGGAGAGCTCAACTGCAAATTAATTACTGGACTTCACAATGTGGTGATTGGGGAAAGCAGTTTCAGAGGAGTGGTGGGAGCAAAAGGCTAATTGAAATAGGTGGGTTTATGAGAAAATGGGAAGACAGAGTTTAGATAACTTTCTGATTGTTTTGCTTTCATGAGTAACAGAGAAATGAGGTGATGATGGAGGAGGAGGTAGAGTTGAGGGAGGATTTTTTGTTTTTTTATTTTGAGAGAGAGAGGAAGAGCAGGGGAAGGGCAGAGAGAAGGAGAGAGAGATAATCCCAAGCAGGCTCCATGCTGTCAGCACAGAGTCCATCGTGGGACTGGATTCCACAAACTGAGATCATGGCCTGAGCCAAAATCAAGAGTCAGAGACTTAACTGACTGAGCCACCCAGGCTCCCTGGGAGGATTTTTTATAAGATGGGTAGCATTACATGTGTATGTACTGAATGGAAGCTATCAGAGAAGGTTAGGTTGATGATGCAAGAGGGAGAGGGGACAGATTGTTGGAGCAGTATCTTTAGTAGGTAAGAGAGTGTGTAGTCTGGTGCACAGAGGGAGGAGATGGTTTTACTAGAGGGTGGGACAGTTTATCTGCAGTAGCAAAAGAAAAGAGTAGCTGGGCACAGATGCAGGTAGTGAGGGGAAATACAGATCTTGGGGCAGCTGGAAGTTCTCTTCTGTGTGCTTCTTAGTGTTTATTTTTGAGAGAGAGAGAGAGTAGGGGAGGGGCAGAGAGAGGGAGAAACAGAATCTGAAGCCAGCTCCAGGCTCCGAGCTGTCAACACAGAGCTCGACATGGGGCTTAAACCCACAGACTGCATGATCATGACCTGAGCCAAAGTTGGCTGTTTAACCAACTGAGCCACCCAGGTGCCCCTCTTCTGTGTGATTCTATTTGCTCAGTGAGATAGGAAGTGAAGCCTTTAGCTGAGAAGGAATTGGGGAAGAAGGCCTTGATCTTATGAGCAGAGGAAAGGTGTGAAATAATTGCCTAGAAGAAGGTGAGGAGGCCTGGGAATTTGTAACAGGCTTACCAAGAAATACTAAGGGCCCACTTGAGATTAATGGTCATAAGTTTAAAGTGAGAATAGTTAGCATGACTGTATATTTTTGTCAAGCCATTTTTATTTGTATGATTACATGAATGAAGTAAGCAGGCAGTTGAATTTAATCCAGATTTGCCAAGGGAGTAAATGTGAATTTTAGTGGAAAAAATTAGAAATATCATATTGTCTAACAATAGGGGCACCTGGCTGACTCAGTAGAGAATGCTACTCTTGATCTCAGGGTCCTGAGTTCAAGCCCCACATTGGACATTAGAAAAAATAAATTTAAAAAAAAAAAAAGATATAATGTCTAATGATAGAGGAATAGTAAGTTAATTAAGATATATATATATATGATGGACTATTATGTGACCATTAAAATTATTTACAAAGGTTTTATAATATGCTTATTGTAAAATTAAGTTTTATTTATTTATTTGGAGAGAGTGAGTGGGGGACAAGCAGAGAGAGAGAGAATCCCAAGCAGGCTCCATGCTCAGCACAAGAGCCCAATGCAGGGCTCAATCCCACAACCCTGGGATCATGACCTGAACCAAAATCAAGAGTCGGATGCTCAACTGCCTGAGCCACCCAGGCACCCCATAATATTAAGTTTTAAAAAGCAGAACAGAGAAAGAGAGAAGTTTTAAAAAGCAGAGAAGTGAGTATGTGATATGAGCTCAACAGCAGAAATACTAAGCATAGGAAAGAGATGGAAAAAACTTAGCCAGATGTTAATTGCTGTGTATTTCTCTTTTCCATTTTTCTATATTTTCCAGATTACAGAAGGAAGTTTGTAAGAGTGGTAAATAGCTGGAGCGCCTGGGTGGCTCATTCGGTTAAAGCGTCTGACTCTTGATTTTGGCTCAGGTCACGATCTCACAGTTCATGGGATTGAGCCCTGCATCAGGCTCTGTGCTGTAGCGCAGAGACTGCTTGGGATTCTCTCTCTCCCTCTGTGTCTCCCTCTCTCTCTGCCTCTTCCCTGCTTGCTCTCTCTCTCTCTCTCTCTCTCAAAAAATAAATAAATAAACTTTAGGGGCGCCTGGGTGGCACAGTCGGTTAAGCGTCCGACTTCAGCCAGGTCACGATCTCACGGTCCGTGAGTTCGAGCCCCGCGTCAGGCTCTGGGCTGATGGCTCAGAGCCTGGAGCCTGTTTCCGATTCTGTGTCTCCCTCTCTCTCTGTCCCTCCCCCGTTCATGCTCTGTCTCTCTCTGTCCCAAAAATAAATAAACGTTGAAAAAAAAAAATAAATAAATAAATAAATAAATAAACTTTAAAAAAAGAGAGTGATAAATAAATTACATATACTGAGTTACACTGTGTGCTAAGTATTATTCTGACTGCTTCACAGGATTATTTCTACTTAACCTTTACCAAAAAATTCTGAAAAGCCCTATGATGTGCAATCTTGTATTATTCCTCACTTAGAGAAGAGGAAACAGACTTAGTAAGCTAAGTAGCTTGGCCTGGTAAATGTTCAAGCCGAATATAAACCTAAATTAGCAGTCTGATTCTAGACTAGATCAGTAGGTAATGCTTCAAAGAATTAAACAGATATATGGACCAAGAAAATCATTAGTTGTAATAAAAAAAAAATAGGTAGTTGGTAATATTTGAGAGAATAGTTGTTAGGTTGATAAATCCCACAAACAGATCAGGAAATTGAAAAAGGAGACACAATTTATTTTATTTTATTTTTTTTATAATGTTTTATTATTTTAATTTGCATTTCACCAAAATTGTGTAACATTGAACATCTTTTCATCTGCTATTTGCTACATTTATGTTGTCTTTGGTAAAGTATCTGGTTCAAATCTTTTGCTTATTTTTTTTTTAATTAATTAATTAATTTTTTTAATATATGAAATTTACTGTCAAATTGGTTTCCATACAACACCCAGTGCTCATCCCAAAAGGTGCCCTCCTCAATACCCATCACCCACCCTACCCTACCTCCCACCCCCCATCAACCCTCAGTTTGTTCTCAGTTTTTAACAGTCTCTTATGCTTTGGCTCTCTCCCACTCTAACCTCTTTTTTTTTTTTTTTTTTTTTTTCCTTCCCCTCCCCCATGGGTTTCTGTTACGTTTCTCAGGATCCACATAAGAGTGAAACCATATGGTATCTGTCTTTCTCTGTATGGCTTATTTCACTTAGCATCACACTCTCCAGTTCCATCCACATTGCTACAAAAGGCCATATTTCATTTTTTCTCATTGCCACGTAGTATTCCATTGTGTATATAAACCACAATTTCTTTATCCATTCATCAGTTGATGGACATTTAGGCTCTTTCCATAATTTGGCTATTGTTGAGAGTGCTGCTATAAACATTGGGGTACAAGTGCCCCTATGCATCAGTACTCCTGTATCCCTTGGGTAAATTCCTAGCAGTGCTATTGCTGCATCATAGGGTAGGTCTATTTTTAATTTTCTGAGGAACCTCCACACTGTTTTCCAGAGTGGCTGCACCAATTTGCATTCCTACCAACAGTGCAAGAGGGTTCCCGTTTCTCCACATCCTCTCCAGCATCTATAGTCTCCTGATTTGTTCATTTTGGCCACTCTGACTGGCGTGAGGTGATATCTGAGTGTGGTTTTGATTTGTATTTCCCTGATGAGGAGCGACGTTGAACATCTTTTCATGTGCCTGTTGGCCATCCGGATGTCTTCTAAAAGAGGAGACACGATTTAAAAGGGATATCCACGTGCCCCTAGGTAGCTCAGTCATCCGACTTCAGCTCAGGTCATGATCTCATGCTTCGTGAGTTCGAGCTCTGAGTCAGGCTCTGTGCTGACAGCTTGGAGCCTGGAGCCTGCTTCTGATTCTGTGCCTCCCCCTCTGTCTGCCCCTCCGCCACTTGCGACTCTGTCTTTCTCAAAAATAAGTAAATCTTAAAAGGGATATGATAGCAAAGTTAAATGAAAGGCATTGAGTGTTTTTGTTTTGTTTTAAAGAAGGGAGTCCTGGGGCACCTGTGTGGTTCAGTCAGTTGAGTGTTTGACTTGATTTTGGCTCAGGTTGTGATCTCAGGGTTTGGTTGGTGGGTTGGAGCCCTGTGTCGGGCTCTACGGTGGCAGTGCAGAGCCTGCTTGGGATTCCCTGTCTCCCTCTTTCTCTGCCCCTCCCCCATTCGTGCTCTCTTTCTCTCAAAATAAATTAAACTTTAAAACATAAAAATATAAAGGGACTCCTCAGTGGCTCAGTCAGGTTAAGCGACTGACTTCGGCTCAGGTCATGATCTCATGGTTTGTGAGTTCAGGCCCTATGTTGGGCTCTGCACTGACAGTTCAGAGCCTGGAGCCTGCTTCAGGTTCTGTGTGTGTGTCTCAAAAGTAAATAAATAAACATTTTTAAAAAGTTTTTAATAAATAAATATATAAAGAAGGGAGGCCTGAGCATGCTGGCAGAATAAGAGCAGTTCCTGGACAGGATAAAACCAAAGGTGAAAAAGAGGAGATACATCTTTGGGGCAGTGGGACAGGTTAGCTTTTCTCTTGAGACTCCAGCAAAAAATGGGAAGATGTTGGCAGAGAGGTTTGTTGATAGGGAAGAAGGATTACAAAAGAGCTTGTGCTTTGTGTCTCATTCTTTTTTTTAAATTATACTTTGAATGTTTATTTTTATTGAATCTTAAAATTCCCTCACTCCCCCACTTGGGCTCGCTCACTGTCTCTCAAATAAAAAAAAAAAAAATGTAATTGTGTATATACTCTAGAAGAAAGAACTTTACACAATTATTGTAAGCTGAGTTAGTAAAATATTTTTTATAGGAATATGGGTTAGCAATTCTGAAACTGCTTTATGTGTATACTAGGGTTAAGTAAAATATGTAAATTAACTCATATTTTTAATATATAAACAGATCAAAACATATATGACAGGTATGTGTGTATATACACGTACATGTCCTGCTATTCTCTACTGAGAGGACCTAAAAACAATGATACAGTGCAATAGCAGTAAGCCTAACTAGTGCCTAGAACTTGGTTTCTACATGCCATACTTCCACAAAAGAAATGAGGACTCTGTTGAGAATGGTTGATTGCAGAACTGGGCCAGGGAAAGTACAAGATGAGCCTGGAACATCTTATACCAGAAAGTAAGAGAGCAAAAGTGAAGGGACCACGTTGAAAGGACTGCAGGCAGGCCAAGTTGAAGGACCTCCCAGTGGTCAAGCATGGGATCATTTAAGCAACAAAATAAATAGTAGTAGGAATGCATTAAAACAGAATAAAGGAAATAACCCTGAGTCTATTCCAATTTGAATAAATAACCAGAGGGAAAAGGACAGCTCATCCTTAGAGTGGCATTCCCATTATAAGTGTAGAAGGAATGATGGAGATAGAAAAATCACCATATAGGGGCACCTGGCTGGCTCAGTCGGCAGGGCATACAACTCTTGATCTCGGTTGTAAATTCGAGCCCCATGTTGGGTATAGAAATTACTTTAAAATCTTTTTAAAAAGAAAGAAAGAAAAAAGAAAAGTCAAAGTGTTTACTAACACCTCAGTAATAACTGTGGCAGGCAAGAATCATGGACAGATTCGTGGGCAAAATGTGAGGAGAAACAAGATATTTGTACAATTTCAAAGTATCTCCCTAACAAGATACTTATTTGCTGCAAAAGAGGAAAATAGTAACTTTACAGAGGAGATAGGTGGCGAACACTAGCAGGTAATCAAGGTTAACATAGTAATAAGACATTGATACCATGTACTTGGTGTGATGCTTTGAAAGGAGGCTCCCTTCTGTGGTCATTCTGCCAAAAATACATAACCTCAATCTGATCATGAGAAAATAGCAAACAAACCCAGACTGAGGGACATTGTACAGAATAACTGAATAGTATACTTCAAAAGTGTCAAGATTGTGAAAGACAAAGATGGGAGGAGACTAAGGAGACATGACAACTGAATGCATTGTGGGATCCTGGATTGGATCCTGGACCAGAAAAAGGACATAAATAGAAGAACTAACAATTCAGATAACGTCTGTAGATTCATTAATAGCATTGAGTTCATGTTGATTTCTTATAAACTCTTGTACTGTGGTTATAGAAGATGTTAACATCATCAGAGTGAAAAGTACAAGAACTCTGTATTGTTTTTGCCACTTTTTGTCATTTCACAATTAAAAAAACCATAATAGGTTACATTGAAATGAACTGTCTCTTTTTGGTATTCAAGCAGTAAAAGTGATTAACTGGATTTTCTGCCATGAATGGAATTTACCAACAAGGCATCTCCCCTCTGTGTTGATTCGTTTCTTTCATCTTTGTAGCATTTCAGGCTGCCTTCCGAGCTCAGGGGCCCCTGGCAATGCTGGAGCACTTTGATACTGTCTACAGCATTCTACAGTAAGTAGAACGCATCTGGCTGGTGCCGTAAGAACTAGTGGCTGTTTACCTTAACGTTGCATGTTAGTCCTGAAATTCCAAATTATAGGTTCACTGATAAAGGTTCGGGTGCTAATAATTCTGCTAATGAGCATTGACCCCCAACTTCACACCAGTTGAGCAATTTCACAGATGTGTTTAAGTCTTAGATTCTTCAGGTTTGATCTGATCTAGAATGGGCTCTGCAGTTTCCTATCTCACCCCCCACACTTTCTTTCCCTCATAGTCACTTTCGAAGTATAGATCCTGGCCTCAAGGAAGATACTCTGGAATTCCTGATGAAAGGTGTTTATGGGTCAGGGGGTAGGGGATGGAAGGTGTTTGTTGTTGTTTGTTTGTTTACTGTTTCCTACATTTTATCAGCCACGTGATGATATCAAGGCTGTGGTGATTCAGTTGGTTTGGCTAAGCCTGGGGACCTTTGACCTATTAAGGTCTGTAATCTTGGTGGACAATACAGAGTTGTGTGTGTTCGCTGTAAGGGCAGACCAACAAGAAATATTTCCTACTTTTGAACTGCCTCTCTTTAATAGAGGTAGTTCTTCCAGTTGCCAAGGAGAAACTGGGGTAGCTGGCCCGAGAGAGTGGGGACAGGGCGTGTTCAGCGTTTCAGGTCAGGGGTCCCAAAGGACTTGGCTTGTGTTGTGGCCACTGAGAGATGAAACACAGATCTTTGGTAATCTGATGGCTGCCGATGCTGGGTGTTTGGAAGCCAGAGTAGATGAGGAAAGTGAACAAAGCCGACTCCGGACTTTGCCCTTTGCAGTGGTATCCCGTCATTCCCAGGAACTTCCCACTGTCCTGGATGATGCAGCTCTGAGTGTGTCAGATAGGAGCGCCCACCTAAATGCCCTCAAAATGAACTGCTATGCTCTGATACGCCTCGTGGAATCCTTTGAGACCATGAGCAGCCAGACAAGCCTCATGGACCTGGACCTTGGGAAGGTAATTGGAGTTCCTGGCTCACTCCACATGGGGCCTGGAGAGATCAGGGGGTCAATGGGAAAGAAGAGAATCCAACAATTCTGGGAATCCTATCTGTCCTTTTTTAAGATTTATGAGGAAGTACTCAAAAATATCACAGCATATCCTGCCCTGACAAGGAGCTCTTTTATATTTTACAATTTGTAATACATCTGCTGTGTTAGCTTCTACCTTATCTCAATACTGGACAGTTTGGGCACTCAGACTAGCAGATTTTGACCCACTTTGTCTTCCTTATTTTTCCCTAAATGTATGCATGATCCTTTTTTAGGGGAAGAAAGCCCGGGCCAAGGCCGCCCACGGCTTTGACTGGGAAGAAGAGAGGCAACCAATTCTTCAGCTTCTAACGCAGCTGCTCCAGCTGGACATTCGTCACCTGTGGAACCACTCAATAATTGAAGAGGAATTTGTCAGGTTGGTGGTTAAGATGGTCATAGTGAACTGTGAGGAACGAGGGCTCTGTTGCTAGATATGTCTTCTTTCTGAATACTTCATTTCATGCCTCACTTCTGTATGGAAGACATAGAAGTATACTCATAACATAGAATTATTAGTAAGTAGATAACAAATGTTAGAAACTGCCATGAGTTTCTTATCTTTAATGCCCATTTGCTCATTCATGACATAGTATTTATTGAGAATCTCCTGGCTGCATGGCTGGTATTATTGCAGGCACTAGAAACATAAGTTTCTGCCCTCTTAGAGTTTATATTATAGAGCAGAAGATGATTTTTAAAGTAAGTAAAATACATGGTTTGTTTTATAGTTTATGATTGTGGAGAACAATAGAGGAGGGGATGGGGAGTTTGATGGAAGAGAGTTGTGATTTCTTTGAGAAAGAAACAGAGCATGCAGGGGAGGGACAGAGAGAGAGAGGGAGAGACAGAATCTGAAGCAGGCTCCAGGCTCAACTGTCAGCACAGAGTTCAATGTAGGGCTCGAACTCAAGCCATGAGATCATGACCTGAGCTGAAGTTGGATGCTCAACTGAGCCACTCAGATGCCCCGAGAGTTGTGATCTTAAATCAGCTGTTCTAGCAAGGCCTTTTTGAGGTGGTGACATTTGGGCAAAAACCCAGAGGAGGCCGTATGAGGCACAGGAATATGGAGGAATAACAAGGGTGAGGAACGGAACAGCAGGTACAAAAACCCTGAGGAAGGCATATATCTGGCATGTACAGGTGGTAGCAGTGAGGCGAGAGACACGGCGGCTGAGCGGGTGAAAGGGATAGGCTGTGAAATCCCAGAAGCAGTGGGGAGCCAACTGCAGATCCTTGGCCAGCATGGTGACTTTGGCATTTTCTCAGAGTGAGATGGGGCCACTCAAGGGTTCTGAGCAGGGCAGTGACGTGGTCTGACTAGGGCTTTAACAGGATCATCCTGGCTGTTGTGTTGAAACAGACTATGAAAGGAAAGGAAGAAAGCAGGAGACCAGTTAGGAGGCTGTTGCAGTAACTTGGGCAAGAGATGATGGTAGCTTAGACCCAAGAGTGGCAGTGGATATGGGGAGAAGTGGATGGACTCTGTACTTTTTTCCCTAAGGTAGAGCTTACAGGATAGCTGATAGAGGTGTATGAAGTTTGAGGGAAAGTTCAGTCAAGGATGACTCACTCAGGGTTTTGACCTGAGCTTTCAGAATAAACATAAAAAGAGGTGGGGGTGGATGCTTGGTTGGCTCAGGGAGCTAAGCAGCCGACTCTTGATTTCGGCTCAGATCATGACCTCACGGTTCGTGAGTTCAAGCTCCACATTGGGCTCTGCACTGGCAGCACGGAGCTTGCTTGCAATTTCTCTCTCTCTCTCTCTCTCTCTGCCCCTCCCCTGTGCGCGCTCTCTCTCTCTCTCTCTGCCCTTTCCCTGCTTCCTCTTTCTCTCTCTTTCTTCTCTCAAATAAATAAACATTTTTTAAAATGCTTAAAAAAAAGAGAGAGTTCAAAGTTTGAATACAAAGAGAGGATACAAAGATTGAGGTCCGTATCAGACATCTAAGCAATGTTGTCTGATTCCGATGTTGAATGTGCAAGTCTGGAGCACGAGAGGGAGGTCTGAGATAGGGTACCCATTTGGGCAGTCAGTGTATTTATATAAATGGTATTTATGCCCCAAGTCTGAATGAGATTACCAAATCAGTAAGCATAGCTAGAGGAGAGCAGAAATCCTTACTGTACTCTGGGGAAGGGAGTCTGGCATCTGGGAAGCCACATGAAGTATGTTTCCAAGAGAAATGTGGTCAGCTGCATCCAGTGCAGCTAAAAGGTCAACCAAGATGAGAACTGAATTAACCATGATGTTTAACCATGGGAAGTCATTGGTCACTTTCTCCTACCCTTTATCATCTATTTGGGTTCTGTATAAGTATAACTGGTTGAAGGTTGGTAATCTTGAAGGACAGAGCACCTATCTAGAGTCGGCAAAGCAAAGAACCTTGGTGTAGACGGTGATCAAAAGAGTGAAGAAAGCTAGAAGACCCTGACTTTGGGGCAGGAGAAGGAGAATGAAAGCGGCAGGGCCCCAGTATAGATGAATCCACACAGCTGACTTCATCATCTCCCTCCCTCCTTTTCTCAGTTTGGTTACTGGCTGCTGCTACCGCCTCCTGGAGAACCCCACCATTAGTCACCAGAAGAACCGCCCCACCCGGGAAGCTATAACACGCCTGCTTGGTGTCGCCTTAACACGTTATAATCATATGCTCAGTAAGTTAGCCCTCTGCCTTGCCCCGCGGTTTCCATTTTGCCCATAATTTCTCACATGTAGTATTTCCACAGGTGCCACTGTGAAGATCATCCAGATGCTGCAGCACTTTGAACACCTGGCACCGGTACTGGTGGCGGCTGTGAGTCTGTGGGCAACTGATTATGGAATGAAGAGCATCGTGGGAGAGATTGTAAGGTGACTCTTGTCTAAGTTTCTGATTCTCATCTCCCTCAGGGGGAATATAAAAGAAAGATTAAAAATACATCTCTGTACATACTAGATTTCTTTAGATTTTAGATACCTGACTTCCCTTCCCTTACTGGGAACTGAATTATCTTGCTGTGGCTGTGCTTTCTTTCCTGCACAGAGAGATTGGACAGAAGTGTCCCCAGGAGCTGAGTCGGGACCCCTCAGGGGCAAAGGGCTTTGCGGCCTTTCTGACAGAACTAGCAGAACACATCCCAGCCATCTTGATGTCCAGCATGTGCATTTTGCTGGATCATCTGGATGGAGAGGTAGGTGGTCCCCTGGGAATCTCAGGTTCTTCTGGGAATTTTAAGGCTGTTTCTTATAACAAGAAGATGGCTTTCCCGTGAAGTCAAGGTGTCTAAGCATAACTTGGTAGCAGTTTCTTCCTATAGAGAAGCAGATAGAGTTTATTGACTAAAGAGCTATTTGTTAATCTCCATTTCAGTATCAACCGGTTTTATCCACACCTGGTAAGGGGATGGCAATTCCATGCCTTAGGTCTAGTGAGAGTCACTCGGCCATTGTTCTGAGTCCCTTCCATTCATCAGGATGAAGCTCCTTCCATTCTTCCTACCATAGAGCTTGCCTGCACTCTCTGAACAGTGCCACTCTCAATTCTTTCTGTCTGGCAGCCTCCCGCACTGATGCAGGGCATCCCGGGTCAATGTCAAGGACAAAGAGGTCCTAGGTCATCTAGTGTATTATGACTTCTTATGCAAGACTCCATTCTCTAGCTCTTGGCCTGGCAAAAACCCCAACCCCTGTTCCTCACATTCTGCAGTGGACTTGCATGGCACCCTAGGGCTGACTTGTACTTCTCTGTGTTTCATTCTTTTGTCAGTAAAATGCAAGAAGGAGTGGGAGGGAAGGGGGTGTTTTATTAGGATGGATCAAAGGCTTTGAAGCTTCAGATGAAAGGTAGAAATTAACGCTTTTTAAACGTGTACAGATGTGATGAGCCTTATGGGGAAAAAATTGGGGTTCTAGTTTATTTTGTCCCTATATTCTCAAGCAGACAAGGCCCCTTCCATTGATCTCAGGAGTGGATACCCAGGCAACTGACCAAAAAAAGTCAGAGTGAAGCAAGCTTACCCTTAACTTAAGGCCTCACCCCTTCTTTGTGCCTGGACAGGCCCAAGAGTTTGGGGAAGGGAGAGTTAGCATTGGAGTGAGGAGCCTCAGACCAGACCACTTCTCCCGTAGAGTTACATGATGCGTAATGCTGTGCTGGCAGCTATGGCGGAGATGGTCCTGCAGGTTCTGAATGGTGATCAACTGGAGGAAGCAGCCCGAGACACCAGAGACCAGTTCTTGGACACCTTGCAAGCCCATGGCCACGACGTCAACTCCTTTGTGCGGAGCCGTGTTTTGCAGCTCTTTACCCGAATCGTCCAGCAGAAGGTGAATAGTCTTCTGCATGATAAAGACATAACAGTATTCTGTAGACAGGCTGGAGAAAAGAGGAATCCCGTGTCCCACAGAAGAGTCTAGAATTCACATTCTTACTATTGGTAATAAAGGTCTTCCTCTACCAAGGACAAGGATGCCTGGCTCCGTTTAAGGACTATACCGTGTCTTAACCACGACAAAGAGTAACTATTTTATATCCCATAGAAAAGTTTCTTTAGAGTGAGTAGGTAGCTCACATACAGTGTACTTCAAGAACATTTTGAGTATGATGAACAGAATGGATGATGTGGTACGCGAGCTCATTCTTCTCTTCCTACCCCACATAGGCTCTCCCCTTGACACGTTTCCAAGCAGTGGTGGCCCTAGCAGTGGGACGTCTGGCAGACAAGTCAGTGCTAGTATGTAAAAATGCCATTCAGCTGCTGGCCAGTTTTCTTGCCAATAATCCCTTTTCCTGCAAGGTAAGTAGGCTTGATCTACCCAAAAGAGAAAGAATAAATGGAAACAGGAATGAAATTATGTGACTTAATGACCCTGATATTCATTTACCTTGGTAGCTTAGTGACACTGACCTTGCTGGACCACTGCAGAAGGAAACCCAGAAATTACAAGAGATGAGGGCCCAGAGGCGAACTGCAGCTGCTTGTAAGTAGTTACTGTGTAGGAATCCTCACCCTAGACATCCTGTTCCCTGCCATCAGAAACTCCAAGAGTCTAAGTGAGACTTTCTCATTCAGCTACAGTGCTGGACCCAGAGGAGGAGTGGGAAGCCATGCTGCCAGAGTTGAGGTCTACCCTGCGGCAGCTGCTAAAGCTTCCCCAGGAAGAAGAGGAGATTCCTGTGGTGATTGCTAGTACAGAGACCACCGAAGACGTGAAAGAACGCATCCATCAGTTGCTTGCCAAGGCTAGTTACAAGTATGTGAAAGAGTGAGATTTTCTCTAATGATCTTTTTAGGTTTAGAGTTAACTTATTTATGTGTGTATGTATGTATGTATGTATGTATTTTTATTAAGTTTATTTACTTATTTTGAGAGACAGCGTGGGCCGGGAAGGGGGAAAGAATAAGGGAGGGAGGGAGAGAGAACCCCAAGCAGGCTCCGCACTGTCAGCACAGAACCCGACGCGGGGCTCCATTTCACAGACCGTGAGATCATGACCTGAGCCAAAACTGAGTCGGATGCTTAACTGACTGAGCTACCCAGGCGCCCCCATTGGTTTTTTTGTTTTGTTTTGTTTTGTTTTGTTTTGTTTTGTTTTAATGTTTTACCTATATTTGAGGGAGAGGGAGACATAGAACCTGAAGCCAGCTCCAGTCTCTGAGTCGTCAGCACAGACCCCTGTGCAGAGCCCAGACTCACAAACTGTGAGATCATGACCTAAGCCAAAATCGGATGCCCAACGGACTGGGCCACCCAGGTGCCCCTAGAGTTAGTTAACTTTTCTTGTGTGTGTTTATTTATTTATTTTGAGAGAGTGTGTGTGTGAGCACAGGGGAGGAGCAGAGAGAGGGAGAGAGAGAATCCCAACCAGGCTCTGCACTGTCAGCACAGAGCCCAACATGGAGCTCGAACTCAAAACATGAGATCATGACCTAAGCTGAAACCAAGAATTGGACGCTTAACTGACTGAGCCACCTGGCGCCTCTAGAGTTAACTTTTGAGGAACAGTATTTCTTTAAAAGGAACTGCACTTGGGACAGCTGGGTGGCTCAGTCAGTTAAGCGTCTGTCAATTTTAGCTCACATCATGATCTTAAAGTTTGTGAGATGATGCTCCACATTGAGGTCTGTTTTGACAGCATGGGGTTTTCTCTCTCTCACTCTCTGCCCCTCTCACCCTCTCACTTGTGTGCGCATGCGCTCGCTTCTCTCTCTCATAAAGAAAGAAAGAAAGGAAGAGGAAGAAAGAAAGAGAAAAAGAAATCTTTTTAAAAGTCTTTAAAAAAACATCAGGGCACCTGGGTGGCTCAGTTGGTTAAGCGTCCAACTTCTGCTCAGGTCATGATCTTGTGGTTCATGAGTTCAAGCCCCACATCCAGCTCTCTGCTGTCAGCTCAGGGCCTGCTTCGGATCCTCTGTCCCTCCCCTGCTCACTTTCTCTCTCTCTCTCTCTCTCTCTCTCTCTCTGTCAAAAATAGTAAAAGTCTTTAAAAAGTAAATAGGAGCACCTGGGTGGGACAGTCGGTTAAACATCTGACTCTTGATCTCGGCTTAGGTCATGATCTCACAGTTTATGAGTTCGAGCCCAGTGTCAGGCTCTGCGCTGATGCTGTGGAGCCTGCTTTGGATCGGTCTCCTTCTCTCTGGACCTCCCTTGCTTGTATGCTTGCTCTCGCTCTCTCTCTGTCTCTCTCAAAATAAATAAACTTAAAAAAATTTTTGTTTAAATAAATGAAATGAACTGCACTTGGGGTATGCTGCCACCAAGTGATGGTAGGTGTTTTCATTATAATAATGGCCTGAACACCAGATTTATGCCAAAGGCACAGTCCACAATTAAGCATGCTTTTCTACTTTTACAAATGTTTAAAGAAACCATGAAAACAGCTAAATGTAAATAATATTATAATTAAATATGCAAAAGTTCTCCATTTGAAGAAGAAAGCCTGTAAGTATAATTCTAGTTGTATAATCTTAAATAAGTTGCTTAAATTTCCTTGGCCTCAGTTTCATTATTTGTAAAATAAGAAATTGATTAGGGGCGCCCAGCTGGTTCATTCAGTAGAGCATGCAACTCTTGATCTCAGGGTCGTGAGTTCAAGCCCCACATTGGGCGTAGAGCTTACTTTAAAAAGAAACAAACCAACAAAAAAACCTTTAAAAAAATAAAAGCCTTTAAAAAGAAGCAATTGATTAGATCATGTGGTCTCTAATTTCTTTCTACTAAATCCTGTGAGCTAATAAATAATATTAAACTCCATTAATCCTACTTTAATCTTGAAATCAGCCTCATTGTTAATCCTGACCTTGGAGAACAGATTTCTCCCAGTGTTTTTGTGACTCTAGAACTTCAGGGCAGCTAGCAACAAAAGCCCTTCTAGCTATCAGCAGGTCTCCTTAAACCTCAGCCACAAGTTACTGTTTTATTTCCTACCTAATTAGGCTGTTCAGAAAAGACTGAATGGAAGGTGGCTAGTTTGCTCTCCCTTATGTCTCTCTGGTGTCTCTATTTACTTTGCTAAGGCATAAAGAGGTACTGTAATTTTATAACTGCTTCTTCTGCCTCCAACCATATTAGTATTTTCTCCTGTCAGTTAAAATAAAGATTTCTTCTCATGTTAAAGATGTCCCCTCCTCCTTCAGAAAACCTCAGCAGTCAGTGCTGGGTTATGGTCTTAATAACTGAGGTATTTGATGCCAGTTAAACGTGTGTTAGAACAAAACTTCTTTTAAAAACTTTTTAACAGTTTAATAATAGTATTTTTTAGAACAGAAAATTACATTAAAAAATGAGCCTGGCTGGCTCAGTCAGTATTGCATGCGACTCTTAAACCCAGGGTTGTGAGTTCAAGCCCCACACTGGGTGTAGAGATTACTTAAAAACCTTTTTTTTTTTTTAATTAGTATATTCACACGGTACAAAATTTTAAATTATAACAAGGACAGGCATTGTAAAGTCCCTTCCAAACCTATTTCCTAGCTACTTAGATTCACTTCCTACAAGGAAGCGACATTCCGAGTTTATCGCACACCCTTCTAGAGATAACAAAGACGTATAGTGTAACATATGTTCTTTTCCTTCCCTTCTTACACAAATGGTAGAATTTTCTACCCACTGATCTACCACCTTGCCTTTTTTCACTTAACAACGTACTGCAATGTTTTTAATATTTATACATGAATAGCTGCCTCATTCTTTTTTATGCTAACATTGACTCCCATTGTATGGATGTCCCATAAATTAATCAGTTATTGAACACTTACTTTTTCTAAACTTTGACTTAGCAAAGTTTTTAAGTAGATGTTTGGAGTAGGTTTGTGACCTTTAAATTTGAAAAGTCTTATTTGAGTTTCTTTGAAGACTATGTAGTAAAGCCTTGTCACTTCAAAAATGGGAAAGTGTTTTGAGCTCCACCCTTGTAGGTGCTTCTGAACTTTTTTTTTTTTTAATGTTTTTATTTTTGAGAGAGAGGGAGAGACAGAGTACTAGCAGGGGAGGGGCAGAGAGAGAGGGAGACACGGAATCCAAAGCAGGCTCCAGGCTCTGAGCTCTCAGCATAGAGCCCGACATGGGGCTCAAACCCATGAACCGTGAGATCATGACCTGAGCTGAAGTCAGATGCTTAACCAACTGAGCCACCCAGGCGCCCCACTTCTCAACTTTTTAAGCATGAGAAGTGTCCCTTTTCTTTGGGGCAGTAAGTCTAGGTTCTCGATGTAATCATGAGGTAGGCTGCATTACAGAAGGCTGCAGTGACACTCCCGTGGGTGCCAAGTTGGTGACCGGTGGATGTTCTTCCAGGCAGGCCATCATTCTCACTCGAGAAGCCATAGGCCACTTCCAGGAGTCTGAGCCTTTCAGTCATGTGGACCCAGAGGAGTCAGAGGAGACCAGGTTCCTGAATCTCTTGGGGACTATCTTCAAAGGTATTTCTTTTCCTTCTTCAGTTAGCAAACAAAACATTTCAATTAGTATCGATGGGCTATTTACTTTATGCCAGACACTGGCCTGGGAGTGCCAGGAGGCACTGTGCCACAGCAGTCCAGAGGAGATTTGGCAGTGCCCTGGAATGGATACAGCCCATGGACCTAAGATTGATAGTCATAGGGCGTGAAATGGTATTTCCAAACCATAGAGGATGTTCGGAATTTTTTGAGAAATGAACCAAGACATTTCAGAGTAGGTTCTAAGTGTATACCCTCCCATTGTGGAAAGAACTATCTGGGGATGTTGTAGCCGATAGATTTCCCCATACACCTTCGAGCAATAACCATCCTAGAATTCTCTAACTCCTAGGCCCAGCAGCTTCCACACAGGAGAATGCCCAGGGTTCTGCAGGGAACATGGGCCCAGGACAGACAGACAGTAAAGACAAGCCCAGTGTGTCAGAGCCCGTGAAATCCAGGGAAAGCGATGAGCTGGTGAAGCAGGAGATGCTGGTGCAGTATCTGCAGGATGCCTACAGCTTCTCTCTGAAGATTACAGAGGCCATTAGCATCATCAGCAAGATGATGTATGAAAACACAACTACAGGTGTGCCAGCATCCCTCTCTGTAAGGACTGTGTCTTGGGGTTGGAAAAACCATTCTTGCCTGTATTTTATTGATAACTGTCTGCTCCTTCAAAAGGCAAGGATTCTTTATTTCTGTTTGCTTTGTCTAGCTCTGTGGAGCAGACGTGGTATGCATAGGGTATTTCACGACAGGGCCATCTAGGATGATATTCTCGGGGGAAATGGAAGAAGCTTCCACTTGCATGTTGCTACAGTAGGAAAGGTTCTATCTCTAAGTATTGGGGGAATTTTGCCAAGCAGATGGGTGACATTTCTGTCTCTCCCCTCAGTGGTGCAGGAGGTGATTGAATTCTTTGTGATGGTGTTCCAATTTGGGGTACCTCAGGCCCTGTTCGGGGTGCGCCGCATGCTCCCTCTCATCTGGTCTAAGGAGCCTGGCATCCGGGAAGCTGTGCTTAATGCCTACCGCCAGCTTTACCTCAGCCCCAGAGGGGACTCTGCCAGGTATATGTGGTACCTTTGCCTCTGCCAGCTTTAACAGGGTCAGCTTCTCAGGGGACGTTTGCAGTCTCCTACAGGAATGGCAGGGGGTGGGGGCATCCTTCTTGAGGAGTCCTGAATCTAATGGGGCTCAGGGCGGGGCTGGACTTCCAGTAAAGTCATCTGACACTGTGGTGGGATAGTCCTAATCACCTGTTTGCCAGGTTTAACTTGCCAGTTTTTAATGACCTCTGCTCTCTGCTATTCCCACAGAGCCAAAGCCCAGACTTTGATTCAGAATCTCTCTTTGCTACTAGTGGATGCCTCAGTTGGGACTATCCAGTGTCTTGAGGAAATTGTAAGTCTCTTTCTTTCCTTTCCTTACTTTCCTTCCTTCATTCCTTTCTTCCTTCCCTTCTTTTCTTTTCTTTTTCTTTCCTTTCTTTCTTTCTTCCCTTTCTTTCTTTCTTGTTTGTTTGTTTGTTTGTTTGTTTATGTAATCTCTGCAGCCAATGTGGGACTCAAACTCATGACCCTGAGATCAAAAATCACATGCTCTTCTGACCAAGCCAGCCAGGCGCCCCCTTACTTCTATTTTCTTTATTCATTCAACAAGTATTAGTGATTACTATGTACATGTTCAGCAGTTTACTCAGCCCCACAAAGTATAAGATTGTTTTCAAGTTCCCAACTTAAAAGGAACCAACAGTATAGTGGGTAGCCAAAAAACATAAAACAGTTATAGAATGATGTGGCACATAGGTAATTCAGTGCCAGAAAAATGTGGCACAGGTAATGGTTGTAGCAGCAATGGTGATAGGGTAACACTAATGACATGCCAGGGACTGTTCTTAGCAGTTTGCTCATATGAACTTGTGTAACCCTCACAACAACCCTGTGAGGTAATACTGTTAGTGTACATTTTACAGTGAGAAGCTTAAGGCACTGAGAGGTTAAGGAACTTGGCTAATCACAGCTGGTTGGTGGCAGAGACTCAGGCAATAAGAGCTCCAGAAAACGTACTCATACCTTGTACGTTACCCTGACGAGTCCTGAGTGGGCAAGAGAGCAGTATGAGGTAGAACAGTCAAGGAAAGCTTCCTGGAGGTGGCAGGACTTAAACAGGGTCTTGATGAGTAGGATGTAGAGAGAGAAAGGAGGGAGCATGTAGATGGAAAGCCAATTAAGAGCACAGAAAGTTGTGGCATGAAAAAGATCACGTTCTGGCTGGAAACTGTTATCTGCAAAAGATAATAAAGTGGGAGTGTAGGTTGGAACTGACTTATAAAGGTCCCTGAATGCCTTTCACAAGTCCGGGACTTTCACCTTGTTGGCCAACATCTTAGTGAGGTGGACCTGCTTTTGAAGTACAAGTATTTGGGTTGTGGAGACAGGTGGAGGTGGTGCTGACCACCAGCTTCCACCAGGTGGAGCACTACCGCCAGCCACATTTTTCTCTTGGGGAGAAAAGGAGCCTGGTGGCAGCCGCTGGGCTGAAATGTCAGGCTAGCTCTCCTGGTCCAGAGCCCCTACTATAGGCAAAGGAGAGTTTTGTTTCTTCTCTTTTTTTTTTTTTTTTTTTATGTTTATTTATTTTTGAGAGAGAGACAGAGCGTGAGTGGGGGAGGGGCAGAGAGAGAGGGAGACACAGAATCTATCTGAAGCAGACTCCAGGCTCTGAGCTGTCAGCACACAGCCTGATGTGGGTCTTGAACTCACGAACTGCAGGATCATGACCTGAGCCAGAATCGGACACTTAACCGACTGAGCCACCCAAGTGCTCCAAAGGAGAGCTATTTCTAAATGATGAGCAGAGGTGTGGCGTGATGAAGAAGATGTTTGGGAGACTGGTCCAACAGGAGCATACAGGTTGGTTGGAGAGGAGGCTAGAGACGAGGTCTACGGACCTTCTGTAAATGTGCAGCATCAAAGGACTAGACTCGGGCTGGGAGGAAAAGCTGTGGAGTTGCACTTAATGGAAGACAGATTATAAAGGAAAAATGGATAGGATTAAGTGGGGAAGAAATTAGCTGACTGTGAAGTGTTAAGCATATGTGGTTGAGAATGTTGGTACCCTGGGCAAAATGAAAAGGCAAGGAAGGATGGAGTCTTCTGTTTTAGACATGTTGAGTTGTGGTCACAGCAACAACAGCTACTAGAAATCCCCGGAATGTAGTCAGAGCCATGGACTCACACAGACTTCAATATGTCATCTTAATAAATGTAGTTTTGAAGGCATGAAGGTAAAAAAGTGACAGAGGTGCAAGTACCTCCCCAAACCCCAACTTTACATTTCGAGCCTCCTTCTTCCTTTTCCATCCCTAAGTATTGCTTTTACCCACTTCGGGCTCTCAACACTCTCTTCAGAGAAGTGGACCAAGGATTGGGGGGGGGGGTTGTTATTTTTTGGCCTGAGCCCTTTCTCTTTTCTCTTCAGCTCTGTGAGTTTGTGCAGAAGGATGAATTGAAACCTGCAGTGACCCAGCTGCTGTGGGAGCGGGCAACCGAGAAGGTCCCCTGCTCTCCTCTGGAGCGCTGTTCCTCTGTCATGCTTCTTGGGATGATGGCACGGTGAGGCTCAGATCCAGACAGACGCTAGGAATAAGAGGGAAAGGGAAGGTTCTGAGAAAGCTCCCTTTCCTTCAATAACAGCAGTCAGGCCCAGCCAAGCTGTGTGCGTGAGTCGGCTACCTAAGTGAAAAATAAAATAGAGTACCAGCGCCCTCCTCTGCACCCCGTGCAGCAGAATAACGGGATTTGGTACAGCAAGAGGGATTCTGAGGGGCCAGCCCCATGTCAGAGCCTCTGCTGTCTGCTTCAGGGCTCTAGCCTTGCACTGAGTGCTGTTACCTACCCCGCTTGGCATTTTCCCCCCCAGAGTCCTGTCCCTGACTAGCTTTGACTGTGTGGCTTCCTTCCTCTAGAGGAAAACCAGAAATCGTGGGAAGCAACTTAGACACACTGGTGAGCATAGGACTGGAGGAGAAGTTTCCACAGGACTACAGGTTGGCCCAGCAGGTGTGCCATGCCATTGCCAACATCTCTGACAGGAGAAAGGTACATGGGGTCTCCAGACCAAGGACAGTGGCCATCCTCTTACACACTTTCAACACATACCCACCTTTTGTCTTTCCTGTTCTCGACAGCCTTCTCTGAGCAAACGTCACCCTCCCTTCCGGCTGCCTCAGCAACATAGGTTGTTTGAGCGACTGCAAGAGGTGGTCACAAAAGGTGAGCTATCGTGAAGGCCTCGGGTAGAATGGAGTCCTTTGTCTGCAGTGGGTGACTTCTCCCTTCTCCTCTACAGGCTTTGTCCACCCGGACCCACTCTGGATCCCATTCAAAGAGGTGGCAGTGACCCTCATTTACCAGCTGGCAGAGGGCCCCGAGGTGATCTGTGCCCAGATATTGCAGGGCTGTGCAAAGCAGGCCCTGGAGAAGCTGGGGGAGAAGAGCGCCACCCAGGAGGTCCCGAGTAAGTAGGCAAGAGGGTCCCCCGTGGGCAGCAGCCAGAGTCTACTGCTTTCCTTGTCGAGCCAGTAGCCACTGCCAGCACTGCTTCCTACAGCAGCCCCTGACCCTCCGCAGACCACACTGTCTCACTTCTGTCACTCAGACTGGGCCAGTCACCGCCACCATCCCCGTCCCTCCCCGCCCACCCTCCCCCGTCTCCAACTCTCTCTTCTGCGCCAGCTTGTGTATGGCACATGAGCAAGAGGTAGAGCCATCAACACAGAATGCAAGGTCCTGTGAGATTTAATTTTGTCTCTTTCTCTCTGCTTTCCCTCCCCTCCTCCAGAGGACACCCCCATGCTCCCCACTTTCCTGTTGATGAACCTGCTGTCCCTGGCTGGAGATGTGGCTCTGCAGCAGCTGGTGCACTTGGAACAGGCAGTGAGCGGGGAGCTCTGTCGGCGCCGGGTTCTTCGGGAAGAGCAGGAGCAGAAGACTAAGGATCCAAAGGAGAAGGTGAATGAAGTGTCTGCGTGTTTGGGTTTGTGTCCCAAGCATTTCCGGATTTATTTCCTGACTGTGGGTCACTCACGTTTCCTTCTGGGAATCTCTGGTTTTCTACTGTTAAATGAGGAAGACACCCTGCCTCCTTGCTGCTGTTCCTGGGAAAGGTTAGTGAGAACAAAGATGGAGCAGTCTGTTGGTGACCACCCAGGAAGGAAAGTTTTAGGGAAACATAGAGCGTTGAGTTAGGGACCTCGGCATGAAATCTAGGCTCCCCCTCAGGCACCTCTTGTTAGAATAAGCACACATGCACCCCCTTTCCCATCAGCCGTGCTTGCTGGGCCTGCCACCTTATGGGGACCTTGTGTTCTTTCCACTAGAGGCAGTGGTGTCTTGCAGACAAATAAGACACAGAGTAATTAGGTCTGACCTCTGTGACCTTGAACCATTGTCCCCATGATCCGTTTATTGACTGTATGCAGGAAATGACGTGCTTCTGTGAGGATGAGTTCAGAGATGTAGGAATATGCTTTAGCAACTTGAAAATAATGCTGCTTGTTCCACTTTGAATTTGCCAGTTCACATTTGGCAACTTAGAAGTAAAACTACAGAGTCCTAGTTCTTTTCCTGTTTAATTAAGGTGTGCTTCCTCTTTATAGACACATTTGACCACTGTAGGAATGGTTTTACAGAACTTGCCTTTCCCCAGACACATTCCTGCAAAATGAAAGACAGGCTGGAGTTAAAAATGCTGTCTTGAGGGCATCTGGGTGGCTCAGTCAGTTAAGCATCCTATGTCAGCTTAGGTCATGATCTCACAGTTCATGGGTTCGAGCCCTGAATCAGGCTGTGCGCTGACAGCTCAGAGCCTGGCCCCTGCTTCAGATTCTGTGTCTCCCTTGCTTTCTGCCCCTCCCCTGCTCATGCTGTCTCTCTTAAAAATAAAATATTAAAAATTTTTTAAAAAATGCTGTCTTGGATGAGCCATGATCCCTGGTTTCTTCCCCATTAGAACACAAGCTCTGACACCACCATAGAGGAGGAGATGGGGCTGGCGGGCGCTGCCGCTGATGATCCAGAGGCAGAACTCATCCGCAGCATCTGTGAGAAGGAGCTGTTAGATGGTAAGAAGAATTGCTGAGGGACCTGCTCCCCGGCCGAGATAACCTGTCCCAGACCTAGAGCCGTTCTTCCGACAGGCAAACAGATCCTGGCTGCCTTTGTTCCACTTCTGCTTAAAGTCTGCAACAACCCGGGCCTCTACAGCAACCCAGAGCTCTCTGCAGCCGCTTCACTTGCCCTTGGCAAGTTCTGCATGATCAGGTAGGCCCTGGGGCCAGTACTGCCCTCTCAGAGAGGATGGGGATGGTGCCTCTCCCTGATGATCCTTTCCTTGCCCCTAGTGCCACTTTCTGCGACTCCCAGCTTCGCCTGCTGTTCACCATGCTGGAAAAGTCCTCGCTCCCCATTGTCCGGTCTAACCTCATGGTTGCTGCTGGGGATCTGGCCATCCGCTTCCCTAACCTGGTGGACCCCTGGACACCTCATCTGTATGCTCGGTGAGAGATCCCTCATGACACTGTAGCAGGCCTTGCTAGCCCTGGGAGGCTGTAGTTCAGTCAGGATGAAAATCACTAAAACTGTTTCTCTGGTCTTTAGCATTACCTTGATATCTGCTTGATACTTGACCTGTACAGGCCCTCGCTAAGTATAGCCCCAAAGGAATTTGCACCTCTGTCCAAAGCATTGGCTCCAAGCTTGGCCTCTTACCCCAATCCCAGCTTTCTAACTGCTTCTAGAATGTCACATTAAGAAGGGATGATAGAGGAGCACCTGGGTGGCTTAGTCAATAGAGCATGCAACTCTTAATCTTGGGTTCATGAGTTAGGGCCCCACGCTGAGGGTAGAGTTTACTTTAAAAAAAAAAAGAAGAAGAAGAAGAAGAAGAAGGGGCAACAGATTCCTGCTGAGGGCCTTTCCCACCAGTGTCCCAATATAACTCACCATTAGTGCCAGTGACTTGAGATTTCACTCCTAGGCTCCGGGACCCAGCTCAGCAGGTGCGGAGAACAGCAGGGCTGGTGATGACCCACCTGATTCTAAAGGACATGGTGAAGGTGAAGGGGCAGGTGAGCGAGATGGCTGTGCTGCTCATCGACCCCGCGCCTCAGATCGCTGCCCTGGCCAAGAACTTCTTCAATGAGCTTTCCCACAAGGTGAGAGGCAGCAGGAGACCACTGCCAAGGGAACAGGCGCGCACACACAGACACACACCCTGTGTCGATAACATGACTCTCTCTCTCACCAGGGCAATGCGATCTATAATCTCCTTCCAGATATCATCAGCCGCCTGTCAGACCCCGAGGGAGGGGTGGAGGAAGAGCCTTTCCACACCATCATGAAGTATGGTTCCCTGAGCCTTGGGGCACATTTTTCATGTAGCACATGCTTAAGAATCAGACAAACCTGTATTTGAACTCTAGCTCTGCTACTTTGTAGCTGTATAACCTTCAGTAGTAACTTAACCTCTCTGTGCCTGTTCGTCCTCTGTACAGTGAGGCCTCTGACACTTGCCCCTTAGTTCTTGAGGGGCTTCAGTACCATAGAGTTTCTAGTGCGGCGGTAGGCGCATAGGAGTCCTCACGACATGGCAGCAGTTTTTGTTACAAATTCCCATTCTCGGTGAGAATTTCGCAGAGGGGGTGGGGTGGATTTTTTCTGAGGGTCTAGGAAGAGGGCAGGACGATGACAGAAGGCGGGTGCTAGGGGAAGACAGGACTGTCCCGACAGGAACGGAGCTGCCCCTGGGAGGCCACACAACCACATCTCCCCTTCCTCAGGCAGCTCCTCTCCTACATCACCAAGGACAAGCAGACGGAGAGCCTGGTGGAGAAGCTGTGTCAGCGCTTCCGCACTGCCCGGTATGCCGGCTTCCCGAGGGGTGTCCCTGAGGCTGTGGGGCACCGACGGGGAAGGACGGGCCTTCTTCGCTCCTCCATCTCACTGCTCCTCACGATGCCTTTGACATCTGCAGGACCGAGCGGCAGTATCGGGACCTGGCCTATTGTGTGTCACAGCTGCCCCTCACAGAGCGAGGCCTCCGCAGGATGCTGGACAATTTTGACTGCTTTGGGGACAAACTATCGGATGAGTCCATCTTTAGTGCTTTTTTGTCAATTGTGGGCAAACTGCGACGCGGAGCCAAGCCCGAGGGCAAGGTGAGCGCAGCGGCCATCCCGGTGCTATGAGTTCATCTGCACTGCACTGCCCGGACCTGCCTCGCCTACCCCGCCCATTCCCCTCCCTCGGCTCGACTGCAACGAAGTAACCAGTACCACCTGAGACCAGATCTTTCTGTCTCCAATTCCTGTGTCTTTCTTTTTCTCTTTTTTAAAATGGACTTTATCTTTTACAGCAGTTTTAGGTTCAAAAGTAAATACTGAATCGAAGGTAGAGTTCTTCCACATGTGCCCAGCCGCCACATATGCAGAGCACCCCCCCTCCCGCTCTCAGTCTCCCCCACCAGAGTGGCACATTTGTTACAATCGATGAACCTATGTTGACACATCATTATCACCCAAAGTCCATAGTTGACCTTAGGGGTCACTCACTCATTCTGTGGGTTTGGACAAAGTGTGTTGTGGCCTGTGGCCATCATTGTTGTATTACACAGTGCAGTTCCACTGCCCAAGAAGTCTTCTGTGCGCCCCCATCGCCCTCTGTCCCCCGACCCTTGGCAACCACTGATCTTTTTACTGTTGTCACAGTTTTGTCTTTCCCAGAATGTCATATACTTGTAGTCCTGCAGTGTGTACCCTCCCTGGGTTGGGTTCTCTCAGTGATAGGCGTTGATGTTTTCACCATGTCTTTCTTTCCATGGCCTTGTTTCTTTTTCATCTTAGAAATAACAGTTTCCAGGCCTGCTCTTTTTTTTTTTTTTAATGGTTATTTTTGAGAGCGAGATACAGAGCATCAGTAGGGGAGGGGCAGAGAGAGACCAAGACACAGAATCCAAAGTATACTCCAGCCTCTGAGCTGTCAGCATAGAACCCAGTGCGGGGCTCAAACTCAAGAGCCTTGAGATTACGACCTGAGCCAAAGTCTGATGATTGACCAAACCACCCAGGTGCCCCTTCCAGGCCTGCTCTTAATCTCTTCCCCCCTCCAGGCTGTAATAGATGAATTTGAGCAGAAGCTTCGGGTCTGCCACACCAGAGGGCTGGATGCGGTGGAAGACCTTGAGGTTGGCCAGGGGGGTAGCCAGAGAGCCCCATCAGCCAAGAAACCATCCACTGGTACGTGAGGCAGCCCCACAAGTGGAGAGATCGTGCCCTTCTCTCAGAGTATCCTTTTTTTGGGACCCATGTGTTGGCCTTTTCTAGTCTCCAAGAGGCACCAGCGTCTGGCTTCTGCAGCCTCATCAGACGGTGATTTTGTCACTCCTGAGCCCCACCGCACTGCCCGTCGGCATCCAAACACCCAACAGCGAGTTTTGAAAAAGAAACCCAGAATTGTCTTCTCGAGTGATGAGTCCAGCGAGGAAGGTAGGATGCTCCCTCCCAGATGTGGCTCGCAGGGAGCATAGCTTGGGGAGGGGTGGGGGGAGGCAGGTTTTGATGGGGTCCTGCCCATGTAGATTCTCTCCGCCCCCGCCCTCCCCCCAGGTGTGTTTCTCTGGGCACAGTATGGGTTTTGTTTCTGGGCCTAGTCTGGGGCTGTCCCACTTGTTCTCTGAGATCTACTTTTCACCATCTTTGTGACTCAGCTTTTTCTTCCTCCTCCAATCCTCTGAACAGAGCTTTCAGCAGAGATGATGGAAGACGAGACACCCAAGAAAACAACCCCCATCCGCCGAGCACCTCCTCGAAGGCACAGGCCCTAGGAAGTCATCTTGCCTGTTCCTGTCCCTGCTGTGCGGGGTATCTTATGAAGTGAACTTGAATTCCGCTCCCTTGTAAAATACCGTTTTTGCCTGTCCTCTTGTCTTTTTAATATAGAATGGTCTTTATGATGTAAAGCATTTCTCTTAAACTGGCCTTACTGAACTGAATTGAGCTGCTTTCATTGGACTCTATGTCTGCCAGTCTCCTTGTTTCTTAATGAATAAATGTTTTTATATACTTTTAGACATTTTTCCTAAGCTTGTCTGTTTCAGCTTACATGAGCCCAGATGCAGGCAGCAGGGAGAGGAGCCCCGAAGTCCTGGGGCCTGTCTGAAGATCTGATAAGCCCCATGCTCCCCCAGTGCCTCATCTTCCCCTCCTCCACCTCCCCATGCCGCACGAAGGATAGGACACCTCCCCACGCCGCATGAGGGACAGGATTGCTGCACGGTGGAGAAGCGTGCAGCGGCCAGTCTCCAGACCAGTGTGGCGCTACTCGGGGGCCTTCTGGCAATGCCTAGAGATAGTTTTTTGTCATCACAACCTAGGTGGGAGGGATGCTATCAGCACCTAGTGGGCAGAGGCCAGGGATGTTGCTAAATACCCTACAATGCAGAAAACAGACCCCCAAAACAGAATTATTCGGCCCAAAATGCCAATCAGTGGTGCCGAGGTGGAGGAACCCTTCTCTAGACCAAGGGCTGATCTGCGTCCTCCCCTCCCCCGGCGTGCTCCCTGAGCCCATCTCTGAGGCAGTGACTGACCTAGCCGGCTGAGCAGATGGAAGGTCAGGTCTTGATCCCCTCCAGCTCTAGATAATATCTGTGGAGTCGGTCTGTCTACCTAGAGATTCCTTAACTGTTCCAGGGTCTGTGGCAAGTCGGCTCTCAGCGCAGGCACTGCTTCAGCCTGCCCACCCCTCAGCTCCCCAAGTCTGCTCTGCTGAGTCACCTGGACCAGAGGCAGTGAGCGTGCTCTCATGACAACACTGGTGTCTTTGCTGTCATGACAACAGCAGGCTGCATCAGTAATGCTCCCGTGGGCACTGAGCTCCCTCTGGCAGAAGACACTAATGAAAGATGACACACGCACTTTGGGTAGTGCCGGGGCTCAGAGGGGCCCCTGAGGCCCTTTCCAGGGAAAGGGTTAATGGTCCTGGTTGAGCATGAGCAGGAATGGAACAGGGACAGCTGGGTCCCGGTGCCAGGCCCCAGCAGACCGCCAGTGGCACTTGCCACCTCCTATCACCATTAGGTGCCCTCTGGCCCTGCTCTTGGGGTTCATGAAAAGCCTGGAAACCAACCATGCATGAGGCCGCCAGACAGATACAGACTTGGCTCTGGGGCCCCAAGGAGGGAGGGCAGTCCCAGAAAGGGCAGGGGCCAGGGTTGGAGTCGGGGTGCAGGAGAGCGTGCCCTCTGCCTTTTAAGCAAAGGTTATCACCAGGCAGGCTAAACTTAGCCACAGGCTCTTCAGCTAGAAAAGGGGGCTGGTCTCAGGTTACGCTGGGCCAGCAAAGAGGCCCCTGGATCCCCGGCCCCCAGCACCTGCTGATGGGCCATGTCCATTCCACCCCACCCCCTTCCAAACCCTCTGTCCTCTCAAGCGTTCAAATGTAGCCCTTCTTCCATCCTCAGCTTGCAAAACTGGCGCAGCCCGGGCTCCAGACTGTTGGAGTGGCGTGGATCCCTTCCTCCACCTCGTGTGGGTCTGAGGGCCTGCTCCCACCATATGCCCAAAGCCTCCCAATTTTTTGTCTCTTCTGGACTCCTCACCCTGCCCCCAACATCCCCTGGGCACAGGCAGGGAAGAGGAGTCCCTGGCTCTGGGGCTGACCGGCACGTCCCAGGATTGGGAGGGACTTCCGCCCTCACGTCCCGCTATCGGCCCCGGGCTGGAGGAGATGAAGGGGGCACTGTGTCCCAGCCCTGGCGGCACAGCACTCCGGTCTCCCGGGAGCGACTTTGTGGGAGGCCTAGCCCGGCCTGGGGGAGAGCAGCTGGTGCACACAGGGCCTGGTTTGTCCGCCCCAATTATTACCTCTCTGGGCTGCCCGAGCTGCAGGACAGCGTGACCTTCAGTGCAGAAACCTCCCCCTTAGCCGCCCGCCGAGCCTCCTTCCTCTCCAGGCCCCCACTGCCCAGTGCCAGCCCAGGCCCCCGGCCCAGAGAGGCCGGGAGCCAGGGCCTGGGGAGGGGGAAGTGGGGGCTGGGCAGGGCCCGGCCGGAGACTGGCTGACCCCTCCCGGGCCTTTTTCCTCTGCGGTTCCCCCGCTACTACCGAAGAGCCTTGAGAATAAGTTCCCCAGCCTTCCCGCCTCTCAGCCTCTGAAAGAAAGGGGACGGGGGGGGGGGGGGGGGGGGGTGGCAGCATGCGGCCGCGAGCAACCCGTCTCTGGCCCCAACTCCCCATCCCACAAGCTCCCAAAGTCCTCCCGTTTCATATGTGCAGCTGTCCTGGCTCCCGGAGGTCTTCCGTTGTCACCGGGAGGCCAGCCCTGGAGTCCACAGCTTGTTGCATGCCCACAGGGCTGCCCTAGGTGCCATCAGCGATCCCTGGCTCCACTGGGCCCGTCTCGGTCCCCTCCCCCCCACTCTGTCCCTAGCCCACATGCTCGGTGCGTGCACACTTGACCAAAAAAAAAAAAAAAAAAAAATCGGGCCCTGCTACTCACGGCTTTACGGGCGCACGTAGCTCAGGCCTCTGCGCCCTTGGGCCGTGACTGGGCAAGCCAGCGGGAGGCGGGGCCCGCACCCCCTCTTTTCCCCGCCACGCCCCGCCGCTATAAATTGAGACTGCAGCCTCCGCCGGTGCTCTCTGCTCCTCCCCGTTCGAGAGACAGCCGCATCTTCTGGTGCAGTGCCAGGTAGAGCCAGGCAAAGCCAGGCAAAGCTAGGCTGAGGGGAGCCACGGGAGGCTCGGGCACGGCTCGGAAGGGGGCCGGGAGCGCTCGCGGGCAGGGGGTGGGCCGCGCGGTCGGGCCCCCGCATTGCAGGGGCGG
The DNA here is from genome assembly GCF_046562875.1 of Panthera onca. NCBI lineage: Eukaryota > Metazoa > Chordata > Mammalia > Carnivora > Felidae > Panthera > Panthera onca. The sequence continues at coordinate 41,116,685 of NC_138345.1, forward strand.
GAAGACGGACGTGCCCGAGCGCGGGTTGGGAATGGAGGCCTGGGGGAGGGGAGGGCAGCTGCCGGGCTGCAGCCGCCGCCCGCCCCCGCGCTCTAATGGTCGCTTTTCTCTGCCCGCAGCCGCGTCCCCGAGACACGATGGTGAAGGTCGGAGTCAACGGGTGAGTTAGGGGGTAGGGTAGGGTGGGGCATCGAGTCCCGCGGCCCCGGGCGAACCTCTACTGCGGGCATTGCCCTGCTTAGTCTTCGCAAGCGCGTGAGGGACGTGGGTGCGGTGGTCCTACCCCCCCCCCACCCCCACCCCCAAGGAGAACTCAAGGTCGGCGCTCTGACCTGGCCGAGGCTCCCGCCTTAAAGAGCCGCGTGGGCCACCCTCCCCCAAGCTGTGGCTCCTCATGCAGTGCCGCCCCCGCGGACGCGAGCCGCCCGCAGCCCTCCGCCCCACCTGCCTCCGGTAGACGAGAGCGCCCCCCTTCCGGCATAGGACCCATCCCTTTAATCCCCAGCTGGGGCGTCTTTCTTTGCTTTCGCGCCCTGCGGCGTCACGTGCCGGGAAGGAGCCCCTCCCCCACCGGCCCGCGGCCTCCCCACCTACCGGGGTGCCCGGGGCTGAGCTGGGTGCAGAGCCCGCTGGGAGGGCCCGTTTGCGGGAACCCGGCCGCCATGTTGCAACAGGGAAGGAAGTGAATGAACCACCGTTAGGCAACCTTACTTAGCTCTTCACTGTTCCTCCTTCCTCGCCTATGACTAACCCTCCTGATCCTGCCTGGGTGGGGTGGAGTCGCCTTTATCCCGTAAACCAGGTGAGGCAAGGCTTCCCTCGGTCTTGCTCTTAAAAGAGCTGGACTTGAGAACTCTGACCGGAGACCATCCCTTAAGCTGCCAGTCAAATTTCCCCTCAGCGATGCTGCTTCTAGACGATTCTCTGATGAATCAAACATGGGTTTAGGGGAGTCCTCTTGTGTCTTTTTTTTTCCTCCCCCCTTTTCCGGAGAGGTGTGGTAGCTGCAGCTTAGTGCCATGTTGGGGGAGCTGAGTCATGGGCAGAAATTTTCCACTACAAAATGGCTTCTGTAGCAGCAGCCCCTTTCATCACACTGGCTCTCCTCGAGGCTCCTTTCTTCCATCCATACCTAGAGCTGACCCAACCCTAAAGGCCAGGCTATAAAGGTCACTGGGAGGATTAGGTGTCTGTGAGCCTTGGGAATCCTGCCCTTCTCCCCGTTCCATCTTCCAGAAATCAGATCCTCTCTCCACTCTAATCTGGGGTTAAATATAGCTGCCTGACCTTTCTGCAGCTTGGGGCCTGGGCTACTACTCTTTTTGCCCCCACCCACCCCACACACACACACACATCTGTCGCTCCCACTCCTGATTTTTGGAAGAGGGCTTGCAGGGACAAGTGGCTTAGCAAACTAGAGCCCACAGATCAGGGGGTTGAGAAGCATTCCTTTTTCCCCTTCTCTTTGTTTTGGAGGAAGAGATGGGCTTTCCCCTTCCAGTTAACTTCTGACCTTTACTCTTGCCCTTTGAACTTGGTGATGCTAAGTATGCAACTCTTTGCTCCCTGGAGGGTGTATCCTGATGCTGGGCCAGACAGGGAACAAGCATTCCCAGGGAGGGCACAAATAGTGGGGGAGATAAATGCCATGTGCCAGGCATGTGTCCAGACTGCGGGGGCGGCCAGAGCAGAGCTCTGCATGGCCATTGCTCCTTTGCAGGACTTGTAATGACTAGGGAGTTGGGCCAGTCTCTGAACCTAATCACTTCTTGGGCAGGCTTCACTTTCTGGCCAGGCTGTCCTGGCAGAGTTGCTCAAGAAAGATAAAATTAGACCTCTTGGACTTTTCTGGAGGGAAGTGCCATCTTCTAACCTCTGGAAGAGGATGGGTTGGTCTAGGGCTGTTTCCATGCTTGGGAGAATTCTCTACCCCTTTTTCATTCCTTCTCGCCTCTTGTCTTTACCAGATTTGGCCGTATTGGGCGCCTGGTCACCAGGGCTGCTTTTAACTCTGGCAAAGTGGACATTGTTGCCATCAATGACCCCTTCATTGACCTCAACTACATGGTGAGTGCTGTCCCCACAGCTGGTGTAGGGAGCAGAGCCTGGCTGAAGCGCAGCCGCTTGATGGCCCTCACTTGTCCCTCCAGGTCTACATGTTCCAGTACGATTCCACCCACGGCAAATTCCACGGCACAGTCAAGGCTGAGAACGGGAAACTTGTCATCAATGGAAAGCCCATCACCATCTTCCAGGAGTAAGTGTAGAAGACAGAACAGGGTGGAATGTGCTTTGAGGGAGTTACTAGGATGGGCTGACAACCTTGCGTGGTACATGGTACCCCATGTCCCTGAGCTTTCGGCTTGTCTCCATTTATAGGCGAGATCCCGCCAACATCAAATGGGGTGATGCTGGTGCTGAGTATGTTGTGGAGTCTACTGGGGTCTTCACCACCATGGAGAAGGCTGGGGTGAGTGGCAGGGAGAGTAAAGATGGGGGGTGGGGTTTGGTATAGCGGGAATGATGGGGAACCCTTGAGAGGGAGAGTGTGGATCATGATGATTACTCTACCACAGGCTCACTTGAAGGGTGGGGCCAAGAGGGTCATCATCTCTGCCCCTTCTGCTGATGCCCCCATGTTTGTGATGGGTGTGAACCACGAGAAGTATGACAACTCTCTCAAGATTGTCAGGTGAGCAGGGGAGAGGGGAGTGGGGAGGTGGTTAAATGGTACTGTGTGTTGCCAGGTGGACGTGTTCTTGCCTTGACCTGCCTCCCTCTTTTCAGCAATGCCTCCTGTACCACCAACTGCCTGGCCCCTCTGGCCAAGGTCATCCATGACCACTTCGGCATCGTGGAGGGACTCATGGTACGGGTGATGGGGAAAGTGCCCAGTGTGTTTATTTCTCACCCAGGGCTAGATCCTCTTCCCTTCTTCGAATGTGGCCCTGGGCTGTGGGGACCATGGGGCATTGGGGGTTCCGAGGGACTGGCTCAGGTAGACTCACTGTCTCAAGTCTTCCCGGGGGAGGAGGGGGTCAAGGGGTGGATGACTTTAGGGTGCTGTGCGGGCCTTCACTCCCTCCTCCACGCTTGCAGACCACAGTCCATGCCATCACCGCCACCCAGAAGACCGTGGATGGCCCCTCTGGGAAGATGTGGCGTGATGGCCGAGGGGCTGCCCAGAACATCATCCCTGCTTCTACTGGCGCTGCCAAGGCTGTAGGCAAGGTCATCCCTGAGCTGAATGGGTGAGGTTCTTTGCTGTTCTCTGCCCTGGGGGTCTGTGGAACCGGGAGGAGCAGTACTGACCCTGCTTTGCCTGCCGTCTGCAGGAAGCTCACTGGCATGGCCTTCCGTGTCCCCACCCCCAATGTGTCCGTCGTGGATCTGACCTGCCGCCTGGAGAAAGCTGTAAGTAGGAGTTGGAAAAGGTTTCGTGGGCTCAGGGTTTGTGTCTTGGGTAAAAAACAGCAAGATTGGAACTTGAATAACCATCTCGTTTTTACCTTTTTAGGCCAAATACGATGACATCAAGAAGGTGGTGAAGCAGGCATCAGAGGGCCCCCTCAAGGGCATCCTGGGCTACACTGAGGACCAGGTTGTCTCCTGCGACTTTAACAGTGACACCCACTCTTCCACCTTCGACGCTGGGGCTGGCATTGCGCTCAATGACCACTTTGTCAAGCTCATTTCCTGGTATGCTGCTGGGGTGTGGTTGAGGGTGCGGTGCCCTCTGGTGGCCGGTTCATGAAAATAGGCCTGAACTCTTGATCCTCTTTCAGGTATGACAATGAATTTGGCTATAGCAACCGGGTGGTGGACCTTATGGTCCACATGGCCTCCAAGGAGTAAGAGCCCCCTGGACCACCAGCCCCAGCAAGAGGAAGAAGAGAGAGGCCCTCAGCTGCTGGGGAGTCCTTGCCCCCGTTCATCACCCAACACACTTGAGAATCTCCTGACCTCCAGTTTCCATCCCAGACCCCCTGAAGAAGGGGAGGGGCTTGGGGAGCCCTACCTTATCATGTACCATCAATAAAGTATACTGTATCCAACCAACTCTTGTGGGTTTTGTCTTGTTTTTTAGATTTTTCCAGGGTCTGGGATAAACGGGAGGGGAGCTAGGCTGGTGCCAAAGAGAAATAGACCTTGCTGCAAGTACCCAAGAAAGGCCCAGCATACCCCAGCCAGACCTAAAACTCCACTGTAGGTCCTGGGCCCGACTGAAAGCAGGCCTTACAAAAGCATATGTGCATGGGCACTCACTAATTTGAAGACCAATCTGTCTTCACTTTGGCTTAGTTTCCCTCCAAGGCTTCTAGGTGCTATGTGATGGGGCACGTCCACTTCAGAGGACAAGGCTGTTTTGTCACTGGGTCACCTGGCTTCCTCTGTCTGAAAGCTATTCTGTCTGCCGCCCCCTGGAGGAGAAACACTGGCACAGGGAGTCAGGGCTTAGGAATTGGGCTACCAAGTCCTCTTGGCCTTGGCTGGTTACCTGGTCACTCAGAAGCAGAGCCCTAGCAACATGGACTACAGTCGAACCGCCAGGGTGCAAATTCCACCCTGCCTCACAGGTGTAAGGTCTTGAGTAAATTATTTACTTTTGTGTGCCCTAGTTACTCATCTGCAAAGTGATCCGCTACACCCAGCCCCTAAAGGTTTTCCGGAAGGATTATGTTCGGTCGGCTACATAAATGCACAGCACTGTGCAGCAAATGATCAGGAAAAGGGGTAATGCCCACCGCCAGCATGCTCGGGGCGGTGTTAAGAGGATTAATGCCGTCACCTGTGGGTGAGGACTCCCCGTGGGCAGAGACACGGGCTGGCACCAGCCATGTGGGCAGAGGCCCTGGTTCTGGGCCCAGAACCAGACTTGGCCCCAGCTTGTGTCTCTCTAGTATTTTTTGTGACCTTTTAAAACTTTTTTGTTGAGGTATAACTTACAGAGGGTTAAACGCACAAACTGTGGTCCAGGGCCTCTGCCACTTGTTCAACTTGGGCAAGTTACCTACCACCTCCAGGTGCCTTCCTTTGCACCTGCTCGTATGTCGAGTGAGGAAAACCGGTGTGTACCTCACAGAGGGGATGGTGTAGCTACTACCAGAAAGTGCTTGAAACAGTGACACAGAAGTGTTCAATAAATACTCGCCAGTTTCATTATTATTAAAGACTCCATTCAAATGTCCGCTCAGCACAGCTTCCCTCAGGCAGTTATGCTGACGTGTCCGCATTCACAGCTCTCCAGTTTCTCCCAAGCTTTTCCAAGTCCAGGACATCTCAGCCTGCTGCTCTCAGTGTATGACAGGCACGGAGGAGGCACATCTTCAGCTGATACTTGAAGAAACTGAGACCCTGAGCACACATGTACACACACACACACACACACACACCCCACACATGCACACACACATACAAGTAGCTTCACCTTTTTCTCTGCCACTCAGCATTGACTGGGAAACTTCCATCTCCCTCCACGGTACTGCACCCAGTCGGATCCAGAAGCCGCCTAGACCGGAGGCCCCTTCAATGCATGGCATTTCCATAAAGGACGGGTCACAGCCCCATCACTGCCATCCACGGGTGGATGACAACGCAAGGGGGGACAGAGCGCCCTACCTGGTCCCGCCTCCCTCCACCTGCACCTTGGAGGGAAGCCCTCTCCCACTGCATGTGTGTTGCACAAGCCCTGGAAGGACCAGCCTAATCCACTTCATACCAGTGCCTGGGCCAGTTAGCACCAGTACAGAATCAAAGACAGTAAGCTGGCTCGAGGCCTCAGAGATGGAAGGAAGATCTGACAATCACATTCCTTACTCAATGGAGAAAGTAAGGGGCCACGATCGCTCTGGCAGCATTTTAAAGATGAGAAGTAGCAGACGCCCACACGTGAAGGCAGGAGAGCCCCAGCTGTGGTGGGAGTCACCTGGGAAGGGCAGGCTGAGCCTCGCTCCAGACACCTCAGAACCCTGAAGGCCAAGGACTAAGGCAGGAAGCCCGAGGGAGGAGCGCCCCAGTCCCCAGGGGCGAGGCTTGGTGCGGCGGGACAGATGGCGTTCCCCTTCTGTGAACCCCCCACCCCTCTGCCTCTGTGAGTTCCCGGCAGGGTGGGGCCCCAGGCCACCGGGCTGGAGGTAGGTCCCTATCTCATGGAGCTATCAGATGAGACATCTCGATCGGAGTCCTCAGTCTCGCTTGGCGGCGGCGGCGGCGGGTCGCTAAGCGGGACCGCAGTGAAAGCAGGAGACTTTCTAGAAAAAAACACCAGTTGTCACCTTGGGGCAGGGAGGAATCCTGATGACACTGGCATTCCTCTCCCATGGCCTTACTCTCTGGCAGGCCAGTGAATGCCATCTCAGGCAAGGGCAGGAGGGCCACAGGGGTGAGGGTGGATGCAGGGTGAGGGCAGTGGGGAAGGGAGAGGGAAATCCCTCCTGCCCCACCCTGATGGGGGATATGGTCCCTGTCTTTATCCTGGGGACTCTGGGAGGCTCAGAGTTCAGAAATATCTCAAATCGCAGTATGAGAGATGTTGTCTGAGCCCGAGTGCAGACTTGATGGCCCCAGCTTTGTGTCTCTCTGTAGTATTTTTGTGACTTTTTAGAACTTACTTTTTTGTTGGGGTTTAACTCACAGAGAGATGCACGAACTGTGGGCCTGGCTTTCAATAAAAAACTGCCCCCATGCCCCTTCTGTTCCTTGCCGGTTTTTAGCTACGGGGTCCTCAGGGCTTGCCCACCAACGGCCTCTGGTGCATGCACCCTTGGAGGAGGACACAGAAGGCGGGCCGCGCCCCACACTCCAGGGGGAGGTCCTCACCGGTCTCCAGACTGGGTGATTAGCCGACGGCAGGTCTCCATCTGCACGTCCAAGCCCCGCTTCATGCTGCACATCTCCATGTACTCGTGCAAGTGCCGGTTCATGTCGTTCTTGGCCGTGGCCAGCTCCAGCTGTGGCAGGCGCAGGACGAGACCATCCAGGTCAGCAGTGCCCCTGCCCCTAACCCCCAGGGGCTAACACACCAAGAGCACCAGGCATGGGGCCCAGGTGGCCACAGGTGAAGGCTCAGATTTCAAAATAAGTCAGATGCTGGCGCCTGGGTGGCTCAGTCGGCGAAGCGGCTGACTCTTAACTTTGGCTCAGGTCATGATCTCACGGTTCGTGAGCTCAAGCCCAGCACTGGGCTCTGTGCTCACAGCGAGGAGCCTGCTTCATATCCTCTGCCTCCCTCTTTCTGCCCTTCCCCTGCTCCATGTCTCTCTCTCTCTCTCTCAAAAATAAATAAACTTTTTTTTTTAAATAAAAAAGTCCGATCAAGCCAGAAGGCACCAATATACCATCATTCCTTTTAGTTTTGCTGGGGATCTTTGCCTACAGAGGAAGGCAGAGGTCTCTGCTACAGGCCTGCATTCTTGCAACAGACCTTCACTGACAAGAGGAACCTAAGTGTGGGCAGGACAGAGAGCCCAGGGTGGCTATCTGTGCACGGCCTTGCTCCCTCCCTGGGCTTCCTGCAGGCCCAATACAATGCTGCACCCAGTCTGTCTCCCTCACTAATTTGGGTGCTCCTAGAAGGTGGCCACAGGCCTTTTTAAAATTTTTTAATTTTATTTTTCATAAACAGAGAGAGAGCACAAGTGGGGGAAGGGCAAGAGAGAAGGAGACACAGAATCTGAAGCAGGCTCCAGGCTCCGAGCTGTCAGCACAGAGCCCTACATGGGGCTCGAACCCACAAACCACAAGATCATGACCTGAGCCGAAATCAGAAGCTCAACCAACTGAGCCACCCAGGCGCCTCCATTTTTATTTTTTTAATGTTTATTTTTCAGAGAGAGAGAGCACAAGCGGGGGAGGGGGCAGAGAGAAAGGGGGACAGAGGATCTGAAGTGGGTTCCGTGCTGACAGCAGTGAGCCCCATGAGGGGCTTGAACTCACGAACCTCAAGATCACAACCTGAGTCAAAGTCAGAAGCTCAACCAACTGAACCACCCAGGCACCCCCGCTCCCAGCCCCAGGTCTTACTCATCTCTGCATGTGCCCAGCCCCAAGATGGGAAATTACTTAGTGAGCCTTTTTGAAGTAGCCACAAGCCTCATGGCACAAAGGAGGGGACCTGCCCCATACTGTTGAAAGAGGCTCAATCCTCCTCTTATCACTCTCGTCTCCTGAGTGGGCAGTTCTCAGAGTCCAAAAGAAAGACTTCTGCCACACCCAATGTCCTACTGCGTATAAGATGTATCCCGGTTTAAGAAATGTTACATGTGGGAAAAGGTGGGCTCAGAATCAAGGAAATACGAACTCCCTCCGAGCCAGATTCTGCCACAGGCTTTGAGGTAGAGCTGAGAGGAGGGGTGATGTGGAAAAGATCTGGGCCAGAGACAATCTGCTGCCTCTCTTTGTTTGGGGTACAAAGGACAGGGGCCAAACAGAGAAGCAGAATAAAACGGCTTGGAAGTAACCTGCTTGACTGCCTGAGAGCAAAGAGAAAGGGTAGGAAACTACCCGTGAATAATCTGAATTGGATAGAGGAAACCACCCAGAACTAATCCAAACTGGACAGGGAGAGGATGGGAACTGGGAGGAAGAAGTAAATGGGTCACAGGGCCGGAGAGAAGAGATGATGGCCTGGGTGGGTCAGAAGCCTAGTGAGTACAGCTCGGATGGCGGCCCTGGTTCCAGAGCAGCAGGGCGCGCTCAGTGCAGGAAGGCATGATGTCACCAGCTCTTGCCCAGATTGGCTGCCACCTACACCCCAATTTCTCCAGCTAAGGAGAGCAGCAGGGGAAGGGGCTAGCTTCCGGAGCCCAGCACTCACCAGGACAGGAAAGAAAGAAATGAAGCAATTATATTCTATCCAAAGACAAGGCTAGGACCACCAGCTGTCTGTACATATCTGTACGTATGCCCTTACTTCATGCATTTAAAGCAGGGTTGAGGAGGGGCACCTGGATGGCTCAGTCGGTTGGGCGTCTGACTTCCTCTCAGGTCATGATCTCGCAGTTCATGAGTCCTAGCCCCGCGTCGGGCTCTGTGCTGACAGTTTAGAGCCTGGAGCCTGCTTTGGACCCTGTGTCTCCCTCTGTCTCTGCCTTCCCCTGCTCATGCGCTGTTTCTCAAAAATGAATAAACAAAAAAAAAATTTTTTTTTTTTTTTTTTTTTTAATTTTAAAGCAGGGGTGAGGAGAGGCAGCACCACAGTTGGGAGGCATCTAACAGCCTCCACTGAAAACTGCAGACTCACTGTGTGGCCAGAGACAGAGTAGGGCTGGGACTAGATGGAGAGGAAGGATGAACTCCCTCCCAACCTCCACCTGGGCCTTGGCTTTACCACCGACAATGGGAAATGCTCCTTGCATCTATGCCAGTGACCCCAGGATGGGTCACCAGGGTCAGCACTGCACCCAAAGCCCCCTGTCAGCTCTCCCAACACCTCTCCTAACGCCAATCTGCTGCGAGAAAAGAGGAAGACTGTGACATGGGTGTCAAGGAGCGAGCAGAGAGCGACTCTCCCTTCCCCTCTACTCAACAGAGAACAGAAACCTAGCTGCGCCTTTAAAACTTAGCATCCGTCTGCCTGGGCAAGCAACAAAAACAGGCTGGCTTAAAGGAGCAGGACCACTTGATGTGTGTTGGGAGGATGAGCATGTAGGAGAATCATCTGTCAACTTCCATCTCAAAATGCGGGCGGCGTGAGACAAGCAAGGGTATAAATGTGCTATGTGGGCTTGAAGAGAGGCCAAGAGTTACAGAGGCCCACATGCGTCTTCCCCAAGCAGGAGCGCTCAGGGCCAGGGAAGGGTCCTCTCCACGAGCAGGAGGGCACCCAGGATCCGCAGCCAACCCCCTCCCCTCAGCCCCGCCACCCAGGGTGCCACAAACTGCCACAGCCCTGCAGACCTAGCGTCTAAGAGCACCCGCTTCCCTTGCCATCCCGAGAAGGATCTTCCAGGCTAGGGAATGACAACGGAGGTTCCTCCATCAGCTGAAAGGCTGAACTGAAGAATCACCAAAGTTCAAGTTCACTTCTTAGAGGACTCCACTATCACACCACCAGGAGTGATAATACTAATAAAGCTGCCATGCGGCATGCTTACTAGGAGACAGACACTGCCCTCAGCTCTACGTGTGCATCATTTCATTTGATCTTCAAACAACCCTGTGAGGAAGGTATGATCAAGATCCCACTTGAGGGGCACCTGGGTGGCTCAGTCAGTTAAGCATCTGACTCTTGATTTCCTTTTGGGTCATGATCTCACGGTCTGTGAGTTCAAGCCCTGAACCGGCTCTGCGCTAGCAGTGAGGAGCCTGGTTGGGATTCTGTATCTCCCTCTCTCTCTCTGCCCCTCCCCACTCACTCTCTCTGTCTCTCTCTCAAAATAACTAAGCTTAAAAAAAAAAAAAAAACGTCCCGCGTGACAACGAAAACAGGCTGAGAGACCATAAGCAGCCTGTTAGAAGTTGGAGTGGTAGAAAGTAGGTGACAGGGCTGAGATCGGAGCCCACATCCGTCCTCCTCCCTGGAGAACCTAAGGTCTTAAGGTTCCACCCCCACAAAAGAAAGGGGGAAGGCCTGGTGTCTGGGGTCCCGTCGCCCCGCTCACAACCCACGGGCCACCCGTGGGCCTCGGCTTCAACGCCAGTCTTACCTCTATTTGGTCAATGGTTTCCTGATATTCTTTTTCCCGGGTTTTGAACAGGGACTCGGTATCTTTGATCACCTTCTCCAAACTGTCTTCCTGCTGCTGAAGCGGAAAGGGAAGCAAGGGAGAGGCCAATGGGGAGGGTGGTGGGGGCATTCCACAGGGGCGAGGCAGGGGAGAGAGAGAGAGTCTGGTTAAAGGAAGCTGCTGAAAGCCGAGAGAAGGAAGAAGGAAGACGGGAGAGGCAGGTACAGGATGGAGGCCACAGAGGGAAAGCAGCAAGGAGTGCAGGGAGGGGGGGGACGGGCCGTCCAGCTGGGGGGCAGGACTGGCGGGGCCCTGAGGCCGGGAGGGGCCGTTACCTCTCCCTGCGCCTCTGCGGCTGCCATGGCATAGCCTGAGAAATCCTCCCAAAGCAGCAGGGTCTCCTCAGTCTCCTCCCAAGTCAGGCTGTCACAGTCGTCCTCAAAATCATACTCCCTCCTAGAGACAGGGAACCCGCTGTCAAGAGGGGGGGCGGGGCCTTCCTGCGGGCGGAGGGCCACTGTCGGGGAGCTCCGGCCTCTGGGGGGCTGCTGACGTGGGCCTGGAGGACTCGGGACTCACAGCTGGTTGAGCATGCGCTGCATCTCCTCGTTGATGCTGAGGGCTGTGCTCTCCTCCTCATCCCCATCGGGCTGGCGGGGCCCGTCACTCTCCGACAGGGAGGTGTCCTCCTCGATGGCAGCCTTGCGCTCCCGCTTCCGCCCCCCCATGGATGGGACCTTAATGGGAGACAAGTGCAGAGACTACAGAGACGAGGCCGGGTGCATGAGGAGAAGGGCGGGTGGGCGCCGGCAGGGGTGGGGCGGGTGGGAGGGGAGAAGCGTGAACCAGCGGGAGGGCGGGGTGGACAGAGAGAGAAGACACAGTTACAACGACAGGAACAGACACCACAGTTACCGAGAGACAGGCAGACAGACACAGATGGGGACAGGGCTGCAGACTGAGAAGGAAGAAAAAGAAGAAACAGAAAATAGGGCGGTAAGATCAGGGGAGAAATGGCCTGTTGTGACCACGCTGTGATGTGCATAATGGCTACAGAGGATTTGTTTTCTAAAAAAAAAAAAAAAAAAAAAAAAAAAAAAAGATCTTTCTAATGAAATGACCAAACTAAAAGGAAAGTTTTTGGCTGCAAGGAAGAGGAGGACGCGGTGTAGACAAAGGAGAACCTGAATCATATATCCAGATCTGGAAAGCCGCAGAAGGGATAGAAATGAAGCAAAGAGGGCACGAGGTAGAGTAAAGGGGGGAAGGGCAAGGAAAACAGAGACAGGAAAAGAAATCTGTGCCGAAAAGCCCAGCGGGTCAAAACTGACGGCCGAGGCCTGGGTGGTTTAGAAACTGGGACTGGGACATTAAAAAGCTTGCATGAGAGCAAAACTAACCAGCTTCTTCTGTGGAGAAAGCAAGAAAAGATGAAAGAAAGAGAGGAGAGGAGATGGACAGAGGAGAGAGAGAGGGAGGGGAGAGACGGTGTTAGAGACGCTTCCAAACCTTCTCTTTCAGAGGCTGTTCCTTGCCCCCCAAGCCTCGTCCCACCAAGGGCCCCGGGGGGCCAAGGTAAGGTCCTCCAAGAAGGAGGGCAGGGCCTGGCTCCCAGCCAGCAATGATGCAAGGTTCACGGCCTGCCCCCACCCTCTCCTGAGGAGCTCAGGCACTGGGGAGGTGTGGGCAGGGTGTCTGGGGCCAAGGCCTGCCCTCGTCCCGGGGCCTGCGGGCAGCCCAGTGCCCTCACCTGGAACATCTTGATCATGTCCTCACAGTTGCGCTGCTGAGCCACGTCGCATAGTTTGGCGGTGATGTCGATGCGGCGACAGATGTCCATATCTACCTTCATGGCCTTTTCCTGGATCTTTGTGTCCAGCTCAGATAGGTTCTGTCCGGGGAACGCAGGGAGTGGTGAGGAGGCACCCAGCACTCCGGACAAGGACCAATAAGGGCCCTGGCAAGACCCTCACCCTTCCAGTCACATATCACCGCTGACCCCTCCTCCTGGACGCCCTCCCCCGGCACTCGTGGGCTGCTCATGCAGCTGGCGCGCTGTTCGCACGGGCGGGAGGAGCCCTGGACACGGTGGCCCGGGACGTGCAGGGGCTCCCTCCCAGAACTTACGCTGCCAGAGAGAGAGGCCAGTGGCAGTTACAAGAGTGGAGAAAGAAGAACGGCTGACACTTCAGCATTACGTCTGTGCCAGCATGGTGCTAAGAAGAGTACGTCTTCATGGGCATGCGCCTTGCCTCACCCATTCCACAGAGGACACAGGCAGAGCGGTGGGGAGACTCACCACGGTCACACTGCTAGCAGCTTTCAGAGCCGGGATCTGGCCTCTTAACTAACTGCTTAATCACCTCTAGAAATGAGGGAGACCACACTGCCTCTCAGACACGACACTGGGACTTCTGTTCCTTCTCTCCCTCTTGAATGAGGGTGGGGTGGGGGGCAGGCAGAGGGAGAGGCACGGCACACCAGGCGGCGGCAGTGACCAGGAAGTCAACCGGCCCAAACTCGAAGGGCCCGCCTGCTCTGGCAGGTTTCGGGGTGCGGCGGCTGCACTCACATTGCTCATGAGCCCCTTGAAGACCACTAGCTCCGCTTTCAACTGCTCCACCTTCATCGCTAGCTCCTCCTGGCAGGCGTCAGCCTCTTGGGCTTCCTGCAGTCAGGGAGAAAGCCCCGCCATTAGCGGCGCTGCCGAGGTAGGAGGCAGATGAGGACAAGGAAGGGCGGGGGTGGGGGGGCAGCAGGGGGCTAAGGGTGCTGGTGGGGGGCGGGCGGCCCTCACCTCCTGCAGCTCGTTCACTCGCTCCTGCAGCTGTATCCGCACAGTGTACTCCTCTTCCCACCTGGCAGACATGGGGGGCAGGGAGGGAACGTGGGTGCAGAGTCCCACCCCGCCCCAGCAGCTCCCTGCTCCCCACCCCTCTGGCTCAGGCCTCTCCCTGACTCTAGGTCTGGTGCCCTAGATGCACCGGGGCTGTGGGCAGTCACGTCTGGCCAGCCAGCGGGTGGCCAGCCACAGCTGTCCGGTAGCTCCACACTTCCTGGCAAGTGCGAGTCGGCCAGCTGCCTTCCCGGAACCTCTGGGCCGCGCCCCAGGAACTGTATTTAAGAGCAACTGCTGCCACTGTGCTCTCTCATGGTGCCCGTCCCCTCAGGCCCCAGCCCCACCAGCTGCCTGGCTGGCCTCCTCCCCTGTCCTGCCCGCACCAGACCACCAGGCCCACCAGCCCGGTCCCCCACCTTCAGTGGCACAGATCCGGTCTCCCGCCTCCTGCCTGCACCAGACCAGGGCTCCTCTAGCCCGCTGCCCTGCCTCTTGTGGTGCCATTTAACCCTGGAGAAGCAGCTGCAGGACACACACCACATCAACAGAGTTGGTCAAGAGCCTGGTAGGAGACGCTCAAAGTCCGTCCCCCACAAGCTCCAGAAACCGCCCACCCAGGACCCGTGGAAGTGAGCCGTAGAGAGGAGACCGGGCTGGCCCTGAAGCAAGAAACCTGTGGGAAGCAGGAGCCTGGAGTTCCCAGGCACCCAAACCTGGAGGGACAGGGAGATCAGAGAATGAAAAAGCGCCTCGCTCTACAGTGGCTGGGAACCAGAAGCAGCATCTCCTAGGCTCTAGAATTCCGAGACTAGAACCCCAAGTGGCTAAAAGACACCCTTGGCCGCAGGCAGGGTTGGCTGCCCGGGGCTAGGTTTTTCACTCAATGTGAGTCCACGGTGAGCCAGCGCACAGGCCCTGGCATCGCCAAGGTGAAAGGGCAGTGGAGGCGGCCATGGCCCTGCTTAGGGTTTTGGGACCCTGCGAGGGTGGCCGGGATGGCGGAACTTCTCAGACCCCGTTCACACAGACTCTCAGTGCCTGCCGCTTCTTCCAGTGTGAGAAAGGAAGGGATGATATCACGAGAGAAACCGCAGTATCAGAAACATGGCTAAAGTCTCAAAGAGGACGGCAAGAAAAATGAAAGCCCAAGAGAGTGGATTCTGCAGACATGGGACTCAATCCTCCCTTCCCCACCTCCATCCTCCCCCCCCCCAACCCTCCTTCCTCCTCTCCTCCCTGGGTTCGCCTGCAGCCTCTTCCCTGTTCCTCCCCCGCATCTGCACTGCAGTGTTCCTAATAATAACTCCTCTACATCACCCGCTGCCCCTCCCGCATGGGCAGGGAAGAGGCGGCCAGCCTGGCCACCACCCTGCTGGCCCGTCACACAGCCCAGCCCCGGGCCCTCTTGGCTCTCTGTCCACCCTTCCCTGCTGCCCCCATGTCCTTCCCACTTTTGCACTGGCATTCTCAGACAGTCGGGGCCAGTGAGGGGCCCTCGCGGCATCAAGTTATACAGTTTCATAGATAAGACTTTATCTTTTTTGTGCCTGTGGTTTCTCCATCTACAACCTGAAGGCATGGAACGCAGTACCCTCATACTCCTGAGCCTGTGAGTCCCTGGAGAAAGAAAGCAAGACTCACAAGGGGACGATGGCCCTGGGCAAGATGCATGGGAAAGGGTAGCAAGCGACAAATTCAGGTAGAAATTTAAGTAAGGAAGTTAGGGAAGGATTGGGATGAACACAGTCTTAGAACACACACAAAAAATCTGAAAATAAATCATCTAGAAGTTACTAGAATTCTTTAAAATTTATTATTTTTTAGTATAATCTCTACACCCAACATGGGGCTCAAACTCAGGACCCCAAGATCAAGAGTCGCATGGTCCCCCTGGATGCTTACTAGAATCCTATTTGCTCTCCATCCAGACTTTCCCACAAATAGGTTCCTTCCAACCTCCACTCAAATCTCATCTCACTTACAAGGTCCCCTAGACATGAGTAGAATTTGAACAATTTCCGTGTATTCTTTGTTTACTAAAGACCTCTCTCCCAAATAAATTATATCCTGGAGCAAAGTGAGGAAGCCGGGGCCATTCCTACACTAGAAAAACTGAGGCCAGGAAAGAAAGATCCACCCAAGGCTGCACACAGCAGGGGCACTGAAAATAGAACCCAGGAGGCTTCAGCTCCTTCCCAGTTTAGTGCTCAAGCTATACCCATGACTTCCGGGCTACTGACAGGAGCTACAGTGTTGCTTTAAAGAGAACAGAACGAGGGCACAGGATCTGGGGTGGAAGAATGAGTAACTGCCAGTGTCACGTACCATACAACTCTAGCTGCGGGGCCCTCTGCACAGCAGCATGCTGCAGAGCGATGAGCTCATCAGTCCCCAAGGAATAACTCTCTGCTGCCCTGGACAGCTGGACCAAGGACAAATACTCTTTCAGTTAAGGAAAAAAAAAAAAAATACCGGAGAACAGCAGTTGTTTCTGTGGTTATGGATGCATTCCAGAACTGCCCCCGTTCTGCTGCTGACAGTGTTAATTAACTTGTGCAGGGGCAGGGGCAGGGGCGGGGGCAGGGGCAGGCTGGTTTTGGGTGGCATCTGCGTGATGGCTTTAGGAGGCCTGAGAGTCCCAAAGGTACTTATAACATGGACTACAACGAAGGAAGCCAGCATGAGGACAGGACTCAACTTCAGAAAGCCTGCTGATCTGCGATCTGCTAGACTCTAGCAGGTTACAGACCCCTGAAGGTTGCCCCCAGACTCAGGGGTAATTTCCCATAGCATTCAGCCAAGCCCCAGCCCACACCAAGCTGCAACACAGGACTGCAAAGGTAGTTCCCAGGCCTGTCCACAAGGGGTCAGAGTAGCTGATTAAGAGGTTAAACCTGATGGCGCCCAAACTAAAGCCTCCTTCTGACCTGTCATCCTACTCCTCAACCATGGCATCCCTCAAAGTCTACAAAGAGCTGGCTGTGCTCATGCTCCTTACTAATGGCCTGGTTATCAACCCTCTAAGGGATCCACTTGTACATCCAGCGCTAGCATCACATCCCTTCTCCTGGCCCCTTGTGCTACCCTGCCAGTCCCCCGCAGAAAGCCAAATCCTCATCCTCAGGGAGCACTGGGCCTGCCCTCCAGATGCCTTATACTTGCAGGGTGTGTCCATATTCTCAACTTTTCCCCACTCACTTCCTCTGCTGGCTCTACTCACATTTCGTCATTCTTTGGCTCTTTGTGCTTTTACAGATTCCCCCAGCCTCCATGGCCCTAGGACAACTACCAGTCCCTTCCCCCTTTCCCTAGGGAACTCCTTTTTCCCTTTTTTTCTTTTCTTTTCTTTTTTCTTTCCTTTATTTACTCCACACAATGTTCTGAGGCCCCAGAGCCTTTCATATGGAACTGAGTAGGTAGGTACCCAGTTTCCACCAACACTGCTTTGGGAAACCCAGAGCAGGGGTAGGATCGCCCACTGTGAGATGCAGCCCCTCCCTCACCACCCCCTCCTAATTTCAGTAGACTCCCAAATGAAAGCGATTATCCTTTTGATCAGTACTTGGAGCTTCTATCACAAAAGTGCCCTGGGGGCTGACACTGGTATTACCCCAGATGTGACCTCTCAAATGCGAGACCCTTTCACATCTCATACAACCCCACAGAACACGGGCAGCCAAACACTGCGGTCTAGATGAGACAGAAAGAAAAGCCACAAGAAAAATATGTATTCCCCACAGCACTCCGCTCCGAGTCTCCTTCTTCCTGTCACGAGTGCAACTTCTGCATTCCCTGTGGATTCCCGTCTTCCTGTATCCAATGCCGTGTAAATACTTCCAAGCTCCTCCTTACACAGCAGGAACTTTACTCTCATTTTATTCCTCCCTGATTCTTGGGCCGCAACGCTCTCCTCTCCTGGACCCACACCTAGTCCGGGCCCCATGTGTGGCATGACACTGAGCCCGGTCCCCACCTGCCCGGTCCCCTACCTCCGCTTGTACTCGTCCCGCTCGCGCTTCACTTTAGCCAGGACGTTGTAGAGCGCACGGATCTCAGGGGTGATGGTGTCGATCTGGACGCCCACCCCGTCGGGGTGCACCCACGACAGGCCAGGCCCTTGCACCAGAGTGGGCTCCAGTCCCGGCCCGAGCCGGCGGGCGTGAGAGAAGGACCAGATGGTGCCAGGCATGAAGCGGGCTGACGAGGAGTAGGAAGTGGAGGTGGAGGTGGAGGGCGACGAGTGGCTGGCCGCGGAGGGCGCGAGGGGGCCGGCTGGCGAGCGCGCGGGCGAGCCCAGCACCCGGGCCGACTGGGTGCAGACGGCGGCCGGCCGGGCACCGAGGGGCAGCCCCAGGGGCCGGATGGGGCTGACGAAGCCGGTCTGCACGGCCTGGTCGCGGCGAGCCAGGCCCCGCCGGCCCTGCTTACCCTCCTCCAGCGCCTGCTGCAGCTGCTTCTCCAGCAGCCGGTTGCGGCGCTCCAGCTCGTGCACCTTGGCCAGAAAGCAGCGGAACCGGAGGTTCAGGGTCTTGAGCACGTTGATGTTGGAGCCCAGGTCGTTGCGGAGTGCCATGGCGGCGGGGGGCGCCGGGCCCGGCCCGGGCGGCGAGTAGGCAGCCGGGCCGGCCGGGGCGAGCGGCGCCGGGGACACGTCCCCTCCCCCGGCCAAGTGGTCTCCTCCCAGGGGTTCCCCTAGCGGTCCGGCCAGCCCCTGCTGCTCCTGTTGTAGGAGGAAGAGGTTGGGGCCGAATAACGGATTCATGGCTGCGTCTTCTGCTGGGAGACCGAGACCGCTACAGGAGCAGGGATGGAGGGCAAGGGAGAAGAGCCAATGAGGCGCCAGGCGGACGCGGAGCAACCAATCAGATAGCTCGGCGGGAGGGGCAGAGGTCAGGGGGGCGGGGAAGGACAGGGAAGAAGCCAATGAAAGGTTCACTTGGAGGCTGGCACCTGGACCTTTCCGGGTCTGAGGCTGAGCGGACCCCAGTCCACGCCTGCAATCCAGCCAGGGTGGCAGAAACGCATAAAATCCAGGCCCTTCAGTACTCCTTGGGTTCTGGTGGCAGGATGCCCATCCTCCCTAAATCCCTATTGCCCTCCTCTCCCCGGAGTCCAACTACCCTAAGCTCTGACTCCATGACTCTTCCTCCCTGAGACCACGGAAACCCAGGAGCCTGAAACTGATTTCTCAGTATACCAGTTTCCTCTCTTCAGAGGGTCCCTGTCCCACCTTCCCAGCCCTACCCTTAAGCAGCAAAGCCAGGACCCAGTCCCCTCAAAAAACACACAGTGGCCAGAGAGTATAAAATGTGTATTAGATTTCATATGCACAGTGGGGACACCAACCTCACAGAGGCCATAGTTCCAAACCAGTGATTAACGGTAATGAACCACCCCTGCCTACTTTCAACCATTCGTCTAAGACGACAGATGGCTGCTGCCTCTGGACTGAGATTTTCTCCTCTTTGCTGGTGGGGGCCGGCCGGAACTGAGAAGGGACACAGTGGAAGTCTCAGGCCCCTTGGGGGTGCCATTCTGCTTCCGGAAGGCAGCTTTCTTGAAAGGCTGTTCTGGCAATTGCTGCTTTACCTTCTCAGCCCTTTTGCTGTTTCCAAAGGGCTGATCACAGTCCTCAGGCTTGAGAGTGGCCTGGGTCTTGGAGAGGGATAGCACTGGCACTTCCGTGTCTGTGACCCTGGAAGCATTCTGCTTCCGGAAGGCAACTTTCTTGGAGGCCTGTGGCATAGCTAACTGTTGCTTTAGTTTCCTAGGCACCTTTTGTCCCCTGATCACTTCAGCTTTTTGAGCTGGCTGGCTGCTATCTTGGAGCTTAGAAGAAGCTTGGGACTTTGTGTCACAAGATACAGTAGGCGAACTTGAGTCTGTCCCTTTGGAGATGCCATTCTGCTTCTGGAAGGAGGCCTTCTTGGGATGTTGCCGTTTCTGCAACTGCTGCTTTGCTTTCACAGCCACTCTGGCTTTCTTGGCAGGATGGCTGCTGCCCTTAGGCTTGGGGGTCATGTGATCTTTCACCTCAGGCAAGTCTAGGTTTGTAGGGGTGGAAGCTGCAGAATTTCCTGGTTAAAAATTAAGCATATGGTTTGAGAAAATGGGCCTCATCACTGGATCCTCATCATTAGTGGAGCAAGTAAATGGTATTAAGATAAGAAAACTGCCTGGGTACTGTTGGCCAAGTGTTCCACACAGCTGGGATAGTGCCTAAGAGCACACCACCTACATTCGTATTACTTAACATCACCTGGCCTTTACTCAAGTCATATTTGAACCTCGTATTAAGGAAAAAAGGATCAAAAAATTACGAGAAAGGGATCATTCCCCACCCATAGGCAAAAAGGTTTCAAACGAAGCTCTGTCCCCTTGAGGGCAGGAGGTAACAAGGCACTCTGAGGAGGAGGGAAATCCTGAATATACCTGAAGCACTGGGCTTTTTAAATCAAAGACCATTTTTTTTCATGTGGATTTTGATGAGATACAAGAAAATAAGTCACACATAGCAACCAGAAACAAGCCAGTTAAGACATAAGTGAGAAATAACATTAAATAGGTACTTTTCAAGTTACAGTGAAAAAAAAGTTACAGCAAATTTCTCTAGTTCTAGTTCTTAAGGTTTCTGTTAACATTCAGATGTGACTTTTGTGAGGGACATTATTTATAAAGAAAAAAAAAAAAAAAAAAAATCAGGGCACCTGGCTGGCTCAGTCAGTAGAGCACATGATTCTTGATCTCAGGGTAATGAGTTCAAGCCCCATGCTGGGCTTGAACTTAAGAAGTTACTTAAATAAGTAAATAAAAAAATCAACTCAATAAGTCACAGTTTGTAGTCCAAGAAACCTGCCTCTCCCTCTTCTAACTAAACCTGGGTTATATCCCAGCATGCAGCACCATCAAGCCTGTTCCAGAAACCCCACCCTTCTCTCTCAGATCCAGGCCAGACTCAAGATGACTGAGAAAAAGAGCTGCAATTAACGTGATGGACTCAGAGAACTGCTGATAGTTCTGAGGAGACTTGTGCCAACCCAGTGCTGACAGTGCTGGACCAGCAGAGGTCTATTACCAGGAAGGCACCCCTTGGCCAAGAAGAAAAAGAAACCACAACTGCACTGGGAGTGCATCTAGTGCCGAAAGACTGCAACGACTTGGCAGAATCAAGGGAAAAGTCCCCATCTGTACGTGTGCTTTCACATACACTCAAATGGGGTCCAGGCTCTGGAACAATTCTAATTGAAATGAAAGAGGTTTCTCATCCAAGCACGCAAAGGCTGGTGTAAGGGAGGCAGAAGTACCTCCCTTCCCTGCGTCACACGCCTCTTTCAAGGCAGAGAGAGCAAAGGTGGTGGGTGATGAAGGGGAGAAAGAGCAGACTGCTTACCTGTTTGGGATTGAGGGATAGAATTAGAGAATTTCTTGAACTTGGCAATAAAGAAACCATCCATATTGTGGGTGTGAGGATAGAAGCGGCGGGTAGAACGCAGAGTGGGGTGGAAGCGCCTTTCTCGAAAGCGAGTAAAACCTTCCTGGCCAAAGTCTAGACCTGTGGGCACCAACCGCACATTCCTCTTTTTCAGGGCATAGTCTACCACCCACTCATTCTCTTCCACCTGGATATGTGGGGGAGACAAAAATGGACGGAAAAGCAGAGCTGGAGTTGAAGAGAGCTCCAAGGGGCAAAGAGACCCCTAGCCCTGTCCCCTCTTGCTCTGCCACAACAAAGGCCTCACCATGATGGAACAAGTGCAGTAGACAAGGTAGCCACCCGTCTTGGAGGTGGCATTGACAGAGTCAATAGCACTCAGGAGCAACTCCTTCTGAAGGTGAGCACAACGCAGGATGTCCTTCTCATCCTGTCCCAAGGAGAGACCGATACGAGGGTGTCAAAACTTCAAAAGGCAGCCTCAGAAGAGGCGAGCTACTAACTGCTCAAGGTGCCCCTCCACCTCCCATTCCACCTCTGCAAGGCCCAGCCAAGCCCTCTCAGCTGGCCCCCACTCCCACCCTTAGCCCCACCCCCCAACTCCTCACCTTGTTAGTCTTCACAGCTGGGTCTTTGGAGATGACCCCGGTGCCACTGCAGGGTGCATCCAAAAGTACTCGGTCAAAGCCCCCCACCACCTGGGGAGAAGGGGTAGGTTAGTTAGATGTTTTGGCAACCTGTACCGCACCATTATTTCCTAGGAGCAAGTCTAAATACCGTGAGGTCAGGAAGGGGACAGGTGAACTGGAAGACCTCAAGAGAGACACACACAGGGGAACCCTACCTTGGGGAACTGACGCCCATCGTAGTGGCTGATGATGGTGTTAGTGACTCCCAACCGGTGCAGATTACCCACGACGCTCTTGAGCCGCTCAGCATTGGCATCATTGGCAAGAATCACACCTGTGTTCTTCATCAGCTGGGCTGAGGGGAGAGAGGGCACAGTGCTCACCAGCCACCTCCTCTGCCTCCACACCCACTGGCCACCCTCCTGCCCAAGAACCTGTAAGTGAAGTCTCACTGCTTCAAGGCAACTTCACTCCCAATAAGCCTCCTCCCCACGGTCTACTGTACGGGTCTACCCAATCTGCACTCTGAGATGAACAAGACTGCTGGTGTGGTTTTTTTCGCTGTTACCGAACATCTTTTTGGTGCTAACAGCTAAATGAAATGGTTAGGACTACTTATGTGCTGAACACTTGACCAAGGACTTCTAACAGTGTATCTTAATCCTAACAACCCAAGCATAATATAACCCCCAAGCCAAGGACACTTACCACCCCATTTTACAGATAACGAGAGAAGACCAGGGGCTCGCCTGAGGTCATATGGGTAGTTAGTGGCACACACGGGGCTGGACCAGGCCGGCTCCAGAGCCTATACTCCTCACTGCTCTGCTAATTGCTTGTGTATGGTTTTCTTGCACACTAGTAAGTTAGCAACCCCACTACTTCCAAAAGCAGAAAGCCAAATGGCTCCTACCCCGCCTTCCCTTCTCATACCTATGTAGCTAGTCTTTCCTCCAGGAGCACAACACATGTCCAGGATCCGCTCGTGTTCCTGGGGCGCCAAGGCCATGACCGGCAACATACTCGAGGCTCCTTGAAGGATATAGTGCCCAGCCAGGTACTCGGGGGTAGCACCTGTGGAAGGACACCCATCTGTGACATGCTGGGACGAGGGCAGGGGCAGAAGGGCTTCCAGGCAGGGAACACTTACCAATGGGCACCGAAGAATCATATACCACCAGTCCAGTCTTTGACCACTTGCCCAGGGGATCCAGGTTAACGCCACGGTTAATTAGCGCCTGAAGATAAAATCAAGATTTTAAGACCTTGTAGGTTCCTACACCCAGAAAACAGGTGGAAATATGAAAACGTGGTTCTACTGAGGCCTGTGGCACCACCACTTCCAGAGCCTGTAGTCACGATACAATCACCACAGACTCATTGGCTGTGGCCTCTCCCATACCATCCTATGATGTCCTTTCCCTTAGCCTGAGGCTCCAACTCAAGGTCTGAATTCCAGCCCAATGGAGCAGACTGCCAGCTCCTGTCCTTTTGTTTCCTGGAACTGAACTCTGATTTTCCAAAAGCCTCAGGCACCCCTGCCATCCAAAAATGTAACATCACAACACACTAAAGATAATGATCAGGTAGGTTACCTTCGCACCAGGAGAAAGACTACACACAATGCCACACCACTAACCGTAGAACAGTGGTCTTTACCATGGGGTCCCTGAACCCTGGAAAACGATGAGTTTAAAATACTGTTTGTTCATGTGTGTCATGTCTTTTTCTGGGGGCAGGAACCACAGGTTTACCAACTCTTCAATGATCTAAAAGGCAGACAACTCCCATTTTGTTCTGAGGCAGCACTTTTTCCCTGATGCCAGCGTCCTAACCCTGTCACAAGGAACAGAGGCTGAAGGGATGAGTCTCCCACTCCACAGAGATCCTGGGCCCTGAGTCAGTCAGATAAATCCAGCATGACACTAAGCCTGCCTGGGTTTGCCTCCTGGGATCATGCCTGTACAAGAAATGCTTAGGTACTAAGACCCCAGCCCCCCAACCCCCTTCAGAGGGAGAAAGAGGAGTCTCTGGGGTTAGAAGTCAACACTTCCCTGAGATAAATCTCAAAATCCAGCCCTCACCTGAGCAAGGTCTCGGCGCCGGGTTTTCAAGGTATTGGTCCTGAGTGTGATGGGCCGAGGTACCTCATTAGCTTCTAAGAACTCCACCAACTGAGGAAGCAAAATGGCAGGGAGCAAGTCAGGCTGGCCAAGGAGCTCAGCCAGAAGAGAAAAGAGCAAGGAGACGGACTGCCTTCCTCATTCAGGGTAAAACAGAGAAGATAAGAAAAGAAAAGCAAAAGGGGCCTTAAATTAGAATTCATTACCTCAGACAGAGGGAAGAGGTCCATGAGCTTGCCAAGCAAGAAGTCTCCATAGGAGTAGTAAGTGGCCAGATCCTTCTGAAGCCGGTGCAGATATTCAGAACGAGATCTACCTTCCTCCCGCTGCGTCCCAAAATCACGCAGCACTGCCACTATATCTTGGATGCGCTTGTGAATTCGTTGCAAGTCTGGAGCCTGGGCATGTGGACGTGTTAAGGAACTGTTTGGTGATGTCCCAGGGCCTGGAAATCCCCTCTCTCAAGCACCTTCTCCCCATCCCTCACCCTGCACTGGAAGGATATCCTGCTCCATCTCCCCAGCAGAGGGCAGTACAAAGGGCTCCTCCTCATCCACATTGATCTGCAGGCCCCCATCTGTCTCATCATTCTTTTGAGGGCCTGACTCAGGGGATCCTTCCTCGGCTTCCTCCTCCTCCTCAGTCTCCTCCTCACTCCATTGGCTCCTACAAACAGGTCCAGAAACAGTGATTCACAGATGAAAACAGACACCTCCTCCTTCCTCAATTCCTTCATCCCAGCTGTTGCCTGGGCTCCATCCTAAGAGTTTCCAAAACTCACCCAGCAACAGCTTCCTGGGCCTTTTGCTTCCGGGCAGCCCTCTCAATGGGCAGCAGCTGAAAAAAGAGGCAGGGGCTAGTAATGCAAAGCCTGCTCTGTCACCCTCCCAAGTAGTATCCCATCTCTGTACTTTGTTTCCTAAATGCAAATGTAACACTCTCAGAAGGAAGGAGGAAAGCTAAAGAAGTGAATAGAAGTGAATATGTCAACCATTGTTGAAACTAAGTAACAGATCATAGAGTTTCATCATACTACTTTTGTGTGTAACTCACTTCCCATTAAAAGTTCTGAATGTTAATACACCCCCATATGTATACAAAAGAGACAAAAATTGTCCTTGGATATCCATTTTGCCACATTTCTTCCAGACATACTATTTTTCATAGTTGAAATCATGATGCATTTTCACATGTGTTTCCTGCCTTTTTTCATTCATTCACAGATCACCAGCATTTTCACAGACATAATGGCCCAATGTTAATTTAGTATATAAATGAACCATAATTTACTGAAGCATATTGGTTATTTTGGCAGTTTTCAGAGTTTTGGGCATTAAGGTCCACAAGGTGTCTGCAAATCTCCTAACAGTAACTCTGTAGAGAAAAGGCAGACTGTGAGAAACAGTGCAAATGGGAACTTTCTTTTCATCCTATACAACCCTGTATCACCTGAGTTTTCCTAACATATACTAATTGTGTAATACATAGATTTTTTTAGATTTTTTTAATTTTTATTTTTTTAACATTTATTTATTTTTGAGAAAAGAGCATGAGCGGGGGAGGAGAGAGAAAGAGGGAGACACAGAATCTGAAACAGGCTCCAGGCTCTGAGCTGTCAGCACAGAGCCCGACGTGGGGCTCAAACTCACGGACCATGAGATTATGACCTGAGCCGAAGTCGGATGCCCAACTGACTGAGCCACCCAGGCGCCCCAGATTTTTTTTTTTTAAGTAATCTCTACACCCAACATGGGGCTCAAACTAACAACCCTGAAATCAACAGTTGCATGTTCTACCAACTGAGCCAGCCAGGACCCCTACATAAATGTGAATAAATCTTTGTCCACATTCTGGATCATCTTCTTAAACGGAATTACTAGGTCAAAAGGAAGAAACTCCTAAGGTTCTCAGATACCAAATGCTTTATAAAAAATGTGTATGCATTTCTATTCCCCTCACATTGGGCATTCAAAGATTCCCCTGACCATATCCTCACCACCACTGAACAGTCTATTTCAAAATGCTCTATCCTACAGCTTTTCTATACTTGTATGTGCACTGAGCAAAAACACAGATGACAGGAAAACAGTGGCGGAATGCTAAAACCCCTTTTCTCTACTCCACTTATCCTCATCACTGACGGATATTCTCAAGGATCTGGAAAAACTAGGGGCGCCTGGGTGGCTCAGTCAGTTAAGCGTCTGACTTCAGCTCAGGTCATGATCTAGCGGTTCATGAGTTCGAGCCCCATGTTAGGCTCTGTGCTGACAGCTCAGAGCCTAGAGCCTGTTCCAGATTCTATGTCTCCCTCTCTCTGCCCCTCCCCTACTCTCACTTTGTCTCACTCTGTCTCTCAAAAATAAACAAATGTAAAAAAAAAAAAAAAAAAAAGGATCTGGAAAAACTAAAAGGCAAGGATCCCTTCCTGAACACCCACAGAGAGAAACCTCACCTCTTCACCTTCATCATCGGCCTCTGAGTTGGAGTCAGCACCATAGTCATCTATCATATCAGCGTCACTGTCCTCAGAGCCCCAGAGGCCCCCCTGGTTCACCACATCATCCTCTTCGGAGTCGTCTTCCTCCTCTTCCTCCTCACTGCTATGGGTTGGTGCTGGACGCTTCTTGCCTTGAGAAGCACGGAGTAAGGACTGGGCTCCCTTCTTACCAGGTGTCTGTACAGCTCCTCCAGAGACTCCTAAGGGTTTGAATAATCCTGGACTGATGGCAGGCACACACTGATGAACCCTGTACTTTCTACCCCTAAAAATGTCCTCTGGCTATTCCTTTCACTCCAGAAATGCTCAACAAGTCCTTCCCTACCCAGGACGTAGAGGACTTCTCATGTAGCACACAGCTCCTATGTTCACTGACCTTTTGGTAACTTTCCAGGCAATGGTTTGGCCCCAGGAAACTTAGCCATCTCAAGGGCTTCAGCAGAACCCAACCTTCTCTTGGCTGCCCTGAAATGATATATGGAGGAAACAGAACACACCTTTAGACTCTGCCATAGAAATACAACAGTCGCCAAACAACCCTTTCCATCAGTATGATCACGTGATCATGTGACTAAAAATGAACAGTACCAATTTCATCTATGGAAGTCTGGACACCCACACTCACCTTTTTCGAGCACGACTAGACAGCCTCTTAGAACTTTCATCACCCGCTGTATTTAAAAAAGAGAGAGAGGCAAAACAGTAGGTCACAGGGGAAATGAAAAAAGAACATTAGAAAATAAAAGTGAAGAAAAAATCAATTCACTCATTAAAGGGAGTAGGTTGTAACTTGCTTCATAGCCCTCCAGGAAGAGTTGGATGAGAGATGTAAAGATGATCTCCATCTGGTTGTGCATCACCCAAATCCAAACTGGGCCTCCCTCCAGCCTTCTGATTTCAATCAATAGCATTACTACCATCTTGAAAACAAAAGATTCAAAATTCATCTTTTCTCTCTGGCCTTGGACCTAGTGTACAGAGACATGGCTAAACGCACCAAAGGTCTGAGTTGGTAATGGGTTGGTAAATATGGGACCCGTTATGATTCCTCCTTCAGGAAAATGGTGAAAACAATCTGAAATAAGCCAGCATGGCACATACACTTGCTCCTTCTGTGGCAAAACCAAGATGCAAAGACTAAGTTGTGCAGATCTGGCACTGTGGTCCCTACACTACCACTTCTGCCATCGCCGTTAAGTCTGCCAACAGAAGACCGAAGGAGTTGAAAGACCTGTAGCAGCTCCACCATTTGAAACACTGCTAAGTCTGTAAGAAATGGACGAAGTTATGTAACAAAACGGTCTTGTCTTCTCCTTTCTTTTCCTCTCAATTTACTCAGTAACCAACCACAGATTTTACCTTTGTAGGTGATTGTTTCCTAGGTTCTCCAAGAAATAGAAAGTTTAAATTTCAGCCCTGTCATTTACATGACCAAGTTACTTAATCTCTCAGCTTTCATCTCCTTAACAATGCCTCTCTCACAGGGCGCTAAGAGAATGAGATGAATGAGGCGAGATAATGTATCCAAAAGCTTCAGTATAGTGCCTAGCACTTTCTAATACCTCAATAATCTGCACTGTTTTCTCTAAATGCCCAACACAAACTACCTGTGCATTCTTCTCTCCCACCCCAGCCTTCCATGCAGCAGACTATTCACCATGTGGGAATCAGATCTGTGCCTTGCCATAGCCATGTCCTCCACAACACAACTGGTTGATGGTGACCAGTCGGCTTTCTTCTCAACTTCCACTTACTAACATGTCAACCATCTTCCAAAACCCAGCTTACAATCTTTTTTTTTTTTTTTAACATTTATTTATTTGTTTTGAGTGAGCACAAGCAGGGCAGGTGCACACAGAGAAAGAGAGGCATAGAGAAGAGAGAGAAAGAATCCCAAGCAGGCTCTGCGCTGTACAGAGCCCTACAAGGGGCTCGATCCCTCAAACTGTGAGATCATGACCAGAGATCAAGACTGGGCTGAGATCAAGAGCCGGACTCTTAACTGACTGAGTCATCCAGGTGTCCCCCAGCTTAAAATCTTTTTAAACTCTAACTGTGTAGGTCGTCTAAATTCCTTCAATGTTAAACTGGACCCCCCCCCCCCCTTGCATGGGTGCTTCAGTCCCTGCTACGTCTTCTGTAAGTGCTAAAGACAGTGTTTGATTCATACCTACTTTCTAATAACTCACACAATATACTCTGGTTTCTCTAGAAACTGTCTAAATTCGGTAACTCAGCTCAAAGAAAATTCTACTTGAACAGTGACTACAGAGACTAAAAACAGAAGGGGATGTGATACAGATGAAAAAATGGAGCAAAACCTAAAGAACTGGAGAAGGGAGGAGGTGAGGGGAGGAGGCCAGGCCTAACCCTTACCTGCAGGCAAGAATCTGGCTAGTTCGGTCTCAGCACCCTTCTGTTTCCGGGCCTTACGGCCTGGCCCGCGCTTCTCCTTTGCAGGGTCCAACTTGCGCCCCATAGTACTGGGGAAAAGAAAAATGGGAGAAGGTAGAGTCGCGCGTATTGGAAAGGCAAACGGAGACCGCATACTTAGCATATTAGACTGGGAAAGGACATCACCTCGAATCTCGACTCAGCACTCCCAACAGCCCCTAATGGCATGACAAAACCTCCATTTTATGCTGGACCCGGCCCTTGGGTCCCACACCATTTGTACTACGTCCCGCTCCCGACGCCCCAGTCTGAGTCAGTGCAGTCACCCTTCCCCAACTTCCTCCACACCCACCCGAAGCCTTGGCTCACTTGAAATAGGGTCCAGGCCCGAGAGGCCCCTGGATAAGCGGCTCGGCACTCCACGTGCACTCTGAGACTAGGGTCGGACACCACACGCTACGGAAATGTTTCACGCAGGCGCACAGAGCGCGCCCGCCTCGTAGCCCCGCCTCTTCCGGTCGCTTCTGGTCGGTCGCAGAACCCAGAACATACGCTCCCCCTGGGAACGCGCGCGGGGCTGGCGGCAGCACCGCCGGAGGAAATTCACAGGTGGACCGCTTCCACTTCACTCCCCGGGAGCGGAGAAAGCAATGCGGACGGAACCCTTTTCAACCCCCCGCTCCGCCCCACACACCCCACCCCCGTCCGCAAAGTGTTGGCCTCTTGCCTCGTTGCAGGTATCAGTGGGAAAAACTGGTACCTCCACGCCGCCGCTCCCCCAACCAAGGCGTGAGACTTCGGCCCTCCTCCGCCCTACCATCGTCTCAAGACCAAGGAATCGCATGCTTCTCACCTCCCAGCCCTTTGATTAGGAGACCCGCTTCTTCGGCCCCCAAAACCCCCGCTCAGCCCGTTAAGTAAGGTTCGCCTCTGCCTGGGTTCACCTCTAGAGGCTAGAGGAAGATTTCTTGTGTCCTAATTTCACAGAAGTTAACAAGAAAAAATTACAGCCTTCCTCCAAATAAACACTAAGGGGGTGCTTAGCTGTTAAAAACATTTCCAAGCACTTTACTATTTTTATCTTCACAACTCTATGAAGAAGATATCTTTATTTTATACGAGAAATCTACAGCCCAGGTAAGTTAACTCCCCCAGGTCACAAAGCCATGAATCAGTAGTACAGGGTATGAACCCAAGTATGGTTTTGGAGCCTCGCATTTTCCAGGTGGCAGTCATCCTTGATCCCCACCACATAAGGCACATGCACACAGAACATGGCTCTTCTAAAGATTATCAGAACACAAGGTGACCCCCTTAGGTTTCAAATACACATTTCCCAGAGCTCCTGTCATACACACTCATCCACCTGCACCTACACCCACACTGAACCAGAGCACTAAAATACAAGGAAACTTTTATTTTCAATTTTCATCAAGAAATTTGCTGTGGTTTTTTATGCTTTTGGTTCTTTTCTTTTTTTTTTTTTTTTTTTTTTTTCCACTTTATTTCATTCTAGCTGCTCAGTGGCTGGAGCCGCTGGGTTCCTGGTATTAAAAAGATGCCAACAGAGGTAGCTGTGTCTCGCCCAGGGGCCCGGCCCACTCTGAATACCCCCAAAAAAGGAGAAAAGAAAACACAAAATAAACCAACAAAATAAAACCAAAAGGAGGAAGAAATTCAGATCGTTTTCTTCAAGCCTGGCGGGAACCCACAAGAGTTTGTGTGTAACAGGCGTTACGGTGGGGAGAAGCCAGGGCCCAGAAGGCCAGCCCGCCAGCTCCCTGCAGATGGCGCCGGCGCTACTGCTGCATGTCTCTCCAGCAGGAAGGGCACCACCGCCCCTCACTCCCTCCCCTTCCCCAGTGCACTGGGGGCTGTTCCTTTACAATGTGGAAGATGGGGCAGAAGGAAGGAGAGGGTCTCTCAGGCCCCAGGGGAGAAGCTGGGCAAGGGAAAGTGAGGAAGGTCACTGCTCAGCGGTGGAGGTGGTATCATCGATCCGGATCTTCACTGCTGCTGGGCTACCTACAGGAAAGAGAGCCAAGGGAGTCAGAATTCCAAACCATAGGAATCTACCTGATCCCAAGGGAACTCACCGGTAAGCCCCTGCACCCCCCAACCAGGAGAGCAATATTACAAGTTCCAGACTGGCTCTGCTGGAACAGCTGGCCAGAAGAAAACACTCTACCTGCTGTGGAGTAGGTTCGGGTGCTCGGTTTGCCAGGCGGCTGAGAATGTTACGCTCTGACATCTGTAGCCTCACAGCAACTGGGGGAATTCGGGCTATAGTAGCTGGGAGTCGAGTCACATCAGCTTTCATGTCACTCAGCAGTTCTTCTAGCTGTTTCAGAACTGCATGGGGTGGGGGTGCGGGGGGGGAAACAGGTGGTGAGCTGTGGTAGTCAAGACTGAGATCCTTCTTAGCACGGTGAACCAGGCCCGTCTGTTACTTCTCAGTGATCCAAGTGACTGATGTGCTGGAGTATGGTCCGTCAGTCAGAGTCACCTGACTGGCCTCCACCATACCCAAGTTACTACTTCTTATATTCCACTTCCAACTGTCCATGATGCTATGTTTTTTTATGGCACTTAGCCCTCAATGCACTTTGCTCCATATTGTCTCGTCTGTATTCTCCCTCCATGAGAGAAGCTTATTCCTGTTGTTTCCTTTTTTCATCATCTTCCCTCTCCAGCTTTTGGAGCTATCTCCTCCTTCCTTTGTAACAGCCTTTTTTCCCTCATTTCACCCTCCACCCCACCCCCCATGTTTGAACTTTAGTTAGAAACGAAATGTCGAAAGGGATCTAGAATCTAACTGGATCTTAAATCACCTGAAGTCACCTCTAAATTATCTCGGACGATACTCTATTATTCTGCTTTGCTTTCCACCTCCAAGAACTTGAATATATGGAGTTAAAAGAGGCAAAGAACCACTGTCCTTGATTGCCTCTAAGATATTAGCTTTTCAAGGAAGAAGGCAAAGATCCTAGCCAGAGGGACTCTGAAAGTTTTGGAAACAAGGAGTAACTATGTATTCGGGAGGAGGAAGGAGACCGAGTCAGCAGGAGGCAGGGGAGCCACTGGCTACCTTTGTGCAGGACTGCATTGGCTGGCTTGTTTCCTGCCATTGACTCCTTAGACAGGTGCTGATGACTCTCCGCCAAACACTCCACCTCAGCAAAGCGGGTGTTTAGGGCCATGGAAGGGTGAGAAGGGTCCTCGGACATGTTCAGGTAAGCTGCCCGGCGCAGCTGTTCCTCAATCACCAGGGCTTGTTCTAAGAGCTAGAGAAGGATAAAGAGGAGATGGGGGTTGGACTGATATTTACTCTGCTGATTTTTGACAGGCTTCTCAGAACCTATAAAGAACCTTACAGACGGCTCCCCCCCACACAAGCAGCTCAACATCACATTGCTTTTGCTTTTTTTAATCCCCATTTGGAAGTCCATGTTTTTAAAACTCCTTGCCCTTTATTGATTTGCTTATACAAAAATGATAGTTTCAATTTAGAAAGTAGATCGTATAAAAAATTAAGATTGTAAGTAATTGCACCTCCTAAAGATACTGTTAACATGTTCTGGTTTTTCTTTGCGTATATATTTTTTATGTACCAGAGATCACTCTCTCTCTATAGATCTACATCATGGCTTCACTCAAAATTCCACAGGAAAAACCTTCCTTTATTATTAACTGCTCTTGACAAAAAAATGCTTTTTTTTTTAAATTTTTTTAACATTTATTTATTTTTTGAGAGACAGAGAAAGACAGAGCAGGAGCAGGGGAGGGGCAGAGAGGGAGACACAGAATCCGAAACAGGCTCCAGGCTCTGAGCCATCAGCACAGAGCCCGATGTGGGGCTTGAACTCACTAACCATGAGATCATGACCTGAGCTGAAGTCGGATGCTTAACCAACTGAGCCACCCAGGCGCCCCTGACAAAAGATGCTTTTTAGTGGTTGCATGATTGTCCCTTCTATGGATATGCTTACCACATCATATCACTTAAGTTGTTTTACTTTTTAAAATTATTTTATTTTCTTTTGTCTCCATATCTCATTTCCATTCCCTTTCCTTCCCCAATAGGCAACGCTTATAATATACTTACTGAGTGGTTTTTGGTGTTTTTGAAGACTGAATATTGGTTCATGTGCATATTTCTAATTTAACAAAATGTTGTTCTGTACACATAAAAAGCTTTTTCTTCCTTTCCCCACTTCAGATCTTTTTAATTTGTTCAATTTATGTTGTTCTATCACATATATTTTGTTTCTTCTGTTGCTTAGAACGCTTAATGATGTGAACCCGCATTTTACCTATGCACACTCCCAGTGTCCCAGCTGAACATCTAGGTTGCCTACAGGCCCCACCACCAAAAATTATGCTGCAATGAACACTTACACGTCACCTGATGGAGCTACGTAAAAGGTTCTTTGCAATATATTCCGAGGGACAGAATGCTGTTTCAGAAGTTATAAGACTTAATTTGCTCAAGTATCCATCCACTGGTTCTTAAAAACAATAAAGCCATTAGGGGTCAGGAAATAGGACAGTATGAGAATAATGGGCTGTTGTTTCTTCCACAGGACATGCTTCATCAAGCAGAATAATCTATCCCCAGACAGACCAAGCATCTACTTTCAATCTACAGATCCTGTCTCCTTCACCAACTGCCTCTTCCTGTCCCATACTATGAGCTTTCTCCAGGGCCAGCCCTTGGCTTGCTAGTCTTTTAACACACTCCCTTAAGTGATTTCTCCTTTCCCAGTTCAGCCAGCATCTCTGTGCAAATGATGCTTTTTGAACCTACATTTCAAGCACTGAGCTTTCTGATCCCACTCATGTGGTTGATCACTCTGATCCCACTTGTTTATGGTGATGGGGGTAGTGGGAGGACACTAGGACTTTTTCTAAAGTTTAACTCTACAAACTGCTCCCTCTTCATACTTCCCTGATCTGCCAATGATCATTTTTCTTGGTGACTCAGGCTCAAAACTTTAGTTTGTATCTCAAATCCAATCAGTCAAGAGTCAGAAAACTATGGCCTATGGCCAATATCTGGCGCATTGGCTGTTTTTGTATGGCTCAAGAGCTAAGAATGGTTTTTTTACATTTTTTTAAAAAATCTTGTTTTTCTACGTAATCTTCACACCCATCATAGGGCTCGAACTTATAACCTCAAGGTCAAGAGTTGCACACTCTACCGACTGAGCCAGCCAGGTGCCCCGGTTTTTTACATTTTTAAATGGCTAGAAAAAAATCAACAGTTTGTGACACTTCATAAAAATTATATGAAGGTCAAATTTTGGCATCAATAAATACAGTTTTATGGGAACACATTCATACTTACTCGTTTATCACCTGTGGCTACTTGCACACTACGAGAGTATTTGCAACATGTACGTCCCACAAAGCCTGAAATAGTTACTATTGAGCCCTTTAATAGAAAAGGTTTGCTGACCCTACAGTAAACCAGTAAATCCTATCAATTATTTGGTATTTTGTTTCCTTTATCTTATCCTTTTCATTTTCTACAACCAGCACCACAGCCCAGCCTTTTACTACCTCATGACTGTACAGCAGTTCTATAATCTCATGAATGCTGTTTCCATTTTCCTTGGTCATATCAAAACTCTTCACAATCCTTCAATGCCTGCCCATTAACTAACTATAGGGTCAAGTCCAAACTCTCATCTGGTGCCAAAAAATGCACCTACTGATCTCTAACCCTTACCTATCTCTCCAACCTACCTCCCACCATCACCCAAACAAGTGTTCTCTACAGCCCGACTGGACTACTTGCTGTTTGCAAACACCATAAGCTCTGTTGCCTCTAGGTCTCTGCCCTACCTAATCCCGTTGGTTCAAACAGCCTTCCGTTTCTATCCAGTTATCTCTATTACATTAATCAAAACTTAATTCCAATACCAGCTTCTCCACAAAGCCATTTGGGAGCTCTCTTCTGGCTCCCTAATTTTCCCTGGAGAACTTCCATATGAATCCCTCCCAATACACAGAGTGGCATTCATTTTATCACACATTTGCCTCTACCTTAAACCAAAAGTTCCTTGAGAATAGGCACCATGCCTTATCTTTGTATCCCTGTGCCACTCATCGCTTGGCACATGTTTGAAGGTTAGTGTACATTTCTTACCCCCCAGTTACAGTCAGCTTAAAATCCCCGTATCTTGTCTTCATGGTATCCCATTTTGATGGTCTGCACAAAGGTGCCCTCGATGTACGTTTGCTGAATTCTAGACTGAGACTCTCTTCAGCCCTGGGTTTACTAACTCTAGTGATTCTGAGAATGAAGCTCTACCTTTGCATCTCCTCTTTGCATCCACCCCACCCCTTATCCACACAGGTGCTCTCAGATGCAGATAAAAGTACCACTAGCCCACTGACAGCCCTCCCTCTTCAAAGATCCAATTCAGTCCCATCTCTGTATCTTTCCTGCACACTCCAACCTATAGTGTTCCCCCAACATATCCACTGCATGTCTGTGTCATTTATTGGTATGTATGTATTTAATTAGGCTCCATGCCCAACGTGGGGCTTGAACTCATGACCCTGAGATCAAGAGTTGCATGCCCTACTGAGTTAGCCAGGTGCCATTCTGTCTGTGTCATTTATTAGGCACAGTCATCTTCAGCCCTTGAAGAGCTGGTTACTTTCGAGTCTCTAGGTCTTAATTTTTTTGCTTTTTTTTTTTTAACTTTTTATTTAAGTTATCTCTGTATTTGTGGGGCTTGAACTCACAACCCCAAAATCAAGAGTTGCATGCTTTTCCGACTGAGTCACCCAGGTGCCCCCATATTTCTAATATTTAAGATACTTGGGAACAAAGCCTTTCACAATATAAAAAGTTAAGTAACATACACAGGAAAACACAATAAACAGCATGGCTGCATGAATAGACTACCTCCTTTGTAGTCCCTTCTGCACTGTAAAGGCTGTCATTTCAGGGCACCTGGGTGGTTCAGCTGGTTAAGCATTCAACTCTTGATTTCAGCTCAGGTCATGATCTCAGTTTGTGAGATCAAGCCCCACGTCTGGTCTCTGAGAGTGCAGAGCCTATTTGGGATTCTCTCTCCCTCTCTTTGCCCCTCCTCCTCTCCCCAAAATAAATAAATAATAAAATAAAATAAAATAAAAATAAAAGCTGTCACTTCAACATTTCATTCCTCCCCATCCTGCTCACCTTGAACCTTCGGGCTAGAAACTTATTCTTGATCTCTAAGAAATTGCCACGATTCATTTCACCCTTGAAAGGTTCATTGAGGATGGCATAGCGTGGGTCATTCTGGATGTCCTGCCACCGGGCATAGCCATGGCTATTGGAAAATTGCTCAGGAAAAACAAAACAAGGAAAGAACCTCAAACATGGGATCTTCAGAAACCTTCACCAAGAACCTCAGCCCAGACTCAGGCAAAGGATACTTTATGATGCCAGCCAGCAGCCAGTAGTCATGTCGCCGATGCCAGATCTCGTAAGTCTTCTTGGTGACTGTGGCTGCCCGCTCCTCATTCTGCCAAAGGGAGTGCAACTCTGAAGAGAATTTGGGGAAGGTTGGGGAGAAAAAGAGACACAAATGTCTTTAAGAATTCAAAAAACTCTTTATCTCTGCCCCCACAGATGCCATCTTAGTAGTATGCCATGCCTGTGGCTTTTTAACACAGAATCAGCTTGACAGTCCCTCATCTAATGAAGTCTTTGTACAGGAACCCTAATTTCACTTTAGATGCTTCTAACCCCAGATGGTCCCTCATTGTCATACCAGTAAAACCACCATCTGCGATGTTGAACATAAATCGCTGTTTAATATTTTTTTTCTGCTTCTCGTCATTCAGGTCCTTGGGGGTCTCTCCATTCTGAAGCATCACCTCTTTTTTCTCTTCTTCTTCTTTCTTCTCTTCTACAGGATATGCAGAAGAAAAATATCAGCGCCATACAAAAGCATAGCACCTTGGCCTTTACCCACAGCATTATATGCTGCAAGTATCCAGCCACCTCCACCCTTTCTCCACACTGTTTCTCAAACCCAGAAAAAGATGCCACCGGCCCATGACAATCATATGTAGGGACAGATGGAGTCTTTTAGCTTGGGATAAAATAGCTATATGGGCGTGGATGGGAAGAGGCCAGGGGCTATCCCAAAGATAAAATCCTTGCATCTAGTTTTAGAGTCCTTTTTAATCATAACCAGCTTCTCCAAACACCCACCTTTGTCCTCTACCACAATGGGAGTCAGATCTACTGCTGACTTCTCCTCTACCTTCTCCACATCAGCAACACCTGGGGAGAACAGATGGCATTGAGAGTGTATAAAGAAGAATGTTTTGGGGTGCTTGGCTGGCTCAGTCACAGGCATGCAACTCTTGATCTCGAGCTTGTGAACTCGAGCCCCATGTTGGATGTACAGATTACTCAAAAATAAAAGCTTTTGGAGCACCTGAGTGACTCAGGGATTAAGTATCAAACTCTGGATTTTGGCTCAGGTCATGATCTCACAATTTGTTGGACTGAGCCCTGAATCTGGCTCTGCACTGATAGCACAGAGCCTGCTTGGGATTCTCTCTCTCTGCCCTTCTCCCATTTGCGCGCACTCTCTCTCTCAAAATAAATAAACGTTAAAAAATAAATAAAGGGGCACGTGGGTGGCTCAGTCGGTTGAGCGTCCAACTTCGATTCAGGTCATGATGGAGCAGCTCGTGGGTTTGAGCCCCACTCAGGCTCTGTGCTGACAGCTCAGAGCCTGGAGCCTGCTTTGGATGTCTCCCTCTCTCTCTGCCGGTCCCCCACTTGCACTCGCTCTCAAAAAAAATAAAACATAAAATTTTTTAAAATAAATATTAAAAAAATTTTTTTAACAAAACAAAAATAAATAAATAATAATTAATTAATTGACTTAAAAAAGAAGGGGGCTCCTGGGTAGCTCAGTCAGTTGAGCATCTGACTCTTGGTTTCAGCTCAGGTCATGATCTCACAAGATCTAGCCCCAAGTGGGGCTCTGCACCAACAGCACAGAGCCTGCTTGGGATTCTCTCTGCCCCTACCCTGCTCATGCTTGCTTCAAACTTACATATTAACTTAAAAAACAAAATAAAAAAATAAAAATGTTCTC
The DNA here is from genome assembly GCF_046562875.1 of Panthera onca. Lineage (NCBI taxonomy): Eukaryota > Metazoa > Chordata > Mammalia > Carnivora > Felidae > Panthera > Panthera onca. The sequence continues at coordinate 41,154,388 of NC_138345.1, forward strand.
TGTTCCTCACCATAGCCAAATGGAACAGTCTTTTTTTTTTTTCTTCTTAAGTTTATTTATCTACTTTGAGAAAGAGACAGGGGAGTGAGAGCACATGCAAATGGGGAAGGGGCAAAGAGAGAGAATCCCAAGCAGGCTCTGCACTGTCAGCAAGGAGCCTGACTTGGGGCTTGAACTCACAAACCCTGAGATCATGACCTGAGCTGAAGTCTGACGCTTAACTAATCTAATCGAGCCACCCACGTGCCCTGGAAAAGTCTTAATCCTAAATCTCCATGATTAACATCATAAAAGACATCTTAAGGGAAAAAACCCTCAATTTAAATTCAAGGGTGCAGGATTATTCAGGGTTTCACTTCTTCCTGACACCCCATAGCCCAGTTAAAAGTCCAAGAGCTTCATAGGGATCTGCACAATGTAGTACTTGAAAATGTGGATACCTTTGGGCTCTGTCTCCATCGGTTCCTCTGTTCTCTCCTTCACCTCTGCCTTTTCCACTTTCTCCTCTCCCTCGGGAGGTTCAACAAGGACTTTTTCATCCTCTGAGGCAGGGGCAGGGGGTTGTGTACACTTCAAAGGAAAAAGACGTAAGTTGAAGCAAACAGGCCAACGATCGAAAAGGATGAACAGGCTTATCCATTTACCTTTGGTATGGCATCCAGTCACCCCCATCTCTTACCTCGACAGTGGCCTCTGGGGCTGCAGATTTAACCTCCTTTTCTCCTTCTGCACTCTCTTCTTCTTTGAGGCTATTCTCTTCTATTTTTATCCCATCCTCTGCAGACCAACAGAAGACACTTAATTAGGAGGAAGGTCCTAGACCAGCGAGAAGGTCACACCCGCTCAGTTTGTCTCATCTTAAGTTGTCCTCTCGTGCCTTTAAGAGCCAGCCCTATTCTTAGGACGGCTCTCCTAAACTGAGAGGGAGATTGCTCTGTGTCCTGCCAGACTCCCCTGTTAGAGCTGAGCACAAGGGAGCAGACAAAGCATAGGCAAGGACAAAAGACAGAAAAAGAGAGTACAAGCACACTTACCAGCAGGTGGGGCAGGTGCAGGGGTATTGGGTTGTGTGTCCCCTGGAGTGGAGGGTGTGGGAGTCTTTGGGGAAGGTGACCCTGGCTGGGACATTTTCTTGTTCTCCTCTACTTCAGCAAGTTCAGGCATGCTCCAGCGCCCATTGACATGTTCAAACTCCTGAACCTGGAGCAATAAGACAAGATAGTGAAGACTCAATTCCAGCTCTAGGCTCCTTTCCTATTGGCCCTCCAGTTTCCCCTACAAACTCTGAACAATGAAAAGAGGCTCAGGGCTCACCTTCTTTCGAATCAAGGACATGACACCAATTCTAGTAAGGACATGCTGGCGAGACAGGCCTTCTCGGGGGACACCATCAGCAAAGGTCTCAGCCCCATCTGCCCCCGGCTCACATAAATGTCGCATAAAAAGAGACACATAAGCCCTGTAGTAAGGAAGTGAAAAATGAGTTAAACAGCTATCAGGCCAACTCCTAGATGAGATCTTTCCCACCACTTAGGCATTAACTCAGGCAACAACAACTCTGGCTCCATCTTGAGATAAAGCCCACAATCGCATTGAAGGATGGTTCTCCAGATCCCACACCACGCCCCAGGTTCTCTTCTAGGGAAGCTAGAAACACAAAGAGCCCTATTACGAACAGCTTCACCCATCAACTTCAACAGAGAACACGGACAATTTCCCTGCACAGCCTGGACGAGTAGTGTGGAATGACAGAGATTAAAAACTCTTGCTCTGTACAGTCACTCCAGCTCTCAACTTACTTGAACTCTTTCTCTGATTTGCCTCGCAGATCTCTCACAAGCCACTGGGTGGTAAAAGCATCCTGAGGTGGCATCCCATATCGCATAATTGCATTAAGAAAGGCTTTTCGCTGACGAGCATTAAAGCCAAGTACCTAGAAGAAGAAGGAGCCTACGTGAGAGGGAGCAGGCCTACGTGAGAGGGAGCAGGTCTTACTCCATCAAAGACCAAATATCAAGCACTCACCCATCACCCCTCCTTAGAATCAAACAGCACTTACTTCAATATTCCCACCAACACGGGCCAACAGAGGAGGCAATGGCTTATCTTTATCATTCCGCAGGCCCTTGCGACTGGGCCTGCGGGGAGCTGCAAAAAGAAAAGGAGGCATGAGCGACACTGACAGAGGTATTAAACAAAGTAACATTTAAAAGTCAGCAGAAAGGCATAGCCCTCACCTTCTGAGCGTTCATCAAAGTCTTCATCACCTTCCTCTGAGGCCACTGAATAATCGGACTGGTTGTCGGACTGGTCGTCCTGCCAATCTGGAGGGAGAGAGGGCAGATGAGCGGGGCCCACTGCTCTAGTGGAACGGCCCATGGGTGGGGGGCGGGGCCGGCCACACACACCTCGGTCCTCCTGGGAGCCATCATTGTAGTTGACCTGTTTACGGATTCTTTTTCCTTTGCCCAGATTTCGGGCTAGATCTTCTTGCTGCTGCTCATAATGGTGCCGCAGCAATTTCTCCCAGTAGTCAGGATCCACACTTTCTTCCTGTTTTATGATTTCTCGTTCTACCTCCTCTTCCTCCTGGGACAGAGGGAGGGCCAGGACTCAGGGGTGCTGAAGTCAGCACCACCAGCTACCCCTGGTCCTCACACAATTCCCACTGTGCTAGCTCCTTTTCAGGACTGGACTCTGAAATACTTAGTGTGCCTGGCTGGACCTAAGAACTTAAAGAGAAATTTAATTGACAGGACATGGCTCCTCATAATTACATAGAGATTAGCAGTCAACATAACTAAAGAAAAACGTGAGATGATGTTATCACAAGAGAAGCATGAAGAGACCGTATGCTTTCTTCTAACACTTTTTACTGAGACCTACACAGTTGGGAGACAGCAAAATATAGGAAAAAGAGATTAGATAGGAAGGGAGAATAGAAGGGCTTCTGGGGGCGCCTGGGTGGCTCAGTCGGTTAAGTGGCCGACTTCGGCTCACGTCATGATCTCGCAGACCGTGAGTTCAAGCCCAGCGTCGGGCTCTGTGCTGACAGCTCAGAGCCTGGAGCCTGTTTCAGATTCTGTGTCTCCCTCTTTCTGACCCTCCCTCGTTCATGCTCTGTCTCTCTCTGCCTCAAAAATAAATAAACGTTAAAAAAAAAATTTTTTTTAAAAAAAGGGCTTCTAAAATACTACAAAAAATCTTCATAAGAGATAAAGTAGAAGGACCATAAGCTCTTCTGTTCTTCATAATTTCATAAAAATTTGCCAACTGTGTGCAAAAAACAAAACCAAATTATACATACATACTCTCTTATGTTCTAGTAATGTTTACGTTCCTCCAAAAATCTTTTTTTCAGACACTTCAAGACCAGTAACTGATTCCAAATCCCTTACATTAGAACTAAACCACTACTAACAGCATATTAGAAACACCCTAAATGTCTATCAATATGGAACTAACTGAATCAATTCCTGGGGGTGAGGAGTGGGCAAAATGGATGAAGAGGGTCAAAAGGTACGAACCTCCAGTTATAAAATAAACAAGTCCTGTGAATATAACACACAGCATGGTGATTACAGTTAATAACACCGTATTGCATATTTGAAAGTTGCTGAGAATAGACCTTAAAAGTTCTCATCACAAGAAAAAAAATGCACAACTATGCATGGTAACAGATGTTAACTAGACTTACCAGGTGATCATTTCACAAAATACATAAATATCAAATCAATTTGTTGTACAACAGAAACTAAACATTAATGCTGTCAATTTTACCTCAATCTTAAAAAATAAATCATGGGGGCGCCTGGGTGGCTGAGTGGATTAAGTGTCCAATTCTCGATTTCAGCTCTGGTCATGATCTTATGGTTCATGGGATCCAGACCCACGTCAGGCTCTGATGCTAAGAGCACAGAGCCTGCTTGGGATATTCCCTCTCTCTCTCTCTCTCTCTGTCTCTCTCTCTCTCTGCCCCTCCCCCGCTTGCTTGCTTATGCTCTCTCTAAATAAATAAATATTTAAGTAAATAAATAACGGTACTTCCAAACAAAGATATATTATGCAGCAAAAAAAAGGGCGAAGGGGAGGCCTGGTTGGCTCAACTGGTACGGCACATGACTCTTGATCTCAGGGTTATAAAGTATGAGCCCCACACTAGGTATAGAGATTAGTTAAAAATATATAATCTTAAAAACAATTTTTTTAAAAGGAGGAGGAGCTCTTTATGTAATTTATTTGGACTAAATCTCCAAGATTATTCAAATGGACAAAAAGCAAGGTACAGAACATCATATATGACAACTACTTTTGTGTCTAAAATGAAAAGGGAAAAAAAAATAATAAAATGAAAAGGGAAAAAAGTGTTTATGTGTATGTATGTATATACAGGCACATGCATGTATACATATGTATGAATGTAATTTGTATGCACATAAAATACCTTTAGGAAAATATACAAAAAACTGAAAACTTCAGTTATCCCCAGGGAGGGAACTAGATGGGAAAGAGATATCTTGGTATCTTCTGAATTTTGAATGTGAATTACTATTTATTCAAAAAATACAATTTAAAAAATCTTATAAGGTAGATGGCAGCCACAGCTGCTAATGAGAGGGCCATTTGTATACCTGAGTAGTCAACAGCAGAGGTTATCAATGGGAGGACCACCCTCCCTTCCCAACCATTCAGCATGTGCTGCCCCAAGCCAATCACCCCTCCATGCAGTCACTGCCCCAACAGAAACACAAAGCACCTTACAGGAGGGCAGTTTTGACTGAATACTACAGCCCATACACCTATGTCAGACTTCTCAGTCACAGTTCCAACAGAGTCTAGCAGCATCATCTCCAGAAGAAAACAAAGAGAACAGGTATATATCAGAAAAACACAGCAATAAGGGGGGGATGGTTTTGAGTTGGAAAGCTGGGAAAAAGATGGCAAAGACTGCCAGAAAGCTACGCCAATTCAAAGAACTCTGAGTTGAATGGTCTAAAGAGGACCAGAAGAAAATGTCTATTTGTTTTTTTCATTTTATACTCTACTTTTGGGGGAGAAAAAAAAATTTTTTTTTAATTTTTTTTTTTTTTTAATGTTTATTTATTTTTGGGACAGAGAGAGAGACAGAGCATGAACGGGGGAGGGGCAGAGAGAGAGGAAGACACAGAATCAGAAGCAGGCTCCAGGCTCTGAGCCATCAGCCCAGAGCCTGACGCGGGGCTTGAACTCACGGACCGCGAGATCGTGACCTGAGCTGAAGTCGGACGCTTAACCGACTGAGCCACCCAGGCGCCCCATGGAGGAGAAAATTATTAAAGAAGCCACACATTCATCAGTTTTAGAGATTTTTTTGTTTTGTTTTTGGTAAAAAAGGAAGGGAAGAGAAGAAAAAGGGAAAACAGTCTATTGCTATAAAAAGTACAGGGAAATAGGGGCACCTGGGAGGCTCAGTTGGTTAAGCAACTGACTTCGGCTCAGGTCATGATCTCACAGTTTGTGAGTTGGAGCCCCACATCAGGATCTCTGCTGTCAGCCCAGAGCCCGATTTAGATCCTCTGCCCCCTTCTCTCTCTTTGCTCTTCCTCCACTCACTCATTGCACACACGTGCGAGCGCTTGCTCTCCAAGATAAAAATATTTAAAAAAAAGAAGTACAGGGAAATAGGCTGCCCAGATATGTATCTCATCTCCTGCCTTTTCTCCCAAGAGATTTGAGATAGAAATCAAAAGTTTATTTGTAGGATCAATAAACTACAGAAGATAAAATGAGATTGTGATAAGGAAGAGCTAATATATATATAAATGTTTTGAGTGTGAAATTTGGCTATGAGTTTCCTGATAGCCACGGCAAAAATGAGAATGTGACTGCCCATGTGTGATAATATTTACTTTCAAAGAGGTATATCAATTCAATGTACTGATTTACCTACAGATGTTTTCCTCTTGTCTCAAATACCATCCTGGTCGCAATAACAAATTCCACACCAGTCATCAAGCACAGCATTGCCTTGGACTCATACTCACCCCCATCTCTTCTTCCCGCACCACGTACTGGGCCACTTTGAATGAACTCAAATATTCATTCATGCCCTGCAATTCTGTGTCTTCTGTCTCATCCTGGTTACGGTCCAAAAGTCGCTCAATGGCCTTGTCATCATAGTGGATAACACTGCTATCTTCTCCCTCTTTGTTGTCTCCTCCTACAAAGAATCAGGGGTCCATACCCTCAAAGTCAGATTCAGCAGCTGCAGTGAAAAAGCAAGTCCCACAGGACCCTAGGTCCAAGTCTCAGGACCCTAAGTATCAAATATACCCTTTAGAGAGGCCAAGCCCCACACCAAAACAAGTTCCTGACTAGCTCACCTCCATCTGTGGCTTCATCCTTAAATAGTTCTTCAGTGCCAAACTTGAGGATGTCATCAAGCTCCTGTTTGGACATGGATCCAGTCTTGGAGCCCAGCCCAGGCCGAACCACTAGATGCGTCAGCATCATCTTCTTCTTTGCCACCTGCGTGATGCGCTCCTCCACTGACGCACGGGTCACAAACCGATATATCATCACCTTCTTATTCTGCCCAATACGGTGAGCTCTACTAAAAGCCTGAAGGTGGGCACGATGCAAAGTCAGAAACTGAAATAATCCTATTTTCCTGCTTCTGCATTTGCCTTCACACAAACTTCCCCCCCAGACCCCACCTTCTCTCATGTTACCCCCAAATTAAGACCTTGGCTAACTCAAACTCTCTGGTTCACAATAAGGTAAAAGACACAAAAAAAATCTACTGTTTTCCCCTGAAACAACTAATTCCAGATGGTGGAGCCCTCACAGAGAACACTGCATTACCAGTAGGTTACTGTATATGAAGGCCACTACCTCTGCTCACCTGGATGTCATTATGGGGGTTCCAGTCAGAGTCATAAATAATAACTGTGTCAGCAGTGGCCAGATTGATTCCAAGGCCCCCAGCTCGAGTAGAAAGCAAGAAGCAGAACTGTTGAGCACCCGGTGCTAAGGAAGGAACAAAAACCATTAGAAGGGTCTCCTGAGGGGCACCTGGCTGGCTTAGTCAGTAGAGCATTTGACTCTTGATCTCAGGGTTGGGAGTTCGATCCCAAAGTTGGGTGTAGAGATTACTTAAAAAATAATAAAAAAATCTTAAAAAAAAAAAAAAAAAAAAAAAGTGTCTCTTGAATTCCAATTAATAAATGTAGAAAGAATGTCAGAAATACAAAACCTCATCAGGCAAACATCAGAGTAGTAAAAGTCTGAGGAGAAACAGTGCATGACCATAGTCTCAAATACCTCTTTCATCCAGTTATGTAACAGATAAATCGTGGGGGTGAAGGGCACAGCATAGAGAATATGGTCAGTGATACTGTAATAGTGTTGTATGACAGATGGTAACTACACTTGTGGTGAGCAGAGTGTAACTTTTAGAGTTACCCAATCACTACCCTGCACACCTGACACTAATGTTAACACTGTGTCAAATATACTTCAACTAAAAAAAAAAGATATTTATCAATTACAATGTGAAAAAGAGTAGCTTTACAGTGGAGAAACTAAGCAGGTATCACCTGAACTGAAGGATCAAGGTTAACATTACCAGTAATGAGACATTATCAACATCATGTCCTCCCCCTGACATGATATACCAAAAAGAACACTGTGGGGCACCGTAGTGGCTCAGTCGGTTAAGCAACCAACACTTGGTTGCAGCTCAGGTCATGGTCTCATGATTCGTGAGTTCAAGCCCCACATCCAACTCTGCATTGATGGTGCAGAGCCTGCTTGGGATCCTCTCTCACCCTCTCTCTCGCTGCCCCTCCCCCACTCATTTTCTCTTCCTCTCTCTCACTCTCAACATAAGTAAGTTTAAAAAACATGAAGGGGCACCTGGGTGGTTCAGTTAAGCGTCCAACTTTTGATTTCAGCTCAGGTCATGATCTCATAGTCTGTGAGACCGAGCCCTGCAAAAGGCTCTGCGCTGGCACAGAGCCTGCTTGGGATTCTCTCCTCTCTCTCTCTCTGCACCTCCCCTCCATGTGCGTGTGCAAGCGTGCACACTCTCTCTCAAAATAAATGAACATTTAAAAAAAAGTTCTTTAAAATAAATAGGGGGGGAAAAAAGAACACGGCATTGCTTCTATGGTATTCTTGTCCAAAAAGTCTAAAAACCTCAATCTACTCATGAGAAAACATCAGACAAACCCAAACTCACAGACATTCTACACAATAAATAACCAGCAATCATAAAAAGTATCAACAGTAGGGGTGCCTGGGTGGCTCAGTGGGTTAAGCAGCCAACTTCACTCAGGTCATGATCTCCTGGTTTGTGAGTTCAAGCTCCATGTCAGACCCTTTGCTGACAGCTCAGAGCATGAAGCCTGCTTTGGATTCAGTGTCTCCCTCTCTCTCTGCCCCTCCCCGTCTCACACTCTTGTCCCTGTCTCTCAAAAATGAATAAACGTTAAAAAAAAAATTTTTTTTTAAGTATCAGCGGCACAACAAAGGTAAGAATGAAGAAATATGTCAGACAGAAAAAGACACAACAACCAAATGCAATGTGGGATCTAATACTGGATCCTGAAACAGGAAAAGGACATTAGGAGGAAAACTGGTGACATTCAATTAAGGTCTACAGCTTAGTTAGTAGTATGACATCACTCATAATTTCCTGCTTTTGACAGTTGTACTGTGGTTATATAAGTTGTTATCGTTAAGAGAAGTTGAGCAAAGATATATGTGAACTCTGTATTATTTTCTTCCGACTTTTAAGTCCAAAATTATTTTAAAATAAAAAATGAGGGGGCGCCTGGCTGGCTCAGTCAGAAAGAGCGTACAACTCTTGATCTCGTGGTCATGAGTTTGAGCCCCATGGTGGGTGTAGAGATTACTAAAATAAATAACCTTTTAAAAAAATAAACAATATAAAAAAATGAGGAGGGGGGAGGGGTGGCTACAGAGACAAGTCTGCCACGAAATTGCTAATTGAGCTTGGGTTAAGTCCTGCTCCCTCTGTGGGCCTCAAGATACAATGAAAAGGGTTAATTAAATACAACGCTCTTCTTCCAGCAGAAAGAACGAAGACTCCAACAAAATAAAAAAAATCTGCTAGGAATAGTTCAACACATTCTTCCAATCAAGGCATTCAAAAGCTTTAATTCTTCCATATCAATTGACAAAAACTCAAAAGAACCACACAGAAAAGCAGATACACAAGAACAAGTAATCCATCCAAAGACATGAGTCAATGAGAATTCCTGGATTGAAGGTACTCCTTTCCTCTTACCATTGAAGCGGTCAATGGCCTCTTGTCGCATGTTCCCAGTTATCCCACCATCAATACGTTCATACTTATAACCTTCATGTTCCAAGAAATCCTCCAACAAGTCCAGCATCTTGGTCATCTGGAAAAGGAGCAGAGTTTAATTAAAGGGGAGTCAGATGGTAATTGCTTTCCTCACGTCACTGAGGGTTGTCTACTGCTCCCTCTCAAAGCTCCCAGCTCCTCCCACACAATACCTGAGAGAAGATGAGTACACGGTGCCCACCCTCCTTAAGGTTCTTAAGCATCTTCTGTAGCAGCAATAATTTTCCAGATGCTCGGATTAGAGCACTGCCATCATACATGCCATTAGGCATTTTAGGGGCTTCCTGAAGAAAGAAGCAAAAAGAAAAGAACGCTGAACAAAATGGAGCAATTCCAACCCAGTGAAGAACGAGAGGAGGCACAACATACCATCGCAGCCACAGGGAAAAGATATGGGTGGTTGCAGCACTTCTTAAGATCCATCACCACATTCAGCAGAGAGACCTGGTTGCCACCCCCTCGAGCATTGAGTGCTTCAAAATTTCGAGTGAGGATGTACTTGTAGTATTTCCTACATGGGCAAGACAAAGAGAAGTCAGATTCAAGAGCCTTCATAGGACTTATAACCTTTATACAACTCCCAAGACAGTCCCAAGGTCTGAGATCTTCCTTCCAACATATCTTGCTTCAGGACTAAGGAAACCTAACAAGCACCACCAACACCAACAGCACAAACACCATCATGTTAAATAAAGTACTTAGTAAGAACTATGACTACAAACAATTAGGTTTCTGTAGACTTTGCTTGTTCCTGTCACCAGATGCCTTGAAGCAGAATGCAGGGAGGAATAAGAAACACTTGGCAAACTAGTAGATGTCTATCCACAAAATGGAGTCAGTGCTTCTGTCCCTTCTGACTTACTTCTGCATGGGGCTCAGCTCCACACGCACAATCAGTTCTGTCTTGGATGGCATATTTTTGAACACGTCAGCTTTGAGCCGCCGCAACATGTGAGGGCCCAGCATATCGTGCAGTTTTTTAATCTGGTCTTCCTTGGCAATGTCTGCAAACTCCTCCAAAAAGCCTTCCAAATTGCTTCAGAAAAAGAAAAGACAGTCATATAGGAAACGGGCAACAGGAAGAATTAGAAGCAGAATTATCAGCTGATTACAGATAAACACACACTTACTGGAACCTCTCTGGGGTGAGAAAGTTGAGGAGATGAAACAACTCTTCTAGATTGTTTTGTAATGGAGTCCCAGTCAGCAACAGTTTGTGTTGAAGTGAGTAACCATTTAAGACCCGGAAGAACTGGAGAAGCAGATGGAGAAGATAAAATTCAGTGAAAAGAGGGCTCCAGTATACCTTTCCAAACTAAGCTATTTTGCTGCCCAATGGTTAAGCTGCCATCTCCCCTCCATTTCCATCTCCCTTTTAAGGTCTGACCACCAAGGAGTATCACAAGTAAGGAAGGAGTGCAGAAGCCATTTGACCAGTTCCTCTCCTCCTAACACTCCCCTTAATGAGTAGGTGGCACTAAAAAACTAAAACTGGAGGCCATAACCTCCCTCCCCACTTCCTTCTCACCTTTGACTGATTGTTCTTGAGCCGATGCGCTTCATCCACAATGAGGCATGCCCAATCAATGGAACCCAAGATAGCCATGTCAATGGTGATCAACTCATAAGACGTCAGCAGCACATGGAATTTCACAGATGCCTCTTTCTGCACAAGCAGGTGACCCGGTCACTAATGTTCAACTCCTCCAGTGCAGGCAAACCCAAGGGACTTTCCCTCCCCCCAACTGTTATCCTTCGGCCTCACCCCACTCTAAGCAGACTAAGCCCACAGCAACAACTCTCTAAGGTGGTCTCCCTCCCAGTGAGATACCTTCATGCGAGAGGCTTTCTTGCCACCACGAATGGCGTTGTCTTCAAAAGAGAACTCATTCTCTCGGATGATAGCACGGCTGTCTTTGTCACCCACATACGTCACCACATACATATCTGGAGCCCACATTTCAAACTCCCGCTCCCAGTTGATGATGGTAGAAAGAGGGGCACTCACTAGGAAGGGGCCTTTGGAATGACCCTTGGAGAAAGAAGAGAAGTGGCAGAATAAGGACTGAGGGCCCCAACACAATGCTGGCCCAGCGCCCACCTCTACACTAGGACCAGCTGAGGGCTGGCACGTGTGCTGCTGCTCCTATCCTCACCTTTTCAACGCCCTGCCTACTCCTTCCCACAAAGTCACACTCGCCTTTACAGGGAGTTTAAAACCCAATTTCTTCCTAGAAGTCTTTTCATGCTAATTCCACCCACAACTCTGCTCATCTCAACAGGTATTCTCCCCCCAAGGACTGAGGCTCTATGCATCCACCACTGATTCTACCCAAGGTTCCATCCACTCAGTCTGTCTCTATGTACACATGTCTGTCTTAGAGGCACTTGGGTGGCTCAGTTGGTTAAGCATCTGACTCTTGGTTTCAGCTCAGGTCATGATCTCCGTTTTGTGAATTCAAGCCCGACATCAGGCTCTGAGCTGCAGTGTGGATCCTACTTGAGATTCTCTCTCTCCCTCTCTGTCCCTCCCCACTCGTGCTGTCTCTGTCTCTTAAATAAACAAACTTAAAAAAAAAAAAAAGCGTCTATCTTCATGTCATTCCACAGTGTTCTTCAAGGTCTGGGACCAATTTTTTTCTTCCTTTTTTCTTTCTCCTCATTGTGTGAAAAGACCACGAACACGAAATACCCATACACAAAAACCTCACAGCCCCAACTTTCGTACCTCCTTGTAGAGAGAATAGAGGAAGACTGCTGTTTGGACAGTCTTCCCAAGGCCCATCTCATCAGCCAAGATGGTGTCGGTGCCCTGAGCCCAGGAGAAGCGCAACCAGTTCAAGCCCTCCATCTGATAGGGGTGCAGGGTTCCACCTGTAGCATCCAAGTACTCTGGCTGTCGCTCATACTTCACTGTTGGCTGAAGAATGAAAGGAAGAAGTGAAGAGCTGGCCAGGAACTCCCTTCCTTCCGTAAGACAGAAGCTGCCTCCTCTTCACACATCCTCACTAGATCCTCAAGAGCCACAAAGAATTGTGGGGAGGGGCACCTGGTTGGTGCAGTGGGTTGAGCATCCAGCTTCAGCTTGGGTCATGATCACAGTTTGTGAGTTCGAGCCCCACATCAGGCTCTCTATCAGCACAGAGCCCACTTTGGATCCTCGGTCTCCCCCCCTCTGCTCTTCCCTGCCCCCTTCTCTCAAAATAAACACTAAAAAAAAAAGAAAAGAAAAGAAAAGAAATGTAGGGGGAAAATATCCTTAATAGCTATTGTAATTTTGTGTTTTATTTAGTATCCTCCAGGAAGCAAGGCAACTAACCTATCAGGCGATCAGAGATCTTGGTCTTACAATCTCACGAAAGACACATCATAGCCTCCCTAGCAATACAATAATTCTACTACACAGGAGCCACCAGGTAAATAATCATATGTTCCCCCTGGAGTCATCTTTTTCACCTTAACAGTCCTCATATTATATTACACAAATAAAACCACAGGAACTGAACCCTGAATTAAGGGTCAGAAGACCCAGGTTCCGATAAGTTTCTTAACACTTTCTCAATCGTAGAAAGCATATGTCCTATGTTTTTATTTTTCTGATGATGCAAAGAGAAAATGATCCTAGCATTTCCCTCGTTCACAGAGATGTGGAGAAGTGGGGAAGCATTCTAGCTCTGAAGTTCCTACTGGCAGAGTGCCATCGATAGACTGGAGGACACAAGATATATCGTCCAACCCAACAAATTGTGCCCTCCCTCTTCTGCCCCAACTCACATCAACTGTTGGAGTTTCAGGAGGCCTCTCCAACTTCCTCAGCTTCACCTTCTTGAGCTTCTTGCCTGGTCGTCCTTCCTCACCCCTCATTAACTCCCTAAAGAAGACAGACAACACAAGGCTGCCTAAGGTCCTTCTCAGTAAGAACCAACTCCACACCTCACCAAAGTCACCCACCTGTGGTTCCAATAGCTCTGCTTGAACAGGTCGTAGTCCTGTATCTCCACATCCTCACTCTCCCAGGATGCCTGATCATAGGGTAAGTCCCGCCACTTGATCAAGTAATGGACATGGCCCTTCTTATCCACACTGCAAGGTCAAGGAGAAAAAAAGTCCTCAGAACCAGAAGGCCATGCTCCTCTTCTCCTAAGTAAGCCTCGCTTTCAAATACTGCCAGTAATGTATGTTCCAAACAGACTTCTAGGAAGGCCAAATGCCACATATATGGAGTCTCTACCATACCAGTCTCTGGACCTAAAATTACATCTATCTAGTCTTCTATGGTTCAAATACCAGGATTCAGTCAGTTAATAATAATGTATGGAGCATACATCTCTTCCAAGTTTAAGTTACTGGTGACATCTGTTTCCTCAATTCCTTTGGCAGCAGTCTCCCAGTGGACATGCTGCCTATTTCCAGCATGCCCAAGACAGCCACCAGTCTGGCCCAGCTCCTCTGGTACCTGTGGTTAAGAATTCGGTGGATCATCATCCACTCAGGTTTTATCCCATAGCGATAGAAACGTTCCTCCATCTCTGCAAATTTAGGGTCTTTGTTCTTGCGCTTTCGGCTCTTCTCTTCATCACCACCAAAGTCCCCAGACGGTGGTTCATCCATATCGTTCTTCCGCTGGTAGTTTCGAAACATCACTTGACAGTGCAGCTCCAACTGCAAACAGAAAGGGGTTGATTCAGTCACTGAGGAGTGGCATTCACTCCTTCCATCCACAAGGCTGTTTTTCATGACCCTCTCCATTGTGGCCCCCAGATCTCTAGCCTTCCCAGGTTTACCTGCAGTTCAGACACCCAGGAGCAGTGCCAGTAAGACATGCCTTGCCATTTCACAAAGAACTGCCGCTCTGGCCGCCCCTCCAGGGGCTTAGGGGAGGGAGTATTGGGATCAGCATCTGGAGGCCGAGGCACTGGTGTGGGAGATGGTGGCTGACCCCACTTCCAGATTAGAATCTTCTGAACTTTGCCCTTAAGAGCTGGACACTGAGAGAAAAAGATGATTGATTCAACACCAAATCATTACCAAGGGGAGGAAATGATACAGCCCACAGCCTCAACATTATCAAAGAATTGTTAAAATAACACTTCTCATTTTAAAAAGAACCATTCCAGTAAAGAATAATAGAACTCCCTCTCTCCACTTCTGGAGCCTAGAACTCCTCTCTATGAAGCAACTGAAAAGCAATTAAGTGGCCCTATTAAACCATTCTAAACTACCAAGACCTAATGGATGCTCTAGGATGGAAGAACAGTGCTCTACTCTCCTTAAGAGAGCTGGCAGAGCATCAACTCCTCTGTTCAAAGTTAGTCCTACATTTTCCCAGGCAAAAGTATCCCCAGACTGCATGAGAAAGGAAAATACCTATCTCAGGGCTAAAAGATACAGTTCTCCAATGACCTCTCCTGCACCTCAGCCTCCTGATGCCTACGTATAGAAGAGATAAACCCTTCTGCTAGATTACACTATCCACACATCCCACCCTGGCTGGGGTCAGTTAACTCACCGTACAACGGGGACAGAGCCATTCACCATTAGGGATCTCTGGAAGTGGGGGGTTCAGACAGTGGATGTGGTAGGATGAAGGACAAGTGTCACAGCAGAGCAGCTCCCCACCGTCTTTACAGACACGACAGAATTCCATATGGTGGTCATCCTCCTCTTCAGGGTCTCCTCCAACCTCTTCCAGGATCTCCTCACCCTCCGAATTGTCCTCTTTAGCCTCCCACTGGATGCCTTCCTTCTCCTGCAGTAAAAGTCCAGAGTCAGATTATTACCACCCCCCACCCACCCACCCAAGTCTGAACCACACTCATCATTTTTTTGAATGTTTCCCAAAGTCCACAGCAGCAACACCACCCAAGCCCTAAAGATCTTTGATCACCCCACCCTTCCTCTTGAGGGTTCCAAAAAGCCACAATGGCCAGGTACTCACGCAGTGTGGGCAGCTCCACTTGCCCTCAGGAGCCTTCTCCATATCCGGATCCAGGCAGACCATGTGGTAAGCTCGGGGACAGGTATCACACAGGATGATCTCACCGCCTTGCTGGCACACCTCGCAATAGTCCTGGTGGTCTGTCTCATAACCATCCACAGCAGTCACCTCCTCCTCGCCTGGGCAAGGAAGAGGGAAAGCCCAGTTATTAGAAAAAAACTACCTCCCCCCACCCCCTCTAAAATAAACCAACTCCTATCTCCTTAGGGATATTCTTCCCCAGTCATCCCCACCCCATCCCATCACACACAGATACAAAAAAGAAACACACCTTTCTTCTTCTTTTTAGTGGTTCGGAGTTTCTTGCGGCTGCGGCTACTACGGCTGGTAGAACCATCAGAAACAGAATAGCTATTGATACTGGCATCATCGAAGTCAGATTCCACATCTAAGTCATCATCCTCACTCTGACAGAATAAAAAAGGAGAAGGTTAGAGGTTGAAGCCAAGGGAAGGGGAGTGCTAGAGAAGGGATTCCTCTTTTACTAGGGATGCTAGAATCCCAGCAAGGACTATCATGTAAGGAGCCTAGTCACCTTGTTCTAGGGCCAACTCTCCCCATGCTTACATGCCTACTGTGAAGGCTAGATCCCGACATAGGTAACATCCTATCAGATTTGGCACCCTCACCAACGGGATAGGCTGGGCTCTCACCGAGGATCTCTTACGCTTAGAACCAAAACCTCCCAGCTTGATTTTCAGGGGAGCTACTTTCTTGGGTTTAGGCTTCTTGGCATCAGGTACACGAGGGCTGCCCTTGGGCTTCCTCCGAGCATTGGGACCTAAAACCAGAAGAGTGCAAGTAAGATCACACAATCCAAATGCACAGCAAAGGGCAGAAAGAGGGGAAGACAGTAAAGTGTTCTCTACCTGAGCTGGTTTCCCCGTGTCCAGCTTCCCAAATGTCCCTCCTAAATCCAAGATTCATTCCTCCCTCCCACTTCTATCTTTAGGCTGATAGAAGAGCATCTCCATGTTTTCTCTGTCCTTATATCCCAAACCCACATCAGTCCCATTGGGTCCCATTTCACCTTTGCCCTCCTTGGTCTTGGCCTTGCGGATAGGCACCTCCACAGGGGGAGGAGGTGGTGCAACTTCAGTGGCCGTCACCATGCTCTCCACCACAGCCACTGCTGCTGCCGCTGCTGCTGCCACTGATGCCCCAGAACTGCCTTTGAAGGGGTTGTTGGTGCTAAACTCACGCCACTTTGCACCCAAAACCATCATCATCTTGGAGACAGCAATCTTGGGGTTTTTGGCAGCAATGAGGGGTCTGGTGGAAAGATGGACAAGAACAGCAAAGAGGGAAAAGTTTAAGAATAAAAGAGAGAGAGAAAGAGAAGTGAAAAGAGATTACAGAAGCACTCTCCTCCCCTAGCCCCAAAACCCTCTTGTTACCGGACAAACTGGCTAAAGGCCTTGTAGTTGGTGAGGGTGCGATAATCCTCCTCTGAGAACACATGGTCAATGTCTTCCATGCCCCAGTCTTCCAGGAGCTGAGCGGACGATTTAGGTTCCTGCAGAGAGAGCAAAGTCAAACACCTGACATCTAGTGCCCACCCCTGCTCAGGGAATGAGTTGAAACAAAAGATTGCAAGACCAGGGGAGGAGAGTGGAGAGAAAATCATTATAAACAGGGAGAGAAAACATTCTAAGGGGCAGTGGAGTATCTGGGAGACAAAAGACAGAAGTTGACAGCAAGCATAGGGAAGAGGACAGAGATCCAGGCACCTTTGAATCATCATCATCGTCATCCTCCTCCTCCTCTTCCTTCCTCTTGGATTTGCTCTTCTTTTCTTTCTTAGGTCCAAGCTTCTTCTTCTTCTTCTTGCCAGGGGTATAGTCGCTGCCCTCACTGTCTGAGCGCAGAGCCACCTCTTCCTCCTCCTCCACAAACTCCGGCCCCTCCCCAGAGCTGTCCCCCAGCTGCCGGCATAAGAGCATACGCTGGAGCAGGGAAGGGGGAGAGGGAGAGGGAGACAGACACACACATGCTACACACATGCTGACCTCAGGACAGCCCGGAGGCTCATCCCCAGGACCTGGCCCACCACTCCAGAAGAAACAAATGCCACGCCACCGCGCCCCCCACCCCACGCCTCAACCTTTCACAGAGCTCCTCCGTTCTTCCTCTTATTCCCCAAAACATCCAGTCACCCACTCACCTCCTTTTTTTGGCGCTTGCTCTTAGGGATTTTAGGGTCCCGAGGCTTCTTAGGCTTTTTCTTCTTCTTGAGCTTTGGAGTCTCTGCTTCTGACAAATCCTCTTCTGGGTCCTCTTCATTTTCTACACATAGTTGGCAGAGAAAGGTAGGTAGAGAATAGATCAATAGCAAAAGGTTAGAGCCTAATCCAGAGGCTTTAGACTTTATTCCCCCACCTCTTGTCCCAGATTCCACTGAAGAGAACTGCTATACTCTCCACAGAAGGAAGCTGATACTCAGGACAAAAACAGACAAAGAGAGAGCTGTATATACCCGAAATAGGCCTGCCAGGCCAGAGCAGGCCCACCTCAGGCAGCTGTCCAGACCCCTGCCTCCTTTCCCTCATCCCTAATAGGAGTCCTCTATATGTTCACCAGTGCAGCTGAATTAAGCTGCTAAGAGTTAACCAAATAAAAGAAATAGGTCTAGCTCTCCTGTAACTGGCCACCAAGTATTCTATAAACCAGGGAGTGAGAATGAAAGGTCCTACCCAGAAGGCCGAAACAAGAGAATACACCTTCACGACATTCCCAGAATGGTATCAGTTCAGGGGTCCCATAAACCACACCCTTCACTCCCCACTTTGGGTCATCACTGCTCAAAACCACCAACTCCACCCCACCCCCCACCAAGCCCCAGGTTCAGTTGCCAGCCCAATATCACACCCACTCTCAAACATAATTTCCTTTCCCCATCTCCAGCTCCACTGTTCCTCCCAGCTTCTCCTGGGTCAGTAGCCTCTTCTCCCCAGGGGCCCAAATCAGCCCAGCTGTCACCATCCCCTCCACACACACACACACACACACACACACACACACACACCGCCCCCCCCCCCCCCCCAATCCTCCTCCCATCTGGCTCCACCTCCTCCCCTGGCTGGGAGCACACACAAAGCCTGGGGTAATACTGAGAGCTCCTGGGCAGGGATAGGTGGGAAGGGGCACAGAGGGGGAGGAGAAGGCCAGGAGGCAGCTTCCTTTGTAACTAACACACATTCACACCAGCTCCCTCCTCCCTCCTCTCTCTCCTTCTTCCTAAGCCACCCCCGCCCTGGGAGGGGGGGAGTGGAGAAGGGAGTGGAGAGAAGGAGGGAGTGCCTCACCCACTGAAGAGAGGGAAAATGGCTCCTGACCGCAGAAGCCAGCCCAGGGCACCCAGCTGCCAACATAGGACAGACAGGAAGTAGCAGGGGAGGGGGGTGGGGTTGATAGAGGTAGCCGGGGAAAGACTACCCTCACAAAGACTTCCCAAATTACTACCTGGCCCCAAGTCCACATGCCACTTCTCCTAACACCTATTCTGGGATGACACAGTTCTCAAGAGGCCACTCTAATGTCCTACGCAAAGAAACCCAAGACAGACATGAAGGTAATACTACAAGAGGGACGAGATTACTCCCTCAATCATAATAATTGTTTCAATCATCAGTACTAAGATTTAACAAAGGCTCAGTAGAGCTGCGGTCAGAACATAAAACCTCAAATTTCTGATATCCAAAAGATTTATGTTGAGGAATGGGAACCCACCAGAAGTCTCTGAAACTCAGTTTCCTCCTCACCACCTACCTTCCCCAAGAGTCCAAGCAATAGATCCTAAACCACCTCTCACGGATTAGAAGGAGCCACCTATCCAACATATGGGAGTGATGTCTACACCAAGAAAAAAGGAGCAGCACCTGGACAGTGCTGGACAATAATATGCTTCCTTCAATCCTACACATGCTCTTCGCTCCTGACCCCCAGAACTAGCCCTAATATGCTTCTGACTCCGCCCTTCTTGAGCAAGGCAGATACTAGGGAACATGAGACATTAAGCTTGACAAAGCACCATCAGCCTCCCCCCACTCAGCCCAGGATCAGGCCAGGCACAAGAAAGCCCCTCCCATTCCCTTGGGAAAGGAACACCAGCCTGGATCTTACCAGAAAGAACCATTTTCTTAAGGCTGCTCCCCAGCAATCCCCATGTCGTCCCCCTCACTAATCAGTTAAATCTTTCGGTTCCTCGTCGTCCTCCCTTCCATAAAAGCTGGAGCTGGGCACAAGGACAAGCCCAAGCAAGTGAAGGGGACACCCATCCACCTAAGACCCCCAAACTTCTCAGGCAGATAATGTGCTGACATGACAAGCGGCAAAGTGGCTGAGACATAAAAGAAGATTTGGGAAAGGGGCAGGAATGGGGTGTGGCAAGTGGAAAAACTGGGTCATGCTACAGCTTGGGGCAGAGTTCACCCTGGGAGCCTGCACAGCTCCCAATCAACATGGGGGGGCAGCCCCAGACCAAGGCCCCAATGGGAAGCCAAGATGTGGAACCAATATTGGCTAGATAGCACTAGTCTACTTCTCTTGCCCCTCACAGAAAGGATCAGATCAGGTTACTAATACCACCACCCCACCCCCACCTCGGGCAACAGCACAGAAATTTGCCACCTTGCCCTACACAAGGATGATGAGACTCAAGCCTAAGTTTCTCATCCCAACAGCTGAAGACTCAGTAACACGACTGCCCCTCTCCAAAGAGACCTCAGTTTCAAATGAAGACTTTCCACTTAGAAAATGCCCAATGTAGAAACATCTTTCCCAGAACACCTCAACTTGCTGCTGGAGCTAAGAAGAAGGCAGAAGTGAAAAATGTTTGATGGGAAACAAAAACAGAACCAGCAAGCTCCGGAACTTAAAAAAAATAAGTAAATATAAACAGAGAGAATAAAGAAATGGCATGTCAAAAAAAAAAACAAAAAAACAAACACCTGGGAAAAAAAAGGTCAAGGAAACAAATAGGTGACTTAGCTAAGGGCTCTGAAAAAGGAAAGACAGGCGAGAGAGAGACATCCACTTAGATGCATGACATCAATCACCATTTGAGAACAGACAAGGGCTACTCCAATCAGGCAGGATGGTTATAACCATACGAGTTTGGCCAGTCCAAGGAGCCACCCCTAAACACAGACAGAACAACCCCCAACACACCTACACAAACACTTCAGGCCACCAGCCCAAACCCCAGGCTACCTGCGCAGAGGTAGAAGCCTCTAAGAAAAAAAAAGTCTGGATTATTTCCACTTGCCAGAGAAAGGGGGTGCTCCCTAGTATAACCTTCAGGCTGTGACATCCTACCCCTAGTCCCCATCATTTCCCCACTCGAAACATTCCAGCAACCTGCAGGCTAAAAGCGCTCTACAACCCAGCTGAGGAGCGCAATTCAAACTTCACACAGTTGAGACAGCACAGAAAACCGGTAACTGATCAGAAGCTAAAAATAATCAGATAGAGAGTAACCAGCACTCCCTCTCTCCTTTCCACAGCAGCAACCACAAGATCCTGCTAACACAGATGCCCGGCTGGTCTCCAGCAAGCAATCCTCAACACCCACCCCCACCCACCCCACCCCCCGCCCCCCGCGGTCCCAGCCACCTGCATTTCTCCAAGGACCCACACAAGGTAAGGTCTGCCAGCCCAGAGAGCTCCCTCAACGGGGACCTGCATAGCATTCCTGAAGACCAGACAGTGCAGCAAGCTTGCATCTTGGTCCCAGAGCCCAGGAGGCACATGGCTTCCACCCCCTCCCACAAGAGCTCCGCAGAAGGGAACCACTCCCTTCGGATGCCCTCCACCTCAGACTCTGCACAGAGAGAGAGAGAGAGAGAGAGAGGGAGAGAGAGAGAGAGAGAGAGAAACTCAACCCTGCCTCACCAGAGTCGCTAGGGAGGGCCCAAATGCCTCCTTCCTGCCCTGGGCCCTTGGGGAAGATGTTACCTGGGTGGGGTGGGGGCAGGCTGTTGTTCAAAAGTGCATCCATATCCTCCTCCTCGCTGCCCGCCGAGCAGGGGGACGGGGAGCCCAGGCCCGACGCCATCCCCTTCCGCTCCCGGCCAGGGAATTGGCCCAGCTGCTCCTGCCTGCGGCCTGGGGCCCTCTACACTGGCCCGAGTCACTGTGCGGGGGAGGGGGGGAAGAAAGAGAGAACAGTCAGTGACGCGCACTGTCCCCCTCCCCCACACCCACCCGCTCTTTCCGCCCACCACCACCAGCGGCCCCCCCACCCCAGCCACCCTAGCAGGGCACCCGAACCACTCAGGCTGAACTTAGTTCCACACTCCTCGAGGGCAGCCCGGAAGCCGGCTCCCCAACTGGAGCCCCCCCAGATGAACGGGAGCGACGCCCCCGAGGGCAGGCTGGTGCAGGCTTGGGGAGGGGAGAAACCGGGCTGGACAGAGCAGGGTGTGACGGGGGGAGGGGGTGTCCGAGTGGCCGCGGCGCGGGGGGGGCCGGGGGAGGCGGCAGGCAGCGAGGCGCTCGGGGACACAAGGTCACTTGGGGGTGGGGGGGCGCCTCCCTGCGCCTGGGGAGGGGCCAGTCCCCAGACAGGGCAGCTCTCCAAAGGCTGTCCTCTGGGACAAACTCAGGTTCTCCAGAGGAGCCGCGGGGCCGAGGGGGCGTGGAGGCTCAGGGCTCCAGGGGGCTGGAGGTAGGGACGTGGGGGCCGAGGGAGCGCCCACCAGGCAGGGGGCCGGGCCACGTGTCCCGGGGGGCAAGTGAGCAAAGGGCGAGGGGGCGGGCGCCGGGCATTGTGGGAGACCAAGCCCGAGGTGGGAGTCGAGGGGAGCAAGACTCCGGCCGGCTTAGGGCGGGGGAGGGGGGGGCAGGGCGCCCTGCAGGCCAAGGAAAGGAAGGGTCAGCTCCTCCAAGCAGGGGGCGGTCCGCGAGTCCCGGACGTCTGAGGAAGGGGTGGGTGGAGGGATGAGCCTGGGGGCTGGTCGGGCTGAGAGGGGCGTCTCTTTGGGAACCCCGCGCTCTCCTCACCCCGGAGCCGCCGCAGGTCGCGCTGGGTCCGGCCCGGTGTCACTCCCGCTCCGGCTCCTCCTCGCCGCGGCCGAAGGGGGGAAAATGGCTCCGGCTCCGGCGTCGCCTCTTAAAGGGCCCGAAACACCGGCCGGGAAATCCCACCGCACAGGCCCCGCCCCCCCACGGACAGCCCATAATAACCTCAACCAACTCTAACCCCCCCTCCACTACCGCCACCCTCCTCCTTAGGTCTCCCGGGCAACCCCCGCCCCCTCGTCGCTCAGGCAACCACTGGCCACGCCCCCTTCGAGCGCGCGCGCGCGTGTCACCCGGGCAACCACCCACCTCCTGGCCATCCCATAATACACACGGACACCCCCCCCCCCCCCACACACACACACATACACACACACACACACACACACACCACCCCCCCACACACACGCACTCCATACACCTATATGCCAAGGCTGTTGACATCTCATAATATTGCAGACCTTTTGCAACTAACCCTTTCCCCACCTCAGACATCCCATAATAGCCACCCTTTGCCAACTTCTTCACTCTTGGCCCTAATGCTGACATCCCATAATAATTCGTCACCTCTCCTTCTCATGGCCATCCCATAATAAGCACCCCTCCCAGCACTTCAGCCTCACATCCCATAATATTCATCCCCATCCCCCACAGACATCCCATAATAACCACTCTTCATCCACCCCCAGTTTGATATCCCATAATAGTCAGAAACGCACCCCCCCACCACATTACAACAACGGACATTTCGGCCTCCTCCCACACACATCCCGTAATAATCAGTTTCCTACTTTCTATACTGGCATCCCATAATAACCAACCCCCTAGCCTGCAGGGGCTGAGGGCAGCTCAGGCTAGGGTCTAGATCCTCACACCAGCACCCTCAGCCTTCACACATTTCATTCTAACTCCACAGCTCATGATAACCACTTCTCCCTGTCAAAGACATATCCCATAATGATCAGCACCCTACAGAGATGGTCATCTAATCTCCTTTCCTCTAACACTGGAAAGATATCCCATAATTTTACTCCCCTACCCCACACCCTGATATCCCATAATAATGTCAAGGAGCCTGTGGTCCACCAGACATACTATAATACTCCTAGCACAACCCAGCCTCACATCCCATAATGCTTCATCTCCAGCCACCACCCCTATACCTTTCCAGCCAGGCATCCCATAATATTCATAGTCATACCTCCCCCACCTCCACTGGCTGTCAGTCTATTCTAACAACCAGAGCCACAAGGGTGAAGCAGGCTACCCACACTGCCCTGTGCCCGCCCCAACTTGTACACACCTTCATCCCTTTCTGGGCCAAAGCAGTATCCTGGCATAAAGCCTCTTGCTGTCTAGGACAAACCCTACCTTTCCTCATCTCACCATTTCCAGACACTCAGGAACTGAGAGTCAACCCAGGGTCCCACGCAATCCAACCAAAATCCAGTTATTCTCCAGATACTTACCTCCAGCTCTTAGTTTTGAGTAAGACCAATCAAATACCATGCTGGCCAAATGAGCCATTTAGATAAAGTTTAATTTACCCCACAGCATCCCATAATAATTATAAACTCCTATTTTAGAAAGGAGTCTTTAGACTATTTCTCAACATTCCAGCAGTCCTCCTCCCACCTCACCCTGCCTCCCCCAGGTCAGGTGGTCCATTCATCAACACACGTGGGTCACTCCTATGGATGGACATTCCACCATAATGTGAAATGAGGATCCTTCTATATAGATACCAAGAGTCTAGACCTGCTTTCCCTCTACTCACTCACTGCTACTACTCATGTTCATCCAACAGACGTCGACAACTGTGTACCTAGTAAGGCACCAAGCTGGACACCATGGGGAATGCAAGGACCCCAGGTGCCTCCCTCCAAGAAGTATAAATAATCCATCAAACTATGAGAGAAGATAGAATATCCGGTGTCCAGGAAGAACTACTGAGTGCTATTTCCCATTTCCTGTTACAGAGAATAAAACAAATCCCAACTGATCTCAGGAAAGATCAGATTCCAGGGTGGCTCAGTCAGTTTAGCATCCAGCTCTTCATTTCGGCTCAGGTAGTGATTTCATGGTTCGTGAGTTCAAGGCCCGAGTCAGGCTCTGGGCTGGCAGTGCAGAGCCTACTTGGGATTCTCTCTGTGTGCCTCTCTCCTGCTCTATCTCTCAAAATAAATAAATAAACTAAAAAAAGAGAGAGAGAGAGAGAAGAGATCAGATCCCAGTAGAGGTTCTTAATAGTCCTTCTAGAGGGTGGAAGGTATTCCAAAAGGATTTACAATATAGATGGGTAATCAAGATATCTCCTATCTGTTCCCTACCAAACTAAGGGATTTTCATTGGAAAGCAATGTTCAGCTATCCAGTGTTTCTAATACTGAAATCCTATAATATCATCTGCCCTCCTTTTTTTTAAAGTTTATTTTTATTTATTTTGAGAAAGATACAGAGAGCAAGCAGGGGAAGGGCAGAGAGAGAGGGAGAGAGAATCCCAAGCAGGCTCCACACTCAGCACGGAGCTGGATGCAAGGCTGGAACTCATGAACCATGAGATCATGACCTCATCTTGTTGCAGCCTCATTCTCCATCCAAAAAAAAAAAAAAAAAAAAAAAAAAAAAAAACCCTTTGATGTGTAATATTCACCATCTTCCCTCCTCCCATGTACAAGTCAGCATTCCGGCGGGATGCCTTCTTCATTCAATTTTGTCACAAGGTAGCCTTTCAACATATACCCTCCCCTTCCCTAATTGGGCCTATCCTGCAGGTACCTTGGGGACCCAGCCCTAGAAAGTCCAAGAGCCCAATCTTAAAACCCTTTAGCTCTCAGAGAACCTGAACCCATAAACCTGTCACTTTGCCCTCTTTCTGATCCCCAGAGAACCAGGATCCAAGTGAAAATGAGTGTCCCATCACCACTGCCTGGCTGCTCTGAACCCCCAAGCCCGAGAGCATGTCTGTCTTTGCTTTCATATTCCTTTTTCACACAAATCCAAGACCTGTGGCAGTGGGACAGGTTGAAGAGAAACTTGAACTTCCTCCTAGGAGGGGCCTTCCTGATCAGACGTGAGTAGGATCAACCTCACACCATCTCTGCGTTGCCCTCCTAATCTCAACTTTCCTAGAGAAAGGGCCTGGCCAGAGGACTCTGCCCTCCCCCTGGAACCCAGGGCTGGAGATCTGGCAAGGACAAATAAATTCAGGAGAGACAAGAGCTTGCTTTAGGAAGTCAACATACCTTTGTTTCTAAGCGGAGCACAAGTGATGCTGATACATCTTTCCACCAACTCCTGCCTGACTTAACTCCCTGGACAATCCTTTTGCCACATCCATGTGGTATGCAGACCCTTACCCCCATTCTGCAAAGCTGCCACGGTCTTCCTCATTCAATTCTCATGACACCAAGATTGGGCCCCATTCATTTGTGCAAATCCTCCCCCATGATTGTTCCAAGTACTAAAGATGAAGCTTGTACTCATTTAGGGGAGAGGAGGGAGCTCTTTTAAGATACCATAATGTGGGTATACCTTCTTTTAACTCCTTTGTATACAGAGCCGCCAGTATCTACTGTGCCCTCCTCTCTCTCCTTTTCTCTAGGGGATCCAGCCTGCCTCTCAGCCTCAAATTCCCTTCTGTAATATCTCCATCTGCCCCACAGACTTTTCATCATATATATACCACATTACTACAATGATTCGTAATGTAAACCAGGAAGACAGTTTTATAACTGGGTAGTCACAGCTTTGTGCATGATATAAACACTGATAGCTTTTGTCCCCCACAGCCCTCCCTGCCCCTATCCCTGCAAGTTCTACCCACTTATCCCCTTGTCATCTTACTCCCCACCTCTCCCTGCTACCGCCACAAGAATGTTAGAATCCCTTTCTCTCTTCTTGAATTCCAGAGAAGGCTGGGATGTGTGTGTTTATGTATTGCTTTTGTGGTCTTTATGCTTCTATGCTCCCCCACTCCCTACCCTGGCCCCATGCTACCCTTCCAGATAAATTATAAATAAACCACTAGCATGATTGGCCCACAGAGACTAAGGGTGGGATAATCTCCTGATTAACGCACCCAGGGGGACAGCCTCTCTAGCCGGTTACCTTAGAGTTCTGTTTCCATCCCGTGGTACAGAAGAACCTAGAATAACACTCAGAGTGGGTTGTCCATGGAGTTTTCAGCACATGCTCTCTCTGCATCTCCGTTCTGTGTAAGCCCCAGAAACTCTGCACATAAGAGGTCTAAGAGACCAGTGTTCTCCTGCTTTATCAGAAAAGGAGTTTGGAAAGACAACATAGGGGAAAAAAAGCCACAGTGACAGTGCATTCTGATGGCTAGACAGGATGCAGGTCGCGCAGGGCTTGAGGGGGGGGGGGAGCTGTAGTGACAGGCTAGGCATTCGTCCCTCAGAAACCAACAGAGCCTCTGTTTCCTGGGTATGACTGCAAGGTTGCAAAGCCCCCCCTGGCCCAACCCTGCTACCTGAGCTATGGTCCCAAGGCTCAAAATCCAGGAAGGCCAAGGGGGAGGAGAGTACTTGGGTACTGTGTTCACCCAGGAGCACCACTCCCTCTGATGTGCCACACAGCCAGAACACCAGAACGCAGGCGTTCTCACCGCCAGCCCAGCTCTGCTGGTCCTGGACTCAGCGACCATGCAGCTCACAAGCTGCAAAAGGACCCAGGTGTCCAGGGTTCAAATTCGACCAGCTCCAGCCTGCCCCAGGGGCCCCTTCAAACATCTGTCACAGAAGAACCTCTCCAGCCAGTTACTCTTGCCAGGCCTCAGGTCTGGCTCCAGGGCTCACCCCACCCTCCACAGCTCCTTTCCCTCCCTCTTCCTTCCTTTCCTTCCCCACCCCCCACCCCTCCCCAGAGCTTCACCTACCCAGGACAGCCCCACCCAGCTGTGCAGGGCACATCCCATAATAATCCTTCTCCTTGCTAGCCCCCACCCCCCCCAAAAAAAGAGAGGCGGCCATCCCATAATAGCCACCCACAAGAGACATTCCGCGGTGACCGCCCCCTCCCTGCAGAGCTGCCGGGAGCAGCCATCCCATAATAGCTGGCCGCCTGTTTTACTGGTTACGGCTGTGGAGGGAGCTGGAGAGGAAATGGAGGGGAGGGGGGAGGGGAAGAGGATCAAGGGTCCCCACTTTGTGGAGGAAGAAGAGGGAGGAGAGTGGCCCAAGGGGATAGGAAGCCAAGGGGACACCGTGCAGGTGGGAGGTGTGGTCCACTGGCCACCACAGCCCTGCTTTGGGGCTTGCTCCCCATTCTCCAGGGGCTGCCTTTCCCCCTGAGCACCCTGGAGGTGTCTGCTAGTCAGGGGAGATGCCTAGGATGGGTTGAGGTGCTCAAAGTGTGTGCGTGTGTAGGGGGGGTGCATTTCAGGTGTTCCCCTTGGACCGTCTGAGAGAGAAGGCAGACCTTAGAGTGGATGGAAAGAGAGTAAGGGGTGGGGGGGCTGGAGAAGAGCTCCTCAGGCCCTCCCCATTCTGCACCACCATCCCATAATAATCCCCCCAGCCCCACTCCCCCTCCCACACACGACATCCCATAATATCTTCTGGAGAAGCAGTCCCCGCAGTAGGTACAAAGAGCTATCCCATAATATGCTCCCCCACCCCCACTCGCCACCCCCCCAACTTGGCCCCCCCCTCAGTCACATGCAGCCGGTGCCATCCCCCGCTGCTCCCCCCTCTGGCCACCGAAGGCCTTGCCAGCCCATAATACTCTTGCCTCTGGTCGCAGGAGGCCTCCAGCCCATAATATTCCCTTCCACCACCACCCCCCCTTCCCGCCCCGCACCCCTTCCTCCCGCCTCCAGTTGGATCCGGGCCTCACCAGCCCATAATATTCCCCAGTCTCCTAAGGCTGTTCCAGCCCATAATACTCTCCCTGTCTCCTAAGGCCTCTCCATCCCATAATACTGCCAGACGCCTGACCTGTGGGCCAAACCCCAGCCCGTTCCACACATCGAGGCTGTGTCAGCGCCGCTGGTCTCCCTCCCTGTCCCTCCCTCCTCCCTCCTCGGCGCTTTCCCTCCCGGGCTCTCTCCCGCCCTCCTGCCCTAGGCCCCTCTCCGGGCCCCACCCTGTGCCTGCCTGGGCCCTTACTTCCCCTCCAGCCTCCTCTCTTGCCCTTTCTCCTTTGCTTGGTTCTTCATCCCATGCCCCCTCTCCTCTCCCTTTCAGGCACTTTTCTACCCGAGACTCCTCTGTCTGTGGGATGGACATTATTAGGCCTAGTGGGGAGACAGTGCCCCCAGAGGGCAACAGGCCAGTCACTGCCCCTGGAAACTGTCTACTTGACCTAGCACCATGGAAACTTGCCCAGCCTGCCTTGCCCACCCATCCCCTGGCCCTAGTTCTGATTGTTGGCAGAGCTCTGTCTGGGTGAGGATTCACCTTGGAGCCCTTGCTGCCTTCCAGAAACACTC
This sequence comes from Panthera onca, assembly GCF_046562875.1. Lineage (NCBI taxonomy): Eukaryota > Metazoa > Chordata > Mammalia > Carnivora > Felidae > Panthera > Panthera onca. Next base: position 41,183,226 of record NC_138345.1, read on the forward strand.
CCCTTGGGCATCACAAACAGACTTTACCAATAGCATCTCCTCCCCACACTCCTGTTGAAAAGAGAGCTCCCCCTTATGGGATTTCTCTCAGGTGCCCTTCAAAGGTGATCTCATGGATCTCTCAACAACCCAACAAGTAGATACTATGATCCCCATTTCACAGAGGAGAAAACAGAGGTTCAGAGAGTTTAAGTGTCTTGCTAAAGTCACGTTGTCAAGAAGTGACAGAGCTGAAATTAGTACCACCTAGGTTTGTTCAATTCTGAAGTTCTGAGAGCCTTTGTGTTCCCCAAGGCCTGTGTGAGAAACTGCACTTTTCAGTGCTATCTCCCCTGGAAAGGATATGGCACGGTGACCACCCAGCCTCCCTCTGTCTCAGGGTCTCCTAAGAGTGAAGAAGAAAGTCCATGTTGTGAGATTAAACACCCCCCCTCCCCATTTCCTCCATGGGACCCCAGGTGGCAACCCAGTAGGAATTTTCCTCAAGATCGTTCAGGGCTGAAAGAGAAGCCTCTCTGCCGCTTTGGGACCCCTTACCTTGGCTGTGATTCTCCTGAATTTGTTTTATTTCAAGACCAATGATTGTGTGTCTACTCCCACCTACTCTCACCCTGTGGAGGGACCATCCAACAGAGGAGGCCGACTTTGAGGAGAACCAGGGGGAGGTCCCCTCTTCAGCTTAGTTGGCAGGCAGTCAAGAGTGCTGCCTTGGAGATGTTGGGTACCTCCTGGCTGGGGGAGGGGAGTCACGGCCATCCTGCCTGGGTGTTCCACCAACTTGCTACTCCCTTCTGAAGCCTCGATGGGACGTATCTCAGGGCTCAGCACAACTGGAACCCTGAACGAGTCCAGTTCTCTGCACTGACACAGCCGCATTGTGTTCTGCACAGGAATCTGAGGCAAGGGGAGGGGGAGGGGGAAGGTGTGCTGGAGGGTGAGTGGGTTAGGAGCAGGGAGGAAGTATCGGGAAGAGGGAGCAGAGATGATACAGCAGATTCAGGGGGAGAGAAGTCATCAAGAGAGGTGGCCTGCGTGAGGAGGGAAGGAGGAGTAAGGAACCCAGGGAGGGTGGATGTGACAGAGCCATGAGAAGGTGGGAAGCCCGAGGAAGGGGAGAGACAGTGGAATGTACTGCAAAGAGTAGGAGTTTGGGAGCCAAATGGATCCTGTGCCTCTTCCTGGGTGTGTGACCTTCAGACTGAAGCTTCTTTAGGACGTTTTGTTTGTGAAATGGGGATAATAATTGTCCCTAACTCACAGGGTTATTATAATTCTCAATCACTAAATAATAATATAATAATAAGCACTACACTGGGATCCTCGCAAGTATTTTTAAAACTTGTTAATGCTCCTCTCTCTCCACCTAGGATGTTCTCATTTTCTTCATTTGGACTTTCCTAAACCTCAAAAAGGGTGACTCTAGGACGTGGGGTGAGGGCTCTCTCTGGATTTCCCCACGTGTCACCTCCATCCTACTGCACACTCAGTAATTGGAGAATTCTGTGAAAATGGCAGTGGCTACGGGTCTTCTTAAACTTCCCCAGCCTGTTACTTGTCAGGTTCTTCTGTTCATTCCTCCTCTGCCTGCCACATCTCCTTAATCTAGTCTTGCCTCTCTGTACTCATGATAGAAACTCTTTGGATGTGCTGAATGTGGGGAAACAGTCCACCAGAACTTAGACACCCGAGATTTCACACTGGAGAGGACCCATTTCCATCCACCTCCACAGGCTATGGTCACACTTCTCTTCGACAATTTTAACAGCAGTCTGACCCGTCTTCCTTTCCCTTTAGATTCCCCTCCTCACTTCCCTACAATTTATCCCACACTGTTTGCCAGAATGAGCAAAACCCCACTCAGGAACCTTTACGGGCTTCCCACTGCCAACTAAATTAACTGCCAACACCTGACTCCCCATTCTTGAATCTTGTATCTTGAATGGTAGTTACTGACTTGACTATGCTCCCCCACTAGATAATAAACTACTCCACACCAAAATTCAACTGTTTATCATTCAACAAGTATTTATTGAGCACTTTTTTTGTGCCAGGAGCTGTTCTAGATGCTGGAGATACATCAAAGAACCAAGCAAACCAAAATCCCTGCCTCCAGGGACCTTACATCATACCTGGGGTGGGGGGGGGGGGGGGAGGGAAGGGGTGGGGAAACAGACAAGAAACTATAAAAATTATAAAAATAAATAAGTAAATTATATAGAATGTTAGATGCTTGCTATGTGAATTTTTGGTACTTTGGAATCCATTCACATATCAGAATATAAAAATACTCAAGTAATTTTTAACAACTGTGTTCAATCCAGTTCGGTTGGGTAGGGCAAAGTTCTGAGACTTTGGAATACAACCACGTTTGATGCTCCTAGGGCTGGGAGGGCATGGGTCTTGAACCCTAAGGATGAAGCAAGATGGGTCAGGTGCTAACCATCAGGCCTCTTCTAGAGCAACCAGAGGGCCTGGCCCAGGGCTGTATCATCGCACCTGATGGTGGAAGGCTCTACTTGAAAGCTATCACTGAGGAATCTGGGTCACTTCTCTGCTTTGGCCACCAGGGGTCATTTTACCCCTGTAAATCACCATCTGAAGCACTCGCTTAAAGACACACAAAAGGCTTGCTCCAAACTAAAACACACAGAGACACACACAGGAAAACCCTAACACTGTCTGTCTCTCTCAATCTCTTTCTACTCTCTCTCTCTCTCCATCTCTCTTTCCCCACTCCCACACACAGAAACATACATCATTGAGAGGCACAGAGACAGAAATGCATACAGGACACACGCATGGCAGCAACTTCCTCAGTTACACAGAGTCTCAAGATGCCAACTCTGCAACCCCTCCCAGCCCAACTCCTGTAAAGAGGGAAGAAAACAGTAGGTGGCCCATGAACCAGTCTTCCATGTCCCTTGCCTCCAGCTTGCAAAGAACAGCCAGCCTATTCCTGTCCTCCCATTGCACTCTTTTTTCGCTGGAAAGTTCTTTCCTGGCTGTGGCAATAGTTCCTTTTTCCCTTCCCAGGGAGAGAGGAGCCCTGCCCCTCCTCAGAGTGTTTGTGTGACTAGTTCACCCCCACCTCAGGGCTGCCGCTCCAGGAAGTCCAAGGTGGTGTTACACTGGGTGTGCAACTCCCACCTATCCCCTGCAAACCCTCAAGCCTTCTGGACTACAATTAGCAATTGATTTGCCCAAGTACTGCCCTGTCCCTGGTAGTAATAAAAAACAATGTATGTATATGTCCTGGGAAGAAATTACACGTGAGCTCTAATACTGGCTCTTTAAGGATGTCCACAAGGTCAAAGTTATTTTTGGAATCCTGCTTCTCCCACCATGTCATTTGTTCTTTGCATTCTCATCTCTCACAGGTATACAGTGGAGTTTTCCAGAGGCTTCATGAAATGTGATGACATTATTGCTCTCACAGCTAATGGAAAGTGTGCTTGTGTGTTTCTGTTGTTAACACTCGTGAGTTCTAATTTCTGTTATGGCTAAGTCTCAAAAGAATAAAGTGCAAGCAAAAGCTCTTTGGAATCCTTGAGTTGTTAAAGGGTCTGGGAACAAAGTTTAAGAACTGCTACTTAAGTACAAAGAATTTTCTCCTTAATTCTAGATGATGCACCTGAGGCAGAGAGAGAGAATTTAGGACCTAGAATGGAGGCAGTCTCAAAAGCGGTGTGGGGTGGACAGAGAAAGGTGAAAAGGGCTACAGGGACTGGATCTGGGGAAAAAAATACCCTCCAACACACAGTTTTGTCCTGCCCCCAACCACCCCACTTTGGGTGCCAGGTCCAAATTGTTTCAAGTCACTAACCAAGAAGGAAACCAATTCTGTCTGTATCCATTAAACTCTGTATCGTTGAGTTTACTGGGCAAGGGAAGTTCTGGGCAAGGGAAGCCCAGGTGGAAATGAGGGTGGGTGGCACCTGAGGTCCTAAGACTACTGTGGTGGCTGTAAATCCAGGACACCCACTTTCTGCTCCATCTCCCAGCTCTCAAGAGTGTTTCATGACCACGCCAAGGGCATGCCATCCAGTCATCTGCCTCTGCATTGGGAAAGCTCACAGCTTCACTTCCTAGAGACTGGGGAAGGGGTCGGCCTCAGGCTCACCATCACCACCAAATTAAAGAAGGCCATTAGCACAGTGCTCCTCCTTCCCAGGCTCCCCACACTTTGTTCTTTTCTGCATTTCTGGGCGGGAGTTGCCTTCCAGAAGTCCCAAGTGCCCAATCCACTTCCCTCATGTACACACCCTAATGCGTGTCAGCGGCGAGGGGGTGAGAGGTGGGGGTGACCGCGCGATGGCATGATGTGCTGTCAGAGGGCCGAGTCCTCGGGGAGCTGGGTTAAGGGTGTCCCCACGTTGGAGGGCCTGAGCAGCCCCTGTTCGGCGGTAGCCGGGGTGGTGATGCAAGTGGTCTCAGTGGGCTGTTCGGCGAGCCCCCCCTGAGCCCCGTTGGTGGCCAAGGTCCTGGCGCGGTTCGGAGTGCCCAGGCCTCGCAGGGTGTTGCGGAAACCCTCGGCGCTGAAGTAATACACCAGAGGGTCTAGCACGCAGTTGGCGCCGGCCAACAGCACCATCACCATCAGCACCCCGCGCACCCGATCGCAGACCTTGCTGTTCGCCGCCACCAGGTTGCCCCGCAGCAGCCCGTACACCGCCAGCGTGGCGTTGTAGGGCACGAAGCACAGCAGGAAGATGACGAGGTTGGCCAGCAGGAGGCGCACGGTCTTCCGCCGCCGCTGGCTCTGCGTGGCGTCGGGCCGCGCCAGGGTCCAGAAGACCCGGCCCGACGAGCAGAGCACGGCCACCAGGGGCAGCAGGAAGCCCAGCGCCTCGGCCAGCAGCACGAGCGGCAGCAGCCCGCCCTTCCACAGCCTGTCGCCGAAGCTCTCGAAGCACAGGCGCACCTGGCCGCCGCCGTAGCTGCAGGACGAGGGCCTGTGCACCAGGACGGTGGGCACGGCGAACACGAGGATGAGCGCCCACACTCCCAGGCAGAGCAGCCGCGCCACGCGGGGCCGCCGCAGGTGGCGCAGCCGCAGCGGGTGCACGATGGCCGCGTAGCGGTCCACATTGATGAGAGTCAGGAAGATGCAGCTGCCGTACATGTTCGTCTGGAAGATGGCGCCTGCTGTCTGGCACAGGAGGTCGGAGAAGGGCCAGTAGTGCAGGGCGTAGTAGGAGATGCGCACGGGCAGCGAGAGGGTGAAGAGCAGGTCGCTGGCCGCCAGGTTGCACATGTACACGCTCACGACGGAGTGCACGCGCAGCGCGCGCAGGAAGACCCAGAGGGCCAGCGCGTTGAGGGGGAGCCCTGCGGCCAGCACCAGGCTGTAGGCCACCATGTGCAGGCGGTGGGTGGGCCGGTAGTCGGGGCACGGGGGAACAGAACCGTTGGCAGAGGGAACAGAACTGTTGGTAGAGTTGGGCAACATCGTACCGAAGTGTGGGGAGGAGCTAGGCTGGGGGCATGAGGCACACTAGGACCCTGGCATCGCGTTCATCTCCAGGGCGGGGCCTGGAGGCCGCACAGAGAGAGCCCCAAAGCAAGCAGGGCATGGGAATGTGGGCTATGGCTGCGGAGCAGATGGCTGCCAGGGGTTGGATTCTTTGGGTCACAGCTTCATCAGCAGTGGAGACCTGGAATAGCAAGGGAAGCCAAAGTCAAGAGTATGCAAAGACAGGATAGAAGTCACAAATGTTTATCTAGCTAACTTGGCTGGCCTCTTGGGTCTTTCCCCCACCTTCCATCCGGCCAGAATAGCCTTCTGCAGGAAGGCTGTGTAGCACAGTGTTAAATGCCCAGGCTCTGGAGTCAGACTGCCAGGGTTTAAATCCTGGTTTTGCCAGCTTGCCTAGCTTTGTCCTCAGAGAAGTGACTTAATCTCTCATTTTCCTTACCTGGGGGGAAAAAGAGGGGGTCCCTTACGTCATGAGGTTGTTAGATGAAATGAGATATGTGTAAAGTGCACAGGTTGCTGTTATTATCAAATAACATCGCTCCCTTTCTTTCTGTCTTCTACAGATGTTTACTGAGCCTTTAGAAGGTTCCAGGCATGTTCAAAGCACTGAACAAAATAAAGGCCTCGCTTGCCCCCATCTGCCTTACATTCCACTGAGGGGAAACAGATAATAAAGTGCAAGTAAATAGGTATTATGTCAGATGGTGAGAATTATGATGGAGCACCTCCCCTGGAACTCCCCAGCTCTGCTGGCTCCCAGTTATCTAAAGAATAAAGTTCAAACTCCCCAGTGCAGTACAAAATCCTGAGCCTCACTCATTACATCACAGTTGCTCCTGCGTACGCTGGGTTTGTGGTCAGAGGTGCAGCTTGTGTGACCTCTCTCAGTTTTTTCATCCGTAAACTGGGGATAATAACACAAAGCGCTCTCAAAGGCGGATCGCACATCAGCATGGTCCTGCCAGGCAGGGGAAGGTTGTACTTTTCCAAGTGTTCCCTGGAGGATCTGACTAGGGAGCTTCCCAAATGGGGTCTGTGATGGATGGATGTTTGTTTTTGTTTTTTTGGGGGGGTGTTGTTTAAGTTTATTTTATCTTTGAGAGAGAGAGAGAGAGAGAGAGAGAGGGAGAGAGCAAGTGGGGGAGGGGCAGAGAGCGAGACAGAGGATCCAAAGCAGGCAGAGAGCAGCAGAGCCCAGTGTGGGGCTTGGACTCATGAACTGCGAGATCATGACCTGAGCTGAAGTCAGACACTTAGCCAACTGAGCCACACAGGTGCCCCAGAAGGTGTTGTTTTAATGAGGGTTCAGAGGGGACCCTAAGTCCAGAAAGCGTGACAGTGGGGCGAGGAGGTACCAAGGGCATTGCTGAGGCTGCTGGAGAGAGCAGACCACAGCAGCCACAGTGCTCAGGCAAAAGCTGGTGGACAATGGATATGGCCAGGAGGTAGAGGAGTCAGAGGGACAGGACATGGTCACAGGATCCCACCCTCCTTAATGTCCTAATGCCACAGAAGCTACTCCTCCATCTTTAACCCCCAAATGCCATCTTTTGGGCAGGGGGCTGAAATACACAGAACTTCAAAATTACCGTTTTAACTGTGACATTCAGTGACATTAAGTACACTCACAATGATGCGTGACCGTCACGTCTATTTCCAGAACTTTTTCATCATCCCAAACCACTCTATACCCATTAAATAATAACTGCCTATTCTCTCCCCACACTCTCTCCAGCTCTATTCTACTTTCTGTCTCCAGGAATTTGCCTACTCTATTTGAATTAGTGTTTTCATTTTCTTTGGGTAAATACCCAGCCAGTGGAATTACTGGATTATACGGTAAATTATTTTTAATTACTTGAGGAACCTCCATATTCTTTTCCAGAGTGGCTGAACCAATTTACATTCCCACTAACAATGCAAGAGGGTTCCTTTTTCCCCACATTCTCGCCAGAATTTCTTATTTCTTGTCTTTTTGATACCAGCCATTCTGACAAATGTAAGGTGATATCACATTGTTTTGAGATTGACTTGCATTTCCCTGATGATGAGCGACGTGGAGCATCTTTTCATGTGTCCACTGGCCATCTGTATGTCTTCTTTGGAAACGTGTCTACTCAGGTCCTCTGCCCATTTTTAAAAATAGATTAGTTGGTATTTTGGTGTTGAATTTGCCTATCCTAGGTTCCTCATATGAGTGGAATCATATAGTATCTGTCCTTTTCTGTCTGGCTTATTTCACTTCACATAAAGTTTTCAAAGTCCATCCATGTTGTAGTACGTATCAGAATTGCAATCTTTTTTTTAATAGCGGAATAATATATGCATAAATTGTTTTTAATCTATTCATCTGGCAATGGTTACTTGGAATTTTATACGTTTTGGCTATTGTGAATAATGCTGTGAACGTGGGGTCCACATGCCATCTGAGGGAGCAGGGTCATCTGGAGACCCTGAGCAATTATTCCAAGATACTGGATTTATTCCTTTCAAAAGAAACTGCTTAAATTCTTTTTTTTTTTTAAGATTTTATTTTTAAGTAATCTCTACACCCAACATGGGGCTCAAACTCACAACCCCGAGATCAAGAGTCTCGTGCTCCACCAACTGAGCCAGCCATGAGCCCTGGAACTGCTTAACTTCTTGCATGGAACCAAATTGTAAACCTGACTCTAAGAGTTTTCTTGTGGGTTTTTTGCTCATTTGTTCTCCCCCCAACTACGACTACCAGCAGTTTAAGACTTGTGAGAGGTCTCGTAGAATAAAGGAAATAAACGTTTCCTCTGCAAAATACCCATTTCAACAATGAAAAAAATACTACAGGGGGATGAAACACACAGAAAGGCAAATGAAATGAGACTCTTTCCCTGACCCATGCCCCCCCCCCCCCCCACCGCTTCCATGCTTCTTTGCTCCGGTCACACCAAGCTAATGATAATTGGGCACATGCCTTTTGCACGTGCTCTGCCTCCCATTCCCCAGCTGGCAAAGTCAATCATTTCTTAGGACTCCGGAAAGCCTTGCCTGACTCCCTCCCTCCCCACAGGACAGCTGTAGTTCCCTCACAGGTGCTTCCACTCTGTGCACAGGTTTCCCTTGGGTGTCCCACCTGTATTGTAATTAGCTGTTCTTGGTCTGCCCCTCCCACTAGACTGTGAGCTCTTGGAGGGAGGGGCTGCGGACTGGGACTTAGTCATCGTTGTAGTCCGAGCCACTACCTCAATACATGTTGCGTGAAAATTGCTAGCGATCATTTACTGACCATCCGCCACATCCTGGGGTATTTTAGGCGCTTCATCTTTATTCCTTCCAACAGTCCTTTGAGCTAGGGGTTCATCCTGATTTTTACGGGAAAGGAAACAGAAGCTCTAGAGCTCCGGTTGGCATTCAAACTCAGGATTCCAACCCAGCTCCAAGCTGCCCCGCTGCTTGCAACAAGAGTGGATGGTTGGATGTGAGGACGCATGTTGCATGGAGCACTTGGTCTCTTAGCCCATGAGAAATCTGTGCCCATAGGGGCGCCCAGGGGGCTCAGCCGGCAGAGGGTCCAACTTCAGCTGAGGTCATGCTCTCGCAGTTCGTGGGTTTGAGCCCCAAGTCGGGCTCACTGCTGTCAGCGCAAGAGCCCGCTTCGGATCCTCTGTCCTCCTCTCTCTCTCTGCCTCCTTCCCTGCTCATGCTGTCTCTCTAAAAATGAATAAACATTAAAAAGAAAAAGAAAAAAGAAATCTGTGCCCACAAATAAATTGTGTTTACTTCCTTATTTGCCCAGGTGCAATATATACTTTTTAATAGCCCACTTTTTCTCGACTTTCAAACACTGGTAACAGAGTCCTCTTGTTTTCACACACACACACACACAAGTGTGCCCCTCCTTAGGATGTCCTCTTACCTACTTAAGCACTTAGTTTGCTGCCTTGAACTCCTCCGGTTGTTTTATGTGTGTTTATTTGATTCCATTATCCCCACCTAGATGGTAAGGTCATTGGGTGGGGCCCTATCTTCCATCGCTTTATTCCCAAGCTCACTAACACTTCAGTCTGCTTAGCAGGCCCTTGTGACAGTCATTGGCCCCCTGGAAGGAAATCTTCCCCCACCCCCAATATCCACCTATCCTGCTGCAATATCTTTTGTATCAATCAGTCAGTCAACCGCTTCTTATCACACTCCTATCTTGTCCACGTGTCTAACTCACTTAGTAAAGGACCATGTCCCCTAAAAGGCCTGTTCGGGAACAGCCTACATTAAAATTTCAAAAACAGTTTACACTATAACTACGGTAACACTTTATCATTCTGAACCATTGCTTGAAGAATCAATAGCTTCTTACAACTGGGAGGCACATGCCTGACAATGAATGAGTGAATGAGTAATTATTTTCCAAGAATCCCAAGTATTTCTGTCAATAAAGTTACAATGTTAAAGAGACCATAAGGTACTAGGTGAGCTTCTGCTTAAAGGCACAGTTAGAGGGGTGCCTGGGTGGCTCAGTTGGTTAAGCTACCAACTTCGGCTCAGGTCATGATGTCATGATCTCGCAGTTTGTGGGTTCGAGCCCCGCGTCGGGCTCTGTGCTGACAGCTCAGAGCCTGGAGCCTACTTCAGATTCTATGTCTCCCCCTCTCTCTACGCCTCCCCCTGCTCACACTCTGTGTCTCTCTGTCTCTCAATAATAAATAAACATTAAAAAATTAAAATAAAATAAAGGTACAGAGACCCATAAAGCAGATGGTTATGCCTTCGTTACTGAATTCCAAAGTGGAGAAGTCCTTTCTGTCAAAAAGTCACCCCTTTCTAACAGACACACACACACAATGGCCCAAGCTGGGTGTTGAGAGGCTGCCAGGCCCTGCCCTGGTCCCCACCCCATCTGCCTGCTTCCCTGGGGCTCCTGTCAGTGGAGCTGAATGGGCACAGTGCCAGGCCAGATGGCAAAGATGGGAAAAACTGCCAAAAAGAAGGCAAACAGGAAATGGAAGGAGGGCTCTAGCTGGGGGGGGGGGAGGGGCAGCCCCAGGATCTCTCCCCAGTCCTGCCTTGAGAAAGAGGTCAGGTTGTGGGGGAAACGTAGGAAGCAAAAACAGCAGCTGCCCCAGAAAAAAATGAACACTGGGGCTCCGTTTCACCAGAGAGGAGGAGGGACTGGGAGGCCCACATAATCTTAGTAACCTCAACACGCACGGATGTGGTAACAAGCATACCACTACGCACACGTGCATGTGCCAAGGACACAGAGAGGTGTAGGTACACTAGGAGATGTGCACACGAGATCCCTCGTAACGTACAAATCACTATACGCCCACACCCTCTCCCACACAAGTATGTGCATGTGTGGAGGCACGGACAACTGGGCCAGAGGAGGAAGAGTAGACCCAGCCCTTGCCTTAGGGACAATATTCTTACACATCCAGACATACAGAGTCAGGCAGCCTCAGGAGCACATACCCATGCAGAGGTGCACAAATAGATCCCAGGGCCAAGACGCTGAGGGGCAAAAAGGGACCCTGCATATGGAGGCCCCGGGAACTGGCCATTCCACACCACCCGCCCTCCACACCACTCACACACCAGAGCGTGGACGGCCACTTTCCTCCTCCCTCGGTCTCTTTCAGCTTCCCGTGGGCACATCCAAGGCCCAGGTTCCTTAGGTCCTCTAGTCCTCTTGGACCTGTTCCATTGCCCTCTGAGCTGGGCTGGGCGCTGCTCTTTGCTGAGATAAGCCAGAGGGGCAGAGCTATTTTCTGCCAGGCAGGAAGTGAGAATGTGAGTCAAAATGGTCAGGAGGCTAGGTCATGGCCATTCCTCCCTGTTCTCCACGCAACCTGCCCGTGCTATCCACCCTTCTGGCGGCTGACCAGCCATGCAGAGAGGGCTGAAGAGAAAGGAATAGGTGATCCCAGACAGTGATGGGGGCAGGGCGGGGAAGAGAAATAACTCCTCTTTGTCCAGACTCCTCCTGTCCGCCACACTCCCCGTGCACACCCCCCTTGTCCCTCTTGCATATCCACCAAATGCCTTGCTCTCTCTGTCTCCTCTTTTTAGTAATTCACATCCTCCAGAAGTTCGAAAAGAAGGAATCTCAGATCTCCTCCTCCTTGCCCCGGAAGATCCGTTCTAGAATAGCCCCAAACCTCATTTTCGATGCCAGAGGCCACAGCTGGGAGTCATGGCCAGCCAGTGTGTCCCATCCCTACACGGTGTGGGTTCTGACCATCCTGTCGGCTAAGTCCACTTCTGCTGTTGTGTGCAGGCAGCAGTAGGAGGATGTACCCTTTACCCACAGACAGGCTTAATTGTAAATTATACCTCTTACTACCTGAATGTTCGCGCTCCTCCAACGGGTCCAAACTATGCTGGAGCCTCCAGAAGCTTAACCAAGTCTGAAGGCTTTGTGAAAAGCTCTGTCCTGGAGCTGCTTGGAGGACACAGATGAATCGTGCTCATCTGAGGGGTCTGTGGTGTGGAGATAGTACAGTGTCGCCAGGCTCAGTGGACAGCCTCTTCCTACCCGAGGGGCCACATTCTTCTCAAGGAGAAGAGCCTCAGAAACAGGCCTCCAGGGGGAAGTTGGGTCCTCTTTCCATCATCCCTCCTCCTCGCTCCCCCACCTCATGCCGCCCACCCCCCCCCCCCCCCCCCCCGGCTTCCCCATCTGATATCATTCTCAGCCACGTCTTCTCCCTCCCTGGGTATTCTGACCTCCTGTCTCCCATTCTTCTCTGGGAAACAGCAGAAAGCAAAGGTGGCCTACAGCTCAGTAATTCGTTTCCCCCTGTGTGTGGATGTCGCCTCACCACCTGCACATCTCCCTCCACCCTGCTTTCAAGAGCTGGAAAAACAGGAAATAAAGTTACAATCCGGAGAAGTCACTCAGACCGGCTCAGCCCTATACGGCCGTACACTCAGGAGTAGTCTATATGCATCTTACCCTTGCTTTGGGGGCTGGGTGGGTCCTGCCCCCTCAGAGAAATCTGGAGCCCTTGGGCATCTTTGACCTTGCTCTGACCTCGGGAGGCATTTGTGCACCCCGGCTTCCCCCGTCCCCTCCTTCTCCGGGTGCCCGGGCATACAAGGCGTTTATGTGGCTGGGGCACAGGCTAGAGGGCAGCAGGCTAGAGAGGGCTGACAGCCTTAGGCAGAAACAGCAGGAGCTGGGCTCTGGTGCCTCCCGGGAAGTGAGGCTTACAGGTATGAGTGAGTTTCTATTTTCCCCCCAATCCTTACCTCCATCTCCCCCTGGGTCTAAGACTTACTCGGCCTAAAAGGAGCTCAAGATACAACCTGGTGGGACGTCCCCCCGCCCCAAACACAGGTAATAGGTAGGCAGTTGCCCTTAGTAGTATGATACGAGGGTATCATAAGGCCTTGCTGACCCTCAAATATTTCCCCCACCTGTGCTCAATATCTGAAATTTCATCCCCTTCATGCCACTCATGAGTCACATTCTATCAGAATTCTAGGGACATTAGAGACCATCTCATCTAATCTTCTCATATAGAAGACGAGCGCACCGGGTTAAGGTGGTGTTTCTCAAAGCCCCGTTAAAACGCACCTTGGTTAGCTGGGAAGGATAACTAGGAGAACACATCTGTGCCAGTGAGCCCATTAGTGGAGTCCGATAAGATGAGTTCATTGTCATCTAGCAGAGGGCCCGGCCTCGGAGGGTGAGTGGGGGTTAAGTTTTATCTGAGGGTGGGGAAGGGCTGGACGCCCCCCACCAGAGAGCCCTCCTAAGTGGCCGTGGGAAGCCCAACGTTCAGCATAATGGTGGGGGCCTACAGTGTGAAGGGGAGGTCACATCTCCCCCAAGATGCCCCAGTGTAGGGGCTTCAGACTTCAGAGGGGGCACTCCTGGGTGTGCCAAGCGTGGTGGCTGTCTCCCCTGGCTTGGCCCCAAAAGGCCTGTCTGCCTGAGGCAGCCCCTTTTAGCTTTTTACTCTATTCAAAGAGGTTTTCCAGGGCCCATGGCCCACCCTCATCTCCATCCCACCCACAAACCCCACTCTGAAGGAGGGATGCTCCCCATCGTGCCCCCTACGAGGTTCAACCCCCTCCCCCCCCACCCCGTGACACCCCCATACCTGTGTTCCCTGTGGCTTCCGCTGCCTGCTCTGAGCTGGGCTGGGCTGGTAGGACCTGCTCTTGAGGTGGGTGGGGACACACTCTCCTGGCAGATCTCAGCAGGTCCCAGCTCCTTGCACTCACCCAACCCCACACACGGGATTGGGAGAGAGAGGAAGCAGCGCCCTCAGTGGCCTTCGGAGGTGGCCAGAGAAGAAATCCCAGCAGAGAATGGTACTTAATCCAGCCCCAACCCTTGCCTATTAATGATTCCCCCCACCCATTGCTCACACACTCCCTAGCTTCCGGGAAGCTTAACTGGCACACCCACTCACTGATGCTAGATGACTAACCCACCAACCTCTCACTGTACTCACCAGTTCCCCCTGGGTGTCTCTTTCTCTTTTGGGTTCCAGCAGGCGGTTTCGCTCTATCCACTCATGGCCATTCCCCACCCTGCCCAGGGCCATTCCGCCCTGCTTCTGTCTGGCTCCCTCAGGCTGTGAGCTCTGAGGGCTGGGGGACAGTCCCTCATCTCTGTGCCCTCTGGCTGAGCCCCTTGTCTTCTGTATCAACAAGGCTAGGCATGTTGTCCATGCTCAATACACAAAAACAAGTTAAAGTTTTTGAGTGGTAGGTGAAAAAGGATGTCGTAGTCAAATAAGTCTGAGACACACCAGACTGAACAGGTTTCTCTGTTACAGGGCTTCTCAGAGCCTTTAACATACCATTAAAAGATTGACCATGTGTTCATAATTGAAGCGGATGAAGGTGCATGGGGGGCATTATACTATATTTTTGTGCGTTTCAACTTTTCTGTTAATAAACAAGTTGGGGTTTTTTTGTTTTTGTTTTTTAAATTTTTTTAAAAGTGTATTTATTTATTTTGAGAGAGAGACAGAGAGAGTGAGCAGGGGAGAGGCGGAGAGAGAGAGAGGGAGAGAAGAGAATCTCAAGCTGACTCTGAGCTGTTAGCATGGAGCCTGACGCGGGGCTCAAACTCACAAACCATGAGATCATGACCTGAGCTGAAACCAAGAGTTAGATGCTCAACCAAGTGAGCCACCCAGGTTCCCCAATTTTTTTTAATGTTCTTAATCACGGTGCTCCTGTAGAAGGAGAGACTATACAGGTTCTCAAACATACGTGTCCCTAGAACACATTTTGGGAGATCCCAAGTTATTAAAGGCCAATGCTGGAGTCACATTTCAATGTATATTGTCAAAATGTGACCACCTCAACCTTCAGACCATCTGGCCCATCACTGGATGTGAAATCAAGCGTTTCCTGAGCTCCCCGCCCCAGCCGTTTTCTCTCTCTTGATAAAATGTAAGTTCTGCCCTACTTCCCTGGGGTTGTCCCCCCACCCCCACCCCCGGGACATTATCTCAGTCAGGCTCTGGCCTTTATCCTCCAGAGGGACAAGCCCATACTCATCTGTGGTCATGGACTTCAGAAATGAAGACACATGCCCGCATGGCCCACACAACCCCTCAGACCCCAGTCATGGCCTTCTTCAATCCAACTTCCTGACTTCTTAGGTCTTCTCCGGGAATATGGCTACTTCTTTGAGTACCATTCATGAGGTTCTTTCACCTTCAGATAGATCCATAAATCCCAGGGTTTGGAATGTTGATTCCCAGGGGGCAGGAAGGCAGTGCTGAGGATGGAATCGTAACCAAAGTAGGCCACACAGGTTGAAAATAAACACTTTATGTAAAGACATCCTTTAAGGTGGGTGGAGTTTCCATCATGGACCCTTCTGGGATTGCTGCCCCAACCCAAGGAAAACGTGAGTAGGGGCCAGGTAAGAGACCCATAAGGGGCAGCCAGGAAGCAAACTGACAAGATGGGGTCTAAAAGCAATGGAGAATGTGGAAGGGTCGGGCTGCGGTGGAGACAGGATGGATCCCAGCTCATCCTGCTTGGCCTAGAGTCAAGGTGCTAAATTCCTGGCTCCATCGAAGCACAAGGTCCTCGCTTTTGGCCTGGCTCAAAGCACTGTAAGTCTCATTCTGCAGACATCTCATACGGGACACCTACACAGGGATTGGGTACACACAGTCTGTGTCACAGAGCCTGGAGGCAGAGGCGTAGGGGTGGGGAGGTGTCAGACATCCCCACAAGAACCAGAGACGAGCAGGCATGGGTGCAGGGCAGTAGAAGGAAGGAGGAAACAGATGTGGGTTTTTAAGGCTGGCAAGAGACACCAAGGAGACCAACCCCCTCCTTTGAGAAGCCAGGAGTCTCAAGATGGAGGAGGAAGTGACTTATTCCAGACTACTTGGTGAGTAAGAGCGGGAGGCAAGAGCAAGACCTCAACAGCCAATGCCCAACCCGGCTAGGGATTCTTGCTGCCATGCCCTCTGGGCCCTCACCCCTGCATCCCTTCTGGACCCCCTGGCCTGGGAGGGCCTCACTCGCTCTAAGACAGGAGGAGTGGGAGAGAGTGCTCTGGTGGAGGCCTCTGCCCAGAGATGCAAACAGGGAACTCTTCTGATCCCTGCCGCTTGGAGCAGGGTGTGGGGGTGCTGGGAACAGACCGATCTGTGGTGACAGATCGAGGAGCCAATGGGAGAAGGGGGTGGGCGGGGTGAGGGGCTCACCTTACGATCCCGGCTTCTCATCAGGCACTGTTGGCTCTTGAAGGCACAGTAGTTTGGATACTGAACATAGTCTGTGTCACAAATCTAAGCCAGGAGCCAGGAATGGGGAGGCGGGGAGACATGAGAAACCTTATAGGACACCAGCCCTTCAGTGAATGCCCAAAATGGCAGAACCAGGGCCAGGGGTATAGCCCTCCAGAACCGACCTTCCACAATGGGGGTGCCCCCTCCCTGAGGAATAGGCCTCTGTCCCCTTGGCTTTTCCTGCCCCACCCTCAGTCACAGTTTGGTGCTGAAAAGCCAGGAGCCGGAGAATAAGTGGCCACCCTGCTGGTCAGCTTGCTGGGAAAGCAGCTGAGGAAGGGGGAAGGGGGTCCGATTCGTGGTCCAGTCTCAGGGAGCCTTCTAGTGATGGCTAAGTGAGGGAGAGGGTAGAAGAATCACGTGTGACTTTGGGTGAATCACCCTCCTCTGTGGATCTCACCTCCCCATCTCTACATAAATCCAGGGGAGGAACAGGGACAGTCTCGGAGAACCTTTTCAGATCTAGGGGCCCAGGGAGAAGAGCTGAGCAGGGGTCTGTTGGCTCAGCTATCAGCCCTTTCTTAAGGTGTTCTGGCTATCGCCTTGCCTGGATTTTCCCTGCTAAGCCACAGAAGGGAGGGATTTGGCCATCAGTTACAGGGGGAGCTCCACAGGGGAGGTAACTTTGGGGAGAGGGGGAGCAAAGTTGATGCCACTGAAGCAGGGAAACACTGGGTCACAGGTCAGTGACACCTCGGGCATCACCTAGTCATTTGTTGTAGAGGTGAGTAGAACATTGGGCCAGCGTGGGAAGCGCCTTGACCAAAGCCCCTTAACTGGCAGAGCTGGGAGCAGAACCCCTGTGTCCTGCTTTCCTGTGCTCTCCCACCCTTCCGCCCCTCTGATTCCTGCTCCTTTGACAAGCACAATCCTGCTCTCTTTTTTGGAGGTGGGGGAGGTGGAAGGGCGTCTATTGGAAAGAGGCAGGCAGGGAGGACTGGTTCCCAGAAGCCCGAGGCCTAGCCCCCCTTGCACATCCTAGGGCTACTTAGAGCAAGGAAATGGGATCAGTGGGATGGAGTTGAACTTTGGGGAAAGGCTCTGACCTTGGTGGGGAAATCCCCATCCTGGAAGCTAAGGAACTCAGTCTGGAGCCAGCCGGAGACTCGAATATCCTCACAGCCCTTTGTGGCTAGCCGGGCACACCAGAAGTCCATGCGGAGCCCACCATACATATCCAGCCCGTAAAAGCGGCCTGATGTTAGGGTCCCTACCTGTGGCACAGGGGACAGAGGAGACGTGCACGCCCCTGCCCCCCTCCCCCCAGCCAGCAGGCCTCCCTTTCCACTGCCCAGTCCTGCCTGGAGCCTGAGGCCTCCCCCACTGCAGGTCGCCCAGCAAGGTACCTGGGTACCGATGGACATGCTCTGGGCTATGAGCAAGGGGCTGATGAAGGGTGTTTTGTGGGAGTTGTCACACAGCTGCCGCTGCAGGACGGCCTCCGAGTGGCACTGTTCCAGCTTCAGGGAGCAGAAGTCACAGAGGGCACAGGTGGCTGAGTGCCGCCGCCCAAGGCTGTCACAGACCTGGGGCAGGAGTGTGGTTGACAGACTGAGGCCGAGACCCTTTCAGCTCTGCAGCACTGTCCGCACAGAACCTCTTAGCGTTCAAGCTTTTGCAAAGGCTTCTCTAGCTTTTCTCCCTGACCCCTCCCCCAGGGCTCCTCCAGGATCTCTCCTCAGCTCTCTATCTCTTCACCCTCTTCCCGGATGAGGTGTCTATGCCCAGGTAAGCTTCATCTTTCTGCAGGCAACACCCAACTCTTCATCATCAGTTCGGATCTCCCTCCTGAGCTCCGAATCCTCATTGCCACGTGCCTGACAGATATCGATCACCGGATGACCTACAATCACTCCTAACTTAGACTCTCTGAAAAAGACTCCTGACCTTCCCTGTCTCTCCCTCTCTCTGCTAATGATAATGCTATCATTTACAGAGTTGACCCAGTGCTAGGCACCATGGCCATAAATGCTGTCACCTCACCTCCTTTAGCTTTCATCAGAGCCCTGTTCTATAGTTGGGTTTTTTTTTTTTTAAATGCTTATTTATTTTTGAGAGAGAGAGAGCGAGCACGAGCAGGGTAATGGCAGAGAGAGGAGACACAGAGTCCGAAGCAGGCTCCAGGCTCCGAGCCGTGAGCACAGAGCCCGATGCGGGGCTCGAACCCACGAACCATGAGACCATGACCCGAGCACATGCTTCAGATTGCCCTTTGAGATTTTTCGCCTTATGACCCTTACTCTCTCTCTCACTCTATCTTCTGCCATTCTGCTCCAGGTAAAATGTTTCTTGCTGTTCCCTTAACCAGACCCTGATATCCAGGGACCTCTCCATGACTCCCGAACTTCCTACACTCAAAAAACACCGAGACTGGGATCTTTCTACACATCCTTGGAACGGGTCCTATCGCTCCTCTGGAAAGGGGAGCTACATCTAAGGCAAGGCCAAGTATTGAAGATGGTGAACTAGATCAGGAGATGACTCAAGCCTAACAACAACTCAGCTGAAGCATGAACTCCAGGCTGGAACAGATTCCAGACTAGGTCTTGAGTCTTCTTCCGTTTTTTTGTTTTTTGTTTTGTTTTGTTTTGTTTTTTAAGTAGGCCAGCATGGAGCCCAATGCGAGGCTTGAACTGATGACCCTGAGATCAAGATCTGAGCTGAGATCTGAGCTGAGATCAAGAGTCAGACACTTAACCAAGTGAGCCACCCAGGCACCCTACTGAGCTTTCTTCCTTTAAGGTGAACTGGAGATATCCTTCCAAGGAAGGGATTCTCACTCGGAGAGAATGAAATGATGCCCGGGCTTTCTGTATCCCCGCCTTCCCCCTACTCTCAAGGCCCAGTCCGGTGCCAGGCCCAGAGGATGGTCAATGAGCATGTATCCATTAAACGGCATTGCAGGCATACCGGCTTCCCGAAACCAAGGATCTCCTCCTCTATGTACTGCCAGGCCTTGGCTGTGGGGGTTATGGTACAGGTGTTCTCCACAATCGAATAGCACAGCACCAACAAGGCCTCTACATGAGGCATCTGCAGGAGGCTGCAAGAAGACAGCACTGGCTGGTGGGGATGGGACAGAGGACCGGAGCAGAAAGCCACATCCACTCTTTTCCCCTCCCCTTTGGTGTCTGCTCTTAGTCACACACATTCAGCATGCCGACGGAGCTTTAGAGGCCTCTGGCCCAACTGCCTCCTTTTAGAAATGAGGAACTGAGGTCCAGAAAGGGGAAGTAATCTTCCTCAAAGTTGCAGTGTTCATCAGAGGCAGAGACAAGACCAGACCCCAAGCCTAGTAGCTTCGGGAACAGGAGCTACATCATGTAGAGAATGGGCATCTTAGGGTAGCGCTCAAGCCAATGACTGGTGACAGAACAGGTGGGGCAGACAGTTGCTAGGTGCCCCAGAAGCTGAACCAGGCATTAGTGGGTCTTGGAAGCCAAAGGCAGGGACAGGGAGCTTCTCCTTCCCAAAAAAGGCAGCAGGGAAGGTAGGGCTGGTGGGGGGAGTCAGAACCATCTGTACCTGTCACGGGTTGGCTTTCTCCAGATGGGTTCTTCATCATACAGATCATTCATTTCATCCATTTCCTGAGCCGACCGAATGAGCTCCTGGATGTTCTCCATCATCATAGGCGTGGACTCCACCTCCCGCACCCGGGGAGTGAAGGAGAAAGGGTTGGAAGACATAAACTCAGACTGGAACTTGACCTCTGGGTCTGACTGCAGCCCAGCCATGGCCTCCAGCCCCTCCTCTGTCCCCTGTCCTTCCTCCTGCTTTCCCTCCTCCTCCAGCTCCTCCTCTTGTTCCTCCTGCTCCTGCCCTTCCTCCTGCTTATGTTCTTGCCCTTGCTCGTGCTTGTGCTCCTGCCCTTGCTCGTGCTTGCGCTCGGACCCCTGCTCCTGACCCCCCAGGGACAGGGAGGATTGTAGCAGCTCCTCCACATTGTTGTTGAGCCTCTCGGGCCAGGGCTGGAAGGCCTGTCGTTCTGTGGCTGCAGCAGAGGTTGGGAGACCGAGAAAGAGAACAGAAAGGAACAGTCAGGTTTCTGGCCCCCGAGTGTCTTTGTTTACAGGGGGACGCACACAGACACAACAGCACAGGACAGCAGCCCAAATGACACTTACTTGCACCGTGCAGCGCACAAAACGTGGGGGGTACAAATACCACAGCAAAAGAATAATTACCATGGCGATTGTGGCATCTCCTTTCCACCTCCCTTACAAGTGCTCCTCTTCCCTAACTCCCATCTCAAATCCCACCTCGCGTCCCTCTCACTGAGGCAACACCAAAGATTCTGAAAAGCGAGCAGCTAATCCTTTTGAGAGTGAAACTGTGAGCTTATGAAAGTCCCAGAGGACTTCCAGATGCAGGAATGTTTGGGGGAGCTAGGAAAAGTGAATTTTTCCTAGAGTTGTAAGCAATGTCAGATGATACTCTGGGAGGGGAAAGCCCTAACTTGTATTCATAAAGGGCAGGTTCCTTGCTTACATAAATAGCTGCCTGTGGCCAACCCCCTACCCTGCTCAATGTTCTTCCCCATTTCCTACCATGGATGCCTTAACTCAACTCTGGGGGTCTGGGATTTGTGGAAGGGCTTGCTGGTAGCCTCCCAGAGGCTGGGAGGGTCTCACCTGTGACGTGAGAAGAGAGGGGGGAGGTCATCGTGGTGGGTGGGATGTCAGAGGAAGCGTCAATCTCCTTGAGAGTGTTGGGTGAGAGGATTGAGACTGGCTGGGAGCACCGGACTCTCTGCAAGAAGAGAAGGACAGTGGGCATGCCTTTCCCAAAGGGCAGACTTCTACTCCCGCATACGCCTCAGTCCTCTTCTGGCATGTGTCCTCTCTCTCGGTTGCTGGGCAGGGATGAAGGGATATGGTCCCTGGTGGAACCCTCTAGACCTGAGAAAGGGTTCCCCTGTGAGATAAGACTCTGTGTCTAGGCCACACCTCTGCCTTCACTCTGGTGTTTGACTTGAGTGAAGTCACTCAAGTGTTGGAAGAAATGGGAGGGCTTGTCTCTTGGCCTCATCCCTACTTTTCTCGCAGTAACAAGATTGTTCCCCAGATCTGAAAGCCCAAGGCGAGACCGTATTCATGTGTAGCCTGAGCACATGACTGGCAAAGAGGCAGGGAGGGAGGATCTAAGGATGGCCTCTGGTGGAACCCTTCCTCAACTCCTCACCCCCTCCACCTCTCCGGAGATCTTAGGACACCAGATCCAACCTTCTTCTGGAGCCTCACCTTGGCGTAGTAGACGTGGTTGGAGCAACGATACTGAGTAAATTGGCAGAAGGACTCAAACCAGGAGGCATAAGGGAGGTCGGAGCAGACAGCGCCTGAGAATGGCAGGGGGTACAGAAAGTGAATACACTAGGGGGATCTCCCTCCTGGAGGGGGCTGTGGGTTCCTATGGTCGGCAGAGTGGAGAATATGGCCTCAGGGTAAGGTGCAGCCCATACCCTTCCCTGGTCTCAAGTGAGCACGGGGCTGCCCCCACTACTCTGGTCCTCACCGTCGGGCACCAAGCCGTGATTTTCGTATTGGTCCAGCTGGACGAGCGTGGGGTTCCGGCAGCCGTGCGTTGCACGGAGCCGGCAGGTAGTCTCTGCCTTCCAGGTTGGGGTCAGCAGTGCAAAGAAGCGTTCATATTCGGTGGCAGAGAGGGGGCTGCCTGGAGTGGAGGCCGAAATTGAATCCTGGGCTGGGGCAGATGTCGGAAGCCGGAGCAGCACTGCGGGGCAGGGAAACAGACGGATGGATGGACCGAACTCCAAAACCGGCTCCGGTCCCTGGACAGACCGAATGGCAGGTGGGGCCCCGTGGAAATTGGAAACTGGGGGATGTCTGGCCGGCGATCAGGGTGAGGAGATTCCAGGGGCAGAGGCTAAGGTGTGACCCCAGAAGTAGCTAGGGAGCAAAGCCAACGCGACCACTCTGAGAAAGCGTTTCAAAACCCTGCAGCAAGGGCTCTTGGGGGTCCGAGGACGGAGCCCCGGGTGAAAGAGACTGCTCCAGTGGGCGGGAACCTCTCACCCTTCAGGAGTGAGAGAAAGAAGCCAGCGAGTAGTTTCCTCATGGCCCCAGTCGATCCGCCCGCGTTTCCCGGACCAAAGCGGCCTCTAACGGGCCAAGCCAGAGACAGTCGGCTGGCGCGGGCGCGGGCTCGCCTGCGGGGAGTGGAAGGTGCGGCCCAGACGTCACAAAGGGCTGGGGGCGGGGCCTCGGAAACTGACGCGCGCTCCGGGGTTCACCGCGCCAGCAGGGGTGGATGGGTCCTCACGTGTCATATTCCAACTCGAGAGGATAAGGATGGCAAAAGCTGTCATTGACTCGGTACCTTCGATGGAGTGGGACATGTGTTGTTCTTTGCACGTTGTTCCCTTATTCCCAAGGTAATCCCATAAAGCGGATACTATTATCCCTAGATCACAGGTGACAAAACCGGGGTTTGGAGAGGCCTAGATGTGAATGTAGGCAGGGTTCTGGGGCAGGCAGGGACGGAATGTACAAAACAAGGTCCGGGTCTACCTGCGTGGGAACTAAAGAGGGGCCCTTAAGGTGAGAAATGAGCCAAAAGGGGAAGCAAGCAGGGTCCAGGTGAGGAGGTGCTCAGGCGTCAGGCTGGTTCAGTCTAAGGAAGTGGTTTCCCAGTGGGAAGTGAGCAAGACAATCCATCCTCATACGGGAAAAGTGTTTTTCTGTTTTGTGTTTAAAACAAGAAACCAAGCTAATAGTGTAATGGTACATGCACAAAACACAAATACACGTTTATTGGAAATCAAGTGAAAGATGGTTTACGGAGAAAAGATGCATAATTGTAAAAAGTTTTGGAAAGCCCTGGAGGCACACCCCCCAGCCAGCTTTGTCCTCCCCATGGTGAGGAGTTGTGGACTCTGGAGCAGGGGTACCACTTCTGGTTCTATGTCTCGTTCTACTTCTGGCATTGTCATCCTCCCCCCTCTAGTCCAACCCGGAGGATGCAAAAAAAAAAAGTTTAATTAGCACATGTACTAAAATAGTGTCTACAGTAAACACAGCAGACCAACACGCAGAGCTTTTATTCACCTACTCAAATTCCTTTACATGTGAGCGATCTGCATTCCACCTTGCCCCCTCTCCCATTCACAAGGCCAGGATGAATCCTGTTGACACAGAGGAAGGGGTGCCCCTTCAACTAAGGCCACTGCCCAGATGCTCTGGGGGCGCCCCTACCATGGAAAAAGCAGGAGGAGAACAAAGAAAGCTTATCACACCACAGCCCCCCACAGGGGGAGGGAATTAGGAGGGCTGGGGAGTGCCCCCATGCTACTGCCCCAAGTCCTTAAATACAAAGCAAGGGGAGTAAAGAGGACCATTCCTCGGAAATACAGCACCAACCTCGGCATGGAGGCGAAAGGACAGTGGGCATAACCACTTCCCTCTGAGGGGGGCAGGCTGAATGAGAGCACAAACAGTTAGCGGCTGCAGCACCCCTCCCTACCAGGGTTTGGATGCAGCCTCAGCACCAGGAGTGGGGAGAGGGAAGGAGAAGGGGTGACAACACTGCGCCATCCGCTCTCCCTGAGCCCCCGGGCCCCAACACAGGCTTTCCTCTCCCCACTAGCCCGGGGCTGGGGACGTGGAAGAAACTGTGTGGGAATCCAAGGCCCTTATCTATTTCTTCTTCCGTTCCTGGGAGCAGCGTGGGCAGAACCTAGAAAGCAACGTGATAGAGAGGCGGGCAGAGAAAGTGAGTGAAAGGGAGAGTGCCCTCCTCCACGCAGCTCCTGGGCAGCCCAGCGCCTACCGCAACTCTCTCACTCACCATTTCCCCCGAGGCTTGGTCGTCAGCCCCACACAGGCAAAGTGGAACCACTCGATGGAACACTGAAAAGGAGGAAGACGGAAGAAGCAGAAGTCAGGGGCCAGGGAAGGGCAGAGGAAAGAAAAGAAGTTCCCTCCACAGATTCCTGAGAACAGTGTTCCCGTATTCCGTATTCTCTTTGGAGAATACCTCTTTGGAGTCCCAAGGCCAACCAACTCCGCCTTCGTCTTATCCTGGAGTCCCACTATTCAACCATGTCTTCCCCTCTTGTACCCACTCCCTCATGACCCCCAGAACCCCATCTGGAGGCAAAACGGTTGGTTCTCACATCAGGGTTGTCACAGCCAATCATCTCTCCATAGGAGACCTGGTGACAAAGGCAATAGGTGGGTTCGTTGGGATCCACAGGCATATCCAACACATCAGAGGGGTGGACACTGCCAAAGGTCACTGAGGGCATCCCATACTCAGGACTTCTGCATGCCAAGAGGAAGAGAACGTGTCATCCGCAGGCAGGGAAACTACACAGGTGGTAGAAAGACATCCTGGTGGGGCAAGGGATTTGTGGCTTCTCTTCTCCATCCAGCAGACACCACAGGGATAAGGAGAAGTTACTGGCACAGAAGACGGAGAAAGTGGCAAGGGGCAGCGTGAGGCACGAGCGTGGGGCGGGAGAAAAAAAAATACGTCATTTGGTGAAGCGCTCCCTTATATACTCACGTGCGCACAAGTTTTAACTTCTTTTGGGCAGCCTTGGGAGCCTCCTCATCTGAGTTTTTCCCTTTGGAACGAGCACGGGCAGCTTTCTTCTCCTTTTGAGTCCGGCCTTCTAGGAAAGAGGGGGGAAGCCAGAAGGCAGGGAGACAGAAAGATGGGTTAACTCTTCCTTCTTCCACCTCCTTCCACGCGGCTGCCCCTCCCTAGGAGCTGAAGAGCTGCTTCTTCTCCCTCTGAATCCTCGCCCACCTCTCAAGCCCCGCCCCCCTCCTCACTCTTTTTGCCTTTGCTAGAAGAGCTGTCATAGTCACTTGACTCAATCTGCTTCTCCTTCAAATCAGCCTCAAAACGGGCCAGGTCTGTGTCCAGTCGCCGAATGTGTTTGTCCACCTAGGTAGAAGGAAGGAAAAGAGAGAGGTACAAGGGTAGTTCCAGTAAAAGACAAAAAAGCTAAGGCGGATTCTATGTATCTCCCAGACCCAAAACAGATCCCAATACAGCTGAAGGAGGGGTCTAGGACCCCAAGGATTAGATGGGAGGTAAGTGGGGAGCCGTGAACAGGGCCATACCATCTCATAGGTCTGCATGGCAAGCTGCACCTTGTCGTCACCAAATTCCTTGCACTTGCCATAGGCTTCCTGGATCTGTTTGAGAAGGGCCAATTTTTCCTCGGAGCTCAGGCTGCGGGCGCTACTCATATACTCAGTGGCCAACTTGTCAATTTCAGCCTTCAGGTCTACAACAGAGACAGAGGCCTGGTCACTATGGCCCCTGACTGGCTAGGTGAAACACACTTCTTCCTCTTGTTTCTTGGACCTTTTCCACTGATCATCATAACCTTCGAACTAAAATGCCCTGAAAGTTCATAGGTACTGTGCCATTTACTCAAGTAATGCAACATATTGACAGTATTTGTCTTAGAGGTGCCTTCAGGTGCTGAAAACATGGCTAGCACCATTGGAACTTAAAATTATTGAAACATAAGGAGGGAGGGAGCCTTTGCACACCACATTAACACCAAAGTATATTTTTGTTGATGTCTGAAGATGCTTCTTTGCAGGGCTGGCTGCTTCTCGAACCATGAATTTTGTCTCACAGCCTCCCGATTCCTTGTCTCAAAAACATTCCGCAACAGCTCTGAGTGCTACGAACCCGGCTGGGTCATCTGCTGCTGCCGGCTTCCAGGTCTGTACATCTGTGACTCATCATTTAAAACTAGGCCCTAGTTCATTTATGTAACAGTTCTTCTACCCTATTTTGCTCATCAACCTGTTCGTATTTCCCATCACTTTTTTTTCTGTTTGTTCATCTTAGACATTGTTCCGAACATTTTCATACTGGAAGGCTGGTGATGTCCCAAGACAGCGAGAGTGTAGTTTTCTACTGCCTAATATTTGGTAAGGCTCATAAAGCATGTCGATGAAAAGAGACAAAAGAATGACTGTAGCATGGTGCAGCGACAGACAGCTGGCAGGATCTGTGTACATACTATGTTTGTGCCCCATTTCATCTGAGGCCTTTGGAGGAAGCTGAAAATGCACATAGTTTGATAATCTCCAACTGTCTTTCTGTGTATGAACTCAAGAGCTGGAACTGAGTTACAAAGGATGCGAAGCTGGTTCCCAGCATTTGGCAGCCAGTTCTCAGGGGTCTGCATCCAGGATTTTAGATGATGTTCACCTTTTCGTGAGTAAACTTACCCAGGGTAGCTGAAATCACAGCTCTGGGTATTCTAACACCAGCTTGTCACATCTTTGAGCATGGCTACTTAAGGGTGGAAGATAAGACCTATATATCCTTCAGCAGGTACGGGGGTTGGCTCCAACGGACGACATCTTTGACCTTGAAGAGACCAATCTGACCACTGTAGAGTAGCCTCAGGCTCCAAGTGAATGCCTCAATGCAGCCAAACTCGCTCAACATCCAAAAGAAGCCACAGATGGTATCTACTGCTTCTGTAAGGTTGAAGAATACAGTGTAGAGATCCTGATGTTAATTGCTGCTTTTCCTTCTTCTTTTTTTTTCTTTCTCTCTTTCCTTCTGTTTAAGGACTTCTCTACCAACATGACTTGCGGTCTACAGCCACAATGAATTTTTTGATAGTAACGTTATCAATCCAGTGGAGCAGAAACATCCTAGTCTTCCGACAATCTTCCTATAGACATATTGAACATAGAGAACAGAAATGATTCTAGGGTTGCCTTATCTCTGAATTCTTCTTGCAGATATAAAGAACATAACATCTTTGAATTCTTGAGGCATTGTCGCAATACTCTATTTACTATGAGAAGCGGATATAGAAATGCAGTTCATCACTGCTCTCCTTTTAAGAATTCCAAGAGAGTAAAAAAGAGAGAAGCCACAGTTCTCCAGATCAGACCAGATGACATGGTAACACCAAAGAGAAAAAGAAATGATCATCCACACTCCTTATACACACAAACCCCTTACTCTGTACGTACCCTCTGTTCTTTGGTCCAGGTCCCTCATGAGCTGAAAGTTTCTCTGCAGTTCAAATGGGAGGTTTTCGATACCTAGGGAGAAGAAAAGACACTGAGAATCACTGGACTCCATAGGCCTAACAGTTGTTTTTAAAGTGCAGGTCCAAAACGGGACTCAGTTTTCCCTCCTTGGAACCATTGGATTTATCTGGAACAGCACTCATCATTCCTTTCTCAGAGGAGGCTGTGTCTGTGTCTCTCCACAACTAACTTTGCCATTTCTGCACAGCTTTCCCACCATTTGTCCCCTCAAGGACCTTACTCTACAAATCAGCCCCTCCCTTTCCTTGACTTTCAAACTTTGCCTCCAAGCTCCTTGCCGTTAACCCAAATACCCTCCTGGTATCCTCCAGCACTCCTCACACACACATGCACACGCGCGCGCGTACACACACACACACTTCCACTCTGGTCTTCAGATCGTAGTCAGAATGTGCTTTAAAAAAAAAAAAAAAATGTAAACCTCGTCAAGTCATGCTCCTGCTTTAAAATCACCTGGTGACTTCCTATCACACAATTCCTATTCCCATTTTGCACTTTCTGGCCCATGCTCATCTTACGCCAGCCTTCATTCACGTCAGTCCCCCTTTGTGCTCTGTCTGATCTGACCAGACTGGTCTTCTCCGAGTGCCCCCAACTTGCCAGGGCTTGTCCTGCTACCTGGCTTTTTGTCTCCTGCTTTCTCTGCCTGGAATGCGCTGCTTGGGGTTCTTCATCCCACCTCCACCATATCTGTTGGCCTACTAAACTCTTCGTTCTTCAAAGCTCAGCCTAACCTGGACTTCTCCAGACTCCAGGTGTCCTGGATTATGCTCTCAAGTTATTCTATCTCTACCGTTGTTCGCATTTATCCAACTGTAATTAATAATTAATTGTGCAACCAGTTATTTGGTATCTATCTCCCTAGCCTTCCTTCTGGAAGTGTCTGTCTTCTCTCTTATTTTGCTATGGCTTGCAGACAGAGGGTCTTAAATAAATACCTGAACAAGTGCATCTATACTTGTCTCCCCACGAAAGAAAAATCTCTTCTTGTGACTCCATTTCAAACTTCTAAAATGCCTTCACTGCTTTAACCTATAATCTCAGGTCTGCTGCCACTAGTTTACGGAGATTACTTTGAGTTACCAATGACTTACCAAATCAAACGATCTGTTATTAGTCCTATCTTAAAAAAAATATGTCTGCAGCAGATGGCCCCATCTTCTTGCCTTCAGCAAATTTTTCTCCTCTTAGGATTCCAAGTCTCATCACATACTTTCTGATAATTCCAATAGTGATGGTTTCTTTACCTGTCCCTTAAATGTTAATGCTTTCTTGAGGTTATACTTTAATCCTCTCATTTTCTCACTTTACTTGTATTCCCTGAATGAACTTGATCTCATCCACTCCTACAGTCCATACCTAAACTTAAGTCTAAACTGAATTAAGTATATTGCTATACTCCTGAAGTTGAATTAAGTATATTGCTGATGGCATCCTGTCTACCTCATTTCCCAAGCATGAGATCAAGGAATCACCTTAGATTCTTCCTTCTCTCTCAACTACTCATTCAATCAGTGCTGTCCTTTTTGCTCCTACATATTCCTGTCACTCTCTCAGACCTGACCTTCTCATACATCAGTTATCTTCCTTTATTAAAATCACTCTACTTAAGAAAATCTGTTGGTTCTTCACTATTGAAAATGCAAACCTCTTAGCTTGGCTTAAAAGACCTTGCGCAATCCAGCCCCAGCCTCTTTTTCTAGCCACTTCCCAATCTTCCACCTTAGAGTCCTATGTATCAAACACTCTGACTTCACTTTTCCCTGACCTGCCATAAACCCATCATACCTTTGCTGATGCTTTTCCCAACCAGCAATTTCCTTTCTCTCTCCACACTGGCAAATAAACACTCAGTCTTCAAAACTCTATTCAAATATCACATCCTCTGGTAAAGCTGTACCTACACCCCTAGGTAATTAGCCCTTCTTTCTCCAGTGCTACCAAGTCCTTTTAATGTATTTCTATGATTCCACTCATCACATTGTTTTGTAATCATTTATTATCAGAATCTGTTATGAGCACTTGAGGGCAGGGTCTTTGTCTTACTCATTTTGCTATATCCACAGTAGCTGCCATTAAGTCTGACCCAGAGCAGGGCCTCAATAAATGAATGAATGAATGAATGAATGAACGACTCCCAACACTAAGACAAATGTAAGCCCATAGGGGTGACAGGCTTTGTGAAGGGGTGGATTACACAAATGGCAAACATAACACCAGATTTCTATTTGAAAGGAATTGGATCCAAGAAGAGAAGCGTTCCAGTTGATCATCTGACAGCCACTCATAGCCCCCTAGCCCAGGAGAGACCGCTTCTGAGAAAGAACTGAGCGGAGTGGCTGCGAGCAGGTCTTTGTCGCCGCTCCAAATGGCAGTGGGTGATACACTAACACAATCGATTCGGAACGATTCGGGGTGAAAAAAAAAATATCCTGAAGCTGGAGGCCCTGGAGATGGGGTCGGCAAATATCTTTCCAGCTCTGCCCATTAGTCCTTCAAGAGCCATCCCCTCAGTCCTACCGCGCAGCCCCTCCCTCGTCTACACCCAAAAGCCAGGCCTCGACCCTGCTGCCCCGCCCCCTCTTTCTTCACACCGTCCAATACATTCTCTCACCGAACCCCTTCACAGTTGTGACTTTCTGACCACCGGGACTTCGGGGCCGTACGGCTCCTCAGTCCCGATTCCCGCCCCCCACCGCCACTCTATGACCCCTGACCCCCTCCTCCAGCCTGCTCTTACTGTCCAGATAATGTTCCAAATACATCCCCGCAGCCATCTTGAAGCAAAACAAAGCAACTTCCGATCCGCCCCGGAAGTGACTGAATCGCAACAGGCGCTGAAGCTATTATCCTTGGGTTGGAGACTTTCCGCCCTTAAAAGAAGAGCTTCCGCCCTCACTAAATTATCCGCTGGGACACATCCGCCCGACGTTCATACTTTCCCTTTTGCGTAGGTAGCCGGGGCCGCCCGTACTGAGGTACCTGGAGGCAGCTTTAGCCCGCTTCCGCCCTTACTGAGGCCCCAGTACGCGACCGAGGCAGGCATGACGTCACTGCAGGTCGCCATTTTGCATTACCTATCAAACTTTTTTTCCCTCCAAAAAAGGCGATGTGCGGTAATGTGGGAGAAAAAAAATCCTTGTCTCTTTAGGATTGTATTCCATAAATATCCCTTTTCAGCGTCTGGAGACTCTTTTTTCCTTTTTGCCGGGTATGAGTCTAGTGACCAGAGCAGGTCCCGGCTGAATCCAGACTTTCTTCAAGGTAGCTAGTTTCTTAACGAAGTTGGGGAGGCATAGTTGGTGTTGTGAGATTTAAACCCTCCGCCTTTCTGTTCACTCACACGCACATCAGCTCTCCTGGATTATTTTTTGTATAATCTCTATTTACTAAGAGTTACACAATAAAGCTATAATTCTCCACACCTCTTGTCCGGGTTCATGTCCTTTTATACTTGAATACATATACACACACACAAAATGACATACTACTTCCGGCCTTGCCCTCTTATTTTTGTCTCCCCCCCCCCCCCGCCTTTCCCCTCCCCACCCCTCCCCAGTTTATATATGATGTTAACTAACACCACGATTTGGAAAGGATTGGAGCACAGAGCTCACAACTGGGCCAGTTAGATGACAGCTGTCGTCCCAGTCAGCTACAGATTGAGGACTCTTCCTCATGAGGACTCATCCTCTATGAGGATGGAAAGCAATCCAGTGCACGACTGACTGCCACCATACTGGGAGACAACTCAAAGCACATAACCTAATAGTGGCGTTAGTAAAATCGCATTATGGAGATTGTCATCCCTCACAAATTCTTGATAATTATCAATGCCGCAGGGCAGGGCTTTAATGATACAGATTTTCAACCACCTAATTTAGACCAAGTATGTGAAGAAAGGTAAGGTGAAACCTCAGGTTTACTACTGAGCAGGTGGTAAGATACAGCAGTTGGATCTAGAAGACCACTCTGTCATGTCCCTGGATAAGCAATTTAATCTCTGTGCCTATGTCCTTCTCTGTGAGAATAACAAGACCTACCTCATAGAGTTCCTGCTACGAGTGAGTGTGAATGAATCCTTAAAAAGAGTAGATTCTGGTTCTAATACTTGTGGTGAAGATAGGACGGTCAGGGCATTTTCAGCAATTGGTGAGAGCAGGCGAAAAAAGTAATATTCAGGAAGCTAACACACACGGACATATTTTGTCATATGGGATACATTCATTAGTGCCACACCACAGATTGAGAGATCTTGGATGTCCACCCAACAGACTAGCTGAGCCCAAAACTTAAGTGGGCATCATTTCATTGACTATACAAATCCCACCAGGTAATGAGCACAGTTCCCCAGCCGTACACAGAGGACAGCCACACCGTTGGGTGTTGGGCGCTTTGTCACAACTTTTTCAGTGCTTAAAGGTTTTTAATTCTCAAAAAGGAATCTTGGAGGTGATCTAGTCCAATCCCTTAACGGCTGAAGCTTCTCAGTCAACACCGGTTGGCGGTAAAGCCAAGGCGAAAGTCCAGGTTTCCTGACCACATTCTGCTCAGCACTACAACTGTCCTGCCTCGCTACTCAGTTCTGGTTATGGCTTCCACCACTGCAAACCTACATATATGGATAGGATAATAGATACATGTATGTACACACATTGCCAGTTGGAATTACAACCGAGCCCAGTGATGCTCAGGCAGGAGCGTAGGCCCTTTCAAGAGGGCATGTTTCTATTTCTTTGACAGGGAGCTTCGTGGTTTTATTAACACATGACTGAAACCTTGCTGTCACAGACTTAGGCATCACAGTCCCCTTGACAAGATCTGTATGTAGAAACTCTCATAAACCAAGATTTCACTTGAATTATCAAAGCTGTGCCCTTTTACACTAGGGGACACACACACAGAGCCTCATCACACAGCATTCACTCTTCACAGACACACACTCTAGTGTAAATCCTTAGTACTGTCCTTGAACATCTCCCCAGATAGCTTCTTCCCATGCTCGCTCACATCAGTAGCTCCACTGCCTCTGATCCTTTTACACGAATTTATTTCTATACAAGGTTCTAAAAACACCCCTTGGTTTGTACATAAGTTTTTTTTTTTCTTCATTTTAAATTGCTTTATAACAACTGATTTCCTGATTTTTTTTCATTTTGTCTTTTCTCTGAAATCTGCCATGGTTTAAAAACAAACAAAAAGGGCAAAAGGAAATAAAAATGCCATTGGCCAGAAGACAGGGTGGAGAAAAACAAAAAAGACAAAAATAAACAAAACATCAAATATGAAAATTCTGAGAGATAATGCATTTATAAACACAGAAATGGTTACAACAAAGATGGCCGTGATGAGTGGGTATATATATATATTTATATATATATTTATATATAAATCCGTGTCCGGCAATTGACCGTGGCACCTAGGGAGCTAAGTCCAGTCCTTGTGTTTGCCCTGAACTCTCCCTTCTCTGCAACACCCTTTGTTTTGGGCTTTCATAAAGAACACAAAGCTCCCACAGCTCCTCTGGCTTTGGGACTGGGAGACCGAGTATAGGGCCTTGGCTGGCAGAGAAGGGGAGGCCCCAAGGAAAACCATAACCCACGCTTCTAAGCCACCCTTGACCATTTTGGGGATCTCTGGCCCCTTGGGGACCACATCTCAGCCCTTGCCCCTTTACAAATAAAGGGGGTCTGACCCCCACTGAAATCTCCCTCTTCCAGCATTAGGTAGGAAGTGAAGTGAGACCACGAGGGGAAGACGGCTCCCGCTCATCGGGGCGTGGGAGAAACCTCCGTTCTTTTGCAGGCAAGAACAGAACAGGAGGCTGGTTGCATTTAGGGCTCCCTTCTCTCAGAGATCTGGGAGGACCAGCCTCTAGTCTTCCACCAGCCCCAACTTTTGAGGATTATGAGGGTAACGAGAGGGTAAGTGCCCACACTGGAAACGTTTCTATGAGGTCATAGCAAATCCCTCCCTTGAGCACCAACCCCCAATTTTGAAAAGCTATGCTTGGAAGGGGAGGCTGCTGGATTACACTACCAGCTCCTTATTCCTTTGCCAATCAGGAGGGCTGATATTCCTTTTGAAGAGGAGTTGAGAATAAGCATGGTATCCTGTGTAGGAAGGCCGTGCCTGAGGCCCAAGGAGATGGAGGCAAGGCCTGTCAAGAAAGAAGACTTTTCCCACCAAGAGAAGTTGGAGAAAGAAGGGACCAGAACTTCTTTCCCCTCTTCCCAGTGGGTGGCAGCACAGGTCTCTACGAGCTGGCCAGGTGCTCCACCTGGATGGTGCTGGTGGTGACAGTGAGGCAGATGTCCTTATGATGCTCCGCCGTCTTATAGGGGGTCAGGTCAAAGGAACACTGGGGTGGAGGGTTGGGGTTGCTGTCCCCACCACCCCCACCCTGGGGGGCTGCCCCAGGGGACTGGAAGTGTGGTGGCTGTGGCTGCTGTTGCTGCTGCTGCTGCTGCGATGCCTGGGAGGCCTGGGCTTGAGCCTGGGCTTGGGCTTGAGCCTGGGCCTGGGCCTGGGCCTGAGCCTGAGCCTGGGCCTGGGCCTGGGCCTGGGCCTGGGCCACCGCCGCTGCCGCCGCTGCCGCCTGCACTTGTTGCTGGAGATCAGGAGGGTTGTGTTTGCGCATATGTTTCATAAGGTACGTTTCCTGAAGGAGATGTGAAAAAGAGTTGAGGGATTAAAGAGAAGAAAAGAGGTTACTTATAACTGGCATCCTGGGCTCTTACTTTACTTCAAATAGAGCCATACTTATACGGGGACATTCTGGAGCCACGGGCAAATTCTTTCCAGAAGACTCTTTCAGTGTTCAATACTGGGCAGAAAGGAGAGGGAGACCTTTGGAGTCACAGGGGGCATTCAGTTGGCACAGGGAAAGCGGTCATTTTCTCAAAGATCTTTGAATGGAACAACTTTACCACCTTTTCCTGGAGCCATTTAAAAAATCTTTCTCCCAAAACTGCAAGTTGCAAGTTGCATTATTTTGCCTTGTATTTAAGTAAAATTAAGAATCACCGCTTAGCCAAAAAAAAACCAAAAAACGAAACAAAACAAAACAAAGAATCATTGCTTAGCAATCTTTCTCTATAGGCTTAAGAGCTCAGGCATCCCCCTCAATTCCCGAGCTACATGTCTATGTCATTTCTGTTCTCTTTATCGATTCCGGTTAAGTTGGGAGCTAGGGAGCAAGCATATTCAAGGCAACAGCTCTTTATCCAGAGAGGTGGGGCGAAGTGGACCGTGTGGTCTCATAGGCCCAGAGGGAAGTAAAGGGAAGGCACTGCGCACTCACCGACGTGTATGCCCGACTACAGATAGTGCAGGTATACACCTTGGCATGCTTCACCGTATGCGTAGATAGGTGCACCTCTAGTGAGGCTGCGTCCGTGTACGCCCGGTGACAGTTGTGGCACTTGAAGGGTTTATCTTTGTTGTGCTGCCGCCTGTGGGACTGGGAAAATGAGGAAAGAATCAGGATGAGGACCTTGGGCTCTTCCTTCCTGCCTCTGTGACCTTAATGGAAAAGCCCCGAGCTGGGTGTCAGCCTTCCAGATTCTCTTTCCATCGGAAGGCAATGCAAATTGCCTTTTTTTTTTTTTATGTTTCTTTTTCAGGGAAAAGAGTGAACAGGGGAGGTGCAGACAGAGCAGACGGGATCCGAAACGGGCTCTGTGTGGACAGCAGAGAGCCCAATGCAGGGCTCGAATTCAGGAACCGTGTGATCATGAGCCAAAGTCAGATGCTAAACCGACTGAGCCACCCAGGCGCCCTGGGAAGCTGCTCAGTAAAACTTGAGGAGTTACAGGCAAAGGGAAGAGGTGTATGTATCTCCTGCAGCACATCCCAGGATCCTGGAAAGTGAGAAGGATGGCTATACTGGCTCCACCGGCCCGGTGGTTCCCAAAGCGAAGCGGAGGGGACACTAGGGAATACCAAGACTTTTCCACAGGGCCCCCAAAGTCAAAACTGCTTTCAAAATGATAATAAGACTATGTTGGCCTTTTCATGCTCATTCTCTCATGACTGTACAGAGATCACACAATGCGTGATGTCACAAAGACTGAACGCAGCAGGAAGGTAGCCATCTTCTGGTAAGCTAGACACTAAAAAACATGCAAAGTGTAAAACGATGCCATTCTTTCCATTTTGGGGGGAGTGGGCATATGTTTGGAAATAGGTTAATGTTAGTATGCAATGGGTTTGTTATCTTTAAATGAGTCACTAAATATGCTTTCAAGTTTTTCAGTTTTACATTCTCTGTACTCACATCAACAAAAACTCTTTGGGTTTCCCAATAATTATTAAGGGTGTAAACAGGTCCTGAAAAAGTTCAGGAACCACTGTACTAGTCAAATGGCACTTTGAGCCCAGTGTCAGACACAAGGCCTCATGTGGAAGGTGGAACATTTACCTGCAGATTGGAGAGCTGCGTGAAGGCTTTCTCACAGCCTGGGTGTGCACATTTGTATGGTCTGTCACCGGTGTGGATTCTGCATAGGATGAGAAAAGAAGAAAGGGAAAGGAGGTCAGCAAGGCCACTCAGGGATCAGTTCGTTCACAAACCTCCTCAAGGTCATGCCTGCCCTCCTACAGGAGTTCAAGCTGGGTTTCCAGGAGGTCCCAGCCTCAGCTCCTCTCTGACACGGATCACACCATAGTGCCTGATCTCTGCTCACTGTCTCCATCACTCAGTTCAAGCTGGGCTCCTCTGCCGGGGGAGGAGGAACCGGCAGCTTGGCAGCCAAGAGACAGGCAGTCCCTAATTTGGCATACAAGTCAGCGACTATAGTAGCTGTCCCTGATGAATGTTCAAAAACATACGGTGAACACACTGAAAAGAAACACAGAACACTTCTTCCTTGGCCCCCACAATACAACCAGAAGCTATGCCCTCAGCCTTGAGCACCACTCCCAGAAAAAGTTCTGGTGTCAAAGAACAGCAGAGTTATGCTAATTATGGAGAGCAGCAGTGATATTAATACTCATGGAAACTCCTTGGGGCTTTTCCGAGTCCAGCCCCCTAACGGCAGGAGATGCCTACTTTAGTACCAATTTGACCTCTTTCCCAAACACTACAGGGCCCTCCACTGAGATGAGCCAAGGACTTGAGGGTCCGCAGACACCTGCTACTTATCGGGGACTTCAGAACTATCTTTGTGACCAGCTGCTTTTCTGGACCTCCAGTATAAAATCTTGGAAACATCACAGGACGAGTCTGTCTCCTTGTGAGGAAAGCCCGACTTCTCCTCTTCGCAAAACAAGGTATCTGACCACTTTGAGAGGGATCACCATGTCCAGAAACAGCCAGGTGAGAAGGCCTCTGGCCAGTAAGAGTTTTGGATTGCAGTTCAACTTGAGATACTGATGAAGGATGTCATCAACTCTTCCAGGTGGCAGGTTCACTCCCTCCTAGTCACTCCAGATTCATGGGACAAACAGTGGGCATCCTTATGAAGCAGGAGCTTTTTCATTTCATTTGCCGGTTCTCTGTGATCATTTCAGACATGTTTCGTTCTCTTCTCTATTCCTGGCATCCCTCAGAGCCTTGCTTATTGCTGTAGGTGTCACCAGGCTGAGACCCAGCGAAAAAAGTCTGATTACATTTTCTGTTCATACATGGTGCCCTAAGGGCTAGAGGTATGGTCTTCTCCAACCAAATGCCCTTGCTTCGGCATCCAGGAGAAAATCTTGCAACATGTGCGTATTGGTGTTTTCAGGGAGAGAAATGAAGGCAGAAGTTGTCTCTGCTCCAGCTGAGTCTCTTCCTCCCAAGCCACACAGTCATTGCATCTCCCCAGCGCAGCTTGTGCCCCAGAAAGGTTCTCTCGAGCGTCCACTCCAGGGTTGTTGTTTCTTCTTCTCCCAGACGCCAGTCGTATGCTCCTCCGGCCAGGTCTCTCCCCCGCCCCCCGCATGCGGGTTGTTGTGTGTGTCCGGGGCGGGGGTGGGGAGGGCATGCCAGCGGGGCGGGGGCAGTAGCCCGCCACTCTCCCTTACCGTGTGTGCTGCTGGAGGTGGGAGAGCTGGCGGAAGGCCTTCTGGCAGTAGGAACAGTTGTAGGGCTTGGCCCCCGAGTGGATTCGGAGGTGCTGGGCCAGGTAGGAGGTGTTGGCGAAGGTCTTGGAGCAGTGCGGGCACTTGTGGGGCTTGATGGTCTCCGTGTGCATCTTGGAGTGGATCCTGCCGGAGAGGAGAGGAGAGGAGGGAAGGGGGGAGGAGGAAGCAGTTCGACACCACGGGCTCAGCTCTCTGCTGGGTGAAATGATGTTGCTTGACGGATGAGAGCACCCCCTCCTCCCTCCTCCCAAACATACTCCGGCCTGGAGAGGCTAATGGCGAGGACACCCAGATCTAGGTCGCTGCTGATCTTACGTCGGTGGCTAGAATGGCAGTGAGGTGATGCAGAGCCGCGGCCCCTGGCTCCTGGTAACCTTAACGGTCTCAGTCTTGTCAGCCCTCTGCTTTGTTCTAAGCTTACACACTCACCACATATACCCTGATTCCAAACAGTACTTTCAACAAAGACCAAATACCGCCTGTTCCCCATGGACCTGAAGTTGAATGCACACCTTGGCTCTGAACTGAAGCATACAGTATAAGCAGGGCCTGCTCTGCAGAAGATTTCCAAACACAAACAAAGAGAGAAACCACAAAAACTGTTCCAGACTTTGGGATTGGAGACCACAATTTCCCAGGCCCCTGCAAACTGCTAAAATACATAGTTTATTTTTCACAGACAGTAATGAGAGCGAACTGAGGCTCCCAAAGGGCAAAGTCACAAGGGAAAAAAGAAACCACGAGGACAGAAGAGAAGGCTCAGGCAACGTGGCCTTAGGGTAAGGGGTCTGCAGCTGGGTGATGGGATAAAACCAAGAGCAGCCTTACCGGGTGTGCTGCTGGAGGTGGGAGAGCTGGCGGAAGGATTTCTCACAGAAGTTACAACTGTAGGGCTTGGCCCCTGAGTGGATGCGGATGTGCTGGGCCAGGTAGGAGCTGTTGGCGAAGGTCTTGGAGCAGTGCGGGCACTTGTGGGGCTTGGTCTCGGTGTGTGACTTGGAGTGGATCTGCATCTCCGACTTTGAGTAGAATGTCAGTGAGCACATCCGGCACCTGGGCCAAGCAAGGGCAGCGGTTAGAACCTTCCCACTGACAGAGCACTGCTGAACCCTCCCTCCACTTCCACAGAAGCCAGCCTATCTGATCTCTCTTACTACAACTATGTTGTAAGGCCCCTGAGGGGAGGATCTGTTCTACTCCTCTTTATAGACTAAACTAATACAGACCCACACAATACAAATATTCAGTACATGTCTGCTGAGTGACTGGACTCCCTAAGTGTGTACAGAAACAAGAATTCAACCAGAAAAGACAGGAAAATCTTATTATCGGCTCTAGGCTGATGCGGATTTCATCGGGCCAGCAGTATCAGCTAACTTCTGTTTTCCTTCTGCCTGTAACTTTATTTCAGACTTTAAAAGAGAGCTCCTTCCCCCAACTTCCCATGCATAAAGTACATCTCTCAGGTATCTCCCAAGTTCCTGAGACGATAATGAGGACAAACTGACTACATTCCCCAGAAGGGCTTCTCTCCTGTCTCCTCAGATAATTGTCTTCTCTCAGATTCTCTCCTACTTCCTTTTTGCCAGTGATTCCTAGAGGGATAGGGGTGGAAAAGGATCGGAATTACGTGGAAGGGGCTTTTCGAAATCATATACATCTGGCCTCCACTGTGCATCTGATGTTCCACCGACCACCACCATCCCTGAGCCCCTTGGCGATAAAGTGAGGGAACCGCTTTTACAAAGAGCTGAGGTTGCTGTTAGAAGTGGGCTGTCGCCCTCAAACACCGAGGAGGAAAAGATTTGTGAAATCTTCCAAGCTTCCATGCCTGAGCTTCCATGCCAAACCTTTCCTCTTCCCTAGCACATGGAGCTCAAGTCAGCACTCGGGGATAACATCAACAGCAGCTGGTACACTTTCCCCCATCACCTGGTTGGTAATCCTTCCTGTTCTGACATTGCCCAACAGCATCAAGTAAGGAGGCCTCTGAGCAGGATAAGCCACAACTATTCAGCCTTTATCGAGGAAGTGCTATCTGTGTGTGAGCTGGAATGCTCTCATTCCTAAACAACCCCACAGTGCACAGTGTGAGCTGGCAGAAAGGGCAGCACCTGGAAGCCAGGCAACTGGGGAAAAAGTCCCTCTGCTTTGGTTCCTCCTCAACTTCTCCCTATCATCGGGGCTGGGGATGGTGCAGAGTGATGGTTTCGGCTTTTTTCGGATCCCAGGAGAAATCTTTAGAAAATAACTGAGATCACGACTAAAAAGAACTCTGCATTCCTCAGAGGAAAAAAAAAATATCACGGTACTTGGAGGTGTGGCTCCTATATTAATGTTTCCACTAAAATTCCAATCGTTAAGGTCAATTTCTATTTCCCTGGTCACTTGGTAACTATGAAGGAAATCCAATTCCCAGTTTACCAATCCTTGGCTGTTGTTTGGCTTGCCCAGCCATTATATGGGTGGTGGGGAGGTTCTGTTTATAGTTAGTATGGCCCAAAGGACACAGCCAATGTTAGTCTGGACACCTGGGCTCTACTCAGTGTTCGATTACAGGCTTGCTCATCAATCTAGACCTCAATTTTCTGGTCTGTAAAAT
Organism: Panthera onca; assembly: GCF_046562875.1. NCBI lineage: Eukaryota > Metazoa > Chordata > Mammalia > Carnivora > Felidae > Panthera > Panthera onca. Next base: position 41,223,189 of record NC_138345.1, read on the forward strand.
GGAGAGATACATATCTGCCTCCAGGGCCAGCAAATACTCAGAACAAAGGTAAGCCAAGTGTTCTCTAATAATTCAATTGCACTAATGTTAACATACCAGTGCTGACGGATGAGCTCATGCTACTATACATTTCACTGAAGTCAGAAACTGGACACATTGTCACTTGAGGGGAACAGTACTGAAGATACAAAATAATTTCCCTTGGTTGCTAAAATTCCTCAGACAAGTGGAACAACATGTACCGTTTTAACTCAAACACAAGCTCATAGTTTGTGTGTGAGTGTGGAACACACAACTGCACCCTTAGTATGAAATTAACTATAAAAGAGAAAATAACCCTCTTCATCAAAGTTCAACTAGAGAATCCGCAAAACTTAAAGTCATAGACAATGGACTGGCAACAAAATAAGCCCTCTCGAAAGGTAGAAGGTACAGCAATGATCAGAGTAATGAAAATCATAGTTGCCATTTGTTGTTGTGCCTGATACTGTGAGGGCACCACACCCGTTAGGCACTTTAAACACACTGTCTCCACTCCTCACAACAGCCTAGCAAGCATTATCCCTGTTTTACAGAAAGGAACACGAAGGCTCAGAAAGGTTAAGTAATTTGCCAAAGGGCAAACAGCTATTCACTACAAAGCTATGATTCTAACCTAATTTTAAAGATTCCTCACACTAGAGGTATTCAAGGAGAGGCAGACTGTCATCTGCCAGGAATGTGTAGAAGACTAAACTACAGGGAAGAAACTGGATTAGGTGACCATTAAAGTATTTCCAACTGTGAAATGCTATGAAGCCAGATAAAAGAGTCCAAGTCTTTTAATGCAAGGTGTTGTAGCTGGAAAGAAATCTGACTTAGGAGTATTGTGGCAGTGGGCAGATAGCAGGAGGCAGAAAAGCTACCACCCCATATAGCTAGGTGCACAACTCCAGGGGGCACCATTCACATCCAACATACTAATGGGGCCCTTCTGGAAGCACACAGTGCAATGACCTTGTTCACAATAACAACTGAATTACCATCCCATTTTTTTCCCTAAGATACTAAAAAATAATTTCAAATACTCTTGATTTTCCCTCAAAAACACATGATAGATGGGGGCCATGACTGATCTTCCCATTTTACAGATGGGAACAAAGAACTAGAAATAAGTTGACTTGCCCAGACTAATAGAACCCTAGTCCAACAATACTCAGTCAAATGTCACTGACCACAGGAATGAATGTGGTTGACTCAAACATGCATGGAAATAGGGATTTTTTGTGATTAAAAAGACTGCTTTGAAAATTCAGAGTTCTGAGTTTCTGAAGAAATTCCATTCACCTAGAATATAATTAGGCGCCCTTAAATTTCAGTTTTCTTTAGTCACCTGGGTGTGGGGCCTCTCAAGACTTCCCAATACACTGAGAGTGTAGAAAATGCTACCAGGACTTCCTTCCAATTGCATATTCACATTTCTTCCCATAGACACACTTTGGGAAGTCCAGAAATAGCTTTAATGTGGGTCCAAAAAATAAGCAAGCAAAAAAACAAAAACAAAAAACAAAAACCACAAAACAACAACAACAAAAAAAACCCTTGACAGAATCAGAGGACCCTGATCCATGTGCAAAGCAGCATAGGATGTCAGGGACCTAGCCCATCAGTCTTACAACGACACACTTTATATAGGTGTATCTCCATGTCACAATGACCTCACTTTAAGCAAATACATAAAAATCCGGATTTATATAAAATAAAAGGGACTTTGATTTTATGAAATGATATATAGAAGATGCTTTTAAATGAATCAAACTTGTCAGGTACCTTTATAAAATGATATGATGTAAACATTTTCCAGGAACACTTTTATTGTATAAGGTGGGATACACCTGTAATAATAAAGCTGCAATGAACTTTCAGATTATGGGCTGGGATTCTGCAATGCTCAATACTTTCTACATAGCAACTCCCCTCCTCTTCACTTACAAAGAAGAACTTAAACACTCTGTAGTTGTGGCTACTCTCCACAGTAGACGTATACAGCAGAAATAAAAATAAATGCTAAATGACAACTATTTCTTATCTCTTTCTTCTGAAGTTCCCAACATTTCAAATCTTATCTGATATATACTCCCAACAAATGGGAGGCATAAACAGAATTCTCCCCATTTTACAGATGAGGAAACTGAGGCCCAGAGAGGGGGAAAGGACTTGCCCAGGGTCACACAGCAAGTTCGTGGTGGAGCCGGGAACTGAATCCATGAGCCCAAGGCTCTGTCCATTTCCTGTGCCGCAGTTCCCTTCGCTCCTAAAATGGGAACAACATTGCCCATCTCGGTACACTAAGGACAGACCCAGTCTCCCAGCCATGCACATCTGCCCCTGTCTGCACCAAAGCTGTGACAGTGGTTATCCCACTCTGTACACCGGGACCAAATTTCCCAAACCCACTAGGGCCCTTGATAGTTCTCAAGGGGATTAAAAGACTTGCAACTTTCAAAGGGCGGGGAGTCTACCTCTGTAATTATTTTCGTATAGCACCACATGCAAACAGAACACTTTTTTGGCAATGGACAACTTAAGGGAAGTCCAGAATCAAAATGACTTTCATGAATTAGAAAGTGAGCAAACAGGCACTTTATAAGCATATATTCCAAGGGCCAAAGGGTGATATCTTATTCCTCCCACCTTTTTATAGAGACCCCTCCCATCATCCCCACCATGCAGGGTCAGTGCTTAAATGTGGCCCAAGAACCAGTGGATGGCACACAGGTTAAGGTCAGGGGCTTTTCAGAAAAGTTTCTTAGAAAAATAGGAATGGAAAATGCAGAAAGCAAAAAGGAGCTGGAGACAGAGTCTGAAAGCCAGCCTAACACCTTACCATAAGAAAGAAACTCCATTATGTCATTCAAAAATTAGTCACTGCTGACTACCCCAAAAGGAAAGGAGTAAAATGGGTCTGCATCCTGGGGAAGAGTCACTCGAGAAGTGCTAAGAGCCCCACTTTCCTCCCCCACAAGAGAGCACCTGACATGCAAGTGGACCTGAGGTGGAAAGCTGTCGGCGTGGAGCCTGATCCGGGGCAAGACACAAAGGGGTAGGTGAGCTGAGACCGTGATCCTTGCCCCTCACTGCCCTGGCTCTGACTCTTACCTATAGGTCTTGCCGTCTTTCTGATGGTCATCGTCATCCTCAGGGGAGAGGACATAAGGGTCATTCATCTCAGGCAGCCCTGATTCCAGCATCCGCTTCTTCTTCCGGCCCCGAGGGGGCTTAGGAGCCACATTGCCACCTCCACCACCACCTCCGCCTCCTTCCTCTGTTAGGGTTGATGCTACCTTCTTGGAGAGGTCAGGGACCACCTGCAGGGCTTGTGAGCCAGGGGGAAGAGCTGAGACAATCATGGGAGCCGAAATGGGGAAGGTCTGAGCTGATGAGGCTGTGGTCACAAGGGAGCCTGAGGGGGACGTGATTACCAAACCGGGACCTAGGATTGGGAGAAAAAGGAGATGGTGTCATGTTGTCCAGTCCTGATCCTAATCCTATTTAATTTCCCCCCAGATCATTGTCTAATCAACCCCTCACCACCGCCCCCCCAGCCCAGAGTATATAGGAAACCCCAAACCCTATAGAAAAATAATGGTCTCCTAACCCCTGTCCCCACCCCACCCCCAGTAACAGTGAGATTTACCCCTTGATTGACTCCCTTCTCTTCTCCACCTCTGAGAACAGGAGACTCCTTGATTCAGAGAAGGAAAGAATGTCACCTCCTCAAAGGCAGGGACCGCATCTTCTACTTCTTTGTATCCCCCACAATGCCTAGCGCATTGCTAGGCACACAGTAGGCACTTAATAAAAATGTGATTGAGTAATCAAACACATATCCCACTCCCCATGTCCTTGGAGCCCTCCAGCCTGGGGTACTGATCATGGAAGATCAACACCTCAGATTGGAGAAGAGCAGAGTGGCTCACCAGCAGTCATCAGTCCTGTAGACGGCACAGGGACCACGGTGATGTTCTGGGTAACAGACGCCTGGCTATGTGGGGTCAGCTGGTCTGACTTGGACTCTGTGTCCATACTGATGCCTGAGGGCAGGGACACGGAGGCAGGCACTGTCAGCAAGGTGGGGTAGTGGGGTGGAGCCAGCCCACAGCCCTTCTCCGGCAGCAGCTGATCCTTCATCTTGTTGATGAACATCGTGTTCTCAATCTAAAAGAAAAGGAAAGGGGAGGCGAGCGGCCTCTTCAGAAAGAACCTGGTTTTGTCTGTTCCCCGAGCTCTTTACGATGTCCGTCCTCCAAGGAGTAAATAGTTCATATCTTTGTGCTTCCAGAGAAGCCAAAACAGAAACGCTAGAATTCTCGGTGGTGGGGGACCTGGTGAAGCAGCACGTGATTTATCTTGCTTCAGTCTCCACAGTACTAGAACTCACTACTCAAAAGTTGAAAAAAGTACATGACAGGGAAGGAGGAGAAAAACACCACCACCACCTACCTGTCCTGAGACTGTGGGGATAGAAGGCCAGAAGTACGGGTTAGAATTGAAGTGAGATTCTTCCATTCTACCTGAAGAAAGAAAGAGAGATCACATCATAGTGAGGAATAAATCTGAAGTAACCTGGCAACCGAGAAGGAGACAATGAGGAGTTCCTGACCTCCTCTTCAGGACCTGACCACATGGCTGAGAATCTGCGGTGAAGATCTCTGGATCTACCATATTAGTTCTAGAGAGCCACTCAGCATGAAATCCAACAGAGCAACAGAGCCTATCCTTCTCAAGATGCTGGTGGAAGAACTTAAACACATCTCGCTTAACCACAGAATGTCTTCCATTAGAAAGAGACTCAGTATTACTTTTCTTCGGTGACAAAAAGAGGAGCTGAAGGCATGAGCAGGGAAGGGATGTACCCAAGGTCACACAAAGCAAATCACTGACTGGCTAAAAAACAGTCGGGGTACCTATCCCCGCTCTTTTCCTTTATCCTTCAAACATAGCTTCCTTGGGAAAGAGTTTCAAGTGACATACCTGTCATTCTACACAGCTAGGCTGGAACACAAAATGCGCAGGGGAATTAAAGAGCAAAATTGGCAGGAAATCACAACCAAGATATTTTCTGAGTACCAGATGCTACCTGGGGACCATGCCCCACTGATCCCACCAAGGTCCAAGAACACCCACGGTGCCACACTGGGTACCACACATGCGAAGCCAAGCAGTGAGAACCTGGAACTACCAGTTTAAAAGAGGGTTCCAGTGCCGGGAGTAGCAGCACCCCACATCTCTACCTACAGGGATTCAGAATAGGGACAACAGTGCACCAAAACACATACACAGTACTAGACTCCTGCTCTGTATATCTCACACATGATGCTTCTAAGCGTTCAAATTCTTCTCTGTATGTGGATGATAATTAAGCTAAAACTTTGGGAGGAATAAGCAAGAAAAGTAACCCTCAGAATCATGATGGGTACAGAACCTAGGCATCCCACCGCTCATTTTCCCACTCTGATCACTTCTCCTAGCAAGACCGTATGTTAACTGCAGTTATTCAAGAACAGCTTCCCCAAATTCTGGATCCAGCCCAGCAGAAGGCAGGTGAAGAGGGAGTAAGAGACTGATGGAATGGGGAAATGACGAACAACAAGAAATAAACATTATCGTTATGCTGCTTTTCGAACCAGAAGCAACCAAGATTCAGGTGGGAAAGAAGGACCTGTGGCTTACAGCCATGGGGGGTTCCTGCTGAGGATGTTCTGGAGGCAGATAGATACCAGAGCTACTAAGTGCTAGAAGGTACACTGGACACAGAAACAGGTTAGAAGTAGATTAAGGAAACTAAGAAAGATCTGTAACAAAGGAGGAGAAACAGAACGGACATCACTCTAGACGTAACCGCATTCCTTATCCTTCTCCAGAAATCTCATCACATGTTTTGCTCTATTAAACAGCACTCTCAATGTTCATAAAACCTATAAAGGGAAGCACTACTGAATTTCAACCTACTCTTTCCTAAAAAGTAGCAGAGGAGAGGAATGCATCAAATCTGACTACAACTTCACACAAATAAGGCTCATTATTAACTGATTTGAGGATCAACCCCAGACAAATCCTGCTCCCCAACTCATAAAACACATCAGAACAGTCTCCAAAACAGGTGCTAACCTTTTCCTTCCAGCATTAACTTTAGCATTAACTTCCAGCATTAACTCAGGTCCTTCTTAGGCAACAGAAATCAAGAAATGATAGGGGCGCCTGAGTGGCTTAGTTGGTTAAGCGTCAAACTTTGGCTCAGGTCATGGACTTGCAGTTTGTGAGTTCGAGCCCCTCATTGGGCTCTCTGCTGTCAGCACAGAGCCCACTTCAGATCCTGTCTCCCTCTCTCTCTGCCCCTCCCCTGCGTGCACACGTGCACTGTCTCTCAGAAATAAATAAATAAACATTGAAAAAGAAATGACCAAATCCCAGTTTGAGGGGATCCAATCTTGCCGAGCTTTTTGGGAAGCAGAGATCACATCTTGGACCTACCCATTGTCTCGAAGATAGGACTCATCACCCAGTAAGCAATTCTGTATTTAGTAAACTGAAGGACACTGGACTCTGTACACACAGATTTTGAAAACAATGCTAGGGGCTCAAACCATAACCCACAACCCCCATCTGTCTAACCTTCGAGCTGAGAGAAATGATACAGAAAAGTCATGACATACGGTGGAAATGAAGTAGAGAATTAGGCCAGAGAATAAAGAAAGGAGGATCTAATTATAATTTCCCCCTAAAAAGTCAAGGAAGTAAACACACTACGGATGTGAAAATTTAGGAGGCAGGAACTGAAAGCCTGAAAATAATATCTTCAGATAGAATTCCTGTGTACAATGCCCCTCCTCACCAAAAAAGATTACATCCACTCATATTGTCCTACAAGTGGCTCAGGAGAAAGTTTCTGAGGGAAATAGACCCTGCAGGTTCTTATAAAGGGGACATACAAAGTGATGTGGAGGACAGGACAAGGTCAACATCACCATCAACATCTATTAAGTGCTTATTGTGTTCAGGGCACTGTTCTAAGCACTTCACAACTATCGTATCATTTAATTACCACAGCAATTCTATGAAGTAGGTACTGTAATCCCCATTTTTCAAATGAAGAAACTGAAGTCACAGAGTCAAACAGTAAATATCAGAAAAGAGATCTGAATGCAGATACCAAAGAGCCAGTTAAGAATGGGGGTGCTACAAGAGACCAAACCCTACAACTGAAGTACATACTCTCTGATATTATGACTTGATGCATCAATTAAAATTTACAACACGTCCAGGAATGGATTATACATTTTCCATGTAGTTCTCTATAAATGTTTCCAAAAGTGGAATTTTGGTAAGAGCAAAATGTAGTTAAAGATGATAGTTTCTGTTCACAACCTGTAAGACTTCACTTGGCCATTAAGATAACTGATTTTAGAATGATGGAATCGGGAGGAGTCTGGGTGGCTCAGTCGATTAAGCATCCAACTTCGGCTCAGATCATGATCTTGTGGTTCATGGATTTGAGCCCCGCGTGGGGCTCTGTGCTGACGGCTCAGAGCCTGAAGCCTGTTGTGGATTCTGTGTCTCCCTCTCTCTCTGCCCCTCCTCTGCTTGCACTCTCTCTCTCTCAAAAATAAATAAACATTGAAAAAACAAAACACCTTAATGATGGAATCAGAGTAAAAAGAACAGACCATCCAGAGGGATAAACTGAATAAAAGATTCCTCTGCTTCCCTGGATACCCAGTCTGTCCCTCTGCTTTGGTTCTTAAGAGAACAAAACTGAAGATCAGAAAACCACAGCTAGTCCTAGGACAAAATGATAAATGTGCCTTGTGGGCTTCTGATAAATAAGTCCACCCAAAAGAAGGGTACATGGAAAGTTCTGCTCACCCAACTAGAAGCAATATTTGCCTGCAAAGTGACATCTGAGAAATGCTATACTACTGTTCTAAAAAGGCTGACTTAGATCTCTGTATTCCTGAAATGAGATCAAATGGAGAGCCAAGAAGGAAGGCTCTTGCCAGAATACCATGTAAATGGCGCCCCCTGGAGTTGTGTAACAGGGCAACAGGTGCCAGATCACTCAAATAGCTGTTTACTGTCCACTTTACCAATTAACCTCTTAACTTTCTATCTTTCTTCTTTTTTTTTTTTTTAATTTTTTTTAATGTTTTATTTATTTCTGAGACAGAAAGCGACAGAGCATGAGCAGGGGAGGGGCAGAGAGAGAGGGAGACACAGAATCCAAAGCAGGCTCCAGGCTCTGAGCTGTCAGCACAGAGCCCGATGTGGGGCTCGAACTCACAGACCCCGAGATCATGACCTGAGCCGAAGTCGGAAGCTCAACTGACTGAGCCACCCAGGCGCCCCATTAACTTTCTATCTTTCATGGAGGAACTCTCCCCAAACCATCCCAACATCCAAGCAGGTATATACCAACATTCTTAACACCTGAAGAAGCCCAATGATAGTACAGGGAAACCTCATTTCTACATAGAGTGCCACTTTTGATGATTATGCCAACATTTTAATAATAATAAAAAGAACTAGTTTACCCTACATTGGGAAGGAAGTGAAAGGCTTTTATTATAGACCCAAAGAACAGGAAAGAAGGAAAAACAATAGGCAGAAAGAATGCTGGCAGATTAAAAATCTGAGTTCTAATTTCAATTTTACTATTGCACTATACCTCAACTATCCTGTTAATATAAGGTTTACTACAATTAAGTTGGATGGTATTTTTTTTTCAGAGGGTCAGAGAACTACATATTTCTTTTCCAATCTCAGACAAAATCTCAAAAGCACCGATGAGGTGCAGAAAAAAGACGTTAAGTAACACCCATGAAACGTTTAGTAGGACTTGAACTCTTGCACCAGAGCTTTGTCCATCTGTCCACCCTTCCATAGTGCCACCCGCCATCCAGAAATAAAGATGTCACTGCCTGCAGCATGTGGTTTTTGGTAGACCTGGTTAAGACCACCATCTCTTTCCTGGTACTTACTACATTCTCTACAATTGTTGTTTTTCAAATAAAGCACAGCATTTCCTCAGGAAAGCAATATTCTCTTAACACAGCAAACTTTTACAAAATCTTGAAAGACTTGTGCCAACCAAGTGCAGTAGCTGGAGAATGAACCTAGAAACTAAGACTTCTGGAATTTAATTCTAGGTCCCACATCAGTGGTTGACTCTGAATAATTTATCATTCTACTAAGTTTCTATCTGAGTAGAGGATGGAGGAGAATAAACCCCTTAAAACAAATTCCTAAGGTATATGGTGATGGGAGGCAGTTAAAAAAAAGGGGAGGGGGGTTAAATAAAATGCTTTGAAGTGTTCCTGAATGGAAGAGAGTTAGAGAAATACTTCCACGTGATGAGCACTACCAATGACAATCACTGACAATTACATAAAAACCACATAATGACAAAGGTACTACCCAAAAGTATCAGATCTATAGCCTACAGCTTAGTAATCATCAACTAGAAGTACAAACAATAGAGATGCAAAGAACAATCAGCTCAAATTCAACTACAGAAAGAACTTGACTCAGAGATCTCAGACACTCTAGTGAGAAAAACTCCCAAAAAGCACAATTGTAGATAGGCTGCAATATTAGCTAACAACTTGAAGAAACACAGACAATGACTCCCCCCGCCGCCTCAGTAAGGAAACAAAATCTCTTTCCTCCAGTTCTAAGGACATTCAAGAAGGACCATCCCAATAGAACTTGGGGCCTTCCTACTACCTGTGAACTCTTCCAAGTACAAAATAAACCAGAACAGGTTTATCCCAAACACACCAACAGAACCACTACCACCCCACAGCTGTTAATCTGAGCCAGCAACTTCTATCCTGGGGACTGCTGGACCAATGGTACTCAGTACCCTGTGGGAAGAAGGGCACAGTGGTTCCCCTGGTCCTGCCCATGCCATTATAAATGATGGATCCAGGAAATGTGAGGCCATAAATAAATAAATAAATAAATAAATAAATAAAGTGGGCAGGGGAAAGGGGGCGGGGCAGTTGGACGAGAGGGGATATGCACGTAATATTTAATCATCAACTTGGCTCAGAAACCTATGGGAAATAAATTTTATAAACCAGCCTGCAATCGGTTCTTAGAAGACACTTCTATGAGCTTGGAACTCAAACTCTTTTGGGTCTCAACATTGTCATTTTCAGAGTACCTAACACACTATCCCCATCAAGCTTCATATTTTGAATTCTTGCAGACCTAGTTCTGGAGTCCACTCCATACAACTTTATCTACTTTACTTCCAACTACCCACAAACCACGTTTTTTGTTTTTTGTTTCTTTTTTTCCTGAAAACTTCATCCTGACACACCAAATTAAAATAACCCTGTGTCAGATTCTAACCACTCAACAGATCCACCCGAAGCACTCCACTGCGATATTGAGAATATGAACCCCACGCTAAACTCAACTCTGCTTGTTCCAAATACAGGAAAACAATTCCGTAAGCTTTACGACAAGGACCACACTGGAGACTGGGGCCCATTTGTCCCCAAAGCAGAATAAATTTCTCCTCTGGACACAATGTAACCCCGCTTAGTGATTTCACTTGAGCATTTCATAATTCATTTCTGAGTACTAGTGGGAATGGATGAGATACAGCGCTACCTTTTTACGCAAAAACTTCCTGGGTATTGTCAGGAGATAATTTTTCTCTCCCAGCTAACACCAGTATTACAATTGCTATTACTTGAAGAATTCTGTCACAGTGTCCCCAAGAAGCCCATTTAATCATGACCCCTTCTCCCCCCAATCCAGAAAAGCCATTAAGCCAAAATTGTCTTACCCTCTCTCTCTCTTCCTCCTGTCGTCTTATTCCTTCTCCTTTCCAGGGCTCCTGAACTTTCTGTGAACAAATTGTCTGGGTTACAGGGGCCAGTAAGGGTGCAGCCACCTGAGAACTGCGAAGAACCTCAGGAATTCTTGGACTGTCAGCAGTTAGTCTGGAAAGCAGGCGGACCCCCAACCAGCAATCCAAAGATGCAATCGTATAATAAGGAGTGTAGTGCCACCCACTATGTGGATACAGGGAAATAAATCCAATTCTCAGGAACTAAGATGAACTCTATCACCAGTGCTTGGGTTCCACTCCTGGGCTCAGGCACTGGTTCTTCTTCGTTCCACAGGGCCACAGGTAACCAGGGGTCAGAGAACAGAAGAGGTGGCAGAAGAGAAGGGCCCCTGCCCCTGAGGACTGGCTCAGAAGGCAAAGCTGAAGACTAGGGGGATGCACAAGCCCTTGTGTCAGGCACAGTGCCAGTTCAGGCCCAGCCACTTCCTCTGGCCTCCCCCCCACTTCTACGAGGACTTCGCCCCTGCCTACCCAAGGCCTTGCGCCAAGAAGTACCTCCCTCAGCCTGCACAGTGGTCTATCTACTGGAGACCCCAGCTGTTCCCAGAAAACCTTCGCTCCCCTGAGACAGCCCCTGGGAGCCTCCTCCTGATGTCGCCCCCCACCCCTTCCTCAAACACCCTTCTTTGGGACGTCCCTCCTTCCCCTCCAGGGAGCTGAACTCTGCCACCCACCAGACAGACACCCGCCCCCTAAGCCCCCCCATTCCTCCCCATCGCCCGCTCCTCCACAACCACTTCCGGTTCCGGGACGGACACACATACAGTCACACCGAGGACCCCCCCCTTCCACGCCCCCCCAAGGAAAAGGGGAGGGGGGAGGAGCAGAGAGCTTGGCGCGCGCCGGCAGCAGCGGCGCGAGACTCACCCGTCGGCGACGGCTGCGGCGGCGCCAGAGCCTGAGCCAGAGCGCGGGAGGGGCGGCGTTTGCTGGGAAAGGAGGGAGCCGAATGGGGCGGGAGGACCAGCAGGGGGCGAGGGGAGGGGGGGAGCGCGAGGCGGTGCGCGCGGGCACGCACTTTCGGCGCGAGACAGACCCACACACTCACACGCACGGAATGCGCGCGAGACACCCGCAGGGCGGGGGCGCGAGGCAGTGGGTGGCCCCCTCCCTCCCTCCCTCCCCTAACACTCACCCGGAAGTGGTGCTGCAGCTCGTGCTCCCGAGAACCCCGATTCCTCCACGCCCCCTCCCTCCCTCCCTCCCCCCACGGCCTCAGAGTAGAGCTGCGGCGGAGAGAAGGCGGGAGCGCCGGAAACGAAAAAGGGGGGAGGGAGGGAAATGGCAATGCAGGGGGGGCGGCAATGGGAAAAGGGGGGGGAAACGCAAAGGTCGAGTCACTTCCGGGAGCGGCAGAGCACATCCGGCGCTGCCTGCGCTCCGACATCCTCAGGGCAGAAGTTACGACTAGTAAGGGCGGAAGTGGCTTCTGCCCAGCGACGCGGTAGAGCCCTGTGTGGATGTGACGTCACAACGGAAGCGAAGGCGGGTTCCGTTAAGGGCAGAAGTTGAACCTTCAGAACTGCGGTCCCGGGCTTCCGGAAGGGACTTCTGGGGAAGTGGGAGGGTGGAAACCGACCGGTTTATGAATTATGCATCAGGTACGAGAGGAGGTAGGAATTCTTAAAACACTATGGGTCCGTTAACCTTCCGTCAGCGTAGAATAGGTTGATATAGGAAGTTACCATTATTTTTTGTTACACTCTTAAGAATGTCTCCATGCTTTGAATATGCCGGAAAGGATAAGGATGTGTCACCTGTTTTCTTGAGGTCCCTACTTAGGCCCGAAGAGTAACTGGTAACCTCTCCCTGACCACATCACGTACTCTTGGCTTTGGGTTTCTATGTTCTTGTTGCCTTCGTCCACGTCTCTATCTCCTCACGCTGCTTTACTTTTAAATATTGTACTCGCCACCACCTGATATTATATTGTTTGCTGTCCACCTCTTCCCGTTGGAATATCCGAGTCCGTGAGGGCAAGGGCTTGTGAATTGTTCACCGCTGTATCCTCAGAGCCTGGCATTTAGTGAGTGGTCAGTAAACGTTTGTCGTCGCATAAATGAACACTTACTATGAACTCTTTTAAGGAAGCCTTGCCGGATTGCTTGAACGTATAAATGGTTCCCTTTCTCTGAATTTCCACAGCATTTAGTCTGTACCTTTTGTTACTCTTTTAACTATTTCGTATATAGGACTCTTCAGCAAGCTTGTCAGCTCCTCAGGAAATAAACGGTCTCCTACATGGTATCCTTCCCACTGCTTTGCTGAGAACATAGTAGATGCTGAAGAAATATAAGCTATTTGAGTAAATGAATGCTGCCTCCAGCCTGCTCCCTGATCTGACCAGAATCCCCCTGGGCTGAGCTCTATTTTGACCGCAGCAGTTGAAGTCCCTCCTATTGACAGCAATAGTTCCTTGCTTAGAAAGCAAAATAACCCTAATAGAAACAGTTGTAATGTCCACCTTACAGATAATGAAAATAAGATTGTGAAGATTTAAGTGATTTTTTTTTTCAAAGTCACAGCAAGGAAGTTAGCAAAGGACACCTAAAAATATTAAGTTAAATGTTTAAATAGAAGATATGTTTCTTTGGTTTGTAATTGTAGTTTGTATCCTTTTGGAAGTGTCTACTCTCTTGATCACATTTTTGAGCACTCATTCTATGTTAAACTGAGTAGCAACAGTTGGCAGGATAAGATCTTAGGGGCTCAGTTGTGACCAGACCTAGTTGCTACATGGGTTAGAAATTGCTGATTCCAGAAACGTCGACTTTGAAGGCTGAGATAGAGAAGTGGGAGCAAAATAATGGTGATCACTCTCAGTCCCAGTTCTCATCTTCTTCTTTTCCTGTTTACATTAACGGGTGCTCCCTGAGCCTCAGTGTCAACAACTGTCATCCCTTGCTCCTGCCCTTGCTGTAAGAAGCAAGTTTTAAGTGCTTTGAACTCCTTAGAGAAGAGCTTTAGAGATAAATGTGGGGCGTAGGGGGAGGAGGGCTGTTAATTTTAGCCTGGGGTTTTCCAGCTGGCACGCTGTTTCCATCTTGAATCACTTCCACACCCTGAGCTCTGCCTGGGAGATCCCTCCTCCTGGGGGCTTCCCCATTTCCTGGTTTGGTCTGAGCCATAATGGTAAGCATTCCAGAAAAATGCTTAAGAGAAGCCTGGCTGAGTCATTTGATGCACAGCTCAGGAGGCAAAAAAAAAAAAAAAAAAAAAAAGCATAGTGATGAGAGACGTTGGTCCCAGTGGTGCTTGTGAGGTGTGGCCTCCAAGAACCAAAAGGGTAGTGTGGCCATTGTTTGAGTTCTATAACTAAGCAATGACTCTGCCTCTACCACTTACAGCCTGCAAGGACCTCCAAAGGCCCCATAGTCTGTTTCACCTTTATGAGTGATAAAGGTTAAGATCTGTCCCCATGGCTGCCCAACGCTTCATAGTCATCACTACAATGTGATTTGGTTTGAGATATTTCCTTCAGAACAATTGGAAAGACTAGGACATCTCCTTTCTCCTCTGTCTTTCCCTGCCTTCTGACTTTCCATGGGGAAAGAGGATATTTAGGGAGAAGGAACAGGTGAGGATTTCCCAGTGTCTTGCTGGTGTATTTTAATTTATTTAAATTTAGAGAAACAGCAGGCTAATCAGGCAATAATTAATTCCCTCTTCATTAGGGGCCTTCATGCGTGCCTTTTGCATATGGATGAGCCTCGGGGTCACACTGTCCCTCTGAAGAGTTACAGTTGCAGAGAGTGAGAGAGCCCTGGTGTGCTCTCCAGGCACTTGAGCTCCTCCCCCTTCTAAGCCAGTGCTCCTCTTCTCCCCCACCCTCACCTGACAAGGACTAGATTCCTGGGGGGAATCCACCTCGGATCCCTCCCTCACTGCCCCCCCCACACACCCATGTCCTCAGCACCTCTTCCTGCACCCTCGTGTTCCATCCAGCCCTCTCCCTTCCCCCAGCTCCTGCTGGGATCTCTTCAGGTCCCACTAGGTTGACTGTGAGCCCTCCTCAGCAGCTTGTTGGCTTTGCACCTCTGCTTTTAGTTGGTTCATCACTCCTTGGCCCTGCTCTGCCTTTTTCCTCTGTAGCAGTCTGTTTTTCTTAGGGAGTCTGATCCTCTGACTGCACATACTGCTCTGGTCCTGAGAAATAGGCTTCCTCCTCCCCACTTACCATTGTGTGCAATATGGATTCAGCCACACTTCCTCGAGTACACAATAAAACTCCCCAACACCTAAAACACACCTACCAACACCCATACCGTCCTAATTGAAGCTGCAAAGATAAACACATGGAGGTGGTCAGAGTCCAGGGCAGCCCAGCTCTGGCACATTACAGTCTCCTCTCCGGCCTGGAGCTCCCCATTTCTAGGGAGCAAGTGGGGCACAGATGGGGGCGGGGGAGAAATGGGACCTGGGTGGTTACCATGGCAACAGAGCCTAGCAACAGCTGAGAGGCTGATGTGTGGGCTTTCGTAGGGCTGTCACTAGAGCCAAACCTAGAATGGGGGCTCAGAGGTGACTTGATCCCAGCTGGGCAGCCTGTGTTCCCTCCCCCAAATATACCCCTTGATTCCACTCCCACACCCTAGCAGTGTCTCTCTCTCAAGAGAGAGCAGAGTGGGGAAAGCTAGTGAGAGTTAACCACAGGGGTTCCGGTGCTGCACATCTTTTGGGGGGGCAGCTGTGGATGCGGGCAAGTTAGGGAGCAAGGCTCAGATAAACCAGGCAGAGCAGCCTCCTCCCTGTGGCCCCTCCCATCTCCTCCCCATTGCTCCATTTTTTTCCTTCTCCTTTCACCCTTCACCCTCCATCTGTCTTATCAGCTCTCTCCTCCTTGTCTTGCTTGCTCCGTTGCCTGTCCCTGTACATAATTTTCCCTTTCCTCTGTCTTCTTTCTCATGGTCTCTCTTGACCTTCACCGGCAAGTTAAAGGCAAGCCACTCTTCTAGTTTCTCCTCCTGTTCTGGCTGCTCCCTTCAGCTTCTTCCATTCTATCCCAGGTCAAAGCCCCAGAATCCTAACTCCAGGTTAAAGCAGGCCAGGTCACACTGGGGCTTAAGAGGTTTCCCCCCCCAGCCCACCCACCCACCACCCTTCTTTTCCTCCTTCCTGGCTTCCTGTTGCTCCTCTCCTTCTCCCCTCTCCCCTCTCCAGGGTTCATAAGCAGAACCAGGGGACTCAGGTATCTTGCAAAGGCTTTATTTGAAAATTTTGAAACTTACATCCCACAAGAATTCAAGATTATCACCACAAGAAGAAAGAGATAATACAAAAATATATATCACAGCATAGGAGCCAGGTAAGAGAGGAAGAAGGGAGGAAGGTGGAAAAATGGTGAGAATTAGGGACAAATGTGAGGGGAGGGTGGGGGGGGGGACAGGCAAAAGGAAGGAGAGTGGAAGAACCATGGAGGGAGGGGAGAAGGAGGGTGAGGGAGCCCAGGAAGGGGAGGGAGAGATTGGGAGGAAGAGCTCCCGATGGCCTTGAACCAGCTGGCCCCAGTCCCTGGCAGCCTAGGTGGAGTTAGGGAGGCCCTTAGGGAAGCTGGAAAGTGGAGGACTGGCTCAGGGGCTCTGAATTCCAGAGAGTGACCCACACACAGACAGCCAGGACAAACAAGACAAGAGGGACTTAGGAGGAAGGGAAGGGCAAATGGGAGCCCCTTTCTCATGTAGTGCATCAGGTGACTCCCCAAAAACCCATCTCCCAGACAACAATATAGCAGTGGAGTGGGGGAGGACTTTGGGGCCTCACTACCCCCATTCCCATGGGGGAGCCCTCAGGGTAATGAGCACGCCCTTGGAGTGGGATGGGGAAGATGATGAAACACAACATGGCTTGGGATGGGACCATGACAGGTGGGGGCATGAGAAGCCCCCAGCTCACCTCCCACCCACCTCTGGGGCAGCATGCAGGGGCCACAGAAACCGGGTCAGTGGGTGTGCATGAGGGAGAGTGTGAGCACAACATACAACACCACAACATGGGGCCAGAAAGTGCATGTGAGACATAACAGGAAAGTCACCCGCTGACCACTGAGTGACTGAACTGAGCATGGAATGTGGGAAGAAGAGAAAGTGAAAGTGTGAAACAGAGAAGGTGAGGGATGGGGAGGGGGGGTGTGGGTGGAGAGAGGGTGCAGAAGACTGGCTGTACAAGAGCACAAGTGTGTGCAATGGCCCGGGAGGGTGGAGGTGAGTGTGCAAGGCTTTCATGTGAGTGTGCAAGGGCGGGGATGGGGGACCAGAAGCCACAAATATGTGAGGCCCCCACCTGAAGGAGGGTGAGCAGGTAAGATCACCTATGGGGCCAGTGAGTGTTCCAGGGTGGTGTGCAAGGGCAGGAGCCAGGAGTGCCTGTGGCCCCAGCTCCCACAGCTGCCCCACCCTCAGTGGGATGGGGGCTGTGCTGGCCCCTTGGCCTCCTGCTTGGCGGCACCCCAACATTGGGGGGCGTCACAGATTCACCAGGGGAATCCTGAGAGGAAGAGGGAAAGGGCACAGTCAGGAACCACGGGGTAGGCCAGAATTGAAAAGGAAGTCCGAGGCAAAGAAAGGGACTCAAGGAGAAGAGGGCAGAGCTGAGTTAAATGGCAGTGCGAGAACAGGACATAGATCCACAGAGAGGGGGAGAAGGAAGGGTCCCCCAGAGAGGAGCTAGTCCAGTCCTAGGAAGGGCCAGGAGCTGTGGCGGGTAGGTCTGTCTCCTCCCCACCCACCCAGGAGGGAGCACCCCCAACCAACGCTCCGGCCCTCCCGGCCCTCCCAGCCCTTTGCCCTTGCCCTCACCGGTTCAACTGGAAGGCTGGAGCCCCCTTGGGCTGGGGCATCCCAGGCCGGGGTCCCCCTCGGGGCTCCTCATGGTCAGGGGTAGGGGAAGGCGAGTCCCCGAAGGCCCCCAGCACAGTGACCCCCGCTGGGGACAGGTCTGTCAGTGGCTGCTGGCTCTCCTCCTGCCTTAGGGCACCTTGCTGCCCAGAGGGCCTGCGTCGCTTCTGGCTTCGGTCCCAACTGGTGCACCAGAAAGAAAGAGGTTCTCTCACACACTTAAGAAGCCCCCATCCTGGGCCTGCAGTGCTGGCCACCCCCACCCTCCCTCAGACACCCCGACATCCTACAGCAGAAAAACTGGCCTCTTAACAGTTCCCTACATCAAATCTCTGGAGACCAAGTGTCCATAAAGCTACTTTCCCTACCCGCCCCCCCCCCTGGGGGGGGCTCAGGGATGTAAACCCTCCAGACCTGGTCCAGGTCCACAGAATCAGTACCTCCTCCCCACCAACACAGAGTCCCGCAGAATTGCTCCCTCCCCCATGTGTACCCAGAAGACCCATTTCTCTCTTCAGCAGGCGCCTGGCAGGTTTAGTTCTAGTTCAAAATCAGCTAATGACCTGGACACCTGAGTCTAATGATTCTCTCAGTAAAGTGTGAAGGACTGAGCGACCCATTATTAAATGCATACAAAGAGCTCTGGACTTTCTCCCTTCCCCCCCCCAGGCAGCCCCAGGAAGGAGCTGTGCAGAACAGGTCAGTTTTCTCTGTCTTGGAGGAAATGCCCACCAAGGCATCCCTTGCTAGCCCCCAGTGCACTTAAGTCCCCTGCCTCCCATTATCCTTGTATTTCCCTGGGAAAAGTAATTTGCCCTGATTTCTGTCTCCCCAACCCCAAATTCTTACCACTTTTTCCCAAGGTCTTCCTTGCCGTAGCCCACCACTTCCTATCCCACATCCAGCAAAAACACTGCCCTTGCTCCTGCCCTCCTTCCAGCCAAACGTTGCTAAACATCTGGTCCCCATCTGCCAGCACCCTCCTCCTTGCAGCTTACCAGAACTTGAAGATGATGCCAGTGGCCACGAGAACAATAATGATGGAGATGGTAATTGTGACATAGAGCTGGGGGTCCACACCTGATTGGGGTGGGGAGAAAGTTTTAGGGAGGCCTGAAGTGGTAGGGGCCAAGAGGGGGTGGGGGTGGGATTAGGCTTCAGGTTTAGTTAAACTTAGAGAGTGTTGCCATTCGAATCCACATTGTCCAATTCTTTCTGCTTTCCTGGACTCCCCCCCCCCCCCCTTTATTCTTATCATCCGCTTTCCCTGGAGTTTTCAGTTCCTTTCCTCCACGTTCCCAAATCTGTATGCATGTGACGAGGAGGAGGCTGCAAGGTCAGAGAGAACCCCTCTCTCTGCACAGACACTAAGGGGTAGGAATGTCCATCTGTGTCCTAGCCCCACCCCCAAACTACTGGCCCTATCTTGGCATTCCCTGAGCTGAGATGTCACCCTGAAGGCCCTTGTCCTCCACGGTGTTCTTCTGCATGGAATACTCCCACTTCATTTTCAAGGTCCAGCTCCAATGTCAATTCTTGGAAGGTGTCCTGATCCCCAGGCAAAAGTAATCTCTCCCTTCCCTCTTTTCCCAAAAACATGCTGTGTATGCTTCTATTAGAGCACTTATTACATTGACTCATCCCTGAGTGTTTACACATCTGTCTTCTCCAGTGGACCTGAGCTCCTCCAGGGCTCAGATGGCAGTTCATCTCTGCCTCCTGTGCCGGCACCGTGCCTGACACGTTTGTGGGAAGAACTAACAGACAAGGACTCTGTCGCCGCCCTTAGAACTTTCAACCAGCCTCCCCACCCCTCATCCCCCTACCAGCCTCCCCCACTCCTACTCACCTTCCCCACGGCCCCCAAAAAGGAACGGCCGCAGGGTGGCAGGTGCTTCTCCAAGGATGAGCCCATCTCCATCACCCCGCATGGAGTCTGAGTTGGGGTGTGGGGTGGCCAGCCCATGGGGGGCTGCAAAACCATAGTCCAGAGGCAGAAATCCAGGGTTGGCAGAGTTGGGGTCCCCCCCGTCCTCTCGAGACACTGTAGGGCCCCATACAATAGCCCAGGGGTACTGCGATGAGGGTGGCCCCTCCTCAAAGCCTGATGGGGTGGCAGGGGGCGCAGTGCCTGGCAGGACTTGACGACGAGATCTTGGGACCCGAGGGGATCGGCTTGGTGGGGGTGCCCGCTCCCACACGCACACATGGCGTGGGGCAGAGGGGCCTCCCCGGGCACAGGGGGGCCGGGCTGGGGCTGGTGGGGTTCGAGGGGAGGAGGAGGAACCTTGAGCAGGTGGTGGGAGGGGCAGCAACAGCAGTGGCCAGAGAGGAAGGAGGTGGGACAGCAGCAGTGCAGGCCTGCAAGAAGGGAGAGAAAGTGGGTGAGACTCAAGGCTGTCTTGGGCTTATATGTGGGGAGCACAGGCTCCTACCAGAGATCCCAGGCTGCCTCCCTCCAGCTTTCTCTGGAAAAGCAGGTGGGCCTTGGAAAGACTGGCCTCATTTCCTACCTTCCTAGGGTCTGGCCCTTGGGATCGAAGGCCCTGGGTGGACCTAGGAGGGAAGGGGCCCAGACCCCAGGAGAAGTGGCCCCCAGCCTCCCTCTGCTGTACCAAACTTACCACATCTTGGACTTCGTGTCCGAGCTCTTCCTCAGCTGTGACCCAGATTTTCAGCCTTTACTGGGGGAGAAAGGGAGGGTCGTCACATCTCAACCCTGTCCTGAGTGCTTCCCCAGCTCATTCAGCCACCAGTCCTATCCCCATTTGCCCTCTCAGGCTGCCAGCTGCCGCTTAGCATCCTTTGGGGGGGGGGGGAGGGGGAGGGGACTCAAAGAGTGGTTCCTGTCTAGCCCCCAGCCCCTTATCTACTACTGCCCAGAAATCCCGGTAACTTCCCCACCTCAGGGTCTACTCTCTCTTCTCTGGCTTCCTTCCTTCTCACTTCCTCTGCCCACAGCTCCAAGCTCTTGTTGGAGCTTAATTTAGAGCCAAGAACCTTGTGATTCCTTGAGCACCTACCACTAGGGAGGGAGTCTGAGAGTGGGGGAGGGAAGAGAAAGTCAATCTGAGCGAGTGTGTGAATGTGTGCGTGGTGTGCCCAAGGGGAGCCTCCCAGCTTGCCCACCGGGCTAGGGGTCCCAAGCATTTCTCTTATGCTGGGCCCGGGAATCTGCATCTTCCGGGGAAGGAGAATAGGGGATGGAAGACCAGAAAGAAAGAAAGACAGAGGTGGGTGGGGAAAAAACTACAGAGTATAATTTTCGCTTAATGTTAAATCATCCAAATGCATAGGTGCTCTCTGAAGGGAGGTGGAGCTGAGGAGAGGCCACCCCCTCAAATGTAACTCTCCTGGGTGAAGAGTCCAGGGAGAATCTGGATGGCTGGTTTTGAGAGAGGAAGGACATGTTCTCGGAGCTGAGGGTGGTGGGTCTGGGGGGCCAGGCTCCCCAGAGTGGATGAGGATATGACACGCGGGGTCCTCTGGATTCTGCACATTAAGTACCCCCAGAGAATAAGAGGGGAATATGATGGGAGATTCTGGGGAAGGGAAAGGGGGAGCGGCCGGGGGTGGGGGGAAGAGGTGAAGGGGTAAGAGGCTGAGAGAGGGAGGGGTGGTTAAGAGTGAGGAGAGGAGAAAGGTGAAGAGGAAGCCGGCACAGCGCACAGGGGGAGGGAGAGTAATCAGTCCCGAAAGAGAACGGACTGGGAAGGAGGTGGGCACAGAAGACGGGAAGCTTGGAGGATGCTAAAGGAAGAACAATATAAGAATACAGGTGAGAGAGGGAAACCGGGAGGGTGAAGGGGTCGCAGGATCAGGGGAAGAAGAGGGAAGGGCAGGAGGACAGGGAAGGAAAGGTCCAGGCAGAATGGGAAGTGTAAAGAGTGGAAGGGGAAGAGAGAAAAGGGGTGGAGAAGACCAGGCACGGGGAGAAAAGAAATGGAAAAAGGAGAGAACATAATACCGAGGACAGAATGAGAAGAGGAAGGGATGGGGGACGAAACACGGAGCAGCAAAGATGGAGGAGTTGGAAATTGTTTCTTCAAATGTAAAGGGATATGGAGCTATGGAAAGAGATAGCCTTCAGCCTGATGGGCTGAAGGGAGAGAGGGACGGGAAGGGAAGGGAGCAGGAGGGAGGGAAGGAGGGAGGAAGGAGGTTAGAGCGAACCAGTGAAGCGAAGAAGGGCTGAAGGGGACATCTGTGGCCAGCTGACTCCAGGACTCACTTGCCTCTCTGCCTTGTGCATCCCCCCCACTCAAAACCAACGTCAACTCCAATCCCCGAGCCCCGCACCCTCTTAGCCACCCCCTCCAGGAAGCCCGCAGTCCCTAGCTTGGCGCGCCACCCCCACCCTCTCTTCGATTCTCACCGACCTGTTGTGCGCAGGAGACGAGCTGGGGGTGGGGCGGGAGCCTTGGGGTGGGGGAACTGGGCCCCATCCCCAGGGCTGCCCCGGGCCCACCCCTCCCACGGGCCCACGCTCCCCGGACAGGCTGGAAAGCGGCGAGAGTGGGGGGAAGGCGAGGACCGGGAGGTCAGCGAACGGACTCCGAGGGAGGGAGCGCCGAGCGCAGGGAACCCGAGGCAGGAGGATGCACAGAGCCGAGGGCTGAGCCGGAGGCGGGATGGAGGCAGCCGCGGGGACGCTGACCGCTGCGCCAGGAGGGCAGGATGGAGTCGGGACCAGCGGAGGGATGGAGAGCTCGGAGGGGAAGGCGCGCCTAGGGGTTGGCTGCTCGAGCCCGGGCGAAGGACCGCGCCGGCAGGGGTGGGGGGCGGAGGGCGCCGAGTGGGGAAGGGCAGGGCCAGGCTCCCGCGGGCGGGGGTGGGGGGGGGGGGTCCCTCTCGCTCACCTGCATGCCTGGCGCGGCGGCGCGACAGCTGCGGGCGCTCGGGGCTGCGCGGGGCTGGGGGGTCGAGAGGGCTTGTGGGGCACGGGGCATGGTCGGGGGGTTTGGCCGGCAGCCGGGGCGCTGGAGAGGGTTGGGGGGGGTGGGGTGGGCGCCCGGGGCGCGGGGCGGCGGCGGCGGCGGCGGCGGCGGGAGATGCTCGGCTCGGCTCGGCTCGGCTCGGCTCGGCTCGGGCTGCGCTCGGCTCGGCTGGGCTCGGCGCGGCAGCTCCGAGAGCACGGTCTCCGCCTCTCCCCCTCCCGCGGTGGGCCCCGCACCGTTTAACCCTCCTGCTGCCGTGCCGCAGGAGTGCGCCCAGCTGGGTCCCAGGTGGAGGGTTGGAGAGGGCAGCGGAGGATGACCGCCAGTCTGATCCCTTGGGTTATGGTGGCGGGCTTCTCCACCCCTTGCACCCAACTCCGTGGACATCCATGTTCATCCCCGTCGGCGTCTGAGATTCTGAGTCACCTAAGGCTCTGCGTCCCTAACCGCGTCTCGGTCCCTGGTGGAGATGGCAGAGCTCTGGGGATCAAGGTGGGGCTGAGGGTGGTGGTGAAGACCTCGAACCATCCTTGGATTATCCCAAGGCTTGATCCCCCATTCCACTCCGGTCCTGTTTACAATGTATTCTCTCCGAGGCAACGCGAATGCTATTTAAAATAAGTAGATCGAGTTGCATTACTCAGCTTTTTTAGCACTCAGATTATCCAGATTCCCTATTGTGACTTACAAGGCCCTATATGACCTGTCCACTAGTTTGCTTTCTGATTTCCTCTCCTAACTCTCCTTATGCCCTAGCCACGTTGAACCTGATCTATGTTCCTAGAACTAGAGGATCTTAACCTGCCACTGGGCCTTGGCACTTATGTTCCCTTTGCCTGGAATGTTTTCCCCTGGCTTTTCACAATGACTCACTCTTTTCATTAAAATTTCACTGAGATCCAATGTCACCTCCTCTGAGAGGCCTTCCCTAGCCTCTCTATCAAAAGTAGCTTCCCCTCTGACTCTATCCTACCCCATCCCTCTCTACCATGTTTTATTCTGATTGTACTCCTAGGATGCCACGCTCTCCTACTTTCCTTCCAACCTCACTGGCTTTCCCTTCCCCAGTCTTCTGCTCGACCTCTAAATGTTAGTGCTTGCTAGGGCTCAGTCCTTGGCTCTCTTCTCTTTCCACATTCTCTGTCCAGTGATGTCATCCAGTCCCAGGCCTTAAATACTATGTAAATGTCAGCGAGTCCTAAATTTATATCCAAAGCTCCAGACTCATTTACCCAACAGCCTGCTTGACATCTCCACTTGGACGTCTAATAGCCATGTGAAACTAATGTGGCTAAAATAAATGTCTTGAAGTCTTCCCCTGCCAATCCATTGCTCTCCGTGTGACCCATGCTGGGACATGGCAACTAGTTGTTCAGGCTGAAAATCCAGGAAACATCTTTCCCCACCTTTCCCTTTTCTCACTGATTCTTGCCCTGTATCTAATTCACCTGCAAGTTCTGCAAGGTGAGCTCTGCATACAAAATATATCCTGAATCCCTCCACTTCTCTCCTTCTATGTTACTTCCATCCTGGTTCAAGCCATCGTCGCTCATCTGGAAGAGGGCAATAGCTTCTTAGCTGGCCCCTTGGTTCTGCCCTTGCCCTTTACAAACTAGTCTTCACAATATCTAGTAATATTTTTATAATCTAAATCATATCATGCTCTTTCCTGCTTAAAATATTTGAGTGGCTTTTCATTGTACTTGGAATAAATCTGAACTCATTGTTAGGAGAGGCCCTCTAACCTGTACTCCTCCTCCGTGTTCAAACAATGCTCCTGCCAGATCAGATTTCTTGATGTTTTAGAACATCTGAAATCATTTCCTCAGCACCCCAGCACTTTTGACTCTCTCTTCCTGAAAACCTTTGCCCACCCCTCATGCTCTTCACCTGGTTGGCTCCCTCTTGTTATTCAGTCACTTTATTTCATCAATATGATTTTTTTCCTTTTTAAAAAATTTTATTTTAGAGAGAGAGAGCGTGCACACAATCAGGGGGTAGGGCAGAGGGAGAGAGAGAGAAAGAATCCCAAGCAGGCTCCTTGCTTAGCACAGAGCCCAATGTGGGGTTTGATCCCATGACCCTGGGATCATGATCTGAGCCAAAATCAAGAGTTGGTCGCTTAACCAACTGAGCCACCGAGGCACCCCTATTTCATCAATATGTTTCCAACTCATCACTCTCTGAAATGATCTTATATTTGTTTACTGTTCATTGCCTCCCCCCACCCCTACCAGCCATACACTAGAGAACAAAGATCTCATTTGGCTAGTTCACCCTGTATCCTACCTCAGAGTCTGGCACATAGTAGATGTTCAATATTTATTGCTTAGTAAATTTTACCTGGGACCCCTGCCCACTCTGAATTCTTCATTCTCTTCTCTGCTCTCCTCTTGCCTTTCCTCTCTGTCTGCCTGCCATCCCTGATCTCTGCCCTGTGCTGAGTGCTTTAGGTTGAGTCTCTGCTCACACCCACACTCCTCCAGATTCTTGCCCTCCATCGTCTGCATTATTACTGTCATTAGCCTGGCACTCCCGCCTCCCGGAAGGAAGCCTGCTGTTCTGACCAGCATCTGCAGCGGTTGCCCTCCTGTTTGTCTGTCCCTGACAGCCCTTCATTCCGTGGTCAGAAACAGCAGTGAGTGAGCCACCCTCCTAGTGTTTCCCTGTGGTCAGGGAAAAACAGTACACAGTGAATGTGAATCAGACTATGTGAGGCAGGGTGTGCAAATCATGCCATATCCTGGGCCCCACTAAGCCCCATAGCCTGAGGATATGCTGTAAGAGGACTCATTAAATGATGGGTGTGGGTGAAATTTATCAAGTCAGTATTCACTACCCGTGTAAGTGCTTTTCACACCGAGGACTTTGGATCATTATCAATTATTTCTAGTATTCTTTTTATTTTTGAAGTTTATTTCTCTATTGAGAGAGAGAGAGAATGAGTGGGGAGGGGCAGAGAGAGAGGGAAAGAGAGAATCCTAAGTAGGCTCCACACTGTCAAAGGGATCTATCTCATGAACTGTGAGATCATGACCTGAGCTAAAATCAAGAGTCCGATACTTAACTGACTGAGCCACCCCGGTGCCCCATATTTCTACTATTCTTGATTCTTTCCTTCTTTTGACGACTCTTTTTGGAACACCTACTACGTGCTGGGCACTGTGCTGCTGGCTGGAGACACAGTGGAGAGCAAGAACAAAGTCACCACTGTCTTCATGGAACTTAGAATCTAGTGAAGGAGACAATGAAATACAGAGTGATAAATGTGTCTTCAGATGAGTTTGAGAACCTTCCCGCACTCCACAATCTATAAATTCTTTCCCTGTGTCTGCCTCTGCTGGTATCTTTATCATTATCTCTGTGCTCATTGGGGTTTCCCAGGATTTCTCAGGGTAAATTTCTGTCTGTTTCCTGTCCTCAAATGTCCAACGCCCTTCTGAACTCTTCCCACTCCCAGCTGATGATCTTGCTTGCTGTTTCTCTGAGAAAATAGAAGCAGACAGAAGAGAACTCTTCCTCACCCCCACCCCTGCCTCCACATCCTAGCCCACGTCTCCTTCTGGGTGAGGGGAGGTCTCAGGCCTCTCAACCACCCAAAGTCTTCACTCCAGTGGCTCTCCTCCCTCTCCTTGGCATCACTGTCCTTTCTACTTGATTATCGCAGCAGCATGTAAGCGTATTGTAATTTATTACAGCTGAAAACAAGCCCTCCTTAGCTCCACCTTCCCCTTCCGTGTCTGCCCTTCTCTGTTTCCCTTTATAGCAAAGCATCTCAGAAGATGGTCTCTATTCATCATCTCTTCTCCTCCCAGTCCTTCTCTTTCTCTTTTACTAACTTAAATTCAACTACTTAATTTTTGCAACTTATTATTTTGAGTGGGTAATACACTCACATGTGCAAGAGAAGTTTTCAATGTATAAAATATTGTATAGGGGCGCCTGGGTGGCGCAGTCGGTTGGGCGTCCGACTTCAGCCAGGTCACGATCTCGCGGTCCGTGAGTTCGAGCCCCGCGTCAGGCTCTGGGCTGATGGCTCAGAGCCTGGAGCCTGTTTCCAATTCTGTGTCTCCCTCTCTCTCTGCCCCTCCCCCGTTCATGCTCTGTCTCTCTCTGTCCCAAAAATAAATAAAAATGTTGAAAAAAAAATTAAAAAAAAATATATTGTATAGTGAGAGTTCTCATTCTTTCCCCCACCCACCATCTTTCCAGTTCCCAACCCTGCCTTCAGTGTGACGAATTTCTATGCATTCTTTCAGTTTCTGCATGCACAAGCAAATAGTAATATAAATTCTTATTCCCCTGTGTGTTTTACATAAAAATCGGCATACTGTGTATACTATTCTACATCTTTCCTTTTTTTTTTTTAAGTTCATTTATTTATTTTGTGAGGCAGGGGGATAGAAAGAGAGAGAGTGCTGGGGAGAGGCAGAGAGAAGGAGAGAGATAATCCCAAGCAGGCTCCACACTGTGAGTACAGAGCCCAACTCAGGGCTCGAACCCATGAACCATGAGACCATGACCTGAGCCGAAATCAAGAGTTGGATGCTTAACCAAATGAGCCACCCAGACGCCCCTACACCTTTTCTTTTTGACTCTTACTGGTTTGTAGGAGTTCTTTATCTATTATGGCTACAAATCTTTTGTCAGCTTTATATATTGCAAATATCTTCTCTTTTGTGAGATATTTGTGACCTGTCCTTTACTTTTTTCATGATGTATCTTGATTATCAGAAGTTCTTCATTTTAATATAGGCATATTCATCAACCTTTAATTTATGATTATGCTTTTTGTATCTTATATAAAAAAATCACTCTACCCTCCTGGTCAGAAAAATATTTTCTTACATATTCTTCAAAAGATTTTAAACTTTTGCTCTTTATACTTAAGTCCTAAGTCTACCTAGAATTGATTTTCTGTAATGGATTTTTATGACAATCTATTTTGCATTTTTTGATATGGAAAATCAATTATCCCAATTTTATTTACTAAATAGTCCCTCCCTTCTGCCTGATCTGCTTTGCTAACTCTGTTATGTATCAAAGTTCTATATCTACTTGGATCTGTTTCTGGACACTATTCTGTTTCATTAGTCAACTTTTTAAAACCTGCACCAATAGCACACTGTCCTACAGCTTTAAAATAAACCTAGATATCTCCTAGAGTAAATGCCACCTTGCCAATACACTCTTTGGGGGGAATATTTTGCCATTTCTTGGCCATTGCTGTATTTGAGAATCAACTTGTCAAGTTCCACAGGATTTTGATTGGAATTGCACTGAATCCAAAGTCCAATTTGAGTCTGACATCTTTTGGATACTGAAATTTCCTATCATGCATTTGGGATATCTTTTCCTTTATTTAGGTCCTTAATGTCTTTCAATGATATTGTGTCATTTTCTGCATACAGATTATGCACATCTTTGGTTTTATTTATTCCTAGGCACGTCATTGCTTTTGTGTTATGGTAAATGGTATCTTTAAGATGACATTTCAAATTGGTTTTTGATGGTAAATAGAAATGCAATTGATTTTCAGTATTGGTTTTAGAGTCAACCACTTTGATAAGCTCTCTCTGCTGTATAATTTTTCTATAGACTTTTTAAATTTTCTACAAAGACAATCATGTCATCTGCAAATGACGGCAGTTTGCTTTTTCCTTTCTGATACTATGCCTATAATTTCCTTTTCTTGTGCTGGCCAGGATCTTTAGTACAATGTTGAATACAAGCAGTGATAGCTGGCATCTTCCTTTTGTTCCCGGTTTTAAAAGAAATGCTTCCAATGTTTTCCCAGTAAGAATAGTGTTTTCTGTGTGTTTTTTAAAAATAACTTTTATCAAGTTAAGGAAAAATCCCTTTTATTCCTAGTTTGCTAAGAGTTTTGTCCTGTATGGGTGTTGAATTAAATGCTCTTTAAAGCTCATTTTTATTGTGAAATGTGACACACGTAAAGACAAATGCAACAAAAATAAATATAAAATATATTGAGTACTTACAAAGGGAAAACTTACAGAGGAAATACTCCTGTGACTACCATCCAGGCTAACTAAAAAACCTTACCGGTGTTCAAAAAGGACTTGTGTGTTCCTGCTTGCTCATACATCATTCCCTCCTCGCCATAGGTAAGCAGTATTCTGACTTTTACGGCAATTACTTCCTTGCTTTTCCTCATATGTGTGTACATTCCTTAACTATATAGTTTCTTTTGTCTGCTTTTGAAGATATATGTATAAAACTGTATGTATTTGTTATGTATGTAGAAGTGGAATTAATGCATCATAGGGCATCTTCCACTTTATTAAATAATGCTAACCAGTTTTCCACAGTCGTTTAACCACTTGTACTCTCATTAACTATATATGAGAATTGCTTTTACTCTGGATTCTTGTCAACATTTGATTTTTTCAGACTTCAATTTTAGCTATTTTTGTTCATACAGTGATATTTCATTATGGCTTTAATTTGCATTGCCTGGTTACAAATGAAGGGGAGCAACTTTTCATGTTTGTTGACCTTGTGGATTACCTCTTGTGAAGTTGTAGTTTAAATCTTTAGTTCATGCTTATAATTTCTGTTGTTAGGAAGTTTTTTCCTATTAATTTGTAATATTTCCTATTAACTTATATACATCCTGGATACATCCTTTGTTAGTTATATATGTTATAAATACTTCTTTCTGTTCTGGGACCTGTCTTTTGGTAAACAGATGTTCTTGATTTTTTTTAATCATAGGCTTAAACATTCTTTTTAAAATATTTTTTATTCTAGAGAGAAAAAAAGAGAGAGAGAGAGGATGAGCAGGGGAGAGGGGACAGAACGAGAGAGAGAATCCCAACCAAGCTCCATACTCAGTTCAGAACCCAGTCAGGGGGGCGGCTGGGTGGCTCAGTCGGTTAAGCGTCCGACTTCGGCTCAGGTCACGATCTCGCGGTATGTGAGTTCGAGCCCCGCGTCGGGCTCTGTGCGGACTGCTCAGAGCCTGGAGCCTGTTTCAGATTCTGTGTCTCCCTCTCTCTCTGACCCTCCCCCGTTCATGCTCTGTCTCTCTCTGTCTCAAAAATAAATAAAAACGTTAAAAAAAATTAAAAAAAATAAAAAAAATAAAAAAAAAGAGAACCCAGCCAGGGCTTGATCCCACAATGTTGGGATCATGACCAGAGCCAAAATTAAAAGTTGGATACCCAGCTGACTAGGCCACCCAGGGGCTCCTGTTCTTGGTTTTAATGTAGTAAAATTGATCAATCTTTTTCTTCATAGTTAGTGTATTTGAGTCTTAAGAAATACTTCCCTACTCCGAATTCATGAATATATTCTATATTATCTTCTGCAAGGTATTGATTGATTGATTGATTTATAGTTTACTTATTTATTGATGGGGAGGGATAGAGAGAGGGGGAGAGAGAGAATCCCAAGAAGGTTCTGCACTGTCAGTGTGGAGCCTGACACGGGGTTCAATCTCACAAACTGTGATATCAAGACCTCAGCTGAAATCAAAAGTTGGATGCTTAACTAACTGAGCCACCCAGGCACCTCCATTCTTTTGAAGTTTCTACATATGCTATCACGTTTTAATATTTTCTAAAAATGGCAATGGCTTTGCTTCTTTTTTATCCCATCCTTTATCCTTTTTTCCCTTGTCTTAGTGCTGTGGTTAGGATCCCCATTACAAGACTGAATAGAATTAGTGATACCAGGGATTCCTTTATCAGATTAACAAGTTCTCTTTGGGTTTTCTAAAATACCTTTTTAAGTAGGTTTCACACCCAGCACAGAGCCCAGTGCTGGCCAAAGTCATGACCCTGAGATCAAGGCCTGAGTTGAGATCAAGAGTCAGATGTTTGTTGATACTACCCAAAGCAATCTACATATTCAATGCAATCCCTATCAAAATAACACCAACATTTTTCTCAGAGCTAGAGCAAACAATCCTAAAATTTGTACGGAATCAGAAAAGACCCCGAATAGCCAAAGCAATCCTGGAAAAGAAAACCAAAGCTGGAAGCATCACAATTCCGGACTTCAAGCTGTATTACAAAGCTATAATCATCAAGACTGTGTGGTACTGGCACAAAAACAGACACTCAGATCAATGGAACAGAATAGAGAACCCAGAAATGGACCCAGAAACGTATAGCCAACTAATCTTTGGCAAAGCATGAAAGAATATCCAATGGAAAAAAAGGCAGTCTCTTCAGCAAATGGTGTTGGGAAAACTAGACAGCAACATGCAGAAGAATGGACCTGGACCACTTTCTTACACCATACACAAAAATAAACTCAAAATGGATGAAAGACCTAAATATAAGACAGGAAGCCATCAAAATCCTAGAGAAGAAAATAGGCAAAAACCTCTTTGACCTTGGCTGCAACAACTTCTTACTTGAATGTCTCTGGGGGCAAAGGAAACAAAAGCAAAAATGAACTATTGGGACTTCATCAAGATAAAAAGCTTCTGCACAGTGAAGGAAGCAACCAGCAAACCTAAAAGGCAACCTATGGAATGGGACAAGATATTTGCAAATGACATATCAGATAAAGGGTTAGTATCCAAAATCTATAAAGATCTTATCAAACTCAACACCTAAAAAACAAATAATCCAGTGAAGAAATGGGCAAAAGACATAAACAGACATTTTTCCAAAAAAGACATCCAGATGGCTAACACACACTTTAAAAAATGCTCAACATCACCCATCATCGGGGAAATAAAAATCAAAACCACAGTGAGATACCACCTCACACCTGTCAGAATGGCTAAAATCAACAACTCAGGTAACAACAGATGTTGGCAAGGATGCAGAGAAAAAGAAACCCTTTTTCACTGCTGGTGGGAATGCAAACTGGTGCAGTCACTCTGGAAAACAGTCTGAAGATTCCTCAAAAAATTAAAAATAGAACGACGCTATGACCCGGTAATTGCACTACTAGGTATTTATTGAAAGGATGCAGGACTGCTGTTTCGAAGGGCACATGGACCCCAATGTTTATAGCAGCGCTAATGACAATAGCCGAAGTATGGAAAGAGCCCAAATGTCCATCAACTGATGAATGGATAAAGAAGTTGTGGTATATATATACCATGGAATATTACTCAGAGATAAAAAAAAAAAAAAAGAATGAAACCTTACCATTTGCAATAATGTGGATGGAACTAGAGTGAATTATGCTAAGCAAAATAAGTTAGAGGAAGACAAATATCATATGATTTCACTCACATGTGGAATTTAAGATACAAAACAGATGAACATAAGGGAAGGGAAGTAAAAATAATATAAAAACAGAGAAGGAGATAAACCATAAAAGACTCTTAAATACAGAGAACAAACTGAAGGTTGCTAGTGGTGGAGTTGGGTGGACTGATGGGATAAATGGTTGAGGGGCATTAAGGAGGACAATTGTTGGGATGAGCACTGGGTATTATATGTAAGTGATGAATCACTAAATTCTACTCCTGAAATCATTATTATGTTATTATGTTATGTTATTATTATGATACATTATTATGTATCATTATGTTAACTAACTTGGATTAAAAAAAAAAGTCTGACATTTAACTGACTGAGCCACCCAGGTGCCCCTCTAAAAAATTTTTTTATCAAAAATGCATGTTGATTTCATCACATGCTTTTTCTGTATTTATTGGGATGATTGTGTGATTTATTCCTTTAAGGTACTAATATGATGAATAGAATGAGTGTATTTTCTAGTATTAAGCTACCCTTGAATTCTTGACATAAATTCAAGTTAGTCTTGGTGTATTATCTTTTAGCACATTGCTGGATTCAGTTTGCTAGTGTTTTATTGAAGATTTTTGTGTCTCTATTAATAAATGAAATTGGCCTATATAATTTTCCTTTCTAATATTGCCCTTTTCTGGTTTGGTTATGAAAGCAATTCTGGTCCCATATAATGAGTTGAGGAGAGTCCTTTCTTTTCCTATTTTCTGCAAAATTTATATAAGATTAATGTGATCTGCACTTTGGCAGTTTGGTGCTACTTGCCTGTATGATGTTGTTCTTAACTCTTTCTTTTTCTTTCACACCTCACATCTAATCTATTTGCAAATTCTCTTTATTCGAGCTTTAAATTAAATTCCAAATCCAACTACTTCTCACCTCCACTGCTACCACCCTCATCTAACCCACAGCCATCTCTCACTTGGGTAATTACTGTGGACTCCAGACTGGACTCATTGTTTCTGTCCATGCAGCCATCATACTAAAAAAGAAAATTTTTGAAAAGTGATCTCTACACCCAGTGTGGGGCTCAAGCTCATGACCCCGGGATCAAGAATCACACATTTCATTGACTGAGCCAGCCAGGTGCCCCACAGCCTTCCTATTTTAAATATACGGGTAAGAACCTGTTACTCATCTGCTCAAATCTTCCACTGGCTGCTCATCTCACTCAGAGTAAGCACCAAAGTCCTTACAATGATCCACAAGGCCTGATAAGAGCTAGTCACCTTGTTCTCTCTCTGACCTCATCCCCTAAGTCTCTCCCCTTGCTCACTCTGCTCTAACCACAGAGGCCCCCTTGATGTTCCTCAAACACATCAAGGATGTTCTCATCTCGAGCCTTTATATTTGTAGTTGGCTCTACCTGGAATATCGTCCCCATAGAAATCCCCAGGACTTGCTCCTTTGTCTTCTTTTAACATCTCTGCTCCATTGTCACCTTATCGGAGAGGTCTTTTCTTTCTACAATATATAAAATAGTGGGGCACCATCAACTCTTGATTTCGGCTCAGGTCATGATCTCATGGTCATGGGATCAAGCCCTTCGTCAGGCTCCACACTGAGTGTGGATCCTGCTTAAGATTCTGTCTCTCTCAGGGTGCCTGGGTGGCTCAGTCGGTTAAGCGTCTGACTTCAGCTTAGGTCACCATCTCACAGTTTGTGGGTTCGAGCCCTGCATCGGGCTCTGTGCTGGCAGCTCACAGCCTGGAGCCTGCTTCAGATTCTGTGTCTCCCTCTCTCTCTGCCTTTCCCCCGCTCACACTCTGTCTCTCTCTCTCAAAAATAAATAAACATAAAAAATAAAAAAAAAAAAGATTCTCTCTCTCCTTCTGCCCCCCCCCACTCACATGTGCACACTCTCTCTAAAATAAACTACAATTTAAAAATAAATAAATAAAATACCAAATGTCTCCTACATTCTCCCTACCCCTCTCCTTGCTTTATTCTTCTTCATAATATTTATTACCTCCTGACCATTAATGTACATATGTATGTACTACCTGAGTCTCAACACAAGAATGTAAATACCAAGAATGTAAGTACCAAGGTATTTTATCTATATGCCTAGTAGCTAGAACAATGCCTGGCTATAAGAGGTGCTCAATGTATAACCTTTTGAATCAACGATGAATATATTATTATGTGTCTGACTACTTGGTGTCAGTCAGCTTCTCTAGCTTTATTTCAGTGCATTTTGTTTTCCATCCTTAACATTAAAAACAGAGCACAGCCCCTCCCCCCATTGACCTTGTACATAACTGTCAGTAACAAGTGAATGCATGGTTACTTTGTAGGCTTTGCTTAAATTTCATTAGCTCCCATTTTCTTGTTGGAGATCTTTATTTTTCTGCCCTTATCCTCTTTCCTCATCTCTATTCCTTTGTTTTCTTTTTTTTTTTAAGATTAAAAAAAATTATTTGTTTTTAACATTTATTTATTTTTGAGACAGAGAGAGACAGAGCATGAATGGGGAGGGTCAGAGAGAGAGGGAGACACAGAATCCGAAACAGGCTCCAAGCTCTGAGCGGTCAGCACAGAGCCCGATGCGGGGCTTGAACTCAGGGACCGGACCGTGAGATCATGACCTGAGCTGAAGTCGGACGCTTAACCGACTGAGCCACCCAGGCGCCCCTCTTTTTTTTTTAAGATTTTTAAAAAATGTTTATTTATTTTTGAGACCGAGAGAGATCAGGAGAGGGACAGAGAGAGAGGGAGACAGAGGATCCAAAGCAGGCTCCGTGCTGACAGCAGAGAGGCCAATGTGGGGCTTGAACCCACAAACCACGAGCTCATGACCTGAGCCAAAGTCAGATACTTAACTGAGTCACTCAGGCGCCCAAGGACTAGATCTCAGATTATCTCTGTCTCTCTCTTCCCTCCTTCCTTTCTGCTTTTTCTTTTCTTCCTTTCTTTCTTTCTTTCTTTCTTTCTTTCTTTCTTTCTTTCTTGATTTTATTTTATTATTTTTTTCAATAATCTCCACACCCAACATAGGGCTCAAACTCACAGTCCTGAGATCAAGAGTCACAGGCTCCACTAACTAAGCCAGCCAGGCAACCCTTTTTCTTCTCTTTCTTAACACAGTGTCAAAATCAGACAAACTTGCATTTGGATCTCAGCTAATTATACTGACCTTCAATAAATTATTTAACTTCTGTGACCCTCAGTGTCCCCACAGGTTAACTAAGATATTGATATGCACCTCAAAGGGTTGTTGTAAAGATTGAATAACAACAGCAACAACACCCTACAGCTAACATCATACTTAGTGGTAAGAAACTAGAAGCTTTCTCATTAAGATCAAGTACAAGGCAAGGAAGTCCCTTCTCACCACTCTTCAACATTGCACTGGAAATCCTTGCTAATGTAATAAGATAATAAATAAATAAATGAATAAATAAATAAATAAAAATTTTAAAAAATATAAAAGGTATATAGATTGGGAACAAAAACATAAAACTGTCTTTGTTTACGGAGGACATAATCATTCATGTAGGAAATCTGAAAAAATTGATTTAAAAAAATTCTCCTAAAAAAAACCCAAAACTCTCTTGGAACTAATAAGCAAGTATAGCAAGTTTTGGGGTCCCTGGCTGGCTCAGTGGGTGGAGTGTATGGTTCTTGATCTCAGGGATGTAAGTTCGAGCCCCAAGTTGGGTGTAGAGATTACTTAAAAATAAAATAAAATCTTAAAAACAAACAAATAAACAAACGAAAAACAGAAGTCAATTGCTTTCCTATATACCAACAATGAACAAGTGGAATTTGTAATTTAAAACAACAACATTCACATTAGCACCCCCAAAAGTGAAATACTTAGGTATACATCTAACAAAATGTACATAAGATCTATCTGAGAAAAACTATAAAACTCTGATGAACAAAACCAAAGAAGAATTAAATAAATGGAAAGATAATCCATCTTTATGGATACGAAGAATCAATATTATCAAAATATCAGTTCTTCTCATCTTGACCTATAGAGTCAATGCAATCCCAATCCCAGAAAGTTATCTTAAGGATATTAACTGAGGCAAAAGACCCAGAATAGCCTATACAATACTGAAGGGGAAAAACAAAGTTAGGAAACTGAAACTATCTGATTTCAGGGCTAACTATAAAACTATGGTAATCAAGGGGTACCTGGATGGCTCAGTTGGTTAAGTATCGACTTCAGCCCAGGTCACGATCTCGTGGTTTGTGGGATCACACCCTGCATTGGGCTCTGTGCTGACAGCTCGGAACCTGGAGCCTACTTTGGATTCTGTGTTTCCCTCTCTCTGCCCTTCTCAAGCTCTATCTCTCTCTCAAAAATAAATAAACATTAAAAAAAATTTAAAGCTATAAAAATCAAGACAGTGTAGTATTGGTGAAAAAATAGACAACTAGATCAGTGTACCAGAATAGAGAGCCCAGAAATAGACCTGTATAAATATAGTCAAGTAACCCTTGACAAAAAAAGCAGAAGCAATACAATGGATCAAAGATAATCTCTTCACTTTTGGTGACTGTGAAGATGGGGAGATCCTGGCCTGGCCAAGGATGTTGGATCTCATTGTACTCCTAACTCTTCGACCTTTGTCTGAAGGCCCTCAATAAAATGGTTTGATCCTCTCCCCTTAAAAAAAGATAGTCTCTTCAACAAATGATGCTGGAACACTGTATTATTCACATGAAGAAAGAAAGAAAGAAAGAAAGAAAGAAAGAAAGAAAGAAACAAAGAAACAAAGAAACAAAGAAAGAAACAAAGAAATTTAGACACAAGGGTTTATACCCTTGGCAAAATTAACTCAAAATGGGTCACAGACCTAAATGCAAAATGCAAAACTACAAAACTCCTGGAAGATAAAAGGAAAAACTTAGATGACCTTGAGTATGTTAATGCCTTTTTAGATACAACACCAATGACACAATCCATGAAAGAAATAATTATAAGCTGGACTTAATTAATATAAAAAAACTTCTGTTCTGCAATAGACCAACTAGAGAAGAGAATTAGAAGACAAGCCACAGACTAGTCGATAATATTTGCAAAAGACACAGCTGATAAAAGATTGGTAGCCAAAATATACAAAAACTCAACAAACAAGAAGGGGAGCCCTGGGTGGCTCAGTTAAGCGCTCGACTCTTGGTTTCAGCTCAGGTCAGGATCTTATAGTTCGTAAGTTTGAGCCCTGTGTCAGGCTCTGTGTTGTCAGTGAGGAGCCTGCTTGGGATTCTCTCTGTCTCCCTCTCTCTGAACCACCTCCCTCTTTCTCAAAATAAATAAATAAACTTTAAAAAAAAAAAAAAAAAACTCAATTGGGGCCCCTGGGTGGCTCAGTCGGTTAAGCGTCTGACTTTGGCTCAGGTCATGATCTCGCCATTCATGAGTTCAAGCCCCATGTCAGTCTCTGTGCTGACAGCTCGGGGCCCAGATCCTGCTTAGGATTCTGTGTCTCCTTCTGTCTATGCCACTCCCCCACTTGTGCTCTCTCTCTCAAAAGAAAATAAACGTTAAAAAAATTAAAAACAAACAAAAAAACCCCAAAAAACTCAATGAACAAGAAAACAAACAACCCAATTAAAAAATGGGCCAAAGACCTTAACCGATACTCTATTAAAGACATCCAGGGGCGCCTGGGTGGCGCAGTCGGTTAAGCGTCCGACTTCAGCCAGGTCACGATCTCGCGGTCCGTGAGTTCGAGCCCCGCGCCAGGCTCTGGGCTGATGGCTCGGAGCCTGGAGCCTGTTTCCGATTCTGTGTCTCCCTCTCTCTCTGCCCCTCCCCCGTTCATGCTCTGTCTCTCTCTGTCCCAAAAATAAATAAAATTTGTTAAAAAAAAAAAAAAAAATTAAAAAAAAAAAAAAAAAAAAAAAAAAGACATCCAGAAGGCAAGTAAGTATATGAAAGGATGTTCCACATCATATGTCATCAGGGAAATGCAAATTAAAACAACAAGATACCGCTACATATCTAGTAGAAGGGCCAAAACCTGGAACACTGACAATACCAAAGTTTGGCCAGCATGTGGAGCAAAAGAAACTTTCATGCATTGCTGATGAGTACAGCCATTTTGGAAGACAGTTTGGTGGTTTCTTACAAAACTAAATATACTCTTACCATATGATCAAGTGATCATGCTCCTTGATGTTTACTCAAAGGAACAGAGAACTTTGTCTATACCAAAACCTGCACATAGATGTTTATAGCAGTCTTATTCATAATTGCCAAAACTTGGAACAGACAAGAAGTCTTTCAGTAAGTAAATAGATAAACTGTAGTACATCCAGACAATGGAATACTAGTGGTGCTAAAAAGAAATGAGCTATTAAGCCATGAAAAGATAGGGAGGAATGTTAAAGTGCAAAAAGCCAATATGAGAAGGCCACATATGGTATGGTATGTTTTCCAATCTATGACATTCCGGAAAAGGCAAAACTGTGGAGACAATGAAAAAAGATCAGTAGTTGCCAGGGGTCCAGGGTGGGGAGCGATGAACAGGTAGGGCACAGAGAATTTTTCAGGGAGTGAAAATACTCTGTATGATATTATAATTATGGATATATGTCATTATTCATTATCCAAATCTACTGAATGTACATCACCAAGACTGAACCCTTAGATAAGCTATGGACTTTGGATGATTATGATGTGGTCAATATAGATTCATCCTTGGTAAAAAAAAAAAAAATGTACCGTTTTGGTGAGTAATGTTGTTAATGGGGAGGTTAGGCATATGTGGGAGCAGGACTTATTATGAGGAATCTTTGTACTTTACTCTCAATTTTATTGTAAACCAAAAGCTAAAAATAAAGTATTAAAAATTTTTTAAAAATTATTTTAAGTAGGCTCCATACCAACATGGGGTTTGAACTCACAATCCTGACATCAAGAGTCACACGCTCTACTAACTGAGCCAGCCAGGTGCCCCTAAAAAATAAAGTCTTGGAGTGACTGGGTGGCTCAGTTGGTTGAGTGTCCAACTCTTGATTTGGGCTGT
Source organism: Panthera onca (assembly GCF_046562875.1). Classification (NCBI taxonomy): domain Eukaryota; kingdom Metazoa; phylum Chordata; class Mammalia; order Carnivora; family Felidae; genus Panthera; species Panthera onca. Next base: position 41,262,087 of record NC_138345.1, read on the forward strand.
GGTTATGATCCCAGGGTTGTGGGACGGAGTCCTATGTCAGGTTCTGTGCTGGACCCTGCTTGGGATTCTCTCTCTCTCTCTCTCTCTGCCCCTCTCCCCCACTCTCTAAAATTAAAAAAAAAAAAAAAAGTCTGAAAGTTGAACAAATAAGTAAAGACATGGCACATAATAGAACATATGTGGACTCTTGTTCTTTCCTCATATTTTTCTTTTTCCTTCCCTCTTCAAACAATTTTTTAGTGGCTTATTTACTTATTTTTTGAAACAGAGACAGACAGTGTGAGCGGGGTAGGGGCAGAGAGAGAGGGAGACACAGAATTCAAAGCAGGCTCTAGGCTCTGAGCTGTCAGCACAGAGCCCAATGCAGGTCTTGAACCTATGAACCATGAGATCATGACTTGAGCCGAAATCGGATGCTTAACCAACTGAGCCACCTAGGTGCCCCTTTCCTTTCCTCTTTAAGTTGGTAAGATTGGACTCCTTAATTCTTTGGTTCTTTCAAACTTTGGATATTTTGGTATGCTTTTGATTCCTTTTCCTCACTTTTGTGTCATCTCTTCCCTTATTTTCTTCTCTTTCTCCTCTGCCTCTTCCTCCTCCTTTTTTGATCCTTTCTCTCTCCCTGCCCCTCATCTCCTTACTCTGGTTCTGCTTCTCATTTGCTATCATAAACCAAGCCATGTGGACCATAAACTTTGAGTTTGAAGTCCCTTCAGCTCCAGCAGTCTAACAGTCCTGTGATACTCCCTTCATTTATGTTCTCTTCCCACCCCCCCCCCCACTTTCTTCTCATTTCATTGCTTATAAATTGCTTAACTTCCCTGGGCCTCAGCTTTTCCATCTGGAAAATTGAAACAATAATAGATTGTTATCAATATCAAATGAATTAAGTAAAGCTCTTAGTTCAGCGCCTAACACAAAGGCCTCTGAGATGTCATTAACTTTGTTCTCATTTGACCTTCTGCAAGCAAGCCTGGTATGAAATTTAAACACTATAGAAATGTTAGTTGTTTATTATTTTCCCTAAAGTATCATGGTGACATGGAAGAATGGTCTAGGCTTGAAGAAACCTGAGTTTCAGGCAAATCTCTAAATTCTTATAAGCCTCAGTTTCCTTATCTGTAAAATGAGAATAATAACAGATGCCTTCCTTCCACCTAGAGGTATTTCCTCTCTGAAGAATTAAAAGATGTAATGCACAGCAAAGCATCACTCTACCATGATAAACGGTGTCCTGGAGTCACACTAGGGATGCGGTATGAGGATTCAATGAGATAAGATACCTGACCAACAGTAACCACTCAATACACGTTATCTATTATTATTTCCTTTACTTTTTCCACTTCTTTCCTCTTGCTTCTCAAAAAAAAAAGAAAAAAAAAGTGGTTAAAATAGCCAGGTGATCCTTGCTGCTAAACTTCTATCATTGATTCTTGTCTCCTTCCCATCTCCTCCTCATTTCTCTCTCCCGCAACGCCTCCCCCTTTCCCTTCTCCCTCTCTCTTTCCCGTTACAGCTTTCCTGTCCCTCAGGCACAGTGTGCAGCCCCGCGGATCTCCAGATTTCAGGCAGCTTAGATCTGACACATAGCCACCCGGTACCTGCTGGAGACCAGGGGTTCCCTCTACATTTAGCGTCTGGCGCTCGCCCAACAATAAAGTTTTATTGAAACAGGACAGGAAAAAAGGCGCCCGTCATTCTCCTCAACATCCAATCAGAGAGTAGAATGACTGGCGCTCGCAGGAGCTTCAGCCGGCGGAAGGCAGGGGAGGGGCATGTCCCGCCCTAAACCGGTCTCTTAAGAGCGGAAGTACGACCCGGAAGCCAGCCATAGAGTTTAGTGGCCAGAGCGACTCTGCAGGGAGGTGGCAGGAAAGGCTCAGAACAGCTGCCGGAGGTGACGGAGCAGCGGCCCCGCCCGGTGTGCTGGAAGACGAAGCTTCCAGGTAGCGGCCGGCCCGCAGAGTCTGACCCAGGGTACGACTGGGCAATCGGCGTGAGCCTGCGGTCCCTGGGCGGCCTCTTTAAGGGAGGGGGCGGAGCCACGCGGAAGGATCCTGAGGGTGAGGTCACGTGGTTGGGGGCACTTGCGGGGCACCAAGGAAATTTGAGGGACTGCTGTTATTGGGGTGTACACCATGTAACGCCCCTTCCCCCACTACATCCTGTTCCTAGGGGGTTCAATGGGGTGCACGTGGTGGGGCTTGGGATTGGCCCAGGGATGGGGGAGGGGGCGTGGCAACCCTGTCTCAGTCAGGTTTCCATCAAAGTGGCCAATTGTAGGATTCCTAGATCCGAGTTTTAAACTACTCCACCTCTGTTTCCTCATTTGCAGAAGTGACTCAGTGCGTCTGCAATCCAGCCCCTGACCCCAGTGCTTCTCGTCCTCTCAGTGTTCAGGGACCTCCAGCTTCACATCCTCTTTCCTTGCAGCTCCAGATATCCTGAGCCCAGGTCCCCCCAGCTCAGTGCAGCCATGAGTGCCGAGGTGAAGGTGACAGGGCAGAACCAGGAGCAATTTCTGCTCCTGGCCAAGTCAGCCAAGGGGGCAGCGCTGGCCACACTCATCCACCAGGTGCTGGAGGCTCCTGGTGTCTACGTGTTTGGGGAACTGCTGGATATGCCTAATGTTAGAGAGGTGGGTTCCTGACCTGGATAGCCCACAGGGAGGCTTGGGTCTAAGTTTGAATTTGAGAATGGGTGGGCAGGACTCACTGGCAACCCCATAACCATTCAGTTGAATTAGAATATGATGATGATTAGTTAGCAGCTGGCATAAATAAGTAGGCAGGTAAACCTCTTAGTTCCCTTTGGTGATGAGTGATCTGTAAAACCCAGTATTTTTCATTTTTAAGCAAAAGAACATGTGGTTCAGAAAAGGAGACCTGATTCCAGCCTGTCTCCACCAATGTAGTAGCGCTTAATAAAATCATGTCACCTTGATCAGGTCATTTTTACTTTAGGACCTCAGTTTTCTCTTTTAAAATTGGAGTGGACACTGCCCTTCACTGTTAATTATAGAAATCAGGTGAGATTATGGGAAGTATAAAGTCCAGTACAAATGGAAGGAACGAACATGAAACTGACATGCCCTCCTCTCCCCACTTTGTCCCCTTTGCTAATTCACTTAAGTGAGGTAAATGTCTAGAAGTGTTAGAAGGTGTCTTTTCCCCAGAGATGTGTGGCAAGATGCTAGGAACAGAGCAGAGAGAACTATTCACACGGAAGAGGCAGGGTTAAGAGTTAAAGTCTAGAGTGGGTGGATCACAAAAATGTTTGACGTTAGCCCAAGTCCTGAGATGCTATGGCATTGGTATATGGGCAAACTGTGTTAAGTTTTTGAGAGCCAGTGATTGACTGAGTCAATGGATTTAACCTTTTGGGACCACTCTGGTATGGAGAAACTGGCTTTCTCTCCCTGCTTTCCTAGGCCGTGGAACTAAAGAGGGTCCATTAAGGTGAAGAAAAAGAAGTATTTATTGGGTGTTTGTTTATCTCTCTGCTAGTCATCTGGGAATACCAGAGAAATACAAGACACAGTGCAGACACAGTGCTTATTACTCTTCTAAAACTTATATTCCAGTTGCAGAGATAAGATAAATGGATATAGATGTGTAAATTATTTATTTAGCAAGTATTTATTGAGAGCCAAACACACGCATAGCTCTTCTAGATCTAAGTGGGATACCAGGGACTGGTAAGGGACCTAAGCGGGATACCAGGGACTGGTAATCTTACTGAAAAGAAGGATATTCTTAGGTAACAGCCTAAATTAAGTGCCAGTATGAGTGATCAGTGATAGGAGAGGAGATCTGGGTGCGCTGACCTGGGTGATGAAAGTCTCCTGGGTGCAGCAGGTCTGACACAGAGGCCACAAATTCCAGCACCTGCTGAGGCCATGCAGCTGTCAGAGATGAGTAAGGCTAATGCAGGAGTGTTGGGTGAATTAGAAAGTACAGCAGACTGCCTAAAGGATATTCAGATTCGGAAATATGAAACACACCCTAAGGACCAGAACACTCTGTGTGTGTGTGTGTGTGTGTGTGTGTGTGTGTGTGTGTGTGTGTGTATACATGTACATGCATGTGCACGTGCTGCTGAACACTTGTTTTCAATTCAGAATTTAGGGTAGGAATTGAAGATGTTTGGAGGAAGAGGGCCTGGTGAATTTGGAGAATAGTGTAAACAAAGGCCGTGAGGTAGAAATGAGGCCTTCCCGTAGGGAGAGTGATCAGAGAGGCAGAGAGGTCCTCTCGGTGAGCTGGGAGAGATGATGGGAGAGGGGCCAGATGGGGCCAGAAAGTGGAATTCAAAACAGGGTAAGGCTGGGAGGCTGGGGAGAGGCCCATCCTGTCACATCTTCCTTCCTATTCCTGCAGCTGGCTGAGAGTGACTTCGCTTCCACATTCCGGCTGCTCACAGTGTTTGCTTATGGGACATATGCTGATTACTTAGGTAACCGGAGGGCTAGAGCTCTGGCGTCGTGGAGGTGGGAGAAGGGCAATTTCTCTCTCTTTTTTTTAAATGTTTATTTATTTTTGAGACCGCGCACAAGCATCCTTGTGTGAGTGGGGGACGGGCAGAGAGAGAGAGAGACAGAGACAGAGCATCCAAGCAAGCTCTGAGCTGTCAGCGTGGAGCCCAGTGTGGGGCCTGAATTCACAAACTGTGAGGTCACGACCTGAGCCGAAGTCGGATGCTTAATTGACTGAGCCACCCAGGTGCCCCCAGAAGGGCAATTTCTCAAAGAACTTAGAAGGAATTGCTGGGATACCCTCCTGGGGTACATAGGTCAAGGTTAAGACTTGAATTGGCATGGAAAACTAAAAAAAAAAAAAAGAAGGCAAAGGAAGAGGCTAGGGCTTCCCACAAAAGCGTAATCTGAACTTCCTACACTTTCTCCTTTTTTCGTAGCTGAAGCCCGGAATCTTCCCCCACTCACAGAGGCTCAGAAGAATAAGCTTCGACACCTATCAGTTGTCACCCTGGCTGCCAAAGTCAAGGTGAGTAAGAGTCCTGCCCCCCCCCCCCCCCGCCCCCAGTCCTGAGCCAAGAGTTATATCCCTTCACAAAGGGCCTATTTGAAGGGAATTTGCACTCAGACAGCCTATGTCCACACAGTTCTGCCTTCCCACCCCCACCCTGTCCCTCCAAGGTATGTAAACTCTACTGCCTGTAGCCTTTCAGCCTGAATATTATTCTCTTAGTTTTCTGTTTTGTTTCTGTTTTTCATTCAACACTTTTTGCCTTTTGGGTCAAAATAGCAACTGGGATGCCATTCTTTTGTTTAACAATCACCCTCCCCACTAGAGAAAGTCCCACACCAACAGCCTCAGCTTGCAGATCTGAGAACAAGACTCTCTCTTCTGGTGAAGTGCTAGGCTTCTGTTTGCTAGAAATATCTCTGCAGGTTCAGTTTTTTAAATACCCTCTCCACCTGTCTACCTTCTCCCAGTTATTATTTGATTCTCTTGTTGTTTCATGGTTTTACATAAATCACGTGTCTCTCTGTTGTGAGATGCTCTTTGGAAGGAGGTGGAGTATAAATGATGCACAGTAACTCCAGATCCCTCCCACACCACATACTCCCGTTTTGTCAGGCTTATCTGGACCAAGGTCTGTGTGCTGTCCTGAGCTGTGGCCAGAGGAGTGACACCCAGGCAGATGTCACTTTCTTCCTCTGTGGCGTGGGAGGAATAAGGTCGAAGGGGAATATAAATCTTCTATTTTATTTCTGGCTATTCTTCTCAGGATGTTATTTTTCAGGTGGCAGTGCGTTTACTTATTTTGCTTTAGAACCAGCCTTTTAGAGGAAATCATTCAGGAATAGGAGCGGAGAGTAGGTAGGGGAGCCTGGGCAGGAGGGGAAAGGAGGGAAAAATCTTGGAAGCCCTTGTCTGCTTGCAGAACTGCACAAATCCCAGCCCAACCACCCCCCCCCCCCCCCCCGCCCCTGGCCCCAGTGTATCCCATATGCAGTGTTGCTGGAGGCCCTCGCCCTGCGCAATGTGCGGCAGCTGGAAGACCTTGTCATTGAAGCTGTGTATGCCGACGTTCTCCGCGGCTCCCTGGACCAGCGCAATCAGCGGCTAGAGGTTGACTACAGCATCGGGCGGGACATCCAGCGCCAGGACCTCAGTGCCATTGCTCGGACCCTGCAGGAGTGGTGAGACCTGTGTCCTGGCCCTGTTCCTTCTCTTCTCACTCCAAGAAAGGGGGAGGGCTTCTGAAGGAGGGAGGGCTGGGCTGGGCTGGGCTGCAGCGGTGGAATCCTAGACGTTGAAGGGAAATGAGCTCATTCCTCCAAAGGCTTCTGAGGGCAGAAGGGAGCAGAGGAGGGCCTGGGAGGCAGGAGGCCAGAGGCAGTGTCCTTGATATAGTAAGTGGGGGAAGGGAGGAGGAGCGGTACTGTAACCTGCACTGTCTACAGGCCATGGGTCTCTTCCACTTCCGTTTTTCTCTTTCTGTTCTTGTCTAGCTTAAATTCATTAATATACCTTTTTTATTTTATTTTTTTTCTCCAACGTCTACCCAATTTTAAGTTCCTACTCGCATGTTACACGTTACTCCAGGCACTTCCTATGCCTCTCGTATCCGACCTGAGTGTCTCTGTGGCTCCTGGGACTCTTGTTGCCGGTGGTTTCCAGGTGCCCTGGCGAGGGTTCCTTACTCGGACAAGGGTTTGGCTGCAGGATATCCTGAGTCTGTTTTTCACGAGTGCGTGATCACCGCTGCCTTCCACTGACACTTCTTCGTTCCTGATCCTCGCAGGTGTGTGGGCTGTGAGGTGGTGCTGTCAGGCATTGAGGAGCAGGTGAGCCGTGCCAACCAACACAAGGAGCAGCAGCTAGGCCTGAAGCAACAGATCGAGAGCGAGGTGAGCAGGCAGGGGATCAGGACGGACCCAGGCTCCTCCAGCCTGGGCCAGTCGTCCTGTGCAGGGGGGTTTGCACCGTGGCTGTAGCAGATAGACAAGACAGGCAGGGACTGTCAGATTCTGGAACTTCCCTCACTGTTCCCCATTTCTTTTCATCCTGGCAGGTCGCCAACCTTAAAAAAACCATTAAAGTTACAACAGCAGCAGCCGCCGCGGCTACCTCTCAGGACCCTGAGCAACACCTGACTGAGCTGAGGGAACCTGCTCCTGGCACCAACCAGCGCCAGCCCAGCAAGAAAGCCTCAAAGGGCAAGGGGTGAGCCACTGTGGCAGGAACCACTTGCTTCTGGGGTGCCCTGCTTTTACTTTAGAGACCTAGCTGTCTTCAGCCCTTCAGTCATTTGCATGGGGGTAGGATATGGGGGGAGCCCTCAGGCGTTAGGGGATTCCCTGCAGCCTTTCTCTCTCTCTTCCCCTTGCCAGGCTCCGAGGGAGTGCCAAGATTTGGTCCAAGTCGAACTGAAAGGACTGTCATTTCTTCCCTGGGGATGTGGGGTCCCAGCTTCCTGCCTGTCCCTTAGGAGTCCTCAGAGAGCCTTCCTGTGCCCCTGGCCAGCTGATAATCCTAGGTTCATGACCCTTAACCTCCCTCTCCTCTCCGTGACCCCCAAGCATATATCACACCTTCTCTAGGGAGGAGGCAAGTACAAGTCATGATTTTGTTGGTACTTTTGCTTTATGTGGCTTTCTTATGTGTCTCATTGTCTCCTTCCACCTCCCTGCTGTACTCTCCCCCTATTTCTTTAATGGGGGGGGGGAGGGCAGCAACATCTCTCCCTGTTTCTTATATATCATTGAGTAGGTGGGACTGCTTCTCCAGCATAACCCACATGTGTTTCTTCTGGTACCTCTCCACCCCTGCATGCTTAATGCCCAGTTTGTACTCCTTACCCCCAGCCTATTTGGGCAGCATCTGAAGAGCCATAGGGCTCCCACCTTTATTCCCACCCGGAGAATTCTGGGAGCCAGTCTGCCATTCTAGGAGTCACTGGACACTTTCATCCTAGAATCCTGTCACACTACAGTTTTTTCCTTTCCTCTCTCCTCCGCTTGGGTCCTGGGAATGCTGCTGCTTCAATGACCCCAGAGCCTAAGAAGGGCAGCTGTCTCTTGAGATCTTGAGAGATGGTTCTTTCTTAGCCCTGGTTATCTTCGAAAGCCTGATGGCAATCCTGGAAGGATTTATACTTCCTTTTGTGAGTTTGGTGGGGAAGGGAAGGGGATATAGATTGTATAAAAAAAAAAAAAAGTATATATACATATATCTATATATAACATGAAACAGAAATAAATCTATGAGAAGTCTATCTACAAACATGTCCTGAAATGGGTATCTTTTGTCTTTGGTATTCATGGTTGGGAAGAAGGTTCATCGTCAGTCCCCTCTAAAGCAAAGTACTGGAAGAAGAAGAGAACCAGATACTATGTGCTGAGTCCTGGCCTAGGAGCCGAGAGTCCTAGATCTTGAGTTGTATGATGGGACAAATTGCTCAGTAACCCAGCACTCAGTCAGAAGCAGTTGGATACTTAGCACCAACATGTGATAAGTGCTGGAGATGCAAAATGACAGTCACTGCCCCTTCTTTCAAGGAGCTTGAGTTCAGCCTGTTGCCTTCCTTCTTATAGACTTATACAGGGGGGAGTTGATAATAACCTTCAGGTTTTGCATCAGAACCACACAGAACTCTGAGATCTTAGTAGGAAGCAGCAGGCTCCTGTCTGCTGTCCAAGGCAGAACTTGCTGTGCTGGGAGGATTGGTCTCCTCCGTCTAGTGTAGTGCTGTGCACTCTTTAGAATTGGGAACTCTGGTGTAAGGGACAAGTCCCCTCCTCCCACTTGCACGTGAAGCAATTGCCTCCTGAGGGTCCCACTATTGACTGAGCTGCTTTCCAGAGGTTGTGTTATTCTCTAGGCGGAGATTTAGGATAGACCACTCTTCACTGGTGCTAAAGGTCTCAGTCATAGAATTAGAAAGTGGAGTGAGATCCTGAGGTTTTGATTAAAAGTGGACTGGGTGAGGGGCGCCTCGGTGGCTCAATCAGTTAATCATTTGACTTTGGTTCAGGTCATGATCTCATCATGGCTTGTGAGTTCAAGTCCCGTGTTGGGCTCTGTACTGACAGCCCAGAGCCTGGAGCCTGCTTCAGTTTCTGTGTCTTCCTCTCTCTCTGCCCCTCCCCCTCTTGCACGTGCTCTTTCTCTCTCAAAAATAAATGAGCATTTAAAAAAGAATTTTTTTAAAAATAAACTCCTTCTTCCTCCCACACCCTCCAATGTGTAGAAGTTGCTAATTAATGGCACTTTGAACCTGTCCCCCCACCTCTGCCCCTGCCCCAACTTTTCACTTGAACTTAGTATCTTGGGTTTTTTTGTAAGCTACTTCCAGCAAATGGCTCTATTAGTTCCCTGACCTCTCTTAGTGCCAGCCTTCAGTGGGTGGCTCCAAAGTCTACTGTGGGCTGAGCTGGGACTCCTTGCTTAACACCCAAAGCAGGAGGGGAACCATTCACATTCAAAAGGACATGCAAATGAAGTTTGTGTTTGACTTACAAAGACAGGGCCCTTGGCTACCAAAGCATGAAGATGGGGCAACAGATTATTTGGGGGCTCAGTTTTTGACCGTGAAGTTTGGTTCAGGATTTAAGGATCCTACGTATATAATCAAGCACAAGGCACCAGGAAAATTTCCAACCAAGACTCTTACCACCACTGGCATACTCTCATACTAATCCCTAATGTACAGCAGTCTTAGGTGATCTTTAGGGCTGGCCCACTATGGTAAAAGGAGGAAGAAGACTTGCCTTTATGAGAATTCAGAGTTCATGCATATGAAAAGGTGACACTTAAAAGATTAAACCAAAGTCTCTGACGCTAAAAACAGCAATTGGACTAGTGTACATCTTTATGCACAAGAAGAGCAAAGACAACGTCTATAGTCAGTATTCATGAAATCCTTTTGAAGAAAGATTAGAAATTCTCCATTTAGATGTGTCTTCCAACATGTTTGGGAGCTTAGAGGGGCAGTCTAGGCAGTGTATTAAGTTATCTAACATTGTGTAACAAATTACTCTAAAATTTAGTGGCTTAAAACAATGCACATTTTTTAAATCTTTCCTGTTTCTGTGATTCAGGAATCTGGGCACACTATTTCCTGCCTTAGGGTCCTTCATAAGGCTGTAATCAAAGTGTTAGGTGGCGCCATATCACCTCAAAGTTCCAATGGGAAAGACCTGCTTCCAGCCACACTCTTGATTGTCAGCAGGATTTACTACCACCTAGGTGGCCAGACTGAGGACCTCCTTTCCGGTCTGTTGGTCAGAGGCACCCCAGATAGCCCTCTCCATCAGAGCAAGAGCCAGAGAGACCACATCAGGAAAGCGGAATCAGTCTTGTAACTTAATCACGGAAGAGGTATCTCATTACTTCTAGTCACCAGGTCCAGTCTAGTGACCGTCAGAAGTCAGGGATCATTGGAAGCCATATTGGAATTTTCCTACTACAGGCAATGTTTCTGTGGGCCACCAGCATCAGAAACATCAGGGGAGTTCTTGAAAATGCATATTCCTGGAGCCTCCTCCCACTTCAGTTCCTACTGAATTTGAATCTCCAGGATGTGGACTGGAAATATCCCTTCACTGCCCTCTTTGACTCCACTCTGAGCTGTGAAGTCCCGTTTATATAAGCAGATTTACCCAGATCAGTGCCAACTTGGATCAGCTGAAAAGGTTTTTACTGCAGGGCCTTGGAGGACAGGTAAGTAGGCCCAAGGTCACCATCTGGAAGAGAAGGATGTGCAAAGGTGAAACTTCAAGTACAGGACAAGAGAGAAGACTTGTCCTTTGAGGTTCTTAAGTATATGATGATATAATTAAAAGTGTGATAAGTGCTAAGAAGTATAGAGTGACATGACAGCATTTAACATAGGGATCTACACCTAACCTGGGGTCAGGAAAGCCTTCAAGGATGTGATCTTTCCACTGAAACTAGAAGCCCATGCGGCAGTTAGCCTGACAAAGGGAGGGAGGATAGTGGGATGAAGACCTGGAGGCAGAAAGGTTCCATCCTGTGACCTACTGCCTCTCCCCAATTAAATAATTTGGGAAATGGGGCAGGGAATATAATTCTATTCTTTTACTTAAATGTTCATTTGTCTATTCAATGAATTGGCAAATATATCTTGGCTGAAAAATCTGAAATAGAATAAGCCACAGTGGGGGCACCTGCGTGGCTCACTCGGTTAAGCGTCCGACTTCAGCCTAGGTCATGATCTCACCGTTCCTGAGTTTGAGCCCTGCATCGGGCTCTGTGCTGACAGCTCAGAGCCTGGAGCCTGTTTGAGATTCTGTGTCTCCCTTTCTCTCTCTACCCCTCCCTCACTCACACTCTGTCTCTCTCAAAAATAGACATTAAAAAAAATTTAGAATAAACCGCGATGTGTATGTTATACCTCTTGGCTTTGGGGTTTGGGGTGATTTTTGTTTTTTTGCCTGTCTCTGTTTTCCAATCTTTTTATGATATTTGCTAATAATTATAAAGACATATTTATTAAGTGCTTAGTCAAGCACTATTCTAAATGCTTTATGTATATAAACTCATTTACACAACCTACTGAGGTTTGTGCCATTATTTTCTTCTAAAGATGACAAAAGAGGTACAGGGAGGTTATGTAATTTGCTCGAGATTACACACATCATAAGTGGAGAAGGCATACCCTCTGCCCATCACTCCCATGTTCCGGGACAGAACGCATGGGACAGCTATCTGAGATTTCAGAGAAGTAAATGGTAGGGAGGAAGGAACCAGAATTTGAAGTTCCATGAAAACAGTGGTGAGCTTACCATCCCCTCCCCCTAACTCCATTATCACCCAGAATGCACTAAAAGGCCTCCCCAAACCTGGAAGTGTACATCAGGTATGAACTGAAAGAGTTCCTCTTGGAGCCTTCTGTTGCAGGTCTGAGGAGCAGGAAAGGGACTTCTAAGGGTCCGAGATGGGGAAATCCGTTGCTTTTCTTTTTTCCTTCTCTTCCCCCATTAGCCCCAGGCAGTACCATGGTGGTGTAGTTATAGTAGCACAATGACAGCAACAGTGACTGCGCAGGCACTGAAAACTGAGGGAGAACTCCTTTGACCACACAAGCTGTGGTCCCAAGAGTGTGAATCAAATCCCTCTGCTTTTTTCTTTCTTTGTTCTCTTGATGCTTAGCCCAGACATATAGTGGGAAATGCTCAGCAAAGTAGAGAAGTTAAAGCCCCAGTTTTTTGGGGCAAAGGATTGGGAAAAGAAGAATGAGAGAATCAGAGTGTCAGATCACAGAGAGGAGGGAAATCGAGAGTCCCATAGAGTTGTGTGTGAACTCTTGGGCTCACCTCAAAGCTGCACAAGCATGGATCTGACCTTCAACATCTTACCAAAGCTTTATGAAACGAGCTACAGGGTGGACCACTGTCTAGGTCTGACTGACCACTGGGTGGCACACATAAAGGACTGATCTAGATAGCACCACAAACAAAGTTAAACTGACATCAGAACCACAATACAAAGAAGGTAGGTGGCTGCTTGAACCAAACCTGGTCGATAGACTGGTAAAATAAAAAACACTCTCACTAGGATTTTAATAGGATCTAGGGGCTCAAAACGATATTCAAAATATCCAGGATACAACATAAAATTACTCAGCCTACAAAGTACTCTCCAGGGAAAAGACAACCAACCCCAAGATGACAGAAATGTTGGAATTTAAAGCAAAGACTTCAAAGCAGTTAGTATAACTATACTGGAAGAAGAAATGCTTTTGAAATAAATGGAAAGATAGAAAGTTTTAGCAAAGAAATAGAAGACATAAGGAAGAACCAAGTGGAACTTTTAGAAGTGAAAAATAGGAGTAACCAAAATAAAATATTCACTGGATAGCAGAATGGAGATGACTTTGAAGATAATCAATATAAATTATGCAACCTAAACAACAAACAAAAACCGGTTTAAAAAAAAAAAAAACCCACAGAACCTCAGAGTCCTGCGGGATAAGACCAAATATCTAGCATTTGTGTCAACAGAGTCCCAAAAGGTGAGGAGAAAAAATATGATTTAGAAAAATTATTGAAAGAATTCATGGCTAAAATGTTTGGTTCCAAATTTGGCAGAAACACACAGATTCAAGAAGCTTGGTGAACGGCAAACAGAATATACTCAAAGAAACCTATGACCGGACATAATAATCAAATTGGTGAAAATCAAAGATATAGAAAAATATCCAAAGAACATCTAGAAAAAAGAATCCATTTCATATAAGGAATCAATGACTCAGAGAACCGCAGATTTCTCATCAGAAACTATGGAATCCAGAGGGAGCTGGAACAACACTTAAAGTGCTGGAAGAAAAGTGTCAAGTCAGAATTCTATATCCAATGAAAATGTCAATCAGCAGTTATATAAAATAAAGACATTCTTAGGTGAAGGAAAGCATAAGGATTTGTCACTAGCAGAGCTGCTGTACAAGAAATGCTAAAGAAAGTTCTTCAAACAGAAGAAAAATGATAACAGGAAACTGGGGACATCAAGAAGGAGGAACAACAGAAATGGTAAATATAGATTGTCCTTTTAAGTTCTTTAACATGTCTATAATGGTTGAAAGTAAAAATTATGAAACTGTGGTGGGGTTTTCAGCATTTGTAGATGTAATACATAAGACAATTGCGACATAAAGGAGAGACAATAAAGGGACGGACCTACATAGTGGTAAAGCCTACATTTAATTTGAAGTGGTGAAGGACAAAATCTAAGTGGACTATGATAAGTGTGTATTTTATAAGCCTTAGAGCAAGGGTTAGGAAGCCATATTCCACAGGCTTGTTTTGTAAATAAAATGTTATTGGAACATAGTTACAGCTTACTCATTTACATATTGTCTCTGGCTGCTTTCACACTATAGCACCAGATGTTTTGTTTTGTTTTAATTCCAAGATAGATAACATATGTTGTATTAGTTTCAGGTGTGTAATATAGTGATTCAATAATTCCAAATGTTACCTAGTACTCATCATGACTAATGTCCTCCTTAATCCTCATCACCTATTTCATCCAGTCCCTAACCCACCTCCTCTCTGGTAACCATCAGTTTGTTCTCACTAGTTAAGAGTCTGTTTTTTGGCTTCTCTCTCTGTCTCTCTCTCTCTTCTCTTTGCTCATTTGTTTCTTAAATTCCATATATGAGTTAAATTATATGGTATTTGTCTTTCTCTAACTTATTTTGCTTAGCCTAATATTCTCTAGCTCCATGTCATTGCAAATGGAAAGATTTCATTCTTTTTATAACTGATTAATATTCCGTTGTGTATACATACAACATCTTCTTTATCCATTCATCAGTCAGTGGACTCTTTGGGCTGCTTCCATATCTTGGCTATTATAAATAATGCTACTCTAAACATAGGGCATCCTGAGGAGTGCGTCTCTTTGGGTGCGTGTATCCCTTTGAATTAGTATTCTCATATTTTGTGGGTGTATACCCAGTAGTGCAGTTACTGGCTCATAGGGTAGTTCTATTTTTAACTTTTTGAGGAATCTCCATACTGTTTTCCACAGTGGCTGCACCAGCGTATGGCACCAGAGTTGAGTGTTGCAAGAGACATTGTGTGACCTTCGAAGGCCAACATGTTTGTTATCTGGCCCTTTACAGATAACAGCTTGCCATTCCTGCCCTAGAACAACCACTTAAGAAACAAAAACAAACAAACAAAAACTAAAAGAAAAATTCAGTGAAAACAGGTTAAAGAGAAATACTAAATAATATCCAAATAAACCAAAAGAAGGCTGGAAAGTGGAGATAGCTAAATTATCAATGGAGGAGCAAACAGAAATAATAAAGTTATAGAAGTAAATCCAAACATATTAATACTTACATTAAATGTAAATAGCCTAAATATATCAATTAAAAGATTATCTAAATGGGTTTTTAAAAACCACAAAAGATCTGACTATATTCTGCCTTCAAAAAACCCATTTTAGGTATAAAATAGGTGGGTTAAAGGTAAAAGAATGGGAAGACTTACACCATGAAAATATTAATCAAAAGAAACCTGAAGTAGCTATAGTAATATCAGGCCAATTAACTTCAGAAGAAAGAAAATTACTAGATGAACATTACATAACGAAGAAAAGTTTGATTTTCCAAGAAGACATAATTCTAAATGACTTTGTGTGTAACTGCAGAGCTTCAACATACATGAAGTGAAAACTGATAGATATCAAAGAAAAAAATGGGCAGATCCACAATTATAGTTAAAAATGTCAAAACTCCTCTCCCAGTAACCAACAGAACAAATAAACAAAATTAGCAGATGTAACGAAGTATATAGAACTGAATGATGCCATCAACCAACAGGATCTAACTTAAATTTATAGAACATGTCCCCAACACAGCAGAATCACAACTTCTTTTCAAGGGTACATGGCACATTTACCAAGATAGATTATATCCTGAGTCATAAAACAAATCTCAACAAATTTAAAAGAAGTCCGATAAAGTATGCTCTCTGACCATTATGGAATTAAAATTAGAACTCAAGAACAGAAAACAGGGAAATCTCCAAACACATGGAAACTGAACAACATGCTCTTAAATAACCCATGGATCAAAAAGGATGTCCCAAGAGAAATTAGAAAATATTGTGAACTTAACAAAAAAGAAAATACAAAGTAGCAAAATATGTGGGATGTGGTTAAAGGCAATGATTATAGCATATAGAAGAAAAATTATAGCATCAAAATCTTAGAAAAGAAGAAAGGTCTCAAGTCAACAATCTATACTTCTACCTTGAGAAGGTACATGAACAGCAAAATAAACACAAAGCAAGCAGAAGGAAAACATAATAAGAGTGCAAGCAGAAGGAAAACATAATAAGAGTATCAATTAGTGAAATTGAGGGGAACCTGGCTGACTCATTCAGTAGAGTGTGCAACTTTTAATCTCAGGGTTGTGAGATCAAATCCCATATCGAGTGTGGAGATTACTTAAGAATAAAAAATCTTGGCGCACCTGGGTTGCTCAGTTGGTTGATTGTCCAACTCTTGATTTCAGCTCAGGTCATGATCTCACTGTTGTGAGATTGGTCCTATGTCAGGCTCTGTGCTGAGTGTGAAGCCTGCTGAGATTCTCTCTCTCTCTCTCTCTCAAAATTAAAAATAATTTTAATTAAAATTAAAATTAAAATAACTAAAAAATAAAAATAAATTTTAAAAAACTTAAAAAAAATTAATGAAATTGAAAACAGAAAAATAGAAAAAAATTAATGAAACCAGAGGTCAACTATTGGAAATGATCAATAAAATTGATAAACCTCTAGCCATACTGACCAAAAAAAAATTTTTTTTAATTAAAAAAAAAGAGAAGAGCCTGGCTGACTCAGTCAGTAGGGCATGTGACTCTTGATCTTAGGGTTGTGAGTTTGAGCCCCATGTTGTGTGTAGAGATTACTTAAAAATAAAATCTTTTTTTTAAGGTTTTTTGTTTTGTTTTGTTTTGTTTTGTTTTGTTTTGTTTTGCTTGAGAGAGAGTGAGAGAGTGTGTGAGCAGGGAAGGGGCAGAGAAAGAGAGAGAGGGAGAAAGAATCCCAAGCAGGCTCCACACTGTCGGCTCAGAGCTCAACGTGGGGCTCGAACTCACCAACTGTGAGATCATGACCTGAGCTGAAATCAAGAGTTGGACACTTATCAGACTGAGCCACCCAGGCACCCCAAAAATAAAATTAAAAAATTAAAAAGAGAAAAGACACAAAATACTAATATCAGGAATAAAAGGAGGGGCAATTGGCTGGCTCCGTCAGTAGAACATGTGACTCGACCTTGGGGGTTGTGAGTTCAAGCCCCACGTTGAGTGTAGAGATTACATTAAAAAAAAATCCTTAAAAAACTTAAAAATAAAAAGGAATAAAAGAGGGGATATCACTACAGTCCCCACAGACATTAAAATGTCATAAGGGAATACTACAAACAATAATACACACATAAATTCAACAATTTAAACAAAATGGACCAACTCCTTGAAAGCCACAAGCTACCAAAACTCATCCAAAAAGAAAGAGATGTAAATATGAAATGTACAGCTACAAAGCTTTTGAAAGATAACATAGGATAAAATCTTAGTTATCCAGAGTTAGGCAAAGTGTTCTTAGATATGACATCCAAAATTTGATATAAAAGAAAACAGTGGTAAGTTGGACTTCATCTCAATTACAAACTTTTGCTTTGAAAAAGAAAATGTCAAGAGGAAGAAAAGACAAGCTACAGAATTGGAGAGAATTAGTTGTGAATCCCTATTTAACAAAGGACTTCTAACCAGAATATATAAAGAACTCTGATGTCAAATAAGCACGTGAAGAGATGCTCAACATCATTAGTCTTTAGGGAAGTACAAATTAAAACTTGTAATAGACAAGATGTCTATTAGAATAAATAGAAGAATGCCTACACACTTAATAGAATGGGGTAAAATAAAATAGAAAATGACAATACTAAGTGCTGGCAAGGATGCAAAGCAACCTGGGCTCTCTCACATTGCTGTTGAGAATGCTGAAAAATGCAAAATGCTGCAGAATGGTGCGGCCACCCTGGAAAAGTTTGGCATTTTCTTATACAGTTAAATATACACCTTGGGAATTCAAGCTGGTGTAGCCACTCTGGAAAACAGTATGGAGGTTCCTCAAAAAAACTAAAAATAGAACTACCCTACGACCCAGCAATTACACTAGGCATTTATCCATGGGATACAGGTGTGCTGTTTCAAAGGGACACATGCACCCCCCATGTTTATAGCAGCACTATCGACAACAGCCAAAGTATGGAAAGAGCCCAAATGTCCATCGATGGGTGAATGGATAAAGAAGATGTGGTATTTATATACAATGGAGTATTACTCAGCCATCAAAAAGAATGAAATCTTGCCATTTGCAACTATGTGGATGGAACTGGAGGGTATTATGCTAAGTGAAATTAGTCAGAGAAAGACAAAAATCATATGACTTCACTCATATGAGGACTTTAAGAGACAAAACAGGTTAACATAAGGGAAAGGAAACAAAAATAATATAAAAACAGGGAGGGGGACAAAACAGAAGAGACTCATAAATATGGAGAACAAACTGAGGGTTACTGAAGGGCTTGTGGGAGGGGGGATGGCTAAATGGGTAAGGGGCATCAAGGAATCTACTCCTGAAATCATTTTCACTATATACTAACTAATTTGGATGTAAATTTTAAAAAATTAAAAATAAAATTAAAAAAATATATATATACACTTACCATATGACCTCACAATCCCACTCCATTTCATTCCTAAAGAAATTAAAACATGTTCACACAAAAACATGTACACAAATGTTTATGGCAGTTCTGTCCATTATTGCCCCAAACTGGAAACTGGAATGTCCTTGGACAGGTGAATGGATAAACAGACTATAAGCACACAGAATACTACTCAGCAATAAAAAGGAGTAAACTATTAATACACGCAACAGCATGAGTGAATCTCAAAGGCATTATGCTGAAAGAAAGAGCTTCTCTCATGTATGATTTCATTATATGACATTCTGGAAATGGCAGAATTATAGCAGTGGAAAACTGGTGGTTGTCAGGGTTAGGATTGGAGGAAGGGTGTGACCACAAAGGAGCAGCAGGATGGGGTTGGGGGTGATGGGACTGTTTTGATCCTGATTGTGGTGGTGCTTACACAGATCTGCATGTGTTAAAAGTCACAGAACTGTACACACACACACACATACACACACACACACACACATACACACACACACACACACACACACACACACACACACAGAGCAATTTAACTATATGTTAAAAGATACAAGATTTAGGGCACCTGGGTGTCTTAGTCAGTTGAGTGCCTGACTTGATTTCGGCTCAGGTCATGATCTCACAGTTTGGGTTGGAGCCCCACATTAGGCTCTGCACTGATAGCATGGAGCCTGCATGATTCTCTCTCTCCCTCTCTCTCCACTCCTCCCACCTCTCTCTGTCTCTCAAAATAAATAAACTTAAAACAAATACAAGATTTAAAAAACAGGCATATAGGCTACTGGTATTCATCATTTTAAGCAATGTTATTACTTGAGTAGTTTTTAAATGGTTTCTTTTTGGGCCGCCTGGGTGGCTCAGTCGGTTAGATGGCTGACTTTGACTCAGGCCATGATCTCACAGCTTGAAGGTTTGTGGGTTCAAGGCCCGTGTCAGGCTCTGTCCTGGTAGCTCAGAGCCTGGAGCCTGCTTCCGATTCTGTGTCTCCCTCTCTCTCTCTCTCTCTGCCCCTCCCCTGCTCACGCTCTGTCTCTCAAAAATAAATAAACACTAAAAATTTTTTTAAAAATTGTTTCTTTTAATGTTTATTTTTGAGACAGCATGTCCAAGCAGGGGAGGGGCAGAGAGAGAGAGGGGAGAAACAGAGGATCCGAAGCGGGCTCCATGCTGACAGAAGAGAGCCTGATGCAGGACTTGAACCTGTGAGCCACGAGATCATGACCTGAGCCACATGAGCCAAAGTCTGATGCTTAACCGACTGAGCCACACAGGTGCCCCTAATACAAAAGTTTTTAAAAATTACCAAGGAACTATTTAAAGGAACCCCATGGTGACACATTCTGTACAACCCATTAGTATCCTTTGTGTCAATCTGGATTTTGAGCCCTGGCTCTTGCAGTGCTGCTAGCTAGCTAACTGCATGGTCAACAGTCACCTCTGTTTCTTAAGCAGTGACATAGGAGCTGGGGTTTGGATGACATCTGTAATTGTTGCTAAGCTGTGTGGAATCCTCTCCAACCTCAAGATTCCGCTTCAGGAGGTCCGGGGTGGTGATGCCCATCTGCTACCAAACTTGGTAACATCCAGAGAAGGTGAGCCACAAGGTCTCTAACACTAAAAGTGTTATTTATAGCGTATCGTTATTCATAGCATATATTTAGCATATAGCATGTTATTTATAGCATATAACAAACTGGGGTTTGCTTACATTAAGGTCTATGTGAATTGGGAACCTGCTTCTGCCCTTCCCTGCCATGTTGCCTGTCAGTTGGGAATTTCACACCCGACACACACAAACCCAGGATATCTTCACTAAAGTCACCAGCAGTTTTCCAAGAATCTCTCCATCAAACCATTTCCCACCTCAGTGTGACCTTGACCTTTCCTAAGGTATTTCTGCTCCCCCCTTTTTAGAGACTCAAGTCCACCTCTAGGGCCCTATCCCATGCCCCCCTCTCCTATCTTCCAGCTCCATGTGTCCAAATGTCCTAGCTGCGGACACTCGGTTGGCCGCTTGGCTGGCGAACACTTACATCTTGGAGGTAATTCTCCAGAACCTGCAAGCCCTCCGGGTGGCAGGTGACAGCAGATGAAGAGGGTGGGAGGGATGCCGAGGGGAACTGGGGGCAGCACCCTATTCCTATGCCAAAGATAATGTCTTCAGGGAAGAAAAAAAATCCTAAAGAGCAGACAAGGGCCAAGGAACTTGGATTGCTAACTTATCCCAGGGACAGTCAGAGCAGAGCGTGGGGGTGGGGAGGGGGGTGCAGACAGGGAGGGCTGAGCCCAGAGGGAGAAGCACCACCTGCTTGTCCTTGTCTCCCTAGAGCTCCCATTTAAGGGTGGACATTGAGGATGGGAAGGCTCAAAGCTGCCAGCGCTCCCTGCCCACCCTCCAAAGCAGCTCTGCCGGCCTTCTGCATCCCAGGCCCCTCCATGTACGTCCCTCACGCCATGCCAGCTCTGTGCCCCCCACAGGCTCTCCTCAGGGATGGAGGCTAGCTGGGAGGCTGCTTGGGGGAACTGATACCCAAGGCCTTCCCTCCCCATGTCCCCAGTCCCCTGTTTTTTTCTTACCTTTTAGCACCTCCTGTGCCTAACTGTCCCTGTCTTCACCTCCCCAGCTTCCAGTGCAGCCCCACCTGGATCCCACCCCTCTAATCTGAAGACCCCAGTAATGTCTAAGGAGAGAAATAAAGACGACTTTTTTTTTTTTTTTAATCCCTATCCCAACTGGAATGGACTGGGAGAAGGAAACCTTGACCCTTGCTGCTCCGTCAGCTGTTGGGAGGCCCCATGCTCAGGACTGGGAGCATCGGGGCAGGGCAGGTATGTGGAGTATTTAAGTGGACTTGGAGTATGTGGGTTGGGAGACCTGAATACTGGGTTATTGTTGTTGATCAACTCCTGGTCCTCTGGGTGACCGGTTTGTGACTTGGGCATTGGATTGCAGAAGAAGGGAGGAAAGGGACATTGGATAAAGGGTGTCAGTAGGACCCGAGGCCCTTTGTTACCATAGGAAGGAAAACATCCCAAACTGCAAGTAGGCCTGGGTCAGAGTGGCCCAAAACATTTGCTTCTACTTGTTGGTCTGGAAAGCTGAGGACTAGAAAGGGCAGAAGATAATAATTGGGTAGCTGGCACCACAGAGGGCTGGAGGCCAGGATGATGATTTCCATGTTGTGGCTGGGAGTATTTTAGGAGTCCTGAGGATGGGCACAGAGATGAGGATCACCAGAGAGCATCAAAAGAGCAAGACAGAGGAATCAGGGAGAAATCAGTCATTTGTAACCCGTGCACTGTGTCAAATGCTTTCTGCATACTACATCACGGATTTCAGTTCTGCAGGATGGACCCATGTCTCCACTGCCATCAGCAAGCGCCTAGAAAGGCCCATTTTACAAAGTGGGAAACTGATGAGAGATTAAGAATTCTTCCCGGTCATGCTAAGTGGTGGAGCCAGGTCTTACTCATGTCAGGCTGAGTTCATAATTTCACTCCTGTAGATAGCTTAACCTCCAGCCAAATATCAGCCATGAGGAAAATAATGCGTCCAACCATGTCCTCCGGATGCTGGGGCCAAGGGCTGGGGGGATGGCTGTTGTGAATGAGGCTGGGCCCAGTTGGAGAGTTGACCAGAAATAAAATGTTGGCTTCCTTCCCGAGGGTTCCTTTCCCATTTCTGCCCCCTGGCCCTCACCCTGCAGTGGCGGACAGGTCAACAAGTGCCAGGGGGCTGGTTCTTGGGCACCTCACTAGGAGAATGTTGCTCATTAACTCCCCACAACAGATCCCTGCTGAGAACCAGTCACGGGTTCTAGGTGTAAGAAGCACTGAGTTGAAGGGTGGTCCTCACCCAAGTGCAGGAAGTAGGGGTGAAAATCAGTCCATGTGTCTGAAAGCCAGTTCCCATATGGGAGAGCTCGTGAAACACTAGGTTGACTCACCTAGATTGAAATCCGGGTAACCCTTGCCCTGCTCCAGCCCCCACTCAGAACCATACCTGTGAGTGTGGGCATTGTGAAATCCAGATTGACCAGGTTGGCCATGAACTGCAGCCTAAGATTTTACAGCTTGCCGGAAACTTCAGGGAAGTGAATAACTTGCCCAAGACCACATGGCTGGGCTGGTGGCAGAGCCGAGGACCCAGCCTCTGGGCATCCCTTACAAGTCTAGGGTTCTTTGTCCTGTGGGCTCCACGGGAGACTCACGAAAGCTGTTCCCACTCCCAGAAGAAGGACATATATGTGTTTGGACAGAGCACAGATTGACACTTGGGACTGACGGCTGTGGACGCTTTGAGTCCCATCATCTACAATTCAGCCACTCAGCCACCCGGGAGATGAATTATCTATACAGGCACCCCTCACCTTTGACAAGTTTACATTAAGCCACTTCACACGTGCAGAAGACCGGTTTGGGCTAACACAAAGAAATACAAAGGGGATTTTTGCTTTTGCCAGACAAAGTGAAAATAGCTTTCGGCAAGCTTTTGGTTTTGCAGCAAGTTGTAGAGGTGCCATATGCCCAGAGCGGCAAGAAGGCGGTCACCACGCTCCTTCCCCCAGAGCTATACTCAGCTTCTCTGCATCAGGCCTAGCTCTGAGCTGTTTGTGAGCATCCGTTTGCTCTGTGCGTCCCTTAGCAAGACGGTTTCAGAAAATTCAACGTTATTTTTTGGGTCTGGGAATGCTCAAACACTTCTCCATAGAAGTTAATAGTAATCGGTTCACTTTATGCCATTTCAGCTTCCGAAAGCTTTCACAGGAACACTCTATTTTCGGATAGCGGGGGGAGCGTGTACTTGTTTGACTTCTGAGATTCCTGGATTCTTTTGGCCACAGGGTTGGTTCCCTTGACCCTGATCATGGATCTTCACCAGCCCTATGTAATGAGATTTGGCACGTGTCCTGGAATAGGACGTCAATGCACGATCGTTGCTCTCTACTTCCTCCCTCTGCTCGTTCAGCTACTAGACAGATCCTCTTGAATCTGTTTGTTCACAGAGGACACGGGAAAGATCTTCCCTTCCCTAAGAGGAACCAGAGCCTGGAGTTGTTTTTGTGTGTGTGTGTGGTGTTTTTTAAGTAAGCTCTACGCCCAACATGGGGCTTAAACTCACAACCCTGAGATTAAGAGTCGCATGCTGTGCTGACTGAGCCAGCCAGGTGCCTGTGCTGTTTTGTTTCTTTGACTTTGATTTACCATAAACTGAGAAGAACCAAAGATTGTTATAAAGAAACCATCACCAGACCCTTACCAGCATTTACTATCATTAAGTAAGTTCCCAAGAACAGAGTGACCCATTTGGCCGAGCCAGGTCAAGCCAAGAGTCAACGTCTTGAGAAATTTGAGCACTTCATGCCCTTCCAGTACTGCTCAGGTTCCAGGTTGGTTTTCTTCTCTGGTCTCCTTCCCTGGGCTCAAATTCTCAACAACTGAGGGTGGAAGGACATTGCTGACTCCAAAGCGCCTCCCCCTCGAAGGCCTGTGCCTTCCTGCTCGGTACCACACGTATTCCCACCCACAGTCCAGGGGAGAATCTATGCCCAAGGGACAAGGGGCACCAAATTCCTCAGGCACCTAGGAGATATGCCTTACATTCTCCCTGACATGTGAAGTTACAGTAAAAGCAAGGGAGACAGCAGCCAAGGGTAAAACTGCTTGTCTTCACCCATCAGCCTAGCCCAACTGACTTCCGCTGCTGCTGCTCTGGGCTCTGACTGTCCCACTGTTGTTACCACCGAAGTACTGGGCTAGAACTCAAGTTAAGAAGGCCACACGTGGAGACAGAGGGAAGGCAAGAAGGTGACGAGAAGACAGGAGGGTTGAATTTGAACAGGGAAAAGATCAAAAGTAAAGCCAGAATCCTACTTGCTCTTTTTTCCATTCTCCTTTATTCCATAAACACCTAGTTACAAGTTGCACAAATCAAAAAATAAAGGCAGAGAAGGGTGTAGGGAAGGTTTCTGTGATGTGCAGGGAGTGGGAAGGGAGAAAGGGTTGGGAGCCAGTCCTCTCCCTCCACACACAGCCCTGGATAAGGGCTATGGCCTCTGCAGTGGGGGATCTGAGGAGGAGGTGGGCAAAGATCCAGGGCAGCTGAGGGATAGAGGAAGCCCCTAAACCCAGAGCTCACCCCAAAAGCCCCTTCGATGCATGGCGAGGGTAGAAAGGGGAAGGTGAGGAGGCTCAAAGATGGAGCAGCAAAATGAAAAATCAAGTTAGCAGATACAGGAGAAGTGGACTCATCATGGTAGGGGATTAAAGAAGGAAAAAGTAGGTAAAGGGGGCAGTGAAAGGTTCTCCCTGAGACCCCCAGGGAGAGGTGGGGGGCCAGCTTGCCTGTTAATTTAATATTAAATTGGGAGTGGGAGCTGGAGAGGAAAAAGTTATTTGGGGGATGATTTCTCAGCCTCTCACCCTGTACCTGGAAGGGAAAGAGAGAAGAGCGAGTCAAAAGACAAAATGTAAAGGCCAGGAGTTGGGTTTACTCTCCCATTCCAGTGGCAGCATTCTTCTCTTCACACCAACTAAAACTTATACCATCAAAGGCAGTAATTGCTGGGCACCTGGACTCCTTCTGCCTCATGACAAAGGAATGTGCACAGGTATGTGCCTCAACCCCCCCTCCGTGCTTGACACCTTACAATTCCTCCCCCTCAATACTTACAAGAGAGGCTGAGGGCCTAGGGCCCTCACCAGTCATAGCGGCGGGACTGTCGGGAGGGGGAGTCCTCAGGTCCCTGTATAGCCAGGCGGGGAGGCCCCTCAGCCCTTCGTCCCCCACCCCCTGAAGCCTCATGCCGTCGAAATTCCAGAGGGCGCTGCTGCCGGAATCGGGATGTCTCCCTCCGCCATTCATCATCAAATGCTGCAGCCTCACCTGAAGAGCACAGAGACCAGACGTGACATTTAAATATACAGGCTGGCTTCTGGAAGAAGAGGCAAGCATGAGCCACAGCCTTCTCAGATGAACAAATAGAGCAAAGGCTGAAACTATGTGTGGGGACATGTTGAGGGACACCAACAATTTCTTTTCTTAGTAGTCTGGGGTTCCATATGGTTCCACGAGCTAATAGCCAACAGCGATTCCAATGTGGAAGCCACCAGCAGGCCTAAGGCAGGACTACTCAAGAAGGAAATCAGGAACAGGGTAATTATGAAGTTAAGGAGCACAGTACCATGCACACAATAAGTACTTAATAAATACTTATTGACTTGAGAAAGAAAAAAACTGATCCCGACAGTTGGCCTCTCCTTGGCGAGGAGACTGCCAGGGCTTGACTTAGCCCCTAAAGCTGACAGGACAGGGCTCAAGTGAGGTCAGAATAGGTGGCCTGGAGCGCCTGGATGGCTCAGTCAGTTAGGTGTCCGACTTCGGTTCGGGTCATGATCTCACAGTTTGTGGGTTTGAGCCCCACGTTGGGCTCTGTGCTGACAGCTAGGAGCCTGGAGCCTGCTTCGGATTCTGTGTCTCCCTCTCTCTCTGCTCTTCCCCCACTCATGCTGTCTTTGTCTCTCAAAAATAAAAACGTTTAAAAAAATTAAAAAAAAAAAAAAAAAAAAAGAATAGGAGGTCTAGGAGGTCCACCCAGAACTTTGCCAAGAAATATCTACAGAGGTAAGGAGAGAAAGCTGGTTGGTGTCTCCTAGCTCACAGGAACGGGACCAGTGGCTACCGGCCCGGAAGCCAGAAGGGTGATGAGAAGAAAAGAAGGCTCACTCTCATCCAGGTTGATATAATCCTGCCGCTCCTCCTGGTCCCCTGTGCGGTGGTTTCGGGAGCGCTGAAGGATGTGAGCCCGGTCTCGGATGTGATGCCCGATGGACATCTGCTCTAGCCCACTGTCCGAGTCCCGTACGGTCCTGCGAGTCTCCCGGATCTGGGAGGAAGCAGAACACAGCACACAGCTGTCCCTTCCAAAGCCTGGCTACACCAAGCCGGGATAGACAAACCACCCCCAACCCAATCACGAAAAAAGAAGCCAGGGTTTCCGTGCGTGTCATTCAACCCTGCCTTCTCTGGGATATCAGAAGCCCTTCAACTCACCCCGCCTGGTGCCGAGCGCATCTCTGACGTCTCCTGGTAGACCTTGGGGGCACCATCACCCGTATTGGAGTAGGAGATGACAGTGGAGGATGAAAAGGTCTGGCAATTGCCTCCAGCTGTCATGTGTTCCTGTGGAGGAAAACACACAGCAGGACTGAACGGTCCCTCTGGCGAAGGGATCCCACATTTCAGCTGCCTGTTCCTGTCTGTATCTTTCTTACAAAACATGAGAAATGAGAAAACATCAGGACTCATCAGTACCCCCCAAATTCCTCTGAGTCCAACAATAAACAAGAAAGACCTTTAGAGACTGAGCCTTAATCGTATGCTTAATAAGACTACTCCTGCTGCTTCCTAGTTAGGCCACGAGAACAGATAAGGGAACCCAATGCTCTCTGGGTTCAATGACTTTATCCGGCTTGAGCCTTTCCCTAGCGCACTCTTGCCTGCCCCCGCCTCAGAGGACTCAAGAAGGTGTCGCCAGCCATCACTGAGAACAAGACTGCAAAAGCGTATGGCGCAAGAGCCTCACCATGTTCCCAATCATGTCGTTCATCATCCCAAACATGTCCATGAAGCCACCTGACTGCAGCAAAGAGATGGAAAACAGAGTCAGGAAAGCAAAGTCAGTGCTCAGATTATCTTGTTTAGGCACCCACTAGACACATGGCTACACATTCCCTTTCTCCTCTTCCCTCAAACGGAGCAACAGCTCTGTCTCTTCATTAGCATGGCCAGTACATGGAATGTTCCTCTCTGTTTCCCTTCCCACATACTGCTACCTTCCTCCTCAGTCTCTATGGCTGCTCTGATCCCATCTTCTTTCTCCTGACTGCCTTATTTCCTCCTATCTTTAAGAAGCACACCCAAGTTGGGGCGCCTGGGTGGCTCAGTCGGTTAAGCGGCCAACTTCGGCTCAGGTCACGATCTCGCGGTCCGTGAGTTCGAGCCCTGCGTCGGGCTCTGTGCTGACAGCACAGAGCCTGGAGCCTGTTTCAGATTCTGTGTCTCCCTCTCTCTCTGCCCCTCCCCTGTTCATGCTCTGTCTCTCTCTGTCTCAAAAATAAATAAACGTTAAAAAAAAAAAAAAAAAAAAAAAAAAGAAGCACACCCAAGTAAATGAATTATAACCTACAAAAAAAGGGATGGGCATGAAATAGTAAAAAACAAAAAAAAAAAAACCTCTAAAAAGCCATCTCTTGCTGGCCCTTCAACTGCGTCTCAATCCTCAGGAAGACAAACTTTGCTAGGCAATCACATTTCCCTAATAGGTATTGCTCCTAGAATGCAGGGGTCAGTAAGTGAATATCTTTAACCCACAGGACTCAGAGCACACAACAGGACCAGAGCTTTGTGAACACTATAAAAAGATTGTAGGGGCGCCTGGGTGGCTCAGTCAGTTAAGTGACAGAACTCTTGACTTCGGCTCAGGTCATGACCTCACACTTTGTGAGATGGAACCCCAGAGTCGGGCTCTGCACTGACAGCACGGAGCCTGCTTGGGATTCATCCTCTCTCTCTCTCAAAATAAATAAATCAACTTTAAAAAGATTCTAGGGTTACCCATAAAGCTATTCCAGAGAGCCACATTTGTAAATAATATCTAAGGGCCTAGAGTGTGTCTGAGATGGAAGGACACAAAGATGTTAGGACTCACCATTCCCAGCATCCCAAAGGGGGAAACAGTCCCAGCCTGCAGGAAAACACAAAGAACAAATTAGAGACCACATCCTATTCATTACAATCCCAAGCCCATGGGTCCAGCTTTTTTTCCATCCTCCTCTCAAAAGGGGATCACAAAACCCTTTTGGCAGATCCTTTCCCCCACTCCTAAAAAAAGATCATTCCACTTGCTAAGCTGGCTAAAGCGCAAGAAAGATCAAGGACTTTATTAACCACCCTCCAGGCTTCCTTTGGGTCTCAGGTATGTTGCAGCACCATTACCTGCATCCTACGGCTGGCAGGCCTGGTCCCTGGCATGTTGCCATCCGTGATGCTGAGGAAGGGGCTATATCCAAAGCCACCTGACAACATTCGGTTCATATGCTGACGGTGAATAGCAAAGGGGTCCCTGTGGAGTGAGTATACAGTGTGGATGGCAGAAGGGCCAAACAGTCAACACCCACTCCCCACCTCCCCCAGCAAAAAAGAAAAGTCATGGGGAAACAGTGGCACAGACGCCTATTTCCTCTCCATGTCTGAGCTAGAGTTGAGTATCCAGCTGGTTCCAGCCAATGCCAGCAATGGGAACCCAGATGTCTGTCTGAATCACTTAGAGACCTGAATTGGAGTAGGATGAGCGCCCTAGAACACAAGGGGGAGGGAATACTCACATCAGGAACATAGGATCCTCGGGCTCCACGTCCCTCATAAAACGGAACATCCTGATTTTAGCTCCAGGGGGCTCCACGCTGTAAAGATGTGGAGGCTCAGATACTCGGAGGTAGCCAGGTTTTTTGCACACCTGGCTCAGTGAAGGGACTCAGGACACTGTCCCTTCCAAATGCTGTAACTGAACCCCCCAAACTCCAGTGAGACCCTTCTCCAGGTGGTGGTCGACACCACCCTCACGGGAGAGAAGAGCTCTTCAAACCTCTCAAGGAGGGCCGTGGAAAATTTTTCCAAGCCTCGCAGTCTCCTGCCTCCCCCCACTCACAGCCATCCTCTTCCAAGAGCCCTGGCCAGAAGCATAGCCCCCTTCCCCGACGCCACTGTTCCAGATGCGAATCCCGAGGGCTGGCCCTCGCCCCAGCAGTGACCCCAGCCACTTGGCCCCCTTCTCACCCCGAGCCGCCTCCAGGCCTCCCCCAGGCCGGCCTCACTATCCCCACCGCGCCTGTCTGCCGCTCCCCCGGCCCGCGCCTCACCGCCGGGCGAGCCGGAGCGGTAGGCCTGGCCCTCTCCCCTCCCCGCATCCCAGACCCTGCAGCCCCGCGGGCCCGCTCCCGCCCTGGCCCCGGCTGCCCGCTCTGCTCGAGCCTCACCGGTCCCCGATTCGGGCTCAGCGGCCCATCCGGCCGGTCTCGCCTCTCGGTGCGCTGCAGAATCGGGGGTTGCGGCCCGGGACGCGGGATTGGTCCGGGCTGGTGCTCCTCGGCCTCCCGCGCCGCCTCCTCCCAAGGCTGCCACCTCCGTACCCCCCCTCGGCCCACGGAGCCCGAACCGCGGCCAGGCCCGGACGGAAGTGACGTCACGATGGGACAGCCCGCCCCGGGGCCGGGCTCGCGGAGCTCCGCCCACTGGCGGGCGAGGGGAGTGGGCTGGGGCCGGCTTCCCGGGCGGCGGAGCTTGCGGCCGCGGGGTCTTCCGGGGACCAGGGGAGGGGAGGCCTCATCGCTAACCTGGATTTGGGCTCTGTGGACTGGAAAAGGCTCCCTGCGAGGGTGTGGGGGAGGAGCAGAGGCTCCCCTTCCTCGGGAGGGACGGGGCGGGGGAGGGCGGTGCGGCACGTTCCCTCAGGGGAAGGAAGAGACCGTGGGGCAGATTCCCATGGGGAGGAGGGGCGGGCTCCCTGTGGGCGACTGGGTGGGGCGGATCCTGGGGGAAACATTAAGCAGATTTTTCTACCCGAGCGGCGTTCAGCCCAAGAGGGAGGAAGGGCGGCCGTTCTGCGGGGGAGGCGCTAGGGCCAGTCCCGTCGGGAGGAGGCGCGTTCCAAGCAGGGGCGGGGTCCTCGGAGTGACGTACAGGAGGAGGTGACAGTTCTGCCCCTGTCTAGCTCTGGCTTCGAGAACTCCGGCGGGGCCAAAGAGAATCCAGGTTGGGAGGGCTGGCCGCCAGATGGCGCTCTTCGGCCAGGCTGGAACTACAGCCCTTTGGGAACTGGCGTTGGCGAGGCTCCTGGACCCCTCAGTTACCCTGTGTGAAGGGTAGGTCTGGGCAAAGGTTGTAGTTCTGAAATCATTTAGTTTAGTGCCAGTCTCTCCCCTTTCTTTTTCTCCGACTGCTGTGTCCTCAAGAGCTCCGAGTCCTGCACTGATCTTTCTTGCCTTTAGGCAGGTAGGTTGGTAGGTCAAGGGTCTAAAGTTTGGGAGAAGAAGGGGTGGAGTGCTCCATTAACCAGGATCACCCAGGGGTGGAGCTGAAATCAGACCCAGAAGACCCAACTCCAAGGCCAAAGACTGAAACTTTGACATACTAAATGTCTTGCATAAAATCTGGCCCCACTGGAGAGAAGGGCCCTCCCCCTGGGTGTCAGGGGAATTTGGACTGTCTAGGGAGGGACTTTAAACCAGACTCTTCCAAACTCTAGCTCTCCCTGGTTCTTTACTCTGGCTGCCAGCCATATTAGTGCTGTGTGGAGGCTGACAACGTGAAACACTTGTTCCCAATATGTACTTCACTAGGGGTGAAGGAGGAGGGGGTTCCTGGTGGCTCAGAAAAAGGTACTGGGAGCAGGGCTTCTCAGTCAGGTTTTTTTGGACTTGATCATTTTTTTTTTAATTTATTTTTTGAGAGAGAGAGAGAGAGAGTGAGCAGGGGAGGGGCAGACAGAGAGGGAGACACTGAATCTGAAGCAGGCTCCAGGCTCCCAGCTGTCAGCACAGAGTCTGATGTGGGGCTTGCACTCACAAACCATGAGATCATGACCTGAGCTGAAGTCGGCTGCTTAACCGACTGAGCCACCCAGGTGCCCCTGGACTTGATCATTATTAAAGAGGGAAAAACAATAGTGGAGACAGAGGGGGACAGATAATTTAGAAGCTGGCAGACTGGCAAAACCAAAGAAAGACAAAGACAGCATAAAAGAAAATTTGTTTTTCATTGATATTTCTGGGGAAGAGACTTAGTCACATCTTTGAAGTTTATTCTCTAGATTATTTCTGGACATCCCACTCTGCAACTGCCCCTTTTCCTCTTGCCCCAAAGGCAGTTTGCATGTGATCAGTTATTCTCTCAGTGAGCATTCTGTGGCCCAGACTTATAAGTGTGGTCCCTCACCTTCCAGCCTCTCCCTTCTCATCCCATTATGTCCAACTTTCACAGAATTGGATAGGAGATCTGGCCTCCTCTTTTTTTTCTTTTTCCACTACTTGTTATTGTCTACCTACTGCTTTTTAGGTGTGTAGAAAACTTTCTCTTCTTTCTTCCAAAACAAGAATCTGATGTCCGTCATTTTTACCTTTGTCTGATTTTAAATCAGTGTATTACCTCTCCTAAGAGTATTTACAAATTACAACTTAGCTTCTAACTGTGAGACAAAGCTCCAAACCTGGGCTTTGTCTGAAGTTAAAAAGAAATTATTGAATATGTGGGGATGAAGATGGAAGCGCAAGAGCTCGTTTTCAGAGTCCCCAGAGACATACTTCATAGGCAGCCATCTACCCCAGAAATTGAAGGAATGTAATTTTATAAGTAACCTTTATGTCCCCCACAACCAGAGTTCCTGTCTCCCTTCTCCCTTGCCTTCCCTTCCCTTTCCTGTCCCTCCCTTTCCCTCCCTCTCTTTCTCTTTCCTTCTTCCCTCCCTCACACCTTCCCTCTCTCCCTCCTTTCCTTCCTTCCTTCTTTCTTTCCTTCCTTCCTTCCTTCCTTCTTCCCTTCCTTCCTTCCCTCCTTCCCTTTCCTTCCATCTCTGTCCAATGAACTCTGATGAACAGAAATTCTTCAGTCACTGGATTGTCTTCTATATGACAAGATGTAGGAGGGGTGTGGACCCTGCCAGGAGTGAGGCTTAACACAAGGAGGATAGGATTTGGGGAAGGAAGAGAAACAATGTGGTTCTCACATTCCCTGCTCTATCTGATGGAGTCAAAGTCAGGAAGTCCTTGTGAGAGTAGAGCTGGGCCAGAAAAGGAGCCCCCATTGGATTGTGAGGTCATGCATTTGGGGCAATCCCAGGACAGTTGGATATTAAGACAGAATGAGGATGGGGCAATGATGTCCGAGTCAGGGGAGGCTGGATTTCCTGCCTGAGCCAAAGCGAATGGGTGTGATTGAGTGTCGGTGTGTATGTATAGGCACATATGTATTGGGGAAGCAAGAAAAACCCTGAAAATTAGTGCTAAGGTGCCCTAGGTAGAGTAAGCTGTACTGTGAACACCAGGTCAGGGTAAGATTAAAAAGTGACTCAGGAGCATGTTTCTTAAGTCAACTTTTCAGTTTGTTTTCATATCCGTATCCACTCAGCAAATATTTATTAAATGTCTACTATGTGTCAGGGAATATTCCTGGCTCTGGAGATACAGTAGTGAGAGAAAAATAAAGCAAGGTAGACGAGGGATAGAGGAATAGGCAAGTAGCTGGGAAGTGGTGGTTGCTTTTTAGGGTGACTAGGGAAGTTCCCCCTGATGAGATGACATTTAAGCAGAGACCTAACAAGCTCAGGAATAGATGAGGTGAGTGCAGTCTGGGCAGAGGAAATAGTAAGAGCAAAGGCCCCGAGGCAGAAGAATGCTTAGTGTGTTCAAGGGACCACAAAGAAGGCAATGTGCCTAGACTGAGGAAGAGCACTATTGGATATGAGAAGATAGGAAGATAGGAAGAGCAGTAGTAAGAGACAAGGTCACAGAGAAAGAAGGAAGCCAGATAATGTGGGATTTTGTAAGACCTACAAAAGGATCACTTTGACTAATGTATGGAGAATAGACTATTGGAAGACAAATCGTCCCTGTTGGGGGACAAATAGTCCCTTTCTGGAGAAACAGACCTATTAGCATGCTGTTGCCATAATCCAGGTGAGATCTGCCGGTACCTTAGAGTAGATCAGAAACAGTGGAGGAGGAGGAGTGGTCAGATTATATATATATGTATATATGTACACATATATACATATATATAATTTTTTTAATATTTATTTATTTTTGTGAAGAGTCAAGAATAACTCCAAAGTTTCTTGACCTGGGTGCCTGAATGAGAAAGAAATGACCATTCTGCTTTCCCCATTGTACTGAGAACATACAAGTACTGGTCTGAGAATATATTGAAATTGTGTCTGGCTGTAAGATTCTGACCATGTGGCTGGCTACACAGGATAACTGATCCAGATAGTCTTACCTTTAGCAGCTGACTACCTTAAAGTAGAAGGAGATGTAGACAACAGAAATAAGGGAATTCCAGGGGTGCCTGGGTGGCTCAGTCAGCTTAGGTCATGATCTCACAGTTCATGAGTTGGAGCCCCGCGCCGGGCTCTGTGCTGACAACTCAGAGCCTGGAGCCTGCTTTGGATTCTGTGTCTCCCTCTCTCTCTGCCCCTCGCCTGCTTACGCTTGGTCTCTCTCTCTCTCTCTCTCTCTCTCTCTCTCTCTCTCTCTCTCAAAAATAAATAAATAAATAAATAAATAAATATTAAAAAAATAAAAATAAATAAGTGAATTCTATATGCAGTTTGACCACAGGTATTAGTTGTTAGACCATCTTGAGTAGATATGGTAATGTGAATAATCAGCATTAGAATTTGAGGTTTTAAGTCTTAAGAACTTCCTATCGTCTAATCTTTTCAAGAAGACATTCTGAAGGAGGCAGAATGCCTTGTGATTAACATAGACATAAGGATTGGAGTTTGTGCTACCTGTGCGGTAGCTCCTGTCAATATTTGCTGAACTCTTACTATGTGCCAGGCATGGTGCTAGGTGCTGGGAATAAAAAAACAAGGAAGACATGGTCTCTGCCCAAGAAGTTTCACAGCTTAGCAAGGGTAGGCAGCATGGATTTGATTATAATCCTGTGATGAAGGCTGCAAGAGAAAAGTGTATATTAAAAGTGCAAAAGTGGTTCAGAAGAAGGAGTCAGTGACCTGGGGACTGGGGTAGGGAATCCAGGAGAGTACTCCAGGCAGGATATGCGATCAGTGCAAAAGTACGCTTGCTCCATTTGGGAAGAACTGTAAGGAGGAAAACATTGAATGAAGCAAAACTTTTGAGGGAACAGTGTTGAGAGATAAGAGTACATAGGTTTAAAGGGACTAGAACTTGAAGGGCCCTGTTTGCTTCTGGACCTCATCCTATAGGTGTGGGGAAGCTATCAAGAGGTTTTATGTAGGGAAATGACAACAGTCCATTTGTATTTTAGGTAGAAAGTCAGTTTGTGCATTTCAGGAAACATTTTTGAGCTTCTCCAATATGCCAGGTAGGGAGGTCAGTGCTGGAGATACAAACATTCTTAGATCATGGTTGAAAACCCTAGTGAATTAAGCTTAAAGTCAACAAGTGTGAGACAGGACTGAGTTTGGAGAGAGGGGAGGCACTTAAGGAATCTTTAGAAAGTGAAATGTGGGAGTCCTGGGGAGTGAAAGAAAAGGTGGTCTTGGATGACTCTGCGGCAGGAATGAACTGGTGAAGGACAGTACCTTTAACTGAACTAGAAAACAAGGGAATTTCACCTGGATCACGTCAGGTTTGAAGAGCTCCAGAGGATCCAAGAATTGATGAACAGAAGGGAAGGAGTCCCAGTGTTAGAGAGAGGGGTTTGAGAGTCATCCATATTTGAGGTCTGTGCTGGCAGTGGGGCTTAAAACCAGGGAAATACATGTGGAATCGCTAAGGGAGGCTGAGTCACAGGCAAGTGTTCGGGCAACACTGTCATTCATTGCCTTCTCCTGGTTACTGAGTCCTCCCTCTGCACAAAATGAGTCTCTAGCTGTCATGCCTGGTAACATTTTCCTGTAGCTTTTTCATTTTTACTTTCTGTCCTCTGCCTCAGCCACATGGTGTGTTAAATTTGTGAAACTGTGGAAACCCTGAGCGGACGTGCACCTACGGTAAAGTATACAACAACAATGGCCCATGTGACTTTCAACACAGCAGCCAGAGTTGCTCTGGACATTCTGTTGATTTCAGTTCAGGTCAGGATCCCGGGGCCCAGGAAGCCTGCTTAAGATTCTCTCTCTCCCCCACTGCTCCTTTGCCCTGCTTGCATTCGCTCTCAAATTAAAATAAAATAAAATAATAATAATAATAATAAATTAATTTTTTAAAAATGTAGTTCCTCAGTTGCACTAGCCACATTTCAAGTGTTCAATAACCACACATGGCTAGTGGCCACTGCATTGGAAAGTGCAGATATAGAACATTTCCATCATCACAGAAAATCTTATTGGACAGAGCCAGAAAGCACCTATAAATGTTCCTTCTGGACTTTTCAGCGGGTCTGTGAAGCCTTTTTGAAAAGAGTGCACATGGAGAGAAATTAAAGGAGGACAGTAGAGGGTCGGGCAGTGGCAAACTATGCTTGGTCTAAAAGTGAAGGAGGTCAGGAAGAGGGCATGGAGAATTAAAGAAGCCAATCAAAAAATCTGGAGGAGACGTAGGATGGTAAAACCAATTCTTTTTGCTAGAGAGAAGGTTCATGGGGAAGTAAGAAAGCCCACAACTTTTGGTTGTGACGATGATAGCATAAAAAGACAGTGACCACCAGGACATCAGTAGTTAGAAAATCCCAAGTCAGAGAGAGAGGCAAGTCAGTGTCCTGGGAGTGGGTTGTGTGTTTCCTGGGCCTGCTCAAAGAAGAAGGTAGAGAAGGCTCAGAGAATGGGTCCGAAATGATGTGTCAGGGCTTGGAATTCAGTGATTTATTGAGCTCTTCCTCTGTGGTGCCTCCAGTCGTGCTAGGTCTAGTGCACAGGGACGGGGAGACCGTCAGTAAGGGTGGAGGAACCAACAGAGGCTGTTTGGAGTTGGGAACAATGTATAAGGATTTGGAAAACCGGGAGAGATCTGGGAGGCATTTTGGAAAAGTGTACTGATAGAGGGGACCATGTGCTGTCTGGTTTGCCTGGTAGATAGAGTGCTGGACACATGTCCCTTTTCAGGTTGCCCTTGAAATCTCCCCATCTGTTCCTTGAGGGCAGGGACCATTTTTCAGCTTTTGTGTCTCCATCACAGAGCGTGGTGGCTGACACCAAGGAAGAGCTCAATAAAAATTTGTTGAAATGCAAGGGTTCAGGCTTCATAAAGGGGGCAAAAAGAAAACTTGGAATTTAAAAAGTTTACCTCTACTTAAAAGTGCGTAGAACATAATGATGGATACAACTGGACGGGTAGTGTTCATGATGGATGTGCCTTACTGTTGTGAGGAGGCTTTCTTTTTTTTTCTTTTCTTTTTTTAAATTTTTTAAACATATTTTATTTATTTTTGATAGAGAGAGACAGAGCACAAGTGGGGGAGGGGCAGAGAGAGAAGGAGACCCAGAATCCGAAGCAGTTTCCAGGCTCCGAGCTGTCAGCACAGAGTCTGATGCGGGGCTCAAACTCACAAATTGCGAGATCATGACCTGAGTCGAAGTCGGACGCTCAACCGACTGAGCCACCCAGGCGCCCCTCTTTTCTTTTTTTAAAATGTTTATTTATTTTTGATGGAGAGAGAGAGAGAATGAGAGAGCATGGTGCGCACACATGAGCAGGGGAGAGGCAGGATCTGAAGCCGGCTCTGCGCTGTCAGCACAGAGTTGGACACAGGGCTCGAACCCACGGAATTGTGACATCATGACCTGAGCTGAAATCAAGAGTCAGATGCTTAACCGATTGAGCCACGGGGCACGCTGTGAAGAGGATTTCTTAAGGAACATTCCTGTAGGCAATGAACTCAAACGTGAGCAAACTTAGGCTGGTTTAGGCATCTCTCTAGGGGTCCCTCTCCTCTCAACTCTCCACTGAATTTTGCAAAGATAAAAAAAAAAAAAGGAAAAATGAGGAATAGAAAATGAGTTTTTGTAAGTGGAATGAGAATAAAAAAAGCAGTGAGGAGTGGGGAGGTCCAACTTTCAGGTTTCTGTTGTCCAATGCCTTCACTGATAACTAGCCCTTCCTTAGCACTTAACTTATCAGATAAACAGGCAAGCTGAAAAACCTCAGGAAACTGGAGAGAGGGAAGAATTCACTTAGGAATAAGATAGCAATTGGGACGCCTGGCTGGCTCAGTCGGTGGAGCATGTGACTCTTGATCTTTGGTTTGTAAGTTCGAGTCCCAGGTTGGGTGCAGAGATTACTTAACAAAATAATAATAAAAAATAAAAAGTCTGCCTGGGTCCTTCCCTCACAGAGCTGACCCTCTAGTGGGGAAACTGAAGAACCACTTGCCACATTTCAAAAGACTGAGAAGGTAATAATTAGAATTGAACACCTTCCAGACGGTAATGAAGTAAATCTCTAGGATGTCAAGCCAGAAGTCCTGGTTTCCAGGGGCTCATGCCTCCCTTATTCTCACCTGGCTTCCCTTTTCCAACCTCCAGAAAATTTGTAAGAAGCACCAGGTTTCCCCATTCAACTAGTGGGAGAAAATCTCAGTTGGACTGGGGAGTAATAGAACCCTATGAATAGGCAAGCCTCTACAAGGTCTCAGAAATAGTTCTCTGGAAAGGACCAAACACAAGCTGGCATCATTTAACACCACTGGCCCCAGAGGCCCAGAGACTAACCCTAAGGGGTATGGGGTTAGGCTTTCAGCTCTCGGCTTACTCCAAATTCATCCTAAGTTTCACTTCTAGCTTCTTTCTCCTGAAGCCAAGACTTCAGGAGACTGGTCTGCTGTCCAACCAGACAGGAAAGCATAAGAGATGCTTCTCCCATGCAGGAAGGGAATTAGATCCAGGCCTTCTGCTTCCTGGATCTTTTTCTTGTGGTCCCTGGGGACCCTAGTGTCCAAACTCTTAGATTCTCAAGGCACTCCCTTGGGCCTTGGGGCAGGATTCCCATTCTCTGCCTCTCCATCTCCCTGGAATTTTCCACTGCAGCTGCCTCCGCTCCCAGACACCCCTCCCTGGGCAAAATTCCCGGCTCCCTCCGCCTCCCCTTCCTAATCACACCTCATTCCCACCCCCAGCCCAGAGGCCCAGCCCACAGTCCGGCCCACTCCCCACACTAACCCCGGTGGTCCCAGTTAGAGAAATGGGAGGCCAGGCCCTCCTACAAGGGTGAGAGGGAGGGTCCCAGGCTCTCTCCAGGGCGGGGAGAAAGGACAGTGGAGGGGCTGGTCCCCTGTGGGGCTGGAGTGGGGGGAGTGGCCCTCCTCAAATCCCCATATAAGGCAGGGCAAGCAGTTAGACTCCTGGATTGGCTGATTCAAATGAGCATTCCACCTGGCAACAGGGTTTCTATTGGCTCTGAGGAAAAATAGGAGGAAGGTGGATGGAGGTTGTTGGTGGCGGTGATTGGAGGGGGGAGGGGAGTGGAGGTGACCGGAGTGGGGGGCGGTTACCAGGGCAACAGGGTAAGAGCCCAGCAGGGTGTCCGAGACGGCAGGCGGGGCTGGGAGGTGGAGAAGGGGATGAGGAAAGGAGGGTGGGAAGGAGAGGAAAGAGACTGACAGGAGGGAGCGAGACTGGGAGACTGGGTGGGGGGTAAAGGAGAGGGGAGAGGGAGAGAAATGAAGCTAGAAGAGTACAGAGATGGAGCGGGTCAGAGATCGCTAAAGACATCAGTGAGTGAGTCAGAGAAACAGATCGAGATAGAGATGGAAAGATCTCCGAGAACGATGATCAGAGTCTGTCCGGCAAGGAAAAACCTGGGTGGGGCTCCAAGATTTTTGAGGAGATGGAGACCGAGAAACTGATAGAAGAGTCAGAAAGAGAAATTGGGAAGTGTGTACACCACGGGCCCAAAAGATGGTATTTTTAAGCACTCAGATACCAAATGATGATGATTGATCAGTGTGTCCTTCTTAAGAAAATGAAAATAATAAGACAAATAATGATAATGATAGACAAATATGGGAGTGTACACACACCAAAGATATCTTTTTCCAAACCCTAGCCTTCCACTCCATCCACCTTCCTGACGGTTAACACACCCAGCTCCTGAAATTCCAAGCTTCTCAAAATCATCCAAAGATACCAAGACTGAGGGCCTGGAACTGAGGATGAGTGGTACAGGGCGGGGCTGGAACTCCAGACCTGAACCCCTTGCAAAGGGGGCAAATACAATCCAGAAAGGCTAGGGAAGATGGCAACCGAGGAAAGAGAAAAGGAAAGAGAGGGAAAATGTGGACAATCAAGACCTGGAGAGGAGTTGGAGGGAATCAGCGAAGGATACAAGGCCAGGTGACAGACTCACATGGGACAGGAACAGTGTGGTGGGGGGGGGGGGGGAGATCAGAGATGGAAGGGTAGAAAAGGGAGATGAGAGGTGGAGAAGAGGTAACCGAAGAATGAGAGATGTGAGGTATAAATTGTTGTGAGGGAGGGGTCTGGGTACAGATAAATGAACAGGGATGAAGAGAAAAAGAAGGACCAGGCGAAGACAAGTGAGATGAGATGGGCGAATAAGAGCGGTCCGAGATGGAAGAGAAGGAAGGAGCCTGGAGGGCCTGACACCTCTAGATCTCGAGAAAGATCCAGGACGGGAGGAACCCAGTAGGGGTCACAAAATGTCAGCCTAGGGCAGGACAGAGAGTGGGCTGCCCTTTTGGCCCTTCCATCTTAAGGCCAGAGAATGGAGATGCAGGACGGGAAGGGAAAGCCAGCGCGATGTGGAAGTGGCTCCGCCACCCTCTTCCTCTTCTTTAAGCTTTTGGTTTCTCAAATACCTGCCCGGCCTTTCCATCTGCTTCTTCCACCCCATCCTTTGGCAAAATCTCAGGATTTCTTGCGGGGGGGGGGGGGCGGGGGGGGTTGGGGGAGGGTCAGTAGGATTCTGGCCATCCCTCCAGTCCGCCCCCAAAAGACAGACTCCACTTTCGCAGGCAGTAGGTCGGGATTCGGAGAGGTCCCTCCCCGCAGGAACCCCACCCCTTTCCACCTCCTCGCTCCACTCCTTTTCTCCTCGACCGTCAGTCTCTCCATTTCCCCTCCTGGTCCTGTCCTCCCTCCCGCCTCTCGCGCGCTCCCTCCCCTCGCTTTCATCCTCCTATCCCCACCTCGCCAACCTCCGCTTTCATCCCCCTCCCCTCTCCTCTCCTCCCCGCTCCCGCCAGCCCCACCCCTGGGAAGCCCCTCCCGTCGGGCAGCGCCGCCTTTATAAGCGGGTTCCCTG
Organism: Panthera onca; assembly: GCF_046562875.1. Classification (NCBI taxonomy): domain Eukaryota; kingdom Metazoa; phylum Chordata; class Mammalia; order Carnivora; family Felidae; genus Panthera; species Panthera onca. The sequence continues at coordinate 41,302,292 of NC_138345.1, forward strand.
CCCGGGGGCGGCAGCGGCTGGTCGGCGGCAGCTCTGCTGGTGCGGGGGCGGCGAGCCGAGGACCGAGCGACCGCGGCCGGAGCGCGCCGGCCACCGCCCGCACCGCCCTTCCGCCCGCCCTCCGGACGGCCGCAGCCCTGCGGGTCTCCGCTCCAGACCCACCCCCGCCCCACCCCGCGCGCCTCTGCCGCCTCTTCCAGAGACCCAGCTTGCTGAGCGGCCGCCGCTGCCGCTGTCGCCGCCGCCGCCGCCACCGCGCCAGGTTCCGGCCGCGGCCACCCTCCGCCGTCCAGGGCCCCTCCGTCCCGGCCCCGGGACCCCGGCTCCCCGCCAGCCCCGGCCCCGGCCCCGGCACCATGTCGGAGAAGAGCGTGGAGGCAGCGGCCGAGTTGAGCGCCAAGGTACGGGCGGGGACGGCGGCGGCCCGGACCGCGCGCGATCCCCGGGCTTTGCGCGGTCTTGCGCCCCACGCTAACCCCGACGGCCCCACGCTGCCCTGGCGCCGGGTCCCGGCGGACCCCACTCCGCCCTCCCCCCCCCGCTCCCCTGCCCGGCGCTGCCTACCCCGCTTCGCGCGGCTCCCGCCAGCGCCCTCTAGCTTCCAGAGCGCCGCGCGCCGCGGCTCCGGCCTCGCCGCTCGGCCCGCGCCCGGCCCCCGCCGCCGTCCCCACCCCTCTCCGGCTCCGGCTCCGGCTCGCGCGCCTCTACCCCGTCCGCTTCCCGTCGGAGCGCGCCCCGGCTCACTTTACCGTGCCCCTCCCCCGCTCCGTCTCTCCGCGCCCCGTTTCCCCGGCTCTCCTTCCAGTCTGACCTCACCTTTCCTCTCCTAAGCGGTTTGAGATCCTCCAGAGTAAACAGGACTCTCCTGGGAGGCTGCCGCTCTCGGGCCCCTCCCCTCGAGGCCCGACCGCCTCTTGCTTCTGTGCTCGGACAGCTATTGCCTGTGTCTGTTTTCTCCTTCTCTCTTTTCCTTCCCTTCCATCTATATCCATTTCTTACCCCACTGGCCTTCAGCTTTCTTTTCTCTCCAGAGCCCCCTCCAGCCTCTCCCCTCACCCCCCGCCCCCTTCACGCTTAAAGAGTCTTGGATTCCTAAAAATCAGAAGCGGGGCGGGAATAGCCTTCGAGAAAGCTGAAGCTCAGCGTTACATGGCATTGCATCGAGCCGTCCTTGCTCTCATCAGCTCCCTTCCCTGGCCCCATCCCTTTGCCCTTGCCTCTCTTCCAGCCTTCCTCTAATTTCCCTAGGGAACCTGCTGAGTGTCGCTTTGGGAAATTAATTCGGCCAGCGCTTGGGGGCTGGGAGCCCGACTTTGGGGGAGGGGGTAGGGTTGGTTGTTGAGGAGGTCACAGAGGTCTCCTAGAGGCCCCAGAAGTGAAAGAGGGCAACCAGTGGGATTAAAGGCAGTGGCAGAGAGGGGCTATGTGTGAGAGCTGATAAGGTGTGCCGTGTGGCCCGCCGGTGGGCTGTGCGGTGGCATGTGACTTCACTGAGTAGGTGTCTTTGTATGTCTGTAATCCAGCGAGTGTGTGGGACTGCCCGTGTCAGTTACATGTGTGCATGTGGAGACGTAGATGTTCTGGAGCCATGTTGCCGCTTTGTGAGTGCCGAATGGCTTTGCTGTGCTCTCGTGCTGTCTCAAGAGTGTGTGCCAGGATGCCCAAACACCGGGCCATGTGTCTCCGGATCTCGTGGGCGCTCCTCTGTAGCTGTGTGTGTGAATCGGTGTCAGCCTGTGTCAGTGTGTGTGCCTGTGTTGAGTTAATGAGGCCAGGGAGCTGCTTAGCACAAGACCTAGGTCACATACCCTCCTGGAAAAGGGATCATGGAAGGACAGTGACCAGAAGGACAGGACAGGGGAGGAGAGGGCCCGGCCCCTTGGACTTTGGTCTCTGGTAGTCTCCCTCCCTCCCTGACGTTCTCCCTCCCTCCCTCCCTCTCTCTCTTTATCAGGCCAGATGGGAAACTCAGGCCAGGGCAGCACAGACCTGGTGCTGGGGCCCCCAGAGAGAAGCTGACTAGCCCCTGGCTCTCTAGGCCCAGGATGTAAGAGGAGAGCCCACCAGGTAGTAGAAATGCCATCCCCACCATGTGGCAACGAAATGAGGGCAGGGAAGTGGCATGAAGAAACCTAGCTGGAGTGAGAGGGTCCAGTGTTCTGTGTTCCTCTTAAAGGGAAAAGGGAATTGAGTGTCCCTCCAGGTCAACCATTCTGCACCAACCTCTACTCCTATTCCTGATCCTGTTCCAGAAAGGACACACCCTCCTGGGAGAGCCACTCACACAGAAAACTTCCATCCACATGGAATCAGATACACAGAGTTGCACACCAGCACCACATCAGATGGCACAGGGACATCCACAGTTGAACAGTGCCTGCCAAGGGCGGTTGGGGTGGGGGTGGGGGGGTGTGGAAAGAGGACTGGAATCTAAATTGGAAGGGCCAGTGTGATGTCCAGAGAGAAGGGACCCATGCACAACTCCTGTCTGCCACATCAGAATAAGACATCAAAGGTGTGCCTGCTGGGTGGGCTCCTGGGGTGAAGGAGAGAGGGGGGCAGTGGAGGGAGGGCACTCTAGGCAGGTACCTTCCCCTACTACATTCCCATCCCACCCCAGACCTTGTTTGTCTTTCTCTCCATCTGTCTGATACCCTCTCCCTTCCATGTTTCCTTTATCGTACTTTACCTATGTTCCCCCTGGAAATGGTGACTTCTGCCCTTCCACACCACTGCCTGCACCAGGGGCTGGGCTTAGGGAGGAGGAAACTACTCGGAACTGGTTTGGAGTAGGTGTGCATCAGGCTGGGGTGCTCTCCCTATTCCTGTCGTGTTTGGCCAAGTAGGAGGCTGAGGAGTTGGGGGACACACAGACAAACAAAGGCATTCAAGGCTGAGAGTGGAAGCCGGGAGGGATGCCCAGGAGAGAGAATACTCAGGAAAAGGCCCCAGAGGTAGACAAAAGGCAGAGCAGGGCAGGCTGTGGGAGGGGGCAGGCCAGGAAGGCGGAGGGACCTCAAGAGGGGGTGGGGCATCAGGGCTGCCAGCAGATGGAGGGGATTTGCTTTGCTGAGCTGAACTCTTCAGCCCAGGAGGTTTTGGAGAACTTGATGGGGGTCATGAGCAGTTACCTTGGCTGTCCATTCCTCTATCTTCATCACTTTTCTCTCCTCCCTTGAGTCTTGGGGAAGGTGTCTGGTCTCAGCCCCTTTGTGGCCGTAGGGACCCGGGGACCTCTGTTCTGCCTCTGAGCTGTTGTGGCCAACTCCTCCGTTTTTACACTCCTCTAAGCTCACTGCAGAGGGAGAACGGGGCGAGAGGGACCGGCTGCAGCTCATTTGTGGTGAGAGGAAGGTGACCTCTTTCTCTCTTGCAGGACCTGAAGGAGAAGAAAGAGAAGGTGGAGGAGAAGGCAAGCCGGAAAGAGCGAAAGAAAGAAGTGGTGGAGGTGCGCAGGGGTCAGGTGGAGACTCAGATCCCCCCTCCAGTTACCCCGGGGAGGGGGGGGGCAGGGGGCTGGGTCCTGCGTTTGCTTTGGCCCCTCCCATCCTCCGCGCCCCACCCTTTGGGCCCTCAACACCCCTGCCATTGGTGGTGGTGGAGGCATACTGCCAGCCTGGCCAGCCTGACACTGCTCTCCCTCCTGGTCCCCCGCAGGAGGAGGAGAACGGAGCTGAGGAGGAAGAAGAAGAAACTGCTGAGGACGGAGAGGAAGAGGATGAGGGGGAAGAAGAAGGTGGGGAGGGGCAGGGGAGGCTGGGCTCAAAGGAACAGAGTCAGGGTGGGCTTGAAGACCTGAAGCAGGGCTGAGGGCGACCACAGGGGGTCTGTGCCAGAGCTTCCTGCCCTTCCCCAATGACCCGTTTCTGGCTCCTCAGATGAGGAAGAAGAAGAAGATGATGACGAAGGGCCCGCGCTGAAGAGAGCTGCTGAAGAGGAGGTTTGGGCTGGGTTGTGGGGCCTGAGGGGCTGTCAGGGCTGCAGCAGGGGCTGGGAGCCCTTTGGACTTGGACCTGGATGCCTGTGGTGCCCGGGCGGGGGCTGGAGCAGGGCAGGGACAGGGGGAGGTCCCTCTCCCATTTTGCAGCTACCCCAACTCTCCCTCCACAGGATGAAGCGGATCCCAAGCGGCAGAAGACAGAAAATGGGGCGTCAGCATGAGCCCCCCCCCGCCAATGGGCTGGGGGTGGGAGGCCCCTCGGGGCCTGGAGGTGGGGGTGGGAACAGACGAGTGCAGCCACTCTTCACCTGGTTCCTTGCTCTGGGCCCTGCACCAGAACTGCCACCCTCTTTGTCCCCAGCCTTCTCATGTCCGCCTCTCCAGACACTGCCCCTTCCATCCTCACTCTGCCATTGTTCCACCTCCCGACCTGCTCCATCTGAGCTCCCCAGCTGGTCCCCAATTGCTCCTCTCCCTGTCTTTGCTCTCCTCTTCCTTTCCCCACCCCTCCTCGGGTAGCCTCTCCTCCCTCACCTCTGCATCCCAGCCTCGTGTCCTGCCCATCCCTACCCTGCCTGATCCCTGAGTCTCCCTCAGATCCCCTTCTCTCAGACAGCGCCAGGCCGGGGTGGGGCCAGGGTTGGGGCCGAGCCCCATAGCTGCCCTCCTCCCCTCCCCTCCCCTTTTTGTATAATTTAATAAAGAAACGGTCGCGCTTCTGTTTTTAACCTGTCTCCTGCTTTCCCGGGGCAGAGGGAGGAGGGTGGCTGACGTCAGGTTCTATCAGGACCCTTTTCTTCTGTAAAAAAGCAGCTGTACCCTCCTACCACCCACCACTCAAGAAGACAAGATCAGCACTCCAGGGATGGACAGGGAGCACAGCTTCTCTGAGAGCTAACTTCTGTCCTGGTTTTGAATTCTTGGGGATTCTCCTCCCCAGCAGACCGTACACACTTCCCTGCTAGCCCACACCAGGTCTAGACACTGCTGAGCCCAGTGGAAAGCTACCAGCTCTGTTGTGCTGAACCAGGCAAAGAAGCAGCCTCAGAAACAGGAAGTCCCGCCCCTGAAGTGGGAGAGGGCTGGGAGGCCTGGGTCTCGGCCTCCTAGGACAGGGAGTGAGAGTTGCCTGGCATCAAACGTGCCCTAAACCTGGCACTGACGAGATGAGCCCTTGGGCAGGCCGAGGAGAGAAGTCCAGGGCCTCTTGGGGTTCCCAGGTGTGGTGGGGGCTCTTGGCACCTGCACTCCACCCCTCTGGGCTGGGCTCCTCAGGCTGGGTGGGGTGGAGAGCAAGAGTTCCCCTCTCAGTCAGGGCTTCCTTCCCTAGTTCTGTCTCCGTTTTTCTCGAGTTTGATCTCTGTTGCAGGATTTCTGCATTTCACCACATCACCCTTGCCCTGTCTCACAGTTCAAAGCCTCTGGTTTGGGAGAAGCTGATGAGGACACAGTGGTCTGAGCTGGAGGGGGGTGTGTGCGACTCAACCCCATCATTCTTCAAGAGGACACCCTTAACTCACCCAGCGTCAGGACTACACACCCAGATACACACACCTTTTGGCTCATACTCCCTAACTGACCAGGGCAAATTAATCTTTGAACTTGCCTCAGTTTCTTCATCTGTACAATGGGAAAATATCACATTTCATGAGTTACTGTATGTAAAGTGTCCTATACAGTGCCTGACATATAATGAAAGCTCAATATAATGTAGCTTCCCCCGCCCCCCGGACTTGGGGTTCCCTTCCCCATACCTACCATCTTTTAGGTTCATTGTACTCCCAGGAACCATTGGGCAGGTGGGGAGTCCGGTGTTGTGCTAAGTGAAAGTCTGGGGAGGTTAAGGGAATGAGGGAGGAGATGGCACCAAGGGAAGAGCTTGCTAAGAAAAAAAAGTGTTAATGGTGGGACAGGAGTGGCAGCTTAGAGATGGGCCGGCAGGTAGTTCCTGGCAGAAAAGGCTTTTGGAGAGAACCAGAAGGTCCCTGGGGAAAGGATTCGGAGGGAGGGAGGGAGGGAGGGAGGGGGGGGGAAGGGGGGGGTGATGGGTTGGCGGGGACACCCAGGACTGAGGAAATAAACAAGGGGAGCGCCACCACAGAAGTGGAGGGTAATGCTGCTGGGAATCAACCCCCTCAGACTTTCCACTGCGAAGCGAAACTGTGAGCCCTGGGGTGTGTGGGGGGGCAACGGGGAGGGGAAGTGGGGAAGGTGGAGGGAAGGCAGAAGGACAGGGGCGAGGGCCCTAGGAGCAGCAGAACTGCCTCCCAGCTCAAGACAGCCACCTGGCCTCCACTCTGCTCTCTGCCACTGCCTTGCCCCATTCGCTGGGACACCCCCACCCCCACCCCCTCCCCCAACTCCTGTTGCCCAATCTGGCTGACTTGCCTCTGGATTCCAGTCTGGTACATTGGTTCTTGTACCAGGCTTCTGTCCCTGTCCCTCTTCTAGATTCCCTTCTACCTGGTATCTTTGCAGAACCCCTCTTTTGTCCATCTGTCCCTCCCTTCTTTCTGACCTCTTCCCTTTGGGGGGGGCTCAGCGTGGCCCAGGCCTAAGGGGGAGATGTGGGAGGCTCAGTTCCTGGTTCTGCTGCTTCTGCAGCTGCAGCGGGTGGCTCCAGGTAAGATGGGGCTGACCCTCTGGGAGGGTTGCCCTCCAGACCCATGGGGACGGGGGTGGGGGGTGGTCAGCAGGGGTTTCTGGACCTCACAGATGCCAAGGTTCTTAGCTTTGGTGGATTCTTCTAAGGCCTTGCTCCCGGCAGTCTTTCTGCCCCAAAGCCTCTCCATGGTCTTCCCGTTGGGTGGGGAAGGGGCAGCCCAATGTCTACTTCAGTCCTGTTTCTCCTTCAGGTAGCTGAGGCTCCTCTATTCCTCAGTCTTCTGGCTCATGGCCCCTCACCTTGACCTCTCTTTTCCTACCCAGTGGAGGCTCCAGGGTCTGAGACAGAGGTCTCTGTGGTGTGGGCCCAGGAGGGGGCTCCTGCCCAGCTCCCCTGCAGCCCCACAATCCCCCTCCAGGATGTCAGCCTTCTGAGAACAGCAGGGGTCACTTGGCACCATCTACCAGACAGGTATGCACCCCGAACTTGGGCAACAGAACCCCCAAATCCAACAGCAATGGCACCCAGACTCATAACCCAAGGCCGAAGCCAGCCTCCAGTCTCCTGCCCTGAGCTGTCGATCCCCCAGAACCCAGTGGCTCGGTCTCCCCCGCTGCCTTTCCTTGGAAGACTGCTCCCCTCACACCTGCATCCCTTCTATGCCCGCCTCTCCAAGCGTGGATGGCGCTGGCCCCACCCGAGGGGGGACGAGGATGGGGACGGTCAGCGGTCAAGAGATCTTTTGGGTGGGTTTCCTCATCCACGAAGTGGGGCTGGGCTGCATCTCGCCCCGGGCTTCTTCCCCCTCGAATTTCTCAGTCCCGTCCCTCTCTCCCGTCCAGTGGTCCGCCAGCTCCCGCGCCCAGCCTGCGCCCCGCGGCGCCCTCCGCCCAGGGCCCGGGGCCGCGCCGCTACGTGGTGCTGATGCAGGCTCCCGGCGGCCTGCGCAGCGGGAGGCCGCCCCTGCAGCCCCGCGTGCAGCTGGAAGAGCGCGGCCTCCAGCGCGGGGACTTCTCGCTGTGGCTGCGCCCGGCCCGACGCGCCGACGCCGGCGAGTACCGCGCTGCGGTGCACCTCCGAGACCGCTCCCTCGCCTGCCGCCTCCGTCTGCGCGTGGGCCAGGCCTCCAGTAGGTGGGGGCGGGCCGTGAGAAGGGGGGCTGGAGCAGGGCGCCGCGTTCCCCGCCGCCCCGGAGGCAGGAAGGGCTGGGGCAGGGGCTGTGTTTCTAAGAATGCGCCCTGGGCAGGGCGGGAGAGGCCCCCCCCCCCGACCCCCCCCCCGCGTCCCCCTCCCCCCCCCCCCCCCCGCCTCCAGGAGGGTAGCGGAAGGGGGTGGGGGGGCAGAGTGGAAGGTGCCCCCAGAGAAGCACGTGTGTGGGGGAGGGGAGGACCCTAGGGAGAGATTGTTATCACCCCTGGAACTCCCCTCCCCCACCCACCCTGGGAGTGCCAGGGTGGAGGAGGGGAGGCACCCCTGGGTTGCGGGGGGCGGGGGGGGGGGGGGAGAGTGTTGGGCTAGAGTGACTCATTTCAGACTTCTGTAGCTCAGGGGGTGGGCTTGGTGGATATCCTCGGGCAAGGCCTGGTGAAAGGGGAGGGTAGACCCAGCCGAGTAAACTGGAGGCACTGGAGGCAGGGGTGGGGGGAAGTAGGCAGAAGATTCCTGAGCATCCATTCTAAGCGCCTCCATGTGCCAGGCACTGGACTGGGGCGGCGCGGGGCGGGGGGCGGGTGGCTGGAGGAGAGCTGGAGTGGAAAAGACAAAGAAGTCTACAGCTTGGGGCCTGTTTCCAGCCTAGTTGGCCTGCTGCGTTTGGAAGGTGTTTCTGGTGGAGCTAATCACACCTTCTTTATCCTTGAGCAGTGACTGCCAGCCCCCCAGGGTCTCTCCGGATCTCTGACTGGGTCATCTTGAACTGCTCCTTCAGCCGCCCTGACCTGCCAGCCTCTGTGCACTGGTTCCGAGGCAGAGTCCCTGTCCAGGAGTCCCCCCATCACCACTTAGCTGGAAGCCTCCTCTTCCTGCCCCAAGTGAGCCCCTTGGACTCTGGGCCGTGGGGCTGCCTCCTCACCTACAGAGATGGCTTCAATGTCTCCATTACATACAACCTCACTGTTCTGGGTAACTCCTCCAGTCTGACTTCATACTTGACCACAACCCCTTCCTGCCCCCCTGACACCTCCCCCTGACTTATGGGTCCCCAAACCAGGTCTCCGGCAGCTGGTGCCCACTGTGATTGCCTGGGCCTCACTGTCCAACTCCCTCGTATCTCGCATTGCAGCCTTTTCACCGCCTTCCCCTCTTCTGGCTTTTCCTTGTGGCCTCACTGGCCAGCCTTTGGTCTCCCCCCTGGCCCAGCCCACCTGGGGGTTTCAGAGCATCCTCAGCTCATCCACATTATCTGCTCCCTTGCACCCTTCAGAGCCTGACCACCTCTTCTGCCTCCCTTACCTACAGCTCCAGGGCTCCAGCCCCTCTGTGCCTCCTGTCAACTTTGGCTTCTCTTTTTTCCCAGGTCTGGAGCCCTCAGTGCCTCTGACTGTGTATGCTGGAGCAGGTTCCAGGGTGGAGCTGCCCTGCCACCTGCCTCCCGGTTTGGGGACCCTGTCTTCTCTCACTGCCAAGTGGGCCCCTCCTGGTGGAGGCCCCGACCTCCTGGTGGCTGGAGACAATGGCAACTTTACCCTTCCACTGGAGGCTGTGAGCCAGGCCCAGGCTGGGATCTACACCTGCCACGTCCATCTGCAGGGGCAGCAGCTCAGTGTCACTGTCATCTTGGCAGTCATCACAGGTCAGCCCCAGGTGGGAAAGGAGTAGGTCCCATCCCAGGGGAGCTGGGACAGGGAGGGAAGGCTGGCTGGGCAGAGACTGGGCAAATCCTCTTCAGGATGCCAGGCCACTGGGCACAAGTCGCAGAGGCTGCCCTTGTGGCCTCCTCTTTTCTCGCCCCCACATAAGGAACCACCGAAACAGAAAGTCTCCCCTGAGTCACTAGATGAACATTCCACCCTGCTCTGAATGGGGGGCGGGGGGGCAGGGTCTGAGAAGTTACAAGGACAGGTGGCAAAAGCTTAAATGGTTCAGAAGAGGTGGAATATAGCTCTGGAATCCTTGTCTACTTTGGGACCAGGGCTTGGGTTAAAGTTGCAGGAAGTGGCCTGGATTTGGGAGGAGTTAATCAATCAGTCCCTTGGTCAGCAAATATTTACTGAGCAAGGGCTTTTTTTTTTTTTTTTTTTTTTTAAGACAGTATAAAACAAACACAGGAAGAAAAAAAAAAAACCCTCAAAACTCAGAAGTATGTGTTGATTGATTGGTAACTATGAGCCACAGCAGCTTGGCTGTGTCCTGCCGTGCTCACCTGTGGCCCCTAAATAGTGGTACCGAATAGTAGGTGCTTAATAAAGTACAATTGGTTGAGTGAATAAATGAATATGTTAACAGTCCTACATTTCCTGAGGGTCAGTGCTGAATTTCCACCTGTTCCAGGATACCTAGATATGGTACCCACACCTCAGGCTCACTCTGAACCCCATCTTTTCCTCACACTGAGCCCTCTTGCTGACTTAGCCTTTCTGTCAGTAACTCCCCCCCCACCCCACCCCCCGCCCCAATCCCACTTGCCCTGACACTTAGCCTCCCACTTCCTCCACATCCAGTCAGTTGACAAAGCCTCCCAATTCTTTCCATCCAAGGTTGTCTTCATCTTCTTCTTCTTTTGTTTTAAGTTTATTTATAGTTATTTAGAGAGAGGGATGGGGAAGAGCACAGAGAGAGAGACTCCCAAGCAGCCCCCACAATGTAAGTGCAGAGCCCGACGCGGGGCTCGAACCCATGAACCATGAGATCATGACCTGAGCTGAAATCAAGAGTCAGACGCTTAACCGACTGAGCCACCCAACTGCCCCTGTCTCGGGTCTTCTTGAGCGTCAGCTGTTTTGTGTTAGTGTTCCATGCTATCTCATGACAGCTCACTGGGAGAGACTGTTACTCCTGTTTTACAGAGAAAGAATTTCTCAAATCACACAGCTGGGAAGTACCAGCCTCGGGGTCTAAGGTCAGGTGTGTCTGTCACCAAGTCTTCAGGTGCCTGTACACCATGCTCAACTCAAGACCCTTCACCATTGGTGTCTTCTTACCCGTGCTATCTCTCACTGTACAGCTTTGAGATGCTGTCTGTAGATCAGCCATCTGTGGGTCAGTTCACTGTTCTCCGAACGTTCGGAAAGGGGGGTAGAGTTCATTCAGGGGCACCTCAAGGCAGGGGACACTGATGTGAGCCAAGTCATGGAAACAAGAAAAGTGGAAGGTGTATGGTGGGGGAGGGGGGGCAACATACCTGACTGATATTGGGGTTCCTGAACATTTGGGTAGAAACTAATGTAAAAGAATCCAAAATAGTATTTGCTATGTGATCCTTCTGGGCCAGTTTGAGTTTGACTGTCCCCTGAAGGCACTAGAGAGCCTGGAAAGCTTTGAGGCAGCAAGCAGAGTGATCTGCCCAGAGCTTTGTCTTGATAAGATTAATTTGGCCATGACCCTGATCTCCTCCCCTCAACCTCACCCAATCAGAGCCCAGGTGAGTGCAGGGCGATTGAGACTTGGGAGTTGACTCTGTGGTTTCAAGTGAGGGGGTCGGGCCCCCAAAGGTCTCTTCCCTCTGATTTTTTCAGTGACTCCCAAGTCCTCTGGGTTACCTGGCAACCCGAGAAAACTGCTTTGTGAGGTGACTCCAGCATCCGGACAAGAGCGTTTTGTGTGGAGCCCCCTGGATAAGCCGTCTTGGGGAAGTTCCCCAGGACCCTGGCTGGAGTTGCAGCAGGCCAGACTCGTTTCTCAGCCCTGGCAGTGCCACGTGTACCAGGGGGAGAGGCTTCTCGGGACAGCGGTATCCTTCGCTGAGCCGTCTGGCCCAGGTCTGAGACCCCACAGTGCCACAGTGCCAGCTCCAGACCAACCATCTTGATCCCGCTTTCCAGACCCCTCCCCTGCCCCATCCCAGCTCTTTTCTTTCTAACCTCCAGCTCTTGTCCAGGCCTGAACTCACTTCTGCTATTAATTAGCTAACAATCCTGCATAAGTCCCTACACTCTGGGTCTCACTGTCTCATTGGCATCTGTAACATATGAGGGTGTGGCAAGATATCCTTTCAACTATGACCCTATGCCTAATGCTGTACTCCTGTAGGTGCCCAACACTCTGGGAGGGCCTCAGGTCCCCTGAAGACAGGCCAGCTCCCTCTGTTTCTCATCCTTGGTATCCTGTTTCTGCTCCTTTTGATGACTGGAGCCTTTGGCTTTCACTTTTGGAGAAGACAGGTGAGCCAGGGACCTCTCCCTGCCTCTTCCCACCCCCGGCCCCCTGCCCTGGCAACTGGCTTCCCCTCCCTTTAGTTTTCTGAGTGTTGTCTGGCACCCTCTCCTCAGGGAAGATGACCAAGGTGGACTCCTGATCTTGCCTGCAGAGCCCCTTCTTCATAAGCCTCTCCAAGGACCCCTTGTGCCCAAACGACCCAAGAGAGGCTTGAAGGGACTGAGAAAAGGCCTGGGACCAGATGGGGAACACAGGGGACTGGGAAAGAATAGAGAGACTCAGTATTCTCCATATTCCCTTCATCTTTCTCCCCACCCACCCTCCATGTCTTCCCATAGTGGCGTCCAAGAAGATTCTCTGCCTTGGAGCATGAGATTCACCCACCTCAGACCCAGAGCAAGATAGGGGAGCTGGAGCCAGAACCGGAACTGGAACCGGAGCCCGAGCCGGAGCCCGAGCCGGAGCCCGAGCAGCTCTGACCTGGAGCTGAGGCAGCCAGATCTTCACAACTCAGTCTAAATAAACTCCCTGTCAGCAGCAATCCTGAGTCTGGCTTCTTCTTGTCCAGTGAAGGTTCTAGTCTCTGCCCAGCCTCTGGGGGCTCCCTTCTCCCACCTCAGCCTTCCGACCTACTTTCCCCAGCCAATCTCTCTTATCTTCCTCTTTTCTGTTTCTGGTTTCTTCGTGATTCTTTCTGCCTTGGTCTTTCTCTTGCTCTCTCTCTCTCCTGGATAGTTGTTTCTCTGATGCTCCAGAAGCCCTCACCCCTTACCTCGGCAGCTCTCTTCTGTGTCCTTCGCTATTACGCTGGCTGCCCTGGTTTCCTTCGTATTTTTGTTCCCCTGGCCCACCCCACCTCACTCTTGGCTCCATTTCACATTGTCCTTGGCCTTCTTGCTGCAGGGCACGGGCGCGCACGCACACACACATGCACACACGGGGGAGCCCTGCCATGTCACGTCCTCCAGGGGATCAGGTCTTGCAACCTTTCTGGACAGCTGGCGGTGTGGATCCTGCTTGCCTCCACCCCACCCCCATGTTCCTTGGCTCTGGGCAACCTGTCTGGTCCCAGGCATGAGAACACACTGCCACCCAGTGGTCACTGTTTGTCATACCACAGGAGGTCACTGGGCAGGCTGGGGCGGGCTGGAGGAGATTAACGGCGCTGGGGTCCAGACAGGCACAGATCCCTGGTGTGCAGTCACCATCTTTGTGCTATTCACTTTCTGTGGTCCGCATATGAGTGTGCACCAAGCAGTGGTCATATACCGTGTACGCTATCCAGGAGAGGCACTGAACGATGCATGCCTCAGGACAAATAGCCCCGGCCCTGGCAAGGTTATGATCCAAGTCTGACAAAGGGACGTGCTGTGAACAAAGGCCCCACGTGGGGAGAAAAATGGCCAGCAAGACAGCAGGCTATGGTGCAGCTTTGGGAGTCCCGAGACCCAGCTTCTGATTCTATCTCTGCTGATGTGACCAGGGCTTGATCTTCTCAGCCTCAGTTTCCTCATATTCAGTGGAATAATGATAATGACCCATTAAAACGGATTGCCGTGAGTACCAGATAGTAAAAGGGCTTTGAAGACTGAGGTCCCCCATTCACGGTGTGCTTGTCTAATGACCCATTTGTGAAGGAGGCAGCCGGCCTCCGTGTTCCAGTCATGCCAGGAAGTGTACGTAAGACCCAGCAGCCTGCCTGCCTTCCGTGTTGTCTCTCTCTTGGAGAGAACATTCACCTGGGCCACGCAGACGGTCATGCAGCAGAGGACACAGCCTTATCCCCCAGCAGCTCCCACCCCAGGGACCTAGACCTCCGCCTGCTACATGTGCTGGGCTCTGGATTTGGCTGCAGACAGCTCTGGCAGGGCACGGACAGGAGGGAAAAAACACTGAAAGGCAGTGGGAGTGAGTCTGCAGGAGCAGGAGGCACAGGAGGTCACGTGCACATACTGTGGCAAACACACCAGGTACCCCCTGAGCCTGGGTGCCATGTGCACGGTAACACGAACCATGAGGCTGAAGACATATCCCTGTGGAGACACGATGGCCAGAGACTCGGGGACAGAGGGATACCTTTGGGATCCCTCTGTGCAGAGCCTTAGAAGTAGAGGGACACCCTCTGAAGCCTGAATAACAAAGCATTTAAGGCAACCTGAAGTTCTGAGCCTTAGTATGGCGGTGATCTTGTCACAGGTTGAGAAACAGTGGCACAGAAAGAGACTCTGGCCCATAATGACACTGTCAAGTGCAGTCCTGAAGTTCCTTTGAGAAGCCTTGAGGTCCCCCCTTGTTGTGGCCTGGGGATAGCTGCTGAGGAGACCCTCGGCTCTGCCCTAGGACCCTGCTCTCCACAGCTGTAATGGAAGCCCCCATGTTTTAATGGGGGCAGGGGTTTCCTGGAAAGTTCTGTGGGTGGCAATTTTCCTCTCTACTGGGCAACATCCTATGCCCTTTGGGCTTATGAGAGTAGTCATCAAGGATTCACTGTCGTCTATGTGGGGACTTCCCCTTGCTCCTGAATGAAGGGGACAGGGAGGGGACAGAGGCAGAGTGAAAGGCCACCTTGTTCCTCTACCCAATAAGGAAGAGAAGAGCAAAGGGTACAAGGAAGAGGGGGCATGGGGCTTGTGCATACAGGGTTCCTTTTATTCATTCTCACCCCCTCCTCTGTGGAGTCTCTTCTAGGGGTGACACATCCCTACTCCCCCCTTCAGCTCCCCCAACCTCCCCCCACTGCATCCAGCAGGATAACCACTGACTGTTTTGCTGACCTCTTTTTTTTTTTAAATGTTTATTTATTTTGAGAGAAAGCGTAAGTAGGGGAAAAGTGTAGACAAGCAGAGGGAGAGAGAGAACCCCAAGCAGGCTCCAAGCTCAGCGTGGAGCCCAATATGGGGCTCAATCTCACCAACCACAAGATCATGACCTGAGCCAAAATCAAGAGTTGGAGGATTAACTGACTAAGCCACTCAGGCACCCCTCTCTTCTTCTTCTTTTTTAAAAATTAATTAATTAATTTTGATAGGGAGACCGACAGAGGGGGAGGAGCAGAAAGAGAGAGGGAAAGAGAGAGTCCCAAGCAGGCTCCACACTGTGAGCATGGAGCCCAGTGTGGGGCTCGAACTCACGAACCATGAGACCATGACCCGAGCTGAAACCAAGAGCCCAACGCTCAATTGACTGAGCCACCCAGGCACCTCCTCCTTCCCTGCCTTTTGCTGTCCTCTTAACTCTCCCAGGGAGCTAGGTGAATTCATCTTGCATCTCCAAGTTTATTGATAAACCAGTGTTCCAGTTTGAGGTCCTGAGGGGAACGGGCATGAAAGAGGCAGGGAACTCAGGAACCTTTGGTGGGGGCTGAGGTGAGGGCTCATCTTAAACACTTGTTAAAGAGGACAGAAGCTCTATTTGTTACCTACTGCTACATAACAAATCATCCCAAACCTTAGTAATTTGAAACAATAAACATATGATCTCACATAGTCAGAAAGTTAAGAGCAGCTTAGCTGAGTAGTTTTCTTTTTTAATGCTTATTTTTGAGAGACAGAGAGCAGGCAGGGGAGGGGCAGACACAGAATCCAAAGCAGGCTCCAGGCTCTGAGTTGTCAGCACAGAGCCTGACGTGGGGCTTGAACTCACAGACCACGAGATCATGACCTGAGCTGAAGCTGGACGCTTAACTGACTGAGCTACCCAGGCACCCTGGCTCCAGGATCTCTTGTGAGGCTGTTAAGATGTGGGCCAGGGTTATGGTCAATCTGAAGCTTTGGCTGGGCTAGAGGATCTGCTTCCAAAAAGCCTCCCTCAGGTGGCTGGTGGCCAGAGGCTATAGTTCCGCCCTGCGTGGGCCTCTTCCATTTTTTTTTTTTTTATGTTTATTCATTTTTGAGACAGAGAGACACAGCATGAGCGGGGGAGGGGCAGAGAGAGAGAGGGAGGCACAGAATCTGAAGCAGGCTCCAAGCTGTCAGCCCAGAGCCTGATGTGGGGCTCAAACCCACGAACTGTGAGATCATGACCTGAGCCGAAGTTGGCCGCCTAATGGACTGAGCCACCCAGGTGCCCTGGTGTGTGGGCCTCTTCATAAGGCTGCTCACCACATAGCAACTGGCTTTCCCAGAGGAAGAGAGTGGCCAAGATAAAATCTGCCATGTCTTTAAAACCTAATCTGGAAAGTGATATACCATCACTTCTGCCCTATTCTATTGGTTGCACAGGCCAGCGCTGGTACAATATGGGAGGGGACAACATAAAGGTGTGAACTGGAGGTAGCAGGAATCATTGGGGGCCATCTTGCTTATGATAGCTTGGCTCTCATGGGGGAACAGTGTCTGAAAGAGAGGCCAAATGAGGAGAAGGAGCAACTCTGAGTTCCTCCACCCTTAGCCTCTGCAGTGGGCCCAACAGCCTCTTCCAGTGTCTACTGTCCAGAAGTTCTGGAGGCCAAATGAGGTCCAAGGCCTTGCCAAGTCAAGTGTGTTAGGCAAGAGGCCATGTTGTGCTCATTCATACCCGTGGTCACATTTGCCAGGTGTCCCCCACCCTCGGTCTGGTCTTCTCATCTCCCTGGGGCAGGGCAGGCCCAGAAATTTCCCTGCCCCACTTCCCCCGACAGGCAGAGGTGTTAGGATTCAGGCCTGAGCCCCTGCTATTGCCCCCCTAGCCCCCACCAAAGGAGGTGAGCAAAGAGCTTAGGTGTCCCTGCTCAGGCCCACCCCCAGGTGGAGTTAACCCTTTGAAGGGAAGGGGGTTGGGGTGGGGATAGGTTCCAGCTGCTCCACTCTGTGGCTGGCAGTTTCTTCAAGGGCTGCAGGTGCCAGCTGGCTGAGCCCAGGCCAGACTCTGAAATTTGCCTACTCAGACCTCCCATGGGGTGTGGGAGGCCCAGGAACCTCCCTCAGAGTTGCCAAAAGTGGTCATGGTGTTAGGGACAATATGGCTGTGCTGGGGGTGGGGCAGCCCTCCAAGACTCTGCTTCCCAAAGAACAGCCTCTGTCGCCCCTCCGGTACCTCCCCCATCTCCAAGCCCTGCCCCCAGCCCCCTTTGCGGAGGGTGTCAGTGAAGCTGCAGATGTTTCTGGTAAGGAGGCCACCACAAGACTGCACCTGTGGCTTCCAACTCTCTACTCCACAGGCTGCCCTACCCCTTCTCCAACAGCCTGGTCCCCGACACTCCATCAGCAGTCCACGATGTTCCCCATCTTTCTCCTGCCTTGGCCTCCTTCCCCTCCTCCAGTCTGGAGACAGAATACAGGCAGCAAAAATAGCTCTCTGCCAAGAAGCAGGATTCTTCTGGAAATCCCCATGGTCCATGGGTATAGGCCTATGATGGAGCAGACAACTTAACTTCAGTTTCTTCTTCTGTAAAACAAGAATAGTAATACCTACCAAAAAGTCTGGCCTGTGCTAATGTACATGAAAGTGCTTTGAAAATGGAAAATCACTCCATACATATGAGGGATCGTGGTAGTGTGAAGTCTCAGAAGCCCCAAATGTGATTGTTGGCCTCATACCCCTCTGTCACCTTGGGAGAAGACTTCTCTTAGCCATCATCCTGGCCTTTGCTTTCTTCTTCTTCTTCTTCTTCTTCTTCTTCTTCTTCTTCTTCTTCTCTTCTTCTTCTTCTTTTTAAATTTATTTGTTTATTTTTAAGTAATCTCTACCCCCCAACGTGGGGCTCAAACTCACAACCCTAAGATCAAGAGTTGCAGGTTCTTCCAACTGAGTCATCCAGGTGCTCCCGTCTTGGCCTTTCTCAATTCAGAGGAGAGGCAGTGGGATGAGGGGGACAATCCAGGGATGGGGCCCCAGTAGGTAAGTTGGAATCCCAGTTCCAGCAATTACAGCTCCTAGCTCTGTGACTGTTAGCAATTTTCTTAAACTCTTTGAGCCTAGTTTCCACATCTGTATGATGTGAAGAATAAAAATTATGCCCTATCATGGCTGTGAGGCTTAAATAAAATATATCACCATATCAAGCACATGGCGATCCTAAATGTTCAACATAAACTTCCTCTCTCTTTCTGTTATCGTTCCCCGTGGAAACCAGAGGGAGAGCCAGGTTCTTGGGGACTGTTGACTCCTGAGGATCCATCATCATGGGCTGACAAGGTCACAGACCCAAGAGCTGGATGCCATCCCACAGTCCATCGGGTCCATGGCTTGCAAATTGGTGGCCCTAAGCTAGATCCAGTCCTTGGAATGCCTTGTTTGACTTACTCAGGATTAGAACAACAACAGAAAATTTGTCACCAGCATTAGAGTTAGGGGATATTATAGAAATGTTTGTTTTTTCCACCTTCCCTTGACATTCTGGTAGAGCTGGCTAGTCTGGGTTCACCTATTCTGGTGCAACCTCTCCTATCAGCTGGAGCTGTGTGGTCCATGGCTGCCCTCATTAGATGAGGCCGGTAGCCCCCTCCCTGCCCCCTGCCGACTTCCTTCAGTCCCCACCCCTCCCTACTGTTTACAGTCAACCTGCTTTCTCACTTGTATTACCTAGCGGGCTCCTGTAGGCGTTTGATTTTGTGATCCTTGCTTTCCAGTCATTCACTCAAAAATGAATCAACAGTCAGGGGCTGGGGGAGGAGGATGGGCAGTCAGTGTTAAAGGGTCCAGAGCTTCAGCTGGGGAAGATGAGAAAGTTCTGGAGACAGATGTATAATAATAACATGAGTGTACTTAATGCTACAGAGCTGTAGGCTTCAGTGTGGTTAACAGGGTAAGTTTTCCGGTGTTCCTCTTTTACCACAACACATTTAACATCCATAAATATCAATACGATTCAATATTTTGAACAAAGGATTCAATAAGTATGAAGGGTCTACCAGGCCCAAGGCATTCTGCTGGGTGCTAAGTCGGACAGACTCACCACTCGAGCTTGCCAGACAGACTCTAAGCAGTAATTTCATAATGATTATGTTTGGACAAGTGCTTGCAAAGGCGAAGAAGCACGGGGGCCTGGGAGGTCTTACCTTATTAAGGGAAACGAGGGGTCACGTACCGAGGATGGCGAAGCAACAAGATCCAGACACACAAATCCTGCTGCAGGGTACGGCGGGGTGCCCCCTCACCTCCCTTACCCCTGAAGCACCTGCCTCCAGACCTCTTTGAGAAATCACCTTTAGCCTAAGTATTCAACAGCCAGGGGCTGTTGACTTTATGTTGACTGTTCCTCCACTTGTAGCAGAGCACACGCTCTCTGATACGCACTTCCCAGGGAAGCCTGTCTTGATCTCCCAGTTGAAATGAGTTGATAAGATCCCAGGACTCTGAGCTTCTCTTTGGTAGCACTTGTCCAATTGTGATGGCATTATTAATGGTTTAGGGTCTATGACACAAGCAGGAGGGGTGTCCATGTCAGCCTTATCACATCCCCAGCACCCACAGAGTCCCTTGGGCCCGGAAGACACCTAACACTGGCTGAGTAGGGGCGCCTGGCTGGCTCAGTGGGTAGAGCATGTGACTCTTGATCTTGGGATCATGGGTTCGAGCCCCACATTAAGTGGAGAGGTTACTTGCAAACAAAATCTTGAGAAAAAAAAAAAAAACAAAACCATGCAACTTGCTGAATATGTGAATGAGTGGGCAGAACTGGATTAGATCAGGGGTTAGAAGAATAAATGCCTATTAGGACCTCTGCCAGGTAATGTAAATGAGAAAAGCAGGCCCGCTGCAAACAAGCCTGTAGGAAGGGGATGAAGCCTGAGGAGGACACACACCCTCCCTGGAAAGACAGTCCTTAGAAGTTGCACCTAACACTTGCACTTACATCCATTGACCAAGATTGAGTCATTTAGCCAAATCCAGAGGCAAGGGAGGCCACGATTAAGCATCACTTAAATCTGGGCAGCCATGAGCTCAGCTAAGAAGAGAGGATTCTGTTACTAAGGAAGAGAGAGAAAACATCTGGGGGACAACTAAAGTCTGTGCCGAGAAAGAGTGAAGAGCTAAAGAATGAACACAGGTTTCCAAGATTAGCAGTTCTCAAACCGTAGCCCATGGGGTCCCTGAGACCCTTGCAGGGAGATTTTGAGGTCAAGCTACTTTCATAAAAATAATAGGGCATTATTGGCTTTTGTCACTATGTTGACATTCCAATGATGTTGCAAAAGCAATCTGGGCTAGAACGCTGCCTTAGCACAAAACAAGGCAGTGGAGCCAAACCATGCTATTGTCATTGTGTTCTTCACCACCAGGCATTTGCAGCAAAAAAAAAAAAAAAAAAAAAAAAAAAAAGAATAAAAATATTGCTGCCAATTTCACTTAAGAATGCCTCTGATGAGCAACAAATATTAATTTTATTGACTCTCAAACCTTCAGTACACTGTGTTATAAAATGAGGTGTAGCACAATGCCTTTCTGCTGCAAATGAATCACAATGTTGTCTCAAGTTAGAAGCGCCTGCAATAATTGTTGGAGTTGCAAGCTCAACTAGCCACTTTTTTCTTAATAGGGAAAGGGTATGGTCACCTGTGCGTATTTACATGCTCTGTCAGGCTGCTGTGAGGAGGGTGGCCTAGAGGAAGACAGAATGGGGAGGCCAGAAGGCTGGTGAGGAGGCAGGAGCTGTTGTCCAGGCACAGGGTGGTAACCTGGGGATGGGATGGTGGTAGCTGGGCAGAGTGACTTGGAGAGACTTCTGAGATAGTGTGAAGGTAACATCCACAGGAAATGGTAAATAAACACATGGGAGGGGGTGGGTGAAGGAGTCAGAGATTACACCCAGTCACCCAGTTTATTTGGCGTGAGCAGCTGGTAGGCGGCAAAGCCCCTGCTGAGTGGGGGACTTGCAGGAAGTTGATCTGGAGGGTAGTGGGAAGCAGGAGATAAATGTAGCTCGGGATATGTTGGGTTTGCTATGTGGGGTGAGCATCCAAGTGGAGATGTCCAATGGATGGATGGATCTACACATCTGGAGCTCGAGAGAGACCTGGGTAGAGGAACACTTGAGGGCCTGCCAGAGACGAAGGCCCAGAGGAAAAGGGTCTGGTCCATGGTCACTCTGGGGGTCACTCTGCAGGTCTCAGGTACCCTCCTCTCAGCCCAGGCCCTCTCTGCCACACTGAACCACCTATCATGCCTCTGGTGCCACGCCACTGAACAAATGTCCTCAGGGCCCTAGAGTGAGAAGCTGTCTGCGACTTTCCACAAATTACCTTCTGTGCCCTCCCTCCACTCCCTTCCTACTTCTTTCCCTGAAGCCCAAATCCCATTACAACATCACGATGCAAGCTTTTTATTGTTATGCAACGAGAAGTGCAGAGACACTATGTTCCAGCCTCAGTCTGCTTAACTTTTCCTCTTGACTTTGGCATTTTTACTTTGACATCTTCCCTGAGAGGCAGGGGGTGGGGACCCCAGCCCAACATGGTGACGTTGGGGGCTGGCCCAGGTCTGGGGTGTGGAGGAACCTCACCACCAGGCTTCCTGTCTCTAGGTTTACATACGTCTCTGCAGAAGTCACAAGCGCTCTCCTGGGTGGGCTCCTGGTTGCGGAGCACCCAGCCTTCACATAGACACACCTGTGCGAGAAGCCGGAGGGGAAGAAAGACACAGGCCCAGGGGTAAGATGGACGGACTCAGCTCCATGCCTTTCCGTGGGTCTGGCAAGGGGAGGGGGAACGGTGGCAGCAGATGTGCTGGAATGTTCTGGACTCCCAGTCCTCTGTCCACAACTCAGGCCACCTTCTCTTGTGTTCCACACTGGAACTGGGAGCTTCAAGCGGCTGGGGTGATGGCAGCTCAGGGCCTGGAGCAGAAGGAGCTCCTCAGAGGGGTGCTGAGCTGGATTGCGAGATCAGAGGCGACATGGAGACCCGAGGCCACACTGGGCTGAGAAAGGCCATGGGAGGCAACAAGTCAAGGGGGCACTGGAAGAGATGAAGATGGGGAGAGAGGAAAGAGAGAGAAAAGAGGGAAGAAGGGGTGGGAAAGGAATAGCAAGAGTAAATACATGTTAAGGAGGAAGGATGCTTATAAGAAAAAAAAAACAGAAATGAAAAGAGGCAACAAAGGAAAAACAAGAAAATGAGAGAAGTGGACTCCGGTCTAGAGGCAATTCTCCCGAAATCAATTTTCCCAAAGATGCAACCTCCCCACGTTCGCACCAGAAACCGTTGCAGCATTTCATAAGCCCTGTGATTGAGGTAGCCTCCTTTAACTATCTTTTCTATCGGTATTTCTACATTTTTGTCTACTTTGGGGCATTTTTTAAGGACTTTTGAACAATATGTCCATTTCCATGAGCTTTAAAAGGATTAGCGAAATTCTCAAAAAGGGTTGAAACTGAGCTTGTAGGTATGCAGTGCTATAAAAGTTATAGATACATTTTCTTAGGTAAGTACGTCATTAGAAAAACTGGTTCTAAGAGATTAGTTTTAGATGTCTCCTTTGCTCTAGAAAAGGAGGCTATGGGATTTAGAAAAGGATTTGCAGGCCCTGAGCTTGGTAGGGTGTTGGGGGGGATGCAGGAGGGGGTACTCCTCAAGATGCTATGCCCTGTGCAACTCCCCCTCTCCCACCTGCACTCTCTCTGTCCTTTTCCCTCTCCTAAGACCTCCATGGCCTTGCAGCACTGCCCCCCAGGTGTCCTCTGCCTTCTCTTCTAGACTTATGCTGGGAGAGGGACCTCCTCGGTACAGTCAGATTCCTCCAAATAGAAAGGCCTTACTATTGCTAATTCAAAAGATTTCCCTCTGGGTGGGCTAGCTCTTCCTGAATGTCCCTAAATGTTCAGGCGTGCAAGGCTGAGAGTAAAACCTGATGGGGGAGATCACTCCATTTCATATTTTGACAAAATAATTTCTTGTGCTGTGTTCGATTCTGTGGGCGCATACAAAATGGCCGCCCTCTTAACCTCAGATGAAAGGGTTCCCAGAGGACAGGGTCAGAGAGAACTCTTGACATGATTTCCTTCTTTCAGTTTGGGGGAGGGGCACTTATATAGAAGAGGTCTACCTCAAAATAAAAACTCCCCCATCACCAAGTGGTTCTAGGCAGAAGCCTTGTAGAATCTTACGCCCCGATCCTGGCCATAATGGTAAGGTGGCAATGAGGGGGGCTCAGTAGACCAAGGGCCTTGCACATTTTGGACACTCAATAAATGTTGAATGAACTAACTTTGAGGGGGGTGGGTGCTGGGAGGGGGCAGACAGGGGCCTGGGTTTGTAGGGCTCTAAGGCCGAGCTCCGTTCCACACGTGTTGGAGGAGATAGGAGAAGGAGGGAGGGCACGGCTCCCCCCAGGTGGGCATCTGAGGCAAAGAAGAGGATGGCGAAGGTTGCAACCACTCAACCACAAGGGTCCCCTAGAGGGTCATGGTCTCTAGGAAGTTTATATGAAGCCAATGAGCAGGAGAGAGGTGTATGCAGTGGGGGGGGGGGGGGGGGGGCACATCCCCCGGCGGTGGGGCTTGAGGGGCTGGCTGGGGGCTCTGGGGAGAAGATGAAAGTGTCTGTGGGACCACAGACTGTTGCTGTGGTGGGGCTGTGCCCTCTTCCTCTCCCCAGTCTCGCTCCTCATCCCATCTGGGGGGCCAGGGCAAGGGCAACAGTTACCTCAAGGGCTCTGAGAGTTTGCGAGTGTGTGTGTTGCCATTTTGGCTCATGGTTTTCTTAGTCTCTTTTGATTTTTTTTGGTCTACTGCTCTGGGCATGTGTCTTGCCTTCCACAATGTCTTCATTTCTTTCCCTCCAACTCGACCTGGTTTGTAGAGCCTTGGACCTGGTGTGGGATTGGGGATTGTGTGGAGTGTAGCTAGCTGCTGCTTGAATGAGCTGCTCTGGGTCTCTCCCTACCTCCTTCTTTCCCTCTTATCCTCAGTCATCCTCCCCTAGGACCTCTGCATTTCTTATAATCTCTCCTTTTCCCTTCATCCACCCTACAGCCATCTCCCTTGCCTCCACCTTCGGCTCCAGGCTGTGCTCTGCAGGCTCCCTTCACATCAAAGCTTGTTGAAAGCTGCTTTCCTGCCAGAGGCCTGGATGCCTGTTTATAGGCACAAAGGGGCTAGAGCTTAGTGGCCCCTGGAGGCGGAGATGAAAAAGGAGAGGCAAGGGGCACTGTAGGCAAGACCAACAGAGCCAGAATTGGTTCCTGACATATGAGGCCGAGAGGAAGAGAGATACAGATACGGGGAGTTGAAGACAGGAGGCATCAGTGTGGACAGGCACAGAGACAGAAGTGCACAGATGTGAGCAGAGAAATGAGAAGAGAGAGAAAGAGGGAGAGGGAGAGAGAGATGCCAGGACCTGGGGGACCAGCAAGCCCTCCCAGCCTCTCTCAAGTGGCTCTGGTGTACAGGATGCTACTGTACTGGGGCAGAGCGCCTCTGGGGAGGATGAGGAAGTGGGAATCAAAAGCCAGCTCTCTGGGGCGGCAGCGGAAGCCCAAGTCACCAAAGCAAGCAGCAGCTGGAAACCCATAGCCTCCTCCACCGAGCTGAACCCTGGTTCAGTTGGCACAGTATAAGGAGCTGGAGGCAGGGAGGTGGCCCTCTGCACAGACCCTAAGATCCTGGTGTGGGGAAGAGATGACCACCATTTGGGGAAGGGTCAAGAAGGTCCCTAGCCTTCCTGAGGCATCTACACTGAATTTAGACCCCAGGGAAGGGATACCCCAGAGACTCCTATACTCTCTTCTCACGAAGGACAGTGAGTCTGGGACTGGGGGACAGTGAGAACCACTCTTAAATATACTGCACTGTCTCCCCGCAGCCTTCCCCTCAGCACCCCCGTGCCCCATGCTCACTTGTAAACAACTGCACCCATGACTAGCCTCTTTTCTCCTTTTCTGGAAACCTTCTTGATCTCTTCACTTCCTATTTCCCTGGTTACAAAAAAAAAAAAAAAAAATTCGATCAGGAGTGCCAGTCTGGTTCAGTCAGAAGAGCATGCAAATCTGGATCTCGGGGTCACGGGTTCAAGCCCCAAGTTGGGTTTAGAGATTACTGAAAAAATAAATAACCTTTAAAAAAATTCTATCAAGCCCCTACCTTGTGTTAGGCCCTGGGAAATTCCTCTTTCGGGCAGATGGAGTGACTGGAGAAGGATTTTTCTTTTTTCTATCTTCCCTGAAACCTCATTAGGAGGCCCAGGACCCCAGAACCCATCTGAGTACTTCATCCCTCTCATGGGTCAGTGCCCAACAGGAAACAGAATCTGCCTCAGATGGTTCAGAGACTGCAGGAAGGGGATTATTTACAGAGGTGTGAAAGGGGAACCAGCCAGCACGTGGAGGCACACAGGCATCAGCAGTAGCAGGCAGGGTCCTGGAGGGGCAAGAATGAAATGATGTTTCTGGAACCCAGTGAGGGTGTGAGCTGTGGATAAAGGGCCACGTGACAGGAGCTATAGCTGAGGCATGGGGAGAGGAAGGGGGAGGGAGGGAGAATAGCCATTGCCAGAAAGTATGCCACAGTAGGAAGAGAGTAGGAAAAATACCCCAACCTCTTTCCTTGACCCTCCCATCTCTTGTGGGTTCTTCCCACTAGCCAACCCCAACTAGTAGCAGGAAGACAAGGGAGCCTGGGCAGTAGAGTCTGCAGAGGTCAGCCTCCTTGTAGAGGGCAGGGCAGAGAGGATGGAGAGTGGCTCAGGGGTGGGGGGGGGAGGGGTGGTGGGTGGTGCACAAGAACAGGTAGCACGGGTTGGATGATTTGGCTTCATCCAGGCCAGGGTTGGGTGTGTACACGCCCTTAAATGACCCACCTTAGTAACAGAATTAATATGTTGAGTACAGAAAGAAGAAATCAATGATTTTCCCTCCTCCATGCAATTCAAGTTAGTTTAAGTTAACCAAACACATCCCAAGTCCCACCCCAAGTCCGGGAGCTGGCTGGACTATCATCTGGAAGAGATCAAGCATCGAGGGGGAGAGATGGGAACCCGAATCAGGGCATCATGAGGTGGAAGAGGGAACGTGACCTTGAGGGTGTCACCTGGGTGCTGTGGGAGTTCAGACTGGGCAGCTAGCTGCAGCACTCATACAGCAAAGGCTGGACGGCGGGGAGAGAAAAACACATCTGAGTGTGGGATCTCATCTTGCCAAGCTCTGGACCAGGTTCGCGCTGACACTGCTCCCAAAGCAGCCACCTTTCTGAGGCCCACTTACAGTCTGGAGGGGGAGCTCAAAGATACGAGCCCTGTTCCTGCCCACCTTCCAGACATCATCTTCCTCCAGTCTCCACTCCCTCCATGTCATCTGGTCCCCTTCCTAAAGCTCCACATAGACCATGTCACGTCTCTGCTCAAAAGTCAGCCGTTCCTCCCAATCACCTGCAGAACCAAGCCCTGACCTTCTAGCCTACGTGTCAGGATTCTCGATCAGGCCTCCAAGCCCTTCCCTCGTCCCACCACCTCCCTTCCTGAGCCCCCTCTAGACCCCCAGCCCAGAGCACAACCCCGCAGCCTGCCCCCCTGCCTGCCCCCCTGCTGCCAGGTGGGGTGCCCCTCCCCTTTCCTTTCCATCTAACTCATGGTTTGCAAACTTGAGCCTGTGCCAGTCACCCAGGGGTTTGTGAAAACACAGCCGGCTAGACCCACCCCCAGTTTCTGACCCAGCAGGTCTGGGGTGGGGCCTGAGAATTTGCATTTCTAACAAGTTGGTAGGTGACCCTGGCACCGGCTGACCTGGACCAAACTTTGAGAGTCGTTGCTGTAACCTAGGGCTGCCTATTGTTCAGAGTCCATTCAGAGCCTGTCTACACCCCTCCCGCCTCCCTTCCCCTGGTCTTAACCACCTCAGGTGCTCCCAGAAACCAACGCTGAAATATCATTTTTCTGCTTTCTCTCGGAGGCCTTACAGGGTTGGTCTGACAGTGAGCAGGGAGATATCCTCTGCTTCCTCTCTCCCTCACCCTGCACACAGCACCTGTCTCCAAGTTCTGAGAATTTTCCCTCAGATGTGCTCCTCAAGGCAATCTTTTTTTTCCACATTTCCATAGTTCTCAGTTGTCCGAGTTTAGGCCTGTCTTCTCTCACCGGGATTGTTGCAATCCTGCCTCCTGGGCTCAGCCTCCTCCAACTTGTCTTTCTTAGAGGAGCTGAGAAATTGCAAATTGAAACAATCTGCAAATTGAATCATCCTTTATTATTTTTTTAATAACAACTTAAAAATTTTTTTTAATGTTTATTTTTTTGAGAGAGAAAGAGAGAGAGAGAGAGAGAGAGAGAGAGAACATGAGCAGGGAAGGACAGAGAAAGAGGGAGACACAGATTCTGAAGCAGGCTCCAGGCTCTGAGCTGTCAGCACAGAGCCCGATGCGGGACCCTGAGATCATGACCTGAGCCTAAGCTAGCCACTTAACTGACTGAGCCACCAACATGCCCCAACAACTTTTATTTATTTATTTATTTTAATGTTTATTTATTTTTGAGAGACAGAGAGACAGAGCATGAGTGGGGAAGGGGCAGAGAGGGAGTCACAGAATCCGAAGCAGGCTCCAAGCTCTGAGCTGTCAGCACAGAGCCCGATGTGGGGCTGGAACCCACAAGCTATGAGATCATGTCCTGAGCCGAAGTCGGATGCTTAACCAACGGAGCCACCCAGATGCCCCGAGTCATGTCCTTCTTGACATAAAATCCTTTACTGGCTCCCTAGTCCCCAGGGTCACGGCCCAGCATCCCAGCATGGTGTTCAAGGACCTTCATGACCTGGCCTGGTCCCCCCTGTCTCCACCCCCATCAGCTTGCCACCTTCTCTGTGAATTCTTTCCTGATTCCACTTGGCAGAGAACTCACCCCTGGCCTGGGCACAGCATCGTGTGGCGTGTACTGGTGGCCGTCTGTTTACAAGTATGGGCATCTAGGTCCCTGGCTAGGCTGTATGGGTGCATATCACCCATATAGGTGCATATCACCCCTGTGTGCCTCAGGCCCAACAAATGCCTGTTGACTGATAATTATTATCTCCCTCAGGCCCTGCCCTTTGTGCGCGAAGGCCCAGGACCCTGCCTGCCTCAGCAAGGCCACAATGAATCAAGGAGCCGCTTTTAGGCACCTGCTCCTGGTGCTGCAGTTGGGTGAGTGCTCAGACTTGGGGTCCCAGAGCGGGGAGGGGCTGATTGGGAAATGCAAAGGTGGGGGGATGGGGTGAAGGATGGGCAGTAACAGCCTTGAGGCCTGACTTCCCCCTTTTCCGCCTAGTGATGCTCGAAGCAGCTGTCACTCAGGGAAAGGAAGTGGTGCTGGGGAAGGCAGGAGGCACGGCAGAGCTGCCCTGCCAAGCATCCCAGAAGAAGTACATGACCTTTACCTGGAGACTTTCTTCCCAGGTCAAGATTCTGGAAAGTCAGCACCCCTCCTTATGCCTTACAGGTAGGATGGCCCAGCTCCTCATCAGGAGAGAAAAACACTATGGCCTGAACATCCCTGGTGTCAGAGCCCTGCTCCTAGTAAACTCTGATCCCAAGGGGTTGGGGTTGACAGAGACTCAGGGACTCTCTCTCAGTCCAGAGCTTCCCTGTGCCAACTGCAGGTGGCCGAGGGAATGGCTTTTGGTGGTCTGTTATCGTTTCAGGATTTTAATATGAACAGACTTATTTTAACGGATGTTAGGAAAATAACCTCGAATTTCATGGATATTATTGTTACAGACCCATGATGATGTGTTGTTTACTTCCACTAAAAGCAACAGAAGGATTTTTTTTTTTTTACCTTTTAAAGTAAAAGGAATTAAGATCTCAATACTTTTTAAGAAGTATTTTGCAATTGTTTTGCAATAAAGGAGTTTTACTGTCACATTAAGGTTTGCCCTCCAGTACTCTTCTTTAAATAACTCTTCTTTCTTGTATGTTTGGCCTCTAAATTCAACATGTTTGAAGAGAAGCATCATATGAGAAAAACCTCACCGGCATGGAATGTATTTTTATAAATATACATATTTTTCTTTTTTGGGGGGAGGGAGGGGGGAGGTAAAGACGGAGAGAGAGAGAATCCCAAGCAGGCTCCACATTGTCAGCACAGAGCCCAATGCAGGGCTTGTACCCACGAACTGTGAGATCATGACCTGAGTCAAAACCAAGAGTCAGACACTTAACCAACTGAGCCACTCAGGCACCCCTGTAAATACATATTTTTTAATTTTAAAGTTTATTAGATTTATCATTGCTTGTATTTCATTGCTTATTTTTATGATTTTTAGGTTTTTATAGAGATTTTATTTTGAAGTAATCTCTACACCCAGTGTGGGGCTCAAACTCACAACCCCAAGTCGAGAGTTGCATGCCCCATTGACTGAGCCAGCTAGGTGCCCCTTCTTGCTTTTTTTGAGCATCTTTTTAATTATGAAAAATTTAGCATCGATAAAAGTAGAATAATTATATAATGAACCCCCACATAGCACACTCAGCTTCAACAATGATCAATTCATGGTCAATTAATGGTTCATCTACACCCTCAATGCCCCACCACGTTGGTTTTTTTTTTTTTTTTTTTTTTTCAACGTTTTTTATTCATTTTTGGGACAGAGAGAGACAGAGCATGAACGGGGGAGGGGCAGAGAGAGAGGGAGACACAGAATCGGAAACAGGCTCCAGGCTCCGAGCCATCAGCCCAGAGCCTGACGCGGGGCTCGAACTCACGGACCGCGAGATCGTGACCTGGCTGAAGTCGGACGCTTAACCGACTGCGCCACCCAGGCGCCCCCCCACCACGTTGTTTTATAGCTAACACCAAACATGATATCATTTAATCTGTAAATACTTCAGTATGTATCTCTAAAATGTAATGACTCTTTTTTTACATTTTTTAAAACGTTCATTTATTTTTGAGAGTGAGAGAGAGAGAGAGAGAGAGAGAGAGACAGACAGAGCATGAGCAGGGGAGAGGCAGAGAGAGAGGGACACACAGAATCTGAGGCAGGCTCCAGGCTCTGAGACGTCAGCACAGACCCCGAAGCAGGGCTTGAACTCATGAGCCGTGAGATCATGACCTGAGCCAAAGTTGGACCCTTAACCAACTGAGCCACCCAGATGCCCCATAAAATGTAATGACTCTTTAAAAACATATCCACAGAAAAACCCTAAAAAACAAATGAAAAAGCATAACCACAGTTTTATTTTTAATTAAAATACACACATTACTTTTAATTAAAAATTAAAAATAATCCTTTAATGATGACAAATATCCAGTCTGTGATCAAATTTTCCCAATTACCTCATAATATTATTTTTACAGTTGGTTTATTTGAATCAGAATCCAGATGAAAATGTATGCATGGTGTTTGATTGATATGTCCCTCAAATCCTTTTGAATTTATATATTTGCTCCCTCAGATTTTTTTGCCTCTTGCAACTCATTGGTTGAAGAAGCTAGGCAATTGTCCTGCGGAGTATTGCATGTTTGAATAGGAGGTGGCTACATTCCCATGGTGTTATTTAACACCATGTTCCTCTGTCCCTTGAATCTCCTATAGATTGATGATTAAATCTAGAGACTTGATCAAGTTCATACTTAATTTTTTTGATTAGATCGTCTCATAGGTAGTGTTTTATACTACCAATTTAATCACATCAGAAGCTATGTGATGTCTATCATTCTCTTTCTGTTATTAAGATTAATTAATTAATGGGCTCAAGGGTTAGCTTTAAGTGATAATTATAATAATGTTGTTTTATTTTTTTTGTTTTTTTAAATAGTTGCCTTCTGGTTATATCAAATGGTATCGACTTTCTGTTTATTATAGTGATATAAACTTTTCTTTTAAAATAAATTTATGTAGGGTGCCTGGGTGGCTCAATCAGTTGAGCACCTTGACTTCGGTTCAGGTCATGATCTCACAGTTCTTGGGTTTGAGCCCTGAGTCGGGCTCTGTGCTGACAGCTCTGAGCCTGGAGCCAGCTTTGGATTCTGTGTCTCCCTCTCTCTCTGCCCTTCCCCTGCTCACGCTCTGTCTCTCTCAAAAATAAACATTAAAAAATTTAAAAAATAAAGTAAAATAATAAAATAAATTTATTTAGGAGCGCCTGGGTGGTCCAGTCAGTTAATCATCCAGTTTCAGGTCAAGTCACCGTCTCACGGTTCATGAGTTCAAGCCCCATGTCCGGCTCTGTGCTGACAGCTCAGAGCCTGGAGCCTGCTTTGGATTCTGTGTCTCCCTCTCTCTCAGCCCCTCCCCGACTCACACCCTGTCTCTCTCAAAAATAAATAAACATTTAAAAATTTTAATAAGAAAATAAATAAAATAAATTCATTTAATCCAAAAAAGTGAATGCATTTAAAGATGTTACATTAATAGGACAGGCAGATTTGGACAAAATCATGTGTAAGATATGTGAATGATTGAAGTCTGGGAAATATGGCTCCAGTCCAAGACTCTGATTTTGCTAGTGAGGGAGCTGAGACCCAGGAAGAAGTCCCTGCCCCAAGTTTGTGCCCCATGAGAGGCAGAACTGGGGCTAGAGCTTTGGTCTTTCAACCTTCGGGCCTAGGCTCTCCTGTGGAAAGTTATCCTCAGTGCAAACTGAATTAGCCACAGTGCATAGAAAACCATCTTTGTTGAAAACAGATGTCTCCTCTTCCTGCCTCTCTGTCCAGTGGGAGGAAGTCCTCTATTTTTGCCAAGGAGATTCTTGCTGGGCTCCCAGAGTGACAGTTCAGACACCCATGTCCACTCTTCATGTTTGGACATGAAGAAAAAGGGGAACATTGGGCTGGATCTTTAGTGACCCAAAGCCATTCCCTAAAATTAACAAAACCCCCAATTCCTGATCTCTTTCTGTTAAAGACACACCAAGCGGGTCAACTGCCTTTTGCCTGCCCATGTCCTCTCCCTCATGTCCCTGTTTAAAGAGAACTCTGTGATCAAACTAACCTGCGTCCTTCCCTGGCCTGTGGGATCCCGGTGCCCATTATGTAATTTTCATCCTTGGGCAGAGCTCAGAACAACTCCCACAAACCCAGCAAGTGATTTTCTTGTCCTAGAATTTATTCTGCTAAGTTTCTTGAAATAAGCAGACTTTCAGCTGAGGCTGTATTTTTTATTTTTATTTTTATTTTTTAAATATAATTTATTGTCAAATTGGTTTCCATATAACACCCAGTGATCATCTCAACAAGTGCCCTCCTCCATGCCCATCACCTGAGACTTTATTTATTTTTATTAATTTCAAAGTAAAGGATTCAAAAAAGTAATACAGATACATGGTAAACATTTAAAACCATCCAAATGATACACAATGTGTTAACAACAAAATTCAGCTGAGTACATTTGAAGATCTAATTGGCTTTATTCAATGATTCATAAGTTGGGCAGCATCCCATCCAGCAAATAGAAAGGAGCTCCCAAGAACTGTAGAAAGGAAAGGTCTTTAAAGGCAGAAAATCGGTTGGAAAAGGAAGCTTGTTAGCAAAGAGTGCATTGTTTCAGGCAGGATGACCTGCATAAGTGCATGGAAGAGGTCTATCAGGCAGATTTCCTCACTAGTGCTGACCAGATAATTCCAGATTGACTCATTAAAGGTTATATTCCTGGGAGAAGCTGAATGTAATTAGGTTAGGTATTTAGTCTTGGTTTGCTGATGTGGGGGTTAGCATAAGTGACTCCATTTTGGGCCTGTTGGCTCTTTTTTAACAGTTCCCCTCTTTTGATCACGACTGTTGGCTAAACTGAGAGATGTGGTCAAAATCTAAGGCATTTGTGCCACTCCCAGCTACTACTCTGAAGTTCTTGAAGTTTCTGCTGATTCTTTGGTACTCACAGGTCATGACTTTTCTCCCGAATCTCCATGATATGCACAGGTTATAACTTCAGGTTCACCGATTTTTAAGTTTGTTGTTCCTTTTGTTACTTTCCTGATGTTCCAGTCCCAGGGAGATCATTTGGTGGTTAGCAGCTGCAAACATGTATTCCAAGCCTTTGAGAGGATACAGTGCACCAGGGAAACTTCTGTGATTATTGTAAGAAGGATAATTCCCAATGTTTGGAGTGTACTTCGGAGTCATGATCCCTAAGACCCAAACCAATAAAAATCAAATAAGTCAAAGAAGGACCCCATTAAAGAGTCAGCATTAAAAGACCCCATTAAAAGAGATCATTTAAAGCCAAGTGGCTTGCTCAATGATCTTGTGTACCTGAGTTTCAACTTCCCCAGAAGTGTTAAGCCAAGCACAGCAAGTGAAGTTGGCCACAGCACAGACACCTCCTTGCTCAGCTAAAGGATAATTAAGATCTGTCTTATTATCAAGAATAACTTTGACAAGAGAATCTAAAGATTTTGTTGGGCAGCTGTTATTATTTTCACACTGGGTTCTGCAATACTTTCAAGGGTTAATGAGAAGTTCCTGATTGTAGCCTCATTTGCATTTACTACTAGCCAGGGGAAACACTGATCCATCTACCAAGCTAATATTGAGTCACAAATGCCTCCTGGTAATTCCTGTTTGAGTCTGTGGATACCAGTAAAATTTAAGGCTCTGTAGACCACACAGGTGGTTTCATTCTGATTACCCTTGCTTTGTGTCCCTTTCTTTGTACAGAACCTGGATGCAAGATTCCCAGGTTTGGGATTGTTAACCAGAGACAGGGAAATGGACCAGGGCATTTCCAGCATCATGGACAGATCAAAATTTTTCATGACAAATCCAGCAGTCTGAAGGGTTACCCCCATTTAGACACAGCCTGCGAGATACAGATGATGGTGTTACCTTTCCAAGCCAATGCCAGAGTAAAGGAAAGAAAGAGAAGAATAAAGAGTTTCGTGTTCAGTTGAAGTATGAAGTCTTGATCCGGCTTCTTGGGTGGAAGAAGCTTACCTTAATGTCAGCTACTTCTCTTCTTAGACAATTTGATTTTGAGGTCTCCAGCTCAAAGATTTTGATGTGCAGAGGGCCAAATGGCAGGAGGAGACTTCTCCAGCTGTAAACATGTCCCCAAGGCCCAGGTCCCTGAAGTTTGGCTGCCAGCTAGGTAAGGAAGGAGATTCCTAGCTCCAACCAAGGAGATTCAAAGGCAGTCTTTGTTCTTTGTGATTCCAAATCAAAAGGAGGAAAGCAAATTGGAAATGTTAGTTCGGAGAGTTGTAGCCAGATAGTTGAGGAAACGAGAATTCAGGACCCAGTCCAGTGTATAAGAAAACCTCAAAGACAACAGGATTAGAATCTAGTATGGACAGAAGGTACAAACGGCATTTTTCTCTCTACGATTATCCCAATTTTTATCAAAAATAATCACGGTAAAACGTATTTGTTTGCATTAAACTTGGTCTGGTTATTTACATAAGTGTGGCAAGAATGGCAGTTGACCATATAAGCTGCTTTTTTTTTTTTTTTTTTTTTTTTTTAAGACTGTTCTGCTGGAACCTTATAAACAAGATACCAGGACAATTTTTCCAAGAAGCTTTATTAGCTCCTTAAAGTCAACCTTATTTCTCCAAAGCTGTCTGGTCATATCTGAGTCTATGCCCATCTCTCTTAAATAGAACATTCCAGTCAAAGCCTTGGTAATATAACCAATGTTTCCATTTATGTCCTGTTACAAGGGAGAACATATTCTCATTAAACTTATGTAAATAACTATTTTGTCATAAAAAGAATGCTCAAGAGTTTTCAAATCCTGGAGGGATTGAGTAGAGAAAGAAAGTAAATGTTTCATCTGTGTTTACAAAGGCATACTTTACTAACTTGCTATAGGTCATAAATGACTTAAGTGAAAAAGTTTCCTCAATCTGGAAAAATAAAACATTAAAGAACCAGCAATGTTTCAATTAAGAAGTCATAAAAATTATAATCATCCTCCTCAGCTCATTAAGTCTCATGTTATTAATTCTTGCTTGAATCCAGTTTTTTCCATTAATTCTGGAGACTCTTACCTAGTTCATTTTTTTATCTAAAAGTTATCAGAAACTGTATTGGCCAGGGTCCTTTCAATAAATTTTTTTTAAATGTTTATTTATTTTTCAGAGAGAACGTGTGCGCGGGTGGGGGAGGGGGCAAAGGATCGGAAATAGGTTCACACTGACAGCTGGGAGCCCAATGAAGGTCTGGAACTCACAAACTGTGAGATCATGACCTGAGCTGAAGCTGGATGCTTAACCGACTGAGCTACCCAGGCCCCCCTCAAAGAATCTTCTTGATGAGGCACTTTTGTAGATACACTTCTGCAAAAGCATCTGAGTAAAACATAAACCGTCTGTAAATGACAGAAGACTTTTAAAAAATGCTCAGTGTTAAAGATCTGATGAGAGTTCATGGTAATGGAATTGACAAAGAAATCTGGTCATTTCTGTGAAACATAACATTTAAATAACCGAAGCCTCATTTTAGGACAAAATTACTTTCTTTGCCCTCAACAAAAAAAGCATTTCCCTTTTTTCTTTTACCATACTTTTTTTTTTTTTTTTATAAATTTTTTTTTTCAACGTTTTTTATTTTATTTTTGGGACAGAGAGAGACAGAGCATGAATGGGGGAGGGGCAGAGAGAGAGGGAGACACAGAATCGGAAACAGGCTCCAGGCTCCAAGCCATCAGCCCAGAGCCTGACGCGGGGCTCGAACTCACGGACTGCGAGATCGTGACCTGGCTGAAGTCGGACGCTTAACCGACTGCGCCACCCAGGCGCCCCATACTTTTTTTTTTTTTGAGAGAGAGAGAGAGAGTACTCATGTGAGCACATGCATGGGGGAGGGGTAGAGAGGGGGGAGAAAGAATCTTAAGCAGGGTCCATGCCCGGGGCAGAGCCAGAGGTGGGGCTCAATCTCATAAATCATGAGCTTATGATGTGAGCCTAAATCAAGAATTGGGCACTTAACCAACTGAGTCACCCAGCTGCCCTGTTACTGTACCTTCTTTTACCAAAAACACACATCCTACTCTCCTTGCACATGGAGAGGTTTCCCTTATTATTTCAAGTAGTTTTAATTACATATATTAGACTGTTTTAGCCCCTAGAAACCTGGTTTCTAGCAGAAACTGAAGTAAGCAACTGTGTTCTTCACATTAGCATTCTATGGCTTAGTAAATGTTTCTAATTTCTAGAAACATATGCTTTCTCATAGTAAATTTCTTAATGTGGCACAAAACATGTTTTAGTAATCCATGCATATATCTGTAGTTCCTCTGTAAAAAGGAAGCCAAAAGTGAATAAGCCTATGTTCAGTAATTAATGTTTCAGTATCTTATCTGATTTAGAAATGATATATAGACATTTAGTGACTAGCCATCAGTTAATTTAACTTGTAAAACTTTAAGGTTTCAGGTTACTAAAAAGATTTGGGGAAACTATCAAAAATTCACCTAAAAACTTTTATCTCACATCTATTTAATGTACTTGTTCTCAACAATTATTTTTAGGTTAATTATAAAAATTTCATCATACCAGGTTATTTTTTCTTGCTGACAAGTTTTTCAACAGAGATAACATGAACTTATTTGACTAGTAAACTCAGGTAGAATAAAAGCTGTATGTCTGCATTGTTTTTAATGTTGATAATTCTAATTTTTTTAAAATGTTTTATTCATTTTTTAAGAGACAGAGTGCGAGTGGGGGAAGGGCAGAGAGAGACGGAGACACAGAATCTGAAGCAGGCTCCAGGCTCTGAGCTGTCAGCACAGAGCCCGACGTGGGGCTCAAGCCCGCAAACCTCGAGATCATGACCTGAGCAGAAGTCGGCCGCTTAACTGACTGAGCCACCCAGGCGCCCCTTAATGTTGATAATTCTAAAGACATGCCTATTTTAATTAAACCAACAACCTTAAACTAGCTTTTAATTACTAAAGATTTCCTCAGATCATGTGAACCTGAAAAGCCCTCGCTTTCATTTTTTATCACATTCCTAAGAATTTTATGAACATATAATTCATAAAGGCACTTAATTTTCTTTAGCCCAATTAAATAGAGCTCCTCCACAAATGAATTTTGATAATACCATCTGGAGGTAGAAAATACCACACATCTATATATAACATGTATATATATACAGACAGATGTAAACATACAGACACAGAAACCTATAGTTTTCATTTTAAAATTACTACCATGAGACAGGTATGATAATACAAAACTTACTAGCTTAAAAGAACAGCTGGAAAAAGTGAGGATCACCTGGTCAGATGGCTAACGCTTTTTATTCACATTAGTGGCAAATACAATAGTTTGATGTTTGCCCAAGTCCCAAATAACCTTTCTCTCCCTTTTATAGATAAGAATTACCTGCCTTAAGTTTATAGATAAGGTACAAGATTTACATGGAAAAGGCACAGGGGAAGAAGGCAAGTTCCCCTAAGAAGAATTTTTGTTTCCTAAGGCCCCGCGTTTTTGCAGTTCCTACAAGCCTTTCGAGATAAATAGGGGAGGTTTGGGGATGGGTAAAAGAATAGGCGGAATTTGAACTATTTCTAGAGAAGGTAAGGGCAGATGTTTTCAATTCCCCCAAGGAATTGGGTTGTAACTTAAGTGATAGCAAGAAGCCTCTGTGGCCATCTAATTACATTATCTTCAAGTTGTTCCCCCACCCACTCTGGGCACAAAGTTTCATTTTAGCGCAAAGGAGAGAAAAACTTAAAAGGAACCCTTTTAAACATCTTACCAGTGTTCAGCTAGGACAAACAGTAAATATTCTTGGCAGTATTGAACAACCCCTTAGACGCAAGAGGTGGCCCCACAGAGGGTGCAAAAGGTATTTTATTTTCCTGTCTCTACTTGGTACTACAGTCAGAGATACAGAACAGCTGACCCTGGTAGGAATTCTTATCTTTAGCTGACTCTGCCAGTTTTTCCAGGATCCCATCTGTAGCTCTGGTATCTACCAGAATTTCTCCATTAGTTTTAATTTAGTTTTCCCTTGGCTGTTGAAGGGAATAACATAGCAGTTTACCAGAAAAATCCCATAGAGTTTCATCAACTCTGGGAGGGGTCCAGACAGGAGCCTCTTGTGAGGGTAGTGTGGGGGCGTCTCTAAGATCACTCATTTGGCAGATTTTTAAAAAATGTTTTATTTATTGGGACGTCTGGGTGGCTCAGTCGGTTGAGCAGCTGACTTCGGCTCAGGTCATGATCTCACGGTTTGTGGGTTAGAGCCCCATGTCGGACTCTGTGCTGACAGCTTGGAGCCTGGAGCCTGCTTCAAATTCTGTGTCTTTCTCTCACTCGGCCCCTCCCCTGCTTGCCCTCTGTCTGTCTCTCTCTCTCAAAATAAATAAATAAACTTATAAAAAAAAGCTTTAAAATGTTTTATTTATTTATTTAATATTTTTAATGTTTATTTATTTATTTTTGAGAGACAGAGAGTTGACAGAGCATGAGCAGGGGAGGGGCAGAGAGAGAAGGAGACACAGAACCCTAAGCAGGCTCCAGGCTCTGAGCTGTCAGCACAGAGCCCAACGTGGGCTAGAACCCATGGACTGTGAGATCATGACCTGAGCTTAACCGACTGAGCCACCCAGGTGCCCCTTAATGTTTTATTTATTTATTTTGAGAGGGCGAGAGAGAGAGAGAGAGAGAGAGAGAGAGAGAGAGAGAGAAGGCACAAGCACAAGACCGGGGGATGGTGGGGGGGGGGGGGGTGGGGTGGGCATGAGAATGTCAAGCAGGTTCCTCACTGTCAGCACGGAGCCAGACTCCCGGCTGAGGTTCAGCTTGCGATTCCACAAACCATGAGATCATGACCTGAGCCAAAATCAAGAGCTAGAGGCTTAACTGACTGAGCCACCCAGATGTCCCCTTGGCTGACTTTTGTTTACAGTCTTGTAGTCTCTTCAGAGGGGCAAGACAATTCAGGTGGGGGATTTACTAGCATTAAGTACTCAAATAAAGAAGGATAGAGGGGAGCAGCAGGGGTTACATCAGTCTTACAGTCTTTTGTTTTAGGTACCTCTTGTGTCTTTAATTTTTCATTTGCCTTTTTTTTAAGTTTATTGATTTTGAGAGAGCAAGAGGGAGCATGAATGGGGGAGGGGCAGAGAGAGAGGAAGGGAGAGAGAATCCCAGGCTATCAGTGCAGACCCCAACACTGCGCTCAGTCGTAGGAACTGTGAGATCTCATTTGTTTTTTTGCAACGAATCTTTTAATGAAGGTGTTTTGGAATTTTGAAACCTCTTTTTTTTCCCATCATGACAAGTGTGCTCTTTAATCCTCATCCCCTATTTCTCCTGTCCCCCCACCCACCTCCCCGCTGGTAGCCATTGGTTTCTTCTCTAGAGTTAAGAGTTTGTTTCTTGGTTTCCTTCTCTCTCTCTCTCTTTCTCCCTCTTTTTTCCTTTGTTCGTTTGTTTTGTTTCTTAAATTCCACATATGAGTGAAATCATATGGTATTTGTCTTTGACTGACTGATTGCACTTAGCATCATAATACTCTCTAGCTCCATCCATGTTGTTGCTCATGGCAAGATTTCATCCCCCCTTATTTTTTTTATGGCCGAATGATATTCCATTATATGCATACCATTTCTCCTTTATCCATTCATCTGTTGATGGACACTTGGGCTGTTTCCATAGATTGGCTATTGTAAATAGTGCTGCAATAAACATAGAGGTGCATGTATCCCTTTGAATTAGTGTTCCTGCATTTCTTTAAAGTTTTATTTATTTTTTTTAGTAATCTCTATGCCCAACATGAGGCTCAAACTCATGACCCCAAGGTCAAGAGTCACATGCTCTTCCAGCTGAGCCAGCCAGGCACCCTGTGTTCTATTTTGGGGCTAAATAACCTAGTAGTGCGATTCCTGGATAGTAGGGTAGTTCTATTTTTAATTTTTTGAGGAACCTCCATGCTGTTTTCTGTAGTGACTTCACCAGTTTGCACTCCCACCACTTCACTAGTTTGTAAGAGGGGTCCTTTTTCTCCACATCCTCACCAACACTTGTTTCCTGTGTTTTTGATGTTTGATTTAGCCATTCACACTCCATCAGGGTGTGAGGTGATGTCACATTGTATAGCTTTGATAAACATTGATTTGCATTTCCTTGATGATGAGTGATGTTGAGCATCTTTTCATTTGTCTTCTGGTCATCTATGTCTTCTTTAGAGAAATGTCTGTTCATATCTTCTCCCGATTTTTTATTTTAAAGTAGGCTTCATGTCCAGCATGGAACCAAATGCAGGGCTTGAACTCATGACCCTGAGACCAAGACCTGAGCTGAGATCAAGAGTCGGACACTTAGGGGTGCCTGGGTGGCTCAGTCGGTTAAGTGTCTGACTTTTGGTTTCGCCTCAGGTCATGATCTCACGGTTCATGAATTCATCGCATTGGGCTCCATGCTGGCAGTGCTGAGCCTGC
The DNA here is from genome assembly GCF_046562875.1 of Panthera onca. Classification (NCBI taxonomy): domain Eukaryota; kingdom Metazoa; phylum Chordata; class Mammalia; order Carnivora; family Felidae; genus Panthera; species Panthera onca. The sequence goes on from NC_138345.1 coordinate 41,342,365, forward strand.
TTGGGATTCTCTCTCTCCCTTTCTTCTCTTTCTCTCTATGCCCCTGCCCTGTGCTCTCTCCCTCTCTCAAAATAAATAAATAAACTTCCAAAAATTAAAAAAAAAAAAGAGTAGGACACTTAATTGACTGAGCCACCCAGGTGCCCTGCTTCTCCCCAGTTTTAAATTGGATTATTTAGTTTTTGGGTGTTAAGTTATATAGGTTCTTTCTATATTTTGGATGCTAACCCTTTATGAGATATGTCATTTGCAAACATCTTCTCCCATTCCGTGGGTTGCCCTTTAGTTTTGTTAATTGTTTCCTTCACTGTGCAGAAACTTTTTATTTTGATGTAGCCTCAATAGTTTATTTTTGCTTTTATTTCCTTTGTGCCAGGAGATTATGTAGAAAAATGTTGCTATGGCTGATGTCAGAGAGATTACTGCCTGTGCTCTCTTCTAGGATTTTTATAGTTTCAAGTCTCCCATTTAGGTCTTTAATCCATTTTGAGTTTATTTTTGTGTATAGTGAAAGAAAGTGGTCCAGTTTCATTTTTCGCATGTGGCTGTTCAGTTTTCCTAACATCATTTATTGAAGAGACTGTCTTTTTCCCATTGGATATTCATTCCTCTTTTGTCAAAGATTAATTGACCATATAATTGTGGGTTTATTTCTGGGTTTTCTGTTCTATTCTATTGATCTATGTGTCTATTTTTATGCCAGTACCATACTGTTATAATTACTACTGCTTTGTAATATAACTTGAAATCTGGAATTGTGATATCTACAGTTTGTTTTTCTTTTTCAAGATTCCTTTGGCTATTCCAGGTTTTTTGTGGTTTCATAGAAATTTTAAGATTGTTCTAGTTCTGTGAAAAATGCTGTTGGTATTTTGATAGGGATTGTGTTAAATATGTAGATTGTTTTGGGTAGTATAGACATTTAAAAAAATTTTTTTTGTAAATTTATTTATTTATTTTTATGGAATATTTCATACCCAACGTGGGGCTTGACCTCATGACCCCAAGATCAAGAGTTGCATGCTTTCCCAACTGAGCCAGCTAGGTGACCTGGTGTCGACATTTTAATATTTGTTCTTCCAACCCATGAGCGTGGAATGTTTTTCCATTTCTTTACATCATCTTGAATTTCCTTCATCAGTGTTTTATAGCTTTCAACGTACAGGTCTTTCACCTCTTTAGCTAAGTTTATTCCATGATATTTTATTGGTTTTGGTGCCATTGTAAATGGGATTGTTTTCTTTCTTTAAAAAAAAAAAAACTTTTTTTAGTGTATATTTATTTTGAAAGAGTGAGAGATTGGGTAGGGGAGGGCTTGAGAGAGAGGGAGAGACAGAATCCCAAGCAGGCTCTGGGACGTCAGCACACAGCCTGCCGTGGGGCTTGATCCCACGAACTGTGAGATCATGACCCGAGCCAAAATCAAAAGTCGGACATTTAACCAACTGAGCCACCCAGGTGCCCCTGGGATTGTTTTCTTAATTTCACCGTCTGCTGCTTTATTATTAGTGTATGGGAATGCAACAGATTTCTGTACATTGCTTTTGTATCTACAACTTTACTGAATGCATTTATCAGTTCTTTTTTAAAAAAAAAATTTTTTTTTAACATTTATTTATTTTTGAGACAGAGAGAGACAGAGCATGAACGGGGGAGGGGCAGAGAGACAGGGAGACACAGAATTGGAAGCAGGCCCCAGGCTCTGAGCCATCAGCCCAGAGCCCGACATGGGGCTCGAACTCACAGACTGAGAGATCGTGACCTAAGCTGAAGTCGGAGGCTTAACCGACTGAGCCACCCAGGCGCCCCTACATTTATCAGTTCTACTAGCTTTTTGGTGGAGTCTTTAAGGTTTTCTATATACAGTATCATGTTATCTGCATATAGTGAGAGTTTTACTTCTTCTTTACCAATTTGGATGACTTTTATTTCTTTATGTTGTCTATTTGCTGTGATTTAAGCAAATATGTTGAATTGAAGTGGTGAGAGTGGACATCCTCCTTGTCTTGTTCTTGATCTTAGGGGGAAAGGTCTCAGTTTTTCACCATTGAGTAGGATGTTGGTTGTGAATTTTTCATACAGGCCTTTATTATGTTGAGGTATATTCCCTCAAGACCTACTTTGCACAAGTGTTTTATCATGAATGGGTGTTGTACTTTGTCAAATGCTTTTTCTGCGTCTATTGAAATGATCACATGGCTTTTATCCTTTTTCTTATTGATGTGATGTATGATGTTAACTGTTTTACAAATATTGAAGCCACCCTTGCATCCTGGGAATAAATCCCATCTGATAGTGGTGTACGATTTTTTTAGTGTCTTGTTGGATTCAGTTTGCTGATATTTTGTCGAGGATTTTTGCATTTATATTCATGAGTGATATTGGCTTGTAGTTCTCTTTTCTGTGGTGTCTTTATCTGGTTTCAGGGTGATACTGGCCTCAGAAGAATTTGGAAGTTTTCCTTCCTCTTGTATTTTTTGCATAGTTTGAGAAGAACAGATACTAACTCTTCCTAGAACACTTGGTAAGAGTTGATGCCATTCTCCTGATCACGTGCTGCCTGCTAGCAGTGTCACCTTAGAGATCAGGACCGGCTGGGTCCTGTCAACATGCTTTTGGCTAGAGGTTTACTACATCCAGCCTGGGAAGAGGAAAAGAAAAATACATAAAAAGAAACAGCTAGTTCAAAGCCCAAATTCCTATTTTATGGATGTAAAATGTCCAGGTTGCTAGAAGACTACCATGGTTTTCAGCCATGCTCTTTGTGTAGGCTGTTCAACAATGTGCCAGCCAACAGGTAGAACAGCCAGACTCACAGAGGGGTGTTCATTTAGAAGAAAGCAATGCCAACGATCCACACAAAGTCCTGAATTTGTGTTATATCGCAGAAAGCCTTACCAGTTCAATAATTCCAGTTAGTCTACCAAGATCATGTAACTATAGTTAAAAAAAAATTTTTTTAATGTTTATTTATTTTTAAGAGACAGCATGAGCGGGAGAACGCAGAGAGACAGAGGGAGACCCAGAATATAAAGCAGGCTCCAGGCTCTGAGCTGTCAGCACAGAGCCCAACGCTGGGCTTGAACCCATGAGCCATGAAATCATGACCTTAGCTGAAGTTGGACACTCAACCGACCGAGCCACCCAGGCGCCCCCTCTGACAGCTTTTAAGTGCTCAACCCGTGCTCATCAATTCTGCAGCTACTTTTGGGATTTCCATTAGCAATAACCTTTATCTACACAAAACAAAACAAACAGGTGCATCTTAACATACCAGCCTTAAGCAAGAGATGTTACTGTGGCCTGGCTAAGACAAGGCCCTGTGTGCACCACCAGCAACTCCTGAGGTGAAACTGGGGTTTGGCGAAGGGATTGTACTAGAAAACCCCAAAGAATGGGGACCATGGGCTGATTCCAAACAGCAGTTGCCATAGTGGAATCTAGGGAAGGATTCCAAGTAAATGAGAAATTGCCAGCAGTTCCCAGTTTGGAATCTAGAGGTAGAATCAAGGGCTGGGGTTTCCAATTAAATGGTCAATTGTGGTCCAAATTACCAGCAATTCCCAACATGGAACTAGTGTTTCTGGACAAATGAGGAATGGACTGGGAAGTTAATTAGATCAGGAGCCTGATGCAAAGAGAGCAGAGCTCAGAGCCGAGAGGGACTCACCTATGGCTCTCGGAAATGGTGAGAAATACAGAGAACTCAAAAGGGTTCACAAGTACCAAGCCTGTGTTTCTCATTGTCCCTGAAGCTGTCAGAAGTTTCCTTCTATCCCACCACTGCCTCCAAATCTATGAAAAAACAAAATTCAACTGAGTAAATTTGAGGATCTAATTGCCTTTATTCAATGATTCATGGATTGGGCAGTGTCCTGTCCAGCAAATAGATAGGAGCTCCAAGGAGCTATAGAAAATGAAAGGCTTTAAAGGCAGAGAGAGGGCAGAAAAAAGGAAGTTTATCAGCAAAGAACTCTTGTTTCAGGCAAGGTCACCTTCCTAAGGGGGACAGAGAGTGTGTATCAGGCAGACTTCTTCACTAGTGCTGACCAGGTAGCTCCAGACTCACTAATTAAAGATTACATTCCTAGGAGAGTCTTGGTTTGCTGATGTGGGGATTAGCATAAGTGACTCCATTTTGGGCTTATTGTCTCATTTTTAATATGTGACAATAAATCTCCTTCCTACTCCTGATCCTCAATTTCTCAGTTCCCTTCCCCAGAGGCAGCTTTTAACCAGTTTCTGTGTTTCCTTCAAGAGATGATCTATGCATATATGTATACCGTTCCTTCTTTTCTTACATAAAATAATAAATTCATCATATATGCGTATGTATATATGGGTATGTATATATTGAGTGCCTACAAGGGTTAGGTAATGTTCTACATTAGGTGCCGGGGATATAATATAGTGGAAAACAAAAGAAGACTTTGTATAGTGTTTCTAACCTTGCTTTTTTTTCTTTTAAATTAGATATTTTGAAGGTTTTTCTATTTTCATATGTGTGTTTGTATATATATATATATATATATATATATATATATATATACATATATATATATCTGTCTATATTTCTACCTCACTTATTTTCAGGGACTGCATAATTCTTTTTCATAATTAGACCATGATTTATTTGACTAATCCCATACTGTTGCACATTTAGGCTATTTTCAGTTTACTGCTATCACAAACAGTGAATCAAACTTTGCATCTCTGGGCATATATGCAAATGTCTTTGAAAGATAAATTCCTAGAAGCAATATTGATGGGCCAGGTCAGCTTGATCTTTAGATATCTTCTGGTATACAACTTTCTCTCAAATGGTGTCTGCTGTAAGATTTGACTATATATTAATTTGCACCTTCCAGTATATTACTTCCTTTAGCCAAGTTTTATTGATGTTGCTGGTTTTTTTCCCCTCCAGATTTAAAAAGTATTATGTGCTCATTACAGAATATTTGGCAAATGCAAAAAAGAATAAATAATGAAGATTCCCTTTTCCTCAGAGGCCAATAAATAAGTAAATAAATAGGAAACAAATCAAGTGCATGCATACTTCCACCATTGAGAGATACCCTCTGTTAACGTTTTTATTTATTTCCTACTGGGCTTTGTTTAGTGTGGAAAATATGATATATATATTATTAAATAGATGATATCATGCTGTATATAGTTTTTAACCTACTTCCTCATAACATTTTATAATGATGGGACAATCAATTATTAGACTATTTTTTTTAAGTTTATTTATTTTGAGAGAGAGAGAGAGCACTCAGGTGTGCATGAACAAGGGAGGGGCAGAGAGAGAGAACCCCAAGCAGGCTCCACACTATCAGTGCAGAGCCTGATGTGGGGCTCAAACTCATGAACCATGAGATTATGACCTGAGCCGAAATCAAGAGTTGGACACTCAACCAACTGAGCCACCCAGGCGCCCCTAGACTATTTTTTAAAAGTAATATGCCAGGGCACCTGGGTGGCTCTGTTGGTTAAGCGTCCGACTTCAGCTTAGGTCATGATCTCACAGTTCATGAGTTTGAGCTCCACGTCAGGCTCTGTGCTGACAGCTCAAAACCTGGAGCCTGCTTCAGATTCTGTGTTTCCTTCTCTCTCTGCCCCTTTTCTGCTTGCACTCTGTCTCTCTCTCTCTCTCAAAAATAAACATTAAAAAATTTTTAAAGTCATCTGCCAATGTTTAGTAAATACAAAATTATAAACTCTTACATGAAGTACTAGCTACTCTGTAAAATTTACTTGGCAGAGATAAAATTGTGAATATTTCATGATATCTGCACAAGAATGTTGTCATAAGCATTGCTTATAACATGAAAGAATAAAATTCAACCCGAATATCCATTAATGAGGAAAGAATTGAACTATGGTACAATGGTGGAAAGTTATTCAGGTAATTAAAAAAATTAGGGCTTTCAGGAAAATAGAGTAGACATATGTATTAGTCTGCTTAGGCTGCCATAACAAAATACCATAAACTAGGTAATCAAACAGTGGAAATTTATGTTTTCACAGTACTGTAGGCTGGAAGTTCAAGATTAGGGCGTCAACACAGTTGGGTTCTGGAGAGAACTGTCTTCCTGGCCTACAGGGGGTGGCTTCTTGCTGTGTCCTCACATGGCAGAGACACAGGAAGCAAGCTCTCTGGTGTCTCCTCTTAGCACAAATCCCATCACGAAGGCCCCATCTTCATGACTTCATCTAAATCTAATTACCTTTCAAAGGCCCCATCTCCAAATACCATCACATTGAGTATTAGAGCTACAACATCTGAATTTGGAGGGAACACAATTCAGTCCCTAGTAACATACTTTTTGCTAAATACACTAAGTACAACAGGAAACCCTGGACATTACCTATAGAGCTAACATAAGAAGACTCTGAAACATGTAGAGAAGAGGGCAGACTGGTAGGGACCCAGGGGCCTAAGGATCAACATGGTGGGGAATTTTCTTTTGCCTTGTATATCCCAGTCTTGGAGCTAAAGAAGCCAGCAACCTAGAAGCCTCAACGGACACAGACAAAAATAAGCATCAACAAAAGCCTGCTCTCTCTAGCCAAAGGACCAGGAAAGGAGCAAACTAGCAAGACAAAGTAATAGACAGTAACTGCTCTACTCCTGTCAAACACCAGAAGAAGGGTCCCACCCTTTCCCATGCCAGAAAAAGCTGAGTGAAGAGCCTAAACTTGAACCCTCCTGAGGCTGTAATGAGGCACCAGCCAGTGGAAAGGGTCCTAACCCCCCTGCATTGTCAGTAAAGATCACATAAGGAGCCTGGATTTCCACCTCCACCCGCAGTCATGAGGCACCCCTCCTTGCTGGGTGGTTGTCAGAAGAGGTTTAGTGGAGAGTCAAGGCTTTCATCATCACCCAGAAATAACAAAGGCACTAACACAGGGTTGATGGACACCTTGTGGGAGCTGGAACTTCTACCCTGTCCAGTGATAAGGAGCACTCCCCTCTAGTGGCAATGGAGGATGAGAGGGGAACCCAGATTTCTATCTCCACCTGGCAGCAGTAAGGTGGCACCATGCTCTTCCCTTGTCAGAGTGATGTCAAAGAAAGCCAGTTAAAATAGAAGGTTTAAAGAACATCCAAATTCTCATAATATAACATTCAGATGCCTAGGTTCCAATAAAAAATCATTCATCAGGGGCACCTGGCTGGCTCAGTTGGAGAACAATGTAACTCTTGATCTGAGGGTCACAGGTACCAGTCCCATGTTGGATATATAGATTAAAAAAAACCCAACAACTTAAAAAAAGAAAGTTATTTAAAAAATCATTCATGATACCAAGAACCAGTAATATCTCAAACTGGAGATAGTTTCTCAAACTGGAGATGAAAAAAAGAATCAATGCATGCCCATACAATGAGATGACAGAAATGTTAGAATTATCTGGCAAAGATTTTAAAACAGTCACAATAAAAAAAAAAAAAATCCTTCAGCAAGCAATTACAAATATACTTGAAACAAATGAACAAAATGGAAAGACTCAGCAAAGAAATAAAAGATAAAAGAAGAACAAATGGAAATTTTGAACTGAAAAATATAATGACCAAAGTATAAAGATCAGCGGATAGATCCAACAGAAAAATGAAAAGGACAAAGAAAAGAATCAGGGAACTACAAGACAGAATAACAGAAATTGTGCAATCTGAGTGACAGAAAATAGACTAAAAAAAAAAAAAAAAATGAACCAAGCCTAGGGACCTGTGGAACTATAACAAAAAATCTAGTATTTGTGTCAGTGTAGTCCCAGAAGGAGAGGAAAAAGAAAATGGAACTGAAAAAATACTTAAAAAATAATGGCTGAAAAAAAGTAATGGCTTAAAATGCCATAAATTTGGTAAGATGTTAGCCTATTGATTCAAGAAGCTGAGCAAACCTTAATCAGGATAAACCAAAGGAATTCCATATCAAAACGCATCACAATGAAATTTGTGAAAACTAAAGACAAAAGAAAACAAGTCTTCAAAACAACCAGAGAAGATTGACTACCTTACCTACAGGGTAACAGTTTAAATGGCAACAGAGTTCTCATCAGAAACCATGCAAGTCTACAGGAAGTGATGTGATATTATTCAAATACTAAAAGAAGAGAACAGTAAACCCAGAATTCTATACTATCCTTCAGGAATGAAGAAGTCAGGACGCTTTCAGATGAAAGAAAACTAAGAATTTGTTGCCAGCAGACCTACCGTGAAAGAATGGCTCAAGGAAGTTCTTTAAACAGAAAGGAAATAATGAAGAAGGAATCTTAGAATATCAAGAAGAAAGAACAAAGTAAACAAATGTATGGATAAATATATTAGGCTTTCCTTTTCCTCTTGAGTTTTCTAAGTTTCTAAGTTTGACATTTGAAACAAAAATTATAACATTATCTATGTGTTTCTAAATGTATGTAGGAGAAATATTTAAGATAACTAATTATAAATGGGGATGTTAAAAAGATGTAAAGGGACATAAGGTAAAATTATAACACAAGTAGACTAAGTGATAGGTTATATATACATATAATGTAATACCTAGATTAATCACTAAAAGTATACAAAGAGATACACTCAAAACTACCACAGATAAATTAAAATGGATTCTAAAACATATTTAAAAATATTTACATCCCAGGGGCTCCTGTGTAGCTCAGTCAATTAAGCATCTGACTCTTGGTTTTGGCTCAGGTCATGATCTCACAGTTCATGAGTTTGAGCCCTGCGTCTGGCTCTGTGACGACATTGTAGAACCTGTTTGGGATTCTCTCCCTCTCTCACTCCCCCTCTCTCTGCCTCTCCTTCACTCTCTCTCTCTCTCTCTCTCTCAAAATAAATAAATAAATAAAATTTTTACATCTCCAAGTATAAAATAAATACCTATGAGCCCATACTGATAAAATAATTGATTGAATAAATAAATAAATGGGGGAAAGAGACAAATCTCCCATGTAGAAGAATTCTAAATAATTCATGTAAACAATCTGCTCTCAAGGATGTGGAGCATTAACTCCTCACTCTTTAAGTGTGAGTTGTGCATAGTTATTAACTTCTAAAGAGTATAGTATGGAAAAGGGGGCAAGAATAACTTTACAGTGGAGAAACCTGAAGAACGCTACCTCAGTCAGGTGATCAAAATCGACAGTCGTAAGTCATGGATGGTATGTATCCTTGACATGTAATGAAAATCGAACTTTATCTCTGTGATCTTCCTCCCCCAAACCCATAAACCCAGTCTAACTAAGAGAAAAACATTGGAGGGGCACCTGGGTGGCTCAGTCGGTTGGGCATCTGACTCTTGATTTCAGCTATGATCATGATCTCACAGTTTGTGTTTCTCACATAGGGCTCTGTGCTGACAGTGCAGAGCCTGCTTGGGATTCTCTCTCTCCCTCTCTCTGCCTCTCCCTTGCTCTCTCTCACTCTCTTAAAATAAACTTAAAAAAAAAGAGAGAGAGAAACATTGGACAAATCCCCCCAATAGAGGGACCTTTTATAAAATAACTGACCAGTACTCCTCAAAAATGTTAAGATCATCCAAAACAAGGAAAGTCTGAGAAACCGTTACAGCCAAGGAGAGCCAAAGGAGATATGATAACTGAATGTAATATGGTCTCCTAGATGGGATCTTGGGGTGAAAAGGGGACATTAGATAAAAACTAAGGAAATCTGAGTAGAGTATGGGCTAGTTAATAAAAATGTGTTGATATTGATGTATTATAACAAATGTTCTATACTAATGTAAGGCAATAATAGGAGAAATTAGGTATAGAGTACATGGAAAGTCTATCATTTTCACAATATTTTTGTAAAACTAAAACTTTTCTAAGAAAATGTGTTACAGAAAGACATTCAAGGGGTGCCTGCCTGGCTAAGTCAGAAGAGCATGTGACTCTTGATCTCAGGGTCAAGAGTTCAAGCCCCATGCTGGGTGTAAAGATTACTTAAATAAAAATAAATCTTTAAAAAAAAAAAGATGTTTAAGTAACCCATAGGAAGACAGGAAAAAGAAAACAAAAAACAGAACAAGCAGACTTAAGCCCTAACTTTTAATAATTACATTAAATGTAAATGGTCTAAATATACCAATCAAAAAACAGGTTGACTGGTTGACACAGTAGATTAAAAAGCAAAACCCCGGCGCCTGGGTGGCGCAGTCGGTTAAGCGTCCGACTTCAGCCAGGTCACGATCTCGCGGTCTGTGAGTTCGAGTCCCGCGTCAGGCTCTGGGCTGATGGCTCAGAGCCTGGAGCCTGCTTCTGATTCTGTGTCTCCCTCTCTCTCTGCCCCTCCCCCGTTCATGCTCTGTCTCTCTCTGTCCCAAAAATAAATAAAAAACGTTGAAAAAAAAATTTAAAAAAATAAAATAAAATAAATAAAAAGCAAAACCCAACAATATGTTGTCTATAGGAAATTCACATCAGGGGCACCTGGATGACTTAGTCAGTTGAGCGTCCGACTCTTGGTTTGGCTCAGGTCATGATCCCAGGGTCGTGGGATCAAGCCCTGTGTCAGGCTCCATGCTCAGTGTGGAGCATGCTTATGATCTTCTCTCTTTCTCCCTCTTCCCCTCTCCCCCACTCACACTCTCTTTCTCTTTTTAAAAAAAAAAAAAAAAAAAAAGGAAGAAAGAAGCCCACTTCAAAAAATAATGACACAGGCGAGTTGACTGTAACAGGATGGAGAAAGGGTATGCCATGCAAGCATTAAGCAAAGGAAAGCAAGAATCAATATATTAATATTGGATAAAGTCAATGTCAGATCAATAAAACTATTAGAGTCAATGAAGAACATTATATAATAATGGCAATGTCAATTCCTCAAGAAGACATAATAATCCTAAATTGGTATGCACCAAACAGCAGATCTGCAAAATATGTGAAGGAATTCCGGTAGAATCAAAAGGAGAAATAGACAAATCCACATCGGTAATTGGAGTCTTCAGCACCCTTCTCCCAACAACTGACAAAACAGCTCCACAGAAAATCAGCAGGGGTATAGAAGAACTCAGCAACATCATCAATCAACAGGATCTCATTGACATTTTTAGAACACTCCACCCTACAGCAGCAGAATGCATATCTTTTTCAAAGGTCCACAGAACATATACCAAGATGGTCCATATTTGAGCCAATAAAATACACCTCAACAAATTTAAAAGAATTGAAATTGTGCAGTGTGTTCTCTGACCACATGGAATCAAGCCAGAAATCCATAACAGAAATGTAACAGGAAAATCGCCAAATACTTGAAAACAACAGCTTTTGTGGGTCAACAGTGAAGTCTCAAGAGAAAAATAAAAGTATACTAAATTGAGAGAACATTTAAAAATCATCTAAAAAAAATCTTACAACTAACATTTTATTTAATAATGACAGACTGAATATTTTCCCTTAAGATCAGAAATAGGGCAAAGATGTCTGCTCTACTACCCATATTCAACATAGTACTGCAATCCCTAGCCAGGACAATAAGGCAAGAAAAGGAAATAAAAGAAATACTGATTAAAAAAGAAGAAATAAAACTGTTCCTATTTGCAAATGACGTCATTATTTATGTAGAAAATCCTAAGGAATCTATATTAAAAAAAAACCCTCTTAGAACCAATATGTGAGTTTAGTAAGGTTACAGAATATAAGCGAAACATACAAAAATCCATTATTTTCCTATATACTAGCAATGAATGTGTGCATACAGAAATTAAAAGTACTATGGCATTTACAAATGCTCAAAAAATACTTATGTAAATGTAACAAACATGCACAGGACATGCACTAAACTACACTGATGAAACAAGTCAAAGATTTAAATAAGTGGAGAGACATCCATGTTTATAATCAGAAGATTCAACATTGGAAAGTCAATTCTCCCCAAATTGATATACAGGCTTAACACAATTCCTATCAAAGTCCCAACAAGATTTTTTGTAGATGTAAATAAGATTATTCAAAACTTTATATGGAAAGCCAAGGAACTCAAAGAGCTAAAGCAATTTTGAAAAAGGAGAATAAAGTATGGAAAATCAGTCTATCTGCTTTCAGACTTATTATATAACTAGAGTAATGAAAATTGTGTGGTATTGGGGGAGGGGTAGACACATAGATCAATGGAACAAAATAGAGAACCCAGATATAGATCCTTGCAAATATGCACAACAAAAAAATTTTTTTTACAAAGGTGCAAAAGCAATTCATTGAAGGAAAGATAGCCTTTTCAACAAATGGTGTTAGAATAATTGAACATCCATAAGTAAAAGCAATACCACCATTGGCAACAACAACCCTTGACCTAAGTTTCACACCTTATTTAAAAACTAACTCTTGGGGCGCCTGGGTGGCTCAGTCGGTTAAGCGTCTGACTTCGGCTCAGGTCATGATCTCACAGTCTGTGAGTTCAAGCCCCTCGTCGGGCTCGGTGCTGACAGCTCAGAGCCTGGAGCCTGTTTCGGATTCTGTGTCCCACTCTCTCTCTCTGACCCTCCCCCGTTCATGCTCTGTCTCAAAAATAAATAAACGTTAGAAAAAACAAATTAAAAAAATAAAATAAATAAAATAAAATAAATAAATAAAAACTAACTCAAGGGGCTGCTGGGTGGCTCAGTCAGTTAAAGGTCTGCCTTTGGCTCAGGGCATGATCTCTTGGTTCGTGAGCTTGAGACCTGCATTGGGCTCTGCGCTGATGCTTTGGATTCTGTGTGTGTCTCTCTCTCTCTCTCTGCCCCTCCTCCCCCTCAAAAATAAATAAACATTTAAAAAGTACAAAAAAAAAACAACTCCTAACTCAAATTGGACTATGAACTTCAATGTGAAGTATAAAAGTATAACATATATGAGAGAATTTTCAGGATCTAGACCAGGCAAAGAGTTCTTAAACTTGATACCAGAAGCATGATCTATAAAAGGAAAAATGTACAAATTGATCTTCATCAAAATTAAAAACTGTGCTCTGCAAAAGTCTACTAAGAAGAGGAAAAGACAACTTATAAAATGTAAGAAAATATATGCAAACTACCTATTCAACAAAGGACTTGTATCTAGAATATGTAAACAACTCTCAAAACTCAATACTGGGGCGCCTAGGTGGCTCAGTTGGTTAAACATCCGACTTCGGCTCAGGTCATGATCACACCGTTCATGAGTCTGAGCCCGTTGGGCTCTGTGCTGACAGCTTGGAGCCTGGAGGCTGCTTCAGATTCTTTCTCTCTCTCTCTCTTTCTCTCTCTCTCTCTCTCTCTCTCTCTCTGCCACTCTCCTGCTCACACACTCTCTCTCTCTCAAAAATAAATAAACATTAAAAATTAAAAAAAAAATCTAAATGTGAGACCTGAAACCATAAAAATCCTAGAGGAGAACATAGGCAGTAACTTCTTTGACATCAGCTGTGGCAACTTCTTTCTAAATATGTCTCCTGAGGAAAGGGAAATAAAAGCAAAAATAAACTATTGGGATTACATCAAAATAAAAAGCTTCTGCATGGTGAAGGAAACAATCAATAAAAGTAAAAAGCAATCTATTGAATGGGAGAAGATATTTGCAAATGACATACTCATAAATGGTTAGTATCCTAAATATATAAAGAATACATATATACCACTCAACACCCAAAAACCAAATAGTCCAGTTGAAAATTGAGCAAGAGACATGAACAAACATTTCTCCAAAGGAGACAGATACAGTCAACACACACATGAAAAGATACTCCGTTAGCAGCCAGGTGGAAGTGGGAGGGAAGAAAAAAAGGGAGAAAAAAAAAGATGCTCAGTATCAGTCATCATCAGGGAAATGCAAATCAGTGCAAATCAAAACTACAATGCAATATCATTTCACACACATCAGAATGGCTAAGTCAAACATCAAAAACACAAGAAACAACAGTTTCCTGTTGGCGAGGATGTGGAGAAAAAGGACCCCTCTTGCACTGTTGGTGGGAATGCAAACTAGTGAAGCCACTGTGGAAAACAATATGGAGGTTCCTGAAAAAATTAAAAATAGAACTACCCTATGATCTGGTAATTGCACTACTAGGTATTTAACCAAAGAATACAAGAACACTAATTCAAAGGGATACATGTACCCCAATGCTTATAGCAGCATTATTTACAATAGCAGGATATGGAAGCAGCCCAAGTGATTCACTGATCAACGGACAAGTGGATAAAGATGTGGTATATACATACAATGGAATCTTATTCAGCCATAAAAAAAGAATGAAATCTTGCCATTTGCAACAACATGGATGGAGCTAGAGAGTATAATGCTAAGTGAAATAAATCAGAGAAAGACAAATACCATATGATTTCCCTCATGTGTGGAATTTAATAAACAAAATAAACAAGCAAAAGGAAAAAATAAGAGAGAGAAAGAGAGAGAGAGAGAGAGAGAGAGAAATCAAGAAACAGATTCTTAATTATGGAGAATAAACTGATGGTTACCAGAGCAGAAGTGGGTGGAGAGGATGGGTTAAATAGGAAGAAAGAAAAATAAATTATTTTAGTTATTTTGGTGCTAACCTAATATTCCATCAAATTAATATACTCTAATATACAGCCATTATCTTTTGGTCTAATGTTGTACCCTATTGACGACACTATTTTTTTGTATCTACATTTTGGTTTGCTATTTTATTTTATTTTTTAAGTTTTATTTTGGGGGGGAGAGGGGGGCGGGGCAGAGGGTGAGAGAGAGAATCTTAAGTAGGCTCCACACCCAGCTCAGAGCCCAACACAGGGCTGGATCTCACAATTGTGAGATCATGACATGAACCAAAATCAAGAGTTCAACACTCAACTGACCGAGCCACCCAGGCGCCCCTAGTTTGCATTTTTAAATTATTGTTTTAAGGATAATGCTCTAGAAATGAGATTGAAGATATAAACTTTTAATAATGGATGGCATATACTGTAAGATTGCTTCCAGAAAGGTTCAATCTGTTTACACTAAGTCCAGTTAACTGTGTGCTTTTTGCATGTTGCCAGAACTGAGTAGTAGTATTTAATGCTTTTTTTTCTTTGCTAATTTGACAGTTGAAAAATATATCACTGTTGTTTTCATTTGCATTTCTTTGATTGCCTCTGAGGTTGAAACAAGGTGCTCCTTTCTAAAAATTCCTGTCTTTTGTGTGAGTGCTTTTGTTCTGTTCCTAGGATTTGATTTTCCTCCAGAACTGTTCCCCTTCCCAACTTCCTGATCTCTGACAAGGGCAGTTTCACTCTCCTGACCTCCCCAATTTCTGAACCAGAGAGTCAGAGGTTATTTTTCTCTTCTTCAATCTCTGGTTTCCCATCAGTCACCCACGATGGTGATTCCTTCCTTTGAAAGTGTTTTTCTGTTTCATCTTGTTAAAGTGAGAACCACAGGCCCAAATTGGTGTCACTTAGGTTAAAACCCCTGGTCAGTAAACCAAGACTTAATACCTAACCTAACTGCCGTTTCAACTCCCTAGAAATGTAACCTTTAACCAGACAACATGGGAATTTCCTTGTCAACACCAGGATATTTACTGAGGCACCCCTTCTGCTTTCCTTAGGAAAGGCGATCTTGCCTAAAACAATGGATTCTTCCCTAATAATTTCCTTTTTTCCACTTCCTTTCTACCTTTAAAAACCTTTCTTTTTCTGTAGCCCTTGGGAGCTCCCTTCCACTTGCTAGATGGGATGCTGCCCCCTGCATGGCTGGATTATGAAGCCAGTAAGATCCCTACAATTCACTCGGTTGAATTTTTGTTATTTAACAATCTTTGTTCCCATGAGAATGGCACCATCATTAGCCAAGGCCACAGAACTCCCACCTGGATTACAGTGGAAGCTTCCTGGCAATTCTCTCTGCTCCCAGTCCCTCCTACTTTGGTTTTCTTCCACCCGCTTCAGTACTGACTTCCAAAGCAATGCCTTTTACCTGTCGCTCCCTAGTCTACTGGACCAGGCCCAGGAGGCTCTGCCAGACATTCACCACCTCGGCACCACTTCCCACAGCTTCCCCCTGGAAACCTGGACACCCGGGGGTTTTCCTCACTGCTTTGAGGTGGTTGCCTCTACCACTCTCCTGGAGCATTTCCACTTCCTGGATATGCTCATTCCTCATCTTCGTTCTGGCCCGCTGCCTATTCTTTTAAGATTTGGTGCAACACAGGTCTTCTCCACGACGTATTCCAGACTCACCCGTACTCTTAGACCTTCCACACCACCTTGTGATCTCCTTTTCAAAGCACGTGACGTCCTGTGGCACCTGAGTGGCTCAGTCAGTTGAGCCTCATGAGCGTCAGACTCTTGATTTCAGCTCAGGTCATGATCTCATGGTCATGAGATTGAGCCCCACATCAGGCTCCATGCTGAGTGTGGAGACTGCTTAAGATTCTCTTTCTCCTCTGCCTCCTTCCCCACTTGCCCATGCTCTGTGTCTCTCTCAAATTAAAAACGACAAACAAAAAAACAAAAAACCAAAGTATGTGACATCCTGCACAAGTAACAGGGCCATGACAAGGCCCAGAAGAGGAAAAGGAGAGCAAGGAGGAAGCGTTATTTTAGGGAAAGGTTGACACACTTCATTTTCAACCAAGTGAGTTTGGGTGATGGCAAGATTTTCAAATAACGTTATCCCTTGGGTCACTGGAAATGTGGTTCCAGAACTGAGGAGAGAGGTTGGGGCTGGGAATATCAATTTGGGAGTCAGCCGCAGCGCTGACAGGGGGTGCCCTGGAATTTAGAACATCTGTAGGAATGGGGGAGAGGATCTGGGGTAACCCCTAAATGCAGATGTCAGAAGAGGAGCCCAAGAGGAAGAAAAGGAAATGGTGCTTACATAGGAGGAGGGAACAAAAAAGGTGGAAAAGGGGGCAGAACCAGAGGGGAGCACTCCTCCAAGAAGCTTGGTAAACTGTGAATGGAATGGAGCAGGATTTCATAGCACCTGGAGAACTAAGCCAAGTGCAGATCCAGGGAAAGAGTCAGAGGTAAGGAACTCCCAAAGCATCAAGGGCAAGGGGGTTGGGGGAGTGCTGAGGGAGAGCCCAGGGTTACAGCTCAACTGGAAAGGTCTCCCAAAGAGGAGAAGACTGAGCAGTGGGGAAGGGGCCAAGAGGCCAGTCTGACACCCAGTCTTGCACACCAGGTAGAAACAGGGAGAGGGCCCGTGACTGCTCAGGGAGACAGAAGTAGAGCCCAAGGCATTGAGGGTAGGGTTTTTTTTTTTTCTCAGCCACCTTTGCCCCATCCCTCTAAACATGTATTCTAAGTAAAAACTGCATTTTCTATGTAAGATTAGCCTTTACAGCCGTCCATTACAGGAATTCTGGAGCCACACCCAGAAAGTGATTAGTTCTTCTCTTTAGAAGAACTTCCTCATGGTGGTGGTTGTTGGATACTGAAAGAAGAGACCGGAGGAGGCCACTTGTCCCTGTCTGGGGAACTTTCCAGAGACAGTACTGTATAGTATATCCAACAGGCCCAGATTTTAATCCTGTCTCTGCTACTTGTTGAAGTCAAATTTAAAAGGTAGAAAACAGTGGGGTGCCTGGGTGGCTCAGTTGGTTGAGCATCCAACTCTTGATCTTGGCTCAGGTCATGATCTCATGCTCATGAGATCGAGCCTCGAGTCGGGGCTCTGCCCTGACAGCATGGAGCCTGCTTGGGATTCTCTCTCTCTTCCCCCCTCCCTGGCTCTCTCTCTCTCTCAAAATAAATAATTAAACTTAAAAAAAAAAAAAAAAAGGTAGAAAAGTGTAAAGCCCTGCTCCCACACCTGTCTCACAGGTATTCACTTCTCCCCAGGGGCAACCAAGGTTACCATTTTCTTACATTTATTTCTAGAAATATTTGTTCCTATACAAGGCAGATGATAGAGAAATAGATATCGATAGATAGATTTCTCCCTCCTTTTTAAACAAATGGTAGCCTGTTCAATATCTTGCTCGATTCAGTTAATGACGTGTCTTAATTATTATTCCTTTCTTTTTTTTTTAATTTTTTTTTTCAACGTTTATTTATTTTTGGGACAGAGAGAGACAGAGCATGAACAGGGGAGGGACAGAGAGAGAGGGAGACACAGAATCGGAAACAGGCTCCAGGCTCTGAGCCATCAGCCCAGAGCCTGACGCGGGGCTCGAACTCACGGACCGTGAGATCGTGACCTGGCTGAAGTCGGACGCTTAACCGACTGCGCCACCCAGGCGCCCCAATTATTATTCCTTTCTTAACCGTGAAAGAGCTTCCTTCTTGTACAGCATTCCACTGAATGGGTGAATTATTTACTTAACCTATTCTTTCCTGGTGGACAGTTATTTTTGTATGCGCATTTATAATTCGGGTAGATGTTATAAATTACCTTCTGAAGAAATTGTACTGGTTTATGTTCCTGCCAGCAATGTGTAAAGTAAGAGTCTGAGCCTCTGTTCCCTTATCTACAAAACAAGCCAAACAGTACCTACTTCTTGGAATCATTGTGAAGATCACTTGCGATGATGCGTGGAAAGTACTTGGCATGTAGGAGTTGGTGGTCTTGAAATAAGGGTCTCGTTTTATTTTGGATTAGTGAGACATTGTCCTGGCCAATTAAGTGAATGTTGATGGGACCTCCTCTCCAGTCTGGGGTTTTCAGATTAGGGACAGATTCTGCAGAAAGTTAGTGACTGAGATCAGAAAGGCTGTGGGCATTTCCCTCTCCGGCGATGTCGTGTCTTCAGGGTACCCCAACCTCCTCCACGTGGCTTCTGCTCCCAGGCTCCTCCAAGCTGAAAACTCGCTTTGAATGCAAAAAAATCCTGTGGGACCAAGGATCCTTTCTTCTGGTCATCAAGAGCCTTCAAATCGCAGACTCAGGGATTTACACCTGTGAAGTGGAGGACAAGAAAAAAGAGGTGGAACTGCTGGTGTTCAGCTGTGAGTACACGGGGATACCACCTAGCCAGGCTGCCTCCCTCCCTGACTCCCATTAGTGCCCCCAAACCAGGCCCTGAGCTAGTGGTACCTCAACAGTCCAGAGATGGGTCGGACTGGCCACCACATCTCCTCAAATCCTCCTCAGGCCTTGGGTCAGGCAATGGGAGAGGAAGAAACCTGGTGGGGGGAGGGAAGGGGCAGGGGGCAGAGGAAGGAGGGAGAGAGGCAACAGAAGAAAGGGAGGGAGAGGAGGAGAAGGAGGAAACTCTGCCTTGGGTGGGTGGGGGTGGGGTTGGACCCACAGGTGTCAGCAGGGGTGATGGAGAGACACTCTTGGTTCCTGGTCTTCCCTCCCCTTGGGGATAGTGTGTATGTGACACAGGTGGCCTGCTCCTTTCCACAGTGACTGCCAAGGTGGACCCCAGCGGCAGCAGCAGCAGCAGCAGCAGCAGCAGCAGCACCAGCATCCACCTGCTGCAAGGGCAGAGCCTGACCCTGACCTTGGAGAGCCCCTCCGGTAGTAACCCTTCAGTGCAATGGAAAGGTCCAGGGAATAAAAGCAAGAGTGGGGTCCACAGCCTCTCACTGTCCCAGCTGGAGTTGCAGGAGAGTGGCACCTGCACATGCACTGTCTCCCAGAGCCAGAAGACATTGGTGTTCAACACAAACATCTTGGTGCTGGGTAAGAGGGGCTCCTCTCCCCTGCCGTCTCCCCTCTGCCTCGGATGTGAGGGACCCCAAACCCCCTGGAGGAGGCCCCAAAGGAGGAACAACGTTAAGGGCATCTGTTTTCTTTGTTGTCTCAGCTCCCCAGTCCCACTAAGTTGTAAATCCACTTACTTAGGGACCCTAACACCAGCAAGCCAGCCCTGATGAAATTCTACATTGCTCCTTTAAATCGTGAGCCGGCGGGGGAGGTGGGGGACACCTGGGTGGCTCAGTCAGTTAAGCCTCTGTCTTTTGGCTCAGGTCATGATCTCAGATCTGCCCCCCCCCCACCTCCCCCATATACCCCGGCATTGGGCTCTGTGCTGACAGCTTGGAGCTTGGAGCCTGGAGCCGGCTTCAGTTTCTGTGTCTCCGTCTCTCTCTGCCCTCCCACTCATGTATGTCTCTCTTTCTCTCTTTCTCAAAAATGAATAAACATTAAAAAAAAAAATTTAAATCGTGAGCCAGGCACCCTGGTTGGGGGATGCCGGGTACCAAGAGCCCAGAAGGCAAGTCCCACCCCAGATCCTGCCCTCTGTACTTATGTGACACAAGGTAGTGTAATGTGGTGGCTAAGTGCACAGACTGACTTAAGTCCTGGCTCTGACCTCACCGGGGGACCTTGGGCCAGTTACTGAACCTCTCTGTGCCTTGGTTTCAGAGATGATGCTCACTGTGATAATACCTCCCTTGTAGTGTTACAGCGAGAATTGATTCATGTAATGCACTTAGAACAGTGCATGGCACATAGTAAGCCCTAGTCGGGCATTTGCTCTTATCTTAGGAAGGCTGATGAATTATACACCTAAGTAGCACATGCCAAACATCCCCTGTGCTCCAGGGATCCTGAGAACAGAGTGGACCCTGTGGCTGGGCTGTTCTACGAGGGCTTCCAGGGGGCAGAGGTGCTGCCTTGGGAATCTGCTGGGGTGGAAAGACTAGAGAGATTTGGAGAGGTAGATGGGAATTTAAGGGCCAGAAATAGCAACCTAAGTGTTTGAACTCACTCGGCCCCCTTCCATCTCTTTGCTGCCCCCACCACATGCCCTCCCTACCCCATACACCCTCATCTTCCTATCTCCTGACCCAGCTTCTCTCTCTTCCCACCTCCAGCTTTCCAGAAGGTCTCTAACACGGTCTATGCGAAAGAAGGGGAGCAGGTGGAGTTTTCCTTCCCGCTCAACTTCGAAGATGAAAACCTGACGGGGAAGCTGAGGTGGAAGGCAGAGGGGGCTCCCTCCTCCCTGCTCTGGATCTCCTTCACCTTGAAGAACAAGAAGATATCTGTGAAAGAGGTTGACCAGTACTCCAAACTCCAGATGAAGGACTCACTCCCGCTCCACTTTACCCTGCCCAACGTTTTGTCTCGTTATGCCGGTTCTGGAAACCTGACCCTGGTCCTTGACAAGGGACAGTTGCAGCAGGAAGTAAAACTCGTGGTGATGAGAGGTGAGGAGTTAGGCCGAGCAGCAGAGGAGAGGGGCCGAAGGTGGAGGGGTGAGGCCCAGCAGGACAGGCCCGGTGGCCCGACAGAGCTGATCCAGGGTCTTCTGGTTTCAAACTGAGACTGGAGTCCCCATGTCCTTCCTTGACCTCCATGAGCCGGCCTGGGGTGGGATCTGCTGAGAATCCCCAAAGGGCATGAGCTGAGAACCAGGGTTCTAATTCTGCCTTCAGCCAACCCTCTATGATCCTGACTGAACTCCCTGCCTCTGTGGGCCTCTTTCTTCTAATGAAGATAACAAAATCTGCTCTTAGGGTGATCGTGATGAGGGTAGTGTCAGGCTACCCACTGAGCTCTTTGCTTCCTTATCTCCCCCATCATCATAACTCCACAAATAATCACGGCTAATACTTGCTGCTTAGTACACGCCAGACCCACTCCAGCTTTTTACATGTGTCTGTGAATTTATTGTGTATTTAACTGTTTTCTGAGGCTTGGTTGTCAGGTGACTGCAGGACACAGCAAGCAGTGGGGTTGGGATCCAAATCTAAGACCCTCGGCCTCAAAAGCTGTGTTTGCTTTATACAACCGCATGAAAATGCGCTCTGAGAGGCTCAAGGAAGAGTAGCCATGTAAAGTGTTTTGATTGTTCCACCGAATCCCCTTAGAGCAAGGAGGTGCCAGGAGCTCAGAGGTCCAGGCTCCCAGCCTCAGGCTCTTGTCCCTCTGCAGTGACTCAGTCTGGGAACAATTTGACCTGTGAGGTGCTGGGACCCACCTCCCCTGAGCTGACGCTGAGCTTGAAACTCGAAGAGCAGGCTGCCAAGGTCTCAAAGCAGCAGAAGATGGTAAGGGTGGAGGACGCCGAGGTGGGAACATGGCAATGTCTACTGAGTCACAAGGACAAAGTCTTGCTGGCATCCAAGGCCGAGGGTGAGTACGGATCCAGGTTCCATGGCCTAACCCCAAGCCCCTCTCTCTTCATCTGTGGGACCTTCCCCAGGTTGGTGGACACCACCCAGAGTCCCAGCGCCCCAATCCCTCTGAGACAGGTGGGTTATTCTCATGCTGCCTGGACACACAGAGGCCAGGACGGAAGGCAAGGTGAGGTTCTTACCTGGAGTCCCACAAGTTCCCACTTCCCTAAGCTCTACAGCCCTGGAATAGGGCCCACCTGACCAAGAGTCCCCGCCCTGCCTCCTTCCTGACACACAGACACATGGACACACACACACATGCATGCACTGTATACAGCCTGAAACCGCTGCTTCTAGTCCCCAGGGTGTCCTGTATGGTTTTCAACCCTTAAGGCCCCTTCCTCAGCCTTTCCCCTTCAGCCCTGGTGGGTCACGAGAGCCCTGCAAACCCTATCCTGTTCTCCCAGCCCAAGGATGAGACCCAAGCGTAACTGGGCGGTGAGGCCTTCCTAGGGCCCTCCAGAATGCCTGGCCCCCTGACAGCGGGCAGTGAGCTGAACACATCTTTCTCTCTTGCAGTTTTGCCTCCTGTGCTCACCAGGACCTGGACAAATCTCTTGACCATCGTGCTGGGCGGGGTCCTAGGCCTTGTGCTTTTCACTGGGCTCTGGGCCTACTGCTGTGTTAAGTGCTGGCACCGCAGGGTGAGTGAGCCTCCCCAGAACCCCCTTTCACTTCCCACAGGGCATGTGAACACCGGAGACCTTTACAGCAACAAGGATCTCCTGTATATGCGACGCACTCGTGCTCTGGCTCTTTCCGCCCGCACACCGAGTTCCCTCACGGGCGACTGGGCCCTGTCCCAGGTCCCATGCAGAGGGAGAGACTGGAAAGAGCAAAGGGTTAATTCGGGGACAGATGGCCTCAGCCACAGTAACTGCTTCTCCTCTCCCAGCTCTCCCCATTCCTGCCTCCAAGGGGCACCTCCCTTCTGGAGGCCTGGGACCCTCATGACTCCTCTCCTTCTTCCTGGACAGCGCCAGGCAGCTCGGATGTCTCAGATCAAGAGACTCCTCAGTGAGAAGAAAACCTGCCAGTGCTCCCAGTAAGGAAATGGGTTGAGGGGGCCGGGGAGAGTGGGAAGGGGAAGAGGAGGGCAGGAGTGGGAAAGAAGAAAGAGAGGAGGGATACAGGGGAAGGGGAGGGGGGTTAAAGGGAGGTGATGGATGAGGAAAGAAGGGCACAAGGGGATGGCTGAGGGGTGGGGGGGGGGGCAGGGGTAGGAAGCAGGAAGAAGGAGGAGGGCAGAGGAGAAGGGGCCGAGGGCCTGGGATATTTCTGGATATGGCCCTACAGCTGTGGCCCAGAGGCCACCACTGCACGAAGGGAAAGTGTAGTATGGGAGACACGGAGCTGTGAGGAGGCAAAGGAGTTGGGGAGGAATAAACTTGCTCTTCTTTTTTCCTCCAGCCGGTTACAGAAGACATGTAATCCCATTTGAGGCACAGGACCAGGGAGCTTCCCACTTGCAGTGCAGCCTCGCCAGCTGTCTCCCCTTGCGTTTCCTGCTGGGCTTCTGGGCCTGCGGACCAGATGAATGTAGCAGACCCCAACATTTCCGGCCGTCTCCTGCTCTCTTTGTCCACACTTGGCCATTGGCTCTCCTCTTGCAGAGGCTTACACCATTTCCTCCCCATTTCCTTTGCATCAAGCCTACCCCTGATCCATGATTTCTTCCCAGCTCCCTCCCCCATTGCCTCCTGGGCCCAGGGAATCACATGCGACCAGCCGTACCTGGCATGGAGGGCAAGGGTGGGTAACTGAAGCATGAAGGATAGGGCTGCCATTTTATTGGACAGGACCTTGGGACCAGAGGGGACAGGCACTAGCCCGAGATCACACAGGCAGTCAAGGGCACATCCAGATCAAAAGCCTCCTGACTGCTAGTGTCCACTGCTCCATTCTCCCCGCTTCCTCACTCTGTTTTGGCAGGGCACGGACTCACATCCTGACCTGTGCACAAACAGGCACCGCTGGACACAAACCCATGTACATAGCCCACCCTTGTGCACAGACACAATTCCTTTATCACCCAAGCAGTACGTCTCAGTTTATGAGCCAGTCTCACATCCTTTGTCTGTTTAAACCTTATGAAACTCTTACGGAGCTAGTACTGACAGGACCAAGATTAGCATCTCCAGCTTATAGACCGGAAATGGAACTCAGAGAGGTCAGATGATTGCCCAAGGTCACACAGCTAGTATGTGCCAGAGTCAGGACTAGCGCAGGTCTCTTAACCCCTAGTTCCGTGGCTGTTTCCTGAACACAGACACAAACACCACGCAAATCTCTGCATCTGGTTAGTCACTGACGCCCAGTACCCACGTTTGGATTCATAAAAGCACACCACCCCACTCAGGGTCTGCCTCAGAGAGTTCAGAAACACAGAAGAGGGCCTCCCTGCCTAAAATCCCTCTCTCTCACCTGCTGGTGGCAGAATCCTGTTACCAGAGGACAAAAGCTGGCAGTTCTCCTAACCAGAGCACAGGCTGGGAACACAGGCCCTGTGGGAGAGAGTGACCAGTGACCTACCACTCACCCTGTTGCGGAACCTTCTGGAAGGTGAGCTTTGCCAGGGGGAGGGGGCGAGGAGCTGGCTGGAGAGAGAATACTCTGAGAGGACCTCGTGGAAGGGTTCAGTCCCTCTGCCCTGCACTTTCCTTCATCCCTCCTCCAAACCATTCAGGAAGCAGGAAAATTGGGGTTACAAGTATTTTTCCTCCTCTTCTTGAACCATCTCTCTCAGGAACCCTCAGCCTCCTCTGCCTTTCCTTCCTTCCCTTTCTCACCACCTGTGTCAGTCCCTACCCCCTTTCCCTTGTCTTCTCTTTCCAGCTTGCCCCTTCCAGGGAGGACACCCAGTTCACACCAAGGCTCCCCACTGCTTGCTTCGTATTCCTGCCTGCTCCCGCCCTGCCTCCCTGAGCTGACAGAAAAATACAATAAACTTACTGTAAAGAAGATGTTCTTCTTTGTGTGTGTGTGTGTGTGTGTGTGTGTGTGAGAGAGAGAGAGAGAGAGAGAGAGAGAGAGAGAGAGAGAGACAGCCACAGACAGACTCGTCTCTGGGGACCTACCTGGATCTCCCAATCTTTGGGATCAGACAGACCCAGAGGAGAGGTGCCAGGCTTCCAGGGAAAGGAGATGAAGTTTCCCTCCGGGAGGGAAAAATTCTCTGGAGGCCCATCACCCACCTGCCCACCCCACAGGGCCTTGTGTGTGCAGGAGGCCAAGACCTTGTAATCCTGTGCGTGTGATGTACTGAGAGGGAGAGGCCGCAGGGGTTGTGTGTGCTCTACACATACATGTGCGTGGTGGGAAAAAAGGACCAAGAGAAACTGTAATGTGTGCATGCTAATGGTGTGCATCCCCAACAGAAGTGTGAGTTTGTGTTCCAGGAGAAGGAAGCGGTATGTGTGTGGGGGGAGGTGGGGGGTGGATATATTCTTTTAGACCTGTGTCCACCAGCCCCGCCCCCGGCAGCCCCAGCTCCATCACAGCCTCCAGCACATACCCCACTGAGCTACACCCAGGGCGCAGCCCTCACGGATACACACAGTGACACACGCTTCCTCCGCCCGAACAGCCAGCTCCTCAGTCCCCGAACACCACCAGCTGCCTCTCTGAGCCTGTGTTCGTGCGGAAAACCGGGGTGGGGTGGGGGCAGGACACGAACCGTCTCACCAATGAAGCCGGTTCCCCGCCAGCGTCCTCGCCCCCTCCCTGCCGGCGCCTTCCTTGCCCCTCCCCCTCCAAGTCACCGCCGTCCAGTTCCCCGCCCCGCACTCGCCCCCGCGCCCCCCGAGCCGCTTCCCTGCCGGACCCGGACCCGGGGCTCACGGGCGGCATGCCTCCGGGAGAGGGGGGCTTGGACAGATCTGGGGGGGGCAGAGACTGAGTGAGCGGCGGACCGAGCCCGGGAGGCTGGGACCGAGGAGGGGGAGGGAGGCCCGGAGGGAAGGAGGGAGGGAAGGAGGAGGGCGGGCGAGCTGGAGCCGGCGGGCGGCGGGAGCCCGGGCGAGCCGCGTCGGGAGTGCGGTCTCCATGGCAGTGCCGGGCACAGCCAGAGGTAAGACGACCCCTGCCCTGTCCCCCGCGGCCCCCTCCTCTCCTTACCCCAGCCGCCTTCTCTCCCCTCCGGCCGGCCCCTCCTCCCCAGCCACCTGCTGTCACTGCCCTGGAGAACACGGTGGGTGGCAGGAGGGAGGAGTCGCCTGACCTTACCCCTTCACCCCGAAGGGCGAGGGACCCCTGACAGCGGTGGAGTCCCCCAGATCCTCCCTCCCACCTTCCTCTGATCTTTCTCTGTCCTTCACCTCCTCTCTGTCCTTCACATCCTTCCTCCCTCCCTCCCTCTCTGACTCCCCATCTCTTTTTTCCTAAACCCATCCTCTGGGCCTGGGTGAGGGTAGGTGGGAAGGGGTGCCAGGCTGTAGGGGAGAGTAGTGGGGGGGGAGCGCTTCTGACCAATTCCTTCCACCTCCCTCTGGCTGGCCATTGCCATGGCAACTAGGGTATACTGGGCTCCGGAGGGAACAAAGGTGGGGGGCGGACTAGGACCTCTCAGGGAGGGCTAGGATCTGAGATTCTTCCACAGGAAGTAGACCCTCTCACTTCTGTGCCCCATTTTTACCCCTATTTGCCCCCAAAGCCATTAGCTCATCCTTCTTGCCTCCACTCTGTTCAGGGTTTCATCTGATTTCCTCTTAGTCCCCTCCCAAGGGCTCACTGAAGCTCAGCTTCAGGAAATTCAGGACTATCCTCCTTCCCATCAGAGGGAAACTGAGGCTGGGGCATGGGAGGAAAGAGTGGAGGTCTACCAGTGGGATGCTGCACCTTATTCAACATTGGGCTTTTTCCTATTTCCTGCTCCCTCGTTCCATGCAACCCCTCTTCCCTCATAAGCCTTCTTGTGAAGGGTCTCTGGGGTTTTCCTTCTATTTTCAGATACTATCACTTTGCCCCTTCTTTCTCTTCTGCTCAAACTCTCCTCCTTCCCCCTAGTTCCCCATCTTTCCATTTCTGGATGCTTCTGATGTCAGCGGTTTCCCCGCCTTCGGGTTCCCTAGCCGCCCCCCCCCCCCCCCCCCCCCCGTCCCTGGCTTCCTTTCTCCCATCTTCCCAGGTCCCTAGTGAGCTAGAGGGGGATCATGCAGGCTTGGAGGAAATGGGGCTGAGCACCAAGAGCCCTGGGCCCAGGAGCTGGAGCATCGGGGAGGAGCTGTATTAGCACACATATCCCAGTTTACCATGAACCCTCAAGAAGAAACAAGTCATGTATCTGCCATCAGTAGCCCTGAAGAGAGATTCAGGGACATGAAGATAGGGATTGAATACTACTGAGCAGAGGATATAAGAAGAAGGGACCAGGGAATGACAGAGGGAGGAAAAAGGGCTGAAAAAGGGTAGGAGACAGGAGGTCAGAATATCTTCTTTCCCTGAAGGTCTGGAAAGCAGGGCTCTTACCTGTGTGGGCTATGTGATTGGCCATCTGGTTTAAGCCAGGAGAATGTTCTGAATGACCCTATGACCCCTAGTAATAGGTTGTTTGCGTATACTTTCCAGAGAAGGGGGCACAGGAAGTCAGCTGGAGACCAGCCCAAGCCCTACCTTTGCCCTCCCCCCACCACATGTCGTTTCTCCTTTGCAGTTTGTCCAGGTGGCTGACCCTTACCCCCACACCCTTTGGGGTGCCCAGAAGATCCCAGGCTGGTCAAGAACCAGAGGAAGAAGAGAACTGGAAGTCCTGGCATGGGGACCAGAGCTCCTCAGCCAGCCTCGTAGTTGGGAAAGCAGTCAGCTTGCTCCTCCCGCTCCTCCTCCCCCTCCCCCTTCCCCTCAATTATAGGGATACTTCAGGAAGGGCCCCACCCGGTATGGAGGCTGAGGATCACCTCTGCTGACCCTCAGTCTCCTCCCCTGCCCTCCACACCTGACTTTAGCTGGGTCGGTCATGCAATGCTGAGCAGGAAGGTAGGCCTAGCCGTGGCCTGCTTCACTACAGGGCAAGGATTGTACGCATAATGGGTGTGTGTGTGAGTGGGGCTCCAGGGTGAGACCTAGCCCCCACCCCCAGGAGTTCAAGGGGGGGTGGGGGGACCGAGGATAGGATGGCTCGGGGCGGGGCAGGGGCAGAGGAGGCCTCCCTGCGCTCAAACGCATTGTCCTGGCTGGCCTGTGGGCTCCTGGCACTGCTGGCCAATGCCTGGATCATCCTCAGCATCTCGGCCAAGCAGCAAAAGCACAAGCCGCTGGAGTTACTGCTCTGCTTCCTGGCGGGCACACACATACTCATGGCGGCTGTGCCCCTCACCACCTTCGCCGTGGTGCAGCTACGGCGGCAGGCTTCTTCTGACTATGACTGGAACGAGAGCATCTGCAAGGTCTTTGTGTCCACCTACTACACACTGGCCCTGGCCACCTGCTTCACAGTCGCCTCGCTCTCCTATCATCGCATGTGGATGGTGCGCTGGCCCGTCAACTACCGCCTCAGCAACGCCAAGAAGCAGGCGCTGCATGCTGTCATGGGCATCTGGATGGTCAGCTTCATCCTCTCCACGCTGCCCTCCATTGGCTGGCACAACAATGGCGAGCGGTACTACGCCCGTGGCTGCCAGTTCATAGTCTCCAAGATTGGCCTGGGCTTTGGCGTCTGCTTCAGCCTCTTGCTCCTTGGGGGCATTGTCATGGGGCTGGTCTGTGTGGCCATCACCTTCTACCAGACGTTGTGGGCCCGGCCCCGGAGGGCTCGGCTGGCCCGGAGAGCGGGGGTTGGGGGTGGGGCCAAGGGGGGTGGGCCAGGGGGTTTGGGTACCCGGCCAGCTTTTGAGGTGCCAGCCATTGTGGTGGAGGATGCCAGAGGCAAGCGGCGGTCCTCGCTGGACGGCTCTGAGTCGGCCAAGACATCCCTGCAGGTCACCAACTTGGTCAGCGCCATCGTCTTTCTCTATGACTCACTCACAGGGGTGCCCATCTTGGTGAGATTGGGGTCCCCCACCTGCTATCCTTAATATCCAGGCCCCAGCACAACCACCTGACCTCGAAGTCATCAGCCATACAGCAGCTCCGCCGTCCACCTTCCTCTTTTCTGCCCACCCCTGCTACATTTGTGAGCTCCCCACCTCTATCATCCGTCTCCTGGTTCCCGTCACCCCCAGCCTCATCATCTGTTTCCCAGTTGCTGCTGCTCAACCCTGTCATCCGTCCTTTACTGCCTCCACCTATCTTCCAGCTCCACCAGGTTCCCTGTGTCTCCCTGCTTCAGCCCCTGGACCTCCATTCTCCATTCCCTGCCACTCTGCGGTTACCACAGGGCCTCTCAGCACTCTGGGTGGAAACCCCAGAGAGCTCACCCACCACCCCAGCATTTTGCATCCCCGTCTAGTCCCTCTTCCTGAATTTCTCTCTGTGTTCAAGTTTTCTCTACCACCTCTGCTTCTCCCCCAACCCCTCGGGGGCTTTATCTTCACTACTTGCCCCTGATCTTCCTCTGAATCAGTCCCTTCCCCTCTGTTCATCCCATTCCACCTCCAACTTTGCCTCTGTCACGATCCTCTGTGAACCGGGCCATCCTTTCCTTCCTGTCCACCCACTGCACTAGGATATTGGATCTGGGGTCAAGTGGGACCTCTGAGCTCTGGGTCGTGACCCCGCGCCATTCCCCATCCTCCCGCTAGGTGGTGAGCTTCTTCTCCCTTAAGTCGGACTCGGCTCCGCCGTGGATGGTGCTGGCTGTGCTGTGGTGCTCCATGGCGCAGACGCTGCTGCTGCCCTCCTTCATCTGGTCCTGCGAGCGCTACCGTGCCGACGTGCGCACTGTGTGGGAGCAGTGCGTGGCCATCATGTCGGAGGAGGATGGCGACGACGGTCAGAGGAGGGACCGGGCTTTGGCTTTCCCGGGGGCTTGGACTCCCTCTTCTACCCATTTCTACCAGCCCTTCTCCGTGTGGGGATGGGCTGTCCTTGAGTGCCCCCTGCTGGACGGAACCCGCGCCACCCTTGGGCTGACTCCAGGCTCCCTTTTCCCTAATCACGCAACCAGATGTACTGGGAGCTCCCTCCACTGGGCGTCGGTTCCCCCCTGGAAGCCCACACTACCCAGCTTTGCCTCCACTCTCCAGGAAGAGTGCCTGAGAAACAGGCCAGAGTCCTAACACAACCATAAAGGAAGGCTGTGGAATTAAGGGGAGGTTAGCCTCCCTGAGACACACCCCCAGCTACAGGGACAGTTGTTGGGGGTGGGCTTGTAACTGTTTCAATAAATACGTCTGTATGTATGAAGCACTAGGGACTAAGCACTGAATGCAACAGATGTTAGACGCTCCTGCTTTTCCTCTTGGAGCTTACAGACTAGTGTGAACAGGATTCTCTGGGGAGCTTAAAAAGGGCGCAGGAAGTTTTAAGGGGGGGAGAGGAGGGGAGTGGGTATTCCCTGCCTGTAACCACTCTGCCCCTTTTCTCTCCTAGATGGCGGCTGTGATGACTATGCAGATGGCCGAGTGTGCAAAGTTCGTTTTGATGCTAATGGTGCCACAGGACCAGGGGGCAGGGACCCCACCCAGGTGAAGCTGTTGCCTGGAAGGCACATGCTGTTTCCCCCTCTTGAGAGGGTCCACTACTTACAGGTATGGGACTAGGGAATGAACCTCCTATTCTGGGTATCCCCGTTCTTCTCGTGTCCAGTCTCTGAGAGCCATCCTGACTCCCCATTCCCTAGCCCTGGCCTGCAGGGCACCTAAGGGGTAGGTGAAAGAAAAGTGTGGCAAGAGAGGCTTCCCTTCAGACCTCTCAGAACCAGGTTTGCCCGTCAGAGGATTTTTTTTTTTTTTAAGTTTATTTTTGAGAGAGAGCAGGGGAGGGGCAGAGAGACAGGGAGAGAGAGAATCCCCAAATCCCAAGTAGACTGCACACTGTCAGCGCAGAGCCGGATGCGTGGCTCCAACTCACAAACCCGGAGATCATGACCTGAGCTGAAATCAAGAGTCTAACGCTTAACCAACTGAGCCACCCAGCAGCCCCCAGAGGATGTTTTGCAAAAGTTTAAGGGGGTGAAGCCATCTTGCAGCATCCCCACTTAGGTTCCTGCCTTTACCCCCTTTGTCCCTATAGCCCCTCTGGGTCTACTTGCTCCTCTCCCCAGGTCCCCCTGTCCCGCCGTCTGTCCCATGATGAGACCAACATCTTCTCTACACCTCGGGCACCAGGCTCCATCCTACATAAGTGGTCATCCTCTGATGACATCCGGGTCCTCCCAGCCCAGAGCCGAGCCCTGGGGGGCCCTCCTGAGTACCTGGGACGAAGACAAAGGCTGGAGGATGAGGAGGATGAGGAAGAAGCTGAAGGTGGGGGGCTGGCCAGCCTTCGCCAGTTCCTGGAGGGTGGGATGTTGGGGTCAGGTGGGGGACCCCCACGGGGTCCTGGCTTCTTCCGGGAAGAGATCACCACCTTCATTGATGAGACACCTCTGCCTTCTCCAACTGCTTCGCCGGGGCCCTCTCCTCGCCGGCCCAGGCCCCTGGGCCTCTCACCCCGCAGGCTTTCCCTTGGGTCCCCTGACAGCAGAGCCGCTGGACTTCCTTTGGGCTTAAGTGCAGGGAGACGCTGCTCCCTGACAGGAGGTGAGGGGAGTGCAAGACCTTGGGGAGGATCCTGGGGCCCAGGTAATCCCATTTTCCCCCAGCTGACGCTGTGAGCCCAAGTGGGCCTTCAGGACTCAGATGAGGGGCCCTGAGTATCACCTGTTCTGGCCCTGAGCCTAGGGCAGCTGCCTCCAGACTCCGGGGAGATGGGCGCTGGATCTGGGGCCCGGAGCCCCCGCTGTCTCCTATCTCGATGACCAGAGATGTCCTACTCACCTTCCATCATCCTTAGCAAATTGTATTAAAGCCTGAAGTGTTGCCATGGAAACCTTGGTGTCCATTGTACTAGAGTGGTAAAGGATATGATTGGAGGCTGGGCGGTGGAATGGCTCAGCGAGGACAAAATAGAGCAGGGGCTGTGGACAGAGGCACAGAAATACACCCGGAGAAGGACAAACTCAAACATGAAGACATCCACAGGATGAGCATATAAGAGCATCTTGTGCTGGGCATGGGCATGGGGGGACACTTGAGTGTGCTGGTTTGGGGCGTGAAGGATCTTTGTTCAGATTGGTGGAAGGTGGTTTCAGGGTGTGATTCCATCTGCCATGCTCCAGCTCTCCTCCTTCCCCCAGATCCACCTAAGGCCTCACTTTCTGGGCAGGAAAGGATTTGGGCCTGACTTGGTATCACAGGCCTGCATCCCATGTTGCATTTTAAAGGTCTTTTTCCAAAAGTGTGTGTGGGTAGGTGTATGGGAGGCTTCCACACTCCTCGTCCTGGACTCAACAGTGTGTGGGCGGGGGTGGGCGGGGCACAGAGTGGAGGGGAACACAGCTGCGGTAGCTACATTCACCCCATGGGCCTCAGGGTTGGAGTCGAGGGTCCTAACAGGCTCCCCATGCTGTTTTCCAAAGCACCGGTCCCGCTCCAGTTCCAGCCCTTTGCCATCTGCTCTTCACGGCCCGCCTGTTTCTCGGCCTCCCACACTACCCTTCGTCTTAAAGACTGCTTTCTCCACTCGCTGCCAGGCTTCCTGACTTCTCTGGCTCTCATAGTGGCCAATATGGGTTGAATCTGGGCTCCATCAGCACTCCTTGGCCCCGCTCATTCCTTCTCTCTATCTCTCCTCCCTCCTCTCCCTCTCTCCTTCCTTTCCCCTCCCTCTCCCATCCCCCTATCCTCTCTCTCCCTCTGGGCTCCCGCATTCCGCTTCGGCAGCCGGCCGGCGCCTCCGGCACCATGCTCCGGCTCCTCCGGTTGCTGCTGCTACTGCTGCTGCTGCCTCCGCCGGGGTCCCCCGAGCCCCCAGGCCTGGCCCGGCTGTCCCCGGGTGCGCCCCCCCAGGCCCCGGACTTGCTCTACGCGGACGGGCTGCGCGCCTACGCGGCCGGGGCTTGGGCGCCGGCCGTGGCGCTGCTGCGGGAGGCGCTGCGGAGCCAGGCGGCCCTGGGCCGCGCGCGGCGGGACTGCGGGGCGCGCTGTGCGGCCGAACCGGGGGCCGCACTCCCCGCCGTGCTGCTCGACGCCCCGGACTCCGGGCCCGGCCCGGCGCAGGGGGCCTGGGAGCGGCTGCTGCTTCGCGCCGCGCTCCGACGGGCCGAGTGCCTGACCCAGTGCGGGGTGCAGAGGCTGGGCCCCGGGGGCGCGGCGCGGCTCCGCGTGGGGAGCGCGCTCCGGGACGCCTTCCGCCGCCGGGAGCCCTACAACTACCTACAGAGGGCCTACTACCAGGTGCGGGAGCCGCCCGGGCCCTTTCCGGGGTCCTGCCCCGACCCGCGCTGCGCTGCTACTTGGAGCTCGCCAGGAGAGGGCGGAAAGCCGGCGCCCGGGACTCCGGGTGGGGCTGGGAGGGGGGGGGGGGTGAGGGCGGTCAACGGACCTCTCCTTTTGAGCAGGTCCCATGAAAACCACGTCAAGTGCCTGTTGCGGTCGCCGAGGGACAGCCTAAGGGAGAGTGGGAGCAAAGTTGGAGCGGGGCTGGGTGGGTTCCTGAGACAGGGTGGAAATAGATCGGAGACGGAGGGAACGGGCCTGAAATGTTAGGTCTTCCTGAGACCTACGTGGGGTGATAGCAGCCTCTTCCTAGGAGCGAAGCGGAGGGGATGGGGGGAAACCCCACCGTTGGACTGGAAGTATTGGCGGGGGGGGGGGGGGGGGGGGGAGGGGTGCGTTGAGTGTGAGCCTTTGCCTGGCAGGGGCAAAGCTGAGGAGCGGTGAGGCCGGACGTCTGGGGGGCGGGCCGCAGCTACTAGTTCAGTAGCTAATGCCTACGTGGCTGGGGAGAGGGGGGCGCTGGTCCCACACACCTCAGCTCAGGGTCCTAGAGACCTGCGGGTTTTACTGGCCGCTCAGGTCTCCCCCACTTCCCTACCGCACTTAGCCATCACTTGCACCTTATCTCCCAAACTGAGGCCCTGAGGTCCCTCTGCCCATATCGCACCCGCTCCAAAGTCTTGAAACCCCTCTTTCCTTAGCAACCAGACTCCTGAACTTCCCCAGAATACTGGTTTCTAGGGGGTCTGGAGGTTGAGAGATGGACAAGTCTTCCAGATGGTCTCGGGGCAGTTCCTGCTGTGCGTGTGGAATGGGAAGGCCAGTGAAGGGGCAGAGAGAGAGGTCTGACACCAATACCTGAGGGCACTAACTTCCTCATCCTTCCCACTTCTCAGCTGAAGAAGCTGGACCTGGCAGCCGCCGCAGCACACACCTTCTTTGTAGCAAACCCAACACACCTCCAGATGCGGGAGGACATGGCCAAGTACAGACGTATGTCTAGGGTGCGGCCCCAGAGCTTCCGGGACCTGGAGACTCCCCCATACTGGGTGAGACTCTTTGACTGGCTAGGTCCATGGGGCTCACTGGGCTCTGACCTGTGTAGCTCAGGTGTCAGGAGATGCGTGTCCTCAGTAACCCTGGATGGAGAGTCCCTCTCTGGGACTTAGCTTTCTTCCTGAGGATCACTCAAGTCCCGTGTTCTACCATTCCGATCCTGAGACCCACCCTATATTCCCCAAGGTGAAGTGGGGTCTGGAGTCCATGCCCCAAATGAGACCAACGCCCCGCCCCCTCTTTCTACCCCCCAATCTTGTTTGGCACCCTGCCCCCAGGATCTCGAGTGACCGCCCACCCCCCTCCCCTACAGGCAGCCTATGACGATGGCCTGGAGCTACTGGGGCGTCAGGAAGCAGGACTGGCACTGCCCCGGCTAGAGGAGGCCCTGCAGGAGAGCCTGGCCCAGGTGGAGAGCTGCCGGGCTGGCTGCGAGGGGCCTGAGGAGCAGCAAAGGGAGGAAGAGGAGGAGGAAGGGACTGGAGGCCAGGGGGGCCTCTATGAGACCATTGCAGGTAAGGAGCTGGGGGTTCGTGGTGCCACGGAGAGAGGCATCACAAGCTGAATGGTTCACCTGTGTCCTCTGCAGGGCACTGGATTCGGGTCCTACAGTGCCGGCAGCGCTGTGTGGGGGACGCAGCCACACGTCCTGGCCGCCGCTTCCCTGTCCCTGACTTCCTTCCCAGCCAGCTGAGGCGGCTGCACGAGGCCCATGCTCAGGGTCAGTTGGGGAAGGGTGACTGGGGTTGGAAACAGGGGAAGTGAAGGTTTGCCTCTGATAGTATCCTGAGCCCCATCTCTGCATCCCTCCCATCTGTCTCTGGATCTCTAGTCGGTCAGGGCTCCGTGGGGACCATCACTTCAGGAGAACTCTCATTTGCTCTCCTTTGGCGCCGTTGTGGAAAGCTCGGGAGATGGGTCACAGGGCTCCTTCTGCCCTTGCTGCTTCTCACCTTCCTTTAATCTCTCCTCTCTTCCTCCCCTTTGAACTCTGCCTGTACAGCTCAGGTATGTTTGAGTAAGCTTTGGAAAGAAGCAATGGATGAGTGTGTCTTCCAGGGGGAATGGGGGCTCTGGAGTTGTTTGGCATTGGGAGACCACCTTCTCTGGCTCGGCCTCTGTCTCCCCGTCTTCTCTGCCTCTGCCCAGGGATCACTGCCCTTCTCAGTCTCTGGGCCCCGCCCCCACCCTCTTGCTCTGTCTCCAGTGGGGAATCTGTCCCAGGCTATGGAAAATGTCCTGAGTGTCCTGCTCTTCTACCCGGAAGATGAGGCTGCCAAGAAGGCTCTGAACCAGTATCAGGCCCAGCTGGGAGAGCCGAGACCTGGCCTGGGGCCAAGAGAGGTAACCCCCTGCTCCATCCTTACTCTGTGAGGTAACCCGAAATCAAATATACCTGCGGAGTCACCCGGACTCTGTCTCCCCATCTGGTCCACTACAGGCAACCCCAGATCCGCATTGGACTTGTCTCCGCTCCCTGCTCCCCACTTCAGACTCTCCTTCCCGAGTCCATGTGCCAGCCATCCCCCTTCCCTGAACTTCACCACTCCTTGCCCCTGCCTTATGTGTCCTCCTGTGCGCACACAGATGCGTGCACACACACACACTCCTCCCCCCACCACCCTCCAGCCTTAACTTCCCTGCCCCACTCTCCTTGTCTCACCCCCTTCTCCCTGCTGCCCACCCTGCCTCAGGACATCCGGCAATTCATCCTTCGATCCTTGGGGGAGAAGAGACAGCTCTACTACGCCATGGAGCACCTGGGGACCAGCTTCAAGGATCCTGTGAGTATCTCCCCTTCTCTCCATCCTACCCTTCAGTGCGCCCCCAGGAGGAGGAGAACAGTGATGCCCTCCATTTGTTTCCCACCCTCCCTGGGAGGCTTGGAGAGGAGTCTGCATTCCCAGTTTTTCAGGGACAGAGGCAGGTACCTGTAGTAGAGGGCAGCTTTGGGGTCATGCAGGCCTAGGTGTTGGTCTCTTCTCTGCCATAAACAAGCTCTGGACCCTCACTCGCCTCAGCCTCAATTTCCTTACCTGTAAAATGGGAACATCACACCTGTCTCATGGGACTCTTGAAACCATAGCACTTGCTAGAAATTAGAGAAAGTTCTGTTGCTGCTGCTTTCGTTACTGTTCTTTTTATTGTAGTCATACGAGGAAACGAAAGGGCAGAGTTTTGTTCATTGCTAGGATGACAGCATAAAGCAGGTTTTCTCAACCTTCTTGGCACCATTGACTTTTTTGACTTGATAATTCTTTGTAGGGGAGCAGAAGGGGGCTTTCCTAGGCATTGTAGAATGTTCAGCAGCTCCCCTGGCCTCTACCCAATAGATGTCAATAGCACTCTCTGAGTCATGACCATCAAAAATGTTTCCAGACATTGCCAAATGTCCCCTGTGGGGCAAAATCTCCTTGTTTGAGATCCTCTGGTTCAAAGCATAGCCTCTAAAGCTAGTTTAGTATGTATGTATGTATGGATGGATTTTAAGAAGGCTCCACACCCAACATGGGGCTGGACCTCAGGACCCCAAGATCAAGAGTCACATGCTTTACTGACTGAGCCACTAGGTGCCCCTCTAAAGCTAGTTTGAGTCTCAACTCTGTCACCAACTAGCTGTGTGATCTTGGGCATGTTACTCTACTTCTCTGTGTCTTAGAGTCTTTTTTTTTTTTTAATGTTTGTTTATTTTTGAGAGAGAGACAGAGAGACAGACACAGAGCATGAGCAGGGGAGGGGCAGAGAGAGAGGGAGACACAGAATCCGAAGCAAGCTCCAGGCTCTGATCTGTCAGCACAGAGCCCGACTCAGGGCTCAAACCCACGAACCTCAAGATCATGGCCTGAGCTGAAGTTGGACACTCAACTGATTGAGCCACCCAGGTGCCCCTGTCTTTTTTTTTTTTTTTTTAAGTTTTATTATTTATTTTGAGAGAGACAGGGAGACAGACAGAGAGAGAGAGAGAAAGAGAGCCCATGAGCAGGGGAGGGGCAGAGAGAATCCCAAACAGGCTCCACACTGTCAGTGCAGAGCCCAGTGTGGGGCTCAAACTCAAGAACCGTGAGATCATGACCTGAGCTGAAATCAGGAGTCGGGACACTTAACTGGCTGAGCCACCTAGACACTCCTTAGAGTCTTCAACTGTAAAATGGGCACATTAAGACAAGGTGTTTCATAAGACTGGAGCACCTGGGTGGCTCAGTCAGTTGAGCATCTGACTTCGGCTTGGGTCATGATCTCACGGTTTGTGAGTTCGGGCCCTGTGTCGGGCTCTGCTGACAGCTTAAAGCCTGGAGCCTGCTTCGGATTCTGTGTCTCCCTCTCTCTCTGCCCCTCCCCTGTTCATGTTTTGTCTCTCTCTCTCTCTCTCTCGCTCTCTCAAAAACGAATAAATGTTAAAAAAATTTTTTTTCATAAAAGGTGTTTCATAAGACTATTGTGGACATTAAACAATAAAGTTTCATGTAGTCCACTTTTGTGTATAAAGTTGTTAGAACAGCACCTGACAAATAGTTCTATGTAAGCAGTTGTTGTTGTTACAGAGTTTGGCCCAGCACCCAGGGCTCCTGACAATGAGTCTGGGGCTTTTCTCACCTCTACTTTCCTCTCTGAAAGTTCAGAGTCTAATGTCAGGGGTTCAGGCTGGATGTGGTGGGTGATGGTGCTTTTCCTGACTGTCCCAGGATTCCTGGACCCCAGCAGCTGTCATCCCAGAGGCACTTAGAGAAAAGCTCAGGTAGGAGATGCCCTGTGGTGGGAGTGGCCTGGCCTGAGCTGGAAGGTGAGGGAGGGGTCCTGGAAGGTCTGGACTGGCCTGTGCATCCACTGAGTATGTCTCTCACCCCTGAGAGAGGATCAAGAGAAGAGGCCTTGGGACCATGAGCCGCCACAGCCAAAGCCCTTGACCCACTGGAAGGGTAAGTTCCCAGGAGAGCAGGAAGCAGGAGCTGAGAGGGCCCCGGGGCCGCCAGCTACTGCTGGGTCTGCCCCCAGGGGGCACTCAACACTCTCTGTCCTGTTCCTTCCCCTGCAGATGTCCTCCTCCTGGAGGGAGTCACCCTGACCCAGGATGCAAGACAGCTGAATGGGTCAGAACGGGCCGTGTTGGACGGGCTGCTCACCCCAGCTGAGTGTGGACTGCTGCTGCAGCTGGCCAAGGTAAGAAGACCTGTGAGTAGGCACTGTTGGCTAGTTAGGGACCTCAGGCTCAGCACACCCAGCCTGCCCCCTGTTCTGCCATCTCTGGTTCTCCAGGGGCCCTGCGCCTGCCACTACCTCACCGCTGTGGACAAGTTCCCTTCCTCTTAGCTGAGGTGGGGTGGGTGGACACTCTTTACAAAGGAATTTTGCTAGAAATTGATAGGAAGAACAAAACAAAAACCATGAAGGGATAAAAAAGGGTGAGTGTGCAGGCGAGGATTTCTTGATTAGCCGAGAGTTTAATTATCGGCTTGGCTGATAGCTTAGCAGACGCACAGGCGTCTTCTTCCATCCATTGTATCCCCTGCTCGTTTGGGTTGAATGATCCATATTCACCAGGTTGAGTCTCAGTGTGCCTTCCACACACACTCACTGAGTATCTGCTGTGCACTCAGAACTACTGGGTTACAGGGGGAGGTAGATGAACGTAGACCTGCCTTCAGGACCTCACTGCATAGAGAAAGAATCAGACACAGAGACACATAATTAGAGCGAGGGGTAAGTTTGCTACATGTACCCATCCAAACAGAAGCACCAAAATGCAAAGTCACAGAAGGCTTACTGGGCGGAGGGAGGTGGGCTGGCATTTGAGCTCAGTCTTAAGGATGAGTTAACAAGCAGAGAAGGGGAAGAAAGCCAGGCTGGAAGGGAGAAGGACAGGGGGTACTCTGGCAAGTGCAGTAGAGCACGGGAGTTAAGAGCATGAGACAGTGATTACCTGGGTGAGTGATTTTAATGTCTCTGAGCTGAGCCTAGTTTCTTGAGCTGTAAAACAGGGATAAAGGCAGTGGTTCTTTTAGGGTTGTTGTGAGGTAGTACATGGTAAAGGTGTTAGAAGAATATAAAAAGTGCTTAGGGTTAGCCATTGTCTATTATCTATCTATTATGTATTATCGCTATTATCATCAGGCTGTGGATCATCCAGAAGAGGTCCAGGGGAGAGAACCCAAAGGTGGAGGTACAGAAGAGATGGCGAAGGGCCTCCTGTACCCTACCAGGGAGTTTGTAGGTGGTGGACAGCTTATTGGAGAATTTAAGGAGGGGTTGACTTTTACGTTCCCATCCCTCAGCAGGAGCAGGGTCCTGAGTCACCATCCTGCAGAATTGGTAGATCCTTCTAGTGGCACTGTGGAGAATGCAGTGGGCGAGGAAAGTAAGGGGAGAGGCTTCTGGGGTGATGCAAGCATGCCACTGCCTTAGGTTAGATCTTTATTGCAAGGAAATGGAGAGAGGGGACAGATGAGAAAATATTTAGAAAGTCAAAGATAGAGAAGTTCAGGACTAAAGGATAGAGTCAGGGATAACTCCCAAGTATCGGACTTTCTTTCTGTTCCTTCATCACACTATATTCATTCAGGCCTCAGGACCTTTGCACTTACTATTTTTGCAGCCTGGAACATTTTCTCTCTCACATGTTGAAGTGGCTCCTTCATACCATTTGCTTTCAATTTGGATGTCACCTCATCAATTAGCTGTCCCCTAACCACTGCCTGGGTACTCTCAAGGTTGAAACCCCGTTTTAATTTTCTTTTCTTTCTTTTTTTTTTTTTAATTTTTTAATGTTTATTTTATTTTTGAGGGAGAGAGAGACAGAGCATGCACAGAGGAGGGGCAGAGAGAGAGAGTCACAGAATCGGAAGCAGGCTTCAGGCTCTGAGCTGTCAGCACAGAGCCCAACACAGGGCCTGAACTCACAAACTATGAGATTGTGACCTGAGCTAAAGCTGATGCTTAACCGACTGGGCCTCATAGATGCCTCCGTTTTTTCCTTTATACCACTTGTCACCATCTGAATTGATCTGGCTTGTTTATTCATTTATTATCTCAACATATGAACTGCATGAGAGCAGGGACCTTTTCATGTTCACAGTTGTGTACTCAGTGCCTAGAACAGTGCCTGACATATAGTAAGCACTCAGTACAAATTTGTTGAATGAATAAATACAAGGAGAGAAGGTTAGATGGCTTGGGTGACCATGGAGTTTATATGCAGGGTTACAGGTAGTGGTTTCAAAAAGGGTTACAGGTAGGTGTCAGGAAAAGGACATCCAAATACCGGGAGACCCCCAGGTAACGAGACTCGCGTAGGTGGTTGGGTAATTGGGACTCAGCATCAAGGGTCCTCACGTTCTCCAAGAGTGTGTCAGGTGGGAAAAGGTCAGAGACCTGCTGTCTCCCCACCTTGAGCTGGTTGGGACCTTGCCTGACTATCAAACCTCCTGCTAGGGCCTTGTTTCTGGAGAGACTCCTGTATTATTAGCTCATCAGGAGTGAATGCTCAAGCCCTTCCTGCCCCGCTTCCCCAACAGCCCTTAGCCTCTCAGAGGCCCCTTCCCCACTGTAGGAAGCTCTCCAGCGTTCTGGGCATAGAAGCCCCGTGAGTGGGATTCCATATCTTTACCAGAGAGTGACAATACAGACATGAAGATAGTCATTCTGCGTGAAGGGCAGCAGCTCAGGGAGGGGGGCCACCAGAGAACCTTGGGGGATTCTAGCTTCTTGCAGGAAGCGGGAGGATTGGAGGAAGGTCTTGTATCCCTGTGGGCAGTGAGGTGGGAGATAGCCTGGGACCCAGGGAGTGTGACTCCACAGCCGACTCTCTCCCTCCATAGGATGCCGCTGAGGCTGGAGCCAGGTCCGGCTATCGTGGCCGCCGCTCCCCTCACACCCCCCATGAACGCTTTGAGGGGCTCACAGTGCTCAAGGCTGCACAGGTGAGAGGAAGCCCCCCTGCCCTTGTCTGAAGCCCAGAACCGGAGAAGAGGGTACGCAGGAGGCTGGGAACCCGGGCCTGGGCCTCTCCTGTGGAAGGGCTCTCCAGAGACCGAGAGTACCCGAGTCCTCTGCCTAGAGTTGGGGGTGGGGTAGGCGTTCTGAGACGTAGGGACCTGGGTTATGGTCACAGAGCCAATGGAAGGGGCAGTTTGGGCTGATGGACAGAGCCTGTTGCTGAGACTCCAAACCCGTGGGTGGAGAGCAATGGAAGTAGGGCAGGGGCTGGGTCTGGGCTGTCCTTCCATGGTCCCCTCCTTTCCCGCCCTTCATTTCTCCGCTTGCAGCTGGCCCGGGCCGGGGCCGTGGGCAGTCAGGGGGCTAAGCTGCTTCTGGAGGTGAGCGAGCGCGTCCGGACGTTGACACAGGCCTACTTTTCCCCGGAGCGGCCCCTGCATCTTTCCTTCACCCACCTGGTGTGCCGGAGTGCCATAGAAGGTAATCGCCAGGGACCCCAGCTGTTCCTCCCCAACCTCGAGCCCCTGTTGGGCACTGCACACCCTCAGCAGCCCCCGCACTCTGTGGGTTTTCTGACTCCCCTGCCCCGGTGAGGGCCTGGCTGCTCGGCCCGGCAGTGATCCCCCGAAGCCGCAGGGTGGGTGTGGATGGCAGTGGATGGGCCCCGGGGGTGTTCACCAGGCCCCTTTGCTTCCCAGGAGAGCAAGAGCAGCGCATGGACCTGAGTCACCCGGTGCACGCAGACAATTGCGTGCTGGACCCCGACACTGGGGAGTGCTGGAGGGAGCCCCCGGCCTACACCTATCGTGACTACAGGTGGGTGCCCCCCACCCCCAGGGGTCAGGCAGGCGGGCCTGGGTTGGGGGTCTCACTGCCTGCTGTCTCCTTCCCTTTCCAGTGGGCTCCTCTACCTCAATGATGACTTCCATGGTGGGGACCTGTTCTTCACAGAGCCTAACGCCCTCACGGTCACAGTAAGCAGGGTAGGGGGTGTGGGGGTGTCACAGGGAGCCCAGCTGTGGACTCAGGATTCAAAACAGAAGGTTCCCAGAGGCAAATGCAGGGAAATGGCCTGGGACCACCTTAACCCTTTCCTTTCCTGGCCTCCCCAGCCCTTTCCACCACTGGTCTGTGTTCAGGGGCTCTCTTAGAGGTTGATTACCCTTCCTCAGGGGATCTCGAGTGGCCCCTCCACACCCTGCCTTCAGTGTTTTCCTCACCTCCTTAGGTAGAGTGGGTAAAGCACAGGACCCCCAACCCTATTCCAGGCATAAACCAGGGGCTAGAATTGGGCAGAAGGAGAGGGGCAGTGAGTTCTCATCATTTATTTCTCCATTTTACCCACTTAGCTTCTTCTCCGTTAATGCCAGCTACTGATAATCCAAGGCCTCCTTGAGGTGGAAAAATGTCCCCAAGATCCTTATCCCCAATACCCAGAGTCTGGTACTGCATTCGCACCCTCAGATTGCATCACCCTGGGTCCAAAGGGTTGGGCAGGGGTTGGGAAGGGACCGGCAGGAGGCCCTCCATGGAGGCCCCTTTTCTTTAGCTCCCAACTCCTCTAGCCTTGGTCTGGCACTTGTGCTCCTCAGGTTGAGGCCGATTTCTCATTTCTCCCAAGATAGGCTCTGAATTCAGGAATGGGAAGTGATGGGTAGGAGAGCTGAACATTTTGTGCCCCTGCCCCCATCCTGCTCTAGGCAGTCGGGGCCAAGTTCTCTGAGAGCACCTATCCCTGGAGCTGAACCTGCCCTCACCCCCCAGGCTCAGGTTCGTCCTCGCTGTGGACGCCTCGTGGCCTTCAGCTCCGGTGGGGAGAATCCCCACGGTGTGTGGGCTGTGACGCGGGGACGGCGCTGCGCCCTGGCACTGTGGCACACCTGGGCCCCTGAGCACAGGGAGCAGGTGAGGAGGAGCGGGAGCAGGAAGGGATGGCCCTCCTGGTGTGTGAAGGATGAGGGGCAGGGGCTGAGATGCCCCAGGGAGGGTCCTTGGGGCAAGGCGATGCAGGGGATTGGGCCAGACTCTCCTCCCCACTCCCTAGGAGTGGACAGAAGCCAAAGAGCTACTGAAGGAGCCAGAGGAGGAAGAGGAGGAGGAGGAGGAAGAGGAAGAAATGCCAAGCAGAGACCCTTCCCCAGAACCCCCCAGCCGCAGGCTTCAGCGGGTCCAGGACAGAGTTGGGAAACCACCTCGGGTCCGAGAGGAGCTGTGAGGGACTGAGCCAGCTCCTTGGGGAGGTGGCCACTTGACTTGTGAAGGGCCACCTTGATGCCAGGACCCACGAGAAGCCCCCATGTGATGAGAGCAGAACAGCGAGCTCTCTGTCCCTGCACCCCTACTCCCTTGGGGATCACGAGGGCTGTCCAGCCCTGGACTCAGAGGACAGTGCACAGACGAGCCTAGAGCTCACGAGGCCTGGCTGATGGACCTCCAGCCCTAGGACAGACCGAGGACACTATGCCTCCCTGGAAAGAAATGGCAGGGTTAGGACCCGACTGCTTCCAATGTGGAGGATGAGAGGGAGGATAGCCCCAGTGCCCTGTCCCAGCCTG
Source organism: Panthera onca (assembly GCF_046562875.1). Classification (NCBI taxonomy): domain Eukaryota; kingdom Metazoa; phylum Chordata; class Mammalia; order Carnivora; family Felidae; genus Panthera; species Panthera onca. The sequence goes on from NC_138345.1 coordinate 41,386,264, forward strand.
TAATAAAGAGCTGAAGATCCCTCAGCCAGGGCCCGATGGAGTGTATCACAGTTTCTCTGGTGTCTGCAGAGGGGAGTGGCTGTGGCTGGCCTGGGAGGAGACAGGTGTCTTTGGGCCTCCCAGAGGCGGGGCCACTCAAAGCCTGTGATTTGTCAGGGAAATCTCGGCCACCTGCTCCCCGCATGCAAATGGACCTAAACCCCTGACAGCTGCTCCTTGGGCCTCCAACTCTAAGCCCCGTCTTCCCTCTCTGAGCTTGACCGAGACATAGGGCAGCCTGATCCCTCTGGTTCCAGCCTTCACAGCCCCAGCAGGACTCCGTGAGTCATGGGGGCAAGGAGTGGGCCAAACCCCAGATGGGAGCGGGGTCGGGGTTGCTCCCCGCTTCCCACCCTTGGTCCACTCAAAGCAGGGACAGGCCCGTCCATCTTCCTCTCTGGATCCCCTGTGCCTTTCCCCACCCCCCAGGATCAGACCCAGGGGCAGCTGGTTGGGGTTTGTTGAGAAGAAGGATTATCCAGATCAGTCCCTTCTAATCTCAGCTCCTGCCTGCACCCTCCCCATATTCACCATAACCCTCTTACCCCCCTTCCCCACAACTCTGAACTAAGAGTCAAAATCTTGGGCATTGACGATGAGCCACCTCTCACCCTCCTATTCTGGCTCCTGGACTGGTTGCTAGGCAGGCCCTGACTGCCACGATCATCAGCGTTGGTGGGGGCAAGGGCCTGGCGGGGTGGGGGGTGGGGGGGCTGGAGCTGTGCTTGCTTCTGCTCTTCTGCCCCCCTCCCAAACCCCAAACTTTAATCCTCACAGCTTTGCTCTAATCCCATGGGGCCTGATGCTCTTATCTCTGCCTACAGGGAGACTGGCCCAGGAAGCACCCCTCAGCCCCTCTTCCCTCCAGGGCTTGTGAGGGACTGCTCCTCTCTATAGCCCCACATCCCTGTTCCCACCTACCCACCGCCCCAGGCTGGGCCCAAGTCTCTCTGGAAGCCGCACACCTCCCTTCCTGCCCTCTCCCCACACCGTTGCCAGCTGATTTCATTTGCCTGACGTCGTCGTTGTCGTTGCCCTACCCTTCTCTGTCAGTGCTCCCCCTGACCCCCCCCCCCCCCCAGAGTTGGGGCCAGGCCAGGCCAGCTCCTCTGGCAGCAGAGCCGGGGCAGGTGACGGGTTGGCGTCGCAGCTGAGGGAGTGAGGAAGCGCCTGGAAACCTGGGAGAGGTCCAGTCAGAGTCCAAGTAAGAGGGGGCTGGCCTGGCTCGGCTGTCTGGGGCTGGGGGCTGCAGGGAGGGCTCGGGCAGGGCTGGGCTTGGCTGTGCAGGGCTCCAAACATGAAGGGGTTGGTGGGGCGGTGGTGCAGGCCACCCAGTCGTCTCTCAATTTCTTGTAGTGGGTTCCAGCCCCTGAGTCAGGTGCGGGGGAAAGGACAGAAACGTGGCCTGGTGGGGACCCCCCCCCTATGCTTACCCCTTGTTCCCGACAGGAGCCGGAGCTACCCCTCAACCTATCAGCCATGGGGGAAATGGAGCAGCTGAGGCAGGAAGCGGAGCAGCTCAAGAAGCAGATTGCCGTAACCCCAGAGCCCTTCCACAGGGGGACCCCAGAAAACATGGAACCGGGGACACGAGGGAGTGTGGATGGGGTGGGGGAAGGGGGCTGGATTTACTCTTGAGTGATACCTTAGAGACCCCTGACCTGAAAGTGGCCAGAGACTTTCTGAACGTGGATCTCAAATTTGAGATGTCCCCCAAACCCTAGAGCCCCGAAGCCCACCTACCTCAGAGGCCCATGCACCCACTACCCTCACCTTGTGTTGATGCTCCCCTGATGTCTGCTTCTCTACCTGCCCCCTCCCCAGGATGCCCGGAAAGCCTGTGCTGACATTACTCTGGCAGAGGTGAGACCTCCTGTCCTACCCGCTAAGGCAGGGCCGGAGGGCACGGCAGGGGAGGGGAGGGAAGCTCCCTGGTGCCCAAGCTTTAGTACAGCGTGTCCCTAGAATGAGGAACCACATTGATTAATTCATTCAACAAACATTTAGTGAGATCTGCTGTGGGCCGGCCCCTTACTGGAAGCTAAGAATGCAGATGATGTCCCTATCCTCACCCATAACACAAGAATGATCACATGCTCTCACAGGGTGGTGAGGATGAGGAGAGGGACGGTGCTTTGCAAATCACAAAGCCCTTATAGACCAGTTACTAGTTTTCTAATCGTGTCCTTCACCAATTCTAAGGGCACATCTTTTCACATTGTGACATCTCTGAGATCAAGATGCGTCCAAAAATAGATGATGCCTTACATTTATAATGGGCAACATGTTTTCTTTCTCAGTGATACCTAGATGCCTGGTGCTTCTAGGAGTTGGTGGCACCTTATATTGGATTAAATATGTTAATAGTAAGAGGGAACATTTACTGAACACTTGCCGTGAGCCAAACACTGGGCTAAGTTGCTTAGATACGTAACTGCGTTTAATTTTCACAACGACACCATGAGTTGATGCTACAAACCTCATTTTGCAGATGAGGAAACAGGATCAGAGAGGGCGAGTAACTTGCCCAAGATACCAAAGCAAGTAAATGACAGGTCAAGGCCACTGACTCGAGCCTGAGCCTAAGTCTAGAAGCTGGATAGAGTTTAAGAGACATAGGACCACAAATTTCAGGAGGTGCTGTTCAGGGTCATAGGGCTGCCCTGGGTGCCCAGGGAAAGAGATAACCATGCTGTAGGTGTTGTATGGGACCCAGCTCCCAGTGGCTTGGGACCGCGAATGTGTGTGTCTCTTCCCAAGTCCGTGTTTGGTGACTTCACACTGGCAGCTTGAAACTGGTCAAGGTGGGACTATTTACATGCCAGAAATCATTCTCTCTTGTCTCCTCCTCCCCCACCCCGCACTGGAGAGGTGCTTGTCAAACACCTAGCGACGTGCCGCTAGCCATGCATGGTCTCTCCCACATCAATTGAAGCCACTCCAAGGCAAAGACTTATTTCTCTAAGGCTGGAGGCCTGACCCAGAGCCTGGCACAGAACAGAAACTTGTGCAGATCAGTGGTTGCAACACTGACATCTAGGTAGGTGTTCTACTCACCCTGATTTCTAGTGCCCCCTTTTCTACAGCTGGTGTCTGGCCTAGAGGTCGTGGGGAGAGTCCAGATGCGGACAAGGCGGACGTTAAGGGGACACCTGGCCAAGATCTATGCCATGCACTGGGCTACCGACTCCAAGTGAGACTTGAGAGGCACCCAGAGGTCGGGGGCGGGGAGGCAGGAAGGAGAGGCTTGGGTGACGTGGGGTGCTCTCTGCCCAGGCTGCTCGTAAGTGCCTCGCAAGACGGGAAGCTGATCGTGTGGGACACCTATACCACCAATAAGGTAGCTGCCCCCCACCCCTCCATCCCCCTGTCCTTCCTTTGGGGCATTCATTGTGCCTACTCTCCCCTGCCCTCCCCACCTGGGAGCTCTGCTCAGGTCCTGCCTCTGCCCACCCTCCCACAGGTGCATGCCATCCCCCTGCGCTCCTCCTGGGTTATGACCTGTGCCTATGCCCCGTCAGGGAACTTTGTGGCATGTGGGGGGCTGGACAACATGTGCTCCATCTACAGCCTCAAATCCCGTGAGGGCAATGTCAAGGTCAGCCGGGAGCTGTCTGCTCACACAGGTAAGTGGGAGACCCTCTCTTCCAGTCCCTGTTGCGAGAAGCCCAGGGAAGCCCCAGCACCAGGGTGCTGTGGGCCTGCAGCCAGGGCACTGTCTTGACCACCCCCAGGTTATCTGTCTTGCTGCCGCTTCCTGGACGACAACAACATTGTGACCAGCTCCGGGGACACCACTTGGTGAGGACAGAACACCGTGGGTGCCGGGGCTTGGGGCGCAGCTCTGTCCTGGCCTTTCTGTGACAGTGTGACAGCTTCCTCTCCTCCGGCAGTGCTCTGTGGGACATCGAGACTGGGCAGCAGAAGACTGTGTTTGTGGGACACACAGGGGACTGCATGAGTCTGGCCGTCTCTCCTGACTTCAAACTCTTCATTTCGGGGGCCTGTGACGCCAGCGCCAAGCTCTGGGACGTGCGGGAGGGAACCTGTCGGCAGACATTCACTGGCCATGAGTCGGACATCAACGCCATCTGCGTGAGCCCCGCTCTGCACCCCAGCTCCCGGGAACCCCTCACCACACCCAACACATGCATCCTTCATCCCGGCCCAAGCTCCCTACCCCTTTCTTTTTTAACTTTCCTCTTTGCCATAAGTTCACCTTACAGAAGTTTCCAGAGTAACCAAAAAAGTTCCCGTCTACCCTTCACCGGGATTCACTGCTAACATTTTACCACATTTGCTCTATCGTTCTCTCTCCATAGAGGGAGGGAAGGAAGCATGGAAAGACAGACAGACACATACACCTAGATGTGGCTACAGATACATTTTATTAGTTTTTTCCCCTCGGTCTTTTGAGAGCAAGTTGCAGATTATCATGACTCTTTACCCCTTAAATACTTCAGTGCATGTTTCCTAAAAACAAGGCCATTTTCTTCTGTAGCCACAGTATACTTCTTAAAATCAGATTTAACATTGACATGATATAGTCTATCGTCTATATTCAAATTTCACCAGTTATCCCAAAAATAATAGCAACGGTTTGGCTTTGTTTCGTTTCTGTCCAGGGATGTGTATTGCATTTCCTTGCCATATCTTTTCAGTTACCTTTAAACTGGAACTTTTTTTCTACTTTTGTCTTTCGTGACACTGACATTTTTGAAGAGTACAAACCAGTTTTCTTTAGGCTTTCCGTCCGTTTGAGTTTATCTGACATTTCATCGTGATGAGATTCAGGTCATGCATTTGCACTTGGCCCCGTACTTCCACGCTCTGATCCAGCCTGGAGCCTGGAGTCTGGGACAGCCGCCGCCCTTCTAGCCATGTGACCCTGGGCAAGCTGCCCGCCCTCCCTCAGCCTCAGGCTCTCGCCTGCAATGTGGAAATAAAGCCTGCCTGCTGCACTGTAGTGAGGGGCAGGTGAAGGGTGTAGGGGAGCCGCTGGCATGTGGCTGGCGTGGGATAAATGTCAGCAGTGAAGAGCGCTGGGGGACGGATAGGCAGAGAGGCTGAGGGAAAGAGCCTGTTCTGGAGCCACCAGGGCGGGAGCCAGGGAGAGAGCAGGAGAGGTAGTGGGCTGCCCAGGTCTGAGTCCTGACCCCCTTGCCACCTGTACCCTCAGTTCTTCCCCAACGGAGAGGCCATCTGCACAGGCTCAGACGACGCCTCCTGCCGCCTGTTTGACCTGCGGGCAGATCAGGAGCTGACTGCCTACTCCCACGAGAGCATCATCTGTGGCATCACATCTGTGGCCTTTTCCCTCAGCGGCCGCCTGCTCTTCGCAGGCTATGATGACTTCAACTGCAACATCTGGGACTCCATGAAGGGCGAGCGTGTGGGTAAGGGCCGCCCCCACCCCCCCCACACTTCTGCCATCTCAGCTGGAAGGACCTTCCTACTAGCTCCCTTCCTTGGGACCCTCTCACCACTGTTCCCTAATTCCTGGATGACTCTGAGCTCTATCCCTAGAATCTAGTCCCCCTTGGCTCCCAATCTAGGGCCATCTTCTCTAGTGGCCCTTCTCCACCACCTAATGAGATAGCTGCTTCCCGTGAAAGGAGCTTCTGTGTCACCCCAGACCTGTGAACCTTGAATGTCCAGTCACTTCTGGATTTCCAGGGCCTCTGCAGTTTCAGGGGCATCCACTGAAGGAAAGGGCAATCTCAGGAAACTGCAAGAAGCCCCATCAGGGAGGTCTAGAGTGACCTGAGGGCCCTGACCCCAACCTAGGGGCTTTATCTAGGACCACCCTGGTCTGAAGTTGAATCAGATGGGGTGGCTTCTTCTCTTGGGAGAGGCCACGTGCTGAATGAAAACAACACTGGCCAGAGGGTCAGGATCCAAATCTGAATTCTGTCCCTTAGGCTCTCAGGTCCCTCGGGCAAGTCACTTTTCTCTGGGCCTCAGTCTCTTTATTTGGAAACATAGTAATGAGACTAAAGAGCTACCTCCCCATTTTCTAGGGCCCATCAAGGTGCCCCTGGCTTTTTTCACAGCACACTGACACTGCCAGCCTTCTCCTGTCCCTCCCTGCCCCGCACCCTGCCCACCCTCCACAGACATTGGCCTTGAGAGAAATCCTGCCCCTTAGGGCTAATCCTCTTTCAGTCCCCACCAGGGGCTCAGAGTCCATGGCCAGTCTAACCTAGAATTCCTACATGTGCACATGAACTGTCTGCCAAAGCAGGCTGACTCCTCTCCCTCTTTCTCAGGCGTCCTCTCTGGCCACGACAACAGGGTCAGCTGCCTGGGGGTCACAGCTGACGGGATGGCTGTGGCCACCGGCTCCTGGGACAGCTTCCTCAAAGTCTGGAACTAAGGAGGCTGGAGGAGGGGAGGTAAAAGGCCACGAAGACACTCAGCTGCCCCTCCACTGCCCAATTTTTTTCTAAGGTTTCTTTAAGTTTTCTCTTCTATACCCTAGCTGCCATTCCCACCCAGCTTTGTCCCTTGAGGGCGGTGGGGAAAAATGGGGAGTCTGCCTTTGGGAGGCATTATCAGGGACACGGGGGCAAAGAACTGCCCCATCTCCTCCCATGGTCTCCCCTCTCCACGGTCCTGCAGCTTTTCCCTTAATAAGCAAGGACAACTGACCCCTCCCCAGCCCTTGGTAAGCCTAACAGGCTTCCAGTCTGAGGCCCCAGGCCCTAGAATTCCTCCCCCCAGAGCCACTACCTTTATCCAGATCTGGGTGGCAGAGAGCACTCAGCCCTGTGACTATGGCTCTGGCACCACTAAGATCCTGTCCCTTGTCTCCTTCATGATCTCTCCCTTTTCTACCTTCTTTATTTCTCTCATAAAGCACCTGCAATAAAGTGTACAGGCCTGGGATGTCTGGGATGTCTGGCTTCTGCCCCACTTCTGTTCCAAAAAGATGCAGGTCTAACTCAAATAATAAAACATTATAGGTGCAGGGATGAAGGTTGGGTACCAGACAGCTTGTGGGCAGAGTAGGGTGGAGGCAGAAGCCCAAGCCTCACAGAGAAGGCCTGAGACAGGTCAGGTGGAGAAGGTGCTCACCAGGTGGCTGGGGGAGCATACACACAATGGTTCACTACAACCTGCCTATGGTGCGTCTCTACAGGAAGGTTATGTTGAGAAGGAATGGGGTTATAAAAGACCCTGAATGCCAGGCTAGGGTGTAGACTTTATCCTAAGGGCAATGGGGAACAACTGAAGAGTTTTGAGCAGAGTAGTTTCACGGTCATGTGCTTCTCAGAAAGGTCACCCCTCAGGCGCCCGGGTGGCTCAGTCGGTTAAGCGGTCGACTCCTGATTTCAGCTCAGGTCGTGATCTCACATTTTGTGAGTTCGAGGCCCACATCAGGCTCTGTGCTGACAGCGAGGAGCCTGCTTGGGATTCTCCCTCTCTCCCTCCCTCTGCCCCTCCCCTGCTCACGCTCTGTCTCTCAAAATAAATAAATACCACTTAAAAAAAAAAAAAAAGAAAACTAAAAAAAAAAAAAAGAAAAGAAAAAGAAAGGTTGCCCTAGCAGCGGTGTAGGTTGATGAAAAGGTGAGAGTCGAGACTGGCTAGAAACAAGGCAGGAGGTAGATGGCAAGAAATGCAAGAGCCATAGGACAGGGGGCAGGGAAAGGAATGGGGAAGAGGTTAAAGAATACAGAATCACCAGGATTGAATGCCAAGTGCCAGGATATGGGATGTTAAGAGGGAAGGATTCAAGATAATGGCCAAGGTTCAGGTTTGGGCAACTGGGTGGATAACGTGGTTATTATTTACAGGGATAGAGAGCAGGGGATGAAGAATAGCTTTGGGGGTGGCAGGGGTGGGGGGAGGGCGGATTACAAATTCAACTGTAGACAAATTACCTGTGAAGTGCCTGGGGCACCTGGATAAAGGTCAGGGTTAGATAGAGAGATCTGGAAGTTACTAGAATATAAGAAAGTGATACCTAAACCCTAGAAGTGAACACCTAGAGAGAGCAAGAGGAAAAGGCCAAGGAAAGAGCCCCGGGGGAACACTAGGATTTAAGGGAAGTGTGTAGAAGAGGCCTGGAAAGGGGCGCCTGGGTGGCTCAGTCGGTTAAGCGGCCGACTTCGGCTCAGGTCACGATCTCGCGGTCCGTGAGTTCGAGCCCCGCGTCGGGCTCTGGGCTGATGGCTCGGAGCCTGGAGCCTGCTTCCGATTCTGTGTCTCCCACTCTCTCTGACCCTCCCCCGTTCATGCTCTGTCTCTCTCTGTCTCAAAAATAAATAAACGTTAAAAAAAAAAAAAAATTTAAAAAAAAAAAAAAAAAAGAAGAGGCCTGGAGGACAGGGAACACAAGTTTCCCAGGCTGCTTTTCTACATACAGAAGCCCAGCACAAGGTTTAGGCATAACACTTAAAAGCATAATTTAAAATCACTTTCTTTAATATACAAGAAACACACGAGACACAAATAAAGCCTAAGAAAGTGCTCGGTCCCCCGAGTTGGTAGTTTAGGGGGAGTGGAAGACAACGAGCCTTTCCAGTCTCCCAGGGAAAGAAGGGGCTGTGAGGACACAACATCACCAGGCTCCTGGTGAACCCGGTGCTGGGGCCACGCACGGCCTAGTTCTCCACCAAGTTTGGAAAGTGCTGATTTTCCTTGTCCTGGTCCTGGCCCTGCTCCCACACTCGGCCTCCGGTTTCCAGAAGTCGTCCAGTTCCCAGAATGGCCCCTTCCTTTAGTGCCCTAGCATTTTCACTCAGGGGAGGAGGCCGCTTACCCTGCCAAAAGCAGTGTGTGAGTTGGAGGAGGGAGGGGGGTTGTTCAGGACAGGGAAGATTGGGTAGAAAGGACTCCCACCCTCTACCTCTCTATCCTGGGGTTCCTAGTAACAGCTTTCACCCTCTCTCCTTTTACCTGTCGTGGTGTCAGAGTTCCGGGGGAGTTGTCATCCTGTAGGATGGTGAGGGGAGATCTCCCTAGTACCTTGCCATTTCCTTTCCGTCTATTGTGCTTAGAACCTAGGGTGGGTAAGGAGTTAAAGCCAAAACCCAAATTAGGGGTTTACAGTTTATTCCTCCTACACTCATCCGTGGACATTATCCCAATTTCTCTTCCCTATCCTTGCCCTTAGGTTCTGTACCTGAAGATCGGGGAGTCTCAGGGTCTCTTAAGGGCTTGTCTGAGCCCTGGCTGGCCGTGGGGGGTTGTGAGGGCTGTCCTGCTTCCTCCTTGGAGGACACCTGCTTGGAGGGGAGCTCAGTCTGGCTCCAGAGTGGCATCCGGTCCTCAAGGGAAAACTGGGTGCCCAGAGGCAAGTTCAATTCGGAAGGTGAAGTTGCCTCTAGGGGCAGAACAAGCTCTGGAGGAAGATTCAATTTGGAGGCTTCTTTCTCAAAGACTTCATTCAGCTGTTTCGCCAGTGGGCTTGGGGGCTCTAAACAGAAGTCAAGTGAGATAGTGACCCTATGATACAAATCATTCAGCAAGAAGAATACATACAGGAACTTTAGGACTCAGGCTCTAGTGGGTGAGGGATTGATTGGGAAGAGAGAAATCGAGGGAGAACATGTTGAGAGAAGAGTGAGATTGGCTCAATCAAAAGAATGGAGGCTCCTTTGAGCAGGAGCTCTGGGAAAATGGCTTCATTGGCCCAACCCAAGGGTGCTAGGTGACAGCCTTACCAAAATTCCCTGGGCCCACTATTTACCTCCGCTGCTGGTCTTCATAGGTGTCCGTGCAATGCCAAGGGTAGGAGAGCGGGGATCTGAGTCTTGGGCCTCATTAGGACACTCCAACTGCTCCCCTGCTGGTAGGGTTGGCTGTGGAGAGCTCTCCACCTGGCAGAACCAAAAGCTAAAACAAGTCTGGACCCCGACTCTTCTTCCCTCCCAGGTCTCTAGCCCCAGGCTGATATTCCAGGCAGGTATTGCCAGGGCCCTCAGGCATTCAGCCTACCCCAACCGGATTAAGAAAGTGGAAAATAAGGTGTCAAATTAGAGGGAGGAGGAGGGTGTGAGGGCTTTCTCAGAATCAGGTTAGGCAGAGGCCCAAGAATTCAGACTCTGCCCCCGTCCCTCCCCGCCTCTCCGCCCCAGAGTACCTGGATGGGAGTGCGCAAGATGCCGGCACTAGGTGAACGGGGGTCCGCCACTCGAGCCAGAAGCTTGTTGTGCGGCGGAGGCCGCGCCGGAGTGACCGGGGAGCTCTTGGCTGAGCCCATCTCAACCAGGAGAAAGAAGGTGGGGCGGGGCCCGGCCCGGGGCGAGGAGGGGACGCCTGTGAGAAATGACTCAGGTCTCAGCCATTACCGCGACCGCGTCCGATCTCTTGCCTCCAGACCACCCGATCTTCCCTGCTCCCAGCTCAGGAACCTCCCCGCCGCTGGGCCAGAGGCCTCTGTGGAAACAACGACTGTTGCAGCTGACAAGCCAGCTCCTTGCGAGCCTGCTGGGCCCTCTAACTTATTAATTTATTCCAATCACTTACCGGGCCCCAATTCCTCTTTGGGATGCACAGAAGCTCGAGCCTCAACTCCCGACGCCGAGTTTCAAACCTCCCGCCACGCCCCCTGCCTTGACTCTATTGGTTGAGCCGACGCAGACGCCAATAGGCCCCCTATATGAGACCCGCCTCCTGTGAGGAGGCCATTGGGCTCGGAGGACGTCTGTCATGAGGACAGTGGGGCCAATGAGCAGCGGCCTGGCTTGCTCAGGGGTGACACCTCCCCGAATACCGGACTTTTGTTCCGCCACCGGCTGCGAGTTGTCCATCGTTGAGACTCTGAGGAGTGCCAGTCTTCGGTTTTCAGACCTGCAGTTTCAGAACCAAATTATTTTATTTAAAAAACAGAATCATGAATTATGACGCTATTATGTACATAACTGGCTGGCGCTGTAGTTATGAAGGTTTTTCTGAGGCGAGATGGTAATCCGTATTGGTCGACGGAGTTATCAATCACTCGACACTAACCCTCTCAAACTCCGCCTCATTGGACAGCCCCTTTTCAAATAAAAAGACTACAACTGCCCTTCTATTTTCCGATTGGACAAGACCCAGGAAAGTTTCTGGGATTGATTGGTTTAAACAACCGTCAGTTTCTGCTCTGATAGAAGGCACGCGAAAGGACTGTAAGGGTCCCAGAGTACAAGCGTCCAAAACTCCCGGACCCACCTCGCTGCTCTACATGCGCTCTGCCCTGGAAGAGTGGGATTGGTTCTTCCGACCATCGGTTGCATTAGAAGCGCTTTTCATTGGCGTTACTCAAGAGTAGGGCAGAGGGCGGAGCACTAGTAGGCAGGCTGCGTCCAACTGCCATTCTCGCGCGTCCTCCTTTTAGCGCATGCACCTAACGAGTAGTGCTCATTGGACGGCCAGACTAGGGGGTGGGGGACTGGGAACGGTGGGAGCCGCTGTGTGTGGAGGAGCTGCTGCCGGTGTCATGGCGGAGCTGAGTGAGGAGGCGCTGCTGTCAGTATTACCGACGATCCGGGTTCCTAAGGCTGGAGACCGGGTCCACAAAGACGAGTGCGCCTTCTCCTTCGACACACCGGTAAGCCCATTCCCCACGCCCGCAGCGAGCACGACTTCCTTCCATCGCCCTGGTCATTCTGCCGGGGCCTGCAAGGCTTGGGCTACCGCCTCCCTGCGATGCACCATGGGACTTGTAGTCTCCCACGCTCCTCCCTGCCGTTGCTTTTAATTAGCTGGCGCTGTCGTGTGACTACCGCTCCCGGAAGCCTCCGCGTCCGCCCCACCCGTTCCCCGTCTCGTGGAGCACTGTGGGGATCGTAGTCGCTCACTCCCCTCATTGCCGTTCCAAGGTAGAGGCGCATCCCTCTCGCTGGACTACATCCCCCAAGTGGACCCCTGCGAAAGCCTGGGAGTTGGCCTTGCCTGCCGCGCGCGGCTCTCCGGGTTTTGTAGTCTCGTGTTGGAGGGATGGGGCGACCCTGCACTGTTCTGGGCCGGGGTTTGGGTTGGAGGGTGGGGATTGCAGTTCCTGGGCGCCTAGTAGTCTGGAAGTGACCATGAAGAAGGGCGGTTCTGAGAAAGGCCGACTTAGACTCCACCCATGGTTAATGTGGACAGGGGGCGGGGAGGTGGGTCATTGGTGGTAGGGAGGAGAGGAAAGAAGGGAGGAAAGCTCTAGTCGTTTCTCCTTTGAGGTGAACTATGGCCGCAGCCCCCCTTTTCCCGCCCATCACAGAGAGCACAGGGAACCCTTTTAAAAGTATTCCCAGGGAGATGGTGTCTTTCGTGGAGGATACTAAGACCCTTTTCCCATCCCGCTCCCACTCTTGACTGGTTAGACAAAGCCTCCACCCACACCATGCTTCACGTTTTGTAGGCTCCACCCGGAACCTCCCTTCCTGCAGTTCTGCCTTCCTGTGTCACCGTCAAGCAGAGACTAGCCTTTGGCCTGGCCAGAGCCTGAGCTGAGAAGGCAACAGCAGCCTGGTTGGGATCCGCCTCCCTTACCACCCCTCCCGTCAAGCGGTCGCTGGGCCCTGCCCAGGGTGTTCAGCCAGACCAGCCCGTGGCAGGGAAAACTGCAAGTCAGAGTGGAAAGGCTTCATTAATGCATCGCCAGTGCTGAGTATAGCAGCATGATCTAAGGCCCAGTTCAGGATCATCACTGTGATTTGTGGTTTGCTTGGTTTGCTAGGCTTTGATCTGGGCCTCAGACAATGTGCTGCTTCTCTGGAGTCTGGCTTTGGCAGAGCCAAAAGAGGACTGACTGCTCAGAGCAGAGCTCCAGGGCTCCCAAGACTTGGGGAAACCCAGCATTTTTATTTCCTGCAGAGGAGTTTGGTTACTGCAGAGCTCCTGCATGCCATCTAGTTCATCAAGTGCATGGCTTGGTCCTGTCTTTCTCAGGAGAGAAAGGTTTCTCTTAATTACCAACAGATGGTAGAAGTCAGTGGCTCCCTCTTCACACTCCTGTCTGCCTCTCCTTAGGAAGTGCTTCGAATAATCCAAATGGTGTTTTTGTAAGCTTATTATACTTTGCTTCTTTTATCCCAAGTCAAGAGATCTCCAATGTGGCCTTGTTGCTTTCCTGACCAACTTCCAGCATGTTTGATTATCTTCAAATTCAATTTATGGTAGAAAGCTTGTTTGACCCCTGTGATGAAAAATGCTCCATTTGCCCATGAACATTGTAATCCACACTGTTCTAGGGAGTGGTACAGAGCTATCTATGGGACCAAGAACTGCCTTAGACGGTGCCCTATTTTTCATATCGCAGCAGAGAATTTTTCAAGGCCACTGAGGCATTTATTCAAGGAAGAAGATGCCTGTCGTTGCTTGGATCTGAAGGAAGACTGTTGTTTTCTCCAGTTACCTCCTCTACCTTATCTATCACTATTCACAAAGACACTGGGAGACTTGCTCAGTGTTCGAGAAGCTCATCCTCCCTCCTTAGCTGTGATTTAGGGTGGACCCTTCTCTCCCTGTTTTCTCCCTGCGTTATATGTGTTTGAGTTGTCTCAGCAGGTATTGCTAGATTATTCTAGAGAGGGATTGGCTTTGAGGTTGGCAGTTGATGGACTTCAGTGCGGGATTTAGTTATTGGTCAGAGGGGAGGCAGCAGGGCAGTGCCTGGAGAATGCTGGTCTTCGTGTCCCTGCTGAACCAGGTCCAGGTATAACAGTGAGCCCCAGACAAGGCACTGTTAGCCTGGCTCCAGGCCTTAGCAGGAGAGGAGGGAGAGGACTCAGCATGGACCAGGATTTGACGACCTAGTAGGATGTTGTAAAGGAGAAGTCTGGTCTTCCTGGCAGGCTCAGGAGCTGGGTGTATTGTTCAGGTGCTAGAATCTTTGCTCCTCCAGTCTGGAAAGTTTTCTGAATCCCGGAGATTAGGCAGGGTTTGTTGTGTGTGGGGAGTAGGTTCAGTGTCTGACATGCAGGTCTTTCCTCTCCCGGGAAAGGACCCTTTTTCCCTCTGAATGTAAGCACTGGCCCTGGAAGTCCATGGTATTTGATTCCCATTGGCCTCGTAAAGGGAGTTCTCTGCAATTGATTGGAAGGCTCCAAAGCCCAAAGAAGGAGCGAGAAGGAAGAGGAATGGTGACTGACAGGTGTTGCTTAGCTCCTGGTGTCCTTGTTGGTTGGTATCAAAGTCATAGGAGAATGGGGAGAATCTTAGCCATGTACCAGGTCCCAAAAGGCTAAATGACTTGCCAACAGCCACATGGTGGTAGAGAACAGAGCCTTTCTTGTGGAAACCAGTTTCTGACCCCAGGTCTTGGTTTCCCCACCTAGCCAGGCTTCATCCTCCCTGTGTCTCCTCCCCTACCTGTTGCACTGCAGGAGTCTGAGGGTGGCCTCTACATCTGCATGAACACATTCCTGGGCTTTGGGAAACAGTATGTGGAGAGACATTTCAACAAGACGGGCCAGCGCGTCTACCTGCACCTCCGGAGGACCCGGCGCCCGGTAGGCATGGAGCTGGGGGCAAGGCCTGGGGACTTTCAGGCACATCCCACTGGTCTTCATTTTGAATCTGTGTCTTCTGTTCTGACCTCCCAGAGGTCGCATTTCCCCCTCTTGCCTGTTTCTGTTGGTATCATTAAAACTTAGCACACATGTTTTATTTAGCTTCACTCCCTTCTGAGATTAACCCACCCTGTCCTGTCCATCTTCCCCATTTGTCCCTTCCCTGGCACTCACTGCTGATCCTGCCCTTCCTGCCTCGTTGCAGAAAGAGGAGGACACCACAACAGGCACTGGAGACCCCCCCCGAAAGAAGCCCACCCGGCTGGCTATTGGTGAGCACCATTTCAGCCCTGTTCTTCCCGAGCTGGTCTTTCCTGGCCTCAGAGGCACTCGAAAGGCCCCCAAAGAATGGGCCTGACCAGTGGCCCTAGAGCTCTGGAGGGGACAAAACGAGATGCCGTTTGGGAGGAGGGACATTTACCCGTGGTGGCTGTTCTACCCTCCTCCTTCTTCCCTGCCTCACCAGGTGTTGAAGGCGGGTTTGACCTCAGCGAGGAGAAGTATGAATATGATGAGGATGTGAAGATTGTTATTTTGCCGGATTACCTGGAGATTGCCCGAGATGGGTTGGGGGGACTGCCTGACATTGTCAGAGACCGGGTACGAATGCCTTCCTGCCCTGCCGGGGACTCTGGGGCAGGCAGGTCCAGAGCAGTGACGTCTTGGGCAAGCACTGAGAAAGCTGGAGACTGAGGGGCTAGAGGGACTAGAGGGCGGGGGGTTGGGTCCCGTCTCTGACCCTCTGCTTCCCCCAGGTGACCAGTGCGGTGGAGGCCCTACTGTCAGCCGACTCGGCCTCCCGCAAGCAGGAGGTGCAGGCCTGGGATGGGGAAGTACGGCAGGTGTCTAAGCATGCCTTCAACCTCAAGCAGCTGGACAACCCTGCTCGAATCCCTCCCTGGTGAGGCCTGGCCCCTCCACCTTGGGGCACCACCCCCAGAGCAGGGGCAAAGAGGCCACCCTCCTGGGGGATCTGGTGGGAGAGAGCATCGGGAGCAGGCTAAGGAGGGGGGCGCTGAGGGAGATGAACTCAGCCAGGGGCCGTCCAGAGGAGAGGAGCAGAGAGAGCTCTCACACTGGAAAGGCCAATCCCATATATCCCCCTCCCCATAGTTCAGCATATTTTCTTCTTCCTGGTTAGCGGCTGGAAGTGTTCCAAGTGTGACATGAGAGAGAACCTGTGGCTCAACCTGACAGACGGCTCCATTCTCTGTGGCCGCCGCTACTTCGATGGCAGTGGGGGCAACAACCACGCCGTGGAACACTACAGAGAGACCAACTACCCGCTGGCCGTCAAGCTGGGCACCATCACACCTGATGGAGCCGGTACTCCCTCCCCTCCTCCGGCCGCCTCCACGCTAGAGTGGGCTTTAACCGTTACTCGGGGAGCACGGGAATACCTCCTCTTGATAAACAATGAGAATGTTGTAGACGAGACTAGAGCTTCAGCTAAACCCCCCAAATACGAGTCCCCCTCCTTAGAGGTTACCAAGATAATCTGTGTAGTGAGTATCCTTCCCAAACCATCTGACCCCAGCACCTTATCCTGGGGGTGGGCCCCCAAGAAACGCCAGCCCTTGGCCTCTTTTCACCCCGTCTTCCCTGACAGCCAGTCTCAGAAGGGCTTGTGACCTCACCAATAGTCAGGGAGCCAAGAGGGTTACCCTTACAGGCTCATCCTTCTGTCCCACCAGCGCTCCACCCCCCCCCCCCCCAACCCCGGGGCAAGGAGTGGGACTAGTGGTCAGGCCAGAGCCACCGCTTCTGACGATACCCCTGCCTCCTGCCCTAGATGTGTACTCCTATGATGAGGATGACATGGTCCTGGACCCCAACCTGGCTGAGCACCTGTCCCACTTCGGCATCGACATGCTGAAGATGCAGAAGGTGAGACCCCTTGCAGCTTCAGACTCTTCTCGTCCCTGCCCGCCAGGCCCTGCCTCGCCTGAGGCTGAAGCAGCGCATTGGAGCGAGCTGCCACGGTTATCCCGGTCCCCAACACATGTGGGCTTCCTTTGAAAAGGTTTCTAGAATCCATTATTCATTCATCGACCACTACTGAGTACTTGCTCTGTGCTAGTCACTGCGTGAATAAGACAGGTGTGGCCTTTCAGGGACTTACACTCTAGATGGAAAGGCAGATATTAATCACATGCTCAGGCACATGAGTGAATGAACACAAACCGAAGGGCGCTGTGAAAGAGACCGAGAGGGTGCTGCAGTAGCTTATGGCAGGAAGACCTGGAGCGGAGACCTGAAGGGTGAGAAGGGGCAGCTTCGGAATGGAAAAAAACACTTCAAGTGGAGGGACTCGCATTCATTTCTTCCTCTCCCCCAGGCAGAGGCCTGACCACTAAACCGCCTCCGGGACAATCGCTCAAGGCCTTCTGGAACTTGGACTGGAAATAGCTAGTGCGTCTTCCATGTTAGAGACCATAATTGAACACATTCTGAGCTCCAGCAGGGTAGCGTCCCGGACCCTGTGAAGGATCAGTGTAAAAAATTCAGGGCTGAGTGTCTCGCCCTGTCTGAAGCGTCCCTTCCCTTGCAGACGGACAAGACCATGACTGAGCTGGAGATAGATATGAACCAGCGGATTGGCGAATGGGAGCTGATCCAGGAGTCGAGTGTGCCACTGAAGCCCCTGTTTGGGCCTGGCTACACGGGCATCCGGAACCTGGGTAACAGCTGCTACCTCAACTCCGTGGTCCAGGTCCTCTTCAGCATCCCCGACTTCCAGAGGAAGTGAGTGGTGCCCTCTCCCCATGACTGGCCCCTTGGCCCTGTACCCCTGACTCCGCAGCTCTCCTCCTGGACGCCAGCCTCTAGGCACACTCCTCCTTCAGCCACCCTCAGTACCTCTGTGTGCTAGCTCCGTCTTTGTTCCTGTTATACTGTGGCTAGCGCTCTCCCATTAGTTCTAGAACCACCCCACTGTCACCCAGCCACACAAGCCCCACTGGGAGCAGAACACCAAATCCTGGGGCTCTCCCTGGCTTCCTGACTACTCAAGGGTGAGGTGGTGGTCTTTACTTGAGGCCAGTGACATCAGATGAGTACCTGACATGGACATGTAGCACTTGGGGGAGGGGAGGGCTTGGGTCACTAAGGTACCAAAACGGCAGATTCTGAGCATAAGTGAGCCTGCTTTCTAATTGAGAAGGACTTGATGCACATGTGAAAACTTAGCAATGTGGTGACACGTTCTGTTCCAGGCAACTTTCTCCCTTCCCCTGGCTCACTCCTGGGGAGGAGGCCGGGGGGGAAAAATGCATCAGGGTACACTGCATGCTGGCATAGTTGAGAAGGGGAGGAAGGGCAGGTTGCTGGAAAGAAATGGACTCCCGTGTTTTAACCACATGACTCCCTACTCTGAAGGTTGCTTGTTCCCCCGATCTAATAGATAATAGTCCCCTTTTCCTTGGAACCCATGCCAGAGCACCTCCAATTATCCTTCTCTTGGCTCTTAGGTATGTGGACAAGCTGGAGAAGATCTTCCAGAATGCCCCGACGGACCCTACCCAGGACTTCAGCACCCAGGTGTATGTAGCCAGGTCCTGTGTACAGCCTCGCAGCCTGTATGCCTTCGTTCTCCTCCATGACCACCTGGAGTGGGCAGCAGTTCAGGACGTTTGCCTCTGGCCATGCTGTCTGCCCTGAGTTGGGTTCCTGGGGAATCTCAGGTTTTTCACATTCTAGAGAGTTGTCTGAGGTCTATATGCCGGGGTTGAGTTGGGGAGGAAAAGGCACAGATAGATGTCAGACGATCAACAGTTGACTGAAGCTTAAGTGGTTCTCTTGGATGTCAATGCAGGGCCAAACTGGGCCATGGCCTTCTCTCGGGAGAATATTCCAAGCCAGCACCGGAGTCAGGCGATGGGGAGCAGGTGCCAGAACAAAAGGTGAGTCTGGGACTCTATCCCTTTCAGGCTCTGGAATTATGGGGAAACTGAGGTCTGGGAGATGTCTAAAGAAGGCCCCTTGGTGGCCTACTTGAGCCCCAGCTGAATCGCTGCCCTGGCTGTGCCTAGGAAGTTCAAGATGGCATTGCCCCTCGGATGTTCAAGGCCCTCATTGGCAAGGGTCACCCCGAGTTCTCCACCAACCGGCAGCAGGATGCCCAGGAGTTCTTTCTTCACCTCATCAACATGGTGGAGGTAAGGGCCGGGAAGATGGCAAGGCAGGGCACTCCATGCTCCCTCCATCTGCCCGTGGTTCTCTCCCTTCTGCCTCCTGCTCATTCTTTCCTGTCAGCCCCCACCAGCCCCACCCCTGGAACCCGGCGGCGGGCATGCACTGGGCCTTCCCTGTGAGTAGCAGTTGCCCCTGGGGAGGACAGTAATGCCAAGCAGTGATGCTTACACTGGATGGGCTTGTGGCCTAATGAAGGATGCACCCAAGAAACTGATAGGGAGATGCCTATTGCTTATAAAGAAAAATACCAGCGTGTTCCACCGCAGTCTCCCAGTGCCATGAAGACACCAGAGTTGGAGAGGGGGAGCTAATTAGGGAAGGATTCTACTCTTGAGTCCCGAGAGCCTCCTAGTGGTAGACTGCCTTCTGCTCCTCTCTCTCTCTCCCTGAGCCCCTAGTGACCCTTTCAGGCCCTCATCTCGTTCCCTGGCCGCCCAGACCTCCCCACCCTGCCTCTTTCCCATAGAGGAATTGCCGGAGCTCTGAAAATCCTAACGAAGTGTTCCGCTTCTTGGTGGAGGAAAAGATCAAGTGCCTGGCCACAGAGAAGGTGAAGTACACCCAGCGAGTGGACTACATCATGCAGCTGCCTGTGCCCATGGACGCGGCCCTTAACAAAGGCAGGTTGCCCTCAGTGAGGCCTGGGTGCAGTGGGGCTCCAGGGTGTAGGAGTGCTTGGGCCCCTTAATGGGAGCGGAGCCCACAGTATGCCCTGCTCCCCCAGCCGGAGGGCCAAAGCTGGGGCATCTCGGGGAGGTAGGATCACCTTTGCTTGTCAGAGCTGTGCTGGGGAAGAGAGGCAAGATCGTATGTGGATGTGTGTCAGGTGGATTTGGGGAGAGTGGAGGAGCCCAAGTAGTCACGGACAGAGAGCCAGTCTGGCAGGGCTAAGGAGGGAAAGAGGCAGTGCCCTCTGAAGGGTTCACCTGTCAATTCTGTCCCCAGAGGAGCTTCTGGAGTATGAGGAAAAGAAGCGGCAAGCCGAAGAGGAGAAGCTGCCACTACCAGAACTGGTTCGGGCCCAGGTGCCCTTCAGCTCCTGCCTGGAGGCCTATGGGGCCCCCGAGCAGGTGGACGACTTTTGGAGCACCGCCCTGCAGGCCAAATCAGTAGCCGTCAAGTAAGTCTAGTTGGTCTGCGCCCAAGGTTTCGGGCCAATGTCAGGGTAGTCCCAAAGACTCTGTCTGCCTCTCTCCCATCCTTCTGTCCCTTTGTGGTTGGATTCTCAGGGCTAGCATCAGTTGGGGCTGGTAATCTGGCCCTGAGGGAATCAAGAGGCCCTGGCAGGAGTAGACTCGGATGATGGACCATATTACCTTGTCCTGCCCCTGCCGGAGGCTCCCTCTTCTCTTGTGGTATGGGGTCACATTTTAGTGCACCTTTTGTCCACTTAGTCAGGGTGAAAGCACGTAGTGTCCGTTGTGGACAGAATTTGGCTTTCTAGCAAATGGACTTAGTTTGGGCCTAATTGTGTCATGAGCATAAGCTTGGGATCTGAAGGAGTGCTTTGGTTCCAAGGGATTTCAGCCATTCCCCACTCCACCCCACCCCCACCCCCTACCCTTTGACAGGCCCCTGGCTTCTGCTGCTCCTTGTCTGCAGATGCTCTGATGCCTGCCAAGGGCAAGATAAGAATGTGGAGTATCTTCTGGGCATCAGGGCTTCTACCAGGGAGAGGCTGAACCTCAGGGTGGGGGTTTCAGGAGAGGAGGACTTTGGGATTCTTTGGGTACTAGGACATTCTCTCTTCCCCAGGACCACACGATTTGCCTCTTTCCCTGACTATCTGGTCATCCAGATCAAGAAGTTCACCTTCGGCTTGGACTGGGTGCCCAAGAAACTGGGTATGGTGGCTGGGGCGAATGAGGGAGGTGAAGCAGAAAATGCTAGAAAAAGAAGGGACCTTAACATGTATAAACGAGTGTTTCTCCAACTTTCCTCTGAAGAAGGAAAACATTACCCTAAGTGTTTCAAGATAAGGCACGTTTGAAAAGCGTAGACTAAAACTATGAAAGCACTTGATTGTCATAGCAGTGATTTCCAACTCAAAGCGATTTTCGTAGTTTTACGTTTACACTTGGGAAGATGTTGTCATTTAGATAATCTTGAAACAGTTCTCATGAGTCTTACAGCCCCTCCCGACTTGGAGAGCTGCTAATTGAACTTCATTTCCTTAGATCAGTTGAGCCTGCAGAGGTAGGAAGTCTTCCTGTTGTACATGTGGGAAGCCCCCATCCTTGTCCATAGCTCATGTGTGGTAGATCTAGGACTAGAATCCAGGTCTCCGGATTCCCAGGCCCACCATTGTATTACACCAGGACCCCTAAGACTTGTGCTGCTCTGAGCAGCAACTTATTATTACACAGCAGGGCCAAGGTATGGGGCAGGGCTTTGAGATTCCCAAAGTGCTTTTTCAGGGAGGGCCCCAGGGAGCTGCTGAAGTGACCCTTTTCCTGCCATGCCAATTACAGATGTGTCCATCGAGATGCCCGAGGAACTAGACATCTCCCAGTTGAGGGGTACAGGGCTGCAGCCTGGAGAGGAGGAGCTGCCTGACATTGCCCCACCCCTGGTCACTCCGGATGAGCCCAAAGGTAGCCTTGGTTTCTATGGCAACGAAGACGAAGACTCCTTCTGCTCCCCTCACTTCTCCTCTCCGACATGTTAGTGACTCTTCTTCCTGCCTGTCTCTCTCCTTTGCCGATGGGGGTCTTCTCTGCCTGCCTCCCCTTGACCCTGTCCTTCGTATTTTCTCCTGTCCTCCCTTTCCAATTTCCCCTGCCCTCTTTTGATGGATGTGAGGACTGAGTAGAGCGCTCCCAGCCACATTGTCTGTGTGGACCGCAGCAGCACTGGCTAACTGCCTCTCTACTTCGTTACCTCATTGCTTGGGGGTGGGGCGAGGCATCATACTCCAGAAATAGGGCCCATTCTGTGAGAAACGGCAAGATCTCCATGGGAGATCTTTAGCCTCAGTTCTGTATCTTCAGTACTGCTGGACCCATGTTATGTCATGCTGTCATTTAGGTTCTGGAGTAAGGTGCCACCCCGTGGAAGAAAAATGCATGGAACGGGGCGGGGGGGAGGGGAGGAGTGGTGGTTGGGAGAGGGCCGGGGGACTGCACTTCGGGAGGGAGAAGGAACAGATCGTGGCCCAAGGAGTCGGGTCACCGTCTTGCTTCTGCCCCCAACAGCACCCATGTTGGACGAGTCCGTCATTATCCAGCTGGTGGAGATGGGCTTCCCTATGGACGCCTGCCGCAAAGCTGTCTACTACACAGGCAACAGTGGGGCTGAGGCCGCCATGAACTGGGTCATGTCACACATGGACGATCCAGGTAGGCGGGGGTGGGTAGCAGGGCGGAACAGGGCCACCGTCCTCCCCCACACACTTCAACCCCTTCAACCCCCGCAGATTTCGCAAACCCCCTCATCCTGCCTGGCTCCAGCGGGCCTGGCTCCACCAGTGCGGCAGCTGACCCCCCGCCGGAAGACTGCGTGAGCACCATCGTCTCCATGGGCTTCTCCCGGGACCAGGCCCTGAAAGCTCTTCGGGCCACGGTATGGGCTGTCCCCCGGCTGAGGACTGGGGGGCCTGTGGGAAAGAAGGGGGTGCGGGTGAGGTTCCATCTTTTGTCAACAAGACTGAGGGCAACCGGTGTGGTATGGCCAGGGCTGAGGCACCACCCTTTGGTGGCCGTGGTGAAGGAGCTGAGCCGTTCACTGGTGCTTTTCTTGCCCCGAACTTGTTGGAAAGAGCAATGCTTCCCTCCTCTCCAAGAACAATAGTTTAGAAAGGGCTGTGGACTGGATCTTCAGTCACATTGATGACCTGGATGCGGAAGCCGCCATGGACATCTCGGAGGGCCGCTCGGCTGCTGACTCCATCTCCGAGTCTGTACCAGTGGGACCTAAAGTCCGGGATGGCCCTGGAAGTGAGTGTCCTTGGGAAACAGGCCAGTGGAATCTAGCCAGTCAGCTACCAGATCCTCATTCCAAGGCAACTCTGGTGGGGGCGGGGGGCGGGTGGGGGGGGCAGAAGCTTCTTTCTGCTGACATGGCTTCTGAAGGGGGGATTCTGGGAGTCGGAGACAGACTTGTGACTCAGTACATGCCCCACCTTCCCTGAAACTTGCGTCCTGAGTTTGAGCTGTTGGATGTACCTTTGGATGTCGCTCGAGGATTCCTCTCAGTGTCTTCTCTGCACCCCCCTTCTCTAGAGTATCAGCTCTTTGCCTTCATCAGCCACATGGGCACCTCTACCATGTGTGGTCACTATGTCTGCCACATCAAGAAGGAAGGCAGGTGAGGGGCTGGCCGTGTACCTTCCAAACTGGGGAGCGGTGGTGAGAATGAGTGGGAGCATCCTTGGAGCCCTTAGAATATTTGCAGGAGAAGGCAAAGGCCTGCTGAGTGGGGGGCACAGATACACCACACATTTTTAGAATGTTTGACAGCAGGGATCGGCAAACTACAGCCCAAGTGCTGCATCTGGCCACCTGCTTTTGTAAATAAAGGGTTTATTTTTATTTTTAAGTTTTATTTTTGAGAGAGAGAGAGAGAGAGTGTGCATGAGCAGGGGGGAGGGGCAGAGAGAGAGGGAGAGAGAGAATCCCAAGCAGGCTCTGTGCTGTCAGTGCAGAGCTGGACACGGGACTCCAACTCATGAACTGTGAGATCATGACCTGAGCCGAAATCAAGAGTCAGACGCTTAACTGACTGAGCCACCCAGGAGCCCCAGAAATAAAGTTTTAATGAACATAACCGCACTTAACTCACATATGTATCATTTGTGGCTGTTTTCATGCTGCAACAGGAGAATTGAGTCATTGTGTCGGAGACCGGATGGCCTCCAAAACCTAAACTATTTACTGTGCAGCCCTTTACAGAAAAAGTTTGTGGACCTGACGGGGGCCTGGCAGGACTGGGTGGGGGTGGCTGTAGAGATACTGGAGGATTTGAAGGCTTGGAGTAGGGAATGAGAACGGGATGCCCCCTTCAGGCAGGTAGCAGCTAGACTGTAGGTTGTGGGGGCCCAGGCGGAGAATGTTGGGAACCTGTGCTCCAGAATCAGCAGGACCAAGACCAGGGGCTATGTCAGAGACTAAGCTGATGCAGAGTGGATGCCCTGTGTGTTCATCCTTCTCCTCCCTCCCCTGCTTCCCCAGATGGGTGATCTACAATGACCAGAAAGTGTGTGCCTCTGAGAAGCCGCCCAAGGACCTGGGCTACATCTACTTCTACCAGAGAGTGGCCAGCTAAGAGCCTGCCCTGACCCCTTACCACTGAGGACAGGGGACAGACCGTCTGGCATGCGGGACAGGGGCTGAGGAATGGACTTCAGCCCCACCCCTGCTCTGTTCCCTTTTTCTTTTTGTCCTCAGCAGCAGGGAAGAAGCTAGAGGCCATAGGAGAATGGCCAGGCAAAGCGGGGGACACTCCAGAGACTTTGGGGATAGGGCAGGAAGGGGATGGGAGGGGCTGGCCACCTGTCAGTGAGGAGACTTTGTTGCTTTACCCGCCCCTTGAACCCACAGTGCTCTGCTTCTCTGTGTAATCCTGCCGGCCCCTGGTGTGGAGGGGGGCTTGTTTGTGTGTGCGCGTGGGTGTAGCTTTGTGCAGCCTCTTCCACAGGAGGGGGCGTCTGTGCCTCCCCTCCCCCTTTGTGTTTGCTCCCTGTGTGGTCAGGCAAGGAGGGCTGGGAGGGAAATGGGGATCCCCCTCGCCCTCCCGCCGGTCTTTCCCCCACCCTGTCTCTTCCCTGCCCTTCTCTGGAAAATGCCAAAATACACGATGTGAATAAAAGTACAATGGCTAAGTTGTGTCCTGTTTGATACCTTAAGGGAGATTAGCAGGTGAGTGGGTCTGCCAGGTTCCCCCCCCCCGACCCCACGCACACTCTCCTGCCCCTTGCCGCCTCCGTTGGCACTTCTCAACTTTTCACTAGTTCTAGAGCTCTTGGGAAATTGGGTGTGAGACGAGGTGAAGTGAGCACTGGGGCAAAAGAAGACGGCGGAGGGGTGGGGGCTGTCAGAGCAAAGATGGGGGGTGAAGAGCCCCGCTTTCCTTCCGGCGGTCTCCCTGGGAGGGGGCCCAAGTGGGTATTTCCCAAGTGTCCCAGATCCGCTAGGCCCTGCGGTGTGTTGGGTTGGCCAGCTGGAGCAGAGAGTGGGACACCCAGAGAGGAGGAGGGGTGGGGGGGTTCTGAACTGCTTCCCTCTTAGCGGCCCAGTTTTTTAGGCAATGTGGGCGGTCCTTCCCCCTCTGACAGGGGAAGGGAGGGCTTTTTCTCAGAATTGGAGAGGTGCCCCTCACAGCCTCCTCCGTCCAGCGAGCAATGTGATCTCAGGCCACCTCTGGCCCTCTGGGAGACTGTAGTCGTGAAGCGGGGGCTCTTCTGAGTGCAGGTTCTCGCCTTCTCCCAAAAGTCACGCAATGGATGCTGAAGCCACTGAGCCCCCGGACGCCCCTGGAACGTTGCTACAATAACGGGGGCAACGTCAGAACATTGCAACACCGGCGGCGGGAGGGAGGTGGTGGGGGCGGCGGCGGGAAGGATTTCCAGACTGGGGGCCGGGCTAACCATGGCCGAGGGCGGGGAGAAGGCGGAGTTCTGCCTCACGGCCCTCTATATAAGAGGGCAGTGGCAGCGGCTGCGCGGTGATACTGACCTTCAGTGTGTCAGTTCCAGCGCCATGGCGCCCTCCAGGAAGTTCTTCGTCGGGGGGAACTGGAAGATGAATGGGCGGAAGAAAAACCTGGGGGAACTCATCACCACTCTGAACGCGGCCAAGGTGCCGGCCGACACCGGTAAGCCCTCGCCGGGTCGGGGTCGGGATCGGGGCCGGGGCCGGGGCCGGGGTGTGGGGAAGGTCGGGCGTGGCAGCGCCCTCTCCCGAGCTCGGTTAGCCGGGTGTCCGCGTGGACCCGGATGCAGGGGTGAGGATAAAGGCTATTGGGGGGTCCGGACTTCGACCCTGCAGCCGCAATACCGGGGGTGCGTCGGAGGAAGAAAGGTGGGGCCACATTTAATGGTGCCCTCCGACCGCGGGGCGGGAAGGGATTTCTTAGGTCACCGGGAGGAAGATGGCCCCGGGGCGCGGGCTTGGGCTGCACCCAACAGGAGCCGGGGATAGGAGCGGAGCCCCTGCGGACGATCGCAGGAGGCTGGTGACAGCCATAGAGTGTGGGGGAGGAGGCTGAGCCTGCGTGCAGGGTTCCAGCTACCTGCCCCCTCGACCGTCTGCTCCGTGCGCCGCCGCACGTAGCCCACGACTCCTCCCTGCTCCTCGCTGGGAGGGCCGAGTCCCCCAGACTAGCGGCTGCGGCCTGCTGAACTACACGCTCTATCCTTTGCCCTCGGCAGCCTGGATGACTGCTGCCTTCCGACGAAGGGGCTGAGCAGGTGCTAAACAAGATGGGCCATTTGGGAATGAGGAGCTATCCTACACTTTTCTCCAGGCCGGAAACGGGAAAGCACAAGGCCTCTCTATGAGCTAGTCATCTCACTGCCACCCACGGGCAGAGTCTTTACCCTCCCACTCACCTAAATCACAGAACCACGGGCCTCATCAAAACGGGCCCTGGTTTATTCCCCAAAGACCCCAGTGCAAACCCAGGAGTTGGCTGCTTCTGCTTTTGCTAAAAATCCTTGCCTGGGGGTGGTAAGGATGGGCTATTTTAGAAGGGAGGCGTGGTTGGCTCCAAGAGAATGCTGAGTCTAGGAGGTGCCCAGGCCCAGAATAGCCTGGGGAAATCAGAACCACAGCTGTTAAAGAGCAGAGGGCAGGGCAAGGGCCATGGCCTCCCAGGGACACCTGGAAGGCTCAAGGAGTTGGGTACAGGCCCAGCTTGGACTGGCAAGTGGACAAATGTTATCCTGCCGGGATGAAAAGGAGTGGAAAGCAGAACTAAGAAATCAGGTGAGGGGACTCCAAAACCCAAGATGGGAGTCTGGAGAATGGCTTCCTTATGACTTCATCCCCTTGTGCTGTCTTCTCTCCAGAAGTGGTTTGTGCACCCCCCACCGCCTACATCGACTTTGCCAGGCAGAAGCTAGATCCCAAGATTGCTGTGGCTGCGCAGAACTGCTACAAAGTGACTAATGGAGCCTTTACTGGGGAGATCAGGTGAGATGCAGGCAGGAGAGGGGTGTGTGGGGGCTCTGCCCTCACTTTCCTCATTGAGGGGAAAGCCAAAGGGTGGGCTCTCTGCTGAAGCATGGCTTTCTGTCTCTTCCTTTAGCCCTGGCATGATCAAAGACTGTGGAGCCACGTGGGTAGTCCTGGGGCACTCGGAGAGAAGGCATGTCTTTGGGGAGTCTGACGAGGTTAGTAATCAGGAGAGGAGGTAGGAGATTCCTTATTCCAAGAGGGGCGTCTTCACCAAATCTGTTACTCAACAGCTGATTGGACAGAAAGTGGCCCACGCCCTGGCAGAGGGACTTGGAGTAATCGCTTGCATCGGGGAGAAGCTAGATGAGAGGGAAGCTGGCATCACTGAGAAGGTCGTTTTCGAGCAAACCAAGGTCATCGCAGGTAACTCAGTAGAAAGGGACCTTTGAGCCTGGACAGGGCTATGGAGGCACAGAAGGTGGGGTGAGATGCCCTGCAGCCTAATTTGATCCCCATCCCATGCTGATACAGGAAAGGAAGGAGGAAGGTTAGAACCCTTGCATCATCCATACCACTTCTGTTCCTGCCTGGATGGTATAGATGCCACTTGGAGTTCCTCCAACAACCACCAGGGGGCATTAGGCCACCATCATTCATCATTCCCTGGGCTGTGGGCTGGATAGCTCCTTCCCGTTCACCCTTCCATCTGTGATCTCTGTCCCACAGATAATGTCAAGGACTGGAGCAAGGTTGTCCTGGCCTATGAGCCTGTATGGGCCATTGGTACTGGCAAGACTGCAACACCCCAACAGGTAACCAAGCCCAGGAATTCTGCCCTTATCTTACCCTGCCTCAGTAGGACTAGACTGCCACAGAGATCACCCGAGCCAACCCCTCATTTTAAAGACAGGAGCCCCCAGCGCATCTGCCTGGCCCAGTCGGTAGTGCGTCTGATTCTCTGATCTCGGGGTCATGAGTTCAAGTCCCACATTGGGTATAGAGATTACTTTAAAAAATAAAATCTCGGGGCGCCTGGGTGGCTCAGTCCGTTGAGCGGCGGACTTCGGCTCAGATCATGATCTCGCGGTCCGTGAGTTCAGGTCCCGCGTCGGGCTCTGTGCTGACAGCTCAGAGCCTGGAGCCTGTTTCAGATTCTGTGTCTCCCTCTCTCTGACCCTCCCCCGTTCATGCTCTGTCTCTCTCTGTCTCAAAAATAAATAAATGTTTAAAAAAATTAAAAAATAAAATAAAATAAAAAAATAAAAAATAAAAAAAAATAAAATCTCCCCCAAATAATAATGATAATAATGAAGACCCCCCCCACCCCCCACCCCCTGCCAAGCCTAGAGAAGGAGAGTGATTTGTCCAAGGACATCTATTCCAGGGCCTGGGTGGAATTGGAGCTGTGGTATTCTGACCCAGATCTCAGGGTTCTTGTCCCAAAACCACATTGCCTCTCTTCAGTGGGGCCCAGGGTCTTTTAGCCTTTGAGTGAAAGGCAGAAAGAGGCTTACATAGTCTGGCGTCTTGTTTTAGGCCCAGGAAGTACATGAAAAGCTCCGGGGATGGCTTAAGTCCAATGTCTCTGATGCGGTGGCTCAGAGCACCCGTATCATCTATGGAGGTAAGTGGGTTTGGCTCCAGCCTGAGATGGGGGTGGACTCAGCCCTCCTATCCCATCCCTGACAATTCCCTCTCTCTTCTCCGTTCCCAGGTTCTGTGACTGGGGCAACCTGCAAGGAACTGGCAAGCCAGCCTGATGTGGATGGCTTCCTCGTGGGCGGGGCTTCCCTCAAGCCTGAGTTTGTGGATATCATCAATGCCAAACAATAAGCCCATCTGTCTCCCCTCCTCTTCCTGCTAAGCCAGGGACTAGGTAGCTCAGAAGCCCAGTGACTGTGCTCCTATCCCCCCACACACATCCCCACCCCGCACATGCTTCTGATGGTGTCACCTGCCCCCCTCGTGGCCAAACTATACCTCTTCCTTACTGTTTACACCTTACCCTGTAATGGTTGGGACCAGGCCAATCCCTTCTCCACTGACTATAGTGGTTGGAACTAAACAGGTCACCAAGGTGACTCCTCTTTGGCTGAGAGGTGGAAGGGGTGGAATTTGCTCATGGGTCCCCGCTCGGTCCCCAAGTGAGGGCAGGAGAGAGAAGCCATCCTCCTCTCCCATCTCCCACCATGAGGCCAAGGGCTGAGAGAAAGTCCTGTTCTCCCCTCAGAGGCCAGGGGTGCTGTTCTCTCCCATGGTGCCAACGCCTGTGTGTGTTGTATATGTGAGCAGTCCCACGTGTGGGGGAAATAAACACCTGGCACTAAGCCTTGTGGTGTGTCCTTCTTCACTGTCCTTGCCCACATCCCCTCTTTTTCCTTTCTGAGGCAGCCGTAGGACACTTGTGCACAAAACAAAAAAAAAAACACAAACAGGTTTCTACGACAGCACATCTCTTACTGTTTTTACTTGAAAAAATGTCCTGCATACCAGGTCCAGGCCGCCATAGCCTCAAATAACAGCTCCCTCCCTTCTGCCCCTCAGGAAGGCTCTAGGGCCTTAGGGCTCCCCAGAGCTAGGGTTGGGGGAGGGGCCCAGCCTCACCTCCCCCCACCCCACCTCCTGGCTTTAAGTAGCTGGTCTAGGCCAGCGGTGCCTCCTCCCCACTCCCCAGGGGAGGGATGGCTTTAAGGCCCCAGCACAATCTGTGGTATCCCAGGGGTCACTGGTAGAGCAGGTAGCGCTTCATGGCAGGGGGCAAGGGCAGAGCAGATACCTGGCCAAGCCGGGTATCCCCCAGGGCGTGGCGCACACACAGGCGGCTCAGGTGCAGAAGGGAGTGTGGCTCCGCTGGGAGAGAGAAGGAGGGGAAGGTAAGTAGGGGTGCAGCCACTGGCCCGACCTCCTCAAACTACGGGGTCCTGCCCAAGTTCTCTTCTGCTTTCCTGCCCTGAGTCTTCGTTGAGAGGGAGATCTAAGGCCCCCCGGGGCTGGGAGGCTCTGCAAACTTCACACATCCCGGGCAGCTGGGGGTGAGGCTCTAGCTAAGGCCCTCCAAGCAACAGGCCAAGCAAGTTCTGACAGTGGTGGAGCTCGTCTAGGTTTTGATTCTGTAAAGCCTTGGAGCTGGGGCTGATGAGCCCTCCCTCCTCCACTCTACAACAGCTGGCCATGGGTGACAGGAGGAGCAGTACTCTGCAACTTGCAAGAGAACAGTTCAACCAGCCCCAAGCTCTGGCCCCAACCCCTTCTAGAGGAGGCCCCTCCTCTAAAGTCCCCTCCCAGGGCCCTGCCTCTTTGGGTGTTCTCCTTCCAGGTGCCCAGGGCCCCAAAGGCCCCTTACTGGGGTTTGAGGAGGGAAGTAGCACAGACAGATCAGAACCCAGGGAATCTGGTACACACCCTGGGCGTCTGGCACTGCCAGTTCTCTTCCTACACCTCGCCCAGCACCCATTTAACCCTGTGCACCTCTTGCTCCGGAAGCTGATATCTGCGGTGAATCCCTAATCCCTGGAGCGCCTCCCTCTGTTGTGAGGACTCACCACTTACTAGCAAGTTGCTTTCCCAAGCCTCACTTTCACCTCTATTGCTGCTGGGACAATTAGGTAACATGCGTGAAGACCCTTAGCCATTCCCCACACTGGAGGCAGGTCAGGCTATTCCCTCTGCTCTTGTAAGGTGATGAGCTTCCATCCCAAACCACAGCCACCAGTAACAGAACACTCTCCCCACACCTGCCCCAGGCCTCACCTCTCCTTCCGCCCAGGTAGCTGATGCGGACCTGGCACTGGCCCCAGACAGCGCTTACTGCCGGATAGAGGGTCCTGCCCTTCAGTCCTCGGAAGGCTGGCCCCAGGTAGGTGCCCCCAATAGCGTAGCCCAGAGTTCCCTCCTCCATGTCCAGAACCACCAGCAGCCTCTCCGGCACCTCCAGCTGCTCACCCTGAGGTCTGGCTGGATACTGGGGGGCCCCGAACCCCTTGCTCTGATGGTACAGCTTCCCCCGCCCGATGTCCCAGCCCCACGACTCGCTGTTGCTGCCCAGCAGCGCCGCATAGTGGTCAACCTGCAGCGGGGCGAGGGCCGTGGCCACGCCCACCACGGCGTGGGTACCCCTCTGCTCCCGGGGCCAGCTGATCTCCCAGGCGTGCAGGCCCCTCGAGTAGCCCTTCTTACCCCGGGCCCCATCAGTGCTCTGGGCCACGGGCCGCCGCTCGAAGCATAACCCCCCTTCCTTGACCTCGATGTTCTCCGAGCAGTCCTTGGGGTTCCAGCCGTGGCGCTGTTGGGCTCCCAGATCAGGAGGGGGAGCAGACAGCAGCTCCTCCAAGCCCTCGGGACAGGAGAGGTCAGGGTACAAGGTCTGTGGGGTGGGGGTGCTGCTGCCGCCCCCTGCCAGGGCCGTCTGGCCCATGGAGGTGAGGAGCTTGGAGGACTCCCCGAATCTTGCTGGGGCTCCTCTCTTCTGAAAGTTGATCTCCGGCTCGGGATTGACCTGGAGAGGACTTGGGAGAGAAGAGGGTGTAAAAGGGCGGGATTCTGGCGGGGATCCCTCACCCAGGCGTCTCATCTTTTCATGCATGTTTGCCCACCACCGCTCCACTCCCTCTTCGCCCCCCACCCCCGCCCCAAAGCTCTTAGGCCCATCACCCTGCCCTCGCCCATCTGTCCCGGTCTCCCGAGACTCTCGCGGGTTCACCCCCTTTGGATCTCTCCAGGGGTCGTCCCCTCCGCCCATCCCGTGCCCCGTCACCGCCCCCGCACCTCGCTTGGCTTTCCAGGCCGGGAGTCACAGGCCTTCAGGAGGAACCCCGCCGAAGATAGCCGAACCGCGCAGGGCGCAGACTGCCGGCCGCTTCCGCCTCCAGCACCTCCCTCGGCCTCGCCCCGCCCCCAGGCCCCGCCCCCACGGGGGCCCTCCGGGGCGGTTAACCCTCTCGTCGCCGCCCCAGGTCGCGCCCCGCCCCGTGGCCACCCCCCTGCGGGGCTCCTCGCGGGAGGTTTACACTCCAGTAGGGTCGCTGCTGCGGAGGGCACGCCCCGCCCCGAGGACCCGCCCCCCCCCCAGGACCCATCCCCGGACGGTTACCCTCTAGCACCCGCCCCGAGGTCCCGCCCCGCGTGGAGACCCTCCTGGGTGGTTAACCCTCCTTGGCAGCCACGGAGTCTGCACCAGGCTGTCGAGGCTCAGAATGAACTCTGACGGGATCACCGCTTTGGGATCCCAGGAAGTGCGTTCGCCATCGTCAAGACCTTTGAGCCGCTTGAGCCGCTCAACTCCTGAGCCCCTAGAGATGAGGGGCATGGGGTCAAGGAGGGGCTTTCGTTGTGCTGGCATCTATGTCTATGTCCTTTTGATTCTGGGTCACTGTTTCTGGACCGGTCGCTTTCTGCCCCACTTGTAAGGGAGTCTGTTTTATGCCTGAGGCTTTGAACTATGTTTTCAGAGGTAGGTGTCCTAGGTCTAGTCTTCATCTTGGATGTCAATCCATTCCTGAGTTGTTGGTCTCAAATGGTGGAATATAGTGCTTAAGATTGGTTGTGAGTGAAGCTATGTCACTCATTAGCTCTAGGACCTTGGGGAGGTTGCCAAACTTCTCTAAACCTGTTTTTTCTTATGTAAAATGGGAATAATGATAGTAGTCACCTCATAGGGTCGTTGTGGAGTTGAAATAGTCCAGGTAAAACACTTAGCACAGAGCCTGGTGCGTATTCATGCAATCACTAAGCATAACTATTATTGTTAACATTTACTGAGTGTCCACTCTATAGACAGGCAATGTAATATAGTGATGACAGATGCCAAATGTGGAGCCAGGCTAACTGGGAGTGAATACCTGAAACCCAGTATGCACATGACCTTGGGCAAATTACTTAACCTCCCCAGTGCCTGTTTCTTCCTCTGTAAGTTGGAAATACTGTTGGTATCTACTGCAAAGGGCATAGTGAGGATTCAGTGAGGTTATATATATGTAAACTCAGAGCAGCTTCTGGTTCAAATTTAATCATTTGTGCTAAGCACTGAAGATGCAGCAGTGAATCCCAAGGAGGTTACAGGGACATTTATAAAACAGTTTATCATGTAGTAGATGAAATTATGGAGATACAAAGAAAGTATTATGGAACTCAAAAGGATGGAACTCCTAACCAAGGATCAAGCAGTTAGGCAAGTGTCCTGGAGGAAGTTAACACTGGGCTGAATCTTAAAGAATGACTAGGAACTGGCTTGAGAGGTGGTTCTGCAGGATGGGGGCTAGGTTTGGGGTGCTGCATGGAGAAGACATTCTCCAGACAGAGGGGTCAGCATGAAAACAGCCAGAAGCAGTAGATGGGAAGACTTTGGTGTCCCTGCAACTAGAAAGGAAGCAGGAGAGACAAGCCTAGAAAAGTCACTGCCCGGGGGCGGGGGGGGGGGGGGGGGCGCCTGGGTGGCTCAGTCGGTTGAACGTCCGACTTCGGCTCAGGTCACGATCTCGCGGTATGTGAGTTCGAGCCCGCGTCGGGCTCTGTGCTGACTGCTCAGAGCCTAGAGCCTGTTTCCGATTCTGTGTCTCCCTCTCTCTCGGCCCCTCCCTCCTTCATGCTCTGCTCTCTCTGTCTCAAAAATAAATAAATGTTAAAAAAAAAAAAAAAAAGTCAGTGCAGGTTGACAGTGACCTTGTAGATCAAGCTAAAGAAGGCAAACGTTCTCTTGTTGGACAGGCCAGTAATGGGGAGACACATAGGAGGGAAGCAGGAGAGGAACATGGTCAGATATTCGTTTTAGAAAAGCCCTCCTGGGAGTGCCTGGCTCGCTCAGTCAGTAGACCATGAGACACTTAATCCTGGGCTCATGAGGTCAAGCTCCACATGGGGTGTAGAGATTATTAAAAAAAAAAAAAAATCACTAGAAAAACCACCCTGGCATAGCAAATGTAGAGGAGGCTTCAAGGGAAATACGATGAGAAGCAAAGAGACCGGTTACAGCAGCCCAGATGACAAGTGGCAAGAGTCTGAAATAAGGCAGTAGAAATAAGGAAGAAAAGAATTCAACAAACACTGATGAAACTGCAAGATTTGGTGGCTGATAAATGCTGAGGCGAGAGAAAGGGAGGTTTCTAGCCTGGAAGACTGTTGGAAAGTGGTACCGCTAACGCAGAAAGAAAAGCAATTGGAACGGGGCAGGGGGGTGGGGGGAAGATGAATGCACTTTAGGACATGTTTTTGAGGTGCCCGACCTGAGCCACAACCAGATAGAACCATTCAGAACGCATGTGAAAACTGCAGGTCTGAAGGGTAGTAAGAGGCCTGGGCTGGAGATATAAATTTGGGAGGTGACGCAGCCTTCAGCCAGAGGCTGAACTGTGGAGAATCAGTGAGGGGACCCAGAGACAGTGTGTAGAGAGAGAAGAGGGTTAAGGAGGACACAGTGAGCAGAAAATGCAAGCTTGATCACTCACAAGAAATTTTTGGTCATTAGCAACTTTGGTGAGAGAGCACATGTGGGAGGTGGGAGTCTAGGTTGAAGAGGCTGACTTGGCATTTTCTGTAGGTCAGGTGCTGTTGTGCTACAAGCTTCACATTTTGGGGGGATAGAGAGTTGGGAGAGATAGGGTGAAATCATGTCTCGTAGTCAAAATTACCCTTGAAAATCCCTTACCTACCCCATCTATTAGATACAGCGTATGTCAGTTTTGTGTAAAACACAGTATGTGGCAGTATTCTACAATGACGTATTAATAAAATTGTATAATTTTAATTGAAGACAAAGAAGAAAACATATTAAAAGGAAAGATGTGATCCTGAATACCTGTCATCCACCTAACCTAGATAATCTTGCCAGTGTGATGACAAAAATAATGACATCATGACCATGGATAGTGGCCTATGATAAATGTTAGTGCAGGAGCTGTGTGATAACTGCGTGGTTGAAGGCTTAGGGGACAAAGAGCAAGCCTCGGTCATGATGAGTCTAGTTCAGGTTCAGAAGTGCACCTGCTCAGCTGCTCGTTGTTTAATACATGGTATTCACCAGTTGTTACCCCAGAATCTTGAACTGCTCAAACATTTGGGGTGTGTGTGTGTGTGTGTGTGTGTTTTAACGAGAGAGCACAAGTGGGGGAGAGGGACAGAAGGAGAGAGAAAAATCTCAAGCAGGCTCCACACTCAGCACCAAGCCCGAGGTGGGGCTCAACCCACAGCCCTGGGATCATGACCTGAGCCAAAATCAAGACTGGGTCGCTCAACCAACTGAGCCACCCAGGCCCCCCTCAAATGTATTGATAATAGCTCAAATATTACATAATGCTACATTTTATCTTTTTACTTTTTATTGAAATGTAGCATATGTAATCTTTAAAAAAATTTTTAACGTTTATTCATTTTTTAAAATATGAAATTTATTGTCAAATTGGTTTCCATACAACACCCAGTGCTCATCCCAAAAGTTGCCCTCCTCAATACCCATCACCCACCCTTCCCTCCCTCCCACCCCCCCATCAACCCTCAGTTTGTTCTCAGTTTTTAAGAGTCTCTTATTCTTTGGCTCTCTCCCTCTCTAACCTCTTTTTTTTTCTTCCTTCCCCTCCCCCATGGACTTCTGTTAAGTTTCTCAGGATTCACATAAGAGTGAAAACATATGGTATCTGTCTTTCTCTGTATGACTTATTTCACTTAGCACAACACTCTCCAGTTCCAACCACGTTGCTACAAAAGGCCATATTTCATTCTTTCTCATCACCATGTAGTATTCCATTGTGTATATAAACCACAATTTCTTTATCCATTCGTCAGTTGATGGACATTTAGGCACTTTCCATAATTTGGCTATTGTTGAAAGTGCAGCTATAAACATTGGGGTGCAAGTGCCCCTATGCATCAGCACTCCTGTATCCCTTGGGTAAAGTTTATTCATTTTTAAGAGACAGAGAGAGATGAGTGCAAGCAGGGGTGGGGCAGAGAGAGAGGGAGACACAGAATCCAAAGCAGGTGCCAGGCTCTGAGCTGTCAGCACAGAGCCTGATGCAGGGGCTCGAACTCACGAACCATGAGATCATGACCTGAGCTTAACTGACTGAGCCATCCAGACGCCCAGATATGTAATCTTAAATTCAATGAATTTTTATGTATGCTGAATGACTGTCATCAAAAAGATCAAGAACATTTCTAGCATCCCAGAAGGCTCCTTCTTGCCTTTTCCTTGACACTGTACCTGTAAAGGTAACTCTTATTTGACCTCTATCAGTATAGATTTGTTTTGCCTGTTCAATTTCATATGATACCATATATTATATATATGGTATAGTCTATTCTTTTGTGTCTGACTTATTTTTCTCAGCATGATGACTGAGTCATCTACCTTGTTGCATGAAATGGTAACTCATTATTTTCATTGTTATACATTAATCCATCCTATGGACATACCACAATTTATTCTACCTTTGATGGCCATTTGTTTCCAGTTGTTAGCTATTATAAAGCTACTATGTACAGTATTGTATAAGTTTTTAGTGGATCTAGGCACTCACTTTTGTTGGGCGCATACTTACACGCAGAATTGCTGAGTTATAAGGAATATAATGTTAATCACATGTGATTTTCCAGTTTCCCTCCATAGAGATTTTATTCAGAAATTAAATCAGTCAGGTATTTCAGCATTTTTGCAGCAACTTCAATCTACTTATGATTTGATCTGGTCATCCCTTCCTGTTCATCATATTTTTGTCTTCTGGGATGATTTTATCAGTTCCTCAAGCTTTTTCTTAGCGTTTCTCAGTGGCTCTCAAGAAGTTCTTCACCGATGACTGGGTGGCTCAGTTGGTTAAGCATCTGACTCCTGATTTCAGCTCAGATCATGATCTCTTGTCTCGGTTTGTGAGTGCAAGCCCCGTGTCTGGTTCTAGCGTGGAGCCTCCTTGGGGTTCTTTCCTCTCTCTCTGCCCCTCCCCTGTGCTCTCTGTTTGTCTCTCTCTCAAAATAAACTTCAAAAAAATTTTTTAATAAAAAAAGTTCTTAAATTTCTTTAAAAAATTTTTTTCTTAATGTTTATTCATTTTTTGAGAGAGAGACAGAGTGCAAGTGGGGGAGCAGCAGAGAGAGAGGGAGACACAGAATCCAAAGCAGGGTCCAGGCTCTGAGCTGTCAGCACAGAGCCTGATGCAGGGCTTGAACCCATGAACTGAGAGATCATGACCTGAGCCAAAGTTCGCCACTCAACCGACTGAGCCACCCTGGCACCCCTTCAATTTCTTTCACAAAGCCAACATGACCCACTTGTTAGGCCATTTTAACAATGTGTTTCACGTTTTTTTTTAAGTTCATTTATTTTGAGAGACAGAGAGAGCAAGCAGGGGAAAGGCAGAGAAGGAGGGAGAGAGAATCCCAAGCAGGCTCCACACTGTCAGCATGGAGTCCAATGCAGGGCTAGAACCCATGACCATGAGATCATGACCTGAGCCGAAATCAAGAGTCATATGCTTAACCAGTTGAGCCACCCAGGTGCCCCTTTTAAAATTTTAAATGTTTATTTTGAGAGAGAGAGAGAGAGAGAGAGAGAGAGAATGAATGAATCCCAAGCAGGCTCCATGATCAGTTTACAGCACGATGTGGGGCTTGGTCCACAACCGTGCAATCACGACCTGAATGGAAATCAAGAGTCAGACACTTAACCGACTGAGTCACCCAGGCACTCCAGTGTGTTTCACTTCCCTGTCAATAGAAAACCCTTAAAATCCTAAACACATTCTTCCCAACATGCATGGCCTGTTTTAAGCTTGATTATTGCCATGACTGTTCAATAGAAGTGTTGTAACCGGCAAGACTGAAGAATGTCCAACTCTTCCAACCTTACCACATTTAGATTAGGGTCAGCATTCATGGCTCTGAGAGTCAGAGTCCGGAATCTCAGCCTCGTGGATGTGACTGAAAAATCATGCTTAGGTCAGCAAACTGATGGACAGCGGTGATGTTGGGAAAGGTAGTCTTCGATGACTCTAGGAGCACGTTCATAAAGAGTGTGGTACGTCAGATGATATGCCAAGGCCTTCCTCTATGAGGTCTTACTTGTAGAATGTAGAACTGTAAATCCCAGCTGTGGAAAGTGCTGCGGTCACCTAGCAGTTTGCATGTGATTGCTGGAGTACAAGCTTATTGTTTGGTTTTGCTTTGTGTTTTAGGGCACTGGATCTGTATCCCTGTAGAACATGTCTGGTTTTATTAAAGAAAGGGCTACACTGCCACCATGACAGAGGAGGAGACTGGTGGTCACAAGGCCATTAATGATTTTCAATCCAGGGCCTTGTGTTTCTAGTTTGGAAATATAAAGGCAGCTGGGCATTCCCCCCCACCCCCAAGATACCAACCTCATTATATTCTAAAAGATAGCCATTTGGCCAGCAATTGTTTTTAGTAGCTCTGGGTGGCTTTTACTCTCTGTTCTCCACAGACACAGCCTCACTAACGGGTTGCTGGTTTTAAAAGATGAAGTGGTTTCTGAACGTTAGGCCATCCTTGCCTGGTTTTGAAATCCTTCCATCTGAAGCTCTCTTCTTCTCTGGCAGGAGGTTGAACTAGGCCTCGAGACCAAGAGCCCCCGCCCCCCCCTTTTTGTTTTTTGGTGTTTTTGTTTCTGTTTTTTGTTTTTGCCACGTATTGCCATTGTTAGGCTCATATATTTGGTTCCTTTCTTCCAGGAATAAATTTGTGCTCTTTGAGTCTTCATTAAAGGTTCATCACACTTACTTTGGTGTCGCTATAGCAGTTACGCAAGAACTTGAAGACCTACTACCTGGCTTCACAAATTTGTTGAATCTTGACCGCTCATGTGAATTTCTTGAGGTTCTATTTACGTGCCACGTCGGAGGTGGACATAACCACCCCTTGGTAAAATGGTTGGATTGCCTTCACATGGGTCGTGTTATATGGAAAAGAGGCATCTGTTCTGGAGTCTAGTTCTAAAAACGAAACACTGGAGTCGCAGTCAGCCTCCTAAGATACAGGCACGGAGAGGCCGAGAACTGGAGCCAAAGAGAACATGGCCTAGTCTCCCATCTGACACTGGCGCGGAACGGTGGCGGGCAACCTTCTGCCCCCTATTTAAGAAGTTCGCGTTAAGTGCGTCTATGATTAAACCCCAACGTATCTCACTAAGTCCTCACACTGACGATATCCCAATTTTTACAGATTCGGAAACCGCGGCTCGGAGAGGTTAAGCGACCCGCCCAAGACTACAGGGCTGGTAAACGACAGCGTCAAGGATTTAAAAACGGGAAGCCACTCGCAAAACACCAGGGCGGCGACGAAATGGCGACCGCAGAAAACCTGTAAGCCCGGGCGAGACGCCCCGCCCCGCCCTCCGCTGCCGCCCCGGGCGCTCGTTTCGTAACCGCGGCGGAGGGCGGGACGCTGACTCCCGGCCCGCCGGCGGTCACGTAGGAGGTCACGTGGGCGGGC
This sequence comes from Panthera onca, assembly GCF_046562875.1. Taxonomy (NCBI): domain Eukaryota; kingdom Metazoa; phylum Chordata; class Mammalia; order Carnivora; family Felidae; genus Panthera; species Panthera onca. The sequence continues at coordinate 41,425,529 of NC_138345.1, forward strand.
CGCCAGAGCGAGGGCTCGCACGCCCCCCAGCGGCCGCACCCGTTGCCGGGCGCTCCTCGCGTCCCACCTGCCTGCCCCGACGGAGGTAGGAGCCCTCAAGCTAGCGCCCGCCCCGGCACTGCAGCTCCCGCCCCCGCCCCCGCCACCCGCCTTCCGGAGCGTCTGGAACGTTCTGCGCCGGAACAAAGGCCCCAGGGCGGAAGCGAGGGCCTGACGCTTGAAAGGCTAGGGCCTCTTAAGCCGGCTGCTGAGGGGCGGCTCCAGTCCAGGGCTCCAGAGGCGAGTGGAAGGGACCGGTGCTTCTGCCAGTTTCCAATTCGAGGCTTACATCTTTACAAGTAAAGGGCCCACTTCCTCCATCCCTCAAAAAATTTTCCTTTGCATCTCCATCTCTCTTCCTTCAGGGTAGTAGGTAACGTCTAGGGGCCCTCCACAGGAGAGAATCTTTTTGTTCACCTTGGAAGAGGGAGATCAGAAGTAGGAGACACACAGGTTATGTTAGAAACTAGTATAAAGGAGCACACCTATTATAATAACCACAACCTCTTCAGCTCTGCAAACCTCACCAAGATTAGGCAGTCATCAAATGTCTTGCTTGCCAAATATACCCTTTTGTTTATGCGTGCTAATTTATTTAAAATTTTTTTTTTTTTTTTTTACATTTATTTATTTTTGAGACAGAGAGAGACAGAGCATGAACGGGGGAGGGTCAGAGAGAGAGGGAGACACAGAATCTGAAACAGGCTCCAGGCTCTGAGCTGTCAGCACAGAGCCCGACGCGGGGCTCGAACTCACGGACCACGAGATCATGACCTGAGCCGGAGTCAGCCGCCCAACCGACTGAGCCACCCAGGCGCCCCTATGCGTGCTAATTTAAAAAATACTGACTTTTTCTAATTTTTCTTCCACCTTTATATCTTTCAGGGCCTCTACTCCTTCCAGTGAATCCTTTTTTTCTTTTTCTTTTTTAATGTTTATTTATTTTTGAGAGAGACAGACTGCAAGTGGGAAGGGGCAGAGAAAGAGGGAGACACAGAACCCAAGGCAGGCTCCAGGCTCTGAGCTGTCAGCACAGAGCCCGACGCAGGGCTCCAGCCCACAAACCACGAGATCATGACCTGAGCTGAAGTTGGATGCTTAAGGACTGAGCTACCCAGGTGCCCCTCCTTCTAGTGAATCCTATTGGGTGTCTCCCAGGCTTGTCCTTGGTTCTTTCCTCCTCACTGATTCTCAAAAGTGGAAGCCTTGAGGAGATAAGGACGTTTCAATTATAGGTGCAAATCCAAACTGAGGGAATGGTGTCCTTGATTACTTTTCTTTAATGTTTATTTTATTTTTGAGAGAGAGAGACACAGAATGCGAGTTGGGGAGGGTCAGACAGAGAGGGAGAGACAGAATCCAAAGCAGGCACCAGGCTCTAATCTGTCAGCACAGAGCCCAATGTGGGGCTCGGACCCACAAACTGTGAGATCATGACCTGAGTTGAAGTTGGATGCTTACCCGACTGAGCTACCCAGGCGCCCCTGTCCTTGATTACTTTAACAAAACCCCAAAAAACAAAAAAAAACATTTTTAATGTGTACTTATTTTGAGAGAGAGAGAGAGAGAAAGAGATAGAGCATGAGCAGGGGAGGGGCAGAGAGAGAGGGAGACACAGAATCCAAAGCAGGCTCCAGGCTCTGAGCTGTCAGCACAGAGCCTGACACGGGGCTCCAACCCACAAACTGTGAGATCGTGACCTGAGCTGAAGTAGGATGCTTACCGGACTGAGCCACCCAGGCACCCCTGTCCTTGATTACTTTTTAAAAGCACATTAATATTCATTCAGTGAGGGTGGCTTAGTGGGTTAAGGGTATGACTCTTGATTTCAGCACAGGTCCTGATCTCCCATTTGGTGAGATTGAGCCCCCATCAGTCTCTGTGCTGACAGCATGGAGCCTGCTTGGATTTCTCTACCTCTCTCTCTGCTCTTTCCCGACTTGCGCATGTGCATGCACGTGCTCTCTCTCTCTCTCTCAAACCCCCTCCCGCCCCCCCAAGATAAAAACAACTTTTAAAAAACTGATTCAGCCAGTATTTATTAAGCACTTTTTATGTGGCATGCACTGTGCCAGGCAGCAGGATGCAGAGTGAAACTCAAGGTCTGCTGGAGTTGGAAGAAGCCAACTTAGAAGTCCTTGATGACATCTAGACTGGAGCAAACCTGATGATTAAGGGAAATTGTGTTTACTGCTATCCAGGAAAGGCAGGGAACTGTAAGAGGGGATCCTACTTTGGATTCCAGATCAGGAAAGACCTTTCTGAGGCCTGGACGATGAGCAGGAGCTGGTGAAGAGTTCCACACAGAAGAAAAGAGTAGAAGTGAAAGCCCTGAAGGAGGAAGGGGCTTCGTGGTGGGAAGAACTGAAGAGAGGGCTATGTGGTCCAAGTGTGGCTTGGGCCCAAAAGTGAAGGTCAGAGAGGTGTCACAGCAGCTGGAGAGAAGTAGATGTATTCAAGATACATTTGGAGGTAGACTGGATTGCACTCTGTGATATGTTCACTGGGAGGCCAGTGGGGAAAAGTGTCACCGAAGGAGAAAATAATGACAAGGATGACCCCAAGGTTTCTGCTTTGAACATCTGAATGGTGGTATAAGGAGCGCTGAAGAAAAGCAGAGGTAGGGGGAAAGATACAGGATTTGTTTGGGGGATGTGTTTGGTTGGAGATGTCTGTGAGTTACATAAATGGAGAAGTAGGAGGTTAGCTATGTCAGCCTGGCACTGAGTAAAGAGTTCTTGGTTGGAAATAGAAATTTGGAACTCAGCGGGATACGCGCTGGTGTGCCGAAACTCGGTTGTAGGGGCTTGTGACAGCCAATGGTTTTTCATGAATTCTGTAAGCTAAGCCAGTTGTTAAAGGCTGCCATTATGTTTTTTAAAAGTGCGTAGACACAAATTTAAATGAATTATGTTTTATTTTGTTATTTTTTTGAGATTTTAGGTTTTTTTTTAATTTTTTTTTAACGTTTTATTTATTTTTGAGACAGGGAGAGACAGAGCATGAACAGGGGAGGGTCAGAGAGAGAGGGAGACACAGAATTTGAAACAGGCTCCGGGCTCCGAGCTGTCAGCACAGAGCCCGACACGGGGCTCGAACTCACGGACCGCGAGATCATGACCTGAGTCAAAGTCGGCTGCTTAACCGACTCAGCCACCCAGGCGCCCCGAGATTTTAGTTTTTAAGTAATCTCCACACCCAATGGAGGGCTCAAACTCACAGCCCCAAGATGAAGAGTGGCATGCTCTACCGACTAAACCATCCAGGCACCCCTAAATAAATTGAATTTTTCTTAGAAAAGGTTAAAAAGTACTTACAAGTCTTTGGAGCCAGAAGTCCAAGAGCAAGGTGTCAATAGGTTTGGTTTCTTCTGAGGTCTTTCTTGCAGAAAAGGTACTTTCTCGTGTCCTCATACAGTCTTTTTCTCTGTGCCCAAATTTCCTCTTCTTAAACCGACAGCAGTCAGATTGGATTTGGGCCCACCCTAAAGGTCTCATTTTATTTTTTATTTTTTAATTAATTAATTAGTTTATTTATTTTTGAGAGAGAGAGACAGAGCATGAGCAGGGGAAGGGCCAAGACAGAGAGGGAGACACAGAATCCAAAGCAGGCTCCAGGCTCTGAGCTGTCAGCACAGAGCCCGACACAGGGCTCGAACTCACAAACCGTGAGATCATGACCTGAGCCAAAGTTGGATGCTTAACCAACTGAGCCACCCAGGCGCCCAATAAAGGTCTCATTTTAATGTCACCATCACTTTACAGGGCCTATTTCCAAACATAGTCACATTCAGAGGTACTGGGAGTTAGGACTTCAAAATATGGATGAGGGAGCAAATTCAGCCCCTAACAATGTTACTGTTATGTATGCTCTTGAAGTTATTTACCTTGTGAAGTCAGCCATGGTGGGAGTGTTTACACCAGAGAAATTGGCAAATGCTAAAAATTAAGGCTTTTTGTTATCCCTGGAGCAGCTGTCGTTAGACATTTACCAACACACCACACATCATAACTATAGGTGTTACTTAGTCTCTAGAGTATAATTTGAATCTGAAAAATGTGAAACACACACACACACACACACACACCCCACACACACCACTATTTTGCTGAAGTACTTTAAGCTATGACTGGTACAGATACAGAGAAAGTCTTCTGTGTGTCAGTGATTCGCAAGGAGAAGTGTATCAAGATACTTTCCACTGAGTCACAGAAACTCTGACCAAGTGGTATTAAAGGACATTTCATAAAGACATTTGTTATTTCACATAAAAATAAATCCAGGGGTAGTGGGGGCTTCTGGAAAAGAGGGTTCCTTACTCTTAAGAGAAAGCAGCAGTAAGGAACTCTGGCAGAATGTGAATGGCTTCACTCGGGTCCTTTATTGCTACCTGCAGCCATCACATGACTATGGGAAGACTAAGTCATAGAAGGCAGGACTGCAGGGGCACCCCCGGTGGCTCAGTCAGGTAAGCGTCCAACTTCGGCTCAGGTCATGATCTCCCTGCTTGTGAGTTTGAGCCCCACATCTCTGCTATCAGCACAGAGCCCTCTTCAAATCATCTGCCCCCTCTCTCTCTGCCCCTCCCCTGCTTGTCCCCCCCACCGCCGAAAAATAAATAAATGAACTTAAAAAAAAAAAAAAAGACAGTATGTGGACTGGGTCCTGGAAAACATAGTGAAATGGAAAGATGAGCCAATTTTGAGGCTCAGCTTTAGCTCTGTCTTTAGTGGCCTGTGGACATCTTCATGTGGATGTTCAACTATCATTTCAATCTCAGTAAGTCCCAAAGAAACTGACCACATTCCACAGCTCCAAATTCAGATCTCTGTATTCCTTTCAATGTCAATACTATTTTCTCAGGAACGCTGTAGTCCTCTTCTCCCTACCCTGTGTCCATTAGTTGTTGAGTACTGTTAAATTTTCCTCTTCATCCTACCTCCTTGCTCCAGGCCCTCATACACACACACACACACACACACACACACACACACACACACACACACACACATATATATGGTGTATGATAAACTATGTATAGTTTATATATATACATATAAAATCTGTATTTTCTATTTTAAGAACTTACCATCTGAAAATTTATTATTCCTCCACTTCTCTCTGTTCAATAGACATGGTATTTTATTAGAATTAATAAGGTAGCAGGATACATGACATATAGAGAAATATCAATAGTTATGACAGTGTGGTACTAGAGCAGAAATAGTGAAAGAGATAGATAGATAGATATAGATCAGTGGAAAATAACAGTCTGGAAACAATATACTATACACAATATATTGTGTGTTTATGTGTGTGTGTGTGTATACACATATATATGTGTATATGTATGTATATGCATACGTATATATGTATGTATGCATATGTATGTATATGCATATGTATATATATACACACTATATACACAATATAATGTATACCCATTATATACACAATATAACATATATCACACACACACACACACACACACACACACACACACATATATATATATATATATATATATATGATAAAAAGGTATTTCAAATCAGTAGGTAAAGATGGGATTATTCAACAAATGATGCTGAGAAAATTGGCTCCACTTTTGGCAAAATGTTAGATCCCTACCTCACACTATACACAAAAATTATTGCAGATGAATTAAGGACTTAAAAATGTAAATATCAGGAGAATATTTTCATAACCTTGGGGTGGAGAAAGGGTTTTCTTTTTTTTAAAATTTTTTTAATGTTTGTTTATTTTTGAGAGAGACAGAGACAGAATGCAAATGGGTTAGGGGCAGAGAGAGACGGAGACACAGAATCTGAAGCAGGCTCCAGGCTCTCAGCTGTCATCACAGAGCCCAAAGCAGGGCTCGAACTCATGAGCTATGAGATCATGACCTGAGCCAAAGTCAGATGCTCAACCAGCCGAGCCACCCAGGTGCCCCTAGGGTTTTCTAAAGCAGACACACAACTCAGAAGCCTTATTGAAGAGATGGACAGTAAAGACTACATACAAATGTCAAATTACTGTAAGATGACACTCTATAAACCAAGTGATAGGACACCCAGGAAAATATTTTCAGGATGTAAAAAACAAAGTTAATATATCTGTGTATGGTTTTAAAATATGTCCACAAATTCTTTGATACTTCTCCATTCAAGAGGTGAAGCCTAATTCCCCTCCACTTGGGTGGGCTGGATTTAACAACTAGCTCGTAAAGAATAGAATAAATTGGAAGTGGTCATATGTGACTTTGGTGACTAAGTCACAGAAGGCTCAGTGGCTTCCATCTTGGTCTCTTTCTCTCTTGGATCACTTGCTCTGGAGGAAGGCAGCTGCCATATTGTGAAGACACTCAGGCGGCCCTATGGAGAAGCCCATATGGCAAGGAAGTATCTTGCCAACAGCCATATCAGTGAGCGTTCTTGGAGGCAAACCTTCTGGCTTCAGTCAAGCCTTCAGAATGACTGTAGGCCCAGCTAGCAGTTGGATGAAAACCAACTAAGCCACTCTTAGATTCCTGATCCACAGAAACTGAAATAATGAATGTCATTTTAACATACTAAGTTTACGACAATTGGTTATAATCAGTTAAGAATTGCATTTGGCTACAACATAGATTCCCCCCAGACCTAGTGGGTTCTCTCTTTTATAAAATAAGTCTGGAGAGGCAGTTCAGGGTTGGTATAACAGCTTCATGAGATTTTGTGTTTTTTAAGCTGCTCTCTACATTTGTTCTGGCATCTCAGCATGGGACTTATAATCTTGGGGTTCTCTGATGGTCCCATGTAGTTGCTACAACTCCAGCCATCACATTCCTGTTTTAAACAGTAAGAGGAAAGGAAGGAGGAAAAAGGGGCTTTCTAGATGTTTCACCCGATGACTTTCACTAATATATCATTGACCTGTCAGCAGTGGAGGCTGAGACATATTTTTTAACTGGGCACAATGTTGCTCCCAGTAATATAAAAGTTCTGTTAGTTAGCTCAATAATGAGAAGACAAAAACCCAGTTAAAAAATAAACAGCCTGAATAGACAGTTCTCCAAAGAAGATATACAGATGGCTAAAAAACACATTAAAAAAATGCTCAACATCTTTACCATCCGGGAAATGAAAATCAAAGCCACAATAAAATACTACTTCACATCTGCTAGGATGGCTATAATCAAAACCACAGATAATAACAAATGTTGGCCACAATGTGTCAAAATTAGAACTCTCATATGCTGCTGGCGGAAATGTAAAATAGTGCAGCCATTTTGGAAAACAGTTTGGCAGTTCCTTAAAAGCTTAGAGTTACCATAGGATCTGGCGATTCCACTCCTTACAGTTCCACTGGTTAGGAAAAAATTGCCAATAAACTAAGTTGAAATGTCTGAGGTCAGGTTGTATTTGTAATAGATTTTTTCAAATGAAAATTGTTTCCTTCTGGGAATTTGCATATAATATTTTATTAGGGGGATTGTATTAGGCTCTTAGTAAATGTTTAGTACATAGCAAGCACTCGATATATGTAGCTGAATAAATGAATGACTAGGTTGATACTGTAAGTATTTTAGAATGAAATCTCCATGTGTCAAAGAATAATGTCCTCCTTTGGAATCCATTCATTGTAATATAGAATTCAGTATTTTGATACGAAAAGTATTATTTTTGTATTGATATTAATTAATTTTGTATTGATATTAAAAGAGAAATGAAAACATATGGCCACACAAAAATATGTACATGACTGTTCTTAGTAGCATTATTCATAATAGCCAAAGAATGGAAACAACCCAAATATCCATCAAGTGATGAATGAAAAAATAAAATGTGGTATAAACCATACAATGGAATATTGCTCAAGTGTCAAAAGGGACAAAGTACTGATGTATGCTACAACATATGAACCTTGAAAACATGATGCTAAGGTGAAAGAAGGTAGTCACAAAGGCCCAACGTGTTATAGGATTTCATTTACATAAAATGTGCAAAATAGGCAAATCTAGAGACAGAAAGCAAATTAGTGTTTGCCAGCAGCAGAGGTGGATAGGGGGAGGGTAGGGACATGAGAGCTAAGGGGCACAGGGTTTCCTTCAGGGATAATGAAAATATTCTAAAAATGATTGTGGTAATGGTTGCACAACTCTGAATATACTAAAAGCCACTGAACTGTACATTTCAAATGGGTGAATTTTATGTTATGTGAATTATATATATGTATAAATGTTTTATTTATTTTTGAGAGACAGACAGAGTGCGAGCAGGGGAGGGGCTGAGAGAGAAGGAGACACTGAATCCAAAGCGGGCTCCAGGCTCTGAGCTGTCAGCACAGAGCCCTATACGGAGCTTCAACTCATGAACCCCAAGAACATGACCTGAGCCAAAGTCGGTCGCTCTACCAACTGAGCCAGCCAGGTGCCCCAAATTATGTATTAATAAAGCTGTTTAGGAGCACCTGGCTGGCTCAGTCAATAGAGCGTGCAACTCATGCAAACTCATGTTTGAGTCCCATGTTCAGTATAGAGATTACTTTTTAAAAAAATCTTTAAAAAATGAAATAAAATAAAGCTGTTTAAAAACAGTTCTGTTAGAGGCGCCTGGGTGGCTCAGTCAATTAAGCATCCGATTTCGTCTCAGGTCACCATCTCTCTCAGTTTGTGAGTTTGAACCACTGCCCCCTGCCCCACCCCCCCAGCCCCTCGCCTCTGGCTCTGTACTGACAGCTCAGAGAGCCTGGAGCTTGCTTTGGATTCTATGTCTCCCTCTCCCTCTGCCCCTCCTCTGTTTATGCTCTCTCTCTCTCTCTCTCTCAAGAACAAATAAACATTAAAAAAAAAAATTGTTAAAGACTTGGCAGGAACAGGAAAAACAATTTGAAAAGCCTTTTTTTTTTTTTTTTTTTTTTTTCAAAGTAAACTCTACACCCAGCATGGGGCTCAAACTCATGACCCCAAGATCAAGAGTTGCATATTCTACCAACTGAGCCAGCCAGGCACCCCAATGTTGACATTTTTTTAAAGTTAAAATCCATCAGTAGGGGGGGTACCTGCGTGGCTCAGTCAGTTGAGCCAGATAGTCAGTTGAGTCAGACTTTGGCTCAGGTCTGATCTCACTGTTTGTGGGTTCAAGCCCCGCATTGGGCTCTGTGCTGACAGCTCCGAGCCTGGAACCTGCTTCGGATGCTGTGTCTCCCTCTCTCTCTGACCCTCCCCAGCTTGCATTCTGTGTCTCTCTCTCAAAAATAAATAAACATTAAAAAAATAATAATAAAAATAAAATCCATCAATAGGAAACAGTTAAAAATTACCATATATCCATATAATGGAAGAGACTAGACAACTATAAAAAAGAAAGAGGTAGATGTATGTTTAGTGATAATTAAAGATGTCCAAGACATATTATTAAATGAAAATAATTCAGTTGATGAATAGTATGTATGAGTGATGCCATTTTTGTTTTTTAAAAGTCTATATCTTTGGGGTGCCTGGATGGCTCAGTCAGTTAAGCGTCCGACTTCGGCTCAGGTCACGATCTCACAGTCTGTGGGTTCGAGCCCCATGTCTGGCTCTGTGCTGACAGCTCAGATTTGGATTCTGTGTGTCCCTCTCTCTTTGCCCCTCCCTAGCTTGCACTCTGTCTCTTTCTCTCTCTCTCTCTCAAAAACAAATAAACATTAAGAAAATTTAACAAAAAATAAAAATCTATATCTTTTCTAATAAAGGAGAGTCATGCTGAGGGAGATCATGAACTTGTATGTTCCTCTCTATATGCTTCTCTATTATTTGCATTTTGTTTGTTTATTTATTTATTTATTGAGAGAGTGTGAGTGGGGGAGGGACAGAGGAAGAGGGAGAGAGAGAATCTTAAGCAGACTCTCTGCCCAGTATGACCATGAGATCATGACCTGTGCCAAGATCAAGAGTCGGTCACTTACCCAACTGAGCTACTTGGGCACCTGTATTATTTGCATTTTAATGTTAGTTAAATATTACTTTTACAACTCAAGGAGATTCTATTCAGACCATTCTAGGGGGAAGGATGTCATCAAAGAGGACACAGAGTATCTAGCTTTCATTACACAGGTATTGGCTGGGCTCTTTCTCCTCCAGGCCTTACCAAAGGTGCTTCCTCTGTCTGGAATCACTGCCCTGAGTATATGATATTATGTATACACTTGTACAATAAAATTATCCACTGGTGCTTAGTAAAAGCTCAGGTATCATTATAACATCTGTCTCATTATATGGAATTACTCGTTTATTTAACCCCGTCAGTGGGTTGTAAGGTTCCAGATGACAGGGACTGTTTTACTGTCCATGAGGGCCTAGTACCTATAGCCTGGCACAGAGTAAGTGCTTAACAAAAATATGCTCAGTGATACCTCCCTAATCCTTCTGTCACGTCTTTTCTTCCCACCTAATATGTCTTCTTCTTTCTTCGGGGCCAAGGAAAATCATATCCTTTCCCTTCGGCTACATCAAGCCACATGGACTTTTCCTTTCCCCACTCCAACAAGACACTACCGTTCAATTGCCTAGCACTTCCAACCTTCCTGAGTGTTTCCATATTTACTTTCTTATTCCTCATGACAACCTCAGGACTGAGGAAACAGGCAAGAGGTGGGGAGGGGGCACAGAATTGCTTACTGAAGGCCAACTAAGTGCAAGGCCATTTACCCACATCATCTCTTTTAAACTTCTAACAATCCTTTTGGAAGTGGACATTTTTATCTCTATTTCACAAATGTGAAAATTAAACCTCAGTAAAATTATATAACATGCTGAGGAACACACAGTTATTAAACGGTAGAGTGGGTTTTGAACCTGGTCTCTCTGACTTTAAAGCCCCTGCTATTTCCATGACATCAAGTGAATAGATTTGTCTATTAACTATATTACCCAAGCTAGACAGAGTAGGAGGTAACATGTCCTGATTTCCAGCCCACTGCATCTTCCATCAGATCACTTTGCATGTTATATAAAGTCTGTAGCACACAATTTAACAATCACATGATATCTTACCTTGTTGCCCAATTGTTTTTATTTATATTAGATTCCACAGATTGGTACTATCTCCTTTTTCCCCTGACAGGAATTGTGTCATAAATAGTAACCTCCTTGAGCCTTAGTTTCCTCTTCTTTCAAATATCTATCTCACAGGACTGGTGTGAAGATTAAGTTATCACTTGTGAAGGCATCTCACACAGCCCACAATCTCTCCAGAAATATTTCTTGAATCTCAACTGCTTTTTCATCTCCTTCAACAAGTCACACAGGCCTGAGTACCTGGGTATGCTTGTATCAGGTCTTGTTATTTATATAACAGCATTCGATGAGGAGTAGTTCAGTGGGCACTTGTTGGATTTTCTCCCTTACTAGCCCCCAAAGGTTTGCATCAAACCAGTCCAAGATATGAGGAAAAGTGAAATGCTCCCAAACTGGGTTTAGCAATCTACAGTGTGTTAGCATAGATTACACTCATACTCGAACCCTGTCAGTTGGTATAGCTAAGCCTATTTTACAGATGAGAAAATAGTCTTAGGTAAATTGCTAGTAAACTGCAGATCTGCCAAGACTCCTCAACACAGGCCTTAAGATACATTGGGCCTGGGCTCCTTCCACTCCACCAAGCCACCTTACAAAGGTCAACTAAGTGCAAGGCTGGGGTGGGGGTAGAAACCAGACCACCACGTGCTTTGGTATTTCTTGCTCCTCCTTCCCCTTTAGCTCCGGAGGATGTTTCATTGCAATTCACAGTACTTTTCCTTTGAGGATGTGCGGTCCCTTTAACGTCTTGAGTGACGTACGAGTAGCCCCGCCCATCTCCCCTCCCCACAGCTCTGTTCCAAGCCCCACCCACTGATTTTGCCCTGCGCCAATTAACGCACTTCTGCGGGTGGGGAAGCTGGCCCCTCCTTACCTGGCAACTGGTCCACTTGCTCCCGGGCAGATTTTCCGTTCAGTTCGTTGTGGTCCCCTCACGGCCCTCTAAGCAGTTGCCCCGCGGAAGTAGCCAAGTGTTCCGCCCCCTGGTTGCCATAACAGCAGTACGCGACGCCTCCTTGCGCCTTTCTCGTCTTTCAAAGCAGTCCTTCCTGGTCGGGGCCAAGACCCTCTCCGGAACCTCATCTTTAGTCGAGCAGAACCAGGGTCTGCGTCCCTTTGCGAGCGAAGGATTGGGTGGGAGGGTTGGAGACGGCGTCAGCCTGGTGCCCCAGAGGGGACAGGGAAAAGGGGCTAGACGGGGTGGGAAAATTCAAAGAAATGAGTGGATCAGGTGTTAGGGATGGAAGGGAAGGGAGGGGTGTAGGAGGCTGGTAGGAGAACGTGGCTTAAGGGGGAGATGGGAAGAACTGGGGAGAGGACATTCAGGGAGAAGGGAGGCGGAGCTACTAGAAGACAGTGGGGCCACTGTGAAGGGTAGGAAAAGCCTGGGGAGGCATCCTGAAGGGAGACAGGTCCTTGGTGGGAAGTCGGAAGCGGAGGTTGGGAGTCCAAATGAGACGCTCACAGGGATGAGGAAGGAAGCACGGTTGGGAGGAGGTCAGAGGTCAAGGGTGATGGGAAGGGGTACCCTGTCAATGGAGGCGAGGGAGCTGAGGGCTGGTCAAAGCTGAGGAGACGTTCTTTCTCAGGAGGAGCACTGAGCTTGATTTGACTCCGGAGCCTTCAGCCAGGAAGAAAGATGTCAGATGAAGATGATCTGGAAGACTTCGATGCAGACCAGGATGATCTGGAAAAGGAAGAGGATGAGAGGGAGACAGAGGAGTGGGAGGACTACAGGAAGGAGGGAGAAGACCTCTCTGAGGAAGTGCGAGCATGGGAGCAGAGGGGTCCTAGGGCAAAGGGATCCAGTTGGGCTGGAAAGGGATGCCTGACTCCACTTCTTCTTGCAGTGGTTGCCCACCCCCCTCACGGAGGACATGATGAAGGAAGGGCTTTCTTTGCTCTGCAAGACGGGCAATGGACTGGCTCATGCTTATGTCAAGCTGGAGGTTAAAGAGAGGTGCCTTTATGGGGGACCAGAAGAGGCCTGAGGTTGTAGGGCCCAATTTCCTTTCTCACCCTCTTTCTTGGGTGCCTCAGCTGGGAATTTGGATCTCTCTTACCTTGGCCAGTGGAAGGGAAGGGTAGAATTTACTTTTCTGGAGCCCTGTGACTCCATCAGAGATGGCCTGGGGAATTGGAGGCTGTGAGGGTGTGTCAGGAGATTCCTCCTGGACTCCTTCACTTGTCCTTCACAGTGTTGGTTCTTGGCTCTCCACCAAAGAAAGGTCCCTGCTCACTGTTAAGAACCCACCTACCTTCTGTCCCGCTTCCTTACCACTCCCATCTGTCACTCAATCTTCTCTCCATTAATAGGCCATCTCCCTATTGCCCCCTGCTTTAGCACCTCTGTCAGTCCTTGCTGGATTCTTAACCCTAACTCTGGCCTTTGCCATCTCCTAGGGATCTGACAGATATCTACTTGTTGCGTTCCTACATCCATCTGCGCTATGTGGATGTTTCTGAGAACCACCTGACAGATTTGTCCCCACTGAATTTCCTTACACACCTGCTCTGGCTCAAGGCTGATGGCAACCATCTGCGGAGTGCCCGGCTGAATGAACTGCCCTACCTGCAGGTTGCCAGTTTTGCCTATAACCAGATCACTGACACAGAGGGCATCTCTCACCCTCGTCTGGGCAGCCTGGATCTCAAAGGTGGGTCCTTAGGTTGGGCTACATGAGATTCTTTCTTTCCTCGCGTGTAGCCAACAGAAATGGGCAGTGAGGTCTTTGGTTGTGCCACAAAGCAATTTTCACTCATTCATTTATTCATTCCGACATCCATTATGATTTGTTGTGACATTTCTATGTGCTGGAGATGTAGCTGTAAACAAAACAAAATCCTTACTTGCATGTAGCTTCCATTCTGGTCAGGGGAGACAGACAACTATCAATGAACATAGTACATAAGCAAATTTATATAGTACGTTAAGAGGCAATATGTGCTGTTGAAAAGTAAATTAGGGTAAAGGGAATGAATAGAGGCACAAGTGCAACTTCAAACAGGTTGGTAAGGACAAGTATCATTGAGAAGCTTGATCTGAGCAAATATTTGAAGGAGGAGAAGGAGTTAGCCATGGGGATTGCTGGGGATTCTTCAGTCACTCCTCAAAGGCTTGGGTGAACATGTCCATTTGGCCCTTGTACTACCATACTACTTGCCCCAGGGCCCCAGGGGTGTTAACTCTGGAGCTGTCCCTCCTCATATCCACCAGACATGAGACAGAGAGGAGGATGCAGAGGCTCCCAACATTCAGGGTCTCCTGCTGAATATCTGGAGTGGCCTTCTGAGCTCCTAATACCCTCCTGCTCCTTAGGTAACCGCATCCGCATGGTGACAGGTCTGGACCCCCAAAAGCTGATCAGCCTGCACACCTTGGAGCTTCGGGGGAACCAGATAGAAACCACCCTGGGAATCAACCTTCCTAAACTGAAGAACCTCTTCTTGGTAGCTCACTGGGTTAGAGGGTGGTTGGTGCAAGAAGGTGGGCACTGTTCTGGGGGCCAGGATGCCTGGTGTCTAGGAGGCTCAGCTACTAGCTTCATCATCATCGTGATAATTTGGTATCATTTCTTGAGCCCTTAGTTGGTGCCAGATGCTATGGGGACGCCAAGTTAAAGCAGACAAGGTACTTATCACCTAGCAGGGCTGATAATACATAATGCATAGGAATAAAGACAATTTGCTTTGATACAGGCAGTAGCATAATTTGCTCTAACTGAGGCACAGATACCAGGCTAAGGCAGCCACTTAAATGTCGTGTTTTTGACTCTTGAGCTTCTTCATTCTAGGATAGTGCATTTCTCCTCAGTGGAGCCGTGGGTACTCTTGGGCCTGGGGGTGGGTTGAAGCATCTCTCCTTAATCAAGAAGTGGCTTTGGTGGGATGAGCAGTAGGGGGTTACTGCTGACCTTTCTCTGGACTGGAAGCATCTCCTAGTCTTCTTTACTCTCTACACAACCTCTACCCACCTCCACTCCCCTCCTGCACTCCTTTGTCTCCACTCTTAGGTTGCCTCTGACTTCTCTTCCCTGTCCCTGCTACTTTCTCCCAATCTATGCACTGTATCCTGGGGTCTAGGCCCAGAACATGCTGAAGAAGGTGGAGGGCTTGGAGAACCTAAGCAATCTCACTACCTTGCATCTTCGAGACAACCAGATTGAGACTCTGAGTGGCTTTTCCAAGGAAATGACATCGTTACAGTATCTCAACCTGAGGTATGTACCCCCTCCGGGCCCCACCTTGCCCCTACCCTGGACCAGGAGCAGCTTTTGACCCCATATTCCTCCCTGGCCCCAAAGTCCCAATCCTAGTCCACTCCTAGATTCTCACCTCAACCTTCATCCTGATCTTTACCCCTCCTTTCCTTACTGTCTTCTGCATTCAGTCCTAATTGCAACACTGAGACCTTTATAGCCTGAGACTCCCGAATCTTTATTCACTCCATCCACAGTTCTTGAGAACATGCTATATGCCAGGGCTTTGTGCTGTGTTTTGGCAACATTTAAAGGAATCAGAGACGGTCCCTGTCCTCAAGGGACTCAGAGTCTGGCTCCAATTCTCTTTTCTTGGTCCTATTCCATGTAAATTTCTGCTGCCCTTCTCCCATCTCCGGGACCCTTATTCCCCATCCCATTTCCTGCCTCTCTTCTCCTGAGCCCCACCTGTAAGGGATGGCTCCCTTACAGATATAAAACACAAGATGTGCTCATATTTGAGGAGAGAAGAGTATTTGAAAGAAATTCTCTAGATAGAAAGGCACTAGGGATCAGGGGGTGATTTTCTTTCAGCAACCCTTGTCTGATGGAGGATTTCATGTGTGTTTCTTTAAGCAAGATGTAAGGACACTGCCTCCTTAGTCAACATGGCCAAATTCTTAAAGCTGGCAAAGGAAAGAGAATCTCCAAGTAAAGAGATGTGATTGCACCTTGAAGCTCCAATTCCTGCCATGGCTTCTGGAGCAATCTCTTGCTAATTAGTTCTGCCATATTGGTCAGGCAGGGCTGGGGCTGCGGGGCGGCAGGGCGGCGGGGTGGGCGGTGGGCTCCTTTCCTTTAATGGTCTAGCCTGAGATAATGGACCCTCCTCAATGGCTGTTAATTGGGGTTGTTTGGAAGTTCAGTGTAGTGGGGAAGAGGTAGCTCAATGACTGGGCAATGGAATGCACAGGACAGCCCAGCACGAAGTGCAGTGGGAGTAGGGCTCCCAGTGAGAAACACCCTGTGAGGTGTAGTCACCTCCGTTGAGGTTAAGGCTGAAACAACAATTAAACCTGATTTCCTAGAGGCATGAGACAAGAACATGAAAATAAACATATT
This sequence comes from Panthera onca, assembly GCF_046562875.1. Lineage (NCBI taxonomy): Eukaryota > Metazoa > Chordata > Mammalia > Carnivora > Felidae > Panthera > Panthera onca. The sequence continues at coordinate 41,441,927 of NC_138345.1, forward strand.
TTATGTTTAATGAGGCGCATTAGGAGATGAAGCTTGTTCTTCAGGCCAGGAGGCCCCAGACCGTCTCTAGCTCTAGGCTCCTTCCTGAACGCAGCACCCACATTGCACCACTCACCTCCGTGAACTTAAAGCCCAGCTCCTTGTCCACTGGCCTGCCTCCTACTTGCTAACCTTTGACTAGGTAGGATTGATAACAGAAGTTTGGCTTTGCAAGGGAGATGTCCCCCCTCCCCTCCCAACTACAAGACAGGGCTGGGACCTAGCTTTGCTGCTCCAGAAGGACAAATACGACTGGCGCATTACAGAACAGACCATGGTGCTCCCAGGTTCCTGGAAGGGCAGAGGCAGGACTGGAGCAGGTTGGACAGACAGCCCCTCTGCTGCAGAGCTCGCAATGCTGAGCACGCCAGTCCACAGAGGCAGGTTCTAGGGAACCCGGTGGGAGATTCCCTCAGAGGCTCCATTCCTGGGAGCTGGCCCCCAAAGCCCATCCTGCCCCAAGGTGAATCCCTCCTGACCACTCCGGCAGGGGCAACATGGTGACCCGCCTGGGAGAGCTGGCCAAGCTTCGGGACCTGCCCAAGCTGCGAGCCTTGGTGCTGTTGGACAACCCGTGTACAGATGAGAGTGACTATCGCCAGGAGGCCCTGGTGCAGATAGCACACCTCCAACGCCTGGATAAAGATTTCTACGAGGAGGAGGAGCGGGCTGAGGCTGATGAGATCCGTCAGAGGATGAAGGAGACCCAGGAGCAGGAGGCTGAGCCTGAGCACAGCTTCGAACTGGAGCAGTCTTCCATGTAGCAGCAGCTCTTTTAGCCTCCAAGAATAGTAAGGAAGCAGACAGAGAGGCAGGAAGAGGAGGCCAGGGGTCTGGCAGCCAGGGGAAGAGAAGCTGCTACGGGAGGAGGTGGCTGAGGCAGGGACATGGCAGGAGAACCCTTGGAAAGACCAGAGTTAGGAGTCAAGGGGTGTCTCAGAGTGAGTAGAGAGGACCAGGAGGGCCTAGGAGGAGCTGAGGAAAGGCTTAGGAGAATACATTAGGGGAGGAAAAGTAACGAAAGAGAATCTGGGAGGCTGGCAGAGATGCTGGTGGAGGGCTGGTGGCCACGTGTGACACACAGTGGAGATCAGCTGGAAAGGATAGGTCTGGGGTGTGGTGAGGGGTAGGGGGAAGGGGTGGAGGTGGTGGTTGAGGATGGAAGCTGGGGGGAGGCAGGGGAGGAAGATCTTGCACTAAAAATCTGAAGCTAAAAATAACAGGAAACAGGGGTTCTGGGAAGAAAGGAGGGAAAATGAGGCAGAAAGAGACTGGGGAGGTGAGCCCAGGGAGGTGTGGCCCCTGGGCACCAGTGATGGGGTCACAGGCAGTATGGGGAATGCAGTAAAAGGCCCAGAGGCTTTACCTCTGTCCTCTTCCTCCAGGAGATCAAAGACACTGGCCCTAAGACCCGAGAAGACTCCCAGTTAGGGGGGCTGCCACGTTCACCCCCCTCATCCTGAGACAGAGCATGCCCTCTCTTGCCTCACACCTGGGAATTCATCACAGCTTGCTGTCCAGGCTCTGGGTGGGCACCTGGGCAGCGTCCGGGTGGGCCTGAGCCCTGCCTGGAACGTGTGTGTGTGTGTGTGTGTGTGTGTGTGTGTGTGTGTTTGGGTGTGGCAGCCCTCGGGCAGGTATGGGGAAATCAGGCCTGGATGGGACCAGGGGATGCTCCTAGAGTTGGCTGCAGAGGAGCTGCGGAGGCGGCTGGGTGTGTTACAACAGTTCGGTTTTCAAATAAAGAGACATTTTGATACTCTTGTGTCTGACTGGGGTTGTGAGACACCAAGTCTGTCATGGGCTTCACTGGTGTGAGGCTGTGCCTGTTACCTTCGAGGGGGGCAGAGCGTGGGTGTGAGCGCGCGTGGGTGCTGGGGGCCAGGTCCTGGGTCGCCCCTAGCCCCTCCCCCATAGCTCTCCCCCGCGCCCTCCCCCACCCCGCCCCCCCATAGGCCCCCCACCCGCACTCCTACGTGCGCCTCCGCCGGAGGCTCCTGACTCATCGGGGGCTCCGGGTCACATGCGCCCGCCCGGCCCTATCGGCGCCTCCCCCCGCCCGCCCCCCGCCCGCCGCCCGGGAGCCGCAGCCGCCGCCGCCGCCGCCACCACTCCCGCTCTCTCCGCGCCGCCGCCGCCGCCACCGCCATCGCCACAGGCTGAGTCTGCAGACCCGAGGTGAAGCCCCAGCGGGCCCCTGCACCCCTCCGGCCCCCTCCCCTCGCCGCCGCGCCCCCCGCCCTTTCCCCTGGCCTGCGCGCATCCCTTGCCCCGTGGCGCTGCGCACCTGCTCAGTCATCTGCACCTCCCCAGGCACCCTCCCTCCCAGGCCTTCTAGGACCGCTACTCTCGGTTAGTGGCGGTCGCCCCCTCCTCATCTGGGCGTCAGGCCTCTCCGCACCTGTTTCTAACTGCGCCTTTACTCCACCCTTGCCTGCCCCTCTCCCTCGGCCCCTCTCCGCCTCCGGTTCTGTCGCCGTTAAGTTCGGGGTCTCCCTGGGCTGTGCATTTTTATCCTGGCACGTCCCTTGGCTTTGCATCTGGAGAAACGTCTTCTCTTCCCATTCTTCAGCATCCCTAGACTTCTGAACTCCCCTCTCTCCCCCTCCTCCCCCATACTGCCCCTCTCCTTTTACATTGCTTCTCGCCGCTGGATGGGGGAGGGATGGGAGGAGGGGAGAATTTGTCTAGGGGCTGGCGTGGGGTGGGGGGGGAAGGATGTGCCCAGCGTTGCCTCTCCCCCCAGATCTCGTCTCCCTCCCCGCCCCCGCTGCAACCCCCAGGGTCTGAGGGCTTCTCCAGGACCCTCTCCCCAGACTTCTCTACTGTCCATCTCTTGGGAAGAGGAGAGACGTATGTTTAGGAGAGAGGCTGGGATCTTGGAGTGGGGTTGGGGGTGTTAGGTTGCGGGGGAGGAGGGCTCTGGAGGAGAGGCCCCAGACAGCCCATCCTCTTTTGTCAACAAGGAGAAATGCAAGTCTGGCCGCCATTACACTCTGAGATCTGGGGGAACCCCACCACGAATCTGCTGCTGGAGCTACTGAGGGGGGCGAGGGAACCTCTGCTAGTGCCCCTCCCTCCTCACTGCGGTGTCCTCCCTTCTCACCCGTTTGATCCTACCCCGCCCCCCACTGCAGTGACCTCCCCTTCCTCACTGCATTGACCTTCTCTCCCCGTGGGGTGGGGGGGATCCCTTCTAAAGCCGGGACTGCAGCCAGCTCCTCCCCACCCCCCACCCACTGCAGTAACCTCTTTCCCATGGCTCCCAGTCTCTGGCCCCTCCCACTGATCAGGCTCCACCTCTCTAAACCTCTTATCTTTCTCCTTCCTTTCCTTCCACCCAATAACTCAGCCATCATGTCGATAGAGAAGATCTGGGCGCGGGAGATCCTGGACTCCCGTGGGAATCCCACGGTGGAGGTGGATCTCTACACCGCCAAAGGTAGTGGGCAGGGCATGGGCCTTCCCACAGCCCTCAGGCTGGGTTTCCCCTGGCTAGGGAGGGGAAGCTGCCTTGATTCCCAGTGGGGATGGGGTGCTGGGCCAGGTTCACCAGCTTGGAATGTGAGGGTTGGATACTTCTTGTCCAGCGGAGCCCAGATAGGCTCATCTCTGTATTCTATTTTATGTATGGGATATATCCTGCCTCCGCAGACCTGTGTGTGTACCTGTGTGCGTGTGCGCGTATGTGTGCTGCCTGCATAGCTTCATATCTGTGGGTTCCTACTTGTACTTGTGGGACCTCAACTGGGCAGATGAGGCCCCTGCTTATGCTTGTGTGTGTGTGCGTGTGTGTGTGTGTGTGTGTGTGTGTATGTGTGTATGTTAGGGAGCAGTGTGGGGATAGGTTAGAGCTAGAAAGCTGAAGGAATCCCTGGTCCCTGTAGTGTCCTTCTCTGTCCCTCCTTATTTCGTGTCCCTCTCTCAGGTCTCTTCCGGGCTGCAGTGCCCAGTGGAGCCTCCACTGGTATCTATGAGGCCCTGGAGCTGCGGGATGGGGACAAACAGCGTTACTTGGGCAAAGGTGAGGCCTTTTCTCTTTTCCAGACTCTCCCATCCCTCAGCTTTATACTCCTACCTCACACCAGTCCACAGCCCCCTTCTTGCCTGCGCCCCACTTCTGGCCCTTCCCAGCCTGACCCAGTCTGGCCTCTCTGCCTCTCCCCAGGTGTCCTGAAGGCAGTGGACCACATCAACACCACCATTGCTCCAGCCCTCATCAGCTCAGTGAGGCCTGCTCTTTGCTGGGGGCGGTGGTGGGCAGGACCAGGGTCCTAGAAGCAATCCTGGATGAGGGGAGGAGGGAGAGAAGGGAGATTCCTCTTGGGAATCATACTTCTCGAGGAGAGTGTGGGGAGACTCCTTCCCCACCCCTGCTCCCAATCCAGACAGGCTGCTTTCACAGAAACCTGGTTGGCTGCTGGCCAGCTGTGAGCCTATGTGGGAATGGGGTGGGGCCCTCTGCCTTTGGGCTCAGCCTCCATCCTGGCCTGGGGTGATGGTGGCTCTGTCTACAGGGTCTGTCGGTGGTGGAGCAGGAGAAGCTTGACAACCTGATGTTGGAGCTGGATGGGACCGAGAACAAATGTAAGCCAGGGCTGGGAGAAAGTGAGGAGGTGTGAGCAGGGCGGGTGTGTGGAGCAGACAGGGCACTGAAGGGGCCAGTGCTGTGGGGACTTCCGTCGGAAGGCTGTCTGGACTAGCCCACCTTCCATTCTCCTCTCAAAGCCAGAGCAAGAGAAGAAGAATTTAACCACAGTAGGAGGGAGTGACATTAGACAGAAGAACTTTGCAGCGTGAAGGGGGGGAGCTGGCAGGGGACAGTCTGGCCTCAAGATGTTTAGAAATAGGTGGAGCTGTCTGCCCTTTCCCATTAAATCGAGCGTGTGTGTGTGTGTGTGTGTGTGTGTCCTGCTATTTTCAGGAGAGGACTGATGAGGTGTCTCAGGAGTGGAGAGGGGAGAGGGGATCTCTTTTACTGGCTCCTTTTGGGGTATATAAGTGGAGTCAAGGGCTCGGAAATTTAGGGGACACTTTGCTCAGTGCCTTCCTCTGTAATCTCCCAGCCAAGTTTGGGGCCAATGCCATCCTGGGTGTGTCCCTGGCCGTGTGTAAGGCAGGGGCGGCCGAGCGGGAATTGCCCCTATACCGCCACATTGCTCAGCTGGCCGGGAACTCAGACCTCATCCTGCCTGTGCCGGTGAGCACTGCACCACGCCTGTGCCTGTCCCAGGGGTGGGTGGGGGGAGAGCATGAAACCTTGTGAAGAATGATGGGGGTGGGGGGGGGGAGTGCATTGAGGCACCTAAAGAGAAAGGAGGGAGACTTGAGACTTTGAGTCTGGGAAGCTGGAGCAGGTGTGGGATCTTGGGTTAACAACCCAGGGGCAGAGGAGGGAAGTGCTCTGTGACTTTTCTGTCCTGTGGCCCCCCAGGCCTTCAACGTGATCAATGGTGGCTCTCATGCTGGGAATAAGCTGGCCATGCAGGAGTTTATGATCCTTCCAGTGGGCGCTGAGAGTTTTCGCGATGCCATGCGACTTGGGGCGGAGGTCTACCACACACTCAAGGGGGTCATCAAGGACAAATATGGCAAGGATGCCACCAATGTGGGAGATGAAGGTGGCTTTGCCCCCAACATCCTGGAGAACAGTGAAGGTGAGGCCAGGAGCCCTACTCCCTGCTTTAAGCCTTGCTCTGTCCTTGGACATCAGAAAGGGCCACACAGCTCCCCAGATCCTGAGGAGTATGGGTGGGAGGCCCTTGAGCCAGCTCAAAGAGGAACCCATACCGGGAGTGGGTCCCAGAGGGCCTGCCACATTTACAGGCAGGCCTAAGAGGATAGTCTTCACCTGTCCAGCCAGATCTGTTAGCAACTGTAAGTTCTTACTGGAGCCCCTGGGAATGCTGGGAGGTGGTCTAAGTGACATGGAGGACCCATCCTGGACTTGAACTTTGTAGGATTCTCAGTTTGATGAGATATACTGTACTGCAGGGATTCAATTCTGAGTCTATCCCATTTCTACCCCCAACCTCTCAGGTCTCTAAGATCCCTAATTTTTCTCTGCTGTGGGAGGAGCTATATAGTGAATAGAAACAATAACAGGAAGGGGCGCCTGGGTGGCCAGTTGAGTGTCTGACTCTTGATTTCAGCTCGGGTTATGATCTCAGAGCTGTGGGATCGAGCCCTGCTTTGGGCTCTGTGCTGAGTGTGGAGCCTGCTTAAGATTTGCTCTCTCTTTCTCTCTGCCCTCCCCACTCTCAACTTAAGAAAAAAAAAAAAAAAAAAAAAAACAATAACAGGAAGTGGCTAAGAGTTCAGGTTCTGGGGTCAAATTGCCTCCATTTGAACCTTGACTTAAGAGTTACTGGCTAGTGATCTTTCTTACTCAACTTCTCTGTGCTTGTCTTTCTTGCCTGTAAAATGGGAACAACAACAGTATCTCCCTCTTAGCACCATTGTACTTAGGTGACATAGCCCATAATAAACGATGGCTATTGACAAAAAAAACCTGTTACGAACAGAATTCCATTCCTCTGTCCTCTTAGAAGATGGTCTGCTCTTCCCAGACCTGGGATGACCCTAACAACAATTGTAGCCAGGCTTCTTCCCAGCACCAGTCCTGTGCCTCGGCTCTGAATTTCTTTCTTTTTCACATTCCTCTTTGCCCACCCTTCCTGCTGGTGATCCCACTATATTCCATCCCCAGCCTTGGAGTTGGTGAAGGAAGCCATCGACAAGGCTGGCTACACAGAAAAGATTGTCATTGGCATGGATGTCGCTGCCTCGGAGTTTCATCGCGATGGCAAATATGACTTGGACTTTAAGTCTCCTGCTGATCCCTCCCGATACATCACTGGGGACCAGCTGGGGGCCCTCTACCAGGATTTTGTCAGGGACTATCCTGGTGAGAACAAGGGCTATGGGAGGGAGGGCAGCGCAAGGGCCAAGGGGCAGGCGGGGATGTGTGGGGCAGCCTGGGACCTTGTGGGGCACTGACTTAGGTGCCAGGTGGAGGTGTCCTAAGCAGAGCCAGAGAACCAGGACAGGGACCAAAGAGCCTTCTGCAGGGGCTGGCTTTGTATGTAATGTAAATGTGCAGGTACCTATGGTGAATCTGTTTCATCTGCTTCCGGTCCTAATTAAAGTCGTGTGTCCCGCAGTGGCTGGGATCACGGGGAGGGCTTTGGAAGGAACCAGTCATGGTGAGAGGGTGACTGGGCCCAGCAGGGAGCTTGTACCTATCAGTGTTTTTGACTGATGAAGTTGTAGATGCTGAGTGGAGCTGGAAGCGCTATGGGGGTAGGATGGGAAGGCTGAGGAGGAGCTGAACTACCCTCTCCAAACCCACTAAAGGCTGTGACCCCTGCAGGGAGGAGGCTGGTTTCCGTTTCCCTGAGACAGAGCAAGACATAAATGCAAAATGAGGGATTTAGAATAGCACAGAGGGAAAGCTTCCTGGTAATGAAGGTGGGAAAATGCAAAGGCGGTTACGAGAAAGATCCTGAACCCTTGTTTTTTGGAAGGTGTTCGGAAGGTGTCGGGCGTGATCGCATAGTGGTTAGTACTCCGCGTTGTGTGGAAGGTTTTCAGAAAGAATCTAGGTAAGTGTCAGGGCAGGCTTATTTCGGAGGCAGGGAAGCAAGGATGAGCAGGCTAAGTTAGCCAGGGGATGTATCCATTTCAGGGAATCACAGGGTGGGTGTTCCTGCCTGATGCAAACCCCAGGGAGGGTCAGCAGCCCCTCCTGCTCTCCCTGCAGTGGTCTCCATCGAGGACCCCTTTGACCAGGATGACTGGGCCGCCTGGTCGAAGTTCACAGCCAATGTAGGGATCCAGATCGTGGGCGATGACCTGACAGTGACCAACCCAAAGCGTATCGAGCGGGCAGTGGAGGAAAAGGCCTGCAACTGTCTGCTGCTCAAGGTCAACCAGATCGGCTCAGTCACGGAAGCCATCCAAGCGTGAGTGTCCCCTGGCTCTCCCCTACCCGGCCCCTGTTTCTACAGGATGCCTCTGGCAAGTGCTCCCAGCCTCGTCCTGGCATAGATGCTGAAGAGAGCAGGGAACCTACAGTCACCTTCCCAGCTCTTCAGGCTCTGCCCCCTCCACCCCATGCCCTGTGCCCCTCCCAGAGAGCTTCCTGCCAGGTGTTTTTTGTTTTTTGGTTTTTTTTAGTTTATTTATTTATTTTTGAGTGAACAGAGACAGTGTGAGTCAGTAGGGGAGGGGGGGGTGGGGGCGCGGGGAGGGGTGCAGAGACAGAGAGAGAGAGAGGGAGAGAGAATCCCAAGGAGTGCCCTGCCAGCACAGTGCCCCATGTGGGGCTCGATTTCACAAAACTGTGAGATCATGACTTGAGCTGAAACCAAGAGTCGGACGCTTAACTGACTGAGCCACCCAGGCACCCCCGGCCAGGTGTTTCTCGACATAGACCAATGTTGGGGCTGGGAAGAGAGTGCCCAGTGTGAGAGGCTGGAGGTCAGTGCTGATGTATGGCCGCAGGTGCAAGCTGGCTCAGGAGAATGGCTGGGGTGTCATGGTGAGTCATCGCTCAGGAGAGACTGAGGACACGTTCATCGCCGATCTGGTGGTGGGGCTGTGCACAGGCCAAGTGAGTGCAAGGGCGATCTTTGTGAAATTGGTGGGTTCTGTCGGGTGGGTCTCTCTTTCCAGGTGTTTGCGGGTGTCGGGAGAATGTCAAGGGAGTGTAAGTTTCCTTTCAGGAAGTGAAGGGGCAGCCACTGAGCTGCATATGTTTGGGGATGTTTCAGATCAAGACTGGTGCCCCGTGCCGTTCTGAGCGTCTGGCTAAGTACAACCAGCTCATGAGGTGAGGAAACCTGGGGGATGGGAGCCCGGGGCCCAGAGGGTTAAAAGCTCCGATACCCAGGACCTGGAGAACAGTAGATATCCAGAAAATACTTGTTTTCGAATGATGGGTTTACCCATGGCCTGATTGATGGCTCCCACAGGTCATGTGGAGAAGCCAGGGGATGCCCCCGCTTGGGCCAGACATAGGGACAGGTGGTGTGACAGGCTTGGAGAGGATAGGGGCCTCCTGGAAAGAGAAGTGGAATCCTCCTGCGTCCTTATTTCTTTTCTGGCTCATCCCTTCCAGAATTGAAGAAGAGCTGGGGGACGAAGCTCGCTTTGCTGGACATAATTTCCGCAATCCCAGCGTGCTGTGATCCCTCTACTTGCCTGGAGACCTGGAACCCCTCTCCCATCCTCCTGGATCCTCTCTCTTCCTGTCTTGCTCTGTGATATTTCACCCCGGACACCCCGGCTGACCTGTCGCTCTGTTCCTTGGCTTGTCCAGCACCTGCTCTGTGCTCTCCCCGCTCTGGGCTCCACACTCTCCACTTCTCTTTCCTTTCTATTCTCTCTCCTCAAAAACTGGCCACAGGACTGAGGATTATAAGGGAGTCCCCATGGAAGAACAGTCAGGGTCTGTGTACAGGTGCATCAGGGCTGGCTGGGGACGTGTTGAGAGAGGGGCCGTGTGTCACTGTGCTTTCTGCCGCTTCCACACGTTTGTCCATGTGGCATCTGAGCCAGGGAGTGTGCAGTGCCGAGGGGGAGGGGAGCGCTGGCCGCGTGATCGTGCCTGGCCGAAGACTTCAGTGAATTATTTATTTGTTTATTTATTGTTCACTCGTCTTGTTCATTAATTCAGCGTTTCTCCACAACTCCAGGGCCAAAACCTGGCCTGACCAGAGGAGATCGCATGTGTGTGCGTGTGTACTTCACGTGGCCGTAGATTCCGAGATGGCCTGGGGTGGGAGGTCTTGCTGAAAATGGAGTGGGAAGGGTAACAGAAAAGGGACCTGTCATCAGTTCCTTCGTGTCTCCCAGCCCTTAACCTAAGCCGGCTCAGTCCAGAGGTGGGGCTGTGTGCCCGGGGACTCTTCCCCCATAGCTCTCCCCCAGCCCCGGCTACCCTGTTCTTCCTCCAGCTGCACCCGAGCAATGTCTCACTCCCCTGTGCCACGCTCCACAGTTGCCACCACCTCTGTGGCGTTGAAATGAGCACCACCATTAAAGTCTGAATCACAGTGCATTGTTGTGTCTGAAGAGTCTTTCGTCTGTATGAGGGGAGAGAAGACGGAGCACCCAGAAGTTGGTGAAACTGGATAGCAGAGCTGGGGAGGACACAGAAAGATGAAGAAACCCAACCAGTGTGGCTAAGACAATGGCCCTGCCTACCCCTCCCCGGCTGGGTGGGGACCATGTTGGCCCTGCCTTCTCATCAGCAAGCCTGGCCCCAGGACCCAGGTCAATGAAGGGCTCTTAACCTGGAGTCCAAGAATCCCTAGGAGTGTCAAAAATTGTGTGGGTGTGCATTTTTGGGAAAAAGGGTCCAAAGCATTCTGGATTCCTATAGGGCCTTGACCAAAGAAGGGATAAAGCTATGGACTGGAGCAGTTCCCCCACTGGGCCTCTCTCCACTGGGCTGCTGGCCACTGTGGGCCACAGCAGCGCTGCGTGGGCATCACCCCCTGCAAGATGGGGAACTGGGGAGGGAAGGATGGTACCAGAGGATTTGGAGGTGGGCCTGAGAAAGTGTTCCTGGAAACCTGAGAGTCAGGACCACAAGGGCTGGTTCGGCCTGTGAGGAGGGCCCCAGTGTGTGGCCGGAGACCCACTATAAACCTTCAGCTCCAGTGGAGCACTGACTTTGAGATGGGGACCCAGGAACCACCTAGGGGGAGAAACCCTCTCATAGGGCTGGGATACAGAGCAGAGCCCAGCAGGTAGGTGTTCCACACGGGGTGCTGTGGCCACTAGAGGGAGGCAAGGTTCTGTGGGACACCAGGCTCCCCCTGAGCTAGGGGTGGGATGGGAGGAATTTCAAGGCTGTCCCCTCTATGGGCCTCCTACTCTGTTTCTACTCTGAGTTCTGGTCCTGGGCACCCTGCCATCCTGCCCAACTCCAGAACTAGAAGAGGATTTTAGTCCTGTATGGGCAGGACCCATTTCACTGCTCTTGTTCCTGTGTCCCTGACATACTCAGCCATTTTCAGTTCTTGCCCCTGCTCCTCCAAGCCTCTTAGTAGGGGCATCTCATCTTTCCCTTCTCTCTTGTCTCCTGGCGCCCCTTTCTGTTCCCCTTGGGGCACACTGTGTTCTGTGCCTCTCAGTTTTCTCTGGGGTTCCCAGTATCTATCTTCTCCAACTCCTGGACTGACCAAGACCATTTTGGTTGGAGCCACATTTCCTAACCTCTGTCCTTTCCTCCCTCCTTGCTAGGTGGGCTTCTCTGGCAGCCATCCCCCCCCCCCCCCCAAAGGTTCTGGGTTGGATTGGGTTACAGCTGGCTCTGTCTGGGCCTCCCGGGCCCCTCTCTCCACTTTCCCTTTGTGCTGTTGCCTGGAGACCAGTGGGTTGTGGGGGGCTGGGGTGAGGGGTGGTGGTGGTGGTGGTGGTGGTGGTGTGTGTGTGCGTGTGTGTGATGCACCCCAAAGCTGAACGGTGAGCCTGGTCTTAAGATAGGGGAAGAATTGGAGGGGGTAGGCCCTGGCTTCTCTGACTCTACCTGTCTTCTGTTCCTATGTAGGCCTACATTTTTCTTTTAGGCTCAGGTATGTCACCATCTTAGCCCAGCCCTTAGTGGTTAAAAAACTAGAGAGAGCAGCTCCGCCTAGAAGGGAGCTGGGAAGGGCCTGGGCCTGGGCCCAGTGGGAGACTTGAACTGAGAAGTGCAGAAAGAGAGGAAATGCAATGGGGAGCGAGTAGGAGGAGCCTTGGAACAAAGTTGGGGGGTGGGGAGAAGGAGCAGGGGCCATTCTAGGGCTTAGAGGAAGGGAGGGCAGGGATCACCGGGGAGAGGGGGACAGGGAGCTGGCCTGGTCTGTGGAAGGCCCTGAGGAATACAGAAGGTGAGCGTGCAGTAGAAAAGTGAGTGGCAAACCAAAAAGCTAAAGAGTGGTGATTCATCCCCAGGCCAAGGAAGCTTTGCCCAGGTTCCCCAGTGCTTTAGAATCTGTTTAAAGCTTCGGGTATTCCCAGAATTTGGCCGAGCCTGGCCCAAGGAAATATGAGGCTAATTCCACTGAGTTGCTACAGAGCCAGCCTCCATCCTTCCCAGAAGGCTAGTGGGATCCTGCCATTCAGGGCCTATCTTTGGCCTCTAGCTGGCTTGGCCCCATACATACCCTACTCCCACCCCAAAACTGGAGAGCTATTAAGGGCTCCCAATCCAGGCTCCAGCTCCAGCTCTTCCAGTTTCCCAGCCTGCCTCCCTCCCATTCTCTGGCCTTCCCAATCTCTGCTGCCAAAAATCACCCAGTGTCTTGGTGTCCTTTGTCCTGGGAGATGTTGCTGCTTGGTATGGGGCCAGGGAGACAGCCTAGAAGACATTGGTGGTGGACGGGCAGAAGTGTTGGCTTTAGGCTGGAGACTGGAAATGGCTGCCTGGAGAGCTGGGAGGGTTGAAGGAAGACCCTGTGGTCTGCGGGTGGGGTGGGGATTGTCTCCATAGTAGAATGATTGGGATTGGGGAACCAGGGCCCCTAGGGATTTCGCTCCACGGTGAGCCTAATCCCCACCTGACCCCTTCCCTGTGGCCAAGAGTACTGTCTGTGATGACTTCAGACAGGTTTGGGGAGGAAAATGTAGACACCACCAGACAGAAGGGCCTGAAGAAGATGGTGTCCCATTCCCATAAATTAATCCCTTACCTACACTGGGGCTTGCTCTCCCCCATTTCTATCATTTCCTTCTACTGCTTTCCCTTTCCATCTCCACTGTCTTCCTCATCTCTGGTCTTCCCTCCTCCATACTGCCACCAAAGGCCTTGTTTATCTTACATTTCCTTCTAATCTTCTTTACCCCCCCCCCCCCCCCATTCTATCCACCTTTGTCTTGCCAACTGAAACCCTCCTCAGCTCTCTTGGAAACCCCCCACCCCCAGAATCCAGCCATCCCAGTGTCTTACCCCCTCCTTTGCCACCCAGTACCCCAGTCCCTCTAGAATATGCATCCGGCCCCACCTCTTTCAAAACTTCCTAAGGTTCTTCACCTTTCCACTTCTCTCCATGCTGCCTTCTCTGAACTCGACTCTCTCCAGCTTTCCATCATCACCCCTAAATTCTTACATTTATTATATTCCTAATACGAATCACCTCCAAATTAGAATCACCTCCAAATCCAGAAAACCCATATTCCTATATGTCAATGTCTCCATCTTTTCAATTTATTCCCCTCCCCATGACCCCAAACTTCCATCCCATTCTCCCTCATAATCACCACCCCCACCTCTCCAGCTACATGTCTGCCAGAGACGCTGTCACCCCAAGATTTAGTCATCCCTCCTTGTCACATACCTCACTGCCCTCGGAGCCCCCATGTAACTCCATTTTCCCAACGTAACCCCATTAGACCAGTCTCTGCCACACACCCACAACCTCCCACTTCCCCTCTGCCACAGACCCCTTGGTCCCCAAACTTCTCCAGTCTCCCCTTATCGGCCCTGACAACCAACAGCCTCTCCCACCTAGTCGTCTGGTTCCCCACATTCAGCCTCAGCGAACCCCTCCCCGCGCCCCAGCCCCCTGGGCCGGCCTCGGCCAACTCGCACAGCGCCTCCCCCTCTCCGGATCCCCCTCTCTCCCCCCTCGCAGCTTGCCTCGCGCTCCCTCCCTCGCGTCTCCCTCCTGGCCCCTCTCTCCTCCGTTCCTCCGCGCTCCCTCCTTCTCCCTCTTCCTCCCTTCTCCCATCCCCCTCTCCCAAGCTCCCTCCCTTCGCCGTCCGCTTTCCTGTGCGAGTCGCCGGACGCGCCGCCCAGCCCGCCCGCAGCCCCGCGTCGGGCCGGGGCCTCGGGCCGGGACCCATTTAGGGGGGACCGCTGGCCTCGAGGAGGGGCTAGGAGGGGGCGAGGGGGACGAACGCCTGGGAAGGGGCGGGGGCCGCGGGCGGAGGCCGCCTAGGGGGCCGGGGATCGCGCGAGTGCGGGCTGCGCGGGGCGGGCGCGGGCGCGGGCGGCGGGCGGGAGGCGGCGGGTCAGAGCAGCTCGGAGCGCCGGCCGGGCCGCGGGGGCGAGCGGCGCGGCGGGGGCGGGCGGCGCGGCCCGGGCATTCCGGGCGGCCGGGGGGAGGTGGCGGGCCTGGGGAGGGGCTGAACGAGAGCGGGGATCGGGGTCTGCTCCGGGGGCAGGCGGGCGATCGGGGCCAGGTGGGTGAAAAGGGGGGATGGGGGCCGCCCTCCGGGGGGGTCGGGGCCGGCGCCGCCGCCGTCGCGGCGGCGACTGAAGCCGGGAAGAGGAGAGGGGGGCGGGGGAGCGGCCGCCGCCGCCCCCCGGAGGCGCCGGAGCCCCGGATCCCGTTCGGAGCCAGCCAGCCGTCCCGAGCTACGACCAGGTAAGATCTGCTGCCACCCGGGCCTCGGGCCCGCCCGGGTTCTGGCCCGCGGCTCCCCACCCCCACCCCTCCCAGTTTCCCCCTCCCGCCGCCGCCGCCGCCTCCATTTGTTATTTTCCCGATCCGGTACCCCCACTGCGGGCTCTGCCCGGCCTGAGGCCGGGGGACTCAGGGGGTGGGGCCGGCCCCCAAGGAGGGATGGGGGCCAGGGCACCCGGAGGATCGGGTGGATGGAGGGAGGTGGGAGGGTCTCAGGAGGAGGGCTGATGGGGCAGCGAGGGTAGCCAGGACCCCGGGACCAAAAGAGGAGCACCGAGGTGGAGGGTGGCTAGAGGAAAAAGGGGGATGCCGGCGAGGGGGCTTCGGGCGAAGGCAAAAAGGGACTGGAGATATGGCAGCGAGGTGGGGCATTAGGGCTCCAGGGAAAGGCCCAAAACCCGGGTTTCAGAACTCAGGGTTGGGGGTGCTAGGTGTAGAAGGGAAGTAGGAAATGGGGAAGGGGTGTGGTAGGTGGAAAGAGAAGGGTCGTAGCTGATGAAGGAGGAGAATGGAACCTGGGGAAACGGAGGCTCTGAAGGGACCAAGGAGAGGTCCACGTTTGAGAAGCAGAACCTGAGGTGTTACAGGGTTCAAGTGGGAAGTGGATGCCTTTGTGACTCTATTTTCTTTCCCCTACTTTAGGTAACCTCTGACCTTGTTTTTCCAGACCCCAGCATGGTTCCTTCTTGGAGAGGGACACACTGGTGCCCAGTGCTCTGGTCCCCCTAAAACTATGAGGAGGAAGATGGGAACACTGAAGGGAGAGTTAGGGAGAAAGGGTTTCTGAGAGGGTAGAAAAGGAGAGAATTGGATGGTCTTATAGGCACTCCAGGCAAGTTGTGACCTCCACCCTCAAGTCCCCAGAGCACCCACGGCCCCTCTAGCTGGGGTTTCTGAAGGGGGAGGTATCTTCATTTTTGTTTTGAGCTCAAAGATTTCTCTTTGTGCATGGGCTTATTTCTACTGGGGTAGATACTCTTCTTAAGCTCCCTTCCCTGAGGGTGCTCCTGGAGGGTAGGAGTTGCTTTGGCAACTGGAGGGGGAGTGGCTGGCAGATGGACTCCTGGGATAGACTCTTGAGGGGCAGGTTCTACCATTTTGTTGCCATAGCAACGATCCAGTGGGATGTCCTATAGGTGGGGGTTCAGAATCTTGATTGGACCTCAGCCTTTGGCTATGTCCTTGGTACTCTTAGCTGGGTTCTGGAAGGTGTTTCTGGTGCTGCTGGTGAATAGGAGGTTCCCAAGGGGGTCCTCCGCCTTCCGGCAAGCAGTTTGTTGGAACAGGTAGACATGTTATTTGCCGGTCATAGACGTCGCTCCAAGTTCCTCCCCTTAGGCATGGTGGGAAGCTGGAAAAGCTTCTGTTCAAGTTACACCAGGTTTTGGTAGTTCTTTCTGGCCTCTGCCTCCCTTATTATTAGGGACTTCTTGTATATAGTATACAGTTGTTTGTTTCTTTGCACTGATATTCTTCTGTTTTCTTAAACTTGAGTTTCCCTTCCCAAGTCTCCCTTTTTCTCTTTCCCAGACTATCACGACAGTGACCCCTTCCATCCACTAACCTTTGACCTTCTGCTTCTCTGACCTTGTGGGAGTGGCTGGGCTCTCCAAGCTCATCTCATGTGAGGGTGGCCCAGGCGAGAGGGCTGTGCAACAGCCTGGTGCAGTGGAAATACTCTGAACAGGAGCCAACATACCTGGGTCGGGTACTGGTCGTACCTCTAACTGTGGCCTTGGGCCAGTCACTTCTCTGAGCCTTGGCTTCATTGTAAGATGAAGGGGTTATAGATAAGATGATCTCTGAGGCCCCTCTGACCTCCCCCGGTTCTAAGAAGGCTTAGACTAATGCTTGCAGACTTATCTGCTGGTCTGGGCCGCATTGTTATCTAGGAGTCACTTTGGACTGGTTTGTTAGTCTGGCAGGTCTGGAATGATGATGGGGGCTGGGCCAGTGATCCTGAAATTCACCCTGCAAGCCTTTCCCAGAAAGCCTTATGCCTCGATTGTGTATTCCCTCTGACATCCTTCTTGTATTTCTCCCTTATTCTCCTATTCTTAGAGACTCTTTCCCTATTTCTCACTTTTGCATCTCCCCAATCTGGTCTTTATCCTTCTTCTTTTGCAGTAAGGCCATGAAAGGGAATGTGTGTAGTGTGTTGCAGAAACACAGTAGGTGCTTTATAAATATTAGTTATAGTGACTGGCTACTAGGGCTAGATGGAGTATGGTTCACCTTGTTGATGCTGAAGCATGCTCCGAGTTCAGAAGCATATATATGGCCCAACCCTAATTCCTCTCCCCTTGCCACTCCTTTCCCTCGAGATTACCTATGCTTTTATGACTGCTTTTCTCCTTCAAAGCTACTCACTGCTAATTTTATCAGATTTCAGCTGTTTAAAACAGTTGCAGTAGGGGGAGGGGCACACTGATTGCTGTGTTTTTCAGTTACATTCGTGCATTTCTCTGACCTTTTGGATCCCCTAGCTGTAATGGACTTGGTGAATGGGTTCTGGGATGGAAAGGAGAGATGGGCACCCTCCTCTAGAGGGGCTGGCAAAGACACACCAGCCACACATAGTAATCCTGGCTGTGCTTTTGTTAAGATTGTTTTCCTCTTTTGTTACAGCGGGTTTGTTCTTTGGATTTTTGGAGGTTAACAATATTTAAAACTGATCTCCACAACAATTCAAAAATGCGGTAGTAGTTGTAGTTGAAGAAAAGTGGCTGGTTTACCGGACAGAGCATTAGTTCTAAGTTCAGAAGACCTGAAGCTCTGTCCCAGCTCTTTTATGATTCTAAGTAAATTATTATTAAGTTTCCTGGAAAGGTTAGGTTCAACCCCCCTCTGCCCCCTACCCCCCCTTGCCAGTCTCAGTGTGAATAGTTAGGGTTCACTGGAGGTGAAGGAGAAGTAATTACTCTGTGTTCCTGGGGAAAAATATGCAGTATACTGTGATAATACCATTTACCTAGCCAGGCCTTGTAACTCAGAATAGCTGGGTAAGTTTACCCCATTCCCACCAAAGTCGGGCAACATTTTATCGAAAAGACCTACTGAAGTTAGTCAATAGGCCAGGAACAAGAACGGAACAGAGCACGCATATATACGCGACATCAGTGGGAGATACAGAAAGGAAGAAAACAGTGAGAAGATACCATTTTTGCTCTCAAAAGATCTTATGGTCCAGTAATATGGAGACCTGACCCTTAGCAAGAAATACCAACAAGTACAAAGGAAAATAGCTGACTATAGATATAGGTACAGAGATAGATAGGCTGTGAGGAGGTATGTGTCCCTGTCTAAACCAAGTGAGAATACAGGTTTACCAGTCTGTAAATTTGTATTAAGTGCTCACTGATTTTCACTGCTTTGGTTGGTAAAATGAAAGTCCTGACTTTCTAGCCTTGGGGAACCCAGGCATTAGAAGTGGGTGGGGGAAGGTCTCCATGAGACTCTCAGAAATAAGTTCTGCACTTTGGGGGTACCTAGGTTTGGGCTTGGGATTGGTAGGACTGTGTGCATTTGTGTTATAGAATGGGGCATTCTTCTCCCACCTACTCTGATGTGAAAAGATTCTTTTCATATCTCTGGGACTGATCTAGGCCTTCTGAGAACTCACCCCACCAACTTCTGACGAGAGTATAGCAAAGTCTAAAAGAAATAGTATGGGCTTTGAAGTCAGGGAGATGTAGGCCTGATTCCGGTGCTGTCACTGGTTTCTGTGTATTCATCACACGAAGTTGGGCAAGTCACAGTCTCAATCTTTGAGCCTCAGTTTCCTCCTCTGTATAATGGAAATAAGAATACCTACTTTGCAGGGTTAGGTTGTAAATATTAAATGAAACTCTGTGTAAGGGCATGACATAAAGACAGCACTCAATAAATTCATACCTCAGCTACATTTCTTTATGCTCCTTGGGAAGGCTCTGTGGAACTCGTGTACCCACAGATACTTTCCAGGTATCAGGAAGGGTAGAATAATGTGAGTGCATGGGTAGGGTACATCTGAGTTTTCTGCCTTCTCCAGAGTTGAAAGAGATGATGTGAGCAGAGTCTCTTTCATGTGTAGATAGCTGAGGTAGCCCGTGGGGCGAGCCAGCAGTGTCTTATGGGGGTTGTACCTCTTAGCCCAAAGGCCTAGGGTTGGGCCACTTACTCAAGCCCCTTGCTAAGCACAACAGTATCGCCTTCAGACTCTGTTCCCCAATTTGGAGACTCTGATGGTTTTTTCTAACAGGCTTCACTGAAAACAAATCCTGCAAGTTCCAGGGGCCTACACTGGAAACTTGGGAGATCCTGCTTCCCGCTTCCCAGGCCACAGCTGTGGGGAACTTGGGGTGAAGCAGAGAAGTTTCTGTATTCAGCTGCCCAGGCAGAGGAGAATGGGGTCTCCACAGCCTGAAGAATGAAGACACGACAGAATAAAGACTCAGTGAGTAATAGCTAAAATAAGAGCCACAAAGGGGCAGATGAGGGGCAGAGAAACCGGGGTGGGGTGGGGAGCAGTGAGGGCCTGGAGAGAAAGAATAGAAATAAGGCACGCCATGAAGTTAGGTGCTAGGTAAAAACAAAACAAAACAAACAAAAAAAACAAACCAAAAACCTACATTGTCTGCTTCCTTCCTTTTCCCTCAGATGTCAATGAGGAGTGGACGGAAGAAAGAGGCCCCTGGGCCCCGGGAAGAGCTGAGATCGAGGGGCCGGGCCTCCCCTGGAGGGGTCAGCACGTCCAGCAGTGATGGCAAAGCCGAAAAGTCTAGGCAGACAGCCAAGGTATTCTGTCCTCAGGTCCTCCCACAGGATGCCCAGGCACTGGGGCTGACGGTGTATGTGTGTGTGTTGTGGGGGAACTTCCTGTCTGGCAGAGAGTAACTGTGGAGGCTCGGGAGGTAGGAGAAAGGAATTTTCTTTCTCTCTAACAGAAGGCCCGCGTAGAGGAAGCCTCCACCCCAAAGGTCAGCAAGCAGGGCCGGAGTGAGGAGATCTCAGAAAGTGAAAGTGAGGAGACCAATGCACCAAAAAAGACCAAAACCGAGGTGGGTGACCCTTGCAGCCATCCTCACCCATTTTCTGACCACGCTTTCCCAAAAACTTCCCTTCACGATTGCTACTTTAATCTCGCCTGGGACATGAGAGAAAAGTCATATCCTAGGGCTTATTAAAGGAGTCCTGTCTATAGTGTGTCAGATGGATTTTTAGGGCTTTAGCCAGACCACTAGATGACCAGGCAGGGCCAAAGGGCCTGGAAGAGTGTGAGGGATTCTAGCCTCTCCTTTTCCAGGTCCTGCTTTTCATGAGGGGGCTGGAGAGGAGGTTAAAGGTGAGAGGTCTTAGTGGAAGGAATAAATCATAAGGAAAACACGTAAGGAGTGGTCTTCTTAAAAAGCACGGGTTTCTGGCATGTGTAGTTAAGGGGGTGAAGGAGATGAGAGGAGGGCGGATATGAGCTGGTGGAAGACGAGGATTTGGGTGTAGCTGTGGACAGCGAGATGGTGCTTGAGATGGACACTTGAGGAAAGAATGGAGTTTTACAAGGAGGGGAACAAGAGTGGCTGCTAGGGTGCAGCTGAGAATGTGGGGAGAGTGGAGGAATCCCCACGTGGCAGGGAGGGGGGCTGGAGCCAGAGTTCATCACGTCGTACAGTGGTGTGCTGGGAGGGGGATGTGATTTTGTGCAAGGGAGGCCCCAAATCTCGGAGAAGCGAGGGAAAAGAAAAGGGAAAAAAAATGGTCCTCCTTTTTCTACAGCAGGAGCTCCCTCGGCCACAGTCTCCCTCAGATCTGGATAGTTTAGATGGGCGAAGCCTCAATGATGATGGCAGCAGTGACCCTAGGGATATTGACCAGGATAACCGAAGCACGTCCCCCAGCATCTACAGCCCTGGAAGCGTGGAGAATGACTCCGACTCATCTTCTGGCCTGTCCCAGGGCCCAGCCCGCCCCTACCACCCCCCTCCACTCTTTCCTCCCTCTCCTCCACCGCCAGACAGCACCCCCCGACAGCCAGAGCCTGGCTTCGAACCCCATCCTTCTGTGACACCCTCTGGATATCATGCTCCCATGGAGCCCCCTCCATCTCGAATGTTCCAGGCTCCTCCCGGGGCCCCTCCCCCTCACCCACAGCTCTACCCCGGGGGCACTGGCGGAGGAGTTTTGTCTGGACCCCCGATGGGTCCCAAGGGAGGAGGGGCTGCCTCTTCAGTGGGGGCTCCTAGTGGGGGTAAACAGCACCCTCCACCCACCACCCCCATTTCAATATCAAGCTCTGGGGCTGGTGGTGCTCCCCCAACAAAGCCACCTAACACTCCAGTGGGTGGTGGAAGCCTACCCTCTGCTCCACCACCAGCCACCTTCCCCCATGTGACACCAAACTTGCCTCCCCCACCTGCTCTGAGACCCCTTAACAATGCATCAGCCTCTCCTCCTGGCCTGGGGGCCCAGCCACTACCTGGGCATCTGCCCTCTCCCCATGCCATGGGGCAGGGTATGGGTGGACTTCCTCCTGGCCCAGAGAAGGGCCCCACTCTTGCTCCCTCACCCCATCCTCTGCCCCCTGCTTCCTCCTCTTCTGCCCCAGCCCCGCCAATGAGGTATCCATACTCGTCTGCAGGTAGCAGCTCTGCAGCAGCCTCCTCTTCCAGTTCTTCCTCTTCCTCTGCCTCCCAGTACCCAGCTTCCCAGGCATTGCCCAGTTATCCTCACTCCTTCCCTCCCCCAACAAGCCTGTCTGTCTCCAATCAGCCACCCAAATACACTCAGCCCTCCCTTCCATCCCAGGCTGTATGGAGCCAGGGTCCCCCCCCACCTCCTCCCTATGGCCGTCTCTTAGCCAACAGCAATGCCCACCCAGGCCCCTTCCCTCCTTCCACTGGAGGCCAGTCCACAGGCCACCCACCAGCCCCAACACATCACCATCACCACCAGCAGCAGCAGCAACAGCAGCAACAGCAGCAGCAACAGCAACATCATGGGAGCTCTGGGCCCCCTCCACCTGGAGCATATCCCCACTCCCTGGAGAGCAGTAGCTCCCACCATTCCCACCCTTATGCCATGTCGCCCTCCCTGGGGTCTCTGAGGCCCTACCCACCAGGGCCAGCACACCTGCCCCCACCTCACAGCCAGGTGTCCTACAGCCAAGCGGGCCCCAATGGCCCCCCACCCTCTTCCTCCTCTTCCAACTCCTCTTCTTCCTCTCAAGGATCCTACCCATGTTCACACCCCTCCCCTTCCCAGGGCCCCCAAGGAGCGCCCTACCCCTTCCCACCGGTGCCTCCGGTCACCACCTCTTCGGCTACGCTTTCCACTGTCATTGCCACAGTGGCTTCCTCGCCAGCGGGCTATAAAACAGCTTCCCCACCTGGGCCCCCGCCGTATGGAAAGAGAGCCCCGTCCCCAGGGGCCTACAAGACAGCCACCCCACCGGGATACAAGCCGGGGTCGCCTCCCTCCTTCCGAACAGGGACCCCACCCGGCTACCGAGGCGCCTCGCCGCCCGCGGGCCCAGGGACCTTCAAGCCAGGCTCGCCCACTGTGGGGCCAGGGCCTCTGCCACCTGCCGGGCCCTCAGGCCTGTCCTCCCTGCCACCACCACCTGCGGCCCCTGCCTCGGGGCCGCCCCTGAACGCCACGCAGATCAAGCAAGAGCCGGCTGAAGAGTATGAGACACCCGAGAGCCCGGCGCCCCCCGCCCGCAGCCCCTCGCCCCCTCCCAAGGTGGTAGACGTGCCCAGCCATGCCAGCCAGTCAGCCAGGTGAGCCGCCAGGGCGGGGTGCGGTTGGGCCTGGAACGGGGAACGGCGAAGGGGCAGTGGAGAGACCGGCAGAGGCGACAAGAGGGGAACCTTGCGTTCGTGTGGTGCCTTTTAGAGTACTCGGGGGCCTCGCCTCCCTCACCGCCTGCGCGGGCTGGTTTGGGGGCAGGGTCACCGCGGGGTCGCTCGGGCAGCTCGCAGGGGCTAAGCGCGCGCTGCCCTCGCGCCCGCCAGGTTCAACAAACACCTGGACCGCGGCTTTAACTCGTGCGCGCGCAGCGACCTGTACTTCGTGCCGCTGGAGGGCTCCAAGCTGGCCAAGAAGCGGGCCGACCTGGTTGAGAAGGTGCGGCGCGAGGCCGAGCAGCGCGCGCGCGAAGAAAAGGAGCGCGAGCGCGAGCGGGAACGCGAGAAGGAGCGGGAACGCGAGAAGGAGCGCGAGCTGGAACGCAGCGTGGTGCGTCACCACATGCGCCGTCCGCCTTCTGGCCTTCCTCTGCGCCGCGCGGGGGGGTGGGGGGTGGCGGGGAGGTCATTGCGCCCCCTGTCCGACAGGAGGAAGCACGGCAGCCCAGGAAATAGAGACCCAGGGATTCCAGCGGGAGGAATCCTTCCTTGCATCCTCCCTTGGGTGGGGGAGGCAAATTCAGATCAGAGTACCTGTGGATGGTAGGGAGAGCCAATATCCAGGAGAAGGTTTAGGGAAATTCCTACTAGGCTGAGTTCCAGTAAGGTGACTCATTTTGGCCTTCAGCTGCCGAGACAATTGAGCAGCTCCGGATCAGCCACATTTTACCAGACCTGCCCTTTTGACTCTGCTTCTCCCTGTATCCCACAGAAGTTGGCTCAGGAGGGCCGGGCTCCAGTGGAGTGCCCATCTCTCGGCCCAGTGCCCCATCGCCCTCCATTTGAGCCGGGCAGTGCTGTGGCTACAGTGCCCCCCTACCTGGGTCCTGACACTCCAGCCCTGCGCACGCTCAGTGAATACGCCCGGCCCCACGTCATGTCTCCCGGCAATCGCAACCATCCATTCTACGTGCCCTTAGGAGCAGTGGACCCGGGGCTCCTGGGTTACAATGTCCCGGCCTTGTACAGCAGTGACCCAGCAGCCCGGGAGAGGGAGCGGGAAGCCCGTGAACGAGACCTCCGTGACCGCCTCAAGCCTGGCTTTGAGGTGAAGCCCAGTGAGCTGGAACCCCTACATGGGGTCCCTGGGCCGGGCCTGGATCCCTTCCCCCGACATGGGGGCCTGGCTCTGCAGCCTGGCCCACCCGGCCTGCACCCTTTCCCCTTTCATCCGAGCCTGGGGCCCCTGGAGAGAGAACGTCTAGCGCTGGCAGCTGGTCCAGCCCTGCGGCCTGACATGTCCTACGCCGAGCGTCTGGCAGCCGAGAGGCAGCATGCAGAAAGGGTGGCAGCTCTGGGCAATGACCCGCTGGCCCGGCTGCAGATGCTCAATGTGACCCCCCATCACCACCAGCACTCCCACATCCACTCCCACCTGCACCTCCACCAGCAGGACGCCATCCATGCAGGTGAGACTCCTACTTCTTTGTCTTCATTGCGTTCTTGTCCCCTGGCAAGTAATTGGGTCTTCTGTTCCTCAGGCCAAGACTTCTCTCCTCTAGTCTGGCATGAGCCTCTCTCCCGGGATTGCTCCCCTGATCTTGGCCTCCCTGTCATCCCCCATCTCTTCATGCCCCAGAGACTGTAATAACCCACACCCCGCCCCTCTTCACAGTCTAGCATCCCACCCACGATAGAGGAAACCTTTGAGGGAACACCATCTTTCTACCCTCAGAACAGCCCCCCACCCCATACCTGGGTCCTTGTTCCTTTGAATTCAACTCTGTTATCATTTCTTGCCATCTTCTCTCCTCCCAGGTGGAGGTCTTTCATGTTTTTCCCCATCTCCAGGCCTCCTACCTTCCAGAAACAGCTCTATAGCTTTGACTGGGGTTATCATAGGTGCTAATGAGCTTTATTTACTATCCTTTTGCTGTATTTCCTTTTGTCCAGTACTTTGCCGGATTTAGCCTCACAGTCATAGTCCTTCCTGGCTCCCTTGTGCTTTCTCTCTCTTAGCCGCGTCTCTCTTCCTGTCTTACTTCCCAAACTTCTATCCCTTCCTATCTCCTCTAAGCAGTCCATGTCTCTCCTTTTCCTCAGACCCCTCTGACAACTGCTGTCTCCTATTCTCTGCCATCCACATGTCCCTACTCCAGTAAGGTCTTGTCCTGACCACCCACCAGGCCCTTAGTTCTTCCATTGTGTCTCTTTGTTCCTCACTAGGTCTTCCTGTGTTGATTGTCCATCTCTTCCCAGGCTTGGATCCCTTCACCCAAATGCATGGTTTTCCCCAAACCTGCCTTCTGGTGACACCTTCCTCTTCTCTACCCTCTAGCCTCTGCCTCGGTGCACCCTCTCATTGACCCCCTGGCCTCAGGGTCTCACCTTACCCGGATCCCCTACCCAGCTGGGACCCTCCCCAACCCCCTTCTTCCTCACCCTCTGCACGAGAACGAAGTTCTTCGTCACCAGCTCTTTGGTAAGGATGGAAGTTGGGGGTGGGGAAGGTCGAACGAGAGAAGGGCAGAAAGGAGGAATCTGGGTGGTAGGATTAGCCTGTTTGGGCTTGGGGAGGGATGAGGAGGTAACCAGAGGAGCTGAGAACAGGAGAAGGAGGGCTGAGGCCCTGCCCAAGAGAGGTACAGGTTTTAGTGCCAGGCGGAAGTTTGGATCTTCTCCAGGACTGGCTTTTGCCTGTTTTAGCCTCAGTTTCCTCTGTCTGTAAGGTGGCCAGCTCTGTCCTGGCCCAGAGTAAGTATTCAGGACTCCAGCAGTAATGGGCCCCCCCCCCCCCGCCCTTCCTGCCCACAGCTGCTCCGTACCGGGACCTGCCAGCCTCCCTCTCTGCCCCGATGTCGGCAGCTCACCAGCTGCAGGCCATGCACGCGCAGTCGGCTGAGCTGCAGCGCCTGGCGCTGGAGCAGCAGCAGTGGCTGCACGCCCATCACCCGCTGCACAGTGTGCCGCTACCTGCCCAGGAGGACTACTACAGGTACCCTGGGACACCCCTGGGCCAGGGGTGAGGGGGTGTGACCTTAGCCAGCCGGGGATGGGGTGTGGGCAGCGCACTGCTGGCCTTTGGCCTCTGGGGGAGGGAGCCCCTCCTCCACAGTCCTCTGTGAGAGGGGCCAGGTCGGGGTTGACCTCGGTGTCTCATGCCTCTGCTCTGCATCCCCTCTCCACCCAGTCACCTGAAGAAGGAAAGCGACAAGCCACTGTAGAACCTGCAATCAAGAGAGCACCCATGGCCCCTGCATTTGGACCTCGGAGGCCTCCCTCCCAGCCTGCCACCCACGGCTGAGGAGGGGTGCTGCTCATTTGCAGGGTTTCAGCAGCTGGGCAGAGGGAGGGAGGAAGGGACAGATGGAAGGCCAAGGCTCCTGTGGTATGCAGAGGTGGGGAGGTGGCCAGGGGTGGGGGTGGGGGGTGGGGGCAGAAAGCGCACAGTATCTTGGACCAGGTCCCTCTTTCTTGTCCCCCTGCTTTCTTCCTCCCCCATGCCCAACCCCCGGTGGCCACTGCCCCTCCCACCCCGTTGGTGTGATTATTTCATCTGTTAGATGTGGCTGTTTTGCGTAGCATCGTGTGCTGCCCCCGCCCCTCCCCAGTCCCCGTGCGCGCGTCCCTTCTGCGATGTATGCCCCTTGCCCTTCCCCGACATTAATAATTTATATATATAAATATCTATATGACGCTCTTTAAAAAACATCCCAACCAAAACCAAACAAAAACATCCTCACGACTCCCCAGGAAGATGGCTGTGACTGGTTCTTTGCGGGCTGTGGGGGCGGAGTTGGGGCGGTGGTCATAGGGGACTACGCAGCGGTGCCTGGAGAGAAGGCTGTGGAACCGGACACAAGTGGGTGTAGCGACCCTGGACAGTTGGAGAGGAGATCTCGGAAGAGCCAAGGGCCTTGGAGCCCTAGCTCCGCTGGAGGGGTACTATGGAGCTAGCCAGTCCCCTCTTGAGTCGCAAGGCTGGGAAGTCCAGATGCTGGAGGCCAAGGACAGGCCCGCCTCTGACAGGGTCAGGCCTAGGAAGCCACTCAGACTTTGGAGGCGTTTCTGCCACTGGCCCCACAGCTAGGAGCCACCGGAGTCCAGAATCCTTTCCGTCGAATAGATTGAAAAAAGGGTTACGAAGCGGAGGTGCAGGGGCGGAATTCCACTAGGTTAAAGCGATTCGAAGTCTGGATTCTTAAGTACTCCTTGGTTTGAGGAGGAAGTGGGTGACCATTTCAAACGTGTGGAACAGAAGAGAAATTGGAGGGCGTTACTTTGGAGCGCACACCCCTGCACAAGGCCATTTTAGGCAAGCACGGGAGCCGCCTCAGCGCTCAGCGTTTATTGCAGCGAATCACTTCGTTCTCAAAAACTGCAGGGGGTGTGACCAGCTTTCCCAGCCAATCAGCTTTGGGTTCATTTGCATAGGTCCGAGTCAAATGTTCACAAACTCTAGAAACGGATGATATAAACAAGTTTCTTTTTCCCCTATCTTTCCTTCTGAAAGTTATAGTGTCCCTCGTTGATTATACAGCAATCAGAATTAGAAAACGCGACACTGAGCTCACCCTCACCAATAGTGGCGTTCATGGATATCCCATGTTCTCTCCAGGCCACTTCCTGTAGTGTTACAGCTCTTTTAGAATTTGTCTAGCAGGTTTTCCGGTTTTTACCGGAAGACCCCCTCCACAATACGTTTTTAACAATAGAGCTACTTCGGTTCTAGGAGTGGTTTTCGTTTTTAGATTTTTTTCTTTTACCACCACCCCCCCCCCCCCCCCAACAGCATCGAGTCCAGTTGGGTCATCTCTCGTTTTAAGGCATTTTGGCGTTTAGTATTTCGCTGCACCGCGAGGCTTCCGGCTGCCGCTGATGCTGCTTCCCTTCCACCCCCGTCAGTTTCGAGAGTCGCTCTAGCAGGCTGATCGTTTTTTCCGTGCATTTCCTTGGTTCGGCTGCACGTGCAGCTTTTGTTACCCTATGGCGTCCGCCTCGGCCCAACCTGCGGCCCTGAGTGCCGAGCAAGCCAAGGGTGAGAAGCATTGTAGCCACCGGGTGGGCTTCCTGTTGGAGAAGGGCGCGGGCGGAGGGTACGGAGCGAGAGGTGTAGTTGTGCCGCCGGGAAATGGGGGCACAGGATACCATCTCTCTCTCTCCCCCAAAAGGGGTCCTTGCCCCTAGAGCGAGGGAATCTAGGCCGAGTTTATCGGGTTACTATGGCTTCAGCCCACTAATTCCCTGCCCTCTTCCCTGCGCTTTCGGTTGGGCCCGCCGGCCATGCTCTGACGCCTACCCGGGGATGCATCTGCCGCACAGTGGTCCTGGCCGAGGTCATCCAGGCGTTCTCGGCCCCGGAGAACGCCGTGCGCATGGACGAGGCTCGGGACAACGCGTGCAACGACATGGGCAAAATGCTGCAATTCGTGCTGCCCGTGGCCACGCAGATTCAGCAGGAGGTTATCAAGGCCTATGGCTTCAGCTGCGACGGGGAAGGTGGGTCGGATGAGGGTCGGGGTGAGTGGGTCCGGGAGAGGGCGCTCGATCCATCGGGTCCCTGAGCCGTCCTCCCTCATCTTGCCACACGGAGGCAGCCACAATCTGACGAACAGAATTGGCGGGCAGAGCCAAGGGTCTCCTGTGAACTTGTGCCAGGCGAAGTCTTAAATGCTGTTTGCAGTTACCCGTAATTATACTGTTACCCCATTTTAAGATGAGGAAACAGACTCTAGCAGTAAACTAAGTGCCTGAGGTCACAGCAGAGCTGGACTGGAACCCCCTTCCGATAGCTCTAGTTGGATGTCTGCGTGACAGTGCACTTGTGCAGCCCCTCCAACGTGTTTTAGCTAGTCTCTTTTGGAGGGTTGGCTGGTTAATTTCCTTGATGAGATCATGGTGTTCCCCAAAGGTGCTTATTGATTCAGCCCAGTTGGCCCATGGCCCTCGGCCCTCCTGTGTCCAGGTTATAGACTTGAGATCTTGTGGATGTTCATGCTTCAGGTTCTTGGGACTAAATTGCTGAAATGTTTCACCTGATCATGAGACACACACTGCTTTGGGATATTTCATTCAGTGCATCCCATCCAGTTGTGATGGGTATAGACCTGGAAATGGTTCACCCAAACGACACAGGGCAGAGGACTGCTTGTGTCTTATTTTGTAGACAGCTCCCTGACTAGAGGGGGAGCAACCAGTGACTCAGGCTCAAGCTGCCCCCTCCTGATGTCTGGGGCACACTTGTCCCCTGGGGGTGTGGGTTGACGCTCCACTTCCCCTTGCAGGTGTCCTTAAGTTTGCCCGCTTGGTCAAGTCTTATGAAGCCCAGGATCCCGAGATTGCCAGCTTGTCGGGCAAGCTGAAGGCGTTGTTCCTGCCACCCATGACATTGCCGCCCCACGGGCCTGCTCCCGGTGGCAGCGTGGCTGCCTCCTGAGGGTCGGCCCTCCCCTGGGACACTGCCCAGGAAGGGAAGACCTCGATGTTCCAGAGGATAATAAACATGCCTGTGACTTAGCCTCAGTGTCAGTCTTTTGTGACCCTGACAACCTCCACCGCTTGGCCCCAGGTTCCCTCTGCCATTTCAGGCTGCTTCAACTCCCTGTCCAGATCCTTCCTAGGTTCCTGCTGGGCCCAACTCTGCCTGCTCCAGGGCTCGGTGGGAGGAAGGACTTGCCCCTTAACACTCTGGATGGGTGGGTGGGCGGGCCTGCACAGGTGACACCTCTTCTTCCTGGGTTTTTCCTGAGGCCCCCTGGCTTGTGTGTGTGCTGGGAGGCTCCCCTATTGGTTGGTGTTCCCTTGGCCAGGGTTACTTCCTGGTCTTTGCCTCCACCCGCCCTCCCTCCAGCTGCTCTGTCGGCTTGAGCTCCAGGTGGAGCTCCAAGTGGCTCCTCCCCTCCCAAAGGAAGGAGGCCAGGACGACGGCCCTGGACTACCCAGCGGGGCTGGAGGTAGAGTCCGGCCTCTGTGGGCAGTCTGAGGCCAGCCCCGCCCACCTGTCCCTTTTTCAGGGATCACTAGTCAGGGGGCTCGTCGTTGTCGCTGTGGTGCCATTGGCCTGGAGGGCTGCATCAAGGAGGAAGTAGCTGAGTTCCCAGTGTTCTTCCTCACCTGTTTGGGCTACTGTGCACAGCTGCGCCCAGGCTCGGCCCCACCCCTTGTGGCCCTCTGCCTGTGACTCCCCCATCCCTCTGGGGAGATGCTGTCCGGTGGGTAAGTCCCCGGCTCCACCTGGCTGCCACGGCCTCCTCTTAGTTTGGGAGAGAGGGGCAGGGAGGGTTCTTGCTCATTCCTGGCAGGTGTGTGACCATAAGGGCGATCTACTTCCTGTCCCTCCCTCAAGATTTGAGGAACTCTAGGCTCATTCATGCCCCTCTGCCCCCTCCTCCTTTTCTCTGTCTAGCTCGTTTCCCCCGACCAGATGTGTATTTATTCTCTCCATTGCATGTTTCCCTTCACTCTCTGGCCTCCTGCTTCTGCTGTCCGCTTACCAGAAACCCTGGGTCGCCCACATCATCTGAAACATAATGTGTCTGGGAGGCAGACCTGAGAAAGCTCCCCCTTCTTCCCATGTAACTTCCCAACGTCTGGTGTTCATTCTACTTTCCTTCGGTGCCCCTCTGCCTCCCCCTCCCATGCATCTTTCATTCAACAGATGCATGCGGGGCACCTGTGCCAGGTACCTTTTACAGTGCTGGCAATAATGGAGTGAAGAAGATGGGGTCCTTGCCCTCACGGAGCTTCATTCCAGTGGGAGGCAGCAGACTACACAAAGAACCCAGTAAATAGGACAGTTTTAGATTCTCAGGAGTGTTCTGCAGAAACGTGAAAACAGCTACGTGTGCTAGCAAGTGACTGGGGGTGCCAGTGGCGTCACTAACTGGAGGGATCCAGGAGGGCTTTCCTGAAGAGGTGACATGTGCCCTGAGAGCTGGATGTGAGGAAGAGCCAGTCATGTGGTGACCAAGAGTCCAGCACCCCTGAGCAGAGGCCCTCCTGTGGGGACAAAGGAAACAGGAAACAGGGTGCCCCAAGCAGAGTAAAGCAGTGGGGAGGGAGGCGTGGACCCATAACTTCACATGCGGTCAGGATGGTGTGTCCGTGTGTGGGTATTTGCACTGGGCCGGGTATGTGTGTAGATGGCCGAGGATGGCGAGGTGTGTGTGTGGGACTGTTTGTGTTTGTGTATGTGTGTCCTGTGTGTGTGACAAGCCGGGTGTGTGTGTGTGTAAAAACAGGAGCTGAACTTGGGATCAGGCATGTACGTGGCTGTCGATGAGCTTGTTTACTGGACACAAACTCTGCATGAGGTGGCGTGCTAGCCTTTGAACATTCGAAGGTTGGCAAGATTGGCTGTGGACCCCACTGTGGCAGGGCCGACTCCGCAGACGCTCTTGCTGCCCCTGGCTCCAGGAAGGAGTTCATGTTCTTTTGATGGGGCTCAAAGTCCAGGACTCAAGGGATGGTCGGTATTAGGTCATACGGTAAACAGACCAAGCTTCCCAGGTACCAGAAAGAAGGGGGAGGCGGGGAGAGCCCCTTTTGGGCGGGGGAGAATCGATGTTTGATATTTCGAAAAGTGATAAAGTAGTCATCGTAGGAAAAATACTTCAGTTCAGCTTTAACACTTTGTTACTATTTTTCCTTAGTGTTTATTGAGGTCTCATACAGAATGCACATGAATGTGAAGCGTACGGCCTGATGAATGTCACATTTACATACACCTGTGTATATACCACCCAGATTAAGACGTAGAGCATTCCCAGCACCCCAGTTGTTCCCCAGAGATTGCCGTCTCCCAGTCAATGTATTCATTTTTATAAAGGTAATACATACCCACATGCTACAACATTCAAAACGGTATAAGGGAAAGAAGACATCCAGATGGCCAACAGACACATGAAAAGATGCTCAACATCACTGATCGTCAGGGAAATGCAAATCAAAACCACAATGAGATACCACGTTACATTTGTCAGAATGGCTAGAGTCAGAAAGACCAGAGATAACAAGTGTCGATGAGGATGTGGAGAAAAGGGAGCCCTCGCGCACCGTTGGTGGGGATGAAAATTGGTGCAATCACTGTGGAAATCGGTATGGAGTTTGCTCAAATAATTAGAAGTAGAAACACCATTTGATCTAATGACCTCCCTTCTGAGTATTTACCCAAAGAAAATGAAAACGCTAACTCAAAAAGATATCTGCACCCCTATATTCATTGCGGCATTGTTTACAGTAGCCAAGGAATGGAGGCAACCCAAATGTTCATAGACAGATGAATGGATAAAGAAGATGTGGTATATATGTATAATGGAATGTTACTCTGCCATAAAAAAAAATCTTGCCATTTGTGACAACATGGATGGATCTAGAGGGTATTGTACTAAGTGAAAGAAGAGAAAGACAAAGACTGTACGATTTCACTTATATGTGAAACCTACAAAACAAAACAGGGGCGCCTGCTGTCACAATTGGAAGAATATGTGACTCTGATCTCAGGGTCGTGAGTTTGAGCCCCACACTGGGTGTAGACATTACTTTAAAAAAAATCTTAAGGGGCGCCTGGGTGGCTCAGTCAGTTGAGCACCTGACTTCAGCTCAGGTCATGATCTCACAGCTCGTGAATTCGAGCCCCCCGTCTGGCTCTGTGCTGACAGCTCGGAGCCTGGAGCCCGCTTCGGATTCTGTGCCTCCCTCTCTCTCTGCCCCAACCCACTCGCATTCTGTCTCTGTTTCTCTCAAAAATAAATAAACATGTAAAAACATTTTTTAAAAATCTTAAAGAAAAAAAAAAAAAAACAACCAACAACAAACACCCAACTAGCAGAAACAGACCTATGAACACAGAGAGTAAAATGATGGTTGTCAGAGGGGAGGCGGGTGGGAGGGGGCAAAATGGATGAAGCAGAGTGGGAGGTGGAGGCTTCTAGTTACGGATAGAATAAATCATGGGGATGAAAGGTACAGCATAGGGAATACAGTCAGTTGTGTTGTAATAGTGTTGTGTGGTGACAGATGGCGGCTATGCTTGTGAGCGGAGCATAATATATAGAGATGTCGAATCACTATGTTGTACACCAGAAACTAATGGAACATTGTGTGTCAATTACCCTTCCGTTAAAAAAACAGGTACAAGGGAGAGGTGAATGTCCCTCCCAGCCCTCTCCTCGGGCCACCTAGTTTCTTTCCCTAAGGGAAGCCACCAGTACGAGAGCTTTCTGTGTGCCCTTTGTTAGATTGCTTTCCTCGTTTTGGTTTGGCGTGTTGTGTTTGTCTGTGGGATTACACACAGGGAGCATTGTGAACTTCTAGTGTGTAGGGCTTCTTGAGGTCATCCAGCCCTGAGAATATCAGTCGATGGCAGGGACCTCAGTTCCCAGGAGACAGGCCCCTGGTCAGAGTCCTGAGCTCTGGCTAATTCAGAGCCGTCCCCTTGACAAGAACCTATGGCCCAGGTATAGGGTGGAAGGACCCCCAGGGGGCGTGGAAGCTCTACCCCCACCTGCTTTCCCAGCTCTGCTTCCCCTTGCATTCTGTTCCTTGGCTCCACTGGCTGGTTAGGGCACAGAGGGACAAAGACTAGGACAAGAAGTAGAAAAGGTGTATGTTTGACAGCTGCTATTTTGTCCATCCCAGTGCCCCAGTGGTACCTCTTCAGATGTGTAGGTCAGAGGAGGCGAGGGCACCTCTCTCTTTGTAAGCATCTGCTTGGCCGTGGCTGTTAGGAAGTGTCCCCTTCCCTGCAACCCCCAGTGGACGGGACGTCCCGACCTCTGTTCTTTGAAGCCCTAACGCCTGGCATACAGGAGCTGAAATCACTGACCTTGGAACCCCTGTGGGGTTCATGCCGGCACCGCCACTTAACTGACTGCCTAACCTCAGGCAAGTTCCCTACCTTCCCTGAGCCTCAGGTTCCTTGTCTGTAAAATGGGGATAAAGACAGCACCTGCTTCATTAGGGCTCTGATGAGGGATAAATCAGATAAGGCACATAAATGACATGAGAGCACAGTGCCTAGCATACAGGGAGACTCCGTGAAATGAGAGTTGTGGCTGTCACCGTTATTGTTTTTAGTGTTTATTTATTTATTTATTTGAGAGAGAGAGAGAGAGCACGCAAGCAAGTGAGTGGGGGGTGGCAGGGCAGAGAGAGAGGGAGACTGAGAATCCCAGGCGGGCTGTGCGCTGTCAGTGCAGAGCCCGATGTGGGGCTCCAAATCCACGAACCGTGAGATCATGACCTGAGCCGAAATCAAGAGTTGGACGCTTAACCAGCTGAACCACCCAGGCGCCCTTCAGTGTCACCATTATTATTAGCTTGGACCAGGGAAGGCTGTGCGGATGCAGCTGGTGGAGGAGGAAGGGTTGGCATGTGACTGCGAGTGGGCTCACGTTTACGAAGACCAGTCTTCGCCTGTAGGCTGCAAGGCACATTTGCGTCCTTCTTTCTTGTGTCGTCACCCTTGCGGAGTGCCATGCTCCTGGAGCCTTTGATGGCAGACGGCAGACGACGTGTGGGAAGTGGGCCCCCTCCCCACCCCCACTGCCACCCTGCTCTGCTTCTCTTCTGCGCTCTGCTCCAAAACGAGAAGTACAGTGAGTTCCCCCAAGGGGTCGGCCGCGCCCCTTCCTGTCCCCGCCCTGCCCGCTGTCCCAGGCCAGTGGAGTGGCAGCCCCAGAACCAGGACCGCCAGGGCTGTGAGGCGGCCTGGGCGCTGGGAGTTGGCGGCCTGCCTGGGCTCACCAGCACATCTCATTCCCTGCACCCCCTTCCTCTCAGGGAGCCCCCAGGATGGTGAGGTAAGGTCCCGGGAACCACGGTAGGCAGGAGGCGAGGGTGCCCTGCGGCCGGAGGGACCTCTCCTCACTGCCTTCCGGGCCTGCAGGTGGTTTCACCGAGACCTCAGTGGGCTGGATGCAGAGACGCTGCTCAAGGGCCGCGGGGTCCATGGGAGCTTCTTGGCTCGGCCCAGTCGCAAGAACCAGGGCGACTTCTCCCTCTCCGTCAGGTAGGTGGCCCTCAGTTCCAGCCAGGGCCCGCATTTTGCAACTCCGTTCTCGGTTCCAACCTCCCAGCCCCCAGCACCAGCATGTCTCCCGTCCCCCTCCGTGTCTACCCTGTCCCTGTGTGTGCCCCGTGCTCAGGACCCCAGCCCATCCCCCTCTCTGTCCCTACCTCTCCTCTTGCACCCACTGGCCTCACCGTCTGGTGCCCCGCAGGGTCGGGGATCAGGTGACCCACATTCGGATCCAGAACTCGGGAGATTTCTATGACCTGTACGGAGGGGAGAAGTTTGCGACACTGACGGAGCTGGTGGAGTACTACACACAGCAGCAGGGTGTCCTACAGGACCGGGATGGCACCATCATCCACCTCAAGTACCCGCTGAACTGCTCCGACCCCACCAGTGAGAGGTGAGGGGCGTCATACCCTGACCCACCCCTGCCCACCCCGTCCCTGATTTTCCCATCCTTCCCGGGGCTCCGTGGGCCTCTTTCTTCCATGTGATCTGGGCCTGTGTCTCGGGGCACTAACCCCTCATACCCTTTCCCTCAGCCCCTGAGAAAGCAGGGAACATCATCTTGCCCTTTTCCGGGGTCCCTGCCAGCTGGCCTCCCAGGCCTGCTCGTGATGCAGAGGCCTGGTGGCTGCCTTTCACAGTAGGCCAGCTCTGTTGTTAGAAAGCTCTTCTGTCTATGGAACCGAAATGGCCTTCCTTTAGCCACACTCTCCCCCAGCACAGGTTGGTACACAGAGAGACGAATGTTGAGGAGGGGCAGAGGAGATTTGTATTTACGACGACATTTAATGCCTTATCTCAGCAACACAGTGATGACAGGTCTGCTTTTGGGGGCTTGGTAGAGCTTGACCAGAACACAGACCAGTTGAAAACCGTCTGATATGGTTGTGTGTGCAAGGGGCCTAGTACCTGGGCACAGGACACTCAAGGCATTTCTCCCCTGTCCCTTTGGCTTCAAAGATGTGGTCCCCACGACTGGGCAGGCTGCTCCCTATGTGGTCTTCCTAAAGCATGGTGGGGGTGGGGTGGAGGAGCAGAACATTCGGCATTACGCCATGGCTCACTTTAGTGGCTGTATCTCAATGACAGCTCCATTAAGGTGAAGGGCAGCCCAATAACTCTAAGCGTTTTTTGGTTTTTGTTTTTGTTGTTTTTTTACACTCCTGGGGCCAAGCCAACTTGCCCTTGTCCTGTATTTGGGTGTTGATTGTTGAAATGATTGTGAATCTTGATTCTGTCCGTTTTCGGTCTTTCTGAGATGCATGCCTCCCAACTCACCTCAGTATTTTTGTTCAAGTCACTGATTCAAACTTAGAACTGAGTGAGGCTGAGGTGAAGGCCCCGGGGCCCACCGCTGGGCACCACTCACCAGCCAACATGAAGCCGCTCATCCATTTTCCTTGAAGCCACCTCTTCTAGGCGCGAAGCCCAAGCATGGATGACTTTGCTCATGGTGGCCCTCCTTGGTCCTTATTGGGTATCTGCTCCCTCTCGTTCTTTTCCTATGCCCCGCCTGCAACGTTAATGGGCCTTTGCCACCTAGACCCTCTTGAACTCAGCGCGGTACCTCTCTTTCTCCTTGCCCAAAGCCGGCATCTTCCCTGCAGGAGGATGGGTTGCTGGAGGCCCTGGAGAAGCAGTAGGTTGTGGATGGAGCTAGAAGAGGGAAGGAGCAGCTGAGCAGACCCCCTGGGGAGGAGGCTGGGGCCTGGCTTCAAATGGCTTGGGAGAAGGGGGAGAAGGAGAAGGGCAGAGCTGGGGGCTGGGGGACAGGGAAGGATGGAGGGAATCCAGGCCAGGGAAACTGACTCCAAGAGGCCCTTTCGGTGACCCACACCAGGACGCCAGCATGCCTGGCTCACCCCTGACCCTGGGATTGCGTGGGGGAGGCTCCTTCTCCAAACCTCCCTTTGTGTTCCCAGCCCTGGCCCGCTGCCTCTCCTCCTCCCCTCCTGCGAGGAAATTTGCATTTGTCCCGCCAATGGCTAGCTCTCTGCCTATGGTCAGCCTGACATTTGCATGGAAACTTCCTCATCCTGGGCCAGGGGGACGAGGGTCAGCCCCCTCCCCATTGCCTGGGGGGGCCCTGGTCTATCCCTGATTGGTGGGATGGGGTGGCCCGGGGTGCTGCTTGGGGACAGGGAGGGAGTGAGGTGGGGCAAGACAGACTGGTCCCCCCCTCCTCCCCCCATCCCTGCGGTTGGAAAATGCCCCCTCCCCTGGTCCCTGGGCTGAGGAAACCTCACACCCTCACTTCTCACTCTCTCCCCAGAAGGAGTTTTGTGTTTTTTCCATCACGTGGTTTCCTGTGGGGCTGGGCATTGTGGGGCTACAGTTTCCTCCTGGGAAGGGGGTGTGCTTTGGGGAAAGGTCCTAGTTCCGCTTTCTGCCCTTCTGAGCCCCTCTGAGCCCCAGCCTCCCCTTCAGTGATGTCACCCTGGACACCTCAGAGCCCCCCACACCCCTGTTTCCCCAGCAGGGTTGTCTGTCTTCCCTGCCACCCAGGGGGGAGTTGTCCCCATCACGACTCCCTTGTGACTTCCGTCTCTCCCAATCTCCACTGCTCTCTGTGGTTTGGCCTCTGCACTTCTCTTGGTCCCCCTCCTCTTTCCCTAGCTCAGCCCTGGCTTTCATGGAGACCCTTCCTTGGTTTCTCCCCTACAGTTGTTCTGGATGTGGCTTGCCTCTCTGCCTCTGTCTCATGTTCTCAGAGGCGGGCCTGGCTACCACCCAAGGGCCTAGGGCCCAGCTTCAGGCTCCTTATCTGTAAAATGGGATCGAACCTACCTGTCAACATTTTTGTGAGAGCAGTGGACCCAACTATGGTGGTGGATTTGAAAGCATGTAGCACAGCGCCTGGCACATCATAGTCACTCTATTTCCCTGTCTCTGCTCAGTGCCTGCCCCTTGGCCTAGGGGTCACCTTCCCTGATGTTGCCTTCTATAGGTGGTACCACGGTCACATGTCTGGGGGGCAGGCAGAGACACTGCTGCAGGCCAAGGGTGAGCCCTGGACGTTTCTCGTGCGTGAGAGTCTCAGCCAGCCTGGAGATTTTGTGCTGTCCGTGCTCAGCGACCAGCCCAAGGCTGGCCCAGGCTCCCCACTCAGAGTCACTCATATCAAGGTCATGTGTGAGGTAAGGCAGCCGGGCAGCGGGGAAGGCATCCTGCCGGGGCTCCTGTCTATGCTCAAAGCCCCGGCAGTGGGGAGGATCAGCCTAGCTTTGGTCCAAGGCTGGGGGTGTAGGGAGGGAGACTCAGGTCATGCAGAATGGCCTGACTTGGCATCCCGCAGGGTGGACGCTACACGGTGGGTGGCTCAGAGACCTTTGACAGCCTCACAGACCTGGTGGAGCATTTCAAGAAGACGGGGATTGAGGAGGCCTCGGGTGCCTTCGTCTACCTGCGGCAGGTGAGAGGGGCGGGCCTGGCAATCCCTCAGACCCAGGAGCTCTGTGCTCTCAAGTGGGCGCTGACTTCTCACCTGTCCCCGCCCAGCCATACTATGCCACTCGGGTGAACGCAGCTGACATTGAGAATCGGGTGTTGGAACTCAACAAGAAGCAGGAGTCAGAGGACACAGCCAAAGCCGGCTTTTGGGAGGAGTTTGAGGTGCGTGGGGTCTCAGGCCCCGTCCCCTCTCTCCCCACCCCATACACTGGTCTGCCCCGTCTTATCTCCGTGCGCGGATGGCCCTCCAGGGGCTGGCACTCAGTTTCCCCCTCTCGCCCCTCAGAGTCTGCAGAAGCAGGAGGTAAAGAACTTGCACCAGCGGCTGGAAGGCCAGAGGCCAGAGAACAAGAGCAAGAACCGTTACAAGAACATTCTTCCGTGTGAGCACGCTGCCCCCTGGCTGCCTTCATCCCTCCCACTTCCGGGCAGCGTCCATTCACCCAGGAGACTCCCCTTCCCCCAGCCAACCTCCCTCCATCTCATAAGGTCCCTACTCCCCGCCCCAGGAGGGTCCACCTCCTCACCCACACAACAGGGCCTCCCTCCTGCAGAAAGCCTCTGCCCCTCCCACTGGAGCCTCCCCGCACTAGACATCCACCGCCCTCCTTCCTCTGAGACCTCCAACCCCGCTCCCCATGTGGATCCTCCGCCCCCACCTGCCCACAGTGCTCCGAGAGCCTCCTGGCCTCTAAGATAAGAATGGCCTGTGAGCTTAGGAAGGGTCTGACCCAGGGGCTGATGAGTACCTGGCTGACCCAGGCCCATCTTGTTTCCTCCCTGCCCACCCCCAGTCGACCACACCCGAGTGATCCTGCAGGGACGTGACAGCAACATCCCTGGGTCCGACTATATCAATGCCAACTACGTCAAGGTCAGTGGCGCCTGCTGGTCACATGGGAGGAGAGGCTGGGCCCTGGGGATTCCCCATCTCACGGGGGTACTGGAGCCAGAGACGTGTAGCAAAGTTAGGTGGTGAGGAGGGTGGTGGTGCAGGGGCTCACAGTCCTGGGGTGCATCTCTCTACCCTTGCTTCCAGAACCAGCTGCTAAGCCCCGATGAGAACGCTAAGACCTACATCGCCAGCCAGGGCTGCCTGGAGGCCACAGTCAACGACTTCTGGCAGATGGCATGGCAGGAGAACACCCGAGTCATTGTCATGACCACCCGAGAGGTGGAGAAAGGCCGGGTAGGGCCAAGTCCTGTGCTGTCCCCTGATCCCCACCCCTTCCCCTCTCCGCTCCCCCCCGCCCCAGTGCTTTGTTATCCATCACCATTAAACCAAAGAAATGCCAGACGCCAGGGGCAGAAAGTCCCCTCAGAGGGCAAAGTCCAACCCTTGTTGGGAAACTGAGGCACAGAGACACTCTTGGATAAGCACTGTCTCCCAGATCCCTGCTTCCAACCTGGGGCGCTCCTGACCACCAGACCCCGGTTTTAAGTGGGCTTTCTTCCTTTTTTTAAAAAAAAATTTTTTTTAAATGTTTGTTTATTTTTGAGAGAGAGAGAGAGAGAGAGAGAGTGAGAGTTGGCAAAGAGAGAGGGAGACACAGAATCTGAAGCAGGCTCCAGGCTCCAGCACAGGGCCTAACATGGGGATCGAACTCATGAACTGCAAGATCATGACCTGGGCCGAAGTCAGACACTTAACCGACAGAGCCACCCAGGCACCTCTTAAAGTGTCCGGAAGCAAACCTGCCTCCTGCCCCTCCCCCACCTGTCCCCATCCAAGCCACAGCCTTCCTGTCCTCCCTTGCCTCGTAAATCTCTCTGGAGTCTGCCCCTCACCCTTACCCCACCACCCAGCCGGTATCCCTGCCTGTGCGCCGTGCCCTTCTAGGGCACTTCTGCACTGGAGTCAAAGGGGTCCCGTCCAAAGCATACACTCCATCAAGCTGCTCCCTCTCTTGAACACCTTTCAGTGGCTCCCAGTTGTCTTCAGGTCATACTCTGAGACCTGGCCGTCAAGGCGTGGTGACTTCGCTACAACACTCCCTGACTCAGGTTTCCACGCCTTGGCATCAGCTCACTTTCTGCTAGGAAATGACTTCCTCTCTCTCTGCACTCTCTCTGCCGGACAGACTCCCTGTTTTTGAAGACCTAGCTCAAATGCTTCCTCCTCTGTGAAGCCACCTGTGATTTCCTCCGTAACCTGGAGGGAGGATTAGTCTCTCCCTCTACCCCGATCCCGAGTGGCTCTGTTAACCCTGTTCGCCTCTCTGTGACCTCCTAGAGGCACAGGGTCAGAGACCGTGTCTTCGCCGTGTCTGCGACTCCAGCCTGGTCTCCGCAACTTCACGTACAACGTGCGCACCTGCAGATGTTTCCCAAATGAATTGCTAGGTTGAGTGGCTGGTCAGGTCTCACCCCCTCTTGGTGGCTGAGCCATGACTGGATCCTGTCTCTGACTCTCGGCCAGTTCATCCATTCGTCCAACAAATGTTGTTGACTGGGCCAGCGCCAGGGACCCAGGACCTTGCAAAGGGCCTGGAACAGGTCCCTGTGTGTTGCTTCTGTGCCTCACTCCTCACCTCCACCCTCCCTTTCCAGAACAAATGTGTGCCATATTGGCCAGAGGTGGGCGCTCAGCGCGTTTATGGACCGTACACAGTAACCAATTGCGGGGAGCATGACACAGCTGAGTACAAACTCCGTACCTTGCAGGTCTCCCCGCTGGACAATGTGAGTGTCCCCTCCATCCTTGTCTCACTCCCGGGGCCCCTCCTGGGAGCTGCTCTCATGTCTGGTTGGGTGGGACGGGGTGGTGTGTGGGAACAGAGGGCACTGGCCCTATGCACTCTGCCCAGGGGGACCTGGTTCGGGAGATCTGGCACTATCAGTACCTGAGCTGGCCTGACCATGGCGTCCCCAGCGAGCCTGGGGGCGTCCTCAGCTTCCTGGATCAGATCAACCAGCGGCAGGAGAGTCTGCCTCACGCGGGACCCATCATCGTGCACTGCAGGTGAGAACAACGATGAAGTTAGGAGTCGTGATGGCCAGTAAATCCTGCTAAGTGTCGCGTGCTGCTCATCGTAAACACTGCTTTCCGAGCTAATGCATTTCACGCGTCTGTCCCCCTGATCCCAGCCTCATCCGGGCTCCTTGACGGCCCCAGACCCCTGTGGGAAACTTAAGCTTGAACCCACCCCACTGATTGATCCTGTGCCTGGGGGTGGCTTCTTCAGAGACTTCGAGACTTCCCTGGATGTACCGTCTCATCCAGGCCTGCCACATACAGATGAGAAAACAGGCCCAGCAGCTTGCCAGCTGGCCTTCGAGAGAGCCTGCACGGACACTCACAACAGACCTTGGTCCTGGTCATGTTGTTTCCTCACACGGGCTTACTCAGCGTATATATTTTCTCGGCCCCAAGCGTCTCCCATCTGGGGGCAGTGTGGCTCCCTACATTTTCTCATTTTCCCCTCTGTAGCCCCCGGGGCGCTTAGCCTTCTCTGCTTCTCCCTTCCCAGCTAGTGACCCCAGCTTGGCCTCCAGGGTTGCGTGGCGATGGGTGGTATCTCTTCCAGAGGGGCCCACGCATCACTAGCTCCACTGGAGAACCTCATGACTAGGAGAACCTGTTCCTGCTAAACGGGGAGGTGGGGGGTCAGCAACGAGGAGGTGGGGGGGGGGGCCCATCAGGCCTGAAGGGCAGAGTCCTGTAGATGGGCCTACCCAGCCCGCTTGGCCTGGGTGCATGGGAGGCAGTGGGTGCAGGTTCCTGGACAGAGACCGTAGTTTTAAATTTCAGTTCTGCTACTCACCGGCTGTGTGATCGTGGACAAATTGCTTGGTTACTCTGACCCGCAGATTCGTCTTCTGTAAATTCAGGATCTCCTATGGTTGCTCTGAGGGTGAAATAAGACCCCGTCACTGTGTCGGGAATATAGTGAATCCCTGAAGAAATGGGAGCTGTGAATGGTTTAATAACTCACAGCAGGAAGAGAATGGGGAAACGGGAGCCTGCTTTTTCTGCTTCCCTACCCTCTCCCTCCAAGTGACCCCAGGCTGCGAGGGCCTCACACTTCTTCCTTCTTCCCACCAGCAACTGCTTGTCCTGGGGCAGGGCTGGGTGGGCTGAAACTGGGGGTACCCCCCACGTGCCATCTAAGGGACTCTGCTCTGCCTCCAGGGGCAGGCCCATCGCCCACAACGACCCTCCTGCTACCCCCCTTCCACTTCTTGAAATCCCCATGGCCTTTATTTAGATGCTACAGGAAGGAAGTGGGTAAGGGGGGGGGGGTTATTTTTGACAATCTGGGTTTGAAATTAGACAGTGCAACTCAGGTCACCAGCCTGATGGGCCCAGCAAAGGGGGTGGGACTGCAGTCTCCGAGGGGTCCTGAGGTTCCCCGGGGCTGTTTGCCCAAGGGTGGTGGCACAGGGTGGGGAAGGGGACAGCCCTTACTGCGTGGCTCCCCCACCTCTCCACAGCTCCTGACCCCAGTGCCCTTTGTGCCCTGCTGTCTCTAGGGCTGCCCTTTCCCTGCCGTCAGGGTCTGAAAAAAAAAAGAAAAAAAGGGAAACGAAGCCCTGCTTAAAAAAGTTCTAAATATAACTTTAGAAGGGCAGGGGCGGGGTGCAGGGAAGGCCTCATTCAGGCCAAGGGTGTGGGAGAGGGCCAGG
This sequence comes from Panthera onca, assembly GCF_046562875.1. Taxonomy (NCBI): domain Eukaryota; kingdom Metazoa; phylum Chordata; class Mammalia; order Carnivora; family Felidae; genus Panthera; species Panthera onca. The sequence goes on from NC_138345.1 coordinate 41,484,283, forward strand.
GGAGGCCCGGAGTGCCTGTGGGGCAGGCAGGACCTTGATGGGGCTGGGGCTCCTAGATCCTCCAGAGTAGGGAGCAGCCCGCAGCAGGAATGAGGCGTCAAAGCAGGAAGTGGTGGCACAGGGAGTTGGGGTGCAGCCGGCTGGCCTGGGAGCACTTGAGAGACGGCCCGCCTACAAATCCCTGGGCTGAAGTGATGTTTGTGGGTGCGGAACCAAGGAAGCTTCCGCCTCCGGCCTGTCGGCCCTGTGACCCCGGGCGTGTTACCTCATCTGTCTGGAGCCTCAGTTTCTTCATGCTACCATGCTGGAGCTGAATGCCGGGGCTCCCCCTTCCCGGTGAGGCCTCTGACGGCGCCCCCTTCCCTCCCCAGCGCAGGCATTGGCCGCACAGGCACCATCATCGTCATCGACATGCTCATGGAAAGCATCTCCACCAAGGGTGAGCGGGACCCGTGGGAGACGCAGGTGGGTGGCTGGGTGAGCAGCCCTTCGGTCACCCCCTCCGCCTGAGCCTGAGGTCCAACTGCCATGCCTGCCCAGGGTTGGACTGTGACATCGACATCCAGAAGACCATCCAGATGGTGCGGGCGCAGCGCTCCGGCATGGTGCAGACCGAGGCGCAGTACAAGTTCATCTATGTGGCCATCGCCCAGTTCATTGAAACCACCAAGAAGAAGCTGGAGGTCATTCAGGTGTGTGTCGAGCGGGGCCTGGCGGAGCTGTGGGGGGGGCGTGGGCATCACCTGGTCCCTGCTGGGACCACCGCCCTCCCACCACACCTCTGCCCACAGTCCCAGAAGGGCCGGGAGTCAGAGTACGGGAACATCACCTACCCCTTAGCCATGAAGAACGCCCATGCCAAGGCATCCCGCACCTCTTCCAAGTGAGTGACCCCCGCCTGCCACCTCCCAGCATCTACTCCCCCCTCCTCCTCCTCGGCCCGACCCTCCCTTTCCAGAGATGACAAGTGCTGCTGTCAGGGAGACCTGGGTTCAAGCTCAAGCTTGACTCTTACTACCTGTGTTCACAAGTATTTCCTGAGTTGGGCCTATGTCTATGTCGGGCCTGTGCTGGGTACCAGTGGTATTCCTGGTGTAGAAGATGGAGCCGTTGCCCACAAGGAGCTTCTAGTCTAGTGAAAGGACAGTGACCAGGTCTCCTCTCTCCTGGCCTCAGTTTGTTCACCTGTGAAATGGGTGGGCCAGACGGGGCCGCTGGAGCTGGGTAACCCTGCACGGTCTCCTGACCTGCGCCAACTGCCCACCCCACCTGCAGACACAAGGAGGATGTATATGAGAACTTGCACAGTAAGAACAAGAAGGAGGACAAGGTGAAGAAGCAGCGGTCGGCGGACAAGGAGAAGAGCAAGGGTTCCCTCAAGAGGAAATGAGGCGGGGTATGGCCCCTCTGCTTAGGGCTCCTCCTTGCCCTGCCCCCCAGTGTCGCTGGGTCCAGTGCTTTCCCCTGGATGGATGCGGTAGCTGCGGCCTTCCCCTGCCCTTCCCGGCCATTCCAGACCTTCTTGTTCCCCTTCCCCGCTTCGGTTCCAGCCACCCCCTTACTCCGTTCCTCCCTTCTCTTTGCAGCCTCAGCCCTGAACCCTGCAGAGGCCTCCGGTGGGCCAACCCACGACCGGAACTGAGGAGCCCACCCCCATTCTATTGTAATTTAAGTGGCTGTGTCCCTACTTCCCTCTTCCTGACCCTGTATATAGCCCCAGGAGACTCCAGGCAGCATCAGGCCCTATACTCTTGTAAATAAAGCCCCTAGGATCACTGTGTGTGGGTCTCTAACTGTGACTGCCTGGGCCTGAGGAGCTCAGAAGGGGACTGGGGGAGGAGGAGTGAGCAGGGAGCCGTGTGTGTGTGTGTGTGTGTGTGTGTGTGTGTGTGTACACAAAAGCACAAAAGCTTGACTTTCACCTTTGACCTGACCTGGTTCTGGACTCTGCTTAACATACTAGGAGTGTGACCGTGGGCCAGATTCCTCAGTCTCTTCTTTAAAGTGGAGAATGATGAAAGGTTACAGCACAGGGAATATAATCAATGGTGCTGTAATGGCACCTTGCATGGTGACAGATGGCGGCTGCACTTGCGGTGAGAGCGTATCATAATGTATAGACTTGTGGAATCGGTAATTGGTATACCCGAAGGCAATGGAACATTGTGTGTCGACTGTACCTCGGTTAAAAGAAAAAAAAAAAAAAACTATATATAAAATAAAATGGAGGATGATCCTGAGGGTGGTTGTGAAGATCATTGAGGTGAGGGATCAAGGTCGTAACTGGCAACAATAATTCATTACACGTTTGCCACGTGTCAGGCACTGTTTACAAGACTACACACTCATTCACCTTAGGTGGCTGTGTCATTCCTGTTTCACCGTGGGGAAAACTGAGGCACGGGTAGGTCACATAACTTGCTCGCAGACACACAGCTACCGAGCAGTGAGGCTGAGATTTGAACTCGGGCCGTCTGTCTGCGGAGCACACACTCCTGGAGAGGCAGCCTTGGTCGCCCTGAAGGGACACAACCGCACTCCTCTAGCGCTGACTTCTAGATCTGAGAGCTGAGACCAGTACAAGCCAGGAAGCAGGGGCCTGGTGCCACCCACTGCCCCACCCCTCTCTGGGCTCCCGTGAGCCGCGCTCCTCCCTTGACGGGAGCCCCTACTGGCCTGGTGTTCCTGGGCAGTTTTATTTTTGTCCCCTCGGCCTTGCCCTGTGTCCAGGGTGGACTACCAAGGATCCCTTCTTTGTGTTAAGGCTTTATCTTGATTTGAATTAAGGCCCCGCTCCTGGCGAGTTAAGCCTGTGAGGGTCCCGCCCAGGAAGGCCTAGCTCCCTGCTGCAGGAGAGGCCGAGGGGTGGGCTGGCCCCTACTGTCATTCATTAGCATGTGCTTTACTTGAGTGTCCACTGTGTCACAGGCACTGGAGCAGTGCTGAGGGCATGATGTGAACAAGACAATTCCTGTTGGGGAGCTAGGAGACAAGCCCACAAACAGGAAATAAGTACGGACAGGTGTTAAGGATGCAAACAAAGGAGACTGAGAGGAAGCTGGGAGACCAAGGAGAGCTTGGATTGGGCCACACAATAGCTCCTGGAGCCATCGCCCTCCAGGGGGTGGGGGTGGGGTGGAGTGTCACCTGCCGCCTGGGGGGGGGCGGGGAGGACTCTTCTCTCCCGGCAACGCCTAGAGCTGCACAAAAGAAAGGCAGGTCCCACCCCTCTAACCACCCTAGGGCCAACTGCTCCGTAGGCTGGGACTTGCATCCAGGGCATTGAGGTGGGTCCAGGAGCAGCTCTGCCCCAGGGTGCTCGGTCCGTTTCCCAAGGAGCAGCAGGGGCGTTTCTCCCCACGGGATGGCTAGGAGGGCTGAAGGAGAGCAGCTCAGTACTTTCACCAGCAGGGTAGGGTCAGTACTGCTGCTCCTGGCCAGCTCTGGCCTTCTGGCAGGGGTGGGCTCCCCAACTTTAGGGCTGAGGACAGGGAGACACCCTGCTGGGGGGTTGAAGACACCCGTCAACAGGCAGGGATGCCCGGCAGGCGGAGGGCACAACCCAATCCCTGCTGAGCTGACCCCTCGCTGACCTCAGGGGTGTCTGGCCTGGGAGGAAGGGGCTAGCAAGGGCAGGGGTGGCTGTGGGGAGCCCAGAGACATCCCCTCTCTTTCCCCCCCTGGAGACCAGGCTCCCTAGGGGAGGCTGGGGGGCAGAGGAGGCGGGTAGGAGAGAAGGGACCTCTAGGAAAGGGTGGGAGGCCTAGCGGGGTGGCCAGGCCTCAGAGGAGGTGCCTGCGGCTGGCCCTGGGAGGGAAGGGGTTAAGGCGGTGGGGGGGCAGCCTATGGCAGGAGGACACACCTGTGCGCAGGGGCGGCGGGCGGGGCCCAGGTGAGGAGCCTGCGCCGCCAGGCCCTGGAGAAGGAAGGAGGAAGAGTGGAGGCCCGGCGGGCGGGCTCTAGGCCGTTGAATCCTGGGCCTTGACTCCCCTTCCTCTCCCCGGCACTCACTCTGTGGGGGTCAGGCGGCCCCGGTGACAGGTAAAGGCCACTGGGAGAGGGATTCTGGGGCTGGGCCAGGAACCACCGAGTGGGGATGGAGACCGATGAAGCGGTGTGTGTGGGGGGATCAGGGACAAGCTGTGGGGGCGGCTGGGGAAGGGGCTCAGAGGTGAAGAACTGATGGGCAGGGGCCTGCGGAAGACCTACCTGAGTCCCAGTGGATCAGCAACTTAGGGTGGGGCTGGTGGCGGGCTACAGGGCTCACCCGGAAGTGTCCCCAGGGACTCGGGTGGTGGGGGATGGGAGCCAGGGTTCTGCAGCCTCTCCACAGGGAGCCTGGGCGGAGGACTGCCCGACCTGGAGGTGGGCAGGCTGGGCAGGGGCCCCCGTCTTACCCAGCAGTGTTTGGGTGCTGGTTGGGAGTCTCTAATACTGCCGGGTAATGATGGAGGCCCCCGTTCCCGTGTCAGCGACATCTACCGCCTCAGGCCCCCCCAGCCCCCCGCTGGCTGCAACCCCCTCTCCCGAACCTCCCCACACACCGTGGAAGCCCCTTCGTCTTGAGTGAAGTGTGTTGCCAAAGAGGTGGCTCTCCGTTGGCTGGCTGCCCACTGAAGGGACACAATGGCCCGAGCCCCTCCCCCAACCCAGTGTGATTTGTCATCTGGTGGATCCAGAACCCACAGCCGACCTTGAGCTTGGGATCCGCTCACATACTCTCAAGAGACCTCACCTGGACTGCGGCCAGGGTCCCTGTAGCGACTGGTCAGCTCTAGCCTGGAGCTGCATGTCGGCCGGCTCTGGGTCCATCTTCCAGTACAGTGTTGGATGGTCTAATTGTGAAGCTCCTAACACTGTCTGGTAAAGATGGCCCCCGGCCGGTTCCCTCGGCAGTGACCTTCAGGGAGCCCTGAACACCATGGAGGCCTCCTAAGGAACAACCTCTGACCTTTACCCCTCTGGATGGGGGGTATAAATCATTAGAAAAAGGGAACAATGGGGAGGAGACAAAATGGCTGCCTCTAGAGTCCCAGCAGGATTTGGAAGCATACCAGGTACCTCCATTCTCTTCTCCCCTTGGGAAGATGAAAGAAATAAAGTGTGGATAGGAACTTGTGGCCGACTGATTCAGGTCACTTGACCCGTCTTTTGTCTAATTGTTGATTTCATCTTAGGCTCCTAGCTCCCGAGGAGTGGGGCTGACATATCTGGTTCATCTCCTTGTCCCTTTTATGACACTTACCTGCAGAGCAGGGGAAAATAAATCTACTTTTCTTCAATAATCGGGAGAAGCGGAAGATGAACCCGGTCCCTAACCCTGTAAGACTCATCTCCTCCCCAACCACTGCACTCTGTAATTTCTGTACATACTTTGCTCCCACCCCCCACCCCGGTGCTGATGACTCCAGATGTTCCTGGTCTCCCCCCAAAAGACAAGGGATGGGAAACAGGGGCCGATGTGGCATTCAGGCACAGGCAGTGGCTTCATTTCTCTAATGCATGAGCGGCCAAGGCTGTCTTGGGAAGGGGAGGCAGCCCGTGTGGGGACTGAAAATAGGCACTTGCTCTGTTGGGGGCCCAGTGCTGCTGGCATGAAGATCTGACCTCCACAGGTAAAGCCCTGCTCCACAAACAGCTTCGCACAGCTGATGACTGAGAAATTTGAGTATGGGTAGCCCACGGCAAGAACATGATCCACTGGGCTTTTGAATGCATAAGGGACCTCGACAGGCACAAATGGTTTCCCCCACAGCTACATGGAGACTTGTTGCCAAGGAAGCAGCTTGTGTTGGGGTCATCAGATTATTTTGGTCTAGCTCAGCAAAGCCACAGCTGCTCCAGCCTTAAATAAAGGAAATGTTGGTGAATAGATGTTGGCGATGTGGTAGAAGTGGAGGGTGGAGCGAGAAGTGCAGCTGGGCTTCAGGGTCTGAGGACCTGCTGCTCCCAGCTTAGGCCGTTTTGGATTTGACTTAGCGGGGCTTCCACGGGGAAGCAGCAGGTCCCAGGCTCTTCTTAATGCCTCCCTAACTGCCCCGGCCAGAATCTCGGCGCCCCCTGCTGGCAGACGCAGAGAAAGACCTAGGGGAGCATGACACTAACGTGCGCATGCGTGACCCTCCTACCCCAACTCACACACCATGCAAAGACTTAAGCTTAACTAATAAAAATTTATTGAGAATTCCTGGGATGGTGGTTATTGCCTCCCAACCTGGAGGGAGGAACCAACACTGTAGGAAATCACGCAGAAATCACGCTGTCCCAGCACCTCTGGCCAACACAGGGAGGAACAAAGTCATCCCGCCCCGCCCCCCCCCCCCCCCCCCAAAATTGGTCAGGCTTTGTTCATCCAAGAAGGGCTGGGAGGCCAGATGCAGAAGAGACCATCACATGATACTGAGGGGTGGGATGGGGGGGGGGGGGGGTGTGTGTGTGTGCTGGACCCCGAGCTGGCTCCTCAAAAACCAGGGGAGAAACAGACCCACTTCTCTGGTGGCAGAGTTCATGGTCACCAGGCTCACTTCTTAGCCTTGATGAGGCTGTCACTGTGGAAACCAGACAGACGGAAGACATTAGGAAACATAAATGTGACAGGGAGAGCACCTCAGACCACTCCCTCCTTCCTGGGTGAGGGTGTGCATGCGATGAGGGGAGAAAGGTGAGGCCACAGGGGAAGAGGCAGGTACTGGGAGAGGCAAGACCCTATAGAAACAAGGATGAGTCAACAACTTACCTGCCCCTGCGGATACCAGGTCACCAGACGAACGGGAAACACAGAAAGAGAAGAGAAATGCATGTGTGATCCAACAGTTTCAGGCCCCACCAGTTCTAAGCCCACCTTTGCTCCCAAGAAAAAAAGAAAAACATCTGGAAGCCAGGAAGGTCACGCTGAGAAGGGAGACTGATTCCCTTGACCACTACCACTCCTCCCATGCCCTAGAGCAGTGATGGATTTTAGGGCTTTCCGAGTAAGAGGACAGAATATCATTTTTCACTACTCTTCAGTTAGACCAAACCTCACAACTAGAGTGCTTTTTACAAAATAAATCCTATTTGACCTTGTAAGACCAATCTTACGAGAGTCAAGCTCGGGACTGTCAACCACCCCCTTTTCTAACTGTTCACAGAAATGGTGTCTTTCAAGCCACCAGACTCAGGTCCCATGCTCTCTGTGATACCCCTTGTGTAGGTGTCTCACCGGGTAAAACTTTCATCCTGTAGATTCAGGACAAGGTTGTCAGCAGTGAGATAGATACGGTTCTGTGATGTGGCAATCTATAGGGCGGGAAATAAACAGATGCTTGAATTCACGCCTGGACTTTTACCTTGCAAGTCAACAACCACTGATTGAATACGTGTGGGTTAGGAACTCGGTGACAAGTTAAGGCATGGTTTCTGCCCTCAAAGATCCAGAGCAGTGAGCAACAGCGATGTATTAACACCACAACAGAGGCAGAAACAAAAGGTCATGCCTTTTGTTTTCATGGAGAAAAGAGTGTTGGAGAAGCCAGGTTGAGTAGAAACCCCAGTAAGCAGTATTTGAATCCCTTTACGTCAATGTGCTTTCACTTAAAACAATTCCAGACTCATGGCAGCCTTTGGGGGACACTGGGCTCTTGTGCTCACCGTCTTGGAGATGTTCTGGGCTGCCCGGATCTTGCGCAGTTTGATGTAGCCAGGGTTTTTGCTCAGGGCTTCTCCAAGGTGAGCAGGTTGGGGTTAAGGGTTCACACAAGGTCCAGTTTTGGTCTCAACCCACGGCCCCATCCTTCCTACTCCAGCCCTTCTCTGGACTGTCAGATCCAAGGTTGCGCTCAGATAGTTCGTGCCTAGTCCCACTTTGGTCCCCATCTGTGGGCCCCCCTGCAGGCAGCTGCCAGGAACTGGAGGCAGCAGCAGAAATGGAGGCAAGGCCAGCAGTGCTATTGATCTGCCTTACAGTGAGGAGCCAGGCCTCAGGCACCTCTCTAAGATTTCAGACCCCATTCAAAACCTCCATCCCCAGGGAGCCAAGGACAGAGCACAGAGTCGCATTCGCCTTAGTCTCATCAGCCGGCCCATGAGGGAGAAGGGGAAGCAACGTGCTCCAGGGGCTGGGCAGAGACTTCTCTAGCAGAAGGATATCATCCTGGCGGCCTCGGCCTCACCCTCGGCCTGCACAATCTTCTGCCGCTGTTCCTGCTTCGCTTTTTCCACCAAAAACTGGGCTCGCTGGGCCTCCTGCTGAGCTGTGGTGGGAGAGAGCCAAGAGGTCACAGATATGAGGTGTCAGGAACCCCAGCCTACCTCCTGCCTTCTCAGAAACCCTATTCCTCTCATAACTCACCCACTTGCTTGGCTTCCACAGCGGCCGTGTACTCTCGGCTAAAGCTCAGCTCTGTGATGGCCACATCATCTAGGATAAGGCTGAAGTCCTTGGCCCTCTCTGTCAGCTCCCGCCGGATCAACAAGGATACCTGGGGGTCAGGGAGGGGTGGGCGGATTGAAGGGACTGGAGAACTGGAAGGGAAGGGCGTTGCTGTGACTGTCTGAATACCAGATCTCCTGAGAACGGCAGAAAACCACTAAGCCTTTCTTAGTTCCTCACCAGAACATATGAGTTGGAAAGGACTTGGTCCAGTCTTCTCAGGTCACAGGGACTCCTCATCTTCCACTCTCCCCAACATAATCTACACCTCTAGACTTTACCACTGTTTCCTCCCCTGGTTCCTGATGTTGACTGCTACTGAGTGCTGATCTTGACTCTCCTGGTTTCTCAGCGGACATTAGTACAGCTTTAAGTTGAAAAGGGAACCAGGGTCATGACCCTTTTCTAATAAGCTGCCTTTCCTAATATCCACTGCTCAAGGCCTAGGAGGGAAGGTGTGAGATGGTGACAGGTCAGACCTGGGCCCGCTGGGTGATCAGCTGTGAAGCATTGAACTTGGCCACCACACTCTTGAGCACCTCATTAACAATGGACGGCAGCACTCGCTCCTCATAGTCTAGCCCCAGGCGCTGGTACATGCTGGGAAGCTCCATGGCATTGGGTCGAGACAGCACTCGCAGGGAGATATTCACCATCTGCAGGTCTGAGAGTGAGGTCAGCAGTGGGTGGTCCAGGCCATGGGGGTCTCCTCCGGTCTTAGCCAAGAACCCTTCCCCAAGCATTTCCTCCTCCACACACCTCCCTCTACACCTAACGCAGTGCTGTGCGGTTTGGAATTCCCCTGGGGAATGGAGGGTGATCAGGCTGACAGGCCAAATGTATCCTTTCCCGTTGTAAAGTCTTCTCTACTCACAAGCTCTCCACCATTTTGCTTCTGTACTGTGTTCAACTTCTATTGTAGGCTCTCTCATGCTGCATCAGAATCATTTGCATTTTTGGGGTGCCTGGGTGGCTCAGTCGGTTAAGCGTCTGACTCTTGGTTTCGGCTCAGGTCATGATCTCACTGTTCGTGGGGTTGAGCCCTGCGTTTGGCTCTGTGCTTTCACTGCAGAGCCCACTTGGGATTCTCTCTCTCTCTCAAAAAAAAATCATGTTCTTTAAAAAATCATGTGTTCTTTACTAGACTATGGACTTGAGGACAAGGGTTGTGTTTTATGAGTCCTTTATTCGCAGGGCCTACCATTCAGAGAGTGTTAAGCCACTTTCACTAAAAACAGTGTATTACAGGTGAGCTACTTGAATCAGTGCGCATGCCTGTGTGTGTGTGTGTGTGTGTGTACGCGCCCACGCACATGAGAAAGGGCTCTGGGTGATCTCAAAGACAGCTTCTATGTATGGTCTAAAAGGGAACAGGTTCACCCGTGAAAAGTGGGCCAGGTTTCCCCACGACAGGGGAAACTACTGGATAGACTTGGATAGAAACTACTGGAGAGTCAAGCAGTTAAAACAAAACAAGGTCTTAGAATAAGGCTTTGATCTACGCAGTGACTAATACAAAGAACAAACAATGCCCTCACTGAACTTACAGTAGTGGGGAGGACAGCTGATAGATATGGGCAAACACACAGGGTGTCCAAATCATACTGCTTTAACCTCAGAAGCAGGTCCTTTTATTATAGCTGTTTTGCAGAAGAGGAAACCAAGACCCAAGGGATGTGACACTATCCTCCTCCCCTAGGATCTGCCAGGCTTCCTTGCTTGCTTTATGGAGCCATCTGGCAGGGACTCCCAGGTGCCCAGACCTACCTTTGGAGCCTGTGGGGGAGGAAATTTTTCGGGGTCTGGCCCGAATGTCATAGATGATGGGGTACTGGAACCAGGGGATCCTGCAGGGGAGGGAACAGGGATAGGTATCAGGGGACTGCAGTTTCACTAGTTTCTCCAGGTGTTCCCTCACCACGCGTTTCTTGGCCTGCTCCACCTCTTAATGACCATGGGCAATGAGAAATTCTCTCCTCCCTCTGGAGAACAGTTTATGTGCCCCCGAGTTTTGGGCAGCACCCACTGCTCCAGCAGAAGGAGGGAGGGGGCAGTAAAAGAGCAGCTCTGAATCCTTCGAAAGCCCTACTACAATCATTGGTGGGTTGGCGTTCAAGGGTGAAGGGGTCAGGGTCAGTCCGCTCTGCCCGCCATTACCTGAAGTGAAGGCCCTCGGCCAGAATGGTGTCCTGCTGCACGCCACCGATCCGATTAAAGAAAATGGCTCTGTGCCCGCCTTCCACTGTGGGGAGAGGGGTGGGGATCAGGCCAAAACGCTGCTGAGAGTACGTTACTAACCTCTCGGGGAGGCGGGCGGGGTGAGGGTCTGGGTGAGGGCGGGGACCCAGAGGGACAGGGCAGAGGTCTAGCGGGGGTGGGGGGAGTCCGGAGAGCGGGCAGAGGTTGCTCACCGGTGAACACAGATTCGCGGACGCCGTAGGCCACGGCGCCGGCCCCCAGCAGCAGCTTCAGCGCCGTGCCCATGCCCCGTGGCCCGGAGGGCAGCCGCCCCGCTAAGTCCTTCAAGTTCTGGGCCATGTCCGATCCTATGGCCGGCGGCACCAGAGGTCAGGAGCAGGTGCCGGCCCGCTTCTACCCTGCTCCAGTTTAGAGATCGCACCCCTTCACACGAGGGTCCGGGGCCCGCGGCGCTTGCGGGAGAAAGGGCACCGGAAGTGCGCTCCCTTCTAAACCCTCCCCAGGGCCGAGGACCCGAACTTCGCGCACAGAAATTACGCAGCCGGAACTTCCAGCCCCTTTCTGGAACCCTGCCCTTCCAGAGAGGCTTCGGTAGCGCCAGACTGCAAGCCATCGCCATTTCCAAGTGCCCACTTTCAAAATGGCAGCCGGAAGGATGTTTGAGATTGGGCAAGCGCGAAGTTTAAGGGCGTTATCGCAATTTCCGGTCCGGTTGCAAGATGGCTGCGCCCAGTGGCGGATTCCAACCTCGTGAGAGGCGCGTTGGAGAGCAGGAAGAGGGCTGGGATGCGGTGGCTCCCAAGCGGCCCCGACTCGGGGCGGGAAACAAGATCGGAGGGCGAAGGCTCATTGTGGTGCTGGAAGGGGCCAGTCTGGAGACAGTCAAGGTAGTTTGGGACAAGGAAGTGGAGAATTAGCAGATCGATAGGATGGGACCCCGGGGCGGGGGGGGGGGGGGGGGGGGGAGGTGAGGGTGAGAGGCTCAAAGTGGATGGAGAGGCAGAGAGAGTGAAACATGCTTTTGGAGGAAGAATAGCCTAGTTGACTGTCTTTTGGTTAAACACCTGGGTTGGCGTTACTCGTTTTCTTCTGCTCTTCGTGAATCTCATTGCAGCTGTCACATCCCGACTTCAATTGATTTACCGGGATTCTGTGGTAAAAAGTTATCTAAAGGGAGGGTAGGGAAGGGTAGACATCTCCATTGCGTCATCCCTAGGTGTCTTTTGTCACCTTCCTTTATAGTACTGTCCACTTTGAAACGCTGGATCAATTATCATTTAATACTTTTACATCCTTATTTTTACCTGTCATCCAGCCCTCTTCCCGAATATTCCAGCAATTGTGTATCTTAAAACTGCAGTGTTCTCACCCTTTCTTGTTTCTCTTACCTTTAGGGCTAAACTTGTCGAATGAGGAGGCCCAGAAGAAACAGCACTGGTTTCTAAGTCAGACCTGGGTTTTAAACTTGTTTTTCATACTTATTTTAAGTGTGTGATCTTGAGAAAACAACTTTGTCCTTAGTTTGTAAAGTGGAGGTTAATACTTTGAAAGTGCTTTAAAAGTAATATTTTGATAGTAATGTGATTCTTTTCCATTTTTACTTCCTCAATCTTTGTGTTACTTTATTAAGCTTGCAGTCTAGAAAGTCTTTTTTTTTTTTTTCCCATTTTTCTTAGGTAATTGATATTTCCAACTTAATTACAGGATCTTATATTTATGTCTCAGTTAATTGCTTGCCGTCTTTCCAGCCTATTAATTCTGAATCTCCCTTAACCACTTGTTTCTTCATATGTCCCATGGGGATGATAGTACGGACCTTATTGGGTTGAGGGGATGAAGGGAGGTAATATCAGCAAAGGGTTTAGAATGATACCTGTCACTTGGAATAAATTATTGCCATTGTTATTCCAGGTTCCTCATCAAGAAGTTGAAAAGGTCATGGTCAAATTAAAATTCTTAGAGCATGCTGGTGGAATGTAGGTCAGATTGTCATTAATGGTACTCCAGGGATGATTGAATTCATAGCTGGTTGAAATTTTATGTACTGTTATCTTTTGCCTTCCTTGTGCTGGTCCTTCTTGTTCTGCTAGCCTCATGGAGCCTGCTCTCTCCTATTTATTCCTTAGACTCCAGACTTGTTGGCCTTTGTTAAGGTCTTTGAAAGCACTAAGTTCTCTGATATTTTAAGGCCGTTGCACATAATGTTCTCTAACGGAAGCTTCCTTTACTTAGCTCTTTATTAATTCCTGTTTGACAGTTCATGCAACAATTACTGAGTATGATGCTGTTCATTTTTCAATTATTAGTTAAAATGTTATTTCTTCATAGGAGTGACTCCCTTCTTGGTATAAATCAGGCCCTCCTGTTAATAATCCTTTAACGAACCATTTATTTTTCTTTCATAATGTTGATCACAATTTGGTTGTGGTTTCATGTGGTGGTTTACTGTTTGTCTCTTCCACTAGAAGGCTTCCGGTTCTAAAATCTTATAGCTCTGATACCTGTTACAGAAAATGAATACACATAGTACTCATTCTCTGATTATTCTAATTAGTTGTTTTCAAGCTTATTAACCACAACCCGCAATAAAAAAGTTACATTGTGAGCCAGTACACACACACACGCACACACAAACACATGCAACTATCTGATACCAAAAGCTTCATAAACTACTACTTACCATGACTACATGTAAAGTACTCTTTTCTATTTTATTAAAATAATAAAACTCCTGGTTATAACTTACTAATGGGTAGAAACTGGATTGTTCTATTCAAGAGGTTCTTTTTTTCAATAACTAAGAGTGTCCCACAGAGTTGGTTCTTTCCCTATGCTTACTCTCTGACATTTTTGTTATTTCAGTTAATCAGTTTCAAATCTACATGCCTCTTCCCCCAAGCTTTGTGGAGTTATGTATCCTTTTTTTTTTTTTTTTTAAAGTGTTTATTCCTGACAGAGAGAGTGTGAACAGGGGAGTGGCAGAGAGAGGGAGACACAGAATCTGAAGCAGGCTCCAGGCCCTGAGCTGTCAGCACAGAGCCGGAAGTGGCGCTCAAACTCACAAACTGTGAGATCATGACCTGAGCTGAAGTCGGACGGCTTAACCGACTGAGCCACCCAGGTGCCCCTGGAGTTATGTATCTTAAGTTGTTGCCAGACATACGAATGTTCTATTGATACATAAAAACACAGCCTCTCAAATCCTGTATTTGTATATTTAGTGGTGTGGTTTTGGACTTTTTACTGACCACTTTATTGCTCCTTAGGACCCCAAATTGCAATCTGCAATTCTTTCTTTTAGCTGCTATAGGTTTTAGCCAGATCTTTAGTATCACACATGTACTTAGTGTCTCTTCTAGTATACACTGAGTTACCAGAATAATATTCCTCATTCACTCAGTGCCCTGTTATTCCACAATTATTTCTGGCTTTGTGCTCGATACTTGAGGAACCTTGCAGTTTACAAAGCAGTCATATTTAATCACTGTTCTTCAGTGTTTCAGTTCTACTTTTTCCGCATGCGTTTTCCTTCTTCACATTTCTGCTTTTCCTTTATTCCAGCTGTACCTTTGCTCAGACCAGTCTTAACACTGGCACCAACCCTCTTCTGTTTTACTTTTGAAAGTATTCCTTGCTGAAGTCGCCTCCCGCATCATTAGAATTTTCACACTTTTCTCCATCCTCGCCAATACTTATTTCTTGTCTTTTTTGGATACTAGCCATTCTGGCTGGTGAGGTGATACCTCGTTGTGCTTTTGATTTGCATTTCCCTGATAAGTGAGGTTGAGCATCTTTTCATTTGTCTGTTGGTCATCTGGGTGTCTTCCTTAGAAAAATGTCTGTTCAGGTCCTCTGCCCATTTTTTAATCAGATTGTTTTTTTTGGTATTGCAGAAGTTCTCTGTATTGGTTAATTTGGATATTAACCCCTTATCAGATATATCATTTGCAAATACCTTCTTTCCCATTCAGTAGGTTGCCTTTTTGTTTTGTGGATGGGTTTCCTTTGCTGTGCGGGAGTTTAGATCATGTGAAATCACAGGCTGTGTCCTTTTGTCATCCAAGATCATTTACAGGGGTAGGGGAGAAAGGGTCAGTGGCCACCCAGTAAACCCCTGAAAGGCTTGCTGGGCCCCACCCCCCATTTCTGATTCAGAAGATCTGGAGTAGACTGAGAATTTGACTAACAAGTTTCTAGATGATGATTATGATGCTGCTGCTGCTGCTTTGGGGACTGACCACACTTTGAGAACCACTAGTCTAGGTAAAAGAAGCTTATGTTGCTGTCTGTCATGTTCCCTGTTCTTTAGGTAGGGAAGACCTATGAGTTACTCAACTGTGACAAGCACAAGTCTGTGCTGTTGAAGAATGGACGGGACCCTGGGGAAGTGAGACCAGACATAGCTCACCAGGTAACTCCAGGGACAGAGCTCACGACCCCAAGCCTTTGTACAGAAGGTCGGGCAGCTGCGTGCTGCTTCTCTTCGCTTGAAACTATGCCTTGGTTTCTGCGTCCCCCAGAGTTTACTGATGCTGATGGACAGTCCCCTGAACCGAGCTGGCTTGCTGCAGGTTTATATCCACACACAGAAGAATGTGCTGATTGAAGTGAACCCCCAGACTCGAATTCCTAGAACCTTTGACCGCTTTTGTGGCCTCATGGGTGAGATCTCTAGGAGTTAAGGTTCAGAACGAACTTGGCAGTAGTGAAGAAGGGAGAAAGAGAAAAGATAAATGAAATGTGAGCTTTGTAAATAGGAGGAGTGGGGTGCATGTTTGATACCAGAACAAGGACTCATCTTCCCAGGGGCTGGGGTAAAACCTGCATGGGTTCCTGGCCGAGTGAACTCATTGCCATCCAACTAGTCGTATGCTTGACAACTGCTCGTTCGTAGCATTTTAGGACCATAGTGTGGATGTAAAGGACACACGGAGCCCACTTTACCTGTGGGTTTTTCTGGTTAGATTTCTGGGCAGAAGAAATGGGGTCACCACCTAGCTCTGAACTCTTTTCTCCCCACCCTCAGTTCAGCTTTTACACAAACTCAGTGTTCGAGCAGCTGATGGCCCCCAGAAGCTCTTGAAGGTGAGATACTGGCACCTACTGGTTGGAGGCGGGGTTCTGAGATTGTTTCTGGGGCTGATTTTTCTTTTTTTCCCTTGTTCTCTTTAGGTAATTAAGAATCCAGTGTCAGATCACTTCCCAGTTGGATGTATGAAGATTGGCACATCTTTTTCCATTCCAGTTGTCAGTGATGTACGAGACTTGGTGCCTAGCAGTGACCCTATTGTTTTTGTGGTGGGGGCCTTTGCCCATGGCCAGGTAAGGCCTGGGCTCAACTCTTGGGTTCTTCATAGAGCTGAGGCTTAGTATAGAATTCTGAGAACAGCTGGCATTTTGATGACCTTGGGAGACAGAGGGCGAGAACAAAGCCAGAAGACAAACAGGGCCTCTACGACCTGCACGCCCCCGCCCCCCCAACTGTATCTTTTGAGGACTGCTGGTGTATTTGTGACAGTGAGAGTCAAGGCCTTCTTCATCCTTTGTACAACTTGAACAGCACTGGAGGGGCGCCTCAGTGGCTCAGTCAGTTAAGCGTCTGACTTCAGCTCGGCGGGTCATGATCTTATGATTCATGGGTTCAAGCCCTATGTTGGGCTCCACACTATCAGTGCAGAGCCTGCTTGGGATTCTTTCTCTCCCCCTCCCACCCTTCCCCCACACGCACTATCACTCGCTCTCTCTCTCTCAAAAACAAGTAAATCTTTAAAAAAGTAGCACCATAAAGATCGGCTGGCTCAGTGAGTAGAGCTTGCTGCTCTTGATCTCAGGGTTGTGAGTTTGAGCCCCATGCTAGGTGTAGACATTACTTAAAAATAAAATCTAGAAAGAAACCCAGCACTGTGAAATACTAGCTCAGCCCTGTTTTCCCTTCCCCAAAGACGGGCTGAACTTGTTACAGAGTGACAGAACTGTCTCTCTCCTTAGGTCAACGTGGAGTATACGGAGAAGATGGTGTCTATCAGCAACTACCCCCTGTCTGCAGCCCTCACCTGTGCAAAACTGACCACAGCCTTTGAAGAAGTATGGGGGGTCATCTGACAATAGCACCTTGTTCTGAAACAGAGACTGTTGCCATTATATCCCTTGGCCCTGCTTTCCTCCCGCTGCTCGGAGAGTGGACCTTCCTGCACCGGGACTGTGGGGGGTTTGGGGAAGCTGAGGCTGTACATTTGCTATTTGTTTAGCCTATAAATACTGTTTATCCTATAAATATCTGGTAGTTCTTTGGTGATTCCTAAAATTAGCAGGATCTTAATGGTGGAAAAAAGTCTTAATGGTTGTTCTTCTCAGACTCCAGGAAAAGATGTGAGGTCACAGCGTTTGCAAGTTTGGTCTCAGGCTTTGTGGTTAGGCCTTGACTCCCACCTTCTGGGCGGTAAAGGAGAGACCCCTGCTGAATTTTCAGCTATGTGGCAAGCACGGAGAACGGTCTGTAAGGAAGCAGCCAGGAATGCCAGCAGTGAAAAACTGAACAAAGAGAAGTGATTTTATCTGGTACAGTTCCAAGGTAGAAAAAGTGGAGCAGGTGGGGCCTTGTACCCCACCCCGCCCCCCCATGGGGGGGGTGGTGGTAGCGGCACATATACAATCATAGTAAATTGGCAGGAGAAAAACACAACAGATTCCTGGCTAGAGGGGGAGAGATAAGGCAACGTGCATGGGGGAGCCCAGAGGGGAGACACGGGCCCTCTACTCCTCCCACGAGAGTTTCCCCTTTGGCCCCAGATGAAGACTTGGCTGGCAGCAGAGGCACGGCTAGGAGTATCATGTCTTCCCACTCCCTGGTTTCCATGTTCTCTGTGCTCTGAGGCGAAGGAGGGCTGTGGAAAGGGAGACAAGTGGTTTCTGCACCAGCCCGGCGCTAGGCCACCTGCAAGAGAAGAGTTTTGATTGGCGGGCTGGTCGGAGTTATTCCTTCCAGTCTCTGGTCTACAGAGACCAGACTCTGGGGGCCCAAGTTTGCCGTGATCGTATAGTACTCTGTGTTGTGGGGGCCCAAGTTAGAGTGGTCAGTGCCCCACACTTGTTTTCCCAGGAGCCAGGCTACCTTCAGAGTCACTCCAGGTTTCAGTACCGTCTCCCTGCCATCCGCCCCCAATCTATTGCTCTCGTCTATAACTTGCTGGTTCAGCTTAGCTACAGGGATGGTCACTTACCAGGGAAATCGATTATTTCTCTTTCTTTAACTTTTCTTTCCTTGGCACCATTACTTTGTGAACATAAGGCAATATGAAGAGTAGGCTCAAGAAGAAGACGTGACCAAGAAAATAGATGGATTTATACACCTGTGGGGAGATACCGGCCATTGAGTGAGAGACAGAGCAAGGACCGTCCTCACGGCCTGCGGTTTTAGCGATTTCCGCCCCCTCCGCTTACCTTAAACCACTTGTCCCACGTGAAGAGGCAGAAGGCAGTCATTGAGTAACCCATGAAGAGCCAGTGGATGGTCTGCTGCACCAAGTAGTAGAAGGGTTGTAGGATGGTAATGGAAGCCAGGTTGCTCAGGGTTGGGCTCTCCTGAATTAGCCTGGCAGCCTGGGGAGCGAGGGGAGAGGTCGTGAGTGTCTCACTCGTCGTCGTCCCTGTTCACCCGGCACCCCTCAGGCCTACCTTTCTCTCCACGACGACAATGAGGAATTCCATCTGGAAGCAGACCAGGTATCCCGAGTGGAGGCCGTGCCAGAGGGCCAAGAAGAGCAGCGACAGTCCCTGGGACAGTTCTTTATTTCCAAGGAACTTGAGCCGTTTGAAGACGTAACTAGAGAAAAGGGTGGGTGGGGATGGGCCTCAGAGCAGTGCCTGCTGCCATGCTGGTGGCTCCTGCTCTGGGTGGTCTGGGGTGAGGGAGGCGGTGCCATCAGACTAGCTTTAGAAATGAAAGGCAGGGGCACCTGAGTGGCTCAGTCGGTTAAGTGACCGACTCTTGGTTTCGGCTCAGGTCGTGATCTCACGGTTTCGTGGGTTCAAGCCCCGCATTGGGCTCTGCACGGCCAGTGCAGAGCCTGCTTGGGAGTCTCCTCTGCCCCCGCTGCCTCAGTCTCTGCCCCTCCCCCACTCTCACGGTCTGTCTCTCTCAAAATAAATGAATAAACTTTAAAAAAAATTAAAAAAAGAAATGAAAGGCAGTGGAGTCGATGACTCTGTTCAGAGACAGCAAACAGACCTCACGCTTAGCTGGGTGAGCTTGGGTGAGCCACTTAGTACAAGATGACTGAGTGTCTGCTGAGCGCCCGGTGCCTAAGCTGCAGTGCTGAACAGGGCAGACCGGTTCTCGTGCCGCTCAACAATTGTGCGTTGGTGGGGACAAATAAAGACGTTTGTAAACGGCAAAGGGGAACATGAAACCAGGGCGGAACTGGGATTAAAATTCAAGGCACCTCTCGGTCTTGCTTGTGCCTTGCGAATGTGACCCGAGTGGTTTTCGGGGGGCCGGGAGTGGAGACGGAAGTCAGTATGTGGTGGGTGGGTGCGAGAACAATGAGGTTCTACCCAGATTGGGAAAAGATGGATCGCGCATCCGTGCGCTCAAATCTGGGAAAGTGGTGGAAGAAGCTAGGGTCCGGACCCCCGTTCCAGCCGCTTACCGGGCCACCCAGGCATTGGTGTTGATGTTGAAAGAGGCGATGGTGCCGGTGAATCGGGGGGTCGTTTCAAAGAGCCACACCTTCATGTTGGCACAGGCGTCCCACTTTGCCTTTCTGTGTTCGTCAAAGTCATTGAAGCCCAGCCCTGTCAAAATGCACACTCCTTCCTGAGGGAGGGAGCATTCCGTTAGCATTCCTGCTCCTCTCCTCCCCACCGCGCCCCACAGCTTGTTGGAATATGACCCCGGCTCATCTTTCCTACTTACTGTGACCAGCCAACAGGTGACGTACTTGTACAGCACGAACTTGCCCCAGAGCAGCATGTACATGCAGCGGAACCAGAAATCGTGGTTCTTGAGGAAGGAACACACAGGCATTAGGGATACTCCCCGGGCAAGGCCAAATGCCCTTCATGTTCTTCCCTTCCAAACTTGAGGCTGACTACTTCATGTCCACCTGACGGTCCGCTTCGCTGCCCTTCTAGTAGGCTAAGAGGAATACGCAGGGAGCCCAGTGAACATCCATTCACCTTTTTCTTTGAAGAGTCCCAGAAACAGCATTGTCCCTAAACTCCTCTAACGCACTGAGCATTCAGGACACGGAGCACCGAGGGACTTTTATATATCCATGGTCAATGTTAGTTTAAGGAGATAAACCTACCCAGAGTGCGTAGGGAGCTGCTGCAAGCCTTTCAGCTGGGCAGGAGCAAAAGCCAGCACTTCCCCCTCCCTTGGTTTTTGAATTCCCTAGAAGCCCCCAATCTATCAAGAGAAGAAAACAGGCTGGAGAGGACCAAAAGCTGCTCTGCTCCAAGGAGTCACTTGGCTGTAATAAATCAGGCTAAGAGCTGCTCCCGAGGGAGGTAAGGGGTGCTAACAGTGCACCTGGCACAGCCCTGTGCCCGCGGAGGTCGTTCAGTGCTGGCTGATGAACATGTCGCGGCCCGGCTGGCATTGACACCAACTCTCACAGATCTAGAGCGAAACCAACATGCATTTGTAGATGGTGTTACCCGCTTCTTGGCTATCTACAGGGATCCTTGCCTGTCCATTTCTACCTCTGATGCAGTCACACTGCTGCTCCATTAGTAAGCACTCACTTCGTAGTCTTCAGTGAGGAGATAGTCTTCTGTGATGTGGGGGCTAAGCAGAGTGTAGCCCACTAGGTAGACAAGGCCCAGACTCAGGCGCTTGAGAGCAGGTATGGTGCTGGAAAGGAACAAGCAAGGTCACAACGGACAGAGGCTATTCCCTTCGCCCTCTGACCTTAAATTACGGAGAGAGGGGTTTCAGAGTGTGGCTATCCGCCCGGAGGAGGATGAGTGGCTCTCCGTCCAGAGCCTTTATTCAGTGTCAGGGAAAGACAGCTCTCTGTGGTTGGCTTTGGGCAATGGTGAACGCGAGACCCTGCGAGTCACAGGGGCGGGCAGGGTGGGCAGGGGAGCGGTGTGGACGAGTCTGTGGTGCTTCCCCCTCAGGGCTCCTACACATCTCACGGCCTCACCAACCGCCTCCGTCCACACTGGGACCGAAAATCCAGTGCGGAGGACTGGAGGATGACCAATTCTCAGTCTGCTCCTTCCTACCCTGGTTGAATCGAGGCCCAAACACAGGCTAGACACGTTCTCAGGAAAAGGATTTTTCTGGTAACTTTTCAATTTTCTACTGTGATATATATATACACATATATATATATATATATATATACACACACACATACACACACACATTTTTATATATTTAACAATCTTTTCTTTTAAACCGAGAAAATGGGTTTTAAAGGCAGGGACGTGACTGTTCAGGCAAAATCCTGTGGCATAAAAGCGAATTTTTACGTTTGTACTACAGGGTCGGAATGGCTGGCTGGAAGTAGCCTACGCTGAAATGGGCCCGCCACCCGCGCTGAGCAGGTACGGAGCGCCCGTTACGACAGTCCGGGGCCTGTGCGGCATAGGCCTGTGAGCCGGGGCCGTGCTGGAGAACGCAGCCAGGGCTGGCCTGCAGGAAGGCACCTAGAAGTGGCTTTGTATTGGGTGAGATCACCTATACAGAGGTCTTGACCAAGAGGGGCAATTACCTGTTTGGTATCTTCCCTGGTATGTCAGTCAGCTGTCCCTGCACCAGCTTCATGTAGTGGTTCATTGAGAACTGGGGCCCTACCAAGAAGGCCCCATAGAAGTAGGAGAAACCAGCAACTTCCAGCAGGGAAGGGACACCCCGTATGGCATATTTCTGTTGCTCAGAGGACAAGGAATTCTATGCCGAGAAGAGAATGAATGGTTCAGGATAGCCTTGAATCTCCCCCCAAGAGCCAGTCTGCGTGTTCCCCACCCTGGGACCCCACTGAACTGGGGTTCTTCAAACAGCCGTCTCTTTGAGGGCGTGACATGGAGAAGAGTAATTGCCTCACGTGGAAATGAGTATGTGCAGGGGTAACTTAGCAACAAGTGGCTGCTGCTTTTCCAAACGCCATGCTGGCACTGATCTCTGGACTTTGTGCGAGAGCTGGATCCGGGCAAATTAGATTTGCTGATCCGTGCTCAGTGCTATCTGAAACAGAACTCACACAGGCCGGGGATGAGGTAGAGGCTCTGCCCCTGGCATCTGGGTCCAGTCTTTTGATTACAACAGCCTTTCTCCTTCCCTCTGGTTCAATTCCTTAACCTCTCTGCAGAGGAATGGGGACTTACCTGATCCTTCCCTCCGTCAAAGTAGTCAACAGCCAGACCTGAGCAGAGAGAGAAGGTGTGGGTAGAGCAGGGGGAGAGACCACTGAGGAGGTGGCCTGTGGACTGAGTGTAGCCAGGAGCGGACCGGGGAACACAGAGTAAGTTTACGGTCAGACGGGGAAGAGCCTAGGGGTAAAAGGGGAAGGCAATGAGCCAGCACTCACCAATCAGCTTCAAGGTCAGGACACAATGTGGCATTGTCCACTTGATATCATAGTTGCCAGTGGCTGTGTAATAATATCCGGCAAGAAGGTAGGCCTAGGGAGGGGGAAGAATTTATTCCATCACCAGCTAGGATTTCTTTATTTTCTCCCTGCTCTAAAATCCACTGTATTCTTTCATTTTCCCCTTCTCTTGGTCTCCTCCTTAAAGGCTTTTAAGTTTGATCTTTTAAATTAAAAAAAAAATTGTTTATTCATTTTTGAGAAAGAGAGAACGTGAGCGGGGAAGGGGCAGAGAGAGGTGGGAGGGACAGAGGATCCAAATCAGGCCCTGCTGACAGCAGACAGCCTGATGTGGGGCTCAAACTCATGAACCGTTGAGATCACGACCTGAGCTGAAGTCGGACGCTTAACCAACTGAGCCACCCAGGGGCCCTAAAGGCTTTAAGTTCCTATACATGGAAGAAACTGAACCCATGGAGGGGAATGCTCAAGGCTTCTCAGCAGAATGAGGGCTCAACCGAGAATTTGGAGCTTAGAGTCCGTAGCTCAGTCTCAGCTGGTTTTCTGCCTGGCCTTTACGCGACACCCCTCCTGGACAGCTAGCTGGGTAGTCCTGGTCAAAACCAAAGAACATGAATGGCGCAGTCCTGTGCAAGGGCTCAGCTGTTCAGGTCATCGTCACTGCAACCTGCAGATGGGGCGCCTGGCACCTGTGAAGAGTGACCGACCTGAAGCCATGCTGCGGAGAGATGTCGGGAGAAAGGACTAGAAATCGGGTCTCCTAGTTCACTTTTTCTGCGCCACAGTCCCCGACCTCCCCCCTCCCCCGAACGGCTGTTGGCTGTGGTCTGAGCTGCCGAGGGAGAGGCGTTTACCATCTGGAAGCAAAATGTAGTGAGGACGGCAGTGACAGTGCGGCCCATCAGTCGAAGGATGAGGAACTGAAGTCCAACACACAGCAGGGAGTGGTAGAGCTGATTTCCTGGAGGCGGAGAGGACAGCAAATTTTAGCCTGTGGTGGTTTTGTTTTTGTTTTTTCGCATTCTCACCTGTGCTGAGACTTCTAAACACAAAGAGAATATTTAAAGAAAAAACCTTTGGTATTAGGATTTTTTTCTTTTCAAAGAGACTCAGATCTTGGCGGGAGGGAAGGAAATGAACTGTATACATATAAGGGATCGTCAGGGCGTTGCTGCATTTCTGAGTGTTTGAGCTAAAGGGATGCTCCTGAAGAAGGCTGCTTGCATCTTTCATCCAGTTACAGCCCCAGCAGAGGAAATGATGGGGGGCTGGCAAAGGTAACCAAGCACTCTCAAAATGTTATCTGGGAAAGGGATGCACGGAAAAGGAAAATTAAGCTCTGGTCCTGTGCATACAAACTCTCTCTTTGCAAGCAGAGCGTTATTAACTTCCCTAGCCATCACACTCTCTCCAGAAACTCTGTTTAAGCCTGTTCCTTCCCAGGTTCCCTCCAATCACCGTGCTACTGCCAAGTTCACTCACCAAAGTTAAAATAAGCGATTGAGAGGCCTGTAAAGGCATGGAAGAGATGGATGAGGTAGCTGTCCTTGAAGTAAAGGTAACGCCGATAAAATACAGCCATGGGGTAACCTAGAGGGGAGAAAAATCAGTCAGAGGGTCACGCATGCCTGATGCCCTCCCGGTTTTGGAAGTTTCTCTGGCATGAAATGCAGCCCAGAGTGGAAAATACGTCCCTTATGTGGATGACAGCAGAGAACAGTATCCAAGAATCAAAATTTGCTTTGTAAATACAAACTTAAAACTGAAGATATGGGGGCACCTGGGTGGCCCCGTCGGTTAAGTGTCCAATTTCTGCTCAGGTCATGATCTCGCAGTTCGTGGCTTCGAGCTCTGTGCTGACAGCTCAGAGCCTGAAGCCTGCTTCGGATTCTGAGTCTCCCTCTCTCTCTGCCCCTCCCCTGCTCGTACTCTCTCTCTCTCTCTCTCTCTCTCAAAAATAAATAAAACACACACAAAAAATTTTAAACTAAAGATATGAATTTTATACTGAGGCAATACAAAACTGGGTCCTAAGACTAGGTTTCCTTTATAGCCTATTAAATATTGCTAGGAATTTTCTCTTGCGTTTTTCTAAATGACACAAGGAATTAAGGGTGCCTAACGATGCCCTGAGATGCTAGTTTACACCTTTATGCTCGATTATGATTTCATCACCTGTCCTGTTAGCAGAGTAATGTCAGCTTATTAACACTATTAAGAGGACAAATATAAATTAAAACCAGGCTACAAAATGGGATTACTGACTGCACATACAGTTGTAGACTCCTCACATACTGAGGTCTGGGCATCAACTGTGTTATAAATCCATGTAAATATCCTGGGGAAATGTCATCTAAAGCTGTGATTCCGAGTATAGTCCCAGGGCCACTATGACGGAACTACAAGGGGTCTCTGCTGGGTCATAAACTGATTAGGCATGGCGAAAGGCAGCTTACGGAATTAAAAAGGGTCAATAACATTTGGTATTTCTGAACTACAATCAGTATGTTCCATGGCTTTACTACACATTCAGTGTTCTGTCAAGGAGCGTTCTACTTTTTTTTTTTTTTTTAATGTTTATTTGTTTTTGAGAGAGAGAGAGAGACAGAGTGTGAGCAAGAGAGGAGCAGAGAGAGAGGGAGACACACAATCTAAAGCAGGCTCCAGGCTCTGAGCTGTCAGCACAGAGCCCGACGTGGGGCTCGAACCCATGAACCGTGAGATCATGACCTGAGCCGAGGTCGGACGCTTCACTGATTGAGCCACCCAGGCGCCCCAGTCAGGAAGCGTTCTATCAAGAAGTCTGGCTAACGTGCCCGGAAATACTCCTCCTACAGCAGAGCACGTGCAGAGAACTGGAATCCCCACGTCTTTCTGGAAGGACACTTCACATATCCTATCATTGCATAATTAGTGTTCCTGAGCTGCTCATGATTTATAGTTGCTGCACCTCTTGCTGTCAAATTATAGGTTGCAGTTAGTTTTTCGTGGGCAGTATGCTGGTATGCGTGGTTAACTCTGAGATGCTTAGGAACGTGTTGGACACAAAGAAAGTGCTCGATTATTT
Source organism: Panthera onca (assembly GCF_046562875.1). Classification (NCBI taxonomy): domain Eukaryota; kingdom Metazoa; phylum Chordata; class Mammalia; order Carnivora; family Felidae; genus Panthera; species Panthera onca. Next base: position 41,509,520 of record NC_138345.1, read on the forward strand.
ATTAAGTGAATAGAAAAATGGATAATCATGTTTTATATTGGCCTATGTCCTTCTAGTCCTTTTCCCCGTTTTTTTCTTTTAATTTACCAACACAGTTCGGGTATTTGTGTATCCTGGTTTTTTCATGGAACAGTGTGTCAACTATTTGATCTTCTTGGTGCTAGGACTTGCTGATGTTCTTTGATTGCTGTTTTCATCATGGGCTAGGCTCTTTAACAAATTTACAGCTGCTTGCAAGTAGTTAATTCTGCAGATGGTCTATGGATCACGGACTCATTCATTTGACAGATGTTTGTTAAATGCCTACTCTATGCCAGGTATTCTGATTATAGAGCATATAATGAGGAAGGAGGTGGCATGTAATGGTTTATTCTCTTTCTTTTTTAAAGTTTATTTATTCTGAGAGAGAGCAAGCAGGGGGAGGGGCAGAGAGAGAGGGAGAGAGAATCCCAAGCAGGCTCCTCACTGTCAGTGCAGAGCCCGATGCAGGGCTCAATCTCACGAACCCGTGAGATCATGACCTGAGCTGATTTAACCACCCAGGCGCCCCTGTAATGGTTTATTTTCCTGCTAGCAGAAGATGAAGTGATATAGGATTACTAGGCTCAAGGGAGAGGGAGACATCTATAAACCCTTTCATAGTCAGATGAATGAGCAAAGAAACAGGATTGAGTCTCATTACATATCACATGGGCAGGGACAGAACACCAGGTTACAGCAAGTTTTGCTAAGAAGCAGAGCCAGGTACTAGAAAGTATATAGAATAGGGTCCAACTGCCTTAAATTTTTTGCTTTTTACTTTTTAAAAGTATTTATTTTTGAGAGAGAGAGAGAGAGAGAGAGAGAGAGAGAGACAGAATCTGAATCAGGGTCCAGGCTCTGAGCTGGACAAAGAGAGCCCGACGCAGGGCTTGAACCCAGGAACCACGAGATCATAACTTGAGCAGATGTTGGACGCCCAACCTACTGAGCCACCCAGGCGCCCCTCATTTTTTTTTTTTAAGTTTATTTAGAGAGGGAAAGTGCGTGTGAATGAGAGGGGGAGGAGCAGAGAGAGGGAGAGAGAGAATCCCAAGCAGGCTCCATGCTCAGCGTGAAGCCCGATGCGGGCTCGATCCCACAAACTGTGAGATCATGACGTGAGGAGAAATCAAGAGTCGGAGGCTTAACTGAGCCACCCAGGTGCCCCTGCTTTTCATTTTTAATGTTTTAGAAACAGGAGTACAAATGAATGGAAGCAATAAATAGGGTAGATCTTAATTATCTAGAGTACTGGTAAATGAGTTCATCTATAGATAGTGAAGAGCTTATCTCTTTAGGCACTAAGACCTTTAACCAACTGGAAGCACTAAAACCATTTAGAATGCTTGAAATTAAAAAAACAAAACAAAACACGACACACACTACTCTGCTTCCTTAACCTGAATATACTTAACATTTTCTTGGTGATCTGGGCCATAATTATTCTGCAGTACAGTCATGATGGCTTTGTGACCTGTCGAGGAGTGTGAAACCATTTGCTCGGACCCTGTAGGCCCTCCACTGTTCGGCATTCTGAGTTCTTGTATCTGTTTCTTATGGCCTTCATGGCCCCTCCCTTGCTATTCAGGGATCAGGAGTCACTTCTTGAGCTTCGTAGAGTTCCTTTCCCAATTTCTACTTTACTGCAGGCCTTAGAAACTGTAACTTTGTGTAAAGTTGTCAAAGGTGTAAAAAAAAGATGTAAGAGCCAGAGTCTTGGGTGCTTTCCTTACAGGAGACTTAGTGCACAGGCCGGGTGACATCTGTTCTGGCCGCTCCAGGCCCCTTCCTCCTGTTTTCAGGTATATTTGGGGGGCGGGGTGGGGGTTGTTGAGTTCCCTACACTCAAGAAGATGGAGCAACTGGCAGAAAAATTAAAGAAGGCAGCAGGCCAGGTTACCACAGACACGGAGGTCCTAACAGAGAAGAGCAAAGCCCGGAATGAAGCCTCAGAGAGAAGGAGCTGTGTGTCAGCCGAGTTGCTGGGACAACCCAGAGCTGATTTTGAGCGTAAACATCAAACCTGGCTCTTGGCTGCCACTCAGCTCAGCGGGCTTCGGGGCCTGGCTGCCCAGTCACCCCTTGAGGGATGTGCTGTTTGGCGCAGGATGTTGTCCCTCAAGCTGTTTCTGAGTCTTAACGCTTTTTGATGGGAGTCGACGATTACTGTAATGGCTGCAGTCACCGGAAGAATCTTTAAAAACCAACGAGAGCACCTCCTTGCTCACCGCCCACCCACGAGTCTGATTCGGCAGGTCTGAGTGACCGTGATGTGCGGCAAGGGTTAACAAGCACCACCTCACGAAAATCCGAAAGCAAGCTGGCAGCACTTACTAGGTCCTGAGAATAACATTCTAAGACTGATGGCCAGGGGTTCTGGTCTTTCCCATAATAGCACCAAACATGCAGAGAGGTTTGTTTTATAAACAAATTTGCAGCTTCACGCAAGTAGTTAATTTCCTAGATATCCTGTGGATCGCTGGCTCCCTCGTTCCTTTGACAAATGTTTATATAAATGCCTACTAAAGCCAGGTATTCTGTTTATGAAGCATAGGAGAACTTGTTTGGCTATACTGTAACTGTTTCTTCTTTTTGATTACGTTTTAAAGGTGGGGAGGGCTTCAGAAACTATTAGCAGATGAAGGATGATGATCTAACACATATTAAACCTTGAGGATCCCCTACCGGAATGGGAATGTTCCAACAGCAAAAACTAGGGCATTCAAAATGCTCTGAACCTCAAAGTACACTGAAGTGGGTCCTCTTCAGAGGTTCAGCAGTCATGGAGCGTTTCCAGCTGTACTCTCCAGTCACTGGATCAGTCAGGTCCAAGCGCCACTTGAGTCAGAAACTAGGATCTGTCACAACCTAGACTGTCATGGAACTCCTTATTCTCTGTACGGTAGTTGTGAAATTACTTGTTAATCCTACAGGTTTGGAGGCTTCATTTGAAGAAGTAGAAATGAGCTGTTTAGGGGCACCTGGGAGGCTCAATCAGTTAAGCGTCCGACTTCAGCTCAGGTCATAATCTCACGGTTCATGGGTTCGAGCCCCGCATCGGGCTCTGTGCTGACAGCTCAGAGCCTGGAGCCTGTTTGGGATTCTGTGTCTCCCTCTCTCTCTGCCCCTCCCCAACTTGCACTCTGTCTCTCTCTCTTTCTCTCTCAAAAATAAATAAACATTAAAAAAAAAAATGAGCTGTTTGTATTCAAGTCTGATTAATTTCTTTGACTTTCAACCTGTATAGCTATTTCTGGACTCTGGAGGAATATGGTATGACCCCATTTGATCAGTGGTTCATATTACCCCGGTGAAAGGAATATAGAGCATTTTTGGCAAGTGTGAGAGAGAAGACAGAGTTAGACAGAACTGCGATGTGTTGGCTTAGTCAGATACTTATACCAGTTTTGTCAAAGAAGAAAACTACCTCAAGCACCATACAAAGAGTTGGTATAATGTCCATAGCATACTGTAGTGGTGTTCAAACTTTCTGCTCTCTTTAGACTCTTAAAAATTACGGAGGACCTCAAAAACATTTGTTAATATGGATACTATCTATCAATATCTACTGTATTAGCAAATAAGAGGTGCCCAGGTGGCTCAGTGGGTTGAGTGTTCGACTCTTGATTTAGGCTCAGGTCATGATCTTGTGGTTTTTGAGTTTGAGCCCCACATGGGGCTCTGTGCTGACAGCGTGGAACCTGCTTGGGATTCTCTCTAAATAAGTAAGTAAATGAATAAATAAATAAAAGAAAATTTTAAAGTATTTAACTACTAATTCATTAAAAAATAGTAAACCAATTACATAATATATAACATACTTTTAATGAAAAAAACTATATTTTTCCAAAACAAACAAAACCATTTAATGAGGACAGTGGCATTGTTTTACATTTTTACAAATTTCTAGCCTTTGTCTGGCTAGATGGAAGGTAGCAGGATTCTCAAATCTGTTTCTGCATTTAGTCTGTTAATATGTTGTTTTGGTTAAAGCATATGAAGAAAATCTGGCTTCACGCAGATATACAGTTGGAAAGAGAATCTTAATAGCCTTTTCAGATCATTCTGAGTATTATTCTTTGATACTATACCAAAACTGGACAAGTAACTAATTTCCTAAGGGTAAGTGGCAGTGTGGGATCTGCAACCATATCAGTGAACTTTTCATTAAGGGCTTAAACTCACAAACCTGAGATCAAGACCTAAGCTGAGGTTGAGAGTCGGATGCTTAACTGACTGAGCCACCCGGGTGCCCCCCAGCTAAAATCATATTTCTTTTTTTTTTTTTTTTTTTTTAAACTTTTAACGTTTATTTATTTTTGAGACAGAGAGAGACAGAGCATGAACGGGGGAGGGGCAGAGAGAGAGAGGGAGACACAGAATCGGAAGCAGGGCTCCAGGCTCCCAGCCATCAGCCCAGAGCCCGACGCGGGGCTCGAACTCACGGACCGCGAGATCGTGACCTGAGTCGAAGTCGGACGCTCAACCGACTGAGCCACCCAGGTGCCCCTAAAATCATATTTCTTAATATCACCACTGATTTCCAGCAGAAAAGCCTTTGTGTATTGGGAAGTTGTCAAGCTCATGGTAACAGATACAAGTTTTCCCAAATTCTAATATTCACTTGAAAGCTTGAATTTCAGTACTGACTACAAATACTGTCAGTTGTTTTCCCTGAAGTGACAGGCTCGCTGTGTACATTTTCGAGAAACTATGTGCCAAATGCCCACGTCTCAGCAACCACAGTCTGTCAGTCATTCTTTCAAGTAAAAATGGTGTTCAATGAAAAAAGGAGCTGCCACTTCAACACACAGCTCAAGCACCGCACAAGACCTTGGCCTCCACATGCCATTGCACTTCAGGATGAAGAAATGCTTTGTTTGTATTTCCCAGTTCCTCAAATATAACATTAAGAGGACGTGTACTCAAGGCTTGAGATGTAATAAAATTAATACTAACTGATGCTTCATCGAGGATATTCTTGTTTTTAACATTTATTTATTATTGAGAGACAGAGAGACACAGCATGAGCAGGGAAGGGGTAGAGAGAGGGGGAGACACAGAATCCGAAGCAGGCTCCAGGCTTTGAGCTGTCAGCACAGAGCCCGACGCGGGGCTCGAACCCACAAACTGCGAGATTGTGACCTGAGCCCAAGTCGGACGCTTAACTGACTGAGCCACCCAGGCACCCCTCATCAAGGATATTCTTAAGTGAACCTGGCCTTTTTCTTTTTTTTGGACTGAGAGTGCGCTGCAGGGAAGAATACAGTGACTGAGGGTACAGCTGTGCCCTTGCCCTGACTGGCGCTAAGGCACCCGCAGTCTACCCACTGTTTGTACCATCAGATCAAATGTCAATGCAGTAAAAATGGCCAATAACATCTTAGTATTATAGTGAAGACAATTTTAAGGTTCTCAGTGACCCCTCGGGGCTCATGGACTACACTTGGGGAACTGATGAACTGCTGATATATGGAATGATGTTTTGGCTTAATCTTCCTTCTTATAATGCCCACATCTGGACCTTTTATTCCTCCCTGCTTTACTCACCCGCCCTCCTATATTTTTTTTTTTTTTTCTATTGAGGTATGATTCACATACCAAAAAATTTTGCTGTTTCAAAGTGTGGAATTCAATGGTTTTTAGGATATTCACAAGGTTGTGCAAACATCCCACTATCTACTTCCAGAATTTTTCCATCTCCCCAAAGGAAACCACATATCTGTTACCAGTCATTCTCCATTCCCTCCTGTTCCCAGACCCTGGCAACCACCAGAGGTTACTTTCTGTCTACAAGGCTTTCATATAAATGGAGTCATATAATATGACTTTTATGTCTGGCTTTTTTCACTTCACATAATATTTTCAGGGTTCATTTATGTTATAGCACATATCAGTTCTTCATTTTTAAAAACATTTTTTTAGGGGCACCTGGGTGGCTCAGTCGGTTGAGCGTCCGACTTCAGCTCAGGTCATGATCTCGTGGTTTGTGGGTTCGAGCCCCGCATCGGACTCTGTGCTGACAGTTCAGAGCCTGGAGCCTGCTTTGGATTCTGTGTCTCCCTTTCTCTCTGCCCCCCTGCCCCCCCCCCCCCAAACTCTGTCTCTCTCTCCTTCAAAAAAACAAACATTAAAAAAATTTTTTTTAACATTTTTTTATTGGAGTATAGTTGACATACTATGTGATTACCAGTTTCAGGTGTACAATATAGTGATTCAGCTTCTCCATTTGTTAAGCTACGTGCACGGTGCATTATTCTTTCTTTATGGCTGAATAATATCCCGTTTATGCATACACCATTTTGTTTATTCATTCACCAGCTGGTGGACATTCAGGTTGTGTCCACTTCTGGCTACTATGAATGAGGCTGCTATGGAACATTTGCATGCAAGTTTATGTGTGAACACATATTTTTCCGTTCTCTTAGGTATATACCTAAAAGCAGGTCTCTTGGTCCTCTTACCGTCTAACCCTGCACTTCTCAGTTGGTGGTGCAGACCAGTTTTTAAAATTTCCCATTTTTTGTGGACCAATACTTCTGTTAAAAAAAATTTTTTTTAATGTTTATTTTTGAGAGAGACAAGAGAGCGTGAGCAGAGGAGGGGCAGAGGCAGAGGGAGACACAGAATCCAAAGCAGGCTCCAGGCTCCGAGCTTTTAGTACAGAGCCCAATGTGGAGCCTGAACCCACGAACTGCGAGATCATGACCTGAGCTGAAGTCGGATGCTTAACCAATTGAGCCACTCAGGCGCCCCCCTGTTGTGGACCAATATTTTTGTAAAATACAGAGTCATGGGCTTGGATGATGTGAGGCTGTCAAACTGTTACAAAAGTTCCTAAATGTTAAAAAAAAAAAAAAAAAAAAAAGTTCCTAAACGTTGACTCTCACTTTCTTGGCTTGCTTTGACAGGTGGCCGGTTACAATCTGAATAGATCGCACCGACCTATCTTTCTTTTTCTCGTTCACTGAAGGCTTTTTCCTGGCTCCTAAATATGGCTGATCTCCAGGATTCAGTGTTGACTCTCTTACCATGCTCGCTACGCTGCCTCTCTGGAAATGGCATCTACTCTCACCATTAATAGGATCTTCACGCCAAAGACAAACACATCTTTAATCCTAACGTCTCAAGTTTCAGTTCCACATTTCCTACTTCCTGGCCGGACATCTGAAATTCTGTATTAACTAAAACACAACTTACCCTCTACTGAGCCCTCTCTTGGCTTCTGTTTTTATTTATGGTGCCATCATTCTCCAGGTCACCCAACCACGTTCAAAAGCTTGAGTCTGGCTTTGCCCCCTCCCTGTCCTTAGTTCCCTCCTTTCCATAGGATCTCAGCACTGTTACCACCTTGTCTTCTGTGCTCCACTGGCAGGTCAGACCCTTAAGCACTCATCCTTAAGCTCCTGCACCCTGAAACTCATGCTCCCAGCAGCCCTATACCAGAGTACTCTTCCTTCAATTCCTGCTCAGAAAACACCAATGACTCCCAAATGACTCCCGATGACTACTCAACAGAGTGCCAGTCCCTAAGCCTAAGACTCAAGGTCCCTCTTCTAAACTACATTTCTAATTAAAACTTCCATTTCTCTGCTTCAGCTAAAACTGATCTGCCAGATTTTGCCCAAACATATCTTAGGTCTTTTGACTCTAGACCTTGGGTCATGCCAGTCCCTTTGCATGGAACGCCTTCTCCAACCACCCCTCTACCACTCATTCTAGAAAACCCAGTTCTTTCCTTTTGTAAGGCTACCTCAGACCACAGTGAACTCATGGCCCTGTATATTATGGACTTGTGCCTTAAACCCATGGTACTTAGAAATAAGACTCTCATTTGGTAAGTCATTATATACTATAATGTGCCATTCTTTACATTTTTGTTGTGTATTAAGGTCTTTTGCTTGATTGGTCAACAGTAATGGATGTTTAACAGCTGTTTGACCTTGAGCATCAGTTTCCTCGTCTGTAAAATGGGGGAATAGCACCTGCCTCAGTGAGTTGTTGTAAGGACAACACATACAAAGTACTCAGCACAGTGCCTAATATATCGTAAGTGGGCACAAAATTATACAAATACACATTCACATAAAGTTAGAGGGAGGTAAACAGGGCAGTCTTTGTTTGCCAAACATCTCCTTTCACCTTCCTGCTAACGGTTTTTTTTCCCTTTGTAGCCTCAGACCCTTAATCCTCTTCTTAGCTCATATTTCTCTTGTTAAAAAAAAAAAAAAGTTAGAGGGAGGAAAAGCAGGCGTTATCTGAGAAAATTCTGGGGCAAATGGATATCAGAGCTTCTGAATCTAATCTTCATTCCATGTGACAACCAAATGACTAAGGGGTTTCCTTCCCATCTGCATTTCAAAAGAAGACTCATAGCATATTTGTTTTATAAGGGTACTGACTTCGGCTTGCCAACAGCACTTTTCCCAAAATACAATGTACTACTAGAATTAAGGCGCACTTTGGAGTTAAGACAGACCTCAGTTGTTACTTACTAGCTGCCTCAGGCTTATTGATTGTTAACCTTTTTGTCCTCAGTTTCTGTTAACCTGTCTCATCAGTAAAATGAGTATCTAGCTTAGGGTTTGTATATTAAGCCTGGTACACATCAGATGCTCAGTAAATGGAATTGGGCCACCTCTGCTTGAACAGTGAAGTGCCCAGTGATCTCATCTCGTCACCTGGCTGTGAATACCACCCATTTGCTGAGTTCTCCCCAATTTTCATCTCCAGAACAGACTGCTCCCTTGGACCCCACACTGCTATCGACTACTCAACACTTTGAGTAGGGGCACGCCTAACAGACACCTCAAATTTAACAGGTTCCGAAATGGCACTGCTGACCTACCCTCCTCCCTAAACCTGCTCCTCCCCTAGCCTGCCCCACTTCAGCAAACAGCAACTCACCCCTCCCTCCCTTAGGACTGGAACCCTGCAACCCTGCCATCATTCTTGACCTCCCCAGCCACGTTCCGCCCTCAACCCAGCCAGTCAACAAATCCTGTCTGTTCTACCTTGAAAACAAGCCCAGAATCTGACCACCTCTTCCCCTGGTCCAAGCCAACACCGTCTCTGGCCTGTATTATTATATAGTTGCCGCCTAACTTCCTGGCTTCTGCTCTTGCCTTCGTTCAGTCTAGCCTAACACAGCACCCATGGATATTCTTTTTTTTTTTTTTTTTTTTCAGTTTATTTTGACAGAGAGAGAGAGAAAAAGAGAGAGACAGAGATATTGAGGGGGGAGAGGGGCAGAGAGAGAGAGAGAGAGAGAGAGAGAGAGAGAGAGAGAGAATTCCAAGCAGGCTCCGCACTGGCAGTGCAGAGCCTGAAATGGGGCTCGAACCCACAACTGAGTCCAAACCAAGAGCCGGTAGCTTAACCAACTGAGCCATTCAAGTGCCCCACTCACAGGGATTCTATTCTATCAGATCAGCTCATTCCTCAGCTCAAACCCTCAGAAGGCCTCCAATCTCACTCAGCAAAGCCAACAAGACCTGTTCGCTCTCCCCAGCTTTCTCTGGCCCATCTCTGTCTCCGCCATGCTTCTTCCCCAGCCACAAGGCTCTCCCGTCCAGGCAGTTGGGCAGGTCCAGCCCCAGAGCCCTCACCATTAGTAGGTTCCTTGCCTGAAATGCTCTGTGTACAGATAAGCTCCAGTCCCTCAGGTCTTTACCAAAATGTCACCTTATCAGTGAGGCCTTCCCTGACCTTCCCATGTAAAATTGCACACACTCCCTCCTCCTCCCCACCAGCACTCACCACCAACACACACTTCTTGTTCTTCTCTGCTTTACTTTTCTATTTCCCCCTCAGCACTTATTAATTAATTAATTAATTATTTACATAGTATATATTTTGTTTATTTATCAGCCTTTGAAAGTAGGGATTTTTGTCTGTTTTCTCCCCAGTGCCTAGTACAAATCCCGGTACAAAAAAGGTCTCAAAAATATTTGTTGAATGGATGACAAAATGAAAGGATGAGAGAATATTCTCTAGGCAGTCAATGAAGTATTTATTAACCATCCACTATGCGTGGTCAGCGTTGCATTAGGCAAAAAGGGGAATGTTGGTAGAAACCAAAGAGGTGTTTTTTAACCCCTAGGGAGCTTTGCAAATAAGAGAGAAGTATCAAACACTGATGTTCTTGAAGTACTAACTGCATGGAGTAGCCAATGCTGTAGGAGTCAGAAAGGACAGAGATCAGCAGTGACCAGAGAAGTCAGGATGGATAGAGAAGATAAGGAAAGGGCGCTCCTGGGAGGAGAGTAATGTAGTAAAGACGCAGAGGTAGGAAAGAGCCCTTCAGAGTCACTTCAAGAGGGGTTCACTACAAGGGGGGCAAAACAGCATAACAAAATGGCCAGGAAGGTTTGGAAAATGGGCAGTCTGAAATGGGCATAACAGGAAAAAAGCAATAGGACTGTCTGGATGTGGGGGGAATGACAGAAAACGAGAAATTAAAGATGAGTAAGCCACTGTGATGGTCTTCAAGATTTTTGCTGGAATAAGCCCCAAAAAGACTTATGAAAAACTCTATAATCCCCTGTCACATTTTTAAGTTGTCATCTATTAGTTATAAGCTTAAACAATAGCAAGTGATGTGTTTTTTAAATGTATATCGAAGCTGTGCTTTAAGTATGTGTGGAAATGTCTGCCGATGGCAGGCTAATCAGCTTGATCAGACTTCCTTTCTGTTAAAAGAGGCCTAGGCTCATTTTTAAGTTCTAGTAAACATGCTAATACTTCTCTCTCATAACGACCATCTTATTTCTGAATTCTGGCTTTAAGATGGATAGATAAAAGGGGTGCCTGGGTGACTCAGTTGGTTAAGCGTCTGACTCCTGATTTCGGCTCAGGTCATGATCTTATAGTTTGTGCGTTGGAGGCTGAGCTGGGCTCTGGGCTGACAGTGCGGAGCCTGCTTGGGATTCTTTGCCTCTCTCTCTCTCTCTCTCTCTCTACCCCTCCCTGGCTCTCTCTCTCTCTCTCTCAAAAATAAATAGGAGTGCCTGGGTGGCTCAGTTGGTTAAGCACTGGACTTCGGGTCAGGTCATGATCTCACGGTTTGTGGGTTCTAGCCCCACGTGGGGCTCTGTGCTGACAGCTTGGAGACTGGAGCCTGCTTTAGATTTTGTGTCTCCCTCTCTCTCTACCCCTCCCCCGCTCACGATCGGTCTCTCTCTCTCTCTCAAAAATAAATAAACATTAAAAAAATTTTAAAAAGCCAGATAGATAAGGTTGTCATGAGTTTGTCACCTGGATAAAATAAGAGCTGCTCAACTATATGCTAATTATACTTTATTTTATTTTATTTTTTTAATTTTATTTTATTTTTTAACGTTTATTTATTTTTGAGACAGAGAGAGACAGAGCATGAACAGGGGAGGGGCAGAGAGAGAGGGAAACACAGAATCGGAAGCAGGCTCCAGGCTCTGAGCCATCAGCCCAGAGCCCGACGCGGGGCTCGAACTTGCGGACCGCGAGATCGTGACCTGAGCTGAAGTCGGACGCTTAACCGACTGAGCCACCCAGGCGCCCCTATGCTAATTATACTTTAAAAAATAATTACAAAAAAAAAAAGGGACTGCTCCTCTTTGCTTTACTTTTGTGGCATCCTGGGGCAACCCACCATACCTTTTTTTCACTTGTCTAAGGCTGCTAACAGGTGACTTTAAGGGAGCTGGGAAAGGAGAACCTTCAGAGCAACAGTCTTAAGCTTATTAGTTTTAGACAAGAGTACATATGGAAGCTGAAAACCTGGAAATTAATTCCCTAATCCATGCCCATGTATCCCCTGGAAAGTCCTTGTGTACCCCTTGGGTACACGTACCCCAACATGAAGACGAATAATACGAGAAGTTTTGCAGAAAGAATTCCAAGTAATTTAACTGCTAAGTAGCTTCATTATATAAAAACAAATCATACAAAACAGAATGCACCGTTGCCTTGTATTTTACAAATACAACATGAGACTCAAATGACATTTCTATTTTGTTAAGTAGACTTCCTGTGCAGCGAGGAGCCCAGCGTGGGGCTTGAACTCACAACCCTGAGATCAAGACCTGAGCTGAGATCAAGAGTCAGACGCTCAACCAACTGAGCCCAGGCGCCCTGACATTTCTGTCTTTTAACAGCTGCTTTACGCTAAGACCCCCGGGCCTGAGAGCACACACTTATTTAGTCTTCCACCATCGTCTTCAGGGAACTGACCGTGAGAAAACTTAAGAAGATCTGCTTGAAATCCATGCTTTTATCCTTTTCTCCAGATTCAGAGAAAAGATGTGCCTTCCTCCTCTTTAAACATCTCCTCCTTCCCTTTGGGCCCAGTCCTTGGAATTCTAGCCATCTCAGTCTCACCAGAGAACTTTATGGTCTTTCTTGCTAGCTTCCTTATTCTTTCTTCCTCAATGATAACAATTATTATTATCATTAATGCCAGTGAATACCAACGAAACGCTTACCGAGTACTTACTACATGGCATGCGCTGAGTTAAGCACTTTACACACATTATGCCACTTAATCCTCCTAATTAAATGAAGGAAGAAATAATATTATTGTCTTCACTTTCTGAATAAGCAAACAAATAAAAACAGTTAGCTATACTGTGCTGATTGCCGAGTAATCCATGCAGCTGGATATTAACCAATGGGTCTCACCTCTAAGTCAGTGACTTAAGCCCCTAGCACATGATCTCCTCTAACTTCAAACTTCCCTTCTAGCCCTTCCCACTACCCCTGTCCCTTCACTGCTGCTTCTAGCTACTGTTCAATCCCACTTACTCCTTTTGTAGTCAATTGCCTACAATCATGGTCTAATTCATCTATTTCTTGTCTACCCGTTTCTTAGCTTTCAGCAGTGCTCTTAGGAACTGTTTACTGACAAGATTATGGAGGGTTTTTGGAATTTCTAGTTAGAGATGGCTGGAAAAAGCCCCAGTTTCATTCTTATCTTGCCTGGATGTTATAATTTTTCTAGTCTATGGAAGGTTACCACAGATAATGTCTATCTTGCTTTGGGCAATACAGCAGGGCCATGTTGGAAGGATCTATCAAACAGCTATCTGTCCTTTTAACCAAATTTCAGTTAAATTTTTCCAAGGATTACAGACTAGAATATAAAATAGGACTGCTTTTGAACGTGGCTTATTTGTTGTTTATTTATTTATTTAAATTTGTAATGTTTATTTTCAGAGAGAGAGAGAGAGAGAGAGAGAGAGAGAGACAGAGTGTGGGCAGGGAAAGAGAGAGGAAGACGCAGAATCCGAAGCAGGCTCCAGGCTCCGAGCTGTCAGCACAGAGCCCGACGTGGGGCTCGAACTCATGAACCGTGAGATCATGACCCGAGCCGAAGTCGGACGCTCAACCAACTGAGCCACCCAGGCGCCCCTGTTGTTTATTTTAACAAATACTTTCACGTGATAATTTTATCGTCACTATTTCTACTTTGAAGATCTGCCATTCACTTCTTTTTTCCATCCAAGTGGAAGTTCCTGTGCCCAACCACTATACAGAGAAAAGGAAGACAAACAAATGGAAAGGACAGGAAAGCTTTGCCCGACACTGCCTATTCAAGCAATTGGCAATGGGTTAGGCACGTATGCTCGGTTACTGACCACTGTGTCAGCTGGAAGAGCACCTGTAGATTATGGACGTTTAGGTGAGGACGAAGCTCTCACCTTTGGAATCTGTTCAGAACTGGTCCTTTGTTTCTCTTCACCAGATTAGGCCTGCGGATAGTAAGGGCAAGGTGCCAACACATCTTCCACACTCTGACAATCCTGTACAGCTTGGGCTGAGTTATGTGCTGAATGGTTATTCATAATATATCCAGATTCTTAGAACCTGAAGAAATCTTAGAAATCACTGACTCCAAGGCCTTCATTACATAAGACACTAAGGCCCAAATGGGATCACAAGCATGCCCAAGGTTAACAGAGCACAGCTCAAATTAGAATCCACATCACTTGACTTCCATTCGGATATTCTTGCCACATGCCTTGGCACTTGGCAGTGACCTGCTAGCGACTCACTAATAAATACCTAGCTGTGTGCTTTTAAAGCTACAGCTGTATTATTCTTTGCTCAACAATAATCTATATTCAAGCATCTGTCTGCAGACACATGCACACTCATGTTTATGTTCGCTTAATCTCCTATCTATAAACAATTAACATCTACATTTTAATGCCAAGTCTAGGTGCTCTCCTGTGCTCTCTTTGTTAATCCAATTCTTGGGGACTTCCCGTCCCTACCTTCCCTCACACAGCTCAGTAAGAATATAGCGGTTCCCTTCTCAAAGCGTCCTCCAGCTGAGTATCTCGAACATTCTGACAAATGTGATACAAGATTCAAGAAAACTGGGACAAGTGATCAAAATGTCCTGGGGATCAATGAATAGAGGGGACATTTCAAAGGTAAACTAGTGGATGGCTGTTACTTGTGGGAAAGAAAAAGGGTTTGCTATGAAGGTTAAGAAATACTCGGCTTTAAAGCATAAGAGACTGTTAAAAACTGAGAACAAACTGAGGGTTGATGGGGGGTGGGAGGGAGGGCAGGGTGGGTGATGGGTATTGATGAGGGCACCTTTTGGGATGAGCACTGGGTGTTGTATGGAAACCAATTTGACAGTAAATTTCATATATTAAAAAATAAAAAAATTAAAAAAAAAAAAAAGTCCTAAAAAAAAAAAAAAAAAAAAAAAGAAATACTCGGCTTTGCGCTGGTGGTACGGAGCCTGCTGGGAATTCTCTCTCCGTTGCTCTCTGCTCTTCCCCTGCGCGTGCACTCTCTCTCTCTCTCTCTCAAAAAAATATATACATATTAGTTTTTCAGTCACTTAACCCAACCCAACAACCTAAACCCGAGCTGCCCCAAAGTCCCACCAAGAGTAATTCTTTAACTGCTCCATTTAAACCAAGTGCTCTTAGTAATGAGCTTAAGCTTATTACTAAGCTTAACCATGTTAAGCTTAGTGCTGGTGGCTGATAGACCCACACGTTGGCTAAACTGGTAAAATCTGCTACAAAGGCTGAAAAGTTAAGACCCAACAGAAGACTGACTTTGATGTCACCATTTTTTGTTATGCCACAAGGAGTTGGACACGAACAGATTCTCACTAGCTTCTTAGTCCAGGAGTTAGCTGTCCATCAAGGCAAGCCCTCCGCAGTATTTCAAGTCTGATTAGATGGCAGAAGGGATGTCAAGATTGTTATCCAGATGTTTGAATGTCCGGTTACAGTATTTTTCTATACTACAATGGTTTGTTCAAATGGTCACATAGTCACTTTGTTACTGTAGATAAATTTTTTTCTCCCCTCGGACTTATTCTACAAAAATGTACAGACTGAAAGAATGTTAAAGCTAAAAGAGGCTGTTGACTGGCCTTTCTCCATTTTAGTGGAACAGGGACAACAGCTGTTGAGACTGACTTTGAGGCACGTCAAGACACCAAAATGCCTTTCTTAGCAAAGACAGTGTATCACATTTTAATTTTCTGTAAATTAATAAATGACATGGTGGCAACTTGCAGCCAATTATCTGATCAGCTAGAATATCCCTGGACTCAGGAATCAAGAGTAATCTAGTTCAGAAAATCAGCTCTGCAGTTTGGGTAAATTACTTAGATTATTTGCATCTCAATTTCTTCATCTGTGAAATAGGGAAATTGGCAGCCATATCTGCAGGTTGTTGTATAGATTAAAAGAAAATATCCATAGAAGCATCATACATGGATTTCTTTGGGGCCACTTAAAAATTCTACACGTCGGTGCACCTGGGTGGCTCAGTGGGTTGAGCGTTGGACTTCGGCTCAGGTCAAGATCTCACGGTTCATGGGTTTGAGCTCTGTGTCAGGCTCTGTGCTGACAGCTCAGATCCTGGAGTCTGCTTCAGATTCTGTGTCTCCCTCTCTCTCTGCCCTTCCCGGGCTCACGCTCTGTTTGTCTCTCTCAAAAATAAACATTAAAAAAATTAAAAAAATTTACATACGGGCAAATATTTTATATAAGCATAATCTATACCTAACCTTAAACTTGGAGTATTCTTTCAACCGGTTTGGCCTCTGCCCACCTCACTATGATTTAACTAAATTAAGCCTATAGCAAGTTGCAAAAATAAAGGTCTGTAAATTGTACCCGGTACTCCAGAAGAAGACCATTGGCCATGAAGCGAATAAAGCTTTAGTTTCAAGGCTTGTCCTTGGCATAGGCCCCATTTAAGGCTCTGGGCAGTGGTGGGGGGTGGGGGTGGCAGCTAACAGCATGTTCACATGGTCATATGTTTTTGTGAAACTTGTTAGCTATTTTTGTAGCCTTTTTCTTAAAAAAGGTTCCCAAGATTATATAAGCTTCAGGTCCCCCAAATCTTGGATTATAAAAAAAAAAAAAAAAAAAATCAACCACCACAACAAAATTAGGCATATGCCAGAAAATTCTTCTACTCCCAGAATCCCGTGGGTACAGGGCTTCATCCAAGATCTTCCAAATGACAAGCATATTCCCCAAATAAGTTCTGGTGGGGGGTTGTGGTGGGGGACGCTTGGCAGCAGTGTTGGTGGCTGTAGGATCCTGGCTGTCAGTGGCGGCACAGGTCTGAGGAGGGGTGAGGCTGAGAAGGCTGTGACAGGATTGTGACTGGTAGGCAGGGAGAGACAGCTGGGACGTGGGATGCAAGGGTGGTACGTGGGAAGCAAATTTTGAAGAGGAGAAGGGGCACAAAGACTGTCGGTGTGGACTTCAAGATACATCGTCACCCCTAGCCAGCGTGCAGAGTAAGGGAGCAGAGCAAGGGAGCAACACGTTGCCTACAAGCCCTCTTCCTTGTTCATTAACAGTTTTACGTACAGTGGCTGAAATGCTGGGTACATCAAGAGACTACAAGAGGCAAGGGGATGCAGCCAGGGTTAGAGAGGGGAGGAGAGGGGAATGGTGGGGAGGAGAGTGGTGGGGAGGGGAGGGAAGGAAAGGGAAGCGGAACGGAGCGAAGCGAAGGGAAGCGAAGCGAAGGGAGTGGGGCCACGGGGTGTGTGTGTGTGGGGTGAGGTATCCTGTATTTCATTATACTATGGCTATGCATTTCAGATGGCAGAGACATCTGTGTAGGTCCAGGAGAGGAAAGGACTGTAGAAATCATCTAGCATAGATGTTTATCACCTGCGAAAACAGGCCCATCACAGGCACGGTGAGAAGCAGCGGGCTGGCCAGACCCCCACGGCGCAGCCCCCTTCCCTGCTCTCTGACCGGTCCCCCCTTCTCTTGCCTCTTATTTTCCTTTCCTGCCCTTTCTGTTATTGCTTCCTCCACTTCCTTCCCTTATACAGACCTGAAGTGTTTCCCCCCCCCCCCATTTTTAATGCTTTCTGGATTTTGTGCGTTATGGTTCTCTCTCAAAAACGTCTAACTGGTGTGTAGTAACGTGAGTCCCTCCTCACCCCCACCCGCGCCCTTTGAATTTATGGCACTGGTTTTCAGTGGAGAAACGGGCCCTTCGCTCCCATGGTGACTTGATCTTGCCTAAGGTTGCCTGAGGGATGCCCCGTCACAAGGCCCAAGTGGCTAATTAGCTGTTCTTTCTACACCCCTCCCACCTACTGCTCATGATAATTTCTCTCTAGAGTTTAGAGCCGTCAGATCTGATCTTTGTAAATACAAACAAGGTAGGTGAGACTTTTCTCTGCAGGTATTTCAGCAAATGAAACAATAAACCCTTTCTTACATCTAAGATTCTAACAGAAGGAAAGATAACAGCATTACGCCCTGTAATTGTCCTCATGAATCTGAATAGGTGTTAATTGCTGGGTTCTGCTCTACCTGTGATCATACACAGTCCCTCTTTAGTCTTTTTTTTAAGTGTAGAATTCACTGAATTTTGGTATATTCTCATTGTTGTCCAAGCATCCCCAGGGTCTAATGCTGGAACATTTCCATTACCCTGACAAGAAACCCCACCTCTCTGAGCACTCAGTCCCAATTCACCCCCCCACCCCCATCTCATCTCCTGGCAACCACCAAACTACTTTCTGTCTTTATGAATTTGCTTATTCTGGACATTAAAAAAAAAAGTTTATTTATTTTGAGAGAGAGGGAGGGAGACAGAGAGGCAGACAGAGACGGAGACAGAATCCCAAGCAGGCTCCACTCTGTCAGAGCAGAACCCAATGCGGGGCCCAAACTCAATAACCATGTTATGACCTGAGCCGAAATCAAGAGTCGGACGCTGAACTAAGCCACCTAGGTGCCCGACTTATTCTGGGCATTTTATTAAAACAATTTTTTTTAAGTGTATTTATTTATTTTGAGAGAGAGAGAGAGAGAGAGAGAGAGAGAGAGAGAGAGAGAGAGAGATATGAGGGAAAGAATCCCAAGCAGGCTTTGCACGGTCAGCTCAGAGCCTGACGCAGGGCTAGAACCCACAAACGGCTAGATCGTGATCTGAGCGGAAATTAAGAGTCAGCCGGTTAACCGACTGAGCCACCCAGGCACCCCTATTCTGAACATTTTATTCCAATGGAATCATACAAAATGTGGCCACTTCTTGGCACAATATTAACATAATGAAAACATTAGCATAATGTATTCAAGGTTCATCCACATTGTAGCAGGTGGCAGCACTTCCCTTTTTTATGGCTGAATAGTATTCCACTGTAGGAATATAACATTTTGTTTATTCATTCATCAGTTGGTGGACAAATAGGTTGTTTCCACTTTTGGGCCATCATAATAGTGCTATGAACATAGGACGCAAATGTTGTACAAGTTTTTGTGTGAACGTGTGCTTTCGATTCTCTCGAGTATAGAAACGAGGGGTGGAATCGCTAGGTCATACTGTAACTTTAACTTTGAGAAACTGCTGAACTGTTTTCCATAGTGGCTGCACTGTTTTACATTCCCTTCAGCGATGCACGAGGGTTCCAATTTCTCCACATCCTCACCGACACTTTCTTATTCCTGTTTTGTTTTGTTTTTGGATTACAGTCATACTAGAGGGTGTGAAGTGGTATGTAATGTCATTTAATTTGCATTTCCCTAATGACTAATGAGTTGAGCATTTTTCTATGTACTTATTGGGCAACTGTATGTCTTCCTTAGGCAAATGTCTATTCATATCCTTTGCCCATTTTTTAATTGAGTTATTTGTCTTTTTCTTATTGAGTTACAAGAATTCTTGATATATTCTGGACACTAGATCCTTACCATATGTATGATTTACAAATATTTTCATAATCTGTGGGTTATCTTTTCATTTTCTTGGCAGTATCCTTGGATGTACAAAAGTTGGAAATGACCGATTTCTTTCTATATTCAATATTCAATTCTATATTCAATATTACTTGAATATTTGGGAAGATTTTTAAAAACTAAAAATTATATATTTTAGAATTAAAAAATACTTTGGAATATAAACCAAGAGGGTAAGACTTGAAGAAATTTGGAGCTTCTGGTGATATGATGATCTGGGTCCCCATAATTATGTTGGGTTCTTAGTGTAAATAATATAATTGTATGGCACCCAGTTCCTAGTTTTGCTTTTGTTGACTACTCTTTCAGAAGACTCAATGAAGAATTAAAGAGTGCAGTCAAATTATCCTTTGGCTAAAGAATGAGGATTTCTAGTAGCACTAATGGTTTGATATTTTTAGTCAGAGCCCCACTTTATTTGTACGCTAACTATAATCAATCTTTCTCCCTTTCGTCAGAGGTATATGTCATAAGAAACTTAACAGGGCACCGTTCCAGCTGGCCTCTGCTTGCTGGCTTACAAACAGAAGTTTTGTATTTATGGACAGTGATCCAGAGTGGTGTCCAAGTGCATCTGAGTTTAGAGTTGCTATCACAGCAGAAATCGGAAACCTCAGGAACTATAAGGCATTTACCATGCCTACATGGAAGCCACTTCTCATCACAGCATTTACAAATATACAGTGATCAGAACGTTAACTTCCTGGGATCCCATATCTGCCTCAGATCTGTATACAATATATATGCGTGAATCCTCTATTTTTTTTTTTTTTAGTAAACTGCCTACAAAATTACTACCTCACCACTTATATTTTATGCAGCAGAATGACCATATATGCCTTTCTTATGAAAATGCCATAGCAACATGAATACTTGGTACTGAAAAGCATCTTTAATTGACAAGAGCTTTTTATTTTTAATTTAAACACAGCCCATGCTTGGAGTGGGGCATTTAAATAGTCTACTTGGTGACTTCATGTGAGTCAAAAACAAAACCTGGGTCTGCTCATTTTTGGCCTGATCTTCTACCCACTTTCTGACAAATGTCCCTACAGCTAGAATGCAGTGGCATTTCTATCAGAAGCCTCTATTACTAACAATTTTGGTACATATGGTTCTTAGAATACTTGGTGCAAGGTGTCCAGAATTTAATGAATCTCACTTTATCTTCAAAGCCAGTGCCTGAGTAGAGAGGAACTTGGATTTAAAAACCAGTCCATTTTAAGCCCAAAGGCAATTCTTATCCAGAAATTACTTATCCTTATTTTTAGTGTCTTACACACCCCCTACTCTTCTCATTTTGAAAACGGGGTAGAAATAAAGCTGCATGCAACATCTTTTGGGCTGCACAAATCACAGATAGGCTTTGAAGGCCTCTAGGGAGCTATTACTGCTTCACCAAGAGAACTCTAGGTGGGCCCTAAATCTCTTGGCCCTGGACTTCAGCCAATTGCTGAAAAAATGTCAACACAAACACACACCTCTACCTTAAAAAACTCTGTGCTTGGGAAGGACAGCTTTCCCTGGCAGCCGCGACTGGGGCACCTCGTTCTTGTTAGAGCTACAAGTCAGTTTATCAACTGTGTTAAGAAATGTGAGGCAATCGATTAGGAGAATGCTATACCGCTGGAGGTGGCTGATGCAAGACAGAAGAGGAAAGATGGAACTATTTGTCTAACAACCTTACGCAAAAAAACCCTCCTCTACATTTAACCTTCTCATCAAAAGTGTGAAACAGATGGTGGAGAGAATGATGTTAGTTAGACAATGAAGATGATGATGATCTAACAGTATCATTGTTATAATAACATTAACAGCGTAATTTGGTAACAATAATAGTATTTGAGGAATAACAAGTGATACTAGCAAATAGGGAAAATTAAGCAATAAGAATCTGAGAAATTTGTTTATTACAAAGATCACAGGATACAACACCATTTCAAAAAGCTGAAGATACTATGGAGACACTAAGTATTACAAAACAGCTACCAGAAGAAATAAACCAGTGATCCTCAAACCTCAGGGTAGTTACGATAACCTAGAAGACATGTTAAAACACAGATCATCAGGCCCTGTCTTTAGTAGGTCTGGGGCAGACCTAAGAATGTGCATTTCTAGGGGTGCCTGGGTGGCCCAGTTGGTTGAGTGTCTGACTTCGGCTCAGGTCAGGATCTCACAGTTTGTGAGTTCAAGCCCCTCGTCGAGCTCTGTGCCGACAGCTTGGAGCCTGGAGCCTGCTTCGGATTCTGTGTCTCCCTCTCTTTCTGCCCCTCCCCCATTTGTGCTCTGTCTCCTTCTCTCTCTCAAAAATAAACAAACATTAAAAAAAAAAAGAAAAAAAGAATTTGCATTTCTAATAAGTTCCTAGGATGCAAGCCAGGAGATGCTAGGAGGTGCTCATGACTCTGGTCCCAAGACTATAGAGTCTACTTGGAAAGGAAGAAGATGAATATTTGTTGAGGGAAGGAAGAGAGCAATTATTTAAAACTACCTTGGGTTAGGCTTGGTCAGATGCTTACATACATATATTTTTAAGTTTATTTTGAGAGAGTGCACGCATGAGCAGGGGAGGGGCAGAGAGAGAGGGAGAGACAATCCCAAGCAGGCTCCGTGCTATCAGTGCAGAGCCCAAGGTGGGGCTGGATCTCAGGAACCGTGAGGTCATAACCTGAGCCGAAATCAAGAGTTGGACACTTAAACCAACTGAGCCACCCAGGTGCCCCCAATGTTTATACATTTTATCTCATTCAGTCCTCACACCCTAATGAGCTTCCCAAACTTTTCCAGAGCAGAGAAGAATGAATGTGTCCACACAAAGGGTATGCCTAAGCAGTTCTCTAGAAATAAAACATTTCTTTGATGACTGCGCTATTTTAAAAATTCATGTAAATTTCACGTTCTGTTTTGAAATATTGTTGCTTGTTAGGAATTAAATCCAATTTAAATATCAGATAAACTGCTTAATCCTTAACCTCAATTCTTTGGTAATATCGGCCTTCGGGAACATGAGGAAATGGGTGGTTGAAATTTAATAATTAGTCTATTGTAACACAGCTGGTACATATTTAATGCAGAATTTGTACTTAGGCCTGCAGGTGTTTAAAGATAATACACCTCCTACTACCTTACTCCACCATTTTACCCCTTACCCGCTTGAGAGGTCTATCAGGTTCTTCTCCACTATTCCTTTACGGATTCTCTATTGTTCCAAACAAACCAGCCCACTTACTGTTCCTCAGGTTTTTCTCACTTTTCCTGGTCTCCACATATATGTTCATTATTCTTTGCAGCTGGAAAGCTTCCTCTCTCATCTCTCCCTTACTAGAATCTTCCATAACCTTTAAGGTTCAGCTGAAATGCCATTTCTTTTTTGAAAACCAATCCCATTTTTAAAAGGCTGCTGCACTGAACACATCTGGTGAGTTCTGATGGCTCCCCAGACGGATTTAATAATGTCAGTGGGTATATAATTATTTTTGTTAAATTAGCTTGTGCATATAATCTCATGGGCCCAAATTTACACATGCCTCTGCAAATAAATGATTCTTTAATTTTTTGTTTAATGTTTGTTTATTTTTGAGAGTGAGAGACAGAGTGTGAGAGGGGAGGGGCAGAGAGAGAGGGAGAGATAGAATCCAAAGCAGGTTCAGGGCTCTGAGCTGTCAGCATAGAGCCAGACACGGGGCTCGAACTCATGGACTGTGAGATCATGACATGAGCCCAAGTTGGACACTTAACTGACCTAGCCACCCAAGCACCCCGTGATTCTTTAAAAAAAAAAAAAAAAAAGATTTGCAAATACTTTTTTATGGAGTCATTCTTTTTCTTGAGTTTTGTGTTTCTTTTTTTTAATGTTTATTTATTTTTGAGAAAGAGAGAGAGAGAGAGAGAGAGAGATCAAGCGCACAAGTGGGGGAAGGGCAGAGAAAGAGGGAAACACAGAATCTGAAGCAGGCTCCAGGCTGTGAGCTGTCGGCGAAGAGCCTGACACAGGGCTTGAACCTGCGAACTGTGAGATCATGACCTGAGCGAAAGTCAGATGCTTAACCAAATGAGACACCCAGGTGCCTGCAAATATTTTTTTAAAGATTATTTATTTTGACAGAGAGGGAGAGAGAGAGAGTACGTGCTCACTAGCAGGGAAGGGATAGAGGGAGAGAGTGAGAGAGAGAGAGAGAGAGAGAGAGAGAGAGAGACAGTGTCCCAAGCAGGCTCTGTTCCATCAGCGCGGATCAAATGGTCTCGGCTCAGGTCATGATTTCATGTTTCTTGTGTTTGAGCCCTGCATGGGGCTCCACACTAACAGTGCAGAACCTACTTGGGATTCTGCCTCTCCCTCTCTCTCTGCCCCTCCCCAGCTAGCGCATACATGCATATGCATTCTCTCTCTCTCTCTCTCAAAATAAATAAACTTAAAAAAAAAAAAGTACTACTGGCACTCAAGAAAAGTTTTGTGCAATGTAAGATATTGGAGTGCAGATAAAAAGGAATTGGAAAAATATATTTAAAAGAAATCTCCAAACAGGAAGAGTTAGATTATGATAAAATCTGTGGCTATGAATCAGAATAAAGATAAAGTCTAAAAATGTAGGATATATCTACACTTCTAGAATTGGAAGAAGGCTTGAAAGTCACCTAAGACAACCCTCTTATTTTTCAGTAGTAGAATTTCTGGACCCTGCTTTGTATTATGGTCAAAAGTCCCATCTGTGTAGTTAATGCTGTTTAATTTCCATCTGGCTTGGCCTTGGTCTCTTCACATTGTAATTTCAGTGCTACCTGAAGAAGGCTTTTTGCACTGAATAATAGATTTAGTTCTGAACGACCAGACCTGACTTTGATCCAAAGGGAACTGAATTAAAAACAAAAAACAAAAACCAAAAAAACCCCCCAAAAACAAAGGGAACTTAATTGTAGGACCTACTTTGATTTTAAAGGTTGTTAACCTTAGTGATGCTAACCTGAACCTCTGAGGAAGGAATCCTTACTCTTTAAGTGCAATTTCTGATCAGTCTAATAGCCAAGCCACAGTCATGGCCAAGACTAGAGAATACTCATACTTAAGCAGGTGGCCATCTGCTCCATTTGGCCAGCTCCAGCTTTAGACCCTGCGAGGTATTTCATATGCTGATTACATATTGGTTTAAGCACATAAACTAAAAGGATACCCACAGCATTGATCTTTTCCACCCCCACAGTTTGCAATCCCAGGGTGGTAAAGACAGGGACTTTAGAGCTGGGTAGAAACAGGTATGAGCTTAGGCAAGTTACTTAACCTTTGAAGGCCTCAGTTTTCACAAGGGCAATGGTAACAGCACTACAATTATCTCATGAGTAATTGGCAGGTGTAGGTGGGGTATTGTTCAGCACTTCAGACAATGTCTGGTACGTACCAAATCCTTAATAAATGCCAGCAATTGTTATTATTGACACGGGGTGGCAAGGTTAACATACTCAGTCAACAACAATTGGGTTCTCTTCTCTCTTGTATAAGCTTTTCCACAGCATTTCATTCCCTCCCTGATTCAATTATGATACCAATATTGACTCCTAAAACTATATTTAGTCCCACTTCTCTCCTGAACTTAAGATTGGGTTTCACAACCCTTAAGACACCTGGAGTTGCCCTTGGAGCCTAAAGCAAATCCAAAACTAGACCACTGCTGGCACTGAACAGTATCTGACACTCCTTTCGACTTCTCTGCATTTGTGAGATACTGTTATCTTTCCAGCCACCCAGGCAGAAAGACTGTTGTTTTTTTTTTTTAAAGATTTTATTTATTATTTATTTATATGTTTTACTTATCATTAAATACAATTTGTTTTAATGTTTATTTATTTTTTAGACAGAGAGAGAGAGAGAGAGAGAGAGAGAGGCCATGAGTGGGGTAAGGGCAGAGAGAGAGGGAGACACAGAGTCTGAAGCAGGCTCCAGGCTCTGAGCTGTCAGCACAGAGCCCAATGTGGCTCAAACTCACGAACTGTGAGATCATGACCCGAACCAAAATCAGATGCCTAACCGACTGAACCACCTAGGCGCCCCCAAATTTTATTTTCTTAAGTAATCTCTACATGCAGTCTGGGGCTCAAACTTACAACCCTGAGATCGAGAGTCACATGCTCTACCAACTAAGCCAGCCAGGTGCCTAGACTGCGTTGTTGTTGTTGTTGTTTTTCTTTAAATGTTTGTTTTTGAGAGAGAGAGTGTGTGCAGGGCAGGAGCAAAGACAGGAGACAAAGGATCTGAAGCAGGCTCCACCCTGACAGTAGAGAGCCTGACGCGGAGCTCCAACCCCATGAACTGTGAGATCATGACCTGAACAAAAGTCAGATTGCTTAACTGACTGAGCCACCCAGGTGCCCCATCTGGACTGAGTTTTTTATGAACGACTTCTTTATCCTCCATTTAATCAGTTGCCAAGTCATTCATTCATGTATTCATGTGTGAATGTATGAAATATTTCTTGGGCCTTTTCCATAAGCCAGGTACTTAAGCTCCAGGAATACTGTTGTGAAAAAAACTTACGTGGTTTCTGCTCTTCTCTGCAAATATATAATTACAAATTGGAATATACACTTGGGAGGAAATTTTAGTCAATATGAGAGAGCACAGCAGGGGACATCATATAAAATGAGAGTCAGGTAAAAGGCAACCAACAGAATGGGAAAAGATATTTGCAAATGACATATCAGACAAAGGGCTAGTATCCAAAATCTATAAAGAGCTCATCGAACTCCACACCCGAAAAACAAATAACCCAGTGAAGAAATGGGCAGAAAACATGAAGAGACACTTCTCTAAAGAAGACATCCGGATGGCCAACAGGCACATGAAAAGATGCTCAACGTCACTCCTCATGTGGGAAATACAAATCAAAACCACACTCAGATATCACCTCACACCAGTCAGAGTGGCCAAAATGAACAAATTAGGAGACTATAGATGCTGGAGAGGATGTGGAGAAACGGGAACCCTCTTGCACTGTTGGTGGGAATGCAAATTGGTGCAGCCACTCTGGAGAACAGTGTGGAGGTTCCTCAGAAAATTAAAAATAGACCTACCCTATGACCCAGCAATAGCAGTGCTAGGAATTTACCCAAGGGATACAGGAGTACTGATGCATAGGGGCACTTGTACCCCAATGTTTATAGCAGCACTCTCAACAATAGCCAAATTATGGAAAGAGCCTAAATGTTCATCAACTGATGAATGGATAAAGAAATTGTGGTTTATATACACAATGGAGTACTACATGGCAATGAGAAAGAATGAAATATGGCCCTTTGTAGCAACGTGGATGGAACTGGAGAGTGTGATGCTAAGTGAAATAAGCCATACAGAAAAAGACAGATACCATATGTTTTCACTCTTATGTGGATCCTGAGAAACTTAACAGAAACCCATGGGGGAGGGGAAGAAAAAAAAAAAAAGAGGTTAGAGTGGGAGAGAGCCAAAGCAAAAGAGACTCTTAAAAACTGAGAACAAACTGAGGGTTGATGGGGGGTGAGAGGGAGGGGAAAGTGGGTGATGAGCATTGAGGGCACCTTTTGGGATGAGCACTGGGTGTTGTATGGAAACCAATTTGACAATAAATTTCATATATTGGGAAAAAAAAAATGAGAGTCAGGAAAGAACTCTCAGAAAAAGTGACAATTTGAACTGAGACCTGAAAGATGAAAGATGCCTGTTAGGTGAATGAATGAAGAAAATTCTAGGCACCTGCATTAGCAGCTACATAGGCTCCAAGGTAGGAAAGGGCTTAATGCCTTGAGGCTGAAAAGTTGTGAGGGGCATGTGGATGGCTCAGGTGGTTGAGTGTCTGACTCTTGGTTTCAGCTCAGGTCAGGGTCAGGGTCTTAGGTTGTGGGCCCTGAGTCAGGTTCCATGCTCGGCATGGACCCTCTCAGTCTGCCCCCCACCCTCTCTCTCTCTCTCTCAAAAAAAAAAAAAGTTATAAAAAAATAGTTGTGAACTTGCTTGAGATGAGGCTGAAACAGCAGGCAGGGGCTTACTAGCCATGTATGGAAGCCTGCGAAGAGTTCTGAGCAGGAAAGGCACAGCATCAAGACCTCTTTGCTTTGGGAGGGATAAGGACAGAATTAGAGACCAGTCAGGAGGCTACTCGTGTAGTTCTGGTGACAGTCAGCAGCTGTGGTGATGGAGAAAAGTAGATGTATTTGAGACATAATGTGGAGGTGGTATTGATAGGACTTGGGGACTGGGATGTGGGGAGAGAGTTAAAGTGGCAGGGCTGATCCTTAGATTTTTGACATGAGCAGCTGCGTAGATGAACATGCATACAGAATCTACCATTTATTTATTTATTTATTTATTTATTTATTTATTTATTTATTTATTTATTCAGAATCTACCTTTTAAAAGATTCTGTGTTCCAGGGGGTGCCTGGATGGCTTAGTCAGCTGAGTGTCTGACTCGATTTAGGCTCAAGTCATGATCCCGGGGTCATGGGATGGAGCTCTGCGCTGAGTGTGGAGCCTGCTTAAGATTCTCTCTCTGCCTCTCTCCTCTGCTCCTGCTTTCTCTCTCTCTAAAATAAAAATTAAAAGAAAAAGAAAAGATTCTGTGTTCCTAAAATATTTCACATGAGAACCCTATGTTCCCCTCTAGGTGCAACCACCTTGCCTCCAAGCCAATATAACCATCTAGATCATTGTTCTTTCTCACTGGCTTCCCAACTTCTTGTCTGTGTCTACTTGAAATCACCCTATGCTGTATTATCTTCCTAATACAACTCTGGTCACATTATATCCCTTTCAAATACCTCCAGGGATTCCCTACTCTTGGCTTTTCTCTTACCTGTCCCCCTTACCTTGGCTTTCAAGGCTCTATGACCTAACTTTCCAGTCTTATTTCCACCACTTCTCTATTTAAATCCTGCTTTAGTCCAAGTGGACTACTTCCTGTTCCTTGACCGTGTCACCACGCATTCCTACCTCAATACCTTTGCTCACTGTATTCCTTATGTCTTACCATCTCAGTCTGTTGGAACCTTATTCAGCTTCCAAAGTTCATTAAAGGGCCAATCTTTCAATCTCATAACCTTTGTAATTGTCTCATGGCACTTAGACTTCTGCCTTTTATTGTGGTTATTAGAGTACTTATCTCAAGCCCATTCCCTACCCACTAACCGTAAGCCATACTTTTGAGTGCCTGGCTCTATCACTCATACTGCACCAATGCCCTTGTCCTTGCAGGCTCAAGCATAGGGTTTAACTCACAGTAGGCATATTTTGTTGAATTTATTTGGAACAATTCATGTTATTAAGTATCTAAGGAGTGATGAGACCCCAGCTGTTGAAGGGAGATGTTTTCTGGCAGTATTTGCCAACACCATAGCAAAATTCATCTTCCACCAAATTCCTTGCAATCACACAAAGGACAAACATAGATAGACACATCCCTTTAATGGAGTCTTCTGGCTGTTCAGGATACTCTAATGCATTAATCCTCATAAGCTTATCCTTTCCCTGAAGTACTGAATATTAAAAATTACAGCATCTAACTCAAGATTTTTCAACCTACTTGTAACCCATTAGTAGGTCATGAAATCAATTTAGTGGGTCATAAACACTACTAAAAAACAAAATAGAAAAACACACCGCATATGTAAGGATAAGTAATGTTTTCTGAAACGTGCTTCAAATACATATATAAGTGCACATGTGTACTGGGTCAGGATATGAAACATATTTCTCACCATGGGTCTGAGCCACAAAGGTTTGAAAGCTACTGCTTTAATGATCTATGGCCCACCCCAAGATCAGTACAC
The DNA here is from genome assembly GCF_046562875.1 of Panthera onca. Lineage (NCBI taxonomy): Eukaryota > Metazoa > Chordata > Mammalia > Carnivora > Felidae > Panthera > Panthera onca. Next base: position 41,538,567 of record NC_138345.1, read on the forward strand.
AGAACCTAAGTAGGAAAAAATAAGATGTTAAGAAAGAGCAATGAGACTATCCAATTAAAAGTTATTCACACTTTAAAACGTGAATGCTTGATATACCTGACTCTTCCCTTGGGGTATCTGCATTTAAGTGCTTTTAACCTAAATTAATCTTTAAGTAGTAGAAAGGGAGTCAGAAATCATTTTGGACTACAGGCCTTCTTGGTACTTCTAACAAGGATTTCCTTCAGTATCCCAGTTCCCCCAAACAGCGGAGTTCCGGAACCAGGAACTCCATTACTGAAAGGCTACTCGTTTCTAGGTTACAATACACAGACATGAGAATACCTTTGTAAGGAAAACATTTACAACCAGAATGCACTCTTTCTTCCAAGCATGCGTCAAGCTTATCAACTTGTGTTTGCATGTATATATTTAATCCACACCTAGAAAACACAACCCTATATATCCATGTGGAAGAGCTATGGCTGATAGGAAGCAACATGAGGCCCCAAGTCAATCTAAACATGAGAAACCCAGAGTTACTGAAGGCAACAGCACATGTGAGATAGGAAGGGAGGAGCTGGGAAATAGTAGACTGGCAAGGGGCCTCAGGAGTTTGGCAGATGTATTCACCAAGTGTTTATCACTTGATAACGCATGGTAATGAGGAGAGAAGGACATGGAGAAAAAACAATGTCCCAGTCAGGTGTATGCCCCAGGATAGTACAGAGCAGTGGCCCACCAGGAGCACACAGGCAGTATTCAATTATGTCAGCAAAAAAGGGACCAATTCCAAGTCCTAATTCCAGCCGTAGCTCCATTTAACAGGTTGCCCCCTAATAATTTGTTGCTACCTGTGTTACGTTCTCAATTTATAGTTGAGAAATCAACAGTGAGCTTCCAAACTAATGAATGTAAACACTCCTAATTGCCAATTACAACCCCAACAAATAACTGGGTCAGAGACAAGGCTGAAGGAGTAGAAGTTCAAAGCTGGTGTGGTGCAAAGAACTCTAGATTGGAATGTTGACAACTCTGGGTTAGATCTAAGAGACACGGGAGGTCCTTTTCACCTCTAAAATTTAACAATTCCACAAGGGAGGGAAAAGGTGACCTTCAGTTGGAAGAAAGGAAGATCACCTTGGTTTTATATGCAAAAGGCAAGTAACAATTATATTAGTTGCCAAGGTTGTTTAAATATAAATTGATGCCTTTCACATTATCTAGATCTAGTTAACACCCTTAGGTAATATTATATGTCCACGTCTCTGCTGACTACTGGATACATTACAAACTTCTTTCTGGCATTTAAGGCACATCTGCTCAACTTTTATCTCAAACTTCTTACGATTCTGATCTCTAACCTGCTCTTGTCCCAGAGCTGTTTGCTTAGTTCTTCCCCACCCCTACTATACCAGCTAAAGTCCCATAACCTTCACAAAACCTTCCAACTACTCAAGATTTATGCATCAGATCTTGACCTCTGAACTATTACAGGGCTTTACAACAGTCCTATTAGGTACACCTTATTCTCATTTCATACATAAGAAAATCGAGGCCCAGAGAGGTTAAGTGACTTGCCCAGGGCCCCACAGTTTGCAAGGAGCAGCAGGGCTGGGTCTGACTTGGTTGCCTTTCAAGTTCACACTTTTTTTTTTTTTTTTTTAAATCATTGTGCCATGCTGTTTCCATGTATTAAAAACCATGGAAGAAAGATGCAGTAAAAAAAGCCTATAAACCAGTTATAATATAGCTTGTTGTGACATAAAGTCAGACACATCACATCCTTTGAACCATATAGGTCATAAACGCTTGGAGTAGCATAGTTTTTAAGGGGGTTGTCAGTCCTGTTTCCCAAACCCAGTATTAAAATAATATTCCAGGGTAAATGGCAGGTGAGTGGTTAAGGGTGGGGGAGAAGCAATATGGTATAAGAAGAAAATATTAGAAACAAGACAGAAAAGAGAAGTACAATGGAAGCTGGCAATGCAGAAAAAGGCTCCGAATATGGAAGTATAGAATATGGGGCTTAAGGGCCCACAAAGCTAATACCTAAGTTAGGGGGCCTTTGCCTACCACAAGAAGCGCGCATGTGTGAGAGTTGATATTAATAACAGACAGCAGTACACATGGACAGAGAGTAGAACTCAAGAGAGAGACAAATAAGGATAGGTCGTGGGGACACGGGGTAGATTAGATCATGGCATGAGGAGACGGTGGTGGCTTCAAATGAGGGGCCAGAAGGGTAGAGCAGGGGTCGAAGAGAAAGGTGAAGAGGTTCAGAGGGCACGGCACCCCCAGACTCGAAAAGACTTGTCTTCCTCTCGACAGCTGGTTGGCGTGATTGAGGATTCACATCCGGACCCCACAAAGCCCTCCTGGGTGGCTCCGGAAAGTGGAGGGGGGGGGGGGTGTCACGTCCCTATTCCCTGGGGACTCCGCGAGGGGGCGGAGCGAGGCAGGAGGGTCCTTACCCATAAAGATGGAGATGATGAGCCGCAGCGCCTGTTCCGACGCGCCCAGGGACGTCGCCAACTTGTTAAGGCTCAGCTCCTCGAAACCCCACCGCAGCACCCTCGCCAGCTCCGCCACCGTCCCCACGTCCCCCTCAGCTACAGACGCCATCTTAGCTCCGGGCGTCCCCCAGGGACCCCCCAGCTCCGCGCGCCCCGAATGTGGGCACAAGGCTGTAGCTTCACCCCCAATTCCGGCCTGGAGCCCGCCCACGGCGTGCGCATTGGCTGCAGGCCCGCCCAGTGGCTTCAGGCTCCCCTGGCTATTGGTCCGTCCGGGCAGGGGGCGGGGCCTAACGCAGCAAGGTAAGCAGAGGGCGGGTCTGAACGTTTGTAAAGCAAAGGTGACTCCCGCCGAGAATGAACGCGGGGCAGGCCGAGGGGCGGGGCTTGGGATCGGGAACTTGAGTTGCGATTGGAAAAGTCTAAAGCCGGCGGCGAGGTGATTGTACAACTCGGTTCTAACTGCTTGGGGGAGGAGTCGGTGAGGGCGAGTGTCCGGCCGGCTCGTGCGCTGCCTTCCCATTGGCTGAGCTGGGAGCAGGCGAGAGTCGGGGCGGGGGGGTCCGTCACCCGACCGCGAGGTTACTCTCGGTCGCCGGCGCGCCGGGGTTACTGGGGCATGTAACGGGGAGGGCGGGAATTCCTTGAGCAGTTTCGCGAGCGCCTCCTAACGGTACCTCTGGGCGGTTCTCAAACCGTTGGGCACGCCGCCTTCCCTTCGCAAGGGTGTCGGGAGAGCCCAGCGCCCCACAACAGTTTGCTCCTTTTAGTTCATGCATCCGTTTTCACGTAATCTCCCGGACTGAAACCTCACCTTCCCCCGAGAGGCGATGAAATTAAAACATGCCGATTTGGTCCGTATTATTTTCATTTAAAACGGACTAATTTGTCGCTATTGGACTCATATAGGTTCATGGTAAAGGTTCAAACAGTTTAGAAACAGAAAACAGAAAAGTTCTTTCTTCCCACCTTGTTTCCCATTCTTACTTCCTACAGGTAACCACCGTTCAGATTACGCTAACAAAGGTGTGTTGAGCATTTAGCATGTGCCTGGGACTGTCCTGGGCTCTGGGAAATACAATGATGAGCCCAAAGTTAGTGTTAATGCATGTGTAATTGCAAGCAAAAGTAAATGCTCTGAAGGAAAGGAGCAAGGTTCTTATGTAACAAAAGAACACTAAGAGTTTCTTATAACTGGAATTTGTGGAACATTCTAGTACAATAATAGCTTACACTTCTATAGCACTTTGCGCTTTGTAAAGCACTTATATCCATATTATTTCACTTAATTTGGCTGTGAAACAGGATGTTTATTATTATGATGTTGTCTTACAGGCACAGAGGCTTGGAGAAATTAAGGAACTTGCTAAGTTCCTTTAACAGTAAGTGGCAGAGACAGAATTTAAACTTAAGTCTGTTAAATTTCACTTCCCTTCCCCCTTTTTTAGGAAAAGTTGTTTAAAAGATGAATTATTCAAAAAATATATGAAATATTCAGAACAGTTGAGAATAAGAGAACTTCCTCCCAGATTAAGAAACAAACATCTTATACACAGTTGAAGAGCCTGGTATATCCCTTCCCATGGCATCTCTCTCCTTCCCTTCTGAGAGGTCACCACTTTGCGGACTTTGCTTTTATCAATCCCATGCCTATTTTTATATGTTATATACTGTGTACATCTAGAAAGAACATATTGTTTGCCTACTTTTAAACTTTATATTAATGGCATTACAGTGAATGGATCATTTTGAAGGTTGTTTTTACGCTTAACGTCTTTATTGAGATGTATTCATGTTTTTACATGTAGCACGAATCCATTCATTTTATGGTGATGTAATATTCCATTGTATGATTATACTACCGTTCATTTTTCATGGTCATGTTGAAGAATACTTGGATCATTTCCTATTTATTTATGTCTTATTTTATGACAAAGATTGCTGCAGTGGGCATTCTCCTTTAGGCAACAGTGAGAGTTTCTCTAGAGCCATGACTCCAAACTTTTTCGTTTTTAATTAACTGAGATCTCCTGTAAGAGATCTCAATAATAAAATCTTAAAAAACAATTGCTGATCAGGATCCACTAACTTGATATCAATTCCTACCAGTAGTTTGTGGTCCTCAGTTCGGAAAAGATTTCTCTAGGGTTTGTAATCAGGAGGGAAATTATGGGTTATGCACACTTTTAACTTTATTAGATTTTGCTGAATTGAAGTGTTTGGCTAGATGTTATTTAAGATCCTTGGGGTGCCTGGGTGGCTCAGTCGCTCAGGGAGCCACCTGAGTCAGTCGGTGGCTCAGTCCGACTCTTGATTTCCACTTAGGTCATGATCTCACAGTTTGTGGGATCGAGCCCCAAGTGGGGCTCAGCGCAGAGCAGGAGTGTGGAGCCTTCTTGGGATTCTCTCTCCCTCTATCTCTGCCCCTTCCCTGCTCTTTCTCTCTCAAAACAAATAAATAAACTTTAAAAAAAAGATCTTTAACGTATCTGATTTGTTGAATAAGCAAAATATATTTGGTTAAGCATCTTGTTTAAAAATGTAGAAAATTGGTTTTTCTTTGTGTTATACAATTAGATAGCATGTTTCCCCTTCTTGAGCTTCTGGTGTTCCAAGAGAAGGCTGGGCATGGCACCGAGGCTGTGTCTCTGTTGACATAAGTGCCTATTTTCCTTTCTCCTCAAGGGTTTGACCAGCTACATTCTCGTCATTCTTCTTACTGTTCCAGTGCAACACCTCTTTCTCCAATTATAGTATCTGGTGCTTGGAAGAAGAGGTTAAGATTATGTGACCTTTCACTTTGCGATTAAACACACTCATTGAGGGCTTACTAAGTCAGGTTCTGTGCTGGACCCTCAATACAAAGACAAAGAAGAGACAGTCCCTGCCCTCAAGAAGCTCTGTCTAGTGGGAAGAGGGACATGAAGGGATAATTATAAAGCGAAGTGGAAGTGTTCATATGGAAATAAACAAAACATGTTAGTGAAATCGCTCTTCTCTTATTGCTGCTTTTCCTGTCCTTCTTTTCTGTAACAATCTCAGTATCTATTTCTATTTCTTCCTCCCTTCCTTCCTCCTTTCCTTCTTTCCTTCCTTCCCACCGGCTCTTTGATCACTGTCTATTATTATCAGCAGAGCTTTCCTTGGCTTTCTCTGAAGTTACGGCCCTCTTTTTCCTTTCCCTCCCTACCATAATTTTGTGAATACAATCTCACTTTCCCTTGATGGTAGATATGGTTGGTACTTATTCAATATCCATCCATGTGCCTATGACTTCTCAACTCCCTGGCAGTCAGGTCGGGACCATGTGACTAGTTATGGCCATTGGATTACAAGCAGAAATGAAGTGTCATTTCCTGGCCAAAGGGATAAAAAGCCAGAGTGACTCCCAAACGTCTCTCTTCCCTTGCTGTGGTAAGCTTGTGGAGACCATACGTTCTGTATAGCGTAGCTATATGGTAGGGGAAAGAGCTCTAGACTTGGCTTGAGCAGGAAATAAAAACTTTGTGGTGTTAAACCACAAGATTTAAAGTTACTGCTGCAACTTGTCCTGACTAATAATACACTAACCTGTCACTCTTTATCCCCATTAGAATTTGGTATTCATTTTCACCATTTATGAAACTAATCACCCACTGGCCAGCAACTATAGTTACATTTACTTTCCCTTTTCTGTCTCATATTTTTCATTTCCAAGAAGTCTTACTTTATGCTGGAATACTTTTTTTTTCCTCCATAGCATTCTTTTTTTTTTCTTTTTTAAAAGGTTTTATTTTTAAGTAAACTCTACACCCAACATGGGGCTGAAACTTACAACTCTGAGATCAAGAGTTGCATGTTCTACTGATTAAGCCAGCCAGGCACATTCTTGTTTTATGTACACAATCTGCTATTTTAGCCTGGAGAACATTAAATAGGAATTTGGGATGGGGAAAGTTTTCTTCTTTTATTTATTTATATTTGTCACTGTCCTTTTATTCTCCGCATTTTTCCTTTTTCCTCTGTGTTTCTGTTTCTTTTTGTTTCTTTGGTCTCTTTTAGGATGACTTTCTTTCATATATGAACAAGAAATTACAAAGTTGATTGGATCTAGGGATGATTGGATATATATTGGGTAGGGCTTGCTGACTTGTGAGTTTCACTGAAAGTGATTGGTCTGGGAGCTCTCTTTTCCCTTCAGAAACTCCCAAATGTCAGTATGTGGAAGGTTTATCCTTTAGAATTCTTCAGTTTCTTCAGAGAGGAAACTGCCCATCTCCTGCCAGGAGTTTTTAGCTCCAAATCTCTCCCTGTTCTTTTCTATGCCTACTGTCCCAGAGTCCGGAGTTTCTCACATCCATTTTCTCAGAATATAGCATCAATTACCTGCCTGGTGCTGGTGGAGTTGGGTATTAAACTAGCTGTGATTGGGTGTGGAAAGGCTTGAGTCTAGGCTTTCAGAGCTCTGATTTTGGTTCCTCGCCAACTACCCCCCCTCCACTGTATCATCTACCCTCCCCCCATTTTCTTTCCATTATCCAGAAACATGTTTAAATGTTTCATCTGCTGGCATCTCTTCTATTTGTAACTGGGGTGCAGGGGGGCAAGAGGATCTAGTTCTGGGGGTCCTAAACAGACCAGGTTTAGCCATTCGGTGCTGACAAAACCCAAGGCACAGAGAAGTGTGGTAGTGAAATAAAAAAGGAATTTATTTCAGTGAGGCCAACACTAGGAAGGCACAGGTTAAAGTCTGTGTCCCCAAGGTGCTGAAAATACTTCCAGATTTATATAAGGCAAATGTGGGACAAAGTCGTTAGTAAAGGTCAGGTCAATCTTTATCTTCGGGCTGGGTCTTGCTGGCTCAGGGCGGTCCGTGAGGGGGTAGTTTTGGTTTCCATCAAGTGGTGTTTTGTTCACAGGGCCTTTTGCCTGAGTTAAGAGATAAGCTGGAAAGAACTCAGTAAGAAAGTTTGAGATCAAAATGAAAGTAGTTGAAGTTCTCTTTCTCCTTCACTTTGTCATTCTAGATTTATATCTTTTCCATTCTACCCTTCGTGCTTATTTTAGTGGGATCTTAGGTAAGTCAGTCTCCCTCTTTTTTTTTTTTAATGTTTATTTATTTACTGAGAGAGAGAGAGAGAGAGAGAAATTCCAAGCAGGCTCTCTACTATCAGTGCAGAGCCTGAGATGGGGCTGGGTCCCATGAACCACGAGATCATGAACTGAGCCCAAATCAGGAATTGAACACTTAACTGACTGAGCCACCCAGGGGCCCCAGCAGTCTCCCTCTTTGATTTAAAAATATTTTTCTAGGGACACCTGGGTGGCTCAGTTAGTTAAGCATCTGACTCTTGATTTTGGCTCGGGTCATGATCTCAAGATCTTGAGTTCGAGTCCTGTGTCTGGCTCTGTGCTGATAGTGCAGAACCTGCTTGGGATCCTTTCTCTTTTTCTCTCTGTCCCTCCCCTGCGCACTCTCTCTCTCAAAAACAAATAAACTTAAAAGAATTCTTCTAAAAAAATTAAAAATATTTATCTAAATGGTTTACTTTAAAAAAATGCTTATGGATAATCAATTTTTGTGATAGTTTTATATCTTTAAGGAACATGCTTGGGCTTCTGTATTAGTCTGGGTCCTACAGAGAAAACCTGTAGGACTGATCTATCTATCTTATCTATCTATCTATCTATCTATCTATCTATCTATCTATGGAATTGGCTCACGTGAATATGGAGGCTGAGAAGTCCCAATATCTGTAGTCAGCAGACTATAGACCCAAGAGAGCCAATGGTCTGATTCTGAAGGCTTGAGAACCAGGAGAGCCAATGATATAAACTACAGTTTGAGTCTGGGTCTGAAGGCAGGGGAAGACTGATGTTCTAGCTTGAAGATAGAACAAATTTTTCCTTACTCAGCCTTTTGTTCCATTCAGGCTTTCAAAGGAGTAGATGAGGCCCACCCCCTTTGGGGAGGGCAATCTGTTTTACTCAGTCTACCTATTGAATTGTTGATCTTATCCGGAAACACTCTTAGGGACCCAGAATAATGTTTAACCAAATATCTGGGCACCTCAAGGCCAAGTCAAGTTGACATAAAATTAACCATCACGGAGGGACTCCTGGCTGGCTCAGTTGGTAGAGTGTGTGACTCTTCATCTTAGGGCCCTGAATTCAAACCCCATGTTGGGTATGGAGACTAGTTAAAAAAATAAATATTTAAAAATAATTTTAAAAAAAGATAAATAAAACAAAGGTGAATAAGGTCTTCATGATCTAAAAGACACCATGACTAATTAAGAGCTAATGAGTCCTCTGAGGATAACCATCACGGGGTGCCTGGGTGGCTCAGTTGGTTAAGCCTCCGACTTTTGGTTTCAGCTCAGGTCATGATCTCACAGTTCATGACTTCGAGCCCTGCATCAGGCTCTGCGCTGACAGTGAGGAGCCTGTTTAGGATTTTCTGTCTCCCCCCTCCTCTGACCGTCTCCCGCTTACTTTCTATCTCTCTCAAAAAATAAATAAACTTCAAAAAAAATTAACCATCACAAGTCCATCCTTCATCAACTTGGCATTCACATGCATCTCCTTAAACCATACTTATTCTCCAAATAAAGACAACAGCAAGGTCATATTTCCATCTAACTCAGTACGAGAATCCTGTGTACAACTGAAAACACACCAACCTCTTCACCAGAAGATGAAGTAAAATCATTGAGATGTTTACTCTTCTCCTTGATATCTCATAACTTAAATACTATAATGTAAAATTAAAAAAACTTAAATACTACGGTATAATAGAGGGAAGAAAACAAAGATTTGATATGTGTATATAACAAAATGAGGAATACTCATGACAATTACAGTCTTCATCTCTGTAACTGGTCACATGGTCATAGCTGGTATTTGTAACTACCTTCTTCTATTGTCTATTCTGTATTCTCTTTGCCTTTAGCAAAGACCTCATTTGGTTGTAGTTCTTTAGCTGGTGGTATGACTCAAACCTTCATTCCTGAAGGATTTGGGCCATGACTATAGAGTAAGGCAAAAAGGCCCACAGAGATCACCAAGCTGAATGCAGATAAGCTCATTAATTGACCCACCTCAAGATGGCTACAAGCCCTAACTAACCTACGGGCTACTTAAACCAGGAGCAGTTACCAAAAAAAGGGAAAATCCCATAGTTCCCATACCTTCTCACTCTGTCCTATAACTGTGGCTCCCCACCACAGCCTTGTCGCACACAGTCTCTTCTCTGCTGTCCTGCCCAACACTCCCTTATGGGTGTATTCAATTAACTTCTATCCTTTTTGTTATGTCTGGGTGAATTCTTTCACCACATATGCTGCTGGCCCCCACCCGATCAGAGTGCCCCACATATGGTGGCCCCCATCTGATCAGGATACCCCCCAGTTAGTAATCTTACCTGGATTTGGTTGTGTTTTCCATTGACCTTAATCACAGGGCATGGTAATACTAAAAGAAGCCCTGAGGGCTCTCCTGTATTCCAGACATACTCTTCCTTGCCTCCATTGTGGAGTGTCAGTCCAATTTCCCCTTGATGGTCAAGATCAGTCAGTCCAGCTAGCTCAGTAAATTCCTTATTTTTTGATTTAGAGGCATTAGGAGTCCCAAGTGACCGGGTGGCTGTCTTAACTTCTAGTTCAGTGGGATCATTGTTGTGTCTCCAGGTGGAAGCATGTCTCCCTCTGGAACTAAGATCTCCAGGCCAGCAGAGTAAAAGGATGCAGGAATAGGAAACAAAAATTTTGCTAGTGTGTTAGTAGTGAGTGATGCAACTCCCGTTTCCACTCCCTTGATTCTTGGACCTGTGAATCTTCGCATGGGAGAAATAGCACTGTATATCAGAAACTGATTCAAAGCACATACTGTAAGGGTTAAATTGTAGTGTAGGGCTAACCTGTAACCTTAAGAAATAACAGCTTTGTTTTAACACTGTAGATTAAGAGATAAAAGCCTTGTCCTATCAATCAAGGGAACAAAAGTTCAAGGAAAATCAACTGGATTAGTGTTTGATTGGATTGGGGCAAGGGCATGTCTGAACTGTTTCCACCCCCATCTGGGAACTATTCCTTTGTTCTGTTCCCCAGTGATGATAAGACTGTTCAGACCGCACTCTGGTCAAGAGTGTCAGTCCCCATTGGTTGGCCTTGCCTCTCATTGCAATAAATTTTGTTGTGACTGTCACTGGTACCCGTAGCATTCTTTTTCAGGAGTCATGTGGACGCAACAATACAACCTTTTGCCCCAACCCTGCAAGGTACTGTCACCTAGCTGATGCTGTAGTGAAGTCTTTGAAAGGCCATCCCATCATTCTATCAAGCCAGCTACTTAAGGATGGTGGAGAACATGGGAAGACCAGTGAATTCTATGAGCATGGGCCCATTGTTACAGTTCTTTAGCTGTGAAGTGAGTTCCTTGATAAAAAGCAATGCTATCCATTCATGATGACGAATAAGGCATTTGGTAAGTTCATGGATGGTAGTTTTGGCAGAAGCATTGTGTGTAGGGAAGGCAAATCCATATCCAGGGTTTCTCTTTGTAGTAAGAAGAAAATGCTGGCCCTTCCATGATAGAATGTAATCACTTGCCATCACCCCTGGGAAGGTTGATCACCCCTGGGAAGCTGCCATGTTGGGGACTTAGTGTTGGTTTTTGCTGTTGGCAGTTTGGGCATTCAGGAGTGGATATAACCAGGTCAGCCTTGGGGAGTGGAGGCTCATTTTGCTGTACTCATGCATAACCTCCATCTTTGCCACTATGACTATTTTGTTCATAAGCCCATTGAATAACGATGGGTGGCTGGGGAAAGAGACTGACTGGTATCCACAGAATGGGTTATTCTTTACTTTTGATCCTTAAAATCAGCCTTTTACTGAGGTTACCCTTTGGTGAGCATTCACATTGGACACAAATTTCTTCATATTTTTGCCCATTCAGAGAGGTCTATCCACATACCTCTTCCCAGAATTTCCTTGTCACCAGTTTTCTAATGCTTTCCTTACAGGTATCTGACTATCCAACTAAACCAGTGGCCACAGCCCATGTAGTGGTTTGTATTGCACATCTAGCTATTTCTCCTTCCAAGCTAAGTAAACAACCAGGTGCACTGCTCTATGTTTTGCCCTCTGGGAGGATTTCCTTTCACCATTATTCTTCAGGTATGTCCCAGAAAGGGGCTTGTAGGGCTGTAGCTATTCACATTTCAATATAGTGTCTGCATATTGTGTAGGACCATCTGGAAACCAGGCCCAGATCTTCTCTTTGTCTTTGAATTGATCATAGAGAATTCCCCATGAGGCCATAGGTACAGGCTAAGAGAGAGAAGGCAGTGTAGCAAGAATGAGGACCATGGGCATTTGGGCCACTTCATGTAACTTGCCAATGTCTTCAGGGCCTGCGTGGGCCCATTCACGTATATACTGTTTCCATTTGGTGATGGAGTACTGCCGTGCATGCCCAACTTTATGATTTGGTGGGTCACATGACACCTAGTCCATGATGGGCAGCTTAGATGGTATGGTAACTTGGTGGCCCATGTTAAGTGTTTAGTCTCTGCTGAGGCCCGGGAGCAAGCCAAGAGCTGTTTCTCAAAAGAAAGTAGTTATCCACAGAGGATGTCAGGGCTTTGCTCCAAAATCCTAAGGGCTTACACTATCATCCTCCTATGGGCACCTGTTAAAGGCTTCAAACAGCATCACTAAAGTGCCACTGACACTTTAAACATCATTGGGTCTGCTGGGTCATCTGCCCAAAGCAGAGTAGCTCACTTAGCAGTCTAGAGGACCAGTTGTGGAGTCTTCTGTTACCCTGGTTCCTACTCAAAGCTAGCCGCTTTTAGAGCCACTTGGTAAATGGACTAGAGAAACAAACCCAAATGAGGTACATGTTGCCTCCAAAATCCAAAAAGGTCCACTAGGCATTCTGCCTCTTTTTTGATTGTAGGAGAAGCCAGACATAACTTATCCTTTCCCTTTGAAGGGATGTCTCAAAATGTCCCACATCATTGGACCTCTAGAAATTTCACTGAGGTAAAAGGCTCCTGAATTTTTGTTGCATTTATTTTTTACTCTTTGATATACAAATGTCTTAGCAGGAAGTCTAGAGCAGTGGCTGCTTCTTGCTCCTTAAGTCTAATCAGCATAATTCTCTCAATGTAATGGACAAGTGTGATATGTTATGGAAGGGAAAGGCAATCAGGATCCCTGAGCACTAAATTATGACATAACGCTAGAGAGTTGATATGCCTCTGAGAGGTAAGACAGTGAAAGTTGTATTGTTCGCCTTGCCAGATAAAAGCAAACTGCTTCTGGTTGTCTTTCCTAACTGGCATTAAACAAAGAAGTATGTGCCAGATAAATAGCTGCATGCCAGGTACCATGATGTGAGATAATAAGAAAGATGTGTATTGTTCTCTGCAGTTCCTGGCACAGAGCAACTAAAAGCCTTGTAATTTCCTGAGTGAGAAGATCCTTGACCTCTCTTCCTGACATAGGAGCTTGGAACTTCCTGGGTGACAGGAATGTCTTTTGTTCTAATGAGGCAACTCTGGATGGGCTCCTGGAAGACTCCTGGATGAGGGCTAGTCACAGGAAGACCAAGTCATCATTGGAAGCTTGGAATTTTCAGCCCTGCCTTCCCATCTCTTGAGAAGGGAGAAGGGCTGAAAATAGAGTTAATAATCAATCACACCTACATGATGAAGCCTCCATAAAAATCCCAGTAGTATGGGATTCTAAGAGCTTTCAAGTTGGTGAACACATGGAGGCTCTGGGAGAGGTGTGCACCCCTTTCCCACAGGCATCTCTTGCATCTGGCTGTGCCTGATTATTCCCTTTCATAATAAACCATTGACCCAGTAAGAAAAAAAAAAACACCTCTTGAACAATGAGATTTGATGAGCTTCTGAGTTGGTGAACATATCCACATTTGGGGAGGGTAGGGCACCCCAATTTCATGGGGACAGAAACTCCTGCACTCAGGACTCTTCCACCCCTCATTCTTTCTTTTTTTAAAGTTTATTTATTTTGAGAGAGAAAAAGAAAGTGGGAAAGGCAGAGAGAGAGGGAGAGAGAGAATCCCAAGCAGGCTCCAAGCTGTCAGCACAGAGCCCAATGCAAGGTTTGATCCCACAAACCATGAGATCATGACCTGAGCCAAAATCAAGAACGGGACACTCAACCAACTGAGCCACCCAGGCGCCCCCAGACCTCATTCTAGGTACCTTTTCATCTGGCTGTTCATCTGTATTCTTCATAATATCCTTCATAATAAGTTGGTGTTGAAAAGAAAACCATGGGCCCAACGTGGCATCACTTAGGTTAAGGCCCCACATCAGTAAAAACCAACACTTAATACCTAACCTAACTGCAGTTTCCAAATCTCCCTCTCCCCACCCCCCAGCCCCCCATAATGTAACCTTTAGCCAGTCAACATGGAATTTATTGGTAAATACTAGGAAATTTACTGATAAACCACTTCCTTTCTCCTTAGGAGGACAACCTCACCTAACCAATGCTTTTCTGGCTAATAAATTCCCTTCTTCTTCTTCTTCTTCTTCTTCTTCTTCTTCTTCTTCTTCTTCTTTTTAATGCCCTCTCTCTGCCTGTAAAACCTTTCTTGAGGTCAGTGGAGCTCCCCTCTACTTGCTGGATGGGATGCTACACAATTCATGATTGTTCAATAAAGCCAATTAGGTCTTCAGATTTGCTCGTTTTTTAACTTGTTCTTTTATATGTCTTTTTTTGCTAAAGTTTATCCATTTATTTTGAAAGAGAGAGAGAGAGTGTTCGAGCAAGTAGGGGAGCAGCAGAGAGAGGGAGGGAATCCCAAGCAGGCTAGCAGCACACAGCCTGACACAGGGCTCAAACCCTCGAACCATGAAATCATGACCTGAGCCAAAATCAAGAGTTAGATGCTTAACTGACTGAGCCACCCAGGTGCCCCTAACTTGTGTTTTTTAACACTGATCTTCGGAAGTAAATATTTCTCTGAGTTCTGTGAGACACTCTAGAAAATAAATCAAATCCAAGAAGGGATGTGGTAACCTCTGACTTAAAAAAAATTTTTTTTTTAGTTTATTTTTTGAGAGAGAGAGACAGCGAGCAGGGGAGGGGCAGAGAGAGAGAGGGAGACACAGAATCAGAAGCAGGCTCCATGCTGTCAGCGCAGGTCTTGAAGTGGGGCTTGAACTCATGAACTGTGAGATCATGACCTGAGCCTAAATTGGTCAGATGCTTAATGGACTGAGCCATCCAGGCACCTGGGAACCTCTGATTTATAGCCAGTCTGTCAGAAGTGCAGGTAACAACCTGCACTTGCAATTAGTGGGGGCAGTCCTGTGGGACTGAGCCTTCACCTGTAGGATCTGACAGTATCTCCAGATAGATGGTATTAGAATTGAGTTAACTTTTGCAGGATGCCTAGTCAGTGTCTGTGGAGAATTGGAGAATGGCCTGGTGGTATTGGTAAAACACACACTGAAGGCATGGAGAAGGACCAAAGAGAGAATCCTGGAGAACATAAAAATGTACAGGGCAGATAGAGGAGCTTGAGAAGGAGCCCAAGCAAGGGCACAAGCAGTAAGCAGGAAATCAAGAAAGGGTAATACCAATAAAGTCAAGAGAAGACCGAGTTTAAGGGTAAGGGAGTTTCAATAAAAGATGGTTGAGTAAAGGTATGTTTATTCACTTCCTAATACACCAAAATTAGCAATAAAATTAATATTAGAAAAGAACATCCCATCTGCAATAAAATTAGAATGTGGATACAGCCCAAATCATTGAGTAAAAGGAATATCTGTCAAATATAATGAAACCTTGAATCAAAACAAGAGAGGACACCTGAAGCAGATACTTCCCCAGATATCCAGGGAGTCATACATTTCTCCAAAAGTAAGTGAGAAGTGGGGCACCTGGTTGGCTCAGTGGGTTAAGTGACCAAGTTCAGATCAGGTCATGATCTCATGGTTTGTGCCCTGGAGTCCTGCATTGTTGGCTCTGTGCTGTTAAGAGAGCCTGCTTCAGATCCTCGGTCTCCCTCTCTCTCTGCCCCCTCCTGCTCGTGTGTGCTTGTGCGCGCTCTCTCTCTCAAAAATAAACTTAAAAAAAAAAAACAAAACAATAAAACCCTTTCCAAAAGAAAAAATAAGTGAGAAGTACCTAAGAGACCTACTCAAGCATCCTCTCTTGGGGCAACGAAGATTAGGAGCACAGGTATGTCATGGCTGACTCTTCCACAAAGTCCCAGCATGCCCCACATCTGGGGAGCCAATGCAGGTGCCATCTTTATTTGGCACTCTGTTTCCCAGACTCTTACTGGGAAAAATTGCCTGGAGGCAAGGCAGAGATAGGAAGCAGGGCCTGCCTCAGCCAATTTTATTAGCTGTTGATTTTAGACAGTTGAACAGAGATAACTAAATAGCAAATATCTAAATAAAATATAGTTGTAAACTCTGAAAGCCACATGGAGGACTAGATGATGTACTTTTCCAGAAGTGAGGTCGGTGGCGGGGGGGGGGGGGGGGGGGGATACAAAAAAAGAGGAAGAGGAAAAAAAAAAAAAAAGGGAAGAGAGAGATGATAAGAAGTGTGTTAATGCAGATGATACATCAAGTTGGTTAGAAAATATCCTGATGCAACATGATTGCATTGAAACTGCCAACTCCCTTGAAGAATTTCCTTACTCCTTCCCCAATATTACTTGAGAGCCAAGATGAGAAATACACAAGCGAACCTGAAATGATACCTATGAACAAAGACAATGAAAAGGGAAAAATGACTCTGGTAGAAAAGAGACCACTGACAGCCCATGGTGTGATCTGACAATGGAGATACACAGTGTCTCCATTGGATACGTTTAACCACTTATAAGAGGCAAGGAGGGGTGTGTGTGACTATGTATATGATACTTTCTAACATTTTTGGAAAACTAAGGAACACGATGAGGTTGGCTGGCTGCTCCCAACATTACTGGCCAAAGTGGTGAAAGAAAAAGATGAGCTCAGGGTGTAAGCACCACGTAATGAGTAATGACCGCCCTGCCGGGAGACCCTCCCTTGTGCCCGGCAGGCTTGGGGCTAAGGTTGCTGAAAATCAACTGCAGAATCGTATCCTGTTGAATTGCAAAGCAAGCTGAACTCTCAGACTCTCAGGTGTCTGCTGTTAAAGTGGCAGCATTGATTGGGAAAGAATGGGACCCCGTAAACTGGAAATAGGGATGTGTAGAAAGACCCTGATGAAGCTAAGGACATTGCAGTTCTAAATCCTGATGAATCTTTGTCAGAGGAAAAGCCTTCTCAGCCCCCCATGGAAGCAGCTTCTTCACCTCCAAGCCCTCACCTCTGCTTGAGGGGATTATCTCTGCATGGCCTGAAGAAACTGCAATGGCTTTTCCTCAGGCAGTTGCTACAGAAAGACAATGTTGCTTCTCTTTAGGATCCACACCCACCATACTTCTTTGCTTCAAGACACGTGACCAGATGTAAGTCCTGGCAAGCCCCTAAAGGTGAGGTATAAAGTATGACCCAAGAATAAGTGCATTTACACTCTAAAAGAACTACCTGAGTTTTCTAATTTATACAGACAGACATCCAGGAAACTTGTGTGGGAATCGATATTGAGGGTGCAGGATAATGGTGGAAGGAACATAAAGTTAGATCAGGCCAAATTTAATATAGGCCCATGAAGCAGATATTCTGTATTTAATGGTGCAGCTCAGGGAGTTAGCAAGGGCTCTAACAGTTGTTTTATTGGCTGAAACAGGGACCAGAAGGTGGCCCACAGTGAGTGTTAGAAATGCCAGGCCTGCCTTGGTTTAATGTAGAGGAAGGGAGTCAAAGGCTTAGGGAGATTGGGATGTTGGAGTGGATTTGCCATTGAAAACCTACCTACTCACCACACCGGGAGGGTCCGGAAGACATATCTTTCACCACTTGTAAAGAGAAATAAGTTTGTGAGTGGAGGCCCAGCATCCTTGAAGAGTTCTGTGATGGCTGTTCTTTGTAGGCCATATCTCACAGTGGGAACTGCAGTCACTGAATTGAGAAACCTGAATACAATGGGAGTAATTGAATCTTGGGTTGGCGGGGCCAAGTGGTGGCCATCAACTACCAAAGGCAAAGTGGGCATGGTTACTATAATGGACAGCAGAGTCAAAGCAACAGTTACAAATATGCGACTTGCATAGGACTATGGCATTGGTTAGTTGATCAGGGTGTTCCTATAAATGAAATAGGTAGGAAGCCAACTGAAGTCTTGCTTCATCTGTATAAGCAGAAAAGGTTTAGGTCAAGTGAACAAAAGTCTAATCTGAATCATAAGAATAGAGCCACAGCCCCTCACTCATGTTTACAGACCCAGAAGCCTTGAACAAAGGAGAGGCCAAGTCCCTTGAGGAAGGACTCTGGTAAACTGTCAAAAATTTCTATTGTTGGGGCACCTGGGTGGCTTGGTGGGTTAAGTGTCTGCCTCTTGATTTCGCCTCAGGTCATGATCTCACGGGTTGTGGGTTCGAAGCCCATGTCGGGCTCCGTGCTAAGAGCTCAGAGCCTGCTTGGGATTCTGTCTCTCTCCCTCTCTCTCTCTCTGCCCCTCACCTGTTCATGCTCTATCTTTCTCTTCCTCAAAATAAAAAAATAACCTTAAAAAATGTATATTGTTGATTTTTCTCTCAGCCTTCCCCAAAGGAGCCTACAGCCTTAACCTCTACTAGAAAAGCAAAACCTAGTAAAACAAAAGCAACATCCCATTCCTGGGGGGATTGCAGAGATGAGAGCCACCCATCATCAAAGACTTGAACGATGTAGGGGTGTTGATTTCCACCACATCTCTATCCAACTCACATATTTGGCCTGTGCAGAAGACTGAGGCATCTTGGAGAATGACAGTGGATCATCATAAGCATAACTGGGTTGTGACTCCACTTGCATTGTTAACATATCCCCTGTCTATTAGATGAATTCAGTTTTGTTCCTTCCAATGTAGGGGAAAACCCAGTTCTTCCCTGCTGTGTTTTTCTTTCTGGGGACTCTATTTTATTACTCACACAAAAACACTTACTTCAGGTCACCAATCATGTGGAGGTTTTCCCTACACCTACAGTTTTCTGTGACACCAGCTATGTGTCTTACAATTCAACTCAATTTTGACTCTCTACCCAGAGATTGTTATTAAGCAATTCATGAACTGGGCAGCATCCCATCTAGCAAGTAGAGGAGAGCTCCACTGACCTCAACAAAAGAAATGTTTTACAGGTAGAGACAAGGCATTAAAAAACAAACAAACAAAAGAAGACGGGAATTTATTAGCAAAGAATACATGGGTTAGGCAAGGTTGCCCTCCTAAGAGGAGTGGAAGGGGTCTATCAGCAAATTGACCAGGAAATTCCTGGTTGACTGGTTAAGGTTACATTCCTCGGGGAAGGGGGGGGGGGGTCAAAACTGCAGTTAGGTTAGGTATTAAGTGTTGGTTTTTACTGACGTGGGGACTTAACCTAAGTGATGCCATGTTGGGCCCATGGTTTTCTTTTTAATACTAATTTATTATGAAGAATACAGATGAACAGCCAGATGAAAAGGTACCTAGAATGAGGTCTGGGGGCTCCTGGGTGGCTCAGTTGGTTGAATGTCCCGTTCTTGATTTTGGCTCAGGTCATGATCTCATGGTTTGTGGGATTGAACCTTGCATTGGGCTCTGTGCTGACAGCTTGGAGCCTGCTTGGGATTCTCTCTCTCCCTCTCTCTCTGCCTTTCCCACTTTCTTTTTCTCTCTCAAAATAAATAAACTTTAAAAAAAGAAAGAATGAGGGGTGGAAGAGTCCTGAGTGCAGGAGTTTCTGTCCCCATGAAATTGGGGTGCCCTACCCTCCCCAAATGTGGATATGTTCACCAACTCAGAAGCTCATCAAATCTCATTGTTCAAGAGGTTTTTGGGTTTTTTTTCTTATTGGATCACTGGTTTATTATAAAAGGAAACAACCAGGCACAGCCAGATGGAAGAGATGCAGAGGGCAAGGCATGTGGGAAGGGTCAAGGAGCTTCCATGCCCTTGAAGACACAGTCTTCCAGAACCTCCATGTGTTCACTGTGAGAAGTGAGATGATGTATTTTCAGAAATACCAAATAAAAGCTATGGTGTCTAGTTAATATTAGGTTTACAACCTATTGGCAATATGTATGAACCCCTCTCCCCACAATGGAGTCCCAAACCCTTAGACACTTCACTTCCTGGCCTTCTTCCCTTCTCCATTTTGAGGGATTATTTTTGACGGGCTTTGCAATGAGCATGCGCTGAAGAACTGAAGTTTCTGTGTCACTTCAAGGAATGTACATTTGTTCCAATGAGACTGCTTTGTGCCTTACATGGGCATAGGCAATGTCCGGGTAAGGCCGGAACCTCTGTAGTACTCAGCCAATGAGGAGCCAGGGGAGGGACTTGCATGCTAGGAGATAAATTGTCTGCTGGAACTGCCCCAAATGTGCCTGTCCATCTGACACCTGCTCTTGCAAGAATGTTGATTAAAGCCTCACCTCACTGTGCTCAGAGTCTCCATGTCCCTCCTTTGATTGCGTTAGTGGGCTTATTTCTCACATTTACCAACCTGGAAATTCCCGTTCAATAGTTTTTATAGCTTTAATCTCCAGTCCTGTCTTCCTTTCCCAGAGGTCGGTGGAAGGGGCTAAAAGTTCTAGCCCTCTAAATCACTTGGTCTTTCTGGTGGTCAGCCCTAACCTGAGGCTGTCTAGGGGCCCACCCTAAGTCACTTCATTATTAGCATACTGTCAAAAGTGGCTCTTTATGAAAGACAAAAGGCACTTTTTTTTTTTTATTAAAAAAAATTTTTTTTTAATGTTTATTTATTTTTGAGACAGAGAGAGAGCATGAACGAGGGAGGGTCAGAGAGAGAGGGAGACACAGAATCTGAAGCAGGCTCCAGGCTCCGAGCTATCAGCACAGAGACCGACGCGGGGCTCGAACTCATGGACTGTGAGATCATGACCTGAGCTGAAGTCGGTCGCTCAACCGACTGAGCCACCCAGGCGCCCCAAGACAAAAGGCACTTCTATCACTCAGGAAATTCTAAAGGTTTTAAGAGCTTTGTACCTGGAACTGGGGACAAAGGCCAAATATATTTTTTATACCACATCCTTCAACCCCTATTTTATATCAGACCCCAACCCCTCTACTTCAGATGGTATAGAGGTCAGGCAGATAATGTGAAAAAATGAAGTAGGTCATATATATATATATATGTATATATATATATATATAATATATATAGAATATAATATATATACATACATTTATATGTATATATAAATAATATATATATATATATACATATATATATATATACATATATATATATATACATATATATTTATAATGGTGTCTTCATAGTAATCTGGTAGGTATCTTCTTTATTTCCATGAAGAAATAGATCCCCTCCCATTTTTTTCTTAGTATTTTGAACTTGTTTTGTTTTTGGTTTCCCACTTTTGATAAAAATGCAGGGCTATAAATAAACACAGTTCCCTTAACTCTTTAAGAAAAGTACAGTGACAGGGGCGCCTGGGTGGCTCAGTCGGTCGAGCGGCCGACTTCGGCTCAGGTCACGATCTCGCGGTCCGTGAGTTCGAGCCCCGCGTCAGGCTCTGTGCTGACAGCTCGGAGCCTGGAGCCTGTTTCGGATTCTGTGTCTCCCTCTCTCTGACCCTCCCCCGTTCATGCTCTTTCTCTCTCTGTCTCAAAAATAAATAAACGTTAAAAAAAAAAATTAAAAAAAAAAAAAAAAAAAGAAAAGTACAGTGACAAATGTCAATGGACTCTTGACCTCAGAGTCAGGGACAATAGGAAATATTGAGACTATGAGAAGCTACAGTGGATGCTTTATGTGGAACTTCAGGCTAGATATTCTGTTTTCTCCAAAAGAGGCTGGAAATAAAGGTTTTGTGTGTGTGTGTGTGTGTGTGTGTGTGTGTGTGTGTGTATAAAACCTTCTGTTTTTCAATGTTAACCGATGAGGGGAACATAAGGCAAGCTGAGGACAAAGTATAAGCTCTCATATCCTTGCTGGGGATATGTGTGACATTCCTCAGGCACTTCTAGCTGCCCAAGAACAAAGGAAAGGACAGAAAACAAATGGTTAAACTGATAGTCTCCATCAGTTTATAAATATCTTAGTAATATTACAAGAAAAGGGCAATGTTATCAATAGCCTAATCTCCAGTAACTCCCTACTGTCTTAAGGATAATGCTTTGCTAGAGGGAAAAACAACCTTAGCTTGACAATAGCTAGGCCTCCAGTAATCTGTGAGTCTTCTTTAGCATATGGAAATCCCTTTAAGAAACTTCCCCTTGACTTTGTCTCTCCCCCAACTCCATAGTATATAACCAGTCACTCTTCACAGCCCCAGTGCAGCTCTTTCTGCCTATGGATCCTGTCCCCTGGCTCTAATAAAATCACCTTTTTGCACCAAAGATGTCTTCAAGAATTCTTTCTTGGCCATCAGCTCTGAACCCCACCATCACTCCAAACCTCCATCATTGACCACTAATTAAAAAATCTTAAAAAATGCTGTGTAGGTCAATAGAATACAAGGCAAGCCAAACACATTTGCTGACCCGCTTTGGTTGTAGTCAATTAGTTCATAGCCTCTGCTTTGACATATTTTCTCCCAGTGGCCTCATCCTTTCTGATGGCTTCACCTACGTGGTGATGTCAGCCTAACTTGGCATTCATGAATATCTGTTTCTCTCTGGTGAATGGGTGAGGTGGCTGTAACAGTAGGGCTATTTTCACAAGGAGCCTTCTGGGAGCGAACTCACCCAAAGGGAAGAAGGAACCTGCTGAAGTCAGTAACAAATTCTCAGGGCCAGAGCTATATGACTGACTACTACTAGACTGACTTCTGTGAGGACAAGGACTGTGTCCGTTTTGTTAACACTGTATATCCAGAGCTTAGCAGAGCCTGGCACATGGTAGATACTCAATAAGTATTTGCTGACTCACGGACAGATGGACTGAATTCTTCTTATTGCTCAGTGCACGTCACTCAAACTGGTCTTCACCTCAGCCTAAATGAATTCATATCTGAGTCCAGGAGGCTGTGTTTAAAAACTGCAGGAATAGTGTCACAGAAAACTCTGTAAGATGTTGGTACCGCTACACATTGCCTTGGTACTTCTTAGAATAACCAAAAAGAGAAAAGCAAATGTTATTCTCTCTTTATATTACTTTGGTCAGATGGCAAAAGTAAGACAATGTAGTAGTGAGTTTGATATTTTTTATTCAAGAGAAAACAACCCATGGATTGGGGGAGTATAGCACTCTCGAGGGATGTTTGGGTAACAGCAAGTTTTACAGAGCATCAGCAGAGGTAGCTACCTGTGATTGACATGGAGGTCAGCGGTTTCCATAAGGCTAGCAGGTCCTATCTGCTAGGATAAGGTAAGCTAACGCTGACTGGGAAGATGGCAACTGGTGTTAGGTTTCTTTGACAGTGGAGCATTTCTTTAAGGGCAGGCTGACTTAGGTTTAGTTTTGTGACCTGGGCCAAACCACTGGGGCAACTTCCATTTTGTGGGTCCAGAGAGTATGAATTAACTTTTTCACTTTCCTCACTTTACATTACTGTGCAGATTTAGGATTTAATAGTCTTCTGTATAATAGCAGGAGTTTCCTTCCAGGAGATGTTACAGTTCTTATAGTATATGGTGAAGAAGTTGCCAGGTGATAGCAGACAAGAGTGTTTATGAACATGGGGCTGGAGATCCAGTATAAGTGGGTAGAAGGAAGAGCCAGAGAAATGTTATGGGGACCCCATTTATATCCGCGACTTGGGGAAATAGGTGTTATATTTGGAGGTAGTGGCAGAGACTGCTAGCTGCTCACCGAATCCCCATCTCTTCATCCTTCTGGGCACACGACCCACAGTTATGTTTAACTTCTTGGTTGAGTTCTACCCAGTGGAATATGAGTAGAAGTTATGTGTGCCACACTCAGTCCTGGCTCATAGAAATCTCCCACTGTGTGATGCCCCATGTTCTTTCTTGCAATGGCCCTGGAAAGAATGTAATGAAGATAGCAGGGCCTTTGCTGTCTTGCTGATCTAGGACCATTTTGGACTGTGTATGTGAGTACACAGGAAATTTCCATTATGTTTGAACAAAAAAAATTTTTTTAGATTTATTTGTTATTGCATTAGCCTACTTATTTAATACAGGGGCTAATCTAATAATTTTATATGTCCTGCAACATAAATACTTGTATATATTTGCAACATGGGTGTTTGGAATGATAATGGAAGATCAGATATCATTGCAGATTTTGAGAATACTAGTTAGCTATAAAGAAGCTGAAGCTGAAGAGATGCCCTGGGCTGATCCAGGGAGCCTGGCAACGGTTTCAAAAGGAGAGAAAATATGGATGCAGTTTATACTGCTTCCTAGGAATGATAGCAGGAAATGGGGCTTCCTATAAAGTGATCATAGGGGTGCCTGGGTGGCTCAATTGGTTAAGTGCCAACTCTTGACTTCAGCTCGTGATGCTGATTTGACAGCTGCAACCTCAGTGGGTTCAGCCAGAACATGTACGAGTAGGTCATGATCTCATAGTTTGTGCCTTCAAACCCCACATTGGGCTCTGTGCAGCGCCTGTTTGGGTTTCTCTCTCTCTCTGCCTCTCCCCCACTTGCGTGTGCACACACACACTCTGTCTCTCAAAAATAAATAAACTTAAAAAAAAAACAACAAAGTGATCATAAAGTGCTCTAACTCAGACAATGAATTTCAAAAAAGAACAAAGATCTTCCTAGAAAAAGACTTGCAAAGAGTGTTAGATGGAGCAAAGTGGGACTTGTGAAATCCAGACCAGGGTCCCACACCTGAGTGTTTTATCAGGAAGACAGGCTGCATATTGGGTTGCTGGCTGGTGGAGAAGGCTGCTCAGCTTCCTGTGAAAATAACGAGGTCATGGGCATTCTCTGAGGATGCATGGCCCTGACTCAGCAATGTTGGAACTCAGGAGTTATTTTCTTCCCGAACTCAAATCTTGGATAGAAATCCTTTTCATGCCCTCTTGTAATATCCCATTTCTACTGCTGTTCCAATGATTTATTGCAGAATAATGAAATCACTCCAAAACTCAGTGACTTAAAACAAAAATACTCTTTTTTTTTCTTTATTATTGCTCATTGTTCTGGGTGTTAACTGGGCTCAACTAAGCAGTTTGCACCAGGGTGTCTCATGTAGTCACAGTCAGATGGCGCTGGAGTCGTCTTGAAACTTTGTCACTTACATGCCTGGTGTTGAGGTGATGCTGATTTGACAGCTGCAACCTCAGTGGGTTCAGCCAGAACATGGACGAGTAGGCTCCATGTGGCCTGGGCTTCCCTACCTCATGTCCTCTGGGTTCCAAGAGTGAGTGTGTCATGAGGACCAGGTGGATGCAAGATGACTTTTCTAACCTAGGCAGCCTACAGAATGGGAGGAGATATTTGCAAATGACATATCTGATAAAGAGTTAGTATCAAAAATCTATAAAGAACATATCAAACTCAACACCCAAAAAAGAAACAACCCAGTTAAGGGGCACCTGGGTGGCTCAGTTGGTTGGGCGTCCAACTTCGGCTCAGGTCATGATCTCGCTGTCTGTGAGTTCGAGCCCTGCATTAGGCTTTGTGCTGACAGCTCAGAGCCTGGAGCCTGCTTCGGATTCTGTGTCTCCCTCTCTCTTCCTGCCCCTCCCTCGCTTATACTCTGTCTCTCTCTCTCTCTCTCTCTCTCTCTGTCAGAAATAAACATTAAAAAAAAAAAAAAAAGAAATAACCCAGTTAAGAAATGGACAGAAGACATGAATAGACACTTTTCCAGAGAAGACATCCTGATAGCTAACAGACACATGAAAAGATGCTCAACATCACTCATCATCAGGGAAATACAAATCAAAATCGTGATGAGGTACCATCTCACACCTGTCAGAATGGCTAAAAACAACAACAACAACAACAACAACAACACAAGAGACAACAGGTTTTGGTGAGGATGCAGAGAAAGAAGAACTCTCTTGCATTGTTGGTGGGAATGCAAACTGGTGCAGCCACTCTGGAGAACAGTATAGAGGTTTCTCAAAAAACTAAAAATAGAACTACCTTATGATCCAGCAACTGCACTATTCGGTATTTACCCAAAGGATGCAAAAATACAGATTTGAAGAAGTACATGCACCCCAGTGTTTATAGCAGCATTATCACCAGTAGCCAAACTATAGAGACAACCCAGATGTCCATCAACTGGAATGGATAAAGAATGGATAAAATGGATATATATACTCAGGAATATTACTTAGTCATCAAAAAGAAGGAAATCTTGCCATTTGCAATGACATGGATAGAGCTAGAATGTATTATGCTAAGTGAAATATGTAAATCAGAGAAAGATAGATGCTATATGATTTCACTCAGAAGTGGAATTCAAGAAACAGATGAACATATGGGAAGGGGAGGAAAAAAGAGAAGAGAGGGAAAGAAACCACAAGAGACTCTTAATGATAGAGAACAGTGTTGATGGAAGGAGGTAGAAGGGAAGGGCTAAATGCATGATGGGTATTAAGGAGGACACTTGTGATGAGCACTGGGTGTTATATGTGAGTGATGTATCACTCCTGAAACCAATATTGCACTGTATGTTAACTAAAATTAAAAAGAAAGAAAGAAAGAAAGAAAGAAAGAAAGAAAGAAGGAAGGAAAAGAAAAAAAGAGAAAATGTATTAGTGTTCAGTAATGACATGTAAATTTCAGGGTTTTTTTCCTCTTTATATATAAGAGAATGAAGTTCAATTATGTTTTAAGGAGTTGTTTGTTTTTCATTGGTTTAAATAATCTAAAGGAAAATAAATAACTTTGGAACTGAAAAACAAAAAAGAAGTCACGCAGGATCATTTCCACTGTACTCTCTATATTGTTGGAGTAAGTCACAAGCACTTAGCCACATTTAGGAGGAGGAAACAAAGGAATGTCAAAGAATTTGGAAGCATGTTCAAAAACCACTACAACTGCTATCATAGGACTTTCACACATTTTTCTTGTCGTCCTCCCCTACTAGAAAGTAAGGTCCTTGAGGGCACTGGGGATTCTTGTTAGTGTTTGGATTCTCCAACACAGAACAGATATTCAATGACTGTTTGCTAGATGAATGAATGGATTAGCATAGCAATATTGGAGGTTTCAATAAGCTATCATTAGGGAAAAGATGTTCTGTTTGTGAGAAGTAAAATATTTGTTTGTTGGAACTAGAGGGTATTATGCTAAGCGAAATTAGTGAGAGAAAAGACAAACATCATATGACTTCACTCATATGAGGACTTTAAGACACAGAACAGATGAACATAAGGGAAGGGAAGCAAAAATAATATGAAAACAGGGAGGGGGACAAAACAGAAGAGACTCTTAAATATGGAGAACAAACAGAGGGTTACTGAAGGGGTTGTGGGAGAGGGGATGGGCTAAATGGGTAAGAGGCATTAAGGAATCTACTCCTGAAATCGTTGTTGCACTATATGCTAACTAATTTGGATGTAAATTAAAAAAAATTAAAATTAAAAAAATATTTGTTTTTGAAGAAGTAAAATATTTGGAGGAACTACCATCTGTAATTGAGTTCTTTAATTAAAAAAAACATTTTTAAGAGAGAGAGAGAGCACATGAACGGGGGAGAGGGGACGAGGTGGAGAGAGAGAGAATCTTAAGCAGGCTCCACACTCAGCACAGATCCCAACTCAGGGCTTGAACCCATGGCCCTGGGATCATGACCTGAGCTGAAATCAAAATTTGGACACTCACCTGACTGAGCCACCTAGTGCCCCAACTTTTTGTTTGTTTGTTTGTTTAAAAAATTTGTTTTTGACATTTATTCATCTTTGAGAGACAGAGAGAGATAGGGCAATGGTGGAGGAGGGGCAGAGAGAGAGGGAGACACGGAATCTGAAGCAGGCTCCAGGCTCTGAGCTGTCAGCACAGAGCCCGACGCAGTGCTCAAACCCATGAACCATGAGATCATGACCATGAGTCCAACGCTTAATCGATCGAGCCACCCAGGCACCCCGTGCCCCAACTTCTGTAGTTGAATTCTGAAGACATAGGGAAGCCATTAATGTTTTTAAAAAGTGTAATTGGAGTTGTCATTAAGGAAGATAAATATTATAGTTTGTGTAGGACAGATTTAGAGATGGTGAGAAAGAGGAAGGGGGGAAGTTTTAAGGCATCTATCCACAAGAGATGTCATGAGGCTCTGACTTGGAACAGAGGAGTGGATATGAAAGACAGTGAAAAGGTAGAAACAACAAGTCTCAGCAAAGACTGGGGGCAGAGGAGCGGAAGAATGAAAGATAATTAAACCTTTGAATTTGGATGGCAGGGAAAATGGTAGGGTCATTAACAGACAAAGGGAAGGCAGAGTAGGACCACAGTTGAAACGTTAGATGTTTGTGTCTCGTCTGAAATCTCCACTCTTTTATGAAGACTTTCTGATTCCTCCTTAGCCAGATGTAGTATCTTTCTCCTTGTCACTTTGTTATATTCTGTCATGTTGCTTACTTTCCTCTCTCTTGTATGAGGATTCTGACCCTATCACTTTTGTGTCCCATGTAGAACTGATGAGAGAAAAACTCTTTAAAGTCCTGAGAGGTAAGGGAAGCCATTTTAGATTTCTTTCTAAGTCAACATGACTGTACATAAACTTTGTTTCAAACAGAGGCCTGATTGATGGCCCATCAAATATGCGTTGTACATCTGCTTTATAAGTGAGTAGCTTATAGGAAAACATCTTGTCCTTAATGAAAGGGCGGGCCTATGCCGGCCGACTCCATCTTGTTCTGTGTCCTTCACCTTGACCACGCCTCCTCCTCTTGAGTAACCCCCCCCCCTTACCTGCCTAACAGGACTCGGACCCTTCCCCAGCCAATCGGCTGAGGCCACAGCCATTACCTCACCAACTGCCCCTAGGCCCCAATAAAACCTTTGTGCTTTTGAAACTTGCGCTCTCTCTCCCCGGTTTCTCACTGCTGCGTCGGTGCAGGTAGGGGATTGAGCTCGAGCTAGCTCGAATAAAGGCTCTTTTGCTTTTGCATCGGACTCGGCTCCCTGGTGGTCTTTGGGGATCACGAATTCTGGGCATAATATCATTTGGGGGCTCGGCCCGGTATCCCCAAGACCCCCAAGGGACCCCTGACCCGGAGAGCCTGACTGGCCACGGTTAGTGTCTGTTTGTTCCGTCTTTTCTGTGTGAGCTCATTTCTGAAATTCTGGTAGTGCCCGACGCGGTCTAAGTGGACGTACTGGAGGACCACGGGCCGGGAGTTTCAGAAGACGTTCCGATCCTCCCGTTTGGAGGGACGTGGAATCCCCTTATCGGTTTTGGAGGGACGTGGAATCCCCTCAAAGGTCTAAGCTAGCTTTCAGTTTTGCTTCCATGGAGTTGGAAGACTTTCTAGGGGCCCTCTGTTTGTCTGTTTTTGTGTTTCTCTGTTTTGTTCTGTGGACTTACTGGACGGACGTTATGGGACAGACTCAGACTACTCCTCTAAGTATTATGATTGATCACTTTAAGGATGTGAGGGGAAGAGCTAACAACCTCAGTGTGGAAGTCCGAAAGGGTCGGTGGCAGTTTTTTTGTTCTAGCGAGTGGCCAACTTTCAATGTCGGATGGCCACCAGAGGGGACCTTGGACCTCCCTACCATCCACCGAGTCAGGAGTATCATCTCTTGGCCTAAGACGGGCCATCTTGATCAGCTCCCTTACATTATCACTTGGCAGGACCTTGTAGAAGACCCACCCTCTTGGCTTAAGCCCTTCCTAGCCCCGCTCCCTCCGGAGCCAAAACCCATTCTTGCTTTGCAGGGGACAAAGAAGAATAAAAGTCTTACCCAGCCTTCAGCACCCCTCTACCCTGTCCTACAAGGGGGGACTGAAGAAGAATTAATTTTTCCTTCCACATATAACCCCTCTAGGATGCCGGAAGAACACCATCCTCCCCCTCTGGGGGAGGCAGATGCTGTTCCGAGAGCGGGAGGCGGAAACGCTCCAGTGGGAAGCCTGCCCTTTACCAGACAAAGGGCTCAGAGGGAGCAATCCGCCTCCGCCACCAACTCCACTATTCCGCCCCTGCGAGCCACCGGACCCCCAGACGTGGAGCGGAATCAGCCCCATCACTATTGGCCTTTTGCCACTAGTGACCTCTACAATTGGAAAGCTCAGAATCCTAAGTTTTCCGAGAAACCGGCAGGGCTTATTGATTTATTAGACTCTGTTCTTTTTACCCATCAGCCCACGTGGGACGATTGCCAGCAGCTTTTGCAGGTCCTGTTCACGACTGAAGAAAGAGAAAGAATCCTCAATCAGGCCCGAAAACTAGTTCCGGGTGCAGACGGGAATCCCACCACCAACCAGGCTCAGATAGATGCCTCCTTCCCCTTAACTCGGCCCCAGTGGGATTTCAACACGGCAGAAGGTAAGGAGAGGCTCCAGGTCTACCGCCAGACTCTAATGGGGGGTCTCCCAATGGCTGCTAGAAAGCCAACCAATTTGGCCAAGGTAGGAAATGTACAACAGGGAAAAGATGAATCTCCGGGTGCCTTTTTAGAACGGATCATGGAGGCATTCCGTACCTATACCCCCATGGATCCAGAGGCTCCGGAAAGCAAGGCAGCTGTTATCCTGGCCTTTGTAAACCAATCGGCCATAGACATTAGGAGAAAATTACAGAAAATAGATAGACTAGGAGAAAAAAGTCTGCAAGACTTACTGGTGGTAGCTGAAAAGGTATATAATAACCGGGAGCCTCCTGAGGACAAGCAGGCTCGCGCCATGGTGGCTGCCAGCAGTAAGATTCGAGACCTGGCCAGAATACTACTAGCTACCACTGCTGACTTCCCCGAGGAACGAGACGGCCATCTCCGGCAGCTGGAAGACGACGCAAGAAAAGGTAAAGGAACCACCAAGGGAGGGAAGCAGAGGCTGCAGAAAGATCAGTGTGCACACTGCAAGGAGATAAGGCATTGGGCCCGAGATTGTCCGAAAAGGGCCGGCGGGAAGGGAAGCAAGACTGATCGAGTAAAAGTCCTAGAGCTAGATGAACTAAGTGATTAGGGGAGTCGGGGTTCGGACCCTCTCCCCGAACCCAGGGTAACTCTTAAAGTGGAGGGGACCCCTGTTGACTTCCTTGTCGACACCAGAGCACAACATTCGGTCCTCCGCACCCCACAAGGAAAACTAGCCAGCAAGAAGTCCTGGGTACAAGGGGCAACTGGTATGAGCCAGTATTCATGGACTACCTGAAGAACGGTAGATTTGGGGACGGGCCGGGTATCCCACTCCTTTATGGTAATACCAGAATGCCCCTACCCGCTGTTAGGACGGGACTTACTGACCAAGATTGGAGCTCAGATAACTTTCAGACAAGGGGGGGCCTCAGGTCACAGATGGCAAGGGCCACCCCATCCAGGTCCTGACCATGAAACTGGAGGATGAATACCGCCTCCACCAGGAGGCGCTCCCGAGAGAGGATAATATAGACAGATGGCTGCAAGAATTCCCCTCGGTTTGGGCAGAGACCAGTGGTGGCGGGGGGGGGGGGGGGGGGGGCGGGGGGGGTGGTGGGGGTGGGATAGGACTAGCTACTCACAGGACCCCGGTCCTGGTAGAGCTCAAGCCAGGAGAGAGTCCGGTAAGGATCAAACAATACCCCATGTCTCAGGAGGCCCGGAAGGGGGATCCAGCCACACATCCGGAGACTATGAAGCCTAGGGGTACTAGTTCCTTGCCAGTCTCCCTGGAACACCCCCCTACTGCCGGTCAAAAAGCCTCACACAAATGACTACCGACAGGTACAAGACCTCCGGGAAGTAAATAAGAGGGTCACGGACATACACCCAACTGTTCCCAACCCATATACTCTCTTGAGCTCCTTGGCGCCCTCCAGGGTCTGGTATACTGTACTAGATTTAAAGGACGCCTTCTTCCATCTGCCACTGGCACCCCAGAGCCAACCCTTGTTCGCCTTCGAGTGGCATGATCCGGAGGAGGGCTACAGTGGGCAACTCACCTGGACACGGCTATCTCAGGGATTCAAAAATTCGCCCACCGTCTTCGACGAGGCACTACACGAGGACCTGGGTGAGTACAGAAGGGAACACCCTGGCCTCACCCTCCTACAGTACGTAGATGACATCCTGATTGCTGCCGACACGGCCAAAGACTGTGAGCGAGGGACCCAGGACCTGCTGGCTACCCTGGGGGCCTTAGGGTACCGGGCATCCACGAAGAAGGCTCCGATATGCAGGGAGAGGGTAAGTTACCTGGGATATATCCTGGAGGGCGGACAGCGGCGGTTATCAGATGCCAGAAAAGAAACTGTCCCAAAGATCCCTACTCCCACCTCCCGAAGAGAAGTAAGGGAATTCTTAGGATCAGCCGGCTACTGCTGCCTCGGTTCCAGGTTTTGCTGAGATTGCCAGGCCCCTATATGAAGCTACCAAAGAGGGGAAAACATTTAAATGGGCTGAAAAAGAAGAAACTGGCTTTAATCAGTTAAAAAAGGCCCTCCTAAGTGCCCCAGCCCTGGGCCTACCAGACATTACGAAGCCCTTCCACCTCTTTGTAGACGAACATAAGGGAATAACAAAAGGGGTTCTAACTCAAGCCTTAGGTCCCTGGAACCGCCTGGTGGCTTACCTCTCCAAGAAACTAGACCCAGTGGCTGCCGGCTGGCCGCCATGCCTAAGAATTATTGCGGCGACAGCACTCCTAGTCAAGGACGCAGACAAACTGACCCTAGGACAGGAGATCTGGATCACGACCCCACACGCCATTGAAGGGGTCCTGAAACAGCCTCCTGATAGATGGATGAGCAATACACGTATGACTCATTACCAGAACCTCCTACTCAACTCTCCATGAGTGCGGTTCCACCCCAGTGCAGCCCTCAATCCTGCAACCCTGCTGCCCGACCCTGACCTAGGTGCTCCACTACATGACTGTGCAGGAATCCTGGAACAAGTACATGGATTCTGGACGGACCTGACCGACCGGCCCCTCCCTGATGCCGAGGCTACTTGGTTCACTGATGGTAGCAGCTTTGTGCGAGACGGACACAGGTATGCGGGTGCAGCGGTGGTCACCGAAACGGACACCGTATGGGCGGAGGCTCTACCCTCCAGAACGTCAGCCCAGCGAGCAGAGCTCATAGCCCTCACCAAGGCGCTGATGCTGGGAGCTAGAAAACGGCTTAACAACTACCGGACTTGGGAGACCCAGTTTTACCAGACCAGCCCAAATACTCCCAGGAGGAGTTGGAGTGGATCAAGAAACTCCCCATGGCCCAGGAGATAAAGGGATGGTGGTATACACCTAACAAGGAGCTCGTGTTGCCAGACCGGCCCAAAGTCTCAATATTAGAGCAAGTTGTATCTGCCCGCAAGACCTGCCAACTTACCAATGCAAGGGCCACATCAAATAAAAAAGGAACCAGGCTCAGGCACCAGACCGGGAGCCCAATGGGAAGTCGACTTCACTAAAGTCAAACCAGGAAAGTATGGTTATAAATATCTTTTAGTATTTACAGACACCTTCTCTGGCTGGGTGGAGGCATACCCAACCAAGCATGAAACGGCTCAGACGGTGGCTAAGAAGCTACTAGAAGACATCTTACCCAGGTATGGTTTTCCTGCCATGATAAGATCAGACAATGGACCAGCTTTTATCTCGCAGGTAACGCAGGCAGTAGCCAAGGCGGTGGGGGCAAACTGGAAATTACATTGTGCTTATAGGCCCCAGAGCTCAGGACAGGTAGAAAGAATAAATAGAACCCTAAAAGAGACCCTTACCAAATTAACCATGGAGACTGGCGGGGACTGGGTGACTCTCCTACCGTATGCTCTTTACCGGGTTAGGAACACTCCTTACACCTTGGGTTTTACTCCCTACGAGATCATGTTTGGCAGGCCACCCCTTATTATTCCCAACCTTCGAGCTGAACTTCTTGCTGAGTTTAAAGATCAAGAACTTTTTCTTTCCTTGAGAGGGCTCCAGAGGGCGCACGAGGACATTTGGCCGCGCCTCCGTGCCATCTATGAGGCTGGCCCGACCCCGACACCTCATCAGTACAGGCTGGGAGACTGGGTCTACGTCAAGAGGCACCGCCGAGAGACCCTCGAGCCGCGCTGGAAGGGACCCTACATCGTGGTGCTGACAACCCCCACCGGTCTCAAAGTAGACGGCATCGCGACCTGGGTCCATCACACCCACGTTCGGCCAGCGGACCCCTCCACGATCTGGAAGGACTTCGTCACGCGATGGGCTGTCATTTGGGACCAACACAACCTGCTCAAGCTCAAGCTACAGCGCATTCGACCCACCTAATATTGGTAACTCTGTTAACTCTGCTTGTCATTGCTCATACTGCCGGGAGTCCCCACGCCCCCCAAAACATCACCTGGCAGATCATAGACACCAGCTCAGGGACAATATTTAATCAGACCTCCCAGAGCCACCCCAGGGACACTTGGTTCCCAGAACTTTGCATAAACCTCCAAACTCTGTTCCCCTTGTCACCATAAATGCAGCCGGTCCCATGATTGGGTCCGTAAGCTACATGGCAAGGGGGGAATGAAAGGGCGGGCCTACGCCCGCTGACTTCATCTTGTTCTGTGTTCTTCACCTTGACCACTCCTCCTCCCCTTGAGTAACCTCCTGCTCACCCGTTCAAACTTCCCAATCAAAACACGCTGGCGACCTGCCTAACAGGACTCCCGACCCTTCCCCAGCCTCCCCAGCCAATCTGCTGAGGCCACAGCCATTACCTCACCAACTGCCCCTAGGCCCCAATAAAACCTTTGTGCTTTTGAAACTCGCTCTCTCTCCCCGGTATCTCACCGCTGCGTCGGTGCAGGTAGGGGATTGAGCTCGAGCTAGCTCAAATAAAGGCTCTTTTGCTTTTGCATCGGACTCGGCTCTCTGGTGGTCTTTGGGGATCACGAATTCTGGGCATAACACTTAAGATATTGATCAATACTCCAATTCCCTTTATTTCATGAAGTTAAAACTAGTGATTTCTGCCTACATATTAATCTAATCTTTTGAAAGAATTCACCTCTGGGGCGCCTGGGTGGCTCAGTCGGTTAAGCGGCAGACTTCAGCTCAGGTCATGATCTCGCGGTCCGTGAGTTCGAGCCCCACGTCGGGCTCTGTGCTGACAGCTCAGAGCCTGGAGCCTGTTTCGGATTCTGTGTCTCCCTCTCTCTGACCCTCCCCCGTTCATGCTCTGTCTCTCTCTGTCTCAAAAATAAATAAACGTTAAAAAAAAATTAAAAAAAAAAAAAAGAATTCACCTCTGACATACTGATGGACAGATGAAAAAAAATTTTTTTTAATGTTTATTTATTTTTGAGAGAGAGAGAGCCTTAAGCAGGGGAGGAGCAGAGAGAGGGAGACACAGAATCTGAAGCAGGCTCCAGGCTTTGAGCTGTCAGCACAGAGCCCAACATGGGGCTCGAACTCACAGATAGTGAGATCATGACCTGAGCTGATGTCAGATGCTTAACCGACTGAGCCACCCAGGCATCCCACTGACTGTCATATTTTTATGTAAAAAAATATTTAACTCTGTAAAAACTGTTCATTCCCTGGAGTACTTTCTTCCCTGTGAATATCGTGTTTCCTGGGCAGCTGTCCTGATCTGTGCTAGAATAAAACTCTCTCTCTCTCTCTTTTTAAAATCATATTAGAATTCTTTCTAGTCAAATTGCATGGACATTTCTTGGCTTAGTTGGCAGGACATCAGAGAAATCCACCTGAGGCCACCTGAGGTCTTCTGGAACCTGGCACTTGGTACCAGCATGGGCCCTTTGTATACCTCTGGCTTTTCAGCAACCTTTGAGTGGATCAGTGAGTTCTGGTATGCAGATCTCCTTATTTTAAGTTGACAGTCCTGACTTTTATTCAAGCTGGTTTTAGACTGATTTTATTTGTACTGGTAAGATTTTCCAGGTAGGAAACCTCTGGACAAGGGAGTAAAACTTGGGTTGGCTAATTCATATTTGGTTTTGATCTGGCAATAAAACCTTAAAAACTGGATAATACCAACGAGTCAGAAAATGAGAGATTGAATTATTTAGCTCTGAAGATAGGGGATACTTGCTCCTTCTAGCCAAAAGGCGTTCTCAGGTGACCGAGAACCTAATGGAAGTATCTGAGGTTATTCCTCAAGATGAGAAGCAGTCCCATTGGGAATTTCATCTTCTTCACATAGTAAATAAAGTCTGGCTTGTCTGGGGATGCACAAGTAAGGATTGATCATCTGGTGCTTGAAGCCCTCATGGCAGTTTTAGGCTACCAATGGGGAAAAAATGGATATCTCAGTGTGTTTCACAGCCTCCTGGAAGTGCACTCATAAATAGTACACTTTGGTCCACTGTATTCTTCTCTCCCAAGAGAATTGTCCAGATTTTATACTAAAACTAAAGCCTAAAGAAGATGCGAAATCATGCTCTAAAGCTGAACAGCTCCCAGGGGTGCCTGGGTGGCTCAGTTGGTTGAACGTCCGACTCTTGGTTTCAGCTCAGGTTATAATCTAATGGTTCCTGAGTTCGAGCCCAGGATCAGGTGCCGTGCTGACAGTATGGAGCCTGCTTGGAATTCTCTCTCTCCCTGCCCCTCCCCTACTCACTCTCTCTATCAAAATAAATAAACTTAAAAGAAAATAAAAAAAAAAATAAAGCTGAACAGCTCCTGAATGCACAATAGCCACCTACATGTTCCTGAAAAGGGGACTCATAATTCCTTGTACTAGCCCTTGTAACACATCTATTGAAAAGTTTGGAGATTTGTTCAAGACCTGAAAGCTAGAAATAATACTGTGGTGCCTTGACATCCAGTGGTCCCAAATCCACATACTTTGCTCTCCTTGATTCCAACCAATAAGCATTACTTTTCATAGTGATAGATTTGTGTAGCTCCTTCTTCAGTATTCCTGTAGATGTATTAAAATACATATTAACTCAAGGTCCTGCCCTAGGACACCCCAATTATGACCCCATTTTCTTCATTTTGGTACATGAAAACAAAGGGAATGCTCTAAGTGTATTAACTCAGAAGCATAGTGATCAACATTGACCTATAGGATATTATAGCCAACAACTTGGTTTGGTGACTAAAGGGACTTCCACCTTGTATGAGAGCAATTTAGGCAACCACACTCACATGCAAGGCCACTGAGGAAATAATGGGCTCCCCTTAACTATATTCCACATTCAGTTGTATCTCTTCTATACTCTCATCTTAACATTATTCTGTAAGTCAGCTTCTTAAAAAGTAGTATTACTCTCCATACCTAATAGTATTCTAGCTTGACAAAGTAACTTTAACCCTGCAACTTTACTTCCAGATCTACACAAAGACCTTGATCATGGGTTTCCAACCAGGGCTTAGCAGAATGGCTCCTGAAAAGAAGGGTGCTGAGAAGAAGGTCCGTTCTGCCACCAACGAGGTAGTGACCAGAGAATACACATCAACGTTCACAAGCACATCCATGGAGTGGGTTTCAAGAAGTGTGCCTCTCAGGCATACAAAATGATCTGGAAATTTGCCATGAAGGAGAATGGGAACTCCAGATGTGTGCATTGACACCAGGCTCAGCAAAGGAATGTTCCAAACTGTATCCGCATGCAGTTGTCCAGAAAACGTAATGAGGATGAAGAATCACCAAACAAGCTCTATATGTTGGTGACTTATGTACCTGTCACCACTTTCAAAAATCTGCAGACAGTTAATGTGGATGAGAACTAATTGCTGCTTGTCAAAAGTATAAAACTACCAAAAAAAAAAAAGACCAAAAGATCTTGGTCATGACTGTATTTCATTATCTTCTTATTCCTAGAAATGACTTACATGAGACCCCATTGATAATGCTGACTTAATTTGGTTTATGGAATTTACAGATGATCATAAAGAGGATCAAGGACATTACTAACTTAGATATGCAATTACTTCTTTAACAGATATAATTGAAAGTTCTTATTTACCCCAAATAAAATCTTCACAATCTGAATTAATTGCACTTACTTGAGCTTGTCAATTGACTAAAAATCAAATAACAAATATCTATACTGACAGTCACTATGCCTTTGGAGTAGCATATGACTTTGGAATGTTATGGAAACAACAAGGATTTTTAACGTCCTCAGGACAACCTATAAAAAGTGGAAAGCAGGTTGCAAAGTGATTAGGTGTGATACAACTACCACAACTTGCCATTATTTAGATACCTGGGCATTCTAGATTTGATACCATAGAAGAAAAGGAAATCATTTGGCTGATGTAACTGCTAAGTGAGTATCTCTAGATACAAATTTTGTCCAGCATCAAGAATGCTCATTGTTCCTTGATGTTAATTTATTAAAAGATCTGCTTTTATGGACTCAAAGGGAGAAAATTCAACCCTATCACTCAGGTACGGGTTGGGCCTAACAAAAAACTAGTGTTCCTATCGGAGTACAAATACTTTTACTTTCACATATTTGTTAATTGACTCATTGGAGATCTGGAAAAATGATTTTATGGAGTAAATAATGTTTATGGAACCTATCAAATGTATGCCCGCTGTACCATTTGCCCAATACACAATTCTGGAAAGTCATTACATAGATCACAAAGACATCTCTCACTTCCCAAAGGACCATTTGAGGTATGGCAGTTGGATTTTGTCCAGATGCCACCATCTTAAGGATATAAGTATGTTTTGGCTATGATTTTCACATTGGTTTTCATCTTTTCCTTACAGAAGAGAGCTATGGCATTAACGGTAGGCAAATTATTTAGAAAGGATAATTCCTGTTTGGGGAATTCCTCTGAACTACATCATGATCAAGGTTCTTATTTTACTGGACAAAAATTAAAACCATTTGTAATGTTTGGCCGATAACATTTCCATTGTGCTTATCATCTGCAATCCCTAGGATTGGTGGAAAGAAAAAATGGTACCATTAAGATTCATTTGGCAAAATTTTCAGAACGATTTAAATTTCCATGGCCAAAACCTCTCCTACTAGTATAGTAAAACCTTGGATTGCAAGTAACTTGTTCTGCGAGTGTTCTGCAAGACGAGCAAACATTTCTAAAAAATTTTAACTTGATAAATGAATGATGTCTTGCAATATGAGTAGTACATGATGCTGAATGTCACATGATCACAACTGCGCCATTAGTTTTCTTTCTCTCTCTCTAATTTGCTGAGGAGTTGTGGGTGATCGTCTCCCATGCTCGGATGCTTGGTCTCAGGCCGTAGTGTTTGTCAGAAATCCGTGATTTTTCAGAACGTTGGAAGGTGCTCACAGCTGGCACTAGTGTATTTTTTGCTATTGCAAAGCCCCTATGACAGTCTTTTGCTTTTCCATACAAGAGTAAGTTTAGGAATGCTTTGCTTTTTCCAGGTCAGGCTGCCTGCAGATATAGACCCTTTCCTCTGCTGCCTTATTGCTAGTTACACTAAGGACAGTGTATGCCAAGAGTTTATTAATACTGTCCTATAGTCAACATCCGGGTGAGTGTTTACAACAGCTGCCATGTGGGAAAAGATTCCATTGAGCCAATAGATAGCAGGGATTCTGTTAGCGATAGTGAAAGTTGTCCAACACAATAACCCTCCTCTCTCTTGTCTCCTTCACTCCAGCCTTTGAAGGTTTTCAAAGATAAGTGCAGGTTAATTTATTTTCTTTATATTTTGTATTTTCTTTGTTATTTTGTATCATATTACAGTGTTGTAATCATTTTATATGAATATTTTTGGATTGTGGAACGAATCATCTGAGTTTCCATTATTTCTTATGGGGAAATTCACTTTGATACAGAAATGCTATGGATTACAAGCATGCTTCTGGGATGAGTTATACTCACAAACCAAGGTTTTACTGTACTTCCAGGTTAGAGATGTACTACCTTTCAAAAACATTGATTATCCCCTTTTGAAGTCATAACAATTGCATGGCCTATGAGGTTAGATGAAGGAATGTATGAACCAACCTTATTAATATTATTGCCATTACTATCAAGGCTTCATTATAGCCCTTAAACAAAGTGAAAATTTTGTTCACAGTTTCTTTTACAGTGAGCTCCTAGGAGACGAAGATTTCAAAGACCAACCTGGGGATCTTGTTTATTAGAAAAGACATCAAATAAAAGAGTCATTACAACCTTACTGGAAGGGACCTTATCAAGTATTACTGAATAACCCTGTGCTGTTATGTTAAAAGGTCTAAATGCAGGCATCCACATTTCTCCTTTAAAAAGGTCCCTTCACCAGAGTGAACTTCAACTCTTGTCTCTGACACTCGGCTCTAACTAAGCAATGGATGCCAGACCAGGATAAGAAATAGATGACATCAGCTTGTCCCAAGATTTGAGACCAGACCTGTATTCTACTCTTCTTTCTTTTTCAGTTTGTAATGTTAGAATATAGTAAACCTACCTGTTTGCTTTCACCTCCTCCTTTATTACATCCTGATGAAATATCATGGTTACCTGCGGATTTAACTAATGTAACTTCAAATACTACCCTAGTACTTTACTATGATGATAACTTAGATAACATATTCATGACCTCTTGGACACACTGTAATGTTCCTTTAGCTTCTGACGCTTGATTTTTAGGATATATATATTATAAAGGACTTTTATTAGGAAAAGTCTTTCAAAAAGGACTTCCTAACTCAAGTTTAACCTGCATTATGTATGACACTCAACAGATTGACCATTGTGTCTCTATAAACTTAGATGATAATTTATTAAGAAAGGTTCCTGGGCACAGTGGGAGCTTGGGTACAAGTGACAGCTTGTCCGACACGCCAAAATATCCCATGTATTCACAGACCATGTTTTTGTAGATGGAATGGCCTAACCCAAAAAAACCAAAACTCAAAAAACCCAATGGGTATCTCCCAGAGATGCTACTTTAGCCAAGTGACTTGGTGGATTCATCCACCTTCTAAATCTGACTTTGTCTTAGGACCCAGAAGATTATGAGAAGCCTCATGGCATACTCAGACCAAATTACATTGAGAAGTTCCTACTACTCAATTAGCACTAGTCTGGCGAGCCCAACACTTTTGGGTTCAAAATCTTTATCCTAATTGTACTAAAGCTGTTGGTTTACAATGGCAGCAACACATTTGGTGGATAAGTCAGCACTGGCCCCAGTGAAGAAAGAAAACTTTGGGTGGCATAAGGATCAGGTCTGGGTATCCTCCCTCAGTCAGGCTGAGCTTGCCTTTCATAAAGACATGTCTGGGTGTCTGGGTGGCTTAGTCAGTTAAGCGTCCGACTCTTGATTTCAGCTCAGGTCACAATCTCACAAAACTTGAGATCAAGTCCCACAACTTTCTTGGGATTCCCTCTCTCTCTCTCTCTCTCTCTCACTCTCTCTCTGGCCCCCCACCCCCACTCCTATGCATGCACTCTCTCTTTCTCTCAAAATAAATAAATAAAAACTTAAAAAAAAAGTTCTGGGGCGACCGGGTGGCTCAGTCGGTTAAGCATCCGACTTTGGCTCAGGTCATGATCTTGTGGTTAGGGGAGTTTGAGCCCAGTATGGGGCTCTGTGCTGACAGCTTGGAACCAGGAGCCTGCTTTGGATTCTGTCTGTCTCTCTCTCTGCCCCTCCCCAGCTTGTGCTCTGTCTCTCTCTCTCTCTCTCTCTCTCAAAAAATAAATAAACATTAAAAACAATTAAAAAACAAAACAAAACAAAAAAACCAACCAATGAAACAAACAAAGAAAAAAGACATGTCAAAGGAAAAAAACACTCTTGGACAAAAAGGAAAATTAGAAGAATGTTTATTTCAGGAAGAAGGTAAAGGATGGAAATCTGCATCTGCTTGGGCCGATAATCTAGCATTAATAAAATGGCTAGGGGCACCTGGGTGGCTCCGACTCTTGATTTTGGCTGGAGTCAGGATCTCCTGGTTCATGAAGTCAAGCCCTGTGTAGGGCTCTGCACTGACAGCATGGAGCCTCTCTTTTTCCCTGTCTCTCTGCCCTTCTCTGCTCGTGTGCACTCTCTCTTTCAAAATAAATGAACATTTTTTTAAAAATGGCTAAATCAAACAGCATTATGATGAAAAATGCTTGTATCCAACAATGGAGAAAAGCATGTACTTTAACCCGAGGGCTCCTAGACATGCTAATCCACATGAATCTGAAGTATCTATGGCCAATGGCCTTTATTAACTGCAGAAACCCTCTCCTAATCTGTAGAAAATCCTTAAAGCCTCCTGTAACTTATATTAAATATTTAATTTCTGCCTTAGTACTTATGGCAACTTAGTACTTACGGCAAATTTATGGTCAACCAGACTTAGGATGTTGTTCAATGAGTAGGAACAAAAACTGTTGTAAATACGACCAGAGTTCTTCCCGTTGGAGGAAAATGGGCCTTATTAGCCATTGATTCTTACTGGATTCCAATATCTACTAACATCTGTGAATTCAGGCAAAATATGTGGTTATTCCCTAACCAACAATGGAATCCTGAATTCATTCCAACGTGGCCTACAATGGCTATGCCTATACAAACTAACATATGGTATACGGGAAAAGGAAGATTTTGTTGGGAAGGTTTATAAAACACCTCTGCAATACTCCTTGATTTATTTTGTAACCAGGGTACTTTTCTTCAGAACACTACTGCTCTATGGTATAATACTGGCTTTGCAACTCAAATAGAGTTGTCTGATGCTAACAAAAATTATACTAATATTGTTATTGATGACCAAATGGGGAGAGAGAATTACACCCACCACAAGACGTATTATCTATGGAAACCAATGGGCCAGAGAAGTCCTTACAGATAACAGAAAATGTAATTACCATTTTAAACAAATCAGCTCAAACATATCACAAAGCACAAATAACTGTAGATAAAGAAGATACTCAAATTAATTCAAGATTATTAGAATACCTGTGCTGGATTTTTTTGGATTCTTCTCTTGTCTTTCTGATTCTATACTTACTCCCCATTGGGTGCTTTAAATGTTATTAATTGGATTTTTACTACTATTTTTCTATATTTATGCTATGAAGGTTACAAAAAAGACAAAGGGGAAAAACTCTCCACAAAGCACATGAACAATGTTTGCACGACAGGTTGATCTCATTGAAAAAAAAAATCAGTTGTAATATTTCCTATTTAAAGGCCATACTGTTGACCTCACCCCCCCCCGCCGCCCCCCACCATAGACTCCTAGGCCACCTAAATCAGGCCTAGAAGGGAGGGACATGATGGCCCCATGGTGGATAAGGAATCACCCTGACATCAAGGGACAAAATGATGATCATCAATGCTTTCTGTCAAAAAATTACTGATCAAATGGGGGAACTGATGAGAGAAAAACTCTCTTAAGTCTTGACCTGAGGGAGGCCATTTTAGATTTCCATCTAAGTCAACATGACTACATAAACGTTGTTTAAACCAAAAACTTGATTTAAGGCCCACCAAGCATGAGTAGGACATCTGCTTTATAAATGAGCAGCCTGGGGGCGCCTGGGTGGTTCAGTTGGTTAAGTGTCCAACTTTGGCTCAGGTCACGGTCTTACTGTTTGTGGGTTCAAGGCCTGTATTGGGCTCTATGCTGACAGCTCAGAGCCTGGAGCCTGCTTCAGATTCTGTGTCTCCCTCTCTGCCCCTCCCTTGCTCACATCTTTCTCTCAAAAAAAAAAAAAAAAAAAGAGTAGCTTGAAGGAGTCTCCTGTCCTTAAGATGTCTATCAATGCTCCTACTTCTTAGTCTATGATGTTAAAACTTGTAAATCCTGCCTACATGTTAATTTATAATTTTTTTGAGAGACTATACCTCTGACATATTGATTTATGGCTCTTTATGTAAAAAAGTATATAACCCTGTAAAACCTGTTCATTCCCCGGATCACTTTCTTCCCAGTGAATATTGTGTTTCCCAGGCAGCTGTCCTAATCTGGGCTCAAATAAAACTCTATGCTCTTCTCATATTAGAGTTCTTTCTGGTCAATTTATGTC
This sequence comes from Panthera onca, assembly GCF_046562875.1. Classification (NCBI taxonomy): domain Eukaryota; kingdom Metazoa; phylum Chordata; class Mammalia; order Carnivora; family Felidae; genus Panthera; species Panthera onca. The sequence goes on from NC_138345.1 coordinate 41,582,131, forward strand.
GACAGAACTAACATAGTGCTTTGTACTTCATAAGCCATAGGTACATGTATTTTAATGATGTAGTTTAGGTGGGAACAGAGGAGCCCTCCAAATTGGCTTTACTTTGTTACTCTTTTAGTCCATTTGGACTGCTCTACCAAAATACCACAGACTGAGTGACTTATAAATAACAAAAATTTACTTCTCACGGTTCTGGACACTGGAAGTAAACCACAGGCTTAAAATGGCATCACTTAGGCTCAGATCTCAAGCCAATAAACCAAGGCTTAATACCTAACCTAACTGCAGTTTTGACCTCCCCCCCCCCCCCCCATAATGTAACCTTTAGCCAGTCAACATGGGAATTTCCTGATAAGCACTAGGAAATTCACTGATGGATTCTGCTCTCCTTAGGAGGTGACCTTGCCTAAAACAATGGATTCTTTGCTAATAATTTCCTTTTTTCCACTCCCTCTCTACCTTTATTTATTAAAAAATTTTTTTTAACATTTATTAATTTTTGAGAGACAGAGCGTGAGCATGAGAGCGCAGAGAGAGGGAGACACAGAATCTGAAGCGGGCTCTAGGCTCCAAGCTGTTGGCTTAGAGCCTGACACAGAGCTTGAACTTGCAAACAATGAGATCATGACCTGATCTGAAGTCTGGGCTTAACCAACCAAGCTACCCAGGTACTCCTCCCTCTGTATCTTTAAAAACCTTTCTTTTTCTGTAGCCCTTTGGAGTTCCCCTCAACTTGCTAGATGGGATGTTGCCTGATTCATGACTTGTTTAATAAAACCAGTCAGGTCTTTAAAGGGTGTCTGCATGGCTCAGTTGGTTATGCTTCTGACTTTGGCTCGGGTCATGGTCTCAAGGTTCGTGAGTTTGAGCCTGGCATCAGGCTCTGTCTGTGCTGACAGCTCAGAGCCTAGAGGCTGCTTGGGATTCTGTTTCTCCCTTTCTCGCTGCCCTTCCCTGCCCCCTCTCTCCCCCCAAAAATAAAATAAACGTTAGAAAGAAGTTAAAAAAAACCAATTAGGTCTTTAAAATTACTTAAGTAGATTTTCGTTATTTAACACTCTTAATTTGGACTTAATAATACAGACTGGGTGGCTTATAAACAACAGAAATTTACTTCTCACAGATCTGGACGCTGGAAGTCCAAGGTCAGGGTGACAGCATGGTTGGGTGAAGGCCATCTTCGGAGTCGCAGAAATTTCGTTGTTCTCACATAGGGCTAGGGAGCTCTCTGGGGTCTCTCTGTCTCTCTCTCTGTCTTTTTCTGGGGTTTCTTTCAAAAGAGCACTAATCCCATTTTTGAGGGCTCTACCCCCAAAGACCTCATCTTCTAACACGAGCACATAGGGCGTTAGGATTCTAACTTGTGAATTGGGGGGGGGGGGGACACAATCATGCAGACTGTAGAAATTACTGCTTCTTTTCCACGTTTACTTTCTTGTAGCCCCCTCTCCCACTTACACTTTATTCTGATGTAGCTACACTTTTTTTTAAATGATTTTTTCCATGTCAAAAAAGCGCATCAATAAAATAATCTTGATTTGGTTTTATTGAACAACGAATTGGTATTTTGGCAAGCATTGTTTATATTCGAATTTTTGCAATAATCCGGACACCCTGTATGTAGTAGTAGTGGGATCCTCTTCCATTACTCTTGATGTTTCCTTATAGGAATACCTCCCGTAAGGAAGCTGAGTTCTGTGTGTGCTACAGAGCACTGGGAGAGTAGCTTTCATATGTGAGTGCCCGGCTAAGGTAATGAGTGCTCAACTGGCAAATGCCTGTCTACATTCAGGGCCAAGGAAGAAATTGGAAAGACTGATCTTGAATTCAAGCGGCTTGTTCACAGGCTTGAGAGCGGCAGATTCTCAAAAAATTACTGAGTGGGTTTCAAGGTGGTATCTTTGTTTTTTAAATGTGTTTTTAATTTATTTTTGGAGGGAGACAGAGAGAGAGAGAGACAGAGCATGAGTTGGGGAGGAACAGAGACAGAGGGAGACACAGAATTCGAAGCAGGCTCCAGGCTCCGAGCTGTCAGCACAGAGCCCGATGCGGGCCTCGAACCCACAGACTGTGAGATCATGACCTGAGCCAAAGCCAGACATTCAACTGACTAAGCCACTCAGGCACCCCCTCAAGGTGACATCTTTATGGTAGGTAGGCTTTTCTGGCATTGCCTGTGCCCTAATTTGTGAAGTCACCATAATCTATTATTGACATTAAAAAGTGGAAGAAAAACTGGTGGTAGGGTATCTGGCAGAGGTATTGGTCCTTCCCAAGGTGCACAGGCTTCTGAACCTTCACAATGAACCTCAGTTTCCACAATCTACTGGGGGTCTTTTTTGCAGCTGAAACAAACATGGGGACGAAGAGAAAGCCTTCCTTAGTGGGAAGGCTTTTCAGCCCTGAGAGATTCCATAAAAGCGGCAAAAGCCACGGAGGCATATGTTGGAAACCATCTGTCCTGTACATCGTGGAGGCTGGATTGTAGGCAAAGCTCACCTATCAATGCAGCCCTGGGTGCCAGAGGCTTGGGACCAAGGCGGGAAATGGAAGGGAAATGTGTCATATAGAAGGACCCCCATATGGTAAATGTAGAATGCCCAGATTAGCCTTTTCCTAGATGATGTCTTTCAGTTGTGTTTAAGTTCACAAGATATGGATTCTGAACAGTTGGCATAAAGCAAGGGGCATTAAGGTGAGATCAAAAACTAAGATTTTCTCTTTCCCTCAGATGCTACTGAATTTCTTCTTCAGTCTTTGGTAACATGAAGTACTGGGTTTTGGAAATATGATTTTAATTTTTCCTGGGATGTCTTCTTTGGGGTCTGGGGATGGCTTGTTTTAGAAATTTTGTGGTGGGGGGGGGCTAGTGTTACGATATGCTTGTGTCTCATGAACTCTTTGGACTTTCCAAAACTGGGCTCAGGAAAGGTGTGCCTCAGAGCTATCTGCACAGTCTCTGGGATTTTGCAGGAACTAAATCATTGTGGCTCAGGCTGCAGCCACTCAAGGAGCCACACCACCACTCAGGTATGGAAACCCCATAGCTGAGACTCAACCGAACACAAATTGGGACTGATGGTTTCATGAGTTTAACTTAAGAACTTTGGGCTTCAGTGCCTTTGGGATTTCTTTTGCAATGAGATTTGGACTTTAATTTTGGAGTTTGATAATGAGAGGTTTTAAAATAGTTGTTCATATTGGCAACACCTCTTTATTGTTGGCATTTTATTGTTGGAATTCCTTCCTCCTTTCCTTTCCTTTCCTTCCTTTTTCTTCCTTCCTTTCTCTTTCTTTCTTTCTTTCTTTCTTTCTCCTTCCTTTTTCTTTCTTCTTTCTTTCTTTCTTTCTCTTTCTTTCTTTCTTTCTTTCTTTCTTTCTCTTTTCCTTCCTTTCTCTTTCTTCTTTCTTTCTTCTTTCTTTCTTTCTTTCTTTCTTCTTTCTTTCTCTTTTCCTTCCTTTCTCTTTCTTCTCTTTCTTTTTTCCTTCCTTTCTCTTTCTTCTTTCTTTCTTTCTTTCTTTCTCTTTGCCTTCCTTTCTCTTTCTTCTTTCTTTCTTTCTTTCTTTCTCTTTTCCTTCCTCTTTCTTTCTTTCTTTCTTTCTTTCTCTTTTCCTTCCTTTCTCTTTCTTCTTTCTTTCTCTTTCTTTCTTTCTTTCTTTCTTTCTTTCTTTCTTTCTTTCTTTCTCTTTTCCTTACTTTCTCTTTCTTCTTTCTTTCTTTCTTTCTTTCTTTCTTCCTTCCTTTCTCTTTCTTCTTTCTTTCTTTCTTTCTTTCTTTCTTTCTTTCTTTGTTTCTTTCTTTCTTCCTCTCTGATGACACCCGACACTATACTAGTGAGGAGCCTTGGTTTGGAGAGCGGATGCTGGGATGGACAAGAAGCGCCCATCTCAGGAGATTTTCCTGGACATCAGGTGTTCCTCCACGCAGATTTCGAGAAAACACCATCCTTGATGAAATCCCCAGAGGGCCGCGCTGTGACTGCCAAGCAGCAGGGGTAGGGGGCGCCCTAGGCACAGCAGGGCTTCGATGTCAGGCTTCATGTGGATGGTTAGAAAGCAGCAGCTGTCCCTGCGCATAGGCACACCATCTGGGCCTACCAGGAACTTCTCGAGGTTCCAGGTGACGTCGGTGGGCACACTGGAGACCAGGTGATGAACTTGGGGTGGGTCGTGCACGCAGTGGCGTTGTCACTAGGGGCAGGCAGAGCCTACCGCAGGAAGGCGAAGAAGGGGTGCGCCTGCGCGCTGTTCCCCTGGCACTTCTCAGCGTGAAGTTGGGCTCGAACCAGCTACGGCCACTGAGTGGGAAGTACTCAGGGAATTTCGGATCTCTTTGTTCTTGGCATTCTCCTGATGCACGATCTGCTTGCAAGAGAAGCGGAGCACCACAGGCCTGGGGCCCGAGGTGCGGCGGCAGCTCGTTCATCTGGGCGTAGTCCCTGACGGTTGTGCCTCAGAGCAACGCCACGTTCTCCTGTCAGCACTTGTCCCGCAGGGAACCCAGGCCCTGGGCTCCCCGCAGGCCAGCAGGCACGCAGAGGTCTACACCCAGAGCGGGGCCTCGAGTAGAGAGGCATACGGCGCGGGCTGTCAGGACAAGAATTTCTATTGTTGGAATTTCTTAATACCGTCATTTAATCCCATTGCAGAGCTCTGATAGCTGTCTTGGCTGACAAGGCTGGGTGTAATCTGGGATGGGAATGGAATAGGTGAATTTCCAACCTTGGGTGCGGAATATACTTAACGTTAATGGATTGTTCAGAATCATTTGGGGGGGCTTCTGGGGCCAGTGGTGTTGGAGGACACAAAAGGGGAGCAGTGGTTGGCCTTGGCCGAATGGAGCCCTCATTAGATTGCTGAGCCTTTTCTCCCAGGTAGTCTGCCTAGCTCATTGTATGCTTAATTGTCAAATCTAACAGGTTAAAGAAGAAAAGCCTTGGGAGTGCTGGGGGAAATATTTGTACTACCTCTGATAGATCTTTCCCGATGGAGAGAGCTCCATGATATGACTCTTGTGGCCACTCCATTCCATCACTCACAGCTCTGGGGAGATAGAGTGATTTATCTACCTGGTAAAGGCAGAAAGAATATGTGGGCATGTCCTTACCTTGGCTCTTCTTCCTCTTGGGAGTGAGCTGTCCAAGGGGAGCACGTATTCTCTATTTGAGAAGGCCTTCCCTGGACTAGCATTGTCTGTGTCTAGAAGGGTAATCCTTTTTTTTTTTTTTTTTTAAAGCTTATTTATTTTGGGGGGAGGGAGGGGCAGAGAGAGAGAGAGAATCCCAGGTGGGTTCCACACTGTCAGCGCACAGCCCAGTGTGGAACTTGAATCCACCAACCGTGAGATCACGACGTGAGCCAAAACCAAGAGTCGGATGCTTAACTGCCTGAGCCACCCAGGCTCCCCTAGAAGGGTAATTCTAACTCTGGCAGTCAGTTAGCCACTATTTGGCTTTTACGCTAGGCTACTTGCTCGATCTTGGCATTTATTGCTATTAGAGATATTACTTTGGGCTCCGTTTGCTGCTTTTGTTTTATTTCTGCATCTCTCTAGAACTTGGAATGGAAAGAGGGATGGTATTATTCAGCCCCTCAGAGACCCTAACATTGTGAATATGATAATATGATAGTTAGGATTCTGAGTAGCGCTAGTGCTTATAACCTAAAATATACTTCTCATGTTTGTGCTGCTTGGATAGCTCAGTCGATGAAGCATTTGAGTCTTGATTTCAGCCCAGGTCATGATCTCATGGTTAGCGAGATTAAGCCCCATGTTGGGCTCTGTACTGACTGTGTGGAGCCTCCCTCGAATTCTCTGTCTCCCTCTCTCTCTCTCTGCCCCTCCCTCCCTCTCTCTTTCTCAAAAATAAATAAACTTAAAACTCCACTTGAATCAATCAATCAATCAATCAATCAATCAATCAAGATAAAATGTCCTTTTCATGTTTATACCCATGTGTGTTAGTTACACTTAATACTAACACGGAAGGTTCTAAATTTGTGGTTTGTATATTAGCATTGTCACCTCAGCTGGGGTTCAGATGGCCCTGAGGATGGCGATAAGCACCATCATTTTTATGACTCCCCAGGATACTGAGCAGATTATGTAACATGTCCCCTGTCACTGTAAGAGTCCTTGGCTTGACCTCTTGCTGACTCAGGGAAGGTAGCAGGGCCCAGAGATGTCCTCACATGTGTCTTGAGATTTAGAGGGGAAAATAAAATAATCTAGTTGGATGGCAAAATTGAAAAGGAGAAGTCAAAACACGGAAGAGTAGGAGAGAGTCACTAACTTTTCTGGTGAGTGTTGAATTCAGAAGGAAAAGGGGAAGGAATCCTGAACAATTTGGTAAGATGCTCTCTTTTTCTCGCCGTGTGCTGATGCATGCTGTGAAGCAGGCTTCGGGCTCTGAACCGTCAGCACAGATCATGACCTGAGCTGAAGTTGGACGCTTAACCGACTGAGCCACCCAGGCGCCCCTCTTTCACTGTTTCATTAGAGTCTTCTGACAGCCATGTAAGGTAGGCAGAATTGATGTTATCTCTCTCTGTTTTATACTTGAAGAAGCTGAGAAGTTAGGTAATGAACCGGTCCTGGACCTGTCCTTTGATTCCAGGCCCAGTGCAATCGATTTCAAGGCACGTGGTTTCCCCCAACATTTGAATGCTCCTGAAATCAAGATTCATCTTATAATCAATGATATATCACAGTTTAACTGGCAAGTGTTTATTCCTAGTAGTGTGTAAAAGAAGGGAGCATCTTCCTTCGATAAGGTGTAGATTCACTGGAATGCAGTTACCAAATAGGGGTAGGAAGTAAAAAGGGACACAAAGAGGAGGTGAGAGATCAGGGAAGGCTTTGTGGAGGACTCGTACAGCCCCGCCTCCCTTGGTCCCTTAGCTGCAACTTTGAATTACAAAAGCCTTTTTGTGTTTGTGTGTGTGTGTGTGTGTGTGTGTTGTTGTTTGTTTGTTTGCTTGTTTTCAAGTTTGACACCAAAACCTCTTTGGTGGCAACACCTGACCTGAACCGATGTAAGGTAATTTATAACTATAAGGAATGTATAAATATAATATTTAATTATAACCAAATTATATAATTTTAGTTATTCCGCTTACTGTGAAGATCAATATGTTTAGCTGCAGAAATATTAATTTTTGATAATGGAGCATTGTCCCAGCCCCTCGAGGGGAGTGGGGGGGAGAAGGTGTTACCTAACATTGGGGCCATGTCCTGCACTGCCTTTCTAAAATCTGTAAAATTCTGAATTTTGAAACCCGTTGGGACCCAAGGGTTATGGATAAGAGACTGGACTGTATCTGAACTGGGGCTTGATTGGTGGATAGGATTTCGATGCTTGGCGGGGATTTTAGGAAGAGGAAGAGCATCATCCCACACCAGCTCGGGTCTAGGTCTAAGTCATTATCTAACCATTAAATTTGCTTTAAGGGCAGCGATGAGAGGCATTTTTGGTAAGTACTCTCCCTTAAGTCATGATTCATACACAGTTGGAGGGTTGGACCTTCTGGGTTTGGCTTTTCCCCCACCATATTAATCCCCTCCTTTTCCTACAAGTCACCTGACTTCTGTGAAAACTCTGTTAACACACCCTTTGGCTGAAAAAGAACGTTGGGCAATCGGTGGAATTTCCCTCTCCTCCTTTCTCCCTCTGGAGCCCCAGATGCAGGGACCTCAGTCCTGACCGGAGTATGCAGTTCTTGTTTCAAAAGCAGAGGGAGCTCCAAGATCAAGGCTGAGTTACCCTTTCCCTATGTCCTGGTCTCCCAGCCCCCCATTTGTTTAGATCAGGGAATTTCAGACATGCACACTGGGGTAGAGAATCATATGAACAGAACCAGGACAGGGAGGCCGGCAGAGGTTCCTGCAGAGGGAGCGTCCAGGCCCTGAGCTGCTCTCCCTGCGAGTCGGCAGGGTCGCCCAGCATGCCTGCTGGCACGAGAGAGGGGACTGACCCACTTGCTCCCATCAGCTGCTGAAGGTAAAAACCTTAAAAACGGAAGAGCAGAGCTTTGATGGAAGAAAAAAGAAAGGCAGAAAACTTCACATAGGAAGGTTGCGGGCAAAGATGGGGGGGTGCTGGAAGGAGCAGAATAAAAGAAGGCAGAAGAGAGGCAACCTATTTCTCTTAGGTTGGCCCCCCCTCCCCCCACCGCCACCCCACTACTTACCACTGTTTTTAGGGTTAGAAACATTTTTGGCAAGCCTCTTAACTTTGGAAAGAGATCTCCTCTTTTTAGTAAAGGGAAAACAAACAAACAAACAAACCCAAACCCTGGAAAATTAACATAGGAAATTGAGGGAATACCTTTCCTTCCTTTTGTGTTTCTGGTCATTCAGCTGCCCTTCTTCTCATTTCCCACCCAACCCTGTGTCAGACCACTTCTCCTAAGGTCACTGCCTTCCCCTAGTAAAAGAAGCTCTTTCCTCCATCAGTGGTCATCGGGAGCACCAAGAGAAATATGTGCGACAGTAAACATAGTAAAGAGAGCTGGCGTGAAGTGATAAGGGGGATCTTTGCCAAAAGAGGAGGGAGAAATGTCTTAGATGGATAGTCATGATGGGGAAAGACGCCTGAAAGCCTGAGTGGAAACGGGGATATTGTTTTGTGAGGGCAGGAGAGAGGCTGATAGAGAGGGGGCAGGGGTGGGGAGTAGGGGTGAAGGAGGGCAACAGGGAAGGAAGAAAATTGGGAGAAAGTGCTTATTCTTTTGGAGAAAAACTGGGAGAAGATCCTGAGAAGCAATGGGAGAAGGATTAGCTCTAGTTTTAGTCTAGAAAATGAATTGAAGTAGAACCAGGGAGGCGGGGAGAGGACAGGCCTCATGCAGTGATCAGTGTGCGGCTTTGTTTAGCTTGTGTGTTATTGTCACGAAGGTGACACTGAACCCCAGGTGACCCCACCACCAAAGAAGGTGCCTGTGTTTGTTAGACAAATATAGTCGGGCCTGCCACCCCTTTGCTCCAAAGTCCAGAGGTGCAGAGAGCCAGGACCAAGAGGCGTACCGCCGTTCACCAGGGATGAACAAATTGCCAGAGATGCGGTAAGTGATCACGAGTCTACAGAGATGTACGTACGTGGGGCTCTATTCCCTTTATCTTCTCAAGAAGACAGCTCGGCTCTGAAGCCCAGGTTTTGGTTCAGCCTAGGCCTTTTTGCTTTATTCCAACGAGATTCTCCACGTGCTCTTGCCCTCTTCCTTTCCCCTCCCTTCTGCCCATGACAAATGCTAGAGCACTTCACTAGTCTGCCAGTACCTGGGTCACCCACGTCTCCGTATGTCTTTTCTTTCAGGTGCGTCTTCTTGTTTTCCCTTTTGGCATCCGTTTACGCCGAGCCTACTATGTATGGGGAGATCCTGTCCCCTAACTATCCTCAGGCATACCCCAATGAGGTAGAGAAATCTTGGGATATAGAAGTTCCTGAAGGGTATGGGGTCCACCTCTACTTCACCCATCTGGACATAGAGCTGTCGGAGAACTGCGCATATGACTCAGTGCAGGTATATTATAATAAGCGCATAAAGGATAGGGCTGGGGGTGGTGGTGGAATGTTCTATTCCCTCTGTCCCCTTTTCTGACCTCCATGCCAAAATATTACCCTTTCTCAGCTTCCTTTTGATTCTTCTCTTAGATAATGTCAGGAGACTTTGAAGAAGGGAAACTCTGTGGGCAGAGGACCAGCAAGAGTCCCAACTCTCCCATCGTGGAAGAGTTCCAAATCCCGTACCATAAACTCCGGGTGATCTTTAAGTCAGACTTCTCCAATGAAGAACGTTTCACTGGGTTTGCTGCCTACTATGTCGCTGTAGGTAAGGCTCACCCCTCTTTATGTGCCTCATGGGTCCAGCTAAAAGATTAGAAGCAGAACAAACAGCAATTCAGCAAGTAAGGATCCTGTTTGTAACTCTTAAGAGGTGTTGACTTGATTTGGGTCTGTCTTTCCAGGAATTGCCTTTGTGAAATTCAAACACGTGGTATCTTAGGGGTGATGATGATAATGGTAAAAATAGGTAATAAATAGTGATTTATTGAGAACCACTATAAACTGGGATTTTAAAACCCAGGAATTTTAAAATCCAGGAATTTTACCTATATTAACTTAAGCTTCACCTCAACTCTTCAAGGTGGGTATTATGATCTCCACTTAAAGATAAGGAAAGAGAAGACTAGGAAAGTTAAGTAACTTGCCAAGAATCACACGAAGAATGCATGGTATTCAAACCCATCCAATGGCAAACAAACCTTCAAATTCTGGGTGCTTCTGTACCTAACTCCAGGTTAAAGTGAAGTTAGAACATCTCATAAGGCTGAACTGTTGTTTAGATTTAACGCAAGTGCCCAAATCCTATAAAGTGATAAGTGTACTAATTGCTCCTCCCTGAAGTAGACATTTCATCATGTTGAGCCTATAGAGTGTTGTCCCTGGAGCCGAAATGCTCTGTGAGAAAGGCCAATGGTCGCTGGCATTGAGAGCTCCCTTATAGCTGTGCAATGGCAGGGCACAACTCTCGAATCATATTGCAGGAGAGTAACACAGAATAATACCATCCTGAAAGGTGATTCCCTCATTTATTTAAGTAACAGGCTGTTCCTACCCTTTCTCACCCTTGTAGGGTTGGGTTTAAACTCATTCTTCCTTCTAAGTCTCTGTCCTTGACCTCAGTCTTTCTCTGCTTTTTCTAGATGTAAACGAGTGCACAGACTTTGCCAATGCCCCTTGTAGCCACTTCTGCAACAACTTCATGGGTGGTTATTACTGCTCCTGCCCTCCAGAATACTTCCTCCATGATGATATGAAGAATTGTGGAGGTGAGCTTGGCATCAAGAGGGGTGCATGTTCCCTGGGGTTTGGAATGGTTTGAGGCTTCAGTTAGATCTTTGTTGGCCTTTCTAATTTTGACTAGCCTCAGCCTTGCTTTGGCACCTATCTTTAGTTACCCATAAGCTGTGGAGGAGCCCCAAGAGTGGAGGAAGACAAGCCTACAGGGTCAAGTTAATGAATTGGAGAGGAGAAATAGATGCCTGTAAAGAGTCTACCTGGGGCTGTTCATATCCATGAAAGGCTTTATCATATGCAATGTGATGGAAACTGAGTAGGCATTGGGTATCTCTACTGATTTGCATGGGGTATGTAATTGTGGCATGGGGGCTCCAGTTAGGGATGGTAAGTTCATGAGAAGAGTCACAGAATGGAGCAGGAACTCCTTTCCTTGATCTTATATTTGATTGCCCTTTTCTCTGTTTCTCCCATAGTCAATTGCAGTGGGGATGTATTCACGGCACTGATTGGGGAGATCACAAGTCCCAATTATCCCAATCCATACCCAGAGAATTCAAGGTGTGAATATCAGGTCCTCTTGGAGGAGGGATACCAAGTGGTCGTGACTGTGCGGAGAGAAGATTTTGATGTGGAACCAGCTGATTCAGGGGGCCATTGCCCTGATAGTTTAGTTGTGAGTGATGAATGATTAGTTTTCCTCCCAACTCACACAGATCAATTTCTCCCCAAAGACAAATTGTCTTTCCTTCTGCCCCTTCTTTTCTTCTTCTCCTTCTTATTTTATGTTACTTTTATTACTTTCTTTACTTCTGTCCCCTCCATTTTACCTACCTGTATCTTTTAGTTCTTTCTCTCTTCTGATTTCACCATTTTGTTTCTTTTCAGTTTGTTGCAAGAGACAAGAAATTTGGTCCTTACTGTGGTAATGGATTCCCTGGGCCACTAAATATTGAAACCAGGAGCAATGCTCTTAATATCATCTTCCAAACTGACCAAACAGAGCAAAAAAGGGGCTGGAAACTTCGTTACCATGGAGATCGTGAGTAACCTATAAGTTGGTCTTTGGTGCTACCAAAGTCCCCGGACAATGTAAAATCCAAACAGGTGGATTGTTGTATGGATAGTTCACCTGAGATACGTCACTTCTTCAGCAAGATCTAAACCTGTCAGTGGTCATTAGAAATGCCTGGACCTCTAGGAATCCTTCAACTGGGCTTGTGGGTGCAGATGACGTGGAGTGGTTAGTATGTACAACGTGGGGTGGTTTGTTAGTATGTACTAACACAGCTGGGAGGATGAAACTGCCTTAATGACTCTTTTTGGAGTAGGTAAGGCCATATTGTTTTAGACATCTGCATTGGAATGTTAAGCATCAGAACTAAGGATGACTGAATGATTTTAGAAAGTGTGAAGGTGATGTAAATGGAATAGAGATTCTCCAACTATTTGGTAATTTGATTCCCCCTGTTCTTTCCAAGCAATCCCTTGTCCCAAAGACGTCACTGACAATTCTGTTTGGGAGCCTGAGAAAGCAAAATATGTGTTCAAAGATGTGGTGAGGATAACCTGCCTGGAAGGGTTTGAAGTCGTACAGGTAAAGTACAAACTTAGGGGCTTCTCCCTAATCTCTAAGTCAGGATGAGCATACTGGAATTATCTAATGGTTTATTGAATGTCCTTGTTTGAGCAAGGTATAACCCCTTTTCCATAAACAGAATACTGCAGGATCTTTAGTCCTTCCTTGTAAGTCATGGAGCTCCTTGGCCAGATTGACATTCTCCTTCTGCTTTCAGTCTTCTTGAGGAAGGGATTCTGATATGTTGGGACAAAGTTGTCTTTTAGCCTCCACTCCTGGGTGCTTTGGGTCATTCTGCTAAGATAAGATGTCCCCAAACTTCTTATGGTCAGGACTCCTCATTGATCCAAGGCCAGAGATAGATTCCATTCTTGATTTTGGGTTCTCATATCTCTCCTTATAAATTAATGGTGATGTGTATTATTCTCCAGGGAAGTGTTGGCTCGAGATCTTTCTATTCTACTTGTCAAAGTGATGGAAAGTGGAGTAATTCCAAACTGAAATGTCAACGTATGTATCTCTTTAAAATGGGACTTTTTTTTTTTTTTTTTTTTTTCCTTTCCAAGGGAATTGAAAGATGGGTTCATCAAGATTCAAATTCATGTTTTCCTCTTAGGCTTGTGAGAGAGTGGGTTGGATTTTTTGAAGAGAAGCCAGCCAATTAATTGCCAGCCCAGTTCTGGTCCTAGACTGGCCAGATTAGCAGGCTTCTTTCAAAGAAAGAGGCTGTGGGGTTGGTAGACTTAGTAGCACCAATGAGGTCCATTCCTGGCTTCTGCAGGGGCCTCCACCAACCACTGAGAAGCTACAACTCCTTATAGCTTTCAAGGGGCTATCTGATTTGGCAGGACTCAGTGATCTGGGGAGATTCAGCCCAGGTGTCCTTATGGATGTGCGGGTGGGGAAGGAGTGAGGAACATGGCTTGGAGGATGGAACTGGCTCCAATGACTCCTTCTGGAAGGAAGTGGCTTTCCTGACCATCGCTCTCCTGCCTTCCTCTGATAGCTGTGGACTGTGGAATTCCTGAACCCATTCAGCATGGTACAGTCGAAGATCCAGAAGATACTTTATTTGGTTCTGTCATTCGCTATTCTTGTGAGGAGCCATATTACTACATGGAAAATGAAGAAAGTGGTAGGTTTCTTTGACTAGGGAAAAGAGAAAGAGTGAGAGTTGGAGAGTGAATAGCGCACTCTTTCTGGGTTGGAGAGAATTTGGAGAGAAATGAAGGAGATGGGATGGACTTTATTTATTCTCTTGGCTTGGTCTAGTGATGCAGTTTTCCTATGGGGATATAGGATCATCTGTAGAGAATCAAAGAGGTCACCTAGCTCGGTTTCACAACTGTGGCAGGAATTCCCCCTATGATATCCATATTCATGTGGTTATCCAGCTTTTGGCCAATTATTTAATGTAGAACCTACGGGAGTAATGCTTCCAGTGTCAAGTCACCATACCAAATGACTGCTTAAAAAAAAAAATGTATATATATATACACACACACACACACACACATTATATATATATACACACACGTATATGTATATACATACATATATGTAAATATATATATATATATTTAATGTTTATGTATTTATTTATTTTGAAAGAGGGAGAGCACAGCAGGGGAGGGGCAGAGAGAGAGAAAGGGAGAGAGAGAATTTGAAGCAGGCTCTGCATTGTCAGTGCAGCGCCTGATGAGGGGCTCACACTCATGAACTGTGAGATCATGACCTGAGCCAAAATCAAGAGTCAGATGCTCAACCGACTGAGCCACCCAGGTGCCCCCAAATGCCTGGCTTTCTTGATGGAGGGGACTTGGCAGTACTAGATGAAAGATGGGTTAAGACATAATATGTACCACTTTGTTGCTTTTAATTGAATTTATTTTCCCACTGGAAGCATTTTTCCAATCTCTACCGTAACCCTCTTTCTGCTTTGGGGACTCTTCCTTTCCCTCCTTTGGCAGAATAGAGGACAGAAGGATTGTTTCGAGGGTGTTCTCAACATTCTGTTCTAGTTGATTTGATTCGATTCCCTCCTCAAACGCCAGAGTTGCGGAGGCTCTGAATGGAAGGGGGGGATGGAAGAGAGAAGATGTGGTGGTGAGTGTGTCCTGTGTCCCTTGTGCTATTCCAGGGGAGTATCACTGTGCTGGCAACGGGAGCTGGGTGAATGAGTTGCTGGGCACCGAGCTGCCAAAATGTGTTCCAGGTAATCAGGGCTCAGGGTTGGGGAGAGACCACAGACATAGGTGGAGGTGAGGGGGCCCACTCTCTGAAAGTAGCTGCAGTCTTTTTGGGAAAGGACTTAACACTCTGGGTCTAGCCCAGGGAGGTGGAGATAACACTGGGCTGTGGGCCCGCCAGGGCCTTGGGGAATTCCTCCACCGCCCTGACTCAGGCCAACTGACAGGAAATAGAAAATCAGCCAGTGACAGTTGGTGGCAGAGGGAGGGCCAGTTAGATTCGGTAAAGTAGATGCAATAAGGGGATAAAGAATTGCTAAAAACAGGGCCCGAAAATTGAGAGTGAGGATTCCACATGCAGAAACAAGACCAGCTAAATAGCTCAGTTATTATGTAAAAGTCTATATGGCAACACGGTATAGAGGAATAAAAGAAAGGAAGAATTGCAGACAGATCAGAGTTGAATAGAAGAAGGCTTTCAGGCAAAGCCAGAACAATACTGATGATCCTGTAGTAACAACAGTGTTATTGAGAGCTAGGGACTGAGCTAATTAATCGCATTTATTATCTCATTCCAGGCCTTGCAACAACCCTTTGAGGTGTTACTAGTTCCGTTTCAGAGATGAGTGAACTGAATACAAGGTCACAGAGTTAGTAACAGGCAGCAGTAGACTTTGAACCCAGGTCTGTCTGAGTCCAAAGCCTGATATTATGCTCAACTCAGAGTCCACTCAGGCTGACTACTGAGGGATTTAGGTAAACTGACTTGGTCTGGAATAAAATTCAGTGGTAGTTGCATTCGGTAATGGCAAAATATTCAGGCCTGGAATCAATGGAGAATTGAAATGAGTGATGAAAGAAGAGAACCCTCTCTTTGCCCTACCTCCATGGATTACTAGGAGGGCCTCGGCTGCAGTTAGGACTTCGGTACAGAAGGCGATAAGCATTTGGTCTGGGCGTCAGAAAGAGGTAGAACGCTTGCCTCCTCCATCATCTGTATGAGGAAAGAATTTCCCAGCACTGCCTCCAGTTGGGCCGCTGTCCCCATGTGCTGAACCTAGGATGAAGTGTACCTCTAGAGGGCTGTTTTCATAGTGTGAGGCACTAGCTCATTTGGACTCCTCAGTTTACACACCAGACTCTCTCCCACGAGCCTGCCTGGCTTTGGAAAAGTGAGATGTTTGGTGATTACATTCAGGATGAGTCAGATACTCAGATGGTTGACCAAATGGAGGGTTGGCCCTATTGTGCTAGAGAATTGTGAAGCCCGGCAAGTTTTTGAGTAGTTGGAGGATCTGTAGGAGGCCAATAATTTATTTCTTATTCCCTCTCCACCTTGTTCTTGTTCTTTCCTAGTCTGTGGTGTTCCCAGTAAGCCCTTTGTAGGAAGACAGAGGATATTTGGAGGATCTGTTGCAGATATTCAAAATTTCCCCTGGCAAGTCTTCTTTTCAGACCCACGGGCTGGTGGGGCTCTCATCGATGAGTACTGGGTGCTGACAGCCGCCCACGTCGTGGAGAGAAACCATAACCCAGGAATGTACGTTGGGTCCACCTCAGTACTCCGCTCAGATCTGACAAAAACCAAGATGCTTACTGCTGAGCGTGTGATTATTCATCCGGGTTGGGAATTGTTGGATGACCCAGAGTCACGGAAGAATTTTGACAATGACATTGCACTTGTGCAGCTGAAAGAGCCCGTGAAAATGGGACCCACTGTCTCCCCTATCTGCCTGCCAGGTACCTCCTCAGAATACAATCCCTCAGTGGGAGACCTGGGACTGATCTCAGGCTGGGGCCGAACGGAGAAAAAAGATCATGTGCGCCAGCTCAGAGGAGCAAAGTTACCCATTGCTCCCTTAGAAAGGTGCCGGGAGGTGAAAGGGGAAAGTCTTAAACTGGATATAAATGCCTTCGTTTTCACTAATAACATGATCTGTGCTGGAGGACAGAAGGGTGTTGATAGCTGTGAAGGGGACAGTGGCGGAGCTTTTGCTGTACAGATCCCCAGTGTAGAGACCCCCAAATTCTATGTAGCTGGTCTGGTGTCCTGGGGCCCTCAGTGTGGAACCTATGGAATCTACACACGAGTAAAGAACTACATTGACTGGATAAAGAAGACAATGCAGGAAAATAGTCCCCCCAGTGTGGACTAATCCATACATACACCACCAGCTTCTTCAAGGGCTATGACCAATCCATTTGCTTTCTGTTCCTCTCAATATTCCCACGATTTCACTATGACTGAAAAAAGACCTGGGAGTGTGATTTAAATAGAACTTGATTGTTGGGGTACTTGGCTGGCAGGAGTGTTTGAACATTACACTGTGCTGGCCATTCGGTGTGGTCTGAATCTGGGGGGGTCCTCTCCCTTGAATCCCAACTATGGATAACAACACGAGAAGGATGCTCCTATCTCACGCTATTCCCTAGTGAGTCCCCTCTCCCCCCTCCTGATGATTGCCTGGCGTTACGGTTCTGATTGTGAAATTTATTGTTGGGCATACCCTTGATTTTTTGTTTCCCCTTTACCGTTTGAAGTTCCACTTACCTTATCATACTCAGTGTCTACTATCTACTTGTAATAAATCATGTTTGAAACTCAGTTTTGGCTGACTTGACTTATTCCACATCAGGACCTCAGTCCCAGAGAAGGGTGAGGAAAGGGCTGTTGTGTCATGGAAATTCAGTCATCTAGTAGCTAATATTTAATTGTCATGAAAAGGCAATTCAGATTTTCTTCTCTCTTCCAATTGAGATTTATTGGATATTGTGGGTCAGCACGAATGTCATCAGTACAAGGTACCATAAGGTGCGTTTGAAATTTAAAAAAAAAAAAAATTTTTTTTAACGTTTTATTTATTTTTGAGACAGAGAGAGACAGAGCATGAACGGGGGAGGGGCAGAGAGAGAGGGAGACACAGAATCAGAAGCAGGCTCCAGGCTCTGAGCCATCAGCCCAGAGCCTGACGCGGGGCTCGAACTCACGGACCGCGAGATCGTGACCTGAGCTGAAGTCGGACGCTCAACCGACTGAGCCACCCAGGCGCCCCTGAAATTTATGAAACAAACCTGAACCTCATGCAGAAGTCCACAAACGACAGTTAGAATTGGCTGTTTAAGATCTTTAAGTATAAAATTTTGAGGTATGAATTATTTGTGTCTCTGAAAATTAATTTTCCTTTAATACTCATTTGTATAATACAATATTTTTTGGCATAATACAATATTATGGCTTAATAAAGAAGAAAAGAAGAAATTGAACACGCTCTTATCTGCTTTCCTCCTGGATTTGATCAGTTGTCAGTCAGGCAACAATGCCTTCTCTGGATTAAACTCTGTGCCATGACATTATAGCTGAAAATTCTGGTGAGGATGGATGAACCCAAAGCCTCTCCCTCCTATTCTTTTACAAGGGAGTGGAAATTAAAAACAAAAACAGAAACAACACAACCTTCCTCCTCCCCACAAGATGGATTAGGAATGAAAAACAACCACACAATTGAGACTAGTATTTTTTTTTTTTAATGTTTATTTGTTTTTGAGTGATACAGAGACAGATTGCGAGTGGGGGAGGGGCAGAGAGCGAGGGAGACAAAGAATCTGAAGTGGACTCAGAGCCCTGAGCCGTCAGCACGGAGCCCGACACGGGGCTCGAACCCACAAACCGTGAGATCATGACCTGAGCCCAAGTCGGACACCTAACCGACTGAGCCACCCAGGCACCCCTGAGACTAGTATTTTTAAAACTGTGGACAGGAGGCCTGTCTTAGGGTGGCAGTTGCCCTAACTGGGTGTCTTATGAAAGCCACAGACTGCGAGTAAGAGTAGGAGTTCAGGAAGACTCTGGTCTGTTTGATGGGACGTGAGGTTTTTAGGAGACCAGTTTTTTGGTTTTGTTTTTACACAAAAAGTGTGTGTGTGTGTGTGTGTGTGTGTGTGTGTGTGTGTGTGTGTTTTACACAAAAGGTGTGTATTTGGGGCCCATCAAGAAAGGACTTTCGTTTTTCATAGACCAAAAGGGCTAAATTCAACAGCTGACCTTAGACTGGAGGTTAACACATGTTGAAGTAGCCAGAATTGTGACTGAAGGTCTGAAGAATCAAAGGAGAAATAATTGAAATAATAGGGGAAAACAGGTAGCCTGGAATCCAACAAATAACAGACAAAGAAAGTCCATCCAGGCCAGAATCATCAGTCTATTTGGGTTTTTCCCTTGCTAATGAGCTGGGGTATTCCTTCATTGCCTCATCTGGGCGGAATTCCCTCATTGTTGCTGCCTTATGCAGTAGGATGGTTATGGTTTTTGCATGGTTCACTTTACTACAAGATCATTACTTCGGGTGTATGGCAGAGAGGGGTTCTAAATGCATCATCCTCAGAGACTTTAGAGCCAGGAAGGACTCGTCACCAAGGCCTAGAGAATCATGCACTGTGATTTAAAGGGTATCAATCAGACTGCCTCACATGTCACTTGGGAATGATATATGTCTGCTTCACCTGAAACTCAGGAAAAGACAACTTAAAGAAAGGTTTTTTTTTTTTTTTAATTTTGTTGGGAGACAGAGAGAGACAGAGTGTGAGTGGGGGAGGGGCAGAGAGAGAGGGAGACACAGAATCCGAAGCAGGTTCCGGGCTCTGAGCTGTCAGCACAGAGACTGATGCGGGGCTGGAGCCCACAAACTGTGAGATCATGACCTGAGCCAAAGTCAGATGCTTCACCGACTGAGCCACACAGGAGCCCCAGGAAAAGACAACTTTTTAAAAGGTCAGGGGCGCCTGGGTGGCTCAGTTGGTTGAGCGTCCAACTTCGGCTCAGGTCATGATCTCACAGTTCGTGGGTTCGAGCCCCGCATCAGGCTCTGTGCTGACAGCTCAGAGCCCGGAGCCTGCTTCTGATTCTGTGTCTCCCTCTCTCTCTGCCCCTCCCCCACTCACACTCTGTCTCTCTCTCCTTCAAAAATAAATAAACATTAAAAAAATTAAAAAAAATAAAAGCAGGTCAATGGTCACACTTTGGTCAGAAGAAAATGGACTGGTGGATCAGTTTCTAACGCCAGGGAGAATAGAAGGTGCCCAGAGTCCAAGAGGACTTGATGGAAGGAACCTAGTTGAAACCGGGCTAGCCCAGAAGGTGCTCGTGGAATTTTGAGACCTTCTAAATTTGCTTTTAGTATGATTCCTAGAATCAGCAGTTTCTTCTGTGGAGATGTGACTTTATACTTCCCGCATACCTGGTTTTTTTTAAACTAAAAATACGAGAAAACTATTTTTTCAACTTTATTGAGGTATAATTGACAAAATTGTAAAATATTTAAGGTATACAATGTGATGATTTCATATACATGTATGCTGTGAAAGGTCCCCCCCACCCCCGTCACATTAATTAATTCATCGCCTCACATATTTACCCTTATAAATATTTTTTGGGGGGTGAGAACACTTTAAGTTCTACTCTCTTAGCACATTTTAATTATACAGTATAGTGTTACCAGCTATAGTCACCATGTTATACATTAGAATCTCAGACTTTATTCATCTTATAACTGAAAGCTTTTACCTTTTTCCAAACTCTCCCTCTTTCCCCTACACCTCACCCCTGGCGACCACTTTTCTTTTTTTTTTTTCTTTAACGTTTTTTAATTTTTTTTCTTTTTTATTTTTGAGACAGAGAGAGACAGAGCATGAACGGGGGAGGGACAGAGAGAGAGGGAGACACAGAATGGGAAGCAGGCTCCAGGCTCTGAGCCATCAGCCCAGAGCCCGACACGGGGCTCGAACTCACAGACCGCGAGATCATGACCTGAGCCCAAGTTGGACGCTCAACCGACTGAGCCACCCAGGCGCCCCCCTGGCGACCACTTTTCTATTCTGTTTCTATGAGTTTGACTTAATTAATTAATTAATTAATTTTTTTAAGATTCCACATATAAGCCATACCATGCAGTATTTGCCTTTCTCTGTCTGGCTTATTTCACTTAGCATAATGCCCTCCAGATTTGTCCATGTTGTCACAAATGACAGGATTTCCTTTTCCTAAAAAGCTGAATAATATTCCATTGTATGTAATAGACACCATATTTTCTTGATCCATTCATCTCTTGACACTTAGGTTGTTCCATATCTTGGTTATTGTGATTAATGCTGCAAAGAACATTGAAGTACAGACATCTCTTTGAGATAATAGTTTGGTTTCTCTTGAATATATATCCTGAGGAGGGATTGCTGGATCATATGTATTTTTATTTTTTATTTGTTAAAAAATATGTTTATTTTTAAGTAATTTCTACACCCATGTTGAGCTCGAACTTACCACTCCGAGATCGAGAAATGCACTGTCTACTGACTGAGTCAGGCATGCACCCCCGTATTTTTATTTTTAATTCCCTGAGAAATCTCCATACTGTTTTCCATGGTGACTGTAGCAGTTTACATTCTCAACAACAGTGTACAAGTGTTCCCTTTTCTCCACATCTTTGCCAGCATGTTATCTTTTTTTTTTTTTTTAAATAGCTATCCTAATAGATGTGAGGTGATATTTAATTGTGGTTTTGATTTGCATCTCCCTGATGATTAGTGACACCGAGCACTTTTTAATGCACCTGTTGGTCATTGGTATGTCTTCTGAAAAATGTCTATTCAGGTCCTTTTCCCATTTTAAAATTGAGTTATTTCCCTTTTTGCCACTGAGTTGTAGTTGTTCTTGTGCTTTTGGGATATTAACCCCTTATTGGATATGTGGTTTGCAAATACTTTCTTCCATTCTATCGTTTTCTTTTTAATTTTATTGATGGATTCTTTTCCTGAGCAGAAGATTTTTAGTTTGGTGTAGTCCTCCTTGCTTATTTTTGCTTTTGTTGCCTTTGCTTTTGGTGTCAAGTAAAAAAAGTCATTGCCAAGACCAATGTCAAAGAGCTAACCTTCTATGTTTTCTTCTAGGTGGTTTATGGTTTTAGGTCTCATGTTTAAGTCCTTAGTATTAAAGACTTTTTTTTCAGTTAATTTTGGTGTATGGTGTAAGATAATGGTCTAGTTTTTAAAAAAAAAATTTTTTTTTTAACATTTATTTTGAGACAGAGAGAGACAGAGCATGAATAGGGGAGGGTCAGAGAGAGAGGGAGACACAGAATCTGAAACAGGCTCCAGGCTCTGAGCTGTCAGCACAGAGCCCGACGCGGGGCTCCAACTCATGGACCGTGAGATCATGACCTAAGCCGAAGTTGGACGCCCAACCGACTGGGCCACCCAGGCGCCCCGATAATGGTCTAGTTTTATTGTTTTGCGTATGGCAATCCAGTTTTCCCAACACCATCTGTTGAAGAGACTATCCTTTTCCCATTGTATGTTTTTGGCTCCATTTTATTTATTTCATTTATTAAAATTTTTTTTAATGTTTATTTTTAAAGGAGAGAGAGAGATACAGTGTGAGCAGAGGAGGGGCAGAGAGAGAGGGAGACACAGAATCCAAGGCAGGCTCCAGGCTTTGAGCTGTGATCACAGAGCCCAATGTGGGGCTCAAACTCATGAACCGTGAGATCACGACCTGAGCCAAAGTCAGATGCCCAACCGACTGAGCCACGCAAGCACCCCAATTTTTGGCTCCTTTTTACAAGATTAGTTGGTCATCTGTGTGGGTTTATTTTTAGGTTCTCTACTTTTTGCCATTGATCTGTGTGTCTGTGTTTATGCCAATACCATACTGTTTTAATTATTATAGCTTTGTAATATAGTTTGAAACCAGGAACTGCCTCCTTGGGTGCCTCCAACTTTGCCCTTCTTTCTCAAGATTGCTTTGGATACGCAGGGTCTTTTGTGGCTTCATACAAATTTTAGGATTTTTTTTCTGTTCTGTGAAAAATGCCATTGGAATTTTGATACGGATTGCACTCAGTCTATAGATGGCTTTAGGTAGTAGGAACATTTTAACAATATTAATTCTTCTAGTCCATTTATTTGTATCTTCTTCATTTTCTTTCATCAGTGTTTTATAGTTTTCAGTGTATAGGTCTTTCACTTTCTTGGTTAAATTTATTCCTAAATATTTTATTCTTTTTGAGGCTACTGTAAATAAGACTGTTTTCTTAATTTCTGATAATTTGTTGTTAGTGTATAGAAACACGAGTAATTTTTGTGTATTTATTTTATATCCTGCAACTTTACGGAACTTATCTATTAGTTCTAACAGTTTTATTTCGGTCGGATTTTAAGGGTTTTTCTATACGTTTTCATGTCATCTGCAAATAGAGACAATTTTACTTCTTTTCCAATATGAATTCATTTGATATCTTTTTCTTGACTAATCACTCTGGTTAGGACTTCTGGTACTATGTTGAATAAAAGTGGTGAGAGTGGGCATCTTTCTCTTGTTCCTTATTTTAGAGGAAAAGCATTCAGGGGAGCCTGGGTGGCTCAGTTGGTTAAGCATCCAACTTTGGTTCAGGTCATGATCTCATGGTTTGTGAGTTTGAGCCCTGCGTTGGGCTCTCTGCTGTCAGCAGGGAGCCTGCTTCAGATCCTCTGTCTCCCTTTCTCTCTGCCCCTCTCCCATGGGCATGTGCTCACACGCTCTCTCTCTCTGTCTCTCAAAAAAACCCTCTACAATCAACAAAACTAAAAGACAACTGACAGAATGGGAGAAGATATTTGCACATGACATATCAGATTAAGGGTTAGCATCCAAAATCTATAAAGAACTTATCAAACTCAATAGCCAAAAAGCAAATAACCCATGAAGAAATAGGCAGAAGACATGAATAGATCGTTTTCCAAAGAAAACATCCAGATGGCTAACAGACACATGAAAAGATGCTGAAATCACTCATCATCAGGGAAATACAAATCAAACCTCAATGAAATACCACCTCACACCTGTCAGAATGACTAAAATTAACAACTCAGGAAACAACAGATGTTGGCGAGGATGTGGAAAACGGGACCCCTCTTACACTGCTAGTGGGAATGCAAACTGGTACAGACACTCTGAAAAACCACATGGAGGTTCCTTAAAAAATTAAAAATAGAACTACCCTACAACCCAGCAATTGAACTACTAGGTATTTATCCAATGGATACAGGAGTGCTGTTTTGAAGAGGTACATGCACCCTAATGTTTATAGCAGCACTATCCACAATAGCCAAGTTATGGAAAGAGCCCAAATGTCCATCAACTGATGAATAGATAAAGAAAATGTGGTATATATATACATACGATGAAAAATACTCAGTGATCAAAAAGAATGAAATCTTGCCCTTTGCAACAACATGAATGGAACTAGAGTGTATTATGCTAAGCAAAAAAAGGCAGAGAAAGATAAATATCATATGATTTCCACTCATATGTGGAATTTAAGAAACAAAACAGATGAACATAGGGGAAGGGGAAGAAAAATAAGATAAAAAGAGAGGAAGGCAAACTATAAGAGACTCTTAAATACAGAGAACAAACTGAGGGTTGCTGGAGAGGTGATGGTGGGGGGGATGGGCTAAATGGGTGTTGGGCATTAAGGAGGGCACTTGTTGGGAGCACTGGGTGTCATATGTAAGTGATGAATTGCTAAATTCTACCCCTGAAATCATCATTACACTATACATTAACTAACTTGGATTTAAATAAAATAAAAAAATACATAATACTCAAAAAAACAAATAAACATTAAAAAAATAAAAAAAACAGGAAAAATTTTCAGATTTTCACTGTTTAGTATGATGTTAGCTATGGACTTGTTGCATATGGCCTTATTTGTTTTGAGGTACATTCCCTCTATATCCAGTTTGAGAGGTATTTATCATGCAATGATGTTGAATTTTGTCAATGTTTTTTCTGAACCTATTGAGATGCTTATATGATTTTTATCCTTTGTTTTGTTAATGTGGTGTGTTACACTGATTTGTGGATGCCAACCCATCCTTGCATCCTTGGAATGAAGCCCACTTGATCATGCTGTATAATCCTTTTAATGTTGATTATTTTTTTGAGGATTTTTGTATTTTTCTTCATCAGGGATTTTGGTCTGAACTTTTCTTGTAGTGTCTTGTCTGGCTTTGGTATCAGGGTGATGCTGGCTTCATAAAATGAGTTTGAAAGTGTTCCCTCAAAAAGGAAAAGTTTGAGAAGTATTGGTGTTAATTTTCTTTAAATATTTGGTAGAATTCATTGGTGAAGCCTTCTGGTCCTGGGACTTTTGTGTGTTGGAAGGTTTTTGATTGCCAATTCAATCTGTTTACTAGTAATCGGTCTGTTCACATTTTGTATTCATGATTCAGTCTTGGTAGATTGTACGTTTGTAGGAATTTATGCATTTCTTTTTAGGTTGTCCAATTTATTGCCATATGTTGTTCACAGTAGTCTGTTATGATCCTTTGTATCTGTGTGGTATCAGTTGTAATGTTTCCTCTTTCATTTATAATTTTATTTATTTGAGTTCTCTCTCTTTTTCTTGGTAAATCTAACTAAAGGTTTGTTTGTTTTGTTTATCCTTTCAAAAAACCAGCTCCTAGTTTCATTTTCTTTTTAAAAATTTTTTAAATGTTTATTTATTTTTGAGACAGAGAGAGACAGAGCATGAACGGGGGAGGGTCAGAGAGAGAGAGACACAATATCTGAAGCAGGCTCCAGTCTCTGAGCTGTCAGCACAGATCCCGATGTGCGGCTCGAACTCATGGACCGTGAGATCATGACCTGAGCTGAAGTAGGACGCCCAACCGACTGAGCCACCCAGGCGCCCCTTAGTTTCATTTTCTATTATCTTTTTAGTCTCCATTTATTTCTGCTCTAATCTTTGTTATTTTCTTCCTTCAACTAACTTCAGGCTTAGTTTGTTCTTTTTCTAGTTCGTTGAGGTATAAAGTTAGGTTGTTTATTTGAGACGTTTCTTGTTTCTTAATGTAGGCATTTATCACTGTGAACTCCCTCTTATAACTGCTTTTGTCGCATGCCGTAAGTTTTGGCACAGTGTATTTCCATTTTGTTTTATTTTTTAAGTGTCTTTATTAATTTTGAGAAAGAGAGAGCGTGAGGGAGGCACAGAGAGAGAGGGAGATAGAGAATCCCAAGCAGGTTTCCTGCTGTCAGCACAGAGCCCCACATGGGGGCTTGATTTCATATACTCTGAGATCATGACTTGAGCCGAAGTTGAGTCAGAGGCTTAACTGAGCCACTCAGGCGCCAGTGTATTTCCGTTTTCATTAGTCTCAAGATGTTTTTTGATTTCTGGTTTGATTTATCCTTTGACTCATTGGTTATATTCAAGAACCAATGAATTTTCCAGTTTTCTTCTTGTCATTGATTTGTAGTTTCATACCATCGTGGTCAGGAAAGATGCTTAATATGATTTTTTTTTTTTAATTTTTTTTTTCAACATTTTTTTATTTATTTTTGGGACAGAGAGAGACAGAGCATGAACGGGGGAGGGGCAGAGAGAGAGGGAGACACAGAATCGGAAACAGGCTCCAGGCTCCAAGCCATCAGCCCAGAGCCTGACGCGGGGCTCGAACTCACGGACTGTGAGATCGTGACCTGGCTGAAGTCAGACGCTTAACCGACTGCACCACCCAGGCGCCCCTGATTTTAATCTTCCTAAATTTATTAAGACTTGTTTTGTGACCTAACGTGTGACCTATCCTGGAGAATGTTCCGTGTATGCTTGGGATGAATGTGTATTCTGCTGCTGTTCTATGGGTTCTTCCGTAAATGTTTTTTGGATCCATATGATCTAGTATTTCCTTATTGATTTTTCTGAAGGGATGATCTGTTGTTGAAAGTGGGTAGAGAAACTTTATTTATTTTGCTCAAATCCACGAACTCTGTCATTTTTTACATGATGTTTAAAAAATCATTTTTGTTTGAAATATAGATTCACAGGAAGTTGCAAAGGTAACCCAGTGAGGTCCTGTGTGCCCCTCATTGATTTCCTCTAATGGTTACATCCTTTGTAACTATAGCACAATGTCAAAACCAGGAAACTTCTGTTGGTACAATGTGTGTGGATAGTCTTGTGTGAGGTTATAAAATTATAAAGTGGTCACTTGTGGAGATTCATAATCACTACTGCAATCAAGATACAGAACTATTCCATCACCACAAAGAATTCCTTTATGCTACCCCTTTATAGTCACACTCTTTTCTTTTTTATTTTCCTTTTCAATGAAAACAAGAAGACAATTTTGAAAGATCCAGATTTTCTCAGTTGTGCCAGGGGGCCAAGGGAATTGAATTTCAGGCGTGCCCACCCTTCAGCCAGAGAAAGAGGGCGACTAGATAAATGATGGGGGACAGTGGAACTGTGGCAACAGGAGCCACAGTGGGAGAATCCAAAAGGGGAGAGCATAAATTTAAAGTGAGAGTCCCCTAATGGGTCTTGTTTCCCGGGGTGTAGTTTCTGTTTTTAAAATCTCTTGTTTTACTACAAGGGAATACAAAGGACACAGAATACCAATGACTGCCAGTAAGGCACTGGTTCTAATTTTAATCACTTCATTCTGTCTGACCTCTAAATAGGCTGTTTGCAATCTCTATCTCCCTTTATGTTTAGTGTGGAAGCAAATTATTTCTTTTGTCTTCACTGCTTGGGACTGACTGGTGAAATATTTTTGGCATAATATGCTCAGGTTTTTCTGGGTATCCATCTATTCATGGGTAAAATAAAAATGTTTCTTGGTCTCCCTGGATAAAAAGAAAGAAGAATTAAAAAAAAATTTTTTTTAAAGTCTTTATTTGTTTTTGAGAGAGAGACAGAGTGTGAGTGGGGAAGGAACAGAGAGAGAGAGATACATGGAATCTGAAGCAGGCTCCAGGCTCTGAGCTGTCAGCACAGAGCCTGACGTGGGACTTGAACTCATGAACTGCGAGATCATGACCTGAGTGGAAGTTGGACACTTAACCGACTAAGCCACCCAGGTGCCCCCAAACCGAGAAGAATCTAAGGTTTCCAACAGGAAACAAAAAAGAATTTTTAGAATAAAAATTTATAGAAGCCAGGGTAAAAAGCAAAAATTCCTTGAGTAGATGTTTGAGAGAAAACACAAAATAAAAGAGAAAGAGAATCCTGGGATCACAAGAGACCAATGTCCCCAAGAAATCCCAAAGGAAAGACTCAGGTCTTCTCATGGAACCAAGCAGAGGTGGTGAGTGTGGGGAAGAGCTGAACCTTAGAGGCTGGCCAGAGATACCCTAAGAGAGATTTCGGAAAACAATAATCATTTAGCTTGGGTCTAGGTGAACTCTGCTTCTAATTTGGGGGTGTGTGATTGACGTTCTCTACTTGTGACACAAATTAATGAAAAAAAATTGGGGGGGGGGCGCCTGGGTGGCTCAGTTGGTTAAGCATCCGACTTCGGCTCAGGTCATGATCTCATGGTCTGTGAGTTTGAGCCAAGTGCCCGGCTCTGGGCTGACAGCTGGGAGTCTGGAGCCTGCTTTGGATTCTGTGTCTTCCTCTCTCTTTGCCCTCCCCTGCTTGTGCTCTGTCTCTCTTTCTCTCTTTCTCTCAAAAATAAATAAACATTAAAAAAAATTTTGGGGGGGTGGGTGCCTGGGTGGCTCTGTCGGTTAAGCATCCGACTCTTGGTTTTGGCTCAGGTCATGAACTCAGTTTGGGAGTTCGAGCCCCACATCAGGGTCTGTGCTGACAATGCAGAGCCTGCTTGGGATTCTCTTTCTCTCCCTCTCTCTCTGCCCCTCCCTTACTCACTCTCCCTGTCTCTCTCTCTCAAAAATAAATAAATACACTTTAAAAAATTAAAAAAAATTTTCCCTAGCAATTTATGGCATTGTGTTAGTTTGTCATGGGTGGCTGTGAGCCCTTTCCAACCTCCTTTCCTGGTCCTTGGCTGCTTGTTCCCCTTTGGTCATCCTGTGCTGTCCTCACTACCATTCTTTGGTGCAAATAGATAGAAGTCAACTCATCAGGTTGACCTGTATCTAAATGTTGAAGGATGTTTGCTCCTTGTTAATGACATTTCAGTCATCAGTCAGAAATGGGAGGGATTACTTGAAGTTGGGGGGGCTTAAAATTTTCCCGGGACCCTAGAAATCATACCACATCCTTGTTTCTGTACCTTTGCGCTACATCAGACTGAGTGAAAGTTGTGTTGAGAAAGTAAAGGGGTAAAAAGCACGATTCTAAGATCACAGTCACAAAGAAAGACCTCGCCCTCTGGTTGTGGAAGTTAAAGCAGCAAAGTGCCAGGAGGACATCTTCCTAGTACAGCTTACAATATGGCCGACACTGTGTTAGGCCTGTTACCTGTATTTTCTCATTTAACTGTTCAGTATTTGTATGAGATACTATTGTATAAAATTGGTATGAGATACTATTAGACAAAGAAACTGAGGCTGAGAGAGGTTAAGAAACTTGTCAAGTTACCATGGGTAGAAAGAGGCCAGCCCCCTTGACACAAGAGTGAACTCCCTGAACTACTGTACCTCTTGCGGCTTACTCAGTTGGTGACTGTATTTTTCTTCCCCAGCCTCCGTTCCAGGGCTGGCATTGTGTGACTGTCTTCCTTGAGCCCCCTTATCATGTACAGACCATGCTCTTCTCCTGGCCTCTTAGTTTTGAAGCTCATGTCCGTATCATCAGACCGTATCATCTATACCTACACATTGTTGTGGTCATTCCTGGAACCTGGGTCATTCCCCTCATTTCTCAGTGACTGTGGTAACTGACTCACTGTCATGCTAACACTATTCCTGTCATAGTTTTTATCAATTTCAGTGTATAGATAGGTGATCCCTCTAAAGCTTTAGCCTTGTAGTTCTACAAATCTTCTTCTCTAACACCTTTATCTTCCACTTTATCTCAGCCACACATTCCCATGGTCATGCCTAGATAGACCTTTTCATTCCCAATAACTGCAACCTCTCCTATCATCCTGACTTCACACATCCCACTCTTTTGCCACCACCTCCTATTTTTCCAGGTCAATTCCTATATTCCACAATACCAGAACACTAATACATCAGTCCTACTGCCTATTTACTCCCCATTACCCGCTCCATACTTAGTCTCCTCTTTACCCAGCTTAAATTCAATATAATAACTCTTTCACATACAACTTGGACTCCCGTGCCCTTCTGTGGTTTCAATATATTCATGTGGCAAAAAGGAACCCCTCTATGCCTTGTATTGGTGCAGCTGATAGTGGCTGGCCGAAGACATACAACCAAACTCACACAATGGTCTCACAACAGTGAGAACAGCTATCTCATTTTAATCCGTGACCATGAATCTCAAGTGGACCCTTAATGCTCCCCGGCAATCAAAATTCCCTAATCCGTTCTCTCTCCCACTCTCCTTGATGACTTTTCATTCCTTCTTTTCTCTCCTCAACCTCCCATTCACACTCTCAGCAGATGACCCTGTTTTCTACTTCACCAAGACAAGTGAAGAATTGGAAGAACTACACATTTCTGTCACCACACCTACTGAAATACCAGCTTCTTATACTCTGCTTGCCTGTCTGTTACAGGCAAGATAACATAGCCATGCTTCCAACCGGATTCTATCTCTCGCCTACCTCCATTGATCACCATCATTTTCCCTCTATCGTGTAACTCCCATCAACATATAGACATGCTGTTCTTTCTCTAATCAAAAAAAAGCCACCCTTCTCTTACTGCAGTTCTTCCAATAGCTTGCCCTGTTTCTTTGTTCCCTTTTGCAGCAAATTTCTTAAAACAACTGATTATACTCTTTGTCTCCAGTTACTCCTCTTCCATTCGCTTTCCAACTCCAACTCCAGTTTGACTTCCCGCCCGGCACCCCCACCCCCCCCCCACCATTCCACCAAACTGTGCTTTGCTGGCTCTCTAGTGGCCTTGGCATTGCTCTATCCCAGGATCAATCCTCAGTCTTCATCTTGACCCAGAAACGACGTTTGCTAAGTCAATCAATTGATCAGTCCTTTGCCTGGATGCACTTTCTTTCCTTGGGTTCAAAATTCTGCACTCTACAGTTTTCCTCCTACTTCAGCGGTCACTATCTTAGTTCAATCAGGCTGCTATGATGAAATATGATAGACTGGGTGGCTTAAACGATGAGTGTTTATATCTCACGGTCCTGGAAGCTGGAAAGTCCAAGATCAAGGTGCTGGCAGATTCCCTTTTGGTGAGGTCCTTCCTCCTGCCTTGCAGTCAGCCGCCACACTGTGGGCTCACATGGCTTTTTCTTGGTGCCTATGTGCAGAGAGAGATTTTCCTCTTCTTTTCCTACGCTCATGACCTTATCTAAACCTAATTACCTCCGAAGGGTCCCACCTCCAAATACCAACATATTGGGAGTTAGGGCTTCAACATGTGCATTTTGAGATTCACATTTATTCTGTAACAGTCACAACTTCTGAGCCTTCTTTGCTGATTTTTCCTGTTCTCCCAGACTTTTTATAATGACATGCCTCAAGGCATAAGCACTGGTTCTTTTCTCTATCTTCACTCCCTTGGTGGTTTCATTCAAACTTGTGGCTTTCAATACCCATCTATATACCTCCCAGTAACTCCAAACTTGACATTTTTAGTTTAGAGCTGTTCCCTCAACTCCAAATGTATACATCAAACAGCGTATTCAGCATATTTTGTTGGGTGTCTAACAGACATTTATTTAACTTTCTGAATACAGAAGATGAAGTCATAGCAATTGTTTTAACCTCCCAGTCTGCTAATTCTTACAGCTGTCAGTTTTTGCTTGGTTTTGATGATTTTTCTTCTCATTACGGGTCATATTTTCCTGCTTCTTTGTATGCCTCATATTCTTTGATTGGTTGCCAGACTTTGTAAATTTTATCTTGTTGGGTGCTGGATATTTTTGTAATTCTATAAATATTCTGGAGCTTTGCTCTGGGACTCAGTTAAGTTACTTGGAAACAGTTTGATCCTTTGGGGTCTTGCTTTTAACATTTGTTAGACAGGACTGCAGCAGCATTTAATCGAAGGCTAATTGTTCCCTACCACTGAGGCAAGACCCTTTCACATGCCCTGCACAATGCCCCGTGAATTCATTTTGGCTGGCAGGATCCAGCACTGTTCCCAGCCCTGCTGATCGCCTGGTACTGTTTCATCCGATCGTGTCATACAGCTTTATTCTCCATCCTTGAGTAATTTCCTCACTTATGGGTGAATACTGGTAGGGAGCTTTCGCGGATCTCTGGCGTTCTTTGTGGCTTTCTCCTTTCTGATCCTCAGTTCTGTGAACTTGAGTGGCCTTGGTCTCCCTTCACTTTTGGCTCAACTCAGGGAGTCAACTAAGCACGACCTGGTTTTTACCTTCCAGTACCTCAGCTTGGAAACTCTCTCCAAGAGCTAAGCTGGGGCAATGGTAGGGCTCAGTCTCTCAGGGATCATTGTCTTTTGTCCCCTGAAATTTAATGTCTGGAGAACTATCGTGTCATATATTTGATGTTTTTTGCCATTGTTGCTGTTGTTTGTTTCAGGAAGGAGGGTAAATTTAATCCCTGTTACTCCGTTTTGACCCTAATCCAATAGGCATCTAATGTCGACATGTGCAAGATGGATCTCATGTTTTTCATCAGACCTGCTCTTGTCATCTTCTGTATCTATTTGACTTCTTTCTTTTCCTCATCCAGCTTTCTCCAGTATTTATTCCATCAGGAAATCTTCTGGCTCCTCCCGCAAATTTTATCCGTAATGTGATGACTTTATTTATTTTTTATTTTTTTAATGTTTATTTATTTTTGAGAGAGAGACAGAGAGAGATGGAGAGAGGGACAGAGCATGAGCGGGGGAGGGGCAGAGAGAGAGGGAAACAGAATGTGAAGTGGGCTCCAGGCTCTGACCTGTCAGCGCAGAGCCCAACGCCAGGCTCAAACTCAGGAACCGTGAGATCCTGACCTGAGCCAAAGTCAGACACTCAACTGACTGAGCCACCCAGGTTCCCCAATAATATGATGACTTTAAATCACCTCCGCTGCTAGCACTTGGTCTGAGCGACCTTCACTTCTTGCCTGGATTATCATAATCGCTTCCTAACCGGTTCCCTTTTATGCTCTTTCCCACCTGGAATCTGATCTCAATTCAGCGGTCAGAGCAAGCTTTTGAAAATATGAATTCGTATTACTCTGCATTGACTGCCTTGGCAATTCTCTAATGGTTCAAGCATGTTCTTGTCTCAGGACCTTTGCACTGGCTCTTTCCTCTTCCTGGAATACTTTTTCCCTAGATCTCTGAATATCTAACTTCCTTCATTCTTTGCCAAATGTCCACCTTCCCAATGAGGTTACCCCCGCCGTTTTTTTAAAATTTTTTTTTTAACGTTTATTTATTTTTGAGACAGAGAGAGACAGAGCATGAACGGGGGAGGGTCAGAGAGAGGGAGACACAGAATCTGAAACAGGCTCCAGGCTCTGAGCTGTCAGCACAGAGCCCGACGCGGGGCTTGAACTCACGGACCGCGAGATCATGACCTGAGCCGAAGTCGGCGGCTTAACCAACTGAGCCACCCAGGCGCCCCACCCGCCGTTTTTTTTAAAAGAGGCTCCACGCTCAGCCATGGTGCCCCGAGTGAGGCTTGAACTCACAACCCTGAGATCAAGACCTGAGATGAGATCGAAAGTTGGATGCTTAAGTGACTGAGCCACCCAGGCACCCTGAAGGTTACCCCTTTAAAAGTTTTTTTTTTTTTAATTAAAAAATATTTTAATAGAGCATCATCTCTTTACTTTTTGACTAAAGCATCTACATGGCTTAAAATTGGAAAGATCAGAGTACACAGTGAAAACTTTTCTTTTTACTCCTGTCCTCTCCGAGAGATCACCATTGTTTCTTGCATATCTTTCCGGCAATATTTTATAGGTATAAAAGTGATATATACCCTCTCCTCTTTTTGTACAAATAGTATTTTATACACCCTGTCCTGCTTTTTACTTTTTTCATTTATCTTGGAGATCGAATGGCTACATTGTATTTCATTATTTGGATATTCCATGATATGCTTGGAACTTTGCTGCTAGACCTTTCAGAATCCAGGATTCTAATACTTTGCTGTCATAAACAGCACTGCAATGACTAACCTTGTCCATATGTCATGTATTTCACATGTGAGAATATCTGTGGGAAAAATTCCTAGAAGTAGAATCGCTGGGTCAAAGGCATGTGCACTTGTGGTTTTGATAACATGTTGCCAAGTTGTTCTTTACAGGGTGTGGACCACATTCCAATAAGCAATGCATGAGTGACTGTTATCTCCACATCTTCACCAACATAGTATATTATCTCTAAAAAGCTTAAAGCTAAAAATATGGTGGGTTGGGGCACCTGGGTGGCTCAGTCAGTTACGTGTTCAGCTCTTGGTTTACGCTCAGTTGATGATCTCACGGTTTGGGGGCTGGAGCCCCGAGTTGGGCTCTGTGTTGACAGTGAGGAGCCTGCTTGGAATTCTCTCTCCCTCCCTCTCGGCCCCTCCCCTGCTTGGTCTTGCTCTCTGTCCCTCTGTCCCTCTCTCAAAATAAACAAATAAATAAGTAAACATTTAAAAAATGGTGTCTTAACGCTTTTCCTTTTTATGAGTTAGCTTAAGCCCCACAGCTTAATCTTAATTTGTATTTCCTTTTCTGACGTCTGTTCATAGAACAGACTTTTTGCTTTTATCCTTATTTATGCATTTATTTTTTTAACTCTGCACACCTGAAGGACAAGCCGCACCTGACTTTGGGTGAGGGGAGTGGGAACCAGGAAGGTCAGAGCAGTCCCTGGACTCTGCTGGGACAACCTTTGATGATTACAGTAAAGACAAAGGACTCAGAATCTTACATTTGCCAGGAACCTTAGAAATGATACACTTCAATGTTTTCATTTTTGTTTCAGGTTTTGTTCTCACTACCTCCGCCTCTTCCACCCCACCCACTCCACTGCCATCTCCATTGGGATCCTGCAGGCACTTGGCTTCTGAAAAATACTCGGTGACTGCAATTAACGTGTGCTCCTCAAACACTGCATACCCCCCATGTATGCTTTTGTGTAGACCGTGTGAAAACATGTTTTCCTGTCATATCTGCCTCTACAAGTCTGCAATCCTGCCATCTAAAGTGCTCTTTTTAAAAAATATTTTTTAAATGTTTATTTATTTTTGAGAGAGAGAGAGAGAGAGAGGGAGTGAGGGAGTGCAGGGGAGGGGCAGACGGAATCTGAGGCAGGTGCCAGGCTCTGAGCTGTCAGCATAGAGCTCAACATGGGGCTCGAACTCATGAACTGTGAGATCAGGACCTGAGCTGAAGTCAGATGCTTAACCCACCGAGGCACCCACGCACTCCTCTAAAGGGCTCTTAAAACCTGAAAGTGTTTAAATAATTTGGCACCAAAAGTTATTTAGTGGCAAAACCTGACCTGATGGGTAGCTATTTAGAGTCTTTGCCTATCTCATACGCTGACAATATTCAAATATTTTTCAGAAGAATGATTCCCTTTTCTTGTTGCAGATTGTTGCCCTAGACCCTGCTGGGGGCATGACGTAACAGTCTGCTACATTTCTGAAATCTGTAAAATCTGGAATATTGAAAGGCAGTTGGCCCTGAGGGTGTCAGATAAGGGATTGTGGACCTTCATTTGGTCTTAAAAATTCTCACTACTCGGGAAAGTTTTAACTCTGCACTGCTTTTTAAAATTCAGGCCTGTGTGTGTCAGTTCATGTAAAGCTGTTCAAACAAGTCCAGAAGAGTCAGTTGTGCAATAACATCTTGATAACATTCTATTATGAATACTTACAATGCTTCTTCTCAGTTTCAGGTTCTTCCCTGACCTTTAAGTGTGTCTTGGGATGCCTGGGTGTCTCAGTCAGTTGAGCGTCTGACTTTGGCTCAGGTCATGATCTCACCGTTTGTGAGTTCGAGTCCCACAATGGGATCTGTGCTGACAGCTCAGATCCTGGAGCCTGCTTCCGATTCTGTGTCTCCCTTTCTCTCTGTCCCTCTACCGCCTGTGCTGTCTCTCTCTCTCAAAAATAAATAAACATTTAAAAAATGTGTCTTAAGTAATACAAGTTATCTAAAAATATTGTTTTTTAAAAAAATTTCTTTTTTATGTTTTTATTTTATTTTTGAGAGAGAGAGTGGGAGGGGGGAGGGGCAGAGGGAGAGGGTGACACAATCAGAAGCAACCTCCAGCCTCTGAGCTGTTGACACAGAGCCTGACGTGGGGCTCGAACTCATGGACTGTGAGATCATGACCTGAGCTGAAGTCGGGTGCTTAACTGAGCCATCCAGGCACCACTAAAAATATTGTTAATCTTTCAACTTGGAAACAAAAATGTCGTATCACTTCTTTAAAAAAAATTTTTTTAATGTTTATTTATTAAAAAAATTTTTTAAATGTTTACTTATTTTAGAGAGAGAGAGAGAGACTGACAGACAGGATGTGAGGGGAGGGGCAGAGAGAGTTGGAGACACAGAATCTGAAGCAGGCTCAAGGTTCTGAACTGTGAGCAGAGCCCAAGGTGGGGCTTGAACTCACGAACTGTGGGGTCATGACCTGAGCTAAAGTGGGACTGACACTTAACTGAGCCACCCAGGTGGCCCTCATTACCACTCCTCCCTTAAGAGATACTTAGAGGGGCGTCTGACGGGCTTGGTCAGTAGAGCATGTGATTCTTGATCTCAGAGTTGTGAGTTCGAGCCCTACATTGTGTGCAGAGATTATGTAAAAATAAAATCTTTAAAAAAACCAACGGGCACCTGGGTAGCTCACTTGGTTAAACATCTGACTTTAGCTCAGGTCATGATCTCATGGTTTGTGGGTTCAAACCCCTGTCGGGCTCTGTGCTGACAGCTTGGAGCTTGGAATCTTCTTCAGATTCTGCCTCCCTTTCTCTCTGCTCCTCCCCCGCTCATGCTCTCTCTCTCTCTCTCTCTCTCAAAATAAATAAACATTAAAAATAAATAAATAAAAAAACAAAAAAAGAAACACGTAGAAATCGTAAAGGGAGCTTTTATTTGCTTATTTTTTTAATTTATTTTTTAAAGAATGTTTCTTATTTGTTAATTTTTATTTTTTTATTTGAGAGAGAGAGAGGAAAGAAACACGTGAGGGAGGGAGAGGGGCAGAAGGAGAGAGGGTGAGAATCCCAAGCAGGTTCCATGCTCCGCTTCCACCGGGAGCCCGACTCAATGTGGAGCTCGAAGGAGGACTCAATCCCACAGTCCTGGAATCGTGACCTGAGCTGTAATCAGGAATCTGACACTAACCGACGGAGCCACCCGGGCCTCCTGGAAAGGGAGCTTTAAAAAAAAACTGTTATATTTGCAACTACATGTGTGGGGAAATCAGGATTTTCTTCTTATATAATCAAAACAAAATTAGAAATAAATTGTTATCTAGAACCCTAGTTGTAAATGTGTGCATAAACATTTTTGATTCTGATTGTCTTCTTAAGTAAGTATTAAAAAATTTTTTTCTTACTGTTTATTTATTTTTGGGAGACAGAGAGACAGAGTGTGAGCAGGGGAGGGGCAGAGAGAGAGGGAGACACAGAATCCGAAGCAGGCTCCAGGCTCCGAGCTGTCAGCATAGAGCCTGACGCGGGGCTCGAACCCTGGAAGTGCAGGATCATGACCTGTGCTAAAGTCCGATGCTTAACCGACTGGGCCACCGAGGTGCCCCTTAAGTATTTTAAATATGATCTTATTAAATATTTTTATATTGGTTAAATACTACTTTTAACTCATTCTGCACACTGGCATTTTTCATAAAATTTTCTTTGGAAAGAGTTTCAATTGCCCAAGGGTATAATGACGGAAGAGGACAATGATAACTAGAGATTGTGGAATACATCTTCTGCAATCCTTGGAGGAAATAAAGGTGACTTTTGGGTTGTTTCAGGGATGGGATTATAGAAAAGAGCATTTATTTCACACAATGTCTTTCTGCATCAGTGATTTTAATATGGATTCTTAGTGGTTATCAATAACTGGTCAGATCATTTTTTTTTTAACGCACTGCTGTCTGGATTTTGACCTAGTGAATTGTGGGCTCAGCCCTCTCCCTCCCCCTCCCCCATCTCCTTCTTGATCCAGTCCACGTAGTTGAGTAATTTGGTGTAGAAGCCATAGCCCCTGCCACACCCGATGCCCCAGGATACGATGCCCGTGGCCACCCAGCGATCATTGTCCTCATCCTTCACTGCAAAGACCCCTCCGCTATCGCCCTGACAGGCATCCTGCTTTAGAGACGGGTCCCCGGCACAGAACATGTTTTGAGAAAACACATCGTTCCTATTTTTTTTCCGGAGCCAGCTCTCACACGCCTCTCGCCTACCTACGGGCAGACGGATAAACTTGAGGTCATAGGAAAGCCTCTCCTCCATTATCCCAAAGCCACTGACGTAGCCCATGAGGCCCCTGTCATAGAAGGTCTCGTTGTCAGGGAGGCAGATGGGGAGGAGGTTGGGCCCCAGGGTGACACTATTTTCCAGCTCCAAGAGGGCGATGTCCGCCTCAAAATTGTTAGACTCGTCCTGGCGGTAGTCTGGGTGAATGCTGACCCTGCGGACAGGGTGGTTTGCTAGTTTTGTGATCTCTTCCACGTTTACGTGGCCCAGGAACACATCCCTGGTGGCGTTATTTTCCCCGTTGTAGTCCTTGGGGTAGAGGGTGTGGGCAGCTGTGAGGATCCAGCGGTCGCCCAGCAGGGCCCCCCCTCCCGGCCCATAGATGTTGGTGTATGCCTGCCAGGGGAAGTTGCCCAGCTTGGCTCTTTGCCCTCCAATGATGCGCTGCTTCTGTTCCACGGGATTGACGGGTTTCCCACACACTGGAGAGGAGAGACAGAGAAGGCAAGTTCAAGTCAGTCTGGCCCATCCTCTTTCCTTCTGTGATCAGGCAGTTCCCCCCTGAGGCCTTTTTTTCTGGCTCCGGGGCGTTTCCTCTTTGTTCTCCCATTCCCACCCTCCCCCGGAGTCTTTGGCCTTTGCCTCTCCTCCTGGCTCTGGTTTATTTCTTCCTGGGGGTTTTCTTGCTCTTTTTAACTCCCCGATTCCCAATCTGCTCAGGGAAAAAGCGGGAATGTCAGGACCGAGTCCAGTTGCCTGGGTCCCTCTGTCCGTTTCTCCTGGGCCTTCTCCTTTCCTTTCCCCTTTACTGCTCCTGTCTGTTTTTGACCTCAAGCTGGAGTGTCTCTCCATTCACTTTGTCTCCGTGCTCTGTGCAGGCTCTTCCTGAGGCCCCGCAGGGTTGCCAAAGGCACTGGGGATGGCCCCAGAGGGCTTCCACTCACCTGGCAAACACCTAGGAATCTTTTGTCCTTCCTTTTCATTCTTCCAAATGCCCTCGGCGGTGCAGGTATAGGCCCCTGTGGAAAGAGGGGGCGATGAGCAGGCTGGGAGACGGTGGGCAGGAGAAGCGGCTCGCAGAGGCCAGTAAGCACAGAGCGCGCTAGATGGGGAGAGGGGAGATCCGGCACCAACACGGACAAAGGGAAGGTTGAAATACATAAGGATGGAATATCACAAGTGTTGGGAGGCTCCCTACGTATATTTTTTTGGTGTTGACATTCGGTGAAAAAAATCAGAACATTAACTCTACGTTTGATGTGCTCCCTGTTTGTGAAGGTAGACATAAAAACCGGAAGGAACATTTGAACATCTTGTCAGTGACTGCACCTTGGAAGTGGTGTAGATAATAATGGCGGCTACATTTTCTGATGGCTGACGGAGTACCGTACCTGTTGCTAAGCACTTTCTTGACATTATCTCCTTGAAGCACCACAGTGACACTTTCGGGGATGCATTATCCTCATTTTTTTGGAGGAGGAAAATGAGCTGAAATAGTTTGCACAAGGTCACATAATTTCTAGGTTACAGAACCAAGATGCAAACTAAGGATTGTCTGACTTCAAAGCCCAGCTCTTTAATAATACTATATAATTTCAATATAAGATTGTTTCTTTTTTTGGATGTTTCTAACCTACAAAGCATGTCATTTATTTTATTTTATTTTATTTTATTTTTAAAAAGTTTATTTATTTTGAGAGAGAGAGAGAGAGAGACAGAACGAGTGAGGGAGGAGCAGAGAGAGAGGAGGGGAGAGAGAATCCGTAGCAGGCTCCATGCTGATAGCGCGGAGCCCAATGCTGGACTGGAACTCACAAACTGTGGATCATGACCTGAGCCAAAATCAAGAGTTTGACGCTTAACTGACTGAGCCACCCAGGCGCTCCTAGGATGTGATTTATTTTATTTTATTTTATTTTATTTTATTTATTTTAATGGTTATTGAGAGAGAGAGAGTTTTGAGAGAGAGACAGAGACAGAGAAAGAGACAGAGTGTGAGCAGGGGAGGGGCAGGGAGAGAGGGAGACCCCGAACCCAAGCAGGCTCCAAGCTCTGAGCTGTCATCCCAGAGCCTGACATGGGGCTTGAACTCACAAACTGGAAGATCATGACCTGAGCAGAAGTCGGATGTTTAACTGACTGAGCCACCCAGGCACTCCTGATTTATTTTAAAGAAAAGTTTGGAAGATAAGTTTGAGAGTCATTTAGTAAATCTAAATGCAAAAAAGTTGCAACATAGTAGCCTGAGGGGGTGTTGGAGGTGGTGGGGTTGGTGGTGGTGGAAATGATGGTGACGGAGGTCGGGATGATGACGCTGCTTGTGCGGGTGGGAATGATGATGCTTGTGGTGAGAAGGAGCGGACCGTTTATGAGATTTGAGATTTTCTTTGTATCGGCTCAGGTGCCTCCTTATTCAACCCTACTAGATGCCTCTTGGCATCGTACTTTAGGCCCCTGAAGCCAGTGTCCTGGGAAGGTACCGTAATATGCATCCATTCTCGAGGGGTTATGTTGGAAGAAATCTCGGAAGATGTCCCGAGAAGATGGAA
The DNA here is from genome assembly GCF_046562875.1 of Panthera onca. Lineage (NCBI taxonomy): Eukaryota > Metazoa > Chordata > Mammalia > Carnivora > Felidae > Panthera > Panthera onca. Next base: position 41,622,514 of record NC_138345.1, read on the forward strand.
GGGAGGAGGCTGCCATTTGCATGGGTCCCTACCTCGCTCGGTTTCACTGATGCCTCCTCTGGTCTGCATCTTGTAATATGGCTCCCGGCAGTAGTACTGGATACGGGCCTGGTAGGTGTTCACCCCCTTTGCGGTGGTATAATTGAAGTCCCCGTTAGTCAGGCTTTGGGGCTTCCCACAGTCCTTGACTTGGAGAGAACACAGGGCCATATGAGAGCTGAGAACGTACTGGAACTTCAGCGGAGGGACCACGAGTTGTCTGCCCACAGAACAAGCTGAGAACCTCAGGGCAATACGGTCAGTGGGGGGAACTTATGACGGATGGGAACTGGTTGGAGTGAAATTCAGTTCTGGGTACAGCCCCCCATACAGCTGAGTGGAGGGCCGACTGGTTCCTGCTGTGGGCCATAGGCTTCAGAGGACAAGTGGGGGGGAAAGTCCTTTGGGGAGAGGCTTAGCCCAGGTCCCCTCTTCCTTTCACATCCCAGGTCCCCATGGCCAGGGGGTGGGAGTAGGGGCAGATACTCCTGAGTTGTGACTTACTCTTGCATCTGGGCATGGCACGGTGCCATGTGCCGTCATCCTGACAGACAGCCGTGAAGGAGAGCAGCACCTGGTTTCCCTGTGTGAGAAGAGGGACAGAGGTAGCTGTGTCATTAGTACAAGAAGGCACTGCGGTTCCCTTCCCGCCTTTCCCACCCCAGAGCAGCAGCCAGTGCAAGAACATCTCAAACTCGCAGACCTCAGAACCTCTGTGGGTGCGGCTCCTTTGTCCTTCTCAGGCCAGGGCTACAGAGGGGAGCCCCGAGTCACACAGCAGCAAGTCAGAGCAAGGACTCATTGTCAGGCCCAATAATCCTCTCTCTAGACTCTTGCTTTTTTCCACGGAGGCCCATTTGGACTCCACAGGTTTAGATTAAAAAAACAGCAAGACTGGTTGGGTGTTTTCTGCATTGGAACAAAACACCGTGCCCTGAAGTAGAACCATGTTTCTCCTCCTTTGGAGTACCCACCGGTCTCGGCCTGCATCACTTCCTTTCTCCTAGACCGCAGTTTTCTGAAGGGCAAGGGCCCAGCCACTTTCCAGGGTGCTTGAGATACTGATGAGTGCCAGGTGCTATAGTAGTTGAGTAGATAGCAGGCACAAAGCAAGAAAATGGCACCCTCTGAGATGAAAATTAACCAGACCCTATGAATGAGTTTTATTAAGGCCAACAACCATCCCAGAGAGTTAGCCCTGGAAAAGATTGCAAGAGAGTGCGTATGAGAACAAGGATGTTTGAGTGAAATGCAAATAACGGGAGACAAGCTGTGTGGCTTGCTTTAAATTCTATGATGTGAGTCACACATGCCAAGGTAAGGGTGGTGGCAGCAGAAGACAGGGAGGGTTGTAACGTGAGCAAAGAGTACGGGAGTCTCCAGTCTTCTGGGCCTGGGACAGCCAGTCCTCATGATGTAGCTGGAGACATCCAGGGGTAAAGAGCAACTCGTCTGGCTAGCTCAGCTTGATGCAACATTCATAGCTAGGCTGCATGAAGGCTCTCGTGAATATGCGCGTTTCTTTTTACTGACCTCCTGCATCTAGAACACTGCCTGACCCTCGGTAAACACATAAAATGTTTGCTGAATGAATTAACTACTATTTGAGGGCATACCAAAGATCTTCTCTCTGATTCTGATGAGGTCTTCCAAGTGGATCTATTGAACAAAGACGGGATGTCCAGTCCCGTGCCCCTGCCCAGGGGTCACTCTAACTTTCATGTCTTTCAAAACCGCATTTTACTTTACCGGATTTTGTGAGATTAACCAATAAAACCACGTTCTTTACTGCACCCGCAAAGCTGAGAACAGGGTGGTGGGCCCAGGCTGAGAACCTCATCGTACATAAAAAAGCCCTGGGGCAAGAGGCGGGAGATTTGGTTCCAGTCCCTCCTGTACAAAATCTGTGATGCTGAGCGAGTCACTCCTTGTACTCCACCTTGCCTTTTCAGGTCCTAATTCTACCGTTACTGCGCAAGGTTAGTAGTTCATAAACTTGGCTGCACATTAGCTTCGAGTGATCCTGGTGCCCTAGGTGCCAGGCTGAAGAATCAATCTCCAGGTCAATGGAATCAGTCTCTTACAGGGGACCCAGACATCAGTATTCATAAAATTCCAAGTGTTCCCAGCGTATAGTCAGGTTTGAGAACTGGTAGACCAGGTGACCCTTCCAGCTCAAGCATCTGTGAGTCCAATCGGGACTGAGCCTAAATCTGATGGGGGCGGGGGGCGCTGAGCTACCCGTGTGAATTGCCCCTGGAAGGCTGGGCCAGCTGTTTTCCCTCAGCCTCGGGCTCTTACCTCCACAAGCTGGTAGCCCTGTTTGCAGGTGACAATGAAATAGTCACGGAACTGGTATTGAGGCTGCAGGTCCTGGATGATGGTGAACTTGTCTAGGGTCTTGGGCTGGGGGCACTTGATGACTGTTGGGGAGACCAGAGGACATATTCATGTCAGAGCCACTGTCTCTTCTACCCATCTGATTCTGCCCCAGTGCTGCCTAATGGGAGAGGCCCCTGGGAAATCTTACTTTCAGTCGTATAATGCAGCTTCCAGCCTCGGCTGTCCCCCGAGTCATCCGTGAAGAACAGCAGATCCACGGCATTGCTGCTGCTGTCAAAGTCAGCGGGTCTTTGCTTCCCACAGAACTCGCCGATATTCCTCCCACTGGCGTAGATCTGTTGGGGAAGAGGTGAGGGTCATCTCTCTAATTCAGACATTTCCCCACTGAGCCAGGAGGGCAGCGGTGGTGGGAAGTCTGCTTTTTGGGTATGCTTTCAGCTGGAGGGATCCCTAGGATCCACACCCAGTTGTGTGGGAACTTGCCTAGCCCATGTGTGACTTTGGTCATTCCTGTCCCGATTGGCCAGAGGATCTAGCGGGAAGCAGGGGTGAGGGGTGCCAGGTGAAGAGGGGAAGGAGAGGAAGGGGGTCTCTCAGGGAGTAGGACAGCTATACCTGTAGCTGGTCATAGGGGCAGTGCACTTGCTGGTGGTCATCGATCTCGAAAGGTTCCAGGAACTTGAGGTGGAGGGTGAGGCCGCGCTCTACCCGGATGCTATAGTTGCAGCGCAGGTCAGGGGGGTAGGGCTTGGGGTACTCCAGGCTGGAGACGTAGCCCGATGGCTCCGTGTACAGCTCACTGCTGCACTCGGCTGTGGGAGCAGAGCCGGGCGGGGGTCACCAGAGACTCTGGCTGGCCAGCAAGCCCTTGCTCCTTCCCTGCCTCCCTCCCACAGCGCCCCAACCTCACCCTGGCAGGAATGCCCATCCTTCTGAAGCTCATAGCCTGGACGGCAGGAACAGAAGTAGCCACCAGGATAGTTATGACACAGGTGCTGGCACTGGGGCTGGAGATTCTTCTCAACCGAGTTGTGCTGGGCGGCACATTCATCGAGGTCTGGAAGAGATTCCAGAAGGAGAGGTTAAATTCCTGCCGGGGATTTCTGTAATGGCTTTGCTCTCAGAGAGATCACTCACCAGAGGCCGAAAGACAAAGTCATCTCTTGGCCACCTGGACTTCCAGGCCTGTCTAATAATGTCTTCTGGAAATCCCCCAATGGTGACAGAACCCAGGTTGGCAGGCCCCTTTTGGACAAAGCTCTCTTGAGGGGAAAAGGAAGGAAAGACAGGCTTCCTACTCCTTTGGATTCAAGATTCCCCTTTTCTGGTCCCTAGTCCATATGACTAAGGCCAGGAAAAAAGGCACCCAGGGACCACTCACCCACAGCTTGGTAGTAGGCCAGGAAGCCCTTGTAGAACATAATGGTGCCATTCTCCTCATTGGAGAAGTCCGTGTGGAAGGTCAGCAGCATCTTGTTCCCTTCAGACATAAATTCCTTTGCTTCTGGGGGGTTGCCCAGTGGAGAACCCAGTTGCCCACAGAACCTCCCCAGAGTTTTCTTGTCAGCAGAGATCTGGTGGAGGAAGGAGAAGGGGCGGGAAGAGGAGCTGTTGAGGAGACACGTCCCATGAGGAAGGTCAGTGAAGGTCCTCCTCTTGTCCCAAAGAGCGAGTGTCCCAACGAGTTCCACTCTACTGGTGGAACAGCCTCTGCCTGGTTTCTGCCTGCCGGGCTCTGGCTGTTGTGAACTTCTCCCCACTCTGGCAGGACTTCCATGGTGCATCTGAGTCTCCCAGTGGGTAACTCCTTGCATGTCACCCTGTGCCTGGTACATCATCTCTTCCTTGTTCTACGTCCCCCAGCACGTTTCAGGCCTTTCTTCATTTCCACCACCTCCCGTGCTCGTCTTCCACTGGAATCCTGGTTGTCTCTACCCAAGTCTTCAGCATTCTTTCATTCCGAAAGCCCGACAGGTCTGCTTTATTTTCTGTCTAGTTATTCCACCTCACCTTATGCAAACCATTCATATCCCTCATGCTTCCTGATAGACTCAGCTGAGAGTGAGCCTCTCCAGCCTTCATATTGGCAAGCATCGCCTAGATTCCCTTATCTTTCCTTTCGTAAAAAAATTTTTTTTGGGGCGCCTGGGTGGCGCAGTCGGTTAAGCCTCCGACTTCAGCCAGGTCACGATCTCGCGGTCCGTGAGTTCGAGCCCCGCGTCGGGCTCTGGGCTGATGGCTCAGAGCCTGGAGCCTGTTTCCGATTCTGTGTCTCCCTCTTTCTCTGCCCCTCCCCCTTTCATGCTCTGTCTCTCTCTGTCCCAAAAATTAAAAAAAAAAAAAAATTTTTTTTAAGTTTATTTATTTATTTTGAGAGAGAGAGAGAGTGTACACAAGTGGGGGAGAGGCAGAGAGTGGGAGAGAGAATTCCAAGTAGGCTCCATGCTGTCAATGCAGAGCCCGACTCGGGGCTTGACCTCACGAACCCATGAGATCATGACCTGAGCTGAAACTGAGTCAGATGCTTAACCGACTGAGCCACCCAGGCGCCCCCCCACCCCCGACCTTATCTCTTTCTTCACAGGTTCCTTAACCCCTCAAAAGTGGAAGACATCCTGCCCCCACCCCATCCCTCTCTATCCCTACCCTGGAGACCCTTCCCCCCAACCCTGCAAACTCTCAAGTCCTCTGGGTTAGGAAGATGTATCATTTTCCGATCATTCTCTCATAGCCTCCAGATGGTACACCCTCCTGGGAATGGTATTTATCAGATGTGTGTAGGCTCTACTTGGATCCTGAACCTTGAATCTCATTTTTATTGGATATAGAAAGTTGAGACTTGGAAGGCCTTCTTGGTTGTTTCAAAGGTGAGGAGACTGAGCCCATTGACTTTGCTGAGGGCTATGTTTCAGCTACTACTGCATACTTTTCTCTTCCCCATGTTCCTGTTTAGGCAGGCAGCCATGGTGATATTCTACATGGAAACAGGGAAACTGAGGCACAGCTGTTTTCCAAAGACTCCCAGAAAGTCAGCAGATGTGGAAGGTTTTTCTGACTCTTATGGACAGTACATTTCCTGGAAGTGGGACCTGTACATTCCTTCCTCCATGTTTCTCCCTTCAGTGCTCACTGAGGGCCTCTAAATCCAGTGGACGCCCCCCCCCCCCCCCCCGCAACATCCAGGGTGTCACCTGACTCTCAGAGCTCCACTTGGCCATCAGCTCTTGAAGGGCTAGGGCTCTGTCCATGTGTGAGGAATACTATCCAGGGTGGTTAGAACACAAGTCCTCAGTTTCCAGAGACACCCAGCTCTCCCTCTGCCCTCCCAACCCGATCCCATACCTTGACATAGTCATAGAAACAGCCTTCAGAAGGCTCCAGGTCAAACTGCCAGAAGACGAGCTTCACCCTGAATCCGGTGGGCACCGTGATCACAGTGGTTTTCTCAAAGTTGTTGGGGTAAGGCTTGGGGTACAGAGGAGAAGTCACCTCCCCAAAGAGCTTCTGAGAAATGGGGATGGAGCCTTCCACCCTACAGAACAGGATCATCACCAGGAGGTATAAGAGCCACCTGCCGAAAAGAAAGTAGGTGTCTGTAGGGCTGGAGGGGTGCAGCACCCTTGCCATTTTGGCAGTGACTGGGGTGGGGGCTGGGATGGTCATACCGCTCGGCATTTTCCACTCTGGCCATTCTAGACCTCATAGAGATGTTCTCGGTGGGGGTGGGTGAAGAGGGGAGGCTGGTCTCTGCAGCCGCTGCATTGGGTATTCCTCCCCCAGGGCAATGTGCAGTCCAAAGGTTCATCATACTCCCTGTCCTCTCTCCCCATCCTCCTCCCCTGCCCTCTCGCAACACTCCCCTCCCCTTCCCGGAATAGGGCTGGCTTGGGACCAGTTAACTGAGGGTGAGGGTTTCCAGTCATGGCTCTCTGATATGGCTCCCAAGGGCCAGCAAAGGCCTCTGGGAGAAACGGCCTATAGAATATGGAGTCACACACAGAGCGCACCCCTCCTGGGCAGAGTGGGTCTCCCCATCTTGCTGCTCCCGGGCTATGAGCTGGGAGGAAGAAGAGAGCGTGGCCATCACCTCACGTGTGTAAGGTCTCCTTTTGTCCTCATGAGGAGGGATGGAAGGTATGTGTTTGCGTGTGCCCGCGTGTGCATACTGGCATAAGGTAAGATATACGGGGAGGGGAAGGGTGTTCCTGTCTCCCTGAATAAATTTGGGAGCAGAGTTGCCCAGGATTCTCCCTTCTGGCTTCTCCCTCCCTCCCTCCCTGGGTCCCCATCAGCCTTACTCACATTTCTCCAGGCCTGTTTTTGGATCCTAGACTCTCCTGACAGCGTCTTCATCCACTCTGCGTTGAGGGAGACAGCGGTCATGCAGAGGAGGGAAGGGGGAGGGAATGAGCGTGGAGGGGAAGGGGGGTGGGAACCATTCCCGGAGGAATGTTGTAGGGAATGAACTATTTGCATAAACAAAATGAAAAAAAAGTCTGTTTCCAGTTAAGTAGAGTTTTGGTTTTGAAATCCCTGATGGTGGCGCCACCTGCTGGCCGATCTGGGGAAGGGCTAGGGAGACGGGCCTGGGTTTCTCCAGTGGAGACAGCCTTTGGTTTGGAAAACCCAGACCTCTTGGTTTCTAAATCTGATCTGAATTTTCATTTTCTTCAGGGACCGCCATTGTCTTTACAAGGTTCCTACACCAAAGGCAGTGGAAATCGCTGTTGAGGGAGACTCTCTTTTCTGCATCGCCTGTTCCATCAATCTGGTTCGTCCTGCCCTTAGTCACCCAAAGGCCCTGGTCCAGGAATGGCTAGGATTTTCATGTCCAAGAACAACGAGGTAGAAGAGGGCATTGCAGGAGTGGACAGAAGAGAATGGAGTTTGTTTGCATTGGGGCCCCGGCCTACTCACCCTTGAATGACAAACACTGAACAGGGCTTGTTGTGTCAGGGTGACCCTAAAGCAACACTAGGGACTCTTTTAAGATGCGTCCTCCCCACTTCAATGAGCTCAGGCCTGCCAGTGAAGTTGGCTTTTAGAGAGGCAAGGGAAGCTGAGTGGGGGGTAGTGACATCTCTTCTCCTGGGCATCTGGTCAAGTGTTGGAGCCCCTGAGAGTCATGGCTGCCTAGGGCTAGCCAAACAACAGAGTGGCTGTGGACCAACAGTGACTTGGCCTTTTCTGAGAGAAAGCCAGGCCCTGGGGCGGGGGGTGGGGGTGGGGGGGTGGGGGGCTCTTATCTTTCCTGTGCTCCAGGGCATAGTCTCCTAATTTAAAAGTATGCTCTCTGTGGAAGCCTTTCTTTCTCAACTCGCCATGGCTCAAATACCGTATGTGGCAAAACCAAAATACCAATATGGCACCATATTTTATAAGGCAGCTCAGGCAGAGCAGTTGTCTGAGTTTTTAGACCTTCGGAGTGTATCCTGCTTGTTTCTCCAATGAGATTAATCCCTCCATTCCTGCACCTACCTGCTCCACCTACCCACTCATTCCTCCATGTATGGACTTACCTATTTTAATGTGCCAGGCACTTTCCCAGGGAACGGATAGCAAGGACTCACACAGATGGGGCAGTTTCCCATTAGGCAGTGGCCAAGTCATCATTGAATGTACTTAGAGAGCCGGCACAGGGAAGATGCAAGGTCAACCAAGGTGTGGAGGGTTCCTCCAGCAGGCCTGTACGTCAGAGCTGAGGAATGGATCTGATGACGGGGCTGATCCATGACTTAATCCCTGACATGACCCATGACCTTGTCAGGTTAGGAAAGGCAAAAAAATAGAGGAGAGGGATAAGGACCAGACCAGGAGACAAGAAAGACAGGGAACCTTGCTTAGCGAATTGCGCGTCAGCAGGCTGACAGCGCTGTGCGTATGTCTCGTGTGGTGTTCACAGTGGAGGCAGAATAGCAGAGGTTACGGGTTAAGGAGCGGTGGTCCAAGAAGGTAAGTCCTAACTGAAGCTCTTCCATCCGTCCCAGGGATCCTGAGTTCTGTCCTGATGTAGACGACATGACTGGAAAGTGACAAACCTGGGGCGCATCAGCTCAGTCCCAGCCCTGCCTCCCCACTGCCCGACCATTGAAAGGAACCCTTGACTAACTTACACCAAGGATAGAAAGAAACAGCCAAATGAAGATTGCTTCTGCCCTGGCCTAAAAACCGGTATCGAAGATGGTCTATTTTATTGTTCATTCCTCTCAGGATTTGATTCTGGGAGGAAAAAGTTTCTTTCCTAAAGTTATGGTAAGTTTCCTTCTGTGGATATATCTAGATCTAGACAGATGGCTCTATATAGATATAGGTATATAATTTTTGGCTTGGCTGGGAGAAACATCATTTTTTACAAAAATCTTTTAAAAATTATTTTAATTTTTGAGAGAGAGAGAGCATGAGCAGGGGAGGGACAGAGGATCTGAAGCGGGCTCCTCACTGACGGTTGGCAAGCCCAACACGGGGCTCGAACCCACGAACCGTGAGATCATGACCTGAGCCGAAGTCAGACGCTTCACTGACTGAGCCCCCCAGGGGCCCCAATTTTTTTTATCTTTTCAAAAAACCAGCTGTTAGTTTCACTGATCTTTTTTTTTGTTGTTGTTGTTGTTTTGGTCTGTATTTCATTTATTTCTGCTTTAATCTTTGTTGTTTTCTTCCTTCTGCTACCTCTCTATTCTTCTTTTTCTAGTTCCTGAAAAAGAAATGTATTCCCATTTATAATAGCCTTAGTGTTTATTTATTTTTGAGAGGGAGACAGAGTGCAAGCAGGGAAGGGGCAGAGAGAGAGGGAGACACAGAACCTGAAGCAGGTTCCAGGCTCTGAGCTGTCAGCACAGAGCCTGACGCGGGGCTTGACCTCATGAACTGTGAGATCATGACCTGAGCCAAAGTTGGATGCTCAACCGACTGAGCCACCCAGGTACCCCTCATTTTTTCAATAATAAGAATAAATAAAATAAAACTAATATATGCTCATTAAATACAGTTTAGCAAAGTTTAGCAAACACAAAAGACTAGGGGAAAACAAAACAGCCAAAATTAACTTCTGATTAATATTTTTGGGTATTTTTTTTAACTTTTAGGCTATTTTTAATCGTCTTTTATACTATAGGTTTGAAAATGGTTTAAAAAAATCGACGTAACCACCTGTATGTACAACTTTGCATCCTGCTGTTTTTCAAGATCAATTCAACCTTTAACCACATAGCTAACTTGACCTCAATGTTAGCACATTGGCTCTCTTCTGTGTTCTGGCATTAATTTCCTATTTCCATGTGAACAACTGTACTTTACTTGGGTCTTGCGCTGTAAATCACCTCGAGTCCTTACTACAAGTTAAAGAGTTGGTCTTCTCAGGTGGAGCCTGGACCGGGGTGTCCCGTGGTGCTGGAGGCTGTCTGTAGAAACATCCAGCCCCGGGCTGGGCTCAGCTTGGTGTCCGCAGGAGGTGCGGCCGGCAGGAAAGTGTGAGCAGGTGCATCACGATGCATTTGTTCTCTCCTGTCTCCAGAGACATTAAAAAAAAAAAATCACTCTTGGGGTGCCTGGGTGGCTCAGTTGGCTGAGCATCCCACCGAAGCAGGAACTCCCAGGGGGCGTCCGTAAGGATGTGGGGACTGGGTAGGGGAGATACAGGAGGTCTGGAGGACAATCAGGAGGTATCATGGTGTACCAGAAAGCAGACGGCCTTCGCTGTCCGGTATCTGCTGGGGGTTTGGGGCAAGCCACTTTCTCTCTCTGGGGTTCAGTTTCCTTATCTGTGAAATGTGGCCCGTAACACATCCATGGCAAACCTGGTGTGAGGAGTCGATGAAATAACACGGGAAGCACCTGGTGTGCGGCAGATGTCAAACAGAACCAACTATTCACTTCGGTAACTGCAACTAGGAGATAGGGTGAGGGGTGAAGCCGAAACTTTGAACGCGGGAAGGTCCACGAAAGGGGCTTTGGAATGTTTCAGAAATGAAAGCATTTAGGACCACATCCCTCATACTCAACGTGAACAGGGGGATGAGAAGGTGACAGACTCCCAGGAGAGTACAGAAGAAGCCATGTCAGCAGGAGATGAAGTTTATTATTACTATTTACTTTATTGAAAAAATTTTTGAATGTTTTTATATATTTTTGAGAGAGAGAGAGAGAGAGAGAGCGAGAGAGCAGGGGAGGGGCAGAGAGAGAGGGAGACACAGAATCTGAAGCAGGCTCCAGGCTCCGAGCTGTCAGCACAGAGCCCGATGTGGGGCTCGAACTCCTGGACTGTGAGATCATGACCTGAGCGGAAGTCAGACGCTTAACCGACTGAGTCCCCCCAGGCTTTATTTTATTTTTTGAGAGGGAGAGAGAGGGCGCAAGTGAGCGAGGGGCAGACAGAGAGAAAGAGAGAGAATCCCAGGAGGGAGAGAGAGAGAGAGAGAGAGAGAGAGAGATGGGGCTGGAGCTCACCCCATATGGGACTGGAGCTCATGAAGTCCCGTGAGATAATGACCTGAGCTGAAATCCAATACTTAATGACTGAGCCACCCAGGCACCCAGAAGATGAAGTTTAAAGACTGAGCCACCCAAGTGCCCAAAAGATGAAGTTTAGAGACTGAGCCACCCAAGCGCCCAGAAGATGAAGTTTAGAGACTGAGCCACCCAAGCGCCCCGAAGATGAAGTTTAGAGACTGAGCCACCCAAGCGCCCAGAAGATGAAGTTTAGAGACTGAGCCACCCAAGCGCCCAGAAGATGAAGTTTAGAGGCAACCGGCTGAGATGTACAGGGTTTCCTTGGGCGGAGCACAAACTCGCAAACTGGAAGGAAGGGAGAGGATGAGGAGGAGGGGGCCTCAGGAAGGAGGAGGAGTTCTATCGCATGAGGGATAGGGCAGCAGGAGCTCAAATAGAGGTTCTCTGCCCCCATCCCCATCCCCGAGCCCAGTCCGAGCTCCCAACCCTCTCCTTTTGGGGTGGGGGCCTCCAGAGTGGAGGGTCACTGCTCAAGCGCCTCCAGGGTCAGTCCTTCCCCCCCATCACTCCTTTGATCCAGTCTAGGTAGTTGAGCACTTTGGTGTAGAAGCCATAGCCCTTGCCGCACCCGACACCCCAGGATACGATGCCCGTGGCCACCCAGTGATGGGCGCGCTCATCCCATACCACATAGACGCCACCACTGTCCCCCTGGCAGACGCTCTGGTGCCTCATCTCATCCCCAGCGCAGAACATGTTGTCCGAAAACACCTCAGACCTCTGCTTCTCTTGGAGCCAGGCCTGGCAGGCCGCCCTTGGGGCGACGGGAAGCCTGGAGTACTTCAGCTCGGTGGTTAACCAGCCCCTCTCCACGCCGAACCCACTGACATAGCCCAACACGCCGCTGTGGTAGAGGGTCTCACTGTCGGGCAGACAGACCGGGAGGAGGCTGGGCCCGAGGGGGACGCTGTGTTGGAGCTCCAGGAGGGCAATGTCCCCGTTGAAGTTGTGGGACTCGTTCTGGCGGTAGTCGGGGTGCACGACCACACGGCGCACAGGGTGACTTCCCAGCCGCAGCATCTCGTCTAGGCTTGTGTGGCCCAGGAAGACATCCACCCTCCGGTTCTTCCAGGGAAAGACGCTGTCCTTGGGATAGATGGTGTGGGCGGCGGTGAGGATCCACCTGTCGCCCAGCAGGGCCCCCCCTCCACGGCCGTAGATACTGGTGAAAGCTTGCCAGGGGAAGTTGCCCAACTTGGCTTTGGAGGAATCGAGGGCCTCCTGGTTCTGGGCGATGGGGGTGAGTGGCCGGCCACAGACTGGAAAAGAAGAGGGGTACGGGTGACATCAGCAGCTGCATCAGGATACATTTGTTGAACGGGGCGCCTGGGTGGCTCAGTGGGTTAAGCCGTCAGACTTCAGCTCAGGTCAGGATCTCACTGCTCGTGAGTTCGAGCCCCACGTTGGGCTCTGTGCTGACAGCTCAGAGCTTGGAGCCTGCTTCAGATTCCATGACTCCCTCTCTCTGCCCCTCCCCTGCTCATGCTCTGTCTCTCTCTGTCTTTCAAAAAATAAATAAACGTTAAAAAAAAAAAAAGATACACTTGTGAAAGACCTGCTTCTGTGAAGTGCTCTCTCTCTTGTCTCCACAGATACTTAAAAAAAAAAATCACTCTTGGGGTGATGAGCATCCCAGTCTTGATTTTGGCTCAGGTTATGATCCCAGAGTCATGGGATTGAGCCCTGTGTCGGGCTCCACGCTCAGTGTGGAACCTGTGTAGGATTCTCTCTCTCCCTCTGCCCCTCTCCCCTGGTCTCTCTCTCTCAAAAAAATATCACTTATTTATTTTACCTTAATAATGGGATTAAAGGGGCGCCTGGGTGGCTCAGTCGGTTAAGCGTCTGACTTCGGCTCAGGTCATGATCTCGCGGTTCGTGAGTTCAAGCCCCGTGTCGGGCTCTGTGCTGACAGCTCAGAGCCTGGAGCCTGTTTCAGATTCTGTGTCTCCCTCTCTCTCTCTGACCCTCCCCCGTTCATGCTCTGTCTCTCTCTGTCTCAAAAATAAATAAACGCTAAAAAAAAAAAATAATAAAAAAATAATGGGATTAAAAATTTTAATTCCAGTGTAATTAATTTCACGTGTACAATATAGTGATCCAACAACTCTACACATTACTCAGTGCTCATCAGGGTGAACTGTACTCTTGATCCCCTTCACTGCTTTCACCCATTCCTCAGCTATTTTTTAAAAAAATTTTAAAAATATAATTTATTGTCAAATTGGTTTCCATACAACACCCAGTGCTTTTCCCAACAAGTCCCTCAGCTATTTTAAAGCCACTTCTCTAGACTCTTGGTGGGGCCAGCCTGAGCACAATCATGCAGCAAGCCGAGGTTGTCCTCAGCGTCTGTTGTCTTTGTTTTCTGTGCCCTTCCTTCATTTTTTTATTTTATTTTTTTCAGTTTTTTTTTGTAATTTTTATTTATTTATTTTCAACATAATACTTAATTATATATATTTTTAATTTACATCCAAATTAGTTAGCATATTCTTCTTTCATTTTTAAAAAAATTTTTATGTTTATTTAGTTTTTGAGAGAGTGCAAGCAGGGGAAGGGGAAAGAGAGAGGGACGCACGGAGTCCGATGCAGGCTCCAGGCTCTGAGCTGTCACAGCACAGAGCCTGATGTGGGACTCCAACTCACAAACTGTGAGATCATGACCTGAACCAAAATCGGATCCTTAACCGACTGAACCAGCCAGGCGTCCCGACCTTCCTTCATTTTTAACATCTTCCACTATTACCGGCCCTCCCACCCACCCCCCAAAACAGTGCTCAGGCTGGCCCGAGAGTCTTCTGAGGGTCAGGAGTGAGACCTGAGAAGTTTGTTCAGACTGGGTTAGAAAGGCAATGCTTTGGACTCAAAAAAGTGGGTTTCAAAAACGGTGAACTTGAACCCTTGTATTTGCTGGTGGGTGTGTAAAATGAGGCAGCCACAGCAGAACACGGTCTGGCAAGTCCTCAAAAAGTTAAACATACAAGTATGATGGGACCTAGCAATTCCACTCACAGGGATAGACCCAAGGGAACAGAAAGCATATGTTTACATAGAAACGTGCCCACGAAGGCTCATAGCAGCACGATCCATAAAGGGCAAAATGTGGAAACAGCCCAAATGTCTTTCATGTGATGCATGGGTGAGCAAAAGGCAGGGTATCCCCACGACAACGGACTCCCATTCAGCCACCAAAAGGAATGGAATCCCGATGCCTGTTCCCACATGGCTGAGCCTTGAAAACGTGATGCTAAGTAAAACAAGCCAGACGCAAAAGGCCACATACTGTAGGATTCCCATTATAGAAAACGTTCAGAACAGGCAAATCCATGGAGACAGAGAGTAGATTAGTGGTTGCCACGGGAGGGGGAAGGGTAGATGGAGGTTCGGGGTTTCCTTTTGGGGTGATGGAAATGTTCTGGAACTAGTGGGAATGGTGGCACGAGCTTGCAAGCGTATTAAAAATGATTGCATTGGAAATTTTTAAACGGTGAAGGTGGTGAATCTTATGTTACATAAATTGTATCTTAATAAAGAGTCTTTAAAAAAAAATGGTGGACTTTCTGGCACTGTGACATCTAGGTAGGGAGATATTTTGGGGACAGAGAGCCTGTCTATGTATGCTTCAAGCAGACCATCCCAAGAGACGGGTTTCCCTTATTTCCACTCTGCGGACCCCTCTTCTCCTGTACTGTCCCACTTGATGAACTTCCTCCCTGCTTTTCTTTTCTCAGTTATCTCTTTTGTTGTTGTCGTTAATTTTGTTTAATGTTTTCTTTATTTTTGAGAGAGAGAGAGAGAGAGAGTCAGAGCGTGAGCCGGGGAGGGGCAGAGAGAGAGGGAGACACAGAATCCGAAGCAGGCTCCAGGCTCTGGGCTGTCAGTACAGATCCTGACGCGGGGCTCGAACCCACGAGCCGTGAGATAAGGACCTGAGCCAAAGTTGAATGCCCAACCGACTGAGCCACACAGCCGCCCCTCCTTTCTCAGTTATCTCTTGATCCTGAAGAAAAAGAGACAAGATCCTTGCCTTTCCTTGTCTGGGCCCTCCTGGTTCCCCTTTCCCCCTGCACTTCTGCCTTTATCTCTCCCTTTCTACCCCAAGGCTTAAACCCCCGTGTCCTGCTCCCACAGGCCCCATGTGCAGCTGAGACTTCTTTGGGAAGTGGCCACCGGAGGGGCGCTGGCAGGTCACTACTCACCAGGTTCACAGCGAGGAAGCTCCTCCCTATCCTGTGTCTCCTTCCAGAGGCCCTGGGTTGTGCAGGGGAGTGCCCCTGAGGAGTGAAAAGACAGGAGGCAAAGAAACAGGCTCAGCCTTGGGAGGTGTGGGTGGCGGGCACCCAGAAGGCCTCAGGCCTCTTGGTGGGAGTGAGGCAAGTAGGAGCCAGTTCCCCAGCAGGTGGGAGCTTACCTGCCGGCACTGCCTGATAGTAGGGCTCCTGGCAGTGGTTCTGGATCTTGGAGGAGTTGTCTTCAGCTATGCTGATGGCCTCAGAGCCCCCACTGGGCCGACTGTGGTTCACCCCTGTAGGAAAACAGTGGTCATAAGGACCTAGAGCTGGCAACCCCGGGACCGATTCTGGCCCACGGCCATATTTTAGTTTGACTTACACAATCTTTTATTTAGAACAACCGAAATGGGGTGCCTGGGTGGCTCAGTCGGTTAAGCGTTCGACTTCGGCTCAGGTCATGATCTTGTGGTTTGTGAGTTCGAGCCCCGTGTCGGACTCTGTGCTGACAGCTCAGAGCCTGGAGCCTGCTTCGGATTCTGTGTCTCTCCCTGTCTGCCCCTCCCGCTCCCCTGATCGTGGTCTATGTGTCTCTCTCAAAAAGAAATGAACATAAAAAATGATAAATTTTGAAAATAACCATGATAAATAGGGTATAGGGAAACAGGTAGTTTCAGACATGGCTAGTCAGTATATATGAGCAAGACTTCTTTGGAGGGAAATTTAGCAATACCAAGATTTAAATTGCAAGCGTTTTTTTTCACCTAACATGTACACTTCTAAGAATTTACCTTCATACACGTGCTCAAGGTGTATAAACAAGGAAGGATACCCTTAGCAGCAATGTTTGTGGCAGCAAAGTATCAGTGGAGGGCTGGTTAAATACATTGCAGGCATCAATCAAAGGAATATTGTGTGGTCATTAAAAAGAATTAGGCAATGCTAACCACATGTACATGGGATGATCTTTAAGACATATTATTGTGTGAAAAATACTACATTTAAGACGTTTCATCAGGCAATCCTTTCCTTCCCTGTAAGAATATGTATAATTGAATGGCATAGATGTCTTTGGAAAGATACCAGGAAGTGGACAACAGGGTTGTTTCTGGACAGGGTAGCCAGGGACTAAGGGCCAGAGATCAGAGGAAGACTTACTTCTTATATTATTACCGTATTACATTAGTTTTATTCACCATATTATGTTATTTAAAAAAATTACCATGTGCTAGCATTATCTTTCCAAAAAAATCTGAGTTACCATTTGAAAATCTAGAATGTCACTTAAAAATCTGGAATTTTGGGGGTAGCTGGGTGACTCAGTCGGTTAAGCGTCCGACTTTGGCTCAGGTCACGACCTCACAATTTGTGAGTTTGAGCCCCACGTCAGGCTCTGTGCTGACAGCTCGGAGCCTGGAGCCTGCTTCAGATTCTGTGTCTCCTCCTCTCTCTGCCCCTCCCATGCTCATGCTCTGTCTCTCTCTGTCTCTCCATAATAAATAAACATTTTTTAAAAATTTGGAATTTTTGGCTTCATTTGAAGGATGAGATGATCTGTATGCATTTGACCTAGAAGTCTGCATGGAAAGAAGTGCTGGAACCGAGCAGCGGCTGCTCTTTGAATTGGGGCACAGGTGGGGCCGGGAGGGATCACTGGTCCCTGCCTCAGTAGTCACTCAAGCTTCCACCTGTCACTTCAGGATACTAAGGGCCATGGCTGTGGGCAGAGGCTGCACCCCTGGGACAGACACTCACCCACAGCTTGGTAGAGGGCCAGGAAGCCCCTGTGGAGGCCAGTAGTCCTGTCCTGAGAGGAGGCGGGTGCTCGGAAAGTCAGCCGCAATCGATTCCCTGGGGACACAAACTCCCTCTGACCAGGGGGGCTGCCCAGCGGGGAGCCCTGCTGCCCACAGAACCGGTTCGGATCCATCCCACTGGCTGTGATCTGGAAGGGGAGGGTGGGCAGGCAGGTGTGGGGTGAATCTGCACCACAGGGTCACGTCCTGGGTGTAGATTCTAGAAGGTCTGCCCACCTCTGGGGCCCAGAAGCTGTCCCTCGGGGAGATTTCCTCAAGTAGCTTTCTGTTGCATTACTGACGCCCAGGTTTCTTTCATCCATGACCAGATACCTCGCACATTTCTTTCACCTACCATAATTACCTCAAAGCCCACCATAGTTACCTCCTTTCAAGAAGCTCCTTGGGAACCCCAGGGTTTCTCCAAACAGTCCACTGGATTCTCAATTCTAAGAAGGCAGGAATTACATCTATTTTGCTCACCACTGACTCTCTGACGCTCCACATGGTACATAAAGCGCCACAGCCTTGAATCAACAAATATACAGACGTAAGT
The DNA here is from genome assembly GCF_046562875.1 of Panthera onca. Taxonomy (NCBI): domain Eukaryota; kingdom Metazoa; phylum Chordata; class Mammalia; order Carnivora; family Felidae; genus Panthera; species Panthera onca. The sequence continues at coordinate 41,639,985 of NC_138345.1, forward strand.
CCTTCCCATCCAGCCTCCTCCACTCCCATCACCTTCCAGTTCGGGTAACTTCCTAGGACCAACGTCTGTGAGGCAAAGACCCTTTGCAAAGACTGAGCCCCTTGGGTTCCTCGCTTTCCTGTTCTTCTTCTTTTGGAATGTTCCTCCACCTATACTCCATAAACTTAACTGTGGCCACTGACACGGTGTGAAATCTATGGACACGGTGTGTGTACATTGGCTATTGTTGCTTAATATGTTCTTTGAGCAGGCTGTCTCTGTTTCTGTCCCTTCTGGCTGCCTCCCCCCGGCTCAAATCCCTTCCTGTGGGTTCCCCAATCCAAGGAAGGGCACCTTGGAAGGAGTCCCCCTGGCCCATGCTTCGTGCCTAATCTCTGTTCTGGGCGCACCGCTCACTGGTCAGCTCATTTGATTTCTGAACCTTCATGTTGGCACACATACTCTGGGTTCTTGCTAGCTCTCTGTTTCCTCATTCTCTCTGAATCTCGAATTCCCTTAAGACCCCATCCAGCCTGTCTCTTCATGGTCACAGCAGCGGGTGGAAGTTGGCACAAAGAAAAGTTTTGTCCCAATGCTTTTGCTTCCTTAGAACATCAACAAAACTAATCTCCCTATTTCAGAGACCTACCTCTTGGGGAAGAAGCATTTTACCCTAGAAAATGGTCCTTTACTGATATACTTTGTTGTTAAATGCTCTAGTTTTCTTCTTCCCCTTCCTTACGAGCTGTTGGTTAACTAAAGTCACTTAAGAGTCTAACTAGCAACGTAGAATGACCCGGCTGAGAGTCATCAGACTTGTGTTAAATTCCAGACTTTGCTCCAACTCCCCGTGTGACATGGCGGGGGTGGGGTGGGTGGGTGGGTTTCTTAACTACCCCAGCTCTCAGTTTCCTCCTATAAAGCAAGACCTCATATAAAATGGCCTGTAAGGCCTCTTCTAGCCAGGACAACATCACGCCCTATGATAGCTGTCCAGCATCTGCACACGGAGCCACCTGCTCATTCAAAATTCATTTTGTTGTGTGTTCTACAGAGGCTTGGGTTCCACTCATTCTTTCGTTTAGTCCTTTATTTATTTTTTTAAGTTTATTTATTTACTTTGAGAGAGAGAACATGAGCTGGGGAGGGACAGAGAGAGGAAGAGAGAGAGAATCCCAACCAGGCTCCACGCTGACAGCATGGAGCCCGATGCGGGACTCAATCTCATGAACCATGAGATCATGACCTGAGCTGAAATCAAGAGTTGGACGCTCAACCAACTGAGCCACCCAGGCGCCCCTCATTTATTCCTTTAATAAAGAGTTATTGGCTATGTTCTATGTGCTAGGCAATAGAACACCGTGCTAGGTGTTGGGGGGGGGGGTATAGATACAAACACACAGTTCTGCTACCGAGGAGCCCACAGGCTCGCTGAGTACACCGACAAGTAAAAACGGAACTGAACTACAGGGTGTTGAATTCTGCATTTGAGGTGTCTGTGTGCTTTGCTCCGGATGCAGAGAGGAGGGAAGAGTCCTATTCCTGAGCTTAAAGTCCCTCATTGACAAGGGAAGAGTCAGGCCAAGATCACAACTGTCCGTGACCGAGAAGAGCGGGGCTCACGGTAGGTGCTCAACGGACAAAGGCTGAATTGAAGGAAGTATAGTCCCGACTGCCAGTTAAATCTGAAGCACTACACACACGCATTTATCTCCTCTCCCACCTCAAATCCCACCAACATGACAGCAAAGGGATAAAATGGTATTACGCGAGCAAGGACAAAAAAGAGAGAGGACAACGTGACAGCAGATGAGAGCTGTCCACACTTTGGAAGATAGAATGGAGATGGACCATGGCAATGAGTCTGCAAGGATAGAAGCCAACACAGAGCGGGCAGATTCTCATCACACAACCCAGGGAGGTTCCAGAAACTGGGGTAACCAGGAGCCCCTGAGGATGAGGACGAAGGAAGGGCTGATGGAAAGCCTACGCGGGGAGACCTCAGAACTCTGGATCCCTTTGCCCACGCTGTGCATCTGGGCAACTCTTCTGGCTCATCCTGGCAGATGACCTGAGCATGAGCCAGACAGCCTGGACTTGGGGTCTGCCAGCACACTTGACGGAGGAGGTGAAAACCACGACTGAGAGCAGAGGGATTAGGTGGAAATCCACGTGTCAAACAATGAGATTCCCTTCTCTGCTTGTTTGCCAGAATGTCAGCAACCCTGAGCAGGAGGCCAGAGGATTCTGATCTGAGGTCGGCTGTCCCCAAGGAAAGTACTTCTGCGAGCTAATATCTGGGAGGCGCCCAATAGCACAAATAGGTCACCGTGTTGATAACTCTATTTCCGAACCTGTCACTGCACAAATTTTAGCTACCCACACAGAGAATCCAGTGTCAGCCAAGTATTTCACCCTTAAATATGAATGGACAGCCAAGGATTATCAGACATTATAGGATGGTTTCTAACACAAAAAACAGAGACCAAAACAAATGAACAATAAAAGAGAACTTGGGTGAAGCAGAGATAATACAAGGAACAGAAGAAACATTTAAAAATAATCCCTGTAGAGGGAAAGGAGTAGATATTGCCTCAATGAGACAAGAATAGTATTCTATAAAAAGCACATTTTGAAGAATGAGCTTTTAGACGTGAAAAAATATGTTAGCAGAAAAAAATTAATTAATATGTTATTTAAAATGAGGAAATCTCCCAGAAAGTGGAACAAAAAGAAAAAGAGACGGAAAACAGAACAGAATGGATTAACAAAACGAGAAAATCAGTCCAGAATCTACAACAACTTAATCACAGGAGTTCCAGAAAGAGAAAATACAGAAAGCAGACATCTGGAACTTATTTAACAAATAATATGTGACTGGTGGGTGGGGAGATAGGTGATGGGGGTTAAGGAGGGCACTTGTTGTGATGAGCACAGGGTGTTGTATGTTGAGTGTTGAATCACTATATTGTACACCTGAAACTAATATTACACTGCATGTTGACTAACTGGAATTTAAGTAAAAACTTTAAAAAATGATGAAGTGATGGAGAAGAAAAGTACAGCATAAGGAATGTAATCAATAATCAATAATATTATAATAACATTGTATGGTGACAGATGGTGACTACACTTATTGGGGTAAGCACCAAGCAATGTATAGAATTGTGTATTCAATATTTTGTACAATTGAAACTAAGATAACATTGTATGACAACTATACTTCAGTAAAAAAAAAAAAAAAAAAAAAAATACAAGAACATTCCCAGAATTGAAGGATTAGATTTGAAAAGTCTCCACATTAGAGGGCGCCTGGGTAGCTCAGACAGTTAAACATCTGACTTCAGTTCAGGTCATGATCTCATGGTTTGTGAGTTCGAGCCCCACATCGGGCTGTGCGCTGACAGCTCAGAGACTGGAGACTGCTTTGGATTCTGTCTCCCTTTTCTCTGCCCCTCCCCCATTCATACTCTGTCTCTGCCTCTCTCTCAAAAATAAATAAACATTTAAAAAGGAAAAAAAAGTCCCTACATTAGGGGTGTCTGGGTGGCTCAGTCGGTTAAGTGATTGACTCTTGATTTTGGCTCAGGTCATGAACTCATGGTTGTGAGATTGAGTCGTGCATTGGGCTCCATGGTGGGTTCCATGCTGGGCATGAAGCCTGCTTAAGGTTCTCTCTGTCCCTCTGCCCTTTCCCGCCACCCCTGAAACTAACTAAATAAATAAAGTGAACAAACACAAATAAAAATAACAAAAAGTCTCTAGGTTAAAAAAAATCTGTACAATGAGTAGAAAAAGACTCATATCAAGGCTCATCAGAATGAAAATTTAGAAAATTGGCAATAAGGAAAATGTTCCAAAAGTTCTGGAGAGAAAGAACTAAGGACCAGGAATCATAATTGTACCAGCCTAACAACACTAGAGCAAGTAGACAGTATCATCCAAATTCTGAGGGGAAATGACTTCCAACCCAGCAAGCAACCCAAATCAATTGTCCATCAATGGTGAGGGTAGAGCTGGGACATTCAGGGTATGTACGATCCTTTACAAGTTATTTTCTCTTGCTCTTTCTGGAGCAGAATGTTCTCCCCCCAAATGGGGTACTATACCAAGAAGAGAATGATACAGGATTCAGTTCCAACACAGGACACATAAAGGAAATGCCCAGAAGGAAGGGTAGGGAACTCCCAGAATGCCTGAGGCTCTAGACAGCAGGGGACTCAGACTGAGGAGATAAATCACCAAGAGCTCTTCAGGGGTATGTCACCAGTACAAAGGAGGACTAGAGATTGAGATGTGTGGTTGATTGTGTCGATTATATAGAGAGGATATTTACTGTCCTGGCTAAGAGTCTGGGGAGATTAGTTACAGACAGAACTAAACAAACTAAAAATCAAATCAAAAACAAACAGAAAACCCCTAAAATTCCATGTGGTTACCGACTCCTGGGAGACCCAAAAGTTGGAGAAACAAGGACATAGAATTATGGTACACCATATGCTCAGAAGTGAATATTTTAATTGTTTTAATGTTTTCTTTATTTTTGAGAGAGAGAGAGAGAGAGAGAGAGAGAGAGTTAGAGCGGGAGCAGGGGAGGGGCAGAGAGAGAGGGAGACACAGAATCTGAAGCAGGCTCCAGGCTCTGAGATGTCAGCACAGAGCCCTACGTGGGGCTCAAACTCATGAACTATGAGATCATGACCTGAGCTGAAGTCGGATGCTTAACCGACTGAGCCACCCAGGCACCCCTGAAGTGAATGTTTTAAAGTCAAGAGAATGCAAATAATGAGTAGAGAGTTAACTAGAAATGCTAATGGTGGTTGACAGGGATGACGGGGGTGGGGACATGTGGAAGGTCTAAGAGAGGTAAATAGAGTCCTCATCTTCTATAGTTAGATATTAAGTGATCAGATGCAAAAAAGTAACATAATAAGCATGCTATTTATACATATGGGCGTAAATGCCAGACGGAGCAGCTACATGAACTGTAGGTGCTTCCTCGGGAGGGGCAGTGGGGCTGGGAAGAAGGCTGGAGACGCTGTTTTCCTGATAAGCCTTGGACTACACTCATTTTTAAAAAGAACTATGTGCACGGTATTATTTCGATAGGAATAAAATTTAACCCAAGAGACAAGATAAGGAGCCGTTTCTAGAGTGTTCTTATTCTGCAACTTGTATAGTCACCTGGTCTTTTGTGATTATTTACGCCCAGCCTCCTGATCTGACAGAGCCTGCACTCCACCAATACTTGATGGATCTTTAACGACTGATATGCGAGTCCCTGCTCTTTTACTCCAGGGTTTGGCGGTACTTGTGTGTCCCTCTGCACGTCTTCCAAAGGCAGGGAAGTCTTTTTTGCTCTTTTGCTCTGTGGGGCCCACACGGTAACGCGGGCAGGGACAGGGCCGCTGGTTGAAGGCTGTGCCCTGGGGCAGATCCTGGCCTCCCAGGTAAGCTGCCTGAGCCCCTGACTTGGACTCTTCAGCCATCTTTTGCCATTCAGGGCACAGCCACACCCCCCTGCCTCTGGGCTCCAGGCCAGGAGCCTTCCTCCCCAGAGTCCCTCCAGGACCCCCACCACAGCTCACTGTGACAGAGTCCTGCCCGCAGTCCTGGGACGGCTCCAGGTCAAAGTCCTGGAAGACAAGTCTCACGGCGAAGCCCTCTGGAGCCTCGATATCACTGCTGCTCTCTTGGCCTTTGACATATGGCTCTGGATACCCGGGGGATGTCAGCTGCTGGGGTAGCTGCTGGGCCAAGAGCACGGAGCCCTGTGTGGGGCAAGCCTGGAGGACTCCCCAGAGGAGTAGCCACCACCTGTGCGTGGGTGAGAGCAACATGTGGCCACAGAGCTGTGGCCTTAGTCCTTGGGGCCCCGGCACCTGCTGGTCACTCCCTCATTGTCCCTCCTCACCCTGAGCCTCCTAGCCAGCCTGAGCTTGGACTGTGAGTTTTCCACCATTGCTCATCTCCCTAGCGAGTCTCAATCAAAGTAGGGGGCTGCTCCCTGATTCAGCAAATTTCAACCCCCCCCCCCCCCCCCCCCCCCCCCCCGGGATCTGAGGGAGCAATGGTGGTAGGAGGGAGGGACATTTTAATATGTTAGTTTCCTGGCTCGGATAGGAAGGCTGGGGAAGGCTGCTAGAGGCTACAGGCAAATTCCAGCTCCCTGGGCATTAATTGGCTGTGTGTGTGTGTGCGTGTGTGCGTGTGTGTGTCTGTGTGTGTGTCTGTGTGTGTCCCTGGGTCTGCCTCCCCCTCCCCCACCCCAGGGTCACTTCCCTTTCTTCCAGGCCTCTTCAAGGGCACACTCACATCTTGCCTTGGCAGCTTGTGGAGTGGGGGCTTCTCCAGAGGTAATTTCCCCACTCTGAGACCAGGCATCTGGAACTGGACATCTGGGAGGCTTGGCCCACGCCGGGGAACAGGAGGTGGGGCTGGGGAAGGCCTTGTGGGGGAGGAGGGAGAAGTTACTGGAAATGAGTTAAGTAATTCGCCGCAGTTCTTTTTTCAATTCTCTGAGTTGCGCGCCACCTGCTGTCTGATTCAGGAATAGTTTGCCCACCACGATTTAGAGGAAAGACCTCTCCAAAACCACATTTGCCCTCAGAAGACATCGGGGGCTGGGGAAGGCGCTGACTCTTGACTCTTGTGTACTACTTAAAACTAATTTTTGCCTCATGCATGTATCACACGGTAGGGTGGCTCCCTGTGAGTTAAGGCTGTCACCTTTAATGGCCATATGTCTCCCTCCCTGATTTTTCCACTCATTTATGTTACCAGACGGCGTCTTGTAGAAATGAAAGTTTGTGGCCCATGAACTGGAGCTACTCCTTCCTCCTCTCTCCTCATCCAGGATGGGTGGGGGCACTTGCTGAGGTTGTCTTTTGAATTCTGCCCACAACCCCTGGGAGCTGCTTGTCCAGTGGGGTCATGCTGGGGCAGGTCTGGGGTCAGGCCCAGACTCATGCTTCTTTCGACAGATGCCAGAGGCCATGGCTGGGGGCAGAGGCCGCCCTCCCTGCACCTCCAGGAGGGACACTCACCCATGGCTTAGTAGGGGGCAGGAAGCCCTTGCGGAGGCCAATGTTCCTGTCCTCAAAAGAGGCAGGTATGTGGACGGCCAGTATGCGGAGGACACAACTCCCTCTGACCAGGGAGGGCTGCCCAGTGGAGAGCCCTGCCACCCTCAAAACCAGCCCAGAGCAGCCCTGCTGTGATCCCAAAGCGGAGGGGTCGGGGTGGGGGGGACAGGCAGATGTGGGGTGAATCTGCAGCACCGGCACAGGGTCCCGTGCTGGGCGTGGACTCCAGCCCCGTGGAGGGCACACCTCTGTGTGTGTGTGCCCCGTCTAGGCACGTCCACACACCTCTGGGGCTCAGAGTTATAACACATGATGGTTCTGTCAAATAGTTGGACTTACCCTTTCCCCCTCCATTCTGCTAGCCGCAAAGGCTGCTGTATGCCGAGAATGGTTCCTCACTCACTCCAGTGCTCTTGGTCCACTCTGCTTTCCAGACGCTCTCCAGAAACCCTTAGGGACACTCCCAAGCAGTGCACTGGGCCAGCTACTAGCTCCATTAAGGCAGGGACTGTGGCTACTTGGCTCACCATCCCTGATGGCTAACACGCCGCCTACCCGTGCTCTTGAAACTTGACTCTGTGGGTAGAAGGTCCTTAGCCGGCTTCTTCTCTCCCCCTTCCACATTAACCCTCAAGTTCCCCTTCTTCCAGCCCCACTATCACCTTGCCAAGTGCTTTTCTGCTACCAGTCTTGGGGACCTGACTATTCCTGCTTCCCCTTCTTTTGCAGGATACTTCCCTTACCCCACACAGGCAACAAAACACACAGGGCTGTAACACAGCCATCTAATAAGAGAGTGAGAAAAATCTAAAGGTACAAAACATACTAAAAATGGTATACCTCTGTGATATTTTGTAATCCTGTGATAGCAACAAGCAGCTCCTTCCAGGCTCTCCCTGGGTCATCCCACATGACCAGGCTCCTTCTCAAGCGCCATCCCTCTGGGCTACCCTCTCTCCTGGAGCATCCCTTTGCCACCTTCAGTCCAAGGGGGAGCTTGGGAGGCAATCCCTCTCACCCCCATTTCAGAAGGAACGTCTGCTCTGGGCCCACACACACCACTCAGGTCCCTGGTCATGTGTTCTCCTTCTCGTTACTTCTTCCTTCATTTGTCCCTCGCCCCCACTGCTTTCCTCCTTTCTTCCAGGCCTTTGATCCTCCTCCCCCATCCAAGCTTTAGCTCTGACAGCTTCCTCTCCTCTGAGCCTCACACCACCCCATCTTTCTGGGGAACCTCTGACTTGAGAAGGCAACTAACTTCCTATTGAACTTGAGAAGCTGTATTGCTCCCAAGTAATAGGGGTGCAGTGGAGATGGTGCCCCCAAATATCATGGTCAGAGCATTTGTCTTCCTTATATCACCCCCAGGGAAGGTGTGCTGTGGGCCACAAATTCCAAATCCCCTCAAGTTAATTGAACTTGGGGTTAAGCTGCTTCCCCCTATTTCTTTTTCCAGCTCTTCCCACAAGGCTGATTCCTATCTTTACTGGGCAAGGATTCTTGTTATTTCAAGTGATCACGGACCCTTGGGGCACCTGGGTGGCTCAGTTGGTTAAGCATCCTGCTCTTGATTTCAGCTCAGGTCATGATCTCACAGTTTGTGGGATTGAGCCCCGTGTCGGGCTCCATGCTAACAGTGCAGATCCTGCTTGGGATTCTCTATCTCCCCTTCTCTCTCTGCCCTTCCCTTGCTTGTGTTCTCTTTCAAAATAAATAAATAAACTTAAAAAAAATCATCACAGATCTTTAAAAAAAGTTTTTTTTTAAGTTTATTTATTTTGAGAGACAGAGAGAACATGAGTGGAGAGGCTCAGAGAGAGAGAGAGAGAGGTAGAGAGAGAGAGAATCCCAAGCAGGTGTCACACCATCAGTACAGAGCCCAACTTGGAGCTCGAACCCAAGAACTGCGACGTCATGACCTGAGCCGAAATCACGAGTCAGATGCTCAACCAGCTGAGCCACCCAGGTGCTTGTCAAATTATCACAGACTCTAAAACTCTTTGAAAAAGAAATTGAAACAGAGAAATGGGATTTTACCTTTATGCTTGAAAGGACAAGAGAGTCCCAAAGGTCTAACAAACAAACAAACAAACAAACATCAATCTCCCAAGTATTTATGCCTTTGAAAACCGAAGAGGTTAATTTAAATATTGTTTTCAGAGTAATAAGTTATCAACGGCCAACCAGAGTTGCAGACTTTTAAGATTTATAGATTACATTGTATTGGTCATATAGCAATCATCGCTGATGGCTGAATGCCTTAAAAGATTCCTTTGCACAAATTACACTTCCAAAGATGATATAAATATAACATAGAACAGAATTGCATGTTTTCACACCAGTGGGACTGAATGTTCTTGATTTACCACCTTATCAGAATCAACTCTATGAGGCAGAATCGTGTCTGATTTTCTGCAACTCTAGGATAAGAGGGAATATAGTCTTCTCATCTTGCCGAGATTTATTTTGTTAGTATTTGTGGGGCTTGCTTTTTAAAACCAGGCACCAGAATTTCATTTTAGGGTATTTAGAGGGTAAAAAAGGCAGGCCTGAGAAGCTTAAAATGTACAAAAGAGAAAGTTGACAAATGGAATATGAAATACTTTCTGGTTTTCATCTACAATTGGAAGACAGGTCCATCTTACTCCAGGACAAGTGAGAAGGTTTGGCCCAAGTGAGGGCTGTGGCCTGGAGAAGCAGGAGGAACAGAAGATCACTGGAAATACAGTAATTCCCAGAATGACTGTTAAAAAAAATCTCTAGAGTAGACACAACTTACTACCTGGCTCAGGAATGGCTAAAATATTGGAGAGAGTTTTTGCCCAAATTGAGGCTTGATATCTCTGAAATTGAGAAGACCTCTTATCCACCAACACCCAGACTTGACTTGAAGGAGAAGCTGAAGGAAAGTTCTGTGGGGACGATGCCAGGTGTTCACTTTTAAAAGCTTCTCTGTTTCAAAGACTATTTCTATTTCTTTATGCTCCTGGTTCTCTGTTGATCACTCCCCAGACTGTGGTTGTCTCTCTCTGTGCCCTTTCTTTCCATACCGGGTGCTCTGGGGAGAAGAGCAATGGCCATGTGGAGGCCCCAGGATGCCACCTCACAGTGGAGAAAGGAAGACTCTGGTGGAAGTGAGTAGAATTCACCTCCGTGGACTCCTCCTCAGATCCTGGCCTGTACTCTTCCTTCCACCTGGCCTTGAAGAGGAAATTTTGAGATACAGCCGCTGTCTGAGGTCCTGCCTTCTCATTGGATGTCAGAGTACGTAAGGCAGCTGACTGTGGCCTGGTTGGCCCATGGGCAGGAAGCATGATGGGCCTTGGACGTCCAGATTGGGTCACTTGGTGCCAATTGCAGCAGGAGGCAAATGGAGCCGCAGAAGAGGAAGCCTTCTACTGCCCTCTGCAGGTAAAAAGCTGGGACCTGCAGCAACTGCCCATGAATAAGAGGGACTATGGCATGAGCCCCAAGAGACCTCCTCTGGGAGGAAGGGGACCATGGCATGAGTCCACAGGGATCTGCCCTGGAAGGAAGGGGTACCCAGCCAGCCGCTGGATCATAAGGCTTACGGGCTGGGTACTGTGTTCTTTGTCTCTGAAGTTCTTTTGGTCATGCTTCACTATACCAGTCCTTCCTCATACACCCATCTAACCACCTATCAGCCCTAACAATACTGGCCACTTTAGCACTTGTTTTCACCCGCCCTGATTCACTTTATTGCCTCTAAGAAATTCTTAGAGGCAAGAGTGTTCCTACCTCCCCATGATGGTCATCAGCAACCTGAGTGAGTCTGATAGGCCTAATAAGATTGTTAGTGCTTTACCCACCAGGGTATTAACTCTCTCTCTCTCTCTCTCTCTCTTTGTAGCTTTGGTGGACCAACTTTATCCAATCTTCCAGAACACTCTTTAGGGTCACCCATTGGGAGAGCATATGTCCCCGTTTGGTTGGAACAGTCCCAGTTTACACTGGTTGTCCTGGTGTAATTATTAATAGCACCCTCCTTCTCTTTCAAAGGAGTCCTGGTTTGGACAATAAACTATATCGTCATCCTTGTGCAATAGTGCTTTGCAGCTACTTCAGTATGCTGCATGAGACCTTCCTCTCTCCAGCCCCACTCACTGTCACTTGTCACTGTGGTCACTGCCCCAGGCTGAGCTCTGGGTACCTGAAGCACTTTCTGGCAGCTCCACGCCCACTGCATCGGTCAGCATGTTTTCATGAGCAACACAATACTCTCCTGGAATAACATGTGGGAAATGTGCTCAGTAACATATCTCTGCTCTCTCCTTCTCCACCAAAATCAGAGCTTTCCTTTTTTTTTTTTTAAATACTTAAAAAAATGTCATCTTAATGTACTCAGGCCTGAAAGGTGTTTGTGGATGGGTTTGTCCCAAAGTTCTGAGGTCTGTCTACTAGCCCCTAAGAACTCATCATGAGAAAGAGGCTGGGAATATCCCCCAAAGGACTCTTCTATTTCCACCCTGCCAAGGTGGCTGGAAGGAAGGGCGGGGGTGGGGGGAGTCCTCAAAACAGAAAAAAAAAAAAAAAGATCATGGAAGAGATTTTCAATGTGTTTGGAGTGAGGTCCAATGTGGTGAAGTAGTGTTGTGCTTCATTCTGCCTGTCGGGGGCAGTATAGGCTGCCCTGTCCAAAACAGTCATCGGAGAGTGGGGGTTTGAGGCTGAAGCCTTCCGCCCACAGATTACTCAGTGAAATAATTCATTTGGAATTTGGGGATTGTTGTAGAAGGAATTCTTCATATGGATGGGAGAATATCAGGCCTAAGAAGAACTTACCATTCAGGGGTGCCTGGGTGGCTCAGTCGGTTAAGCATCCAACTCTTGGTTTTGGCTCAAGTCATGAGCTCATGATTTGTGAGTTCAAACCCCTTGTTGGGCTCTGAGCTGACAGCATGGAGACTGCTTGGGATTCTCTCTCTCTCCCTCCCTTTCTGTCCCTCCCCTGCTTCTGCTTAAAATAAACATTAAAAAAAAAAAAAAAAAAGAACTTACCATTCAGACCCTGAGACATGCACATGTAAACACGTTCATTTATTCAACCCATATTTCTTGAATGTCTGCTATGTGCCAGGTGTAAGTATGTGGAATGTATGGAAACTCTTACATTCCATTTGGTCCTACATTGTACACACACACACACACACACACACACACACACACACACACACACCATTTCATAGAAGACTCCATTGTTTCTTCCATTTTGCAAGCAGTAATGTGAATCCTCACAAATGTAGTAAGTTATAGACCCAAACAGGGTATGTTCTGGATCTTTGGCTTTCCCAGGTTGGAAAGTTTCAGGAGAACTATGGTTCATGGTTCTGAAAGGGATGACAGAAGAGAGATGGCCAAGTCATACACAATTTCCCAGACACAGTCCTGGTATCAGTCTACCTGTCTTCCACACCCAACACCTACCACACCTGGGAACAATCTCCCATATCCATATTTTGAGGAGTAGGCCCCTCTGGCCAGGATTTCTCCCCATTCCTGGGAGCACTGACACCTGCCCTCTTATATAATAACCCTTAGGATCCCATGGAACATCTGAGAAGCCAGAGACACATCCATAGGAGTGAACAGCGGTCCTAGTCTATGACCCATCTGGTGGGAAGAAATCAGATAAGGCTGCAGCCAGAGCTGGGAGTCCACCCTCGTTTCCCTTCAGAGCATCATTCCCTATTCTCTTTGATAGTCTGTGATGGGTAGGATTGTACTGTGCCCCTAAGCTTGTACTCCATTCTAAGAGGGGCTTATACCAGAGTCCCTAGGTTAGCCCATCAGAGAAGACTTTCTTGAGATGATCTGGAGGAAAGGAAGAGAAGAGCCTTAGAAGAAAACTCCGGAGCACATCAGATGACCAACTGTTCAGACTTGCCTGGAACTGAGGGCTTTCCTGGGATGGGGGCCTTTCAGTTTTAACACTAGGCAAGTTCTGAGGGAACCAGGATAATTTCCACTAACGGACAGGGGTTCAAGTGCTGGGTGGAGGCTGGGTGGGAAAGAGGCAGGGAGCTAAGAGTGTGAGGAGGCAGTGGCCACACTGCAGCTGATGCCTGGAGTGGTCTTGAGCCCAGAAGTGGTCCCTGTTTTGAAAAATCTGACACTTTGACTATAAAGGCTTGCCTTGGTCCCATATAGGTGGTGTGGCTGCAGTGAGCATTGGGGTCAGAGGACAAAGCCTCCAGGGATGTGGGACTGGAGAAGGGGCCTGATGGTTCTCTGTGCAGCTGGTTGATGCAGGCCCATGTGGAGCTGGGATTGGGTAGCTATGCTCCCATCCTGCTTTCAGGACCATCTCTCCTGCACTGGGGCCCCCTCTCTGGCTGGAAGAGAGAGATAGAAGTGATGTTGCTCTGCAGGTTGTAGCCTGGCAGGAGGAGCAGAAGTGGCTACCAAGCAATTATGGCATTAACACAGGTACAGGGGCTCTTCAGGGCTGGTGCCATGTGGGATGCTCCCTTGTTCACATCTGGGAGTAGGGACACAGAAAGAATGCCAGGAGTTGACGACTTGGGCTCAGGAGCCTTGGGGAGGGGAACATGTCTGAGGGAAAGCTAGCACTATTTTCTTAATTTTGTCATCATGAGACACTTTTGCTTCCCTTACTCTCTCTAGGGGCACAGGTGTTGGGACTGGCTGTGGGGCTATAGCCCTGAGCCTTTGAACCACCTCCCTGAGCTTCTGGTTCGACAATGTGTTGTTCTCTCATTTTGTGATGTCTGGCTCATAATCAGGTTGTCAGCTACTTGAGTGACTCAGAGATTTCTACCTTCGTATCCCTAAACAATGAGTGCATGGGTCAGACTCCAGGCAGCTTAGCTAAGACAGAAAGAATTCAACTTAAATTTGAACTACTCCTCTGTCAAGAAAGCCTGCAGTTTGAGTTAAGCCAAATTAACTGCCTACTTGAAAAAAAAAATCAATACTCTTTGGAAGAACATCACAGAATCCACAGTCTTTATAATGTATTATCGCCATGTCCAGGATACAATCCAAAATTACTCCAAATATGAAGAACCAGGAAAACACAAACCACACTCAAGAGAAAAGACAACAGAGAGCATTTCCCAGGATGATCCAGATGTTGGAATCAGTATACAGGCTTTTGGCACCCAAAGATGCAAAGAGGAATATGCTCATGGTACAGAAAAAAAAAAAAAAAAAAAAAAAGGAAACATAAGCAAAGAAACAGAAACTTTAAAGAAGAACCAAGTGTAAATTTTAGAATTGAAAGATGCAATACTCTATGGAATTAAAGAAAAATCATTGGAGGGGCTTAACAGAAGAATGGAGATGGCAGAAGAAAGAGTCAATGACCTTGCAGATAGATACATAGAAATGATCCAATCTGAAGATCAGAAGAAAAAACTCAGAAACTCAGGGACCGGTGGGACAAAAACAAAAACAAAAACAAAAACAAAAACAAAAACAAAAACAAAAAAAACCCTCTACTATATGTGTTCTTGAGTACCAAAAGGAGAGGAAAGAACGAGGCAGAAAAAAGTATTCAAAGAAATATGCTGGAAATTCCCAACTCTGGTGAAAAAAAAAAAAAATCAAACATTTTTAGATCCAAGCAGCTTGGTAAACTCAAAGCAGAATGGAAAATTAAAAACACACAAAAGGCACATCTAGGCAGGTCATAGTAAAACTGCTAAAAACCAAAGGTAAAGAGAAAATCTTGAACACACCCAGAGCAAAAAAAAACAAAAACAAAAACAAACAAACAAAAAAAAAACAAACACAAAAACAAACAAAAAACTAAAAAAAACCCAAAAAAACCCCAAAAACAAAAAACCACACTGCACACAGAGAACAACATTTTCAATGCCCCTGTTTTCCCATCAAAAACAACGCAGACTGGAAGTGAGTGGAGCAACATCTTTAAAATTCTGGAAGAGGGGCGCCTGGGTGGCTCAGTCGGTTAAGCGTCCGACTTCGGCTCAGGTCATGATCTCACAGTCCGTGAGTTCGAGCCCCGCGTCGGGCTCTGTGCTGACGGCTCAGAGCCTGGAGCCTGTTTCGGATTCTGTGTTTCCCTCTCTCTCTGCCCCTCCCCTGTTCATGCTCTGTCTCTCTCTGTCTCAAAGATAAATAAACGTTAAAAAAATTAAAAAAAAATAAAATTCTGGAAGAAAAAAAAATCGTCAACTCAGAATTGCCTTTCCGATGAAAATCTTCCAGAATGAAGATGAAATAAAACCCTTCTCAGATAAAAGAAATCTTGGAGACTTTGTCATCAGCAGACCTACAGGATGAGAAATACAAGAGACAGAGAGAGAGAGAGAGAGAGAGCGCGCAAGCGAGAGCACCTGGGGCAGAAGGGAAAGGAATCCAGGTGGAAGAGGAAGCTGCAAGTTGCGATAAAGACAAATGGTAAGTTTGTAGCTAAATATAAAATCTATGTTTTATTCTTAAGTTAAAAATGTATATACCTGTTGAAAGCAAAAATTATACCATTGTATCATGGGTTTTATAGCATATGTAGATGTAACATACATGAAAACCATAGCATAATGGAGAGAGTTGGACTACAGTTCTTCAAGCAGTATTAATTCTAAGGAGATGAAAAAGCTAAGGATGTGGAGAAGAAATTCTCTCTGGGGCAGTGGCTCTCTACTCTACCTGTGGTCTGGCAAGCCCTGGGGGTCCCTGAGATCCTTTCAGGGTGGTTGTGAGGTCAAAATTATTTTCATAATAATTCTAAGATATTATTTGCTTTTTTCTCATGAGAGTGCCATGGAGTTAGCAGAGGCCACGTGAGGTGTGGAGACATCATCTCCTGACAACTAAAGGAAGATGTATTTGTGTATCCTTGTGTTTTACAATGTTCTCTGTTTTGAATTGCTCAAAACAGATATAAACAATATATCTGAACAAGAATTTTGAATAACAGTTATAAGACTAATAGTTGGGCTTGAAAAAAGCATAGAAGACACCAGAGAATCTCTTGCTGCAGAAATCAAGGAACTAAGAAATAGTGACGATAAATTAAAAACTGCTATAACTGAGATGCAAAATAAACTAGATACAGTGACAGAGAGGATGGAGGAAGCAGAGGAGAGAATAAGCGAAATAGAAGAAAAAATGATGGAAAATAATGAAGCTGAAAAAAAGAGGGAAAGGAAACTACTAGATCACAAGAGGAGAATTAGAGAACTAAGTGATTCCATGAAATGAAACAACATCCATATCATAGGAATTCCAGAAGAAGAGTGATAGAAAGGGGCGGAAGGCTTATTTGAACAAATTATAGCTGAGAAATTCCTTATTCTGGGGAAGGAAACAGGCATCCAAGTCCAAGAGACACAGAGAACTCCGTTTAAAATCAACAATAATGGGTCAACACCATGACATATCATAGTGAAACTGGAAAAATACAAAGATAAAGAGAGAATTCTGAAAGCAGCTACAGACAGATGGTCCTCAACCTACAAGGGTAGACACATAAGGTTAGTAGCAGACCTGTTTACTGAAACTTGACAAGCCAGAGGGGGTGGCAGGAGATATTCAATATGCGGAATAGGAAAAATATGCAGCCAAGAATCCCTTATCCAGCAAGGCTGTCGTTCAGAATAGAAAGAGAGATAGACTTTCTCAGACAAACAAAAACTAAAGGAGTTCGTGACCACTAAACCAGTCCTGCAGGAGATCCCAATGGGGACTCTGAGTGGAAAGCAGCACTTTGTAGTGGAAAGACTACAAAGGACCAGAGATATCACCATAAGCACGAAACCTACAGATAACACAATGACACTAAATCCATACCTTTCAGTAATCACTCTGAATGTAAGTGGACTAAATATCCCAATCAAAAGACATAGGGTATCAGAATGGATAAAAAACCAAGAACCATCTATATTCTGCCACAAAAGACTCATTTTCGACCAGAGGACACCTGCAGATTAAAAGTGAGGGGATGGAGAACCATCTATCATGCTAATGGACATCAAAAGAAAGCCAGAGCAGCCATACTTTTATCGGAAAACTAGATTAAAAAAAAAAGACTAGGGGTACCTGGGTGGCTCAGTTGGTTAAGCATCCAACTTTGGTTCAGGTCATGAGCTCGTGGTTCATGGGTTTGAGCTCCATATCGGGCTCTGTGCTGACAGCTTGGAGCCTGGAGCCTGTTTCAGATTCTGTGTCGTCTTCTCTCACTCTGCCCCTCCCCTGTTCATGCTCTCTCTCTCTCTCTCAAAAAATAAATAAATAAACTAAAAAAATTAAAACTACAACCAGAGATGAAGAAGGGCATTATAAAATAATTAAGGGGTCTATCCATCAAAAAGAGCTAACAATAGTAAATATTTATGCCCCCAACGTGAAACACTCAAATATATAAATCAATTAATCACAAACATAAGCAAACTTATTGATAATAACCTGTAATTGTAGGAGACTTTAATACTCCACTTACAACAATGGACAGATTATCTAGGCAGAGAATAAGTAAGGAAATAACAGCTCTGAATGACACATTGGAGTAGATGTACTTAACAGATATATTCAGAACGTTTCATCCTAAAGCAGCAGAATACAATTCTTCTCAAGGGCACATGGAACATTGTCCAAAATAGATCACATTTTGGGTCACAAAACAGCCTTCAACAGGTACAAAAAGATTGAGATCATGCCATGCATATTCTCAGATCACAATGCTATGAACCTTGAAATCAACCACAAGAAAAAATGGAGGTTAAAGAACATCCTACTAAAGAATGAATGTGTTAACCAGGAAATTAAAGAATAAATTTAAAAATACATGGAAGCAAATGAAAATGAAAACACGACAGTCAAAAGAAAAGGAGCAGCAAAATAAAGCCTAAAGCCAGTAGAAGAAGGGAAATAATAAAGACTAGAGCAGAAATAATACAGAATCCCAAAAAAACAGTAGAACAGATCAATGAAACTAAGAGCTTGTTTTTTGAAAGAATAAACAAAATTGATAACCCCCTAGCCAGACTTTGCAAAAAGAAGAGAGAGAACCCAAATAGATAAAATCACAAATGAAAGAGGAGAGATCATAACCAATAACACAGAAATACCAACAATTATTAGAGAATACTATGAAAAATTATATGCCAATAAACTGGACAATCTGGAAGAAATGGAAAAATTCCTAGACACTCACACACTACCAAAATTCAAATGTGAAGAAATAGAAAATTTGAACAGATCCATAATTAGCAAAGAAATTGAATCAGTTATTAAAAATATCTCAACAAATAAGAGTCCTGGGCCAGACGACTTCCCAGGGGAATTCTACCAGACATTTAAAGCATAGTGAATACTTATCTTTCTCAAATGGTTCCAAAAATAGAAATGGAAGGAAAGCTTCCAAACTCATCCTAGGAAGCCAGCATTACCGTGATTCCAAAACCAGACAGAGACCCCACTAAAAAGGAGAATTACAGGCCAATATCCCTGATGAATCTGGATGCAAAAAGTCTCAACAAGATACTAGCAAAATGAATTCAACAGTACATTAAAAGAATTATTCACCATGATCAAGTGACATTCATTCCTGGACTGTAGGGTTGGTTCGATATTCACAAATCAATCAGTGTGATACATCACATTAATAGAAGAAAGGATAAGAACCATATGATCCTGTCAATTGATGCAGAAAAAGCATTTGACAAAATACAGCATCCTTTCTTAATAAAAACCCCCAAGAATGTTGGGATAGAAGGAACATCCCTTAACATCATAAAAGCCATATATGAAAGGCCCACAGCTAATATCATCCTCAATAGGGAAAAACTGAGAGCTTTCCCCCTAAGATCAGGAACATGACAGGGATGTCCACTCTCATCACTGCTGTTCAACATAGTGTTGGAAGTCCTAGCCTCAGCAATCAGACAACAAAATGAAATAAAAGGCACCCAAATTGGTAAAGAAGAAGTCAAACTTTCACTCTTCACAGATGATATGATACTCCACATGGAAAACCCCAAAAATTGCTAGAACAGATACATGAATTCAGCAAAGTCGCAGGATATAAAATCAATGTACAGAAATTGTTTGCATTTCTATATACCAATAATGAAGCAACAGAAAGAGATATCAAGGAATTTATCCCATGTACAATTGCACTCAAACCCATAAAATACCTAGGAATAAACCTACCAAAGAAGTAAAAGACCACCTGTATGCTGAAAACTATAGAAAGCTTATGAAAGAAATTGAAGAAGACACAAAGAAATGGAAAAACATTCCATGCTCATGGATTGGAAAAGAACAAATGTTGTTAAAATGTCGATTCTACCCAAAGTAATCTACACATTTAAGACAATCCCGATCAATATAACTCCAGCATTTTTCACAGAGCTAGAACAAACAATCCTAAAATTTGTATGGAACTGCAAAAGATCCCAAATAGTTAAAGTAATGTTGAAAAAGAAAACCAAAGCTGGAGACATCACAATCTCGGACTTTAACCTGTACTGCAAAGCTGTAATCAAGACAGTATGGTATTGGCACAAAAACAGACACATAGACCAATGGAACAGAATAGAGAACCCAGAAATGGATCCACAAATATATGGCCAACTAATCTTTGACAAAGCAGGAAAAAGTATCCAATGGAAAAAAAGACAGTCTCTTTAGCAAATGGTGCTGGGGGAATGGGACAGCAACATGCAGAAGAATGAACCTGGACCACTTTCTTACACCATACACAAAATTAAACTCAAAATGGATAAAAGACCTAAATGTAAGACAGGAAACCATCAAAATCCTACAGGAGAAAACAGGCAGCAACCTCTTGACCTAGGCCACAGCAACTTCATACTTGACATGGCTCCAAAGGCAAGGGAAATAAAAGCAAAAATGAACTATTGGGATAAAAAGCATCTGCACAGTAAAGGAAACTTTGAACAAAGCTAAAAGGCAACTGATGGAATGGGAGAAGATATTTGCAAATGACATATTGGATAAAGGGTTAGTATCCAAAATCTATAAAGAACTTACCAAACTCAGCACCCACCCCAAAAAAAACCCCAAATAATCCAGCGAAGAAATGGGCAGAAGATATGAATATATATTTTTGCAAAGAAAACATCCAGATGGCTAGCAGACACATGAAAAAATGTTCAACATCACACATCATCAGGGAAATACAAATCAAAACCACAATGAGATACCACCTCACACCAGTCAGAATGGCTAAAATTAACAACTCAGGAAACAACAGACATTGGAGAGGATGCAGAGAAAGAGGAACCCTTTTGGACTGTTGGTGGGAAGGCAAATGGTGCAGCCACTCTGGAAAACAGTATGGAGATTCCTCCAAAAGTTAAGAATAGAACTACCCTATGACCCAGCAAGTGCACTACTAGGAATTTATCCAAAGGAGACAAAAATGCCGATTCGAAGGGACACATGTACCCCCATGTTTATAGAAGCTCTATCAATAATAGCCAAGTTATGGAAAAAGCCCAAAATGTCCATCAACTGATGAATGGATTAAGAAGATGTGGTGCATATACACAATGGAATACTATTTGGCGATGATAAGTCAGTCAGAGAAAGACAGATATCATATGATTTCACATTTCATGCATATGTGGAATTTGAGAAACTCAACAGATGAACATAGGGGAAAGGAGGGAAAAATAAGATAAAAAGAGACAAGACGCCTGGGTGGCTTCAGCTCAGGTCATGATCTCGCAGCCTGTGAGTTTGAGCCCCACATTGGGCACTGTGCTGACAGCTCAGAGCCTGGAACTTGCTTAGAGTTCCGTGTCTCCCATTCTCTCTGCCCCTCCCCCGTTTGTGCTGTCTCTCTCTGTCTCTCTCTCTCTCAAAAATAAATAAGCATTAAAAGAAAACAGAGAGGGAGGCAAACCACAAGACTCTTAAATACAGAGAAAAAACAGAGTTGATTGGGGTTGGGGTGGGGGTGGGTTAAATGGATGACAAGCATTAAGGAGGGCACTTGTTGGGATGAGCACTGGGTGTCATATGTAAGAGATGAACCACTGGGTTCTATTTCTGAAGCCAAGACTACACTGTATGTTAACTAACTTGAAAATAAATTAATAAAAAAAAGTTCTGTTTTAAATTCTTTAAAATTAAAAAAAAATGTTTATTTTTGAGAGAGAGACAGAGACAAGCAGGGAGGGGGCAGAGAGAGAGGGAGACACAGAATCCTAAGCAGGTTCTGTGAGCTGTCAGTACAGAGCCTGACTCATAAACTGCGAGATCATGACCTGAGCCGAAATCAGACGCTTAACCGACTGAGCCACCCAGGTGCCCCTGTTTTAATTTCTAATACAGTGACTATGAATAGCTATAACCTACATAAACAAAAGTCCTTTGGGGTTCTCAATTTTTAAGGGGATAAAGTTTAAGAGGAACTTCTCTAAACCAACCCCTAAAACTGCTCTACAATAAATACAATACAACGAATACAATATATTATCACACACTATAATAGTTTTTTAAAAAGAAAGACACAGAGGTATAGCTGAAAGGTCAATCTATCAATTAAATTGAAATTGGATTCTGAACTGGCTTACTTTGCAGGACTTGTTTCTAACAGGGTGACCTATTAGAAATTGTTTTGGTTGGTCTGGGACCAAGCGGTTTCCTGGGATGCAGGACTTTCAAAACTAAAACTGGTTCAGCCCCATGCAAATTGGGACAATTGGTTATTTCTAGCCCTTCAATCAGCTACTTTGTCCCCCTTTCCCTTGGCCAAACGTGAGTCTCTGAAGAGCAAAACCACATCTGTGCTATGTGTAGGCCCCTGACAGGTAAGAGGATAGAGGAAGGAAGGGAAGCAAGCTACAAAAGTATAAGCGCAGCATGTTCACAAAAGTAGGAAACACTCACAAGAACAAGCTAACATAACTGTGGCCATCTTAGAGTAGAGGGATGTGGATAGTTTAAGAAATGTTTCTCTGTGTAGTGAAATTTCTGTTATATTATTGAACCACTTTAATAATTACAGAATAAATGTATTTAGAGTTATAGCTGTAACCAGATGGCTCTTTCTAGGCCAGGCAAAATTAGAAGGGTGAGGCCATGGATCCTGAAGATGATGCTAGACCCTGGCTCTGGGGGCATCTTTAATCCGTGTGATTAATGAAGAAGGACTTTCTGTCCTTGGATACAAACTCAGGCCAGGCACAGATCCTTTCAACCTTGGGGGGGCTTCTGTCTAAGCACAGGTTGATATCCTGTAGTCTCAACACCTTCCTGCATCTCTGTCTCACTTATATCTTCTGAACCTGCTTCTGGGTCCATTGAATTTTGTTTCTCCTTAACTGAGGAGGGCAAAGTGCAGAAGCAGAGTGGGGCGCAATCTGCAAAGTTGTGAAAGGATTCGAGAGAAAGCAGAGGGAATACATGGTGTGAGTGCAGGAGTGCGGGAGTCCATTTTCAGTTTGGAGTTGTAGTTTTAAGTTTTGAAATTCCTGTTCGTGATGCCACCTGCTGTCCAGCATTGGGAAGGGCCTGTGAGAAATAGTGCTGGGTTTTCCAGACCAGGGAGGATTTCCTGCAGCCTTCATTAGACCCTAGAATTTAGAGAGGAGTTTGCTCTCTCTTGGAATCCAAACAGCCATGGGAGACCCTGGGCTGAGAGAGTGGGGGAAGTTTCCTGTCTTTAGACACCTTGCCCTGGGCTAGGACACGTTGGGCCTTTTATGCCCCACATCAGGTAAGGAGAGAGATACAGGAAAGAGATGGAGAGCAGAGGGAGTGAAAGAGGCCTGAGTCAGTTGCGCTGGGATCCTGGGCTTCTATCCTTAATGGACACTAGAGATGTGGACAGAGATTTAGGGGATGAGAGTGACTCTATCAAGAGTTGGGTCTGTCCTGCAAGCTCCACTATCCCCAAGCCATCTCAGGTATGCAAGTTAGGACATTGATATCCATAGGTTAGGGATATTTGGGCAGAGGCTAAATCAATGCCAAAGGAGTGCCAGCCACCTCTGTTGGCCCTCCAGTCTACCTTCCCTACTCTGCCAGCTATCTGTCCATGGCATCTTGCTCCTCCCCAGCTTAAAACCTTTTAACGACTGCACCCTCTGATGCACAAGATGGAGCCCAAGCTACTTGGCCATCATGGCAGATTCTTCATTGGTAATTGGGCTCTGCTTGCCTTATTCCATGCAGTTTCCTCCTCTCATATGCATTCCAGCCTCACTGGTGATCTTGCTATTTCTTAAACAACACCTTGCATTTGCACATGTGACTCTTTGGCCAATTCTGTGTTTTTCAGTCATCAGAGACCAAAAGGTAGCATAACACAGTGGCTAGAGGAGTGGGCTCCTAAACCAGACTCGCCAGGTTCAAATCCAGGCACTGCCTCTTAGAAGCTTTGTGACCACAAGCAGCTCATGCACTTTCTCCTTGCCCATAAAGATCCTCACCTATAGAAGAAAGGTGAAGACAGTGGTACCCACTTCCATAGGGGTGTTGTGAGGATTAAGTGAGCTAATCATTTAATTTCTTTGGAGAGTGCCCAGCCTTTGGTAAACCCTCAATAAATATCACTACTTGTTTAGAAAGGCAGAATAGCAAAATGGTTAGGCCAGTGGTTTTCAACCAAAAGCAATTTTGTTCCCCAGGGGATGTTTGAAAATATCTAGAAATTTTTGGTTTTCACAGCTGCAGGGATGCTACATCACCTCCCATAACAAAAAAACTATCTGGCCTGAAATGTCAACAGTGCTGAGGTTGAGAAAGTCTGGGTTAGGTGGCCAGGTTATTCTGGAACCAATTTGTTTGGGTTCAAATCCTGGCTCTGCCTTTGATATGTGACCTTTGGCAAATTACTAAGGAACTCTGTGTTCGTCAGTTTTTGTGATGGTGAGCTTTATGTGTCAACTTGACCAGGCCAAGGGATGCCCAGATAGCTAGTTAAACATTATTTCTTGGTGTGTACATGAGGTGTTTCCAGAAGATATTAACGTTTCAATTGGTAGACTGACTAAAGCAGATGGGCCTCCCCACTGTGGTAGGCATCATCCAATCCATTGAGGACATGAACACAACAAAAAGCAGAGGAAGGGAGGATTAGTTGGGACACTGGTCTTCTGCCCTTGGACTGGGATTTACACCATCAGCTCCCCTACTTCTCAGGCTTTCAGACTGGGACTACAATTACACCATCATCATCCCTGGATTTCTAGCTTGCAGCTGGCAGATTGTGAGGCTTCTCAGCCTCTATAATCGCTTGAGCCAATACCTTATACTTAATCTCTGGAGAATCCTGACAATACGGTTTCCTTACCTGTAAAGTAAGGATAAAAATATGTCATAGGATTCTTGGGAGGAGTAAATGAGTTGAGAGGTGAATGTCTGGCATGCAGTAATCATGCCATGGATGCCATCCATTATATGATGCCTTCTCTCCTCATGTGTCCCCTCCTCTGGGAAGCCCTCTTTGACTCGGGGTTAGATTACTTTCCTGTGCTTATCAGCACATTAGCACTTATCTTCATATATGACAATCACCTGTTCGCTTGGCTATCTTTCTTCTAAGACTGTGAGCTCCTTGAGGGAGGGCTGGTTCTATAGGTTTCAATATCCACAGAACTGAGCATGATGCCTGGTACATGTATCCATAGGATGAATTCATGGGATGAGGTAAAGAAGAAGAGTATGGATGAGGTATTGGAGTTTTCAAGGAAGGTGCCCAGGGAGGAAGAGAGCATGTGAGTAGAGAAAGCAGGCGTATGAATACAAGATGCCCTTGAGAGGGCTTGGCTGGTCCTAACCTGGGCGACCTGGCTTCTACCTGCTCTCATCTTCACTAAGTAATGGGGCTTCTGGCAGTGGTGGTAGATCTGGGCCTGGTGAGTGTCCTGCATCTGTTGGGTGAAAGCAGAAGTTATTATATGGCAGGCTCAGGGGCTGCCCATAGCCTATGATTGCTGGGGAGAGTATAGCAGAGCAGAGAGCCATTAAAACACCTTCCCTGGTGTCCCCCTCTTTCTAGCCATCAGATGTGGCTACACCTGGTGGCCTCTGCACAGAGCCTTCTGCTATCTATGTTTCTCCATTTCACCCTCTTTTTCAACAAAGAAATCTTTGGCTCTGGTATTGCTGTGCTGGCCTCGGAAGGCTGGGGAAGACCCCAAAGATTTCTTACTCTGTGAGGGATAGCTTACCACGCAGGCGTGGCTCTCCATTGCATTGTAGGTCTGGACACCAACTTCCCCTCATTACTGCTGGTATTCAGGACCCTGATGCTCTGCCATCATAGAATTTGTCAATTAGCTTCCTGCCAGTAAAGATCTGATGCTATCTGAGATAATCTCCCTGCCCCTGGATATGCACTCTCTCTATTGACATGAGTTTATTGAGTTGTATTCTGCTGCATTTGTCCTATTAAAGCCACAAGGTAAACTTATACGTCTGTGAAAGTGGGGGGGGGGTGGTGGTGGTATTATTTGAAGATTTGGACATTCTTTTTAACAATTACTTAGGGAAATGTGGGTTCTCAGAAAGTACTCCGGCAGGTGGGCCTAAGAGAAGAAGGAAAGGGGGCACCTGCCTATCTCTGAACTTCACTTTCTTTAGACTTCTAGGGGGACACTGAGATGTGGGTCCCTGGTGCTGGACACGCAGATGGTGTCTGGGCTTAGGGCTAGGATGGAAGGGCCTATAACGCCCTTAGGTGTACAGCCATATCTTTTTGTGGCTGGACAGGTTTATACTGCCCTAAGTCACTCATCTACATCCTTTTGCCAGCTTGGCAAATACTAAGGCTATGGTGCTAGGAGGAGGGTCATTTGTGTGTAAATTCAAAGCTGATAATATGTGTTGGTTACCGGTTGTATAATAAGTCACTCTTACATTTGGCTGTTTAAAACAGCGAATATGTATCACTTCACACAGTTTCTGAAGGTGAGAAGCAGCTTAGATGAGTGATTTTGGCTAAGTCTCTCACAAGGCTTCAATCAAGGTGTTGGCCATGGCTGCATTCATCTGAAGGCTTGACTGGGGCTGGAGGGTCTGCTTCCAGGATGGCTCCCTTACAGGACTATGGGCAGGAGGCCTCAGTTCCTTCCATGTGACCCTCTTCACAGGACCCTTCCCTGATACAGTGTAGGAGGAGAATGCACAAGGAAGGGAATGCCAAGAAGCGGGGATCATTGGGGGCCACCTTGGAGGTTGGTTGGGTATCACAGAAATAGACATATTATTTTAGTACAATAAATCAGAAGATCAGTTAGTAAGATGTTATTTTTGCTAGGCATGGTTGTATTTCAGATGCATTACCCTAAAGCCAGAGTGCCTTTGGGGGCTTCTGACCCTCTCCTTCACCTTAGATCTGAAGGGCTCCTTGACTTGTCCCCATCAAGTAGCAGGACCATACAGACCAAAGTAGGACCTGCAGGAGAACAAACACAGAGGAGGTGAGGCTTTGGAAGGATAGCAAAGAGTTAAAAAAGGACGAAGAAGCTGTTGAAAAGGCTAAAGGAAGAGAAGCAAGGAGAAGCCCTAAATAGAATGCTTTTTCCAACGTAAGGGAGGGTAACCATAGCACGAGTCTTAAGAATCTAGGACAATGGTCCCACACCAGCAGCTTGTCTAACAGGACAAGTTCAGAGGCTGGAGATTCCAGTCCCGAAATCTCCCATACCCGATGGGCTTTGCGTGGACTTTCAAGCCTGAAATAAAGTCCTCTAGTAAAGAACTCTTTAAACATACCGCGTATGTGCTTTGCTTGTGAATAGGAAGGCAGTTCTGCTGTATCCTGCACCATCCCTGCCATTCACAATGAGTTTATGGGTGAGGCTGCATTTGGACCTCAGATAATTGACTCATATATTACTCTCTGTTCTATTTGGCTTTTGCTTTCTCCAAGACTTTAATAAACCCTTGTTCAAATGATGCCCCCTTGTCCCGTCTGTGCTACTCAGTAACAAATGAGTGGGGGGGGGGGGGAACAAAACAGGATGGTGAGTGGCAGTAGAGATTAGGGGAGCCACCTTAAGGAAAGAGAGAATGCTCTGTGATCTAGCCGTTCCTTCCCATGTTGGGGTTCTCTCTCCAGTGGGGACGCTGCAGGCTAGACTTCAGTTACATTAAGGATGACAATTTCTTTACTGCTGGGTCAAGGGCAGGGAGCAAAGCTTTTCTAAAAACAGTGGCGGAAAAGAAAGGAATCCAAGGGGAGGGTGTGGGTGTGCAAGGCGAGATAGATCAGTCATAGAACACTGAGGCTGAACAGGACCAGTCCTGTGGCACAGAGAAGTGACATAATTTCCCTGAGATCATGCAGCGAGGCAGCAATAATGACTCCTCAGGCAGTGCTTTTAGCTCTGCCTTGCGGTCTGATTAGGTCAATGAGTACCCACAGCTATTGTGTGCGTGAAGGAACAGAACACTGGATGAAAAGGCCACGTGGACAATACACACACCTCTCCCCACACACTGTACGTGGAAGAGACGAGTGTGAGACAGACTCAGGAGCGACACGCACATTTCCATGGGAGGAAAACTGTAGTTGATACTTAAGTAGACCCTCCTCCTCCTCCTGGCTCATCTGTGGGGTCAGCAGGGCTGGTGAAGCCCAAACTGGGGCCTGAATGGGGGGTTGCTGAGGACAGGGGATATTCTGCAGGGGATCAGGGGCGGCAGGGTGGGGGAAGGCTTCTCAGGCATGAAGGAAGCATGAGAAAAAAAAAAACTTACAAGGAAGAAAAAAGGGTGCTGGCTGGTTTTGGCATTCATGCGGAAGACGAGTGAGGACCAGGAGGGCCAAGGGTAAGTGGCCGCACCTGCAGCTGGTAACTGACGGAGCTCGTGCTGGGGGTCCAGTCCCTTAAATGGTGCGGCTTCAGTGTGTGCTGTGGGGGAGAGACCCCTGAGGAACTCGGGGGTGCTGCTGGAGCCTGATGGCTCTGTGTGAGCTATCGCTTCAGTGGCAGTGGTGCCGGGGCTGGGCGGCTGCCCGCCATCGGCTCCCTCTCCCCTGCAGAGAAGCCTTCTCTTGATGGGAAGGCAAGAGTGGCTGTTGCTCCTGCAAGTCTAGCAGGCAGGAGCAAACGTAGCTTTCCAGTTTCCAGCACAGGGGCTCTGCAGGGCAGCACTGTCTGGGACAGCACACTTGTCCTCATGGGGATGAGGGGATACAGGGAGAGGTTCTCTTTCTGGAGGCCTGGGGGAGGCAACACCCCTCCATCTCCCCACTGGCCCCGGGCAGACATTTTATCTGCCTGAGTAGCCAAGGTGAAGGCTATACTGTCTCTGAATCTCTGATCTCAGTCCCTTAACACTTGGGTATAAATATAAGGCACTGTGTGACTTCACAGGCATTGGCAGGGATGCCTTATCCTTAACGGCAGAGTACAAGGCTTTGCTTCCGGTTAAGAGAATAGCAATCATCAAGTCAAGAGGTAAGAGAGAATAGAAATAATAATAGCTAATATTCACCAGTTCTTATTCTGTTCCAGGTATTATGCTGAGTGATTTCACATGGAATTGTCACAAAATTCCCTGGACAAAGGAAATACTTGGTATTGCTTGGTATGACCAGCAAATGGGTCTTATTTACTGAAGGTTAGTGGATGGATATGCTCACACAGCTGGTAAGATGTGGCAATTTGACACCAGACCCTACTCACTTGACCACTGTGGAATACTCCTTCCCAATTTTGGTGCGATTTTAGGTTGATCTAGAGCCTCTGAGGCAAGTGATTTATCCGTGAACCCAATGGCTTGGCGACGCTGGTGACCCTCTGCTTGGGCACTGGCCATGGGGGACAGAAAAGAGGCTCCTAGGGATGCCCCCTCTCTCGAGGAGCCAGAACAAAAGTGAGGGCAGAAGGAAGTGAGGCGTGGGACTGGGTGGGTGGAGGAAGGCAGGAGCCCCAGCTAGACAGTGGGCCAGGAAGTCCTTGAGAGAACAGCGGTGCCCTTGTCTTGCTGGAAGGTCAGCTCCATCTCATGCCTTTGGAATCTAAATGGCCTCTGGCGAGAGCGGGTATACAGTGTGGAGCTGTCCCAGAGCCATCCTGTTGGCTGAGATCTAGGGGAGGAGGAGGCCCTGATGGATGCAGATCCTGGCCCCTGGTCAGGCAGGGCCACTGCTTGCATGCTTGGTCTCAGAGACTTTGGCTACCTTCTTTCTTTTTTCCTTCCTTCCTTCCTTCCTTCCTTCCTTCCTTCCTTCCTTCCTCTTTTTCTTTCTTTCTTCTTTCTTTCTTTCTTTCTTTCTTTCTTTCTTTCTTTCTGGCAAACCCAGGTCGCAGAGCCCCTTTGATTTAGCCGTCATCCCCTCACCTGCTATCTTTTCCCCTTCTGCTATACCTACAAGGTTTCCCCATCCTCACCTGACCATAATCATGGACACAGCCCTGGGATGGCTCCAGATCAGTCCCTGGGGACCCTGATGGCATGGGTGCTGCTGTGATTGAGGGGGTTAGAGCCAGGGGGAAGTGGGGGGAGACATGTCAGAGAGCTGGATGGAGGTACTGGAGGTGGTCCCCAGGCTGGGTAGGAGCAGCGAGTTCCAGAAGAGGAGGAAGAGCCTGTGGAAGAGCAGGGAGAGGCAGGAGGGGAGGGGCAGGTCATGGTCAGGGTCAGCCATATCAGCAACTGCTGGCCTCTTACTGGCCTTTGGGTACTGAAGTCTAGACCAGATGTAGTTTTTGCCTCTTAGGGGATAACATTTGGGTTGGGGAAAGGAGTCAATATGGCCAAGCCTCTGCTGTCTCTTGGGCTCCCAGGATTTGCAGTGCCTTTTAAGGGTTCCCTTCTGCTAGTAAGGGATCCAACCCTGTTATAGAATGGAGCTCCTGGCTGCGATGGCCTTTGTGCTTTAAGAGTTGAGGAATTTCCTGCTTTTTTCCTGAGCTTTCTTTTCAACATGCGGGTCTGGGCATGTGGAGTGGGGGGGTCACATGGGAGGTAGTGGCTGAAGGGAGGGGGCAGTGGGGAGGAGTGTCTGGCTAGACTTTGCTGCTCCTGCCTACTCTCTGGTCCCCTACCAGAATGTAGAGCCCGAGGCCTCGGGCAACACGTGGCTCTCTGCTTCGAAGACACACACCTGCTCTTGGCATATACGCTGTTGCTTACTTTCTTCTGAGATGAGGATCTGTATTGATATAAGGGATCAAGACTAAAGGACCATCTGAATTTCAGGCCAGAGGTTGTTTGTGACCATATGGTGCTATCTGGGCCTGAGGAAGAGGGAATGGGGTAGGGGCCCTGCATGGGGCTGGCTCAGAGGGATGCAGTTATTCCCTCTCACATGGAAATAAACATTTTGGATTCCTGATCACCTCCCTGGGGGCGAAGATTCTGGTCAAAAAAGTCAAAGTTGGTCCCCTGGATTCACAGCTTTGTGTGCTCCAAGACAGGCGGGTGGTGGGACTTTCCTTGAGGGCTATTTCCCTCTGGCCTGGTTTTTCTTCTTTCACAGTTTGGTGTCCCTCCTAAACATCTCTTCCATCTGAAGACAGAGGGAGCAGCCTGATCCGAATGCAGGGTTGGGGTTTTGTCAGGGTGAGTATGTGGGTTCCAAATTGATGGCGGTGGGGGTGTGGTGTGTATGTGCGTGCGTGCATGCGTGCGTGTGTGTGTGGTGGGGGATGGAATATTCAAGAATGTGGCAGAAGAGGGAAGATTAAACTTGGTGCTTCTTCAGCTCCCACTGCACTGAGTGGCGCCCCCTGCTTGCCACAGGGGAAACAGCAGCCCCAGCTTCCCAGTCTCAGGTACCTGCTTTCACCCACCCCCTTTCCCACCGACCCCCTTGGTGATGTTTCTGAAGCTGCTCAGTCATCCTCTGACTGCTTGTGCTCTTTTGCGGATCTCCAGGCTTCTTGTTGGACTCTGGCTCCTGAAGGGGTGAGGTCAAGTGAAGGATTTGAACTTGCAGTGTGGATGGCTGGATATTCATGTCACACGGGTTTTGAGGGGTTCAGCTTGGACCTGTCAGTTGCCATGGAGGACTCCAAGCTACTGGGTCAGGCCCTCTGGCAAGACTGCAGTGAGGGGTGGTGGACCAGCATGCAGAGCACAGGGGACTGTCCTGTGGGGAGAGGCTTGGACATGCACTGTAAACTCAGAGTGACTAGGACGTTGCATTGCCCTGGTGACTTAGGCAATGGGTGTCTACACGTGGAACATCTTCCTTTGCCTTTGCTGTTCCTTGGAAAGGGACAAGGTAGGATTCAGCAGTCCTCAGAGCTTCTGCTGGTTGGCTTTGCCCAGAGGAGGGCTTTCTACATCCTACTCTACTGGGGACATTTGCAGACAGGCTGGCAGGGAATAAGCTATTCAGTTCCACTCAGTTCTTTCCCAAACTCATTCCAGAGTGTATAGTAGGATCAGTGTTTCAAAACTAGTGACTGTCTTGAATGTGTAGGGGCTTAGCCATTGCAGGAAGAAGGGGCAGAGGTGATCATCTAATGAGCCAGGGACTTTCCAACAAGCCCTGCCTCCCACACAGTCAGGCTCTGTCCCCACCCCATACAGCCCTCTGGCCCCATGGGACTTTTATTCTGAAAGGACCAAGGCCCCTGGAGGTTTGGGTGTGTGTGTGTGGGGTATCCAGAGGCTGGAGCTGGCCCTGACCCTGAACAGGCCCTGCCCTCTGGGCTGTTTTCCGGGTAGTGATTCCGGGACCCTAAAGGAGGGGACTTACTGTTCTCACTTCTCCCCCTTATCCTCTGTCCCGGCCTTGCTGGCCTTCAAGCAAAGGGTCCCGATAGCCAGGCGTGTTGGTCTTCTCCCTACTGTTGCCTTCACGCCCCTGTGTCCTCATCTTTCTAGCCCTTAGCCTTATATCTTCCATCGGTTTCTAGCCTTCTTGCTGCCTTTCCTTCCCAAAGCAGACATGGAGGCCAGGTCACTATTCTGAAGTTTTGTAGCCTCCCCCAGCACTGAACAAGGGTCTTACTCTGTCCCATCCCTCTTCCCCAAAGTGTAGGATGGAAATATAAGATAGCTAGGATTCATTCAGACATTGGTACGTGTGGTCTGTTGAACTCTGTGTGGGTGAGGCTGTGCCTTGGGATGGGTTCTGTTGAGCACATGAGGCTTTCTTGAGAATAAAGACAAGGAAACAGACAACAACAACAACAACAACTCTACCAGTAGCTCCTGTTTACATTCTTGAACCCAACTCAGTTTTCCAGAAGTTTCACCAGGAAGAGTTCTTACTAGTCCTCAAATGCTCAAAGCTTAGTTCTTTCTTAGATGGAAAAGAAGAAACCAAATGAAATGAAGAGAGTTGAGATCCACTGTTCTCAAGGGGTCTTTCCCCTTTGCCTGTTTCTTTCATCCAGGAGGCCAGACCTTGAACCAGATGTGAGGCAGTGGAGTGTGACAAAAGACTTTGGCCTGGGGGCTACAAGTTATAGATTAACATGGGGAGGAGGGAGGAGGGACCTGGAGGGAGAGTAAGCAGCCCAAAAAAAGGGACTGCTGACCTGGAACAATCTGGCTTGCAGGGGTACAAGGCCTCCTCTCCAGGAGGAGCCTGGGGACCGGTGCAGTCTGGCTATTTGACCTTCCTGAAGACCTGCTCGCACACTGCATCCCTTGCAGTCAGTTCCTGGGGACACAGTAGGAATAATGAGGAGAGAGAAAGAAGGTTCTTGCCAGCCAGAGTTCCTTTCTTGAGGTCCTGGAGCCCCATTTAATCCTTCAGGATACAGCAGTCGGAGTGCTTGATGTATGGGGAATTGTATCATTGTCCCAAACCTTCAACTTTTCACCCCAGAGGAAGGAAGGAAGCTGGGTCACAGAATGTGAAACGGCTAAGTCTCCATCTCTCCAGTCATGATTTATGGACATGCATCTGATTTGTAGCCAGGGGCCCAACTGGCCCCTCTATTTCTTCTCTCTACTCTTCCCAGTGTTTTTGTTTTCCTTTCTTGCTTGCCTTCCTTGGAGGGGGGTAGGGAGTGGAGTAGGAGACTGCTTTGATTTGGGCAAGGGGATGTGTCTTAGCCCAAACAGGGGGATGAAACCCCTCTCCCAGCCCTCACCGAGCTTACCAGATACAGCTTCTCTCCCTCCAGCCAGTGTCTCCAGCCTCGGTTGGGGACCTCCCCTTTCTGCACACATACTAGCTGCTCCTCCTCCCAGGTTACTATGGTCTATAGGGAAAGCAAGAATAAGGGAAGATTTGGAGGCAGAACACCCCAAATGCATCCAACTCACTCTGGGCTGCCCCGCTTCACACTGCAGCAGATACTGTCTTGCTCCAGCCTCTTCATTCTGAGTGAGAGGGTGGTTTTGATTCAACATGACTCCCCCACCCCCACTGCCAACTCCTACAGGCTACTGAGGCCATAGTTTGTCTATGGTGACTACTAGGGTAGGGCAGGGATGGAACAGGATAAACCAGGGGTAAAATTGGGTGGTGGGTGATGAAGAACAAAGACTTGGTCCTTGGGATACTTCCAGTTGGCCTGGAAGGTCATTTGGGAAAGAAGAGAGATTGGTTGGGAGTCCCACCTGGGAATCTCTCCTCTTTCTCAGTTTCAAGGACAGCTGAAGTGTCCCTGAGAGTAAAGAATCACCCCTCCTCCCCCATTGGAGTGGGGCGGGCCTGGCATTCCAATCAGCATTTCTTAAACCCTCCTATAGAATAGGCCTTGCTAACCAAGGTGCTGAGAATCTTGATCAGATTGAGCAGGAAACAGGTGTCTATGATGCCAGGCGAGCGTTGGGGAAGAGCTGAGTCTTCAAGAAAGCGAGGGGTTAGTTAGATTGGAGATACTGGGACATCTCCAGCAAGGAAAGGAACAGATAGAGGTAAGAGAGAAGGTCAAATAGTTGTAAGAGGCTCTAAACTAGGGTGTTTGTGGAAAAGACCCTTGTATACCATGGACCTCATCTGGAACATAATGGATTGTCACTGAAAGGGTTTAATTCATGGTCACTTTTGCATTTTAGTTGAATCCTTGTGGCTATAGCATGCAGAGTAGATTAGAGGAGGATTAAGCCTGGGGGCCAATTTTGGGCACCAGGTGAGAAGTGAGGGCTTAAATAAAGGTAGTAATCGCAAGAAAGACTAGGAAGGATCAGTGATGTTCAGTGAAGTAAAATGGGCCATGAACGTAAGTCACATATGTAACTGCAAGATTTCTAGAAGCCACATTAAAAAAGGAAGAAGAAACAGGTGAAATTAATTTTAATGACATATTTTATTTAACCTAGAATATCCCAAACACTAAAATTTCAGCACGTGATTAAAATAAAAATTACTGAGATGTTTTACATTTTTTTTGTACTGTCTTAAAAAACTCACTATGTATTTATACTTATAACACACCTCAGTTTGGACTAGTTACATCTCAAGTGTTCAATAACTGTATATGGCTAGTAGCAACTATATCAGACAGTGTAGATCTTATAAGGATTTCTTGACCAACTAGATGTGGGGTGTGTGTGTGTGTGTGTGTGTGTGTGTTGGGGCGAAGGGGTAAGGGAACAGAACATGTTGACTGTGATTCCCAGGTCTCTGGTCTGCCTGGTTATCACCATTAACAAAGGCGGTAAATATAAAAGCAGAAATAGGTTTGGGTAGGAAGATAATGAATTTGGATTCGAGCTTGGCGCATGCAGATGGAAACATTGTCCGACAGATGAAAGCTTCACCCTGAAGTTCGGGAGACAGATCTGGCTGGAGAATACAAGTTAAGGACAGCTTACAGATGGTAGCAGAATGCATGGGTATAGATGATTTAGCTGATGGCTGTGTACAGACAAGAGAGACAAAGTCAAGAACAAAATACTGGGGGGGAATCCCAGATAAAGGGGTTAATAGGGGAACTAGGGTCTGCAAAAAAGACCAAAAAGACGGCATGAGAAACAGAAAGAAGTAGAAGAGAGTGGAGTCAGAGAGGCTAAGGGAAAGGAGACTCTGCATTGACCAACTGTGTCACAGGCTAGAGGGTGAGCAAATATTTCTTCTTTGGACTGAAGGTGACCTGCTCTTTTTGTCCTTTAGCTGGTGATAAGAGGGGGCAGGAGAGAGTGGTTTGGGGGAAGCACCCGGAGACTGTTACCTTAGGGATTCTGCAGCCTGCTGTGGTGGTCACTTTCTCTGGCTGGAAGAGGTCCCTTAGTTTTGCCTCAGACTGTTAAGAGGCACCTATCTGCTCTCCCACATGCCCTCCCCCAACCCCCCGGGAAAAGTACCTGGCATTTTCGTCCATCCACGATCCTTAGATCTTCTTCAAACTCAACTCCCACATCGAATTCCAGAATGTAGTTGCGGAAGGTGCTGAGGGTCTTGACTATCACGTGGTTGCCCTGATGGTCAATCTCCTTGTCTGGCTTGAGCAGCAGTGCTATCTTCCTCAAGGCCATGCCGATGTCTGTGGGGGGCTAGCTCTTAGCAGGGGTCCCACCAGCCAGCCAGGAACTTCCCTCCTGCAGCAGTACCTTGGGGCTGTGAGCTTCCCTTTAGCTGGGTGTAAGACTAGAGATTGACTCTCCTACCAGTGCTCCTG
Source organism: Panthera onca (assembly GCF_046562875.1). NCBI lineage: Eukaryota > Metazoa > Chordata > Mammalia > Carnivora > Felidae > Panthera > Panthera onca. The sequence goes on from NC_138345.1 coordinate 41,675,518, forward strand.
GCTAGAAACGGATCCCAGCTCACCTGCCCCCACCTGAGCCTTTCCACAGCTTCTAACCCCAGCACTCCTCCTTCTCAGTGGGACAGAGAGGAAGGAAGGGAAAGGGAAAAAGGGGAGTGAATGGGGCCTGGGGGAGGGGTGAGGCCATTACTTAGGGCTTGCAGATAATGTTCCATGTTCTTCTGCGAGACAAAGCGGTAGTAGCCGGTGAGGTTGGGAGGCATTGTCTGGGCTGGCCAAGATGGAGATGGAAATTTCAGGAGAATATAGCAGACAGGATGAGGAGGGAGCAGATGTTGTCTGGCAGGTGAGGCTGAGAGACTCCAGACCAGCCTCTACACACACACACACGCACGCACGCACGCACACACACACACACACACAGAACACTCTCGAACACAGAGGCTGCTGCGTAAAGGTCTGTGCTTACCAGGGCTTTTATAGGGCTGGGCCCTGGTGTAATAAGAGCTCCTACCAGACTTTCCCCCCTCCCCCCATGATGAGTTTGGGACTGGTGCCTGCAGCCTGAGGGAGGGGTAGGAACTTGACAGCTTTGTGCCTGACCTCGGCTTTTCCTGAGGAAGGAACCTGAAGTAGTATCTGGGGCTGTCTGTCATCCAAGACTTGACCCTTTTCGAAGGTCAGTTTTGGCTTCCAGCCCATTTCTGGCAGGTTTGGGAACTGTTCCAGAGCTCTGAGGGGGGCAGTCTCCCCTGGGAGAGGTCTGGTCCTGCTGTGTGGTGGGGGCGGGGGGAGCTTCCAGACTCATCCAGGGACGAGTTCTAACAATATCCTGAGATCCTGGGATTGAGTCAGGGATCCCGAAAGGTATGAGGGGGAAGAGGTGGGGAAAGAAGGGGTGACAGTCAGCTGGCCAGGAGCCACCGTGAAGAGAATTCTCCAGTGCTGCCTCCCACAACTCCCTCAGACAGCTTCACCGAGTTGGGGCCCCAACTCTGGATTCCAAACTCTTTGTCCAATAGTGCTCTTCCCAAGCAAAGAGAGGGTTGTCAGTGCGAGGTATTGGGTTCAAAGTCCAGAGCAGAAAGTGAGGGAGGAGTTTGGTTAGCTATTTTGGAGAATTTTCTGCTCTTTAGCTTGGGACCCAGGGGTTTCCCTCTCCCTCTGAAGTCACTGATGGAACCATCACCCCCCAGTTCCCAGCCTTTGGACAGCCTATGCTTACCAGATGTAGTCCCGTTGCTGGGGCTGCCTAAATTATTGTGTACCTCGCCTCCACCCCCATCCCCTTCTCTCTCTCTCTCTCTCTCTCTCTCTCTCCCTCTTACTCTCTCTCTCTCTCAGACCTACCAACTTCCCTGGCTGGCTTCAGAATCAGCTGGATTGGTTCATCATGGTTTAAGGTGGGAAAAGCAGGGAGAGGGAGGCAGAGAGCCTAGGCAATGGAGAAAAATCCCACCTGCTAGTGACTTGTTTCCACAGGTGTGTGTGTGTGTGTGTTGGGGGGTACACAAACAGCTCACTCTTCCTCCAGTCCCGGAACTCTTTCCACCTCCCTGCTGACCATCCGATGGTTTCCTCAGATACTGGGGCCAGAAACTGAAATGCTACAATCTCTCCGGTTTGGTTTGGGTTTTGCTTCACGGGCTCCCGGGGGGCACGCAGCAGGAACCTGCTGTTGGAAAGGGCTGTGAAAAGAGGTTAATGCAGAGCTGCTGGTGGTGGTGGTGGTGGTGGTGGTGGTGGTGGTGGTGTGACGTGAATAGTGCCCCTCCTCGCCTCGCTCAGGTCTTCGTTGACGTCTCCCCTTCCCTCCCCCGGGCATCTAGCTTCTCGATTCTCCCAATGTCCCTCTTATTTCCCACCCCCTCTACGGCTTTCCAGCTTCCTCCCCAGCCCCCGCAGTTCCCTTGCGCCCGCAAATTGCAGTCTAGGGAAAAAGCCCTAACACATTCTCCCGCCCCTGCTCCCCAGTCCCATTGGCTCCCTCCCCCGCCCTGCAGCACCTGGGCCCCCCCCGCCACCCGATTGGTCAGCGACCCCATCAATCCTCGCCTGGCTGTGCTGACGTCATCCTGCAGTAGCGGGGATGGGTTGGGAATGAGGGAGAGAGTGAGGACGCCCGGCTCCAGAGCAAACGAGAAGCCTCTGCAAGTCCCCCACCTCAGCCACCCGGGTTGAGGTCTGCCCAGGTCTGCTGTATGGACCAGTGTGGGCGGCAGGCTCTTTTCTGTCTGTGCCCTGCTGCCCCCTAGCTTCTCCCCCCCACTGCTTGGAGAGCCCCTGCCTCCCTCCCCCAAGGTGGAATCAGCCGGCTGGAGGCTCTCGGGGGAGAGCGATCGCCTGGCCCTGCCCTGCCCACACCACACCATGACCCTCCTGCTGTTGCCCCTCTTGCTGGCCTCCCTGCTCCCCTCCAGCTCCTGTAACAAAGGTGAGTGAGGTGGGGGAGGGGGCCACTGAAAGAGGGGTATGGGGAGAGCAATGTGGGGGTAGGGGTGGGCAGGGGCTGTTGAAGCTATCGGGCAAATGACAGGTGTGGGTTCTTGCCACCATCCCCCTTCCCACCCGTTTTCTCGGAGCTGCCCCCTTCTCGGCCTCACATCCCCTTCCCCACACCATCCTCTCTGGTGTGTTTCTACCCATGTGCTTCTCTTGCTCCCGTTTAGTCCTCATTTCTATCCTGGGTTCTCTGCATCCTCCCCCCCCCCCCCCCCCCACCTTCAATTTCACCTCGGGGAGCTATCTCAGGTCTCAGAAGGCCTTGCCCCTGGAGGGTAATGTACGTCTCTGGGGGGTTCTCCGTTGTCACTGGGGTGTGCCCGCACTAAGGGCGTGTGGCAGATCCATCTGGTTCATTTCCATCCCATCCTGGATGGAAACAGTTGCTTGCAGCAGCTCAGCAATTCGGAGCACGTATGTTTTGGCGTGTTCCTCTGCGTCCATACCCGGCATACAGCTGGGCTGAGGGTTACCAGAGCTGCCCTCTCTGGCAGACAGCAGATAAATTCAGCTGGGTGAGGCCGTCAGAGGGACGAGGGATGAGGGGCGAGGGGTGAGGGGCGAGGGGCTAAGGCTCAGGTAGGTGGAGGAAAGCAGGCAAGGGCAAAAGTGGGTGTGTAGGGGGTGCCAGATGAGCGGTGAGAGGAAAAAGCTGAGGACGACGGACATGAGGTGTGGGAGGGGGGTAAGAAGGAGATGGATGGAAGAGGGTAAATGTGGAGGCAAAAAAAGAGAGAGGATTGAAAGGGACAGAAGAGGGGGAAGGGGAAGTTGAGGAAGGAAGGGCAGGGAGCCAGCAGCGAGTGAAGGAAAAGAACACAAGGAGAGTCTGTGGCCAAGAGGAGAGGAGCAGGGAGACTGGGGGTGAGCTGTGGAGAAGGCGCCCAGCCCTGGCCCTGCGGCACCACAACCCTTCCATCTTCAGGCTGTGGCTCCTCGCCTCAGTGTCTGACCTCAACCCAGCTTCTTAGCCTCCTGCCACTTCCTGTGCTGCCTTCTGAGTACCATCTTGTGGCTTCCTCCTCTGCCTTTCGAGAAGGGGGTTCTGGTGGTCATCTGCTAGAAAGAGGCAGGCATTCCGATACCAGAAGCCTTTTTTTTTTTTTTTTTTTTTTTTTTTGTGGTGTAGTTGGAGGAAAGACTGGAAGACAGGATTTTTTGCTCACCATGACATCCTGGGGAAGTTTCCTTTTGGTGACTCAGTTTCCCTCTGATGATATGTCTTCTTCCACCCATGTTCCACTGATGGGCCATCATGAATGTGCTTTGGGAGTCTGGGGGCTGGCATGGTGGGATTAAATAAACGGTGGCAGCTGAGGTGGAGGTGATGTAGAAGGGAAGGGAGCACACTGTGCCTTCCCCAAGGCCCCTCACCGGGCTAGGGGGAGATCGGTCCCGGGGAGGAGACACAAGTGAGCTGAGTCTGGCAAGAGGTGGGGAAATCTAGAGGCTGAGTGAGTCCTGTATCCTTCCTGGCTTGGCTGGTGGTTGAAGGGAAGAAAGGGGTAAGCAAGAAGGAGGACTAACTCATGAGTCTGAATAAGAAGTGGGGGTCAGGGAGTGTGGGGTTTGGTGGCCTTGTGGGGGACGTAGCAATGTGCTGGCTGCGATTGTGCTCTCTTGGGTGTAGGGATGAGAGGCAGGCAGGAGATTTGTCGTGTTTCTAGGCCAGCTCAATAATCCCTTAGGATGTCGGCTGTGCTGGGTCCGGTCATTTGGCATTGATTCCTCACCTCCATCCCTGCCCCTTTCTGTCCCCCTCCTTCTGTCCTATATATTTTCTCTTCTCTTAGGTTGGATGGATTTAGGCTGGGGCTTGGCTTGGAGAAGGGCAGAGTGAGGGGATCAGGACTGAAATGGGGGTGGGGGTGGTGGTGGTGGTGGAGAAGATAAACACGCAGGATCTCAGGAAACGTCTAGATCTTTTTTCTCTAATCTCAACTCTGCCCTTTCCCAGGGCCTTCTGATGGCCCACCACTGCTCTCCGAATCTCCAGTCTCCACTCACTAGCACTTGAAATCCCTCAAGAAAATTCTTTACCCCCTGACCATGTTTCCCAGGGGAGATAGTGGTCCTCCTCCTCCTCCTCCTCCTCCCCCAGGGTAGGCTGTTGCCATGGAAACGGTCTATCCTGCCATGGGCAGAAGGCTGTGACATCCCACAGACCCTCTGACTCCTTTAATGCTGATTTCTTGACCTCAGCCCTTCCTCCTGCACGTGCTTCTGCAGAGGGTGGAAAGGGGGATAATAGTGGAGTGTAAGTGGGTCGGGGTTGTGCAGGAGTGGAGGGCCAGCTCACAGGTGCGTCCTCTCCTCTCCCTGGGCGGGGGTCAGCCAACAAGCACAAGCCATGGATCGAGGCAGAATACCAGGGCATCGTCATGGAGAATGACAACACGGTCCTGCTGAACCCACCACTCTTTGCCCTGGACAAGGATGCTCCCCTGCGCTATGCAGGTAATTGGGGTTGGGGGATGGCAAGGTGGGTGGGACGGAGAAAAGTGGTTCGGCGGGCAGAGGGCGAGGTGGGGAGAGGGGAGGTCCTGGGAGAGGAGAGCAGAGGAAGTGGGGAAGAGGCCTCGGCAAAGTGGTAGAAGTAGGCTTAAGGATGGTGGCTGAGTACAGGGAGCCAGAGAGAAGGACGCGGGCAGGCAGAGGTTAACTGCATCACGATTTGGTCAGATCTCAGACCCAGTAGCTCTGAGAGGCTGCAGCTTGGGGACGCTGGTGTTGGAGCTATATGTCTGATAATTAACACTGTCACACGTACAAGAGAAGGGACGGGGGTTTGGGAGGAGAGGCGAAGTGGAACGGAGGCGGGGAGGCTGGGCAGAAGGTGCTGGAAGTGGTGAAGGAGAAGGAGCCTCATCCCTCCTTCCCCCCCTGGGTCAGGTGAGATCTGTGGCTTCCGGCTCCATGGGTCTGGGGTGCCCTTTGAGGCCGTGATTCTGGACAAAGCAACCGGAGAAGGGCTGATCCGGGCCAAGGAGCCAGTGGACTGTGAGACCCAGAAGGAGCACACCTTCACCATCCAGGCCTACGACTGTGGCGAGGGCCCCGACGGGGCCAACACCAAGAAGTCCCACAAGTGAGGAGACCCTTGTCCCCTGCTTCCGGCTGCTGAGCCCTCCCTGCCCCTCCCAAGCCCCTCACCCTCCTCTGTCCATGCTGTCATTGAATACCTACCCCCTCCCCTCTCTGTTCATCGGGGTCTTTTCTTCCAGGAGCTTTCGCTCTAGGTGACAGAAACATGTAGAAGAACTCATGGGATCTAATCCTAGTTCTGCCTCTTATGACCTTGGGCAGCTTACTTAGCCTCCCTGGATCCGCTTTTACTGCTCTATAAGATGGGGCGAATGATGATCCTCCTTCCTTAGATTGCCGTGAAGAGTAAAGGTGATGGTTTATGTAAAAAGCAGGCACCACAGTGCCTGATGCACGGGAGAGGCTCAGTACATGGGTCATGAGGAGGAGGAGGGGAACGAGGAGGAGGAGGATGAGCACATCAGCACACATCTGGATTTCTTCCCCCTGCCCCACCAGTCTGCAGCGCGTCCCACACTCACATACTCATGATGTACACATGCGCGATGCTAGGTGAGGGTGTGCAGGAAATGGCTCCGGCATGGCCAAGCCTGGGGCCCGAGACTCCTATGTCTATTCCCAGCCAGCTTCTCATCAGAGAATGGGAGAAAGGTTGGCAGTCAGGGTTCCTGGGCCGCTAAGAGGCACCGGTGTAAACCGCACCTTGTGACTCAGTTTCCCATTTGGAGATAGGACCCTGCCTCTGGGCCCCGGGTGCCTAGATCTTGGTGGGAGGCCACGCTCCGCATGAAAGGCATAACCCCAGGCCTGTCCGCCCCATGGGCCCCGAGTAGGGGGGGCCACACCTGTCAAACACGTTGCACACGTGTGCACAGAAGACAGCCCTCCGCTCACGCTTGTGTCGGATGACTTAATGGCTTTTATATAAATACCACTTCCCTTCCCCTGGTTGGTTTTAAAGATTTTATTTTTAAGTAATTTCTACACCCAATGCGGGGCTCGAACTCACAACCCTGACACCAAGAGTTGAATGCTCCACTGACTGAGCCAGCCAGGCGCCCCACCCCCAGTTGCTTTTAATTTGGCTTTTATTCTGTGTCTTTCTCGGTTATCCCGTTGGATCTGATTGTTGTGGAGGAACAACCAGCTGGACGCAAAATTCTGTCTTAGCCCTTGTCTTAGCACCGAACCTATAGGACTCTGTACAGGAGTTCTCCAAGTCAGCTGAGGGTGTCCTCTGAGGTCGTCCTTTACCCCTGACATCAGTCACCCCTTCCTGTGTGGTGCCTGGTGCCCTGGAGGGTGGGATGAGCATGCCCACAGCCCTAGGCTCGGGACACACTGGCTCCTGTGTGCTCTGACTCCCTGTCTGCATTCCCCTCTTTGAGTTTTGAGGCCGGCTGACTCTTGCTTGTCCCTCCTTCTGCTTGGGTACTGTGCAGGGCGACTGTGCACGTGCGGGTCAATGACGTAAATGAGTTTGCCCCCGTGTTTGTGGAGCGGCTGTACCGCGCTGCGGTAACTGAGGGGAAGCTGTACGACCGCATTCTGCGGGTGGAAGCCATCGATGGTGACTGCTCCCCCCAGTACAGTCAGATCTGCTACTATGAGATCCTCACCCCCAACACGCCCTTCCTCATCGACAATGACGGTGAGTGCATCCCCTGCGGCCCCACCCCTGGGTGCCCACATCCCTCCGAACACCCCGGGGGCTGAACTCTCCACTTGTGTCCCTCAGATCCTCTTTCCACACCCGCCTTCCCAATGGAGAGCCTTTTTCCCCCAGATACCTCCTTCCCTGTCTTCCTGCTGCCTGATTCACCTGTTGCCCAATTGGCTCACGAGTTCTCCCCTTTCCTCCCTAGCCTTTCCCTGGTGCACCTTACCCTCTTTGTCTTCCCCCCACACCTATCCCAGGAAACATCGAGAACACGGAGAAGCTGCAGTACAGTGGTGAGAGACTCTACAAGTTTACGGTGACAGCTTACGACTGCGGGAAGAAGCGGGCAGCGGATGATGCCGAGGTGGAGATCCAGGTGAAGCCCACCTGTAAACCCAGCTGGCAAGGTGAGGAGCTCCGCACTGTGCTGTCACCCATCTTGTAAATCATCTCTCACCTGGGTCTCCCTTTTGTCCCTTCTGACAATCACAGGGCTAGGTTAAGAGCCAGGGGAGAGAGATTTGGGGGCAGGCTTGCAGCTGTCTACCTTGGCTGTCTACCCAAGGGTGTCAGCGGACATGACAATGGCAGAATGGATAAGAGGGGCTGCCTTCCTCTCTCTCTGCTACCCTCTCCCTGTCCCCCGTGCAGGCTGGAACAAAAGGATTGAATATGCACCAGGCGCAGGGAGCCTGGCTTTGTTCCCTGGTATCCGCCTGGAGACCTGTGATGAACCTCTCTGGAACATTCAGGCCACCATAGAGCTACAGACGAGCCATGTGGCCAAGGGCTGTGACCGTGACAACTACTCAGAACGGGCACTGCGGAAACTCTGTGGTGAGTGTGCCCTCCTCTCCCCAGGCTTCTGCCTGACCCTCCTCTGCCTCTTTCCGAAGAATCTGCCTCACATCTTCCCTTGCCCACCCACAGGTGTATATGTATATATATATCCACAGATGTTGTAGCACGTGGTTAACTCCTGTGGCCCCCAAAGCAAATCAATAGGTCATTGGCAATGATGCATAATCATAATCGTAGCACAAGACAGTCACCAGGTACATTGCAGAACAATGGTAGGGAGAGATGACGAGTTGAGATTGAGTTCATTGGAGAGCCATTTCTAGAAGAGAGGTCCACCCTCTGGTGTCTTTGAGGGGCTGGGAGAGGGGGTGAGACTAGCTGTGGGAAACCTCTCTCCTTCATTCGCTCTTTCCCTGGCTGCTTCCCATTTCCCCATCTGCTGTGTCTCAGCTCTGACACTTGTGCTTTCTGGGGCTTCTGCAGGTGCCGCCACCGGGGAGGTAGACCTGTTGCCCATGCCCGGCCCCAATGCCAACTGGACGGCCGGACTCTCAGTGCACTACAGCCAGGACAGCAGCCTTATCTACTGGTTCAACGGCACCCAAGCCGTGCAGGTGCCCCTAGGTGGCACAGCTGGGCTGGGCTCTGGGCCCCAGAACAGCCTCAGTGACCATTTTACTCTGTCCTTCTGGATGAAGCATGGTGTGACCCCCAACAAGGGCAAGAAGGAAGAGGAAACCATCGTGTGTAACACTGTCCAGAATGGTGAGCCTTCCCCAGGCCACTGGTCTGAGAGTGAGGAAACTGGCTTTTTATCCTGTTTCTGTCACCATCCAGTTTGTGGCTGTGGACAGACCACTGCCTCTTTCTTCATTTGTAAGAGGTGGTGCTGGCTTTGGTGCTCCCTGAAGCTGTGTGGTTTACTGCCTGCATGAGTTGAGAGCTTGCTTACTCTCAGAGGGCAATGGGACTGCTCACTGCCCTTCTCACCTGCAGTTGCCCAATCCCCCTGCCTCCCACCATGTGGTAGGCTGCTCCCCAGTCTACTCCCATTAAAACCTGTTCACTGCAGTGGAGAAGCCTGGATAGTGGTGTGCCCCCTTCTTCCTCTCCTACCACTATCCCGTCCTCCTCTTTGAAGGGCTAGTTGGCTCCATTTCCAAGTCCCCATCTTCCTTCAACTGCATAGCACGTCCTTCCTAGGAGGGCTCAGTCTTGACCTGACCTCTCATTTCTGCCACTTCTCCGAGCTCACTTCTCTTGAGCTAAGAAGGGTTGTCACCCATGTATTAACCAAAGGAGTAGTAGAAATCTGGGTGGGAACAGGCTGCCCAGTGTTGCACCTTGGCCGATCAGAATGCTCGAGAAGCCCTAGTTATCGCTTGGACTGGACTCTGTGCATGTGTCAGAGAGAAAGAGAAGAGACACTAGGGAATACGGGAGGGAGAGTGCGTAAGAGAGTAATGAGAGTAATGAGAACCTGTTCTTGCCTCAGGCCCTGTGTTTGACCCCTTTCTCTGTCCTCTCTCCTCAGAGGATGGCTTCTCTCACTACTCGCTGACCGTCCATGGCTGCAGAATTGCCTTCCTCTACTGGCCTCTGCTTGAGAGTGCCCGCCCAGTCAAGTTCCTCTGGAAGCTGGAGCAGGTGAGGCCAGTGCCAGGCTCCTGGGAGAGCTGGGTGGATGGAAGGAGGGTCCCGGGACCAGGCTTGGCATTTTCTGCATTGCCCTGTGCCCCTCTTCATGCTCCACCTTCAGTTCCTGACATTCTACTCCCAGGTTCTCTTGTTCTTTTCCAAGGCTTGTCTCCTGCAGGAAGCACTCCAAGATTAAAAGGAATTTGGGAGCACATTACTACTAACACCATATCCAACCAAGTATCTTTTCTTGCTGTTTGATTTCATCTCTTTCTTACCTAGAACCTTAACAGTGCATATCCCTGACTCTCAAGCAGTTAGCATGCTGTAGTAAGCAAGAAAGTAAGTAATTCTGGGGGACGCAGCCAGGGGAACTCACTAGCCAAGAAATCTCTATTAGTATGTCTAAATCCCAGTTTCTTGGCCTATTAAATGGGAATAATATGAACTTTATTTATTTTTTATTTTTTATTTATTTTTAAAATTTTTTTAACGTTTATTTATTTTTGAGACAGAGAGAGACAGAGCATGAATGGGGGAGGGGCAGAGAGAGAGGGAGACACAGAATTGGAAGCAGGCTCCAGGCTCTGAGCCATCAGCCCAGAGCCCGACGCGGGGCTCAAACTCACGGACCGTGAGATCGTGACCTGAGCTGAAGTCGGATGCTCAACCAACTGAGCCACCCAGGCGCCCCAATATGAACTTTATTTAAAAAAAATTTTTTTTAATGTTCTATTTATTTTTAAGATAGAGAGACAGAGCATGAGTGGGAAGGGGCAGAGAGAGAGGGAGACACAGAATCTGAAGCAGGCTCCAGGCTCTGAGCTGTCAGCACAGAGCCCGACGCGGGGCTCGAACTCACGAACTGTGAGATCATGACCTGAGCTGAAGTTGGATGCTTAACCAACTGAGCCACCCAGGTGCCCCAATAATATGAACTTTATATCTGAGGGTTGTTGCAGGAGCGAATGATGGACTAGACCTTGTAGGCAGGAAGGATGTCAATTTTCACTATTATTAGTGCATGATTATGCACTAATTTTCACTATTATTCGCATGATTATGAAGGATAAATAAAAACGAACAAAAAATATGTAAAATCCTCTCTCGAGTCGACAGTTACAACCTCTTCTTTACTCTCTCTGTAAGCTGACCGTGAGGACAAATGAGGACTAATTTGAGTTCCCATCTCCTACTTTTCTTGCAGGCCCCAGTAGAGTGGCTGAGTAAGCAAATAGCTGAAAAAAGGCAGGAATTGGAAGAGAGAGAAAGAGAAAGGAAAGGCCTAGAAAATCCACAGACTGGATAATTGAGGGCTGTCTACAAAAGCTTTTGCTTTCTCTGGTACTCTGTGAAGGAGACAGTCTGCTATTTGCTGCTTCTTGATCTTTCCCTCTTGTTGCTAATGTTAGTAACATCTGTTTTTCTTTTATTTTCCTTTATTTATTCAACACATGTTAAATATCAAGTACGTGTCTGCCATTCTGCTTGGTTCTAGGGATACAGTGGAGTATAAGGGAAAGAAAATATTTGCCTTCTTTGAGCTTACATTTTAGTTGGAGAGGTAGACTTTTAGAAAGTAGGGAGACATATGTAAATGGTAAATTGTGATGAATTCTCTGAAAGAACAAGCAGGGACTGAAGTAGAGAGTGGGGGAGGACAAAGAGGGGGAATTCACTTTAGATCTAATGCTCAGGGAAGTCCTGATGGAGGTGAAATCTAAGTTTTATTCTAAAGGATGGGAAATAGCTGAGAAGGAAGTGTTCTAGGCAGAGGGAAGGGCTGATGCAAAGGCCCTGAGGCAGGAAAGCGCTTTGCCTGTTCCAAGCATGGGAAGAAGGTCAGTGGGCTGGAATACAATGAACAAGGGGGAAAGACTGGACATGAGGTTGGAGAGCTGGGCAGTGATCAGGTTGTGCAATGGACTTTGTCCAGCTGTAGTTTGTTTAGATTTTTTTAAGGTTAGGTTTTTTTTTTTAATGTTTTATTTATTTATTTTTGAGAGAGAGAGAGAATGTGAGCAGGGGAGGGGCAGAGAGAGAGGAGGACAGAGGATCTGAAGCAGGCTCTGTGCTGACAGCAGAGAGCTCAATGTGCGGCTTAAACTCAAGAACCATGACATCACGACCTAAGCTGAAGTTGGACGCTTAACCAACTGAGCCACCCAGGTGCCCCAGTTTGTTTAGGTTTTGTCCTGTAAGAGGTAGGGAGCCTTTTGAAGGGTTTAAAGCAGGGAGGTGATCTAATCAGATCAGATTTATATCTGCAACTCTAATCAGATGTGTATTTTAAGAAGATCCCTTTGGCAACTATGGGAGGAACTTATTGAAAAGACATAAAAAGGTAAAGACCCAGACAAGACTGTTGCCATGGTAAGGTTGAGGACTGGACTGATGCATGGCATTATAAAGAACTGCACAGAAATCCACAGCTTTTGGCTCTGTTTGGATCTGGGATCAACAACACTGCTGATGGGTCGGATGTGTAAGGTGATGGAAAGAGAAGGATCAAAGGTATCCTGTAGGTCATCCGTTTGAGCAACTGGATGGACAGTGGAGTGTTTATGCTGCCCCGGGGAAAAGTGAGGAAGTTGGGAAGGGGTGTGAACTTCTGTCTTACACATGTTAAATTTGAGATACCTCTGAGACATCCAAGTGGAGAGCCCAGGGTTCAAAGGAGAGCTCTGGGCTGGAGATGCAGATTCTGGAATTAACAGCATAAATATGGTATCTGAACTCATGGGAACAGATGAGGTAACTCCTAGGAAGAGTGTGTAGAGAGAAAAGGGAGAAAAAGGGCCTAGGTTGAACCGTGAGGCATTCCAGCACTTGGAAGCTAATAAGGCAGAGAACTGGCTACCCCTCATTCCTTTGACCATCCCCCACACCCATCTTGATTGACCCTAGGAGAAACTGCCAAGGAGAGCGGGTTTGTTTTACTGTTGGGATACAAACGACTGTGGACCTTCCAGTGCCATGCATACATACAGTTTTGGGCAAAAAATTATTCAGAAAATAGTGTGTTACTTCTCTTAGGAATGTTTATAGTTTTAGAGATTTGCCTGAAGAACGGAATTTTAGGTACCTACTTGGTTGGTGCCTGATAGATTTTGGGCAGGGATGTTATTTCCTGAGCTGGGTAGGCAACAATTCACTAGTAAGCCCTGCTGATAGAGCTGAGAATATAAGGGACTGTACCCTGTCTCCCAGGAGAAGGGGCAGTGCCTTGTGTTAGTTCCCTGGAGATAAAGCACCTGAGGGTTCTTACCCTTACACTGCTTTGCCAGGTCTGTGATGATGAATGGCACCACTATGCTTTGAACCTGGAGTTCCCCACAGTCACGCTTTATGCCGATGGCATCTCATTTGACCCTGCCCTCATCCATGACAATGGTCTCATCCACCCGCCCCGAAGGGAACCTGCTCTCATGATTGGGGCCTGCTGGACTGGTAAGTCCCTCTGAGCTTCTCAGTGAAGACACTGAAGGTTGGAGCCTTTAGAAAGTTAGGATTAATGAAGGAGCAAGGGTAGCCTGACTTCATGCATCTCTCCTTGCAGTTGGGCATGGTGACTCAGAGAGATCTCTGTGGAGGAGACCACAGGACCCCCCCCCCCCCCCCCAGTATCTCCCACCTGTTCAACTAGTCATTACCTCAGGCATCACCAGAATCTCTCTTTCTGTAACTTTGGCCAATGCCCACATTGTTCCATCAAAGAGATGATGTCCACAGTGCATTCCCTTGCTGGAGGCCAGTAATACCAGTAATACCTCAGAGAGTTTTCAATCTTCCTTAAGCTATTTCTTTCATTTTTTTCCCTTCTGGGAACTTGGGTGCATGCCTGCATTTGTGTGTGTGTGTGTGTGTGTGTGTGTGTGTGTGTGTGTGTGTGTCTTACCAAAGCCCTTGTGTTTTCTCAGCCATGTATTTGGGGGCTGGTTTTTAACAGAAGCTGGAGAGATTGAGATGTGAAATTGGTGAACAGGTTGCAAGCCCTACATTGGCAGGGAGAGAACAGGGAAGACCCCTTCTTCCTTGCGGTCAGTCTGTCCCCACAACACTGAACTGATTGCTACTTCTTTTTTTCCTCCAGAGGAGAAGAACAAAGAGAAGGAAAAGGGAGGAGACAACAGTACAGACACCACACAAGGTACTCTGTGCATAAGAACTGGAGACCAGAGAGCTCTCACCTTAACTTTCTGTGCTATGCTCCTGACTCCACCCCAACCCCAAATCCCAGCCAGCCTCATAGTTACTGCTGCACATGCCACCAGGGGGCAGAGCCTCCATGAACTACTGCAGGGCAGGGCTCCCTTGGAGAGGTAAGGCCAGATGGAGCTTGGTGGCCTCCTGAGTGTCCCTTCCTGCTCACAGAAGGAAGTGGGAGAGTTCTCTTGCTGGCTTTCCACGTAGCAGATCGTGGGAGGCAGGAGGTGGTCCCACACAGGGAGATCTGGGCATCTGTGAAGCTCCACACGTTCCCCTGGGTCCCCTTGCATGCCCTGTGACCATGTCCTCTTGCCCTCCCCTTCTTTTCCTCCATGGGCTCCTCTTTCCTCCCTTTGGTCCCACTTTCCTCCTTCCCTTTCTCCCTCTCCTGGGGGGCTTTTCTCATTTCTGTTGCTTCTGTTTTTCACCCTTCTCTTCTCCTTGGATTTATTCCCTCTTCTGTCCTCTTTTCTGCATTCTCCAGTACCCCCCCACCCCCCTCGCCCCAGCCTCACTTCCTGGTCTCTTCTTTCCTTTTCATTTCCACATTTCTCCTTCTTACACTTTTACTCCAGCCTTCTGCCCTTTCTTTCTGCCCCATTTCTTGCTCCAGCTGCCTCTCCCCTCACCTGCTCTTACCTCCCTTCCATCCCTGTGTTCCTGCCCTAGGAGACCCCTTGCCGATCCACCACTACTTCCATGGCTACCTGGCTGGTTTCAGCGTGCGCTCAGGCCGCCTGGAGAGCCGCGAGGTCATCGAGTGCCTCTATGCATGTCGGGAGGGGCTGGACTATAGGGATTTCGAGAGCCTGGGCAAAGGCATGAAGGTATCGCCCCTTCCTCTAGCCCTGTCCTTCCGGGCATGCCCCCTGCCCCCTACCTCTGCCCACCTCTCTCCCTCTGCTCCCTTCCTCTCCCACCTCCTGGTCCTGCTCTCAGCTGTCTGTGTCTGGGGCCCAGGTCCACGTGAACCCCTCGCAGTCCCTGCTCACCCTGGAGGGGGATGATGTGGAGACCTTCAACCATGCCCTGCAGCATGTGGCTTACATGAACACTCTGCGCTTTGCCACGCCTGGCGTCAGGCCCCTGCGCCTCACCACTGCTGTCAAGTGAGTGTTGGGTGGGGCGGGCAAATCACAGCGCAGAGGTAGACGGTGTCAGAACTCCTTGGTCTCAGAGGTCACCCAGGGCTAGGCACACCTCCGTCACCGTATGGATGGGGAGATTGGGCCCCAAAGACAACTGACCTGCTCAGTTGACAGCCACGTTTGTAGAAGAGCCTGGACTAGACTCGGATTTAAACAACGGACTCATGACTCTTTCCACTAACCACCCTTCCAGGACCCTGGGGTTTTAATTTTCTCTGTGCCTCTTTGCTGATACGTAAAGTGGTACAGAGAAGGTACTGGATTGGGAGCTGGGAGATCTGATGTTGCTTCTGACACTGTCTTAATCCCCTGGATGACCTTGAGCAAATAGCTCTCGTTGTTTCACCTGTTTTCATCTCGATTCAGCAAGCCCTTGCAAGATCAAATGGGATCATTGAAGTCTAGGGATTGGTAACCTGTGGCCCTGGGGCCAAATCTGGCCTGTTGCTTGCTTTTGTAAG
Source organism: Panthera onca (assembly GCF_046562875.1). Lineage (NCBI taxonomy): Eukaryota > Metazoa > Chordata > Mammalia > Carnivora > Felidae > Panthera > Panthera onca. Next base: position 41,690,943 of record NC_138345.1, read on the forward strand.
TAAAGTTTTATTAGAACACAGCCATTCCCATTCATTTGCATATTATTTCACAGTATGATGGCAGGGCTAGCGGTTGGGACAGAGTCTGTATGGCCCCAAAAGCCAAAAATATTTATTGTCTGGCCCTTCACTGAAAGTTTTCTGACCTTTGAATGCTAAGTAAATAATTTTAATTCTTTAAAAGAAAAGTTGTACATTATTTTCAAGGTTTAAGTATGTTGCTAAACATGCAGAATAACTGAGAGGCACCTGGGTGGCTCAGTTGGGTGAGTGTCTGACTTTGGCTCAGGTCATGATCTTGTGGTTCGTGAATTCAAGCCCCACATTGGGCTCACTGCTATCAGCACAGAGCCTGCTTCAGATCCTCTGTCCCTCTCTCTCTGCCCCTCTCCTGTTTGCACTCTCTTGAAAGCAAAGAAAACATTTTTAAAAATGCAGAATAACTGAGAGGTCATGAAAGCATAATAGTTATGGACACAGAGTCTGTTATGTACTGGCTTTTTGCACTGAGCAAACGCTATAAAACAGGGATAACGATAGAATCTAACTCCTGGGATTGTTTTGAGGGCTAAATGATACAGTCCAGATTGACCACCTAGCCCGGTGCCTATTCCGCCAATGCGGGCTATTTTCATCCCCTAGAATGTTTGCGGGGCAGTATTTAGGAGATACTGCTATCTGGTGGGCGGATTACACAATGCAGGAGACTAGATTCCTGAGCAAGCATGCCTTTCTCCCCTACTGTGCCTCAGTTTCTCCATAAGCAATCTGAAGATAAATATCTCTGGCTTGTTCCTATCCTGGGAAGGGTGGCTTTAGAGAGGAGAGAGAGGAGAGGGCTCTGAGCCCTACACAGTGACTGGGCATGATTATCAGGCCTCACAATTACAGCTCTGGAAGGCAGAGGCAGCAGCTTTTGGGAATCAGGCTGCTGGCCCACGGGGGTGGTCACAGTGTGGAGCTGAAGGCCACAAGTAGCTGGGGTCATGTGGGCACAGACCAGAGCTGAGCGTGCAGCCCACCACGTTCTAGCCAGAACTCAAGTTGTTAAAAGGGCAGTCGTGCGGCTATGAAGGGTTTAACCCACTAGAAACCGAGTAATTGCCTCCTCGCCTTCACTCCGCTCAGGAGCCACATCAAGGGAGGGCGCTGTCTTTTGGCTTATGGTGGAGCTTTGCAAGGGGAGGGGAGTCCCACAGTGGGAGGAGGTGACATCCTTTGTGGATGGACTCAGCTGAATTCCTCCTACCTCCTTCATGCCTGGGGAGAGGCTTATCCACCAGCTAGGAACCTGACTTTGATCCTTTAGTGGGGGAGGGGGCCTTGTTTTCTTTGTGAGAGCTCTCAGTTTTTCCGTTTGTAGAGCTATCATGTGGTTAGTGCTACCCTAATAGTTCCTTGAGGTCATTGGAGAAAATATAGGTGCGTGTGTGTGTGTGCGCGCGCGCGCGTGCACCTGTGTGCACGTGCACGCACGTGCACCTGCTTATGCCTATGAGTGAAAGAGAGAGAGACCTCCTCTTCTCTGATACACATCCTTGCCCTAGTCCACGTGGCTTCCCCAAGTTCCAGGGTTCAGTTCTTGAAGCTCTGTCCATTGAAAGCCAGATTTATCTAACTATTTGGTCAACGCAGACTTTCCCTAAGGTATTTTGTCCCCCTACCTCTTTCTTGGAAAGCCCGTCTCCTTTGTGGCATTAGCCCCTGAACAAATGGTTACCACATCTTTTTTCTCTAGCTTTGTCTTTTTACCATAGCCCTTAAATTTCTGCTTGCTATAACCTCTATCTAGAAAGTTCTGCCAGCATCTCACAGAAACGAGCTCAAGACAGAATAATGGCCTTCAATATCCAAACTTGCCCTTCCCCCTGAATTCTCCATTTCTGTAATGGTGTCTCTGCCCTTGCGGTTATCCAGGCTTGAAACCTCTGAGTCATCTTGGATTTCTCCCTGTCTATCCTCCACGCTCCGTCCTTTGCCAGGTCACCCTGATCCTGCCTGTGCTGGGTGCTGGGAATCTGTCTCCTCTTTTTCCATTTCTGCTGTTATTACTCCAGCCCCGTCTCTGATTACCTCTCGCCCAGCCTATTGCCATAATCTCCTAACAAGTTGACCTATCTCTAGTATTCTAACTTCACCAGAGGCTAGGTTAGTGGTCATAAATCAGAATTTTCATCCTCATTATTTTGTGATATAGAAGAATTTAATGACCTCCCTTTGGCCAGTGCTCAAAATTTGCACTCAAAGCCTTCAACCATCTGACCCCAGATTTCTGCCTCATGTTCCTTCGTTCCCCTTGGTGCACTCCTCACCATCCATTCTATGGTCTACCTTCTGCCTAGCGAAGTCCTACCCTCCTTCAAAGGTTATCTCAGTTTCTACTTCCCTTGATTATTCCTATCCTCCCTGGCCAAATGCCCCATTCCCATCCTAGCCAGAAATAACGTTTGCCTCTCTAAACCCTTGTGATTTTTTGTTTGTTCCACTTACACAATGGTGACCATATTTGCCCTTGTTTTAAGGTTGTGTGCCATATATAACTAAGCTCTAGACCAGATCATCAGTGCCTTTGGGTCAGGGCCAGCCCCCTGTTCCCCTTTGGGTCCCCTTTGGATTGCTCATTGCAGTGGGGATGTCTGTTGGAGTCTGGGCTCTCAAAGTCAGCTTAGGTGGTTTTCCAGGAGGCTTTGATCTGGGCCTCTCAGAATGACCGTACAGATTCTTGGGCCCCACCCCTTGTGGCACAGGAACTCTGCAAGCTGTGGACATTGGCAGCTTCAGGGGCTTTGAGTTCATCATATCTGCTGAGGTTACCCCTTCCCGTTTTGGCTCCTGCAGTCAAGCTGGGCATTTCAGTTAGCACAAGCATACGGACCACAGGCCCTGCTCCTGTGCTACTAACTTCCTTGTGAAGGCTGCTTGTTCAAGGGGTGCTTCTTTTTTTTTTTTTTTAATTCTTTTTTTAACGTTTATTTATTTTTGAGACAGAGCATGAATGGGGGAGGGTCAGAGAGAAGGAGACACAGAATCCGAAACAGGCTCCAGGCTCTGAGCTGTCAGCACAGAGCCCGACGCGGGGCTCGAACTCATGGACTGCAAGATCATGACCTGAGCCGAAGTCGGCCGCTTAACCGACTGAGCCACCCAGATGCCCCAGGGGGTGCTTCTTTGTAAATAAATCAGACTGGTGCAAACCTAGGCCCCAAATAGTGGCTGTGGTTCAGCGGAAAGAGTGGGATCTTGGCATAAGAACTGTGGGTTTAAGCCTTGACTCTGATGCCTGTTTCTTTTTCTAAAAAAATTTTTTTTAATGTTTGTTTATTTTTGAGAGAGAGAGAGAGAGAGACAGAGTATGAGTGGGGGAGGGGTAGAGAGAGAGAGGGAGACACAGAATCAGAAGCAGGCTCTGGGCTCTGAGCTGTCAGCCCCAAGCCCGATGCGGGCTCGAGCTCATGAACCACAAGATCATGACCTGAGCCGAAGTCGGATGCTTAACCCACTGAGCCACCTAGGCGCCCCTGTTGCCTATTTCTTGTGTGGCCAAGATGCTTGATCATCTTTGGTTTCTTACCCCTTTTCCACAGGTTGAAATAAGGTTGCATGAAAGAGTATGTGTAAACGCTTCAGAAACCAGCAGGTGTGATGAGAAAGTGAGGTGTCATTCTGATCGATTGGCAAAGGATGGGGCGGGAGGTGACCCTGGGAGCGCCTTCCTGAGCAGCTGTGCTGTGCATTGGTTGGCCTGGCTGAGTGCTTGAGGGAGTCTGTCCTGGTGCCAAGGTCCACGAGGCTTCATGGGACCATGGATGCAGGTCCGAGATTGTCACATTAGCTCACCGACCAAAGGAGGTTTCTCTGATCTTGAAGGGAAGAAACAGCAAGGAGGAGGACATCCTTGGATAGGCTCCCCCACCACATCCTTCCCCTCCACTTTTGTTGTTGAATATTTTTTGGGTATGTGTCTGCCATGTGTTTTGCTGAACACACTTCTTAATTCAAATCTCCTGAGTAAGGAACTGTGTATGTGTAAACATTTTGGCAAGTTCGGTTTGTGAAATGAAATTTGATAGGTGTTCCATAGTCTTAGGTCAGGGCGTTGGTGATGTGATCACCCCTGCAGGTCTGGGTTGCCTGATCTGTCTCTGACCCTTTCCCACAGTGGCATCTTCCCAGGAAAGGGTATCTCCTCTCCAGCTTTGCCCCGGTGGGGTAGTTGTGCTGCGACAGGGACACTATCCCTCTTTCCTCCCTTCCCCTCCCTGACGTGGGGTGCTCTGTTGTAGAGATGGACGCCCGGAGGGATGAAACAGAATAGGGATCATTAGACAGGAGGTTTTGGGGTCACAAGCTGCCTCTCTCCCCTCTGCTCTGCAGGTGCTTCAGCGAAGAATCCTGTGTCTCCATCCCCGAAGTGGAGGGGTACGTGGTGGTCCTTCAGCCTGATGCCCCCCAGATCCTGCTGAGTGGCACTGCTCATTTTGCTCGCCCGGCTGTGGACTTTGAGGGACCTGAGGGGATCCCCTTGTTCCCCGATCTTCAAATCACTTGCTCCATTTCCCACCAGGTGGAGGCCAAAAAGGATGAGAATTGGCAGGGCACAGGTAAGGATGACTCCAGGGAGTGATATCATCCCGAGAAAGGGCTCATGTCCGCAACTGGAGTGACTTCATCCCACATTCGCTTGTCTGGAACCACTTACATGGGACGTAGAGCCGGGAGGAGGCCTGTGGGTGTGAGGAAAGTATTGGGTAATGACGTTCTTGAAGATGCTGCCGACTGCTCTCGGGGAATGAGCCTGGAAAGGGAGGAAGCATGGCCATGAGGTGAGCCCTGTGGCTCTGATCCTGATCCCAACTCTCTCCCGTCCAGTGACAGACACACGCATGTCAGATGAGATCGTGCACAACCTGGATGGCTGTGAGATTTCTCTCGTCGGGGATGATCTGGACCCCGAGCGGGAAAGCCTGCTCCTAGACATGGCGTCCTTGCAGCAGCGAGGGCTGGAACTCACCAACACGTCTGCCTACCTCACCATTGCCGGTCAGTGGGGACTGAGTGCCTGTCCTCTTTTTCTGTGTGCGCCCCTCCCCACGATCAGGTATCTAGGAATTCCAGAGGGTCTTCCTCTCAGGTCCCCAGGGATAGAGGCAAGTGCCATCTTGCACCTTCCCAGACTGGAAGCTCCTCAGGCTTCCAGATTGCCCCTAGAGGAGGTGTGCTGGGGTTCAGGCTCCCGAGTGGTTCTTTCTCCCTGCTTCTCTCTATAGCCTGGCTCCCCTCTGTTGCTCCCTCCTCCTGTGGCTCAGCCTTCTCTGACGAGCCTTCGATCCTCTAGCTGTTTGGTCCTAGCCATCTTCTCTACACCTTCCATGTCTCTGATCTCATGTACATACCAGATCTTTATAAATTTTTTTTTAACGTTTATTTTTGAGACAGAGAGAGAGCATGAACGGAGGAGGGTCAGAGAGAGAGAGGGAGACACAGAATCTGAAACAGGCTCCAGGCTCTGAGCTGTCAGCACAGAGCCTGACACGGGGCTTGAACTCACGGACCGCGAGATCATGACCTGAGCCGAAGTCGGACGCTTAACCGACTGAGCCACCCAGGCGCCCCCATACCAGATCTTTAACTCGCGTGCTCACATCGTAATGAATCGTGGCCGTGACTTGGTAGCTTTCAGAGGAAACCTGCTATTCTCTGAAGGAAACCTCCACAGGTGGGGATGGGAGAAGCTGGTCATAACTGGCTTCCTCCTGTTTCCATCCCCTTCCAGAACCTCACCGAGGACTTCTGTATTTTCCCCTCTCTCCGTTTTCCCCCTGCTGGCCTCCTCCCTTCTGTCTTGCAGGGGGTCCTTAATGCCTTCTCTCCATCTCTACCCAGAAGCCGCAGAGTTTTTAGAGAAGAGCAGAGCAGGGGATGGACCCCAGTCACTCTCTCCCAATCAGTCAGAGCCGGGTTGGGGGCGGAAGGGTACATCACTTGGGAGAACTCAGGTCATTCTCCTGCTGAGGCGCGGGACCGACCCATTCTGTGGCTGCGTCTGCTCTCAGCTGGTGGGAGTCTGAGAGAGAGGGGCCTGCCGGGCCCTTTTGGCCGGCTCCCCGCCCTGAGCTGCTTCCTCGTCCCCCAGGGGTGGAGAGCATCACTGTGTACGAAGAGATCCTGAGGCAGGCTCATTATCGGCTGCGACACGGAGCTGCCCTCTATGCTAGGAAATTCCGGCTGTCCTGCTCAGAAATGAATGGCCGTTACTCCAGCAATGAATTCATCGTGGAGGTATTAGAGAGTCTCCTTCCCTCCCCTCCTCCCCCACTAGCGAGGAGCCCTGGAGGAGTGGACTGAGACCCATAGTTGGCGGGAATGGACATTGCAGCACGGAAGAGCCCAGAACCTGTCTGCTCAGAGGGGGAGGAGCTGTGGGGCATGGTTAGCAGATGGCCTCTAGTGAGGTGGGACAAGACTCTAGTGGATAGGAATAGGAGAGGCGGGTGCCCACTGAGCTCTCCTTCCCCCAGGTCAATGTCCTGCACAGCATGAACCGGGTCGCCCACCCCAGCCACATGCTCAGCTCCCAGCAGTTCCTGCACCGCGGCCACCAGCCCCCTCCTGAGATGGCCGGACACAGCCTGGCCAGCTCCCACCGAAACTCCAGTATGTAAGAGTGCGCGGGGCCAGGCAGGGCAGGGAGGGTGGCGGGGGGTGGGCTGGGCACGGGCATCCTCTCTCCTCTACCACTGGGAGTGGGGTAGGCCGGTGGAGCTATGGTTCTGTTCCCTGTGCTGACTTAACTGATCACTCTGTTCCAATCCCTGTAACCCCTGGACCATTAACTTTCCCTCCCGAAGAATATGAGTCAATGTCATTCATCGCTGGGGTGCTCATGTCTGGAATCATAAAGTCGGTGTGGGGTTTAGGCGCCTTTTTTGTTCCTGCTCCCTCCCCCAGGAATATCAAATTAGCCCTGGACCTAGTGAAGCCATCAAGTATTTATGAAGCACCTACGAATTATGGGTTAGATACAGTCTCTATCCTCAAGGAGAAAGTTGGGGCTAATATGTGTGTAATTATGTGCTATCTATAATGTCATAAGTCTTTTTTTTTTTTAATGCTTATTTTTGAGAGACAGAGAGAGAGAGAGAGAGGGAGAAAGAGAAAGAGAATGAGCGGGGGAGGGGCAGAGAGTGAGGGAGACTCCAGACTCTGAGCTGTGAGCACAGAGTCAGATGAGGGGCTCAAATTCACCAACTGTGAGATCATGCCCTGAGCCAAAGACGGATGCTGAGACTGAGCCACCCAGGCGCCCCTATAATGTCATAAGTCTTTCTAACGCCAAGTGTGCAACTTGGCAAAGTGTTAAATCCAGATGGAGAGCTGCCCTCATGTTCCCTGGCCGTGGCACTTTACCAGTGATGCGAGTTTTAATTTCCAATTTAAGAGTTGGTTTATTGTAGAAAAACTAGAAACTACAAGTATGAAGAACAAAAATCAGCCATAATTCCACCCCAGAGAAGAAGCCATTGTTAATGTTCCTTTTTTTTTTTCCTATGCCTTATTTTTTTTCTTTTTACAAAGTTGGGATCAAACTATTTTACTTAACCTGGTATTTACACATAATATTATGAAATGAGTTTTCTTCCACATACTAAACACTGTAAAATGATTCTGTTGATGCCAAAAATGATTTTTGGAATCCCTTTTAGAATTGCTTTCAAAGCCTATTTACATGATGCATTTATGTTTATTACTTCTTAGATATGCTTTGCTTTTGACCCGTTTCAGTTTTACCCAATTTCATCATCCACTTTTGTCAGAGTTGGCTCTGGATATCATTTTAAGTTCTTAAATATACAAACCCACAAAGGGCACAGGTTTGTCACTTTTGAAAAAAGCCAAAAGGTGTATCACAGGCTCTGAAGGCAATTCCCTAAAGAATTCTGAAAATGCTTCCTTGAAAAAGCTCATTTCAATACATACAATAATAAGAATATTGAACACATCAGTGTGTACCATGAGCTTTTCCACATATTGACTCATTTAGTCATTACAAACAGCAAATGAAATGGGTACTAGCATTATCCCTTTTAAAGGGGAGGGAATGGAAGCCCAGAGAGGTTAAGCATTTTTTTTTTTTTAATGTTTATTTATTCTTCAGAAAGAGAGACAGAGCACGAGCAGGGGAGGGGCAGAGAGAGAGGGAGACACAGAATCTGAAGCAGGCTCCAGGCTCCGAGCTGTCAGCACAGAGCCCAACGTGGGGTTTGAACTCACAAACCTGTGAGATCATGACCTGAGCCAAAATCGGATGCCTAACCGACTGAGCCACCCAGGGGCCCCATAATTTTTTTTTTTACATTTATTCATTTTTGAGAGACAGAGGGAGACAGAGCACAAGCGGGGAAGGGGCAGAGAAAGAGGGAGACACAGAATCTGAAGCAGGCTCCAGGCTCCGAGCTGTCAGCACAGAGCCCAACGCAGGGCTTCAGCTTAGAAACCTGTGAGATCATGACCTGAGCCGAAGTCGGATGCTTAACCGACTGAGCCACCCAGGCGCCCCGAGAGGTTAAGCATGTTATTCAAGATCACACAGGTAGGAAGTGGTAGGAGCCAGGATTCAAATCTAGGTGGCAGGATTCCAGAGCCTGTGCATTACTGTGCATTAACCATTGACCTCCATACCTTCTCCATTTATGCTTAATGCTTGCCTGCTCTTCCTTTTCTTCCTTCCCCTTTCTTTCTTTCTTTCTTTCTTTCTTTCTTTCTTTCTTTCTTTCTCTTGTTAGTTTATAGTTCCATCTAATTTGGTGAGGGGGCTCCTGAGGGCTTCCTAGGGCTTTTTTGACTGAGGCTAGCTCCCTGGTATCCCCAGTGATTCCATCTGGCTTCCTCCCCTTAAGTGGTGGCCACCACTACAGAGTCTCTTGTGTTCCCTTTTCCCTGGGGCTGGCTCCCTTTTTCCTTCCTCTCTCTGAAAAGAGAGGCCTTTTTAAGTATTTACTCACTAAAGGAAAGCAGATGGGTGTAGGGGTATAGGGAGTAGGGAAGTAGGGGTGAAGAGGGGAGCATAATGCGTAATCAAGTTGCAAAGGTTCATAGAAACTTCATACAATTTTTAGAGACCTGTGAGCAAACTAACCCTGTTTGTTAAATAGACCCTTGGAGCCAGCTTTTTTTTTTTCCCTCTCATAATTTCCTAGCTCTTTTTCCAGTTCTTTCCTTTTTTTTTAACGTTTATTTATTATTGAAAGAGTGCAAATGGAGGAGGGGTAGAGAGAGAGGGGGACAAAGAATCCGAAGAGGGCTCTGTGCTAACAGCAGCCAGCCTGATGTGGGACTTGAACTCAGGCACCGTGAGATCATGACCTGAGCCGAAATTGGACGCTCAACCGACTGAGCCACCTAGGCGCTCCAGGCAGGCGCCAATGGTTTTTAAAGATCCCCAAGTGCTTCCAACGTGCAGCAAAGTTTGGGAACCGTTTCCCTACTTTGTTCCTTACAAGTACCTGAAGCTTTGCAGACAGACCTACAATGAAATAGAGTAAGCATAGAAAATGAACTCGGGAGTGGGGAGGGAAGGACGATTCTGAAAGAAGAATAAGATGTAGGAGGGGAATAAAGTCAGTTCATAAAAAACATACTCTGAGAGTTGCTAGAATGGTAGAATGGGCCAGCACGTTGGCTCTGAGCTTCCTTGCAGTTTAAGCAAAAGGAAACCTGAGCAGTTAGGAGAGTCATGTGATGAGAGCCAACCAGTATTTCAAGAGAAGCCCTGGGACTGAGAGTGGAAAGAAGTTTCTCCCCAGGGTCTTCATAAAGTGGGCACCATGCAGGACTGTGGATGGGGCTTTAACCGTGTCCTCACACCCACCTGAAACCAGAAGTTGCACAAGGGCCGTTTGATAAAACACCCCTTCATGTCGGCGGTGCCAGTCATTCAAGGCCACGGTCACCTGCTCGGGTCTCATGCACCAAGCGAGGGTGATTGCGCTTTTTGAAACTCTTGATTTTTGTCTGTGGCTAATTGAAAAATCCTGCCATCTCGCTGGCTTCCAGCCTCATTTTAATTTTTTTTTTTTAACGTTTATTTATTTTTGAGACAGAGAGAGACAGAGCATGAATGGGGAGGGTCAGAGAGAGGGAGACACAGAATCTGAAACAGGCTCCGGGCTCTGAGCTGTCAGCACAGGGGCCCGATGCGGGGCTCGAACTCACAGACCGCGAGATCGTGACCTGAGCCGAAGTCGGCGCTCAACCAACTGAGCCACCCAGGCGCCCCTTCCAGCCTCATTTTAAACTAATTACTCTACTTGTTTGCCTGCAGATAACAGTGTCTGCATTTTGTCTTTCCTGTGGTCATTTCTTATTCCTGGCAATCGACTTGCCATTTCCTTCACCAGGCTGGGGGCTCAGAAGAACAAATGCATTTGATCAAGGCACAAACCAGAAACTTTGGCCTGTCATCATCAGTGTGCTCCTAGAGTAGGTTCACCTGCTGTGGCCTCCACTTGGAGGTGTGGAGGGGCGGGTCTCCATTCCTTCTAGAGCCTGAGCTTAGCTACAGGGGCCACCTGCTGGCAGGGTCACTGTTCCTGGATCTTGCCCACTGACATGGGGACCTGGGAGGGACCATTTCCTGCAGATGGTCGGGAAAAGCACCTCTGTCCCCTTCTTCCCTCCTCCCCCATCCCCAGGCAGTTGAGAAGTGCTGATCCAGCCAGGCCCATCTCTGCCCTAGAGCCCGTGCCCAGGGAGCCTGCCTGCCCTGCCAAACAGGATTGGCTCTCCTTGGCGAGTGGCCACAGGCAAGCTATGGGTTGGGTCAGGATAGGGACCAACTTGGCAGGGAGCCATCAGGGTGGCCTCAGGGAGGTGTGAGCCTAGTGTGCCTGCTCAGGCAGGGCCTTCTGCACACACCTGGTTGGCCCCGGAGCTTGTGACAGTCTGCCTTGCCGCTTGCCGGGGAGGAGTGGTGTGTGTGGGACAGGGTGTGTGTGCGGCTCCCGTGCTCTTGGCTTCTTTGCGTTCCACTCTGTCTCTCAACACGTCTCAAAGGCTGTGGGTAAATCGGGGACTGGGAGGTAGATGTATGGGCTGGAACACAGTGTGATTACACGGGTAATCACCCCTTAGCAACGGGACTCTCCAGATTCGGGGCCTCACGGGGCCTCTGTGGCTGGGAGAGCCGCTGCGGGCGCAAACAGTGAGCAGGGGTGTGCACCCATGTGGGGTGCAGTGACCCAGCTGCCTACGCGGGCCCTCAGCCTGGGGACACGTGTGCGGGGTCTCTGCCTCCACTTGCTGTCCTGGGGGCTGCGGGCTCTCCTGCTCTGCGTGCCCATGCTTCCCCGAGCGCTGTGTGCGTGTGTGCGGGAGGTGGCCCGCCCTGTGCTCACGGCTGCTGGCTCCGTGGCCCTCGCGGCGCACATCTGTGGCATTTACATCTTCCTTCAGGGGGTCGCCTGGTGTGCCCAGCTGGCGGGGAGCTGGGTGACGCTGCACGTGTGGTTCTGCCGTGCCTTGCTGGAGGCCCTCGGACGCAGCCCTTTGCTCCTGCTGTGTGAGCAGGCCGCCAGGCTGCTGGTGCGGGCAGGTGTGCAGACCGGCAGAGTCCTGGCTCGGGTGAAGGGGGTGGCCGTCCTTGTTCAGCTGTGCGCCTGTGCGGTCCTCCTGGGCACGTGCTGGTGCATGCACGTCTGCTTTGCCGCGATCAGCTCCACGGTCCGCGTGAGAGTGCATGCGCCTTTCTCTGTCTCACTGCCCTTCAGGGTCCTCGCTCCCCTGAGCCTAGGCATCAAAGTGAGGCCACGGGGCCAGAGGCATGACAGGGCCGAGGGGGAGGTAGGTAATCCTCAGGGGGAGATTCGGGAGGAGCAGAAGCCCCAGGTGTCCAGGAGGCCCAGGCCCGCGAGAAGAAGGGAGGAGTCACAGAACAGGAATGAGTGCGGTTCAGGTGGGTGAGTGAAGGGGCTGCTCCCGGCCCCTTGGACGTGTCCCCCCAGACTTGGGTGCCAGCAGCTTCTTCTGGCTGCCAGGCCAGCTTGGGGCCTGTTTCTCAAGATGCGGGAGGACATTCTCTCCGATTACGCCGTTGAGCCTAAGTGGCGCCTTTCACCTTCCCCCACTGGGCTCGAGCTCCAACCTGGCCCTCTGCCTGCTGAGAACAGGGCTGCTCTGATAGCGTTGGGCCAGGAGCTCTTCTCCCCCTGCCCGTGCCCCCCTTTGCATACCTCCCTCCTTCTGCCTCTCTGTCCCTTTGGCCTTAAGGGCCCTTCCCTCCCTATGTCCTGTTCTTCTCAATAGGGGTCTCTTTCTCCTCTAGCTCATACAGGGCACTCCCTGCTTCGGGACCATCCCGTCTTCTCTCTCTCTATTTTAAAATGTTTCCTGAACATTTATTTATTTATTGTTTATAATAATGTTTATTGACCATTTAAAGAGAGAGCGCATGCTCGCAGGGGAGGGGCAGGGGCATGTGAGCAGGGAGAGAGAGAGAGAGGGAGAGAGAGAATCCCAGGCAGGATCCACGCTGTCAGTTCAGAGCCTGCCTCGGGACTCCGTCTCACAGACTGCGAGATGGTGGCCTGAGCCGAAATCAAGACTCGGATGCTTAACCGACTGAGCCACCCAGGCGCTCCCATCCTTCTTCTTACTCCAGGACTCCCTCTTCCCCGTGTCCCTCCATCCCGGCCCCCCCCACCCCCCCGCGGTGCCAAGTCCCTTTCCTCTCCCCACAGTGGTCCCCAGCGCAGCGACTCTCATCATTGTGGTGTGTGTGGGGTTCCTGGTGCTCATGGTCATCCTGGGCCTCGTGCGTATCCACTCCCTTCACCGCCGTGTCTCAGGGGCTGGCGGGCCTCCAGAGGCCTCCAGTGACCCCAAAGACCCTGACCTCTTCTGGGATGACTCGGCACTCACCATTATCGTGAACCCCATGGAGGTGAGTGGCAGTGGGAAGGGGGGAAGCCTAGAGTCCAGATTCAGCTGGAGCACAGAGTGGCCAGGACCTGGGGCAAAAGGCTCCGGGCAGAGCTGCCATGAGTGGGAAGGAGAAAGGTTAAAAGGGAGGTCGGGGGTGGGGTAAGGGGCCTGAGGGGAGCATGGCCCCCAAAGGAGAGGCTCTGGGGTGCGTGCAGACCATTGAGCCCTGTGCTCTCTGCTCCTGCCTCATCCAGTCCTACCAGAATCGGCAGGCCTGTGTGGCGGGGGCTGCCGGTGGCCAGCAGGAGGACGAGGACAGCAGCGACTCGGAGGCAGCCGACTCCCCCAGCAGCAACGAGAGACGCATCATCGAGACCCCTCCACACCGCTACTGACGCTGCACCCTTCCCCGAACAGAGAGAGATTTCTGCCCTGGTGAGACAGAGACACCCCCAGAAAAGAGAGAAGGACCTTCTGAGAGAAGAGACCAAGAGGGAGAGAGCTCTTTGGAACGAGTCTTCCTTTAATCCCCAAATCCCAGTGGGCCGCGCTGGGGTCTGCCTCCCCGCCCCGGCCCCCAGCCCACCTCCCTCCTGTGCCTCTGGGCTCCTGTTCCCTGGAAGACTTTGGCTGCCTTCTCTGCCGCGCCCCCCCCCCCACCGGCAGTGGCCCCTTAGCTCGCCCATGTCTCTGTCTGACCCCCACCAGGCGCGCACTGCATGGAGTGGGGGTCACTACCAGTGGCAGGGGCCCGGGTGGAATTGAAGGGGGAACCCTTCCCTACTCTCCTGTCCACGGAGGCCTGTCTTCCCCAGGGCTTCTGCAGCTGGGAGGAAGCTTCCGTCCTCTCCTCCCTCTCTTTCCACTTCATTCTGGGGATCCCTGCTTCTTCACCTTGCCCACTCTCCTTCCTTTTCTGTCCTCTTTCCCCTCTTCTCCTTGCCTGAGGGCCTGCAGCCCCTGCCCCTTCCTACATGACCTGGTTGAGGCTGGGTTGTGGGGATGGCAGGGGGAGTGGGGGCCCCAGGTGTATTATATATAATGTATATTTTTTCATGTTGCTGTGAGCGCAGCCCCCGTGTTCTGTGTGCAGCTCACAGCCTTGTGTGTGTGTGTGTGTGGCATCGTCATGTCCTGGGAGGGGGGAGAGGAGGGAGGGGGATGGGTGTGGTGAGGGAGGGGATGCACCCTAGGGTTTTCAAATAAAACGACCAGAAAAAGCTCCGTGAGCCGCCTCCTGCCTGCCTGATCCTGTGTGGGTGCTACGGAGGTGGTAGGAGCTCAGGTCTCAGGGTCCATTTGGAGTCTGAGCAGGGCTGAAGTGAGGGGGCAGGGCCATCAAAGCAACCCCCCCGCCAGATAAATCCCCAGAAGGCCAGGCCACTGGGTATGTGCGGCTATGGTGCCCACTGCCTTCTTCCTTCAGCACTGCCTAGAAAAGCACGGACAGTTCAGAGGATTCCACAGATGTCTGGGCCTTGCGGGAGACACTGTCAGTCCCTCCCCATCTCTTGGACATTCTGCCTGTAGCTTCTAGCGCCAGAGTCCAGGGCGAGAGGGCAGGAAACCCTGCTATTTGTAGCAAGAGAACGAGCTTTGGTTCATCTTCCCCACATAGTCGGGGGCAGTAATAAGACAAGCTCATTTCAGAAGAGGGAACTGTAGAGGGAGCATCCTTGTGGTGCCTTCCCGTCACAGGAAAGACCAGGGATCCACGTCTTAACCCCTTTGTGTTGAAGAGGGGGCTCCGACCATTAGTGGTTCTCCATGGTTCTCGTTAACACAGGTGGGGTGAAGGGGAAGCTCACTGGCCCTTCCCAGGCTCCATCCAGGACCCGGTGTTACTTCTGCCAGGTGCCCTATCCTGGCCCACGGCTTCGTCTAGCAGCTCTGTGCCGATGCGTCCCCATTTATGTCTCCCACCCAGACCTCTTTCCCCACCCCCGGTCACAGCTACATACTGGTGCCTCTGCCCAGGCAGCCTGTGCCTCGAAGCCAACCTTTGCCCAAATTCTGCTCTAGTACCTGTTACCTGTCCCTTTGCCCTTTCGTGAGGTTACCTAAGCCAGAATCTTGGGAGGCAGTCTTTCTCCCTCACCCTTAACCTCATGTCCAAGCGGTGAGTAGACCCTGTCCTTTTTACCCCTTAACATCTCTCAGATACGTCTTTCTTTCTCTTCCCCCTACTGCCGCTGCTGCCTCAGTTGATACTTCTTCAAGATACACCTGTTGCTGATCTGTTGCAAGACCCTTCTACCTGCCTCCTACCTGTTCTTGCCCCGGGTGTCTTGCTCTAGTCCCGCCCAACTCTGGGCCCGAGTCACCTTTCTAAAGTGGAACTCTGGTTACGCCACTCTGCTTTTTACAGCCGTCCCAACCTCCCCGTCACCGCCAGGGTTAAGTCCTGATACCTTGGGAGGCTCCCTAACCCAGTGGGTCAGGCCCCGCCTCCCTCCCTGGCCCTCTCTGCCTCCACCATCCCCATGTACCTGGGCTCCAGTTGCACAAACCACTGGGGCTGCTCCAAACTCACCCCGCTCTTCCTTTGCCTCCATGTCTTTGCACGTACTGTTCCCCCCGCGCCTGGCACACCCTTTCCCTCGGTGTGCCTCGTGGTCTTCCACGTATCCTGGAAGACTCAGTTGGGATATTGCCTCTTCCAGGAAGTCTGTGCTCTGGTGCCCCTTATTCACGCCTCCATCACAGCACTTCCTCCTGGGCTGTGGCAGATATCTGTCTCCACCACTGGGTCTGCTGTGTCCCCAGCAACTCGCATAGTGCCTGGCACGTGGTAGGAGCTCCATAAATAATGCGCAAGGTGATGTGTGTGGCTCTCAGGCTGAGAGAAGACTTTATTAGCTGGGGGAGAGGGGCTCTGGGAGCCTCTGGCCTGGGGCGTCAGTGCACAGAGGACCTAGCAGGTGCCCCGCAGCAGCCTGTCTATAGCGGGGCCCTCCCAGATGCCAAGCTGATGTTTCCGTGTCTGGAGCAATACCAAGTGGGAGGCAGTGCTACCTGTTCAGCCTGCAGACCCTCAGAGGCTCAGGCGATGGCTCCAAAGGTAGAGCCTTCAGACATCTGAGAACCTTGTTCTCAAAGGGGTGCAAGAGAGAGTGTTTAGCCTGTGGTCTTGAATTTCAGTGAATTACCTCCTTCTCCTCCCTCTTACCATCCCTTCCAGTCTTCACCCAGCCCTAGTCTCAGGGGCTACAGCTTTCCATGCAGTGGAGTGAAAGCCAAGTAGATCCCATTTTTCTTGGGTTTGCCCTTGGACCCCCTACCGTGTGGCTGAGACTGGTGATTTGGGGGTCTGTGTTGACCTCTTGTTCAGGTCCTGGCCCTAAGAGCAGGGGGAGGAGAGGGCCACCTTGTTGTGAACTCTGTCCCCCGCTTGATGTGCATACACATGTGCAGCATAGAAAGCACGTGGCAGCACGAAGTCTTGCTCCTAACACCTGCCCAAATGTATCATTCTGCACTCGTTTCCTGGAGACTCCCTCCAGAATCAGAACCACTGACCACCGTGTCCTATAGGTGTAAGCTTTCCTCTCCTTTTTACCCTCAATGTCTGATACCATAGACCTCAGCCTTTGCTGACCATTATCTCCCTGTTTGACAATTGGGCAGGTAGATGTGTCACGGCAGGCTGAGCGTATAAGTAGGAGCCTGGAGGCCTGGAGAAGACCTTGAACTCCTTATGCCATCACATGCCCCAAACTGCTGCTCTTGCTTGCTGGCCTGCCTTCCCTCTCTCAGTCTCTCTGTCTCTGTTTCTTTGTCTCTCTCCTCCTCACTCTCCATTACACACACACACACACACACACACACACACACAGAGTAGGAATCAGGAGTGAGGCAAAATGCCACCTCCAACCATGTAGACAAAGGGCACCAGGCAGGAGTCCACATGGGTTTTTATTTTGTTGCTCAAGTTCTCCTGGAAGGATGTTCCCTAACCTCCCTCACAGCAGCTGGCAAAGCCTTAGGATGCCAGGCCTTGGACAGGGTTTCCAATTTGCCTCTTCTCAACTTAATTAGAAACAGCAAACACATCTCCTTTGGCCTAACTCAGATCTTTCCTTCTGCATTGGAAGGCTGTTTTCCCCTTAAGTTCACTCTCCACAGTGTAAATTGATTAGCTTCCTAAGAGTCGTGCGATGAAAAGCTATGCCCTTGGGAAAAGCCACGCTGTAGAAGCAGATATGGTACCGCTAGTTCAAGAATAGGTAGTGTGTGCCCTTCTTCCTGTTACCAGACCAGACACCTGAAAACTCACCTGTGCCTTCCAGGCAGGTGGACACAGACATACTGGTGGTATTTAAACACGGCACGCTGGCCACTTCAGGCGTCGCCGCAACCTTCGGGAGGATGCACTAATCAATTAGCACCAATTTGGAGGCCTCCGTTTCCCCACCCACCAGCCCCCACCCCCGTGGGCTTTGTTGGGGTAGGTCAAGGATGACGAGTTTGCTGCCGGTCTTCTAGGAGCTATGGAAGATCTCCTATTCCCTTCAGATTTTAATCTCTGTGCTGGGCACTCCTTAAAGCGTATCCCCCAGATCCCTCAGACTTATCACACCTCAGGGCTCCTCTGGGCTGTGTGTTGATCCACATGTCCCTCAGACCCTGGGGGTGTTTGGTGGAGGTGTCCGTGAGCCTGGACCGAGGTGAGTTTGTGTCCATTATGTTTCTCTGTGGTACTGTGGGTACCGCTTTCTTGGTCTCCACCTCCTGGGGTCCTCTCCTCACCCAGTGCCCTGCTGAGGCTCTCTCCTGGGAGAGAGTCAGAGCAGGAGGCAGGGGGCTAGGTGCGGAGGGAGATGGGCGAGTCCCTGGTGGGCAGGTTCATCTGACAGACAGAGAGGAGGAGCTGGCACGCTTATTTTCACCGTGCTGCCATCACTGCTTCTCCTGCGGCCCCACGCTGTCACTCCCTTAAAATACCCACATCCGACAGGAAGAGGACAGATGAGGGTGTAAATTTAGCAACAGTGGGTAGGAGGAGGGGATACAGGCTCTGGGACGTGGTGGAGTTGGCTGTGTCAGAACAGGAGTAGGAAGCCCATGGTGCCCGGTGGGGATTCTGACTCACGAGGATAAGGGGACCTCTGTCCCGAATATCCAGTCTCAAAGACCTGACCCCAACTCTTGAAGTTCTCACCCCAACTCTACAGCCCTCTCCCATCTCCCCCGTCATATGTGGTCTTTTCTCCTCAAGTATGTGCATGTTGGGATTATGGCGACATGGGCTTTTCCCATGGGCTGCATTTCCCATGGGCTGCAGTGTGGCTGCAGTGTGGCTGGCTCTGGGGGTGGGGTGGGGAAGAGGTTGTTAACGGGCCAAAGCAATACTTGAGAAGACCTCTGATCTTTACGTAGGCCCCTGGAGGGGGAGCAGTCTTCCTTCATTCCATGGCACCACAGAGAGGGTAGAGTCCAAAAAGCACGAAGCAATGAAGAGAGTCTAATACCACCTTCACCCAACAACTGGACAAGGCCCCGGGGTACCAGGCCTAAGGTGGACTTGGGCTATTCATGCTATCGTGTCCCCTGAAAGTTCAGCCGTCCCCTCACAGACTGCTGGGCCAACGACCTTCTACCTCAGGACTCTACTTGTGAACGGCCATCTTGTTTGAGGAAATCCCAAAGCCCAGAAGGGTGTCTCTTGCCAACCTCACCTGGCAAGATGAGGTGGTGGGGAGGAGAGCTTGAGGTGGGCTTTGCTCTCAGGCTCCTATGTTCACATCCCAGACCCATAGTGGTCTTGGTCTTTAACTTCTCTAAGCTTTGGTTTATCACCTATCAAGGGGAATTGTTGCTCAAAGGGTTGAATGAGCTTAACTAAGGTAACTTTTTCTGAAGTAACTCAGAATCAGCATGTTGCGTTAGCTATCATTATCCCTGATTATCGGGAGATGGAAAAAACCACCCCCAGCCCCGGGGGGCAGTGGGGTCTTGAGAAACACAAAGTCTTGAGGATGGAACGATCCCCGAAGTTCCTTTCCTCCAAAGCCCAGGCTTATGGTTTTAAACACATACCTTGGAGTCAGGCACACCTGGGTTTTCTTTCACCTTAGCAGCTTGCAGAAGCTTAGTGTGGCTAACGCCCAAAGGAGAGCGACTATTTTTACAGTTGCCAGGCTGTTTTACAATAACAGGGTTATTTTTTAATAGATGGGGGCTTAAGCAACATGAGCTGCCAGGGTCTTAATAAGCAGGCGCTCACAGGCTTTCAGGTGCCGACTCCTGTGGCTGACCTTGGGCTAGATGGGCGACGATGACCTGGAACTGCGGTTAAAGCACAAACAGGGATTAGTTCACCAAAGGGAGGGTCTTTTGGTCTCACTTCAAAATGGGCAGAATTTTAGCTATGAAGTCTTTCCAGGTAAGGTGGTGGTGGATGGAATAGCTTTTTGTTATGCTGTGTTTTTTCAGCCAGGGTTTCAGGTTGGGTTGCACACCTCGAAGGAGGGAAGTGTGTGAACTTTGTGTAGGCCAGAGTAGGTCGCCACAGCCTCTTACTGTCATTGTGAGCTGTGTCATGGGACAAGGGGATGGAGTGTGGAGAGGCCTGGAGTTACCTCCTGTCATCTCAAGGGGGATCTGGAATTGTAACCTTTATACTCCTTTGGTTAATGATCCAGTCCTTGGCTATGACTTTGATTTCCCAGAATCCGGGACAATACACTTGTCTTGTAGGTAGACCCAGACTGCAGCTTTACCTACCAAAAATATTTGCATATTTTTTCCAATAAAGAGATAAAAAGAAGTGGGGATCCTTTATTATACAGGAACATGCCATTTTCTTAGTGAGGTAAATAACTGAACTTACAGCAAGCCCAAAGACTCAAGAAGGTGATTAAAAAGGCCTCTGTCTGGAACTTTCAGACTCTGAGAATCGCGTTTGCTCAAGTCGTCAGGAAGAACGGCTTAAAAACAACAGCTTCTTGGCCTCCTGGCTGAGATCAAGTGAGAAACGACACTAGCACCAGAACAATGTAGGATTTGCTTTTACGTAGGGTTTCGGAGAGGTAGAAAATTGAAAAATAGAAGGCTGATTAAGCTGGAGGAAGGGACAGATTTCACTGAAAGAAAGGTTTTATGGTCTTTCGAGACAGGCTAGACACATAGGAGAGGAGCAGGAGGTCTCAGAGGCCAGGCCAGGCAGGTATGAATGGGAAGAGATTTCTGTGGGACTGATGACCCTGAATTAGAGGGTTAGAAAAGAGGCCAGTGATGGGGCTCTGGAATTGGGTAAGACAAGAGAAACAGAGAAGGAGTGGAGGACCTGATAAGTAAAGGGAAGTTTGCTGAGAGCTAGGTGGGGGTACAGTCGCAGTTCATCTATCCAAGACGGACGAGGTGCCATGCAAAAGATGCCCTGATTTGAATTGCAAATTGTGAGCCGGTCCAGCTGAAAGCCCAGCCCTGTGGTCCACACAGGTTAACGCCACCAGGAGCATGCTCAGTGAGTTCACCAGTAAAAATTACTTTGGCATCAGGTAGCCCCTTACCACCGCCCCCCAGCCCCTGCCCCGCTGTGTGTTCCTGTCCTGCTCTTCACCGATAACAGTTTTATGGCACTGATTTTTTGACCTAATGATCTCAGCCTTCCCGAGACAGTCAAATTGATCTTCTGAGAAGGTATAAAATTTAGCATAGAGACAGTGAATCATAATATTTTGATGTGAAGTTTCAGGGAAGTTTAAAAATCTGTACGCAGTTAAGGTAAGCTTTGCATTTTCAACTTGGAGTATCTGTTGATTTTAGAGTTATGACTTTTAGTTGAAAGTTGTAAGGTATTTCTCAAGCTTATAAACAGGGTTAGAACAGTTAAGACAAATCTAACATCCGAACAAGGTAAATCAAGTAATTAGATTTACAAGAGTCGCTTATGTTATAAGGAAGATTTTGCATGTTAGGATTTCAACTCTACCTTGTCAGGCAAATGAAGTGAATGAGGAAAAAAAATAAAAAAAGTCAAGTATATTAAGCATATGAATGTGGTCTAAACCAGTTATGGAAATTTTAGTACATTTGTAGACGGAACTAATTGTAAGGAAATTTAAATCTGTTCAAGTTGAGTTAAACACCAATCAAAGAACAAGTAGGAGTGATTAAAATGTACCATTCAGTACATTTATATATAGCATTTCAGGATTTGTAAGCTGAATTTAAAGATTTAAGCAAAATCAGATTTTATATTTACAAGGTTGATAAATTAAATACTAAATTTAAAACCCAGAGCACCGGAAGTAGTCTCTTCCACACACATTGGACGTTGTAGCTATTCACAACGACGCCATGTGGGTGGGCCTCCTATCATTGTTGGATCATAAACAGTGATGGGGTCCAAAGAAATCTAAGATAGAGGAGTCCTGTACCACAGAAGACAGGAGATATCATGAGATGTCTCGAAATTACAAGATCGAAAGATTGAAACAGCTATACCAACCTGTTTATTGGAAAATTCTCTCAGTGGAGTTTAATTTCATAGTTCTACTGGTGAGCAAAAGGGTAGCCTGTCATAGAGATTGCCAGGTGCTCACCAAACCTTGGTCCAGCTCACCATGGGATACACCAAACTACATTTCCCAGCTTCTGGGCGACTGAGCATTGGCCCAAATGGAACGTGAGCATTCCACTACATCAACCTTGCTATTGGAGAATCCTCTCACTGGTGTTTAATTTCATGGCTATGGGCATAGCCTGACATTGAAAACACTATTTTCATTACTCTTTTTCTCTAGTTACTCCTAAGTCTCTACTATGGCTTTGGCTGCATCCAATTCTGAAATCCCCAAATCTCTGAAAAGCAAAAGTGTTTTTATTTTTTATTTTATTTTTAAATTTCCAACTCTTTAAAAAAATTTTTTTTAATGTTTATTTTTGAGAGAGAGAGAGAGAGAGAGAGAAAGAGAACAGGGGAGGGGCAGAGAGAGAGGGAGATACAGAATCTGAAGCAGGCTCCAGGCTCCAAGCCGTCAGCACAGAGCCTGACGTGGGGCTCGAACTCATTAGCTATGAGATCATGACCTGAGCTGAAGTCAGATGCTTAACCTACTGAGCCACCCAGGCGCCCCCCCAAAAGTGTTTTTAATAAGGCTGATGCCAAAACTCATTTGGGAGCAAAACCCGGCCTGAACAGGTGAGGCTCTTTATAGACTTCATCTCAAAGTAAATATTCACGTATTTTTGCAGAAAGAAGTATTAATGTGTTTGATTCTAGGGTGCTGGCTGGGGAAGGTATGTAATTCACGTACTGTATTTACCTTATTAAAATCCCAAAAGTTCTGAATAGTGAGACACATCTGCCTCCAAGAGTTTAAGATGAGGGACTGTGGACCTGAGAAAATGCAGGTCTCGGTTGTAAGTATATTGTCCCGGATTCTGGGAAATCTTGCTTAGGATAATGACTTCTGAGTTAGAGACTCAGGTGCCTCTGCCATTTCAACACATGATTTCCAAGGTCACTATGCACGGATGGCTGCACCAAGCTGGAAGGAGCAAGAGTCAGATGGCCACATGGCAAGATTTCACAGGCCAGATCTCCAAGTAGTGCTTATCATTCTGCTCAGGTTCTGTGAGCTAATGTTTGGTCATCTGCCCCCCTCCCTTACAGTGGAGGAAGCTGGGAAATGTAGTTAGGTTGTGTGCCCATGATGAGGAGGAATGAGGTTTAGTAATCAGCCTGCAGTCTCTACAACAGGCCATCTTTCTGGTATTTTTGGCAAAATACCCATTTAATCCTTCTTCCCAGAAGGGTGCTCCAATTCATCTCTCCCTCCTCCCTGTCCCTGCTGGAAACCATTGATTTTTTTTTTTAATGTTTTATTTATTTTTGAGAGAGCGAGGGGGGGGGGCGCATGAGTGGAAGAGGGGCAGAGAGAGAGGGGGACAGAGGATCTGAAGCGGGCTTTGTGCTGACGGCAGTGAGCCAGATGTCACGCTGAAACCCATGAACCGTGAGATCATGACCTGAGCTGAAACTGGACACTCAACTGACTGAGCCACCCAGGTGCCCCAGAAACCACTGATCTTTTGTTCTTATTACTGTCTCCATAGTTTTGTCTTTTCCAGAATGCTACACAGTTGGAATCATACAGCACGCAGCCTTTTCGGATTGACTCTTTTCACTTAAGATTCCTTTATTTCTTTTTTAAGGGTTGATAGCTCATTTCTTTTTCTTTTTAAATTTTAGCCCATTTCTTTTTCTTTTTTTTATCATCAAATAATATTTTTTTAAAAAGTTTTTTTTAATGTTTATTTATTTTTGAGACAGAGGGAGACAGAGTGCCAGTGGGGGAGGGGCAGGGAGAGAGGGAGACACAGAATCTGAAACAGGCTCCAGGCTCTGAGCTGTCAGCACAGAGCCTGATGCGGGGCTCGAACCCACAAACCGGGAGATCATGATCTGAGCCGAAGTCGGACGCTTAACTGACTGAGCCACCCAGGTGCCCCTCAAATAATATTCTATTGTATGAATGTATCACAGTTTATCCATTCACCTGCTGAAGGACATCTTTGCTGTTTCCAAGTTTGGGCAATTATGCGTGAAGCTGCTATAACATTCATGTGTAGGGTTTCATGTGGACAAACGTTTTCAATTCATTGGTTAAATACCAAGGATCACTACTGCTGGATTGTTTGGTAAGAGTATGTTTAGTTTTGTAAGGAAATTCCAAACTGTTTTCCAAGTGGCTGTACCATTTTGCATTCCTACGGGCAATAAATGAGAGTTTCTGTTTCTCCACATCCTTGACAGCATTTGGTGTTTTCAGAGTTTTGGATTTTGGTTATTCTAATAGGTGTTTAGTAGTAACTTGTTCTTCTAATTTGCAATTCCCTAATGACATATGATGTTGAGCATCTTTTCATATACTTATTGGCCACCTGTAAATCTTGGTTGGTAATGTGTCTATTCAGATCTTTTGTTCATTTTTAAATTGGGGCTGTTTATCTTCTTTTTAAAAAAATTTTTAAATGTTTTTATTTATTTTTGAAGGAGAGAGAGACAGAACATGAGCGGGGGAGCAGGGAGAGAGGGAGACACAGAATTTGAAGCAGGCTCCAGGCTCTGAGCTGTCAACACAGAGCCTGATGCGGGGCTCAAACTCATGAACTGTGAAACCATGACCTGAGCGGATGTCGGACGCTTAACCACTGAGTCACCCAGGGCCCCGGGGCTGTTTATCTTCTTATTGAGTTTTAAGAGTTCTTTGTAAATTTTGGCTACCACTTTTTTTTTTAAGTTTATTTTTTTTTTATTTTGAGAGAGTGAGAAAGTGTGAGAGGGGGAGGGGCGGAGAGAGAGAGAATCCCAAGCAGGCTGCATGCTGTCAGTGCATAGCCTGACTCGGGGCTTGATCCCATGACCCTGGGATCATGACCTGAGCTGAAATCAAGAGTCAGATGCTCAACCAACTGAGCCACCCAGATGGTCCCCACAGTTTTTAATTTAGTGTTTCGCTGGAGCAGAGTGGCTGTCTAAAAGATTTTTGTCTTTGCAGGCCACCCTGTTCCTGGTCTTTGGCCAGGGAGAGCAAGGCTTTTATTGGAGCTTTTTAATTTTTTTTTTATCTGTGTATGTTGGTATTTCCAGGTTACTGACCTTTCTAGCACCCAGTCTGGCATATAAGAGGCAAAAAGGAAACCCATAGAATCCACTACTATGTTGTTTCTTGGGTACCGAGGTCCCTAGCCAGTCTGCTTTCTTTTTTCCAACTTTTGGAATCTCCTTATGTTTATTTTACATACAATGTCCAGGGTTTTTTTAGTTGTACTTAGTGGGAGGAATAGAGAAAAGTAGATCTACTCCATTCTTCCTGAAAACAAACACATTGCTTATCTATGTATGCTACAGATTTTTGGTGAAAAGTGCTGAGGAAGGAGCAAAATTCATTTGGGGAAAGACCCCCAAGTCAAAAACCTTGACTTCTTTTTTCCTTCCTTCCTTCCTTCCTTCCTTCCTTCCTTCCTTCCTTCCTTCCATTCTTTGAGGGAGAGAGGATCAAAAGGTTCCCAGTTGGATTTTGGCAAGGGTGACCTATTCTGACACTTCTCCGGATTTCCGAAGGTGGTAAAATTCTGCTATAAGCAGGGATAGAGGGAGTATGTATTACAGTCCTTGTTGTTACCTGGGGAGTTCCCTGCTGTGTGGCCAGGAGATGGAGTTGGGTACTTTGCACCTAAAGCTAGGTTGATAGCACTGGATACACCCAGCTATATCTAGATCTCACTATACTGAACACTTAAAGGACACTGAGATTTTTATCCAGGTATATTTAGATGGGCCCCTCTTTGGGATTTGCTGTGTCTCACTACACATACAGCTTTCTTTCTCTGCCGAGTTATTTCTGCCAGCGATGGCTACTGAGAGGAAGGGAGGATGGGCGAATCATAGCCAACAAGCCCTTCCAAATGTACAGGTGTAAAGACTGTACCTTGATATGCAACTTCCAGAGCGTGGACAGTGGCATAGCACTACATCTTATAGCATTAAGAAAGCAAAGAATCGAACCAGAGGAGGTGGTTCCCATTTCCAACTCCTCTTCCAACCAAAAGGAATATAGAATTCAACACTTCTACAATAATTTGTTTACTCAACTTCAGTCGAGTAAAGAAATTAGTTGCACCTAAAGGAGACAACGAAAAAACAGGTAAAACTGTAAACTGTGAGTTGGATGCTGCGTTAGTTGAAGGAAATGGCCTTAGGGACTATGACACAGCAGACAGAACTCATCTCTAAAATTGGGTTGAGAGTGTTTACTCGTGATTCAGATAGCACTGTCTTGGGAATATGGAGCTTCTAAGGTTTGTGCCTTGGTCTCAAATATGACTTTTAAAGACCTTTACTGTGATTCCAGATTTAGCCTAGTAATCTTGACCTACCTGAGCCAGTAAGTTTGCTTTCCAGAGGTATAGGTAAGTGACTTTACGAATTAAAATATTTGATGTTGAAGAGAATCTGATGTATTAGCCTGCAATTTGGGAAGTAAAATTTTGGACTTGAGATTTTAGGAGGATTAAAAGAATTGGATAAATGTTTATAAGTTTAATGTATTAGATGCACAGGGTTGAATAAGTTTAGAAAAGTTTTGCCTGAAAAGGTTGTTTGCCCTGTTAGGCATTTAAAATGCTTAGGGGCCCCTGGGTGGCTCAGTCAGCTGGGGGTCCTGACTTTGGCTCAGGTCATGATCTCACGCACTGGTGAGTTTGAGCCCTGTGTCAAGCTTTGTGCTGACAACTTGGAGCCTGGAGCCTGTTTTGGATTCTGTGTCTCCCTCTCTCTCTGCCCGCCCCCCCCCCCCCACCCCGGCTCATGCTCTGTCTCTCTCTCTCTCAAAAACACAAGCATTAAAAAAAATAAAATGTCTAAAAATATATGTATATTAAATGCCAGGTAGTTAAAAATGTTCAAGGAAATCTAATTTATATTTTTAAAAAGGTAAAGTCTAGCATAATGTTTCAGAACATGGACTCTGGAACCAGATTATGTAGAGAGGTCAGCAAACTAGGGCCTGCTGACTGTTTTTATGCAGTCTGCAATCTAAGAATGGTTTTGACATTTTTAAATGGTTAAAAAAAGATCAAAAGGATTCTTTTGTGATATATGAAAATTATATAAAATTTGAATTTCAGTGTCCATAAAATTTTTTATTGGAACATAAACATGCTCATTCACTTGTATATTATCTTTGGCTGGGTATGTGCTATGAGAGCAGAGCTGAGTGGTTGTGACAGAGACTGTATGAGCTGAAAAGACAAAAATATTTACTGTTTGGCTCTTTACAGATAAAGTTTGATGATCCTGGTGTAGGTTCAAATTATAGCTTTGCTATTTAGTATAAACTTGGGCCAATCATTTAACTGCTCTGTGCCTCAGTTTCCTCATCTGTAAAGTGGGGATTAATTATAGTTGCTATTATTAAATTATTGTGAGGATTAAATAAGTTGATATTTGAAAAATGCTTAGAACAATGCCTGGCACACAGTAAATATAGTCTATATCTAAAATTAAGGGGGCTTTAACCTGTTCAATTTGAATTAATCAAACATTAATTAAAGAATATGTAGAATTAAAAACTAAAGCATGAAGTAAAATTTCTATTCTATAAAAATTATTACTGGGGCTCCTGGGTGGCTCAGTCAGTTGAGTACCCAACTTTTGATTTTGGCTCAGGTTACAATCCCAAGGTTGTGGGATCGAGCCCTGTGTCGGGCGCTGTGCTGAGTGTGGAACTTGCTTGAGAATCTCTCTCTCCCTCTCCCTCTCTCTGTCTCTCTCTCCCTCTCTCTCTTTCTCTCTCCCTCTACCCTTCTCCCCCGCTCACACACTCTCTCTCTAAAATAAAAAAAATAGAAAATAAGTCTCTTTAAAAAAAGTATTACTTTTATGAATAGAATAATAATTTAAAGTTGAACCTGGGATTTTAAATCTAAAACATCAATAAATTGAATGTTGAACACCTAACTAGCTTTATTAGTCTTTTCTTAGCACCAGAGTCCCCCTTGAACTTGTGGGCCAGGTTCTGTGCAGAATTCTATGGACTGGGAGACAAAGTTCTCCAGGGCTTATCAACAAGGCTTCTCTAAGACTGGGAGGCAGTGTTGCATAATGGGTAGGTATTTGGAGTTGTATCTGGATTGAATTTTGACTTCCTAGCTGTGTGATTTTGGGTAAGTGTTATCTGTAAAGTGGGGTTGGTTGGTGATTCTTATTTCATAGAGGGTATTATGAAGATTAAAAGCACTAATACCCATGAAGTGTTTAGTGCAATGCCTGGGTTTTAGTAAGCATTAAATAAACATCAGTTCCTATCATTATTATCATTCTCCTAGCAGGTGGGCACATAATGAATTATTGCTAATCGGTTACTAAACTCCTAGCAGAGTAGGTGGTTATGTGTGTGCTACGGTTTGAATGGTACTTGGAAGTCTTTTCCGGTTGCCTTGATTTTCTAAAATTCTACCATATCATATGCTTTCTGTTAAACATTGCCCTCTCCAGGGTTCCTTTACACTTTACAGAGAGCACCCCTTCCTCCTTGGCATGGTTTAGTTTATTAGCTACTAGGCATTTTCCCCTCTCCTCTCTCTGTCGCTTGCTCTTGTCTCTCGCTCTCCCTCCCTCTCTCTCTTTCTCTCGAGAGGGCAGCCTGGGAACAGTGAACAGGCAAGGGCGGGGATATGTGTTCTCCAGGGAAAAGGGCGGGGGGGGGGGGGTCTGGAAGATGGTGAAAAAGTAAGGAAAAGGAGAAATTTTGCACAATCTTCAGGTCTGCCCTGCCACTCCATTCCCCTGAGGTGTCATAACAGCCTCTTTACTTTCCCAGGGATGAGTTTACCGAGCCAAGCCCCTTTGGTCCCCTTGTGCCTCGGCCTTTGAAATCTGTGGGACACCAGGAAACAAGCTTGGTCCAGAGCGCCACCTGCTGTATACCTGCCTCCTCTCCTGCACCCCGGACTGGGATGGTGCTTCCGTGTTTTGGTACTAACTCATCCTTGCTCAATTACCAGCAGCTCTGAGCACTTTCTGCCCTTCTTTATGGCACCGGGACTCTCTTGGTCTTGGAGCCAGGTGAGATATTAGGGTTTATTTCCCAGTGAACTTGAAGTTTGACACCAGACCCAATTCTGTGGCAGATGGTGAGCCTGAGGCTTATTCTGTGATTAAAAATCATTTGTTGCATCATGTCTATCCTTTCAGTCTGGAGCAGTGGGGAATGTGGCCACCATGGTGACCTTGACGGTGGTGAGGGAAGAAGGAAGGGAGAGGAGTGATTCACTGTGCACCTTTGTTGTATGTTACCAGCTTAGGACTCAGGATGCGTTGGACCCAATTTTAGTCTCCGGAATTGTCATCATCCAGTGCTATTTTCCCCATTACGCAGAGGTGGCAGAGGGATTGGGGGGAGGGGGCAGGCCTCTGTCTCCAAGGAGACTGTGACGATGTCCCAGTAGGGGCAATTTGGAAGTGGGCATCCCTAGAAGGCTGAGGGAGGCCTCGGATTTGACCCTCGCGACTCCCGCGTTAGGGACTTTCTCTTACCAAAAGACTAGTCAGCCCCTTTTTAGAAGGGGAAACTGAGGCCCAGAAAGGGCAGGGAATCCCCTTGGGTCACAATGTGCCGTCAAGGATGGGTCAGGAGGAGCTGGGTCCAGGATTATGCGCCCTTGGCTTTCCCCCAAAGTTCAGGAAGCCCCTCTTGGCTCCACTCTTCTTTGAGCTTTCCATCAAACAAGTCCTAGCGCCGGTGATCTTTTTGAACGTTCTGCGTCTCCACTCTGAGACTTCCCCTTTAAGGCGTTCTTCCCCTTTAAGATTCACGGCCCCTCCCGTCACGCTGCGTCGCAGTCTTAAGGCCCCGCCCCTTCAAACAGCTTTCGCCGGGCCGCGGCTGCTGTGCGACCGCCACGGCCCCTTTAAGCTCGAGCCCCGCCCCTGGTTCCCCATTCCCTTCCCTCCCCTCCCCTCCCCCTTCTGCCCGCACCAGGTGCCCTGGCGGGTCGTGCGGCGCGGCGCGGCGCGGCGCGCGACGGTGAGCGCCGGGCCCCGAGGGGGTGCGAGGACACGTTCCCGGTCTTCCTCGGCCCTGGCCAGATCCTCGCGGGTGCCAGGGGGCGGGGCCGGAGCTGCGACTGGGGCGGGGGAAAGGGGTGGGCAGGGGGCGGCAGGGGTGGGCCGGGACCGACCGAATGAGGGGGAGGGGCTCAGGTGACTTACGGGGGAAGGAATGGCTCCCCTCGGAGCTCGCCTGACGACTGCGGGTGTGGGGGACCCGGCTTACGCTCGGCGGCGTTCCCACTCTCCGTTGCCCGGCCAGTGCTCCGGTACAGCCCGATCGCGGAATTGTCCCCCTCAGACCCATGGGGTCCAGGCCCTTCTGTAGGGGGTGGCTGCCGGCCGGTCCCGCTGCCCGACCCCGCAGTCGTGGAGGCGGCCGGAGAGGCCCAGACTGAAAGCGGAGGCCTTTGAGGGGGGGCGGCAGGAGGGCACCGGCCCCCTCTCGGACCTCCTGGCAGAGGTGGGGGCTGTAGCAAAAGGCACAGGGGTGGAGCGTGGCCAGGGGCTAACCAGCTGGGACGGACGTCTGCCTGCTTCCCCCAGATACATGCTGAGCTGTGGGCTGGGGAAGGATCTGGCTGCCGGACCTCAGTTCCAAACCCTTGCCCGTCAGTGAGCTGGCGGTCACCATGGCAATGCGGGAGCTGGTGGAGGCCGAATGCGGGGGTGCCAACCCACTCATGAAGCTGGCCGGGCACTTCACCCAGGACAAGGCCCTTCGGCAGGAGGGGTTGAGGCCTGGCCCTTGGCCCCCAGGAGCCCCCGCCTCTGAGGCGGTGAGTATTTTTGATGTAGAAACACAAGCGGTGGCCTGGGATGGGGGGGGGGGGGGCAAAGGAACACTGGGGGATAACTGCTCTTTCTGATGTGTTGCAAATGATAGTTATCACTTAATGAGTGTTTACTTAACACCGCGCTAAGCATTGTGCATCTTCAGACGGATGAAGGCGGTCGTTTTATAGATGAAGAAACTGAGGCTCAGAGAAGTTTTGTGACTTGCTCAAGGTCATTTATACATGCCGGAGCTGGAATTTTAACCCCTGTTTAACTGAGTTGTGTGTGGTCTTCACCACTGTACCATATTGCCCCCCCCCCCCCCCCCCCCTTTCTTTTCTTCTGTCTTAGGTCTCTAAGCCTTTGGGAGTAGCCTCGGAAGATGAGGTAAACATACCAGTCTCTTGCGTTGCATTTTTCTTTTGCCCGTTGCGTTTTCACTTTAAGCTTGGCTCACCCATATTTCAACCTGTGGACCTTCCTGACCAAATGAGATTTGCCTTATTCCACCTGCTTGCTTTTAAAAATGTATTCTTTTGAGTGTTTGCAAATCTATAGTTTCTTTGCTTCCCTTTCCTTGTATTTAGCATCCCCCATTCATGGGGCGTTATCTCCTGCTGAGTTCATTTCATCACGTCTCTCCTGGCAGTTGGTGGCCGAATTTCTCCAGGACCAGAATGCACCACTTGTATCCCGCGCCCCTCAGACTTTCAAGATGGATGATCTCCTGGCAGAGATGCAAGAGATTGAACAGTCAAACTTCCGCCAGGCACCCCAGAGAGGTGGGTCCAGAGTCTGGTGGGAGGGGAGTTCACCATTTTCCGTGCAGAGAGGGCCAAGGGGGTTCCATATTTGGATGCTGCTGGCATTGGGGAATTGAGATGCAGAAGGAGACAAATGGGACAGAGTGTTTTCATGTGCACTGAGGGCTCCTTAGGCATGATAGAATGATACGTATTTCTTTTTTTTTTCTTAGTTCTCTCTCTTTCTTTTAAGCTCCTGGTGTGGCAGACTTGGCCTTGTCTGAGAACTGGGCCCAGGAGTTTCTTGCAGCTGGAGATGCTGTGGATGTAACTCAGGATTATAATGAGACTGACTGGTCCCAAGAATTCATCTCTGAAGTCACAGGTGAGGCTTGCATGGGGCAAAGTTCTCTTTGGTTCACCAGTTCATCTTAGGATATAGAGCAATTTTAGCTTCTATGATTTTTCTGGATTCTTGACTCATTTCTCTAGGGCACTGAACCTGATTTCCCTCAGGTGATAATAGGGAATTGTTGAAACTTATATGAAGCAGGGGACTGGGTTTGAACTGGATAAGAGATTTTGGAGATTATATCTCTGCATCTCTGTATCTCTCTCTATTTAAAGAGAATGGGAGAGAGGACAGGGAGAGAGAACACGAGGGGTTAGGTACTTCTTTCTTATCTGGAACTTTATTACTGTAATTTGGTGGTGAGGATCCACAGATTGGATGAATGGCAGTATTGCCCAGGAAGAAATATTCAGCACAGCCTGTGGGATTCTGGCATTAAGTCATCTTGAAAAGAGTTGAGGCCTTGGAAAGTGGGATTGGGGAGTTCAAGGGCTTGAAGTACAGGGTCTTAGAGGGCAAAGACCATATCCTGATGATGATAATAAAAATTAATAGCTAATATTTATTTATCATGTTCTGGATTTTGTATTAAGTGCTCTGAATGCATTGTCTATTTAAAACCCATGAGAACTCTCGAGATAGCTACTGTTTTTATTCCTAGCATATACATAAGAAAACAGAGGCTTTGGGATTAAGGGACTTGCCAAAGGTGATTCAGTTTTGTAGGTGGTGGAGTTGGGATTTGACTCTGGGTTTGAATGATTCCAGACCCTGTGGGCTTAACCATGGTGCTCTACTGGTGGGCCTGCACCCTAAGCTCTTCAGGGTCCCAGCCTATTTCTTGCTCTTTGAGAGGGTCCATGCTCATTACGTCCCTCGGGATTGATTCCTTTCCCCCAGGCCTGTCTGAATAGGGGCATGGGGGAAGGGCATTCTCTTCAGCTTTCCTCTTCTTCTTTGCTGTCAAAGGGAAGTACTTGTTAGCCTTTTCCAATTTAACAAATTAAGAATAACAAGACATACAAATGGACAAAGTTACAGAGATTATAGACTCTCAGGGCATTCACATTGTCATCGTTTTTAAATATTCCTGAGGTCACTAAAGGGACCTAATTGTTTTCTCCCTCCATCGTTTTTATTCTTCTAAAAGTAGGGCTTTCTGTATTTAGGAAAAAAACCCCAAATCTAACAGTTAAAAGCTGTTGGCCTCTTTTAACATGACTCCCTTTCCTCCAACGCTGAAGTTGGAGTTTAAGGTAGAACAGCAGATATTCTTTGTTTCTTGAATCATGCTTTGCACTTTATAATCTTAAAGTCATTTGGTCTTCACAGTTATACTTACAAGGTAGGTATTCCTTCCCTATTGTGTAGATAAAGACACTGAGATTTCAAAAGGTTAAATACTTTATCCAAAGTTATTCAGTAACAGAGATGACATTCAGACTCCTATCTTTCTGACTCCAGGCTCCATACTTAGAGCCATTACACTATCATTGAGAATCTTCTTTGTGGAATTTCCTCAAGTGAAACTCTGAGCTGTAACAAAGACACTCCCCCAGACCAACACTGTTTTTCATACAAACTGTAGGCTTAAATGCTGTGTCTTATTGTAGAGAGACTTCTGTTGTAATGCGTGGGTGTCATTTTTGATAACTCAGAAAAAAATATTATTGCTACCGCAAGCATTGAGATTGATGAGATTTCTATTATAATTACCTTTAGAAAAACACGTTGGACTTGTCTCATTAAGTTCTCTTTGGGAGATCTCTTCTGTTTTGTCTGTTCTCTTGGGACTGTGCCTGCTTCATGGAGGCAGGGATAGGGAGAGCCGGAAAGGGAAGTTGAACTGTTTGGGGCCTGCCTTCATAAAAATGTGCAATTGCATTAGTTATTGCTTTGTACGTAGTGGACCTTCAGTATTTATTGAACAAATGAATTGAGATCTGGGAGAAAGCTAAAGGAAATTAATTCTCTGGTCATTCACTTTTTATTATTCTCATAACATTTGTGGCTGATATTATTATATTGATGATATAGGTTACCTATTACTTTATGGATAAGTTGACTTCAAGATGAAAGGTTATATGCTTTAAATCCTTATTATTTTCTTTTTTTTTTTTTTTTTTTTTTTTTCAACATTTATTTATTTTTGGGACAGAGAGAGACAGAGCATGAACGGGGGAGGGGCAGAGAGAGAGGGAGACACAGAATCGGAAACAGGCTCCAGGCTCTGAGCCATCAGCCCAGAGCCTGACGCGGGGCTCGAACTCACGGAGTGCGAGATCGTGACCTGGCTGAAGTCGGACGCCCAACCGACTGCGCCACCCAGGCGCCCCTAAATCCTTATTATTTTCAAACCCCTCTTGTTAAGATTCCAGACTCAAGTTTACAAAGAACCTAGATGTGCATTTATTGTCTTGTCTTGTTCTATTTGAAAATAATTGATAGTTTCACTGGAAGTTGCAAAAAAGGTAGAAGAAGGTTCTGTGTATCTTTCATTCTGTTTTCCCTGGTGGTAATATTTTGCATGACCGTTTGTTATGTCCAATATCAAAATCGGGAAACTGCCATTGGTACAATCCACAGAGTGTATTAAATCTCACTGGTTTGACATGCCTTTGTGTGTGTGTGTGTTTATGGTTTTATGCGGTTTTATCACTTGTGTAGATTTGTAACTGCCATCACAGTCGAGTTACAGAATTATTCCATTTGCCACATGAAGCTCATTTTTCAGTCTGCCATATTTCTTGATGGAATCCACCCCCCCGACCCCTACCCCTAAATCTCCTGGGCCAAATAATTCCCCATCTTATGACTTGGCTGCAGGGATGAAATACGTCTTTAAGGGGTTTTGAATTCAGGCAGCCTCAGCTAACCTGGTGTGTGAGGTTCCTATGGTAATCACGAGAGAGAGACCTGCGCTGTAGGCAAGCAGCAGTGGCAGACGATGAGTGGCAACAGATCTCCCCCTGTGGCAGAGGAACAGACTGTGGAATAAAAGGAGTAACGATCTCATCGTGATGTTTTCTGCTTTCCCTATGGGTTTGCTCCCTGTGAGCAGACAGTGATGTTAATAATAGAGAACATTTGTTACCCTGTGCCTCACGCATGCCTTATCTCCTTTGGTCTTTACAACCATCCTATGAGGTAGCTGTTCTTATCTCTATTCATAGATCTATTTATATCTGTTTATAGATAAGGAAATAGAAACTTAAGGGTTAAGTAACTTGCACAGTGAATAAGAGGTGGTGTTGGGATTTGAGTGCCTGGAGGCTGACTCTAGAACCTACATTCTTTTTTTTTTTTTTTTTTTTTTTTTTTAGGGAGAAACATAAAAATTTATTTAACAGGTGATAAAACTGAGGCACTGAAAGATTTAATAATTTATCCAATAAAATAGAGAATCATAATTATAGAACCAGAGTAAGAACTCAGTCTTTCTGGGCTTTTATGGACAAAGTAGAACCTACATTCTTTACCACTGGGCTATTTAGCAAACTCAGGAATGTTTATGGATGAGGGTGGGAAGTTCTGAATTTTTGACTTTTGAGCTTGGGCTGGATGCGCCTAGGTGGAAGGAACACACAACGAGAAAGTAAGTAAGGTGAACATTCTGAATTGGATATTTGGTGTCAAGGTTGTGGGTTCTGACTCTACTGATTTACGTAAGCTAGGACAGTCCCTTCTCCTCTGCAGGCCTTAATTGCTCCCATCTCGAGTATCCAAATAGGTCTGATTTTCTGTAAGAATTTCTCAAAAAACAGTGTGAGGGCCAAACAGAATTCTTCTGGTTCTTTCACTTTGACTCTGTTGGAGCAGGTTCACAATGCCAGAAAATTCTGAGTCTGATGGCTAAATATGGCCAAATACCAAATTACAGCTATTTGAGGATGACTTTTCTCATCCTGCGATTTTTTTTCTAATCTGTCTCATGTCTCTTAAAGTCCAGATGCTTTATATTTTTTCCGTTGCTTCTTGTCCTTGAAAGGAGCATTTCACAGAAAATAGCATTCTCTCTAATTTGAGGAGCATTTGTGGCCAGAGTATGCTTCTGGAAAACACTCTAGTTGAGAGTAAGGAGTGGCTGGAGAGTAAGAGGAGCGGTGGTTAATTTTCAACAGAATGGGACGAAGGGATCAGAAGGCACTGTAAAGTCTACTTTAGTATTATGTGTCTCCTTCTTAGGTCTCCACTTTTGGGCCAGCAGTCTATTGCCCAAAATAACTAGTGAGGGAATCTGGATAAAAATGTTGAGAGTCTTTGAAATTAAGGACAAAAAAAAAAATGTCAACCATATCTTAATTTATTATATTAGTGATATTTATAGTTATGTGTATTTTGAGAGTCTGTATCCCCCTTTTTTTTTCTCCTCCAGATTTTGACATTACTTTCCCACATGTTGAGCTTACTTTGTTGAAATTGTTCAGGCAAAGTCTCAGTTAAATGGAGTAGACATTTAATACCAAAGGGATACATCTGCCTTCTGTGTTGAAAGCAATGACACATCTCCAAACTGGGGACAAAGATAGGATGACCATTTCAGTACTGATGTGGAGAAGTGTGGATGCAGGGCAGAAGGAAAGCACACTGCTGGCTGGTGCCTTGTCTGTGTTGACTCATTCTTTAGGGCCCCTTTGTTGTTGTTGTTGTTTTAAATATTTATTTTTGAGAGAGTGCAAGCGGGGGAGGGGCAGAGAGAGAGGGACAGAGCTTCTGAAGCCGGCTCTATGCAGATAGGCTGACAGCAGAGAGCCCGATGCAGGGCTTGAACTCATGAACTATGAGATCACGACCTGAGCTGCTGTCGGACATTCAACTGACTGAGCCACCCAGGTACCCCTCTTTAGGGCCCCTTTGAATAATGTCTTAGTGCTTTTTGTTTTGTTTTGTTTTTTTTCATTTTCCCCCTGGCCCCAAAATAGTAAAGGACAAAGTCCTGGAGGTTGAGAAAGAGTTCAGTGCCCTCGTTCAATCTGTTACCTTGCTAATCTTTACTATGATGTTGTGGCAGTGCCCTTTGTCACTAGAGCTTTTAGGACAGTTCCTAGAATTACACTTAAAAAACATAGCCCTAAAATGAATCAAAAGTGAGGGGCATCAGGGTGACTCAGTCTGCTAAGCATCTGACTCTTGATTTAGGCTCAGATCATTATGATCTCATGGATCATGGGTTCGAGCCCTGCATTGAATCCCTCGCATGGGATTCTCTCTCTCCCTCTCTCTGCCCCTTCCCTGCTGCTCTCTCACTCTTTCTCAAAATAAACAAACCAAAAAACAAACAAACGAATCAAAAGTGACAAGTCAGAATAATGTTTCTTCTTGGGGGAGGGAGGGCCTGACGGAGCCTGTGAGAGGTCTGAAACGTTCTGTGTCTTGATGTGGCTGGTGGTGATTTGCATGTATTCACGTGTGGAGTTAATGAAGCAGTATGCTTACGCTTGGTACACTTTGTGTACATTCATGTTTGCATGTTGCATCTCAACTAAAAAAATGAAACCAACATCCAGTGGGAAGAGTGGCCCTAGGTATTTTTTAATTCTAGCCCAGCATTCTGCTTCTCAGGTTCTCCTGGTAGCTTTATTACAATGAAATAGGAGGCTTGTTATATTGGGAAAGCGTGAGCTCTGTCGATGGAGACCAGACCAGAGGTCTTCCGCTCTCCTTTAGCTCCTTACCAGTTTCTTGTAGTGCCTTTGAGGAAGGTGGAGGCCCCAAGTGCCTGCTATTTCTTACTGAGGCCTCTGGCACTTCAAGCAAAAGGGTTTGGACTCCTTTTCTGAGTCTCCTCATTTGTTTTCCTGTTTCCAATCCAGTAAACTTTGGCCCCAGGCCCCTTGGGAGTGGGTTGGATATTGAGAGTTTAGTAGTGTTTTCTTTTGAGCAGGACTTTCTGAGGAATTCAGTAGGGTCTTATCTGCTTTGGCTTGGTTAAGAGGGTCAGTTGAATATGCGTGGTACTCTCCTTTTCCCTGACCCTCACTGAGCCCAGTGTGATTTCTCCAACTCCGTTCCTTGCAGATCCTTTGTCTGTGTCCCCAGCCCGCTGGGCTGAGGAATATCTGGAACAGTCCGAGGAGAAGTTGTGGCTGGGAGAGCCTGAGGGAACAGCTGCCAGTGATCGCTGGTGAGTCCAGCTACTTCTTTCTGGATGGATCCCTGTGAAAGGAGCATTGGGTAGTTTTCTCAGCCTCCCTCACCTCCTACATCTGCATTCTCAAACTGATTTGCAGTCCCCTCATTTTCTTTTTTCTTTTCTTTTTTTTTCTTTTCTTTTCTTTTCTTTTCTTTTCTTTTCTTTTCTTTTCTTTTCTTTTCTTATTTATTTTGAGAGAGACAGAGAGCATGCCAGAGGGGGAGGGGAAGAGAGACGGGGGGCACAGAGGATCTGAAGTGAGCTCTGTGCTGCCAGTAGAGATCCTGATGCGGGCCTCAAACTCACAGACTGTGGGATCACAACCTGAGCTGAAGTTGGATGCTTAACTGACTGAGTCACCCAGGAGCCCCCCTGCCCTTTTTTTAAAGTTTATTTATTTTGAGAGAGGGGCGGAGAAGGGGAGAGGGAGAGAATCCCAGGCAGGCTCTGCACCATCAGTGCAGAGCCCCATGTGGAGCTTGAACTCAGGAACCATGAGATCATGACATGAGCTGAAGCCGGACACTTAACTGACTGAGCCACCTAAGCACCTCCCCTCATTTTCAGTGTTAAGGTTCTCACTTGTATTATTACCCCTACTCAAAGTGTGAGTGAGTCAAGAATCCTAAGTGTCATAACCAGAAGTTTGTAACTTTACCTTACGTACCCTATTGCCTCTTTAATTTGGAGGCTGCTACTATATTCCTTCTCTCTGCAAAGGTGTGTTTGTGAATGGGAGAAGTAAGAGAATGTAGCTAGTTCTTTGCCACTTCTGCCCGTGTCTTTTTTTTTTTTCTTTATAAAATTTTTTTGCTTATTTATTTATTTTGAGAGAGACAGAGACAGTGTGAGTGGGGGAGGGGCAGAGAGAGAGGGAGACAGAGAATCCCAAGCAGGCTCCATACTGTCAACACAGAACCTGAAGCAGGGCTCGAACCCACGAACTGTGAGATTATGACCTGAACTGAAACCAAGAGTTGGATGCTTAACGGACTGAGCCACCCAGGCACCACCCCCCCCCACCTCCAACCCCGCCAAGTGTCCTTTTTTAATGTAAATTGGAATTGTAGGACCTCAACAAGAATGTGTGTCTTTTCCTTGATAAGAACTGTGATGCCAGGGGCTGGGGGGTGGGGAATAGCATGGGGAAGGTGGTGGCAGACGAGTGTGTGGGACCCGTTTGCCCTTACCTGTTCCAGGTATGATGAATATCATCCTGAGGAGGATCTGCAGCACACAGCCAGTGATTTTGTGGCCAAGGTGGATGACCCCAAGTTGGCTAACTCTGAGGTGAGCCACATCCCACTGCTATTTTGCCCAGCAGAGCTGGCCTTCAAAGCCAAGAGTCTAGCTTTTCATACCCCAGTTTAAAGAGAAGGAAATAAGATCCCGGGTCCATTCCTTCCTGTCTTGAGAATAGAGACTTCGCATCCTGCCTCTTACTTTCAGCATTCTTTTCCTCACTTCCTTGCATACTCACCCTTTTGCTTTTCTGTGTCTTCTCAAATCTTTAAAGCCAGAAATTCCTTTGTTTTTGTTCTCTACATTTTTCAGGGTCTTTTAGCAAATCTTGCCTACAGCTAGAGATGGTCAGGGGGAGGGTGAGTGCAGGCTTCTCTTGGGCATGGTTGAGAGTGCACACCTGGAAGTCCTCTCCCAAGTGGCCTATGTGTGTCTCTGTGCCCCAGTTCCTGAAATTCGTGCGGCAGATTGGCGAGGGGCAGGTGTCCCTGGAGTCCGGTGCAGGGTCGGGCCGAGCTCAGGCAGAACAGTGGGCAGCAGAGTTTATACAGCAGCAGGTAGGACATTGTCACTTCCCAGTCCCACTTGAGAGCCGGCTGGTGCCCCAGGCCTTGGGTTCAGTGTTCAGTGGTCCTAGACGGGGAAGGGATTTTATTGCCAGCTTGTCTTGGTAGCATCGAGGTCCTGAGTGGGTGGGAAAGAGATCCTGAGAATGTTCTCAGAAGTGTGCAGGTTGCTGGTGTTTAGTGGGTATTTAGTCAGTAGAAAGTTGGTGGCGGTCTGACCATCCTTCTTTGTCACAGGGTACATCAGATGCCTGGGTTGACCAGTTCACAAGACCAGTAAACACAGCTGCCCTCGATATGGAGTTTGAACGAGCCAAGTCAGCTATAGAGGTGAGAGCAGGTAGCACAGGAGCAGCCACCTCAAGAGAAAATACTCCTTTGGAGAGAGTGGGTGTTTTAACAGCAAAGAAACATACCACGAATGTTGTATGTCCTAGTGTTCCTGGGCCCTCTGTGTCAGAATGCTTGGGGTAGGGCATCAGCTCACACTGCAGAATCAGGATCTGAGCGTAGGATCTAGGAATCTTCACTAAAAAAAGCTCTTCAGGAGATCTTAAATGCGTTGACATTTAAGAACTACTGCCTTACGGAATCTATCCTAGCGGCGCTGAGCGTCAGGTGGGGTGGTCATGATGGATCTCCTTTTTCTATCTGCCTTCCCTTCCTTACAGTCCGATGTCGATTTCTGGGACAAGTTGCAGGCAGAGTTGGAGGAGATGGCGAAACGGGACGCAGAGGCTCATCCCTGGCTCTCTGACTATGATGATCTCACGTCTGCTTCCTATGATAAGGTAAGAACTCGGTTTTCAGATTGCAGGGTTTCCTTGTTTTGTGCCTCCTTTAATCTTGAATTTGGAGGGTACCTACTTTCAAGTAATTACTTCCTTGAACCCCTTTCCACGAAGAGAGGTCTAAATCATTCCCTTGCCCCGCTCCTCTCCAGTGTTTGAAGGTATGCTTTATTCTTAGGGTATAAAGATTAATAATAATAGACCATCCTTGTCAAATAATGGTAATACAGTGACATAGTACCTATGATAGAGATTTGCCCATGATGCATTCAGAACCTAGATGAAAGAGCTCTGCTTTGGAGGTTGATT
Organism: Panthera onca; assembly: GCF_046562875.1. Classification (NCBI taxonomy): domain Eukaryota; kingdom Metazoa; phylum Chordata; class Mammalia; order Carnivora; family Felidae; genus Panthera; species Panthera onca. The sequence continues at coordinate 41,731,338 of NC_138345.1, forward strand.
GAGAACATTTTTAAGGAGATAGGTACCCCTTTGGTAGAGAGTGGTAATTGGTAGATTATCTGTCTTCCCACCTTCATATCTATTTCCTTTTTTTTTTTTTTTTATGTTTATTTTTGAGAGAGAGAGACAGAGCGTGAGTGCCGGGGGGGGGAGGGGGGGAGCAGGGGCACAGAGAGAGGGAGACACAGAATTTGAATCAGGATTCAGGCTCCGAGCTGTCAGCACAGAGCCCGATGCGGGGCTCGAACCCACAAACCGCGAGATCATGACCTGAGCCAAAGTCAGATGCTTAACCGACTAAGCCACCCAGGCGCCCCTCTGTTTACTTTTTTTAACTCACAGATTCATTTTAAATTTGGATCTGTTCCTGTAGGTACTGACCACCTGTGCCAATTTAGGTGTTTTCAAAGAATTATATTAAATAACTTAAATGTTAGGAAAATATTCCAGCAGTCATTGGTGAAAATTGATCTAGTTTTGCATATAGCATATACTTTAGACCAAGAAGCTTATGCTGTTTCAGAGGTATCACTGTGGAAAAAAATCTGCTTTGGGACTGTGAGGTATTTAGGGATGTGGGTAATAACCGAACTGCTGAGGGGGCACCTGTGGCTCAGTCGGTTAAGCGTCCGACTTTTGATTTTGGCTCAAGTCATGATCTCACGGTTTGTGAATTTAAGCCCTGCTTGGGGCTCTGCACTGACAGCATGGAACCTGCTTGGGATTTTCTCTCTCTCTCTCTCTCTCTCTCTCTCTCAAAATAAATAATAAATTAAAAAAAGAATTGAACTGCTGAGCTGAAGCATGAGGGGAAAGGGAGGGAACTGTTTGGTTTTGGAAGAGACGAAACAGGAACTGGGGAGGAGAGTAGCAATACCTCTTCTCAGCTCAGATCTGGTTGGGAAAGGATTCTGGGGCTAGAACCAGGGCCTGAGATGTAAAGCAGGATGTCTGAGGTAGATCTTGACATAGGGGAGCTATGCAAAGGTAGGAAAGAGTAAGGTTCAAGATAACTATAAAAAGGCTAGCATTTGGGGCGCCTGAGTGGGTCAGTCGGTTGAGTGTCTGGCTCTTGATTTCAGTTGAAGTCATCATCCCAGGGTCGTGGGATCGAGTCCTGAGTCGGTCTCCACGTGGAGCCTGCTTAAGACTTTTTCTTTCTCTCACTCTGCCCCTCTCCCCTGCTCGTGCACTCTTGCTCTCTCACATAGGAAAAGAAAAAAAGAAAAGGCTAGCTTTTGAAAGCCAATGAAAAACTTAGTACTGGGAAAAATGGGATTTTGTTTACTGTTTATTTCAGTCTTAGTTTTTAAGAGCTATCCTCTTATAGGGAAGAGAGCTTACTTCTTGGACCCTGCCCTATGTTTTGCCACAATAAGAGTTTCTTCTGTGGAATTTTGAGGAGAAAGAACTGAAGGAAGTACCTGCACATAATACATTTATTAATTTGTATAAGCAATTTGATAAGTTGCAGAGTTCCATCATCTTACAAGTGGCAAATTATATATTTTAGATGAAAATTTCCATGCTTTTAATAAATATAGATATATCATTGATTTTGTATGAGTAGCATTTCTTAGCATTTTTTGCTCTCATATTAATGACATGCTAGGTGGAATAAAATTTTCTTGAATGCTTTTTTTTTTTTTTTTAAGAGGGGGTGAGGGGCAGAGAGAGAGGGAGAGAGAGAGAATCCCAAGCAGCCTCCATGCTCAGTTCAGAGCCTGATGCAGGGCTCAATCCCACAACACTGGGATCGTAATCTGAGCTGAAATCAAGAGTTGGACACTCAACTGACTGATCCACCTAGGCGCCCCTATGCTATTATTGAATTATATGTCAATAGTGCATTTTTTGTTTTTAAATGTGGATCTGATCCTGATTGTCATATAAATTCATGGGTCTCTGAATATACTATTTTTTTACTGGATGGTCCTTAAATTTTCAAGACAACATCTGTAGCTCAAGCACATATTGTATCCCTTTAGCATAAAGAAGTTTCTCTGATGGGCTAGACTCTTAATAGTATCCTATTTCTGCTGCATGATCCTGTGAGATTTTGGAATAGACCAGACAGTGGATCAGACCTGATTGGCTCGGCTTAGACTTTTTAGGTTGCAACAGTGATCATAAGCTCATGCTGCATTCTTTTGGTTTGAAGCTTCCTCCCGCATATTCTTTTTTCCATTTATGCAAATGTTCTAATTTTGAAAAATTCCTCTTTGATCAGCAGTTGATAAAATGGCAAGGAGGACAGATAGCATGGACAAGAGTGTATTTGGAGAACCTCCTGATGGCATTGATTTGTTACATTGTCTTTTGAGGATGATGCCTATTTTATGAATAGTATTTTATGCTTTTTGATAATAAGACTTAGGTGAATAATCTCACTTGATTATTAATAATCTCAGAACTCTGTAATTAATAATCTCAGAACTCTGTAGTTCTGAGAGGCAGGAATTGATTTCATTAGGAAATTTTGTTATAGATGACAATGATCTCTGTTTCCTATAGGGTGGCTTAAAACATAGATCGATGATAGACGATAGTTGAAGTTGGTTGTGGAGGGATTTATGTCTAGGATGGGGGTTAGCAAACTATGGCCCACAGGTAAATCTTGCCTGCTAACTGTTTTTGCCTGGCCTATGAGCTGATAGTGGTTTTAACATTCTTAAACAGTTGAAAAAAATGAAAAGAAATATTTTGTGACCTGTGCAAATTATATACAATTCAAATTGCAGTGTCCATAAATAAAGTTTTATTGGAACACAGTCATGCCTATGTGTTTTACATATTTGTGGCTCCTTTCTCTCTCCAAAGGTGGAGTTGACTAGTGACAAATTACTTATTATCTGGCCCTGATGAGAAAGGTTTGCTGATCCCTGGTCGAAGGTCATTTTCTACCTTCAGAGTTTTCATATTGTACAGAGACATCCCAGGAGCACTACTTATTCTCAACATGAATATACTTTTAATACATTTATTCCTAATCCATCTCCTGTAATATATCTTGCTGCTTAGACTTCCACTGTAATTATTTAAGTTTTGTCTGTCACAAGTGATTTTCATCTGATGACTTATGATGGTTTAGAATTTGGCTGGTAAAATTTAGGTGTTTCCAGTTCTTTAGCAGTTCTGTAGTAATAGTGAAAAAGGGCCTCACTCACGTCTTTATTGTAGACGGTTTCATTCTTATTTGTCCTTAGCTACATTTAGAAGGGCTCTGCCTGGTATTTTGCATCTTTTCATTCTGGTATATTGTTTTGTGATGGTAACTATTTACTCCCCAGAGAGGAACATTTTATTTGCTTGTCCCAAGTCATGCGGCTTACTAGAGACTTCCCTTTTACCTTATTACCTCTTTGCCTAACATGAAATACCAATAGACAAAGCTTTGCACATAGCATCATAATCCTTCCCTGAAATGAGAAATCCTCAGCCAGAAGAGAACGGTGTTTTTCTGAAGCATTTTTTGCCATCAGGATTTTGGGATCTAGGTTTCATTTACTATGAGATACAGATTAATATTAGTAACTTTCAAGAATGAAATTAGGGAACAACTAAAGTTTTCAAAGTGCTTGAATACATGTTATCCAGTCAGTGCACACAGTGATTCTCTGAGCTAGGCAAGAGTGGGATTTGAGTGGCAGGACCTCTGAGTCCAAATTGCATTTCCGTTATCTGTTATCACATTGCTGCAGGAAAACAAGAAATGCCCTTTGTTTTTTTAAATATTTTAATGTTTATTCTTAGAGAGAGACAGACAGACAGAATGTGAGTGGGGGAGGAGAAGAGAGAGAGGGAGACACAGAATCTGAAACAGGCTCCAGGCTCTGAGCTGTCAGCACAGAGCCCTATGCAGGGCCCGAACCCACAAATGCGAGATCGTGACCCGAGCCAAAGTCAGAAGCCCAACCGACTGAGCCACCCAGGTGCCCCAAGAAATGCCCTTTGGATAGCTGAGGAGAGCTTATCTCATTCCTATAAGCGGATCTTGTAAGAAATGTGTTCTGTCCAGTAGTGAGAGTCAAGGATGTAGAAATACAGGCCTTTAAAGACTTCCTAAAATAAGCTTACTCCCAGCATGGATCCCAGTTTGTAGACCTTCGCTTTTCAGTTATTGTGAACAGGAGACAGCAGCATGAGCACGATACCGAATGATTTTACTGTAGTCCTAGACGATCCCCTTTATAATTTGGAAAATTTGTTGGCATTTAATTCGGATACTTTTTGGAGGCCTCCAACTTCTCCACCTCTGTGTGGGTTGTCATCTCCCATTTCTTCTGCTTTGCCTGCGACGGCTCTGTCCCAGAGGTTTTCACTTGGCTTCCTTTCCCTGTAGGGGTACCAGTTTGAGGAGGAGAACCCCCTGCGTGACCACCCCCAGCCTTTTGAGGAAGGGCTCCGGCGGCTTCAGGAGGGGGACCTGCCAAACGCGGTGCTGCTTTTTGAGGCAGCTGTGCAGCAGGATCCCAAGCACATGGAAGTGAGTGACTCACTGGTCTGCCTTCACGTGAGACACGGCTTCCTTCAGTTTTGCGGGAAGCCCCACAGAGCAGTGCAGATGGATGCGGGCCTGGGTGGTGGCCTGAGGTCGGGGGGTAAGGGTGGAGAGGGGGAAGCCAGAGGAAAGGAGGGTGGCAAGGTGAATACACGAGTAATGGGATCTGGCACCTTCTTTCTAGGCTTGGCAGTATCTGGGTACCACCCAGGCAGAGAATGAACAAGAACTGTTAGCCATCAGTGCCCTGCGGAGGTGAGTGCGTGAAAGGTGGGGTGAGGTGCTTCCGAGGCCCTCCAAATAGCCTTTAGAACGCTAGCGTCCCAGACCCAGATCCTTGTCTTCTTTCCGGTCACTAGCGAGAGTGTGTTCTTGTGGCGAAACTCTTAAGGTTTGGAGGGAATTGGAGACACCTGGTTACGTTTCTTCACGAGCCGTTAATTGTATATGTGGGACCCTTACTGGTTCCTTGGCTGCTAAAACATCCCGCCTTCTCATGTCTGTAATTTTGTTAGTAACTCACGTGTGGAGGATTCCTTTGCCTCGTAATCTGAGGGAGCTGGCAGGCGAGGCTGTCATGACTCTGCATTCCGTGACCGTATTCCAGTGTCCTGCAGATGCCAGCTCTGCCCACCTCTGTCCAAACAGGTGTCTGGAGCTAAAGCCAGATAACCGGACGGCACTGATGGCGCTGGCTGTGAGCTTCACCAACGAGTCCTTGCAGCGACAGGCCTGCGAAACCCTGCGAGACTGGCTGCGCTACACACCGGCCTATGCCCATCTGGTCGTGCGCGGCGAAGAAGGGGCCGGTGGGGCGGGACAGGGCCCCAGCAAGCGCATCCTGGGATCCCTGTTGTCGGAGTGAGTGCGAGGGATTCTTGGGAGGACAGATGGTAACCGGAGTCCCAGGAGAGGGAGGATCTTGATTTGGGAAGCTGGGATGGACTTAGACTCAGTGGTTTGAGAGTGGGATGCGGGCGGTGCCTGGGTGGCTCAGTCGGTGAAGTGTCCGACTTCGGCTCAGGCCACGATCTCTCAGTTTGTGGGTCGAGCCCCACTTCGGGCTCTGTGCTGACAGTTTGGATCCTGGAGCCTGCTTCGGGTTCCGTGTCTCCTCTCTCAGCCCCTCCCCTTTCCATGCTCTGTCTCTGTCTGTCTCTCAAAAAATGAGTAAACATTAAAAAAAAAAATGACACACAAAAAAGAGTGGGATGGGAGACCCAGGATCCACTTGAAGGAGGTCCGCACTCCATGGTGCAGTGCCGGCATGAAACAGAAAAACAGGTTTCTAAAGTGGAGTTTGGGGGTCGGAGGATGACTGATAGACTGATGAATCTTCAGGGTATGAGTGACTAAGGAAATATTTTGGGAGGGTGGGAATATAGACACATCCATCCACCTATGTCTGTGTTTTTGTTTTTTTTTTTTCTTCCCCCCTACTTATCCAGCTCCCTATTTCTTGAAGTGAAGGAGCTCTTCCTGGCTGCTGTGCGCCTGGACCCTACATCCATTGACCCTGATGTGCAGTGTGGCTTGGGAGTCCTCTTCAACCTGAGCGGGGAGTATGACAAGGCAGTGGACTGTTTCACAGCTGCCCTCAGCGTCCGCCCCAATGTGAGCCTCGGGAGGAATAGAAATAGAACATGAATGTGTCTTACTGAAGAATCATTTGTTGGGAACTTCGGAGTCATGGGAGATTTCGTTCCGGAGACTGGTTGCCATGGGAGAATTGGGAAAAGGAGGCTGGGAGTACAGGGTCATGTGGACTTCGGAGAGTCTGCGTGAGATGAGAGCGGTTGCACTGTGGCACACGGGGAACAGTGGAGGACAGAGGAACAGAAGGAACATGTATTAGCTAAACAGAATGGTGAACCAGGGGGAGGGACGGGCAGAATTGGAGCGCCTGGCTCTTGTTTCTAACCCTTCTCCATTCCTATCCCAGGACTATTTGCTGTGGAATAAGCTAGGGGCCACCCTGGCCAACGGGAACCAGAGTGAAGAAGCAGTAGCTGCCTACCGTCGGGCCCTTGAGCTACAGCCTGGCTATATACGGTCCCGCTATAACCTGGGCATCAGCTGCATCAACCTTGGAGCTCACCGGTGAGAGCAGCTCTTGAGTAATTAATGGGCAAATTCTTTCCCCCTGCCTTTGACCCCGGCTCCTCATTCTTTGATCCTGTATTTGACTGACTAGCCCCAGCCTTCTCCCCAGGCCGGCTGACCTGTCTCCTTCCAGTGATGTTCTGCTCACCATCTCTCACTTTTCTTCCCTACAGGGAGGCTGTGGAGCACTTTTTGGAGGCCCTGAACATGCAGAGGAAAAGCCGGGGCCCTCGGGGAGAAGGGGGTGCCATGTCAGAGAATATCTGGAGCACCCTACGTTTGGCATTGTCTATGTTAGGCCAGAGTGATGCCTATGGGGCAGCTGATGCCCGGGATCTGCCCACGCTCCTAACTATGTTTGGCCTGCCCCAGTGACAGTGGGATGGGCTGCCCTGTGAGTGTCTGCTTGGAGGGGTCCCTGCTCTGGATGTGACTCCCTCTCCCCAAATGGGCCTACCAAGGGGGTGGGCTGATGACCACAAGCGGTACGGCCTCTCAGGAGCTGCCTCAATGTAGGGGGTGGGGGGTAGTCTGTGTCCTTCCTACGTAACTGTAGGAAAATGAGCTGTGTCGACTCTGAGTCCCTTGGTAATTCAGGGGCTGTACACCCCAGTTACAGATCTCTCTGCTCATCATGCCCTTTCTTGGTGCTGCTTTTTTGGGTAGGACCCAAAGATCTAGGGTAACTGTTGTCATCAGCTGCCATTTCTGATAGGGTCTACCACATTTGTAATGTCCGTCCTTTCCCCCCCCTTTTACTGGGAACTGGTGATAGTGCAGCCTTCTTGGGCAGTTGTGGGTGGCGGGTTCTTCTACCGTGCACCTCTGTGATGACTGTACCTGGGATGGGGTGTTAGGAGTCGGCCTGTTGGATTTAAGTGTTGCTTTGGCTCAGCAGAGCTGAGTTTTGATGGGGGTGCCCACAGTTCGGTTGTGCCTGGACCTCTCCCGACTGTAGTCAGGTGCCCTGGGTGCGGTGCCGTACGCAGTAAGGCTGGCGTCATCATTGAGGGGTCCCCGGGAGTGGCTGGGGTCAACTGTACAGAGAGTGTGTGTGTGTGGGGTAGGAGGATGCTTGTTTGTGGAATGAACCTAGAAGGGACCAGATGGGATCAGATTAAGGGCTCTGTTCTGGGGCCGTTGGTGGGAGGACAGAGCAAGTGGGCTGCGGGGTGTGGTGAGGGCAGCAAGCCCCCCTCCTAGAAAGGCGTGCGAGTAGGAGTTGAGCCAGCTCTTTTAGAAAGTTGGCTCGGAGATTGCAGTCTTGCCAGATTCCTAGCAGAGAGGCGGTTCAGTGTTACCGTAAGCCTTTTGCTGAACTTCTTTAAATGTTTCTAGGGGAGAGCATTGAAAAATCCCCTTCCCGCATATTACCTTCACAAGGTGTAGATTGAGGGAACGTGAGGGAGCAGCTTGGAATGTCCTCAGCTGCCCCCTGCGTGGGGAGATCCACTGACCCCCAGAAATGACTGCTAAGCCTCTTGCCTTGTCTTCAGTAGCTAATGATCAGAGAGATTTTTTTTAAACTACCACGGTCCCAAGGTTCCATCCTGAAATTTATTTTTCTTTGTATGAATATGTGTAAATGATTTAAAAATAAAACTGTATGAATAAAATTTGTATGAAGAATAAGTGGAACTGACATGGGTGTGAGTTCTGCTGCCAGGGGAGAAGTTGGGGTGTGGGAGGTGGGTTGGTGTTTGGAGGATTGGCATTCAACAGTTTTCTTCTCTCTTTGCCTTTCAAACTCTCACTAGTATATTGATTGCCCATCCATCCATCCAGTAATATTGAGCACCTAACACATGCCTGGTACCATGAATAAAATGTACAAGGTCCCTGTGTCCATGGAACTTACGGTTCAGCAGGAGAGACTGATGGTTAACAATCGTGCATTTTTCATACTTAATGATGATACTATAAAGGGAAACACGGGGTGTGATATAATTGGTGTTGTTTTCATTGTGAATTACATGGGAGGATTTTGGTAGTTTTTTCAACGCTTAACGCTTTCTAAAGGTTTTCATCTGGCTCTCCCTGGTTTTATTAGGAACTGTATCAAGGGCCATATAAAGACGGGTATCTAACCGTGGGGAAAAGTTTTTAAAGATAAACATATTTATATGTGGAGATAAATGTCCATGGCCATGGTAGTGTTGGGGAAAAAATGTCTAAAAGAAAATGCGTTCAGTAAATTATCCAGACGGTGAAATATCATTTAGCTGTCTATTTCTGTTTATGGAACAATTTCCAATGACCGTAAGTGCTAACAATATAATGAGAAAGAAGAGGTTAGCAAACTGTTTACAGGGTATCTCAAAAACATGTCCTGAAAAGAGACTAGGGAATACCCCAGTATTCTAAGAGTGTGAAGATGAGAGTTATTTTTCTCCTGCTTTGCCATACTTACTTGTCATTTTCAATTTTTCTTAGTGCATGGATGGGTAATACTTTCATAGGAAAGACCCCCCCCCCCCACCTCCAAAAAAAAAAAAAACAACATGGTGGGAAGGGTGAGGCATTTGTTGTCACCACCTGGGTGACCTCAGGACACCCGGTGTCCTGGGCTCCGCAGGGCGGGCAGTGCAAAGCCACAGGCCTGACTGGGGCCGGGCATGTTGAGGCAGCAATTTCTACAATGTGTAGATAGATACAAGGAGAGCCGCTTGGCTTGAGAGTCAAGCTAACTTCTGGTTTAACTGAAATCTCCAGGTTTACCTGCTTTGCCTGCCTTTGGGGGCGTGAAGATGTCCAAGAGGATGCTTTTCTTGCACGGCCAGGGCTAGGCATCTCTTGAACCCAAATCGAATCCAGCCAATAGTTATTGAGCCCCTAGCATGTGCCAGGTGCTGTTCAGGGATACAATTCACAAGGCAGACAAGGCTCCCTGTTCTCATGGCTTAGGTACTAGTTGACTAAAGAGAGAATATACAAGTTAATGAGGAAATACCAGTTAGTTTTGTGTAATTTTTATGTGTTTTAATTTCTTTTTTGTTTGTTTTAATTTTTTTTAACGTTTATTTATTTTTGAGACAGAGAGAGACAGAGCATGAACGGGGGAGGGTCAGAGAGAGAGAGGGAGACACAGAATCTGAAACAGGCTCCAGGCTCTGAGCTGTCAGCACAGAGCCCGACGCGGGGCTCGAACCCACAGACCGCGAGATCATGACCTGAGTTGAAGTCGGACGCCCAACCGACTGAGCCACCCAGGCACCCCTAATTTCTAAGCAGAAACCAAAATGGCACATTGCACTACGAGTAAAGAGGAGGGCTGTGGGGTGTGAGGATCCAGCCATGGAGGTTTGGGTGGAAGCACAGCCCAGGTCCCGGGGGGCAAATGTGAAGGCTGTGATCTGAGCTTAAAAGAGCTCTGTGCACACCAACAGGAAGAGGGCTGCAGTGGAGAGGAGAGGAGCACTAGAGAGAGGGTGGAGGGGTGGGCAGGAGCCCGGCAGGTAGGCCCTTTTCGATTATGGTGAAAAGTTGGAATTATATTCTGAGTTCCATGGGAAATCACTGGAGAGTTGGGACAGAAAAATGATGTGATGCGATTTAGTGTTGAAAGACCCTTCGCCTGGGTGGCTCAGTCGGTTGAGCGTCTGACTTCGGCTCAGGTCATGATCTCGCAGTTCGTGAGTTTGAGCCCCGTGTCAGGCTGACAGTGCAGAGCCTGACAGTGCAGAGCCTGGAACCTGCTTCGGATTCTGTGTCTGCCTCCTCTCTCTGCCCCTCCCCTGCGCACGCTCTCTCTCTCTCTCTGTCTCTCAATAATAATAATTAAAAACAAAACAAAACAACAACAAAAAAGAATGGCGAGCCCTTAACTGACTGACAAAGGGGAAGCCGTGGGCAGAGTGGGTTTGGGAAGGAAAATATGAAGTTCTAGAACTGAACACATTAGATTGGAAGTAGAGATCTCCAAAAATAGATCTCAAGTAGAGAAAACGGATATATAAATCTCAGGTGAGAATTCAGGGCTGGGTGTATAAATATAGATGGTATTTAAAGCCATGGAACTGGCTAGGTTTGGCTGAAGAGAGAATGGAGACAAAGAGGTTATAAGGCTGCAAAAGGCACTGGTGACCAGGCATGCGGGATCCATCAGAGCAGCTGTTTGTTCCTGGTTGATACAAATCTGTGAAGGGCCACCTTCTTAAACAAAAACAAAAAATAAATGACTGTGGGCCTGCACCTTTAAAGAAACAGTTTAACTTGTAGTCCAAGTTTTCCAGTTTCCAGGAAGAAGTGTAACTGGCAGATGATCTGTGTGTTCATTTCAATAAAACCAGGGCATTCTCCCTCCATAGGTAAACTGATCAGTGAATGATTAAAAGGCTGCTTGGCGGGTGAGGGAAATTAGTCTGAGTTAATGGCCTCAGGGTATTGCTGATGGGCTAGCCCCACAATCCTGTCAACCAAGCAAACACAGAAGCGTGTCAGGCACCCTGTTTAACTGGGGCTTGCATGGGCATTGAATGCCTCCTTGAGGCTCCTCCATATTTTCTCTTTTGTTCTAACTTACAAAAATTATTATTTTTTTAAACGGGCAGAGAGAGAGGGAGACGGAGGACCTGACGGCACACAGCCTGACGTGGGGCTCGAACTCACAAACCGCGAGACCGTGATCTGAGCTGACTGAGCCACCCACCCAGGCGCCCCACTTAAAAAATTATTTTTAATTTTTAATTTCAGTTAAAAAGTTTCTAGAGTGGTTTTAGGTTTATAAAAAATCGAGAGGAAGGTGCAGAGATTTCCCACATGCCCTCTGCTGCCACACAGGCACAGCTTCTTCACATTAACAACATCAATCACCAGGGTGGTACTTTTTTTTTTTTTAACCAAGCATGAGCTTATGTTGACACATCATAATCACCCAAAGTCCATAGGTTTAGGCAAATGTATAACGACTGTATCCATCATTGCACCATAAGAGTATTTTCACTACCCTAAAAATCTTCTTTGCACTGTCCATTCATGTGCAAGTGAATGCATCCCCTTGGGGGTGTGCATCCCTCCACACCCAAGTGCTAAACTTTGGTGTCCGTAGCTTTGCCTTTTCCAGAATGTCATACAGTTGGAATCATACCGTATGCATCCTTTCATATTGGCTGCTTTCACTTTGTAATATGGATTTAAGTGTCCCTCATGTCTTTTCATGGCTTGTTGGGTCATTTTTCTTAGTGCTGAGTATTAGTCCATTGTCTGGATGTATCACAGTTTGTTCATCCCTTCACTACGGAAGGACATCTCGGTCGCCCCCAAATTTTGGCAATTATGAGTAAAGCTGCTACAAACATTCGTGTGTTGGGTTTTGTGTGGACAAAAGTCTTCACGTCCTTTGGGTAAATAACCGAATAGCGTGGCTGCTGAACTGTGCAGTAAGACTATGCTTATTTCTGTAAGGACCTTCCGAACTGTCTTCCATGGTGGCCGTACCATTTTGTAGTCCCACCAGCAGCGAGTGAGAGTTCCCGTGGCTCCACATCCCCACTGGCATATGGTGTTGCCAGTGTCTTGAGTTCAGGCCATTGTCATGGGCGTGTGGTGGTCCCTCGTCGTTTTTTTTTTTTTTTTTTTAATTTTTTTTTTCAACGTTTTTTATTTATTTTGGGACAGAGAGAGACAGAGCATGAACGGGGAAGGGTCAGAGAGAGAGGGAGACACAGAATCGGAAACAGGCTCCAGGCTCCGAGCCATCAGCCCAGAGCCTGACGCGGGGCTCGAACTCACGGACCGCGAGATCGTGACCTGGCTGAAGTCGGACGCTTAACCGACTGCGCCACCCAGGCGCCCCGGTCCCTCGTCGTTTTAATTGGCATCTCCCCAGTGACTGGGGACGTATAGCACCTTTTCATACGCTTGTTTGCCGTCTGTGTATCTTCTTGGGGGAGGTGTATGCTCTGCTTCCCCGACTATCATCTCTCTTCCTGATGATTGTATCTTTAGACACTTTCTTTAAAACCTTAAACTAAGTTTTCGGTTATTCTTCCTTTGAACTTGGAGGCCTTACATGACAGCTTTCTACTTGGCAACTCCTTCTCTTCCCTCTCAGCAGAGATCCTGCAAGGTCATCGGGAACACACTGTATACGTGTTTATACACCTGCCCCTTATGAGTTTATCTCCACTTGCATCCGTTGGGTCCTTCCGCCTTCCTTGTGTTTCAAGGGAACAACTACCTTCCTCCTCTTCAAGGATAATCCCTTATTCTGGTTTTCAACTTTCTGTCTTGGCAGGATTGCTCATCTGCCCTGTATCTTTAATGTCTCCCTCCCTACAGGCCCTTTCCCTTCATTAAATAGACATGCTCAACTATTTCCCGTCCTGAGCCAAATACAAATCCACCGGATCCACCCATCAAGCAACCAAACAAAATAACCCTTTCTCAGCCGTGAGCCCACCCCTACCAGTGCGTTCCTCCTTCCTCAGAGCCAGGCTTCCTCAGGGGTTGGGCCATGCTCGCCGCCTCCAGGTCTCTTTCATTCACGTCTCACTGTACTGTCTCCTGCCCTCACCACACCACTGAACCCGCTTTGCTGAGATCTCCAGTGACTTCCGTTTATTGCCAAAGCCTGTGGACATTTCTGATCTTTCTTGGCCTAACTGTGGCATTTGATCCTAAGGCCACGCTGCCACACCTCGTTGTGCAGATGGTACGCTGCACAATTCTTGGGGGGGGGGGGTGGGGGCACCATTAATGTGGCCCACGTGGCCGATGCTAGCCAGTGTTGTGCAGTGAACAATCTATATGGATGCATTGATGATGACTCTCTTTGTAAAAAAAAAATGCTTAACGTTGATTTATTCTTGAGAGAGAGACAGAGTGCAAATGAGGGAGGGGCAGAGAGAGAGACACACACAGAATCTGAAGCAGGTTCCAGGCTCTGAGCTGTCAACACAGAGCCCGACGCGGGGCTTGAACTCATGAACCGCGAGTTTGTGACCTGAGCCGAAGTCGGAGGCTCAACCGACTGAGTCGCCCAAGTGCTTCATGATGACTCTCTTTTGTCGTAAATCCTCTCCCCTGTTTGTCTTATATTTTCTCTTCTAAGATTCTACTTCTGCTCAGTCTCCTTTATGTGTCTATTCGCTCCTTAAATGCTGATGTCCCTCAGAGCTCTGTTCTTTCCCTGCTTTCCTTGCTTTACAGGATTCTTTGCTGACCTCATCTACCCCTGTGGCTGGAACTGCCATTTGAAAGTCGATGATAATTTAACCTAGATCTCCATCCTGGGCCTCAGGTACATCGCACCCTTATGTTCTGTTTCCTCCATTTGAAGGAAACTCAACACATTCCAAACAGGAATTTCCTTCCAAACTTTGCTCCTTGTTTTGTACACTCTTGGAGACATCATGGGAGAAAACAGTGAGTGGATCTGGATGACTCCTTCTTATTGTCTTGTGGCACACCTCCAGTCACCCGGTATCATAGGCGTCACCCAGTAACATAGCTTGCAAGTGTCCTCTGGTCTCCGTAGTGTGGCAGGAGTCTTGCCCAGAGAGTTGTGACACCGAGGCTTTTCTTTCCAGGAAGCAGCCTGATTTGTGCCGGCACTGGCTCAGTTGGGTTTGTACCCGAAAACCTGAGCCCTGAACGCTACTTGGCATAGTCTCTTATGCATTTTCGACTTCTTTGTCTCCCATATACGGGAAATGTATAGACAGTCTGATTGGGTGGTCTCATGTCACACGGGCGGGCGTGAGGGACTTCTTGTAGTCAGCTTGCCTTCCCTTATCTTGAGGTCTTTTCTCACCACATTCCTTAGGGAGGGGACTCTACCCCAGTAGTTTTGCTATTACTTTTCTTTTAGGGGCATGTCATGTATCTTAGATTACTTCAATAGCTGTGTGTGTGTGTGTGTGTGTGTGTGTGTGTGTGTGTGTGTGTGTTTCTCATTTCATTTGTTCACAACCCCTCACCACAGAAACTAACGTATTTTCCTAGGCAGGACCTGCTGTCTACTGCCTCTGATGTCTCACAGTTGTGCTTGCCATAGAAGTTTAATCAATGCCTGTTGAAGGAACTGAATACATCCTGGTAAGGTGGGCTGAGAATCAGGAAACACCAAAGGAGCTGCAGCACATATGGAGATAGATGTTATGATCCCTCCCTAATTGGGGAAGATGAATTGAAACCCTTGGTCACTGTGCCTATCCCTGGTCAAGACAAAGTGTCCTAATAGGACAGGTACTTTTCTGGAGGGCTCTGCTAAAGGAGAGACTTTTAAGGGTATATTCTCTTTCAGAACAAAGCCATCAAATGAGTGAGCCAGAGACCTTGTTCAACTGCTTTTGTCCTGGCAGGGAGAGCACAGCTCCCGGAGAGGGACCTTTGTAGGGGATGGGGTGTATGTCCCACACAGAGGCATGTCACAGAGCCAGGCTCACATGGCAGCAGTTGTGTGGCATGGGGGGGGGAGCTCTTTGCAAGCTGCAGCTTGGCCACCGTGCTCGTGAGTAATCAGTGAGGGGACCCTGATGCTTTGTGTCAGAGGAGAGCAGCACGAGAGAGACGGTGACAGTGACAGGGAACCACAATGACTGTGACTGAGTGGTGATTGCCTTGACCACCAGTGGCATTGCAGAGGCCCCCAATGTCTGGATGAACTGCTTTTGGGTGCTCGAGTTGGTCCTGCTTTTGAGGACCACGGTGGGGAGGAGGAGAGTATTGGGGTAGAACAGGCTGGGGAGGAGGGAGTATTGGGGTAGAACTCAACCATAGCCCGTGGCCACATGGTAAGAGAGTCAGAAGAGATCCTCGGCAAATAACACACACACACACACACACACACACACACACGCACACAAATGCCAATAGAGCACAAAAGAACTTTCTAGAACCAATAGACATGATTTTCTAAGTACAAATGCAATAGGGGGGCACCTGGTGGCTCAGTCAGTTAAGCGTCCAACTTCAGCTCAGGTCGTGATCTCACAGTTCGTGAGTTTGGGCCCCACATCGGACTCTGTGCTGACAGCTCAGAGCCTGGAGCCTTCTTCCGATTCTGCGTCTCCCTCTCTCTCCACCCCTTTCTCACTCGAGCTCTGTCTGTCTGTCTCTCTCTCAAAAATAAATTAAAAAAACATTAAAAAATGCAATGGGGAGACAAACAAGAGGATGAACCCCACTGAGAACTGAATTAATGATCTGAAACTCAAACAACAATCATGGATACCTATAAACACAGAAATGCACATGAAGGAAAACAGGATTAGGGGGACAGATCTAGGAAATCTAATACACAAAACGTAGAGAACTTCCAAAAGAAGAACAGTTTCATTCAAATAAACGAATAATAGGAAATGTGCCTGGGCTCAAGACTTGATTGAAAAGCTATACTGAGTCCATAGAAAGCTAGGTTACTGGGACGCCTGCGTGGCTCAGTCGTTAAACATCCAACTCTTGATTTCAGCTCAGGTCATGATGTCACTGTTGGCAGATTGAGCTCTGTGTCAGGCTTGGTGCTGAGCGTGGAGCCTGCTTGGGATTCTCTCTCCCCCTTTCTCTCTCCCCTTCCCCCACATGCTCTCTCTCGCAAGATAAAGAAATAAACATTAAAAAAAGGCTAGGTTCGCTAGTGTCAATGGGGTAAGATTCTAGACCAGCAGAGGCCATGTGGAAGCACTTAAGCATGAGAGCAAGGTGGGCCTAATTACCATAGTAGACGGTAAGGTTGGAGTGGGAATCAGGGGACCCTGACCCCTAGGAAACTACACTGAAGGTTGCTAGACATGGTGTTCCTAAGAGCAGGAGATGGGTAGTCAATGAAAGCATTGCAGGGGGTGTGGAAAATCATGATCCCTTGCCCAGGTTCCAGATCTGTGTCAGTTACTGATTCAAAGAGAGGGTAGGTCCCTTTCAAAAGGAAACTTGCAACGCCACCACAAGTATATTAATAAATATTCTCCAAATCCTCTCTGACGGGACCTACGGCCACATACCAGAGTAACTGTATACTAGGGAAAGGAGAATACCCAGATTTTCAGGGGATTTAATGCCATTATAATCTTGGTTGGTATACTGGGGAGTGAATGAAGTCAGAAGTAAATGGCGTCTTGGCCCAAGTCCTTCTCATAATGGGTCTCATGTGATGTGTTTTTCAACATTTAGCTTTTTCGGACTAATACAATTAGTTATTATTACAAAAACCATCAGCCCCTTTCAGTTCCCCAGACTGGAAACCTTGGTTCCCAACTCCCCCTCACTCCCACATCTCATCAGTTACTAAATTGTAACTGAACCTTTCTTGTTCATTGTTTAAAATCATTTATTATATAACATTCGATACAAAGAATACATTTAACATGTAATTTACAAAGCACAATAATGAAATTCATTCCCTTCAACTTCACATCCCAGAATGTTATCAGTAACATTGAAACTCTGTGCTTCTCCTGTGTTTTCTCTCCTTGCCTTTTCCTCAGAAGTAACCACTATTCTGCTTTTTACAAAAATACTTTTATCACACACGCATGCTTCCCTAAACAATAGTGTGTTTATTTTCGAGTTTTCTAAAAACGGTATCATTCTGTTGTAGTCTCCTGGGATCTGCTTTTATTCACTTAACATTTTATTTCAGACTCATTCATATTTCTGTATACAGCTGCAGTTTACAACTATGCCACAAATTATTTGTTCATTCTTTTGTTGATTAACACTTAGATTGTTTCTACTTTTGGCTACAAGGAACAAATCATTGCTTAAGTATTCTTGTGGCTGTCTCCTCGTGGGCATGTGCCAAGGAGCAGAATTGTGAATGTTTATAAGTTAATGCTGAATTGTTTCAAAAGTGAGTGTGCCGATTTCCATTCTAGCATATACACCCGTCCGTGTTTATAAGAATTCCTGTTGATCTATATCACTCCTACACTTAATATTGTTGGATTCCAACTTGTTCTCTAACTTGGGTATTGTTAGACATGAATTTTTATTTTTACATTACTGTGATTTCAAAATGGTATTGCATTGTGATTTTAATTTGCATTTCTCTGATTTTTAATAAAGAGATTGAGCATCCTCCTTTGTTCATATTTCCCCTTTGCGAATTGCCTAATTTATGTTTATTGCACATTTTCCCATTGGGTTATCTTTTTATTTCTGATTTTTAAGAAGATTTTTTATATTCTGGAGATTAATGTATTATAAAAATGTATTATATTATACAATATACAAAATGTATAATGTATAATAATGTATAATATAATATAATGTATATATATAATATAATGTATATAATATAATAATGTATAATATAATATAATGTATAATGTATAATACAAAAATGTATTATATTATAAAAATGTATTACAAAAATCTCCTAGCCTGTGGCTTGTCTTTTCACTAACTTTCTAGTATTTTTTGATTAACAGAAGTTCTTTATTTTATTTTATTTATCTTTTTAAATGTTTTTTTAATGTTTATTTATTTTTGAGAGACAGAGCGCGAGAGGCAGAGGGGCAGAGAGAGAAGGAGGAGTCACGGAATCCAAAACAGGCTCCAGGCTCTGAGCTGTCAGCACAGAGCCCGATGTGGGGCTCGAACTCACGGAGTGTAAGATCATGACCTGAGCTGAAGTCGGACACTTAACCGACTGAGCCACCCAGGGGCCCCAGAAGTTCCTAATTTTAATGTAGTTGGATTTCTCATGCTTTTTGAAAAACTTTGTGTGTAAATTTAAAAAGTCCTAACCTACCTCAAGGTCATCAAAATATCCTATATATTATCCTGTAAGTTCTCATGCTTTGATTTTCACATTTAAAACTTTAACCCATGTTGGGGTGCCTTGGATGGCTCAGTTGAGTAAGCATCCACCTCTTGATTTCAGCTTAGGTCATGATCTTGAAGCTTGTGAGATCCAACCCCTTATCCAACTCTGCCATCAGTGCAGATTCTCTTGGGAGTCTCTCCCTCTCTCTCACTGTCTCTCCCCTACTCACTCTCCCCACCCGCCCCCCCCAAAAACATATAAAGAAACTTAAAAAATAAAACGTTAACCCGTTTCAAATTGAGTTTTACACTTTGTGTGAGATAAGACCAAATTAATTTTTTTTCCTATTTGGATAATTAATTACTGCAGCACCATACATTGAACGACTTCTTTTTTTTTTTTAGCGATTTACAATGTTGCCTCTATTGTCTATACAGAGACCAAATACATGTGGGTCTATTTCTGCCTCTATTTGGTTTCATTTATCTTTTTGTGTATCCCTATGTTAATACCACATTGCCTTCATTATCTAACTTTCTCATAGTCTTTGTTTCTTTCAGAGAAAGTCTCTTTTGTCAGTTTATTCTTTTTAAGTTTTTTTAAAAAAAATTCTCATGACTGGGGCGCCTGGGTGGCTCAGTTGGTTAAGGGTCCAACTTCGGCTCAGGTCACCATCTTGAGGCTGGTGAGTTCCAGCCCTCCCCCCACCCCCCACCTCCTTGGTTCTGTGCAGACAACTCAGAGCCTGTTGCCTGTTTCGGATTCTGTGTCTGCTCTCTCTCTGCTCCCTCCCCGCTTATGCTCTGTCTTTATCTCCCCCAAATAAATAAACATTTAAAATTTTTTTTAAAAACTTCTCATGACTTTGCTTATATCTATATTTATTATATATATAAAGAGTTTATAAAGGTGCATGAAAAAACCTATTGAGATTGTAATAAGGTTGCATTTAATTTGTAGATCAATTTTGGGAGAGCTGACATCTTTATAATGATTCTTCTGTAAAACTTGTAGAAATATCTTTTAGCTTTACTTAGATCTCTGTTATTATTATTATTATTATTAACCCAGGTGCCTTCTTCTGTTATTCTTTTAACGTAAGGTTTTAGAATTGTTAGATTTGTTTCTAGGTACTTGTGATTATTATTACTATTATTATTATTGTGTTTATTCAATTATGTGTTAAAATTGTTTATTTCTGGTGTATGAAAATGCAACTGATTAATTTTTTTTTTTTTTTTTTTTTTTTTTTTTTAGAGAGACAGAGAGACAACGTGAGCAGGGGAAAGGGGCAGAGGGAGAGAGAATCGCAAGCAGATTCTATGTTTAGTGTGGAGCCCAACATGGGGCTCAATCCCACAACCCTGGGATCATGACCTAAACTGAAATCAAGAGTTGGACGCTCAGCTGACTGAGCCATCCACGCACCCTGCAAGTGATTTTTTTGTAGAATGATCTTATATCCAATTGTCAGATTCTCTTATGAAATTCAGTAGGTTTAATTAGTCTACAATATATTCTTTTATATTTTTGACAATCAGAGAGAATCGTATCATAAAAAATCAATGACCTTTTTATTTCTTCCTCTTCAATCCTTGTAACTACTCTCTTTTTTAAACCATACTGTACTACCTAGAGCCGCCAACATAATATTTAATAAAAGAGTTTATTGTTGGGGTGCCTGGTTGGCTCAGTCAGCAGAGAGTGTGACCCTTGATATGGGGTTGTGAGTTCGAGCCCCATGTTGGGTGTAGAGATTACGTAAAATAAAATCTTAAAAAAAAAAAAGGAGTTTGTTCTTGTTCATACATGCAATGCTTCTAATTTTTCACAAGTAGGAATGATTTTGTTGTAATATTTTTGGTAAAAACAATTTATCAGTTTACAGAAGCTTCCTCATTTGTTAAGAGCTTTTAAAAAAAAACTTGTGAATATTACATTTAAAAAACATGAAGGTGTAAGGGTTAAATTGTAGCGTAGCGCTAACGTGTAGCTTGAGAGATAACAGCTTTGTGTTGACACTGTAGCTTGAAAAATCACAGCTTTGTTTTGACACTGAAGGTTAAGAGATAACAGCCTTGCTTTACTCTTGTAAATTACGCTTGATATTCTTGTAAATTAGGCTTCCCCAATTAAGGAAACAAAAGTTCAAAGAAAAGAGCATCAGAGGCAGGGTCAAGGAGATCCACTGGTTGCGAGTTAATGGCAGAAAGTCTAAAATAATCACCTTATCCAGGAACTGTTTCTAACTCACCTGGGAACTGTTTCTTTGTTCTCCCAGGTGATGATAAAACGATGGGATCGGCTATACAAACTCTGTACCCCGGCTGTTCGGTGCCACACTCTGATGAAGACTGCTGGTCCCGATCGGTCGGCCTTGACTCTCATTGCCATAAACTTTGTTGTGACTGTCACTGGTGGCCGTAGCATTCTGTTTCAGGGGTCATGTGGATGCAACAAAGGGGCATTGAATTTAATGTCTTTAGAAATCTTCAAATAAATATAGACTATTAACTATTACCATTATCATTCCAAAGTTAAAGTCATTTTGGGATGTTAGAAATTATATTGAAGCTAGCTTCAATGAACAATACAATGACTGTTGACAATCTGAATTTATCAGAGAAATATGGCATCTTAAAATTTTACTCAGATTGTGGATATAAGGTAACTCTGCAGTCTACATAATTTGTGCTAATGACTATGATTAAGAAAACTCCTTTTATAAAGATACTAATTATTTCAATTATTAAATTTAGATATTAATTACATAAAAGTATGTAAACATCCATTTGTACATATAAACACATGCTGTTAAGTAATGGCAAAGGTAGCAACTTACTTTATCTCTCTCTCTTTTTTTTTTTTAATTTTTTTTTAACGTTTATTTTTGAGACAGAGAGAGAGACAGAGCATGAACGGGGGAGGGGCAGAGAGAGAGGGAGATACAGAATCGGAAGCAGGCTCCAGGCTCTGAGCCATCAGCCCAGAGCCCGACGCGGGGCTCACGGACTGCGAGATCGTGACCTGAGCCGAAGTCGGCCGCTTAACCGACTGAGCCACCCAGGCACCCCTATCTCTCTCTCTTTTTAAAGTGAATTTATTTATTTTTTAAGATTTTATTTTTTTAAAGCAATCTCTACACCCAACTTGGGTCTCAAACTCACAACCCCAAGATCAAGAGTTGCATGCTCTCCCACTGAGCTAGCCAAGTGCCCTCAACTTACTTTCTCTTTAAGCAAATGCAAGTTATTTAGTAGGTTTCATTTAATCTAGTCTTTTATTATGTATGTATGTATGTATTTTGAGAGAGGGAGAAAGAGAGAGAGAGAATCCAAATCCCAAGCAGGCTCCACGCTGTCAGCGAAGAGCCTGATGTGGGGCTTGAACTCACCAACCATGAGATCATGACCTGAACCGAAATCAAGAGTTGGAGGCTGAACTAAGCCATCAGGCATCCCTTAATCCAGTCTTCAGTAGGAAAAATCCAGTCTTACATAAGCTATAATGTCACATTTGTAGTTTTATTTTAAACTGGGAAAAATGGGAGGAATGTATATAGAAATCTTGTATGTCCAAGATTCACACATCAGTTTAATCCAAGTAAATTTGTATTAAAATTTAACTCTCATATTTATTTTTGCCTTTGTAACTTCTATTTTTGGGTTTTAAGGTCTTAGGATCCTGACAAGAAAATTTTTTAATAAAGTATCTTTCAATTTGTAACAACATATTGGAAAGGAATTTAGACCTGGAATGTTTTGTATTAAAAAAAATTTTTTTTTTTTAATGTTTATTCATTTTTGAGAGAAAGAGACAGAGCACGAGTGGTGGAGGGGCAGAGAGAGAGGGAGACACAGAATCTGAAGCAGACTCCAGGCTCTGAGCTGTCAGCACAGGACCTGACGTGGGGCTTGAACCCATAAACTGTGAGATCATGACCTGGGCCGAAGTTGGATGCTTAACCAACTGAGCCAGACAGGAGTCCCAGGGAATGTTTTGTATTTATTTATATTTTCTCTTCAGACTTTTCATGATAACTTATCATTGGCCTGTTGTCCATTTATATTTCTTTTGTGCTTTTTCTTTTAACATGGAAGGGACCTAAAGGTAATAAACCAAAATAGTATTTCTTTTGTTCTCATCCAAAATCCTTTTTAAAGGGATCAATTGTATTTACTATAGAATAAGAATGTTTATTTCTTGGGGTGCCTGGGTGGCTCAGTTGGTTGAGTGTCCGACTTCGGCTCAGGTCATGATGTCGCGGTTCATGAATTCAAGCCCCACATCGGGCTCTGTGCTGACAGCTCAGAGCCTGGAGCCTGTTCTGGATTCTGTCTCCCTTTCTCTCTGCCCCTCCCCCGCTCACATTCTGTCTTTCTCTCTCAAAAATAATAAAACATTAAAAAAATTTTAAAAAAGTTTTAAAAAAAGATTAATTTTTTATTAATAATTTATTAGTTTATACACACATATACATATTTACTTTTAAATAAAGGACTTGTAATTCAAAGCAATTTAAAATTTTTTAAATGTTTATTTTTGACAGAGAGAGAGAGAGAGAGAGAGAGAGAGAGAGGCAGAGCACGAGCAGGGGAGGGGCAGAGAGAGAGGGAGACAGAATCCAAAGCAGGCTCCAGGCTCCGAGCTGTCAGCACAGAGCCCAGTGCAGGGCTTGAACTCACCAGCCTCGAGATCATGACCTGAGCCAAAGTCAGATACTTCACTGACTGAGCCACCCAGGGGCCCCTAATTCAAAACAATTTAATGCTTTATTTGAAAAATCCTTACCCAAGTAGAAAATCACCGTTTTGACTGTGGTAATGGTTGCAAGAACTCTGTGAATACACTCAAGCCCACTGAGTTGTACACTTTAAATATGCAAATTGTATGGTATATGAATAAATACCAATAAATACTCAATAAAACTGTTATAAAAAACCCCCCACCATTACTGAGAAAGATATGTTAAAATCTCCTATGATTGTAGATGGTCTATTTTCCTTATTGTCCTGTCAAATTTTGCTTTATATATTTTGAATGCATGCTATCAAGTGCCTACAAGTTTAAAACTGTAATATCCTCTTGATGAAGTGAACCTTTCAGAAGTACAAAGAGATTCTCTTTATCTTTATACTGCTCTTTTGTTGAGGTGTCTGCAATGTATCTATGCTAGCTTTGTTATTTAAAAACAAACAAAAAAACCCAATAAGCTTCTTCATATACGTGCAAAAAAAAATAGTCCTAAAAACTATTAGTTCATGGGGATATGGATATATTTCGACAGATTAGAATAGTGACAACAAAGATTGTTACTTTCATTTTCAAGTACGAAAGTTTTTCTTAGAGCTAGTGTACTTAAAGCATTCAGAGTTTGATGTGATTTTTAGATCTTTTGGGAGGTGTAGTAGTTATCTTTTGCTGCATAAAAACCACCCTAAAACTTAGCGGCTTAAAACAACAACGATTAGTGATTTCTCATGATTGTGTGGGTTGTCAATCTGACAGGTTTGGCTGTAGTCACCTGGGATCATTCGTGGGACTTCCTGCAGTCATCTGATGGCCCAATTAGGAATGTTTCAAGAGAGAGAGAGAGAGGAAGAGCATGAGCAGGGGAGGGGCAGAGAGAGAGAGGGAGACACAGAATCGGAAGCAGGCTCCAGGCTCCGTGCTGTCAGCACAGAGCCCAATGGGGAGGTTCCAAGAAGGTCTGGCTGATGTGTCTGGCTGGGTGGGCCTCTTCAGTCGTCCAGGTGATCTGGTATTCTCCAGTTGACTGGACTGGGTTTCTTACAGCATGGTGGTGGCCTCGGGGTGTCAAAAGAGAAAGAGCAGAAACAACAAAGCGTCTTAAGATCAAGTCTTTGGATTTCATACAATCTCACTTCTGCAACATTTTATTAGGTAAGACAAACCATTTGCTTTGCAAACTTCTAAGTCCAGTGCAGGATCAAGGGTGTGGAGAAATAGCCTTCATCTCTTGACGGGAAGAGAAGAAATGATGCTTCACAAAGAGATGTAGATGCAGGGATGTGGGCCTTTTTGAGGACTGTGATTACAGTGATCTACCACAGCAGCCATTAAGATTCCTCCCAGGATTTATGTAGAATGCTTAGTAGTCTTTCTTACAGCAACTAAAGTCGGAATCCATTGCAATCGAGATACTCTCTGTCCTGGAATATTCGGTAGATGGGCACCCTAATCTAGATCAAAGTTTCTTCTGGCTGGTTTCATTCAATTTACCCAGTTCTTTTTCCAGAACTAGACAGCAGACACAGCCTCTGAATCAAAAGGCTGGAGTTTCCCTGGGATCCTGAAATCATCTTGGACTCTTTACTCACCATCTTTCAGTTTTCTTGGGCATTCATATGGAAAAAAAATAACCCACTTGTTCAAACAAAAGAGGATAATCATTGAAGTTCAGTCCCACTAGATATTCACGATAGCCTTGTATTTCAAAGAAAGGGAAAGAAAAGAAATAGTTAGATATGGGGGAAAATCCCATCCATAAACTCAGGAAAAAAACACCTAATCAGCTTGTTCTAGGATTTCCAGCAACCCACACATCATTCAACTTCTAAGGCAGCAGTCCCCTGGTCTTGACCAAGGGCGGCCACTGGGGCCATATCTTTTGTTCTCCTTTAAGCTCTGCTCTAGCCAAAGTTTCCTGGTAGCCTGGGAACTATTATCCTTTGATCCCTGCTGAATGGCTTAATCTCACGTGTCACAAAGAGAGAAACTGTTCGTCTCAAATTGGGTTAATAAATTGGGTTATTGAAATAATTAAAATTTCCAAATAATTTACAAAGTTTCCAAGAAGACAGAGTCTAAACCACTTTTCCTTTAAGTTTGACTACACAGGCTTTATCAGTTCAAAAAATTCCTATGCTGACTCCACTAACAACATCCGACAACCACCACCATGCAGCAAAAATGACTGCTACCGCTATCAGATATTTGAGTTTCTCTTACTTTCTGCTGGTTCTCAGCCAAAGTTACCCTAAGTTGTTCGGATCCTGTTAGAAGAAAGCGCAAGTCAGGACCTAGTTGTCAAAGGGAGGTGAACTCATCCTGGAGTCCTCATTCTCTGCGTTTTGCTTCTTCTCCATCGGCTAGTTCAACGCGCCATTTTTTTTTTTTTTTTTTTTAGCTTAAAAAAGATCCAAGTAATCTCAATCTTTGTTACAATAAATGACCCAACAGTAGAAGAAAACATCATACGCAGATGTTCCAATAAGAAGAGGAAAACATCAGCTGTATAGGAAATCCAAACCATTTGCTATTACCAATCCTAAAGCCACAGCAGGTTGTGCCAAAGGACTTCCCATGAACGTAACTGTATCATGTATGGATCTTCCTTCTTCTTCAAGTAATACAACTTTCTTCAAGAAATGAATGTTGAGTGACGTGAGGATTTCGATGGGTTTTCTCTTCCACTCTTTCTAATGGGGACAATTCCTGCAGGAATCATTCCAGTGAATTCATATAATAGACAATGGTTCTGGATTTCTAGTTGGATTCTAGAAATAACTCTCTTCTGGGTTCTGATATCTTGATTCTTTCTCCACCCATGCAATTCCTTTTTCTCTGAGAATCTATTCTTAGCACCATAATTGTTCATAGGGAATCTCCTTGGCAGCCCCCCACTCCCATCCCCACCAAGTACCATTCTGTTAACAGTTTGGGTGGCACAATGGTGTGTTCTTTGGTATTTTCTATTGAGTGGTTTGACCAGGAGAGCTAGTTTCCTGTTGGTATATTACAGTTTGCCCATCTTGGAAAAGCCAATGTGGAAAAGCCACCATGCTGTCTAACATTTGGAAAGCCATGAGACATAGTTCATGTTCCAAAGGACCCAAACTTCTCATAGTTGCTCATGAGCATCTGTGACATCTAGAGGATGGAACAGATCATCTATTAACTTTTCTATACTATTGCCTTTTTTTCTCTAGATAGGCGCCTATGAGTCGTTATTTCTTAGTCTTCTTCTATCCTTTCTTTTGATTTCTTTTCTTCCCTTCTTACTGTTAAGGTGACACCTTGCTATGTTCCTGGAGCCGATGGGGTAACATGTAGTAACACATTTGTGGATGGCCATTTAATTTCAGTTTTGAATGACTAATTTCTTCAGTATTGCAGAACATTTTTAGTAACATTCTTTTCTTCCTGTTATATTCCTGTGTGGTTTTACTTGAAAATCAGCCAAATGATAAATACATACATAAATATCCTATCTCTTCCGTTGTGTCTGATTAAGATTTAATAAGAGGACTCAGAGTTTCCACCTGTTAGTAGTTGTGGTTTGTCCTGTATATCTTTGGAGACAGAGAGATTGGCAGAGTTTGATGTCATACATTTGTGGTGACAAGCTGCTTCTGTTTTTAAATTGGAATTTGCTTTATTAATTGCTGAAATTTTATGCCTTTGGAGCTAAAATATCAATTCCAAGTAGTATTCTCAGAAATGGTTCTTCTTACATAAGATCATTTCTCTTAAATGTTCAGCACAGTGTTATTCATTCAATAAACGTTAGTTGAGCATCTAGTAAGTTATAGACATTGGAAATACAGAGCTGCTCCTCTCAAAATCTAGTTTAGGAGATTAAGTGGCACATAAACAAATGAGTTAACATTTTCAGGCACTCTGGTAGCAGTACCTGGGAGGTAAAAAGGGGCATGAAGGAGGTATAGCTTTTACTCCCACCGTGTTTCTTCCCAGGCCTCAGCAGATGTCTGTAGCCTGCAGGGGTCTTAGTATGCCCAGATGGGGAAGGATTTAATGATAAGGAAGAGAGTTTGTTTATAGACTTTTTAGATGTTAAAAGGAATAACAGATTTTTCTGTATTTTCAGTGTTTTCAAGCAGGCAGGACTTAAAGCAGCACCAAAGCTCCATGTGCAACCAATGTGGGAGCATCTAGCTTTGAGATCTGAGTGCCAGCCATAGATGGCTCAGACCCCCAAATTCTACTACTCTTTTAATTTGCTTTGAACTCTCTTCCGTGTTAGAGAACAAACTGGTAGCACTAACCTTGGACTTAAGTGGCTTAAGAATCACCACCCACAAGGGGCGCTTGGGTGGCTCAGTCAGTTAAGCATCTGACTTCTGCTCAGGTCACAATCTCACAGTTTGTGAGTTCAAGCCCCGCGTTGGGCTCTGTGCTGACAGCTCAGAGCCTGGAGCCTGCTTCTGATTCTGAGTCTCCCTCTCTGCCCCTCCCTTGCTCATGCTCTGTCTCTCTCTCTCTCTCTGTCTCAAAAATAAATAAACATTAAAAAAAAAAAAAAGAATCACCACCCACAAGAACTCCTCAAATTGCTCTGGAGTTGTTAATCACATAAACTCTGATCAGTGGTGGATGAATCACGAAACTAACAAAGCCTAATGGCCTTGTTATGGCCTCGCATTGTACCGGCCCTTCCAAGGCCCTGGGAGGGGGCCCCAACACTGTGGTCACAAAGGCATATGTTTTGCATGTGCCATTTTCTTGGGTTGAGGAAAAGACGCAAGTCAGGGAGGTTATTTCTTACTCAAAGGCCAAGAAGGTAACTAAAGGGGACTGAGCGTGGAGCACTGAATCTGGGAATCAGGTTTGCTCAGGAAATTAAGGAGTGACTGAAGAGGTTTAAAGCACATGCTGCCTTTTCATCAGTAAGGGAATGGTGGAAGGAGAAAAAGTCAAAGGTGATAGCTTGATTAACCTGGAGGAAAGGAGAGATGGTTACGGATTAAGGTCAAGATGCTAAGAGACAACAAGCAGGAAAAGGGAGTGTGACTGTTAGCACAGACTGATGTAAAAGGGAAAAGGAGATGCATCCAGGTTCAGTGGCTTTTCTTTTTTTTCTGTTTTAAAGTTTATTTATTTTGAGAGAGACAGAGACAACATGAGTGGGGGAGGGGCAGAGAGAGAGAAAGAGGGGGAGGAAGAATCCCAAGCAGGCTTTGCACTGCCGGCACAGAGCCTGATGTGGGGCTTGAACCCGTGAAACTGTGAGATCGTGCCCTGAGCCGAAGTCAAGAGTCGGATGCTTAACTGACTGAGCCACCCAGGTGCCCCTGGGTCTAGCTGATCTTAAAAGGGTTTTAGTTCCAGTTGTCAGAAAGTAAGAAATGGTGACTGGGAACCAGCAAAGTCCAACAGAGGAAGCACACTGAGATCCGAGAGAGCAGCTTGGAATGAACACACAGAAGGATGCCTGGATGCAGGAAACTATTGAGAAGCGCCTTCTTCATGTGACAGGTTCTATCTTCTTTCCAGGTCTTCTTTCTCCTTGACATCAGTCAGAACAGACTACTTTATGCCGCTGGAACGAGTTAACACGAAAATCTCAGTAGTTCACATGCACGTAGGTTTGTCTATCACCATGTGATCAATAGAGGGCTCTGCTCTCTTTAGTAACTCAGGGGCCCAGGCTGACTGAAGGCTCCGCCATTTTGTACGTGTGCCATCTGGAACACGCAGCTTCCGGGGCAAGAAAGGGAGAGCCTAGAGAATCACACTTGGGCTTTTCATCGCCTCCACTTGGAAGGGACACACGTGACACGTACTCACATTTCACTGGCCAGAACTAGTCATTTGGGCCTAGGAAAATGAATATTTGATGAGTATGTTACTCTCTATGCCACATTCTTCGATCAAACATTTGATAGCAATGCTGTTGGCTGTTTCTGGGGAAGCTTGTGAGGTCCAGCTTTGTGTAGAAACTGAACATGATTTGAACTTCCCCAGAGTGGGTTTGGAAGACATTTTACACGTGATTCCTTTGACTGGTGGAGTCTCTAACTCCTCACCTCCACTTTAGTCAGTGCCGAAGGTGATTAGACAGACCCGTGTCTTTCCTATTCCTTACCTCCTGTGAATGCCAGTAGTTCTTAACTGCAGTGTTGTTTTCATCCTTCATTCATGCATTCATTTCTTTATCCAATATCTATTAATCTCTTACAATGTGCCTTTACCTGGCCCTAAGGAGACATTGAAGAATAAAACATAGTTCCTGCTCTCAGGAAGCTTCCAGTTTGGAGACGGTAAGCAAGTTTGTACAGGTTAAGGAGACACGGCAGTAATTTCTGGCTGGAGGGAGTAGGAAGTGTTTCACAGAGATGACAGCTCTGTGCATTCGTAAATTCAGGAAAGACCTAAATGTGAGACCCGAAACCACAAAAATCCCTGAAGAGAGAATAGGCAGTCATCTCTCTGACATTAGCCACAGGAACATTTTTCTAGATGTGTCTCCTGAGGCGAGGGAAATAAAAGCAAAAAGAAACTATTGGGACTGCATCATAATAAAAGGTTTCTGCACAGTGAAGGAGACATTCGACAAAAACTAAAAGGCAACCTATGGAATGAGAGAGAGTATTCACAAATGACATATCTGATAAAGGGTTAGTATCCAAAATATATAAAGAACTGATACGACTCAATACCCCAAAAAACAAATAATCCGATTAAAAATGGGCAGAAACCATGAACAGAAGTTTCTCTGATGAAAACAGACACACGGCCAACAGACATGTGAAAAGATCCTCCATGTGACTCATGATCAGGGAAATACAAATCAAAACTACAATGAGAGGGGCACCCGGCTGGCTCGGTCTGTAGAGCCCATGACTCTTGATCTTGGGGTCATGAGTTCAAGCTCCACACTGGGTATAGAGCTTACTTAAAACACACACACACACACACACACACACACACACACACACACACAAAACCCCAACAAAACAAAAAGCTACAATGAGAGATCACCTCACGCCTGTCAGAATGGCTAAAATCAAAAACACAAGAAACAACAGGTGTTGGTGAGGATGTGGAGAAAAAGGAACCTTTGTGCACTGTTGAGGGGAATGCAAACTGGTGCAGCCACTGGGGAAGACAGTATGGAGGTATCTCAGAAAATTTAAAAACAGGACACCCCTAGGATCAGGAATGACACTGCTGTGTATTTGCCCGAAAAATACAAAAACACTAATTCAAAGAGATACATGTACCCCTATGTTTATAGCAGCATTATTTACAATAACCAAGATATAGAAGCAGCCCCAAGTGTCCATGGAGAAATGAATGGGATAAAGAAGATGTGGTATACATACACAATGGAAGGAATATTATTCGGCCTTAATAGAGAATGAAGTCTTGCTATTTGCAACAATATGCATGGAGCTAGAGAGTATTATGATAAGTGAAGTAAGTTAGAGAACTCTAGACACATGCCATATGATCTCATTCATATGTGGAATTTAAGAAACAAAACGAATGAACAAATGGAAGAGACAGAGAGAGAGAGAGAGAAACCAAGAAACAGACTTTTAACTATAAAGAACAAACTGATGGTTATCAGATACGGGGGTGGGGAAAATAAGGGATGGGGGTTAAAGAGTACACTTATCAGGATGAAGAAATAAGATAAAGTGAAAAAGAAACAAACCTCAGGTAGATTTAGGAATTATCTATCTTTAGTGGACTTAAGAATGTCCTCTGGAACTCAAATCTGCACAAATGTAGTGTTTTCTATTTTTATAACTCATCTCGTCGTGCCCACTAGCAAGAGGTGTTTGTGTGGATTAAAAAATATCCATAGAGTTAACTCATACTCTACCGCTTAAAATGTCTTCTTCAAGTTAGCTCAGGTTCAGCGCAGTAAAATACTTTGCCAATTCTAGACTGCAACTCTCTGTTGGAGTTGGTTTGGGTTTTCCAGGAAGCATTTCTTCTGTTTCTCCTTCCAGAGGTGGTGTCTGGGACCAAGGGGCTTGTTACCTGAATGGCAGTGCAGCGTCCTTGGTCTCCTTGCTTAAGTATCTACCTGTCTTCATTTAATAGGTCTGATCTGATCTGGTTTCTGGGCACCGTATTGGATTTGTGGATAAAGGAATGCGGCCTATTCAGTGC
Organism: Panthera onca; assembly: GCF_046562875.1. Lineage (NCBI taxonomy): Eukaryota > Metazoa > Chordata > Mammalia > Carnivora > Felidae > Panthera > Panthera onca. The sequence goes on from NC_138345.1 coordinate 41,762,537, forward strand.
CAAGGTCTTTGCTAGATGTTGCTAGCCACAGGCTGCAGGAGGCTCAATAAACATGATGGGTTGGACCTGAGCCAGCTCATGACTCTTGTCCCTTGAAACGAAATGGGTTTTGGTAAAGGGGCCTTTACTAACCCTTGCACCATCTACACGAGGCACACAGATTGGTGAGGTGGACCTCCATTACTCTACTAAAACAACTCAATTACTACTTTCTTTTTAATGTTGTATAGGTATTTTGTAATACATAAGGGTTATTTTATATCTTAGTTGGAATGTTTTAATTCTAATATCTTAGTCACTCTATTTCTGATAGCTCTCGAGGAACTGTCCCTTGTGCAAGAATGCTTCATGATTAACTTCCCACAAAAGAGATTATTTAGCCTCTTAAACCACTTTCCCATGGATAAATTGGGAATTATAATCTTATGTTATGACACTGTTGGGACGCACTGCTTTGCTTTCCAGTCCGTAAGGCCAATCAAGCAGCTATCCTAAGTAAAAAACAAAACAAAACAAAACAAAACAAAACAAAACAAAATTCTTTCTGCTCTTTACTTCCGTATTTTGTATTCAGTATAGAAGATGCTGAATGAATATTTTTTTTTATAATACAGTTTTCTTCCTGTTACAGTCATGTGTGGGCTTAGCTGGCAATGTGCCAAGTGATAAATCTATAACATCCTGCCGACTTAGCCGTATCTGATACATCTGATTAAGGCTAGAGTTAGAGGCGGCATGGTCTTCACCTGTCAGTATGTTGTGGTTTGTCTTCTGTATCTTGGGGCACGCAGAGAAACCTGCAGCATCTGTATATATATTTTTAAGTTTATTTATTTTTGAGAGAAAGAGACAGAGTGAATGGGGGAAGGGCAGAGAGAGAGGGAGAGAGAGGAGCCCAGGCAGGCTTTGTGCACTCAATGCGCAGAGCCCGAGGAAGGGCTCAAACCCACGAACTGTGAGATCATGACCTCAGCCCAAACCAAGAGTCGGTCAGTTAACCGACTGAGCCACCCAGGCGCCCCTCCACTGTATATTTTTAAAACTGCCCGTCTCATCGCTGCTCTGGGAATGGGCTGCTTTGGTTTCTGGAATTGGGAATTTAACTGTATTCATGGCAGAAACACTGTGTTGTTTTGAACCCCTGCTCCTACCTTTTAGTGGTAATAGAATAGCATTTAATGCTACTGGATTATCATTCTATCAAATGATATAATTTGCACTGCAATGGGAAGCCCTCATGACATCAAGTTGAATAACATTCTCAAAACAGTTCTTTTTTTTCCAGTTTATTTATTTATTTATGTTGAGAGAGAGAGAATGTGCACACATGGGGGGGGGGGTGGAAAGAGAGGGAGAGAGAGAGAGACAGAATCCAAAGCGCTGCCAGCACACAGCCTGACATGGAGCTTGAACCCACGAAGCGTGTGATCACGACCTGAGCCAAAACCAAGAGTTGGACGTTTAACCCACCGAGCCACCCAGGTGCTCCTCAAAATAATTCTTTTTAGTTGAGATAACTTGTGTAAAACACCTACCTGAGTGCCATTTTATTTATTCATTCACTTAATACATACAATTTGGGATTTTTTTAAATGCTTTTTTTTTTTTAAATGGAAGATATAGAGGTAAATGAGACACAGAACTTTTACCCAGAACATTAGAACTTATGAAGTAAAATTGGCAAGTCAATAAATGAGTTAATATAAGGTAGCTTTCGCTTTCCTCACGTGAACGTAATCACAAGTCCCTTACATCTTGGTGAATTCAGAAGATGCGTATTAATCCAGATCTTCGATCTTCACTAATGTAGCTGTCTTCTCACAAATCCAAGAAATTTCAGCGCTGCAGCGGGAAAGATAAATCTTTCCTTTCTGAAAATAGGCACATCCTCTGGATCCATTGATCTGGGCATATTCTTTAGTGCTGAATCTGGAAATTCATCCATTTAAAATTAATGCCACCCCGGCACCCCTAAATGGAAGGTTTTTAAAGGAAGGAGGGTGGGGCAGGAAAGTTATTAGCAAAAGAAAAGGATCGGTCCAGCCAAGGTAGGCACCTGGGTGGCTCAGTTGGTTGAGTGCTGGCTTTGGCTCAGGTCATAATCTTGCGGTTTGTGGATTCGAGCCCCGTGTGGGGCTTTGTGCCCTCAGCTTGGAGCCTGGAGCCTGTTTAGGATTCTGTGTCTCCCCTTCTCTCTCTGCCCTTCTCCCCTGCTTGTGCTCTCTCAAAAATAAATGAATATTAAAAAAAAAAAAAAAAAAGGTACATTCCCCTTAGGGGGAAGAGCAGGGGTCTTATGCAGATTTCCTTATTTTCCTTTCTGGAAGGGAGAGGGCCCAAGTAGCCCTGATCATTGGCCTTGATCAGAAAATTCCTGACTGACCATTTAAGACTACATTTCTAGAGGAGGTTGAAACTGCAATTCGATTAGGTATCAAGTCCCCGTTTGGCGACTTGGCCTAAGAGATGCCATTTTGGGACTGTGGTTTTCTTCTTAACAAAGGTCACTCTTAGAGTATGTGGCAGAGCTGGGAGTCAAGACTCAACAGTTTGGCTCTTGGGTCTGTTCTCTCGACTACCGCATTGTGGCTCTCTCAAGGTCACGTGGGACTCAGCTGGATTGGAGTCCTCTCAAACTTTCCTCCCTCTCATCTTCGATGAGATTGTAACACTGATATTTCCTCGTGTGTCAAAGCAGAGCTTATCTTTATTGGAGGGCAAGTTGACTCATGTTGACCTTGTACAGCTCTCGAGTACAGGGTGCTGTGTGGAGACAGCACCCCAGCCCTGAGTTGAGATCCTCCTTTCCAGCCCATCATTCCCTATCACAGGGTGTGGAGCCCAGAACAGTGCCTTCTGGATGAGATCTCAGTCCTGAGGGAAATGAGATCCTGTGAAACTGGTTACACTAAATGGATTACATTCAATGCACTCTGTCTTGGGTGAAGGCATGTCTGGATTCCAGCAAGCATATTCTGTGTTCTAGGTTTCTGGTAGATGGTTTCTGGTGATGATGTAGAATCTCAAACTGGGGAAGGAATTTTAAATCTGGGCCCCAGAGGGAGGATAGCATCAACTCTAAGTGAGTGACCAGATCCTCATCCTGCCTGTGGCACCTGAGTTCAAATCCCATGTCTGAGATTTATAATCAGTTATTATTATTAATATGTAAGATTGCCGACACAGAAGGAGACAGGGGTCACGTATAGCCATGGGACTTGGTGGAAGGAACGGATGGCAAGTAAGTGATTCTTGGGAAATTAATAGGTCAATATTAAGATATTTAGGGGGAGAAGTGCCTGTGTTCAATTGTTTTTTCTCTTTTTTAATTTACCTACATCCCGAGGAGAAAAAGTGGGCATGGCAGGAACAGAGAACCTGTATCTGCTGACCTGGATGAGGTGGGTCCTTCTCGTGGAGAACATGGCAAGGCTGTGGACTGACTCATAGCTGTCCTCAGTGTTTGCCCCAGGGAGAACTTCCTGTGTAGGTTGAGGCAGAGCATGAAGCTGTCTCTGAGCTTCCGGGGTGCGGGTGGGGGAATTCTGCGAATGGGGATGTCATCAGATGCTTCCTTCCATATCTGTGTGCTTACATGCTGAGGGCCAGGGTGAGAGGGTCACATGGTGGGTTTGTGTGCACCACAGGGGTGCATTATGGGAGCACTGAGCTTGAGGGGGCATGAAGAATGGGGTGGTAGCAGGTGTTGCCAAGGTTCAATTTTGAAGCGGGGGCCCTATTTTGCTTTTCCTTCTCACTTTCCTTCTTTGCCTTTCTCACTCCATACCTACCCCAGGGCTACTTTCTGGGGGAACATTTGGGAACATCTCTGATCAATGGAAACCAGAGTAAGGCAGTAATGGCTAAATTGGTCATAAGCCCCTTCCACTTTTGGCTTTCCCTTCAACCCATCTGGGCTTTCATCATTGCCCCCACCTTTCCTCGTGGCCTTAGATCTAAGGATGTCGGGGGGGGGGGAGAGGGGTGTCACTGGTGGTTTCAGGCAGCATCTGTCCCCTTATATTTTTTGTTTCACATGCCTCTCCTTTGACCTTTACCCTTTGCAGCCACCCCTTAGCAAAAGACTTTCTCTTTCCCCTTTCTGTCTGGGGCAGTTCCCTTAAATTATATTTTGTGTCTTCTTTAGCTGTGGTTTATAATATAAGTGTGTTCTGTGCCCTACCAAACCAAACTCCTAATATACAAAGGGGAAAAATTTGAATTTTAGAAAACCATAATCTTTGGAAACTATTTATTTTCTCCTTAGGACCTAAAAATCTTATTTTGGAGGGCTGGAGTTGAATATCGACTCCTTCTTTCTCTATTTTCTGTAATAACAACCTCTTTCTCCCCTAAAGATCATTTGGTCACTAACGGAAAAGGATAGTTCACATAAAGTGAAACACAATAAAAGAAAAGGGTAGCATCATTAAAAAGCCCCTTATGTCTAGATGTTGTATCCCTCTATTATTTATTTATTTATTTATTTATTTATTTATTTATTATTATTATCTGTCCATCATCATCTGTCACCATCACCACCATCATCAATCATACCATCTAACTAATCCATTTCTTTAGTGTCTATATTTCTCTTTTAAAAGTTAAAAAAATTTATTTTTTTAGGAGAACAGAACATACGTTATTTAACGGATTGTGAGCTTGACTTACAACATTTAAACATTCAGACAACAGCAGGCAGAGTTCCATTTGTACTCCTGGTCCAGGTAGGTCCTGCTGATATAGGTCCCTGTGGATGCTGGGCATACCAAATATTGTAGATAAAACTGTGTAAGTTTCGTTCCCTAAAAACATGACTCTTTTATCCTCAGCACCTAGCACAATGCCTGATGTATAGTTAAGTATTCAATAAATATTTGTGGAACAAAGGACTAAATTTGAGTTGTTCTTGTAAGCCAAGTCATGAAAATTCACATCTCCGGAGCAGACGCTCCTAGTGTGGGAGGTAAGAGCCCATGTTTTCTACAACAACAGAGAGTATATTACTTGTGTAAGTCACTTAGCAGTATTTCTGTCACTTAGTAGATCCACAGTAAATGTTACCTACCATTATTAATTATACAGTCTATTAATTACGAATTCCAGAGATTTCATCAGTTGAGATTCAGTAAGTATAGTTTGTGTCAATGCTTTAAAATATGTGATAAATTTTTTCAAATCATAGAAGTTTCCATGAAATGATCTCTTGCCATCTGAATAATTTAGCATCTATCCTAATTGGTAGGTTCCAACACTTGTCAAAGTGTTTACTTGATTAGCTCTATAGCTATGGCATCCTCAGAGTAGATATAAATTTTATTTCAAACTATCTTCTAAGTGGGAGAATTTTGTTGTCCTCAAATACTAATATATTTCTGTCTTCATTAATTTCTTTCATAGTTCAAACAACAGAACGCTGATATCTTAGTCAATAGATCTTCTAGGACATTTAAATTAAAAAACATTTTTTTAATGTTTAATTATTTTTGAGAGAGGGGGAGAGAGAGAGAGAGAGAGAGAGAGAGATCGTGAGCGGGGGAGGGGCAGAGAGAAAGAGAGGGAGACACAGAATCTGAAGCAGACTCCAGGCTCCCAGCTGTCAGCACAGAGCCTGACATGGGGCTCAAACTTGTGAACCGAGATCATGACCTGAACCAAAGTTAGAAGCTCGACCGACTGAGGCACCCAAGTGCTTCCCATTCTAGGACATTTAACTATGAAATAGATATTGTGATCTTTAAAAAAAAATTTTTTTAAATGTTTCTTTATTTGAGAGAGAGAAAGAGAGAGAGAGCGAGCCAGGGAGGGGCAGAGAGAGAGAAGGAGACACAGAATCCCAAACAGGCTCCAGGCTCTGAGCTGTCAGCACAGAGCCCAAGGCTGGGCGCCAGCCCATGAACCGTGAGATCATGACCTGAGCCGAAGTTGGACGCCTAACGGACTGAGACACCCAGGCGCCCCAATATTGTGATCTTTTTTAAAAAAACAAGCGATTACATTTCTCTTGGCTCCTTCTGCTTCCAGGAACTTGTCATTCCCAGCTCTGCCACCTTGTGGCGATCCTATAAATGGCACACCTGCAGCCAGGAACCTCAGCATCCACGTAGAAGCTGATGTTTTCACACATGGGACAAGTACACTGATCGAGCGGATTAGAGTTTGATTTTGAAATTTTTAAAAAAAAATTGCCATTTAAGTATTTGGAACTCAGAAGCCTGGAACCCATCAAAGACTATGTAAAGACTCCATATCTACTTGAAGGGAGAGTGGGCAGTGGACCTTGGGGGAGTCCTCAACACATCTGTGCTTGAAATACTCCCCACTCCAGCCAATCTTAGAAGAGACAGTGACTTAGACATGGAGTGGGATGAAGGAGATAAATTAATTTTTTTCTTTCTCCTGCTTCAAGAAGTTTGGGTGATTCAGAGGAGAATAGAAGGATTTCCAGGTACTACATGGCAGTATGGTAAGAAACAACATTTTTGCCACTTAAATAATAATAAATTTTTCTTCTGCAAATGTCATAATAATCATTCCTTTTCTGGGCATCTATTGCAGATAAATAATCTGAGATGTGGATAAACTTATGTGAAAAGATTTTTATGTTGACATTAGCTAGATGAAAATGAATAATATGGAATTTTCTTTTCCACCTTCCCCCTATGCCTCATTCTTTTCTTCCTTTTCCTCACTGATAATTATTGATAAATTATTACCATTAAGAAAGCTGTTAATATGTTTTTATGTTCAAAAAGATATGTCTAGTAACTGCAACTTTTCAGAAAGCAATTTAAATTTTAAATCAGATACCATTAAAAAAAAAATCAGAATACCATTGTTATTACACTGGGAAATGCAACTGTCAGACTGGCCGGATATTACCTGAATATGACCAAGGCATCTTTTGACAATAACCCACAGGGTGGGGGAGGGGCTGGCATGTGATGATTGAAAAGCTAGTTGGGCTGTCTGGGTGGCTCAGTGGGTTAAGAATTCAAGTCTTGGTTTCAGCGCAGGTCATGATCTCATGGTTCATGAATTCAATCCCCCTATCAGGCTCTGCGCTGACCGTCCCGAGCCCACTTGCAATTCTGTCTCTCTCCCTCCCTGTCTGCCCTTCCCTGCTCCCTCTCTCTGTCTCTCTCACAATAAATAAATAATAAAAAAAAAAAAAAGAAAAGAAAAGAAAAGAAAAAAGAAAACCTGGTTAATGAACAGGGGAAGCTGGATATTTAGTTGGAAGGTTTAATGGTCTCAAGCTCTGAAAACTGACAAACCCATCCTTCCAACGAAGATGGATGTAACTTCCATTCCAAAGAGACAATATCAGATGTCTTTCAGGAGACCAGACCGTCATATTGACCAGTAAGGACAGTCTCTGGCTTAAGAAGCCCGTTTGTTTTTGATAGCTGTCTTATGCTTCTGGAGTAGAATGTTAAAACCGAAATTGTCACCAAGTCATCAAAATGTAAATGATAAGAAATTCTGAAGGCAGACAACTAAATACAGAATTGGCAAAGGTAATATATTGGATTTGGTTCATGGCGCTTGGCCCCTTAAACAGATCATGGATATTAAAAGGATCATAGTGTCAAGAAAGGAGGGTTTGTTTTTTTTTAAGTTTATTTATTTATTGTGAGAGGGGTGGGGGAATCCCAAGCAGGCTCTGTGCTGTCAGTGCAGTCTCATGTGGGGCTCCATCTCAAGAACCAAGGGATCATGACCCAAGCGGAAGTCAAGAGTCTGATGCTTAACTGGCTGAGCCATCCAGGTGCCTTGAAGCTTTCTCAAACCTTGATGTGCAGAAGAATAGCCTGGAAAGTTTGTGGCAACCAGGTTCTGATTTAGCAGGTCTGGGTATGGCCTGACAATTTTCATTTCCTTTTTTTATTTTTTTAAGTTTATTTATTTTTGAGAAAGAGACAGCCTGAGTGAGGGAGAGGCAGACAGAGAGAGAGAGTGAGAGAGGGAGAGAGAGAATCCCAAGCAGGCTCTGTGCTGAGGCTCAAACTCATGAAAGCACCCAAGGATGGGAGTGGGTTTCCAGTGGAATCCACCATATGCTTAGAATTTCGATTCTATCCAGCCAACAACTGGGGAGAAAGAAGGGAGCTTGAATCAACGGCCAGTGATTTAATCAACCATGATTATGTAACGCATTCTTCATGAAACCTGTTAACCTTAAGAAAAAACCAAAGCTGCTGGGGTGCCTGGCTGGCTCAGTAGGTGGAGCCTGTGACTCTTGATCTCCAGGATTGTAAATTCGAGCCCTACACTGGGTGTAGATATCATTTAAAAATAAAATCTTTAAAAAAATTTTTTTTAATGTTTATTTATTTTGAAAGAGAGAGAGAGAGAGAGAGAGAGAGAGAGAGAGAGAGAGAGAGATTGTAAGTAAGGGAGGGGCAGAGAGAGAGAGGAGGAGACACAGAATCCAAAGCAGGCTCCAGGCTCCAAGCTGTCAGCACAGAACCTGATGCGGGGCTTGAACTCACAAACCGCGAGATCATGGCCTGAGCCGAAGGGGAATGCTTAACTGACGGAGGCACCCAGGCGCCCCTAAAAATATCTTAAACAGTAAGACCCTGGCAGTTAATTTACTAGCAAGAAATGGTTTATTCAGGAATAACACAGAATTGGAATCTAGGACCAGGGAACTAGGGCAAAACCATAAGCAAGTCTGAACAAGGGAGAGGAACACTCTTCTGCAGAGGAAAGTGGGAAGTTTGTTATAAACAAACTGTCCATTGGATTAAATGGGGAGTTCTAAGCATAGTGGCTTTTCATTGGCTGAACTGTAACTGTCTCTCATTGGCTGGGCTGTTGCTGGGTGAGGAGGAAGCCTTCCTTCTCCCTGGGAGAGTAAAGTGGTATCCACTGGGAAGGTCTGTTCTTCCTGTTGCGCCTGTAATTGACAACCAGTCGTAGGGCGTGAGAGCTGCCCCTTCAGAACCTCCCAACTCCATTTTAGTGAGGTTTCCCTTTATTAGTTTTTACAAACCCCAAAGGACTGAGTTCGGAGAGATTCTGGGCTGGTGAACCCATGGAGGTGCAGGGAGAGTGGCCCACCTGGACAGTGTATGGAAGCTCGGCATCCCTTCCCACGTACCTTGCTCTGCACACCTATTCCATCTGGCTGTTCCTGAGCCGTGCCCTTTTGTAATCAACTGGTGATCTAGTAGGTAAAATGTTTCTCTGAGTTCTGTGAGCTGCTTTAGCAAATTAATGGAACCCAGGGAGGAGGTCGTGTAAACCTCCTCTGTTGTTGGTCTGTCCACGAAGCACAGGTAACAACCTGGGCTTGGGACTGGCATCTGAAGTGTGTGTGAGTGTGCGTGTGTGTGTGTGTGTGGGGGTAGTTTTGTGGGACTACACCCTTAATCTGTGGAATCTGGTGCTCTCTTTGGGTAGACAGTGTCAGAATTGAGTTGAATTCTTCGACACCTGCTGGTTGGCCTGAGAGAATTGCCTGGGGGTATGTCGGAAGCCCGCAACCCCCTAAACCCCTGTAAGAAGTGGGTCCAAGAACCAAAAGAGTAACTTTGGCATTGTGTTGTGCACAGAATGCCCCCAACCATTTACTTGTCTTTTCGTATTCTTCTCAACTTTTGGTAATGCACTCCAAACCCTGCACACCTGAGGCAGGTAGAGCCAGGGAGAGTAGCTCTCCATAGCTCCTGCTTCAGGGATGGACATAAGCCTTAAGCCAGGCCATCAGGTGTCCTCTTCTGGGTTAGTCAAACTGCAGCCAGAAGGGGAGACCCCTTTGCCTCTTGGGGTACGAATGGGATAGAATTGGTCTGCAGTAGAAAAGAATGGAACCGGGCAAGAACAGCTGAGGGGTCAACGCAGAGACTCCTGGCAGTGGGTAGTCCCAGCTTCCATACCCAATGGCTCAATACGTTGCTCTAGGTCTTTTCAACCCACTTTGTATTTGTTCGTCAGCAGGTGGGTTTCTGGGTTCCTAACTCTGGAAGCTCTGTGTTCTGACAGGTAACTGAAATAATGCAACTTGAGTTTCTCTTTCATTCCCATCAGGGGCAATTGCAAACTTGGTTCTCTCTCTAAACCTTTTGCTAACCACTTCCTTCCTTCCCGTAGTTTTGTCTTCTGTTTCACCGAGAGAAGTAAAGTTACCAGACAAGGATTTAATAAATTCTCTTCTCCTTTCACTACAATTGTCAGCAGCAGCATCAGTATTTTTTCATCCCTCTTGTCCCCAAGAGTCATTTTCTCTCAGCTCAAGGCCCGTCTCTGCTTCTGTTTTAGATCTCAATCCCTTGAGGAACCACACGAGGAAATGGGCCTAACCTGGTGCCACCTACTCCACAGAAGTTTGTAAGAAGCAGAATGTCCTGAGGGCCTCGTGGACCCCGCGTATCCCATCGCATATGCGAAGTGACCCCACACGGGAATCTTTACAAATTCCTGAGAATGCTCACGTTTACCAGTGTGGTGTGGTAACCTTCCTATACTCTTCTCTTGACTGAGCGTAGAAAAAATGGTCGCCGAGGAAACATGGTGGAAACATGGAGGTGCATAATTGGAACTTTCTATGCTGGATGGAAGTGAAGGTGTGGGGGCCCACCCTGAAACTCTGTGGGCCAGGGGGAGAGGAAAGCCTGGCACTGCTGTCTGACTGCCCGTGGGTCTTTCTGCCTTTGACCGAGTCTTGACAGTGAGCCTCTCCCAGGCCTGGCTCAGTGACTTTCAGAGGGCCCTGGATTAATAGTGGTGAACACCAGTTAGTAAAGATTGAGAGGCATCGCTTCTCGGCCTTTTGGCTAAGATCAAGTGTAGTAAAGATTGAGAGGCAGCGGTGGGGAGCAGGGGAGTGTTGAGGAGGGATCCAGCGAGAATAAAATTGCAGGAATGGTGGTGCAGGAAGTCACTGTTCAATCCTGGAGGATGTAGGGTGACCCCTGCATTGATACTGGAGCATGAGAGAACCAGCAATGGGCCCGAGGTTCGAAAGTACTCCTGTAAGGGGTACGGAGCTGATGAGAAATCTTCCTTTTTTTGGGGGGAGGGGGACAGACTGGACAGATTTTACAGCTGTCTTTGTCTTCTCTAGCAGTTTCTGCCTCAACCCCAAGGGTTTCATGGCTTTCCCCCCTTCCTTTAGGCTCCTACAGTCTGGAGCTTCCTGAATCTCCACTCCCATTACTGGGTCCAGACATTGGTCTGTTGGAAGTCATGTTTCACAATAAAACATGAAAATAGTAGGGCCAGTTAAGTGACACTGCTCCTCGTGGTATTTTACACATTTGAAGGCTATGGTAGCGTCCCTGTCCCTCTTGCTCTGGTTCAGCGTTCCCCACAAATTCAATAATATCGGTTTCGTTCTTTCAAACTCCGAGCCCCGTGGGGCCTGGCTCTAGATCTTTATGTCCCAGTCAACTCAAATACGCCTCTTGGTGATCTAATCTTTCTTTCTCCAACCCTTAGTGCATTCTATCTCAAGTAGAGCAAGAGATCCAAGGGAGGAGAGGTGCTGCTGAGTTCAAGGACAGGTGTGGTTGCAATAAGGACAAGAACTCAAAGAACAAAATTTCGCTATGTAAAAATCCCGAAAGGGAGTGGTTACCAGGAATGCCAGAGTCCAGGGAGGGGCTGTGAGGGTCGAGTTGAGGGACCTGAGTTTCCTTGTAAACTCCAACTCCTTCATTTGTATCAGCTGAACTATCTCTTCTGGAGAGAAGCTTCCCCTGGCTGGAGTTGGCTTCCTCACAGCCTCCATGTTGTAACCTCTCATTACTCATGGTATTTTTCTCTTTAGGGATTTTGCACATCTGTTGTTAAACAATTTCCTATAAACTTTATCTGTATCACGTCTTTTGACCACCGGCCGGACTGTAAACCCCACGAGTGCGTGGGTAGTGTCTGTCCTGTTGGTTGTATCACTCCCAGCCCGTGGCACAGTGTGTGTATGTGATGGTATAGAATTGATGCTAGCAAATGCTAGTTGACGGTATGTAATGCATGGTGCGCGGTAACTCACAAATATTACCTCCGTGAGCACTCAGACGTTATGAGTGATTATTGGTTCTGTCTCCCCTTGTTTCTTTCTCCGGTGTGACTAACAGTAAAACCATTAAAAATGGAAAGCCAGCAGACACATGTATTAGAGATAGCAAGGATAAGGTGGATTCGGGGTTAAACTTTGCACTACACCAAACTATGACTTTAGAGAGATTCCAAAAGGGTGTATGTGGGGGCGCGGGTGGTGGATGCAGGAAGAAAAATGGTACAAGTGGATCAGTCATTTGGCTGGAGCAAATGGGAAAGTGAGGGGTGCCCAAGGACTGGTTTGGGATAAAGAAGGGGCTGTAGGGGACAGAGAGGCTATGGCCTTTGTGAGACCTGAGCACTGGCCTGGCTCTCTGGGCAGGACTGCTGGCCCTAGGCAGCTGCACAGAGAGGAGAAGATGAGGTCTGTGAATATCGATTGTAGCCCCTCCTCATCCTGGTGAAGGAGAATTTAACCCCAGGTGACATGTGTGGTCTGGGCAGGATGGTTTCAAAGGCTACGAAAGATCCCCAAGGGGGAAAAAGTTAGGTTCTGTCGAAGCTCCTTGTCATTAGGAGCCCCTCTGTGCTCCAGGGCCCCAGTCTCCAGACCATTCTGAGAAGGGAAGAAAGACCCATAATCACACCTCCCCCACCTACTGATTCCCACCTTAGCCCTTCACATTCACCTTTGAGTTCCTATGCTGCTTGTCCTCATTTTCTGCTGGCCTGATGATTGTTCTTACACTTCAAACCTCCTCGTTGCTGGTTCTCTGCTTCGGCCATGAGCTAAGTCACAGGGAAGAACAATGCCTGACTGAACCAAAAACTTCCTCTCACGGGCCAAGTGGTAACTGATCCGCAGCACTCTGACCCTGAAAGATCTCACTCTGCAGCGATCAGCCAAGACCCTCAGGGGAGAGAAAGCCATTCGTGCTTTTTGATGCAACTTTTCCATCCCAGCCCCCGTCATGGGGGCCTGGTTCTCAGAGACCTAAGGAAACATGGTGTCCAAAGGCCATGTTGTTCATATAAGGAGATTTTGGAGATTCAGAATCTAATTGGTGTTTGAGCTTCAGTAAGTGGCAGATGAAGTCTCCGATTGTATCTTAGATGGTAAAATGTGTGTCTATTGGTTCGCAGTAGGGAGGATGTCAGAGGATGTGTTTATATTCTCCCCTCCCTTTACTGTAGACCTTTGTTGGTATCCTGATACCTCCTTGCAGGGTTATTTTGCAGCTGGGACTGTGACCTTGATGACATGGGAGTCAGGATGGCTTCGAATCTCCCTCTTCAGGGACTCTGTTTTCTCCTCAGCACCATGGCGGCTGCTCCAGGTGAGAGTTTCCTGGGATCAACAGTAAGTGATTGGACACCTTGGTGAAGGGAAAGGTTTCTGAAGTCAGGGAGCCAGAACCTCAATGTAAGCCATGTGTTATTGACCAAAAAGGGACCACATTGACTGAATGTTGGTTCTTAATTTTTTTTTTAATGTTTATTTTTGAGAGAGACAGAGAGTGAATGGGGAAGGGGCAGAGAGAGAGGGAGACACAGAATATGAAGCAGGCTCCAGGTCCTGAGCTGTCAGCGCAGACCCTGACGCGGGGCTCGAACTCACGAACCGTGAGACCACGACCTGAGCTGACGTCGGACACTTAACCAACCGAGCCACCCAGGCGCCCCTGGATGTTGGCTCTTCTCTGTGGGGTCAACTGGTCATGGTGGCAGATTTTTCAGAGAAATGATGTGGGACCAGACTGAGATGAGTCCATGACGGTCCTCTCCAATGTCTCCTTTGTTTTCAGGGAGCATGTGGTTAGTCCCCGTGGCTCCCCGTGTGTGGGAAGGACCAGCGGTTGACCTCCGCTGTATCTCTGGGCTGCTCCTTGCACATTCTATTTGCCTGCTTTGCAGAGGCCACCCCATCAGGATTTCTATGTTTTATAGGTTTATGTTCCTGTAGGCCATGCGCTTGTGTGTGTGTGTGTGTGTGTGTGTGTGTGTGTGTGTGTAGAGTGGGTGTGAGGGGGGTATGAACAGTATGAGAAGACTGTCAGTGGGAGAGGAACAGGGCGGCTGAGAAATGACTGAGTCTGTTGCTCTGTGAAGCACACAGTACCCACACTACTTGGAGAGTCACATCTGTAGGTAACCAGATCATAGATAATCTCACACCTGCTCCTCTCCTTCAATCCTTTGGCCTTCTTTCTGCTTGACTGCAGTGTTTGCTGAGCACGGGGTTCTGTGAGAGGCTTGGCCTCCTGGCCTCACCTATACCTACCAAGTGTCTCTTGTAGAGCAGAGGAGCCTGCAGCCATAACAGGAGGCCTCTTGTTAGTAGAGAGTAGCCATGGAGCGCCTGGGTGGCTCAGTTGGTTGAGCGTCCGACTTTGGCTTAGGTCATGATCTCGCGGCTTGTGAGTTTGAGTCCCACATCGGGCTCTGTGCTGACAGCTCGGAGCCTGGAGCCTGCTTCGGTTTCTGTGTCTCCCTCTCTCTCTGCCCCTCTCCCACTTACACTCTCTCCCTCAAAAATAAATTAACATTAAAAAAATAAAAGGCATTAGCCGATGCACAGTATCAGTTACATTAAGTCTCCTGGGTCCCCACCGCAGTCCTCGTGAGTCATTTCCTGACTTGCCGGGATCCTGGACTGGTCCTTTCTCATTCCCTACAGAATTCATCTGCTGTGAATCCTGCAGGGCACATTTTCTCTCTCTGCTTTCTTCTGTCCCTCTCTGCAGGTTGCTTTCCACTGTGCCTTTGACTCGGAGGACTGCAGACATTAGGGGTAGGGCTGCAAAAAAATCCAGCCTTCAGGCTGGAGGAGGTCTCTCTTTCAGATTTGGGTGCTGGTCCAGGCTGAGCCTTCTTCCAGTTCTGACTCCTCTCGGTGCTCATCGTCTGCTTCCTAGAGCTCAGTCTCTCAGTCCTTCCCCAACTCTCCTTGGAAGACCCCAACCCTCTAAGTTTCTGCTCCATGAGTGTTGGCTGGATGCTAGTGAAGATTCTTCTCTTGACGACTTTGAAGGGCAGATAGGGGTTTTGGTCCCACGAGGGGGAGAGGCAATGAGTGTTCTGATATGAGGCCCCCTCTTCTTACTAGGAAGACTATAGGACATTTCCTCAGTAGTAACTTAAGTTGCAAGAAAATTTCGCCAAAGCAAGTGTTCCTTTTATTTTCCCAGAAAAAACACCATTCAGTGTTGTCCTACTAAAAATTTATTCTACTTCATACAACATTGGCCTTGCTCTGTGTAAAACAATAGTCCTCGTCCTTCTGACCATTTGATCATTTGTGAGTTGGGCACACATTACAGGAGTCTCCACTGTGAAATCCATGATGGGCATTGGCAAAAGATTATTCTTTGAAACACAGTTTATGCCATTATACACATAAATATAGTCTCTCAAAGATGGGATAATTCAGTATTTATTATTTTTTAAACTTTTTTGGTAAAGTTAACAATATATTTTGGATATCTTCCTATTATTTTACACAGTGAAAATGTTTTATGGTAGTATTACAAAAATGTAGCCTGTTATGAGAGTAATATGGAAAATTTTAATTGCTTCCAATTATTTCATTATATGACCAAAATGCAATATACTCACCTAATCACCTGTTTGGGGCATTTAGTTGTTTTCAGTGTGTTTTTTTTTTTTTTTTGAGACTAAATATTTTAATTAATTATTTTTAAAATTTGCATTCAAGTTAGTTAGCATATAGTGCAACAATGATTTCAGGAGTAGTTTCCTTAATGCCCCTTACCCATTTAGCCCATCCCCCCCTCCCACAACCCCTCCAGTAACCCTCTGTTTGTTCTCCATATTTAAGAGTCTCTTATATTTTGTCCCCTTCCCTGTTTTTGTATTATTTTTGCTTCCCTTATGTTCATCTGTTTTGTATCTTAAATTCTTCATATGAGTGAAGCCATATGATATTTGTCTTTCTCTGACTAATTTCGCTTAGCATAATGCCCTCTAGTTCCATCCACGTAGCTGAAAATGGTAAGATTTCATTCTTTTTGATTGCCAAGTAATACTCCATTGTATGTATATATACCACATTGTAGACAGACAGGTCCTAAAGGTGCAGTGATGAGAGAGTTGGAAAGCAAGGGGCTAAGACTCTCCTGGAGCTGAAGCATTGGTCCCCTGGCTCAAGCCTCTTTTATTTTTGCAAATTGTCTGATAACAGCAGGACATGCAACATAGTATTTGGCATCTTGACAGGTCATGAACCTGCAGTATATTCCATACTGGGTCATGAGTACATCTGGTGCCAGACAAAACATTCTTATCCCAAGCCTGACGCCCATATGATGTCCTTCTGAAGAGAATGAACAGTTCTGGTGGCTTTCCGTTCTGGGAATGAACTGCTTTCAGTTCCTTGCTGCTCTGTCCCTTTCCTTTAGGACATTCTTACGGTGCCTCTGGGTTCTTGTTCTCCAACACCACATCTTCTTCATCCACTCATCCATCAGTGGACATTTGGGCTCTTTCCATACTTTGGCTATTGTTGATAGTGCTGCTATAAACATTGGGGTGCATGTGTCCCTTCAAAACAGCACACCTGTATCCCTTGGATAAATACCTAGTAGTGCAATTGCTGGGTGGTAGGGTAGTTCTATTTTTAATTTTTCGAGGAAGCTCCATACTGTTTTCCAGAGTGGCTGCACTAGTTTGCATTCCCACCAGCAGTGCAAAAGAGATCCTCTTTCTCCACATCCTCGCCAACATCCATTGTTTCCTGAGTTGTTAATGTTAGCCATTCTGACAGGTGTAAGGGTGGTATCTCATTGTGGTTTTGATTTGTATTTCCCTGATGATGAGTGATGTTGAACATTTTTTCATGTGTCAGTTGGCCCTCTGGATGTCTTCTTTGGAGAAATGTCTGTTCATGTCTTCTGCCCATTTCTTCATTGGATTATTTGTTTTTTGGGTGTTGAGTTTGATAAGTTCTTTATGGATTTTGGATACTAACCCTTTATCTGATATATAACTTGCAAATATCTTCTCCTATTCTGTTGGTTGCCTTTTAGTTTTTCTGGTTGTTCCCTTCACTGTGCAGAATATTTTTATTTTGATGAGGTCCTAATAGTTCACTTTTGTTTTTGTTTCCCTTGCCTTCAGAGACGTGTTACTAAGAAGTTGCTGCGGCCAAGGTCAAAGAGGTTTTTACTTGCTTTCTCCTCAAGGATTCTGATGGCTTCCTGTCTTACATTGGGTCTTTCTTCCATTTTGAGTTTATTTTTGTGTATGGTGTAAGGAAGTGGTCTAGGTTCATTTTTCTGCACATCGCTGTCCAGTTTTCCCAGCACCACTTGCTGAAGAGACTGTCTTTATTCCATTGGATATTCTTTCCTACTTTGTCAAAGATTAGTTGGCCATAGGTTTGTGGGTCCATTTCTGGGTTCTCTATTCTATTCCATTGTTTTGAGTGTCTGTTTTTGTGCCAGTACCATACTGTCCTGATGATTACAGCTTTGTAATACAGCTTGAAGTCTGGAATTGTGATGCCTCCAGCTTTGGTTTCCTTTTTCAAGATTGCTTTGGCTATTCACAGTCTTTTCTGGTTCCATACAAATTTTAGGATTGTTTGTTCTAGCTCTGTGAAGAATGCTGGTGTTATTTTGATAGGGATTGCATTGAATATGTAGATTGCTTCGGATAGTATTGACATTTTAACAATATTTGCCCAGGAGCATGGAATATTTTTCCGTTTTTTTGTGTCTTCTCAATTTCTCTCATATGCTTTCTATAGTTTTCAGTGTATAGATTTTTCAGCCCTTTAGCTAGATTTATTCCTAGGTAGTTTATGTTTTTTGGTGCAATTGTAAATGGGATCGATTTCTTGATTTCTATTTCTGTTGCTTCATTGTTGGTGTATTGGAAGGCAACCGATTTCTGTGCATTGATTTTATATCCTACAACTTTGCTGAATTCATGGATCAGTTCTAGCAGTTTTTTTGGTGGAATCTTTTGGGTTTTCCATATAGAGTATCATGTCATCTGTGAAGAGTGAAAGTTTGACCTTTTGGCTGATTTGGATGCCTTTTATTTCTTTGTGTTGTCTGATTGCTGAGGCTAAGACTTCCAATACTATGTTGAATTACAGTGGTGAGAGTGGACATCCCTGTCTTGTTCTGGACCTTAGGGGGAAAGCTCTCAGTTTTTCCTCATTGAGGATGATATTAGCGTTGAGTCTTTTATATATGGCTTTTATGATCTTGAGGTATGATCTTTCTATCCCTACTGTCTTGAGAGTTTTTATCAAGCATTTTGTCAAATGCTTTCTCTGCATCTATTGAGAGGATCATATGGTTCTTGTCTTTTTTTTTAATTGATATGATGAATCACACTGTTTTGCAGATATTGAACCACCCCTGCATCCCAGGTATAAATCCCACTTGGTTGTGGTGAATAATTTTTTTAATGTATTGTTGGATCCGGTTGGCTAATATCTTGTTGAGGATTTTTGCATCCATGTTCATCAGGGAAATTGGTGTATAGTTCTCTTTTTAGTGGGATCTTTGGTTTTAGAATCGAGGTAATGCTGGCTTCAGTTTTCCTTCCATTTCTATTTTTTTGGAACAGCTTCAAGAGAATAGATGTTAACTCTTCTTTAAATGCTTATTAAATCCCCCTGGAAAGCCATCTGGCCCTGGACTCTTGTTTTTTGGGAGATTTTTAGTTACTAATTCGATTTCTTTACTTGTTATGGGTCTGTTCAAATTTTCTATTTCTTCCTGTTTCAGTTTTGGTAGTTTATATGTTTCTAGGAATTTGTCCATTTCTTCCAGATTGCCCATTTTATTGGCATATAATTGCTCATAATATTCTCTTATTATTGTTTGTATTTCTGCTGTGTTGGTTGTTGTGATCTCTCCTCTGTCATTCTTGATTTTATTTATTTGGGTCCTTTCCTTTTTCTTTTTTATCACACTGGCTAGGGGTTTATAAATTTTGTTAATTCTTTCAAAGAACCAGTTTCTGGTATCATTGATCTATTCTACTGGTTTTTTTTTTTTGTTTTTTTGGTTTTTTTTTTGGTTTTGATAGCATTGATTTCTGCTTTAATCTTTATTATTCCCTGTCTTCTGCTGGTTTTGGGTTTTATTTGCTGTTCTTCTTCCAGCTCTTTAAGGTGTAAGTTTAGGTTGTGTATCTGAGACCTTTCCTCCTTCTTTAGGAAGGGCTGGATTGCTATATATTTCCCTCTTATGACCATCTTTGCTGTGTCTCAGATGTTTTGGGTTGTGGCGTTATCATTTTCATTGGCTTCCATGTACTTTTTAACTTCCTCTCTAACTTCTTGGTTAGCCCATTCATTCTTTAGTAGGATGTTCTTTAGTCTCCAAGTATTTGTTATTGTTCCAAATTTTTCTTGTGGTTGATTTCGAGTTCATAGCATTGTGGTCTGAAAATATGCATGGGATGATCTTGATCTTTTTGTACTTGTTGAGGGCTGGTTTGTGTCCCAGTATGTGATCTATTCTGGAGAATGTTCCATGTGCACTGGAGAAGAATGTGTATTCTGGTGCTTTAGGAATGAAATGTTCTGAATATATGTTAAGTCTATCTGGTCCAGTGTGTTATTCAAAGCCATTGTTTCCTTGTTGATATTCTGTTTAGATGGTCTGTCCATTGTTGTAAGCGGGGTGTTGAAGTTCCCAACTATTATGGTATTATTATCAATGAGTTTCTTTATGTTTGTGATTAATTGATTTATATATTTGGGTGCTTTACATGTGAAGCATAAATGTTTACAATTGTTAGGTCTTCTTGGTGGATAGACCCCTTGATTATGATATAATTCCCTTCTTCATCTCTTGTTACAGTCTTTACTTTAAAGTCTAGATTGTCTGATATAAGTATGGCTACTCTGGCTTTCTTTTGTTGACCATTAGCATGATAGATGGCTCTCCATCCTCTTACTTTCAATCTGAAGGTGTCTTTAGGTCTAAAGTGGGTCTCTTGTAAACAGCATATAGATGGATCCTGTTTTCTTATCTGTTATGTTACCTTATGTCTTTTGATTGGAGCATTGAGTCTATTAACGTTTAGTGTGAGTACTGAAAGATATGAATTCATTGCCATTATGTAGCCTTAGAGTTGGAGTTTCTGGTAGTGTTCTCTGGTCTTTTCTAGTCTTTGCTGCTTTTTTTTTTTTCACCTTTTCTCCCCTCAGAGAGTCCCCCTTAAAATTTCTTGCAGGGCTGTTTAGTGGTCACAAACTCCTTTAATTTTTATTTGTCTGGGAACATTTTTATCTCTCCTTCTATTTTGAATGACAGCCTTGCTGGATAAAGAATTCTTGGTTGCATATTTTTCTGATTCAACACTTTGAATAGATCCTGCCACTCCTTTCTGGCCTGCCAAGTTTCTGTGGATAGGTCTGCTGCAAACCTGATCTGTCTTCCCTTGTAGGTTAAGGACTTTTTTCTCCCTTGATGCTTTCATAATTCTTTCCGTGCCTGAGTATTTTGTGAATTTGACTATGATGTGCCTTGTTTATGGTCAGTTTTTGTTCAATCTATTGGGAGTCCTCTGTGCTTCCTGGATTTGATGTCTGTGTCTCTTGCCAGGTTAGGAAAGTTTTCTGCTATGATTTGCTTACATAACCCTTCTACCCCTTTTTCTCTTTCTTCATCTTCTGGGACCCCTATGATTCTGATGTTGTTCCTTTTTAATGAGACACTGATTTCTCTGATTCTTAAATCATGCTCTTTTGCCTTAGTCTCCCTCTTTTTTCTGCTTCATTATTCTCCATAAGTTTGTCCTCTATATTGCCGATTCGCAGCTCTGCCTCATCCATTCTTGCCGCCATGGCATCCATTCGAGATTGCAGCTGAGTTATAGCGTTGTTTTTTTTTTTTTTTTCAATTTCATCCTGACTAGCTTTTACTTCTTTTATCTCCACAGAAAGGGATTCTAATCTATTTTCAATCCCAGCTAGTATTCTTATTATCATGATTCTAAATTCTGGTTCAGATATCTTGCTTGTATCTGTGTTAAGTTTCTGGCTGTCATTTCTTCTTGCTGTTTCTTTGGGGTGAATTCCTTTGTTTCATCATTTTGAAGGAAGGAATGGAATTAATAAGGTAAAAAAAATTTAAAATTAAAAAATTAAAAACAACACAAAAAAATCAAATTTATTTGACAGATTAGAGAAAAAAGGGAAAGATAAGAAAAGAAAAAAAAGGGAAGATGTTTGAAAATTTGAAAAAATGAATAGAGTGAAATAGAATAAAATGAAATGATGAAAGTAAAATAGAATTTGAAAAATTTACAAAAAAGTAAAAAAATAGTAGAAAAAAGTTAAAGAAAAATATTTTTAATAAAAATTGAAAATAAAAATAAATTTTTCTTTCTGTATTCAAGAAGAAAAGAAATGAAAACGAAATAAAATGGAATAGGTTCACAAGCAAGCAGACTGAAATACAATTGAAATTACATCATTTTCCCCTAGAAGTCAAACTATGAAGCACTTTATAGTCTGTAAACTAGCAGGCAGAGAGACTTGTGGTGTTTCTGAAGGGCGAGGTTGGCCCAGTTGGGCGGGGCTTAGTGTAATGGCTCTGTTCTCCACTAGATGGTGCTGCTTAGCTTACTGGGATGGATTGCTGTGGGACTTGTAGGTGTGTATGCGCATGCATGGGAGGGGTGAAATGGAGTCACCCAGCTACCCAGTCTCTAGTATCAGAACTCGGTTCTCCTTGATCAGCAATCGTACACCCATCCTTTGTCTCTGCCTTCTGTCCACTCCCTGCTTTTACACTGTCCGTGACCAAGCTGTCAGGTTGCCAGGCGGCACCTCCCTCCTGAGTTTTATCTCAGATGTGGCTGTGTTTCCCAATCCCTCACTTCTGAGGGACTGTGGCTTTCACTTGCTCAGACCTTCTGGGGGAAGGGTCTCACCAAGCAATGGCTGGGTGCCGGCCAGCCCTCAGGAACATTTGTGGGATCATGCTGCTTTTGACGCCCAGAAACTGTGGCTGGGTGCTAGTCTGCCCCAGAAGCACTTCACACGATCATGTCGCAGAAGTGTTTCAGGGATTATGGAAAATCACAATACATATCGGCACCAGGCTTCCCCCCTTAACATCCTTGTTCCAGCATCAACGAATGTGGTTGTTCTCTGGGGTCTGCTGGGAACTTTGGCTGTCAGGTGACCATACAGCCTCTACCAAATGTCCTCCCAGTAGGGGAACAGCCTCTCCCCATGTGGCCCAAGGACACCTGGACCTCACTCTCTGCTCCTGGGGACTTGTCCTGCCCATCAGAGCACTGCTAGGTATTGAGCTGTGGAGTTGACTCTGCACTCCCCCTGCTTATAGAGTCTTAATGGAATTTAAACCCTTTTCTTTCTCCTTTCTCCCTTTTTTGTTCAGTCCCTGCAGCTGTTTCTACTTTTCCACTTTCTCTCCAGCTGCTTTTGGGGAGGGGTGCTTTTCCCGTCCTCCCCCCATCTCTGTCCTCTCTTCGCAAGCAAAAAGAGCTCCCTGCCCTCCTCGGCTTCTCTCTTCCCCAGTTCACCTCTCCGCACTGCATACCTGCTGAGTTCTGTGGTTCAGGTTGTGCAGATTGTTGTGTTAATCCTCAAATCAGTTTTCTAGGTGTGTAGGATGGTTTAATGTTCATCTGGCTGTATTTTATGGACGCAAGACTCAAAAAAACTTTCCATGCTGTTCCACCATCTTGGCCCCTCTTTTTTCAGTGTTTCGGCCATTATGAAAAATGTTGTTCTGAACTTCCTTATATTTAAATGTAAATCACTTCATGATTGTGTTTCTCAATAACATTCTAGGAGTGGAATTACTGTTTTATAGTCTATAAATACCTTCAAAGCTTTTGATACACAAAAATCATTTGCCTGCCAGAAATGTTTGCACTAAATTTCATTCTCACTAACATTGTATACAAGTTTTAATTTCCATATCCCCTCACCAACATTGGCTATTATCAAATTTTAAAAACGTGGCCAGTTTTGGAGTACCTGGGTGGCTCAGTTGGTTGAGCGTCAGGCTCTTGATTTTGGCTCAGGTCATGGTCTCACGTTCATGAGTTCGAGCCCTGCATCAGGTCTGAGCTGATGGCGCAGAGCCTGCCTGGGATTCTCTCTCTCTCCCTCTCTCTCCTTCTATCTCTGCCCCTCTTCTGCTCATGCTCTCTCTCTCTCTTTCTCAAAATAAAATCAGGGACTTAAAAAAAAACTGGCCAGTTTTGTAAGGAAAAACGGGTACATATTAGCTAATTTAATCCTTCATTTGTGAATTACTTGCTAATGATGTCTGCCCTTTTAAACTTGGGATGTTTGTGATTTTTGTCATGATTTATATTGGAACTCTTTATCTTGTTACTACCACTGTGACTGTGACAATGATAACTACTACCAGCACCAGATACTTACATTGCATTCACTTTTATTTTTTTAAATTTGTTTAATCTTTATATTCTTGAGAGAGAGAGAGAGAGAGATACAGAGTGCAAGTAGGGGAGGAATAGTGAAAGAGAGGGAGACAGAATCTGAAGCAGGCTCCAGGCTCTGAGCTGTCAGCACAGAGCCCAACGCAAGGGTTGAAATCACAAACTGTGAGATCATGACCTGAGCCAAAGTTGGACACAACTGACTGAGCCACCCAGGTGCCCCTCTGCCAATTTTTATTGGATTATTTGTTTTTTGGGTATTGAGTTCTATCAGTTCTTTGTATGTTTTGGATACTAACCCTTTATTGGATATGTCATTTGCAAATTTCTTCTCCCATCCAGTAAGTTGCCTTTTAGTTTTGCTGATTGTTTCCTTTGCTGTGCAGACATTTTTTATTTTTGTGTAGTCCCAGTAGTTTGCTTGCTTGTTTGTTTGTTTGTTTGTTTATTTATTTATTTATGGTTTTCCTTTTTATTTAATCACAGATGGGTGGGGTAAACATAAGCACAGCACAATTACTCCGGATCATTCTTCATATTGTATACACACCCAGACCGGTGAGCGCAATCTGAAAGAAACCTGAAGTCAGCAATGAAATGCATACAGCTGTTCCTTCCCTTGCTCAAAATAATTCAAAAACACACAAACTTAGAATCTCATCAGCACACACTCTCCTGTGACAGATGATTCAGACAGAAATAGCAGGTGCAAAGAAACCATATGCTGACACCTGTATAACCTTTGTTAATGAAATAACAGAAGCGGCCATAATGATTAAAATACGCTCAGTTACTGGTAGTGAGTTGTGCCCTAATGGGCATCATCAAAAGAGAAATATGCTGCAGAGAAAAGTTGTATATACACACACAGGAAGAAAAATAAACTGCAAGATCAATGCATGCATGCTTAATAATGGGAAAACCACAGCCCTCTGCAAGTTCTCCACCTTTGTTATAAAAGCCCTCTGCACTCAACTAAAATTAAAGTGCTCTTAAAAAGGTAATACTTGTAAAGTTTACTTAAGTCTTTTCAGCTACAGGAACTGCAGTGGAAATAAATGTTCAGTCATTTCCAAAACAAAACCAAAAATCTATTCTTCTGATGACATGCATGATTAAAAGGTCTATGCAACGTACACCGCTCTACATTCCCAAGGACTAGGAAAAAAAGACGTCAAGTCAACTTTTAGTGTGCAGATGGTCAAAGGAGTTTGTATTCCGGCAGGGGTTCAAATCTCCTGGATCTTTTGCCAACAGCTACTGGGTTTTCTTTTCTGAGTTTCTCCGTGGCATCAGCTTTGTAATTGTGTGAGCAATTGTGCACGTCTGAGTAACGGTGTACATCACAATAAACATGTCCACACTGGCATTCAAACCCAGTAAGCCCTACTTTCTTCCTGCACATAAACAGCGGTTCTTTTTCTGTTTTGGTTTTTCAAGAGACTTGCTTTGCTCTTCAGATGGCTGCTGTGCCATATCTGATACTGAAGCTTGCAGGTCTTCCCCTTCAGGCATTGCTTTGTCCACAGGTATACTGTTCACTTGGGAAGATGTTACAGATTCTGATATGAGTGGCTGATTTGATACAGGTCTTGGCTACACGGATGCAGATATGGAGTCCAGTGGTGACTGCGCATCGGGGATGGAGCCGTCTGCGTCCTGGACTGAAGAAGACTCAGACATACTACCGACAGAAGCTGCAGGTGGGCTGGTTCTACCATTACTGCTATTCTGCCTTTGAAGATGTTCTTTATATCATACTGAACACATGCCATTTGTAGAGAGTTTCCATAAAATCTGCAGCCAGTAGAACAAAGCATAGGCACTTGGCTGTGATTGGTTTCTTGAGCCATGTTTCTCTGGTGCACACCCACAAAACCTGCACAATTTTCTGTTTCCCCAACAGTTTATTTTTGCTTTTATTTCCCTTGCCCCAGGAGACATATCTAGAAAAATGTTGCTATGGCAATAGAGATTACTGCCTGTGCTCTTTTTTAGGTTTCACGTCTCACATTTAGGTCTCTAATCCATTTTGAGTTTTTTTGTGTGTATGATGAAAGACAGCAGTCCAGTTTCATTCTTTGCATGTGGCTGTCCAGTTTTCCAGAAACCATTTGTTGAAGAGACTGTCTTTTTCCCATTGGATATTCATTCCTCCTTTGTCAGAGATTAATTGACCACATAATTGTGGGTTTATTTCTGGGTTTTCTGTTCTATTCTATTGATCTATGTGTCTATTTTTATACCAGTACCATACTGTTTTAATTACTACTGCTCTGTAATATAACTTGACATCTGGAATTGTAATATCTACAGTTTTGTTTTTCTTTTTCAAGATTGCTTTGGCTATTTGGGATCTTTTGTGGTTTCATACAAATTTTAGGATTGTTTGTTCTTGTTCTGTGACAAATGCTGTTGGTATTTTGATAGGGATGGCATTAAATCTGTAGATTGCTTTGTGTAATGTACACATTTTTAACAGTAACTGTTTTTCCAACCCATGAGCATGGACCGTTTTTCCATTTCTTTGTGTCATCTTGAATTTCTTTCCTCAGTGTTTTAGACTTTTCAGAGTACAGGTCCTTTACCCCTTTGGTTAAGTTTATTCACAGATATTTTATTATTTTTGGTGCAGTTGTAAATGGGATTATTTTCTTAATTTCTCTTTCTGTTGCTTCATTATTAAAGTATAGGAATGCAACACATTTCTGTGCATTGATTTTGTATCCTGAGACTTTACTGAATTCATTGATGAGTTCTAGTAGTTTTTTGATGGAATCTTCAGGGTTTTCTATATATAGTGCCATGTTATCTGCAAATAGTGAGAGTTATACTTCTTCCTTACCAGTCTGGATAACTTTTATTTCTTTATGTTGTGTAATTGCTGTCTAGGACTTCCAGTACTATGTTGAATAGAAGTGGTGAGAATGGACATCCTTATCTTGTTCCTGACTTTAGGGGAAAAACTCTCAGTTTTTTACCATTGAGTATGATATTGGCAGTGAGTTTTTCATATAAGGCCTTTACTATCTTGAAGAATGTTCCCTCTAGACCCACCTTACAGAGGGTTTTTTATCATGAATGGATGTCATATTTTGTCAAAGGCTTTTCATGCATCTACTGAAATGATCACATGAGTTTTATCCTTTGTCTTATTGATGTGATGTATCATGTTAATGGTTTTACAAATATTGAACCATGCTTGAATCCTGGGAATAAATCCCACTTGATCGTGGTGTATGATTTTTTAAATGTATTGTTGGATTCGGTTTGCTAATATTTTGTTGAGGAGTTTTGTACCTATATTCATGAGAGATATTGACCTGTAGTTCTTTGTGTGTGTGTGTGTGTGTGTGTGTGTGTGCTATCTTTATCTGATTTTGATATTGGGGTGATACGAGCCTCATAGAATGAATTTGGAAGTTTTCCTTCCTTTTGTATTTTTTGGAATAGTTTGAGAAGAATAAGTATTAACTGTTCTTTAAATGTTTGGCAAAATTCACCTGTGAAGCCTTCTGGTTCTAGACTTGTTTTTTGGGAGTTTTTGATTACTGATTCAATTTCATTGTTGGTGATTGGTCTGTTTAAACTTTCTATTTCTTCCTGCTTTAGTGTTGGTAGGTTATATGTTTCTAGGAAGTGACTTTAATTTTCTTTAGGTGTTTTTTGATGAACAAATCGCTTAATTTTAACTTAACCAAATTTATCTATCTTTTCTTTCTTTTTGTACTCAAACTAAGAAATCTTTCCCTACCCCCATGTTTAATAGCTATTCAGCAACTGTTTCTACTAAGCATTTTAAAGTTTAATTTTGAGAGGTGGTTTACTAAATCCATATGGAGATGGTAGCTGTTTATTATGTGAGGTAGGAATCTAATATAATTTTTTTCCATTTGGGTCATAAGTTTCCACCTCCATTTATGTAATTGATCTTGCTTCTTTGACATGTCTTCCTTTGACATGCTTCCTTGCTTTTTTGACATGCCTTCTTTGTCATACCCTAACTCCACTTATGCCTTTGTCTGCTTTATTTATTTGAAGTTTTTTTAATGTTTATTTATTTTTGAAAGAGAGACAGAGTGTGAGTGGGGGAGGGGCAGAGAGAGAGAGAGAGAAAGAGAGAGAGAGAGAGAGAGAGAGAGAATCTGAAGCAGGCTCCAGGCTCTGAGCTGTCAGCACAGAGCCTGAGGCGGGGCTCAAGCTCACAAACTGCAAGATCATGACCCGAGCCGAAGTCGGACGCTCAACGACTGAGCCACCCAGGCACTCCTGCCTTTGTCTGTTTTTAAATTTTTTATTTACTTTATTAAAATTTTTATTATTGTCTTTGTTCCAGCTGCTATAATAAAATACCATAGACTGGGTGGCTTAAACAACACACATTTATTTCTCACAGTTCTGGAGGCTGGAAGTCCAAGATCAAGGTTCTGGCAGATTTGGTGTCTGGTGGCATTTTCTTCCTGGTTTGCAGATGGCTACCTTATTGCTATATCTTTATGTGGCAGAGAGAGAGAGAGAGAGAGTGAGAGAGAGCGAGAGAGAGCAAGCTCTCTAGTTTCATTTTAATGTCACTAATCCCATCACAGGACTTTACCTTCATGAACTAATCTAAATGTGATTATTTTCCAAAGGCCCCACTTCCAAATACCATCATACTGGGCAATAGGACTTCAATGTATGAATTTGGAGTGGGGGACACAAACGTTCTATTGGTCAAACTATCCTATTGCTAGAACCATGCTGTTTTATTAATATTAAAGTTCACAATAAGGCTTGATATTTAATAGAGCAAGCTCCCCTGTCCCTGATCCTGTTTCTTTTCTTTTTTAAAAAATAATTAAAAAAAATCTTTATTTTTGAGAGAGAGAGAGAACGAGAGCGAGTATGAGCAAGGGAGAGAGGGGCAAAGAGAGAGGGGGACAGAGGATCCAAAGTGGGTTCTGTGCTGACAGCAGAGAGACCAACATGGGACTCAAACTCACATACCATGAGATCATGACCTGAGCCAAAGTTGGATGCTCAACCAACTGAGCCACCCAGGCACCCCTGTTTTATTGTTTTCTTGTTCCTTTCTTCCTCTTGCTGCCTTCCTTTGTAAATTGATTTTCCATAGTGGTGTGCTTTGACTCTTTTATCTTTATCTTTTGTGAATCTACTGTAGGTTTTCTCTTTGTGGTTACAATGAAGCTTACATAAAACACCTTATAAATAAAACAGTCTATTTTATACTAACTGTTTAACTTCTATCTCATACAAAAACTATTGTTTCACATTTCCCCCTTTATGTCTCTGATGCCACAACTTACATTATTTCATACTGAGTATCCATTAATAAATTATTTTAGCTATGGTTATTTTTAATACTTGTATCATTTAACCTTTATACTAGAGTTAAGTAATTAATACATCACCGTTTATGGTGTTAGAGTATTCTAAATCTGACTATATGCTTTACTAGTGTGTTCTATATTTTCATATGTTCTCATGTTACTAATTACAGTCTTTTCATTTCAGCTTTAAGAACTCATTTCAGAATTTTCTGTAATGCAGGTCTAGTGGTAATGAATTTTCTTAGCTTTTATTTGTTAGCAAAGTCTTTATCTTTCCATCGTTTCTGAATGGCAACATGCTGGGTAAGGTTTTCTTAATTGGAAGTATTTTATTTTTAGCACTTTGAATCTCTCCTGGCTTGCAAGGTCTCTGCTGAGGAATCCAGTGATTGTCTTATGTGGGTTTCCTTGTATTGAAAAAATTTTTTTTCTCTTGCTGCTTTTAAAATTCTCTTCTTATGTTTGATTTTAGGCAGTTTTATAATAGTTTGTCTTGGATGAGCTAATTTTGGATTGAACTTTTGCAATGATCTAATAGATTTATGAACTTGGATATCTATATTTCTTTGCCACTTTGGGAAATTCTCAGGCATTATTTCTTTAAATAAGCTTTCTGCCCCGTTCTCTCTCCCTTCTCCTTCTGTGGCTCTGTTGATTAGTTCATAGTTTTTTTTTAAAATTTTTTCAATTTATTTAAATCCAAGTTAATTAACATATTGTGTAATAATGATTTCAGGAATAGAATTTAGTGATTCATCACTTACACATAACATCCCATGCTCATCCCAACAAGTGCCCTCCTTAATGCCCATTGTCCATTTAGCCCTTTCCCCCACCAAACACCCCGCCAGCAACCCTCAGTTTGTTTTCTGTATTAAGAGTCTCTTATGGTTTGTCTCCCTCTCTGCTTTTATCTTATTTTGCTTCCCCTCCCTATGTTCATCTGTTTTGTTTCTTAAATTCCATATATGAGTGAAATCATATGATATTTGTCTTTCTCTGACTTATTTCGCTCAGCATTATTTCCATACACATTCTCTATTTCCATACACATTGTTGCAAATGGTAAGATTTCATTCTTTTTGATTGTTGACTAATATTCCATTATGTGTGTGGGATATTACTCAATGTATGTATATATATATGCACACACATATACACATAATGGAATATTACTCAATGTATGTATACACACACACACACACACACACACACACACACACCACATCTTCTTTATCCATTCATCAGTTGAAGGACATTTGGGCTCTTTCCAATCTTTGGCTGTTGTCGCAGGTGCTGTTATAAACATTGGGGTGCATGTGCCCTTTGAATCAGCATTTTTGTACCCTTGGATAAATACCTAGTGGTGCAGTTCCTGGGTCATAGGGTAGTTCTATGTTTAATTTTTTGAGGAAACTCCATACTGTTTTCCAGAGTGGCTGCACCAGTTTGCATTCCCATCAGCAGTGTAAAAGGATTCCTCTTCCTCTGCATCCTCCCCAACATCTGTTGTTGCCTGAGTTGTTCATTTTAGTCATTCTGACCAGTGTAAGGTGGTATCTCATCGTGGTTTTGATTTGTATTTCCCTGATGATGAGTGATGTTGGGCATCTTTTCATGTGTCTGTTAGCCATCTGGATGTCTTTTTTTGGAAAAGAGTCTATTCATGTCTTTTGCCCATTTCTTCACTGGGTTATTTGTTTTTTGGGTGTTGAGTTTGATAAGTTCTTTATAGATTTTGGATACTAACCCTTTATCTGATATGTCATTTGCAAATATCTTCCATTCTATCAGTTGCCTTTTAGTTTTGCTGATTGTTTCCTTTGCTGTGCAGAAGCTTTTTATTTTGATGAGGTCCCAATAATTCGTGTTTGCTTTTGTTTCCCTTGTCTCTGGAGACCTGTCAAGTAAGAAGTTGCTGCAGCCGAGGTCAAAGAGGTTGTTTTCTGTTTTCTCCTCTGCATTTTGATGGCTTCCTGTCTTACATTTAGGTCTTTCATCCATTTTGAGTTTATTTTTAAATTTTTCTTTTAATATTTATTTATTTTTTAGAGAGAGAAAGATTGTGAGTGCAGGAGAGGCAGTGAGAGAGAGAGACACAGAATCTGAAGCAGGTTCTAGGTTCTGAGCTGTCAGCACAGACCCCGACATGGGGCTTGAACCCATGAACTGTGAGATCATAACCTAAGCCAAAGTCAGACACTTAACCTACTGAGCCACCCAGGAGCCCTATTTTGAGTTTATTTTTTGTGTGTGGTGTAAGGAAGTGGTCCAGGTTCATTCTTCTGCATGTCACCATCCAGTTTTTCCAGCACCATTTGCTGAAGAGACTTTTTTCCATTAGATATTCTTTCCTGCTTTGTCAAAGTTTAGTTGGCCGTATGTTTGTGGGCCCATTTCTGGGTTCTCTATTCCGTTCCATTGATCTGAGTGTATGTTTTTGTGTTAGTACCATACTGTCTTGATGATTACAGCTTTGTAATACAGCTTGAAGCCCAGAATTGTGATGTCTCCAGCTTTGGTTTTATTTTTCTGGATTGCTTTACCTATTCGGGGTCTTTTCTGGTTCCATACAAATTTCAGGATTGTTTGTTCTAGCTCTGTGAAGAATGCTGGTGTTATTTTAAATAGGGATTGCATTGAATATGTATATTGCTTTGGGTATTATTGACATTTTAACAATATTTGTTCTTCCAATCCGTGAGCATGGAATGTTTTCCCATTTTTTTGTGTCTTCTCAATTTCTTTCATAAGCTTTCTATAGTTTTCAGTGTATAGATTTTTCTCCTCTTTGGTTATGTTTATTCCTAGGTATTTTATGGTTTTTGATGCAATTGTAAATGGGATTGATTCCTTGATTTCTGTTTCTGCTGCTTCATTATTGGTGTATAGAAATGCAACCTATTTCTGTACATTGATGTTGTATCCTGCAACTTTACTGCATTCATGGATCAGTTCTATCAGTTTTGTGGTGGAACCTTTTGGGTTTTCCACATAGAGTAACATGTCATTTGCAAAGAGTGAAAGTTTGACTTCCTCCTTATTGATTTGGACGAATTTCATTTCATTTTGTTGTCTGATTGCTGAGGCTAGGACTTCCAACACTATGTTGAATAACAGTGGTGAGTGTGGACATCCTTGTCATGTTCCTGATCTTAGGGGGAAAGCTCTCAGTTTTTCCCCATTGAGGATGATACTAGCAGTTGGTCTTTCGTGTATGGCCTTTATGATCTTGAGGTATGTTCCTTCTGTCCCCACTTTCTTGAGTGTTTTTATCAAGAAATGATGCTATATTTTGCCAATTGCTTTTTCTGCCTCTATTGAGAGGATCATGTGGTTCTTATCCTCTCTTTTATTAATGTGATGCATCACATTGATTGATTCTGTGGATACTGAACCAGCCCTGCATCCCAGGAATAAATCCCACTTGGTTGTGGTGAATAATTCTTTTAATGTATTGTTGGATCCAGTTGGCTAGTATCTTGTTGAGGATTTTTGCATCCATGTTCATCAGCACAATTGGTCTGTAGTTCTCCTTTTTAGTGGGGTTTTTGGTTTTGGAATCAAGGTAATGCTGGCCTCGTAGAATGAGTTTGGGAGTTTTCCTTCCATTTCTATTTTTTGGAACAGCTTCAAAAGAATATGTGTTAACTCTTCATTAAATGTTTTGTAGAATTACCCTGGAAAGCCATCTGGCTCTGGACTCTTGGGAGGTTTTAGATTACTGATTCAATTTCTTTATTGGTTATGGGTCCATTCAAATGTTCTATTTCTTTGTGTTTTAATTTCAGTGGTTTATTTTTCTAGGAAATTGTCCATTTTTTCCAGATTGCCCAATTTGTTGGCATGTTATTGCTCATAATATTATCTTACTATTGTTTGTATTTCTGTGGTATTGGTTGTGATCTCTCCTCTTTTATTCGTGATTTTATTTATTTGGGCCATTTACTTTTTCTTTTTGATCACACTGGCTAGGGGTTTATCAATTTTGTCAATTCTTTCAAAGAACCAGCTTTTTGGTTTCATTGATCTGTTCTACTGTTTGTTTTTTGTTGTTGTTGTTGGTTTTTTTTGATAGCATTGATTTCTGCTCTAATCTTTATTATTTCCTGTCTTCTGCTGGTGTTGGGTTTTATTTGCTATTCTTTTTCTAGCTCTTTTAGGTGTTAGGTTAGGTTGTGTAATTGAGACCTTTCTTCCTTTGTTAGGAAGGCCTGGATTGCTATATACTGTTGTCTTATGACCACCTTTGTGGCATCCGAAAGGTTTTGGATGGTTTTGTTTTCATTTTCATTGGCTTCCATGTACTTTTAAATTTCCTCTTTAATTCCTTGGTTAACCCATTTACTCTTTAGTAGAATTTTCTTTAATCTCCAAGTATTTCTGTTCTTTCTAATTTTTTTCTTGTGGTTGATTTGGGGTTTCATAGCGTTGTGGTCTGAAAATATGCAAGGTATGATCTTGATTTTTTTGTACTAGTTGAGGGCTGATTTGTGACCCAGTTTGTGATCTATTCTGAAGAATGCTTCATGTACACTCGAGAAACATGTGTATTCTGCTTCTTTAGGATGAAATGTTCTGAATATATGTTCTGTTAAGTTCATCCAAGCCAGTGTATCATTCAAAGCCATTGTTTCCCTGTTGATTTTCTATTTACATGATCTGTCCATTTCTATAAGTGGGGTGTTGAAGTCCTCTACTATTACAGTATTATTATCAATGGGTTTCTTTATGTTTGTGGTTAATTGATTTATATATTTGGGTGCATGTTGGGGGCATAAATATTTACATTTGTTAGATCTTCTCAGTTGATAGGCCTCTTAATTATGATATAATGCCCTTCTTTATCTCTTGTTACAGTCTTTATTTTAGTATAAGAATGGCTACTCAGTTTTCTTTTGATGATCATTACCGTGAAAGATGGTTCTGTTTCCTTACTTTCAATCTGCAGGTGTCTTTAGGTCTAAAATGAGTCTCTTGTAAGCAGTATATAGATGGGTCTTGTTTTCTTATCCATTCTTATACCCAATGTCTTTTGATTGCAGCATTTAGTCCATTTACATTTAGGGTGAGTACTGAAGGTATGAATTTGTGCCATTGTATTGGTGTTTCTGGTGATGTTCTCTGGTCCTTTCTAGTCTTTGTTGCTTTTGCTCTTTTTTGGTTTATCTTTTCTCCACCCAAAGAGTCCCCCTTAAAATTTCTTGCAGGTCTGGTTTAGTGGTCATGAACTCCTTTAGTTTTTGTTTGTCTGGGAAACTCTTTATCTCTCCTTCTATTTTGAATGACAGCCTTGTTGGGTAAAGAATTCTTGGCTGTATAGTTTACCAATTCAGAACATTGAATACATCCTGCCACTCCTTTCTGGCCTGCCACGTTTCTGTGGATAAGTCTGCCATGAATCTGGTATGTCTTCCCTTATAGGTTAAGGACTTTTTTTCCCTTGCTGCTTTCATAATTCTTTCCTTGTCTTTCCTTTGTGAATTTGACTATGATATGCCTTGGTGATGGTCGTTTTTTATTTTTTTTTTAATATAATGGGAGTTCTCTGTGCTTCTTGGATTTTGATGTCTGTGTCCTTCCCCAGATTAGGAAAGTTTTCTGCTATAATTTGCTTACATAAACCTTCTGCCCCTTTTTCATCTTCTGGGACTCTTATTATTTGGATGTTATTCCTTTTAATAAGTAACTGAAATTCTCTAAGTCTTGTATTGTGATATTTTGCCTTTGTTTTCCTCTTTTTTTTTGCTTCATTTTTCTCCACAATTTTATCTTCTGTATTGCTCATTTGCTGCTCTGCTTCATCCATCCTTGCCATCGTGGCATCCATTCGAGATTGCATCTTGGTTATAGCATTTTTAACTTCAGCCTGACTAGATTTTATTTATTTTATCTCTGAAGGAAGGGATTATCTTGTGTCTTCTATGCTTTTTTCAACCCTAGCTAGTATTCTTGTTGTTATGGTTTTAAATTCTTGTTCCAACATGTTACTTATATCTGTGTTGATTAAATCCCAGCTGTCATTTTTTCCCGTTCTTTCCTTTGGGGTGAATTCCTTCATTTTGTCATTTTGGAGGAAGAAAAAAATTAATATAAAAATGAAAAATAAAACAAAGAATCAAATAAAGGAAGCTATATCCTGAGTATGTTTTCGCCTGCTTGTTGAAAGACACTTGATAGGATAGAGAAAAAAGGGAAATGAAAGAAAAAAAAGGTAAGAGAAAATTTAAAAATAAAAAGAAATTATATAATAGAATAGAATAAAATAAAATAAAATACAAAATTTAAAAAAATATAAAAATAAAGTAAAAAAAAATAAAATTTTCTATATCCAACAAAGAGAAAGAAAAGAAAGAAAGAAAAAAAACAATTTAAATAAAAAAGAGAAGCAAAGAAAATGACTAAATAAATGAGCCAGGAAACAGAATGAAACCTGAATGAAGTTATATCCAGTTTCCCCTAGAATTGAAACTGTGAAGCACTCTTTAGTCCATACACTAAGTAGGTGGAGTGACTTGTGCTGGTCTTCTGGGGGATGTGCTTGCAGGGCCTAGTTTGGTGGGGTTTGGTGTAACAGCTCCATTCTCCATTAGATAGCACTGATTAGCTTACTGTGGTGGATCAGTGTGCGCACATGCATGTGTGTGCATGGGAGTGGTGGAAATGGCTTCACCCAGCTCCCTAGTCTCTGGCGCTGGAACTTCGTGCTGTCACTGACCCATGATCAAGCACCTCTTCTTTGTTTCAGGCCTCTTATACTCCCTGCCTCTACCCTGTCCATGTCCAAGTTGTCCCCTTGCCAGATGGCACCTCCCTCCAGAGTTTTTTTCTCAGCTGGGGTTGTGTTTCAAAACCCCACAATTAAGAGACCCCTGCAGCTTGGATCTGCACCAACTCTCTGGGGGAGGGTCTCGCCGAGCAATGGCTGGGTGCTGGCTTGCCCCAGAAAATGTTCATGTTATTGTGCAGTGGCAGATTTCAGAGATTATGGCAAATCACAACACACATCCGGCGCCTGGTTTTGCCACACCATGGCATGTTTGTACGGGGACAAATACCAGCAATCATGTCTGCTCTCCAGGATCCAATGTGTGTCTTGTAGGGAGGCCACATGGTCTCTTCCAAATGCACTCCAAGGGAACCAATTCTCCCTGTGTGGCACGTGGACCCCTCAGACTGCGTTGCCTGCTTCTGGGGATTCACTGTACTTCCTCACCAGAGCACCACCAGGCACTGAGCTCCAAAACTTCAGACTCTGTGATCCACCATTTATAGAATCCTGGTGGTATTGAAACCCTCTCTTTTCTCCCTGTCAATGGTTTTGGGTAACAGATTTCTTGTTCAGTCCCTTGTGAGTACTTTCACTCTTTCTCTCTCTCTCTAGCTACTTTCAGGGAGAGTGCTTTTCTTGCATGATCCCAATGTGCAGCACTCTCCCCCTTTCTCTTTCTCTCTCTGACCTCTCTCTGCAAAAACAGCTCCCTACTCTCTGTGTCTTTTCTCTTCTCCAATTCACCTCTTTGCACCATGTACCTGCTGAGTTCTGTAGCTCAAGTTATGCAGATTGTTGCATTAATCCTCAGATCAATTTCCTAGGTGTTCAAAATGGTTTGGTGCTGATCTACCTGTGTTTCAGGGATGAGACAGGCTCAGGGTTTCCATGCTGCTCCACCATGTTAACTCTTCTCTAGTTTCTTTTGATGGTGTCCTGTAAGTCTGATAGGCTTTTCTTCACTCCTTTTTATTCCTTTTTCTTTTGCTCATCTTGATTAGATAATTTCAATTGATCTGTCTTTTAGCTCACTGAATCTTTCTTCTGTTTTGTTAAGACTGCTATTCAAGCTCTTTATTGATTTCTTCATTTCAGTCATTGTATTCTTCAGCTCCAAAGTTTCTGTTTGGTTCTTTTTAATGTTTTCTATCTCTTTGTTGAAATTCTCATTTTGTTTGTGTATTATTTTCCTGATACGGTTATATTGTTTATATGTGTTTTCTTGTAGTTCTCTGAGCATCTTTAGAACATTTATTTTGAATTTTTTTTGTTGGATAATTCCTCTGTCTCCCATTTCTTTGGGACCATGTACTGGATGGACGTTTACTGTATTCCTTTGGTAAAATCATTTCCCCCTGTTTTTTCTTAATTCCTGTAGCCTTGCACATATGTCTGTGTGTTTTTAAGAGCAGTAACCTCTTCCAGATATTACAGACTGACTTTGGTAGGAGAAGACCTTTACCTGTGAGTGGGGGCATACTATAGCATGCTATAACCTAGGTCTAGTGATGCAGGGGTGTGTGGCAGCAGTAGGTCTGGGGAGCATGATGTCTCCAGCTCAGGCTCCTGAGGGCCATAGTTTTGACAACTGCATGGATCTTAGCAAGCACTGCAGAGGGTCTGCAGTGGCTGCAAGGGCTGCTGGAGCCTCAGCAGTGCTTCTAGGGCTAATGGCTAGGGACCAGGCTAGGTGGAGGTAGGGCTGGAGGGGAACCCTTTCTAGCTAGGAAGTTCCCTCTATGTGCTAAGCAATGCTGGCTTGAGGGATGGGATGATACTGCCAAAATATGCAGTCTTAATGTTTCTAAAATTTCTTAAGTGGACTTCTGAGCTTTGTGAGAGTGCCATTGTTCATGGAAAGCTATCCAATTGTTGATCATTTTGTGGGGTGGTGGGAATAGAGTCTCCTACTTTGCCATTTTGGTGATGTCACTTCTGAGACCATTGTTTTTAAGTAGAGTGTTCTTGAGTACAGCAATTTAGATTGGCAATTTGTTTTTCTTTTGGATCATCTAAAGCTTCATTCTACTCTGTACTTGTATCTCTCTGTTTTTGAGGACTTAAATGTTAGTATAGATGTTGCTCAGTTGGAGGTAATGTGTACCAATTCTCTTAAACATTTTTTCTTTGTCAGGTTTCTACTATTTCTCATCATCTTAACAGTAATAATTAGGTTATGTTGTAGTAACATATAATCCAAATTTCAGAAGAATTAAATAAACAAAATTTATTTATTCTTACACTACACATTCTGTCCAGTTTGGCTGGGCCTCTGCTTATAATCGTTCAACTTCTCAAGTTGTTGAATGCCTCAATCTCTTATGCCACCACTTAAAAAAAATTTTTTTAACGTTTATTTATTTTTGAGAGAGAGAGAGAGAGAGAGAGAGAGAGAGAGAGAGAATGGGGGAGGGGCAGAGAGAGAGGGAGACACAGAATCCAAAGCAGGCTCCAGGCTCTGAGCTGTCAGCACAGAGCCTGATATGGGGCTCGAACTCATGAACTGCTAGATCATGACCTGAGCTAAAGTTGGACGGTTAACTGACAGAACCACCCAGGTGCCCCAAGCTTTTATATATTTCTTTCTGGAAGTGCCACACATCATTCTTTTCACACTTCATTCAAAAGGCAGATCACAAGGTCATGCTTAACTTCAAACAGGCAAGGAAGTATTGATATTTACATGTGTCCAGAGAAAACCAGAAATATTGCTGAACACTAGTCATGTCTACTACATCTATGATATGTCTACAGATAAACTCATTTTTATGTCTTATTTGAGTTTTGTTGGGTTTATTCACTTTAAGCATTAGTGTGTTTCATAAGTTCTGGAAAATTTATAGCAATATGTTTCAAATTTTGCTTCTGCTCATTTCTCTCTCTTTCTGTGTGTGTGTCTTTCTCTGTCTTCCTGTCTTCCTTCCCAATTTCACTTTAACTTAGTGTAAACCTTCTTGCTCCATTTATATCTCTGATCCTCTCTTCTGTATTTTTTGTTCTTTTGTTTCTCTGTGCAGTATTCTAGATAATTTCTTCTGACTTATTCACATCAATAATTCTCTGTACCTGAATTTAATCTGATGAAAAAATTTTAATTACAACAAACATATTTTTCACCTATAGAAGTTCTTTTGGGTTTAAAATTTTTTTCTATACTTTTTTTTTAGTTCCTTGAAGATTCTTTAAGAGTGTATTTTTATTTCTTTAAATATAGTATGTATGGTTTTTATATAGCCTATATCTGATATATATAATATTAGAAGTATTTACCCATTTCAGTAGTTTTTCTTGGTTATTGCTTAAAAAATGTTTTTTAAATGTTTATTTTTGAGAAAGAGTGTGGGTGGGGGAGGGGCAGAGAGAGAGGGAGACACAGAATCCGAAGCAGACTTCAGGCTCTGAGCTGTCAGCACAGAGCCTGACATGGGGCCCGAACCCACAAACTGCAAGATCATGACCTGAGCTGAAGTTGAATACTCAATCGACTGAGCTAACCAGGCACCCCTCTCTTGGTTATTGTTAATGGACTTTTGTTTCTTTGTGTGTCTGTTTATTCTTGACAATGTACTGGCCATTTTATTTATGATATTTATAGAAATGATTTGAGGCCTAGCACGAAGGGAATTTCTTCTGCGAGGATTTTATTTTTCCCATGATTTTATAGCATTATTAGTGGTGGGCCACCTTAATACAAGTACAAAACTGATATTATCTAGACAATCTAGAGATTCAAATACTAAATATACCTTTATACAAGGGCATGTCTATTTCAGTTGGTACCCCAGCTTATTGTGGAGACTGTTAGATGTCTCATCTGGGTATAGGTTTGGATTTGATTTATGCCTCCTCACCATCAAAGGCCATGAGAAAGCCACATTTTCTTGTATAGGGTAATTCTATCCAGGCAAAAACATTGCATACTCCTGTGTTGCAATGAATTCCCATCTTCCCTTCAGATTTGGCCTGATTTTTCCTTCCTATCTTATCAGGTCTTTAATCTTTTAAGATCACTTTTAGTATGCTTTATTCCACTTTTTTTTTTTTTAATTTTCAGCAGAAGAGATAGCCTCAAATAACCAAGCTTACTATTACTGAGAAAGTCTTCTGGAATTTTTTACAGTCATGAAATCATCCGCTTGCTTGTGTCACCAACTAGATATAAGCTACCTGAAGACAAAAACATTACCTTATTATTTTCTACATTTACAGCATTTAGCACAGGACCTGCCTCTCAATCAATGTTATCATCATCATCATCATCATCATCATTATTTTTATGATGTTACTATTAATAATAGTTTCTTGTATACTTTTAGAATCCTATTTCAATGTATTACCTCATGTCAGACTTTTTAAAAAACTGAGTAAGCTTCATAGGATGTCTCCCTTCTTCTACTCTTTTACCTTCTTCCCATTTGCCTCCATTTCCTTCCTAGAATGGACCTCCACAGGTGCTGTGGATTGAATTGTGCCCCTCCAAAATTCAGATGTTGCAACCCTAGTTCCCAATGTGACTGTCTTTGGAGATATGGTCTGTAGGAGGTAATTAAGGTTAAATTCAGTCATAAGAGTGGGGCCCTAATCCACCCTCATAACAAGAGAAGAGAGAGAGAGAATTATCTAGCTCCATCTTTCCCTGTGTACACATACTGAGAAAAAGTCATGTGAACACACAGTGAGATGCAGTGGCTTACAAACCAAGAGAAGAGGTCTCAGAATGAAAACTACCTTGCTAACACCTTGATCTTGGACTTTCCAAACTATAGAACTGTGACAAAATAAATTTCTGTTTAAGGCACCTAGTCTATGGTGTTTTGTTATGGCAGCCTGCCTGAGAAGACTAATAGCACACTAGGAGTCTTTTCAAGTTCAGCATCTTCCCAGATGTTTCCCTTTTTGATACACCACTTCTAACTTCCAGAGTGGAAGCATATGGAGCCAGGTATAGACCTGAGCAGTGCGAATGGGTACCCCAGGGACAAGCCTTGATTATATTATAAGAAAAATTCTCATTTTGATAACCCCAATTCAAAGCTAATGGAGATGATTCTAGGGCCTCAGGAAACCCACTTCTCTGTTCCTGACAGGAGAACAGGAACTTAGTCTACTAGATGACAAGCTGATATGACAAGAAAGAGGTGGTTTGGGTCCCAGTTCCAAGTAGGACCAAGATCACAGATTTGGTCACTTAGGAAGAAGTCTTATTTGGATGAAATGATTAAGCCACTCATATAAATCTCCATCTTGTCCACCCTGCTATTTTCTGACCCTGGAGGGAAGCCCTAAATTAGTAATATATTGCTGTACAACAAATTACTGCCAAACTTGGAAGCTTAAAACAACAACTATCCAGGATCTCATAGTTTCTATGGGCCAGGAATCTGGGCATGGCTTTTCTGTTTCCTCTGATCTCCGATCTCTGATCTGGTTCCTCATGATCTCTCACAAGGTTGCAATTACTTTAAGGTTCAAATGAGACTGAATGCCACCCAAACTTATTTACTTGGTTATTGGCAGCATTCAGCCACTGGTGGAGTGTCTAACTTAGAGCCTCAGTCCCTTGCTGACTCTTGACTAGACACCTCCCTCAGTTTCTTGTCATGTGGATCTCTCCACATGCAGCTCAAAATGTGGCAGTTGGCTTTATCAGAGCAAACAAATGAGAGAGCAAGATGGGTCAATGAGAGAAACCAGCGTCCTCTTGGAACATCTCATCACTTTTGCCAAATTCCATTGTTAGATGAATGTTACTGGGTTCAGGCCGCATTCAAGTGTGAGGGGGATTACATAAGAGTGTGAATATCAGGAAGCAGGAATAATCAGGACAGTTTAGAGGCTGCTTACCATGGTCCTCTCTTCTAAAGCTAGATGAGAGTCTTCTGCATGAGACAGAGAAGGAAAGGGAAGATTCTTCCACTGACCTCGGGGGCTGTGAACTGTAACTGAGATGGAGGAATTTGGGCCCCTACCAGCCTTATGCAAATCTACTGGGAGGGCAGTAGCACCTAGAGTCATCTGAAGGTCTGTCCTCATTGGTATGCATGGAGCTGAGTCTTACTGGCTTGTGAGAAATAATTGTGTATCTCTTCCAACTCCATGTTCCGTGATGCCACATTGGTAGCTTCAAATTGATCACAGTGTTTATAATACAGAAATTGACAAATGTTATACATGAAAGGTCCCCCTCACCCCTCCACCCTACCCAGAGAGCTCATTTTTTCATACTTACCAGAATACCACTGCATGGTCTCCTAAAATCTCCTGTGTCCTGTGTTCTGTGTATGTGTCTCTCTTGCAGCTGTGGAGCTGAGTCTGAAGAATGGGAGACACCACTGTGAGGGGAGAGTGGAAGTGAAATACCAAGGAAAATGGGGCACAGTGGATGATTACTGGTGGAGCTTGAAGGATGCAAATGTGGTGTGCAGACAGCTGAAATGTGGACATGCTCTTGATGCTCCCAGAGGGGGTCGTTTTGGATCAGGGGTTGGGCCTATTTTGTTTGTAGACATTGATTGTGAAGGGACAGAATCAACTCTCAATGAGTGTTTTTTTCATATTGAAGACTACAGAGAGGAAGACAATTTCCGCAGTAACAGTGTTGGAGTAGTCTGCTCAGGTAAGGCCTGTGTGGTCTGGTGGGGGATCCCCAGTAGGAGTAGCCTTGGTTTCATTCCCAGAATAACTAACAATGCAGGATCACATATTTGGGTGAAGACTCCAGTCACGCAGTGACTTCTAGAGTATTAGGTGTCCAAGGAAGCATAAAGACTTGCTTGGCCTTGGACGGTGAAGGCTCCAGACCTGTCACAGGGCCATTCAGAGCTCTATGACCTGTCATAAAAGTAGGAAGGTGGAGTCAAATGTTTCATACAGGTACAACCCAGCAATTGATGAAATAAGTTTCATCATGGTAGCTCTTTTGTTTTCTTTCATGAGATGGTCAGTCAGGTACAGACAAAAGAGGGGACATGGGAGAGGTGCAGGGAAACAAAGTTTATTATACTTAAAGGTCCTAGAGAGGTGGAGTCACTTAATGTTGCAACAGAGCCACGGGAGAAGTGCCAGGGGAACAGGCTCATCCAAGCAGATGGGGAGCCCAGGAACAGAATAAAGACCTGTGGACAAATGACCCTATTGGGGCTCCAGGTGGAGTACATGAGCAAAAGGCATAAGGGGATTTCATTGGTGCATTTGAATCTTACTAGGTCACACTCAGGGGAAGGATGGAAAGGGGAGTGGTGGCAGGTGTCAGCCTTATCTCACTGGTACACCTGGTCACCTGGGTGGTGGGCTCACAGCCTGTTTGTGAAGACATTGAGGCAGCAGGAAAATACAAATTAAAAAATTTATAATATAGTAGCTGGAGCAAAGGAAATACTAAGGGCAGTGAGGCCAAGAGAACCTGAGGTGGCACATAATAAGTGCTCAGTAACGTCTAAGCGTATTTGACGTGTGCCAAGGTGGAGGCAGTAAAGACAGCAATGAAACTAGCATGTGAATGGGTGGTGTCATTATTTGCCAGAGATGTTTTCAGTTATCACAGTGGTTGATGAGATATCCGTCACTAATGCCATCAGAACAGCTTGACTTGAAGAAGATATTATCAGATATCACAGTGAATTCCCTAAGGTAGATTGTTGGGTCTTGAAAAAGGGTCATCCCATCTGATGGAATGATGGGACAGGTAGAGACATGAATACGTTCGACTAGACATATAGCAGCCCAATAGCCCATAGCCAGTCGGCAGTTTTGTGATCTGCGTGAGGAAGATCACTGGAAAAGTGATCTTTTCAAATTGTAACTTTGGCAGATCTTTGATGATACTAATTCAGGTCCCTAAAAAACACAGTTATTTTCTTTTTTGAGAACTACTTTATTGAAGTATGACTGACATGCAAAAAACTGTGTATACTTAATGTATACAATTTGATGAATTTGGAGGTGAGTATACACCTGTGAAAGCATTATCACAGTCTGTGCCATAAGGGCTATCTATCATCTCAAAAGTTTCCTCCCACCCTCTTTATTATTATTAAAAAAATAATTATTTTCAAGGGGCATTTGAGTTTACTACCTTCAGTTAGGGTTTTTGAAGAAAGCTTGTTTTCTGGCATTTCAGGTAACGTTCCTTATTGTCGTGAGGTCCTAATCATGGTATCAACTGAAGATCAACTTGTGTAAACACTACAGGAGGACCTGACTTATTTTGTTTGATAAATCAGTA
The DNA here is from genome assembly GCF_046562875.1 of Panthera onca. Taxonomy (NCBI): domain Eukaryota; kingdom Metazoa; phylum Chordata; class Mammalia; order Carnivora; family Felidae; genus Panthera; species Panthera onca. Next base: position 41,806,305 of record NC_138345.1, read on the forward strand.
TCTGAGGAAAAATGGAGTCTGTGATGTCAGAACTTCTATTACTACCTTAAGAAAATTGATGCTTTTGATATTAATTCCAGTTAAGATACGCTTAAAGACAAAGAGAGTTTGAGAGTGATATGCCATCTAAACATTGATTTTGTTTTTTACTCCCTGACCACCATTACCATCGCTTTAATTTTAACTTTTCATATTTTTATGAACTGTTTCGATTTTCTTCTAATCTCTTTGTCAGAAGTTTATTCCCTCTGGTCTGTTTCTATATTTTCCAGAACATGTTTTAGTGTGTAAAGGGAAGTCAAAGTGGTAATGATGCAGTCTAGATAAGAACAGGCAACCATGCCCTTTATAAATTTTCAAATTTAAATTGAATTCTTGAATTTCCTTTCTCTCAATTTTAGGAAAGGGGTATGAAAAAGACATTTCAGCCTCTAGTAGATTGTTAGAAATATTGTGTTTAAGAGAAATTCAGAGGTAGAAAGAATGATCTCCGAAGAATATAGAGGAGCTTGTTTGAAATAAAGAGGGAATTTCAGAGGGTTCGGGGAGAAAGATTGGGGAGGGGCTTCACAGATTGGGAAGGGCTACAGCACTGAGGTACAGAATGGTAAGGGGACGAAGAGACAATTGAAGGAGTGGAGGTTGGGGACTGAAGATCCATACTAATTCACATATTCACTACAGCTTCTGTTTTTAGCCTTCTTGTTCTCATTTCTTCCTTCCCTCTCTTCCTCTATGTTGATGTAGGAGTAGTTTTTGAGCTCTGTAGAAGTGCTGATATTTGAAACTTGCAATTTTCTTTGTGGGAAGTTTTTATAATATGAATTCTATTTCTTTAACAAATATAGGACTAGTTATATTTTCCATTTCTTTTGGTATCCGTTTTGGATAAATTGTGTTTTCAAGTAATTAGTCTTCAAGGATTCATCCTATTATAAGTAAAATTTTCAAATTAAGACAAAGTTTGTTCATATCTCATTATCATTTGCATATTGATAAGATCCATAATGATAACCCCCTTTCCATCCCTGATATTGCTAATCTGTGTATTTTATTTTTTCTTGATCAGGTCTACTAGAAGATTATCAGTTTTATTTTTAAGGGATTCACCAATGAACTTTGTTAATTTTACTTATTGTGTATTTGTTTTCTATTTCATTAAGTTTTGGTTCTTAGTTTACATTTTTTTTGTTATGATTTGCTGTTATTTTTATAGATTCTTGAGCTGGAATTTTAGATAATTTATATTTAGTTTTTCTTTTCTATTCTAATGTATGCATCAAGGAAGTGTCAAGGCTCTAGATTTCCTTCTGAGCACTGCTTTAGCTGTATCCTACTAATTTTGATATTGCATGATTTCTTTTGTATTTTATCATCATGAAATGTTTCTTATTTCTGAATATATTTCTTGTCTTATAGTCTTACTTTGTTTGATATTAACATAGATACAATAGCTTTCTTTGATTAGTGCTTGCATGGTTTATCTTTTCTGATACTTTTCATATGTTTCTATGTTTATATTTAATGTACATATGTTTTGTGGATAGCATATAGTGTGTCTTACTTTTTTCCCCCTAGTTTTATTGAGATATAATTGAAGTTGTGCCTTACTTTATTCAGTATGATTATTTTGCTTTTATTTGGAGTATTTAAATTATTTCAACTTAATGTAATTATTGATATGCTGGAGTTTAAGTCTACTAGCTTGCTATTTGTCTTATGTATTCTTTGTTCCTGTGTCTTTGTGTATTTTTTAGTATTCTCTTTTATTTATCCTATTGGTTTATTAGATATATTGCTTTTCTTAGAGTTTACCATAATGCTGATATTATTACTCTTTAATTATGTTTTACCTTCAAAGGGTATTATCTCACTTAATAGATAATGTAAGACCTGAACACAGTATACTTCCGTTTCCCTGTTCTTGTCATTTGTGCAATTGTTGTCATACATTTTACTTATAAATATATTATAAATCTTATAACACATTGCTGTGATTTTTGCCTTAGCCATTTTATTATTTTAAAAATGAGACAAAGTTTTTTTATATTTACCCACAGATTTATCATTTACAGTAGTGTTTATGGCTTTGGGTAGATTCACATTTTCTTTTTTTTTTTTTTTTTTTTTTAATTTTTTTTTTTTTCAACGTTTTTTATTTTTATTTTTTTGGGACAGAGAGAGACAGAGCATGAACTGGGGAGGAGCAGAGAGAGAGGGAGACACAGAATCGGAAACAGGCTCCAGGCTCCGAGCCATCAGCCCAGAGCCTGACGCGGGGCTCGAACTCACGGACCGCGAGATCGTGACCTGGCTGAAGTCGGACGCTTAACCGACTGCGCCACCCAGGCGCCCCTAGATTCACATTTTCATCTGTTATTATTTTCCTTTAGCTTGAAGAACTTTCTGTAACATTTTTGTGTAGTGCAATTCTGGTGGCCTCAAATTCTATCATTTTTTATTTATCTCAAAACGTTTTTCTTTTCATTCAATTTTGAACTGCATTTTCACAGGCAATTGAATTCTAGGTTGATGGTGTCCTCCCAGTACTTTAAAAATGTTTCTACATTGTTATATGGCTTGCATTGCTTCTAACAAGAAGTTTTGTTTTTATGCCCCCCTGTATAATGTACCAATTTCCTTTGGATGCTTTTAAGATTTTTTTAAAAGACTTTTTTGTAATGATTGGATTTCAAAAATTACATTATCAAGTGCCCTGAGGTAGTTTTCTTTATGTTTATCTTGTTTGGAATTTGTTTAGCTTCCTGGATCAGTGAGTTTATAGTTTTCATTAAATTTGGAAAAATTACATCCATTATTTCTTCAAATATTTTTTTCTACTCATTCCTTATTCTGAATCTCCAAATACATATTTTAAAATATGGGTTAATATTAACCCATATGTGATTGCATTTCCATTACTATTTTTCTTTCTTTCTTTCTTTCTTTCTTTCTTTCTTTCTTTCTTTCATAGGACTCATACCCAGTGTAGGGCTTGAACTCACAATCCTGAGATCAAGAGTTGGCCACTTAACTGATTGAACCACCCAGACACCCACCACTTTTCCATCTTTTCTCTCTCTGTGCTTCAAAGAGAAAGCTTCTATTGCCCTGCATTTAACTTTACAGTTCTTTTATTCTGCAGCATCTAATCTCTTATTAAGTTATCTATATAATTTTTCATTCCAGATCTTGGATTTTTCAGTTTTAGAAGTTCCATTTGGTTATTTTTTTCTAGTTTGTAAAAATCTGTTTTATGTTTCATTGAGTATATTTATATAAATCATTTAAAGACTTTGTCAGCTAATTCAATCATCTCTCTAATTTCTGCATCTGGTCTTAATGCTTACTCTTTTAAAAATTAAAACATTTTTTGGGGCACCTGCGTGGCTCAGTTGGTTAAGCGTCCGACTTCAGCTCAAGTCATGATCTCGCAGTTTGTGAGTTCGAGCCCCGCGTCGGACTCTGTGCTGACAGCTCGGAGCCTGGAGCTTGCTTTGGATTCTGCGTCTGCCCCTCCTATGCTTATGCTCTCTCTCTCTCAATAATAAATAAACATTAAAAAAATTAAAACATTTTTAAAACGTTGATGAAGGAAATGAAAGGATATACAGATAAATGGAAAAGACATCTTGGGTTCATGGATTGCAAGGTGGCTATTCTTTAAAAAAAATTTTTTTTAATGTTTATTTATTTTTGAGACAGAGAGAGACAGAGCATGAACGGGGGAGGGTCAGAGAGAAAGGGAGACACAGAATCTGAAGCAGGCTCCAGGCTCTGAGCTGTCAGCACGGAGCCTGACATGGGGCTCGAACTCATGGACCGTGAGATCATGACCTGAGCTGAAGTCGGATGCTTTTTTTTTTTTTTTCAATATATGAAGTTTATTGTCAAATTGGCTTCCATACAACACCCAGTGCTCATCCCAAAAGGTGCCTTCCTCAATACCCATCACCCACCCTCCCCTCCCTCCCACTCCCCATCAACCCTCAGTTTGTTCTCAGTTTTTAAGAGTCTCTTATGCTTTGGCTCTCTTCCACTCTAACCTCTTTTTTTTTTTTTTCTTCCCCTCCCCCATGGGTTTCTGTTAAGTTTCTCAGGATCCACATAAGAGTGAAACCATATGGTGTCTGTCTTTCTCTGTATGGCTTATTTCACTTAGCATAACACTCTCCAGTTCCATCCATGTTGCTACAAAGGGCCATATTTCATTCTTTCTCATTGGCATGTAGTACTCCATTGTGTATATAAACCACAATTTTTTTATCCATTCATCAGTTGATGGACATTTAGGTTCTTTCCATAATTTGGCTGTTGTCGAAGTCGGATGCTTAACCGACTGAGCCACCCAGGCGCCCAGGAAGGTGGCTATTCTTATGTCCTAGGGTTTCAAGAGAGTTGGCTAGAACCACACCCTTCCTCTCCTGACTCTCTGAGCTCTCTTAACATCCATACTCATCTTCTTTCCCATGTAGGTCACCTAAGAAGTTCATGGAATATTTTGCATCCAAAATTATCAGAAAGATAAAATTTGAAATCATAACTGTGGACTGGTTATAATGTCTATATTTCTAATCTTGAGCCATCAGTCTGTCAACAGGTTGTCATGCATTCATGGATACAGCCCTCATGATTTTCCCTATCCTCAGCCACTTGAGGATTGACTCCCAGGAGAGAAAGCTGACCAGAATTTGAGCCCCGCAAGTCTCAGGATGACTTTCTAACCTTGTCTGGCTGATACATCTCTACTGTCTCATAGCCCATGTCCCTCTGGGTTGGTTCTGTTCTTCATACCTTTGTACTTAAGTCTGAATGCCTATGTATTATGCAGTTTCCTTGGCCCAAGACTTGTAGATGAGGAATTCACTTCTCTAACCAACCCCAAAATGTATTCACCTACTCTAAATAGTCTGTCTTCAGAAACTCACTCATGGAGGTCCCATTCTGCCACCAACTGTTAAATCCTTTCCTCTGTGCCAATGCCTGGGAAAAGAAAAACTTTTTACTTTGACATGTCACTGTCATATACCATTGTCCATGACATGTCACTTCTAATTGCCAAGCCAGAATCATGAATATTTACCTGTGTTTGTTGTTGTTGTTTTTTCTCCTAGGATTTGTGCGTCTAGCTGGTGGGGATGGACCCTGCTCAGGGCAGGTAGAAGTGCATTCTGGAAAAGACTGGACTCTAGTATCTGATGGGAACTTTACATTCCTCACTGCCCAGATCATCTGTGCAGAGCTGGGGTGTGGCAAAGCTGTGTCTTTCCTGGGAGATGTGTCCTTCAGGGAGTCAGATAGACAAGTGTGGCCTGAAGAATTCCAGTGTAAGGGGGATGAACCTGAGCTCCACTTCTGCCCTAGAGTGTGCTGTCCAGGAGGTGCTTGCCACCGTAGGGCTGTTCAAGTTTCCTGTTCAGGTGAGATGCAGAGCAGGACTTCAACCTCGCTGCATACTCTGCTGGGGTAAGAAAAACATGAGATCTCACCGAAACCCTGTCTTCTCTTACTAGCATACACAGAAGTCCGGCTCATGAAAAATGGCACCTCTCAGTGTGAGGGACAAGTGGAGATGAATATTACTGGACATTGGAAAGCCCTCTGTGCCTCACACTGGAATATGGCAAATGCCAATGTTGTTTGTCAACAGCTTGGCTGTGGAGTTGCTATCTCTGCTCCAAAAGGAGCATACTTTGTGGAAGGAGGTGATCAGATTTGGAAAGCTCGATTTCACTGCTCGGGGGCTGAGTCTTTCTTGTGGAATTGTCCTATGACTGCCCTGGGCATTCCTGATTGTGCTCATGGAAACACAGCCTCTGTGATCTGCTCAGGTAAGAGAGAGGGAAGGGCTAACTGCTACTCAGGATGCTCTTTGAGTGAAATGTCCCTATGAGCAAAGAGTGTGGAAAAATTATTTTAAAAGTGAGAAAACCCATGATAAAATATGGTTCTTTTCATTGCTATTTGCCTTTAGGTCAAGGCAAGGAATTTAAGAGGGATATCTGTTAAAATTAACACACTGTTGGGACGCCTGGGTGGCTCAGTCGATTGAGTGTTTGACTTTCGCTCAGGTCATGATCTCGAAGTTCGCTGGTTCGAGCCTCATTGGTCTCTGTGCTAAAAGTGTGGAGCCTGCTTCAGATTCTCTCTTCCCCTCTCTCTCTGCTTTCCCTGCTAGTGCGCTGTCTCTCTCTCTCTCAAAAAATAAACATTAAAAAAACTTAAATTAACACTATTATTTAAATACATCTGAGTATTTACAGAGAAAGTATGTAAGTAGTAAGTGTGTAGCTCGATGAGTCATAATAACATGAACGCAGTGTAACCCCAACCCAGATCAACAAAGAGATCATTAGCACCCCAAAAGCCACATTCATACCCTAACAATCACTATCCCTGCCCTCCTACCTGAAGAAAACCAGTCCCCTAACTTCTATGCTATAGGATAGTTTTTCTATTTTGAGCCTCATATAAAATCATATAGTATGTTTCATTTTGTGTCTAACTTCTTTGATTCCATACTATGTTTGTGATTCATGCATGAGTTATTTATAGCAATGCTTCCTTCATTTTTTATTGTAAAGCGTTCCATTGATTGACCATGTGACCAGGTATTGATCCATCAACTGATGGTGGAGTTTTGATTTATTTCCAGTTCTTAATTATTGCAAATAGTGATGTTACAGATAATTGTGACAGTGACTTGTGGTGCAAATATGTATGTATTTATTTTGGGTGTTTAACTCTTGCCTTTTTATTTTTGCTCTTTTAATGGTGTTTATTGATAAGCCAAGTTCTTAACTTTAACAAGGTTTAGTGTGTCAACTTTCTTTTTTTGGCACACGATGCTTCTTATATCCTTTTATTAAAAAATTTTTTAAATGTTCATTTATTTTGAGAGAGACAGAGTGCGAGCGGTAGAGAGGCAGAGAGAGAGGGAGACACAGGATCCGAAGCAGGCGCCAGGCTCTGAAGCTCTCAGCACAGCGCCTGATGTGGGGCTCGAATTCATGAACCATGAGATCATGACCTGAGCTGAAGTCGGATGCTTAACCCGCCTGAGCTACCCAGGTGCCCCTTCTTATGTCCTTTTAAAGAGAACTTTAAAGATCCTGAAGATATTCCTCTATGGTATTTATAGAACTTTAGTTACCTTTATTTCACATATAATTGTATGGTCCTAGAATTGATTTTCATGTGTGATAGGGGTCAAATTTCATATTTTTATCAGGATACCCAACAGACTCAGACTCCTTCCCTGAAAAGACACTTTTCCCCACTGCAGGGCCTCCTTTGTCATAATGAGTCTACGCATGTCTGAGTCTTTTTCTGGACTCCATTCTCTTCTATTGTATCCTTGTTTATTCTGGCATTAATACCCCCATTCCATAATTATTGTAGCTTTGTAGTATGTCTTCATACGTGGTAAAGTTACTCCTTTAACTTCATTGTTTTTCTTCTCAAGTGTGTGGATCATTTGTGGTCTTTTCCATATATATTTTATTTTAAAAAATGTTTATTTTTGAGAGAGAGAGAGGGCATGCATAAGTAGGGGAGGGGCAGAGAGAGAGAGAGAGACAGAGAGAGTGAGCAGGGGGTGGGAGAGAGAATCCCAAGCAGGCTCCACGCTCAGCATGGAGCCCAATGGGTGGCTTGATCTCATGAACCGTGAGATCATGACCTGAGCCAAAATCAACAGTTGGACACTCAACCAACTGAGCCATCCAGGAGTCCCTTCCATATAAACTTTTAAAATTAGCTTGTCATTTTCCACCAAAAAATAGCTTGATGATCGAGTCCAACATGGTGACATGTGAAGTTGCTAAACTCACCACCTCCCACGTATACATTTTTCCAATTCTCATAAATGAGGTAGGAGTTATCCTCTCTCTCTTTTTAATTATTTGGAAGATTGAGTGTTAATTCTCTTTTTTTCTGATGTATTAAACTTTTTAGTTTTAACTGAACACAAACTTACAGAAAAGTTGCAAGAACCATAAATGTAAAAATCTGGGACATTGGAAGAAAGGTGAATTGCAGACCATTTCTCTATAGGGATGCAGAATTCATGAAGAAAATGTTAGCAAGTTGAATCCAGAGATGTACAAAAATGAATGCACCACAACCAAACAGAGTTTTCCCAGAAATGCAAAGTTAGTGTAAAATATACCAACTAACAAAACTAAACAAAAAAGGAACCATGTAATCTTTTCATCAGATGTGGAAAAGGCATTTGAAAAGATTTGAGAACGATGCATGAGAACATCTCCTAGCATATTGAAAATAGAAGGAACTTTCTTCAGTCTACAAAGGCCTCATAAAAAAAATCTGGTGCAAATGTCACACTTAATGGTGAAATATTGAAATATTTTTCCCTCAGATGAGAGAGATGATATTAATATCTATCACCATTGTTACCCAACAGTTTACTAGAGCACAAAAAATTTTTAAATATAAGAATTAGAAAGGAAGAAACAAAACAATTATTTATAGACTGCATGATTGCAAGAAAACCCAAGAGAATCTACAGTTAGATTATTTGAAGTTATAGTCTAACTATAACATTGCTAAGTACAAGCCCATGCACAAAATATATGCAAAAAATAATTTTCTTAATAAATAGTATCAATAGGTAGAAAATAGATAAAAAGCTGTACTACTCACAAAAAGATCAAAACATAAAATACTGGGGAGAAAAGCTAATCAAAGACATAAAAGATCTTCAAGAGAAATTAAAGAAGATGTAAACAATGGACAGACACACCATATAAATGAGTTGAAAATATTAAATATTATCAAAGTTGGTTACCTCAAAATTCATCTGTAGATTAAATCCCACCTCAATCAAAATGTAATCCTGTTTTTTTTTTAAGCAAAAATATTTTAAAATTTCGGTTTTCCTGAGGTGTCACTGACAAAATTGTAAGACATTTGAAAGGTACAATACGGTGACTGGATATGCATATACATTGTGAGACGATTCCCCCATTCTAGTTAATTAATACAGCTTCAGCCTCACACATTTATCTTTTTGTGTGTGTGTGAGAACATTTAAGTTCAACTCTTACAGCAAATTTCAATTATACAATATGGTGTTATCAGCTGTCGTCACCGTGTTATGCATTAGACTCTCAGAACTTATTCATCTTATAACTGGAAGTCTGTACGTTTTTATAAAACTCTCCCTATTTCCTTCACCCCACGCCCCCTGGCAACAGCTTTTCTATTCGATATTTCTATGATTTTGATTGTTTTTAGATTCCACATAAAAATGATATCATGCACTTACCCATCTTTCTCTTTCCGACTTATTCCATTTAGCATAATGCCCTCACTATCCATCCCCGGTGTCCCAAATGACAGAATTTCCGCATCTTCTTTATCCATTCATCTCTTGATCAATTAGCATTGTTATAATTCTATTATCTAGTTCACAAGCCTTATTCAGAACTTCACAACTGTCCCAAATACATACTTTGCGGCAAAAAAAAGAGGTGAGGTAATATGCTACATTCAGTTGTCATACCCCTTAGTCTTCTCTAATAAAGGACACTTCCTGAATCTCACTTTGTATTTCATGACATTGACTTATTTTTTAGAGAGACAGAGCATGAGCAGGGTGGAGGGGCAGAAGGAAAGCGAGAGTCTTTTAAGCAGGTTCCATGCTCAGCATGGAGCGCAAAACGAGGCTCGATCCCATGTACTGTGAGATCGTGACCCGAGTCGAAATCAAGGGTCAGACGCTCAACCGACTGAGTCACCCAGGCGCCCCATGACATTGACATCTTTTTAAAGAATACAAGCCAGTTATTAGGTAGAATCTCCTTCCAATTTGAGTTGTGGCCATAGTCAGGAGAATGAAATCTTGTACAAGCATGGTAAATTGATATTAGATTCCATCCTGCATGAGTGCAAATTGGATTTGTCTTTTTTCAAAGTAGAGATTATTTTACCATGTTGACAGTGATTTAAAAATATTAAGATATTTGATGTTAGCGGTAGGTATGGGGTAGTAGAAAAATACAGTTTAGTAGAAGAGCAAAAGACTACAAAATTCCTGGAAGATAATCTGGCAATATATATCTTAGTATATCCTATACATCTTTTAGATGCATTTGTTTTAAATAAAATTTTTAAAAAGTTTATTTATTTTTGATGGGGGATGGCAGGGACAGAGAGAGGAAGAGAGAGAATCCCAAGCAGGATCCATGTTGTCAGTGGAGACCCCGATGCGGGTCTTGATCTCATGAAGTAAGATCATGACCTGAGCTGAAATCAAGAGTCCGACAGGTAACCAACTGAACCACCCAGGCGCCCCCACAAACATTTCATTTGTGGTAATTTAAACTCCTCGTCAGGTAACTCCAACAACTGGATACCCTGTACATTTCTTTCCAATGCCTCTTTTATCCTCCTGGATTTTTGTCAAATCTCTTCTCTTTTATTCCCCGTTATTATTATTTTTAGATTTTAATTTTTCTAATGTAATCTCTACCCCAGCGTGGGGCTCCAACTCATGACCCCAAGACCAAGAGTCTCATGCTCTACTGGCTGAACCAGCCAGGTGCCCCTCTGCCTGGGCATTTTTGATTGGCAGACATCGTAGATGAAACATTATAGAAATCCTTCAGAAAGGATTTTACTTTGCTTCCTCCTGGCACCTGTTTATGGCCAGATCATCTTATTTAAAGGAATTGCATAATTAGATGCTGTGCAGCTATCCCGGTGAGGAGTAGTCTACTTTTAGTTCAGTTTTCTTTCTATGGTTCAAGGGCTCTGGTTAATAGGGTGCCTCCTCCTTGGCTGACCCTCAATTATTCTTTTATTCCCAGAGCCCTGTGAGTCTGGCAAAACCTGTGCTGAACCTTTCCGCATCTTTGCTAGAGTCTTGGAATTGACAAAGGCCTCGAGGGGAAGTGGCTCACCTCTGGCCGTCTTTTCTCTTAGAGCTTGGCTCCCCAAATTCTCACTGCCTTGGTAGATCTTCAACGCTTTCAAGCAGTACTGATATATTGCCACTTATTTTTTTTAAGTTTATTTATTTATTAGGAGAGAGAGAGAGAGACAGCGTGAGTGGGGGAGGGGCCGAGAGAGAGGAGAGAGAATCCCAAGGAGGCTCAGTGCCGCCAGCGCAGAGCCCAATGAGGGGCTTGAACCCATCAACAGTGAGATCATGACCTCAGCCAAAACCTAAGGGTAGGACATTTAACCGACTGAGCCACGCAGGTGCCCCGATACATTCCCACATTTTACAATTCATGCTTAGTGCCTCACTTGGCTTGAAAGACAAATCTTGGCCTTGTCAGAAGCAGGAAGTGAATTCTACAATTATGATAACATTACTCTCACGTAACAGCTTTCATCTCAGACCCCGGCCCCCGGTTCCATATTTAGTTTAAGTCAGCTTCCTGTTCTCCAACCCTAGTAACCCTCTGACCTTGCTGTTTCTGCAGGAAACCAGACCCAGGTATTGCCCCAGTGTGACGACTCTGTGTCTGAGCCGGCGGCCTCTGCGGGCTCACGGGAGAGTGCTCCCAACTGCTCAGGTGAGGGGGGTCCCACCGGACCAGAAAGCCCTTCCCGTTTCCTGTTCGATGCCCCAGTGGCCTGATTCTCCCCTCAGATCACAGACAGCTCCGCCTGGTGGACGGAGGCGGTCCCTGCGCTGGCAGAGTGGAGATCCGCTACCAGGACTCCTGGGGCACCGTCTGTGATGACAGCTGGGACCTGAACGACGCCCACGTGGTGTGCAGACAGCTGGGCTGCGGCGAGGCCCTCAATGCCACGGTCTCCGCTCACTTCGGGGCGGGATCAGACTCTATCTGGCTGGACGACGTGAACTGTACAGGAAAGGAGTCTCACATTTGGGAGTGCCCCGCCCGGGGGTGGGGGCAGCACGACTGCAGGCACAAGGAAGACGCCGGGGTCATCTGCTCAGGTCCGCCCGCACCCCGTCTGCAGGTTGGGCGAGGAGGTGGGGGGCTCTGCAGGAGGGGAGGCTGAGCCCTGAGGGGGTATTGCTGAAAGGGCCAGAGGAGAAGAAGCTTCCTGCCCCAGTGCCGGGCTTTCTAGCAGATGTGAAGATTAGATGCTTTCTTTTCCTCCTGTGGCAGCTGGGGTTGAGGTCCTTCCTTCTCAGCAAGACCTCCTGACAGCCATTTCCTACAGTTTCCATTCGAAAGCAGGGCCCGCTCTTCAGTTTTCCGTGGCGGCAAAGTCTTGAGGTCCCATTGCTGTTGAAATGCATGACCACACCGTTAGTGGTAGAAACCACACAAATTTATTAAATTAAAAAACAATTTTTTTTAACATTTATTCATTTTTGAGAGTGAGAGAGACAGAGCGCGAGTGGGGAGGGGCAAAGAGAGAGAGACACACACACACACACACAGAATCCAAGCAGGCTCCAGGCTCCGACCTGTCAGCACAGAGCCCGACACGGGGCTCGAACTCACGGACCCCGAGATCATGACCTGAGCCGAAGTCGGACGCTCAACCGAGTGAGCCACCCAGGCGCCCCACAAATTTATGAATTTAGAGTTTTGTTTGTTAGAAGTCTACCAAGGGTCTCGCTGGGCTCCAACCAACGTGTCAGCAGGGCAGCATTCTTTCTGGAGGCTCTAGGGGAGATTCCTTTTCTTCATCTTTGCTAGTTTCTTAAGGCCGTGTGCATTCCCTGGCTGGTAGTTAGCTCCCTCTCTTTTTCTTCAGGCTGACCACGTTGCTCCCTCTGAGCATTCTTCCCATTCTTCCATAGTCACGTTTCCCTCTGACTGAAGCTGGAAAAGTCTTCCCGGTTTTAAGGATGTGATTGGATTTGGGCTCACCTGCTTAACCCACACTATTCCACTATGGTTATATTCCACATATTCCATTATGGTTAATGTCACCATCCCAAGGTCCTTAACTTGATCACATCTGTGAAGTCTCTTTTGCCATGTAAGGTAACATATTTACACAACATCTTTGAGGGGGCGTTATTCTGCCAGCATTCCACTTTCCACACTCTCTTTCCCAGACTCTGTTAGAACTTTTGTCAGGAAGCAGGATTCAGCTTGCCCTCCGTGGAGAGTGCCGTCTCTGTTCATAGTCCATTGCGTCATTGTGGTGGAAATAGAAAGACAGACACAAACAGACAAAAGCAGGTAGAAGGCAGACAGATTTCAGCCTTGTCATCCCGTGGGTGCTTCCTCAGCAGAGTCAGCCATGAATGTTCACCATCCCTGGCATGGAGAGAAAAAAAAAAAAATCAAGAGCATTTGAGTGGAATGTTTACTGTGGACTGTTTCCCCCTCTCTCTCCTTTCGATGTAGACTTCCTGAACCTCAGGATGGTGAGCGAGGACCAGGAGTGTGCCGGGTGGCTGGAAGTTTTCTACAACGGGACCTGGGGCAGTGTCTGCCACAGCCCCATGACACCCATGACCTTGTCCATCATCTGTAGACAGCTTGGCTGTGGAGACAATGGGACCCTCGACTCTTCCGTAGTTCCCAGGGAGGGTTCTAGACTTCGGTGGGTGGATCACATCCAGTGTCGGAAAACCGATTTCTCTCTCTGGCAATGTCCTTCTGGCCCGTGGAAACACAGATCATGCTCTGCAAAAGAGGAAGCTTATATCTCGTGTGCAGGTAACTTAATGTTTCTATGTGTCCATCCCAGTCCTGCAGGATGTTGTTAGTGAGATTTTATGTCTTGGAATCTAAGGGATGGGTTCAGTATGAGACTACAAAATGAAGTTTGGATGATTATTTGATTCACATGTTCCAATGTTGTTTTGAAGGAAAAAATAAGGAAACCTGTGCCAATAGGAGTTTACATGAAAGGTACCAGAAAGAATAAATAATACCCTGATAAACTTTCTAAGCAATTGCTAATTAATTAGTAACAGTTAATTAGGAATAGCCCAACAGGATAAAGTAAAATCAATCCTGATTGTTTTTTTTTAAGAGAGAGAGAGAGAGAGAGAGAATGGGTGTGTGTGCCTGTGTGAGTGGGAGAAGGGCAGAGGCAGAGGGAAGAGAATCTTAAGCAAGCTCCATGCTAAGCCCCGACTCGGGGCTCTATCCCACAACTGTGAGATCATGATCTGAGCCGAAATCAAGAATTGGATGCTTAAACTACTGAGCCATCCAGACACTTCCTGATTGATTTGTTTCTTGAGCTGATGGTATTTTACTCTGGAATGCATTGACACCAGTCAGACTAGTTTTTCAGTCAGTCTGTTGGTAGATAGTAATTGAGTGCCTTGTAGGCACAAATTTATACTGCATACAGGAGGATGGAGAAGAGAAGAAAATGTAGTCTCTGCCATCACGGAGCTTACAATCCAGCGTTGAAAACTCTTGTTCGGCAGAAATTTCATGAAGAGCTAGAAAGTGCCATGGAAGTGTGGAATTGGGGTAAGAGAAGAACTCATACTTAGATGGAATCCTGAAGGCTGAGTAAGAGTATGTCAAAGGAAGAAAGTGGAGAGATCACTTGGGTCAGTGTAGGTACTGAGGTGGGAGGAAACATGGTGTCTTTGAGGCACTGAGAAAAATCCCATCAGGACCAGAGCAGAAAAGAGGGAGGGAGAGTGGTACAGGGTGACCTTGGAGAGCGGTACAGAACCAGAGACCTCTCTGAGGCAGGGCCCAGGAAGACATTCCTGTTTGAGAGGAATTTGCTTATCTTCTTGGCTGCTGCATCCTGGGGAACTGAGAGGTCAGTGACCTCATGCCCCCATGTCTTTCTGCTTGAATTTAGCTCTTCTCAGAGGCCGTAGGATCCCAGTCTTCATGGCTGATCCTGTATCCTCTGGGCCTTTCACTGACTACCATGTACTTAATCTGTCCCCTTCACCCCGCTCTCCTGAAATGTTCTGCAGAGCCTGCTGGAATTTGGAGCCCGACATCTTCAAACTCCCTTATGCCCTCAATGTTCCCTTCACTTTCACGTTGTGATCAAAACCCGACTTTTCCCTGGGAACACTGATTTGCCTGTCACCTGGAGGCTCTTTGTTTCTCTCTCAAAACACTCTTTTCTCTGGGCTGGGACTTGGAGGAGGTATGCTCCTGGCTCGCAGGTGTCACTTTCAACAACTCCTCTTCTGTCTGTCTTCTCAACACCCAACTGCTGGAAATTCACGCCACAAGACAACACCGCCCACTGCTCGCGCTTGTTGCTGTCATCATCCTAACCTTCTGGCCACTTCCCCTTGTCCACCGAAGACTGCAGCATCACGCTCACCAAGTTGTTCATCTCTGTCTTACTCCTGGAACCAGTGGGGGGGTCCTTCAATGCCCTTAAACACAACCAAGACATCACCCTGGCCTCGCAGTTCGTTGACTTCCTCATTTCCAGGCACCTTTCCTTCCAGCCTATCTCTGCCTATGCAAACACTACTGACCACCAATAACTGTATACCTGGAAATCTTGATTTCTGTATTCCAGTCTCTGGCCAGTGCCTCTTAAACTTACGGCTCCTAACCTAGAATGCTCCATTTCAAATCATTTCTCGTCCTCCTGGAGATGCCCAGTCTTTCCCCTTATCCATTTTTCTTACTTTTCTAGTCTTCTCCATGTCTGCACATTTTTTTTTTCTTAGCCAAACGAGATAATATGATCCAGCATTGTAACCATTCGCCTTTAACTTATTCAACTCCCTCGCCTCCTCTTTGTCAACCTCACCTGGCAAACTCCAGATCTGGTTAGAGTACTCCTTGTCTGCACTTGACTAACGGAAAGGTGGGAAAATGGCCCACAGTCGTGGCGCCAGTCTACTTTGGAACTCACGGACAGTCTCTAGTGGGCATTCTCCAGTGTCCCCGGAGTCCTCCAATATGTGGGCTCGCCCTATCTTTAAAATTATATTTTACATGTTTTCTGCTCTCCACACGTTGTCAACCCCTGGATCCCCACCATCTGTTCTCAAGTCATGATCTTGCCTCTTACCTCGCTAAGAAATTAGAACAGTCAGCTGTGAACCCCTCATCTCCCTTTTACCAAATCTACTCACTTGTGGTCTCTGTGCGCACTCTCTGCTTGTTTGGCTTCCTGGCTCAGTGGCCTCAGTCCTTACCTTAGGCCAGGTCTTCTGCTCAGGCTGTGGGGCCTAATGGCACTTGTCAAAGTCTTCACTTCCGTTATGCCCTCTTCCTTGTACCATCAACTTCCTCCCTGTCTCCTGGTTTATTCTCATCAATGTATATATGGGCTTGAGTATCTCACATCTTGAAAAATACCTGCGGAGTTTTCCTTGACTCCAGTTCCCTTACTAGCTGCTGCCCATCCCTCTTTTCGCCCTTCCTCAGCCAAGTTTCTAAAAGGACAGTCAGTGGGGCGCCTGGGTGGCTCAGTCGGTTGAGCGCCTGACTTCGGCTCAGGTCAGGATCTCACGGTCCGTGAGTTCGAGCCCTGCGTCGGGCTCTGGGCTGACAGCTCGGAGCCTGGAGCCTGCTTCGGATTCCGTGGCTCCCTCTGTCTGCCCCTCCACTGCTTGCAGTCTGTCTCTTGCATTGTCTCAAAAGTAAATAAACATTAAAAAAAACCACGTAAAACGACGGTCAGTAATCACTCATTGTCTTCACAATTTTCTGTCTTTTACTGGTCTAAACTCATCCCAGTTAAGTGGTAGGGTCCACCATTCCTCCGAATTGGTAAGGTAATGAAATGTAGTAAACTTTTCTGTCTTCATTACTCATGACCGTTTGGCAGCATTCAACAGGCTGACTTCTCTTTCCTTCTCATTTAAAAAAAGAATTTTTTTTCTTAACGTTTATTTATTACTGAGAGAGAGAGACAGAGCATGAGCAGGGGAGGGGCAGAGAGAGGAGGAGACACAGAATCTGAAGCAGGCTCCAGGCTCCAAGCTGTCAGCACAGAGCCCGACGCGGGGCTCGAACTCACAAACCACGAGATCATGACCTGAGCCAAAGACAGACGCTCCACTGACTGAGTCACCCAGGCACCCCTCTTTCCTTCTCGTTTTTAACCCCTCCTGACAGTCACTCTACCTCATTGATCGTTGTTCCAATTCTGCCTCATTGCTGTTCTTATGCTTACAGGGTTGTAACTCCTGTGCTCAGCCTCTAGATCTTGGAGACTCTCAGGGCTCAGTATCAGACTGTCTATCCTTCTTAGCTATACTCCCTCCCTAAGGCCCATGGCCCAAACAGCATCTCTGCACTAACAATTTTCAAATATATACCATCACAGCTGATCTCTGTCCTTAATACAAACTCATATAGTCCTTTGCTACCTGACATCTCCACTTGAGTATCAGCGGGCTGCTCAAATTTAGTCTAAAGCAGAATATTTGAGTCCACCTTCTCAATTCCTGCTCCTGATTTTTCCTCCCCACGGTATTCCCCATTTCAGTTAACATCGCTACGATTACTCAGTTACTTAAGCTCAGTATATAGGAGTCAGCCGTAATTTCTCTACTTCCCTCACCCTCTACTTCCCATATGATAGCAAGTTCTGCTGACTCTGCCTGTAAATATATCTTCAGTGCTTCTATACCTTCCATTGTCACTATCATCTTTGTGCCTTATCATCTGTCAGAGAGAAGTTTAAAAAATTAGCGTTTATCCTGTCTCTTGCTTATAAACCTCCAGGGGCTTCATGTTGAACTTAAAGTAAAACTCAGAGTTCCTATACTGATTGACAAAGCTATATATGATCTGTTCCCTACCCATCACTCAGTCTTTTTCTGGGAACACTCTTCCACTCAGTGGGTACACATATTGACTCTCTTTGTGTCCCTGAAATAGCCAGGCCTGCGGGAAGTAAGGGAAGGCAGGCTGGCCATCCTTTAATGCCTTGGTATTCTTTTACCAGGCAGATGGCACTGTTCATCCGAAGACCTCACACTAGCTGTTCTCTCTGCTTTGCTTACTTGTCAACTTCTCATCATTCAGTTTTCTAAAAATGTTTATTCATTTTTGAGAGACGGAGACAGAGTGTGAGCTGGGGGGGGGGGGGGACGGGCAGAGAGAGAGGGAGACACAGAATGCGAAGCAGGCTCCAGGCTGTCAGTGCAAAGCCCAATGCAGGGCTCAAGCCCGCGAACTGTGAGATCATGACCTGAGCCACCCAGGTGCCCCTCCTCATTCAGTTTTTACATTAGATGTCATTTCCTTGCTGAGACATCCCCTTCACAATTTAAATGATTTACCTCTCCCAAAATTCTTTATGACCTACTTCTGATAGTCTGTGTGTGTGTGTGTGTGTGTGTGTGTCTGTGTGCGCATGTGTGTATGCACATGTCTGTATTTTATTTGTTGTGGAATGTGGAGAGTGATAAACAAGTAGACATAAAACAATTTCAGGCGGTGTTAAAGGCTATGATTTGGTCAACGTCTCAGTAACTCAGCCCATTAGATTAATTCCGAAGACTGTTATTTTCCTTTGCCACTTGGACTGAACCCAGGACTTCAGATCATCTTGTTTGGGGGCAAGATCTCTCCCAGCTGTCCCTGACCTAGCGCTTCCCCATTGTCTGCTTCTGCAGGAATGAGACCCAGGAGCTGTCCAGCAGCTGCCCCCTGCACAGGTACATCAGTCCCTCCTGCCTCCCCTGCTGGCTCCTGCCTTCCCACCAGGGGCGGTAACCGAAGGTGCTGCTGCTTTTTCAGACCAAGAGAAGCTCCGACTCAGGGGAGGAGACACCGAGTGCTCAGGGCGAGTGGAGGTTTGGCACGATGGCTCCTGGGGCACAGTGTGTGATGACTCCTGGAGCCTGGCAGAGGCCGAGGTGGTGTGTCAGCAGCTGGGCTGTGGCTCTGCCCTGGATGCCCTGCAGAGGGCGGCATTTGGCCCGGGAAATGGGAGCATCTGGCTGGATGAGGTGAAGTGCAGGGGCAGGGAGTCCTCCCTGTGGGATTGTGCTGCCAATCCCTGGGGACAGAGCGACTGCAAGCACGAGGAGGATGCTGGAGTGAGGTGCTCTGGTGAGCGGTTCTGGTTGAGCTGGGGCAGGGGTGGGCCAACAGGGTGGGCCAGGGTTGTCCTCGGAAGTTTGCATTCTGAAAGCATCGAGGTGCTGTGAGTCCCGGATGGAGGGGTGGGGGAGGACTCCACATTGATGTTGTGGTAATCGAGGGGTGATTTCAGGGACTAAGGTGGGGAAAATGGACGGCCCTGCACTCTGGCCAATTCCTGTACTGTTTTTCCCTCTAGGTGAAAGAAAAGCATTGCTGTCTTCTATAGCAGGTACAGTGCCGCAGTATTCAGATTCTGGGGACTTGTTCTGTGGAATCTGACAGAATTAGCCAACTCAGAAAAAGAAAGATACTGAGGAGCCATTGGCTGGTGGGGAAGTCTTAGGGCATTTTCCTTGGGGAAGCTTTCCCTTCATTGGCCCATTGCGCCAGAAGTTTCTCTTGCCCTGGGGCCAAGGCAGGCTGGTTCCCGTGCTGCAGGATCTCAGGATTTCCCATTTGTCTGTTGAGTGTCACTGCTCAGAGGCAAGATGCCTATTCCAGGAGCTGCTTGATGCTCTGGTCTGGTGAAGCCCAAAGAAAGGGAGCTGCATTTGTGTGGCTTGGTGCTCAGAGGCTGTTGCAGCAGGGAAGCTCTCTGATAATCCTAGCGCTCCCTTGGACCTCACTGGAGTGGAGTTGAATTTATCTCAGGACAAGGCTTGGAGTGCCCACCAGGGTCGTGGTCAGTCCTGTTATGTCTGAGTCTGGGACTTCCTCATCCTGGGCACCTCTGGAAATGCTAAAGGAGTTTCCCGAGGCCCCTGCCCTTCTCCAAATTCTATTGGTTTTATTCTCTTTAGGGACCAGACCAGGCCCAAATCCTGTCCGTGGCATCTTCTCCCTGTCTGAGATGCTCTGCTTCATCCTGGGGGCCCTTCTCTTCCTGGTCCTCATCATCCTGGTAACTCAGCTGTACAGATGGAGAGCAGCGAGCAGAGGTGGGCTACAGGGAGTACTGGGTAACATGGAAAGTGTGTGGAAGCAGGAGATGGGGCCAGGCGTCAGGGGTGGGGAAGACCGTGTTTGAAAAACTCCAGCTGCTCTACGTTGAACTGTAAAGGCTGAATCTATAGAGGCTTTGAGGGTTGGAGTGTGAACCCTCGTAAGTCATGGCTTCTATGTGAGACAGGAAGGGATAGGAGCTGAGCTGTGGACACAGGGTAGGCAAGGGAGAAGGTGCAGATATGGTGCATGGGGTTGGAGACTATGAAGGCATCCTGGCAGCCCCGAGGGCTTCTCCACCTGTGAGCCTTGGGAAGAACGATTAGCCTGTTGGTTCAGGGATGAACTCAGGTGGCGATCTCTCACTTGCTGGTGGTTTGCTCAGCCTTATCCAGTTTCGAAGATGCTCTCAGTGAGGCTGTGTACGAGGAGATTGATCATCTTGTGACAATGAAGGAAGATCTGCTGGGCGGCACTGGTGTGTATCCCTACTTTGCTTTCCTGGGACTTCTGGTCCCTGCTGTCTGTGAGCCACGTCTTCTCAGAACGTGCCAGACCCCATACGTGCCCCAGGCTCACAGAAGCAGCCCCTCCAAAGGCTGCAGGATGAGCCCCTCCTGAGCCCCTGTGAATGCTGAGCCTTCTCTTTATTCTACGGGAGGCTCGCCCACTCCAGCATTTCTTTTCAGCCTTACCACAGGTCCCACGGGCGTGAGAAAGCATGTTCTGCTTGCTTTGTGATGTTTGTCTCCACATTAGCGTCCCTGTCAGAGGACTCAGTGACTACCCTGTCATATTACACTGGGGGTGGTGAGGAAGACAGTGACTTTAAATCTGCTCCAGGTAGTACGGGTGGATCTGCCTTGGCTGGATATTAGGGGCAGGAGGCTTTCCCTCCTAGAGATGGGATCCAAGAGGGACCATCTGCCTTTGACTAGGATTAGAGAGGTCTCTTCTCTCCTCCTTCTCTGGTTGCTCTGAACATGCCTCACGTTGAGGCCGGGCTGTGTTCAACACCATCCTCATTCAGTGACAACTCACACACACTGTTTTGAAAAATATCGTCTGGAAAGTATAACTGACAAAATATTTAGTAATCCATTGGTGTAAGAGTTTCTCTGAAATATGTAGTTTTAATAAGGGAATATTGAGGTGTTTGGATCATTTTTCTGGCTTACGGACACATCAAAGTGAAATATATGACCTTGGATGAGACCTGTTAAAACAGGGAGTGGGTAGTTAGTGCCTCTACTTTAGCAGCCTTCAGAATCTCTGCAGCAGAAGGATTTCAGGTATTTCCTAGGCCAACCCATTTACTGTGGTTTCATCTGACCCCCTTGTCTGCTCTTAAAACCCCAGCTCAGGGGACTGACACTCCTGCTGAGGATTATGATAATGCTGAAGAGGTACCGGTGCCTGAGGCTCTTCCTGACTCTTGGATGAGTGAGGGGGACGTGCCCCCCGAGGAGAATGGGATGATGGCCTCTCAGACAGGTGAGTGGGGTTAGCTGATCTCCTGTAATCTTTTGTCTCTGTCCTGGAAAGGGTGAATTTGAGATCCTCATTGCCCGCCCTTCCTGTAGATTCAAAATTTGGATGACCTCATATCCTTCAACCATCTTCCTTTCTTTAGTGCTGGCACATTCCTTGGGGAGGGAGGAATCACTCTGTGTTCTTGGTATCAGAGTCTCCATAACTTCGTCTTTCATGTGCTTGCATTAAGACTTATAGATTAACTTACCAAATCCAAAAATAGAGCAACTGTTCTAATAACATTGTTGCACTGTCTCATATGTGAAAGGCATTTAGAGATGTAAGAAATATTGGAATACTGGAATTTTTGAGGCATTTTGATCATTTGAGATGCTCTGTAATCATATGTTAGCCCTAATATGTACAAAGTCTATGATATATGGTGGCCTTGAATATTAAAGCCATGGTGATGGAGTATAGAGACTGGATTTGTGGGCAGTTGTCTGTGGATAACTGGAGCCAATCTGCTCCAGACATTTCAATGGTCAAATGAAGACATTCATTCTCCAGAGAAGAGTATTTTTCCATCTGAAGGCCCATGTGATTCCTGGAGAGGTGGCATTTATGGAAGGAAGGATCCTGTGATTGTTTCTATGGGCATCTGGGGACACAAGAGCAGAGTTGAACCTCCAGTGAGGACCTGAGATTTCTCCTAGGTCTCCTGTCCTTTTCCTTCTGAATTCAGACCTGTACATTGTGAGAGGAGAAATTTTCATGTCCCTTCTTATGATTTTCACCATTCTTGGGCCATCCATTTGCTGAGAAACATGTCTTCAGAGAGCCCCTGTGTTGGCCATAGATCTGTGATAACAGCATTTCCCAGATAAGCTGAGGCCCCAGAAACCCATATGGACTGGATTCTGATAGGATAACCTTGATATATTTTTGCTATAACTAATATTAAATTGTCTGAGCTTCCTTGAGCATTACTGGGTCTCCAGGGATGCTTTGTCATCACTACTTACTTAACTTGCTTCCACCGTGTGGCACTGTCCTATCACTTTGTCACAGTTCCAGTCAAACTTCTCTTTACTGTTTCAGGCTCTTCTCTGCAGTTCTCTGAAGAGGTAGTTGGTCCTGGGAAAGAAGATAGTCCCTGGCTGCTCCAGGGGGAAGAGGGTGACCTGGGGTATGATGACGTTGAATTAAATGCCCCTTGAACATCTACCATGGTTTTCACCTGATGTTGCATTAAAAATGAGATAAGGCCTAAGATATTCTAATTGCCTGTATTTCAATAGAGTAGTGCTGCCCTATAATGGTATTATATGGAAATTACTTAAAATGAAATGTTCTGAATAAAGTACTTTTTGCTTTGATGATAATTTAGCAAGTTTCATGTTGATTCAGTTTCTCCTAAAGGAAATACAAGGTGAATAAACTGACCTGTTTTCTCACTTCCTCTATAGGCTACTCAAGGCATTACTTTGCCCAGGCTATCAAATGTTCCAGGTCTCTCTTTCTTAGACAGGGGACTCTAAACTTGGTCCATACTCATACCCTCGTTCTTACCAAGCCCAACCTATTATACTTAATTGATGGCTCTGGATGTTGTTGGGGGGCGGCGGTCCAACCTACACTCACTTTTGCAATCTTCATAATTTTTGGCAGGACATGGGGATTGGAAGATGCTCAAGGATTCTCCTGGTGCAATATACATGGCCATTTGCCATAGGAAAATGATGAATTCAATGATGGAATAAAGTATGCCCACCAAGATTATTATATTTTACTTCTGATGCATGATGTCAACAAAGCCCAAATAGAAAGCTGGCTACTATCAGTTTTCAGTTTCCCTTAGTTTTTCAGTTTCCACTAACATGTTCACATAAGAAGTCATAATTTTTGAGAGATTTGACATTCAACCCAGGACCAAGGATTGAATTCTTTCAAATCTTGAACTCCATTGTAGGGAAGGTGGAGTTCTGCTAGATAATGAGGATGGAGACCAATACTTGTGCACTTTTCTTGATATCCCACCTGGCTTCATAGTCTTCCCACTACTTTCCAGATCATTTAGCATCCTTAAGGCCTGCCTCAGTGCTCTGCTCACCATCTGCAGAGCTGAATCACTGGGATGATGAGGACTGGGGGAAGAAGGTCCCCTAGGTTGGTATAGAGGATCCCAGGTAGGGAAAAAATGCCAGGGAAAGGAGCTGAGCCTGAATTGTTGTCTGAGGAGAAAAGAGGGCCATGAGATTTTAGAGAAGGCCATAAGCCCAGGAGAATCCCCCTTATCCCAGTCATCTCCTGAGTCCTCAAGACCATGAAATCACCGTTCAGATACAGTGGATTTGTCTGAATCCCAAGATGTGATCGACCTAGGTCCTGCCCTGAGCTGTGTCAACTCTCTTCTGAATCTGGTTCTAAGGGAATTTTATAAAATTGAAGCCAGTAAATCTTTGGAGCGTTGTAGCTGTCACAACTTAATAGGACTATGAACACCTTATCATTAGGCCTTTCCTATACTGAAATGGTCAATTTTCCCAGAAATATGTAGATTCCATAGTGCAGGTCCCTAAAAATATGGGTGTCTCCTCTTTGACATAGTTCAGGACAGAAGAACCACTTACTTCCATGAATGGGGGAGAATGGTTGTCCTCACACCTGGAGAGAAGAGAAGGAGAATGGGATCACTGTATTGACTTGGCCTGGAAAAGCCATAGGCTACACCTACATCAGAGTCCTATTGTTCTCTCCCAGATCCCAGGTCAAGCAAGAGCCTCTCCTGTATTTGTACTGAGCCAGGGCACAATACAAAGTTAGTACAGGAAGTACTTCTGGATACAAACTCACATGTCCTTGGATCCTCACCCAATACCCTGGTCCTTCTACTCAACCAGAGCGCCTCATTCCAGCATTGTTTCCTGCTTGCAGTCGCTCTGTCCCCAAGGATTGGCAGCACAATCCCACAGGGAGGACTCCCTGCCCCTGCACTTCACCTCATCCAGCCAGATGCTCCCATTTCCCGGGCCAAATGCCGCCCTCTGCAGGGCATCCAGGGCAGAGCCACAGCCCAGCTGCTGACACACCACCTCAGCCTCTGCCAGGCTCCAGGAGTCATCACACACTGTGCCCCAGGAGCCATCGTGCCAAACCTCCACTCGCCCTGAGCACTCGGTGTCTCCTCCCCTGAGTCAGAGCTTCTCTTGGTCTGAAAAAGCAGCAGCACCTTCGGTTACCGCCCCAGGTGGGAAGGCAGGAGCCAGCAGGGGAGGCAGGAGGGACTGATGTACCTGTGCAGGGGGCAGCTGCTGGACAGCTCCTGGGTCTCATTCCTGCAGAAGCAGACAATGGGGAAGCGCTAGGTCAGGGACAGCTGGGAGAGATCTTGCCCCCTAACAAGATGATCTGAAGTCCTGGGTTCAATCCAAGTGGCAAGGGAAAATAACAGTCTTCGGAATTAATCTAATGGGCTGAGTTACTGAGACGTTGACCAAATCATAGCCTTTAACACCGCCTGAAATTGTTTTATCTGTCTACTTGTTTATCACTTTCCACGTTCCACAACAAATAAAATACAGACATGTGCATACACACATGCGCACGCACACACACACACACACACACACACACAAACTATGAGAAGAAAGACTCTGCATGCCTTATTCACCTCTGTGTTTCTGCTGTTAGGACAGTGCCTGGCACATTCTTCAACAGCATGCATTGAGAACCTTTTCTAAATACTATCTATAGGGGCTTGATAAATATGTATTGAATGAATGGATGAATAAAGTCCAGTAAAATATGATTCTTTTAAATTCTTGTTAATCAGCAAAATAACAAAGGAAATGTAAATTAATGGTAATGGTTTGTGGTCATAAATATTGCATCTTAAGAAGTAATTAGTTCAGGGGCGCCTGGGTGGCTTAGTCGTTTGAGCATCTGACATCGGCTCAGGTCATGATCTCACGGTCTGTGAGTTTGAGCCCTGCGTCCGGCTCTGTGCTGACAGCTTGGAGCCTGAAGCCTGCTTCAGATTCTATGTCTTCCTCTCTCTGCCCGTCCCCCGCTCACGCTCTGTCTTTCTCTGTGTCAAAAATAAATAAATAAATAAATAAATAAACATAATTTTTTTTTAATTTGAAGAAGTAATTCATAAATTCATATATCACATATCTAAAATATTCTTATTTGGTGCAATTGATATAACACCATTACATACAGTAAAATAAACTGAGATGTAATAAGGTTTTGAATGTTCTCTAGTGAAACTATACAATTATTTATAGAAAAATAAAATTGATTAAAAGTAATTGTGGTATGAAGAATGGCATTTGAAGCATTGCATTAAAGACAGAAATCCTAAAGGTAGAGGATTATAAATTTGATCACACAACAGCCCCTTAACACATGCATAACCCCAAATACATTAATATGCAAAAATGGGGGAAATATTTAGAAAATATGTAAGACAAATAGTAAATGATGTCAGTTTATAAAGAATTCCTATAAGTCAGGGCACCTGGGTGACTCAGTTGGTTACGCATCTAACTTTAGCTCAGGTCCTGATCTCTCAGTTTGCAGGTTCAAGCCCCGCATAGGGCTCTGTGCTGACAGCTCGGAGCCTGGAGCCTGCTTTAGAGTCTGTGTCTCCTTCTCTCTCTGCCCCTCCCTTGCTGTGGTCTGTCTCTCTCTGTCTCCCAAAAATAAAAGTTAAGAAAAAATTTAAAGAATTCCTATAAGTAAACACTAAAATGAAAAACATTCTAAAGAAAAAATAGAAATGTTATGACAGACATTTTAAGGTTACAGTATAAGATAATATTTTGGTGTATAGGATAAATATGGATAAAAACATGATATAATGCACTTATGGCAAAGTTATGAAGAAAATAATGCTCTCAGTTAATGTTGAAAATCAAAGCTACTGATAGCTATTTTGATGGCTATTAGACAATATATATCAGAGGCTTCAGAATGGTTATCTTGAGGAAATAATAATGGCTTTTCTATTCGGTCAATGTAGATGTTCATAAAAATTTCATCACAGTATTGTAATTGAAAACATAAATATACAACAAATGGGATTAGAAAAATAAGTTATGATTCAGTAATACAGTGTAATACCGGCAACAATACAAATGACATAGAAGATATTTTAATTGACAGAAAGAAATTTAAAATATATCATTAAGGGACTCCTTAACACTTACTTAACGCTTTACTCAGTCGGTAAAGCGTCCAACTTCGGCTCAGGTCATGATCTTGCAGTTTGTGAGTTCCAGTGCTGCATTGGTCTCTGTGCTGAGAGCTCAGAGCATGGAACCTGCTTCAGATTCTGTGTGTGTGTGTGTGTGTGTGTGTGTGTGTGTGTGTGCGTGTGTGTGTGTGTGTCTCTCTCTCTGCCCCTCACCCACTTGTGCTCTGTCTCTCTCAAAAATACATAAACCTTAAAAAATAAAAAAAAATATTGTTAGTTTTGAAAGTGTATATAAAATTGTGTACTTTATGATCCAATTATGAGTGTGAGTGTGTGTGTGTATGCATGTACACACACGTGTGTAGAGACTGAGATGTGCCCTCTATTAGAGCAGAGATTTAGTGTTCAGAAAGAATCTAAAGGGAGCTGGCAGACCCTGACTTGTCCTGTACGTGGCGGGTTTGGGGAATATTTGATGACCTTTGACACCATGATACCAAAGTTGAAGTGTCACAAGTAGATGGGGTAAACTCATGTGAACCGAATGCTTTAACATGCGAACATGCTCCGTAAAAACATGATTCTAAAAAAGTTCTCCCTGCAAAAAAATGCGCTTGACTGACGACATGGGATTTCTTCTTAGCCTAATGAGAAAGGCATTCGTTGTTCTCGGGGCTGGAGAGGCCAACCTGGAATCCGAGCACCAATTGTACATTTCATCGTGAGAGTCTACCTCAACCCCTAAAAGCCTGCAAAGCCTACAGAAGGACAACCATCATTAGCATATGGCCCAAACCTGAGGAACTGGAAGTTCCAAGAAATACAACAAGGAAATGAGGAGCAGAACCTCTCGCTCCTGTTTGGAGGCATAGACTTACCCAAAGAAGAGAGACAGAGACTTGCGGTTGGAGGGGTTTGGAACAGGAGGAAAAAGGGTGAGAGAAAGGATAGAGAGTTGAGGGACATTGCTACAGCAGCCAGGGACCAAGGCGCACATCTAGAAGAGCTGGCTCTCCGGCCATGTGACTAGATTGTTCTTTCGGAAGCTCAAGCACTGATATCTTGTATTCTCCTCAGTCAGGGGCTCAGTGGAGACAAGATTTCATATGGGATCCGGGGGAACTACAAGGGACAAAATTTCCCAAAGCATGTTCTAAGCACAGCATTTTTCCTAAAGAGTGAATCCACTAGGACATCCCCAAACAAGCTTGAATACCTCACTAGGGCAGGGAAAAATTAACCAAAGAGACACATCCTGAAGTCTCTAAGACTAGCCCTCTTCTGCCTTCAATGTTAATGTCAGTCCACCTAAGGGCACCTACATTTGACATCACTTTTCTCTGCTGCACAGTGAGGTTGCAGAATGATCAAGAGGTAAGAAGGGAAAACATTAGGGTCGCCTGGGTAGCTAGTTGGTTAATCATTTGACTCTCGATTTCAGCTCAGGTCATGATCTCATGGTTCGCGAGATAGAGCCTATTTGGGATTCTCTCTCTCCCCCTCTCTCTGCCCTTCCCCCATTTGCACGCTCATGCTCTCGCTCTCAAGATAAATAAATAAACCTTAAAAAAAAGCAAAAAAACATAACAGGCAGGAAGACACAGTTCTGCCAAGAACCCAATGCTGGGGAAAGACCACAGTAAATAAGAAAAACAGCTGAGCTGTAGGTGTGTGGGGAAGAAAAAGAAAGTCAAAGTCAGGCTTACCTTGCAAGTGCGGGGTTATCTGGGGGTGTAATTATAGTTCATATTGGGAGGATTTTATTTCACTTGTTTTTAGTTTATTTATTTATTGATTTTGAGAGAGAATGAGAGAGAGGAGGGGAGAGACTCCCAAACAAGCTCTGTGCTGACAGCACAGAGCCCTCTGTGGGCTTGAACCCTGACCTGAGCTGAAACCAAGAATCAGATGCTCAACTGACTGAGCTGCCCAGGCACCCCGGGAGGACTTTATAGGCAGAAAGGTTTCTATATCTGCCCTATCATATACACATACATATGTATCCTCATCACCACCGCCACCTTCACCACCAAATCCAGCAATCTGGCTTAGACAATGTGAGTTCTATGGAGTATTATCTACAAGAATTGACTTTGAGCAGGCAGACATGTTTCTTTCTGCTTACGCATTTAGCCTTCTCCTCCTCTTCAGACTCCCCTTCACCTGATTCCTCCACCCCACTCCCCAACCCCTGTCTGACACAGAAGCCCATAGTCTAAAGGGTAACAGAGTATAGGAAGGATAGATCAGAGATCCAGCCTGACGTAGCCTCTCAGCCACAATCCACTACGGGATACTTTGGAAGTGATTTGACATTCACTGAGCTTTTCGGTGTTGTGGGGGCTGATTCAGAAAACCAACTTCATATGTCTGGAACATCCCACTGCTGAACTTGAAAAACAGAGTCTCTCCCCCACAGGAGAAAAACCAACATTCATTGTTACTAAAGGTCACATTTGGTCAAAACCAAACGGTCAGTAAAAAGGCATTGTCTTTACAACCCCAGAGATAGCTCTCCAGATTCTTTGAGCTAATCTAATATCTCTGCTGATTTTAAGAATTGAGGCTATGCTAACCTTGAGCACTCACTAGGATACTGAATAGGAGAAAAGCAATTCCCTGGAGAAAGCAGACTCAGTTCATGGTTTTTCAGATCCTCATGCCTTCAGGTAATAGCCTTAGCTTCTTCAAACCATACAAGGGACTCTCCTGGTCCCTAATGGGGCTCCTACAGCAGGAAGGGAATTATATAGTCCCATCCCTGGCTTCACTATTTTCTGGGAACCAACAGAAATCCTGTTTAACATCTCCTCTGCCATCAGAGACTATATAAAAAGTAAACTTTCTGAAATACAAACACCGATTACATGCTGACTCTTAAATATCTCCTTATATGAGCTACAAGGTTTCCTGACATTAGGTCTCATTTTGTCTCCAAAGCTCCTATAAAAAAGTTCTATCAAAAAATATATGCTGTTCATGGGGCGCCTGGGTGGCTCAGTTGGCTGAGCGACCGACTTCTGCTCAGGTCATGATCTCACAGTTTGTGAGTTCGAGCCCCGCATCGGGCTCTGCGTTGACAGCTCAGAGCCTGGAGCCTCCTTCAGCTTCTATGTCTCCCCCTCTCACTCTACCCCTCCCCTGCTCACGCTCTGTGTCTCTCTGTCTCTCAATGTTAAATAAATGTTAAAAAAATATGCTGTTCTTTTCTCCATCCCCAGAGTCTGACTCAATGGCTGGTTCAGTTCAGCCGGTGTTATTGACAGTCAGATACACTGTTTTGGAGTCAGTTCTACCACATATAGCCCAAGAAAAGATGCTTTTTTTGGTTTAATGAAGCCTAGGTCTCCAATGTCCAATGAACAACATATTGTGGCCCTAAAGAAATGAGAAGTATCCAACAGAACAAAGAATCAGAAGAGTAGAAAATTGGGATTAGAAGGATAAAAAAAATTCTCAGGAAGATGAAAAAAAAAAAGGTGAGATGGACTCAAGGGAACATGATCATTGGGTCTTTCCTCTCATTTCTGGTTGGTAAGTGAAAGCCTTATAAAGATCAAGGACTCCTGAAGGCAGCAAGTGTGAGGTATGTCTTTCCTTTCCATCACATCACAGAGAACCTTTTGTCCTCAAGACTACCATGGCCACTATGGACATGTCACCTGGGAATAAATTATAGTTCCCCGGACATGGTGGACCTATAGATTACAAATCAGTTACAAAATGAATCCCCATTTTACACTGTGGCAATCTGGTTAGAAAGTACATGTCCTTCTGGGGCGCCTGGGTGGCTCAGTCTGACTTCAGTGTCCGACTTCAGCTCAGGTCATGATCTCACGGTTCGTGAGTTCCAGCCCCGCATTGGGCTCTGTGCTGAAAGCTTCAGAGCCTGGCACCTGCTTCGGATTCTGTGTCTCCCTCTCTCTCTGCCCCTCCCCTGCTCATGCTCTGTCTCTCTCTGTCTCAAAAATTAAAAAAAAGAAAAGAAAGTATATGCCCTTCTACTCTTGGGTCCTCTTCGTCAACATTTCTGTTTCTCTGCCTCCCCTTCTTCTGTTCATTTTCATATAAACCAGTCTACTACTTTCACATTCTTTCCAGGCCTTTGAGTAAATAATAAAAATGTCTTACAGTGCTTGGAAATGAAATCCGTTTTACACAAATTGCTTATCATACCCTTGCTATCAACAAAACAAGGACTGATCATGTTTTCACCATTTTAAAAAGTTATTTTTCTTTTTAAATTTTTTTTAATGTTTATTTATTTTTGAGAGAGACAGAGACAGAATGTGAGCAGGTAGGGGGAAGAGAGAGAGGGAGACACAGAATCCAAAGCAGGCTCCAAGCTCTAAGCTGTCAGCACAGAGCCCAACGCCGGCCCCAACTCACAAGCTGTGAGATCATGACCTGAGCCAAGGTTGGACGCTCAACCGACCGAGCGACCCGGGCGCCCCTAAAAAGTTATTTTTATTGAGATACAATTGACACATAATTTTGTGTAAATTTAAGGTGTACAATGTGTCGATTTGATACATTTATATATTGCAATATGATTACCACCATAACATTAGGTAACACCTCTATCACATCACATAATTTATTTTTTGTGGGGGAGCAATAAAGATCTAGTCTTTTAGCAACTTTGAAGTTTATAACACAGCATTATTGTCTATAGCCATTATGCTGTGCATGAATTCTCCAGGACTTATTTATCTACTGGTTGCAAGTTTGTACCCTTAAACTACATCTTCCCAATTCTCGCAACCCCCAGCCTCTGGTATGCAACATGTACTCTCCATTTATAGGAATTTGATTTTTTTGACTCTACATATATGTGATATAATACAGTATTTGCCTTTCTCTCTGACTTATTTCATTTGGCGTAACGCCCACTTACCATGTAGTTTCACTTGTTGATTTTTGTTTTTGTTGCTTGTGCTTTTAATGTATGTCATATCTAAAAAAAAAAAAATCACTCATGGCCAAGACCAATGTCAAGGAACTTCTTTCCTATTTTTTCTTCTAGGAGTTTCACTCTATCAGTCTTATGTCAACATTTTTAATTCATTTTGAGTTAATTTCTGTGAATGATGGAAGGCAGAGATCCACATTCATGTTTCTGCATGTAGTTATCCAGTATTTCCAACACAGTTTGTGGAAGGGACAATCCTTTCCCCACTGAGTGTTCTTGGCTCTCTTGTCAAATATTAGTTGACAATATATGTAGAAATATATATCTGGGCCCTATACTCTATTCCATTGGCCTGTGTGTGTATTTTTTATAACAGTACCATACTGCTTAATTTACTATTGCATTGTAATATAGTTTAAAATCAGTAAATGTGATTTGTGTGGCTTTGTTCTTCTTTTTCATAATTGCTTTGTCTATTTCAGGTCTTTTGTGATTTTATATGAATCTTAGGATTGTTTTTTCTATTTCTGTGAAAAATGCCATTGGCATTTTGATAGAGATTGTGTTTAACATAAAGATGACTTTGAGTAGTACGAGCATTCTAACAATATTAATTCTTCCAATCCATGAACATAGGATATCTTTTCACTTGTTTATGCCTTCTTCAATTTCTTTCACCAAGTAGAGATCTTTTAATTTCTTGGTTAAATTTATTCCTAAGTATTTTATCATTTTTGATGTTATAAATAAGATCAATTTCTTTATTTGTTTTTCAGGAAATTCATTGTTAGTGTCTAGAAACTACTAATTTTTGCATGTTAATTTTGGATACATAACTTTACTGAACTCATTGATTAGATTGGTTAGTCTTTAGGATTTACTATATAAAAATCATGTCATCTACAAATAGAGAGAAATTTATTTTTTCCTTTCAGATTTGGATATCTTTTATTTCTTTTTCTTGCTTTATTGCTTTAGCTAGGACTTTCAGCACTATGTTGAATAGGACTGGAGACAGTAGGCCCTGGTGTCTTGTTCCTGATCATAGAGAAAAGGCTTTTTAGCTGTGGGCTTGACAGATATGGCTTTTATTATGTTGAGATATGTTCCTTCCATGCCTGATTTGTTAAGCATTTTTATCATGAATGGGTGTTAAACTTTGTCAAATGCTTTTTCTGCATTTATTAAGATGATCACATGAATCATTTCTTTCATTCTATTAATGTGATGCTTCATATTGACTGGTTTGGGGTGATAAATCCCACTTGTTTATGGTGAATGATCTTTTTAATGTGCTGCTGAATTTGGTTTGCTAGTATCTTATTGAGAATTTTGCATCTATAATAATCAGAGATATCGGCCTGTAGTTTTCTTTTCTAGTAATGTCTTTTTTTATTTTTGATATCCGGAAGTCCTGCAGGGTTTCAGGCAGCACCGCTATTTGGGGTCTTATAAAGTGTTTAGTTCATTAATGTGGGATCTTGCACCACATGGCTTCGGACCAAGGGTTCATTTTATGGCAAAGGATATTTGGCAGGCGTTATGTGACTGTTGGATCCAAGGGTCCTATCACCTATCCACTGACAGAGTGATGGAAATGCCTGTTGAAGGTGTAGCTGAAAAACAGCTTGGAAATGATACCCTACAAGGATGGGGCCCACCATCCACAGTACAATGTATGTTCTCAAAATAAGTTACCATTATGTGGTTACCCATGATATGGCCAACAGGTAAGAATACATGGATCCAAGAATAAGTGGAAATAGGAGTGGCTATGCTTACCTTCATTCCCAATGGTCCACTTGAGGTATTTGGGATTTCTATCTTCTTCTTTTTTTTTTAAATTTTTTTTTAACGTTTATTTATTTTTGAGACAGAGAGACAAAGCATGAACAGGGGAGGGGCAGAGAGAGAGGGAGACACAGAACCTGAAACGGGCTCCAGGCTCCGAGCTGTCAGCACAGATCCCGACGCGGGGCTCGAACTCACGGACCGTGAGATCATGACCTGAGCCGAAGTCGGATGCTCAACTGACTGAGCCACCCAGGCGCCCCTTTAATTTTTTTTTTAACGTTTTTATTTTTTTATTTATTTTTGAGACAGAGAGAGACAGAGCATGAACAGGGAAGGGGCAGAGAGAGAGGGAGACACAGAATCTGACACAGGCTCCAGGCTCTGAGCAGTCAGCACAGAGCCCGACACGGGGCTCGAACTCACGGACCGTGAGATCATGACCTGAGCCGAAGTTGGAGGCCCAACCGACCAAGCCACCCAGGCGCCCCTGGGATTTCTATCTTCTAAGTCTAGGCTTTGTGGATTTAGAAGCTCTGGTTCCCAGAAGGAAAAATGATTCCACCAGGGATCACATAAGTGCCACATTAAACTTTAAAGCATGGCTCCTTTCCAGTCACATCAGGATATCCATGACAAATTATCAATAAGCAAGAAAACAATAACCTCATTATTGGGGTAAATGACCCTAATCATCAGGAAGAGGAAAACTGTCGCACCACAGGTGCAGACAAGAATATACTTGGCACATATATTTGGATATCTCTTGGCACTTCCTTGCCCCATTTTGGTAATAAATATACCAGTGCATGAGTCACAGCCTGAGAAGTGTATGGTGGCCAGAGTTTTAGATCACTCAGGGTAAGGGTCTGGATCATCCCACCAGCTAAGCTACCTAGACCAGCAGCTAATAAAGGATGAAGGAAATCTAGAATGTGGTATAGGAGGGAGGTGATGATTTGTGGACTCAAGACCCAATTGCAGTGGTGGGGATCTGTAGCTTGTCTTAGCTAACCTTCCTCTTGCAAAATACCCCAGAAAAAGAAACGTACAAGAATCCAGCAGGAATAGGCTCTCATAACTTAATGTAAAAATGCATACTTAACACATAAAGCAAATGAACTGGAGAGGTACAAAAGGTGGCTGCGGTGGAGGTTCTGGTATAACCCCCTTTCTGACCAAGGCGTTCATTTTTGAGCTGCTGTAAGTGTTGGTGGCTGTCCCCTCCTTGGGGACAGTCCTCATCTATCCAGTGACTTCAGTGCATGGGTCTCTGTTTCTATTTGGAAAAAATATGAAGGGCCATTCCATCTCCTTGCGGTATCAACTGAGGTTGTCTGTTGAGTGAAGAAGAATGGGTTGTGGATTGAAACTTCATAAAGGAGAGAATTAGTCTTGACAGTTTTGGGGATTAGTTACCTACTGGTTTGAATATATCTCTCCAAAATCCATGTCCATTCAGAACTTCAGAATGCGACTTTATTTAGAAATAGCATCTTAGGGTTGGCCCTAATCCAATGACTGGTACCCTTATAAGAAAAGGGACATTTAGACACAAACACAGGGAAGAACACTGTGTGAAGACCAGACGCACAGAGACTGCCATGTGACGGAGGAGGCTGAGATTGGAGTGATGCATTTACAAACAGAAGAATGCCCAAAATTGCCAACAAGCACCAGAAACTAGGCAAGGAAGAATCCTTCCCTAATGCCTCCAGAGAGAGCGTAGCCCTACTGACACCTTGATTTTGAACTTCAAGTCTCCAGAACTGGGAGAGAATAAATTTCTGTTGTTACCCAGTGTGTGGCAATTTGTTATGGCAGACTTAGGAAACATAGTAGGAATGTAAAAATGTTCTTTCAAAAAGTGCTTCAACGGAACTGTAAGAGTTCTTATACCAGGTAAGGTTACACGCCTAAATTAATGGATTTCTCCAGGTACTTTTGGAAGAGGGGCACCTAGGACATCCCAGATACAGGGTGAAGGAGTGAGGGTGGGCTTCCTGGTAATAATTGGACAACCTTAAGCTCTTTCTTTCCTGTCCAGACAATAGGGAAAATCTGCCTCATATTCACACGAAGACAGTGTTCCCCTCTTTTTGTCCCACAGGGCAGGAGAGCTATTCTAAGATGATCTCTGGTGCATACATTTTAGACAAGATTGGATGTGCCCTGAGGAAGACTGGACCTTTCAGGAAAGGATCAGGAGTCCCTTCCTGGGAAAGTTTTCCCTTCCTTGGGTTGACTTAGAACAGAAAACTTGGGAAAACAAACCAGTTGCCATGCACGTGGGTCTTGTTTGCTCTGGGAATATTCTCATCCTAAACAAGAGCACTCCAAGCCTTCTCTCTCCCTGCCCTGATGTGGGTGGGCTCCATTCCTGGAAAGGGGGGTTGGATATAGTGCTTCTGAACCTATGCGTGTGGCAATTTGTGAAGCTTCCTGATATTCCTTAGCATTCTCTCCTACAACTTCTCAAGGTAGTATTGGATAGGGTTGGGCTCTCTGAAAGCCAAAGGCTGGGCCAGTACCTGCCAGGATCTCACAATCTCCCATTGTGCCTGTGCTGTGACTTCACCATCCTGAAAACCCACCAGGTGACAGTAGGGGCAGGATTTCCCCCATGTCCCTTCCCATCCCGAGGATATGTTTTTTTCAGAGTCCAATTTAGGCTCAAATCCTGGCCCTGGGATCTTCTTTGTGACAGGTATCCTCAGTTTCATCTTTGGACCCTGCATCTTCCTTTTTCTCATTTTCCTGGTGATTCGGCCATGCAGAAAGAAAATAAAATGCGAAGGTAGGCTCTAAAAAGGGGATGAGGAAAAGGAGAGCTTGTGGGCTGTGGATGAGAAGGGGCCATTGTGATGTGGATACTGAAGCTGCCTTTGGTCCTTATTGCATTTTCTGGAAAATGTGATATGTGGACTGCTCTGGACTTTAAACCTCAATGACCTTGGACTAGGAGGACCAAAGAAATATGGTATCCCATGACAGCAGTGAGTTCAGCACCAGGAATAGGGACACAGGTTAGGACTCTTCTGGGGTATGTCCATAAAGCATGAACAAGGAAGGGGCTCTGATGAGCTGAGAGCAGCCCCAGAGACTTCAAATGTGGCTCTATATGAAGGTGTTTTAGCATGTGAGTTTCTGACTCGGAAACTTTGTATCAATCTTGCCCACTTGTGAATAGTATCCACACCGGGCTGCATGTGAAATCGTTGATAATGACCATGAACCTAGGGAGGAGAAATAGCTGGAATTGGGTGGATGTCCCTGCCCTCCTTAGCACGTTCTGGCCATAAACCGGTATCTAGGGTGATTCACAGCATCCGTGGTGCAGCATCTACACATACAACTCCTGCAACCCTCCTTAGAACCATACCTTTCTCCACACTCTGAGGCTCTCAGCAGCTCTCTCTGCTCCCCAGTGAACGCGGAGTCTTCTCTCTGGAAAGAAACCATTTCAAGCCCGAGGTTCTGTTATGAATCTTTATTTACTTTTCATATATGCAGATTTATCCTCTCACGTCTGTTCTGGGAAGGTTTCTCGCCTGGCAGATAATTCTGTGGCCAAGCTGCTACCGTGCGCCAAAGAGCATGAAGACAGAGTTAGATTTGGGAACGTTATAGGCAAGGCAGGCCAGTCTGCTTTGGGGACTGGGGTGGGGGTAGGAAGGCCTGTGTGGAAGACGGACTGAAGGGGGAATGGAGTTTTGGGAGATGGCAACCTCAGTCCTCTGAGAGGGGAAGTCTGGTTTCCTGGGGACCATTCTCTCAGGAACTGAATGACTATTTCTCAGGCTGGTTTAAACTGTTTTTCTCCTGACACCTCAGTAACTGCCTCATGACTTTAGAGAGTAAGAAAGAGACAGTTCTCCATGTGCATAGCTGCTCTGATGGTTTCAGCTATATGTTAACATATAGGTATTTCCCAAACCAAGATATCTGGTTTGACAAAGTAAAACTCCAGGGTGGGAGGCAACTGAGAGATCATTTTACTGAAATATATTGGGATTTGGCGAACCTTTTGGTATTTTAGGGGGCGAATGCTGCCGATTTTTTTTTTATAATTTTTTTTTAACGTTTATTTATTTTTGAGACAGATAGAGACGGAGCATGAACGGGGGAGGGTCAGAGAGAGAGGGAGACACAGAATCCGAAGTAGGCTCCAGGCTCCGAGCTGTCAGCACAGAGCCCGACGCGGGGCTCGAACTCATGGACCGCGAGATCATGACTTGAGCCGAAGTCAGACGCTCAACCGACTGAGCCACCCAGGCGCCCCATAAGCTGATATATCCACCAATTATCCAGAATGCCTTCAATTATAGCCTCGGGGATTATTGGTACTTAAAGGGATCAGAGGAATTGTATAATCAACCACTACTACATAGATAAAATAACTGAAAGTAGATAGGACGTGACTTTCTCAAGGTCACGCAAGAGGTCACTGTTAGATCCAGAATGATCCTATCCTGATTCCTGGGGGTAGGTCCGCTCTACTTATGTGCTCCACCAGAGGCCCTAGCCTGCTCTTAGAGGACAAGAGACAGGTGATCTGGAATACAATTACATAAATGAAGGATTTCCCGTCCCTGAAATTCTTGCCAAGACTTCTTTATGTGGGACGGATGAGATAGACGTGCTCAGGGCCACCTTCATGGGAATGTGACCTGTGCAACTGCCCACGTCCTACACTAAGAAGGACCTCACACTTGGCTTGTTGCCCTCCTGTTGCCATCTTGAGCTTTTTGATGGTCTTTGAACAAGAGGCTCTGATTTTGTTTTGCACTAGGCCCCGCAAATTATGTAATCCTGAGAATAGTACCTCACAGACAAGTAGTAAAATAGTCCCTTACCAACAAGTAAAAGAATATCTCTCTCTTTTTTTTTTTTTTAGCGTTTATTTATTTTTGAGACAGAGAGAGACAAAGCATGAACGGGGGAGGGTCAGAGAGAGGGAGACACAGAATCTGAAACAGGCCCCAGGCTCTGAGCTGTTGGCACAGAGCCCAATGCGGGGCTTGAACTCATGGACCGCGAGATTGTGACCTGGGCCAAAGTCAGCCGCTTAGCCAACTGAGCCACCCAGGCGCCCCGTAAAAGAATATCTCTTAATCAGAGAGAGAGTTAGCTTCCCAAGTCATTTCAGTTATTTCTTAGCATCTTTAGGGAGGATGGGAATGGGTTGGATCTGGTGATAGGGACTTTCCTGCAGTTGTGGCCATGCATGTACTTTTTGATGCTGTGGTCATGTTTTTCCAGTCACAGCAATCACATAGATTATTAAAAGATTGGGGGGGGGGTTAATTCAAAATGTGACAAAGTGAGAAATATAGTTAAAATGGCCAAACATTAATGTTAGACTACTTTTTGATATTCTATGGCTGTTTATAATATATTAAGATTACTCTGATAAGTATGGGTTTCCATGGGGTCAGGTTTTGGGTGAAGGGCAAGCATTACTCCATATTTCTTTAAGACCTATGGCAGGACTGGTTTCATAATTTTCAGGGCCCAATGAAAAATGAAGTGGGATTCCTTGTTCAACAATTATTGATGTGTTTATTTAAATGTTTTTAATCTTTTTTTATTTTTGAAAGACAGAGAGATGGAGCACAAGCAGGGGGGACCAGAGAGAGGGGGAGACACAGAATCCGAAGCAGGCACTAGGCTCTGAGCTGTCAGCACAGAGCCTGATGCGGGGCTCCAACTCACGAACAGTGAGATCATGACCTGAGCTGAAGTCAGACACCCAAACGACTGAGCCACCCAAGCGCCCCTGTTCTTATTTATTTTTGAGAGGGAGTGAATGGAGGAGAGGAGCATAGAGAGTGGGGACAGAGGATCCGAAGCAGGCTCTACGCTGACAGCAGTGAGCCCGCTGCGGGGCTCAAACTCACGATTGTTGAGATCATGACCTGAGCTGAAGTTGGGTGCTCAACCGACTGAGCCACCCAGGTGCCCCTCAAAAATACTAAGACTTTGAAGATGGTGACAACAGGATGTGAGACCAAGCACAGGGCCTTCTGGAGCATGGAGTCCTACACAACCTCATGAGCTACATGTCCATGGAGCTGGATCCACACTATTCAGAGTTGGAAGGCCCAACAGATCATCTGCTACCATAGCCTTCTTGAAGGTGGTGGGGTTCCTTGGGAGGAGAACAACAGGGGAAGTGGAAGCAGCTATACCCATTTAAGGACTTTCAGAAAAGATTGGGATTATCCTTGTGGACACTGGGGGAGTCAGGATCTGGTGTCTAGGTGACTTCATGGGATATATGGTAATAGAGTTATACCTTCCTGTTACCAAATTCCCTTGATGTCGCCCAATCTAATTGAGAAAAGTAGGACGCTCACCATTCCTTCTCCAATTTCATGTCTCTGCTGTTTGCATTGACTGCGAAGCAGCTCTTCAGAGGTCTTTAGTCTCTATTACAGATCTTTCCTAGACAACGGTGTGAAATCAACAGTTTGTATGGATGATTTCCCTGATGGGTTTTATATTATGCAGAAATTATCTCAATCTGGGTCGCCCAGGGTGCTGTTTTCTTCTTGTCCATGGTTCTGATGCCTCTTGAAGGCTCTGATTAGTCTCTGAGTTGTAATTATAACAGGGCCCTGAATTTGCTATTGCAGGTTGGTTTTCACGGTCTTCAGAGAAAGAAGGTCTGGAAGAGGAGAAACTCCTGAATGAAGAAGAGCTTGTATGTGAGAATGTTGAGATTGGAGTCAATGGGGTGTCATTTGAAGACCAAATATGCCTGTATTGAAACTCCTATTACATTTTGGTCCAGGCTAGACGTTCAGAAAATATCACTGCCTACATCAGGATAGGACAGTGCTAACTTGTGGTCTATCTTTATATAAAATGTCCAATAATAAATACTTGGGTCCTTCCAGACCAGTTCTGTGTTATCAAGAAATCTTTGTGAACATCTAGAGACTCTAACACAAACCGCTTTTTATGGAATTCATACCCTAGCTGCTTTAATCCAAGTATACATTTTCTTTTCCTGAGTGAAATCCTAGGTGATTGATCTGTGGTCACACTGAAAGAGACGTTGAATCCAGCTCCGGAGCTGAGGTTTCTTTCCTCAAGATGACATCACAGTAAGAACATTTGAAGATTCCAGAAATGTTCTATCCTAATTACATCATCTTTTCTTACATAATTTCAGCCCCTCCCCTCCACCCTATAGACTCTGGAATTTCAATTCACTTGAGGTAGATGTGGGTATGTCCAAAATTTCTTAGTAAACATAAATAAATCTAAAAATTTCACGGCAGCATAATTAGAATAGGAAAGTGCAGGTCACTTGGAAGGAGAATGATTTTAGGTTAACTTTGTGACTTTGTCTGTGAAGATACTCATACCTCAACTTGCTTCCAAACCTAATTGTCTTCTCATAGTTGAGTTTTTGGGTGTAGCACATGTGTGTTACGCATTTAATTAAAATAAATATTATTTCTTGTATCCTCAAGCACAGCGATCTTTGAAAATGTAAATTGGTTCAAATTATCCCATGGGCGGAGCATCTTCTAGGATATGAATTGAGAAGACACTCCACATTCACCAAGGCTGTAACATGCTGAGGGAACAGGAATGTCCTAACTCCTAAACCTGACCCTAATCTGGCTTCTGGCATTCCCAATATTCACCCAGTGATATGTAGTTTGTGCTCTTTCCCGATAGCCTGGAGAAGTGAGAACAGGTGCACGACATCTGGGAAAATAGCTGCTAAAAAGAGCTCACACTGTCTCTGTAAAATTACTCTCTACACCACTATCTCCGAATTACTTGTTTTGAAGATACGCAGTAACCCCTTAGCTTCAAGCTACGTGTACCGGAAAGTCAAATGATAAACCCTTACAAGGAAAAAGTGCCTGCTTTCATCCGCAAATTGCATCCGAATGTGTGCCTATCCATCAAAGGGGAAAAAAGAATGAGGTCCTTTATGTCTGACCTGCTGTGTTAAAGTCAACGGGATCGCAGGTAATAGAGTAGGCTCATCGCCTGGGGATCCTGAGAAAAATCGTTAGAGCTCACACGTGTGCTGGGGACAGATACACAATCTACATATAACATGTCCAAGTTCTCAGGTCCTTTGGAAAATAAGAAATGAAGTGACTTGAATCATTAGCCCTACATCCTGTCCCTAGAATTTCTAATGGTTCTTGAGTGTGTTTGGGCTGTGATACTTCGAACCACTACTTCCTCACAGTGTCTTTTTGTTGAATTCTCCATCTCTTGTTGTTTTTTTTTTTTTTTTTTTTTCCTTTTCTCCTGAGGCCTCTTATCTTCCCTCTGCCCCATGTCACCGAATGTGTGGACAGCTTGCTCCTTCTCCCTCCTCTCAAACATTATCAAAACTCTTGCAATCAGCATTCACTGAAATTTAGTGTTAAGGGGGGGTGGGAAGAAGGGAAGATAGCCTGGCAAAAGATACACATAATTACCAAATTTCACCTAATCTTACAAAGTTTTTTTTTTTAATGTTTATTCAAGTAATCTCCACGCCCAGTGTGGGGTTTGAGCTCGCGAACCTGAGATCGAGAGTTGCGTGCTCTTCCGACTGAGCCAGCCAGTCACCCCAAATTTGACCTAAACTTAATGTCCCGCTGCTGTTTTCTCCCATCCCCCCCTGCCTGAGGGGGTTTCTCTTTGTTCCTCTTTCCCTATTCACCCTGTCACCATTACTTAGCACACACCTACCCCTGTCTCTAATTTCTTTCCTTTCCTAATTTCTTTCTCGGATGGGGTTTGAAATGCTCTCATAAGTCCTCTCGAAATTGGCCCTCCTGCCTCTGCCTCAGGTATCGAGAGGTGGCGGGAGAGTAGATCAATAAAAAAATCCTTCTTCCAACAAAGACAAAGTAGAAGAATATCATCCACTGTAGATCCTGTGCTTGATTCTTGGGCAAGAAATCCAAGAAAAGGTTTATCCTTCTATCAGCTGCTGCCTGGACAGCTTTTGGTTCCTGGATTCTTATAATTACCTTTGTGCATAAGCTGCCCCCACTCCACAGAATTTGCATGTTCTGCTTCTTTGGGGCTCAGGTCAGCCTTGTGCTTTGGTCTAGCAGGAGCTGCCTAGATTTTCACACTGGAATATGATAGAGCTTTAGCATCTAAATGGATTAGTCTAGTTTATAAGTATGCACAGGAATCTTACCCACATAGCAGACTTATGTGAGGAATATGACTCCAATCATAATATTTGGGCACTGATTAACCTCCTGTAATACACATGGAGAGTTAACTTTTACTACTGTTACCCATAACCCACCCTCTTTTCCTGAATGCAAAAGCTACTGCTGTTATTTCTTTTGATATAGCAAGGTTTTCTTTCCTGTTTCATACCACTGTGGTTATAATGGCAAATGGACCTGACGATGAACAGAAAACCATCCTGCACATCCCCTAGTAATATCTGATTAACAGTGATGTAAGAGGCTTCACTGATCTCTATTTGGCAGAAAATTGTGGTGTACTTTCTTTATGTTAGATTGCTATGAAAGATCTAGAGTATCTACAGAATTCCCTATGCTAGGAGCCTCACCATTGATCAGTCATAGAGATAAAGGGGTGATTAACTTTGGAAATTGGAATTTTGATTTATTAATGAATACTATTGGGTGTTGCTGGGCTCCAAAACGACACATATTTGTATTATCTTCTCAAAGTGTTTCTCCTTCCGTGGGAAATCTGTTTTATATACCATGAATCCGGTTACTGCCAACATGGTAAAATCAACAGGGGCTACCAGTTCCCAAAATCACCTCTGGAGAAGTGATTGAGGTAAAACGGAAATAAGCATCTAAAGAATTAATCACATTAGAACGAGACCAACTTAGGTTGAAATGGTGACCTGAGAGCAGTGGACGGGGCAGAAGGTGGTCAATGCCTGCAGTCCAGGAGGAGAGCTGCAGGAGGGGAGGGACGAAAGTGTAGAAAGTGGGCAAGTTCTGATATTGTATCTCCCCCAATTCATTTTATCACTTATTTTAATTTTACAGACACAGAAATCTGTGGCAGTGATCCAAGCTGCTCACCGTGTCTGTCCATGACTAATATCAGGCAAGTACAAAAGTGCTAGCTAAGAAGTTAAGGAAAACAATTAAGAAATAAATAGAAGGATAAATATAGGCAGAGAACAAATTGCTGAGCTGAAATAT
This sequence comes from Panthera onca, assembly GCF_046562875.1. NCBI lineage: Eukaryota > Metazoa > Chordata > Mammalia > Carnivora > Felidae > Panthera > Panthera onca. The sequence goes on from NC_138345.1 coordinate 41,849,769, forward strand.
CAGTTTCAGTAATTTTCATTTTTTAATGTTTATTCTATTTTGGAGAGAGAGAGTGCTCGCAGAAGAGGGGCAGAGAGAGAGGGAGACAGAGATTCCGAAGCAGGTCCCACGCTATCAGCACAAAGCCCACCATAGGGCTCAAATTCATGAATCATCGTGAGATCATGCCCTGAGCCATAGTCGAACACTCAACTGACTGAGCCACCCAGGCGCCCCAATCAGTTTCAGTAATTTTCCAAGAAGGCGTGAAAAAAGAACAAAAACATGGAAAGTATAAAACGGTAAGGGATACAGGGGGCAGAAGAAAAGCCTCAGCATATACTTAACAAGGGTCCTACAAGTAAGAAACAGAAAACTAGAAGGGAGGAAAGAGCTGAAGAATTCTATCAATAGATGGAAATTTCACAGAATAAAAAGGATTTGTGAGTGCTTCATTTTGGAAGCACTTCTGGATTGCCACTAAAGGAAGATGAGAAAAAACTTTCACACCCAGACAAACTATAGAGAAGTTTTTTTTTTTTTTTTTTTTTTTTTTTTTTTTTTTTTTTAAAGTACCAGAGTAAAATTTCCGGAAGAAAGAGCACATCACCTGTTAAGGAACAAGAATCAGATTGACTCTAAACTTCTCAGTGGCAACATTACTTATAAGACAAAGTAATATCTTAAAAGAAGCAAGAACACTGAATTTGGAATTGTATCTGGAGCCAACTATCATTCCTAAGCGAGAAAGAAATACACTATATAAGCCACAATTTTTATGAAATATATTTAAAGTGGCTATTAACACAAGAAGAAGCAACGAAATTGAATTTAACGCTGAAGGCCTAGATAGTTTTATTGGTAAGTTCCATCAAACTCTCAAGTAACAATTACTATTTTATACCAAAAAGTAGAAGAAGCAGAAAATGGAAAAAGTCCCAGCTCCTTTAAAAAGCTTAGTGTAATATTAATTGTACTTTTTTATAGAGTGATAAACTTACATAGAGAAAATGTCACAAATATTAAGTATACAATTCGAGAATCATTGCATATCTATATAGCCATATGTACATGCTAAATAAAGAATATTTTCCATGCCACAAAAGGTTCTGTCATGCCTGCCTCTCCTGCCTATTACTATATTGACCTCTTATCATCATTTTGACCTGTTTTAACAGTAAGAATTTTTTTTATGTTTATTCATTTATTTTGAGAGAGAGAGGGGGAGAGATAGAGAGAGAATCCCAAGCAGGCTCCACACTGTCAGCACAGAGCCTGATGTGGGGTTTGATCTCAGGAACTGAGAGATATGACCTAAGCCAAAATCAGGAGTCAGATGCTCAATGGACTGAGCCACCCAGGTGTCCCTGAAGAGTGAGAATTCTTTTTTGCCTGCCTTCTTTTACAAAATAGTGTACCTGTGAGAGTCAAGTCTGGTGCTACGTGTCTCAGTATTTCTTTTAAATTGCTATCTAATATCCTAATGCAAGACTACATCACAATTTATTTATTCTACTGTGTTTTGAAAATTAAATTATTTTTAGTGTTTGACTATTATAAATAGAGATGATGTGAGAGATAATGGGGAATCAAAAAAATGAGTTCCTCTACCTACCAAAACACTTACGTAAAGATATTCATATCAGCAAGTATGACCCAAAGTTGATGAAAGCTATTTTTTTAGGAATTCTCAGAAGAGGAACTCCGGGGTTATAGGGTATAAATAAAGCTCCAATGACTGAAACTAATCATATGGAGATCTATAAACTGTCTTACAAAAAATTCAGAGAAATCCTCTTAAAGAAAGTCATGCACCACAAGAAAGGCCAAAAAAACACAAATAAACAAATAAAATTAGAAAAGCGATTTATGAACAAAAAAAGTTCAACAAAGAAACAGAAACCATTAATAGTAAGGTTGCCTGGTGGCTCAGTCGGCTAAGCGTCCAACTCTTGATTTCGGCTCAGGTCATGATCTCACCGTTTGTGAGATCGAGCCCCACATCGGGCTCTGTGCTGCCAGTGCAGAACCTGCTTGGGATTCTCTCTTTCCCTCTCTCTGTCCCTGCCCCCCTTCTCCCATGTGAGTGGGTCTCTCTCTCTCTCAAAATAAATAAACTTAAAAAAACCCATTAAAAACAAACAAAAATTCTACACAATGACTACATGAAGAATTCAATATAAAGCTTCAATAGCAGACTCAGCCAAGCAGAGTCTGGATGGGTAAAACAAACAAGCAAACAAACAAACAAACAAACAAACAAAAAACAAGACCCAACTATATACTGCCTATAAGTTACTCCAGCTTTAAGATTATACACAGGCTGAAAGTGAAGGAATGGAAAAAGCTATTCCATGCAAATGGAAACCAAAAGAGAGCAGGATAGCTATGCTTATATCAGACAAAATATATTATTAGCAAAAACTGTAATAAGAAACAGGTCATTATAAATAATAAGGGGTCAATTCATTAAGAGGATATAGCAATTATAAACATATATGCACCTAACATCAGGGCACCTAAATATTTAAGCACATACAGATACGAAGGGAGACACAGATAACAAAACAATAATAGTAGGGAACTACAACCTCTCATTTTTAACAACAGATAGATTATCCAGATGGAAAATTGATAAGGATATAATGGACTTGAACTGTATTTTAGACAAAATGGACCTAAAAATCTATTCAGAACATTCCATCCAACAGCAGCATATACACACTCTTCTCAATAGTACATAGAACATTTTCCAGAATAGATCATATGTTATGTCACAAACAAGTCTTAGTACATTTAAGATGAGTGAAATCACACCAAGCATCTTTTTCAATTAAAATTTTATAAAAGGAGGAGTTAATAATAGGAAGAAGACAGAAAAATCCCCCAATATGTAGAGATTAAACAACATATTCCAGAACAGCCAATGGGTCAAAGAAGAGAGCAAATGAGAAGATTTAAAAAAATCTGGAAACAAATGTAAGTGGAAAACAACAGACCAAAATTTATGGGAGGCAGCAAAACCAGTGCTAAGGGGGAAATTTATACTGATAAATGATTGCTTTAGGAAAAAATATCTCAAATAAATAACCTAACTTTACACTTAAGGAACTAGAAAAAGAACAAACTAAGCCCCAGGTTAGCAGATGGAAATTAATAACAAAGATCAGAACAGATATACATGATATAGGAACCGGAAAAACAATAGAAAAGTTCAGTGAAACTAAGCTTTAATTTTTTGAAAATATGAACAAGGTTGACAAAATTTTAGCTAGGCTAACTAAAAAAGAGAGAGAAGACTTAAAAACAAAAAAGGAATGAAAGAAAAGACATTACAAATAGCACAGAAATACAAAGGATCATGAGACTGTTATGAATGATCACATGCTAACAAATTGAACATAGAAGAAATGGATAAATGCCCAGAAACATACAACTTACCAATATTGAATCATGAACAAAAGAAAGTATGAACAGACCAATAGTGAATAAAGAAACTGGCTCAGTCATCAAAAACCTCCCAACAAAGAAACACTCAAGGCCTGGCAGTTTCACGGGTGACTTCTACCACATTTAAAGACTCAATGTCAATCTTTCTCAAAATCTTCTGAAAAACTGAAGAGGGAACACATACTTATTTGATGAGGCCAGTATTACTCTGATACCAAAGCCAGATAAGGACACTACAAGAAGAGAAAACTATAGGCCAACATCCTTGATGAATGTAGATGCAATTTTTTTCAACAAAATACTGGATCGGAATGCCTGGGTGGCTCAGTCCATTAAACATCTGACTCTTAATTTCAACTCAAGTTCATGATCTCACGGTTTGTGGGTTCAAGCCCCACATCAGGCTCTGTGCTGACAGTGCCTGAGACTGCTTGGGATCCTCTCACTCTTCCTCTCTCAAAAATAAATAAATAAACTTGCACTCTCTCTCTCTCAAAATAAATAAACTTAAAAAAAAAAAAAAAACCCAAATACTGGCAAGCAGTTTTTCAACAGCACATTAAAAGAATCATACACAGTGATCGAGCTGTAGCTATCTCTGGATTGCAAACGTGGTTCAACATGTGTAAGTCAACAAATGTGATACAACACATTAATAGAACAAAAGATAAAAGTCATATGATCATCAAAGCAGACGCACAAAAAGCATTTGACAAAATTCAACCTTCTTTCCTGATAAAAATCCTCAACAAATTGGGTAGAGGAGGAATGGTCATCAACATAATGAAGGCTGTATATGAAAAGCCACCAGGTATCATCTCACTCAGTGGTGGAAAAATGAGAGCTTTTTCCTAATGTCAGGAAGAAAAGTATGCCCGTCTCAACACTCCTATTTAACATAGCTCTGGAAGTCCCGGCCAGAGCAATTAGACAAGAAAAAGAAAGAAAACATCCAAATCAGACAGAAACAAGTAAAATTGTCTCTGTTCGCAGGTGACATGATCTTACCTACATAAAATCCTAAAGATGGTACAAAAACTGTTAGAATGTGTAAATAAATCCAGTAAAGTTGTAGGAGGTAAAGTCATCATACACAAAATCAGTTGTGTTTCTACATCCTAACAAGAAACTATGTGAAAAAGAAATGAAGAAAACAATCCCATTTACAAGAGCATCAAAAACTAAATACTGGGGCACCTGGGTGGCTCAGTCATTTAAGCATCCGACTTCAGCTCAGGTCATGATCTCATGGTTTGTGAGTTTGAACCTCACGTTAGGCTCTGAGGTGGAGCCTGCTTCGGATTCTGGGTCTCCCTCTCTCTTTGCTCCTCCTCCACTCGCGCTTTGTCTCTCTCTGTCTCTCAAAAATGAATAAACATTAAAAAAATTTAGGGGCGCCTGGGTGGCTCAGTCGGTTGAGTGTCCGACTTCAGCTAAGGTCATGATCTCACAGCTCGTGAGTTCGAGCCCCACGTCGGGCCCTGTGCTGACAGCCTGGAGCCTGCTTCAGATTCTGTGTCTCCCTCTCTCTCTGCCCCTAACCCACTTGCATTCTGTCTCTGTCTCTCTCAAAAATAAAAATAAACATTAAAAAAAATTTTTTTTAAATAAAATAGAAATAAATAAATAAATTTTAAAAAAGCAAAATACTTTGGAATAAATTTGACCAAGGAAGTGAAAGTACACTGAAAATGATGAGACATTGGTGAGAGAAATTTAAGAAACAAAAGAATAAATAGAAAAGTATCCTGTATCCTACTGATTCAATACAATTTCTTCTAAAATTACATTGACTGTTTTCACAGAAATAGAACAAACAATCTTAAAATTCATATGAAACCACAGAAGATCCCTAAATAGCCAAAGCGATCTTGAGGAAGAACGAAGCGGTAGGCATCCTGCTTCTTGATTTCAAACTATTACAAAGTTGTAGTAATGAAAAAACAGCATAGTAATGGCATAAAAGCAGACACATGGACCAATGGAATAGAGTACAGAGCCCAGAAATAAACCCATGTACAGTTGACTAATTTTTGACAAGGATGCCGTGAACACTCAATGGGGAAATGATAGTTTCTTCCATAAATGGTGTTAAGAAAACTGGATATTCATAAGTAAATATGAATAAAACAGGACCCTTATATCATACCACTTACAAAAATTAACTAGTAGGAATTAAAGGCTTAAAAGAAAGACCTGAAACCATAAAAATTACTGAGGAAAACATAGTGAAAATGCTCCTAGACATTGGTCTCGACACCAATTTTTGGATAAGACCCTAAAAGCACAGGCAACAAAAGCAAAAACAAACCAGTGGGCTATATAACACGAAAATGTTTCTGCACAGCAAAGGAAGCAATTAACAAAACTAGAAGTCAACTTAGGGAGTGGAAGAAAATATTTGGAAACCGCCTATCTGATGAAGGGTTACTATCCAAATTACATAGAAAACTCACACAATTTAACAGGAAAAAAAAAACCCCAAAACAAACAAACAAAAAAAACAATTAAAAAATGGACAAAGGATGTGAACAGCCATTTTTCCAAAGGAGACATAGAAATGGCCAAGAAGTCGGTAAAGAGACATTCATCATCACTATCAGGGAGATGCAAATCAAAACCACAATGAGATGTCACCTTATACCTGTTAGAATGGCTATCATCAAAAGGACAAGAGACAATATTTATTTATTTATTTATTTATTTATTTATTTATTGGGGAGAAAGACAGAGAGAGAGAGAGAGAGAGAGAGAGAGAGAGAAAATCTTAACTAGTCTCCATGCTCAGGGCAGAGCCTGATGCGGGCCTGGGTCCCACGAGCCTGGCATCATGACCTGAGCTGAAATCAAGAGTCAGATGCTCAACCGACTGAGTCACCCAAATGCTCCGAGGCACAACTTTTAGTGAGGTGTGGAGAAAAGGGAGAATTGACTTGGGTGAATTCACTTGGGCGGGAAAGCGAACTGGTGCATGCAGCCACTATGGAAAACAGTATGGAAGTTTCTCAAAAAATTAAAAATCAAACTGCCATATGATCCTGCAGTCCAATTCTGGGTATATATCCCAAGAAAATGAAATCAGTATCTCAAAGTGATATTGTTTGGGAACATCATCAAAGAGACGTGACCACCGGCTGACCCGTGACCTGGACCCAGGCACTTGGAGGTTCCTCATGCCTTCCCCTGTTCTTGGAATGGGGGTTCTCACTCCCAGAGGACACAGCCTTGAGATAGTGATGTGGTGATGAGAACTTCTGCATGGTGTACGTGACCGAGCCCAGTTAGGTGGCAAGCAGGTGGGGGGCACCCACCGGTCTTGCTGCCTCCCAAGTTAAGCCTCTCATGTAAATTCCTTTTGTAAATTCCTTTATTAAAACTGCCACCTACCAACCCGGAGTGGCCTGCCTCTATTTGCCTTCTTCATATGGGGCTGGTTTCAGATTTCACCTGGGAATCTCCCGACAGGATTATGAACCAACAATTGGTGAGCCAGTTAGCAGATTGAAGAAATGGGCCTTGGTCAAGAGGCATCTGCAGGGGGACTCCTAAGTTGGCCATCGACTTCTGTGTGTGTGCGGGGGAGGGGGTGTGTGTGACTTGTATGTCAGATGGACCACTGCATGACTACAGGGACACCCCAAAAGCACAGGCTGATATAATGCATTTGGTGAAGCTGCTCAGGGCACACTGTGAGGGAGGAGGGAAGCATGTCGTTGCCGTGGTGGGCTGGCCTCTACTGTGGGCAGCTCGCTGGCCGCCAGGCCCGACTAGAGGGTGAAGCTCAGGTTAGAAAGTTAGAAGCGCTGAGGTTAGAGAAGGATGCGGGGGTGTCCACTAGTCTGTTACTTTCAGGGCTGGCAGACAGGGGTGGGAGAGCAGGATAGTCAGTTGGAGACCTTAGGGTGCTGTTTTGCAAAGCCAGGAGGATGCAAGCTGCCACTGATTAAGATCCGGGCATTTGTGGCAAAGCCTGCTTAGTGCACAAAGAGGTGAAATCTCTGAGAAAGTGATGAAATGAAGGAAAAGAGGAGAATGTTATGGTAACTGATGAAAACACAGACAAAACACCCCATGCTTTCTGACCCTTACCAAAAAAAAAAAAAAAAAAAAAAAATGTTTTAAATAGCACTTACTCAAAAACTTCTAGAAAACTTGCATTCTTTCTCTGTCCCTTCAAGTTGTAAATGTTATCATGTCTTTGAAATGTAAACTCCCTAGGAGGTAATCAAAACCTGGCCCACAGAGACTGAAGGAAAGAAAGGGGGCATAATTTGTAACATATATCTGTAACATACATTTGTAATATACATCTGTAGAAGTTCCTTTGTTCACCCCATTATAATGACCTCTCATCGGATTTTAACCCTGGCCACTTTTAAGTCTTGTGTTTCTTGCAGACAGCACTGGTTTTTCTTTGACCCTTTGGCAAAAAGTGTTCCTGCAAAAGTGCTTCATTTTCAAGAGATTCATGGAAAAGACTGACAAATATGTTTTTCCTAAGATCAATTTGCCTTCACATGGGAGGGACAATGATGAACCTTTCAAGTGCTCCCCCGGGGCTGCCTGCACAGCCCCACCATATGTCCCGGAATGGTTGCTGGGACCTGTCCCTGTTCTCCTTCCCCACATCAGTACCATGGGCCAATTACATTGATGATACAATGGTAACATAGGAAGACTTGTCTCTGCTGCAGGACAAAGCCTTACTAGAGCATCTGCAAGGGAGAGGATGGGCAGGGAACCCTCAGAAAGTTCAAGATCCAGACGCTGCTGTAAGGTTTTGGGTGTTGTCTGGTTGGGTAAAAGCTGTGATTAATACAGTGCAAGCCCTTGTAGGAATTTTGAGGGTCTGAGGGCTGTTAAAAAAATTTTTTTTAATGTTTATTTATTTTTGAGAGGGGGAGGGGCAGCGAGAGAGGGAGACACAGAATCCAAAGCAGGATCCAGGCTGGAGCTGTCAACACAGAGCTGGACGCGGGGCTCCAACTCACGGACCGCAAGATCATGACCTGAGCCGAAGTCGGACGCTTAACCGACTGAGCCACGCAGGGGCCCCGAGCCTTGGGATTTAAAATGCCTTCCTTGTTAAAAGGATGAGGCAAGTGCTATTGGTTTAAAAAGCCTCCTCGCTTGTGATTATTTAAATTGTATCTTTCCACCCTGTGTTTATGTAAGTGCTGAATCATGAAATTGTACACCTGAAACTAACATTATGCTGTATGTTAACTAACTGGAATTAATTAACACATTAATTAAATTTATTTTATTTGTATTTCTTTAATTTATTTTTTTAAATTAAAAAACTTAAAAAAATTGTATCCTCCTTGATTTTTTCCCCCTATATACATGGAGATTCAAGCAGATTATATGAAAAGGAGAAAAGAATTTTAACAGAGTCCTCCATAAGGAGGAAAGAGCTTTTTGGGAGAAGAAAGATGTGCTGGGGTCAAGGAATACTGGTTTGGCCTAAAACATGAGGCTTTCTGTCTAGGATATCAACACAAAATAACAGAATCATGTAGATTTTATTCTAGTGCGGTTGTTAGTAACGATAACAGTAATGACCAACTTTTTGTTGTTTGTTTTGTTTCAGCTTCTAGACATTAATTCTTATCCTGATAAGTTTTTAAAAGGCTCGGGTCGAAGAACTTTCGTTTCTGAGACTCAACTAGAAACAAAGCCAATAAAGGCAGGCAGGTGTCGTGGTTCCCTATTTACATTCCTTGAAACCAGGAAGTCCTTTTGACTCTCAGGAGATCATTTCCTTTTAGTTCCATTTATTTACTAGATTTTTCTCCTCTCATGTTCCATAAAGAACTCCCCAGTTTTCCCACAATGGCCCCCACCCCCTTTTCACCTGGAGTGTTCTTTCCTCAGCTGGACGAGAAGCCCCTAGAGGGCAGGATTTAGGCCTGGGGGTTCCTGTCATAAGACAGCATTGGGCACTGTTTTTGTTCTTAGGCAGTGGGATGGTGTCAGCGACTTCTCCTTGATGTTCTGGGTGAGCAAGAGGGCGTTTGTGGACTTTGGGAGGAAGCCCGTATTCGTGGCAGAGAGAGATTAGGCACGAAGACTCCCGGAGACGGTCCATAACAAGTGTTGGCAGCTGGCAAAGACCGTGGAGGCACATTGGCACTTGGTCAGCGGCTGTGGCCAGGTGACGTTAGAGAAGGTCGAGTTCAGACCGGGGACTGGGATGCCTGTGGGCAGGGGGAGTGGTGCTGCCTGTGGCGGGTGCTGACAGGGTGCTGCCTGTGGGCGGGGAATCTCTGGGGAAAGTAGCTTGAAGCATAAGACAAGTGTCAAGTGCTCTTTTGAACCAGGGAGAATCGATTGATCGAAGTTCTTCTTCGAAACGTGTTAGATGGGTTTGTGTAGTAGGTTAGGAATTAAAAGATAGGAAAAGAACGGCGATATTCGGAGCAACACTCCTGCCTAATGTTCTGTTTCATTTAAAAGAACATAACCCCCATCTTAGAAAATAAACTCTTCTGGGGCGCCTGGGTGGCTCAGTTGGTTAAGCGTCCAATTCGTGAGTTCGAGTCCCGCGTCGGACTCTGTGCTGACAGCTCAGAGCCTGGAGCCCATTTCAGATTCTGTGTCTCCCTCTCTCTCTGACCCTCCCCCGTTCACGCTCTGTCTCTCTCTGTCTCAAAAATAAATAAAGAAAAAACATTAATAAAAAAAGAAAATAAACTCTTCCTGGGGCACCTGGGTGGCTTAGTCGGTTGTGCTCCCGACTTCGGCTGAGGTCATGATCTCACGGTTGGAGAGAGTTCGAGCCCTGCATCGGGCTCTGTGCTGTTAGCACAGATCCTGTTTTGGATCCACTGTTCCTCCCCCGCTCTCTCTGTCCCTCCCCTGCTCATGCTCTCTCTTAAAAAATAAACAGTAAAAAAAAAAGAAGAAAATAAACTCTTCCCTCCCCATTGACATGACTGGGGAGAAGTTCCCATGATCCAGTGACACACAGTCCTGACATGATGAGCACACAAAGACAAGCTATTTCCGAGCTTCTAGGGAAGGATCTGAACTCTCTCCTCAGGAAAATTTGGTCTTTCAACTTAGACATCATTCTGCTGACAAAGACTAGCTCTGGGACTGTGAAGTCTAGGAAAACAGTTCCTTCATTTCGTGAATGGATCCGGTTCTGGTGCAGTGAACTGAACACTCTGCATATCTCTGGAACAATCTACCTTCTTGCTGCTTTGGCCTGATAGTCTAGTATTTTTGGTTCAATAGAGCTGTGGCTTCTAAGCTCCCTGAGATTCCTTGTTTCTACACAGCATGTATAGAATGAGGCTTGGCCAATCCCCATCCAGATCTTCACCCCTCCCATTGTGCCTGAGGCTGTGACTTCATCACCTGGATCACCTAGGAGGTGAGACAGCCTGGGGCAGAGAACTCCGTGTCTTCTCTCAGATCTCAATGGCGGGAGTTGAACCCGGGGCCAATTTACTCCCAAATGGTGTTCCTTGGCTCTACGCCCTGTTTGCTATGCTTTTTGTATTTTTTCTCTTTGTCATGTTCTCTCCCTTTTTACTTGAGATTGACCAATATATAAAGAAATGTGAGTATATTTCCCCTCGGCCTTAGGACACAGGGGAGCTGAATGAGAGAATGTGTGTGTGGAGTGAGAAGGTACACACTGTAAGGCGGGGGACATGGAAACAATGTTTGCTGTTCTCTGAACTTCAAGGTCTTAATGACGCAGGGCTAAACGTCTTAGAAATCCTAATCTTACAGGTGCTAGAAGTATCTGGGGCACACAGGCCAGGACTGGACTAGGAAGCCCATCTGTGGTACACGTATAAAGCATGAGGAGGTATCTAGGGCCCTGCCTGAGTTGATGTAAGGCCCAGGTATAAGTTCTCAGGAAACTCTGTGTAATCTGGCGACAGATGAAGGAATTTTCAGATGATGGTCTCTGACCCACCATGCTTCGTGTTAGTCTTGCTTAGATGCAGGTGTTCTCTGCATAATGCTGTGCGTAAGGATAAAGGAAATGAGATAAAGATGGACCATCTGAGAAGGCCAGGTGAGTATTCTTTGCCCTTCACTTCTCTATGGGCTCATTGTGCCCGTAAGCTGTCAGCTCTAGTAACTTTCATGGTCAATGTGCTAGATGGCTGAGAACTCCACATCCAAATCTAGTCTTTGCGAGACAGCCCCCTCACACTCTGTTTAGCCTAGGAATTCTGAGTCTTCTCTCTAGGGAGAACACTTTTCAAGCAGAAGTTTGGTTCTGAGCCCTCACTGACTTCAGAATCTAGGGTCTCCTGTAGGTGGAAAAGTTTCTCTTTACTCATCTATACTTGTGATGTTTCTCCTGATAGTTTCATTGACGAAGCTACCATTAAAAAAAAAAAAAAAAATTAGGCGGGGCGCCTGGGTGGCTCAGTCGGTTGAGCGTCTGCCTTCGGCTCATGTCATGATCTCACGGTCAGTGAGTTTGAGCCCCACGTCAGACTCTGTGCTGAGAGCTTGGAGCCTGGAGTCTGCTTCCGATTCTGTGTCTCCCTTTCTCTCTGACCCTCCCTCGTTCATGCTCTGTCTCTCTGTGTCTCAAAAATAAATAAACATTAAAAAAAAATTAGGTGACTCTTGTCCAGGCACCTGTTATAAAGTTGCCTTTGTGATAGGGATAAGTGCAGAAGGACCTTGTAGGGATAGATCATCGTACAAATAGCCCGAGGAGACTGAAAGTCCACTGTTCAGAGGGACATTCTGACCACCAGGTGACCATAATTCCTGAAAATTGTGTGCGTGCCTCTCTAGGTAAGGTCAGCTCTAGCTTTCTTTATGCTTTTCTGTGACTCCCTTGTGACATCACAGGGAGATAACACACCAGATTCTTGCGTTTTTGGTCCTTGAACTTAGACATCCCTGAGTTCTTTGTGTCCCTCATATCACCCCCTCAATAGGAATGTTACATGTTAAACTTCTGTCTTCTCTCTGCTATGGAAGGTGAAAGTTGTGGGCTATTTGGTGAGGATTGACTTTTACGGCTCATTCGACAACTCCCATTATATAATTATTATAACAATATAACGATTCTATAACAGTAACATTATATAGCTTTATTATTATAAAGGGTGGGGTTATCTTCATAGGTAGAATCAGGACAAAGTCACAAGAAAGGGTTGGCCATTGAGGAACAAATGCTTTAGAGATTAAAACATTTCTTATACATTCATCTTGAGAAACAATAGTCTCTTGTGACAACTATTTCCCAGACTATAGGTCGAGAGTCATATAATCCTGTCCTGACAGGATTTTGCTGAGTGTTTAATGATGTACAGAAAATTTTATGATCTGCCTCTGTTTCATTGTGTCTGCTGTCCCAAATGGGTACCACCATTCTGCTGGGTCACAGTTACAATCAAACAATTTTCTTCCTGTTTCAGGCTGTCCTCTGGAGTCTCCAAGGAGAGACGTTCTGGGAAGGAAGGAAGACAGGATGAGAAAAGATCCCTCTCTACTTGTGAGGGTAGCAAGGGATTCTGAGGCTGACATCTGCACCCCTGGGCCATCAGTTTGAGAGTGGCTGAGCCTGTAAGGAATCACCTGTGACATCGTATTCCAGACATGAGAGGGCTTCTGAGTCCCTCATTATGTATGTTTATACTGGAAAAAAAAAAAAAAAAAAAAAAGAGAGAGAGAGAGAGATAATAAATATTTTGAGACTCTCAGAAAAGTTCTATGTTGCCAGGAATTTTTTTGTCGAACTTACCCTCCGTTGCTTATAGTCAATCCAAATCTCACATTTCCCATTTTCAGGCAAAATCCTAGGTGAATGACTTACATTCTCTTATTCTCCTAAACAACATGTAGAGTCATTCTTTCAGGGGAAGAAAAGCAAACACTTAATCCAGGACCACAGCTGAGTCCTCCTCCTCCCCACCCAAGATGATCACACAGCTAATTCATCGGAACGTTCTAAAATGTTCTGTCTAGATTGTTGTCTTATATAAGTGCCAGGCTCCTTTCACATCTTAGCGTAGAATATAGTTTCATGAAGTCAGACGCATAGGGAAGGGATTGGTATAGATTGGTATAGATTTCCTCTTTCTACCCAAAGCGTCATGGCCCCCCAAATGCTGCTGCTTCATTACCAATGGAACCGTTTTCATGGAAGTTCCTCCACATGATTCTCACTCATTCTTACCTACCACATATGTCTACTTACCAGCTCTTCCTCTCTGTTCGCCTCTTTTAACCAAGTGCAATATTTTTGTCATGATGGGTCATTAAAGCATCTGTGTGGAAACCTCTAGTTGGAGAGGTATATAAGCGATTGTGGAGAGAGAGAAGGAGGAAGGGGGAGAGAAGGAAAGGAAAAGGGGAGGGAGGGAAAAAGAGGGCAGTGATATCTAGCTTGGAGATTCGGAATAAGTTGTTGTGAGATGAAAGAGACTACCATAAGAGACTCTTAAAAACTGAGAACAAACTGAGGGTTGATGGGGGCTGTGAGGGAGGGGAGGGTGGGTGAGGGGCATTGAGGAGGGCACCTGTTGGGAGGAGCACTGGGTGTTGTATGGAAACCAACTTGACAATAAATTTCATACTTAAAAAAAAAAAGAAATTCTAAAGAAAAGTCTGGCACTACCTGTCAGAACAGTTATGTGACAGATTTCTGCATTGCATTCAATGTTAAAATTGTCTGGAAAAGTCCCTTCATTGTATAATAATTACAATAAGTTAAAAACATTTGTTTTAATGTTTATTTATTTTTGAGACAGAAAGAGACAGAGCATGAGCAGAGGAGGGGTAGAGAGAGAGGGAGACCCAGAATCCAAAGCAGGCTCCAGGCTCTGAACTGTCAGCACAGAGCCCGACGCAGGGTTCGAACTCACGAGCTGTGAGATCATGACCTGATCTGAAGTCAGACGCTCAACCAATCGGGCCACCCAGGCGCCCCTAAAATAACTTTTGAGAAAGAACTGTTAAATTTCAATTCACTTTGATGCTCACAAAACTGTATGGCTGCCTATTAAGATGCTATTCAAAATGGCCATGGGATATTGTTTTTGTGTGTGTGTGTCTGCATCTGTTTCTTTGCATGGAGCGTTGTCTCTTGGTATGTCTGTGTATCTTTTTTTCTTCAAAAGTTCTCCTGCAGTTTCTGGGGGCACATTTCTCTTTTTCCATTTTCCATTTTCTTGTTCTCTTTTTATTGATTCTTTTTTTAATATTGATTATTTTAAAAAGTTTTTTTTTAATGTTAATTTTATTTTTGAGAGAGAGAGAGTGAGAGCAGGGGAGGGGCAGAGAGAGAGAGAGAGAGACAGAGGAACCAAAGCAGGCTCTGTGCTAACAGCAGAGAGCCCGACACGGGGCTCGAACTCACAAACGGTGAGATCATGACCTGAGCTGAAGTCGGATGGTTAACCAACTGAGCCCCCCAGGTGCCCCTAGAAAGTTTTAAATAATTTTTCTCATCTTCATCTCTGGGTTGGTGCATGTCTTTCCTATTTCTGTTTTCTAAATTTCTTCAAAAAACCAACTCTTGGTTTCACTGATCTGCTCTACAGTTTTTTTACATTCTATATTGTCTATTTCTGCTCTGATCTTTATTATTTCTCTTCTTCTTCTGGGTTTGGGGTGTCTTTGCTGTTCTTCTTCTAGTTCCTTTAGGTGTGCTGTTAGATTTTGTATTTGGGATTTTTCTTGTCTCTTGAGATGGGCTTGGATTGCAATGTATTTTCCTCTCAGGACTGCCTTCGCTGCATCCCCAAGCATTTGGATTGTTGTTTTTTCATTTTTGTTTGTTTCCATATATTTTTTAATTTCTTCTCTAATTGCCTGGTTGACCCATTCATTCTTTAGTAGGGTGTTCTTTAACCTCCATGCTTTTGGAGGTTTTCCAGACTTTTTCCTGTGGTTGATTTCAAGTTTCATAGCATTGTGGTCTGAAAGTGTGCATGGTATGACCTCAATTCTTTTATACTTATGAAGGGCTGTTTTGTGACCCAGTATGTGATCTATCTTGGAGAATGTTCCATGTGCATTTGAGAAGAAAGTATATTCTGTTGCTTTGGGATGCAGAGTTCTAAGTATATCTGTCAAGTCCATCTGATCCAATGTATCACTCAGGGACCTTGTTTCTTTATTGATCCTGTGTGTAGATGATCTATCCGTTGTTGTAAGTGGAGTATTAAAGTCCCCTGCAATTACCACATTCTTATCAATAAGGTTGCTTATGTTTGTGAGTAATTGTTTTATATATTTGGGGGCTCCCATATTCGGTGCATAGACATTTATAATTGTTAGCTCTTCCTGATGGATAGACCCTGTGATTATTATATAATGCCCTTCTTCATCTCTTGTTACAGCCTTTAATTTAAAGTCTAGTTTGTCTGTTATAAGTATGGCTACTCCAGCTTTCTTTTGACTTCCAGTAGCATGATAGATAGTTCTCCATCCCCTCACTTTCAATCTGAAGGTGTCCTCAGGTCTAAAATGAGTCTCTTGTAGACAGCAAACAGATGGGTCTTGTTTTTTTATCCATTCTGATACCCTATGCCTTTTGGTTGGAGCATTTAGTCCATTTACATTCAGTGTTATTATAGAAAGTTATGGGTTTAGAGTCATTGGGATGTCTGTAGGTTTCATGCTTGTAGCGATGTCTCTGATACTTTGTCTCACAGGATCCCCCTTAGGATCTCTTGTAGGGCTGGTTTAGTGGTGATGAATTTCTTCAGTTTTTGTTTGGAAAGACCTTTATCTCTCCTTCTCTTCTAAATGACAGACTTGTTGGATAAAGAATTCTCGGCTGCATATTTTTTCTGTTCATCACATTGAATATTTCCTGCCATTTCTTTCTGGCCTGCCAAGTTTCAGTAAATAGGTCTGCCGCTAGTCTTATGGGTCTCCCGTTATAAGTTAGAGCATGTTTATCCCTAGCTGCTTTCAGAATTTTCTCTTTATCCTTGTATGTCGTGCAGTTTCACTATGATATGTTGTGCAGAAGATCGATTCAAGTTACGTCTGAAGGGAGTTCTCTGTGCCTCTTGGATTTCAATGCCTTTTTCCCTCCCCAGAGCAGGGAAGTTCTCAACTACGATTTGTTCAAGTACACCTTCAGCCCCTTTCTCTTTCTTCTCCTCTTCTGGAATTCCTATTATACAGATATTGTTCTGTTTGATTGCATCACTTAGTTCTCTAATTCTCCCCTCATATTCCTGGATTTTTTTTATCTTTCTTTTTCTCAGCTTCCTCTTTTTCCATAATTTTATCTTCTAATTCACCTATTCTCTCCTCTGCCTCTTCAATCCGAGCTGTGGTTGTCTCCATTTTATTTTGCACCTCATGTATAGCATTTTTTTAGCTCCTCGTGACTATTTCTTAGTCCCTTGATCTCTGTAGCAATAGATTCTCTGCTGTCCTCTATACTTTTTTCAAGCCCAGCGATTAATTTTATGACTATTATTCTAAATTCTTGTTCCACTATATTGCTTAAATCGTTTTTGATCAATTAGTTAGCTGTCGCTACTTCCTGGAGTTTTTTTGAGGAGAGTTCTTCTGTTTCATCATTTTGGGGAGTCCCTGGGGTGGCGTGGAACTGCAGGGCACTTCCCCTGTGCTGTCTGGAGTAACTTGTGTTGGTGGGTGGGGCTGCAGTCATGCAATGTCTGTCCCCAGCCCACTGCTGGGGCCACAGTCAGACTGGTGTGTAGGGGCTGCAGTCATGCGATGTCTGTCCCCAGCCCACTGCTGGGGCCACAGTCAGACTGGTGTGTACCTTATCTTCCCCTCTCCCAGGGGCAGGACTCACTGTTGAGTGGTGTGGCCCCTGTCCAGGCTACTTGTACACTGCCAGGCTTGTGGTGCTGTCTTGATGGGATCTGGCATATTAGCTGAGGTGGGTCCTCTTCTGTGGGCCTCTTGTCTATGCTTGGCTCTGGAGAGTCTGTTCTGCTAGTCTTCTGGCAGTTTTCTGGGTTATTTAGGCAGGTGTGGGTGGAATCTAAGTAATCAGCAGGGTGAGGTGAGCCCAGCGCCCTCCTATGCTGCCATCTTCCCCACCCCCCTCGGTTTTCTAAATTTCTGATTATTTCCTACTCAGTGTAATTTCTTTTACTTTCTCTTTTTTTCTGTCTACCAACCCAACAAATTTCTTGCAAATGTTTCATTCTTCATGTTTCACTACTTTGGAATGAGAGAATACAACTCTGAGGCCCTATTGCCCTGCTCCCCCAAACATAATCCTTCTCCAGGTTGAATGAATTTAAGGAGACCCAGGGCTCTAAAATTAGACATCAAACAGCCCTCTAGGTATTTAAAGCAGGAAGTGGTTTACTATGGGAAATTATATGCTTACAAATTCCTCATCATGAAGTTTCAAAAACCTCAGGAAACCACTGCACCGTGTTGCAAAACCAAGTCTAGCAAATTTCAGGGCAAGTGCAAAGGCCCCTACAAAACAAAATCTCCCACAGACAGGAGAACCCAGCACAGTGCAACCTGGCCCAGATTCCACCCATACAGGTTTGCGGGAAATGTAGTTCTCAGTCTTCCAGCCCCTGCTGTTGAGGGAGAGCATACAAGACAGTGGGGATAGTGAGGAATTTGTAAGAGGTAATACAGCTCAGTTGCCCAGTCAGTGCACAGGGGAGCTCTCTGCTTATCTTCCAGAGAATCCTAGTGATTCTAGTACACTGTAATGTACGTGGCAATACTTCTCTCATTACTTCATTTCCTGTTCTTCACAGGGATTCTTCAGAGTGCTGGGTCAGGAGGGCTTAACCTGGCTCAAGCTGAGATCCCACCCTTTTGAAATCAGTGCCAAGTTGGAAACCATCTTCTTCCTTACCTTTCTAAAAGCACACTACAATCCCAATTGCTTTCCATTTATTTTCCCCAAATCTTGGTTCCTTAAACCAATATATTTCATGTGTGACATGAAGGTTCTAGTCCTAATGTCCTTCCCAGAAAACTGTTGCTCTTCCAAAACGTTCCCTGAGGGGTGAGAAGCCTGATGTATTTATTAACAAATATACCTGTAACCCAACCTCCGGGACTTAAACTGAGATTTAAGATAGTTTTCTTCCTGGGGCCCCTGAGTGGCTCAGTCGGTTAAGCGTCCGACTTCGGCTCTGGTTATGATCTCATGGTTCGTGGGTTTGAACCCCACGTCGGGCTTTGTGCTGACAGCTCAGAGCCTGGAGCCTGCTTCTGATTCTTTGTCTCCCTCTCTCTCTGCTTACCCCTAAATGTGGCCTTTTGGTTATACATCCTATTTACCATCACCGTTCTTTTTATTGTCTTTTTCTCATTTTTTTCCCTTCTTCGGTGAGGTTGATGAACACATAAGGAAATGTGAGTCTTAATGTGGGGCCTGGAAGAGGAGGGGAGGGATCCATTAAAATATGAGGTATTTGAAAATATGTCCCTTAACACATGATCTGGGAAAACAGTTCCTCATCCCTGTGCCTTAAATCCTTCAATGTCCCTGGGCTAAGAGTTCTTAAAAAATCATACTTTCTTGTATGATAGAAATACCTAGGGACAGAGGTCAGGATCAGGCTAGGAAGTCTGTTCTCGGTATGCCTGTGGAGTCTGAGGAAGTATTTGGGGCCCTGACTGAGCTGAGGTTAATGACCAGGTATAAGAATATGAAAAACCCTATAGAATCTGGGGACCCATGAGGGAGTTTCCAAGTATTTGTCTCTGATCCAGGGAACTTTGTCTTAGTCCTGCTCAGGTACAGATGGTCCCTGTGTAATGCTGTGCGTAATGATAAAGATGACGAAATTTTAAAGATGGACCATCTGGAAAGGCCAGGTGAGTATTCTTTGCCCTCACCTCTAGGTTCTTCTGTACAAAAACCTGGCAGCTCTGGTGAGTTCCAAAGCCCATATGCTAGGCAGTTTAGGTGTGCAGAAATCTGGTCTTAGTGAGACAGTCCCCATAGGCTCTGTAAATGACCTCCCCTTTGTCTCAGGTAAACCTAAGTCCTCTGAGCCTTCTTTCTGGGGAGAAAATGTATCAAACTGACTTTTTCTTCTGAGCTCTCATTAATTCCTATGAGTGGAAACATTTCTCCTTTTTGTCTATTTCTGTGATGTTTCTCTTTCTATTGTTAAAGGTCCCTTTCAACTGACTCAGCGATGAAATTTCCATATTAACATGCTAGAGGGTGAAAGGAAAGGAACGATTTATAACCAGGCAGTGGTTATAAATTTGGTTTTGAAATAGGAATAAAGATAGAAGGATCCCAGGATCCTCTCATCTATAGAGACGAGACTTTCAAAGAAAGATTGAAAATCATTCTCATCATCTGTTAACTAGTAACTTCCATAGACTATGTATATGAGGTGACTTGCCTCTCGACGTAGGGTCAGTTCTTCCCTCCTTTGTGCTGTTCTATGGCCCTTAATGGCATCATGGGGAGAGAAAGCACCAGATTCTTGGGTTCTCTGTGTCCACCATCTCCCACCCTCGATATGAATGTTACATGTCCCACCAATACCTTGACCAAGGTTTCCTCTCATAAAATTGAAATGTCTGGTACATAAAAGGTTATTGTGTTGCTGTGAGGTAAGTAAAACAGGTGGGAAATACATTTTGGGCTGAAGGAAGTATTTGGATTTGAGAATGTTTTTGTTAACTCAAGGGAAGAGTGGGAGACCATGTATTTGTATCTGCCACACCCCCAACATAACCAAAATATATGGTAATTTTAATTGTAAGCAACCACACAACATTGCCATCTATCACAACATTGCCATTATATACATGAGAATATATAATGTAGTATGGTAGTTGAAGAAGTTGAGTAGCCCCAAATTTCACAATAAATCACTGTAGTTCTTAGTCATTTGTATAAATGTCTCCATTTCCCCAATTCATGCTCCACTCTACCACTCTGCTACTGTTCTTGAGACCCATTTGCCCATAAGAGCCCAAAGTCAGAACAACAATATCTCAAGTGATAATTTCAAAAGAGTCAAATGGGTGCCTCTGTCTAGAACTTTTCCTATTGCAGCCATGGGTGAGAGGGGTATCGCCTTCATGGAGGGGTGAAGAGACACAGCTTGATCATCCGGGGCCTCTTGTGAGTGGCCGAGGAAAGTTGAAGTTAGAATAACTATCCTTTCTGAGAGTTCAGAAACCAAGTGGGTTCCTCTCTCTCCTACACATCAGCTGTGTCCTTTGCAAGGCATTTCTGTCATTCCCCTTTATCCTCACAGAGGCTGAGTCTCTCTCGCCTACATTCTCAGTCATTGATGTACACATCCCTAAATTCAAATGTTAGTTCCTCAGAATGTCATGATTCATTTGTACTAACTCTAGGTGTGATGAATTGTGGGTAATCTGTTCAAATTTTAAAATATTGGCACATTTGTGACATGTTTGACTTTTGGTGATTGTTGACCCTAGTAATTCCGATTAAGACTTTCCTGATAGATATGGAGTTTCAATGAGTTAGATATCAGATTTTAGGAGAACAGTAGACATACACATAGGCAGTTAGATCTAGAAGGAACCACAGAAAATATAAGCTCTAATCTTTCCAATTACAGAATGGGTAAGATGAGAGTTGCATGGTTTTTGGTAAACTTATTCATGAAGCTCAAGTAATCACTCCTATTTATTTGGGGATAAACAAGGCTGGGGTTATCCACATGGAGATTTTGGAAAATTAGGACAGGCATGATGGTTGGAGCTGCATTTTCCTACCTTCCATTCCTTGTGAATTTATTCATATTTTGCAAAATGAAATGTTTGCCTCTTTGCCCTCATGTCCTTACTGATTATGTAGACAGGGAGACAGTTCTGCACACAGTGGTTGTCTGGCTATAATCTCTTGTAAGTATTTACCAGACTATGGCCCGTGAGCCACATAACTCTACCCTGATATAAAGGCTGAGAGATATTTATTGATGTTCTGAAATATTTTCAGTCTGTGTCTCTTGAAATTGGATCTGCTTAAAGAGGGTTCTGTCATTTTGCTGCATTAAGCTTTAGCCAAAGAGCATTCTTTCTGTTTCAGGCCATCCTCTTCAGCTACCTGGGAGAGAAGCTCTGAGAGGGGCGGAAGCCAGGATGAGACAAGATCACTCACTCATTGTGAAGGTGGTAGGAGACAGAACCCAGGAAGTCGGCCTCGTAACATCAGTTTGAGAGTGGCTTTACCTGTAAGGGATCCTCTGTGATGTGCTGTCTCCAACAGGAAACGGCTTCTGAGACCCTCATTATCTGTGTGTGCGGAAATGAAAATTGATAATAAACATTTTGATATTCTCAGAAAAGTGCTATGCTTTAAGGAATTCTTTACTGAACATCTATCCTCTTTCATTTCGTTTCTTTTTTTTTTTAATTAAAAAAACATTTTTAGAGAGAGAGAGAGAGCATGTGAGTTGGGGAGAGGGGCAGAGGGATTGAGAGAATCCCAAGCAGGCTCCACTTTCATTGAAGAGCCCAATGTGGGGCTCGATCCAGTGACCTGAACCAAAATCACGAGTCAGATGCTCAACTGAGCCACCCAGGCACCCCCCCCCCATTTCTTTTAATACATCAAAATCCCAAGCACACTTCTGTTGTCCTATGTGAGTGACCTGTGCTATTTCCTTTCTCAGTGCAACATGTGGTTTCACTGTCGTAGGTAAAGAGATGCTCATGATTCTTACCAGAATAAGCAGACACTGATTCCAGGACCAGAGCTGAGCCTTTCCTCCCTCCACCCAAAATGATTTCACAAATCATGTAAATATTCTGAAGTGTTTTGTCCAGATTACAACATTTTCTTGCACAAGTGCCATGCTCCTCCCCCATCCTACAATGGAATATTGTTTCACAGATGTGTGTGGGAGGAACTTCTGTGGCTTTTCTTATTCTTCCTTAAGCTTTATGGCCCCCCCCAGAGCATCATATTTTTCTTCTGTGCAATTATAACTGCGTCACAATTCAGACTATGGAGCTAATCCGTCCCCTTTTCATGCTATGTTCCACATTTCATCCCATTTAGCCTAAAAATCATGTTTTAACATGTTCTTTCTCTGCATAAAGGTCTCTGTTGGCTCTTCCTCAACTATCTTAGTGCTCTTTACTGTGGCATTCATTGGATCAACTTCCATACTAAAAAAGAATGAAGATTCCCTGGTGTAATCTCTCTCATTTTGAAGAGGCGCAGGTTAAGAAGCACATGGAACAAAGGTTCTTTGCTCGCTCCCCGAATCTGTGTTTTTCTTCTTCCTGGGCACATGGCTTTTCAGCAAGAGGCTATGTCTCTTAACTTCCCTGGAAGCAAGTAGTAGCTATAGCAGGTGGTAGTAGCTGTTGCTGTAGTGACTGAACCAGTAGAATGCTAACAAATGATCCATGCTGAATCCATGTCATTGGCTAAATGGGAAATGTTTTCTCTGTCCTTGACTTGGAAATGGAACCAACTGAGGTCACCTTAGAAGCCCTGTTTAATTAATTAATTAATTAATTAATTAATATCCAAGTTACTTAGCATATAGTGCAATAACGATTTCAGGAGTAGATTTCAGGGATTCATCCCCTGTGTATAACACCCAGTGCTCATCCCAACAAGTGTCTTCCTTAATGCCCCTTGCCCATTTAGCTCAACCCCCCTCCTAAAACCCCTCCAGCAACCCTCAGCTTGTTCTCTGTATTTAAGAGTCTCTTATGGTTTGTCCCCCTCCTTGTTTTTATATTATTTTTGCTTCCCTTCCCTTATGTTCGTCTGTTTTGTATCTTAAATTCTCATATGAGTGAAGTCATATGATCTTTGTCTTTCTCTGACTAATGTTGCTTAGCATAATACTTTCTAGTTCCATCCATGTAGTTGCAAATGGCAAGATTTTATCATTTTGATTGCCGAGCAATACTGCATTGTGTATATATATGTAACTATATTGTATATACATATATATATACTACATACATATACTATACATATATAATATACTACACACACACACACATATATATGTGTGTGTGTATATATATATATATATATATGTGTGTGTGTGTGTATATATATATATATATATATATATACATATATATATATATATTACATCTTCCTTATCCATTCATCCATCGATGCACACTTGGGCTCTTTCCATACTTTGGCTATTGTCGATAGCGCTGCAATAAACATTGGGGTGCATGTGGCCCTTTGAAACAGCACACTTGTACCTTATTTATCCCTGGATAAATACCTAATAGTGCAATTGCTGGGTCGTAGGGTAGTTCTATTTTTAATCTTTTGAGGAACCTCCATACTGTTTTCCAGAGTGGCTGCACCAGTTTGCATTCTCACCAGCAGTGCAAAAGAGACCCTCTTTCTCCGCACCCTTGCCAGCATCTTTTGTTGCCCAAGTTGTTAATGTTAGCCATTCTGACAGGGGTGAGGTGGCATCTCATTGTGGTTTTGATTTGTATTTCCCTGATGATGAGTGATGTTGAGAATTTTTTCACGTGTCGGTTGGCCATCTGGATGTTTTATTTGGAGAAGTGTCTATTCATGTCTTTTGCCCATTTCTTCACTGGATTATTTGTTTATTTGGGTATTGAGTTTGATAAGTTATTTATAGATTTTGGATACTAACCCTTTATCCAATATGTCATTTGTAAATATCTTTTCCCATTCTGTCAGTTGCCTTTAAATTTTGCTGATTGTTTCCTTCACTGTGCAAAAGCTTTTTATCTTGATGAGGTCCCAATAGTTCATTTTTGCTTTTGTTTCCCTTGCCTCTGGAGATGTGTTGAGTAAGAAGTTGCTGCAGCTGAGGTCAAAGAGGTTTTTGCCTGCTTTCTCCTCGAGGATTTTGATGGCTTCCTGTCTTAGGTTTAGGTCTTTCATCCATTTTGAGTTTATTTTTGTGTGTGGTGTAAGAAAGTGGTCCTGGTTCATTCTTCTGCATGTCGCTGTCCAGTTTTCCCAGCACCATTTGCTGAAGAGACAAATTTGTCTTTATTCCATTGGATATTCTTTCCTGCTTTGTCAAAGATTAATTGGCCATACCTTTTGTGGGTTAATTTCTGGGTTCTGTATTCTGTTCCATTGATCTGAGTGTCTGTTCTTGTGCCAGCACCATACTGTCTTGATGATTAGAGCTTTGTCATACATCTTTAAGTCAGAGACTGTGATGCCCCCAGCTTTGGTTTTCATTTTCAAGATTGCTTTGGCTATTCAGGGTATTTTTTTGGGTCCATACAAATTTTAGGATTGTTTGTTCTGGCTCTGTGAAGAATGCTGGTGTTATTTTGTTAGGGATTGCATTGAATATGTAGATTGCTTTGGGTAGTAAGGACATTTTAACAATATTTGTTATTCCAATCCGTGAGCATGGAATATTTTTCCATTTTTTTGGGTATCTTCTTCAATCCGAAGCCCTGTTTAGAGCAAAGAGAACAGCTTTTCCAGCTATGATTCTAGATACAGCAGAGGCCGCCTCTTGCCCCTGCACATTTCCCTTAGACAGAATAAACTTCTTTGTTCACTAGTCACCATATTTTTTGGCTTCTTTGTTAGAGTTTCCCGGCCTTTACTGTAACTTTATATTCTTCTGCTCATGTTGTTTAGTATATCACAACAACAGCTGGCCCAGAGTTTAAAATATTCTTAACACAATAGACAAATATCACCACAATCTGACTCATTTTACCTCACATGTGGCTTAGGCACCAGCAGTGCCAATAGATAGATAGATGATAGATAGATATTAAGTTTCTTTATTTATTTTGAGAGAGAGAGTGTGTAGCATGAGTAGGGGAGGGACAGAGAGAGAAAGAGAAAGAGAGAGGGAGAGAGAAAATCCCAAGCAGGCTCTGCACCATCAACACAGAGCCCGATGCGGGGCTTGATCTCATGAACTACAAGATCATGACCTGAGCTGAAACTGAGTCAGATGCTTAACCAACTGAGCCACTCAGGTGCCCCTATAGTTTTTACTATTAAAGCACTGTAGTCCTTTACTCAATTTCATGCCACGTGTTCACTATTCCTTTTCCTGTTTGGTCTTTCCCTATAAATGACTTGTATCCTTCCTCTTTCTCAGACACTCCTTTTTCACTCACTGGTTAGTTTACCTGAAAACTGTTGGATCATAGAGAACCAAAAAATGTATAATGCTTAAAAACAAAATTGATTTGTTTTGCACTTGCATAACAGATTTATTTGATTCTGCTGGTTAATGGGACTTCATCCCATCTTGTGACTCCTCCACCCGTTTGGTGGTCAGTCATCTGTATTCACTCATGGAAGGGGAAAGAGCGGGTACGATGCACAGAGGTGGCCCACATTCCTTGGATAAGCACCAGTCACATCATCACATAAAAAAGGCTGAGAATTATAGCTGACACATCTACTAAAAATCATATTATTTATAAGAAGGTATGGAATATGGTGGACCACTAATGATCTGATCCTATTAAGAGACAAGATTAAGAGGAATGTATGAAGAAATCCTCACTTTGACCTATCAAAGCCAAACTATTGAAAAACAACGAGAAAATCAAAAACAGCAAGGGAAAAATGACTTCTGTACAACATGATTTATGCTAGACTTAATGGAAGTTCAAAAAAAACTAATGTCATAAGAACAAAGCATCTTTATTTTACACAGATGAACAATATACATTCACTTATATTCCATACAAAGATAAATAAAAGACTGACAGAAACATTCTAAAACATCAACAGTAATTATCTCAGAATGGTAGAATTATTAGTGTTTATTATTGTCTTTTTAATATTTTCCATATTTTTATGAAACATGCATTCATTTTCTAATAAAAGAACTGAAGTTTCCATAAATAGAGAAAGGGATATCTCTGCACTTTTATACAGGAAACTTTTTAGTGAAGGACAAAATATTAATTAAACATATCTTAATAGGTCAAGGTTAAATTTTAATATTTAAACACTTTACTACATTTCCTCATAATATTTACTGCAAATATAATGCATGGATAGGTCCTGGGATTTATATCAAATCTAAGGGATCAAAGCCTTGTTCTCTTTTGAAAAGAAGCTCACAAAACAAGTTTCTCTTGGAACAGGGCTAATTATTCTTTCTGATTGCATTCATGGACCAAATGTTCTGATTTACAAAATCCCTGACTCCTTGAGAGCAGAGACCC
The DNA here is from genome assembly GCF_046562875.1 of Panthera onca. NCBI lineage: Eukaryota > Metazoa > Chordata > Mammalia > Carnivora > Felidae > Panthera > Panthera onca. Next base: position 41,876,301 of record NC_138345.1, read on the forward strand.
TAAATGAACAAAAGTTTCTTGGGAGCTTAAAGATTTAAAAATTTCCCTTATCAAGGCAACCGGCAGAATGGGAAAAGATATTTGCAAACGACATATCGGACAAAGCATGAGTATCCAAAATCTACAAAGAACTTACCAAACTCAACACCCAAAACACAAATCATCCAGTGAAGAAATGGGCAGAAGACATGAATAGACACTTCTCCAAAGAAGACATCCAGATGGCCAACCGACACATGAAAAGATGCTCAATATCGCTCATCATCAGGGAAATACAAATCAAAACCACACTGAGATACCACCTCACACCTGTCAGAATGGCTATAATTAATAACTCAGGCAATAGCAGATGTTGGTGAGGATACAGAGAAAGAGAATCTCTTTTGCACTGCTGATGGGAATGCAAACTAGTGCAGTCACTCTGGAAAACAGTGTGGAGTTTCCTCAAAAAATTAAACATTACCCTATGACTCAGCGCTACTAGGAATTTACCCAAAGGATACAGGAGTGCTGATGCATAGGGGCACGTGTACCCCAATGTTTATAGTAGCGCTTTCAACAATAGCCAAATTATGTAAAGAGCCCAAGTGTCCATCAACTAATGAATGGATAAAGAAGATGTGGTTTATATATACAATGGAATACTACTTGGCAATGAGAAAGAATGCAATCCTGCCATTTGCAGCAATGTGGGCGGAACTGGAGGGTATTATTAAGTGAAATAAGTTAGAGAAAGACAAATATCATATGTCCTCACTCATATGTGGAACTTGAGAAAGTTAACAGAAGACCATGGGGGAAGGGAAGGGAAAAAAATAGATCAAACAGAGAGGGAGGGAGGCAAACCATAAGAGACTCTTAAATAGCGAGAACAAACTTAGGGTTGATGGGAAGGGGAGGGAAAAGGGAAAATGGGTGATGGGCATTGAGGAGGGCCCTTGTTGGGATGAGCACTGGGTGTTGTATGTAAGTGATGAATCACAGGATTCTACCCCGAAGCCAAGAGCACACTATACAATGTATGTTAGCCAACTTGGCAATAAATTATATTTAAAAAATAAATAAATAAAAATTTCCTGTATCATAACCTGGTCTTCCTTTTCTCTCTATTACATCTCTTATAAGAGCTCCATGAAGCCTATTGATTTTTCCAAAATTCTTTTTCTTTTGAGACAGGTATTTATTGCTATAATTTGTTACAATTCCTATGGAAAGGCAGATACGTTCAATATCCAAGGAAGCTAAACTAGAAGCAAGCCAATTGACCAAAGGCATCATGAATAAATCAAACAGGGATAAAAATAAAGATGACGATTCTGATATTCAGTTTTAAAAATGGTGTTTTCATGGGGCACCTGGATGGCTCAGTCGGTTGGGCATCCGACTTTGGCTCAGGTCATGATCTCGTGTTTGTGAGTTCAAGCCCCACATAGGGCCCTGTGTTGACAGCTCAAAAGCCTGGAACTTGCTTCAGATTCTGTGTCTCCTTCTCTGTCCCTCCCCTGCTCACACACACACACACACACACACACTCTCTCTCTCTCTCAAAAATAAACATTTAAAAAGAAAAAAGAAAATGGTGTTTTCCACATTCTCAGATAATGTTTCTAATTGTTTAGTTTATTACAGAAGTCTTAGTGGTGTCTTAGTTCAGACTCCTATATCAGAATACCATAGACTGGGTGGCTTGTAAAGAGAGAAATTTACTTTTCAAGTCCTGGAGGCTGGAAGTCTGAGATCAGAGTGCCAGAATATGATGGGGTTCTGGTGAAGGCCTTCTTTCAGGGTGTGGATGGCCAACTTCTCACTGTAGGCTCACACGGTGAAAAGAGAGTGAGAGAGCTCTCTGCGATCCCATTTATAAGGGCAGTGATTCCTTCCCAAAGGCCCTAATGCCACCATGTTGGGTGTTAAGATTTCAATATATGAATATGGTGGGGTGGGAAGAGAGGGTGAGAAACATTAAGTCCGTAACAGCGATACATGAAAATTAACTTTTATTATCACCAGTCTTTATCAATGTAGCTGTTCTTTTATTGCTCAGTAACTATTGTTTGGACCAGCTTTTCATAGGGTAAGTTGATTTCCTCTTCACTCAACATTTACTGTCTCTTTCCGAGACATTTGGAAGCTGATCTGAAATTATAAAAGAGGCAATAAGTTCCTATTCGAAATAAAGCTGCTTGAATATATGGATACACACACACACACACGCACACACACATGAACACACACACACAGAATTGATCAGATTTCCTAAATTCTTAGGACAGATTTCTCTGATGTTATATCCTAATATTATGTTCTATGCCCAGATCTTAAGCGTTTTCTTCTTGTCTCCTTAGTGAGTCCCAGAACGTAAAAACAACTTATTTGACAAGAAACAGTTAAATAACCTCAGAGTGAAAGAGGAAGGTAAAACTGTATGTGGTTTTGCTTTTGACATGCTTCTGGAAATTAATCTTTAAAAAGTCTTTAGTTTGGACTCTAATAACGCTAAGTTTATGATTAATAAGGTTTAGACAGGGCAAAGGTGGCCCTTTGTTTCATATGATAACTGATGTGCTAAGGGTTATGGGCTGAATCATGTCCCTGCAAATTCATATATCAAAGTCCTAACCCCCAGTACCTCAGAATGTGCCTATATTTGGAGATAGGGATTTAAAGAGGTACTTAGGTAAAATTAGGTCATTTAGTGGCCCCTAATCCAATAAGACTGATATCGTTATAAAGTAGGAAGATTAGGGTACAGACACCCACAGACCAAGAGGTGAACATGTGAGGACACAGAGAGATGATGGCATCTATGGGCCAAGGAGAGGCTTTAGAAGAAGTTAACACGCTGACACCTTTATCTCAGACTTCTAGCCTACAAAACTGTGTGAAAATACGTTTCTGTTGTCTAAACCCGTTGGTCCGTGGTATTTTGTTATGGTGGCCCTAGCACACTGATAGATTAGGCACAATAATAAACTAAACAAAGGGACGCCTGGATTACTCAGTTGGTTAAGCGTCCTACTTCAGCTCAGGTCATGATCTTATAGTTTGTGAGTTCGAGTCCCTCATTGGGCTCTCTGCTATCAGCACAGAACCCACTTTGGATCCTCTGTCCCCCTTCCTCTCTGCCCTTCCCCCAGCTGTTCTCTCTCTCTTTCTCTCTCTCTCTCTCTCAAAATAAATAAACTTAAAAAAATAAACAGAATTGCTGAGGGAAATGTTTTCTTTTTTTTTTTTTTTTTTTTTCTGGGAGAAAATCACTTTATTCTAATTAATTCACAAACAATGTCACAAAAGCTGGTTTAAGGAGGCACACGAACATCTGCCCAGTTCCAAACTCAAAACTATCTCACAATGAACTTCTATGCAGTAAGAATACCTGTTTTCATTCCAATTCTGAAGAAAGCTGTATTTAATGATAGAGGAGAGGTTTAACTGGTGGTTTTACACTTTATTTCTTCACTATCAGTTATATTTTTATGCTAAATTAACTTGGTCATGGGAGATGATTTTTCATATCTTCAACTTGAACTTCTTGATTAGGCTAATCCATTTGCAAATCTGCACTGTTTCAGCACCTCGCTGAAACCTTCACAAAGCTTAAGGTCACCCTGATTCTGGGCACACTCCAGGAACTGTTTCATCTCATAGTGGCAGGGGCCAAACTGCTGCTGGTATGCTGGCTGGGTTCCCTGAGGCTCCTGGTAAGTGATGTCAGGCCTTGAAGGCTCAGCATTACTTCCTCCACCGAAGCCCCTAGTGATGGCATGACCTAGCGTGTGCCCGACGGCAGAGCCCGCAGCCACGCCAGCTGCGGTGGTTGCCATCTGGGCCATCAGACCTGGCTGCCGGGGTGCAGCAGCAGGTGAGCCAACAGCAGATGGTGGAGCTGCCGCCGGCGGCTGAGCGGCTGGCGCAGGTCTGGGTGCAGCTCTCATCTGAGGTGCCCGGCTGGCCGGAGGGGCCATGCGGGAGGTACGGCTCCGACTTCCACGCGGCATGGCAACTGCAGGGCGGCTCGGCGTCTAGAAACGCAAGCGAGGGAAATGTTTTCTAACATAGAAACGTAATTTTAAGTGTGTTAAAAATAACATTTATTTTTTTGCAAAGAATAATTTGTGCTAATACAAATTGCTAATTATAAAAAATTGTTTAGAATAATCTAGACAATCTTTTGTTCTTTACATCATATAGATGGAAATATTATAAGGTACATGTTTATTTTATTTTATTTTTTAAGTTTATTTATTTACTTTCAAAGAGAGAGAGAGAGAGAGAGAGAACAGGAGAGGGGCTGAGAGAGAGGGAGACAGAGGATCTGAAGCAGGCTCTGCACTGTCAGCATGGAGCCTGATGTGGGGCTTGAACTCACGAACCATGAGACCATGATCTGAACTGAAATCAAGAGTCAGATGCTTAAGTGAGTGAGTTTCCCCAGCACTCCTGTGTTTAAAGAATATTTTAGTTTAAGCTTTTCACTGAACTTTTCCAGATAGAGAAATTAATATCATCATCAATAACTAAGAAATGACATATGAGTAGGAAGGGGGTTGCAACCATAAATACAAATAAGTTCCAGTATTACTCACAAGAGTAACTACTGTGTTATATTTGGGCTAGTTACCACTGAAATGGTTTTCATGTACTTTGCCTCTGACTTTTCTAACATTTTCCTCTTATTTTGGTAATTAAATATATTTTTGAGAGGAAAAAAAAGAAATGCAAGCTCATTCACTTGGATGCTTGGGTCAAATTTGGAATAGTTTTGTGCCAGTGATACCTGAATATTCTATAATAAAAATCAAGAGAGATGACCTATATCCACATCCTAGTATTTATTTCCATAAAAACATGCAGGGGTGCCTGGGTGGCCCAGTCAGTTGAGTGCCCGACTCTTGATTTCAGCTCAGGTCATGATCTCGTGGTTCTTGAGATTGAGCCTCACATCGGGCTCTGTGCAGGTAGCACGGAGCCTACTTGGGATTCTCTCCACCCCTACCCCACCCCTCTCAAAATAAGTAAAATAAACTTTAAGAAAAGCATTCAGAATTGACTCTGGATTACACAGGAACAATCTTTTCAGAATTGCTAGTTTACCCATGCTGGGAATTAGAATGTTTTCTCAATGCTATTTGTAAAGCATTGTGCTTTCTAGTGCTGTGACTTCTACAAGTTCAATTCCCTTCTCCATTGTGCCTGGCCCATTCACTCTACTCTCTGGGTGCAGTCAGTGAGTGATCAGATCTCATGAAACCTTCCGATTCCTTGACATTTTAGCAAAAATTGTCAGCGAGTTCTATTTCTAATAAGCGAGGATCTTAGGACTTAGAAAACATTGCTCTTTTCATGACAGAACTCCCAGTTGGCTTTTTTTTCTCCTTGTTCTGGCACTGGTAGGTGTCTTAGAATTGACTTTTAAATGTATATGTGTATATATTTATATTATTTATATTTATATTTATGTGTATATATATGTGCACGTGTATATATATATGTGTATATATATATATGTACACATATATACACGTATATATATACACACACACATATATATATATATACACACGTGCACATATATATGACATCTTCATGTAATGAGTGCATGTTTCTCTAAATCTCTGGAGCTTGTTTATTACGCTGATGTTTTCTCATCAGGCAAAGCCACCTACACTTAACAAATATTGAGTGCGTATCATGTGCTAGGCCCTGGAGATTAAAACAACAAAAGGCAATATTAATGCACCGAATCTGGGTTGCACTTAAGAGAACAAAATGTGAATATCCTACTCTGTGTAATAAAAATAAGCGGAAATCCTAGGAACAGAAGATATTAATGAGCCGTATCGGAAGCTGAGATCTAATTACCCTTCTCCTCAATGATAGACTATCCACAGCTTCAGCCAATGCTCAGAAAGAGTCCTGATACATTCTGTAAGCTTTCTTTCTGTTAGAACAACTGTCTCATCGCCCGTAACCTTTTCCAGGAGGAAACTTGGAGTGCTGAACAGACTGAGGATGTGAGCCATAAACATAGAAAAGAGGTACGCTGAATTCTGTGAGGGTAGATCTGTGTGTGTTGCGTTTCAGTGGCTGAGTAAAGCTTCTCAACTTGCCGCGCGGGCTTTGGAAGCCCACAGTCGTTTCGTGGTTTCCAAGGCAGGAGGAACATCCAGCAGTGTGATGTGGCCAGCACCTTCACGATCATGGGTGCGGGTGCCGCTAACAGAAGGCCAGCTCCTCTGTATTATCCAGTAGGAGACCACCTCCCTGCGGAGGGAAGAGCTGTCAGGTGGAGTCTTTGAGCAGCTGGGAAAATACAATAGAGCAAGGAATGTTATCACATTCCTTGAAAAGCAAGCTCAGTTACTGTTTTGAGTGAAAACATTTAATTATGAAATTTAGACGGGTAAGCCATTGAGGTATCATCACTAAAAATGCATTTATAATTAGATGATCAGATTTGCTCCCAATATCTTAAAGGCCTAGAACTGTAACACACACACACACACCACAACCCCATTCATAGCAGAATTGAGAGCAATGGAACATTGTCCACGGATGGAGAAATCTGGTGACTCAATAAGGCTGCCTGTGACTGGATCTATTAGGAGTGACCATCTGAACTTCGGTTTCCCATCTTGCGTGTAAGAAGCCTGGAAACCATCATTCCTAGCCACACAGCAAGAACAAAAGCTGAACAAACTGAAAACCAGCAACTTTTCTTAGATTTGCTGGAGAATTGAGGTCACCGGGCAAACTGCTGCTCCCCAAATTAGAGAGCGGCAGGCAGAGACAGAGCACAACTTACTGGAATGGAAGCCCAAGAGCAGAAAGCTCTGTGGAACCAGTAACGGTGAAGAAACGCCTCACCCTCAGCCGCTACGGGCAAATTGCTGGAGGCTCAGTGTGGACCAACTGGAATGTAAAAACCTCAGGGGTCCCACACTTTTGTGAGTTTTACCGTTGGGACCTGTGCCAGGTTCTCACAGTGAAGACTGGAGAAAAATCCCCTTGCGATTCCAGCAGGACAAAAGAGAAAAGCGGCCATTTGGAAAGACACCCAGAGCATTCTGGTTGGTTGCTTGGCTGACTGAATGTTTGATTGATTTACTCACTTACTTACACAAGGTCTGCCCTCGAGGGAAACTATTTAATCCGAGCCTGAAGGGCTGGGATTTTACCACAGCCTAAAAGACCTGAGGGAAGGGGAATATTCAACCTCAGCCCCTTCTGGCCTTCCTGTCTCTTTCCCCTAAGAAGGGAAGACAGAGGTGAAGGTCACGGCCAGGGAGCACGGGCTTACCAAAACATTGAGATCAAACGACACGCCTGCAGAATGCTTCGCCTCCCCCAACACCTCACCACCACATCAATGGGCTGCTATATACTAACGGGATTACCACAGAAAGAACGGCACATCTGAGACATTATTAATGAAGAAGTCACTAGGGAACCCCAAAGACAACATGGGAGACAAAAACACCACTGGAAATTTTAGCCTCTGGCACCTATCGCTTATAGCAAACAGTGTAACTCCCAGCCAGATAAACATCAAACCTTACCCTAAAGGCTTATTTACCTCAATTCCTTTTACCCAGCGCATCGCGTCTGGCTCTCAAGAAAAGATTACAAGGTACACTGAAAAATAAAACTACTGTTTGAAGAGACTGAGCAAGGGGCGCCTGGGTGGCTCAGTTGGTTATGCATCAGATTCTTGATTTTGGCTCAGGTCATGATCGCAAAGGGCTATGGGATTGAGCCCTGTTTCGGGCTCCTTGCCGAGCATGGAACCCACTTGAGTCTCTCTCTCTCTCTCTCTCTCTCTCTCTCTCTTCTCTCTCTCTCTCTCCTCTCACTCTCTCCTTCTCTCTCTTCCCCTCTCCCCTGCTCGTGTTCTCTCCCTCTCTCAAAATAAAAAAAAAAAAATCTTAAAAAAAAAGAAGAGACAGAGCCAGCATCAGAATGAGACTCAAATTGTGGCAGAGAGATTAGAATGATTAGGCCAGGAATTTAAAATAACTATGGGGTGTCTGGGTGGCTCAGTTGGTTGAGCATCTGACTTTGGCTCAGGGTTCTTGGGTTTGAGCCCCGGGTCGGGCTCTGTGCTGACAGCTCAGATGGAGGCTGCTTCAGATTCTGTGTCTCCCTCTCTCTCTCTGCCCCGCCCGCCCCCATGCTCGGTCTCTCAAAACAATAAATAAATATTAAAAAAATTAAAAAAAAAACTATGATTAACATGCTAATGACTCAAGTGAGGAACATGGACAACCTGTAAGAGCGTATGGATAATGTAAGCAGAGAGGGAATGACAAGAAAAACTAAAAAATAAATACTAGAAATCAATAACACTGTCATAGATATGCCCTAAAACTGCCTTAAGGGCAGGGGCAGGAGAGCAAAAAAGAAAAACCCCAAAGGATTCCTCCATGCTCCCTGGTTCTCCCTTCCTGGTCCTCCGGCCAGAGAGGTGGGCTAGAAGTTAGGGGCACCTGCTTGGGATTCTCCCTCTCCCCGACCCCCTCTCTCTCTGCCCTTCCCTCACTTACATATGTTCTCTCTCTCTCTTTCTCTCCCCCTCTCTCAAAATGAGTAAATAAAAACTTAAAAAAATAAAGAAAATCCTCCTCAATCTATTATTTACTTTATAGAGTCATAGAGTCCTAAGGTTTGTTTGTGTTTTTTTTTTTTTAATTTTTCTTTTTGACATCTTTACCATTTTTGAATGTACAGTTCAATGGTATTAAGTGTATCCAGACAGTTGTGCAACTATTACCACCATCTATCTCCAGAAGTCTTTTCATCTTGGGAAACTGAAACTCTGTAGCCACTAAACAATTACTTCCCGTTCCTGGTCTCCCACACCCCTGGTAACCGCCATTCTGTCTTCTGTTGCCATGATTTGGACTCCTCTAGGTACCTCATGGAAACAGAATCAAATAGGATGTCTTTTCATGGTTGACTTCACTTAGCACAGGGTCCTCAAGTGTCACCCATGTTGTAGCTCGTCAGAGTTTACTTCCTTTTTAGGGCTGAACTACATTCTGTTGTATTTACGTACCGCGGTTTGCTGGTCCATTCATCCGCTGATGAAAGCATGGGTGACTTCCATGTTTTCGTTGCTGTGAAAAATGCTGCTATGAACATGAGAGTACAAGTACCCCTCGGAGACCTGCTTTTGGTTCTTTTGGGCGTATCCCCAGCAGGGGGATTGCTGGAGCATCCGGGAGGTCTGTTTCAAATTTTTTGAGGAGCTAGCATAGTATATTCCATAGTGGCTCTATCATGTTACATTCCCATAAGCAATGCATTGGTTTCCATTTTCTCCATGTCTGCCAACACTTGTTATTTTCTATCTATTTGCTTGTTTATTTATTTAGTAGTAGCCATTCCGATGGGTCTGAGGTGAGTGGTTGGTTTTTTATGTTTGCTCAGAGGTATTAGTTGTCATCAGCAGGAGACACAGGCTGTATCTCGCTTGAAACTGCTGTCACCGATTACATTAATTAGAGACTTTTTATCATACCTTATTTTTCTCTTGTGTTTTGCTGTATTGTCATCCTTTTTTTTTTTTTTTTTTTTTGCTTTCCGTAAGTCTAATTATTATCTATTGGTTTATCATACAGCTCATTCTTTCTCTTTTGAGCTCTATTCAGTTTGCTCTTAAACTTACCTATTGAATTCTTTCTTATTTTTTGTCAATTTTTTTTTTTTTTTACATTTATTTAGTTTTGAGAGACAGAGAGAGACAGAGTGTGAGCAGGGGAAGGGCAGAGAGAGAGGGAGATACAGAATCAGAAGCAGGCTCCAGGCTCCGAGCTGTCAGCACAGTGCCTGACACAGGGCTCGAACCCACGAACTGTGAGATCATGACCTGAGCTGTAGTCAGATGCTTAACCGACTGAGCCACCTAGGTGCCCCCTTTCTTATTTTTTTTAAGTTTATTTATTTATTTTGAGAGAGAGAGAGAGCGCACCAGTAGGGGAGGGGCAGAGAGAAGGAGAGACAGAATCCCAAGCAGGTTCTGCACCAACAGCTGAGGCCGGCCTTGAACTCATGAACTGTGAGATTATGACCCGACCCGAGATCAAGGGTAGGATGCTTAACCGACTGAGCCACCCAGGTGCCCCACCTATTGCATTCTTAATTTCAGTTTTGTATTTATCATAGAATTTCTATTTCATTTTTATTCATAGCTTCCCATTTTGTGGTGAAATTCTCTACCTGGACAGCTTTTTTCTTGAATTCATTAATCATAATTACTTTATGATTTATGATAAATACCTAACTGATAACCCCAGTATCTGGGTCCACTTTGGTTTTCATTCTTTGGCATTTTTTTACGTATGGTCTTATCCCTTGGTATGCCTGGTGGTGTTTTTTTTTGTTTGTTTGTTTGTTTTTAAATACCGAATATTGTGTTTAAAAATTTTTTTTAATGTTTATTTTTGACAGAGAGAGAGAGACAGAGCATGAGCGGGGGAAGGGCAGAGAGAGGGAGACAGAATCTGAAGCAGGCTCCAGGCTCTGAGCTGTTAGCACAGAGCCCGATGTGGGGCTCGAACCCACAAACTGTGAGATCATGACCCCAGCCGAAGTCGGACGCTCAACCAACTGAGCCACCCAGGAGCCCCGTTTTTAAAATTTTTGGATGCTCTGGATGATATTATTTCTCTCAAAAGAAGATTCAGTTTGCCCTCTGGCAGACTGCAGAGATGCAGATCAGGTCAGTCTAATCAGATACTAATTAATAAAACCCTGGAGTAATAGGTGGGAGCATTCCTGTACTGTCGAAAGTGGAAATGAAAACAATCACTTCAAAAAACAACTGGATAGATCTGGGAAGCTTCAAGGTAGCATATTCTACATTGGTGCAATTCCTTTACTAGGTGCATGTGATGGAGTGAGTCATGTCCCTACAAAATTCACATGTTGCAATCCTCCTAATGCCTCGTACCTCAGAATGGGAGTATATTTGGAGATATGGTCTACAAAAGACAATTAAGTTAAGACGAGATCATTAAGGTGGGCCCTAATCCAATATGACTGGTGTCCTTACAAGAAGAAGAAACCAGAGCAGAGAAAGGTTCAGAAGGAAGATGTGAAGAGACAGAGAAAAGCCAAGGGAAGAGACCTCAGAAGAAATCACCTCTGCTGACACTTTGATCTTAGACCTCCAAACTCTGCAACTGTGAGGAAACAAATATCTGCTGTTTAAGTAATCCAGAGTGGCTTTCTAACAGCAGCTGTAGCGAACTAACACAGTATAATAACCCCACCACCATTAGAGAGATAAGTGGGGTCCACATTTTCAATCAGATAAAATATAGAGTGCTATTGAAAGATTAAGATCACTGTCTGTTTTATTTTTTGTACGCAAGCCTTAAATTTCTTCAGTGCAATACAAATCTGTCTAAAGTATTTAAAGTCAAATGACAAACTGGGAGATTGAATGCAACAAATAACGTAGAGGAAAGATCAGTAGTCCTGATATTAAAAATAGCAGTTGCAGGGGCGCCTGGGTGGCTCAGTCGGTTGAGCGTCCGACTTCAGCTCGGGTCACAATCTCGTGGTTCACAAGTTCGAGCCCTGCGTCAGGCTCTTGGCTGACAGCTCAGAGCCTGGAGCCTGCTTCAGATTCTGTGTCTCCCTCTCTCTCTGCCCCTCCCTCACTCATGCTCTGTCTCTCTCTCTCTCTCTCTCTCTGTCAAAAATAAATAAAACATTAAAAAAAAAAAAAAAAAGCAGTTGCAGAGACACCTGGGTGGCTCAGTTGGTTAAGCATCTGACTTCAGCTCAGGTCATGATCTCATGGTTCACTAGTTCGAACCCTGTGTCAGGCTCTGTGCTGACAGCTCAGAGCCTGGAGCCTGCTTCAGATTCTGTGTCTCCCTCTCTCTTTGCCCCTCGCCTGCTCATTCTCTCTCTCTCTCTCTCTCTCTCTCTCTCTTTCAAAAATAAATAAAAATATTAAAAAAATAGCAGTTGCAAATTAAACTATCAATGTCAAAGGAAAAACTGGCAATTCTTAAGACTTTTAAGACTTAACTTGGCTAATATGTAAAGATGCAAAAAAATAATATATTTCCTTAATAATGAAAACATTGTTAATTAAAATAACAGTGAGATACTATTTATCAAAACTGAATTAGCAAAATTATAAAAGGGATGAAAATATTCAGTGCCAGAGAAGAGGCAGTAAAATACATTCTCATTCATAACTTCTAGGAGTGAAATTTGTTACAACTACTGGAAAATCACTTGCCCGACTATGTCTATTGTGTTGGTACAGCAATTCCACTATAGCGTTTTCTCCAATGAAACAATGAATAGTTTTTTGCATGTTACGTATACATTTGTATGCATATTATACGTCATTTTAAACATTTTAAAATAATCATAAATGTGCAAATAAAGGCAATATCCAAAGAAGTTAGTGATCAAAATTTTTAAAAATACCTATTTATTTGTTTTGAGAGAGACAGAGAGAGTGTGAGCCAGGGAGGGGCATAGAGAGAGGGAGAGAACCCCAAGCAGGCTCCATGCTCAGCCTGGGGCCTGATGTGGGGCTTGATTCCACAACCTTGAAATCATGACCCAAGCCAAAATCAAGAGTCGGAGGCTCAACCAACTGGGCCACCCAGGTGCCCCAGTTATCACGTTTTAAAAAGTAAAAACGTAGCAAAATTGGAAAACAACCGTTCGTTGTTGATCAGCTTGCTAATGAAACTGAAGACAGGCTGGAGAGATTGAATTACATCTGAAGAGACTGCATGACTTTCATTTTAAACCCGTTTGGTGCCTCTGCCATGGACTACACGTGATCCTGAGGATGAAGCGGGTGAAGAGGTAATTGTCTTAAGTCGATTTTCCTAATTCTCTTAATTTTGAATCACCTTTTATTTCAACCGCTGCTGCTTTTGCTTCCCTTTCACACGCAGTCGTTTGTATAGGAGGCAGAGGAACGTCTCTGTCAGGCGGGAATTCGCAGCCATCCGTCCTGTTTCTTCACCCTCCCACCCTCCCCATGGAGTGAGGGCCCCGGAGTCACAGACTTGAGGTGCCCACCCGTTGGGGTCCTCTCTGGAGAGGCAGGTTTCCATCTCATGGAATAGGTCCTCCTCTAGAGAATCCCTTCTTCTGGATGAAACTGAGAAGGATGCACAGTGGGAGGAATTCAAATTCAAACGGCCCGGCCCCTACCGTCTCTGCTAGTGAATTCTTCAGGTTCCTAAGATTCATTTTCTCTCTGCTGAGCCCTTGCAATTCCTCCACTTTTATTAAGTCCTTTATTTAGCATTTACTACGTGCTGGCCACCCTTCCTATAGATGGTTAATTACCTCTCATAACCTAATGGGGTAGCAATGTTATTTTTTCCACTTCAAACAAAAGTTAAAGGAATTTATCACCACTAAACCCGCCCTATAAAAAATGTTAAAGGGTTAAAATGAATAAGAAATGTTAAAGGGGACTCTTTGAGTGGAACTCTTTGAATGGAAAGGGGAGACCATAGTAGGAGTAAAGAAAGTAGGAAGCCAGGGTGATCTCATAGTTTCATCAGTTTGAACCACCCCCCCCCCCCATCGGGCTCTGTGCTGACAGTTCAGAGCCTGCCAAAAAATGTCTCCCTCTCTCTCTGCCTCTCCCCCACTGGCACTCTCTCTGTCTCTCTCAAAATAAATAAATAAACTTAAAAAAAATTAAAAATAGAATTACCATATGATTCAGTAATTCCACTACTGGGTATTTACCCAAAGAATAGGGAAACACAAATTCAAAAAGATATGGGCACCCTAGTTTACTGCAGGGTTATTTACAATAGCCAAATTCTGGAAGCATCCGAAGTGTCCACTGATAGGTGAATGGATAAAGAAGATGTAGTAGATAGATGATAGATAGATGATAGATAGATAGATAGATGATAGATAGATAGATAATAGAATGGAATATTACTCAGCCATAAAAAAGAATGAAATTTTGCCATTTGCAACAACATGGATGGATCTAGTGGGTATAATACTAAGTGAAATAAGTCAGTCAGAGAAAGACATTTGATTTCAAAGACAGACCATTTGATTTCACTCATATGTGGAATTTGAGAAGCAAAACAAAAGAACAAAGAAAAAAAAGAGACAAACCAGGGCACAGACTCTTAACTATAGAGAACAAATTAATGGTTACCAGCGGGGAGGTGCATGGGCTATGGGTGAAATAGGTGAAGGGGATTAAAGAGTACACTCATGTGGATGAGTACTGAGTGAGCATAGAATTGTTGAATCACTATATTGTACACCAGAAACTAACACAACGCTGCACGTGAACTACACTAGAACTAAAAAAGAACGTACAATTAGGTAATACATCATCAAAAATATCATCAACTAATAATGAGCTTATAGCTGATATTTGTATTTTTCCTGCTTTCTGTATATTCTCGTTGTTTTGAAAAACATTTTCTGTTATGATAAATGTCAAATAGTTGAAAGAAGCAAGGAACGTAAAAATATGAACCACAATTGGAAAATATTCATGAGAAATTTTCACACTCACTCCTCATCAAGCCCATTCATACTTGGTGGAGAGAGGTGAAATTTTAATTTGGGAAAGTGTGTATATGCATGTGTGTGTTTTTCTGTGTGTGGCGTTGGTAGGCAGGGTGAGATGAAATTGGTTCCTTATACGCTGATCATAAGAATGAAAATTAATACACAGGTTTTCTGTGAGGGCAATTAAGTAGTATATATAAGGAATCTTGAAAGTGTGCATTCACTTTCCCCCTTCATTACAGGATTAGACATATAATTTTTGGATATAACCAGAGATTCACCACAATGGGTAGGAATGTTTACAATGGCATTATTTATACTAGTTTGACATAGGGAGATAGTCTTAGTATCAATAAACACATGGTTATTTAAGTTAAGATACATCCACAGGATGAAATATTGTGTGCTGTTCAAAGACTATTTAGTGAAATTAGAATATATTCACAACATAGTTTCATATAAAAAGGAACCCCCAGTCAAAACATATATGTTATATATATGAGATATAGTGATACGACACATTATACGCATAGATGCCATATTCTCTATATGTATATATAAGTACGTATA
This sequence comes from Panthera onca, assembly GCF_046562875.1. Classification (NCBI taxonomy): domain Eukaryota; kingdom Metazoa; phylum Chordata; class Mammalia; order Carnivora; family Felidae; genus Panthera; species Panthera onca. The sequence goes on from NC_138345.1 coordinate 41,891,412, forward strand.
GTATCATCCACGTTTCATAAACACAATCATAATTACAATTATATTTTTGTACAAAAAGACCACTAGTTAATGCTCCTGAACACTAGCAATAGTTATTTATTTTTGAAGCTTTTATTTTTATTTCTATTTATTTTTTTAGAGCGAGAGAACACGTGAGGAGGGGAAAGGGGCAGAAGGAGAGAGAGAGAGACAGAGAGAGAGAGAATCCTAAGCAGGGTCCACGCTCACTGCTGATCTGGATGTGGGACTTGATCCCATAACCCTGGGATCATCACCTGAGCCTAAGTCAAGAGTCAGCTGGTCAACCAACTGAGCCACCGGGCAGATGGACACTGCCATATGAAGATAAGCATTGTAGGGTCCCGAACACCATCTTCCCATGTGAAAGCAGAGCCCATTTTATACGAAGGGGTGTGGCTGATAACTGCGTCCTTGGCACACGATCCCCATGGTGACCGTGGACACATTCCTCCGGCCCACACTGCCCCAGGTCCCGGCGTGGAATACCTCCAGTCTCCCAGCACCAGTGTCCCTTTCGGTTTCGTTGTAGAGCCTCAAAGCTGTGAATCTACTGTTAAATATTTCCTTTTGGAGTGTTAGAAAAATTCCTCCCTGAAGATAGTATATTAGGGCTCAAAAAAAAAAAATTTCATAAACCACTTTAACATATTATTAACACAATGTATCTGATGGAAACTAAGGCTCTTGTGTGATTTCAGGGTTCATATGGGTTCCCCAACGATATTTATGCTTAAAATTAAGTTAAAATGTAACTTTCTTAGTTTTACCCTCTAACATAAATCAGATTCAGGAAATGGGGTTAATCCCATTTCTACTACTTATTAGATTGTGTTATTCGGCAAGTTACTCAATGTCTTTTGGCCTCCTAACACCAGAGTAGATGGAATGAAAGGTCCCTTTCTTTGGATCTAACCTTCTCTTATTCTAAGACCAACACTCCTCTCCTAAATGACACCAAAAAAGGGAAGGAAGGAAGGAAGGAAGGAAGGAAGGAAGAAAGAAGGGAGGGAGGGAAGAAGGGAGGAAAGAAGGGAGGAAGGGAGAGGGAGGGAGAGAAAGGAAGGAAGGAAGGGAGGAAGGAAATAGCCAAGGGTATTAGGAAAGTTTAAGAACAGGGTTAAAATCAAGTTCTCTATACTCTCAGATCAGTAAATTTTTCACTCCACTTTGCCACTGTGCCCTGTGTGTGTGTGTGTGTGTTTGCAGCAGGATGCAAGGCTTGTGGGCAGACCTGAGTAGATGACCCCCATGTCTTCCTTGTGCCTGCAGTCATGCTGTCCCCAGCCCCGGGAAGGACGCTTCCAATGTGGGGCTCCTTTCCTGTGTAGTTCAGGTCATTCAGCCAGATGGGGTCTGACCCCACCCCTCCCCCTCCCATGTGAGCAGAGTTGGTGGCATTAATGGCCACTCTATATCCCAGTTGTCTGCATACCACGTGTGCATCACTTAGGTCCCAGCTGTCATCACAGACACGCTCCAGGAGCCCTGGTGAAGGATCTCCACTCTGCCAGCACAGGATGGCCCCCACCCACGAGGCAGAGCTGTTTGTCTGCAAAGAGGAGAAAGTCTAGCCAATAGGTCACAATTTTTAGTGTTGCAAAGCATTTCCTGGTACTGTGCTTTACTTAGCTGAGCAGATGAAATCACCACTGTCTGGGACTGCAGACAGAGATGAGTCAGATAAACCTGAGGAGCATGGAAACAATGGCTGGGTCTGGTTTCCTGGTAGGGGGGTAGGAAATGGGGCGAAAATAAGCATGGAAAGGATCGAAGAGTTCTATGACAAAGTTGAATGAGCAATCATGGTAAGGACTCTCAAACTCGTGACCAATTAAAATGGTCTTTGTTTATTTTATTTTTTATTTTTTAATGTTTATTTTTATTTTTGAGAGAGAGAGAGACAGAGTGCAAAGAGGAGAGAAGAGAGAGAGGGAGACGCAAAATCGGAAGCAGGCTCCAAGCTCCGAGCTGTCAGCACGGAGCCCGACGCGGGCTCGAACCCATGAACCGTGAGATCAAGACCTGAGCTGAAGTCGGATGCTCAACCGACTGAGCCACCCAGGCGCCCCTAAAATTGTCTTTATTAATGTCTAGTTGCAAATCCCCAAAGGAGAGGTGAGTGCTTACCTTCACCTTAACAATGTGCCCAGTTATCACTATTTATTACATGTTACTCTTTGACTGTCATGCCTATCCCACCTACACCCCTTGTTTTCTTACCTGTCTTTCCTTCAATCCCTCATCTTATCTGCCATGTGTGAGCTCTATTGCCAGTAGATGCCCATAAGCACTGTTCCCTCACCGTGCAGGTCACAATGATGGTTTTTCATGGGCACAGAGAGGAGCTCCAAAGACTGTCATTTGACAGTTATCTAGAAGGGACTCATTCCCTAAGCAACAGAACCTATGTCCCTAAACACAAACACTTCCTCCTCCAATATATATATTTTTTTCTTGTGGTTGAGCAAGCAGTCCCACAGCTGCACTGATTGTGTAGGACACTGGCATCTTCCAGGTCCCAGTGGTTGTCACAGGGGGAACCCCAGGTTCCAAGCACCTTGATCTCCACTTACCCCTCCCATTGGGGTTTGCCATTCACAAGTCAGGCATCTGTATATCCTAAGAGGAGATAAAGCCTTAGAAAAGAGACTTTTCAACTCCTGCCCAACCTTCTCCCTCTCCAGCCCCAGCACATTAAGATCATTCACTCTCTCACAAGAACAGACTCCAGCCTCTCTTGCTATGGTTACAAGTCCTGTCGGGATGGGGTGCCTTGGGGCACAAGGCAAGATGATTTTCACTCCCTTCACATTCAAGCTTTTCAGCCCCAATTGGATCATTCCCTTTCTCAAAGTGAGGACCCACAAAAAGAGATCCGGCCTCTCCACAACTTAATTCTCTGCACAGCACGCTGGCAGCACGGAGAGAGAAGTCAGAATCACACAAAGAACCCCACCTGTCTCCACGTCTCACTTCAACACGTCCAGAACAGGAGACAGCCGTTCCAACCAGCCGGGGCTGCCTGTGGGCTACAAATCATATTTCAGAGCCTCCAATATCTAGCCCCATCCTCCAATCTCCCTATCTAATTCCAGGGTACTTTTTCTCCATTCAGCATTAGAACACTCCATTTGCAGGGGATCCGAGAATGATATCTTTGTAGTACAGACTTGGTTCCTAAGACCTAGATTACATGTTTACTTACTGGATCTTGGTAACATGCCAATCCCAGATTTGGAACTCTGAAGGAAATGAACGGCGCAAATCATTTCCATGAAAAGAAATAATGATTGGGTAACCTCAGCATTAAATAACAGATACGAAGATTTGTAATCATTTTGAGGTGATGGATGTAATTTAAAGATAGAAGGTTATTTTATTTTTTTTAAAGCTTATTTGTTTTTGAGAGAGACAGAGACAGCATGAGCAGAGGAGGGGCAGAGAGAGAGGGGCAGAGAGAATTCCAAGCTGGCTCCAGGCTGTCAGCACAGAGCCCAATGTGAGACTCGAACTCATGAAACCATGAGATCGTGAGCTGAACCAAAACTGAGTCGGACGCTTAACCACCGAGCCACCCAGGTGCCCCCGTAGAAGGTTATTTTTATCTACAGGTTAATTCCAAGCAATACATCTAAGCAATCTAAAAATAAACAAACAAAAAACAATTGCTTTTTCCCACTGATCCCATCCTTTGCAGCACACCTGTGTTAATAATCTATGCCGTTAATATCTATTCCTGACTATTCCAACTCCTGACTCATTTATCCAAACGCCATGTAGCGTTTCCACTTGAATTTCTCATAGACGTCTGAAACGGAATTCTTTTCAGTTCTTCCAAATATCCTCTAAGACTGTAATCTGCCATGTTTTGGTTGATGGAAATCCATTATTTTACATATGGAAATATATTGGCACAATTATTGGCTCCTGTAATACCATATATCCTACCTTTCAGGAAATCTTGTTTTCTGCATCTTCAAAAGATGTTAAAAAATCCCAACACTTGTCACCCCTCTCATTGTTAACTACACTGAGCCACCAACATTTCTTGCCTGAATTACTGCAATGACCTCCCATGAGTCTAAATTCTCTATTTCCATCATTGATCCTCTACAGTTTATTCTTTATCAACAAGCTAAAATTAGAAATCAGACAGCAGTTTTTTGCTCAAGATCATCCAATGGCTCCATGTTTCACTAGAATAAAAACCTAAATTCTTACGAAGACCTACTTATCCCTGAATTATCTGCCCTACCCCTTACCTCCTTTGACCCATGTCTGACCATTCTAATTCTTACTCTTCAGTTACACTGGGTTCCTTTCCTTACTATTCCTCAAACATATCAGGCATAATCTTGCCCTAAGGCTTTTGAACTGGCTGTTTATCTGTATTTTTCTAATTTTCTTTAATGTTTATTTATTTTCGAGATAGAGGGACAGAGAGAGACAGAGTGTGAGCAGGGGAGGGGCAGATAGAAGGAGACAAAGAATCTGAAGCAGGTTCCAGGATCTGAGCTGTCAGCACAGAGCCCAATGTGGGGCTCGAAACCAGGAATGGTGAGATCATGACCTGAGCCGAAGTCGGGCCCTTAACTGACTGAGCCACCCAGGCATCTCTACCTGTGTTTTTCTTCCCTGTACATGCACCTAATCAACTCTCTCACCTCCTTCAACTTTGCTCAAGTTTCACTTTTTCTAGAAGGCCTACCCCAAACATCCTATTTGGGATTGTATTCTGTCCCATATACACTCTGGATCCCATTTTCCTTGTCTTTTTTTTTTTTTTTTTTCTATAACCCTCAACATCTGCTACCTGTATATATACCTTATTCCATCACAGAAAGTTCTATTGCACAACACTACTCTAGAGTCTTCTGTCAAAGAAAATAAGTAATTTTGCTGGACCTATATTCCTTTTTTTTTTTTTTTTGTCACTGCCTTATCTAGCTCTTCCCCTTACAATTCAGCTTTTTTGGAAAATAATCTATACCTACTTTCCCAACATTCTAACTCCCATTAACTCCTGAACTTGAAACTATCTTCTTCTTTATTTCCTTATTTCTTTATTTTTTTAAACATTTATTTACTTTTTGAGAGACAGAGAAAGAGCAGGAGCAGGGGAGGGGCAGAGACAGAGGGAGACACAGAATCCAAAACAGGCTCCAGTCTCTGAGCCGTCAGCACAGAGCCCGATGTGGGGCTTGAACTCATGAACCATGAGATCATGACCTGAGCTGAAGTCAGACGCTTAACCAACTGAGCCACCCAGGTGCCCCGAAACTATCTTCTTTTTTTAACGCAACAAGACTGCTTTCATTAAGTTTACTAATGACTCACATGTTGCTAAACTTCATGAAAAATGCTCCGGTTCACGTGTAACGGCGTCTCCACAACTTGTTGACAAGGTTGCTAATGCCCTCCTTTTTGGAAACGTCCTTTTCCCTCGGCTTCGGTGACCTGCCATTCTCTAACTACTAGTCTTCAGTCCCCTCTTGCAGTTACTTTTAAGTCAATGAGCCATTCAATATTGTTATTCCTCAGGGCTAACGGCCGTCTTTTCTCGGGTCAGCAATTTTTATTCTTAATTTACAGTTTACCCTTGGGTTTTAGTTGCCATCTACAAATCTAAGATCCTCTGTTTGTACCTCCATCCAAGACCAGTTTTCTGATCACCCAACACTTACATCAAGTTCCTTACCACCCTCTCTACTTGGCTGCTTTAAAAACACCTCAGACTCAACATATACAAAGTGAAATTCACCAGGCTACCTCCTCCAACCTGCCAGGATTCTCTTTTCCGATGACAGAACTGCAGTATACCTGTTCGCTTAGTCCAGAACTGGTGGAGCGATCTTTGAGTCTCCTTCATTCAAACTCCTACATTTGATGAATTATCGAGTTCTGTTGGTTCTACCAACTAAATATTTCCTGAATATGTCAACTTTGCATTAGCTCCACAATGAATGTTCTACTCAGAACCTCATACCTTCACTAGAATCATCTAGTAACTTGACTCCCTGTGTCCAATAGCCCCCCCAGCCACCTCTCTCTCTCTCTCTCTCTCTCTCTCTCTCTCTCTCTCCAGCCAGAGTTTTCTCTTTAAAATTCAAGTCTTACCATGCTTACACTCCTCCATGGTTTCCCTTTCACTTTAGAATAAAGTACAAAAATCTCTATCCCAGGAATAATCTCACCCTTGGCTACATGTCAAGGCTTTACGGGAAGATTTCCGCCTTATTCACTTAGGTCTAATATTATTCCCCTCGACCGTCTCTCAGTTCCTGGAATCAGACAAGCTCATTCTCACCTTTGTTACTTTAATAAAATACTACCTATGTATTTTTAATGGTCTCTCTAACACCTCTATATATGATTAAGTCACACCCATACCCTTCACAGAAATATTCTCTGACGCTGCAAACAGGTAAGGCCTTCTGCTTACGCCTTTTCATTTCATCTTGTACTTCTACTTCATAACTTTAAATAAATAATTATTTCCTCGTGCACATTCATTACACACTTGGATTCTTTTCTGGATAAGGGACTAGAGCTACTTGTATTTAGCTCATCTGCCTTTGGCCTAGCATTGTCAAGGAGCTACTCCATAAATACGTATTAAATACATGAAATTGTCAATAATTTAGTAAGTATATTTATCTTTGTCCAGAAATTACCTGAGCAGATCAAACTAGCTTCCTTATTAAAGTGACATGAGTTTGTGTCCCTTGGACACAATCCCAGGGAGAAGCTTCATTTACAGTGCAGCCAGATCTAGAGAGTAAGACGTGTGATGTTTTTCCCGTGAAATGAGGCCTTTTGCAGATGCTGAGTTAGGCACATCCAAGTTGCCTGCAAAGAACTGCACCAATGTTCGTTTTTCAGCGGTTAGCAGAAGGGTGGCAATGACGTAGATTTCCTGCTTGACCCTCCCCACGCATCTGCTGCCTCTGCCCACGAGCCTCAGTTCTTTTTTTGTTTCATTCTGTAACCAGAACACCAGAATGATTTTCAAGGTATCATTTTGCCTCAAAATCTGATCAGAGACTCCAGCTAAAAATAATGTTACTTTAATGGTCCTGATTCTTGTCTGCATTTCAAATAATTACATACTACTTACTAGATATTGTGAAGGATATTAGGGAGAGGTGATATCATGTATGTGGGGTCAGGAAAGAAAGGCACATATCTTTAATATGACAATATCCAGGAAGTTAGAATAAACTTACATCTTAGAGTTGCTAGATGAAAATAATTCTAACAAGAGTTTGGACCCTGGGGTGGGGGGAATATGAAATTCACTATATGTAAAGAGTACGTGATTTTTTTGGAGAATTAAGAAATTGGAAGTTGATTCTGAGCCAAATTGACACAGTCAGCTTTTGAAGGCAATTCTTGCAAGTATTTGTTTGTTTTGCAGAATTCTTGCAAGTGTTCGTATGAAAGGGAATGAGTTACAGTTCTATCAAGGCTAATTTATCTATGTTAGGGCACTTGGGTAGTTTTTGGCATGCTGTGGCATAGTCAGTGAGATATTTAAGTCCTATTGCCTACTGATGTGAGAATGAATATATTTAATTAAGATGCTGATAGTCTCTGCTGGCCCTGACTATGAGCTGCTGGGCGGAACTGCTCCAAGCTTTCTTCCTGGTGTCAAATGATATCATGGATTCATCCCTCACCGAACAGGGGCAGATCGGCTGCTAACAGAAGCCAGGCATAGGTTTGGATGCCGTCAACGATGCTTTGCTTCCGGAAGCATGTATCTACTGCCTGCTGAAGCTGTACTGCCGGGAGCAGCCCTATTACCCGAACTTAACTGAGCTTTTCCTGCAGAGTTCCTATCAGACTGAGATCGGACAGATCCTGGACCTCATCACAGCACCCCACCCCCCACCCCCCAGCCCCTGGGGAATGTGGGTCTTGGCAGATTCACTGGAAAGAAGTACAAATCTATTGTCAGGTGCAAGATAGCTTTCTACTCCTTCTATCTTCCTGTAGCTGCTGCCATGTATATGGTGGGCATTGATGGGGAGATGCTACTGGAGAAGGGGGAGTTCTCTCAGATTCAGGATGATTATCTTGTCTCTTTGGAGACCCCAAGGTGACAGGCCAGATTGGCACTGATATCCAGGACAACAAATGCAGCTGACTGGTGGTTCAGTATCTGCAGAGGGCCTCTCCAGAACAGCACCAGATCCTTCAGGAGAATTATGGGCAAAAGGAGGCCAAGAAGGTGGCCCAGGTGGAGGTGCTACACATGTGTCAGCTGCTTCGGATTCTGTGTCTCCCTCTCTCTCTGCCCCTCCCCTGCTTATGATCTTTCTCTCTCAAAAATAAATAAACATTAAAAAAAACATGTGGATATTCATGACCATGAGGAGGAAAAGTTCTCCTTGAAAGAGAATAGTTCAGTGCAGAACGAGCATCCAGAAGACTTGGAGAAAATTCAATTTGATAGAAAATCGTCACTGAAGGATTGTGATTGTAAATCATAACTGTAAATATATCTAAATTGAAAAGCTGGATAGGATAGTCAAGGTTTAAGAGACAGATTTCAGATTTATATTGGAGTTTAAATAAATTCCTTAAGACCGAATTCAATGTCTTACCTGCTCATCTCAGAAAGGAATGTCTAAAGTAAGAGATAAAGGTGTTGGGACTGATTGAAAATAAGGAAACTCCAAGACTAATAAAAGAGTATATCAGAATCAGGGAATTCAACTCTCCCACAATTATACCTGGGCAGGTGTACATGAGAATTTTCTTTGTACGACTTGAAAGTTGCGTAATAAAAACTTTGGCTCAGAGGAAGAATCCGCAAAACAATTCTTAACATTTTTGAAATTATATAAACCATAAGCCCAGACTTTAGCTGAAGAACATTTATTCCAGCGCTGTTGGTATGAATCATACACAAGTAAGTCCTTCAAGTAAGAATGAGTATTTGGGTAACTCTGAAAAAAGAATTTTTAAATATCCGGATATTTCTTTTCCTTTTTAAAAAAATTTTTTTTAACGTTTATTTATTTTTGAGACAGAGACAGAGCATGAACGGGGGAGGGTCAGAGAGAGGGAGACACAGAATCTGAAACAGGCTCCAGGCTCTGAGCTGTCAGCACGGAGCCCGACGCGGGGCTCGAACTCACGGACCGTGAGATCATGACCTGAGCCGAAGTCGGCCGCTTAACCGACTGAGCCACCCAGGCGCCCGTCTTTTCTTTTCTTTTTTTTTTTTTTTTTTTTTAAATGTTTACTGATTTGAGAGAGAGATACACACACACACACACATACACACACACTCACACGAGTGAGTGGGGGAAGGGCAGAGAGAGGGAGAGAGAGAATCCTGAGCAGGCTCCATGCTGTCAGTGCAGGGCTTGATGCCATGAGCAGTGAGATCATGACTTGAGCTGAAATCAAGAGTCAGTTGCTTAACCAACTGAGCCACCCAGGTGCCCTAAGTATGTGGATATTTCAAGGCAAGTGTTTGAGTGTTTCAATGACTAAACCCTTATTAATTTTTCCTAAATTAATTTGACTATGGATAACTTCTTTTTGTGGAATACTTTGTTACCACTAGGGTCCGGTGAACTTAACTTTGGGAAAATATGGGTAGATATTAGAAAATGAGATTTGACTTCCCGAGAGAAAAGAAGTTTGGTACGATAGAAAGAGGCCTTAAAAATCAGAATGAGGTGGGGCGCCTGGGTGGCTCAGTCAGTTGAGCGTCCGACTTCAGCTCAGGTCATGATCTCATGGTTCATGAGTTTGAGCCCCGCATCGGGCTCTGTGCTGACAGCCCAGAGCCTGGAGCCTGCTTCCAATTCTGTGTCTCCCTTTCTCTCTGTCCCTTTCCCCGTCATGCTCTGTCTCTTTCTCTCAAAAATAAATAGACGTTAAAAAAATCAGAATGAAGATATGAGGTATGATTCATTTCAAAAAGTGAGAAGTGAGTATTCTGTCATATAGGTACCCATTAGGGGAAAAAAGTACATTGGAGAGTCCATGTGCTTTTACTGAAAATCCCGGTTTGGATGTCTTATCCGAACAGGTTGCTCCAACATCTTCACTGTGTCTGCAGTCATGATCTCCCCACTCTTTGTGCCTGCGTTCCCAGAGATGACTCATCCCCATCACAGGAAACATCATCCAGGCAAATTTTTCCAGATCCCGCAGAATCATTTCCAAGACCCATGTCAGTGATACAAGGTGGACAACCCAGCTGGCCACACACTACAGCAGCAGCATCACTGTTCCATGTGTCGTCACCCACATGTGTCCCACTGCCCTTGGAAATGTATCTCCTCTTCCTGAGCAGCCCCAGGTTCCACCGAGGGAAAGATGGCCTTCATTAAATACAGCTGAAATGCCAGAACTGCCTCCATATGTGGTAGAGGAAGGACCCAGAGGCTTAGGGAAGGAAGTTGGAGCGTTAGAGTGAATGTGTCACGTAATGTCTGCTCACCCACCCCAGGAGCATTCGGAGAGCACACCCTTCACCACGGTTGTGAGAAATAAATCTGTGAGGGGAGCCCCACCACTCTTGAAGAACTCTGTGGCCGCTCTTCATATAGTCAGAAGCTACAAGGTGGGGGCACCTGGGTGGCTCAGTCAGTTAAGTGTCTGACTTTGGCTCAGGACATGATCTCGTGGTTCATGAGTTTGACCCCCGCATCAGACTCTGTGCTGACAGCTCAGAGCCTGGAGCCTGCTTCTGATTCTGGGTCTCTCTCTCTCTCTCTCTGACCCTTTCCTGCTCATTCTCTGTCTCTGTTTCTCTCTCAAAAATAAACATTAAAAAGAAAAAAAAGAAACTACAAAGGGAACTTTTGCCATTTGGTTAGGATTCTTAAGTACAATGGGGGTAACTGGGCCACTGGGTGGTAAGGACAGTGATGGACACTTAATTGTCAAAGGCAAGGTGGGTGTGATTACCATAATGGACTGCACATCCAAAGCAGTAGTTAGAATAGCCTGACTTAGAGAGATTTATGACATCGCCTAGTTGATCGTGATGTTCCTAGAGGTGAAACAGGAAGGCAATCAACTGAATTTTTACTTGATCTGTATGAATGCAAAGAATTCTAAGTCAAATGAGCGTAAGTAAACTTGAGTCATAAAAGTGGAGGGTCATGGTGCCACAACTGACTCCCAGCTTTGGACTATACATACTCGATAACTGGCAGAAACCCCACATCAGTTCCCTGATCTGTGCAATGAAGATAATTATGGTGGGAAAGGCCAACTGGAAGCTACCAGAATTGCTTATAGCTAGAAAATTAGAGAACCAAAACCAATCGCACTTTCTGGTGATGACGGCAGAGTTTAGTGCCACCATCAAGGACTTGAAGGGTGATTCCTAACATATCCCCGTTCAACTTGCCCATTTGGTCTGTGCAGCCAACAGGTGGATCTTGGAGAAAGCGGATTTCAGAAGCTTAGCCAGATGGTGGCTCCCGTTGTAGTTTCTATTCCAACAACTTAATATAGCTCCCGGTAACTAGGGTACAGCTAGAGATCTGGCAAATACGTTTCCTTCATGCTTTTAATGAAAACCACCAGAAGCGGCTTGCTTTCAGCTAGGCCAAAAATACACCTCTACTGTCTCACATCAGGAATATGAACTCTCCTGCCTTAGTCATAATTTAGTTCACAAGGACCTTGATCATCTTTCTTTCCAACAAGAATTCACACCAACCCATTATATTGATGCCCATCGGACCTAGGTAGCAAGAAGCAGCAACTGTGATATACTTATTGGCAAGACATTTGTGTGACAGAGAAGGAGAAGTGCATTTAGGATCCTTCTACCTCAGTGAAAACTTTAGGAGTCAAGTGGTGTGGGTCATGTCAAGATAGCCCTACTTTTAAAATGTATTTATTATTTTTTTTTTTTTTATTTTTGAGGGTGGGGCGGAGACAGAGGATCTGAAGTGCGCTCAGCACTGACAGCAGCGAGCCCGATGCGGGGCTCGAACTCATGAACCACGAGATCATGACCTGAGCCCAAGTGGAACGCTCAACCGACTGAGCCATCCAGGTGCCCTGTTAAGATATCCCTTTGAAGCTGAAGGATAAATTCATGTATCTCGCCCTTCCTACAACAAAAAAGAATGACAATACCTAGTGGTTCTCTTTGGATTTTGAAGGCAGTGCATTTCTCATTTGGATGTACTACTTTGGCCCATCCCCCAAATGGATGGAAAAGCCGCTAGTGTTAAGTAGGGCCTAGAATGAGAGAAACCTTTGCAATAGGTCTAGGCTGCTCCTCTTCCACTTGAGCCATATGATCCAAAGACCCATTGGTGTGCAAAGTTCAGTAGGCAAGCTGCTCAGAGCTTTTGGTAGGCTTCTAGTGGTGAATCGCAGTGTAGACTCAGGACTTTGGAACAAAGGTCTGCTGTCCTTTGCAGAGAACTACTCTCCTTTTGAAAAACAGCTTTTGACTTGCTGCTGGGCTTTAGTAGAGACCGAACACTTAACCATGGGCCACCAAATTATCAGGTGACCATGTGACCTGCGCTTCTTATCACGAATTGGATGTCGTCTGACTCATGGGTCCAGGAAGCTGAATGCACCCAGCAGCATTCCATCATCAAACAGAAGTGATATGCAGGAGATCAGGCTTGAGCAGGCCCTGAAGGCACAAGTCAGTTACATGAGCAAATGGCCCACCTTCCCGGTTTCATTTCTTCTATGTTACTTTCTCTCTTTCAGCCTGCACCTATGACCTCAAGGCCATTACTTATGATTAACCGACGGAGGAGGAGAGAACTGAGTCTGACCTACAGATGGTTCTGTGTGATATGCGCACAGCATCTGAAAGCAAACAGTCACTGTCCTGCAGCCTCTCGTTGGGACATCCCTGGACAATGGTGAAGGAAGATCGTCCCCAGGGGCAGACTTCTGAGCAGTGTATTTCGTTGTTCATTTTACTTGGAAAGAGAAATGACCAGAGGCGGGATTATATACAACTCATGGGCTGTGGCCAACTTTTGGCTGAATGGTCAGGGACTGGGAAGGAACATGATTGGAAGATCGATGCAAGTAATTCAATTTATTGTGGGTATTACTTACCCACTCACGGGAGGAGACTCCGGGTTTGATTTTTCAGAAATCTCAGCTTTGTAGTTACAGTATATGGGAGTTTCTTTCAGGGAAGACCTAGAAACTCTCAGGTTATTTACATAGAGCTTGACCTGAGAATTTGAACCCTGAGTTCATCTTTTTTCTGTCCTCATTGTTCAGCATCATCAGGAGCAACCAGCCAATTTCATTGTGCTCTTTAGTTTGACAAAAATGTGCCAATGTATCAAATACACGGTCACCCAGAATCTTGTCGTTTATAAGTATTCAAAAGAGTATCCAGGGGTTACTCTTTGTGTATACTTTGTATATCTCTATTGTCACATTACACTGAGGACTTTCAGTTCCCCCTTTACCACTGTAAATAGAATCATTAGTGTCTTTGAATCTAGAGAGATTAGGGAACCAACTCCAGAACTCTGAGCCTGAATTCAGAAAACTCATCCTTAAGATTCTGTTTTTCTTTTTAAATGTTTATTTATTAAATGTTTATTTTCTTGTTAAATGTTTTTATTTATTTTTGAGAGAGAGAGAGAGAGAGAGAGAGAGAGCGAGTTGGGGGGGGCAGAGAGAAAAAGGGAGACACAGAATCCGAAGCAGGCTCCAGGCTCCGAGCTGTCAACACAGAGCCCGATGTGGGGCTCGGGCTGACGAGCTGTGAGATCATGACCTGAGCCGAAGTTGAATGCTTAACTGACTGAGCCACCCAGGCGCCCCAAGAATCTGTTCCTTTCGAGCCACTCTTACTATCAACATTTTATCAGTTTCCTAGGATTGCCATAACAAATTACTACAAACTGGGTGTCCTAAGACAACAGAAATTTACTGTTGCGGTTCTAGAGCCTGGAAGTCTGAAAGAAACTTGCCAGCCATGCTCTTCCTGAAGGTTCTGGCAGAGAATCTGCCGCATTGCTTTCTCGTTGCTTCCTGTCATTTCTGGCAATCCTGGCATTCCTTGGCTTGTAGACACATCATTTCAACTTCTGCCTCTGTCATCACATGGTATTTTCACTGGGTCCCTGTCTCTGTGGTCTCTTCTCTTGTTAAAAGACAATTATTTTGGATTAGAACCTACCCTAATCTAGTAGGTATTAGTTTCCTAAGCCTGCCATAAGCAAGTACCAAAACCTATGTGGCTTACTACGACAGAAGCTTATTGTCTCACAGCTCTGAAGGCTAGAAGTTCAAAATCAAATTGTCAGCAGGACCATACTCTCTTGGAAACCTGTCGTGTAGAATCCTCCTTAGCCTCTTCTTAGCTTCTGGTGCTTGCCGGCCATCCTTGGCGTTCCTTGGTTTATAGATGCAGCACCATATCCAATCTCTCTGACTTGTTGGCACATGGCTATCTTCTCCCCCTGTGTCTATGTCTCTGTGTCTCTTCTCCTGTTCTTATAAGAACACTGGTCATACTGGCTTAAGGACCCACTCTACTCCTGTATAACCTTAACTAATTATGTCTGCAACAACCATATTCCCAAATATGTTTATATTACGAGGTACTGGGGGATAAGACTTCAAAATATTTTGAGGGGGACACAATTGAAACAACAGTTTGTCCTCCAGTCCCCCCAAATTCATATATTTCTCACCTGCAAAGTATATATCCCTTGTCCCAACATCCCCCTGAAAGTCTAGTTCCATTGCAACATCATCCTAAATCCAAAATCTCATCTTCTGAATAATCTAAATCAGGTATGGATGAGACGCTGGATATGATCCATCCAGGGCCAAAATTCTTTACTATCTGTGGAGATGTAAAACTGGAAAGCAAGTTATCTGCTTTCAAAATACAATAGTGGAAACAGGCATAGACTAGATATTCCCATTACAAGAGGAAGAAAATGGAAGGGAAAAGGGGTCACAGGTCCCCAGCAAGAATGAAACACAGAAGGGCAAATACCATTAGGCTCCAAAGCCTACAAATAATTCTCCATGGGCCAATTCAGCCTCTGGGTCCATGGAGGCCCATTGGCCTCTAAGGCAGCCTCAGCCCAAGTGGCCCAAACCCCCTGGGCTTTGTTTGCTACCCTAATCCCTCAACAGAGCCACCTTCTGGGCAGCTTGCTTCCTGCTTGTAGAATCTCAGAAATGTGACAGCCTTCCTTCAATTATTTCTGTCTCTGTCCCCTTCGGTCCAAGCTGGCAGTATTTCTTTCTGCTGAGATGGTTGATTGGATCCACGAATCATACACCTAGTGTCTTCAGTGGAAAGTTTCTCCAGCCACACCTTTGGCAAGGTTTCCATCTTATGCTCTTTGAATAGGCCGGAAAATTTCCAAATTTCCAAATTATCAATTTGCTTAACAATTTTTTTCCTCAATTGATCTCTTCTTTTCACATTTTATTAAAAACAGCAAGGAGAAAACAGACAGCACCTTCCATATTTTGCTTCGGGAGTCTCTGTTCATCGTTTTTACGCCCTACTTTCCACCAGTGATAGAATAGAGTTCAGCATAGTTTCTGCCACTTTATAACAAGGATGGCTTTTTCTCCAGTGGCCAATAACAAGCTCATCATTTCCTTTTAGGCCTTCCTTCACCAGAAGCACCATCAATGTTCACATTTCTAGCAAAACCTCTTCAAGACAGTCTAGATCTTTTTTGATCATGCTTCTCAAAATTCTTCCAGCTTCTAGCTCTTACTCAATCCCAAAGCCACTTTCACAGTTTTAAGTATTTATGATAGCAACATTTCACTTCCTGGTATCCAATCTGTACCAGTGTTTTCCAGAGAAACAGAGCCAATAGAAAAAAAAAATATATATATATATATATGATATTTGACATATATGTATATATGTGTATTATATTTTTATATACATAGGACTATTTTAAGGAATTGGCTTATGCAATTATGGAGGCTGACAAGTCCAAAATCAGTAGGGCAGACAGGCTGGCAGACTGGAAAGTCGGCAGAAGTTGATTTTGACTTTGCAGTCTTAAATAAGAATTTCTTCTCTGGGAAACCCTAGTTTTGTTCTTAAGGTCTTCCAACTGATTGGATGAGGTCTACTCACATTACCAAGAGCAGTCTCCTTTATTAAAGCGAACTGATTGTAGATATTAGCTACATCTACAAAATACCTTCATAGAACCGCCTGGATTAGATTTGATTACATCACCTAGCTGAGTCAAATTGACACATAAAACTCATCAACGCCTATACTAACCTTCTTCCAGTATTTGAGCACCTCCATGCTATCACACGTTATCTTTTTAATGCTTGAAACACTCCCCTGCCCCAGAAACACACACACACACTTTACACTTTGCCTGGACAACCTCTGCTTTTCTTCAAATGTCATTCTAGATGTGACTTTTCTTAGGAAGACTTGCCCAGTGCCCCAACTCCTCATTCCCTGGCATTTCCCCATGCAATGGTAGCATCTTTAAATTCCCAATCTATGTCTCTAACCATATAATATTTTCCAAATATTATATTAGATTCCTTTATTTTCTCCTATTGTGTTTCATATCAAACTGCTTGCATGTGTGTGTATCTTCTTCTCCTAATAGACTCTAAACTCCAAAAGGATGTTACCCATAAATGTTAACCATCTTGCTTTTAACCTGGCCCTGGTTATTAAATTCTGGAATATAATAGGTCCTCACTACACGTTTTTGGATGAATAATCATCTTGATTAGTCTATAAACCCATGGCAATTTTTCTGTGAGCTAAGAGAATTAAGTGTTTATCAGAAAAATGTATCTTCTTTAATAATAATGATGTTGTAAAGGAAAATTATAGAAAAAAATCATAAAATTCTCTTTTCATTGCTATCATGATTCACCTGAATGTTACTTCCATTCATAACATGAGGAACAGAGTACAGTATCAGCCATCCTATGGCATGTGGGACTGTAAGGGAGTAATTAGTGGGCGTGAGTTATTTAGACTGCTAAAATATCCAGAAATTTCCAGAGTTCTAATGCCAGCAGAGAAGCACTAGACTACAATCTGAAATTTCTTGTATTTACAATTTAAACATGAGCAGTGTCTGACGTTTCTGAATCGATGCTGAATTTAGAACCATCATGTTGAAACTAACAGATGGCTAGAAATGTGCTAGTCTGGTGTGTATTCCTTTCTTGAGCAATTTCACCAGAACATAAGGGTGAGGCATGACAGTTTTCAAATCTGATTTTTCACACACTTGCAAGAGAATCTAGAGAGTAGGTCTGATTTATAAATTATATGCAATCGCTAAAAATGTTACCTAATAAGAAAAAAAGTTCTGTTTTGTTAATTCATATTAAATGTATCATTTAAGATGTTTTAGTCTTACAAAAATTCAGTATTTAAAAAAGCATCTTTGAGTCGGTAATAGTGCTTAAGTAACGAGTCTGATTTAACTTGTATAAGGAAATATCCCCACGAAAGTAAATACAGTGTTTAAAAAGGTAAATATTTAGATTTCGTTTTAGAAAATGTTATCAAACCATGAGTATTTATGAGTTACTGCTTATGTTAGTGACAGATATATAAATTAAGAGGCTTAATCAAATAAGAAAATTGTTTTCTAAGTGGATAAATGATTAAATAATTAAGGTATTTTCATAGAAACACATTTATGTACACTTTCAATAGTATCAAACACGTAGTGATTTTCTTTCAACCTTTGTAAACACTGGTTGCCATATTCCTCTCAGACTTAGCCAGGGCCTTTGAACAGAATGGACAACTCCCTGCACTTACTGGACAGTGAGAAGAGAATTCTTGGAACTCATTTAGGCGCCTCGATCACCTCACCAAGTAATCTCTCTTAGTCCTGTATGATCACTATAAAAGTTATGCACTTTTTGATTCAAATGTACTTTAAATTTCTCTTTCTTTTTTTTTTTTTTTTTTTTTAGTGAAACTGGGAAATTTCTAGTTAGATAATCTTCAAAAACTACAAGGCTGAAAAATATATAAAGAACTTATAAAACTGAACACACAAAAATGGGCAGAAGACATGGATAGACATCTTCCAAAGAAGACATCCAAGTGGCTAACAGACACATGAGAAAATGCTCAACATCACTCATCGTCAGGGAAATACAAATCAAAACTACAATGAGATATCACCTTACACTTGTCAGAATGGCTAAAATGAACAACATGGGGAACAACAGGTGTTGGCAAGGATGCAGAGAAAGGGGAACGCTCTTACACTGTTGGTGGGAATGCAAACTGATGCGGCCACTCTGGAAAACAGTATGGAAGTTCCTCACAAAGTTAAACATAGAACTACCCTACAATCCAGAAATCGCAGTACTAGGTATTTATCCAAAGGATACAAAAGTATACTGAATCGAAAAGACACATGTACTCTGATGTTTATAGCAGCATTATCAACAATAGCCAAATTATAGAAAGAACCCAAGTGTCCATCAGCTGATGAATGGATAAAGAAGATGTGGTTTATACATACAACGGGATATTATTCAGCCATGAAAAAGAATGAAATCTTGCCATTTGCAGTGATATGGATGGAACTAGAGAGTTTTATGTTAAGCAAAATATGTCAAAGAAAGACAATTACCGTATGATTTCACTCGTATGTGGAATTTAAGGAACAAAACAGATGAACATAGGGGAAGATAAGAGAGAGGCAAAGCATAAAACAGACTCTTCCAGTAGAGATAGGTAGTAAAGAGGGCATTTGTGATGAGCATTGGGTGTTGTATGTAAGTGTTGAATCACTGAATTCTACACCACAAACTGGTATTACACTGTGTATTAACTGGCATTTAATAAAAACTTGAAAAAGAAAACAAAGGCTACAGATATCAGATGTTTTACAATCAAGACTGAGAATATAAAGGGGGATATAAGCAATAAAAGGGAGAGCCAAAGTCAGATGCTTAACCGACTGAGCCATCCAGGCGCCCCTAAGCAACCTATATTTGAATACCAGCTTCACCACTGCCCTCATAGCCAAGTAACCATCAGTAAGTTACTCCAGTGTATCTATTTCTTCACCGTAAAACAGAGGTTAGAATAGTGTCTACTTCCTGGGATTACACAAGGATAACATGAAATCATCTACATAAAGTAAAACACCTAGTGCCCGGCACACAGTATATGTCCAATGGGTGTTAGTTGATTTGTATTATTATTATTATTTTACCAGGCTGACAGTGCTTTTAAAAATATTAAGATATTCGGTGTTAGTGGTAGGCAGGGGGGTAGTAGAAAAATAAGGTTTAGTAGAAGAACAAAAGACTACAAAATTCTTGGAAGATAATTGGACAATATATATTCCAGTTTAAAAAGATGCATGTGTTTTTAAATACATTTTTTAAACAGTTTATTTAGTTCTTTTTGATGGCGCGGGGAAGCGACAGAGAGAGGGAGAGACAGAATCCCAAGCAGGCTACCTGCTGTCAGCATGGAGCTGGATGCGGGGCTCAATCTCACAAACTCAGCTCAGGGGAGCATGACCTGAGCTGAAATCCAGCGTTAGACGGTTAACCAACTGAGCCGCCCAGGTGACCCGAGATGCATGTTCTTTTATATAACAGTTCCATTAAAAAAAATTTTTTTTAACGTTTATTTATTATTGAGAGACAGAGAGACACAGAGCGTGAGCAGGAGAGGGGTAGAGAGAGGAGGAGACACAGAATCCGAAGCAGGCTCCAGGCCCTGAGCTGCCAGCACAGAGCCCGACGCAGGACTCCAACTCATAAACTGCTAGATCATGACCTGAGCCAAAGTCGGTTGCCTAGCCAACTGAGCCACCCAGGCGCCCCAACAATTCAATTTTTAAGTATTTAACAAAGAAAATAATCAAAGTGTGAAAAATGTACTTTTAGTTATTTTGAATAGTGAAAACTTGAAAACCTGATTTTAACAGTTCACAGTTATGAGAGTCAATAAATTATAGTACATTTAGGCAATATACTAAGTAGCCTGTAACGGGATGGTTAATAATGGCCATGAGGAATATGTCTATGATATATTATTCAGCAAAAAAAGGGGCACACACACACACACACACATGAATACAGGCACACACACATATCATATGTCCATGATTCTGTAACATAGACACAATTGTAAAAAAGAAAAAGAACAATTTGAATGAATGGTAGTATTATAAGTGGATTTTAAGAATCTTTTAATTGTTTTTGCATTTGACTTTTACTGGGTATATAACTTGATAAAAATAGTTTTCAAAAAACAAAAAGGAAAGTGCTAAGAGGGGAGATCTTAAAAATTCCAATCTCAAGAAAAAACTTGTTACTATGTGTGGTGATAGGCATTAACCAGACTTATGATGATCATTTTGCAATATATACAAATATCAAATCATGATGTTGTACTGTAAAACTGATGTAATATGTCAGTTATATTTCAATTAGAAAAAGAAAAAAAGGCATTTTGTAATATTTTATATCAATCTATAAAATAAAATTACTGTGTACAAAAAGACTGACAGTTAACTTTGCCTACCAAGTTGATAATATTAAACATATTATTAAATATTAAACATAATATTAAACATCTCTCTTATGAGAGATGTTTAATCTCTCATAAGAGATTAAAGAGAGATAGGTTGAGATTGATAAAACAAACTTTACTCTTTGGTTTCTGAAATTCGTATATATTTTATACTCAACGATGTCAATTATAATTTATAATAGTAAAAAATGTGTGTATTTCATTTACAAAAATGTGGTTCTTTATTTATTCTACTATTTGTCACCTATCAGCCTCCTTTGGCAGGTGCTAAGCGATCAGATTTGAATAAAAGACTATCCATACATACCCTCACGTAAGAAACACATTTGGAAGTTGTCATTTAGGACCACAATGCTCTCCTGCTACCCGACTCCAGACCGTTTAAAACGCTGTAGATACTGCTTTTTTTTTGCATTCCCCAGAGAGCGGACTCATTTCCAAAGCACAGTATATGATAAATCCAGATTTTTCTTGTGTGAAACACTAATACTAAAATGAAAACTTGTGTTGATTATAGAGACACAGGACAGTAGCATTCGTTTTTATTAAAAAAAATTTTTTTAATTTATTTTTGAGACAGAGAGAAAGCAGGGGAGGGTCAGAGAGAGGGAGGCACAGAATCTGAAACAGGCTCCAGACTCAGCTGTCAGCACAGAGCCCGACGCAGGGCTCAAACCCACGAGCTGGGAGATCATGACCTGAGCTGAAGTCGGACGCTTAACCGACTGAGCCACCCAGGTGCCCCATGACAGTTGCATTTTTAAAAAAATTTTTAATGTTTATTTATTTTTTAGAGAGACAGACAGAGCATAAGTGGGGGAGGGGCAGAGAGAGAGGGAGACACAGAATCTGAAGCAGGCTCCAGGCTCTGAGCTAGCTGCAGCACAGAGTCCAACATGGGGCTTGAACTCAAGAACCCTGAGATCATGACCTGAGCTGAAGTCGAATGCTTAACCGACCGAACCACCGAGGTGCCCCAATGACAGTAGCATTCTTAACAGCCCAGCTCTGCTGACACAGCATTTCTGGATTTTGACATTTGCCACCCCTTTACATTGATTACTTCTATTCATCATCTTTAGGTACAGATCCTTTTCACCTGTAAAAGAGACCTAGGTCTAGGTCATAAGTGATATTGAGAAGAACCAGGCTTCCTGAGTCTCAAAACATGTTTTGTTTATTTATTTCCATAGGGTATTTCTTTTCTTTTCTCTTTTCTTTTCTTTTCTTTTCTTTTCTTTTCTTTTCTCTTTTCTTTTCTTTCTTTTCTTTTCTTTTTTTTTTTGGCATAGGATATTTCTTTTTGGCTCAAAGGACTCATGGCTGTAATGCTAAAATGTCCTCTCAATTCAGTTTGCTAGAAATGGATTTTTTTTTTTCAGCTCTAGGGCAAAGAGAATTCACAGAAATGATATAAGTATTCATTCAAGGCCACATAAATCTTTTCGTTGAAACTTTCAAGGTTTATTGTATATAAGAGGAAAATGGATTTGAGGGCATATCTGTAAGATGCTCTCATACGCTATATTTTGCTAACTAACAAAATTACATAAGTAATTTAAAAAACTTCCATGATATGATCCTCAGCCAACGGTTGAAGTAAGCTTTCCATAAAGAGCCATTTGAAATGGAAAATAATAAAATTTGTGTGGAAGGAAAGATTGATCATTTACATATGCATAGTTAAATTATTTTAGAAGTATACAAACCCTAATCACAGTGATATGGTTGTAATCTCAAAAAGGAAAGGCTAAATTACAGTGTAAAGTAAAAATAATATGGCACATTATGTGGAGAATTTAAAGAGAATGCTTGTTTGTTTTTTTTACTAAAAATATGGAAATCACAGAAAAAAAGTATATTATCAATATGGTGTCAAGATAAAGGCAGCCCAGGTAGGAAGAATTGGACAGTGTCAGACTTGGCGAGCGTGAGTTTGCTCAGCAAACATGATAGTCCATTCCTCCCAGGCAGGCATATTTCCAAGTTATAGATGTTTCAGATTGTCTGTATTCAGTGATAATAGTCAATCATTAATTACAACTTACTTCCCTTGCTTCTCTTACTCTTAGACCAAACATATTATGTACTTATATTTATGTTAGATTTCTATATCAGTTTTCCTATGGTGTGTATTCCAACCAGCCATCAAAACCATTCTGGGACTGGTGCCTGGGTGGCTCAGTCGGTTGAGTCTTGATTTTGGCTCAAGTCACGGTCTCACAGTTTGTGAGACTGAGCCCCGAGCATCAGGCTCAGAACTGACAGTGTGGAGCCTGCTTGGCATTCTATCTCTCCCTCCCTCTCCCACTCCCCCTCCTCAGCTCTCTCTCTTTCTCTCACTCAAAATAAATAAATAAACTTTAAATAAAATTAGCATACCAAATTTAGCAAAAATATTTAAAAAGTCAATAAACCTTAGGTTTAACCACAGGTAAGTTTGGTTTGATATAGAAAAATCTATAATTATCATGAACGACATAATAGATTCAGGGCAAAGAAATCCATATAATTGTTTCAATGACAGAGTAAAATAAGTTGATAAAAACTTTTTATAAACTAGGAATAGAAATGAACTACCTCCTTCTAAGTGATATCTGACAAAAATATACAACAATAATAGCCCTAAAAAGGGAATATTGGATGCATTCCTTGTAAATCACAAACAGGAAAAAAATGTCCATTTTGTTTCTATTTAACATTATACTAGAAATTCTGGTCAGTGCAATAAACCAAGAAAAATAAAGTAAAGGCATAAGAATTGTAGAGAAAGAAATTGAATTATCTTTATTTTGGATATAATTTTTTAATTAAAAATATATATCCAACACATTTTTAGATAAAATAAGAAAGGCTATGGTGAGGTTAGCTAGAATCAATATACCAAAATATTAATAATAACAACAACAATTACATTTCTCTGTTTTAGTATCAGTCAGTGAATATAATTTAAAATAGATACTATTTATAATAGCAAATACAAATTTTGATACCAAAGAATTAATCTAACAAAAGTAAGAAAGATCTGTATCCGAAGAATTACATAACATTATTGAGAGACAAAAACATTTCAGTGGGTCATATGTGGCATATTCAGTAACAAAACAATATCCATACTGTAAAAACCATAATTCTTCCCCAAATAGGCTATAAATTCAGTAATAATGAAAATACCAACATGTGATCTTAGGGGCTTGTTAGGCAGATTCCAACATTTATATGGAAAAGTAAAAGAGTAAGAATAGGCAAGACATTTCTGAATGAAAAGAATTAATTTGATATACCTAGACTAGTATATATGAAAACTTACTAGAAAGCTAGAGTAATTAAGACAGCAGGATTTTGGTGTAGGGATGGACTATTGGCTAATTGGGAGAAAATAGACTGCCTCCGAAGAGTCTCACACTATATAATATAGATAGCATTTCAGATTAACATGAAAAGAGGAGGAGGGGAAGATGGCGGCGTAGGAGGACGCTGGGCTCACCTCGTCCTGCCGATCACTTAGTCCACCTACACTGGCCTAAATAACCCAGAAAACCGCCAGAAGACTAGCAGAACGGATTCTCTGGAGCCAAGCATAGACAAGAGGTCCACGGAAGAGGTAGGAAGGGCGGCGAGGCGGTGCGCGCTCCACGGACTGGCGGGAGGGAGCCGGGGCAGAGGGGCAGCCTGCCGGCCAAGCAGAGCCCCCGAGTCTGGCTGGCAAAAGCGGAGGGGCCGGATGGAGTGTGTTCCGACAGCAAGCGGGACTTGACATCTGGAAGGTTATAAGCTAACAGCTCTGCCCCAAGAGCGGGAGGGCTGGAGGACAATGGGAGGGAGAGTTGTTGAGCCCCTGACAGTAGAGCGCAGCTTGGCGGGGAACAAACGCGCTCGCCAGCGCCATCTCCCTCGCCCTCGCCCATCCCCCAGCCAAAATCCCAAAGGGAACTGGTTCCTGCCAGGGAACTTGCTTGCTCCTCACAAACACCCGACCTTGTGCTTCTGCGGATCCATCCCTCTGGCGACGGGTCTGACTCCCTCCGCAGGGCCCCTCCTGAAGCGGATCACCGGAGGATAAGCGAGCTGAGCCTGCCCCTCCCACCCCCGTGCACCTTGCCTACCCACCCCAGCTAATACGCCGGATCCCCAGCACCACAAGCCTGACAGTGTGCAAGTAGCCCAGACGGGCCATGCCACCCCACAGTGAATCCCGCCCCTAGGACAGGGGAAGAGAAGGCACACACCAGTCTGACTGTGGCCCCAGTGGTGGGCTGGGGGCAGACATCAGGTCTGACTGCGGCTCCGCCCACCAACGGGAGTTATTCAAGACAGCACAGGGGAAGTGCCCCGCAGTCCTGCACCACTCCAGGGACTATCCAAAATGACCAAACGGAAGAATTCCCCTCAGAAAAACATCCAGGAAATAACAACAGCTAACGAACTGATCAAAAAGGATTTAAACAATATAACAGAAAGTGAATTTAGAATAATAGTCATAAAATTAATCACTGGGCTTGAAAACAGTATAGAGGACAGCAGAGAATCTATTGCTACAGAGATCAAGGGACTAAGGGACAGTCAGGAGGAGCTAAAAAATGCTATAAATGAACTGCAAAATAAAATGGAGACGACTAAGGCTTGGAATGAAGAGACAGAGGAGAGAATAGGTGAACTAGAAGATAAAATTATGGAAAAAGAGGAAGCTGAGAAAAAGAGAGATAAAAAAATCCAGGAGTATGAGGGGAAAATTAGAGAACTAAGTGATGCACTAAAGAGAAATAATCTACGCATAATTAATATTCCAAAGGAGGAAGAGAGAGGGAAAGGTGCTGAAGGTGTACTTGAAGAAATCATAGCTGAGAACTTCCCTGATCTGGGGAAGGAAAAAGGCATTGAAATCCAAGAGGCACAGAGAACTCCCTTCAGATGTAACTTGAATCAATCTTCTGCACAACATATCATAGTGAAACTGGCAAAATACAAGGATAAAGAGAAAATTCTGAAAGCAGCTAGGGATAAACATGCTCTAACATATAAATGGAGACCTATAAGACTCGTGACCGATCTCTCTACTGAAACTTGACAGGCCAGAAAGGAATGGCAGGAGATCTTTAATGTGATGAACAGAAAAAAAATATGCAGCCGAGAATACTTTATCCAGCAAGTCTGTCATTTAGAATAGAAGGAGAGATAAAGGTCTTCCCAAACAAACAAAAACTGAAGGAATTTGTCACCACTAAACCAGCCCTACAAGAGATCCTAAGGGGGATCCTGTGAGACAAAGTACCAGAGACATTGCTACAAGGATGAAACCTACAGACATCACAATGACTCTAAACCCATATCTTTCTATAATAACACTGAATGTAAATGGACTAAATGCTCCAACCAAAAGGCATAGGGTATCAGAATGGATAAAAAAACAAGACCCATCTGTTTGCTGTCTACAAGAGACTCATTTTAGATCTGAGGACACCTTTAGATTGAGAGTGAGGGGATGGAGAACTATCTATCATGCTACTGGAAGTCAAAAGAAAGCTGGAGTAGCCATACTTATATCAGACAAACTAGACTTTAAAGGCTGTAACAAGAGATGAAGAAGGGCATTATATAATAATTTCATAGTCTATCCATCAAGAAGAACTAACAATTATAAATGTCTATGCGCCGAATACAGGAGCCCCCAAATATATAAAACAATTACAAACATAAGCAACCTTATTGATAAGAACGTGGTAATTGCAGGGGACTTTAACACTCCACTTACAGAAATGGATAGATCATCTAGACACACAGTCAATAAAGAAATAAGGGCCCTCTGAATGATACATTGGATCAGATGGACTTGACAGATATACTTAGAACTCTGCATCCCAAAGCAACAGAATATACTTTCTTCTCGAGTGCACATGGAACATTCTCCAAGATAGATCACATACTGGGTCACAAAACAGCCCTTCATAAGTGTACAAGAACTGAGATCATACCATGCATACTTTCGGACCACAATGCTATGAAGCTTGAAATCAACCACAGGAAAAAGTCTGGAAAACCTCCAAAAGCATGGAGGTTAAAGAACAGCCTACTAAAGAATGAATGGGTCAACCAGGCAATTAGAGAAGAAATTGAAAAATATACGGAAACAAACAAAAATGAAAATACAACAATCCAAACCCTTTGGGATGCAGTGAAGGCAGTCCTGAGAGGAAAATACATTACAATGCAGGCCTATCTCAAGAAACAAGAAAAATCCCAAATACAAAATCTAACAGCACCCTAAAGGAAATAGAAGCAGAGCAGCAAAGACACCCCAAACCCAGCAGAAGAAGAGAAATAATAAAGATCAGAGCAGAAATAAACAATATAGAATCTAAAAAAACTGTAGAGCAGATCAATGAAACTGAGTTGGTTTTTTGAAAAAATAAACAAAATTGACAAACCTCTAGCCAGGCTTCTCAAAAAGAAAAGGGAGATGACCCAAATAGATAAAATCATGAATGAAAATGGAATGATTACAACCAATCCCTCAGAAATACAAGCAATTAACAGGGAATACTATGAAAAATTATATGCCAACAAACTGGACAACCTGGAAGAAATGGACAAATTCCTAAACACCCACACTCTTCCAAAACTCAATCAGGAGGAAATGGAAAGCTTGAACAGACCCATAACCAGCGAAGAAATTGAATCAGTTATCAAAAATCTCCAAACAAATAAGAGTCCAGGACCAGATGGCTTCCCAGGAGAGTTCTACCAGACGTTTAAAGCAGAGATAATACCTATCCTTCTCAAGCTATTCCAAACAATAGAAAGGGAAGGAAAACTTCCAGACTCATTCTATGAAGCCTGTATTACTTTGATTCCTAAACCAGACAGAGACCCAGTAAAAAAAGAGAACTACAGGCCAATATCCCTGATGAATATGGATGCAAAAATTCTTAATAAGATACTAGCAAATCGAATTCAATGGCATATAAAAAGAATTATTCACCATGATCAAGTGGGATTCATTCCTGGGATGCAGGGCTGGTTCAACATTCACAAATCAATCAACGTGATACATCACATTAATAAAAGAAAAGATAAGAACCATATGATGCTGTCAATCGATACATAAAAAGCATTTGATAAAATTCAGCATCCTTTCTTAATAAAAACCCTTCAGAAAGTTGGGATAGAAGGAACATACTTAAAGATCATAAAAGCCATTTATGAAAAGCCCACAGCTAATATCATCCTCAATGGGGAAAAACTGAGAGCTTTCTCCCTGAGATCAGGAACATGACAGGGATGTCCACTCTCACCGCTGTTGTTTAACATAGTGTTGAAAGTTCTAGCATCAGCAATCAGACAACAAAAGGAAATCAAAGGCATCAAAATTGGCAAAGATGAAGCTAAGCTTTCACTTTTTGCAGATGACATGATATTATACATGGAAAATACGACAGACTCCACCAAAAGTCTGCTAGAACTGATACATGAATTTAGCAAAGTTGCAGGATACAAAATCAATGTACAGAAATCAGTTGCATTCTTATACACTAATAATGAAGCAACAGAAAGACAAATAAAGAAACTGATCCCATTCACAATTGCACCAAGAAGCATAAAATACCCAGGGATAAATCTAACCAAAGATGTAAAAGATCTGTATGCTGAAAACTATAGAAAGCTTATGAAGGAAATTGAAGAAGATATAAAGAAATGGAAAAACATTCCATGCTCATGGATTGGAAGAATAAATATTGTCAAAATGTCAATACTACCCAAAGCTATCTACACATTCAATGCAATCCCAATCAAAATTGCACCAGCATTCTTCTCAAAGCTAGAACAAGCAATCCTAAAATTCATATGGAACCACAAAAGGCCCCGAATAGCCAAAGTAATTTTGAAGAAGAAGACCAAAGCAGGAGGCATCACAATCCCAGACTTTAGCCTCTACTACAAAGCTGTAATCATCAAGACAGCATGGTATTGGCACAAAAACAGGCACATAGACCAATGGAATAGAATAGAAACCCCAGAACTAGACCCACAAACGTATGGCCAACTCATCTTTGACAAAGCAGGAAAGAACATCCAATGGAAAAAAGACAGTCTCTTTAACAAATGGTGCTGGGAGAACTGGACAGCAACATGCAGAAGGTTGAAACTAGACCACTTTCTCACACCATTCACAGAAATAAACTCAAAATGGATAAAGGACCTGAATGTGAGACAGGAAACCATCAAAACCCTAGAGGAGAAAGCAGGAAAAGACCTCTCTGACCTCAGCTGTAGCAATTTCTTACTTGACACATCCCCAAAGGCAAGGGAATTAAAAGCAAAAATGAACTACTGGGACCTCATGAAGATAAAAAGCTTCTGCACAGCAAAGGAAACAACCAACAAAACTAAAAGGCAACCAACAGAATGGGAAAATATATTTTCAAATGACATATCGGACAAAGGGCTAGTATCCAAAATCTATAAAGAGCTCACCAAACTCCACGCCCGAAAAACAAATAATCCAGTGAAGAAATGGGCAGAAAACATGAATAGACACTTCTCTAAAGAAGACATCTGGATGGCCAACAGGCACATGAAAAGATGCTCAACGTTGCTCCTCATCAGGGAAATACAAATCAAAACCACACTCAGATATCACCTCACGCCAGTCGGAGTGGCCAAAATGAACAAATCAGGAGACTATAGACGCTGGAGAGGATGTGGAGAAATGGGAACCCTCTTGCACTGTTGGTGGGAATGCAAACTGGTGTAGCCGCTCTGGAAAACAGTGTGGAGGTTCCTCAAAAAATTAAAAATAGACCTACCCTATGACCCAGCAGTAGCACTGCTAGGAATTTACCCAAGGGATACAGGAGTACTGATGCATAGGGGCTCTTGTACCCCAATGTTTATAGCAGCACCCTCAACAATAGCCAAATTGTGGAAAAAGCCTAAATGTCCATCAACTGATGAATGGATAAAGAAATTGTGGTTTATATACACAATGGAGTACTACGTGGCAATGAGAAAGAATGAAATATGGCCTTTTGTAGCAACGTGGATGGAACTGGAGAGTGTGACGCTAAGTGAAATAAGCCATACAGAGAAAGACAGATACCATATGTGTTCACTCTTAAGTGGATCCTGAGAAACTTAACAGAAACCCATGGGGGAGGGGAAGGAAAAAAAAAAAAAGAGGTTAGAGTGGGAGAGAGCCAAAACATAAGAGACTCTTAAAAACT
Source organism: Panthera onca (assembly GCF_046562875.1). Taxonomy (NCBI): domain Eukaryota; kingdom Metazoa; phylum Chordata; class Mammalia; order Carnivora; family Felidae; genus Panthera; species Panthera onca. Next base: position 41,921,190 of record NC_138345.1, read on the forward strand.
GAGAACAAACTGAGGGTTGATGGGGGGTGGGAGGTAGGGTAGGGTGGGTGATGGGTATTGAGGAGGGCACCTTTTGGGATGAGCACTGGGTGTTGTATGGAAACCAATTTGACAATAAATTAAAAAAAAAAGAAAATGGATATTTGAAAATTAAAAAAACACGAAAAGAAATCTGTACAATAAATTGGGTGAAGAAAATTGATACTTACTTGAAAAAAATGAAATTAAAACAGTATCATTTTTCACGCATTAAAAAATCTAACTTGGGGGGCATCTGAGTGACTCGGTTGAGCATCTGACTCTTGATTTGGGCTCAGGTCATGATCCCAGGGTTGTGGGATCCAGCCCCACGATGGGCTCCGTGCTCAGAGTGGATTCTGCTTAAAAGACTGCTTAAGGGGTGCCTGGATGGCTCAGTCAGCTAAGCGTCGGACTTCAGCTCGGGTCTTGAGCTCACAGTTTGTGAATTTGAGCCCCACGTTAGGCCCTGTGCTGACAGCTCAGAGCCTGGAGCCTGCTTCAGATGCTGTGTCTCCCTCTGCCCTTTCCCCACTCACACTCTGTCTCTGTCTGTCTCTCAAAAATGAATAAGCATTAAAAAATTAAAAAAAAAGAGACTGCTTAAGATTCTCCCCCTCTCTCTGCCCCCCCCCAAAATAAAGAAATGAACTTTAAAAAAACTGCTTAAAAATATGTATATTTTATATGAATGAAGGCTAAACTACAGCTTTTGCATTGGCAGAGATGGAGTTTAAAAACATAACACTGAACAAGAAAAGTAATCTCAGAACACTAAATGCAGTTTGATATTTTATAAAGCTTAAAAACAGGCAAAACTAAACAATTTGTTATATATATTACACTGTATCTATATATATTGTATTAAAAGCAAGGTAATAAGAAACACACAACTCAGAATAGAAGTCACCTTTGGAGGTGGTGGCAGATATATGGAAAAGAGGAAGAAAACAGAAAAAAAGAGATTGCTAAAGATTCAGTTTCCTGATTGAATGATGGGTTTGTGTACGTTTGGATTAATAAATTGTGTATATGTGATGAACATTTTTGTCTAATAAAATCTTATATTAAGCAGAAAGAAATTTAAAGCATTTTTAAAAGCAAATAAATTAGTGAAAACACTTGCAACACATATGACAAGAAGCAATACTATTTTGAAATAAATATAAAGATCTCATACTATTCTAATGTAAGACCTAAATATTAAAAATGCATGAAGAAACTAAGCAATTAATAAAAATAAATAAGCATTTGAATACTATAATTCAGTTTCAATAAGATTTAAGAGGTTAATTTAAAATGATAAAATAACACTCAGGGGTGCCTGGGTGGCTCAGTCGGTTAAGTGTCCAACTCTTGATTTCGGCTCAGGTCATGATCTCACGGCTCATGGGTTTGAGCCCCGTGTCAGGGCAGAGCCTGCTTGGGATTCTCTCTCCTTCTCTCTCTGCCACTCCCCTGCTCTCTCTGTCGCAATAAATAAATAAACTTAAAAAAATAAAAAGATAAAACAAAATACCAGTCTACAACTTTGGCATTAATTAAAATTATCAAAAATATGAAAAATACAGAAAAGAAATATATCAGATTTATAAAACACAACTTACAAAATTCTTAAAGTAATTACAATATAAAACTTAATTACACCACTTCAATACTCACTCATAGGGTCTTATCTAAATCTATTTGAATTATTTCCAAGTGATGGAAACATACACAGCCAATACAATTTTGTATCATAAGTGAATATATGTTGTAATAGATATGTTAAAGAAATCTACAGGTAATAACCCGTAGCATAGTATAATACTAATTTTCTTTATAATATTATATATTAATATAGAGATATATTAAAAATTGTTTTTCAAAGTCGTAGGTGTGTTTTTCTCTTGGTGTTAAAATTAGGTATGTTTTCTTTACCATGTTTATTCTCTTTGATTTCTATATTTGCTTTATTAACTTTTTCTAATTTTAAAAATACATTATGCTTAAATATGCATATTTTTTCAATGAGACTTCCGAAATTATTTTCACATGTTCTATTGACCTCAAAATAATTGTTTTGGGTGGTGATTAGGGGGAAGGCGGGGTGAGGAAGTGTAGGCCCAGGAAGTAGTTATCCCATAGAACTCAGAAGTGAAAACAGGAATTCAATAGCAGGATGTAAATTACCACACGGACAAGAGATTCTGTTGAGCGCAGCATCTGCCAAAATCTGAAGAAACAAAATATAGCAAGATGGAAATCCATGCCTCTCTGGTATACGTTAGATGACTTCAGTGATTTAAACCCAAAACAGTAAAGAACTATTCTTCCAAAGGAAAGGGCACAAAACTTCTTCTATCCTACGAAAATGTCACAGGCTTAGATCTTGTTTGTGATGGAAAGCCACCACATGGTTTGCATCAGGATATTTTAGCATGTGACATTAAAAGTTTGCATATGTGTCCGAATCTATATTGAGGCTTCTGGAGGTGGTTTAATCAGTATTTCAGGGCTACTTATTTTTACCTCTCGACTCTTTGGTCTACCTTCTCCCCAGGTTTTTTCTTTCTTTCTTTTATCATGCTTTTCTATCTGATTTTATCACCCCACTTTGTTAATTCATTGCTCATTTGTTGAGAATGAGGTATGTACCAGATTTGGTGCTTTGTTATGGGAAAAGAGCGATGAAAAAAGGTTCTTCCCTGCATCGTACTGGGTGGCTTCTGACTGAAATGTACAAGCCACCCGACCTTTGTGGTCCACTGTACTGATAACCGCTGGTTGGGGTCATGATTATTTACCAAAGCCACCCACTTTGCCAGTATCTCACTATTTATTTTTTTTATTTATTTATTTTTTCAATATATGAAATTTATTGTCAAATTTGTTTCCATACAACACCCAGTGCTCATCCCAAAAGGTGCCCTCCTCAATACCCATCATCTCACTATTTATTTTTAATTTAATTACTGTTGTCTCTCTCTCTCTCTTTTTTTTTTTTATTTTTATTTTCGAGGGAGACAGAGAGCTGTCAGCACAGAGCCTGATGCAGGCTTCCACCCCACAGATCGTGAGATCATGACCTGAGACAAGATAAAAGAGTCTGACACTCAAACTACTGCACCCCCCAGGTGCCCCATAATAGCTGCTGTTTTTTCTTCCATTTTCCCTTTTTTTCCCTCCCTCCTTTCTTTCTTTTTCTTTCTCTCTTTCTCTCCCTTCCTCCCTCCCTCCTTTCCCTCCTTCTGTCCTTCTTTCTTCTCTTTCTTTCTGATTTTTTTCAGATGAATAAATTTAGGGGGTCTAACTTACAGCATGGTAATTACAGTTAATACTGTGCTAAGTATTTGAAAGCTGGGAAGAGAGTAGATCTTTAGCCGTGAATAATTTAGCCATAAATAATTGTATCAACTCTGCCGTTGTACACCTTAAACTTACATGATACGTCAATTGTATCTCAAAGAAGCATCTCACTATTTCACCTACAGACTCTGTCACCTTCCTCACTCTTCTCTCCCTTTGCAGCTTATTCTCAGTTCTGCAACTCGTAACGTTTACATCCATGTGTGGGAAAAGAATGAATTGAAATAGGGAAGAGCAAGAACTTATTCCGAGAGTCATTTGGAGACTTCAAATATTTTATTTTATTTTTTTTTTATTTTATTTTATTTTATTTTATTTTATTTTATTTTATTTTATTTATTTTATTTTATTTTATTTTATTTTTTAATTTAAAGTCAACTGAGTTAACCTACATTGCAGTCTTGGCTTTAGGAGTAGAATCCAGTGATTCATCTCTTATATAGGACACCCAGTCCTCATCCCAACAAGTGCCCTCCTTAATGCCCATCGCTCATTTAGCCCAGCCCCCCCCCCCCACCTCCCCTCCAGTAGCCTTCAGTTTGTTCTCTGTGTTTAAGAGTCTCTTATGGTTTGCCTCCCTTTCTCAAATTCCACAGATGAGTGAAAACATGACTATCTGTCTCTCTCTGACTGATTTATTTTGCTTAGCACAATACCCTCTAGTTCCATCCACATTGCTGCAAATGGCAGTATTTCATTCGTTTGGTCGCCAAGTAGTATTCTATTGCATATAAACCACATCTTCTTTATCCATTCGTCAGTTGATGGACCTTTGGGCTCTTTCCATAATTCGGCTATTGTTGGTAACATTTAATCAGGGTATGCTACATAAAATTAGCATTTTAGAAAGATTATTTTAAGAGCGTATGAGAAAATTAATCATAGGGATTTACAGAAATAGATGTAGATTCATAAGGGTAATACACAACATTAGATAAGGAGACTTAGTAAGTTGACACCAACACACGCGAGAATGGACGAGAAGCTGAACAAATAGAACAGTAATGAACACGACAGAAGAGAGACGACTATTAAAGTATTGTTACCAAAACTTGTGACCCTCTACCTACCTAATGCCATCCTGCCAAATTCAACATTTTCAACTTTCTTGTTCATTTTCTAATTAAGTACATGGCATGCGGCAGGTTAAAGGTTAAATAACCGTAATCCTTTAAGGAACTCACACGAATAATGAAGAGCTGTAATTCATTAAGTTGACTTTGCTAGATATGAGCTAGCTGTGGTTCTTGAACTATAGCAAGTCGTAGTAAAAAAAAAAAGTCTTTTTTAAAATTGTTTATGTATTCTCTTTTAAGTTTATTTATTTATTTTGAGAGAGAGAGAGAGAGAGAGAGAGAACAAAGTGGGGGAGATTAGAGAGAAAGGGAGAGAGAGAGAATCCCAAGCAGGCTCTGCACTGTCAGTGTGCGAGCCTGATGCAGGGCTGGAACTCATGAACAGCGAGATCATGACCTGAGCCGAAATCAAGAGTTGGTCGCTTAACCGACTGAGCCATCCAGGCACCCCAAAGAAGTCTTTTTTTTTTTTTTTAAGTCAGACATTCAGCTGATTTTCTAGAAATTTGCTGGTCTTCAGTCATAAGCAAAATAGTCACAAAGAAGTATCAGGGCATCTTCAAAAGTCCTAACACTTGTCTAGGCCTCCTGTCTCAGGGCAAACAGCCTTTTCCAGCCCGTGACCCTTTGCCATCCTCATTTCCACCAAATGTCCATGAAGTGTAAGTTTAAAGGTTATCACTATTTCATATGTGCTCTGAAATATCTCCTAGCCGTATTTTCCTTTGTCCATTCTTGCTCTTTCGAGTCCATTAAAGACTTGTTCTTTGTTTCCCTCGTTGCAATTTCTTTTCATTTCTCTTCTTTACTAAAAGTTATAGCAGAAAGATCAAGAGTTTGGACACAGCTGGCCCTGGGTTTAAATTACATTTTAGAATTTACTATATGAACTGACATAAATCAATTAGCCTTTAAATGCTTATTTTCGCTTTAGCAATGGAGACAATAATACCTACCTCTCAGGTGGCTTGTGAGAATTAAATTGAATGATGTAAAGCATTTACTACAGTACCTAGCATTTGGTAACAATAAATGTGTGTTTCTCATGTACACCTTATTGCCATTTTTACAACTTCATATCTTTGTCTGACTTCTACATTTTTTTAATGGTTATTCATTTTTGAGAGAGAGAGAGAGAGAGAGAGAGAGAGAGAGAGAAAGTGTGAGTGAGGGAGGGGTAGAGAGAGAGAAGGAGACATAGAATCCGAAGCAGGCTCCAGGCTCTGAGCTGTCAGCACAGCGCCCTATGTGGGGCTTGAACTCAAGAACAGTGAGATGATGACCTGAGCTGATGTCAGATGCTTAACTGACTGAGCCACCCAGGCGCCCCTATATTCTTGTCTGACTTCTAATCCATGGCTTTTATCATTTGTTTTTGTTGACTTCGTTCATGATTTTCCCTTTTTTTTTGGATTCGTATTCTGCCTCCGTTATTGCTGCCGCACAAAGTGCCACCAAAATTCCAAGATTTTTTGTTTCTCATTTCCTCTCTATTTTCATCCTTACTGTATAATATTGATATCTATCTGTTGACAGACATCCTCCTACCATACCCACTCTCTTCCCAATGGCAGAGCAAAATAAAAGCAAACCCTTATCAACATGTCAAGAGCTTTGCCTTATTGTGAGACTATCTCTTTCCAAGTCTTAAGAAAGAATTCCCGGATCCTCTCATACATGCCTCGGAGGTGGGCTAATGATGTGAAAACAGGTCTGTTTGGAAAGGAGACCCTAAGATTAAGTTACTGGTACTTGAAAGAAGAAGTCATTGTAAAAGCTGAGGTCATGTTTCCCCTGTTCCTTCCTTGTCACATCAGGATGTGGGGCAGCAAAAATCTGCCTGGTAGGTCCCACAGAGTAAGGGGAACTATAAACTATGACCCTAAACTTTCAAAAAGGTCCATATTTTGCACTAAAAGATTTATGTGGTTTTTACTTAAAAGGTAAAACATGTGGCCAGATTTGTTTACTTTGGCACACATATTACTGTGTGTGCTAAAGGACTCAGATGGAAATGACATAACTCACAGCTGGATTTTCTGTCTTTCTTTTTAGAAGTTTATTTATTTTATGTTGAGAGAGGGAGACAGCACGGGCAGGGGAGGGACCGTGGGGGGTGGGAGGAGAGAGAATCTGAAGCAGGCCCCACACTGTCACCGAAGAGCCCAATGCAGGGCTTGAACTCACGAACCTCTACGTCATGACCTAGCCAAGACCTAGTCGGAACGCTTAACCCACCGAACTTCCCAGGCGCCCCTCGCAGTCGGATTTTCTATGAAACTTTTGCTGATGTCAACATGAGCATGGATAAACACATTTGAAAATATTCTATAATCTGCGAGAATGTTTAAAATTGAGTCCTTGAAGATTAGATATTTTTTAAAAGTTTTTATTTATTTTGGGAGAGACAGAGACAGTACGAGTGCGGGAGGGGCAGAGAAAGAGGGAGGATCCCAAGTAGCAGCCCAATGCGGGGATTGAACTCGTGAACCATGAGCTCATGCCCTGAGCCGAAGTCAAGAGTCAGAGGCTAAACTCACTGAGCCACTCAGGCACCCTGGAAAATTAGATTTTTAATGTTAATGGTTATGTGAAATAAAATAAAGTTTAGTCACCCAATGAGTTGGGAAAACATCAACTTATTTGTTTTTTCAATTTTGCTGCTTGTATACTTCTTTTTATTATTCTATATATCACAGTTGAATTAATGAATGACAGTTGTCTTGACAAAATGCACTTGTGTGATTATTGTGAACTGAACCAGCAACTATTTTCATGGAATACGATTTTATTAGAAAGAACAACTGGCAAACTTTGTTTATTCAAACCTGGGTATTTGGCAAAAAATTTCTCAAAAGTAAACAAAATAGGCCTGCCACTTCAAAGAAGACAACTGACAATATTTGTTACCAATGGGAAAACATCAATTTAAATGATTTCAAACATTTGGTGGAAACCAGTAGAAGTAGTTTCTTAGCTCACAGTGATTGTTGTATATTTTATTTTATTTATTTATTTATTTATTTATTTATTTATTTTTTTAACGTTTATTTATTTTTGAGACAGAGAGACAGAGCATGAACAGGGGAGGGTCAGAGAGAGGGAGACACAGAATCTGGAACAGGCTCCAGGCTCTGAGCTGTGAGCACAGAGCCCGGCGTGGGGCTCGAACTCACGGACCGCGAGATCATGACCTGAGCCGAAGTCGGATGCTTAACCGACTGAGCCACCCAGGCGCCCCTGATTGTTGTATATTTTAATGGGCTTATACATCCTATTCTGCTTCTTTGGGAAAATGTCCTCTTCTTCCTCATGTTTTATCTGTTAATAGTTATTGTTCACATCTGATAAACCCACATCTTCCTGATTATAGTGATAGGTCCAAGGAAAAGTCAACAAGTCCATCAGGGTACTTGTCAGGATTTTTCATACCATACTTCTATATGGAGGAGGTGGATTAATAAAAATGAAGCTAACGTACAGAAATTAAAATGAGATATAAGAGAATAAAGACTTCAGATAAGTACCTTAGCTCTTATAAATGTTCATTATTAAATTCAAAAGCTTTGTCCTTCCTTGTCCCTTCCTTGTCAACCTAGATACTTAGCAGATCACAAAACAAAGGTTAAATAAAATTATGCTGCAATTAACGTCAAATGTGTTATTAAGGAGTCCAATTAAATTTCAGTACTCACTAGGTATGAGCCAGTTATACCTCTGACACTGTCTCTTTTTCTCTTCTCAGAACAGAGGTAAATGGCCAAGTCAGAAACAGAAGACAAACAGGAAGAACTTTTTCTGGGAAAGTGGGACATAAAACAAGCATTGGGGAAATATAATTTACTATCCAGCACAAGGTCATATGATTGAGACAATGGAGGGTAAAAAGGGTGGGGGGGGGGGGAGGTACTGAAACTGGGTCTGGTACCTAGTTTCTCAGCCACAACTTCCTGAAATTTTCAAAATGCAGGATGACTGGAACCATTTTCACTTCTTTGACATTTTCTTGCTGACACAATGCAGAGCAAACTATTGCTGGTAAATGTGTGAGCTTTGATCTCACAGGAGCGAGAACTAAAAACATAGAACAATGAAAACCTGGTTGCGGCTATGCTCTGACAAAATGTACGTATGGACACTTACCTCCACAGCAAACCTGCTTCTGTTTTGGCCTTCCTCCATTGCCAGTCTCCAAAGTTCCCTCCCTCAGACATTTGGCAGTAAGCAATTCCTACTATAAATGTTTGCGTCTCTTTCTCACCTTCACAGTGAGCAGGCACAATGAATGTGATAACCTTCTCTTTTGGCAGTGGCTGGATATTCCGCTTTAAGGAATCAGGCTACAGCTGAGGCCATAATTTCACTTCGAGATTTGACTGAGGAAAGATCTGCTGCCATGGTCACTGGGTCACTGTTATGGCCTGAATTGCATCGTCCCCAAATTTGTAGGCTGAAGCTCTAACCCACAATGTGACTGCACTTGGAGATGGGGCCTTCAGGGAGGTAATTAAGGTTAAATGAGGTTATAAGGGTGGGACCCCAAACCAATAGGATTGGCGTCCTTATATGAAGACGAGAAGACACCAGAGAGCTCTCCTTCTGCATGCAGACAGAGGAAAGGCCGTGTGAGAACTTGACGAGAAGGTAACCAACCGTCTGCAAGCCAGGAAGATCTCTCACGACACACCAGATCTGCCAACACCTTGATCATGGACTTCTAGTCTCCTGAACTTTGAGAAAATAAATTCCAGTTGTTTAAGTCACCCAACCTGTCGTATTTTGTTATGGCATCCCAAGCTGAATATATAGTCACTAATAAGGTTGTCGGCAGGATCCAGTGTGTTATGGGATATTGCATTTGAGGGACACTGTTTCTTGCTGACTGAGACAGAGGCTTCATTCAGTTCCTTGCCATATTGACCTCTCCATAGAGCAGAGAGAGCATGAACTCTTGCAGCAAGAGAGACTACCAGAAAGATGGAATCACAGTCATTTATAACGTAATCTTCAAAGGGACATCTCAGCATTTTTTGCTGTATTTTATTCATTAGAAGTAAGTCATGAGGCCCAGCCCACACACAAGAGAAGGAGATTACACAAGTCATGGTTACTTGAAGAACATAATTGGGAAGAATCTGAGGAAGAATCTACAGCAAAGACTGAACAAAGACAGAACAGGACATACGAGAGCTGTGAAACAATACGTAACAGTGCCACATACTTGTAATTGGAATGCCAGGAGGAAAATGGTGATGGAATGGGGCAGAAAAAATGACGGTCAAGAATTAATGATAGACCCCAAACCACAGGTCCAACATACTTAAAGAACACCAAACGAGATGAGAGGTACACACACACAGAGTGTACTATGTTCAATTGAGAAAGAAAGAGAGAGAGAGGATGAGAAAGTTGAAGTCAACCAGAGGAAAAAAGTCACATGACATAGAGAGGAATGAGAAATCATTATAGTAGACTTCTTATCAAGATGATGCTTCATAAAGACAGTGAAAATGACATCTATTAAGATCTGAATGAAAGAAACTAACCTATCAACCCAGAACTACAGGGCACAGTGAAAATATTTTTCAAAACTAAAGGAGAAAGTTTTAAAATTCCTCAAACAAAACTTGATAGAAATAATTACCATCATTAATTACCACCAAGTTAATTCCAAAGAATAAACTAGGGGAAAGGGAGAATAATAGAGTGGAGAAATCCAATAAACACCACCTCAACCAAATAATCAAGGGTTACATCCCCTGCAATGACATGTATATATCATGTATCCCCTTGGTATTTCAGGATGAATAAGGTGACTCACTTCTTATTTTCTAAATACCGGTATAGTTAATGTACAATGTTTTATTACTTTCAGGCGTATAACAGAGTAATTCAACAATTCTATACATTCCTTAGTGCCCACATGATAAATGTACTCTTCATCCCCTTTCACCTACCTCACCTATCCCTTGCCTCATCTTCCCTCTGCTAACCACCATTTTGTTCTCTATAGTTAAGAATCTGTTTTTTGGTTTGACTCTTTTTTTCTTTGCTCACTTTTTTTGTTTCATAAATTCCACATATGAGTGAAATCGTGTGGTACTTTTCTTTCTCTAACTAACTTATTTCATTCATCATTATAACTTCTAGATCCATCCATGTGGTTGCAAGTGGCAAGATTTCATTTTTTATGACTAAAATTCCACTCTGTGTGTGTGTGTGTCAGGAAGAGAGAGAGAGAGAGAGAGAGAGAGAGAGAGAGAGCTCTTCTTTATTCATTGATCTATCGATAGACACTTGGGCTGCTTCCTTAGTTTGCCTATAGTATATAGTCCTGCAATAAACATAGGGGTGCGTGCATCTTTTTGAATTTATGTTTCCCTATTCTTTGGGTAAATACCCAGTAGTGGAATTGCTGAATCATATAGTAATTCTATTTTTAATTTTTTGAGGAACCTCCATATTGTCTTCCATAGTGGCTGCAACAGCTTGCACTCCCACCAACGGTGCACGAGGGTTTCTTTTGTCCACATCCTTGCCAACACTAGTTGTGTCTTGTGTTTTTGATTTTAGCCATTCTGACAGGTGTGAGGTGATATCTCCTTGTGGTTTTGGTTTTAATTTCCCTGATGATGAGTGATGTTGAGCATCTTTTCATGTGTCTGTTGGCCATCTGGATGTCTTCTTTGGAAAAATGTCTGTTCATGTCTTCTGCCCATTTTTAATTGGATTATTTGCGTCTGTGTGTGTGTGTGTTGAGTTGTATAAGTACTTTAAATATTTTAGATACTGGGGCACCTGGGTAGCTCAGTCAGTTAAACTTCCAACTCTTGATTTGGCTCAGGTCATGATCTCATGGTTTGTGAGATTGAGACTCACCTTGGGCTCTGTGCTGACAGTGGGGAGCCTGCTTGGGATTCTTTCTCTCCCTCTCTCTCTGCTCCTCTCGCACTTGCTCTCTCTCTCTCTCAAATAAATAAATAAACATTACTAAAATAAATATTTTGGACACTAACCCTTATCAGATATGTCATTTGCAAATATACTCCCATTAAGTACGTTGCCTTTTAGTTTTCTTATTTCCTTTGCTTTGTAGAAGCTTTTTATTTTAATGTAGTCCCAATAGTACATTTTTGCTTTTGTTTCCCTTGCCTCAGGAGACATATGTAGACAAATGTTGTTACAGTCAAGTCAAAGAAATTACTGCCTGTGTTCTCTTCCAGGATTTTTATGGCTTCAGACATCACATGGTAGGTCTTTAATCCGGTTTGGATTTATTTTTCTGTATGGTGTAAGATAGTAGTCCAGTTCCATCCTTTTGCATGTAGCCTTCCAGTTTTCCCAATTCCATTTGTTGAAGAGACTACACTTTTCTCATTGCATATTCTTGCCTCCTTTGGCAAAGATCGATTGACCAAATAATTGTGGGTTTATTTCTGGACTCTCTATTCTGTTCCATTGATCTATAGGTCTCTTTTTTTGTGTGTGCTGGGATCATACTGTTTGGATTACTATAGCTTTGTAGTATATCCTGAAATCTGGGATTGTGATACCTCCAGTTTAGTTCTTCTTTTAAAGATTGCTTTGGCTATTTGGGGTCTTTTGTGGTCCCATACAAATTTTAAGATTATTTGTTCTAGCTCTATAAAAAACACCTGTGGTATTTTGATAGGGATTGCCTTGAACGTATGGATTGCTGTAGGTAGTATGGACACCTGAGCAGTATTTGTTCCTCCAATCCATGAGGATTCCATTTCTTTGTATCATCTTCAATTTCCTTCATCAATGTCTTATAGTTTTCAGAGTACAGGTCTTCCACTTCCTTAGTTTATTCCTAGGTATTTTATTATTTTTTTTAAGTTTATTTCTTTATTTACTTAGAGAGTGTGAGTGAATGGTGGGAAGGGACAGAGGGAGAGGGAGAGAGAATCCCACACAGACTTTGCACCACACAGTGCAGAGCTCAACACAGGGCTTGATTTCATGAACTGTGAGATCGTGACCTGAGCCAAGATAAAGAGTTGGATGCTTAACCGACTGAGGTACCCAGGTGCCCCTTTATTATTGGTGTAATTATTATTGGTGTAATTGTAAATGGGATCGTTTCTTAATTTCTCTTTCTGCTACTTTATTATTAGTGTGTAGAACACAACAGATTTCTGTATGATTTTGTATCCTGCAACCTTGATGAATTCATGTATCAGTTCTAGTATCTTTTTTTGTAGAGTCTTTAGGGTTTTCTGTGTATAGTATCATATTATCTGCAAATAGTGAAAGTTTTATTCCTTCCTCACCAATTTGGATGACTTTTATTTCTTTTCCTTATATGATGCTGTGGCTAGGACTTCCAGTACTATGTTGAATAAAAATGGCGAGGGTGTACGTCCTTGTCTTGTTCCTGATCTTAAGAGAAAAGCTCTCAGTTTTTCACCATTGTGTATGATGTTAGCTGTGGGTTTACATATATTATCATGAAAAATAACATTTTATTATGTTGATATATATTCTCTATAAACCTACTTTGATGAGGGTTTTTTTTTATTATGAATGGATATTTTTCTTTGTCAAATGTTTTTTTCTGTATCTATTGAGATGATTATCTGATTTTTATTCTTTCTCTTATTGGTGTGATATATCACGTTGATTTGTAAATATTGAACCATGCTTGCATCCCATAAAAAAAGTCCCACTCGATTGTGACAAATTATTCTTTTAACGTATTGTTAGATTTGGCTTGCTAATATTTTGTTGAGGATTTTTGCATCTATGTTCATCAGAGATATTGGCCCACAGTTCTCTTGTGTGTGTGTGTGTTTGTGTGTGTGTGTGTGTGTGTGTGTGTGTGTGTGTGTGTGTGTTTTCTTTATCTGGTTTTGGTGTCAGGATAATGCTGGCCTCAAAGGATGAATTTGGAAATATTCCTTTATCTTCTATGTTTTGGAAGAATTTGAGAAGAATAGGTATTTACTCTTTAAATGTTTGGTGGAATTCACTTGTGAAGCCATCTGGTCTTGGATTTTTGTTTCCTGGGAGTTTTTTGATTGCTGACTCAACTTCATTGCTGGTAGTTGGTCTGTTCAAATTTTCTATTTCTTCTTGATTCAGTTTTGGGAGGTTATATGTTTCTAGAAATTGATTCATTTCTAAATTGTCCAGTTTGTTGTCATATATTTTTTCATAATATTCTCTTATTATCTTTTATATTTCTGTGGCATTGTTTTTTGTTTGTTTGTTTGTTTGTTTTCAGCTCTGATTTAATTTGAGTCCTCTCTGTTTTTGGGTGTATTTTTTGATGATGAGTCTGGCAAAAGGTTTAATCAATTTTGTTGATCTTTTCAAAGAACTAGCTCCTGTTTTCATTGATCTGTTCTATTGTTTTTTGTTTTTTTTAGTTTCTATTTCATTTCTTTCTGCTCTGTGCTTTATTATTTTCTTCCTGCTGCTTCCCAAAGATTTTTAACTACTTTGTTTTCATTTTTATCTGTTTCCATGTATTTTTTATTTCCTCTTTGATTTCTTGGCTTACCCATTTGTTGTGTAGTAGCATGTTATTTGACCTCCATGTGTTTGTGGTCTTTCCAGATTTTTTCTTGCGGTTGATTTCTAGTTTTATGGCATTGTGGTCAAAAAAGATGCATGGTATGACTTCAATCTTTTTTAATTTTCTGAGACTTGTTTTGTGGACTGATATGTGATCTATTCTGGATAATGTTCCATGTACACTTGAAAATAACGTGTATTCTACTGTTTGGGGGATGGGTTGTTCTGAATATGTCTGTTAAATCCATCTTGACCCAATGTCAAAGTCATTGTTTCCTTGTTGATTTTCTGTTTAGATGATCTGTTCACTGATGTAAGTGGGGTGTTAAAATCCCCTACTGTTATTGTATTACTATCGATTATTTCCTTTATGTTTGTTATTAGCTGCTTTATGTATTTGATTGCTCTCATGTCAGGTGCATAAATACTTACAATTGTTATATCTTCTTGTTGGACTGTCCATTTGTGATTGTAGAGTGTTCCTCTTTCTCTCATGTTACAGTCTGTTTTAAAGTCTATTTTGTACAATATAAGTATTGCCGCCTCAGCTTTCTTTTCACTTTTATTTGCATGATAAATGCTTTTCTACCCTTTCACTTGCAATCAGCACGTGTCACTAGGTCTGAAATGACTCTCTTGTAGGCAGCATATGGATGTGGCTTGTTTTTTTTTAAATCATTCGGTCACCCTATGCCTTTTGATTGGAGCATTTAGTCCCATCTACATTCAAAGTAATTATTGATAGGTATGTATGTACTTATCACCATTGGTTACTTGTTTTGTGGTTGTTTTTGTAGTTCTTCTCTGTTTCTTTCTCCTCTTGCTCTCTTCTATTACGGTTTGCTGGCTTTCTTTAATGATATACTTGGATTCCTTTCTCTTTATTTTTTGCATATCTGTTAGTGGTTTTTGATTTGTGGTTACGACTCAGTTTGTATATAGCATCGTATGCATATAGCAGTCTATGTTAAGTTGATGGTCGCTTAAGTTTGAATTTATTCTCTACTTCTCTCCCCACCATGTTTTAGGTATATTTTGTCATACTTCGCATCATTTTATTTTGTGAATCTCTCGACTGATTTTTATAGATATACTTAACTTTACTACTTTTTCCTACTTGTGGTCTTTCTTTTCCGCTGAAAGAGTGTCCTTTAACATTTCTTGTGGGGCTAGTTTAGTGGTGATGAATTCTTTTAGCTTTTGTTTGTCTGGGAAACTTTATTTCTCCTTCTGTTCTGAATGATAGCTTTTCTGAATAGAGTATTCTTGGCTGCAGGTTTTTTCTTTCCTCTCTTTGAACATATCATGCCAGTACCTTCTGGCCTGCAAACTTTGTGCTGAAAAATCAGCTGGTAGCCTTGTGGGATTTCCTTTGTATATAACTTCTTTCTTTTCTCTTGCTGCTTTTAAAATTTAAAGATTATTATTTTTTAAGGTGATTTAAGTGGCCAAGTAATATAGACATGAAAGATGAGAACATTTGAGACTCTCAAGAAAGTTAGACTTGGAGCAGAGAGACATAGGCAAAACTTTTGGTAATATAGATTTGGTCCTCTTTTCTGTTGAGGTGACCAGACTCTATTCTTGCCCTGTTTCATCAAAGTATCTAGGTTCTCTCAAATAGTATCACAAATTACATGTAAGTGGGTATAAGACTATGAAAGTTGGAAATGTCTTCACTCCATATAAACTAAATTTCACTTTGAAAGTCAGTATATATCATATGATGGTTAAAAGCATGGCCTCAAGAACCAAAGTACTCGGCCTCAAATTTCAGCCCTGTCACTTATTAGTTGCATATCTTTAGGCAAGTCATTTAACTGCTCTGTCCTTCAGTTTTCCCAAATCTAAAATGCGTATTAAAAAGTATGTAACCTTGTCAGATTATTGTGAGGATTAAGTTGTTACCTAATGTGAAACATTTAAAGCAGTCCCTGGTACATAGTAAGTACCACGTGCTAACTACTCCTACATGGAGTAGAATTTCACCATCCAGGGATATGTTGAGCAACAAAGGGGGCAGGACACATTACTATTAATACTCTCTCAAACAATTGCAATAATTCTGAAAGCACAATCTCAATTTTCATTTACCTCCTACTAGTGTATTAATAAGGAGGTGTTTTGTTTTAATTTTTTTTTAATGTTTACTTATTGTTGAGAGAGAGACAGAATCCGAGTGGGGGAGGGGCAGAGAGAGAGGGAGACACAGAATCCGAAGCAGGCTCCAGGCTCTGAGCTGTCAGCACAGAGCTCCACGTGGGGCTCGAACTCACGAACTGTGAGATCATGACCTGAGCTGAAGTCAGACACTTAACTGACTGAGCCACCCGAGTGCCCCTAAGGAGGTGTTTTAACAACTGATGTCTCATACATAATTTTGGTAAAATAAATCTAAATATAGGGAGAAACTCTTTTTGTATTATATATTATTCTAAAATATGTACATAAATATTTACGTTAATTATTACATAGGTGGGGCTCCTACAAGTGTATACTATAATTTGACATAGATATATACATTTATATGTGTGTATATATATATATATATATATATAAAAATTTCTTTTTTTTTTTTTAATGAAGCCGCTTCTTTTTTTTTTTTTCTTTATTTTTGGGACAGAGAGAGACAGAGCATGAACGGGGGAGGGGCAGAGAGAGAGGGAGACACAGAATCTGAAACAGGCTCCAGGCTCCGAGCCATCAGCCCAGAGCCCGACGCGGGGCTCGAACTCACGGACCGCGAGATCGTGACCTGGCTGAAGTCGGACGCTTAACCGACTGCGCCACCCAGGCGCCCCTTGTGCATATTTTATCGGGGACCAGAATTACATATTGGGAACCAATTAGGAACCAATAAGATTCATGTCTTGTAGAGATAACAATGTATTATTAACCTTTCAATAATCATTAACTTTCCCTTTCTTAGAAAAAGAGCTAAGAACTAACACATGAAATCAGCAAAGTCTCAGGATATAAAATCAATGTACAAAAATCTGTTGCATTTCTATACACCAATAATGAAGCAGCAGAAAGAGAAAGCAAGGAATTGATCCCATTTATAAAAACAATAATATACTTAGGAATAAACCTAACCAAAGAAAGAAAAGATCTTCACTCCAAAAATTAAAGAATACTTATAAAACAAATTAAAGAGGACACAAAGAAATGGAAAACATTCCATGCTCATGGATTGGAAGGGCAAATATTGTTAAAATGTCTATACTGCCCAAAACAATCTACATATTTAATGCAATACCTATCAAAATACCACCAGAATTTTTCACAGAGCTAGAACAAACAATCCCAAAATTTGTATGGAACCACAAAAGACCCCAAATAGCCAAAGAAATCCTGAAAAAGAAAAACAAAGCTGGAGGCATCACAATTCTGGACTTCAAGCTATATAACAAAGCTGTAGTCATCAAGACAGTATGGTACTGGCACAAAAACAGACACATGGATCAATGGAACAGAATAGAAAATCCAGATAGGGACTCACAACTATATGGCCAAATCATCTTCAAAAAAGCAGGGAAGAATATCCAATGGAAAAAAGACAGTCTCTTCAGTAAATTATACTGGGAAAACTGGACAGAAACATGCAGAAGAATAAAACTGGACCACTTTCTCACACAAGACACAAAAATAAATTCAAAATGGATGAAAGACGTAAATGTAAGACAGGAAACCATCAAAATCCTAGAGGAGAACACAGGCAGCACCCCTTTTGACCTTGGCCACAGCAACTTCTTATTAGACACATCACTGAAGGCAAGGGAAACAAAAGCAAAAATGAACTATTGGCACGTCATGAAGATAAAAATCTTCCACACAGTGAAGGAAGTAATCTACAAAACTAAAAAGCAGACTATGGAATGGGAGAAGATATTTGCAAATGACATATCTGATAAAGGGTTAGAATCCATAATCTATAAAGAACTTACCAAATTCAACACTCAAAAACCAAATAATCCAATTAAAAATGGGCAGAGCAGGTATTTCTCTAAAGACGTACATATTACCGATAAACATGTAAAAAGATGCTCAACATCACTCATCATCAGGGAAATGCAAATAAAAAACCACAGTGAGGTACCACCTCGCACCTGTCAGGATGGCTAACATTAACAACACAAGACACAACAGGTATTAACAAGGATGTGGAGAAAGGGGAACCTTCTTGCACTGCTGGTGGGAATCCAAACTGGTGCACCCACTCTGGAAAACAGTACAAAGTTTCCTCAAAAAGTTAACAATAAAAGCACCCTATGACCCAGCAATTGCACTAATAGGTATTTACCCAAATGATACAAAAATACTGATTTGAAGGGGTACATGCACCCAAATGTTTATAGCAGCGTTATTAACAATAGCCAAACTATGAAGAGAGCCCAAGTATCATTTGACTGATGAATAAAGAAGATGTGGTATCTATAGACAATGGAATATTACTCAGCCATCAAAAGGAATGAAATCTTGCCATTTACAACGATGTGGATGGAACTAGAGTGTATTATGCTAAGTGAAATAAGTCAATAGAGAAAGACAAATAGAATATGATTCCACTCATATGTGGAATTTAGGAAACAAAACAGATGAACATATGGGAAGGGGGAAAAAAAGAGAAAGGGAATTATGTGTAAATGATGAATCACTGAATTCTACTTCTGAAATCAATATTACACTGTATGTTAACTAACTACAATTTAAATAAAAATTTGAAAAAAAAACTAAAGGAAAACAAATTTGTTTTGATTTGGTAATAAGAAGAAAATTGTTATTTAAACCAAACTAGAAAAAACATATATGCAAATGAAAACATCTTCAAATGAAAAGACATCACGTTACATTTATCAAACCCCTCAAAAAATCAGAAAGCCTACTCAGAAATTCATAAAATCAAGACCAGGAAGTTAAGACAAATTCAAATTAGCAATATTCCTTTTTATTTAATCCCTTTGACAGTCTTAAAAACAGCTTTGAATAGTTACATTCACCAATTTAATTTTTACAAATTCAGCAGCCTTCTTTGGGATACGAGGAGATACAGGAATGTACTGTAATCTTCAGTGGACGAGGGGGATTCTTCCTCTATTCAGTAGTTCAGGTCTTCTTCATCAAGGTGTCTTAAAGGCTGAACAAAAGCCATACATGGAAAAACTGTTATTTTCCTCTTCATACACACTTGTAAGGAATTCCATTATAATGTAATCTAATGTGTTCTATTACCACACGCATGTGTGTGTGCACAAAACACACACACACACACACACACACACACACACACACAAACTCACATGTATTAAACAGCATGCTACTTTCCTGAACAGAAAACTTAAATGCAGTGATCTGCAAACTTCAGTGGGCCCAAGAATGATGCCTTTTTCATAAAACTATGATGTATACCAAAATACCATTTTTACAAGCATCCCCATGTAATTCTGAAACAGTGCTTCAGCAGTGATTACACTTTAAGGAAAAAGTAGTTTAATGATTATTCATTACATCAGAATAATATTCCTATGTTCAAGATTATAAATCAAAAGGCATTTGTAGTCTTAATCTAATAATGTTATTAGATTTTAATGTTTCTCTACACATATATACACACACATGTAATCTTATAGATGTAAACATATTTAATTATATTTGATAACATGAGCACATAAATGGAATGATATTGCACGTTTGTGGGTGATTTTTCCTTTTTCAACTGGCTGCACCATAATTTTCCAGCCACTGCGTCACTGTCATTCACTTTTTCCAGCTTTTTGCCATTACTAACAATGCTGTGGGAAGGAATCATTATATGTGAGCTCTTTATCTGCATGGATGAAGTTCTCAGTGGGAGAAGTTCTGTATGAAAGGATGTGAAGCGTTTAAAAAATGATTAAGAGACATTTTTTAGGTTGCTTTCGGCAAAAGCTACCACACCTCTCATTTCCAATAGCAGTGTCTAAAATTTTCTCTGTATTCCCACCAGCGATATTGGCACTGTTTTAAATTTTTGGTGGTCTGTTTTATATAAAGTGATATCTCAGTGTTAATTGTAATTGGAACCTCCCAGACATACTGGTGAATTAGAGCATTTGTAAATGTCTAGGTGTCACTCGAAATTCATTCTGTGTGAGTTGTGTTTTCATAGCTTTGCCGAGTGATCTATCACATGCTATCCTTTAACAATTGTTAAGATATATGTATATAGATAGATCTATCTATCTACTCTCTCTCTCTCTGTCTATATGTATACAATATATACTATATATATATATATATATATATATATATATATAGTAACACCTTGGTTTGCAATCATAATTCGTTCTAGAAACATGCTTGTAATCCAAAGCACTCGTAGATCAAAGTGAATTTCATGAACCATTGGCTCATTGTGACCATGTGACTTTGGGCATCGCGTACTACTCATTGCAAGACATCGCTTGTTTATCAAGTTAAAACTTATTAGAAATGTTTGCTCGTCTTGCGGAACACTCGCAGAACAAGTAACTTGCAATCCAAGGTTTTACTGTATATATATTTATCCTTTTAATGCTATATATAATTTATTAGCTTCTATGTGTATATATGTACATAAATGATTTGACACTTTACATTTTTATACTTTTAAGAGTTCCGACTTTAATCCTGTGTCTCAGTCTGTATTTATTTCCACAACAAAACCATACTTTTGCTATATATAATTTCTAAATGTATAGTCCCCCCAAAATAGTTTTTTTAAAGATAGAAAATATCTGCACTATCTCATTTCACCATTTTTCTTTGTGATGTATAACTTAACAAATTTCTTGTCTATTCACTCTTTTCCCTTGTTACACTTCCTGCATGAAAAGTAAATTATAAAATGTAAACCCGATTGTGTCTTGTCCCAGCTTCATTTTTCAAAGTTCACTGCCTCCCTAACAGGAGCAGGCAAAGCCGCCCATTATAAGGGTCTACGCAACCTTTCTGCTTTGATTCTCACCACTTCCTCTCTCTCAGGTAGACTGCAAGATTTGCATTAAACGATCGTGCCTTTGTCAACAGTATCTTTTAGTTATGTGTCTTCAGTGCTCAGAACACCATTTGTCACCATAAACACGTTCGATACATATGTTTTTCAAGATTTTTATTTTTAAGTAATCTCTACACCGAACGTGGGGCACAAACTAACAACCCTGAGATCAAGAGTTGCATGCTCTACCGAATGAGCCAGCCAGATGCCCCTGTTCAATACATATTTTGGAAGGAAAAACTTCTTATTGTTCCCCAAAGATGTGGTTCTTTTTTATGCCTCCATATTTTGTACATGCTATGTCCTTGCCCTAAAGTTGTCTATCTTTCAATCATCTGATATTTCCCTTGAATATCACATCTTCCTCAGAATCTCAAACTTTCTTAGGAAAACTTTCTGTATTCTTACAGGCATCGTATACTACCTTTACCATAACATAACATTATACAAGTGTTGACATAAGTCTTTTCTCTTTCCTCAAATGACCCTTATAATATCTTGAAAAGATTTTTTTCATACTAATTTACACAGTTCTTCCTTAGCTCTATGATCTACCACTGTTATTGCTTAGAATATACAACTAAGAGTTGGCCAAGAGTCACATCGGGGCGCCTGGGTGGCTCAGTCAGTTGAGTGACCGACTTCGGCTCAGGTCATGACCTCATGGTTTGTGAGTTCGAGCCCTGTGTCAGGCTCTGTGCTGACAGCTCAGAGCCTGGAGCCTGCTTCTGATTCTCTGTTTCCCTCTCTCTCTGCCCCTCCCCCACTCGTGCTCTGTCTCTGTCTCAGAAATAAACATAAAAAAAATGAGTCACATCTGTAAAGAGCTGTTATATATTCTGAAAGTGGATATACATATATATTAATATATATGGAAACATGTGTATATATATTCTTTTTTCCTAATACCAGAGGAGTTCTCAACTTTCAAAAAAAAAAATGTACCTGTTTTGAACAACATTGAATAAATTCTCCTCACTCACCTCCCTGGGTTATAATTCCCGTTTTCCTTTTCAGTGCACCTCAGAATGGTCTTCTTAATCATCCAGAAACAGGAAGAGATTTAGACACAGAAATTAGCCCAGCATCACTAAAATCATCTGACTCATTGGGATTTTCTGAAAGGAAGAAAATAATTACTGGGAAATAAATCAGACCTCCCCTCAAGTGCCTTAGCAGCTCTTTGAACATCTAAACACATTGCCCACAATTAGGAAGGCAACCAAGTGTGATTTAAGGGGCACAGAAAGTCTTTCCCAGGCCTTGTACATGTTTTCCTGACACAGTTGCAGCAAATACCAAGTCCCTGGGATTGAAGAAGTGAGGTGGGCCCTTGTCAGATGGTAAGGAATACTGAGAAGGTGTTGAGCGTTTGTGGAGAAAGTGGGTGTTGAGAGATTTCTTCCAACCCAGCAGAATTCTGCTGCCCAGAGACAGAATTCATGCACTGTCGCTAAGCAGAAGTTGGAGGACAAAAGAAAGAAGAATCATGTAATGGGAAATCAGAGTAATCCTGTGAATAGTGATGGCTTCTATAGGATAAAGATACAGAAATTTTAAGCTTTCAGACTTTTAGGGGGAAATATAGTAAATAGCAAGTAAGAGAAAGGAAAGCAGCAGGAGGTAAGAAGGCAAGAAATTATGAGAGACGTGACGAGTGAAACCACCCTTTAGAAGATTAGTTTCTGTTTCAAGAAAATGAGGTCCAAGTCATAATATGCTTCTTGCATGGTTCCCTGTCCCTCCATCAGACATAATCATAGATCTCTAAGCCAGATCACATGGTTGCAATTCTTATGTTCTCCAAGAGTAATCTGTCGTTCATTTCTGCCTCTCTTCCTTGTGCATCATAACTTCCTATTCCATGTTCGAGATTCCTTTCCCTGCTGTGCACAGTGGAATGCCTCCACTGTAATTGTAGCTACCCGTCTGAACCCCAGGGCTACAGACCCTCAAAGAACCCTCAAAGAACCCACAGACCTGAGGCAGTCAGCACGTCCAGATCATCGGCTTTCAGACAAGAATTCATCTCCCGGTATTGAACTTGGTGGACAGAATTCTCTCCTCTCAAGGAAACTGACAACAGAGGCCCTAGGTTAGGGATCAGCTCGTAATAAAAGTCGCCCTCCCTACCAGTGCTTTTCCGCAGCAATGCAAACATACTGAATCTTTACCCATGCCCTTGTCTTGTTTCCATCCGTTCTACTACCAAGCTTTTCCCTTACAAGGCCATGATTAAAGTCAATAGGAGGAGGCGAAACCTCCCCTATTGCCATCGCCTGACTTCCCAGTTTCTTCCCCTAAGGCAGGCAGTGGTCTTCTCTAACTCATCAGAACTTTAAAAAAAAAAATCTCTCTAAAATCTCTCCTCTTCTCTCCATTCTCACTAAAGCCCCTGTCATTTTCCATCTGAACGATTTCGAAATGCTACCCTGGTCAATAACGTGGTCTTCCTTCAACCCCTCATACATCCTGTCATCAAACAGAACTTTCTGAAAAACAGCTTGACTACTTCACCCCACCCCCCCCACACACACACATAGTATTCTTTGACTATTAATCTTCTTACCATGGAGTACACGACTACATACTCTGTTCCTCCTCCTTCTACCGACTTACCGGCAGCTTCTCTCCTGCAACCCAACTTTTACTTCCCCTCAAAACAGCATATATGCCCATCCTTTAAGCTTCTCCACACTTGTACATATTTTTTCTCTTTCCCTATAAAGCACCTTACCCAGTTCTTTGAACTTGATTTTCAGAATGAGCCTCTTAGAAGCCTCCGATTCTCCCCTTGCCCCTCCAGTTAATTACTGCCTTTTCTGTGCCACTTTTTTCCTTATCCATCTTAGTGTACACTACCACATTGCACTTTATTTGTCTGCATGAATATCTCTTCCACTAGACTTGAAATGCCATGGAGACAAAAACACTTGACTATCGATGTCTGTATCTCCAGAGCCTAGCACGTTGCTTCACTGAACAGTAAAACTAATAAGAACTACATAGTGACAGCAAATAAGTATTTGGGCAAGAAAGGATTCCTCCTAAACCATATAAGCATATTCATCCCAAACTATCGATTCTATAATGTCCCAATTAGCATACAGATAGAGTGCAGAAATCATCAAACAGCCCAAACCCCTGTCTCCTCTGAAATCTTGTTCCCTCTTTTTGAGAAGCTGCTTAAATCTCTTCTAGATTCCATCCTTTTGGTTGTTTTATACTTGAGTCTAATATGCATATCCTTGCGTCTACTATGGATATATACTGAGATAATACGTATTTTATCCCAAGAAGCTTCAATCCCATAGAGACATGAGAAAGACCATAATTTGGCTGATACCTGTGAGCAGCTGTCGCCGTCTTCGCTTCTGAATCCACAAGAGGAGAGCAACGAGAAAGGCCAACAGAATGAGGCCAAGGATCCCAAATACGACAAGCGATGAGCGACCTAAGGGCAAGGAAGTATCACAAGAGACGATCATGTCTTAGCTGGAAGACCCAGATCTCTAGTACCATCCTTCTCTGAAATACAGGATTGCCGAAGTACACCTCAGATCTTCAGAACTACCTCTGACCTAAAGTCTCTTGGCAGAAAAGATTCTAAATAACACAGGCAATTAGACCCAGGCTCATAAACCCCACGATATACCTGCAGCCGTTGATGATCTCTGGGCCACGGCGATTTCTGCAGGAGAAAAGAGAAGACTCACTTTGGGGAGTAATATGTAGAACAAATATTTCTATTTCCTATGTGAGCCTTCGGTGCCCGGCAACCAAGTAGATTACTCTTCCCACCTAATACCAGGGTCCCCTTGTTTTCATTCCTTCCGTACAGAGATACATATAGTTACATGCTCTTCCTTTGGTGAAGCCAATGTACAACCATAAATGTTTTCTTCATTCCTTCAGATTGGAAGCATCATGATTCTCTTCCTACTAGATTCCCTGGGTTGATGCGTCTAGTC
Source organism: Panthera onca (assembly GCF_046562875.1). Taxonomy (NCBI): domain Eukaryota; kingdom Metazoa; phylum Chordata; class Mammalia; order Carnivora; family Felidae; genus Panthera; species Panthera onca. Next base: position 41,946,158 of record NC_138345.1, read on the forward strand.
TTTGCACAGTGCGCTTCACTGCCCACCCCCTTTTTGCTGCCAGGGATTCCACGCTTAGTCCAGGCTCCAGATACTCACCTGAGCACCTCACAGCAGCATCTTCTTTGTGCCCACAGTCGCTGTGCCCCCAGGCTTTGGCAGGACAATCCCACAAGGAAGACTCATTTCCTTTGCACTTGACTTCATTGAGCCATATGGGCCCCGTCCCCTGACCACATGCTGCCTCTTTTAGTGCCTCTAAAGCTGGGCCACAGCCCAGCTGTCGACACACCACCTGCGCATCTTCAAGGTCCCAGGAGTCATCACACACCGTCCCCCAGGAACCTCCATGCCAGAGCTCCACGCGTCCGGAACAATTAGAGCTTCCTTCCTGCAGTCTTATCTTGTCTGAAAAGTCAGAGACACCCAGATCATTTCTGAGAACACAAAAACTTCCAAGAGGTCACAGGCGAAAAGAGAGATTTTAAATTCGTTTTAAATCTCTGTTTGAATACTTGACTTATTTAATCTGCATTTAAAAATATATTTTAACAAAACCTATCCTTTTTGAAACTCTGTGTCTTTTCAGCAAACTGGGTGCATTTCATGCCTGCGACTCAGGAAATGTGAAATGAACAAAATGAACGTTGCATAATGTTAATTTCTCTCAAGGAGAAAGGGTTTAGGAGACAGGTACATAAAAAAAAAAAATCTCTTCCAGTTTAAGTAGATAGAGAATGACAAAATACCTCAGGACTGGTCTTTTTGATGGCTTCCCTTCTTACACGAGTAGAACAAGATAATATTTGAAAGAAAAGTGGGAAAGGGAAGGTAGACTGTTCACGAGTCAAATACTGAATTATATATTCCGTGCTCCTCATTCATTCTCAGAGAAAGCAACCGAATAAACTTTCAAGAAGACCACAGGGCGTGTCACGCTTTTTGGAAAAATAATCCCCGATCCTGAATACCTATCCGCCAAATGAAATGAAACCGATTACACCATCCGGGTAGAATTGGCACCAGAGGTCATTCAGGCCTACGTCGTGAGATCCGAAGAGGCGAGTGGGGATTAGAAAGTAGAGTTTTCATCCAGGCTGGCGGGTACTCACTAGCACACGTGATCCAGGTCTCCTCTGAAGGGCTGGCCGGTCTCTGTTTCCATGGAGAAGACGGGCACTGCCATAATGTGTCGGGTCCTTTCGGACACTGAATGTTGTCCACCCACATGTGCCTGGACGACGTGTCCAGAGATGCAGGGCTGATGGTCCCTCTGTCCGCACAGCCCAGTTGTCTGCATACCACCGCCACCGTTGTTGCAGACATATTACTCTTGCCAACGCTGCCCCAAGCTCCATTGTAGAAAACTTCCAGACGCCCCGCACAGGGGTCTCTGCTGGTTTCATCCGTCAGTCTCAGAGACATGAACTCTGGGGTGAAACACAGAGTTAGTAGTTTCACGTTTTCTCTGAAGGCTCAGAGGACTCCCTCCCTTTACTCTAAGGTGAGCACAGCTTTAAAAATAGGTATGAAATGTCAACTACCAGTAATTCTTTCGTAACTTCTGGATGCTTCAGTCGATTTTGGTAAAATACAGTATTTTCTAGACTAAATACAGTATAGTTAGGTATACAGCTTACGGTTTTTCTAGTATGGAGTTTTGTACTTAAGGAACTCTTTAGAATGCCTCCGACAATTCAAAATTGATTTCTCAGTCTTAATCAAGAGCTCAGAGACGTCTCTATCTGTTACACAGTTTGGATTCTTCTCCCTAAATTACTGCAATGTTAGCCCGAAGACTTTATTTCATTAGCCTTCTTTTTGCAGCTCTCTTGGCAAATTTTAGGGAGACACTCAGGCACTACAGCCGATGTTGTGGACATGACCCTGAAATGAAATACTTCCTTTTCTGACTCTTCACAGTCGGCTGTGTATGTCCTCTACCAGGTTATGTCATCAAACGCGTATAGGACTTTTCACTTCCCTAAATGAGTCATAGTTTTGTTTTCCCCAATACATTACAACGGACTCCCTTTTTCTGCTTCACAGTAGTTTCTAAAGCTCGCCATGTATATGCAATAAAGGCAGTGGCCTCTTATGATAAGTTTTGCTCCTGTGACAAGTAAAGTTCATTTGACTATCATGAAAAATTACTTGGGTATAATAATTATCTTTTGCTCTGTAGAACGGAGTGCTGGGTGTATTTCTTCCTGTCCCTTTTAATCTACTTCTTTAGACAAGTGATAGGAAACTCCACATATACTTATAAAAGGGCTTCTCGATAATAGTTTTGGGGTCATGTTCATGATGGGCAAGCTTATTTCTGTATTTTTCGCTTCTGAGGTTATACTACCTTGCCTCTGAACCTACTTTTCAGGATTCCCTCAGATTAATATCCCTCACTACACTTTGCTCCCCCACCCACCCCCCGTCCTTTCTTATGTAATTGTGATCAGATCTTATGTGCAGAACTCACCCGAGCAGATAACCCCTGCATCTTCCTTATGCCTGCAGTTATGGTGCCCCCAGCCGTGTGAACGACATTGCCAAATATGAGTTTCTTTTCCATTACAGTTCACCTCGTCCAGCAAGATGGGCCCCGTTCCTTCCCCAAAATGAGCAGAGCCAGTTGCGTTAATGGCCACTCCGCAGCCCAGCTGCTTGCACACCACGTGGGCGTCACTCAGGTCCCAGCTGTCATCACAGATTGTGCCCCAGGAGCCCTGGTGGTAGATCTCTATTCTCCCAGCACAGCGACCGCTTCCATTTGCCAGGCGAAGTTGACCGCTCTCTGGAAAGGGAAAATAAAGTATTAATAAAACACATTCTTAAGGATTGAGATCATTTTTTATAGCTTGGTCACTGATTCTCACCTATGCAAGCAACAGCGCTGGGGTCTGAAATGGTAGATCTCGTTGGGTCCGGAGACGATGAATTGCACGGGGATAGTGTCTGACTCTGATTTCCTGCAAACAGCAAACTGCTCAGTTATACAAGATACAAAAAGGGTAAGGAAGGGAGGGGACAGATGAGCTGAGAACAAACAGGAAGGTGGTGGGCCAACGGGGGGGGGGGGGGGGGGAGAATGAATCAGGTGCTTTGAAAAAGCCAGCACATGGTAAGCGCTGGGTAATTATGAGGTCTGTGAAAATTAATTTTACTTTCTTTCTAAAAAGACACAGGAGAGAGGCGCCTGGGTGGCTCAGTCGGTTAAGCGTCTGACTTCCGCTCAGGTCATGATCTCGCCCTCTGTGAGTTCGAGCCCCACGTCGGGCTCTGGGCCGACAGCTCAGAGCCTGGAACCTGCTTCAGATTCTGTGTCTCCCTCTCTCCCTGCCCCTTCCCTGCTCGTGATCTCTCTCTCTCTCTCTCAAAAATAAAATAAAAACTTAAAAAATATATTTTTTAAAAGACACAGGAGATTAATATTCTGGCACACTTCTCATGATCCTTTGAAATAGATCATGCCGTGTTATTTTTGTCCTTTTCCCCTACAGGTACACCTGCCTCTAAGGCACGCCATCCCGGGAAAAGCTCGTCACCAGCTGTCCATCCTCTTACCTGAGCAGATTACAGAGGCCACTTGCCCTGCAGAACAGAACGATGCACCCAGAGCAGTTACCGGACAATCTCCCATGTGCTGCTCGGTCCCGGTGCAGTGAAACATGTGCCGCCAGATCTGACCACTTCCTTTCCCAAACTGTGCTCCTCTTGGGGTAGAAAGGGCAACTCCACATTTGAGCTGCTGGCAAAAAACGTGGGCATCTTCCATGTCCCAGTGAGAGTTGCAGAGGGATCCCCAGGTCCCAAGTATCTTGAGCTCCACTCTTCCCTCACATGGGGACTTGCCATTCACCAAGCGGATCTCCGTGTATCCTGGAAGGAGACGGGACTTTTAAAAAGATGTCTGTGATGACCTCATCCCACCCTCTTGGCAGTATGGGAACAAACTGAACATGTCCTCTGGGTCTCACTTGAGCAGACGACTCCAACATCCCTGCTGTGGCCGCAAGTCCCATCTGGACGGGAGGCTACTGAGCAGAGTGAAAGATGGGACTCGTGTCCCTCACACTGGAATTCTTCAGCCCAGATCTGTCCGTTGCCTTCTCCAAAGTGAGCTCCCCCTAAGATCGAGATGACTGTTCCACATTGTAATTCTCTGCACAGCACACTGGCAGCTTCCAGAGAGAAGTCAGAATCGCAGACGGTGCCCCATGTGTCGCCATGTTTCACTTCAACACGACCGGAGCAGGGAATATCCCCTCCAACTAGTCTGGGTTCCCTGTGGGCTGAAAAATAATAGTATTTCAGTGAGAAATGACATCACTCCCAGATTTTCCTTCATGATGGGGGTAGAAAAGGGAGGCTAGGGTGTTTAATGATTTTACCATACTTGTTCCCCTTAGCTGTTCTGCCTACAGTTGGGCATAGTGAATTCTAGATCTCCCCATTCCTCGTTGGACCAATGTATCTGAGAGAATTTTTAGAACTTTGTCTCTTGGAATCAACCATTTCCAGAAGCATGATAGCTCTTTCCTTTCAATATTTTATATACATTATTCATAACACCGGGGACCATAGATACAGTGTATCTTCTTTTTGTATTATTTAGCCTTATACTCAGTTCTCTACCCACTGCAGTCTGGTGGTGGCCTGATCTCTTTGAATGGTTCTATGTAAAGTGTTGCAATATACTTCCTGTTCTCAAACCCATCGTGGGATTTCTTCTTCCCTTTGCTATATATTACACTTGACACATGAGATACTCCTTTCTCCTGTTTTCTTTCCTGCCTGACCTGCTTTATCAGAACCTTTCACCCATTCCCTGACCAAGGTTCTAACCTCGATTCTCTCACCTTCCCTTAACTGCCCATAAATATGTTTTCATCCATATGTCTCTCTTTAAATTTATGTTCATAAACATATCTTCTTGGACATCAGAACATAATGGGTTCAAAAGTGAATGAATTACTGCACTGACAGGAACACAGTAAGTATTCTTTGCTCAATTAATGCGATCCAAACCAAATTAAAATTACTTGAAGGGGCACCTGGGTGGCTCAGTTGGTTAAGTGTCTGACTCTTGATTTTGGCTCAGGTCACAATCTCATGGTTCATGAGTTTAAGCCCAGTGTTGAGCCTACTTGGAATTCTCTGTCTCCCTCTCTCTCTGCCCCTCCCTGCTCACTCTCTCTCTCTTTCAAAATAAATAAATACACTTAAGAAAAAAAAAAAGAGAGAGAGCATCACCTAAAATCCAACCACTTCTTTATCTAATTTATCTCATAAACAATGGTCACAGTGATAGTACTGAACATTAAATGAGAGCCTTCCTATGTCGCACTTTACTAAGTACTGAACAAACACCCCTCCGTATAATCCTTAAGGATTAATCCCTAAGGGGATAATTATTAATATCATCCCAATTTTACAAACAACGCAACTGAAACAGAGACGTGTAGTAATTTGCGACAGTCACGTAAGGAGTTAGTGAAAGGCCAGGATTTGATCCAGGCAGTATGTTCCAGAGCCTAGAATATGGACCCTCACGGTATGCTGCACACGTGGAAAATCATTGAGGTCTGTCAGTCCTCCACATCTGTTGCTACTACTTTAACCTAATTTGTTAGCACGTCACGTAGACCTTTGCAATGGCTTCCTGAATAATCTCCTTTTTCCGAGCCCTCTTTCTAATACATTTATGCCACGATCACAGATGCGTTATAACATTTCAAGTATTTTCACATGATTTCTTTGTCTTGAAGACAATGTTTCTTTGCTACTTATACAACAGTTTATCCTTTCAACAAATAGTGTTAAGTCCCTACAATGTTTTAGGCATTTGTGTGGCCTAAACAGTCGGTCACAGTTCAGTCCGTCAGTGCGAATAAATACTATTACTGCCTACTACTACTAATCATAACCACAGCAGTTAACATGTCTTGATCACTCACTGGGTAATTCCTGTGAAGTAAGTAGCATTAATTACTAATCACTTTTCTTTTGAGGGAATGGAAGTACAGAGAGCTTTGGGAGATTCCCGAATGTCAGCCATCTGTTAAAATTTAAAGAGAGATGATAAATACCAATTTCTTTGCAAACTTTAAAATACTTTATGATGTCACCTTGAAGGCTTTCATATCTATTACTCTGTCAATCATACCTGTTGCCCCAGCCTTAAAGAAGCCTGGTCATGCCATGCTTCTGTGCCTCTGCAGAAACTTCCCTGTCTATATTTCCCAACCTATGTACCTGGGAAAAACCTACTTCTTTCCAAGGCTGCTCAGTTTCTTAGTGATCGCCCTCACCCCCAAGAACACACAGTTTAGCAGAAGATATACGTATACATGTTCATAGAATGATGGGTCCAAAACTAAAAATATATGTTAGTACAAAACTAGCAAATGAAGGTGTCACCAGCTCTGTTTGGGGATCGGTAGGAAAACTATAGAGAGTGCCATAAATCAGAACTGAGTTTTGAAATAAGAAGATACGGAATGTAACAAGTAAACAGTGTGTGAATCTGCATCTAAAGGATACAGTCATGAAACAGCATGGTGCAATTGAGGAATTATGAATAATTCAGTATGAGTGGGATTTAAAAACGTAAAGAAAAGATACACCAGAAATTAAGCTAAAGAAATGGAGCTCAGGCTTTAAGGATTCTCTTTGCCAAGTTGAGGAGTCCAATCATCAAGGTAGGAGTTTCTTTTGGCACACTCAAAACCGATTCAAATTATTTGGGAGATGCAAACTATTCCCTTTAATTTATTTTTTAAAGAAAGGAAGTGTATTTGAAATTGGACCTTCTAAAGAGCATACTTCTTTTAGAAATGCCTGCTGTCAAAGATCACTAATTCTTGTGACCCCTTGACATCACTCTCAGTGTGACACAGATATCCTATCAGCACTTGCCAATTTCCTAAAATGTTTCAGATCTGACTATATTCTGTATTGTGGCAGTATAAAACACCCCAACATGTTAAAATTTCACCACTTATCCATTAAATCTGTACAACGCGAGTTTCTATCCTAATGTGAGTGGAAGAACATGTTGCTTTCTAAACACAGTTCCCAAGTATAAAGCAAATAGTCCTTCTACGCCACAAATAATGAGAGACTCTGAGCTGAGTCCTTAATTTCCTCTTGTTAAATCATTATCTGAGCGTGAAATTCCTCTAAGATATCGTTAGCTGGTATTCATTTGATCCCATCCCACTTTTGGACAGACCTAAACCTTTAAATAAAATCAGTTTCCTAGATTGAGCCAAATTCAGCTTTCTTATAACCTCTTGCTCTCTCACCTGGATCCATCTTGAACAAAATAAAATAACAACCAATGCAAAAACAAACCAAAACATGAAACGAAACCAAACAATTTTCTCTTTCATGGCGAAAACTTGCTAAGCAAATCCCTTCTTTAAATATCCTCTTTTCGGGGCACCTGGGTGGCTCGGTCCGTTAAGCCTCCGACTTCAGCTCAGGTCACGATCTCGCAGTATGTGAGTTCGAGCCCCGCGTCGGACTCTGGGCTGATAGCTCAGAGCCTAGAGCCTGCTTCCGATTCTGTGTCTCCCTCTCTCTCTGCCCCTCCCCGGTTCATGCTCTGTCTCTCTCTGTCTCAAAAACAAATAAACGTTAAAAAAAAAAAAAATTAAAAAAAAATATCCTCTTTTCCTTTTTCCTAAAATTTTGAATTGTGGACAAAGGGAAATTCTCCCATGCTGAAATGACTTGGAGATTCCATTCTAGCTTTTTTTCCCCCCATAAATCTGATAGTAACACATTAATCTACACCATGAGTTGGCTTCCTTATATTATTTATCTGCATACAAGGTTAGAATATTCAAGATTTACTCCTTTAAGAGATTTCTTATCTGCTGGACCTGTGATTGCATTTTAACATAAAAGCCGTTAATTGGATTTCTGTGCCTGGATTTAGCTCCTTTGATCAATAATTTATTTTTTTTTTTTTCAACGTTTTTTATTTATTTTTGGGACAGAGAGAGACATAGCATGAACGGGGGAGGGGCAGAGAGAGAGGGAGACACAGAATCAGAAACAGGCTCCAGGCTCTGAGCCATCAGCCCAGAGCCTGACGCGGGGCTCGAACTCATGGACCGTGAGATCGTGACCTGGCTGAAGTCGGACGCTTAACCGACTGCGCCACCCAGGCGCCCCTTGATCAATAATTTAAACTTTCCCCTGGCATAAGTAACTGAATCTGTATTCAAATGAAGACACGTAGAACAAATATAAGAAAGAATTTGTTAGAAATACTTCCTTTTGTGTAATAATAGGTAAGTGCACAATATGATTTTAAGAAGCATTAATACATTTTTATCATTTATTCCTTTCCAGACTCTGAAGAAGTTTAAATCACTCTAGTATCAAAACTGTTTCTCAAACTTTAGGAAACTATAGCACACACACCGCTGTCGCAGACAAAATGTTTAGGATTCAAAGTAGTTTTGTAGCAAAATTTCCTAGACCTGTTTGTGACTGCTTTGCTAAACTGTGCATCAGAGATAAATTGTTGCTTTATCTATCTAGTCTTCCTACCCTGTTGAGTTCTTTGGCCCTTTTCAGCCCTAAAGCCCTGAGCTCTACAAAACTAAGAACTCTTAAGCATGTAAACAGATAATGGAATTTGTAGTTTGAACTTGGCAGACAGAGAAATAGTGTTTCCATGATTTTCCTCTCCGGAAATCTTCTGGAAGTATCAAGAAATCAAGACACAAAATTACAAATTCTGTTTCTAGCAAAACCAGAAGAGAGCTAAAGACCTATGCCCCCAAGCCAGTAGAAGAGGTTGCAAAAGCTACATGATTATAACAAAAGAATTTACAAAAGAGAGCAGCGAACACACCTGGCACCAAGCAAAAAGAAAGGAAGAAAGAAAGAAAGAAAGAAAGAAGAAAGAAAGAAGAAAGAAAGAAAGAGAAAGAAGAAAGAAAGAAAGAAAGAAAGAAAGAAAGAAAGAAAGAAAAAAGGAAGAAAGAAAGAAAGAAAGAAAGAAAGAAAGAAAGAAAGTCCTGGAAACAAAGAGGTCCACTTCACGCTGCAAATTTATGCTACTCAGGATTTTTATCACATGCAGTTGCATAGAACCCTAACTAATTCAGAATATGTTACTGTAAGTGAGGTAAATTTTGGATGCAGTTGAATGGAATGGATGGACAAAATATATAATAACCCAGATGTTATAGGCTGAAAAGCTAATGTCTTGTTATCCTAGGGAAGATATTTGGACAAATGTTACCTTGAAAAGAAAACCACATCCTTGCTGAAGCCGAAAACTCAGAGAACGTAATCAGAGAACAACAAAAAACAAAACAACAACAACCACCAAAAACCAAAATCAGAATGTTGGCATGACATAAATCCTCCTTGCCACTTTTTCCGCATTTATGGGAGAGATAAACTCAAGACTAGACGTAGCCAGACAGCAAGGCAGAAACAGAAAGAAAATACCAATTTTGTGAAGGAGGCATGCTCTCCTTGCAGCTACTAATGCATAATTAATTGACAGACCTATCATTTGGAACTTGCAAGATCGGAAAAAAAAAAAACCAAACCCAAATAAACCCTAAGTATCCTGTCCCCCAAACTGAGGTGGTAATAAAACTGTAGGCATAGTAGAAAATAGAATTGATTCTCCACATACATAGACAATGAGCCTATCAGCAAAGATAAGATTTAAGTCCTGTTTTTCCTCCCAGACCCCTGGTATCAAATGACCTTAGGGCAGTGGCCAATAAATCAAGGGGAACGGGCTGCTCACAGCATAGTTCAAAGTTTGTAAATATATTCCTTGACTGTGGATATTTCACGTAGCATTAGATGAAAGAAAACAGACCAGAAGCATACTAAGTTTGGGGAGAGTTGTTTTGCTGACTTTGAGGACAGCTGACCTCTGTGAACGATAACCCATAAAGCAATCCAAGGGCCCCTGAGCCAATATCAGCAGAAAGCGGATTGTGAAAGGTGTTCAGCCTTCAAACCTCACTCAGCAATGACCGTGGAGGGCTCCAGTAGGAGAAACTGCCCGGAGAAGAGCACCTGGGGCCCAGGAAGGACAGTGAACAGAGGACAACTTTTCAGAGGGCAGAACCTGGCCTATGAGATTCGCTTACCAGGGAACTCAGTCAGTTGCAGGGCAACTCATTCTTCTTGACCAATAAGGTTTGGTAATTACTGCAGCAAAACAACTCTCGCTATTTCTTGGTGACCACAGAACCACCCAAACAGCCTTAAGCTGCTTACCTACTTGACTTATTTAAAAATTTTTTAATGTTTATTTTGAGAAAGCGGGGGAGGGGCAGAAAGAGAGAGGGAGACACAGAATCCAAAGCAGGCTCCAGGCTCTGAGCTGTCAGCACAGGGCCCGACTCGGGGCTCAAACTTACACACTGAGAGGTCATGACCTGAGCCAAAGTCGGACGCTTAACCAGCTGAGCCACCCAGGTGCCACCTATTTGACTTACTTTAATGAAAAAGAAGTAAACTTTTCGTTAGCCACTCTCATTTGGCTTTCTTTAGGCCAAGTTGGATGCTGCCCAACTTAGTTCTAATTAATATAAAATACAATTAATAGGAAAATATTTAGAAGAAAATTATCAGGGGCGCCTGGTGACTCAGTCGGTGGAGTGTCCAATGCTTGGTTTTGGCTCAGGGCAAGATCTCATGGTTCGTGAGGTCGAGCCCCTCGAGCTTCTGTGCTGCCAGTGGGGAGCCTGCTTGGGATTCTCTCTCTCCTTCTACCCCTCTCCTGCTCATTCTCTCTCTCTTTCTCTCTCAAAATAAACGAATAAACTTAAAAAATTAATAAATAGAAGGGGCTCCTGGGTGGCTCAGTTGGTTGAGCGTCCAACTTTGACTCAGGTCATGATCTCATGGTTCATGAGTTTGAACCGCATGTTGGGCTCTGTGCTGACATCTCAGAGCCTGGAGTCTGCTTAGGATTCTGTGTCTCCCTCTCTCTCTGTCCCTCCCCTGCTCCCTCTCTCTCTCTCTCTCAAAAATAAATAAACATAAAAAAATTTAAAAATTAAATAGAAGAAAATAATCAGACATACGAGTATGCTTACACATGCTCAAACACAGGCAAAGTCCCCCCAAAAGTTATATAGAGAAATATAGTTCATAGTTAGTTGTAGCATAATGCATGATGACAATAAATATTATGTATACATCATATGACAACATAAAAATGCATAATATGACTAAAGTTAAAGTCAAATATATCTCCCATCTCTAAAAAGTAATCCAATCAGATTTTTTTTGGAAAATAAATCATTATTCTACGATGAATACAAGTGATGCACCTAGAACAAAATGATTCATAAAGGTTGAAAATAAATAAAGCAATAGTTGTGGTAATAACATCAGACAAGTCTGATACGGGACAAAAATCGTTCAACCATAGAAAAGGGGAGGGGTGCCTGGGTGGCTCAGCCAGTTAAGCGTCCAACTTTGGCTCAGGCCATGATCTCATGGTTCATGGGTTTGAGTCCCATGTGGGGTTCTGGGCTGACAGCTCAGTGCCTGGAGCCTGCTTCGGATTCTGTGTCTCCCTCTCTCTCTGACCCTCCCCCATTCGTGCTCTGTCTCTGTCTCAGAAATAAATAAACATAAAAAAAATGAGTCACATCTGTAAAGAGCTGTTATATATTCTGAAAGTGGATATACATATATATTAATATATATGGAAACGTGTATATATATATTTATATTAATAACTAGGAAAAAATCAACATTAGTCAAGCCCTGAACTCAAGAAGTTAAGTTAGTAGGAAATCAGAAAGGAATTATAGAAAGAAAAGCAAACTGTAATGAATTAGAAAACAAAAATAGGATTAATTAAAAAAAACTAAATGCTAGCTCATTAAAAAAAAACGCTAAATAAACCACACTCACTTTCTCTAATAAAAGAAATTAAAAGCATAAATAAAATCATACAATAATAAATGATCAGAAGAGAAATGTCCTGGATAGAGAAGTAATTTCAGAAAGGTCTTTAAATATTGATACAAAATTGTGGTCAAAATACTTTATGAAGTGAATACTAAGGTACAGAACAATTTACCTAATATGCCACCATTTGAACAACAAAATGGGGTGAAACTTATACATGGATTTGTTTGTATTTACATAAAATATCTCCTAAAGAATACATAAATACCCCAACCACATGACTTGTTTGTGTAGAGTAGAATTGGACAGCTGGGGATAGCATTTGGGAAGAGCTTACACTTTAATTTTGAAGTGTAAACCATGTGAATATATATTCCAATCAAGAAATCTTAAAAAAAATTTTTTTAATGTTTATTAATTTTTGAGAGAGAGACAGAGTCTGCTCAGAGCAGGGGAGGGGCAGAGAGAGAGAGGGAGACACAGAATTTGAAACAGGCTTCAGGCTCTGAGCTGTCAGCACAAAGCCTAATGCGGGGCTGAATCTTGAACTCAAGAACTGTGAGATCATGACCTGACCCGAAGTTGTACACTTGACCAACTGAGCCACCCAGGCACCCTATAGAAATCTTTTTTAAAAATGAAAAGAAGGATGATTGAAAAGCAGATATGTATCCTCAAATTTGCATCTTAAAAAACTGTCTTTTTACAGTCAGAGGATAATTTCTATGTAACTAGAAGTAGACACTTCTACTTTGTAACATCAGGGAATCCGCCCAGGGGCACAACTAGGTTAGGATGTATCTGGAATAAAGCCATTGGTTCGTGGACATACAGCACCGTATGACTTGATCTCCATGTGTTCAATGGTTTTGCTCTTAAATTGCTTTCTCTGAAGTCTTTCTTTTACCATATCTGCAATATGTTACCTTACAGTTGTTAAAAAGGCACCACTTTTCAACAATGTTAGCATTCGTATAAATGTGATTAGCATAAAATACTAGAGATTATCCATAAGCCAGGCCAACTCACAGCTCATTTTGGAACATTTAAAAGAGGTTGCAGGGAAACACACAAAAATATTCGGAAAGAAGAAAATCCTTCTTTTACTTTTTAAAATCACATAGTTTTCACATACTTTTTTTTTTTTTTTTTTAATTTTTTTTTTCAACGTTTATTTATTTTTGGGACAGAGAGAGACAGAGCATGAACGGGGGAGGGACAGAGAGAGAGGGAGACACAGAATCGGAAACAGGCTCCAGGCTCTGAGCCATCAGCCCAGAGCCTGACGCGGGGCTCGAACTCACGGACCGTGAGATCGTGACCTGGCTGAAGTCGGACGCTTAACCGACTGCGCCACCCAGGCGCCCCGAGTTTTCACATACTTTTAAAAATCATTTGGTTGACATTCTCATGAAAGACACTTTTAAGGTCTACCTTAAAAATTTTGATCCTTCTTAATTTTTCATATTTCTACGGATTTAAAAATGACTCAATTGTTTTGTTTTGTTTCTTAACCAACAAACAAAGGAAAAGAAGAGAGAGAGAGAGAGAGGGAAACCAAGAAACAGACTCTTAACTATAGAGAACAAATTGATGGTTACCAGAGAGGAGGTGGGCAGGGGGATGGGTTAAATGGATGATGGGTATTAAGGAGGGCACTTGTGATGAGCACCAGGTGTTGTATGTATTTTTTTTTAATGTTTTAATTTAGTTTTGAGAGAGACAGAGACTGAGAATGAGTGGGGGAGGGGCAGAGAGAGAGGGAGACACAGAATCAGAAGCAGGCTCCAGGCTCTGAGCTGTCAGCACAGAATCCAACATGGGGCTCAAACTTGAACTCATGAACTGTGAGATCATGACCTGAGCCAAAGTTGGACCCTTAACTGACTGAGCCACCCAGGCACCCCTGTGAGTATTGAATCACTAATTTGTACATTTGAAACTAATATTACACTGTATGTTAACTAATCAGAATTTTTAAATCGAAACAAAAGCAAAAAAAAAAAGAAACAAAAAGAAAAATTACTCAAAAGCTAAAATGGGCAAAAAGCAAACACAAAAATAAAACAAAACAAACCTGCGACCAAGGTACAAAATGAATGACAAGTTTCTCTGAAATTTGTGCAATGGGATAGATATTTTCTGGTTGCTTGAGTGATGTCTAGTCCTAGGGACCGATGTCTCTCATCAGTTTCAAGGCTCTTACTGGAAATTTACACTCTTCGAATTCACGTTCTTCACATGTTGATAGAAAGTCTTACCTGAGCAAGTAACTTTAGCTTCCTCGTAGTGATCACAGCTAAGTCCACCCCATTGCCAATTCTTGCAGTCCCAGAAAGACGTTTCATTTCCATTACAGCTGCCTAAAAACAGCCATGTTGTTGTTGCCTTGGTTTTGGAATAACTCTGATAGGATGTTTTGAGAGCAGATCCACATCCCAGCTGCCTGCAAACCACATCAGCTTCTTTCAGTCCCCAGTTTCTGTCACACACTTTCCCTACCAGTTTCTGAATTTCCACCTCCACTGTCCCAGCACAGCGGCTGCCTCCACCTACAAGTCTTAGCTCCAGATCTGTTCCATCTGCAAAAGAAGCACATGCTTAGGCCACAGATACACATGGAGGTTAGCTCCCAAAGGATGTATTCTTTACCTTGCTCCTTCCCAGATACTGAGGCATTTGGAAATTATGGCTTATCCATCCCCTGGCTTTTTTAATGGCCAGTAGAGGCCATGACTTTGGTTAAAAACAGGATTATAGGTTCAAAGTTAAAGAAAAATTGTCAATGGGGGGCGCCTGGGAGGCTCAGTCAGTTGAGCGTCTGACCTTGGCTCAGGTCATGATCTCACGGTTTGTGAGTTCGAGCCCTGCATCGGACACTCTGAGGTCAACATAGAGCCTACTTTGGATCTTCTGTCCCCCTCTCTGCCTCTCCCCAGCTTGTTCTATAAATAAATAAATAAATAAATAGTCAATGGCAGCATGTCAGAGATATTTGAAAAAGACATAACATTTTGTGTCTCGGAGCTCCAGGGAGATTTAGAATCTTAAATGTGGTCCCTAAGAGCAGCCTGAATAATTACTGCAGAAAATAGTCAGACAACCCTCCAAACCAGCCAAATAAAGACTATGTTTAAGATTACTCACGACTGTGAAAGAATCCCCAACAAGGACATTAGCAGACATTTCTATCGCTCACGTCTCCCCCCCATGCCTACTCCTAAAGAACACAAGTCCTTCCTTCTCTGTTTTTCTCTTAACTTACCGGAACATGTGACACCAGCGTCTTCATTATGGTTGCAATAGTGCTTTCCCCATTCATGGTGTCTGCACTGCCAGAGGGCAGACTCGTGTCCGTGGCAGGAAACACTGTCAAGCCAAATGTGTCCACTTCCTTCACTGGCATTAACTCGACCAATGGCGGTGATGGCAGTTGGACATCCCAGGTGCTTACATGTCACAGCAGCATCATTGCTATCCCAGCCATCATCACACACTGTCCCCCATTCCCCTTGGAATCTCACTTCTAATCTTCCTGAACATGCAGTGACTCCTTCCACCAGTCTCAGGCTCAGATCCGCTCCATCTGTAAGAGGGACACAAAACAAATCAGTGATAAAGAAACAAGAATAAAGGGCAAATATAAATAAAGACAGAAAAGAGTGATATAATACCACTGAAAATCACTGGATGTGAAGAAGGAGGGGCAAGAAGACAGGACTTTTCAGAATAGCCAGTATCACAAAGACAAGAAGAAACAAATGTTGGCGAGGATGTGGAGAAAAGGGGACCCTTGTGCACCGCTGGTGGGAATGCAAACTGGTCCACAGTGGAAAACAGTACGGATGTTCCTCAAAAAACAAAAAGAACTACCCTATGATTCAGTAATTGCACTACTAGGTATTATCCCCCAAAATACAAAAACTCTGATTCAAAAGGACATGTGAACCCCTATGTTTATTGCAGTATTATTTATAATAGCCAAATTGTGGAAGCAGCCCAAGTGTCCATTGATAGATGGACCGATAGATGGACCAGCTCCTCAGTCCAAAAGTGAGCAAAGAGAAAAGGGACCTCATCATGACTCCTTTCACCTTCCCCCCAATCAATATCCTCGAAGAACAGAACTTCTTTCTGAGTGGTATCTTACAATAAACAAATTGCCCTTTTCCTCTGGTGGTTTTAGCATTTGCTGCCACAATGCTGTTTATTATGATTCCTCAGCATTGAGAAGAAATGTACCGGTCGAGGACCTAGAAGGATTTTGGTGGGTAAATGGTAATGGGAGGTACCATTGTGGGTTTTTTTTCTCTCCCATATCCCTTTCGTTTTCTTCAGCTAACAAAATCTATCTTCTCTGTAGGAGTCCCATTTTTTATGGTTCGAACAATAGATGGTCATGTTTTTCAACAACAACGAAAAAGCCAATTTAAGAAGGAAAAACCCAAAACCCCCATGGCATTGGTTCAGTGTTTGGATCCAGCCATGCATGAAGCCAACTGTACCTCGTGGATTCCCCAGTTTCCTGAGTCACTATTCTCTTTCCTTAAAGTTGGTTTGAATTGAGTTTCCTCATTTGAAAAAAAAAAGGGGGGGGGGCCGGGAGGGGGGAGGTATCTGGTGAATATAGGGACATCTTCACTCTATTATATTTTCTAAATGTTCTCTGGGGTTCAAGACCTACTAGGTCTGCCTCCACATAAGAACTCAAGTGACAAAAGGAGAGTGTCATTCCTGTACACGCAAATCCAATGTCCCTTTGCCCTGAGTAAACATGGAACATGAAAGTCTCCAGATAGACACAGAACCTATTTGTACCGTAGCACTAGCATCAAGGAGGTCTTAATAGAAAACCAAATTAATTTTTATCATTTGATTCTGTGAATTTGAACTAATATTTGGGAAGGGGTGGGTTTTAATGTGGCTAAACCCTCTGCAGGTAGAGGACGATAAGGGGTGTGATTTCTTTTCAAAACTCATCCACAAAGCACAAGTTGCTAATTAAGCTGTTTTTTTTCCTTAATTCTTTTTCTTCTTTTTTTTTTTGGCACGGGTGGGGGTGGTACAGGGGAAGAGGGAGGATGATTGGGTTATTCTCTAAACACCTCCTTCTAACTTCATGACTTGGATCTCGGGTTCACTGTTCATCCTTCCCCGCTAACGCAGGGAGCCTCATTTCAGCTGCGGTAAAAACTCCACAGGTATCAAATCAGGAACCAGAAATTAGGCAATAAAGTGATCAAGGAAGCAGGCTTCATTATGGTTTTAAGAGTTCAAGCTTTTGAGACTCTCACCCCCTTTCTTTGTCCTCTCATGAAGAACAGAACAGACCCGGATCAGTCCTTACCTAAGCAAATCACTCCAACATCCTCAGCGTGATCACAGTTATGCTTTCCCCATCCTTCGTGTTTGCAGTTCCAGAGAGCTGACTCATTTCCACTGCATACGAGATCATCAAACCAGATTGGTCCCGAACCTTCTCCAAAATTAGCTGAACCAGAGAAACTGACAGCACTTCCACATTCAAGTTGTTTACAAACCACAGAAGCATGATCTATGTTGAAGTTATCATCACACACTGTTCCCCACTGTCCTTGGAACTTGACCTCTATTCTTCCAGAACACTGGTTGCCTCCATTCATCAGCCGCATCTCCAAATTGGATCCATCTGGAGCAGAGAAAAGAACCAGAGTTCAGAAGTGATTTTAGGAAATGAGCTTCCTCTGGATACTTGAGATTTGATACTGTTTTTGAAAATGGTGCCTCATTTTGGATGCTGCCCATCTTTACACAGTGG
Source organism: Panthera onca (assembly GCF_046562875.1). NCBI lineage: Eukaryota > Metazoa > Chordata > Mammalia > Carnivora > Felidae > Panthera > Panthera onca. Next base: position 41,963,850 of record NC_138345.1, read on the forward strand.
GGAATTTTAATCTTTTAAAGATCAACCGACAACTAGGATTTTCATCTATACCTACTTACCAAGGAGGATGCTTTACAGATTAAAATCTGCTTTCTGTTTTGTTTTGTTTCCCTCCAGGATTAAGACAAAACACACACTCTTTTATGTAGAAATAGACAAATTTGACTCCAAACACCTATTTAAAAGACTAGAAAAAATAAAATTGGTCCATACAACAAAGTAGCAAAAAATGGCAAGCTGGTCATTTGTTGAACATTTAAAATCTTGATTTTAATCTTGCTTTATCACCAACAGTTGAGAGCATGAAGATTAGAAACAGGAAAAAGTGAAAAATAAAAATGCATGAGCATGCACAATGGTTTGCAAAAGCATCCTCTGGTATACCAAATTAATAAAAGTTGAGGAAAAATAAATCAAAATAATTCATTTCCTACCAATATACTGTTTGAATCAAAGCTTTTTTACCCCCTTCCCCAACGCATCTTGTACCATTTTTAGCAAAGAACAGCTTTCTCATAAAGAAAATTCTCTCTATACACTCTTCCCTAGATTTTTCTGTGAGAACTAAAATACCCAAGAAAAGGAGATTTGGGATGAAATTCGGGGACATCCGAAAAACAAAATCTGTGCTTAAACAAAATGTTTAGATCCGCTTTTTTTTTTTTTTTTGAGAAAGTAACCCACTTTCAAAAGCTCTAAATACCAGGCAAAGACCTCTACTTAACAGGATTTTTTTATCCTGACAATTTATAGTAAGAAAAATAATAATTCGCAATTAAAATAGGCATGTGGTGTCCCAGATGTATCATATATGCTACCTTCTTCACAACATTAGGCATTATATATTATTTCCACTACCCCTACTTCACAGATCCTCAATTTGCCTAATTGTCACAGGAAACAAAACAAAACAGAAAGCAAATTTTAATCTGTAAAACATCGTCTTTGGCAAGCAGGTGTAGATGAAAATCCTAGTTGTTAGTTGGTCTTTAAAAGATTAAAATCCCCCACTATGTAAGGATCCTAATTGTCCATTATCCCTACTTAGAACATTCTCAATTTGCCTAATTGTCACAGGATCACACACCCAGAAGAGAGTAGAGCCAGGATGTGAAAAGAAAAAGCAGTCTAACACCAGCGTTTATTGTCTTCACTGTTATACTCTGTTGTCCCAGTGCGTGTGATAATAGCAAAATCTCCCAAGAGGCAGAACATTGAGGATTGAGCATTAGTCAGGGTGGGGAAATCTCAGAAATACGGGTTCTGAAAACTTGTGAAACTAGGGAGTCATTGAGTGGCTAGGCATGCACCAGTTGGAGCTTTAGCTGTGTAAACTTCCAAAAGCAAATGTGATTAGCTCTATCCTTAAGTATAAAATACTGAAAACAAGAGTTAAAAGCTTCACTGGGGTCTCAGCTTAAACACTCAGCTCTGTATTGCAATATAGTGAGAGCCTGGCAAAATTTATTATGATTTTTAACTTTGCTGTAGATGCTCGATGTAGATGTTACTATTGTTGTTCCGAATCTTCCCCCATAATGATTAATGATAGCAGAGAAGGAGGAGGAGGAGGAGGAGGAGGAGGAGGAGGAGGAGGAGGGAAGGAGAGAAGAAGGAAGGAAGGAAGGAAGGAAAAGAAAGAGAACTGAGTTGTCAAGTAATGAGAAACAGTGAGCTATGCAGAAACTAAAGTTAATTTTTACCACTGACTACACCAGTAGCTCCACATGTTTTAAGCACTGAGTTTCCAGAAACTGAAGCTCAGAAAGGTTTAACAAAATAACATTAACGAGTGTCTGAGTTGGAATTTTGTCCCTCACTTTTCTAGATCCTAGCCTGTCTTGCTCACATACACCACAATGTCTGCATCGGGATTAGTCCTTTTTAAAACCAGTCCCATGGAGGAGATGGTCTCTAAGAAAGAGGCTAGGAGGTGAGAGAGTTGATAAAAGCCAGTGAAATGAGCAAGGAGAAATGGGAAGCCCAGGAATCTGAATTGGGTCATAAATATGACCTTGGGATCTGTCAGCAGAAAGGTCTGACCCATAACTTTCTGAGTTATTGTACGGTCAACTGAGATAAAATTTACGAAATGTTTTGTAAATTAAAACCACCATGTAAATGAAATGAACAGCACTGTGCACCGGAGAAAGCAATAATACTTTGCAAAACATCCTTCCTCCAGGATTAGCGCTAGGAATATTTATTTCTTGATCCAATAAGTCGATTAGCAGCTAATGGACAAAAAGGTGAATGCATGAAAGCAGTGTGTCACTGAGAAAGAGGACAAGGAATGAACTTAGATATCATGATATTTTTATGTAAGGAGTAGAAACTCATAGGAGGTTTACTGACCATAAAATTAAAACTGGTCACTTCCTCGTCGATTGCAGTGTTCAGAATCTTTTGATTTTTTTTTTTTTTAGGGGGTTTGTCATGCATTTTCTGGTCTATTGGCAATGGATTGGGTAGTTTTATACATGGACTGGAGGACTTACAGCAAATTGGCCCCTTTTCGTTTTCAACCCATCTACATATTGATTCCTCCCACAAAGCATTTCATGTCAAGGTTTTGACTTTTTAAAAATATTTATTTATTTATTTTGAGAGAGAGAGAATGTGTGTGCATGCGTGCAAGCTGAGGAGGGGCAGAGATTGAGAGAGAGAGTGAGAGAGAGAGAGAGAGAGAGGAGATCCCAAGCAGGCTCCCCTGTCAGCACAGAGCCAAACACAGCGCTCAAACTCATGAATCTCTAGATCACGACCTGAGATGAAACCTAGAGTCGGTCGCTTAACTGACTGAGCCACCCAGGCACCGGAGGCTTGGACTTTTGCAAGTCTTACCTGAGCAGGTCACACCAGCATCCTGTTGGTGAGTGCAGTTATGTTTTCCCCATCCTTCATGTTTGCAGTCCCAGAGAGCGGACTCATTCCCTCGGCAAGAAACATGATCCATCCAAATGCGTCCAGAGCCTGGCCTGGAATTAGCCCATCCAGTGGCTTTGATAGCAGTGGGACAACCCAGCTGCCTACAAATCACGGAGACCTCATCCATGCCCCAGTCGTTATTACACACAGTTCCCCATTCCTCCTGGACTTTCACCTCCACTCTCCCAGTGCACCTGTCTTCACCATCCGCCAGCCTCAGCTCCTTCTCTGCTTCTCCTGCAACAATGCATAAAGGCAGCAGTTGGTCGGGATCCAAAGAGCAAGTTGAAAATTAGTATTCTTTCGATTACTATTTATTTTTCAAAGCCAAATTGGAGAAACATGCCTGGCCTCATCCAAGGTACGATAGGAGAATGCTATTTGGGAATACACATATCAGCATCACAGGTTTCAGATAATGTAATGACCTAAAACCAGTAAAGCTAAGTAACACAATTCTGATATTCTTTATAATGTCAACTTGCATAATCTCCACGGAAAGTTTACTATTAAAAGAGCATACTTCAGAATTGTATAGGGATGAGCCATGTAAGTTTCTCCAAATTCCTAAGATGGAAAAGATGAAGAGACCAGTCATAAGGAATTTAACACCCATTGTATACACATATGTAAAACACCATGAATTTTTAAAATACTACGTGCAATCTGATCAAAACTTTTCTATTTAAATGGAAATTGAGATGGAGATATTTTCCTACTATCTCCTACCATAAGATAATCCCTTCTCCCTCCCAACCCCTCCCAAATGTCTCAGCTCCCATCCTATGACTATTTTAACTAACCTAAGAATCTGTGCTCTCACGCATATATATCTGGCCTCCCTCAGTACATTTTTAGGTAAACTTTGGCATTTGAATTTATTGAAGTGTTCCGAAAATTCCATTTCATCCCAATAATTCTGAGGTTTTTCTCCAGAAAAACCCTATTCCCTCTTTTTTTAGGTAGACATTATTTCAAATCTTTAAACAAAATGCACTGCCCCCCCCCCCCCATGTAACAGTTTATTTTATTTTTGGGGAAAGTGTGCTAATATTTTGTTCCTTTTTTGATATCACGTGGTTAGGATCTTACTTTGTACTTTTAATATCTGATCCTTTGAAATCGTGAAGTGTGTTTTTAGATGCTGTTCAGCCTTCAGGAGAATTGTTTGCTTTTCAATAATTTTTGTCAGATTGGCTAAGACTGCAAGTAAATTTGACAAAGCACTCACCAAGAGAATTGGTGATCAAGCAGGAACTGAGAACTGAGACCACAGCCACAGTGGAGGGACTCAAGAGAACAAACCATCTTCTAAAGTCTATGGGGGAAAAAAAAAGGACAACAGTATTGTCTTCCCAAAGAGACTTTGGAGAATTTTGAGATTAACAAGGAAAGTCCAACCAAGACAAAGAACCTTTCCTTCAAAATGGCAAGGCGGAATGGACACATTCACACCCAGAATCATACAGTCTCAATGAAATAGCTTTGAAACTGTTCATGTTGGTAGGCAACCCAGAGGTGAGGAATTAGAAGCAAGTTGAGGATGGAGAAGAATTTCAAAAGCAGACTTTAAGACCTGGAAAATCAAAACAGCATCTGTGAAATTTAGCAGGGAGCAGTTCCCTCCATAGGCACAAAACAATATTCAACTACAGAGGTCCCCATCTCCAAGCCCACTTGATCCAGATGGAAAGTTCCATGAGGGAATGGATTATACCTGTCAAGTTCAGCGCTGTTTCACCAATACCTGGTATACTGCCTGCTAAAGAGTAGTTGAACATTGATGGAATAAAGTGACCATGTTTCTTTGTGAAAAACCAAAATATTGTATAGAGTGTAAAACTCTAAAGCTTTTATCACTCTCACTTCTCTCACTTCTTAGTCTTACTCTAACCCAACACTTGCGTAAAAGTCCGAATGCTTTGGTAACCACACAGGAGCACCCACTTTGGGATAAGTCACTGAACTGTAAGCTTATGACTCATGCTTTCATGTGGCATGCTATCCTTTGATAAAAAAGCTCTGAAAAAAAAATTAAAAGTGCTAAATGAGTTTACCACATTCATAGAAATCAGAAAGTAGGTTTCAACACGCAGGGATGCTATTGTAAAGTTCCTCTAGGTGATCAACTTTCAATCAATATTCATTCCAGCACGTTCTATCTTTTCTAACCATTCTTTCCAGACTCAATACTGTTCAGTTCATTTCAGCCCCTTTCTGAGTCTCACCTCAGCGGTTTGACAAAATTGATGCCAAATCTAATCTTTATCTCCCACCTTCAATTTTGAATCTATGGCAGACACAAGTTACTGCCATGGAAGCTTCATGTCCGTTTCCCATCCCTCACTGATGCCAACCACTATTATGTAAGACCCATTGACTGCCAGAATCATTTTATGCTACATTAAAAGGTAAATGGGGAATAAATAAGAAATGTTACCAATAGGTCCAGAGTTTCCATGTAGCACCATTCTGAGTTTGTCCAGTCCAAAGTTTGAACACTTTCTGAATCCTCTTGTGTTATTCCCTAGGAGTGTTCTGCTAAAGAAGAGGACCGCTAAAAATTCTAAAACATTATCTCACTTCTGCACACACACACACACACAAATCCAGAAAGGCTACATAACAGGAGGTGGAGTCAATCAAAAAAGGGAAGTCATTCAAAAGACTGAGGTTCCCTTTCATACTCATGTTTTCTGCAGTATGGGACATGAAACAACCAAAGGAAATTGAGAAATATTTACTACGGATTTACAAAAATTAAGGGGAAATATTAACTCATGGACTGTTGTTACTGAAACGAATATTTAGATTTCTGTACTTTGTTTTGGACTAATACAGTAGAAACAAAAAGGATAGGGGCGCCAGGGTGGCTCAGTCGGTTGAGTGTCCGACTTCAGCTCAGATCACGATTTTGCCCTTTGTGGGTTGGAGCCCCGTGTCAGGCTCTGTGCTGACAGCTCAGAGTCTGGCACCTGCTTCTGATTCTGTGTCTCCCTCTCTCTCTGCCCCTTCCCTGCTTGTGCTCTGTCTCTCTGTCTCAAAAACAAACAAACATAAAAAGAAAAAAGAAACCAAAAGGACAATCATGGAGTCAAGTTGTGCCAAAAAGCTAAAGGGAAACAAGCAAAGTGTAATTAAATAATTTTTTTATCATTATAAGCACTTTGAATACTATTACCATAATCAAATGTGGTATGAATGAATAATTTTGTGTAGATTGTCTATACAATGGCACTTGTATTTCTTTTCTAATGAAATGAAGAGCAACAATAAAATCAGCCATGACCATTACAGATCCTAAAAATGGTGAAATGAAAATTTGCAAGACATAATTTTAGCTCCAAGTAACACAAATTGCAGGGACAGAAACACACACGTTGACGATGATAAACATAGGTTCAAAACGCAGGGTGAAAAACAGAGAAAAAAGAGGTCATACCAAGTGGGATACAGGAATAAACAGTCAGAAAACCCTTTTCCGTGAGGACATGCTTAAGTTGTGTCCTAAAATATGAGGAGGACTTTGCCCAAAAGAAGAAAAGCTACAAGGATTCAAAGCGTAAGAAACAACCCATATGAAACAATACAGGCATGTGAAAACATGGAAATTTGATGGTTCATGATGCATAAATATTCTCAGGTATTAGTGGGGGACCAGAATAGGTGAGTTAAAGAAGCATCCCCAGTCTTCCAAGGAGACATTCACTACAATCCAGTTCCTCAAGGGCATACTGACATCTGTCCATTTCTTGGACATACCTAACCTCTCACCCACGTTGTTCCTTCTGTGTGTACTGTCTTTCACCGGGCTAACTCTTACTCATCTATCTTTTATGTCTCAGTTAAACACCACTTCACTAGGAAAAATAACTTTAACCTTGAATTACTCCAGAAAATGTGCAGTCATGGTAACCTGCCCTTTGAAGATGATAACTCATACTTTTTATAGTTATTTGTGGTTCATCTTACTTGCTACTCTTAATACCCCAAGGATAGGAACTGTGTCTTCTTTTTCAACAAGACACCCGCCAGCCTTTGCCAAATGGTAGACTCTTGATAACATCTATATTTTGTTACAGTAATAGGTGTTGTTGATAATGTTATTATGGCTGCAGAGGTAAACAAAGGTTACATGAGGAAGGACATCATGGGCCACGCTAAAGAATTTGAACTTTATATTATAAAGGTCTATTCCATGGCGTGGAAACTCAGGGCAGTAAACTAGAGCAATCATGGGATTTACCTTGTTAGTTTCTCATCTCTTACAGATTACTGTCCTTTGTTGCCTGATATTCAGTGTCTTGAAAATTTTTGTTTTGTCTGTTTTTCACTTGTTTCAGGTGGGAGAATAAAGGTACTTCTTTTTTCTTCATCTTTAATGGAAGCAAAAATTTTTTGCTCGCTAAGATTTTTATCTTTTTAATTTTCCAGTGGTCTATTCATTTCATTCCTCTACTATTTTTTTTTCAATTAGGCCCTTCTTATACTGTTAGTAGATTTAAAAAATTGGGGCACCTGGGTGTCTCAGTCAGTTAAGTGTCTGACTCTTGATTTTGGCTCAGGTCATGATCTCTCGGTTTGTGAGTTCAAGCCCCACATTGGGCTCTGTGCTGGCAGAGCAGAGCCTGCTTGGGATTCTCTCTCTTTCTTCCTTTTTCTCTGCCCCTTTCCCGCTCACTCTGTCTCTGTCTCTCTGAAAATAAATAAACTTAATAAAACATTTAAAAAAATAAAAAATAACATTCTACCTTCACTGTATTTACTCTTGTTCTCATTTCTTTCCATTACCACCCTTGCCTCCAGTCACCCTCAATATTGCTACAAGATAAAATGTAAAAACAAAGCATCTTTCTGGTACTCCAATTTTGAAAACCGTTTACTGTCATTATTTGTCTATCATATAACCTGTACTTTGAAGATTGTAACTCATACTTTTTATAATTATTTACTGCTCATCTTACCTGCTAGTCTTAATATACCAAGCATAAGAAATGTGTCTTCTTTTTTAAAAAGTTGAATATATGACTCCTCTATTTGTTATTTCTTGTCACTTTCATTTTTTTACCCTTTTCTGTCCCCAGCCTGCACCCTCTTCTCTCCCCAGCCCATGTCATGGGGCAGCACTCCAGTATATTTGATGCAGATCCTCAAACATGCATATGTGCAGACTTGTAAAATGAATTTTGCCTGTTTGTGTTTTTAAATTACATAAATGACATGTTCTAATTAAAACGTAAGAAGAATTAATAATAATAACAATAATAACACAAAGGGTAAGTAGACAAATGGAAGAATATGATAAAAAAATTTAGGTACTATATATAAAGTGGCAAAATATCTTTTCAAGGTAGACCACGATGAGATAAATTGTATAGTATAAACCTAAATCAGCTACTAGAATAACAAAACAAAGAGTTATAGCTATTAAGCCAATAAAATAGTTATTATAGCTATTATAGCTCTTAAGCCAATAAAATAGATAAAGTGGAATCATTAAAGATAGTTAATACAAAGGAAGCCATAAAGAGAGAAAAAAGAAAGAATAGATTAGACAAATAGAAAACAAAGAGCAAGATAATAGTTTTGGACTCAACTATATCTATAATCACACTAAATGTAAATGGTTTAAGTACACCCAATTAAAAGGCAGAAATTAGCAGCCTGGTTTAAAAAGCAAAATTCAACTATATGATGCCTAAATCATATAAAGGAAAAAGATAGGTTAAAAGTAAAAGGATAGAAAAAGAAGCTGTGCTGACATCAATGAAAAGAAAGGCAGAGTGGCTATATTAAAATCAGTGAACATGGATTTCAGAGCAAAAGATATTTCCAGGGACAAAGAAAATCATTTCATAATGGTATATGGGTCCATTTATCAAGAGTACATATCAATACTAAATGTTTATGAAATTGACATGAGATCTTCAAAACCCATGAAGCAAAAGCTTATAGAATTGCAAGGAAAAATAGCAAATCCATAATTACGATAGGAGATTTCAATCTCTGTCTCTCAATAATTGATAGAACAATTAGGCAGAAAATCAGTAAGAGTATAGTAGAATGAAACAAAATTATCAATCAACTTAACCTGATCAACATGTACAGAACATTTCATTTAATAACAAGAGAATATACATTCTTTTCAAGTGCATTCAAAACATTTCCTAAGATATTTCTGGACATATAAAAATTCTCCATATATTAAAGTAATTTGAATCATACAAAATATCTTCTCTGATCATTTCTGGAATGAAATTAGAAATCAATAACAAACATATCTCTGGAAAACTTTAAATATCTAGAGACTAAATAGCTCACTTTTAATAATCCAATGGTCAAAGAAGAAATAAAAAAGGAATTAAAAATATTAAGAACATATAAAAATGAAAATAAAACACATCAAAATTTATGGGATGTCACTAAAATAGTATGCAAGGGGAAATTTATAGCACTAAACTCCTATATTAAACAAGAAATGAAAAATAAATGTCACCACAAAACAGAAGAGACTCATAACTATGGAGAACAAACTGAGGGTTGCTGGAGGGGTTGTGGGAGGGGGGATGGGCTAAATGGGTCAGGGGCACTAAGGAATCTACCCCTGAAATCATTGCTTCACTATATCCTAACTAATTTGGATGTAAATTTTAAAAAATAAAAAATAAAATTAAAAATAAACAAATAAATAAATAAATGTCACCAATTGTCACCTTAGAAAAAGAAAAGGACTGGCAGATCTCTCTCCAACCTGTAGCTCTGATGTATTCTGGATCAGCTTTTAACTCTTAATAGTATATCACTGTCCTCTAAACCCCTTCTCCTTCACTGCTGCCATATGGTTCTGGCTTCTACCCAGTGCAGCACACTTACCCCCAAAGCATCATACAGTTCTAATATCTGGAGGCTGGCAGCTTCACTTGGCACTTTAGGCCCTCAGCAGGGTGAGCTGTTAAAACAATACACCTACCTCTCTCACTCATCCCCATTTCCTCCATTCCCTGCTGGGTTTTGGAAAGGAAGGATTCGTGGAGACCACCTCCCTCCTCTGTGACCCCAGAACTTCGGTCCCCTCCCAACACCTCCATCTAGTTAGTGGTACTCACTTGCTTGGAGGCAGACTCCCGACAGGGAGAGGGCTACCCTCCTCTAATGGTTTCTCTGAACATAATAAGATAAATGGTCTGTATCAGTGAGAAAAGTCCCAGACTAATGGCAGAAATTTGCATTTTGAATATGTGTGTTTTGTGTTGTGAAACCTGAAATTCCTTATTTATTAATGGAAAGTCTGACCTCTCTTCTTTCTTTTCCTTTTTCTTTCTTTTTTATTTTCTTTCTTTCTTCTTTTTCTTTCTTTTTTCTTTTCTTTTCTTTCATTCTTTTCTTTTCTTTTCTTTTCTTTCTGGCCTTCATTGCCATATTTTGTGGGGCTGTGAGAGGTTACACTATTTTAGATTATTCTGACCTAGGGTTCTTTCCATAAAAGGTACTTCTGAAGGCGAGATATAGGGTTGAAGAAGCCCAACAAGCCTCTAAAATCATAGCTCTCCAGTGTCCTTTAAAGAGAGGTGATTCTCAGCACTAGCAAAATCACTATAGTAGCCTAGTGTGTTTTCAAAAGCAGTTTTAGGGAAAGATGCTGGTTTTCAGTACTTAGTGCTCTTTGAGTTTTAGAGCATTGAGATTTAGGAATTTTGAAGGGATGAGAAGGATTATTTAGGGTCTGACTTACAAATAAAAGATTTTCTCTTGTGAATCTATTTTCTTTCTTCTTTCTTTCTTTCTTTCTTTCTTTCTTCCTTTATACTTCCCCCCCACCCATCATTTCTTTCCATGTGCCTTCCTATTGGCCCAACTTGCGCCCTTTGCTTGGTTTTTGGTTTTGCTTTGCTTTATCATTGGTTCATTCCAGGCCTCAATTATTGAAGGACACTGCCATTAGTGAAAGAATAGTCCATGAGTCATACGGTTTTAAGACAAAGAAAATTTCTCTGTATGGTTTCTCTTTTAATCACACTTCAGAAAAGGAAAGACTTCCATAGACAAAATTAATAATCTGTATAATAATAATGGCTTTGGCTTTCACCTGAAAATCCAAGAATTACCATTTTCATTGAGATAAGGATTTTCTTGGTGTGGATTGCTTATTACTGTCCATGGGAGAGACAGGTGGTGTTTTTGCAGAAGTTCCTAAGTCCCAAAAGACTAAAAACCTATTTTGTCTCATATTTATGTATATTTTGAATTTATTTATTTATTTTGAGAGAGAGAGACAGAGACAGAGAGAGAGAGAGAGAACAAGCAGGGGAGGGGCAGGTAGAGAGAGAGAAAGAGAATCCTAAGCAGGCTCCATACGGTCAGCACAGAGCCTGATGTGGGGCTTGAACTCACAAATTGTGAGATCATGCATGACCTGAGCTGAAATCAAGAGTCAAGTTGTCAACCAACTGAGCCACCCAGGTGTCCCTTGGCTCATTTTTAGAGAATGAGAAGCATAGTTTCTGTCCTTCTGTGTACCTCATAAGCTGGAGTTAAAGGTTTGTCCTATTCATTGTCAGAAATGTGGGATGGCTGCTGGAAAGAATGAAGTTTTATTGACCTCAAAATAAGAAACAACTTGTTTTTCACAAACACTAAAACTACAAATTTTCTCTTTGATTTATTTTTCCCCAAAAAGAGAGGTAACAAAATATCAATTTTGAAAGTGGTGCCAGTGGTAGGGACCACAAGGAATAGGGTGTCAGACACCTACCTACAGTGAATAGTCTTAAATGCACTATTGTTTCTTTTCAGAGTGTTACAAATTTGCCATCCTGTATTCCATAGAAAATGGAATAAAGACAGAGAGATGTAGAATATGCTTTCCTGCCCACAGCAAGGATTTGGAATTGACTTTCGTATGTTGAGTACATTAGAAAAAATAATCAGATAGATTGATTGAGTGGGTTTCCAACAAAATTGTTCCACTCCCAGTGTAAGACCATTTCGTACTGTTTCATTCCTTAGCATCTATACCCCACACTTACGTTTTGTCTTCATCACATTTATCTTCTCTTTTGTTTCTGTAAGTTAGTCATCAGATATTTTAATCACCCACACAAAAGCAAACTGCATTTAAAAACTTTATGAGATAGAGGGAAAATATGGTCTTTCTTATATCACACTCCTCCCCTCCAAAAGCAACAAGCTATTTCTAATTAGAAACTTTCTGTTCCTTCTCCTCTTTTGTCCTCTGCACAAATACCATTTGCCTACAGTTTGCTTCAGTAAATTTTTATAGCAGTTTGCAATCAATTTTAAAATATTGTCCTTGGGGTTAAGATGGCAGAAGAGTAGGGGGACCCCAAGCTTGCCTCAATCTTGAACACAGCTAGAAAAATACCACATCATTCTGAAAACCCAAGAAATCAATCTGAGGACTGAGAGAACAAAACTTTACATCTACAAGTAGAAAAATGAGCACCTTGTAGAAGGTAGGAGCTGCAGAAAGTTGATTTGGGGGCGAAAAGAACATCAGGTACTACAGAAAGAAGGGAGCCTTGATCGCAGAAAGAGGAGTGAGAGAGAAAGAGAGAAAGAAAGAGTGAAGCAGCAGGCAGGAGAATGCACAAGAAAAGCTCTTCCCTAAAACCATTGACTGGGAAAGGATAGGGGCTAACTATTGCAAGCTATTATAACCAGCAGAGTGCAAAGTCTGAAGTTTTAGAAGTCCATGCCATCACCTGGCAGGCTTGGCAGTCCTCCACTGGGGAAGGAGGGTAGAGACCAGGGTGTGGGTAGCATGGTCTGAAGATCCCGGGGTTGTGAGGAGCAAAGCAGTACCCCTTCCTGGAATGCATATGGGAATGGTAGCATGGCCTCTCGGGGAACAAGAGAACCACCAGTGCCAACGTGATGCCCTGTTCCCAAGGATAGGAACAAAGACACTGACTGAGGGCAGCAAATCTTGGTACCAGCTTTCTGTTGCACTTTACCATAAACTCCCAACCATTGTGTGGTTGTGCAACTGCTTTTCTGGGACCAACTGGCAAATGGCAAAAGCATGGCAAGATCCTCCCCTAGAGGATCCCACAAATCAACACTGGGCAGGTCCCTAAAATTACGAGTTTTGAAACTCAGCCACGTGCCTGAGATAAAACACAGGAGTACTGTGCCACCTGGCAGATGGACAGCTAGGAGGCAGACAGGATGAAGGCAGGGATATGACAGAAGCCAGAGACACAAGAGGGGTGATTGCTCTTCTGTGAGGGCTTCCTGAACAATGGTGGGAGGGAAGTCCCTACTTCTGGCTCCAGGGAGGAGACAGCACCCCACATCCAGTGGAGGATGGAGCTGCATATACCAAGCCCCACCCCCCTTCATCCTAAGGTTGCATCTACACTAGGGCAAGTCAGCCCAAGAATCAGTGTAGCAGAAGACCATGCACCAAGTCTATTGATCCAAGAGTGCTGTAAAGCTTCAGCTCTAGGGGAAATGGGATCTAGCTGCTTCTTCTTCTTCTTCTTCTTCTTCTTCTTCTTCTTTTTGATCTAGTTTCTTTTAACAAGCAGACCAAAACACACCTGGTTAAAACTTGCCACATGTGAACAAGTTCCAAACAACCCCACTGCAGGCAAGGAGAAACGCTGCAGAGGACTGACCTAAAGGTAGGAGCATCCAAAACACAACAGAAGAGTGCATATAGCACACCTCCTCCCCACTCTTTTGGAGCTCTTCATATAGCCATTACTTTCAGGAGCAGGTATATAACAGTCTTTCTTAACAATCACACACACAATAAAAACAGTGATCTAGACAAAAATGACAAGACTGAAGAATTCATCCCCTCTCACCCCCCCCCCAAAAAAAGAACAGGATGAAGTAACAACCACGGATTTAATCAATAAATATAAGTAAGATGTCTGAACTGGAGTGTAAAACAACAAATGTACACCTGGCCTTGAGAAAATCATAGAAGACACTAGAGAATCCCTTACTGCAGAGATAAAAGAACTAAAAACCAGCCAGGCCAAAATTTAAAATGCTATAACTGAGATGCAAACCCAACTGATGCCATGACAACAAGGATGGATGAAGTAGATGAACAAATCAGCTAAATAGAAGATAAAATTATGGAAAATAATGAAGCTGAAAAGGAGAGGGAAAGAAAGGTGTTGGATCATAAATGTAGACCTTGGGAACTCAGTAACTCCTTAAAGCATAGTAATATTCATATCATATGAGTCCTAGAAGATGAAGAGAGAGAAAAAAGGGCAGAAGGTTTATTTGAACAAATAAATTACAAACCTCCCTAATCTAGAGAAGGGCATAGACATCAACATCCAAGAAGCACAGAGAGCTTCCACTGAATTCATCAAAAGCCAGCCATCACTGACATATCATAGTCAAATTTATAAAATACACAGACAAGAAAAAAATCCTCAAAGCAACAAGGGAAAAAAGTCCTTAACCACAAGGGAAGACAGATCAGGTTCACAGATATGTCCATAGAAATTTGGCAAGCCAGAAGGGAGTGGCAGGATATATTCAAACATACTCAATGGGAAAACTATGCAGCCAAGAATATTGTATCCAGCAAGGCTGTCATTCAGAATAGGACAGACAAACAAAAACTAAAGGAGCTAATGACAACTAAACCAGCCCTGCAAGAAATATTAAAGGGTTCACTTTGAGTGGGGGGGAAAAAGACAAAAACAACAAATATGAGAAAGAAACAGAGAATATCACCAGAAACACCAACTTAGCAGGTAATACAATGGCACTAAATTCATATCTGTCAATAATCACTCTGAATGGACTAAATGGTCCAATCAAAAGACATAGGGTATCAGAATGGATTAAAAAAAATAAGACAAATCTATATTCTGCCCACAAGAGACTCATTTTAGACCTAAAGACACCTGCAGAAAGTGACGGGATGGAGAACCATCTATCATGCTAATGGACATTGAAAGAGAGCCAAAATAGACATACTTATATCAAGCAAACTAGATTTTAAAACAAACATTGTAACAAGAGATGAATAAGGGCATTATATCATACTTAAGGGATTTATCCATCAAGAAGATCTAACAATTGTAAATATTTATGCCCTCAATGTGAAAGCACCCAAATATATAAATCAATTAATCACAAACATAAAGAAACTCACTGATAATAATACAAAATAGTAGGAGACTTAAACATCCCACTTACAACAATGGACAGATCATCTAAGCAGAAAATCAACAAGGAACAATGGTTTTGAATGACACACTGGACCAGATGGACTTAACAGATATATTCAGAACATTTCATCCTAAAGCAGAAGAATACACATTCTTTTGGGTGCACATAGGACATTCTCCAGAATAGATCACATACTGGGTCACCAATTAACCCTCAACAAATACAAAAAGATTGGGATCATACCACGCATATTTTTAGACCACAATGCTATGAAACTTGAAGTCAATCACAGGAAAAAATTTGGAAATACCACAAATACAAGGAGATTAAAGAACATTAAAGAATGAAGGGTTAACCAGGAAATTAAAGAAATAAAAAGTACATGGAAGTCAATGAAAATGAAAACACAATAGTCCAAAACCTTTGGGATGCAGCAAATGGGGTCATAAGAGGGAAGTATATAACACTACAGGCCTTTATCAAGAAGCAAGAATGGCACAAAAACAGACATTCAGATCAATGGAACAGAACAGAGAACCCAGAAATGGACCCACAAACATATGGCCAACTAATCTTTGACAAAGCAGGAAAGAATATCCAATGGAATAAAGACAGTGTCTTCAGCAAGTGGTGCTGGGAAAACTGGACAGCAACATGTAGAAGAATGAACCTGGACCACTTTCTTACACGGTACACAAAAATAAGCTCAAAATGGATGTAAGACCTCAATGTAAGACAGGAAGCCATCAAAATCCTCAAGGAGAAAGCTGGCAAAAACTTCTTTAACTTTGGCCACAGTAACTTCTTACTCAACACGTCTCCGGAGGCAAGGGAAACAAAAGAAAAAATGAACTATTGGGACCTCATCAAAATAAAAACTTCTGCACGGCAAAGGAAACAACCAGCAAAACTAAAAGGCAACCGAAGGAATGGGAGAAGGTATTTGCAAACAACATAACAGATAAAGGGTTAGTATCCAAAATCTATGAAGAATTTATCAAACTGAACATCCAAAAAACAAATAATCCAGTGAAGAAATGGGCAAAAGACATGAATAGACGCTTCTCCAAAGAAGACATCCAGATGGCCAACTGACATATGAAAAAACGTTCAACATCACTCATCATCAGGGAAATACAAATCAAAACCACAATGAGATACCACCTCATACCTGTCAGAATGGCTAACATTAACAACTCAGGCAACAACAGATGTTGGTGAGGATGCGGAAAAAGAGGATGTTTTTTGCACTGCTGGTGGGAATGCAAGCTGTGCAGCTGTTCTGGAAAACAGTATGGAGGTTCCTCAAAAAATTAAAAATAGAACTACCCTACGACCCAGCAATTGCACTACTAGGTATTTATCCAAGGGATACCGGTGTGTGGTTTCGAAGGAGTACATGTACCCCAATGTTTATAGTAGCACTATCAACAATAGCCAAAGTATGGAAAGAGCCCAAATGTCCATTGATGGATGGTATATGTATACAATGGAGTATTACTCAGCAATCAAAAAGAATGAAATCTTGCCATTTGCAGCTACATGGATGGAATTGGAGGGTATTATGCTAAGCGAAATTAGTCAGTCAGAGAAAGACAAATATCATGTGACTTTACTCATAGGAGGACTTTAAGACACAGAACAGGTGAACATAAGGGAAAGGAAGCAAAAATAATACAAAAACAGGGATAGGGACAAAACATAGGAGACTCTTAAATATGGAGAACAAACAGAGGGTAACTGGAAGGGGTGCGGGGGGGGGATGGGCTAAATGGGTAAGGGGCATTAAGGAATCTATTCCTGAAATCACTGTTGCACTGTATGATAACTAATTTGGATGTAAATTAAAAAAATAAAATAAAATGAACCACACACACACACACACACACACAAAGAAGCAAGAAAAGCCTCAAATACACAACCTCATCTTACATCTAAAGAAGCTGGAAAAAGAATGGCAAATAGAGCCTAAAACCAGCAGAAGAAGGGAAATAATAAAGATTATAACAGAAATAAATGATATAGAAATAAAAAAAGCAACAGAACAGATCAATGAAATTAGGAGCTAGTTCTTGAAAGAATTAACAAAACTGATAAACTCCTAGCCAGAATTATCAAAAAGAAAAGAGAAAGGATCCAAAGAAATAAACTTACAAATGAAAGAGGAGAGATGACAACACGACAGAAGTAGAAATAATTATAAGAGAATATTATGAGCAATGATATGCCAACAAATTGGGCAATCTGGAAGAAATAGATAAATTCCTAGAAAGTTATAAACTACCAAAACCGAAACAGGAAGAAATAGAAAATTTGAGCAGACCCATAACCAGCGAAGAAATTGAATCAGTAATCAAAAATCTCCCAACAAACAAGAGTCCAGAAATTGACCCACAACTATATGGTCAGCTAATCTTCAACAAAGCAGGAAGGAATATCCAATGGAAAAATGATGTTGGGAAAAACTGGATGACAACATGCAGAAGAATGAAACTGGACCACTTTCTTACACTGTACACAAAAATACAATCAAAATGGATGAAAGACCTAAATGTGAGACAAGAAACCATCAAAATCCTAGAGAAGAACACAGGCAGCAACCTCCTTGACTTCAGCCATAGCAACTTCTTACTAGACACATCACCGAAGGCAAGGGAAACAAAAGCAAAAATGAACAATTTGGACTTCCTGAAGATAAAAACTTCTGCACAGCAAAGGAAACAATCAACAAAACTAAAAGGCAGCCTACAGAATGGGAGAAGATATTTTCAAAGGACATATCTGATAAAAGAGTTAGTATCTAAAATCTATAAAGAACTTACCAATCTCAACACTCAAAAAACAAAGAATCCAGTGAAGAAATGGGCAAAAGACATGAACAGACAGTTTTCCAAAGAAGACATTCAGATGGTCAACAGACACATGAAAAGATGCTCAACATCATTCATCATCAGGGAAATACCAATGAAAACCACAATGAGACACCACTCACACCTGTCAGAATGGCTAAAATGAACAACTCAGGCAACAACAGATGTTGGTGAGGCTGCAGAGGATGGGGAATCCTCTTACAGTATTGGTGGGAATGGAAACTGGTGCAGCTGTTCTGGAAAACAGTATGGAGGTTCCTCAAAAAGTTAAAAATATGATCCAACAATTGCACTATTAGGTATTTACCCAAAGGACACAAAAATGCTGATTCAAAGGAGTACATGTACCCCAATGTTTATAGCAGCATTATCAACAATAACCAAACTATGGAAAGAGCCCAGATGTCCATAGACTGAAGAATGGATGAAGAAGATGTGGTATATATATATATATATATATATATATATATATATATATATGATGGAAAATTGCTCACCCATAAAAAAGAATGAAATTTAGCCATTTGCAACAATATGGATGGAGGTAGAGTGTATGTATTATGTTTAGCGAAATAAGCCAGTCAAAGACAAATATATTATTTCACTCATATGTGGGAATTTAGGAAACAAAACAGATGAAAATGTGGGAAAGTGAAAAAAAGAGAGAGAGGGAAGCAAACCATAAGAGACTCTTAATAATAGAGAAAAACTGAGGGTTACTAGAGGGGAGGTAGGCAGGGGATGGGTTAAAAGGGTGATGGGTATTAAGAAGGGCACTTATTGTGATGAGCACTGAGTGTAATGCAAGTGATGAATCACTGAATTCTACTCCTGAAATCAATATTGCAGTGTATGTTAACTGATTAGAATTTAAATAAAAATTTGAAAAGAGGGGAAAAAAAGAAAAAGATATGATCAAAGACAATCAAACAACTGATCCACCAAAAAAAAATAAATAAATTATGAACTGCCTCAGCATTATTCTTTCAGAATTTGGATACTTGGGCCAATATCCAAATGAAGTAATTTTGTAGTTATATAAAGTGATCAAATTAAAACAGTCCCCTTTCACTGTACTAGAAGTATAATTCGTTTTATTAAAAGTTGTAAAAGAGTAAAGAAACAGTGCACAGTAATACACTGCAGGCTGAGTGAACTGAGAATGCATTTTCTTTTGCTTTCTCCATCAAGAAAATATTCCCTTGGAGACTGACTCACAGTGAAAAGACATAATCTAGGTGCATATTCTCAAAGTATGGGTCCCAGCTCCTCATCTGGATCACCTTGTGCCTGTTGGCCATGGAGAGTCTCAGGCCCCATCTCAGTGCTAGTAAATCAGAATCTGTCTCGTATTAGTGTTCCCCAGTGGTTCATAAGTACATCAAAGTGTCCAAAGCCTGATCTAGGTGACTATTAAAAACCCCTAAAAGAAAAATAAATGACACAACGAAACTTGTAAAAATGAGATACACATGCCCATTAGTCATACTTCTAAAATTTTTTAATGGTTATTTACTTATTTATTTATTTTAATATGGAATTTATTGTCAAATTGGTTTCCATACAACACCCAGTGCTCATCCCAACAGGTGCCCTCCTCAATGCCCCTCACCCACCCTCCCCTCCCTCTGACCCCCCATCAACCCTCAGTTTATTCTCAGTCTTTAAGAGTCTCTTATGGAATGTTTATTTATTTTGAGAGAGATAAAGAGCATGCATGGGGGAGAGGCAGAGAACGAGAGGGAGACACAGAAACGGAAGTAGGCTCTAGGCTCTGAGCTGCCAGCACAGAGCCCGACGCAGGGCTCGAACCCACGAACTGTGAGATCATGACCTGAGCCAAAGTTCGACACTTAAGTGACTGAGCCACCCAGGTGCCCCTGTTAGTCATACTTCTAAAAAAACTTAATCACACAAGTAATAAAGGTAAATAAAATAATAAATTTATATTGTAAGTCTGTGAAGGTATATAGTAAAGGAGGCTTCAATTTTCTTCTCAAAGGAAAAAAATATTGCCCATAGACTTTATCTTTTTTCCTTTTGAGAAAGGGATGCTAGCACAGAAGAGTGCAAGTAAAAACTGTCTTATGTGAGGCTTTCTTCCCTTTCCCCGTCTGCTTCTCATGATGTTTACTTCAGTGTCTTTCCAAGGAGGTCTCTTAATCTTAAAATTTTGCATTTCCTACTCTTAGTCAAATTGTATTACTGTTTTTTGGGGGTTTTTTTAATTAAAAAAAATTTTTTTTAACGTTTATTTATTTTTGAGACAGAAAGAGACAGAGCATGAATGGGGGAGGGTCAGAGAGAGGGAGACACAGAATCCGAAACAGGCTCCAGGCTCTGAGCTGTCAGCACAGAGCCTGACGCGGGGCTCAAACTCACAGACCGAGAGCCGAAGTCGGCCGCTTAACCGACTGAGCCACCCAGGAGCCCCTGTATAACTGTTTTAATAACTCTTCCCACTGCATATTCTCCATCTTGAATTGGCACTTCTGAATTCGGAAAATGTAGTTGAGATCTAAGGATTACTTCTGGGAGATGTGCTTCTCCCTTGTTTGTGGTTGCATATTATTCTGTATCATTGAGACGGTTATTCTGCATAATTGAGACATACTATGCTTCAGAGAGTTTGCATAAACACTAGCCAGGATTACTGGGAGTTAAAACACAAAATTCAGGTATGGAAAAGCAACTACGTAGAGTACTAGAACCTCCTTTGTACCCGTTGGAAGAAATATAAAGAGTGTAGTAAACCCAGCTAAGGTTATTACAGTCTGGTTCTTTGAAGTACCATTTTTCTCTCCTTCTGTCTTTTTCCACTTTCCAAGGTACTCAGGAAAATAGGAGAAATTTCCAATTGGATTAATTGGATTAATTTAAATTAACTTGGATTAATTTAAAATATTTTATTCCCTAATGCCCTTTTTGTACCTGTCGTAATGTACAGGATCCTTCTCTTTTGATGGGAAAGACAGGTAGTTATCTGAATCTAGGTTGAAAAAGTTATATATAAATAAATTATAATAAAAGGGATATTGTGCTTTTCAAATCTGTGTTTTTTCTTAATCTAGGTAAGGCATATCCAAAATAAATATGTAAAGAAGAAAAGAGTTTATCTTCATGAAAAAAAAGAAAAGAAAAGAAAAGAAAAAAGAAAATCCAACCCAAAGTAAGTAGAAGACAGGAAATACTAAAGAGAATACAAAAAAATGGATAAAACTAAAGCCAGAATGATCAGTATTAAGAATACTGATATTAAGAATGGGAATATTAAGAATGGGAATCACTGTAAAGTCTACAGAATTAAAAAGGAGAAGAGGGAAATATAAAAAATTTTGCCAATAAATTGACAACCTATATGAAATGGACAAATTCCTTAAAAGACAGACTATGAAAGCCCACTAAAGGAGAAATAGCCTGTAAAAAATCCTAAAAAAAATCTTCCCACATTGAAAATTCCAAGCCCCATTGGCTTCATTGGTAAATCCTAACAAATATTTAAGGAAAAAAATAATACCAAGTCTAAACAAACATTTTCAGAAAATAAAGATTGGTCACTACTTTCCAACATGCCCTTTGAAGCCAGTGTATCTTGATATCAAAACCAGAAAAAGACATTAAAAGGAAAGAAAATCGCAAATGAATATATTTCACAAGTGTATATGCAAAAATCTAAGCAAAATGTTAGCAAATGAAATCCAACAATATATAAATAACTATCTATGTCATGACCAAGCAGGGTTTATCCTAGGAATATAAGGTTAATTTAACATTCAAAAGTCAATTAACATAACTCATTATGTTACAACACTTACACAGAAAAAACAATTTGTTCAACTTGACGGATGTAAAAAGTCTTTCACAAGATGCAATTTCAGTTTCCAATAAAAACTCTCAGAAAACTAAATATTTAAAGGGCACCTATAAAAAACTTACAGTTAAAATCATATTTAATGTTGCAAGACTAAATGCTTTCTCTCTAGATTAAGAGCAAGACAAGACACTTTCAACATTTCTATTCAACACTGTATTGGAGGTGCTGTCCAGTTTAATAAGGCAAGGAAAATAAATAAAAGGCATTCATACTGAAAAGGAAGAAGTAAAATAGTCTTTTTTTTTCTTTTGAAGGAATATGATTATCTCTGTAGTATATCTGGTGGAATCTACGAAAAAGACTGATAGAACAAATAGTTGAGTTTAGCAAATTTACAGGATACAAGATCAACACACAAAATAAATCAGAAATTGAAACTGAAAAAGTAAATCCCATTTGTAATAGTATCAAAATTACCCAAAAAATTTTGTGATAGATATGACAAAATGTGAAAATCATATACACTCTAAACTACACAACATTATGGAGAGAAGTTAGGAAAAACTTAAATAAGTGGAGAGATGTATTGTGTTCTTGGGTTAGAAGACAGTATTATTGAAATGTCAATGCTCTCCAAATTGATTTATAAATTAAATTTAACCAAAATCAATATCCCAACCAAATCAAGGATAGAAATTGGCAAATAAATTTTAAAATTTATTTGAAAATGCAAAAGGTCTAGAATAGCCAAAACAAATTTGAAAATGATGAACAAGTTGGAAGGTTAACATTATCCTATTTCAAGATTTTTTAATAAAGCTACCATAATAAAGGGAGTGTTGTATTAGTATAATCAACACATATATGAATAACTGATTTTTGACAAAGAATATATTTTTCAACCAATGATGCTGGAACAACTGGCTACCCACACGCAGTAAGATGAATTTCAATCCTTACATCATATAATACAAAAATTAACTCAAAATGGATCATAAACATACATTGAAAACCTGAAACTACAAAATTTTTCAACAAAAAAAACAGGAGAAAATCTCTGTGACCTTACGTTCCGCAAAGATTTTCTAACACCAAAAGCATGAGTTATAAAACAACAATTTGATAAATTGGATATCATCAAAATGAAAAAGATCTGCTCTTCAAAAATCACAAAAGAATGAAAGACAAGCCATAGACTGGGAGAAAATGCTTGCAAATCATGTTTTGATAAACGACTCGTATTCAAATTTTATAAAGAATTCTCAGGGTGCCTGGGTGGCTCAGTCCATGAAGCATCTGACTCTTGGTTTTGGCTCAGGTCATGATCTTGTGATTTGTGAGTTCAAGCCCCATGTCGGGCTCCACACTGACAATGTGGAGCCTGCTTGGGATTCTCTGTCTCCCTCTCTCTCTGCCCCTCCCCTGCTTACTCTCCATCTCTGTCTCTCAAAACAAATAAATAAGCTTAAAAAAAATACAATAATTTCGTACAGAATTTCACCAAGGAATTTCCAGGATGGTGAATAAGCACATGGAGTAATTCTCAACATCATTAGTCCTTAAGAAAACTGAGAAATCCACAAGGAGATACAACTTACATATCTATTAGAATGTCTAAAATTACAAAGACTGACTACACCAAATGTTGTTGAGAATGTTGAGGAACTGGAACTCTCATATAGTCTTGTGTGTGTGTGTGTGTGTGTGTGTGTGTGTATTATTTTTTTTTATTTTTTAAAATTTATTGTCAAATTGGTTTCCATACAACACCCAGTGCTCATCCCAAAAGGTGCCCTCCTCAATACCCATCACCCACCCTCCCCTCCCTCCCACTCCCCATCATATAGTCTTAATGGGAATTTAAATAATGTAACCACTTTTAAAACCAGTTTGACTGTTTTTTTAAATATTAAACAAACTCTTAAGTTTACTTAAGAGAAATGGTAACATATGTCCCTTTAATGACTTGAATATTTCTGCCAGTTTTATTTGTAATAGACAAAACTAGAAACAAATGAAAAGTCTTTCAACTGGTGAACGAGTAAACAAGGAGTGGAATATTACTCAACATTAAAAAGGAATAAACTACTGGGGCACCTGGGTGGCTCAGTCGGTTAAGCATCTGACTTCAGCTCAGGTCATGGCTTCGCATTTTGTGAGTTCAAGCCCTGTGTCAGGCTCTGTGCTGACAGCTCAGAGCCTGGAGCCTGAGCCTGTTTCAGATTCTCTCTCTCTCTCTCTCTCTCTCTCTCTCTCTCTCCCCATCCCTGCTCATCCTCTGTATCTCTCTCCTTCAAAAATAAACATTTAAAAAAATTAAAAAAAAATAAACTACTGATATACCCTACAAGAGGAAGGAATCATACTTTATGATTCTATTTACATAGAATTCTGGAAAATGCAAACCAATTTATTGTGACTGGAAGCAGTGCTTGCTTAGGGATAGATCGGGAAGAGTGGAAAGGAGGGATTACAGCAGGGGGTAATTATGATGAAAGTTTTTGGGGTAAGTGATATGTTCATTATCTTGACTGTGTTGATGGCTTCACAGGCATACACCTACATCAAACTAAAAAATTGAACACTTTAAGTGTGCACAGTTTAGCGTATATCAATTATTCCTCAATAAAGCTGTTTATTAAAGTTTTAGTGAGCAATTATTAGTGGGAGATAAAAGAAAGGGAGAAGTCAGCTCCATCTTTCAGGTTTACAACAGCTCAAGGCGCAAGGCAAACCGTCCAGTGAGAGTCAGTTTTGGAGGAACTGAATATGTAAAAAAAAAAAAGACATTTAGGTGGACCTGGAAGTTAGAACATAATTTCGTTGGCAATCTGTGACCTTTTTATATGGGCCTGTGCATGGCAGATGGAAGAAGGAAGAGAAATAGAGAAGTAGGGTAGTACCAAATTTTGGAACTTCTTTGGAGTTTTGAAACAGATTTGGGGCTTGTTAGTAAAGTCACTGCGCCCATATTCTCATTGTATCCCTTCTAGAATGAAGCCCTTGGCTGTGTCAGAATCACCTAGTGTTTTATGCTGTTTCAAATCTCTACATATCAGTTGCAGGTTTATGGTATTATTATACAAATCAGGAACAAACATATGCTTTTTCTTTAGTCCTCCATCACCCACCCCTAGACAATATCTGTGTTCTCTTCCTAATTTGCCTAAGACACAGTCTCCGAAGCACTGAGCAAGTTCAAGTTCCACTTTTCCTTTCCTCAGGTAATTGTCTAGTCTTCCATTGCAGTTCATGGAGAATGGCCATCTACATCTGATTATCCTTGTGATAGGTGCCAAAAGTCCCTTGTTTTCAGATTTTTCAACTATTATTATTTTAGCCTTTCTGGATAGTTCTTCATCCCTTCCTTGTATCTGATTTCCCTTCCCCTCAAAACCCCAGAGTGCAATGTCTTCTGAATCCTTTATGCTCTTGGCCCTCACTCAGTGCTGCCCTTGTTCTCAGATTATTTTCTCTTCATATTCTAGCATACTGAGCACAAATTTAAGCTATACATTTGCAAACTCATCATTTACATTGAACATACAAAGTGTGTACGTTGCATATGAATAGTTCATTGCAGGAGGCTTATGACTAATCGCTGACTCTGATTCCATCAAACTCTGATTTCTTTCCCCCCAATTCTAGTAAATGGACTTCTGCTTTGCCCCTGCCTTGTGACAGTCTTTGTCATGTACCAATATGCTTTATTTATGCTGCACTTACTAACTTGATTATCTCTCCAAATTGATGAGTGTTTCAAGATGAGGGGTCCTGCTTTCCAAACAATATGTAGGAGACAGAATCAAGATCTTTTCTTCATACTGTTTTACTACCAGCCAGAGATTGGATAGCTTTCTCTTTATCCCTCACAGTTCATAACTGGCCTATATCACTCCCATATTGAGTCTAAATTGTTTTTCTCTACAAAGCAACATTGTAAATGCCCTTATGCATTTATAGCCCCAGAAAATTATCATTTTTCTCAGCCTTCATTTAGTTATTTCAGCTAGTCAAACTCAACTGCACCATATATATACAATAGCTATTGAATTACATGTTATGGATAATCCCACACTGACCTTTCTCCTTGTTCTTAATCTTTTCTTGCTCTTTCTCCACATTGCCTACAATATAAGCTTTTTGCTCTAAATCTGGACTCTGACTTTATCCTTGGGAGCTTAGATTTCATGTTGTTTTCAACACCCTCAGCATTTGATTATTCATTTCCCAGTGTTCTTCATCATAGACTTGCAAGTCAAGCTTTTTCCTTTTAAAATTTATTTGTGAAAAAGCAGTGTATACTCACAATTTGCTTTACTTTCATCTGACTTAACTCAATGCAATATGGTTTCTACTCCATATATTATAATTTTGCATTTAATAAACAAATATATTCATATGTTATTTGTATCAAGTACCCTGTTTCTTGGAATACATTAGAAATTAATTCATTCAAGGCTTCTAATCTCATTGAGCATTCCTCATTAGGAGGGATGACAGACATAAATATTAGCTAATAAAGTGTTCTATGTAATATACAGGGCAGGAGCATAACAAGGGGATTTAACACCCTGCAAACAATTCTAAAGGATTTGTATGACATCCAAGAAAAATGTCCTTTAAGTTGAGCTCCGAAGGATGAGTTAGATGGCTACAATGGAAAAGTGGAAGACTTTCCAGGTAGAAGGAAAAGCACGTTTAAAGTCCAGGAGATAAGAAACAGCCTTGGTGCACTGAAGGAGCTAAAAATCCAGTATATTTGCAACATAGAAACAGGATAAGATTGGCATTTGTTGAGTTCAGAGGCAGGGCAGAAATAGTTCTCATAGAACACTTAAGGCCATGTTAAGAATTTTCCATTAAGGGGCGCCTGGGTGGCTCAGTCAGTTGAGCGTCCGACTTCAGCTCAGGTCATGATCTCACGGTCCATGAGTTCGAGCCCCGCATCGGGCTCTGTGCTGACAGCTCAGAGCCTGGAGCCTGCTTCAGATTCTGTGTCTCCTTCTCACTCTGCCCCTCCCCTGCTCAAACTCTGTCTCTCTCTCTCAAAAATAAATAAACATTAAAAAAAATTAAAAAAAAAAAGAATTTTCCATTAAGAGCATAAAGAAGATCCTGAGTGGTTGCAGAGTAGTAATATAATCAGATTTCTGTTTCCAACAATTACTCGAGCTATGTTATAAAAAGAGCTTACAAAAGGGCAAAAGTAGGGGTAATAATGCCAGACAAGAGACTCTTAGAGTTTTCAGTAAGAAAGGACATATGGTGTGGATGATGGGATGTAGCGGTGGGTTCATCTGTGATTAATTATTCATATAAATAAATGACTCACTGACTGAACAAATAAATAAGGTGTATTCATGTACCAATAATGATGAAGTGCCGTAGCCCAAAGATTATCATTGATTCAACTGTATCTACTTGAGACCCAAGAACAGAGAAAGAAAACAGCAGATATGGGCAAAGTACACTCTCATAGTCCAAAAGATAAACTTTGGTAGTTGATGATGAGGGATGAGAGAATTCAAGATGATGGATTGAACCACCAGTAAAGTTGTCATGAACTATGGTAAAGAATACTGGAGGAACGACAGACTGGAACGAAAGACAGTGAGCTAGAACCAGACATGTGACAGTTGAAGTCTCTTTGAGACATCCAAGAGGAAGCAATGAGAAAACAGTATACTTGCAACTAAGAATTGTAGAGGAGCCAACTAGACCAGAGATGTAAGTTTGGAAGTGTTTAGATGGCAATTAAAGACGTGAAAATCGAAGAGATCACTTACCACGAGAGCCTCGGTAATGATGAACATTGAAGAAACTCCAACATAGAATGGTGGGATGGAGGAGAAATGGTTTTCCAAAGAAACAGAGAAAGAATGCTCAGATACATTGAGAAAACCCTCGAGAGTGAGGCTCCATAGTCAAGAAAAGAAAATATTAGGAACAAAAAAAGAGAAGAGTTGCTGTGTCAAAGGATCTGAGGACTAAAGAGAGTTTTTTTGGATTTGTGATGTGGAGGTCAATATTGAGTTGATGTAGAGTTTCAGTGAAGTAATTTTCATTTTTGTGTAGGAAATATGAATAAGTGACATAGCACAGGTTGTGGTAGAGTGCCTGACAAAACGGAAGACCCAGATGAGGACTGAGGTGTTTATTTAAAACCTATCTGCTCAGTTGTGTCATTTTTTTTTTTTTTCCAGCAGTGATCGCAGCCAGGGGAGATACACAAGACAAACAACAGGAACAGAGCAAAATCCAGCCTCAATGTCTCTCTGGGTCACCCACTCAGAACTTCCCTGTCGTTGTGTAACAATTCATCACTATTACTAATTCCAGAAACAATTACACTGCAATTCTACCAAGAAAAGTCTACTTCCCATTCTTTCCATCCTAGTTTTTTTTTTTTTTTTAAACCGGACCACTGCATTAATAACTTCTAGTCCCTGTGAAAGCGTTCTAAAGAAACACTACAGATGACAAGATCTTGGTCACTGCAATTTCCAGGAACAGACACAGTCAAGGGCTAGTGGTTTCAGAAAGGGGAATAATATTCACAATAATATTGTGAACATCAAAAGGTTCAGCTTGTGTGGTCTTAGAAATTAAGGCAGGGCAGATAATTTTTAACTTAACTTATCATCAGACAAGTGACAAGAAAAACAAGAACCTAGAGCAGATGAAAGGCCCTGCCTAGTTGCACTGATTTGGGTCCTCTATCGCCATAGCACGTATAAAGTTCCAATGGGACCATGTAGAAAGAAGAAAGGGTTTACAGATTTAACCGGTGCCCTTTGCTGAGAAATAAATGGAATCGCCATGAATGGGAGTTTGAATTCTTGATCTGCTAGGTTGAACTGGAAAGAGGAGGAGGGAGAAATGTGAGTTCTGTTACTTGCCACAATACTGGAGGATCATTCAAGTTACTTGCATCCTGAGAAGACACTTTTGAAATATGTATGCATATTTGAGGTTTATAGTTTGTTTCACAACACTCTAAATCTTACTTCTCAGTCTTTAGGAAACATTATGTTTTAGAATCTTTTGCCTGTTTACTATTTTTGATTTAGAAAAATAGTTCCACAGATTTTTTTATTTGCTTTTTCCCTTATTTGACTCCCTTTCAAAAGTTGTCCAATCAAACATGACTTTTACCTTTTAGTCACTCTCTTAGCAAACATTTCCTCCAACTTACTTTGTGTTTATGTAAAAATGAATGTCAACAGTTTTTACTGCAATCACTTTCAGATATTGACGATTTCACCTTTGGGTGAGAAGATATTATATTCAACCATCTGGATTAAACAATTTTTGAAATATGTGTCATATTTTACCTTTTCATACATAAGGTTAAAGTGTGTACAAAGCAATTTTATCTTGGGAAAAACTTTATATCAATCAGAAAATATTAGGAGGGAAAAATGTAATGAGCTGATTCTGAGATAAAAATACAAACATTTTGTCATAGAGTAATAACATATGAATTCATTAGTATCTGTTAATAATCTAACAGAAATTTCTTTACCAAATTAGCAGCTAATAGCATGTAAAAACTCAGGGAATGTAAAGAAAAACACAGTTCTAAAAAAGACAAGAGTTTGGAATAAAATACAGAGGAAGGTAGGACTGTGTCATTAAGGTCTGTAAAGAAAATTGCAAGGGATAGACAATATCAATAGACATGTAGAATATGAACTCCAGAACAAAATTATCAAAAACAAAATTTAGGTTTACAAAACTGGTCACAGGATACAGTTAAAAGCCACTCATATATCAGCAATTTTTTTGAGTCTGGTACAAAATATTAAGCACTAAACAAAAATAAGTTTACTGAATAAATGATTAGAAGAATGATTGAAGTTTCAAAGTATTTTGTTAAAAACATTTTTTATATAAGAGTGCCTGGGAGGCTCAGTCAGTTAAGCATCCAGCTCTTTATCGCGGCTCAGGTCATGATCTCACAGTCCTTGAGTTCAAGCCCTGCATCGGGCTCTGTGCTGACAGCTCAGAGCCTGCAACCTGCTTCCAGTTCTGTGTCTCCCTCTCTCTCTCTCCTCTCTTGCTCGCACTCTGTTTCTCTCTCAAAAATAAATAAAACATTTTTAAAATTTGTAAAAACTAAAAAAACATTTTTTATACAGTTCCTCATTGGATCTTGTTCTGAGATAATGTCTGAGATAAAGGAAAAAATTTTCACTTCAAGGATCTGTTAGTACATTCATTCTGTAACTTAATTAATGCAACTCTGTCTATGCCAGCAGCGTTGGTAAGTGCAAGGAATAAAGTAAACACGATCCCTATCCTCAAAGAATTTACAGTCTAATTTAGAGCTTAGCCAATTACAATGTCATAATTTTATATACAAAAATCTATGAGACCATCTTTTTAAAAAAATTTTTTTAATGTTTTTTATTTATTTTTGAGACAGAGAGAGAGAGCATGAACGGGGGAGGGTCAGAGAGAGAGGGAGACACAGAATCTGAAACAGGCTCCAGGCTCTGAGTGGTCAGCACAGAGCCCCACGCGGGGCTGGAACTCACGAACCGCCAGATCATGACCTGAGCCGAAGTTGGCCGCTTAACCGACTGAGCCACCCAGGCGCCCCGAGAGGATCTTTTTAAAAAGGAAAATCTATTAACTCTGCTCTTGGTACTTTACTTAAGGGCTCAAAACAAATTCTGGTTCAATAACGAGGGATGACCTTATTTTTAAATAATTATGTGAATAAATAAGTAATTAAATGAAAGAAAACTAGAAAATATTTAAGCTAGGATATTATTACATTGGAAGTTGCCCCCGGAGACCATCCTAAATGGTTCATTTCCAAAAGTACCTTTTGAGCTAGAGGCTTTGGCTTTTCAGTTGCATTCTTTCCTGGCCAAATTTGCACACAATAATAAGTTAATTTTCAATGTAGTCATCTATGATTTAAAGCGGAAAAAAAAAAAAGCAGGATATAAAAGTAAGTCATTTTAAAATTAGGTCCAGTAAATAGTGAAGGGGTAGGAATGACTGAAGTGGGGGAAATTAGTCTGACCAAATAAGAATGACCACTTAGGACATAGGACAGAGCAAGTGTTCCTTTGAGTATCAGAAACAGAAACTTAGAATATGAGGTGAGGTGGAAACCAGTTGTAGCCGTCAGGCAAGACTGCAGGATTGAGGGCACTTCCCTTGGTTCATCAAAATGTGCTGATGCTCTAAGAGACTCTTAAAAATTGAGAACAAACTGAGGGTTGATGGGGGGTGGGAGGGAGGGGAGGGTGGGTGATGGGTATTGAGGAGGGCACCTTTTGGGATGAGCACCGGGTGTTGTATGGAAACCAATTTGACAATAAATTTCATATATTGAAAAAAAAATAAAAAAATAAAAAAAAATTCATACAACTAAAAAAAAAAAAAATGCTGATGCTCTACACGTGCAAGAAAACAGGATTGCCGGTGTGAGTGGCTTACAGGGTAAGATATCCAGATGAGAAAACAGGCATTTGCAAAGTCATTTTTACTTCCTGCCAAACCATAAGGTCTGGAAGATGGGTATGAAAATTGGAAAGAATTAGACCTTTTCTTTTAAAATTAAGAAAAAGTGACTTTAAAAGTCAGATATTGTACATGAGGAAGCAAAACATTCCCAGGGACCGCGAGGACTAGTAAATACTGAATTCCGACAAGTCACAGGCAAAGAGAAGGAAACTAAGCCAATCTTGACTACCAACGATTGCAGGTGACCCACTCTTATTTTTTTGTTTTAATTTTTAAGGTTAATTTATTTATTTTGAAAGAGAGAGAAAGAGAGCATTAGCAGGGGTGGGGCAAAGAGAGTGAGAAAGAAAGAATCCCAAGCAGGCTCTGTAGTGTCAGCGCAGAGCCCGATTGGGGACTCAAACTCAAAAACCATGAGGTCATGACCTGATCCAAAATCAAGAGTTGGAGGGTTAACAGACTGAGCCACCCAGGCATCCCAATGACTCAGATGACTCATTCTTTACTCAGGTAAAGCATGGTCCATTTACAGGCAGGTTGCCTCATTTCATCTCACCAACTACCTTGTGAAACAATAATTTCTTCACCTTGCAGATAAGAATACTGAAGCTTATAAGTTAAGTGGCTTATCCAACAATGATTATTATGTAGAAGAATAAGAACTGAAACTGACATTTTTGACTCCAGGCTTGTTTTCCTTTCCACTTAAACATATCCTCCTCAGAGTTAAAACACTTTTTGAACTCTCTCTAAAAAGATCCCCAATTCCATCAACTGATGAATGGATAAAGAAATTGTGGTTTATATACACAATGGAGTACTACGTGGCAATGAGAAAGAATGAAATATGGCCCTTTGTAGAAACGTGGATGGAACTGGAGAGTGTGATGCTAAGTGAAATAAGCCATACACAGAAAGACAGATACCATATGTGTTCACTCTTAAGTGGATCCTGAGAAACTTAACAGAAACCCATGGGGGAGGGGAAGGGAAAAAAAAAAGAGGTTAGAGTGGGAGAGAGCCAAAGCATAAGAGACTCTTAAAAACTGAGAACAAGGGGCGCCTGGGTGGCTCAGTCGGTTAAGCAGCCGACTTCGGCTCAGGTCATGATCTTGCGGTCCGTGAGTTCGAGCCCCGCGTCGGGCTCTGTGCTGACAGCTCAGAGCCTGGAGCCTGTTTCAGATTCTGTGTCTCCCTCTCTCTGACCCTCCCCCATTCATGCTCTGTCTCTCTCTGTCTCAAAAATAAATAAACGTTAAAAAAAAATTTTTTAAAACAAAACAAAACAAAAAAAAAAAAACTGAGAACAAACTGAGGGTTGATAGGGGGTGGGAGGGAGGGGAGGGTGGGTGATGGGTATTGAGGAGGGCACCTTTTGGGATTAGCACTGGGTGTTGAATGGAAACCAATTTGACAATAAATTTCATATATTGAAAAATAAATAAATAAATAAATAAATAAACATTAAAAAATAAAAAATAAATTAAAAATAAAAAAAATTAAAAAAGGGGGCGCCTGGGTGGCTCAGTCGGTTGAGCATCCAACTTCAGCTCAGGTCACGATCTCACGGTTCGTGAGTTCGAGCCCCGCGTCGGGCTCTGGGCTGATGGCTCAGAGCCTGGAGCCTGCTTCCAATTCTGTGTCTCCCTCTCTCTCTGCCCCTCCCCCTTTCATGCTCTGTCTCTCTCTGTCTCAAAAATAAATAAACATTTAAAAAAAAATTTTAAAAATTTAAAAAATAAAAAATAAAAAGATCCCCAAATCCTTAAGACAAGGAGAAAACGAATCACACAATTTTCCATCACGATGAACACCGTCCCAGAGACCAGAAATTTTCATGTAGGCGGAAGGAGGTGGAAAGAAGGGAAAATCTCCATTTCAAGCAAAACTTAAATCCTTAGGAGAGTGCTAGTTCAAATGGGCAAATTATAACTTGGCGGGGTTCTGAGGTATTTGTATTTTTTTCTTATCGTTAGTACTCTTGATATAAGGATGTTGTCACTTATTTGTGATAAAACGAATCTTTCCTCTTATTGTCTCTAGGAAAAAAAAAATAAGTTAGGTGAGAACCAAACTTAGTTTTCCTATTGAGTTCCAAAAGTGGTATGTGAGTTCTCCGTTCATCTTTGTACAATTGCCTTATATTTTGTCAGCAGAGAGATGAATATTTTCATAAATGGATTCTCTAGGAGTGTAATGTTCTTCCCTTTTTGAAAGCAGCTGTTTGCAAAAACCAGGAACATCACACCCAGTTATTTGCCAAAAACCTCAGCCTTTTATTCCATAATAAGAATTGGGTACAAAATGTACACAGCACAGACTTTCCCCTCACCTCGCGTTTACTGTTGAATCCTTAAGTCCAAGAAATTTAAGATTTCACTTATAGACACAGATTTTAAGGAAGCAAGTGGACAAGTATGCAAATACAAATATTCAGAGTCATGTGGCATCGCAAAACTTTTGAAACAAGCATGTGTCCAGTAAGAGGAGAAAGTTGTCAGCAAAATTTAGAATATCCATTCGATGGAATACTATGCAGCTGTTAAAAATACTATTGGCATGTTTTATGTATGGATTTGCAAAATCCATGCTATTTTATTAGTGAGAAAACCAGAACATGGAATATTATAGTATGATTACATTATATAAATGTCTGAAAATATTTGTGTGTGTGTATATATATGTATATATATACACCTATGCATATACTAAAAGTTCTGAAGTAATCAAACAAAAATTGTACTTTATTTATGACTAGTGTATCATAGAGTTTATTTGTATATTAAAAGTAAAGGAGTATCTTTAAAAAAATTTTTTTAATGTTTATTTTTAAGAGAGAGAGAGAGAGAGACAGAGAGAGACAGAGAGAGACAGAGAGAGACAGAGTGTGAGCTGGGAAGGGGCAGAAAGAGAGGGGGACACAGAATCCAAAGCAGTCTCTAGGCTCTGAACTGTCAGCACAGAGCCCAACATGGGGCTCGAACTCATGAGCTGTGAGATCATGACCTGAGCCAAAGTCAGATGCTTAACTGACTGAGCCACCCAGGGACCCCAAAAAGGAGTATCTTTTAAAAATAATATGTGGCTCCCTAATTTCTTTATATCTTCAATCACTTACTTAGGAAATATTTACTGATCACCCAGTAGATGCTAACTATCTCTGGGATAGTTGGTATGGATTCACAGATGAACTAGGCACCATAAACAAGAAAATCAACACCTACAACAGAGTTTGGGATAAGTTTGGATGGCAGTGTGTATGGGTACTTTAAGAGCATGGATAGATGTCTCTTAACGTCAATGGAGTCCAGAAAGCTCTGTCCTCTGCTAAATCTGAAACTGCATCAATAGTCATATAGATAGAGGAGGAAATATTCCAGCCATAGATCATAAGTAGTACAA
The DNA here is from genome assembly GCF_046562875.1 of Panthera onca. NCBI lineage: Eukaryota > Metazoa > Chordata > Mammalia > Carnivora > Felidae > Panthera > Panthera onca. Next base: position 41,998,518 of record NC_138345.1, read on the forward strand.
AGGCTTTGAGGCATGTGAAAATATGACAACCTTGGGAATTTGGAAGTTGTACGAATAAAGTGTAAGTTATCTAAAGATGTAGAAGGATTTATATTTGAAAGTTAGGAAATAAAAGAAAAGCAAGGAATATTGACTGTATGGAAGGGGAGAATGTAATGAAAGAGTTTAGTCAGGGAAATATGTTTATATTTGAAAGATAGATAATTCAGAAAGGGAATGAGGAACAACATGGAAAACCAGATGTGTATCTCAAGTGGACACAAAAGATGCACACATCTAAAGTCAACTTTTCCCTTAATTCTTAAACATCTATGATCTGAGCCTTTACCTTGTGGTCATGCAAGGAATTTAGTCCCCGTGCCTAAAATTTCTGAAACTCTTCAGTGCATGTTTCGATTACTTCTCAAGTCACTTCTCGAACTTTCTTTAGGATCACCTCTATTCTCTTGCCGTGTTTCTTCCTAATATTTCTGCTAATCATTCATTAATGAAGATTTAAAGAAATCAAGGGAAAACAAAATGGAAATTTAAAATTGAATATCGGGGCATCTGGGCGGCTCAGTTGGTTAAGCGCTGGACTCTTGATTTCAGCTCAGGTCATGATCTCAGTTAGTGATTTAGAGCCCACATTGCCTGATTGGGATTCTCTCTCTGTCCTCTCTCTGCCCCTCCTTCCCTCTCTCTCAAAATAAATAAACACGATAAGATAAGATAAGATAAGATAAGATAAGATAAGATAAGATAAGATAGGGCAATTCTTGCCCTTGTGTCCATTACCCTTGCCAAGTCACAGGGATTCCCTGTGCCATGTTTCTCGAACTTGTTTCTATTCAGAGCAGAGGCCACTCTCTAATAGTACTTCTTCACCAGGTCTCAGTACTCCTAGGAGTAGAAAAAAGAAAGATAATAATCTAAAATCATTTCACCAAAGAACAATCTTGACACCCATTGAAGAGAATTCTTTTGTTTATTTGCAGAGCTTTCCCTACAAGTTTTAGCTAAGTGTTTTTAGCGTTCATAATCAGAGGGCAATGGGTTTTTCTAAATAAATGAGCTCCTGGGGCGCCTGGGTGGCTCAGTCGGTTAAGTGGCTGACTTCGGCTCAGGTCATGATCTCGCGGTCCGTGAGTTCGAGCCCCGCGTCGGGCTCTGTGCTGACAGCTCAGAGCCTGGAGCCTGTTTCAGATTCTGTGTCTCCCTCTCTCTGACCCTCCCCCGTTCATGCTCTGTTTCTCTCTGTCTCAAAAATAAATAAACGTTAAAAAAAAAATTAAAAAAAAAAAAAGACTAGGGATCCTCTCTTCCAACCAATATGTAAGAGACAGAAGCATGATATTGTCTTCGTACTGTTTTATACCCAGAAAAGACTGGATATTTTTCTCTTTACTCCAACAGTTGTCATAGCTAAACTATCTAGTATCACATTTTTGTGGTTTGCAACTGGCCTATATTACTCCCATATTGAGTCTAAATTATTTTTCTCAACCAACATTATCGATGCCCTTACATGCTTATGGTCTCTCTGAAAATTATCTGCTTAGCATTTTATTTACTCTTTAAGCTAGTCAAACACAATCACACTGTATGTTCACAGCTGGTGAATTGTGTGTTATAGTTAATCCCATACTGACTTTCCCCCTTGTTCTCGATCTTGTTCTTTCTCCACATCACCTGTAATATCAGTCCTTTGCTCCAAATCTGGATGGATTTTATCCCTGGTAGCTTATTCATGTTGCACTTGACATCTTCGGGTTTTTGATATTTGAGCTTCCTAATGTTCTCCAGCATAGATTTGCAACTCCTCCTTCTCCCTTTTAAGAGTTCTTTGTAAGAAGGCAGTTTACAGTCACAATTTGCTTTCCTTTCAACCAACCGAACTCAACACAATATGGTTTCTACTCCATATTTTATATTTTTCCTTTGCTTGACAATAACTTACCTAGTAGTGTTTAGAAAGAACCAGAAAAAACATGTATGAATACCGTACATCCTTGGTCTCAAGATACTAGAACTGCCTAGATCTATCCAGTGCTTGTAAGTACATTTCCAGTCCCACAAGTTATCGAGAAGACATTAGAATAAAATAAAAGCCTTGAACAATATGTCCAAGAGCAAACACATTAATTTGTGTAAGTGTGACATAATCAGACTTCTCTTTTTTCTCTTAATAATGTTTCTGTTATTTGTCTTGATGTTGGGAGGTGAAATAAACTGAACACTGGGAGGGAATTTTTTTTTAATTTTTTTTTCAACGTTTATTTTTGAGAGACAGAGAGAGACAGAGCATGAGCAGGGTAGGGGCAGAGAGAGAGGGAGACACAGAATCGGAAGCAGGCTCCAGGCTCTGAGCTGTCAGCACAGAGCCTGACGCGGGTCTCGGACCCACAAGCCATGAGATCACGACCCGGGCCAAAGTCAGACACTTAACTGACTGAGCCACCCAGGCGCCCCTGGGAGGGAATTTTTTTAAATGTAGATAGTGGCCAAAAGATTTTACTTATAAAAATGTTTGTCCAAGACCACAGCTCAAGAAGGATCCATATTGAAAAGGAAGAAGTACAATTTCTATGTCACAATTTCATATGACAATACTATACATAGAACACCCTAAATCACCAAAACTCTGGTGAAACTAATGAATGAATTCAGTAAGATCGCAGGATACAAATTAACATGCATATATGGGGAAGTAAATGTGAGTGACACACATTTATACCTTACATAGTGAATGAACAAAAAAATCAGCATTATGTTATGAAGGATTATTGCATACGACAAGGAGTATTAACAAGAAGGAAAAGCAACTCCCAAGAAGTGAGATATTATGTCATCCTCAGTAGGTTTCCACATATTGTTGCCTTTATGAGGTATGTACAAACAAACATGGGAAGGGAGCAATTATAATAGGAAGAGTTGGTGAAGGAATGAGGGCCTGGTGAAGTTAGCAAGGCTTGCAGAACATTAAAAATGTAACAATGTAATTAAAATCTGTATGGCAGGAAGTAAAGAAGTTAATGGACAGTACAGAAAAATAGTTTATGAGAGGAATCTAAATCCGAGAAACTCCATTAGAAGATTGAGGAGAAGGACAAAAATGATCTGTAGGGGATGGAGAGTGGAAATACAGCCTAGGAAATAGAGGTCTTTTCTAAATTATCAATCCCAATAGATGGGATAAAAAATAATCAAATATGTCATTGGAGTAGCAAAATTTTTCTAAATAGAGAATGAAACACGTAGATTAAAATGGATCATTGTACTTTAGGAAATAAATAATAAAAAGAGAATCACACATATTATTTTAGCAACATATTTTAACTACACGGGGATGAATAGGTAACCTATAAGCTAACGGAACAAAACAATACTGACCCCAAACTTATTTTCTGCAACTGGTGACTATGGATATACAGTAAGGAACTGTTAAAGTGTTTATGACCCAATAATTCTACTCAATCAACTCATCTGCCATGTGTGTGGACAGCAGAATGTTTTAGTTCTTCAATGTTTTAAAAAATGTACCCTCACACACAACGCCCAAAATGATTTCAGAAAGAAGAAACAGGGGCGCCTGCGTGGCTCAGTCGGTTGGGTGTCTGACTTCAGCTCAGGTCATGATCTCACAGCTCGTGAGTTCGGGCCCCATGTCGGACTTTGTGCCTACAGCTCAGAGCCTGGAGGCTTCAGATTCTGTGTCTCCCTCTCTCTCTGCACCTCCTCCACTAGCACTCTATCTCTCTCAAAAAATAAACATTAAAAAAAAATTAAAAAAAGAAAGAAGAAACATAAGTGACTAATTAAGAAAAATATGGGAAAGCAGAACAGGAGGAAAACAGGGCGAGATAGAAGAAAAATGTGTGTCAGCAGGACTACAGGCTAAGTCCTTCTGGAATCAGCGAAACTAAGCGTGAGAGGAAATGCTGAGTTTATTACTTAGGAGAATTTGTGGTTGAATTTTTCACCTCTTGCCATGTTCTTCTTCCTTCCACAGTCCTCCTTCCCTGGCTACTGTCTCTAGGGTTCACAAGAGAAGGAGAAAGTAAGCACGAAGAGGAAGTAAATTTGGAAGGAATGAGGAAATGTAGTCAATGTGAGGGCTATGACCTCTTCCTAAACAGGGAAAGGAAGTAAAAGCGGGCAACTCTGAATTGCAGCAATTAAAGTGAGGGTTATAATGTGTTCATGAAAGCTCATATGATTTGAAGGGCTATGACTCTGGAGTAAAGACTAGTAATTTTCTATGTCAGTTTTGCTCTTAAGACTATGTTGTGGAACACTACTTAATTGACCGGACTTGAACGTTATTGGTCCTTACACACGTGGCAGGTAGAAAAGGGACCAGAGCAAGAGTAGTGTAGGACATAGGGCCAGATTAAGACCTTCATGCTGTTCCAAGTTCTGAAGACATTATGGGCTATTTCATATACACAGTTCAAAAGAAAAATGTTGAACATTCAAACATGAATAATGAAGCTCCAAAAGGTTCTCGATTATTTCCCAACAATTACTCCCTTAATGGTTTGTTTATATTTAGAATATGAAAAATTCCCACCAGTTGCATTTAAACACAGTAATTTGATGGTCCCTTAAGGACATGCTTAGTCTTTCTGTTAGGTAAGTCTTTACTGGAATCATAGTCTAAATACTTTGTGTGTGTATGTGTGTGTGTGTGCGCGCACACCTGCATCCCTCCTCCTTGATTCCTATCTGTGAAATTCACACATTCTTATATGGCAAACTCCTGCTGCTTTGTAACTTTCCTCTCTGTAGGATTTCCTTGTTCTTTTCCTAGGTAGTCACTTAACGTTACTCTTAAGTTCCCATTTGAGCTTTGCGCAGTGGCAGTATCCTAGCCAGTGAGGTTTACTGGAGGCGCGATTATTGCTAATTAAGTTTCCATTTGATGCACTTTGTCCTCTTTTGTACTCCCACGATCTCTCCCTTTCAAATAGGTCATATTCCTGTTCATAACACATCTGGAATTTATTCTATTCCGCTTCCTCACCTCTTTCTTTACTCCTCTGGACCCACAAAAACTTGATTTACCAGTGAGGGTAACTTGTTTCCTTCCTGCTCCCTCTCGAGCCTTAGACTGTCCCATATTCTTGTCTCTCAATGAAACAGATGACAATGAGTTGACCTTATCCTATATTGATGCTCTCCATCTTAGTCCTGCCTTCTGGAAATACTGTTATGGTTAAATGAGGCAATTATCATAAAGTGCTTACCACATTGACGGAGACAAATTAGACAAACATTCAAGTGTAGCTTTGTTTGTGTGCATGGAGTGAGCTGGAGAAGATTGAGCTGAATCTGAGCATTTAATGTCATTGACACCCCAATTTTGTTTTATGTCCACTTTACACATTGGGTTGAAGGCCCTATGGTTAAATTGTAAAAAAGAAAAAGGGTACTTCTCTAGGGGAAGGGTTTAAAACTCACTTTTGCAATGTCAACGAAAAACATCATCTGAAAATTTTAAAAATTTGAATATTTTGCTACCTCTCTTTCCTCTTTACCTTGTTGCATATTTGGTTTCCAAAACAAAAATTTCATTTTATTTCTTCATATATTTTTTAAAGTTTTATTTATTTTATTCACTAATCTCTGCACCCAACATGTGGCTCAAACTTACAACCCCGAGGTCAAGAGTCCATTTTATTCCAACTGAGCCAGCCAGACACCCTGAAGATAAAAATTTTAGAATCATGTTATTATTATTGCTCTTATAAACACTAATTTTTCCTTAGGTTTTCCATTTCTCTTTCAAGGATTATTTATTTCATTCACATAGTTTTATAACTCTAGTGAGAGCAATTATTTAGACTTAATTCCCATGTTTAACTGTTTTTTTTGTTTTTAATAATTCATTTAATTTTTTTCTACATTCTTTAAATTTTTTTATTTTTTTATTGTGGTACAATGTATATAACATGAAGTGTACCATTTTAATGTTTTTTAAATGCATAATTCAGTATATAGTTCAACTAAGGACTTTAAGTGTTATGTAACCGTCATCACTATCTATTTCCAAAACTTTTTCATCGTTCCAAACAGAAACTCTGTACTATTTAAGCAATGGCTCCCAACACTCCCCTGCCCCAGTCCCTTGTAACCTGTATTCTACTTTCTGTCTCTGTAAATTTACCTGGTCTAGGAACCTCATATAAGTGAAATCAAGGGGCGCCTGGGTGGCTCAGTTGGTTAAGCGTCTGACTTCCGCTCAGGTCACGATCTTGCGGTCCGTGGGTTTGAGCCCCACGTCGGGCTCTGGGCTGATTGATGGCTCAGAGCCTGGAGCCTGCTTTTGATTCTGTGTTTCCCTCTCTCTCTGCCCCTCCCCCGTTCATGCTGTGTCTCTCTCTGTCTGAAAAATAAATAAACGTTAAAAAAAAAATTTAAAAAAAAATAAGTGAAATCAAGCAATATTGTTCACTTATATCTGGCTTACTTCTCTTAGCATGATGTTTTCAAGGTTCATCCTTATCACAACATCCTTTCTATGACTGAATATTATTCCACTGTATTTATATATACTACATTGTTTTGACTTACAAGTTTTTTATTTTAGTATTTCATTTGAAAGAGCATATCATTGGGTTTATCTTTATCTGTACTTAATTTAAAGACATCATATCCTTTTATTCATACATCAAATTTGTATTTTCGTATATCAATCAAAGAGCTAGAGGTATGTCATCATTATGTTCCCCACTAAGTACTGGTTTTATCTTGTTTATGTCACCACCTTTGGCTATAGCTTTGTTTGTGCATTTATTTGAATATGTTAATCAGATTCCTTTTTTTGCATTTAAATGTGTAGAAACTAGAACATTTCATAATACTACTGTTAAGATATGTAAATTTCATAAAATTATAATGAAGATATACACGTTAATTGTACTGAAATAATGATCCCTTACACTCAGTTGGATATTTGTTGCAATGAAACCACTTGATTCTGTTGGTGCGAAAGAAAATAGTTAATTTAAAGGGATTATCCCCCTTTCCCCATTTTCCCTTTGTCTTCCTTGAGAACTCACTTTAAATAAGAGATGAGGAGAAGTGGTAACCCTCTTGCAACTATGAGGGCTAGGTCAAGAAAATGGCAGAAATTCAAATTAAATGTTCTCACACTACTGAACTACTGCATAATTCTGGATTTGTCCATTTCTACAGGTCCTGTTATATAAAAATTAAATGTTCTTATTAAAAAAGAAAGTGAGATAGTAGGCTATCATGAGGATAAAGACCACATTTCCTCATTATTGTATACACAGTATCTAGCAATAGAAGATGGCAAACAAGTGTTTGTTGACAGAATGAATATACAAATGAATGTATATATATGAATGAATATACAAAATGCTTAACATATGTTATAAAAGACTACGCCAAACAAGTAAATTATAATCATGAATTTATGAAGCTATAACATGTAAACTGCACCTTGAAGTTTTGTATTTATTTATTTGTTTTTAAATGTTTATTTATTTATTTTTTAATGTTTTTATTTATTTTTGAGAGAGAGAGAGAGGCAGAGCATGAGCAGGGGAGGGGCAGAGAGAGAGGGAGACACAGAATCTGAAACAGGCTCCAGGCTCTGAGCTGTCAACACAGAGCCTGATGCAGGGCTCGAACTCACAGACTGTGAGATCATGACCTGAGCCGAAGTCGGACGCTTAACCGAATGAGCCACCCAGGCGCCCCAAATGTTTATTTATTTTAAGAGAGTAAGAGAGACAGAGCATGAGCAGGGGAGGGGCAGAGAGAGAGGGAGACACAGAATCTGAAGCAGGCTCCAGGGTCCGTGCTGAGCTGTCAGCATAGAGTCCAATGTGGGGCTTGAATTCATGAGCAGTGAGGTCATGACCTGAGCCAAAGTTGGACACTTAACTGACTGAGCCACCCAAATGCCTCTCATTTTCACCACTTCTATTCAACAAAGTACTGTAGTCCTAGTCAGAGCAATTAGGAAAAAAAGAAGAATAAAGAAAGAAAACACATAGAAATCATAAAGGAAGAAGTAAAATTACCTGTTTGCAGAAGACATAATGTTATATATAGAAAATCTTAAAGACTTCACAAAAAAACTTGTTAGAATGAATAAACAAATTCAGGAAAGTTGCAGAGACAAAACCAACATTAAAAAGTCAGTAGAGTTTTTTATTTACTAACAATGAACTTTCTAGAAAGAAATTTAAAAATAATTCAATTTACATTAACACCAAATAGACTAAAATGCTTAGGAATAAACTCAACAGTGGTGGTGAAAGACATATACACCTAAAATTATAAAACTTTGATGAAACAATTTCAGTAGTCACAAATAAATGAAAAGACATCCTGTGTTCATGAACTGGAAGATTAGCATTGTTAAAATGTCTCTAGTACCCAAAGTCATCTATAGATTCAATACAATGCCTATCAAAATTCCAATGACAACTTTTACAGAAATGACAACAGAATCTTAAAATTCATTTAGGACCAAAAAGACTCCAAGTAGCCATACCATATTGAGAAAGAAGAACAAAGCTGAGGGCCTCATTCTCTCTGATTTCAAAATATGTTACAAAGCTACAGTAATCAAAACAGTATGATACTGAAAAATAGACACACAGAGCAATAGAACAGAGTAAAGAGCACAGAAATGAATCAACACATTTACAGTCAACTGATCTTTGACAAGGATGCCAAAAATACACATGGAAAACTCTTCAACTAATGGTGTTGGGAAAACTAGACATCCATGTGCAAAAGAATGAGATTGAACCCTATTTTACACCACTTTCAAAAATTAACTCAAAATGGATTAAAAATTTAAGCGTAAGACCTAAACCATAAAAACTTCTGGAAGAAAGCAGAGAAAAAAATCTTGACTTCGGCCTTGGCAATATGACCAAAACCATAGAGAACAAAATAAAAAATGGACAAGTGGGATTACGTTGAACTAAAAAGCTTCTGCACAAAACGAAAAGGCAACCGACAGAATGAGAGAAAATACAAGGCATATATCTGATAGAGTTATATATGTAAAATAGAGAGACAGCTCTTATAACTCAAGAGATTTCATATAATCAAAGGAATTGAATAAACATTTTCAAAAAAAACCCATACAAGTGGCTGAGAGGTATATGAAAATGTTCTCAACATTACCTATCATCAGAAAAATGTAAATGAAAACCATAATGATCACTTCATACCTGTAGAGTGGCTATTATCAAAAAACAAAAGATGAAAAGTGTTGATATGGAGGAGAGGGAACATTGTACACTGTTGGTGGGAATATAAATTGATGTGGCCACTATGAAAAACAAGGTAAAGTCGGTTAGGCGTCTGACTCTTGGTTTCAGCTCAGGTCATGATCTTATGGTTTGTGAGATCAAGCCCCAGGTCAACGCAGGCCTGCTTGGGATTTTCTCCCTCGTTCCTTCTCTCTGTACCTCCCTCCTCTCAAAATAAATCGATAAACTTTTTTTTTAATTAAAAATAGAATTATCATATGATCCATTAATCTCACTTCTGGAAATAGACCCAAAGGAAATGAAGCAACCTAAATATCCACTGACAAATGAATGGATAAAGAAAATGTAGTATATTCATACAGTATAATATTATTCAGCCTTAAATAAAGAAAATCCTATAGTAAATAATATTGTGTTAAGGGAAGATGTTAAGTGTCCTTATCACAAGAAATAAAAGAGGATGAAGAAAAACTTTTGGAGGGAATGGATAGACTTATAGCATAGGTTGTAGTGATTTTATGGGTATACGGTGTGGTGTTTTTATGGACATGGACTTATCTCCAACTCATTGAGTTGTATACACTAAATATGTACAACTTTTTGTACGTCAGTTAGACCTCAATAAAATGGTTTTTACAAAGAAAAACAATAAAATTAATGAAACAAAAATTTGTTTCCTTGAGAATATCAACAAAATTAAATGCTTAGCTAGACTTAAAAAAAGAGAGAAGACCCAAATTACTAAAATTAGAAAGGAAAGTAAGGGGGAAACTGGGTGGCTCAGCTGGTGAAGTGTCCAACTCTTGATTTCAGCTCAAGTCACGATCTCACATTCATGACATCAAGCCCCGTGTTGGGCTCTGTGCTGACAGTGTGCAAACTGCTTGGGATTCTCTCTCCCTCTCTCTCTGCCCCTCCCCTGCTCTCTCTCTCTCTCTTTCTCAAAGTAAACAAATAGACATTTAAAAAAAAGGAAATAAAAATAGGAATATTACTAATAACCTGATAGGAATAAAACTAATTAAAATAGAGTGCCATGAACAACTGTACTCTAGCAAATTATATAACCTAGATAAAATAGACAAAGTTCTAGAAACACATAAACCAAAAAAAAAAGCTGACTAAAAAACAAACAGAAAATTTGAATATATTTATAACAAGTAAAGAGATTTAATCAATAATCAAAACTTGTCAACAAATAAAAGGGCCAAGACCAGATGGCTTCATTGGTGAATTCTATCAAACGTTTAAAGAAGAATTAACACCATCTGTAGACTAACATCTCTTATGAATATAGATGCAAAAGTCCTTTGTAAAACACTAGCAGATTGAATCTAATAGCATATTAAAAGTGTTATACATTATGACCAAGTGGTGTTTATTCCAGGAATGTAAGTGTGGTTCAAAATAAGAAAGTAAATCAATGTAATAGAGCACATTGTATGGTAGGTATTACATTAACAGATTATACTTATGATTATGTCTTGGATGTCTGCTTTCACCCTTTCTATTCTGCATTTTACTAGAATTTCCAGCGAGAACAATTAATTACTCAATAAAAAGGAAATAAAGACATCTAATTCAGAAACAAAAGAGTGAAACTACCTCTATTTTCAGAGAACATGATTTTATATGTAGAAAATCTTAATGAATACACCAAAATAAAACCTACCTATTTCAACTAATAAAAAAATTTGTAATGTTGCAGGATACAAAATCAGCACACAAAAATCAGACATACAGATGGCAAACAGACATGTAAAGATGCTTAACATCACTGATCATCAGGGAAATACAAATCAAGGCTACAATGGGATATCACCTCACACCTGTCAGAATGGCTAAAATAAAAAACACAAGAAACAAGAAGTGTTGGTGAGGATATAGAGAAAAGGAAACCTTTGTGCGCTGTTGGTGGGAATGCAGACTGGTGCGGCCACTGTGGAAAACACTATGGAGGTTCTTTGAAAAATTAAAAATAGAACTACCCTACGACCCAGCAATTGCACTATTGGGTCTTTACCCAAAAGAATACAAAAACACTAATTTCAAAAGATATATGCACTCCTATGTTTATTGCAGCATTATTTACAATAGCCAAATTCTGGAAAAAGCCCAAAAGCCCATTGAATGATGAACGGATAAAGAAGAGGTGTTATATACATACAATGGAATGTTACTCAGCCATAAAAAAAAGAATGAAATCTTGCCATTCGCAACAACATGGATGAATCTAGTGGGTATAATAGTAAGTGAAATAAGTCAGTCAGAGAAAGACAAATAACCATATGATTTTACTCACATGTGGAATTTAAGACACAAATAAGCAAAGGAGAAAAAAGAGAGAGAGAAACCAACCAAGAAACAGACCATAAAGAACAAACTGAGGGTTGATGGAGACCTGTGGGGGGGAGATGGGCTAGATGGGTGATGTATGTAGGTGTTGAATCACTAAATTTTACACCTGAAATTAAATTACAGTGAAATATTACAGTGTATGTTAAATATTACACTGTATGTTAACTATACATATGTATTTATATGTGTATGTATATATCTATGTATGTATATGTGTATCTCTCTTTATATATGTATTTATATATTTATATTTATATATATTTATATATATATATATAAAGAAGATGTGGTGTATATATATGTATATATGTATGTATGTATTTATGTATTTATTTATATATATATGTATTTACATATGTATTTATATATTTATATATGTATTTATATATTTATATTTATATATATTTATATATATATAAAGAAGATGTGGTGTATATATATGTATACGTATGTGTGTGTATATATATATATATGTATATGTGTATCTCTCTCTCTCTCTCTCTCTCTATATATATATATGAATGGATAAAGAAGATGCATACATACATATACATATGTATACACCACATCTTCTTTATCCATTCATCAACTAACTGGAATTTAAATTAAAAAATTTTTAAAATCTGTTGAATTTCTCTATATTAATGGTGAAAAAATCCAAAAACAAACTTAAGAAACAATCCCATTTACATAGCATCAAAGGAATGATTTCTGCAGTCTCCTATAAAAAGAGATCTATTATCACTTAATCCTAAATTTAATAATTTTCTATAACTTTTCTCTGTCTCTTGAGAAAGTGAAAAAAAAAAAAAAAGCCATAAACAGGGTTTCTGTTTCTTCTTATTAGTTTATTGAGGAACTTCACCAAACATCTATAATTGAAACAGTCTAGGTCTTTGAAACTTAATGATTACCATAAAGAAATATACCAGAAACTATTTATTTATTTATTTATTTATTTTACCAGAGACAACTTTAAAATATGTGGTAGAATAAAGGGAAAAGAGAGGGTTTGAGATGAGAACACAGAGAAACAGTAGCTTACTTTCTGTTATTGACACAAATTGCCAAAATGAGGCAGTGATCAACAGTGGGAGAAGTAGGATATAAAACTGTCATGCCAAAATGCAGGGATTATCTCCTTGTTTTTCATTGAGAAGCTTCTTTTTTTTTTTTATTGACATTTTTTAAAAATTTATTTTTGAGGGAGAAAGAGACAGGGTGTGAGCAGGGAGGGGCAGAGAGAGAGAGACACAGAATCTGAAGCAGGCTCCAGTCTCTCAACTGTCAGCACAGAGCCCGACATGGGACTCGAACCCATGAACCGTGTGATCATGACCTAAGCCAAAGTCAGATGCTTAACTGACTGAGCCATCTAGGTGCCCCATCACTGGGAAGCTTCTGTATGATTCCAATATAGCAGAAAAATGTTGCTGACCTCCATTTGCATAAAAACTCCTTTTGCATAAAAACTTTCAGAATGACAAGGAAAGTATTTCCTAAAAACCTGTAACTGTGCTTAAATTCAGTAGGTGAAAACTCAATAGACCAGATGCGTATACAATTCTTGGAGAGAGATAACATACAGAATAATATGAAATGAGTATATCAACCCTCCAAATGCATATTTAATACCATATATAATACTATTGAGACATATGAGTTGTAGCTCCAAGAATATTTCAAATTTAGCACAGGAAGAAATCCAAGGGCAATTGGCAGGGTAATAACATTCATGTCCTAAAGTCAGATTCACAAATAGAAATTCTAGGAAGCCCAAAAGACTTTAACAGGAAAATTATTGCAGGGCCAAAAAGCGCCAAGTGTCTGAAGAAAATAAATATTATGAGAGAGAGACAATAAACACAGCAAATGAAACATCTTATACCTAAGGAAACATTTTTAGAAAATGTACAAGGTGTATAAAATAACTAAAAGTGAGATATTCAAAGAGACATTAAAGGATATTTCATTAATTTAAAAAACCCCATAGGAGCACCTGGGTGGCTCAGTGGGTGTAGTGAAACAGTTCTGCCTCTTGATTTTCATGGTGGTTACACAACTATATGCTTTTGTAAACACTTGCAGAAGTACAGCCTAAAAGGGAGAGAATTTTACTGTATTATACCTTAGTACAAGACATTTAAAAAAATTTTTTTTAATGTTTACTTATTTTTGAGAGAGAGAGAGACAGAGCATGAGCCAGGGAGAGGCAGAGAGAGAGGGAAACACAGAATCCGAAGTAAGCTGTAGGCGCTGAGCTGTCAGCATAGAGCCCAAGGCGGGGCTCAAATTCACAAACTGTAAGATCGTGACCTGAGCCAAAGTTGGATGCTTAACCGACTGAGCCACTCAGGTGCCCCCAAGATATTTTTTAAATGTTAAAACAATAAAGTTTTCAGTAGAAAACAACATTTTCATGATATTGGAGTAAGTTGTTACTTAAATAGGACACACACATCACTAACTTGAAAGGAAATAAACATAGGTTTCAACAATATTAATATGAAAAACTTCTGGTAATTAAATGATGCTATTAAGAGGATGGAAAGGCATCCCTCAGAGTGAGAGAAGATATTTACAATTCACACATCTATCAAGGACTCATATCCAGAACACATAAAGGACTCCTAAGTTCAATAAGAAAAAGACATACAACTTATTAAAGAAAAATGGGCAAAAGACTTGCACAAGTACTTCACAAAACACAATATTCAAATAGCCAATGAGCATTGCTCAATTTCATTAATCATGGAGGAAATGCAAATTAAATCTATATGGAATACAGCTACATAGCAGAATAGCTCAAATGAAAAACACCTGGGGCGCCTGGGTAGCTCAGCCAGTTAAGCGTGTGACTTCAGCTGGGATCATGATCTCATGGTTCGTGAGTTCGAGCCCCGAATCAAGCTCTGCACTGACAGGAGTCAGCTTAGGATTCTCTCTCTCTCTCTCTCTCTCCCTCTCTCTCTCTCTCTCTCTCCCTCCTCTGCTCATGCTCTCTGTCTCAAAATAAATTAAAAAATTATCACACACACACAAAAAATTAAAATGAAAACCAACTGGCGATGCAAAGTGTTGGTGAATATGCAGAGGAAATCTCTCATGCTGTGGAGGTGTAACTAATATATCAAAATACATGTACAGAATAGTTATAAAGGCACCATTTGTAAAAGCCCCAACTTTAAAATCACCAGCATTAAAATGAATGAATTAAAAAAATAAATAAATAAAAATAAAATGAATAAATAAAATATGGTATATTCACACAGTGGAATACTCTATAGCAAAGAGAAGGAAAGAACCACAACTACACTCAACAATATTATAAATAGATCTCACAAACAATATATAAAACAAACAAAAAATTCCAGACACAAAAGATTACATAATTTATGATTCATTGATATACATTTCCAAAGCAAACAAATTATATTGTTAGATGTTCAGATATTGTTTACACAATGGAGAATGGTAACTAAATGAGCGTACAAATGGGGCTTTGGGGATGTTGGTATGTTCTTTTCTCGATCTAAATGACAATCACTTGAGTGCGTCCCTTCTGTGAAATTCATAGGACTGAACAATGTGACTTGCGTACTTTTTTGTGTATGTTTGCCCTTCAAAAATTTTACTTCAAAGTGTACTGAAAATCTACTCCAGAAACTACAAACATAATTTTAAGAGACCTAAAAAGTTAGGAGAGAAGACTGGGAATACTTCAGTCTGAATGTATCCCACCCCTCCTCCAATTTTAAAGTCAACACATCCCCTTCTCCTAAGTTGGGCAGCAGCCAGAACCACCAATCCATCAGGTGTGGCTTCAGGCTCCGTAGAAAATCCCCATAGAGAAAGTTGAGGCAAGCCTGTCCCTTCTCCGTGTGAGAGTTTTTTCAGAGAGTCCCAGGGCAAGGATTAAGCATGGCGTTTTCAAGCATGGCTTGACTTTCCAGTAACTGTAAGAATTTGCTCTGAAAATCTCTTTCCAGTTCATAGGAGGGATAGCGAATTACAGAAAGCACAGAGGTCACAATAAACTTATTGGAGGAAAAGCGCTCCTCACACCATCAGATCTGTAATTCTTTTTAATTTCTGTTTTGTTATTGAAGCATCTGCTTCATATCACTAATCACCAAGGAAATGCAAATAAGATCAGTAATTAAAGGCAAGAACTACCTCATTCGTTCTTCTATGCTCAGGACTGTGTTTGGTGCTCAGAGTCCGCTCAAAGTGATGAGCAGCCGAATATAGCGCAAGTAAGAAATTTACACGCTCCCTCAGTAAAAGGCAATCCCTGCATCTCGACTGGTTAATCAGAAGCAGATTTTGAAACTGGTAACGGGAAAGTTGACCTCAACTGACACTAGTCAATTCAGTTAATCTATCAGATAGGTACATCTCAGGGAGAAGCGCTGAAGACTTACCTTTCAGCACTCATATTCAGAAACCTGTGGGAGTTCTATGACAGTTGGAACTATACTGTTGATCAGAGTGGGTTGACTGACACAGGTTGGCACGCAGATTATAAAAAGAAGGAAACGACACAGAGTGTGTGCTGAGAGCAAAAGGGATAGTGGTATAGAGAACTTAATAACCTGTGGGAAGAGGTTGGGAAATGAAATGGGGTTGGGAAGAGAGATGGGCAAGGAAAAATCAGAAGGGGTTAGCAAATGAAAGAACAGGAAATATTAGTAAGTGGGCATATTTTTTTTTTTTTTTGAACCCTCTCCTAAACTCTCTTCGGAGTTGTTCTCTCACCTGAGACAATTGAGTTCCCTCACAGAGACCACCTAATAAGAGAATAGCAGAGATGGCACAAACGGGCAAACTGGGCTAAAAGGGGCAAAACTACAGTCATTCTTCCTCCCTACTTTGCTTTTGTCTTCCTAGATTCCAAGATGGCTGAGACTACTAAACTTTGGGGTATGGCGCCTGTCATACTGAAGATGAGCAAAGACCCCACAAACTTCTACATAGGGCGGTCACTCTGGTTCAGCATTACTTTTCTTTACGTTTCAGTTGTGTACGTGGTGCAAATCACCTGGCTTCGTCTGTTCCGAGACTTCCAGTGCCACGGAAACATCTCCAAAGTCTGTCTAGCAGAATGCTACGAGAATCACTTCACTAGGCCTGTGTTAGGAGTTTGGTATACGGTTGGCTTTGCCTTTTCCACCATCTTTTTTGTGATGGAGTTTTTGGTCTGTCAGAGTGTGCGTAAACTGACCAAGATATTTAGGAAGGAATCTTTAGGAAAGAAGCCTAGCAACACTCACGGCAACACGGAGTACGTGAAGGCAAATGAAGATGAAATTTTTGACTTATCCCGGGAAAAGCCCCTGTTGGCAATGTATCTTGTCTACTTTCTGATACAGTTGTCTATACAGGTGATCTTCTTGGCCATTCTTATTCACTATCACCTACCACTGATTAAAACCCCCATTTGGTGCAGTACCCCCATGTGTCATGGGCCCTATGAATGTGTGCTATTGGGGACACAGGAAAAGATGATGTCCATTATAATTCTGGCTACATACTCCGTGGTCATCATGATGTTTTGTATTATGTTCTTCCTGTACACCATTAACACATACCTAGCCATGGGACGTAAGTTTCTCTGAGGAACACAGAGGCTCTATGACATCCTCAGAGTAGCCCTGATGATTATCACTGATTACAAAACGTGGAATGATTGCAAAGGAGGCCTGTAGCAGTCTCATTCTGGAAGAATACATACTTCATCCTTCTTTCACAGTCCCCAGGACCTGCTGGTTTTAGGAAAATAAAACTTGGATACGACAAGCCTGCTTTCTTCTCTTTGGGGTAATCAATTTTTCCTAAAGAAAAAATTAGAATCATTTTCAGAGGATTATAAACGGAGGACTGAGAGAGCATTCCACCCTACCAGTTTTGATATGCGATCACAGTGAAATTTTAAGGGCTATTCTTTTCCATTTTGTTGGTTAGTAACTTCAGATTGAGATTAAGGGGATTTACATAATGAGAATTTTAGAGGGAGGGACACAGTGGAAAACTACAGATAATCAAACGTCATAGCTTCTTTAGTATATTTAGAATCATATCTACTACGTACAGCGTTCTTCAATCAGTATCTTCTGGGATTTCCTACTTGAGTAAGACTTCAGTGCAGACGTTTCAATGAAGGTTAATACCAAATATGTTGCAAAAATAGAAAACATAAATGAATAAGAAAAAAAGGAAACAGTATGTCCTCAGAGCTTCAAAGTAGATGATTTAGCTTCAGATGTGTATTAAGGAAAGGGAGAGAAAGGAAACAGAAGCAGCACATGTATTTCTGTACTTGAACGGCATCTATTTCCCTTTGGCACTTTATTTCGTCATTACCAACTACTAGCTTATTTTCAGCAAGTTGCACCAATTTATGTAGAGGTGATTACATTTGAGAAGCGAATTCTTCATAGAACAATTGAAGATTCTCCGTTGGTAGATTTAAGTTATAAATGCAGGCACTGCTGCTGTTAGTGGGGGTATGGATACATTTGGGGGCTGCGGAAATAGCCTACGGATCTTTAGTGAGCAAGGAAAGTTGTTCCTTATGAACCCAGGTGCTCACCACAAAATAAACAGCAACTTAGAAGACGAGATTAGATGCTATTGTGTGGATAGATGTATTTATAGAGTCAGGCATGGGCATGCAGTACTAGAATGGAAGCCTGAGAATCCCTGTTAATGGATCTCAGTTTGAACTCCATCCAGAGTCAAGTGAACTTGCAGGATGAATGTCTGGTGATTGGTGTGCCCCTCCCCTCAAGCTCCTCTTGTTATGCTACCTGTAGATTACGCTTTAGGTGATCCCAGATGTCTATAATTTCTGACACAGGAAGACAAGGCACAAGCCAAATGATCTCCATGGCCCATTTCAAATATATCTATATCATCTTCTCAATAGAAATTAAATACCTATCATGCCATTCATTTGGCATGTGTAGGTAATATCTGTCCAATTTTCTCCATCATCACTCTCACTCTTTACTATTACATGATTATATCCCACTTGGATCTCAATAATAGCTGTCTTATGTTGACCACCTCCCAATACCGTTGCCATTTCCATGCTTTGGTTCCTCATTGTCCTAAGAAAAATCTTAAACTGTTTTTTTTAATGTTTATTTATTTTTCGAGAGAGAGTGAGAGAGAGAGAGAAGGAGCACGAGAGAGGGAAGGACAGAGAGACAGGGGGACAGAGAATCCAAAGCCGGCTCTGCGCTGACAGCAGAGAGCCAAATGTGAGACTTGAACTCAAGAACCTGAGATCGTGACCTGAGCCAACACCAAAGTCGGACACTTAACTGACTGAGCCACCCAGGCGGCCCAAAAGTTTAAATTCATAATTTTTTTTTTTTTTTTTTTTACAAAACTCTACTTTGTTAGCTTCCTATTTAGCAATCCAGTCTTGTTTTTGACCATGACCTCCCAACACATCCACACTTCACGCTCCATCCAGGTGTTAGAGTACCTTATAATGCAATGCTCTTTTTGACTTCTCAGACTTCACTCAAGCTCTGCTTTCCAACTGTGACCATTTTCACAACAACCCTGATTCCCATTCTCTGAATCTACCTAACTTCTGCTAGTTCAGCGTAGATGTCACCCCCTGCAGGAGGACTTCCTGGCTCTTCCAAGTCTGAGTGAAGAGAACTCATTCTGTGATTCTGTGTTCTTACCTAATCCTGACACTTGTAGCCATGAGTGGCTTTTTGCCTTTATCACCAAGATACAACCTTTTCGTGACAGACAATATGTCTGATTTGCTTCCTAACTTACACATAAGGTTAAAACACATTGTATACATTGAATAACTATTTGCAGATAAAATTCTTAAATGAAACAGGGGCACCTGGGGGGCTCAGTCGGTTAAGCATCAGACTCTTGATTTCGGCTCAGGTCACGATCTCACAGTTCATGAGTTCGAGCCCCATATCAAGCTCTGTGCTGATGGTGTGGAGTTTGGGGTTCTCTCTCTCCCTCTGTCTCTCTCTGCCCCTCCCCCACTTAATTGCTTTATCTCTCTCTCCCTCTCTCTCAAAATAAATAAAATCAACGTTAAAAAATTATTAAATGAAATATTACTGTGGCCCATAAAGTACTGTTAGAAATACCAGTATATCATATAAAGAAATCTTAGAAGGGCTTATATATCCAACTGTCCAAATCTTTTTCCCATTTTTATTGGATTGATTGTGTGATTATTACTGAGCTTTGAGAATTCTGTATATATTCTGGATACAAGTTCTTTGTCAAATTACATAATTTGCAAATATTTTCTCTCAATCTGTGATTGGTCTTGGCATTCTTTCAATGGTGTGTTTCACAGAGCAAAAACTTTCAGTTTTGATAAAGTGAAGTTCACGAAATTTTTCTTTTAGGATTTATTGTATCTAAGAATCCTTTGCCTAACTGAAAGTTGCGATGGTTTCTATGATTTTTTCCAAAAAGTTTTCTAGTTCCACAATTTACAGGTAGATCAATAATTGGATTTGAGTTACGCTCTACAGAAGGCATGGGAAGAGCTTCCTTTTTAAACACTGATTCCATTTTTTTACACTATTTGTTGAAGAGGGTATCTTTTCTTTATTGAAGGGTTATTGTGTCTCTGTGAAGAATAACTGACCATATTTGTGAGGCGTATTTCTGCACTCTCTACTCTGTTCCATAGTCTCTGTTGGGCTTTTCACCATTCCTATACATTCTTCATTACCGTAGACTTAAAATTAGCCTTAAAATCAGGTTCTGTGCATCATCCAAATTTGTTCTTATTTTTCAACAATTTTTTGGCTAGTCTAATTACTCTGCCTTCCCATATGAATTTTAGAATGCACTTGTTGCTGTCTTAGATTTTGAGCCTATTTCGAATCTACTGAATAATTTGTGCCAAATTGACATCTTGACCATATTCACTCTTCCAATTTATGAACACAATTTCTCTCTCCACTTATTTAGGTCTTCTTTTTTTAAATCTCTTTTTGATTCATGTTTTGTAGTTTTTAACATGAAGATCTTGAACATATTTTGTTATATTTTTACCTACATACTTTATTTTTCCTGGTGCTGTTATAAATGGTACTTTAAAATTATTTTATTTCCAACTCTTTATTGTATATGTATGTATGCAGGATTTTGTATGTCAACATTATATTCTGCGACTTTACTAAATGCATGTATAAGTTC
Source organism: Panthera onca (assembly GCF_046562875.1). Taxonomy (NCBI): domain Eukaryota; kingdom Metazoa; phylum Chordata; class Mammalia; order Carnivora; family Felidae; genus Panthera; species Panthera onca. The sequence goes on from NC_138345.1 coordinate 42,019,328, forward strand.
TAGAAACTTTTTTTTAAATTCCTTATGGTTTTCTGTGCAGGCAATAAAGTTGTCTGCAAATAGAGAAAATTTTAGGTTTTCCTTTCTAATATATATGCTTCATATTTCTTACTCTTGCTTTATCGCACTGGGTAGGTATTCCACTCTAATGTTGGGTAGGAGTGGTGACATCAGACATCATTGTTTTCTTTCCAATTTAAAAAGTAGTTAGGGGCAGGCACCTGGGTGGCTCAGTCGGTTAAGCATCTGATTTCGGCTCAAGTCATGATCTCATGGCTCATGAGTTCAAGTCCTGCGTTGGGCTCTGTGCTGACAGCTCAGAGCCTGAGCCTGCTGGGAATTTTGTGTCTCTGTATCTGCCCCTCCCTGGTGCTCTCTCTCTCTCTCAAAAATAAATAAACATTAAAAAATTTTAAAAATAGTTATTAATTCTTTCACCTTTAAGTATAGGGTTGCTGTAGATGTATTTGTAGATGACCTTTCCTTAGATTAAGAAAGTCCCTTTCTATTCTTATTTTCTGAAGATTTTTATTATTTATGTATGTTAAAATTTGTCAAATGCATTCTTTGCATTTCTGATTGCATTTAGGGCTCACCCAAATAATCAGGATAGTCTCCACATCTCAAAATCTTTAACTTAATCCCATCTGAAGGGGCGCCCAGGTGGTTCAGTCAGTTAAGCCTCCGACTCTTGGTGTCAGCTCAGGTCATGATCTCACGGTTTGTGAGTTTGAGCCCCATGTTGGGCTCTGCAGTGACAGTGTAGAGCCTGCTTGGGATTCTCTCTCTCTCTTTCTCTCTGCCCCTCCCCTTCTCACACTTTTTTTCTCAAAAATAAATAGATAGACTTTAAAAAAAAAAATCCCATCTGCAAAGACCTTTTTTGCCATGTGAGGTAACCTTCAGAGGGCCCAGAGAACAGGATGTGTATATGTTTTGGGAGCAATCATTCAGCCTACTACAGACAGTGAAAAGAAACACTGAGAATAATTACATAGCAGCAACAGGTGCAAACAGGGACTGTTGTAGGCAAACCGGAGTATACCGTCCCATATTTGGAGGCAAGTTGGGGAGCCTCAGGTTTCTGAAATGTTCTTCCATAAGCAACCGTGAAACAGGAAGCATGGATAACGGTCACTGTCCATTAAAGAGAGCAAGTTGCAGAGGAAATAATTATCCTTGAGATAGAGGCAGAAAGCTGCTGGTCCACACAACACCTGTGTGTGTATCCTGCGGGATGCAGCCCAGCACAGGATATAGGGATGTGGTGACTGTGCAAAAATCAGCCTTCACAACCACATGCAACAGTCCTAGATAGACACTGATTTTATAAGAAGATGGGGCAGAGAACGTATTTGTGAAGAAGTTCGGAATTCCAAAAAAGAAGCTACATTTGAGTCACTGAAAAATACTGTCTCCTCCTTCCCCTAACAGTGCCTTTCATGGAACAGACATTTTTATTTTCGATAAAGCCCAACATTAATTTTTTTTTCTTTCGTGGGTTGTGTTTTTGGAGTTGTACCCAAATCTCAATGCCAAACTCAAGATCACTTAGATTTTTTACTATGTTTTCTTTTGGACGTTTTAGAGACGTAGATTTAGATGTAGGCATAAGATGTATTTTGAGTTAATTTGGGGGGAAGGTGTAAAATCTGTAGAGCTATGCTATTGTTTGGTTTGGTTTTTTTTACATATGAAAAAAACAAATACTTGTTGAAATGCCTATCGTTTCTTCATTGCACTGAGTTCGCTGATTCTTCAAAGACCAATTGACTATATTTGGATAGGCCCATTTCTGCCTTCTCAATCCTGTGTGAGCAATTTGCTGAGTTTATACAGCTAAAATGTGAGAAACTAAATTTGGACCCAGGTCCCCTTACGCTGGAAGCGTAGCTTTCGGCCACTGCTGTTTGGCAGAACATATCTTTCTACTGCTGTTTGGCAGAAAATATTAAACATTTTGGGGGGAAATTCAACAAAAGGATAAAACTCCCTGGGCAGTAAACTTCTACCTTCACTTTTTTCAACTTGCCTTCACCAATCTTCTTCCTGACCAACTGTGGACGACAAAGTCAAGGGAAAGCCTTTGGCTTACCTAGCTTGTCTTCCATGACTTATAATGATTCCTGCTTCTCATAACCAACAAAATTTGTTTTTGTATTTGACCCAAAGTGTGTTCCAAATTCCAAGTGAAAGGGTAGAGCAGGCACGACTGGCCATGCACAGCTGTAAGTTCCTAACTATTCGGGTTTCCTATACCTGATCTTTACATGTGATCCTGTCCGGCTTCTAACTCTCCCCACTTGTGTTCATCATCTTATTTCCACCACCACTTCACACCTTGAACTTTGGGTAGAGCTCCATTTTCTCAGCAATATCCTGCTTTCTCTGGATTTGTGGCTCCCCTACTTCTGGTTCCGTCTCACCTACACCGTCTCTGGCTTCCTGGGGTACATCCTCCTTTGGCTTGGTTTGATCCATGGATTCACCACTACAAACAATGTTTTCATCAGAATCTTACTTCAGAAAGGTAGTGTCCAGCATGGCTCCGATATCTAGAGTGCCATGCTCCAACCACATAACTATTTTCTTTTTTTTTTTTTTTATGTCTATTTATTTTTGAGAGAGAGAGACAGACAGAGAGTGAGCCGGGGAAGGGGCAGGGAGAGAGGGAGACACAGAACTAGAAGCAGGCTTTAGGCTCCGTGGTGTCAGCACAGAGCCCGACACAGGGCTCGAACTCAGGAACCGTGAGATCATCACCTTTAGCCGGTCAGAAACTTAACCTACTGAGCCACTCAGGTGCCCCCACATTACTATTTTCAACCTTACAAGCCCCACGAACTTTATTTATTTGTGGTCTCTAATCAGGTATAATGTTACCTTTAGATGTCATTGGCCATATCATTTTCAAATCTTCACAGGGATTAGATATAGCAAGTCTGAAGATGTTTAAGGGAGGGAAAACTCCGAGGAGTGATACCAATGAAAAGAAAGCCATCAATAGTGATATATCAAAAGATACAACTGTTTCAATCTGAAATCAAATAGTGAAGGAGCAAACAGGTCAACATCCCATTTCACTATAGTTCCAATGGTGTACAGTCAAGGTCATTTATAATGATGACTCTTGAGTGGTTAAAACATAATCAGTTATCTTCAGTATATTCCGATTAAGAAAGAATGAGGGGCACCTGGGTGGCTCTGTCAGTGTCCGACTTCACTTCAGGTCTTGATCTTGCTGTTCGTGAGTTTGAGCCCCGCATTGGTCTCTGTGCTGACAGCTCAGAGCCTAAAGCCTGCTTCTGTCTCTAAAGCCTGATTCTGTCTCCTCTCTCTCTACCCCTCCTCCTGCTCATGCTCTGTCTCTCTCTCACAAAAATAAACATTAAAAAAAAAGAAGAATGAAAATAAATCACATCTTTAGAAAGATGTTCGCCAAAAGTGTGAAAGCGGTAAAACAAAACAAATTTTTAAAAACACCTTATAACGGTAATTAAATCGCTTGAAATATTCATCTTGAGAAAAACGATAGTCGATGAAAATAGTTAAAGAAATGAGAAAGAGAAAAGCAGCCCGTGACACCTGGGAGCTGGCCTGATACTCAACAGCTCAGCCTTGGCTTTCTCCTGTCCAACATAAGAAATTTCACAAAACGCTGGCACTCAATAAGGCCGCTGTATGTGACCATGACGGATCGAGATGAAAACAAGACCATTCCACAATCAGGAACACCCAACAAAAGTATAAACACTGTTCAAACCACAAAAATGACCATGTGTCCTCTATTATGGCCAATAGGAACGACTGCTTCTTCTTTACTAAATAAAGCCTTAGCCTGTCCCTAGTTTTCCTTTCTTCCAGAAAAGATTTGTGAAAATACCCAGTCATACAATTATCTTCATTTCCTGACAGCATCCAATCCAAGCCCTGCCTCCTTAAACTCCCCCGCAAGTCACCCAACACAAGCTCAAATCTTATAACAAATTATTTCTAATATATCTGTAGGAAGCACCACAAGATTCCCCATGGAGTGCATTTCTGCTCACTGCCAAGAAAAATAAACGCACTTTCTTTAACTTCAGGTATGTTTGTGGTAGTCTATGGATGGAGGACATTGACAGAGGGTAGCACGGTATGCTGTTTAAGAGACTGTTGTCCTTTGAATCCCGGTTTACACCAGCTGTTTAAATTAAGTAAATTAATTTTTAATCTTTCAGCCCCAGTACCCTTATTGGTAAAAAAAGAAAGAAAGAAAGAAAGAAAGAAAGAAAGAAAGAAAGACAGACAGACAGGGCAAGAGGAGAGTAAAAAGTATATCTTTTACAAAATTGGGTTGAAAATTAAATATACAAGTATCTGTTGCCTTGTTTTAGCTGTTAGAATACCTGGGGTGCCTGAGTGGTTCAGTCGGTTAAGCATCCGACTCTTAATTTTGGCTCAGGTCATGGTCTCGTGGTTCACAGGACCGTGCTGACAAGTGCAAAGCCTGCTTGGGATTCTCTCTCTCCCCCTCTCTCTGCCGCTTCCTCTCTCTCTCTTTCTCTCTCAAAAATAAATAAACACACATTTAAAAAAATCATTCCTCTAAAAACAAAATTTATCCCACATAACAAATTCAGTCTGAGATCATCTAAGGGTTCACTCAATGACTTGCTCAGTGACTTGTTGACTCCCAGACGCCACAGACTCAAGTGACTAAAACTTGATGGTGGTAGATGGCAATGCACATAGAAGTGGTCTGGGCAAGGGCTAACTCCTAGTTTGCGGAGATGTATCCTAAACTTCCCCTCCTGCTTCTTGCACCCATTAGGATGGGTCTTCTTAATGAAGACAAGTTTGGAGAAATTGGAACACTCATACGTTTTTGGTGGGAATGTAAATCGGTATAGCCCTTATGGAAAAAAATATGGAGATTTCTAAGAACACTAAAAACAAAACTACCATGTGCTTCTGCAACCCACTTTGGGGTGTGTATCCCAAAGAATTGAAATCGGGATCTTAAAGATATCTGCACCCCCATACTCGTAGCAGCATTATTCACAATAGTCAATATATGGAAAGAACCCAGGTGTTCATCAATGGATGAATGGCTAAAGAAAGTGTGATATATACACACAATGGAATTCAGCCTTAAAAAAGAAGTAAATCCTGGGGCGCGGGGGTGGCTCAGTCGGTTGAGCATCGACTTTGGCTAGGGTCATGATTTTGCGGTTTGTGAGTTTGAGCCCTGCATCGGGCTCTGCGCTGACAGCTCAGAGCCTGGAGCCTGCTTCGGATTCTGTGTCTCCTTCTCTCTCTTCCCCAACCCCACTTGTGCTCTGTCTCTCTCTAACAAAAATAAATAAATCTAAAAAAAAAAAAAAGAAGAAGAAGTAAATCCTTCCCTTCCCCTATGTTCATCTGTTTTGCCTCTTAAATTCCACATATAAGGGAAATCATATCCTATTTGTCTTTCTCTGACTGACTTATTTAGCTTATTATAATACACTCTAGTTCCATCCACATTGTTGCAAATGGCAAGATTTTATTCTTTTGATTGCTGAATAATATTCCATTGTACATATGTACCACATCTTCTTTATCCATTCATCAGTGGATAGACATTTGGGCTCTTTCTATAATTTAGCTATTGTTGATAGCACTGCTATAAAGGTTGGGGTGCATGTTCCCCTTCAAATCAGCATTTTTTTAACGTTGGGATAAATACCTAGTAGAGAAATTGCTGGTTCATAGGGTAGTTCTATTTTCAATTTTTTGAGGAACCTCCACACTGCTTCCCAGAATGGCTGCACCAGTTTGCATTCCCACCAACAGTGGAAAAGTGTTCCCCTTTCTCCGCATCCTCGCCAACATCTGTTGTTAATTTTTGGCCATTCTGACAGGTTTGAGGTGATGTCTCATTGTGGCTTTGATTTGTATTTCCCTGATGATGAGTGATGTTTAGCATCTTTTCATGTGTCTGTTTGCCATCTTACTGTCTTCTTTGGAAAAGTGTCTATTCATGTCTTCTTCCCATTTCTTCACTGAATTTTTTGGTTTTTGGGTGTTGAGTTTGGTAAGTTCTTTATAGATTTTGGAGATTAAGCCTTTAGCAGATATGTCGTTTGCAAATATCTTCTCCCATTCTGTCAGTTGCCTTTTAGTTTCGCTGACTGTTTCCTTCACTGCACAGAAGCTTTTAATCTTGATGAGGTCCCAATAGTTCATGTTTGCTTTTGTTTCTCTTGCCTCCGGAGACGTGTCTATAAAAAGTTGCCGTGGCTGAGGTCAAAGAGGTTGTTGCCTATTTTCTCCTATAGGATTTTGGTGGTTTCATCCATTTTGAATTTATTTTTGTGTATGATGTAAAAAATGGTCCAGGTTCATTCTTCTGCATGTCGCCGTTCAGTTTTCAGAACACCATGTGCTGCAAAGACCGTCTTTTTTTCCATTAGATATTTTTTCTGCTTTGTCAAAGATTAGTTGGCTGTAAGTTTGTGAGTCCATTTCTGCATTCTCTAGTCTGTTCCATTGACCTATGTGTCTGTTCTTGTGCCAGGACCATACTGTCTTGATGACTACAGCTTTGTAATACAGCTTACAGTCTGGAATTGTGATGCCTCCAGGTTTGCTTTTCTTTTACAACATGACTTGGGCTATTCAAGGACTTTTTTGGTCCCATACAAATGTTAGAATTATTCATTCTAGCTCTGTGTAGAATGTTGGTGATATTTTGATAGGGATTGCACTAAATGCATAGACTGCTTTGGGTAGTATCTTAACGATATTTCTTTTTCTAATCCATGAGCATGGAATGTTTTTCCTTTTTTGTGTGTCTTCAATCTCTTTCATAAGCGTTCTATAGTTTTCAACGTACGGATATTTTACCTCTTTGGTTAGATTTATTCCTAGTTATCTTATGGTTTGTTGTGCAATTGCAAATGGAATTGATTCCTTGATTTCACTTTCTGCCCCTTCGTTATTGGTGTATAGACATGCGACCGATTTCTGTACATTCATTTTCTATCCTGCAACTGTGCTGAACTCATGTAACAGTTCTAGCAGTTTTTTGGTGGAGTCTTTTGGGTTTTCCACATAGAGTATCATGTCGTCTACGAAGAGTGAAAGTTTGATTTGTTCCTTGCTGATTTGTATGTGTTTTATTTTGTTTCGTTGTCTGATTCCTGAGGCTAGGACTTCCAGTACTATGTTGAACAACCGTGGTGAGAGTGAACATCCCTGTAGTGTTTCTTACCTTAGGGGGAAAGCTCTCAGTGTTTCCCCATTGAGGATGATATTAGCTGTGGGTCTTTCATATATGGCCTTTATGATGTTGAGCTATGTTCATTCTATCCCTACTCTCTTGAGGATTTTTACCAAGAAAGGATGCTCTATTTTGACAAATGCTTTTTCTGCATGTATTGAGAGGATGATGTGGTGCTTATCCTTCCTTTTATTAATGTAGTGCATCACATTGATTGATTTGCAAATATTGAACCACCCCTGAAGCTCAGGAATAAATCCCACTTGACCGTGGTTAATAATTCTTGTTGGATTTGGCTTGCTAGTATCTTGTGGAAAATTTTTGCATCCATGTTCAACAGGGAAATTGGTCTGTAATTCTCCTTTTTAGTGGAGTCTTTGCCTGGTTTTGGAATCAAGGTAATGCTAGTCTCATAAGGTGAATTTGGAAGTTTTCTTTCCATTTTTTTTTTCTTTGAAAATAAAACAAGAGAAAAACATAGAGGGAGGCAAGCCATAAGAGACTCTTAAATGCAGAGAACAAACTGAGGGTTGCTGGATGAGAGGTGGGGGCGGGGTGGGCTAAATGTGTGATGGGCATGAAGGAGGTCAGTTGTTGGGATGAGCACTAGGTATTATATGTAAGTGATGATCACTAAAGACTACTCCTGAAACCAAACCAAACCAAAACAAACCTTTTTGGATGAAGGCAGTATGCCTAAACACATAAGCAATAAGATACTTAATATTTTTATGAAATTGTGATCAATTTTACCATTGTGTTTACACTTAAAAGATCTTTATATACAGGGGCGCCTGGGTGGCTCAGTCGGTTGGGCGTCCGGCTTCGGCTCAGGTCATGATCTCACGGTTTGTGGGTTCAAATCCCGCGTCAGGCTCTGTGCTGACAGCTCAGAGCCTGGAGCCTGTTTCGGATTCTGTGTCTCCCTCTCTCTCTGCTCCTTCCCCACTCGTGGTCTGTCTCTCTCTCCCTCAAAAATAAATAAACATTAAAAAACATTTTTAAAAAAATCTTTATATACATTCTTCAAGTTTTTAAACCTAGGGTGCTGACTTGACAATTAAGTTTGGTTAGTATAAATTGTCAGTTAAAGCTCTAGGATGTGTTTGGTAGAAAATGGTGTTTTAAAGTATTAGGATAATTAATGAAATTCTATAACTTTCTACATCTGCAGTTCATGCTATACTATAGAGAAACAGCCTTTGTGATATATATATATGTGTATATATATGTATATACACATATATATATTTACACACACTATATATACACACTATATATACGCACACTATATATATACATTTTATATATACATTATATATATACAGTGTGTACATATATATAGTATATATATATAGTATACTCTTACAAAATGTCAAATGGAAGGAATGTGCTAAGTTCTCTTCTTATTGCACTAAACTTTAATATAATTTTATATTTTAATATGTCAGTTTAAATACGGTTATTACAAATTTTTAAAAAAAGGTCAATCCTGCCACTTGTGACCACATTGATAAGTCTAGAAGACATTATACTATGTGACTTAAGCCAATTGCAGAAGGACAAATACTGCATGATTCAACTTATATGAGGTATCTAAAATAGTCAAACTCATCGAAGCAAAGAATACAATAGTGGTTGCCAGGGGCTACGGAGTAAAAGAAATGGGGAATTGTTGTTCGATGGGTGTCAAGTTTTATTTACACTACATAAATTCTGGACATCTGCTGTACAAGAAATACAGTATAGCTAACTATACAGTTCTGTACACGCCAAAATTTGTCAAGAGGGCAGACCTATGTTAAATGTGCTTCACACACACACACACACACACACACACACACACACACAGGAACTTGGGAGGTGTGGGGCATGTCTATTGATTGTGGTAATGGCATCATGCATGTTTGCATATGCCCAAACTCATCAAATTGTACACATTAGATATATGCAATTCTTTGTGTATCAATTTATACCTCAATAAAGATGTTAAAACTTTTTAAATAAAAATTAAAAATAATAACCTATGGTGGAAAGAACATCTGGCCACCTATTAGTCTAGATTCCAGTTCTATCTAGAACACAAGCGAATTATGTTTTCAGGTAAATTACTTGTTCTTTCTGTTTATTTACTTGTAAAATGATGGGATTGAAACAGATTAGCAAAAAATATGTACTATTTGTTTAAAATTCTAATTTTTTGAGTAGTTGGCATTCAGATTTGTAAGAGTTGCCTTTTAGGCAAGAAACTATGGGCAAAACTGTATGCATTCTCATTACTTACCAGATAATTTCTTTTAAAGTATCTGGACCTGCATTATTTAAGCAGTAAAAAATATACATTAGAAATATCTGGGCTGAGTTAACACTTAAAATCAAATCCTTGGATCTTGAATCATTATAAATTAGATAAAATCAGAATCTAAGTTCATATTCATTGGACTAACCATTTGGAAGGGTGTAGTGTCCTTTCAACAAGTGGAAAATCAGGCTAATCTTCAAGTGATCAATGACATAGACAAGCATCATAAATCTGTGACAACCCAGCTCTTACGTTCCTGATAAAAATCGCCTTTAGAAAACTTTCTGCCTCAATCAACATGTCAGAAGAAATTACACCCAACATTTAATCATTTCTTTGGGTCTTAAAGACATCTCTAAGGTGCAATGGCAGAAAATACAAAAGGAAGTCCTTGTTAATTTCTCACAAGGCCACATGAAGTTATGAAGGCAGAATTAGGCAGGGAGGACAGATCTGATTCAGCTACAACAGATATATCTTAACTGCAGTGATCAATCAGAAGCACTAGGGGGTCTCTAGCAAAGAATGGGCATGATATGGTTGAGGGTATGGGGCAAAGCATCAGGTAAGAAGGAGCAGAAAAATGACAGGAGGCAGGCGTTGCTGTAACAAAGTTTAGCAACTTCGTAATTGTGCTGAGCACATCTCCCATTGCCATGTGGAGATCTGATGCCAAAGACAGCATCTTCTAAAGGGTTCTTGTTTTCATTGTTCTGATGAGAAGCTGGAGTCCATTCATTAGCACTGCTCTCTGTTCTCTTTCACTCTCAACCAGAAATTACGGTCCTTGGTCCTTGAGAAATTAATGGCCTCTGGTCCCACACCTACCTCCAATTAGTACCGAGGCAATAGGTGAAAAATATGTTTGGAATCGTGCAAACCTCCGGGGGCAGGTTAATGTCCTCATTAAGCCTGAGACTTCAGAAGAGTTCTGAGCTGTGAAACTGTACCCTCTGTTGAATTATCAACAAAACCAAGGCCCCTGGCACTTCGGGTTATTGCCTGGCCCAAGAGGCTGAATAAATTAGGAAAGTTAAAAAGAAGAAAAAGTAACTCTGATAAGTTACCGTAAACAAGAAAGCTTTGCAGGCTCACTAATGTAACAAACTGAGCTCAAATAAGAGCAGTAAAAATAAAAATCAAACTACAGATTTCCCAGAACATTTTATTCTAAAAGTCTTCAAGATAGGCTTTTTTTTTTTTTTTAAATTTTTTTTCAACGTTTTTTATTTATTTTTGGGACAGAGAGAGACAGAGCATGAACGGGGGAGGGGCAGAGAGAGAGAGAGAGACACAGAATCGGAAACAGGCTCCAGGCTCCGAGCCATCAGCCCAGAGCCTGACGCGGGGCTCGAACTCACGGACCGCGAGATCGTGACCTGGCTGAAGTCGGACGCTTAACCGACTGCGCCACCCAGGCGCCCCCAAGATAGGCTTTTTAAAAAGATACCTTTAGACTTTTTTTTTTATAAATTGCAAAAACAGAACAGAGTCCCTGTATACCCTTTACCCAACTTCTGTTTATGTTAATATCTTACAGAACCATCAGATATTTATCAAAAGAAATGATGGTACATCCTAATATTGGTCTAATACTATTAACTAAATTCAAAGCTGGTTCGAATTTCACCCGTTTTTCCATTGTTTCTCTGCCCAAGGATCTAATCCAGGATTGCACATTGGATTTCGTTTTGTCCTCTCTCCTTACTTTCTTCCAACCTGGAACGATTCCTCAGTTCTTCTTTGTCTTTATGACTCTGACATTTTTTGAAGGGGGCCCATCAGTTAAGGGTGGGCTTCTCCGGTGATTTCTCACTATGAGATCGAGGCTACGCACGGTTAGGAGGGATGCTGCAGAGGTAATGTACTTCTCAGTGCACCACATCAAGGGGCACTTAATGCTGATGTCTATCACTGGTGGTATTAATGTTCCTCGCTCGGCTAGGGTCATGGCAAGCTTTTCATCATGATTTTCATAAGTGAAGAAAGAGACCTTTAATGAGAAAACCAAGTGAGATTACATAGCCTAAATGCAGGGTCTGGCTCCAAAGTTCATGGACTTTCCAAAATTCACCATGTTCTTCCTCTTTAGTGGGAATGATATTGAAAATTCCCTTTAGGGCTTATAAGCCAAGGAATACAGGCAGCTTCCAGAAGCTGAAAAAGGCACAGAGTGAATTCTCTCTTAGAGCCTCCAGAAGGAATGCAGTTCCCCCCTGCATCTTGTATGTTCCTAGTCATTCCTAGTACCTCATTCTCATGCCTAGCAAAGACCCTGGTTAGAGCCTATAATTATCTGTGAACGAATAAAGAAATTATATACCCCCCCCAAAAAAAGAAAATTCCCTTTATTTTTTTAACTTTTCCTCTAAGATCCCTAGATGAATAAAACTGACTAAAACTGTTGCCCATTATGTGTTACTATGTGCTTTCTGAGCTCTAGAAAAAGTGAAAATATGATTCAAATAAAAACGTTCGAAAATTAAAGTTTGTGGTCTCTCAATGAAAGGGGGTATTAAACATTAGAGTTTTGTACTTTCTTCTGAGCCAGTTTTATGTTTTCTGATGATCCAAGGCCAACATAATTTTGTATATTGGCCAGCAAAAACAAACAAGCAAAAACAATGCTGTGAATGTGGATATTAATATTTTCATCTCGGAGATTTGGACATAGGCTGAGAAACAAAATTAAACAGTTTTGAAGGAAATTTTCTTCAGAAAATCAGTACTAATAATTTTATAACAATGATTATGGTCAGCCCCCAAACTGGAAAAATAAGAATAGATTTCCTTACTTTACCTCACTCTCATGTCTTCCCACATAAGTTATTTACCTGAAATAATCATTGTACCTACTCTTAGAATGTATCACATAGGGGTGCCTGGGTGGCTCAGTCAGTTAAGTGCCCAACTTCAGCTCGGATCGTGATCTCACGGTTCGTGAGTTGGAGCCCTGCATCGGGCTCTGTGCTGACAGCTCAGAGCCTGGAGCCTGCTTCGGATTCTGTGTCTTCCTCTCTCTTCCCCTCCCCCTGCTTGCTCTCTCTCTCTCTCTCTCTCAAAAATAAATCAACATTAAAAAAAAGAAATGTATCACATAGAATTGGGGCACCTGGGTGACTCAGGTCATGAACTCATGGTTCATGAGTTCGAGTCCTGCTTGAGGCTCCGTGCTGTCAGCTTGGTATTGTCTCTCTCTCCCTGTATCTTTGCCCCTCCTCTGCTCATGCACTCTCTTCCTCAAAAATAAATAAATAAAATTAAAAAAAGAGAAATGTATCGCATAGAATAGACCTGAGAGTCAATTGGAAAGAATTCTACTCAGTGGAATTAAACCATAATGCAACAAATTAACAGAACACATTACACAGTAAAAATAAAATTGTTTTCAAGTAATTTGTATCTGTTTTCCCTTTTTCCATAGCCAGAATATATTTCCTGCATATGAATTCATATGTGAAGCCACCATGCATACACCAGCTCACACTGAGTTTCAAATTGCTCCCGGGTTTTTCTCTCATTTGGACTCACTGAGTTACATGCTTCGTTATGGGGAAAAAAGACGGGCTTATCTCTCTTCAGCGTGTCCTGATGGAGAGAACTTGAAACTACAAAGGATATGGAAGAGAGTGTAGCCAGTTCATTCGTTAAGCCACAAATATTTTGCAAGTTAATATGTGATCATGAGCACTGAGGCCAGACTACCTGGGTTCAAACCCTGGCTTTAGTGGTGCGGTCTTACCTAAATTAGTTAGTCTTTCTAAGTCACGGGCTTCCTCATTTGTAAAATGGCGATAACAACAGTACGGATCTCATCTGTAAGACAGGAGAACAGTAATCCCCTCAAGTGCTGTAATGAGGAGCAAACGAAATATCCGTAAAACACGCATATAGTTGGTGTAGAGCAGTAACACGCAGAGTAACTGTGAATCCTACTTTGCCCAGGACATTCTTGATTATTCCTGTTGTCTTGGCATAATTATTAACAGGGCCTTCCATTTGATCTAAAAAGCGTCGCGGTTCGGAATATGAATTACACAGCCATCCTAGTTACAAAGCACATAGTAAGTACCGTGTAACCATCAGTTATTATCGAAACCTTGTGCTGAGCATCAGCAGTGAGCATTGACAACAATGAAATGATAATCTCTGCCTTCATGAAGCTTTTATTCTAGTTGGGAGAGATCACTAACCATCAACATCAGTCAGTAAAATGGTGATAAATATTATGACGTTGAATAGCAACTAAGTTCCTGGAAACTGCCAGTTAGCTTATCTTCCCAAATCTATCCCAAATCAGTGGGATTTTTAAACTTGTCTGAAGAGAGAAATATTAACTCAAAATGGGCTAAAGATAGGCGTACCTGGGTGACTCAGTTGGTTAAGTGTCCAACTTCAGCTCAGGTCATGATCTCCAGGTCGTGAGTTCGAGCCCCGCATTGGGCTCTGTGCTGACAGCTCAGAGCCTGGAGCCTGTTTCGGGTTCTGTGTCTCCCTCTCTCTGCCCCTCCCCTGCTTGCTCTCTCTCTCTCTCTCTCTCTCAAAAATAAATAAACATTTTAAAAAATGGGCTAAAGACTTAAATGTGAGATGTGAAACCAAAAGAAAGAAAGAAAGAAAGAAGGAAAGAAAGAAAGAAAGAAGAAAAGAAAGAAAAAGAGAAGCCCAGAAACCATAAAACTCCTATAAGAAAACATAGGAGAAAAACTGCTTGACATGTGTCTTGGCAATTATTTTTTGGAAAATGACACCTAGCATGCAAGTTACAAAATAAAAAATGGACTACATCAAAGTAAAAAGCTTCTGCACAGCAAAAAGAAACCCTGAAAATGAAAAGACAACCTAAGGAATGGGAAAACATATTTGCAAATAATATACCTGATAAAGAAGTTAACATCCAAAGTATATAAAGAACAATTACAACTCAAGTAAAAATAAATAATCCCATTTAAAATGGGCAAAGGACCTGAATAGACATTCTTCCAAAAATGATACATGAGGGGCGCCTGGGTGGCTCAGTTGGTTGGGCGGCCGACTTCGGCTCAGGTCATGATCTCGCGGTCCGTGAGTTCCAGCCCCGCGTCGGGCTCTGTGCTGACAGCTCAGAGCCTGGAGTCTGTTTCAGATTCTGTGTCTCCCTCTCTCTCTGGCCCTCCCCTGTTCATGCTCTGTCTCTCTCTGTCTGAAAAATAAATAAACGTTAAAAAAAAAAAATTAAAAAAAAAAATGATACATGAGTGGCCAACAGGAACATGAAAACGTGCTCCACGTTGCTCCTCACCAGGGAAATGCAAATCCAAAGCCCAGTATCACCTCATGTCTACCCGAATGGCTGTCATCAAAAAGACAAGAGATAACAAATGCTAGTGGGGTTGTGGAGAAAAGGGAGTCTTTGTGCACTGTTGATGGGAATGTAAATCGGTGCAGCCAATTTACCATGGCAACAGTATAGAGGTTCTTGGAAAAATTAGAAATAAAACGACCCTATGATCCAGCAATTCCACATCTGGACGTTTATCTGAAGAAAATGAAAACATTAACTTGAAAAGATATCTGTACCCCCCACGTTTACTACAGCATGATTTACAATAGCCAAGACATGGAAACAACCTACATGTCCATCGAGGGATAAATAGGTAAATAAAAAAATGTATATATACACATATATACAGACACACATCATAGAATACTCTTCAGCTATGAAACAGAAGGAACTCTTTTTATGACAATATGAATGAATCTTGAGAGCACTATGTTAAGTGAAATACATCAGACAGAGGAAGACAGATACTGTATGATCTCACTTATATGTGGAATCTGAAAGAGCGAGAGAGAGATCAGATGTAAAAAAGATACAGAAAGATATAGAAAAAGATGTCAGATTTGTGGTTGCCAGAGGTTAGTGGTGGGGGTAGAGGGGATCGGATGAAGCTGGTCAAAAGATACTTCCAGTTATAAGATAAAAAGTATTAGGGATATAATGTACAACATGATGACTATAGTTAATATTGCTGTATGGTATATGCGAAAGTC
This sequence comes from Panthera onca, assembly GCF_046562875.1. Lineage (NCBI taxonomy): Eukaryota > Metazoa > Chordata > Mammalia > Carnivora > Felidae > Panthera > Panthera onca. The sequence continues at coordinate 42,034,909 of NC_138345.1, forward strand.
GTTCAAAGAGTAAATTCTAAGAGTTCCCCAAAGGGAAAAAAAAAACCATTTTTTTCCTGTTCTTTGTATCTATATGAGTTAATGGATGTTAATTGAACTTTTTGTGGTAATCATTTCACAATACATAATTCTAGGACATAACTACCGGGCTGAATTAAAAGGATAAGATCAGAGAAAAAGCCAAGAAAGTTGTGCGTAGAGTCCGTTTGAAATCATCACAGGTAAAGGTTTCTTCCAAATGGGAGACTTCCCACAGTGGATAAGCCAACCGCCTCACCCCAATCCTCCTGTGGTAGACTGTTGTATCTCAAAATCCATTCTTCCTTTCTTCCTAACACTTGCCCACTTTGGTAGAGGCCCCATTTTCTGGTATTCTTAATTCTTAAGGGTGGCCATATGATTGAGTTCTTAACAATACCTGACTGAAAGAACAAACACAATTTTGACCTTGTTTTCCTGAAAGGAAATGACTTGTCCTATACTTCCTTGTTTCCCTTTCCTCTGGGCTGGACCACGAACATGGCAATGAGCCAGCTTTGACCATGCAGACAAGAACAATGCATTAGGGCAGGCTTTCTAATCATGGTTTCTAGAGAATTCACTAAAAAAAAGATTATTCAAAGGATGATTTTCTCAGTTCTCTCAAGCGTGACTACTTTATGTGGGTAAGAAGTAAGTTAATTAATCACACAAGATGATTTATTTATTCACTCCCAGAGAGAATTTATTTATTCTCTCCCAGAACAGGTTGAGAGGAGATGGTGGAGTTCTGCGTGGAAGGAAACTTATTCTTTGAATTATCTCATGAGTCAGGGCTACCTAGCCAATTCAGACCCGCCAGACTGGTACTCTTAGAGAAATGAAACTCCGTTAATTAGTCCCTTCTGTGCATTAGTGTTTAGTGTTTAGTGTGCACATAGTGTTTAGTGTGCAATTAGTGTGCAATTAGTATTTATGTGCATCTTTGTTTTTTCAAAGTAGAATTTATTCTCACTACTAGACACTGCTTATTTTTTCTTAAAGGAAAATACATCTCACTGCATTGTAGTATATTGGGTTGGGGTAGACTGATTCAACATAGGCTCATTAGTGGTTTGGATACTTAGGTATTTTTACCCTTAATCAATAACTGATGGGTTTTTTTTTTAACGTTTTTATTTATTTTTGAAGGAGAGTGAGAGACAGAGCATGAGTGGGGGAGGAGCAGAGAGAGAGGAAGACACAGAATCCAAAGCAGGCTCCAGGTTCTGAGCTGTCAGCACAGAGCCCAAGGTGGGGCTCGAACTCATGAACCATGAGATCATGACCTGAGCCAAAGTCGGATGCTTAACCGACTGAGCCACTCAGGCACCCTTATAACTGATGTGTTTTTTTTTTTTATTTTAAGTTTATTTATTTTGAGAGAGAGAAAAAGAGAGCACAAGCAGGGGAGGGGCAAAGGAAACCCAGGCAGGTTCCTTGCCATCAACACTGAGACTGATGGGAAGCTTGAACCCATGAACTGTGAGATCATGACCTGAGCCAAGATCAGGAGTCAGTCGCTTAACCAACTGCACCACCTGGGCACCCTGTGTTGGGTTTTGAGTGATGGCTGGGTATGGGTTCTGAATCTAACCTGTCGTCTGGTAAATTACAGCAAGATAGAGTGAGTAAATTATTTATTTCTCTTACCCAACTCCTTCTTTGTCATCACTTCCATATCTGCCTATTCTAGCAATAGACCATGATGACATAATTACTTATGACATCACAGGAACTGACTACATTCATACAGAAGGATGAGAAGGATAGAGAGAAGCCACGTGGAACAGAAGAGGACAAGATGGAAGGTACGAAGAAGAAGAGAGAAAGAGTAAAAAGAAAAAACAGAGAGGCAAAGCAGAATTAAGTGTCAGGAAAGAAGGCAAAAAGCTTTAAGAAGCTAGAAAAACTTCCAGCTTAATAGCTGTATCAACAGGTGAACCTCAAAGTCTTAGTGGCTTAGAAGCATTCAAAAAATGCATTTCTTGGGGCACTTGGGCGGCTCAGTAGGTTAAGCGCCGGCTCCTGATCTCGGCTCAGGTCATGATCTCATGGTTTGTGGGTTCAAGCCCCATGTCAGGCTCTGTGCTGACAGCCTGCTTGGGATTCTCTCTTCCCCTCTCCCTGCTCCTCTCTTTCTCTCTCTCTCTCTCTCTCTCAAAAATAAATAAATACACTTAAAAAAATAATTTAAAAATGTATTTCTTGCTCATACTACAACCCAGCAAAGATCCAGGGTGGGAGTAGTACAAAGCTCTACTTCCTATAGTTATTCAAGGACTAAGGCAGATGGATGTTCTATTATCAATTGGTGTCAACATCTCAACAGCAGACCTCAGATTTTGCTACCGCTCGGTAAATGAGCACCGAAGGGTGCTCACCAGCAATGTAATGATCTTTTCTTGGGTAAATACCTAGGAATGGAATGGCTGTGTCACATGTATATATGACTTGCCCAGATATTACGTTTTGCAGAATGGTTATTATTTTACATTCTCAGCAACAATACATGAGAGTTTCCATTCCTCTACATCCTTGCCAATATCGGTGTATTCAAACTGTTAAATTACACATCCTAAAAGATACATAGTGACATCTCATTAAGGTTTTGAGTTGCATTTCTCTATCAGCTCATGGTGTGGAGATTCTTTTCATCTGCTTCTTTGCTGTCTGTGTAACTTCTTTGGTGAAATGTCCTGTTCAAGTCTTCTGCCGTTTTGAAAAATTGCGTTTCTTTTTTTACTCTTGAGCTCTGAGAGTTCTTTATATATCTGGATACAAGTCCTTTATCAGATATGCAATTTGCAAATATTTCCCCTGAATCTATGCCTTATTTTTCACTTTCTTAATGCTGCCATTTGAAGACCAGATATTAATTGAAATGCTTCTTTGAGGCTGCTGAAATGTTGAGAATGTAATCAGTTTGGGATCGCGTATGTGATGACACAGAGGTTTTTCTTAACTTTATGCTCCCCTTCTCCCGGGTGGTGATTGATGCTGTAATTAATCATGCTTGGCCACCTAAAGTGATTTTATTATTGGAGTGATCTCATGACATGAAGGAAACTAAGGACAGCTGTCATGGATCTCCTTGCTCAGGTCCTGCAAATGGGCTTAATGATAGGGTGGAGATTAGTGTTATTCAGAATAAAGATAATGATAAGAATTAAGAAGGTGGAAAAATCTTGGGACAAATGAATTGGATGAAACCATTCCGACAGCTGATTGAAAATAACATGAAACACTCAGCACTCAGATCTTTTAAAAAAATGTTTATTTAATTATTTTGAGAGAGAGAGAGAGAAAATGAGAGAGAGAGCACGCACGAGCAGAGGAGGGGCAGAGAGAGAGGAAGAGAGAGAAAATCCCAAGCAGGGTCTGCACTGTCAGCCCAGGGCCTGATGTGGGACTCAGTCTCACAACCATGAGATTATGACCTGAGCTAAAATCAAGAGTCAGACGCTTAACTGACTGAGCCACCCAGGCACCCCAGATCTTTTTTTTCTAATACCATTCTCTAACAAAATGTACCAGGGTTCCTCACAGAAATGGATAGTTCTAGGACTAGAGCAGGACGTATACAAGATGAGCATCTCATAGTGCCAGAAAGTAAGAAAATGCTCAAGCACAATGATAGGCATACGTCAAAGGGACACAGGAGTCAACTGAAGAGCTCCCAATGTCTGAAGCTAGAATGACTTGACCAACAAAATAATGTTACATCAACCTATATCCCAACCTATATCTCAACAAATATCCATGAGTCTATGCTGATACAAATAAATGATAAATGATTCGATGTGGAAGAATAGAAAAGTTTCCAATGGAGAGGAATTCTAAATCATTTATATATACACTTCACCTTCAAGAAGATGGAACATAACTCCCTAAATGTGGGCCAGATATAGTGACTTATTTCCAAAGAGCACGGTGTAAAAAGGGAGAAAAAAGAATAACTTTACTGTGAAGTAATGTGATACCACCTCAGTGAGGTCTTCAAGGTCAATATCAATAGGGATGTCTTATTGATGGCAGGTACCCTTGATATTATGTGATGAGAGTGGCACTTTGCTTTTGTTGTTTTACTCCCCAAACTCATAAAGCTAGTCTAATCATGAGAAAAATATCAATCTAACCCCAGTTGAAGAATATTCTACCTAACCAATACTCCTGAAAACTGCCAAGGTCATCAAAACAAGAAAAGTCTGGGAACTGTCATAGCCAAGGATCCTGAATGGGATCCTGGAACAGATAAAGGGCATTAGGCAAAATTAAGGAAATTTGAATAAAGTATAGGGTTCTTTTTTTAATAATAATGTATCAATATCAATCCATTGTTTATGACAAATGTACCATATTAATGTTAGCTGTTAGTAATTGAGGAACTGGATGTGTGGCAAATGGGAACTGTCTGTATTATCTTCATAATTTTTCTATATATCTGTAACTATTCAAAACCAAAAAGGGTATTTTAAAAGTTATTTTAAATTATCTTTTGAGGGGCACTTGGGTGGCTCAGTTTGGTTAAGCATCCTGTAGCAGGATTCTCACACAGAGAGTTGTGACACCGAGGCTTTTCTTTCCAGGAAGCAACTTTATTCCTGCTGGCACCACTCATTTGGGGTTTGTACCCAAAGAACTGAGCCCTGAACACCACATGGTGTAGTTTTTTATATATTTTTTACCTCTTTGTCTCCCATATATGGTAACATGCAAACATGTAGTCTGCTTGAGTGGTCTCATGTTACAAGGTCATGAGAGGGTTGTCACTTAAGCGTATAGTCAGGTTCTCTTGATGGTTTTTTTTTTTTTTTCTTTCCTTAGGGAGGAGACCCTACCACAATCTGACTTCAGCTCAGGTCATGATCTCACAGTTTGTGAGTTCGAGCCCCGCGTCAGGCTCTGTGCTGACAGCTCAGAGCCTGGAGCCTGCTCCAGATTCTGTGTCTCCCTTTCTCTCTGCCCCTTCCCCCCACTCTCTCTCTTCCCCTCTCTCTCTCTCTCTCTCAAAAATAAATAAACACTTAGGGTCATTTGGGTGGCTTAGTTGGTTAAGCGTCTGACTTTGGCTCAGGTCCTGATCTCATGGTTCATGAGTTCAAGCCCCACATTGGGCTCTGTGTTGACAGCTCAGAGCCTGGAACCTGCTTCGGATTCTGTGTCTCCCTCTCTTTCTGCCCCTCCCCTGCTCGCTCAGGCTGTCTGTCTCTCTCTCAAAAATAAATAAACCTAAAAACAACAACAGCAACAACTTCTGGGTCTCCTGGGTGGCTCGGTCGATTGGGCGTCCAACTTTGGCTCGGGTCATGATCTCGCAGTCTGTGAGTTCAAGCCCTGTGTCGGGCTCTGTGCTGATGGCTCAGAGCCTGGAGCCTGCTTCGGATTCTGTGTCTCCCTCTCTCACTCTCTGCCGCTCCCCTGCTCATGTTCTGTCTCTCTCTCTCTCTCTCTCTCTCTCAAAAATAAATAAAAACGTTTAAAAAATTTAAAGAAAATAAACACATAAATAAATAAATATCTTTTGAAATGGCATAAGAGGTGGATTAGTGACAAAAATGTTAATGGACGACTATGAAAGATTGGTGGTTCCCACCAACTCCTCAAACTGTCGAAAGGACCACAACAGGTTTGTTCAACTTATTTTCATCTCAGTTGCAAAATCCGTTGATTGCATGAAAGACAAAAGAATAGACAACAGCTTGAGAGCCAGTGTGACTTACAACAGTTCAAGATAAAAGAGAGGATTACGACTCTCAGTCACTGGTGGGCCAGGATCTCCTGGCAGGGTCCCCAACAGAAGACACAAGGCACTATGCATCCGTATGGATAAAATGGTCTGAGAGCGGTGAAGACATTTTATTCGGATTGCTGGGCACAGACGCTTAATGTACCGCCAGCCTAAACCTGCTGATGAAAAGTGAAAGATTGATGTAATTGAATTAAGAGACTACAGTGGTGCAATTGTAGGATGTTTGCAGGTGAAAGTATGACTGAAAATAAGAATTTGTGGATGAAAATAGTGTGTTATAAAAATGGATGTGATGTCTACATAGAGGACTTTTCCTTACCTAAAGCAAGGGGAAAGAGATGTACAAATTTGCTCTTCATCCAATTTTAATTGGTCCTGCTAGAGGTATTTATCCAATCTGGGTGTCTTTTATTGTAGGAAAATCTCTTTAGAAGCAGAAATGTCTGCAGGTTTATAGAAAATCCGTTACTAAGAGTTAGCTCATACCAAGCGCAGAGCACATGCGGAAAGGGAAAACACCATGAATAAGAGGAAGAGATTTGAACAAAAGGAATATAAATAAATACGTGCAAGTTTCACTGGAGAACCTTTTTTTCTTACCCACCTGTCAACATGACTGACATTCCTACAATTTCTTGAGTTAGCCTTTTGAGTTCGTGTACTAAATGGGACATACGTATCTCTGTGTGTCTGTAAAAGTGAAGATTATCTCAGCTTACTCAGTAGACATAACCCCGGAAAGAACATGACATGTCATCAATCGGTTCTGATGTAAACGCTTAATTTGATTTGATTTAATATTATGTAATTTAATTCAAAGGCTGATTTAATTAGTTCTGATTTAAAATAATATAGAGGACTGGACCATGGCGTGTTGCCCCCAAAGGCAGGGTCTACACATCCATGAGGCATTGGAGAGGCATAAAACAGGGGTGACTGGGTGCCTCAGTCAGTTAAGTGTCCGGGCTCAGGTCATGATCTCTCGGTTCATGAGTTCGAGGCTTGGCTCAGGCTCTTTGCCTGGAGCCTGTTTCAGAGTCTGTGTCTCCATTTCTCTCTGCCCCTCCTGCTCACGCTCTGTCTCTCTCTTTCAAAAATGAATAAACACTAAAAAAAACTTTTTGAGGCATACAACAGAAATAAAGTCTCTTTCCAAGGCTAGGAAAAACACGTGCTAACAAACAGAGAGGGAACAGTGACAGAGTGACGCATACTGCTGAAACAAACTTCAGCAACTTCATAATTGTGCCTAGGGATCAACCTCCTTGGAGAATACACTTGAGGACTTTGCTGAAAACCAATGCAAGAGCTAACACTTCCCACAGGGCCTGCTGACTTCTGTTGCTATGGAGGAGAACTTTTAATCACTCCATTAACTTCACCCTTCCCCCCCCCCCCACCCCTCCTTCAACTTCAGACAAAAATTACACTCCTTAAATAGTTTCTGCCCTGTGGCTCTTCACCTGCTTTCAATTAGAATAGAGATAATGGATGAAGAATATGTTTGGAATATTCCAACTCTCTGGAGACATCTGCCTTTGGCAAGTAGAAGGCCAGGGAGAGTTGTGGGTGGGAATTCTAGTCCATTCCTTCAAGCTTCAACAGGACTAAAGGTTCACGTTGCTGCCTGGAGGTTGATGCTGAATGAGGTCAACAGGTCATAATGGGCAAGTAGTTAAAAGCTAAAAACCTTGAATCACCAAACCAAAGCCATGAACTCAGATAGTAGATTCGGTTAAAATGATCAATCCAATGGGGGTGGGTGGTGGGGGGAACATAGGCAAAAACTTTTAGTCTAAAGGATTTCATCTTGTTGGTTGGTAAATATATTTCAAACAGAAAAATATTCTAGGTACTATTTCTGTTGAACCATTCTGGAAGCACAAGTTGATATAAATCACTCATTCTCTTTCTCTTTGAACAAGAACAAAACTATTACTATAACCCATCTTGTCCCAATCCATCAAAGTATAAGTCTGAGGAAAAGCTTATTGATTGAGGTTGATAATTTACTGCCTAAAACTAGTAAAAATTCTCTTATGCAAAACCAGGCTCAATGAGAAACTTGTTTACGCATTATTTCTGGGCATGAACTAACTAATATATCACAGCAAAAACAATATACAATTGGAAAGGCAAAGCTGAGCTCCTAATAACTAGGTAAGTGCTTGCCTCATGATGTAAGTGATAACTCCGGGTAGACATTATACCTGTCACTGTGGCCAAACAACTAACATTTCACTATTAGAAAATTAAGAAAATGTCTTTGGAAAGATAATGATGATTCATTTCCACTATGAAAGGAGAAGTCAGGGCATCACAAAATAACTGGGCATCTTGAAAAATACATGAGAGGTACTGAGAGGAGACAACAAGGAAAAAGTTCACCTACTCTACAAATTGCCCTAAGTCTTTGAAACAATTTGTGAACGAAAGAATGGACCATTCTATTAAGGGAATTTGGAAATATGGATGACCCTTGGGCAACATGGATTTGAACTGCACGGGTCCACTTATACGTGAAATTTTTAAATAAATACAGCAGAGTACTGTAAACATATTTTCTTTATGATTTTCTTAATCACATTTTCTTTTCCCTAGTTTACTTTATTGCAAGAATACAGTGTATAATACACATACAAAATATGTGTTAATGAACTGGCTTTCAGTCAATAGTACCCTAATAGCAGGTAAGCTTTTGGAGAATCAAAAATTATACATGGATTTTCCACTGCACAGGGGTGGGGGCACAACCCCAAACCTTGCGTTGTTTGAGGGTCAACTGTATTGCTCCCACGCTCAGTGAAATTAAACCATATTTTCAAATTTCAGAGTGTGAATTAAAACTCGGGGGGGGGGGGAAATCTGCCATAAAGAGTCTTTGCAATCAAAAGTTAGTAGTATTAATTATCATAACAGAAGAAAAATTTTAAAAACAAAGAATTGTGCAAAGCCAACTCCTTGGGTTCAAACCTGAGTTCTGAGTATATCAAGTGAAGTGACAAGAACATGCTTACCAAGGAAACTAGACACTTAACTTCTTGGTAAAATATTGCCATTATCTGGGGCGCATGGGTGGCTCAGCCATTGGGCGTGGGACCTGGGTCATTATCTCCGATCTGTGAGTTCCCTGCCCTGCGTCAGGCTCTGTGCTGGCAGTTCAGAGCCTGGAGCCTGCTTCGGATTCTGTGTCTACCCCTCCCCTGCTCACACTCTGTCTCTCAATAACAAGTAAGTGTTAAAAAATAATAATAATAAAATAAAATAAAATGTTGCCATTATCCAGTTGAATATTCTTTTTTTTTTGAGGGTTTCTTTTTTTTTATTGAAATATATTTGACATATAACATAGTGTAAATTTAAGGTGAACAACATGTTGATTTGATACATTTTATGTACTGTAATATGATTACCATGATAGCCAGAGCACCTCTATCATATTTCCATAATAATCATTTCTTTTTTTGTAGTTGGAACAATTAAGATCTAGACTCTTACCAAGTTTGATGATTATATGATATTATCATCTATAATGACTGTACTGCATTCTTAAATAAATATAATTCAGTTGTCATTTTTGTAAAATATATATATAATCACCACCTCACAGGAATGGTGCAAGCACTGAATGGAAAAATTTTGTGAAAACACTTGAAAAGTTAAAAATTCCATAAAAATGTAAGACTAAGATATTAGTCTCGATATCAATAATAATAATGAAATATATTGAGGCTTTACACAAATTACTTCATTTAATCCTAGAGCATCCCAATAAAAAAAGTGTATTATTGGGGCTCCTGGGTGGCTCAGTCTGTTGAGCGTCCGACTTCAGCTCAGGTCACGATCTCTCAGTCCATGAGTTCGAGCCCCGTGTCAGGCTCTGGGCTGACGGCTCGGAGCCCGGAGCCTGCTTCCAATTCTGTGTCTCCCTCTCTCTCTGTCCCTCCCCCGTTCATGCTCTGTCTCTCTCTGTCTCAAAAATAAATAAATGTTAAAAAAAAAAATTTTAAAAAAAAGTGTATTATTGGCCACCTGGGTGGCTCAGTTGGTTGAGCATCTGACTTCAGCTCAGGTCATGATCTCGCAGTTCCTGAGTTTGAGCCCTGCCTGAGTCTTGGCTGCTGTCAGGGCAGAGCCTGCCTGGATCCTCTGTCCCCCACTCTCTGTCTGCCCCTCCCCCACTTTCTCTAAAAAATAAATAAAACATTTTCAAAAAGTGTATTATTAACCCTATCAGTTCCTAGAAGGAACTGTGGCTTACAGTCTCTGGGTTGCAAGACAATGTCAAATATATAACATTATAAAAAATTATAATTATAACATATAAAAAATTAAGATGACATTGAAACATACCTTGTAAAGTCACACTTGTGATAAAGATACAATTTCTGTCCAAGAAACCGATCTACATGCTTGACAATAATTTTTTTTATTTATTGGATTTTTTTGGAGTCACAAAATACCTGCCCTTTGTTACAAGTAAAACAATATAAGAGTGTATAAAGGCAGCATTAATAATGTTGATGTTAAAAAAATAACACATAGCAGTAAGCTGAGGTAAGCAGGGTTCTGAGAACTTATGTTTTTTTTTTTAATTTTTTTTAACGTTTATTTATTTTTGAGACAGAGAGAGACAGAGCATAAACAGGGGGAGGGTCAGAGAGAGAGGGAGACACAGAATCTGAAACAGGCTCCAGGCTCTGAGCTGTCAGCACAGAGCCCAACGTGGGGCTCGAACCCACGGACCGTGAGATCATGACCTGAGCCGAAGTCGGGCGCTTAACTTACTGAGCCACCCAGGCGCCCCTCTGAGAACTTATGTTAAATGAAGTGATATTCCCAACAAACTGATGGATGATAAGCACTATTTTGTAAGCAAGATTTTTATTTAACTTTCAATACAAACACAAAAGGCTTGTCACAGTGTGCAGATCGATGACTTTTCATGAAATTAACATTCCTATGTAACCAATATGCTGGTAAGAATGCAAAAATGTCATCACCACAGAAGCCACAACATCTGTGCCCTCAGTTACCTCTCTCTCCCAAGGGCAAGTAGCCACTTAGGCTGACTTTTTACCCTGCAGATTATTTTGGCCTGTTTGGGAAATTTATATACACGCAATCATGCTTGCTCTGTAATGGCTTGTGTCTGGACTCTTCCTCAACATAATTGTGATATTCACATTATGGTGTTTCCTGTAGTTCAGGTTCAGTCATTTTAATTTCTGTACGGTATTCCATTTTTGTCAATCTACTACTTTTGATAGGCCTTTGGGTTGTTTCCAGTTTGGGCCTATGACAAAACGCTACTATGGACCTTTTTATACATTACGTTAGGTGAACATTTGTATGCCTTCCTGTTGAGTTTGTGCCTCAGAGTGAAACAGCGGTGTCAAAAGATATTCCTATGTTCTGCTCTAGCAGACATGGCCAAAGAGTCTTCCAAAGGGCCCATGTCACCAGCAGCAAATAAGACATCAAGTCCTTCCACATTCTCTCCAACAATTGGTACTGCTTGCTTTTGTCTGTTTATTGGTAGTCTTGTGGGTGTGTTCTAATTTGCATGTCTTGATGGCTAAGAAAGTTGAGCACATTTCATGTTTTTATGGGCCCTTGGAAAGTTCTCTCATGAAATAAATGTCTAAAGGCTTTTGATCATTTTTCTCCTGGGTCAACTTGTTGATTTTGTGGAAGTTTTTTACATATCCTAGATATGAGTCCTCTGTTGAATATATATTTTGCACTATCTTCACCCATTCTGTGACTTGCTTTTTTACTCTCTGATAGGTGTCTTTTGGGGTGCCTGGGTGGCTCAGTCGGTTGAGTGTCCAACTTTGGCTCAGGTCATGATCTCACAGTTTGTGAATTCGAGCCCCACGTCAGGCTCTGTGCTGACGGCTCAGAGCCTGGAGCCTCCTTTGGATTCTGTGTGTGTGTGTCTCTCTCTGCCCCCTCCCCCACTTGCGTGCGCACTCTCTCTCTCTCTCTCTCTCAAAAATAAACATTAAACAAAATTTTTAAAATTTTAAAAAGGCGTCTTTTGATTAACAGAAGTTTAACATTTTAATGTAGTCCAATTAATCAACATCGTTTTTTTACGGTAAGTGATTTTCATGTCCTTTAAAAACAACTTTCTGTATGCCAAGTTTATGAAGTAACCGTCTAATCTTTTGTCTAAAAGCAATGTTGGTATACTTTTACATTAAGGTCTATCATATATCAGAATTTAGGCATAAGGATTCTTTTTTAACATAACATACACTTTATTTTCTAATGTAGATAAAATGGACGTATAATATCATTTTAGTTTCACGTGTGCAGCATAATGATTTCATAATTGTGCAAATTGCTAAAAGATCACCACAATAAGTCTCCTTAACACTCATCACAGAGTTACAAATTGTGTTTTCTTGTGATGAAACTTTTAAGAGCCACTTACCCTCTTAGGAAGTTTCAAATTTAAAATACAGTGTTATTAACTGTAGTCACTATATGTAATGCTATACATTACATCCCCAGGACTTATTTGTTTTATAGCTGGAGGTTTGTACTTTTTAACTCCCTCTACCCATTTCACTCCCAACACACACACCAGCTCCCCACTCCCAAGCAACCACCAATCTGTTCTCTGTATTCATGAGCTTAGGTTTGCTTTTGTTGTTGTATTTTGGCTTTTTTTTTTTTTTTTTTTTAATTTTAGATTCCACACGTAAGTAAGATCATTCGGTGTTTATCTTTCTCCATCTGACTTCTTTCACTTAGTGTCATGCCCTCAAGGTCCATCCATGTTGTCACAAATGGCAAGATTTCCTTCTTTTTATGGCTGAATAATATTCCATTGTATATGCATACCACTTTTTCTTCATTCATTCATCAATTTTTCCATAGGGATAACCGATTTTTCCATATATTGAAAAGTCCACCGTTACTGTGGGGCAGTGACACTTTTCTCATAAGTCAGATAAATGTGAGAGTCTTTTTCTGGATTGTACAAACGATCTATTGGCTTCTCTGTACTGAGGTAAATACTATACTGGCTAGATTACTGTGATTTTATAATAGGTCTGGTATCTAACAGTGTAAGTGCCCTTGTATGCCCTTATCCTCTAAGATCACCTTGTCTGCTTTTCACCATTTACATTTACATACATGTTTTGGAGTGACTTTGTCAACTACACACACACACACACACACACACACACACACATACCTTTGCTGGAATTTTCCCTGAATATTTTGAATTCATAAATGAATTTGTGGGAAATCAATAGTTTTAATATATTTTGAGTACTGATTTTTAATATATAGAGTAATCCATAAACATGTATATCCTTCTATTTCTAGTGCCTATTTGTCTTCTGTTAAGAAGTCAGTTTTGGGGCGCCTGGGTGGCTCAGTCGGTTGAGCGTCCGACTTCGGCTCAGGTCACGATCTCGCGGTCCGTGAGTTCGAGCCCTGCATCGGGCTCTGGGCTGATGGCTCAGAGCCTGGAGCCTGCTTCCGATTCTGTGTCTCCCTCTCTCTCTGCCCCTCCCCCGTTCATGCTCTGTCTCTCTCTGTCTCAAAAATAAATAAACGTTAAAAAAAAAATTAAAAAAAAAAAAGAAGTCAGTTTTGGGGCGCCTGGGTGGCTCAGTCTGTTAAGCGTGCAACTTTGGCTCAGGTCATGATCTCATGATTTGTGAGCTTGAGCCCCACATCAGGCTCACCCTAGAGCCTGCTTTCAAATCTGTGTCTCCCTCTCTCTGCCCCTCCCCACCCACATTCTGTCTCTCTTTCTCTCTCTCAAAAATAAGTAAACAGTAAAGAAAAAAGAAGTCAGTTTCAGTCTTAGTTTTGTTCCTCTAAGAAAATATGTATTATTTTCTTTTAGATGTTTTTAGGATTTTTTTCTTCAATTTTCTTTTTCTTTTTCACTTTTATTTCTTTTAGAGATAGAGAGGGTGGCAAGTGTGGGAGAGGAGCAGAAGGAGAGAGAGAGAGAAAGAGAGAGGAGGGAGGAGAAAATCCTAAACAGGCTCACACACAATGCCAAGCCTGATGCAAGGCTCAATCCACAACCCCTGGGATCATGACCTGAGCCAAAACCAAGAGTGAGATGCTCAACCGACTGAGTCTTTTTTTAAACATTTTATTTTTAAGTAATGTCTACACCCAATGTGGGGTTCAAATTCACAACCCCCAGATCAAGAGTCTCATACTCTTCTCCAGCCAGGCACCCCCTTTCTGCTTCAATTTTCATCAACTAAGGTATAGCTAAGGGAAGTTTCATTTTTGTTTATCCTGCTTGGGAATTTTTAAACTTCTTGACTTTATCCATAAGCTAGTTTACTTCACAGATTGGAGGAAATTCTTCACCATTTTCTTTACAAGAATTGCTTTTCCCTGACTTTCTCTCTTTTTGCCTCTGGAACTCCAAAGTAATGTAGGTTAGATCTTTTCACTATGCCTAATGTGTCTCTCAAACTTCTTTCTACGTTTGCCTCCTTTTTTCTCTCTCTGTCCTTCATTTCAGATATGTTGTATTGACATGGCTTCTGGTTGACTGTCCTGTCTTTTACTGAATCTAATTTGTTCTTAAAACCAGCCCTTGAGTTCCTCATTTGATGTACTGTGTTCTTCTAGTACTAAAATTTCTGTCTCTCCAGAGCGATGTTTTCTATTTTCCCCTCTTTTCTTAACTTAACTAAAATCATGCTGATTTTTAAGTCTTTATCTGTTAACTCCAATGTTCTGATCACCTGCTTTTATTGGACTTTTTATTTTGGTTTTCAGTCATGTCAGTCATATCAGAACTAGAGAGGCTCCATACGATATCTTTTCCTCTGGCAGGCAAAATAGAGTGGGGTTAGACAGGGCACCAGGGTGGCTCGTTGGTTAAGCAGCAACTCTCGATTTGGGCTCAGGTCATGATCTCCCAGTTCTTGAGTTCGAGCCCCACATGAGGCTCTGCGCTGACAGTGCGGAGCCTGCTTGGGATTCTCTCTGCCCCTCCCCTGCTCTCTCTCTCTCTCTCAAAATAAATAAAAACTTTAGAAAACTAGAGTGGAGTTAGATCCCTTCAATCCTAATGAGATGCTGAGCTAACTGTAGGTTTCATTTTTGCTGAGGAATAGCCTACCTCTGCTCATCCTATTCCTGAGATAGTCTTTCAGGGCTTTCAACTAGAAGCTTGGTATGTTCTCTAGAGACATCTTTGGTGAGCTCTAAAATCAAGTCTTTGTCTCTTTAACATCCCTAGGCTACAAAAAGTCTGTTCTACTTTTCAGAAGTCTTTGGCTTAGTTTATAGTATCTTGACCTGGCAAAGTTCAGAATTTGCCAACTATTTTTTTAAATGTTTATTTTTGAGACAGAGAAAGACACAGACAGATCATGAGTACGGGAGGAGCAGAGAGAGAGGGAGACACAGAATCTGAAGCAGGCTCCAGGCTCTGAACTATCAGCACAGAGCCCGATGTGGGGTTCGAACTTACAAACTGTGAGATCATGACTTGAGCTGAAGTCAGAGGCTTAACCCACTGAGCCACCCAGGTGCCCCGAATTTGCCAGATATTTTAAGGAGGAAACTGGCAATGGAGACAGACACTATTATACTCACTTTAGAGATAGAGATATTAAGGCACAGAGAGGTTAGGTTATCGGAAACGTCACACATGTTACTTAATGGCTGAACCGGGATTCTAATTTAGAGACTTTGGCCCAAGACATTATTATCCTTTTCCCTATCTTAACCCATTTTAAGTAACAAATATTAATATATTGTTATGAATGAGTCTTTCAATGTGCTAACACCAACATACTTTTTTTCTTAAATTTATTACAGTTGAATTATCTTTACCTTCAACTTGCATTGTTTTAGCAATATAATAGGGACATCCATCCTGGCCAATATTCTTCTGAAAGTGTGCAGAGATGAGTCAGAAACAATACTCAAAGTATGTTTTTTCCTTCAAAGCAGAGATTAAGGCAATTATCACTTTAGTTGGCCCTTTGTCGCTTTATTTTTAGGAACAAGACTGTAACTTTTTTTTGTTTTGTTTTATATTGTTTTGTTTGGTAGGGGGAAAAAACCATAGTTATTCTTGAGCTTTTTCCTAACCTCACATCCCTAAATCTCTCAGAAACTATCGTGTACACAACTGATCTTCATTATTCATGAATTCTGTATTGGCAAATTCAGTTCACTTATTGGCTAAAATGTACTTGCACACTCAAAATCAATACTCATGAGGCTTTCATGGTCATTTGTGGACATGCACGGAGTTGCTTGAGGCACATGTTCCCAGCTGAGGGCAAGCAAGCCAATGCTCTCCCTTCTTGATTCCACTCCCATAAAACCAAACAAGTGTCCTTTCTGTGGTTTATTTAGTACAGGGGGTATTTTGTGTGCAATTTGTGCTTTTTGCTGGTGAGGTCACTGTCTAAAACGATCCTCAAGAGCAGCGCTGAAGTGCTGTCTAGTGGTGTTCCTAAGGGCAAGAAGGCTGTGATGTGCCTACTGGAGAAAATACATGACTTTGATAAACTTCCTTCCGGCGTGAGCTGGAGTGCTGTTGGCTGTTAATGAATCTTATAATGTTAATGAACCAACGCTATATACTTAATTCAGTGTCTTTAAACAGAAAATACATAAAAAAGATATACTGATCACTTGACCAGAAATGTGACCAGGGTTCACAGACACCTAACTCCAAATTGTCTCTAAATCAACAGTTCAGTATTCACTAATTCCATGTTCTTAGTGACTTTACAAAATATAAGTACCACGAATAAACTACACCCACACACAGATGTTCTGTCACCAAATTAATGATGTTACTTTCCCAACAGAAAAAAAAAAATTGGATTCCAGGTAAATTTTTTTTTTTCTTGGAAATCTATGTCCTAGGATATAGAGTGAGTTGAAAGTTGACTTAATGTGAATTTCTCTATTATAATTAATTATCACAGTTATAATTAATTAATTGTATCAATGATAATATATTAAATATTAATTAACATATATTAATTAATACAATTAATTAATTATCTGCTATAATTGGTTAATATTAAATTAACATACAAACACGTCATGGCGTTTCCTAATAAGCACCCTGAATTCCAGAAGAAATGGGGAAGAAATGGTTTGGCAGAGGCCTAGAGCCACAAGAGGGCATCATTACTCTAGGAATAAGACTTGATACACCAAGTAATTTATAAGAAAATATTTCACCTGCATCGATTACTTTATGTTGTTGTATCACGTAGCATTCGTAATTCTTAAAACATTACTGGGCACATAGTAGCCACCCACTAAATATTCATTGACTCAGTGAATAATTCATGGATCCAAAATTGTATGGAGTCAAGCATATTGAACAAAGCGAAGAATTAACCTTCGTCTATGAAATTTAGATTTCCTATTTCCTGTCTCCGTAAGCGGATAGGAAATACAGCTCAACAAGACAACTGTGAGAGGAAAATGGTGCTAGTTCAGGACAAACTGAGGTCTTAGTGACCTAGTAAGAAAGGAGAGCTCCATGAGAGGACACCACGACCCTGGCATACTTCATTTCCTTGATCCGAGCAGACAAGACTCTGTCCAAAATATCACAGCAAAATTTACTCTGGCAGGAAAGCTCATGTAACCAAGAAAATCTAGAATATGGCGATGGTACCATCCTGCACTCATTAGTCAAATTCAAATTTTCACGTCCGTTTAACAAGAGTGAGCGGAGGCACATTTTATAGCCGGGGAGGTTGATTTTTCTAAATGCTACCATGCCAGGTTCTGTAGGGGCCCACAAGAGGGAAGCTGTCAGGAAGCTGTTTTTCTGTTAACTCTTAGAGTGAGACTAAAAAGCCACCATGAACAGAAGCATAGGCATCACTATCACAGACAGCTGCCAGATTTAACAATTAAAAATTCATGACACCCATTGTTTAACTAAAATCCGAATGTAACTGTGTATCTTGCATTCTGTTAACCCTACTGTCACAATAACCTTTAAGGTGCTGCCTTAATTAGGGTAAGGAACTGAGAAAAGAAGGGAGTGAAGTCATTTCATGCTACATATTAGTTAACCACTTGGGGATAGGAAAGCAGAGCTCCAAAACATTCAGAATCTCAAACTGAAACAAAAAACTAGTACCATTAATAATGAGCACCAGGGGTGCGTGGGTGGCATCTGAATTCCGCTCAGGACATGATCTCCCGGTTTGTGAGTTCGAGCCCTGTGTCAGGTTCTGTGCTGACAGCTCAGAGCCTGGAGTCTGTTTCAGACTCTGTGTCTCCCTCTCCCTCTGCCCCTCCCTGCTCATGCTCTGTCTCTCTTAAAAGCAAACTTTTTTTTTTTTAATTTTAAAAAATAAAGAGCTCCAAAATGAGATTATGTTCTTAGAGAATAAACATAGTAAATTTGATTGAAATGAAAATTTCCCTGCCTAGTTTCCCCAAGCTTTGCACAACACTGCCCCACTAAAATACCTATATAATTTATGCATGCATTTGGAATGTCAACATTTATTAAGAAACAATTATAAATCAGGCAGTGTGATAAATGTGGGCATACTGCAATGAACAGACAGACATTGTCCTGCCCTCGCGAATTACATATTCTAGCAAGGCAAATAAGCAATACTTCTGCAATTAAATATTCAATTACAACTGTGAAAATTACCCACCCCCCAATACACAATACACAAAGGTATAGAGACAAAAGAGTATGTCCTAAGAACACACTGATATATTTGAAAACTATTAGAGATGAGATGGAAATACAGAGGTAAGAAGGAAACCAAAAAAATAATAATTATACATAAAATCCAACCATGCTACAGTAGCTCTAAAATTAAGATCAACAAAATGGACTGTGAGAATCAGGGAATAATCTTTAAATTGAAAAATAAAGCTTTTGGCTAATTGTGTGGATAGCTATCCCCTAAAATGTCAAATGACTTTTGAAAAGGTGGACAAAATAGTTCCATATCCCCGTCCCTATATATGAGGGATGGGTACCAAACAGCCAACTGGACAGCTCTATCCTTATAAATGCTCAGGCCCAAAGTCTGGACTGCTGGAGTTACCCTCAACTCCTACTTTCCCTAATCACTCATACCAATCCATCCACACTCCTACTGGTTTATCCTTCAAAATATATCTGGAATTTTAAGACTTCTTGTCATCTCTACCACCTTAGCCCAAGAGGGCATCATCTCTCATAGGGATTATAGTTCTTATTATAGGTATAAAAGATTTCCCTGATTTGTTTTTCTCTCTCAACACTGTAGCTGGAGTGGTGTTGTGAAACGGTAACTCACATTATAACGCTGCTCTTTGCAGAACCTCCAATGGCTTCTTGCCTAAGTCATCCTTAAAACTATGGACAAGGTGGGGTGCCTGGGTGACTCAGTCAGTTAAGCATCTGGCTTTGGCTCAGGTCATGATCTCACAGTTCGTGAGTTTGAGCCCCGTGTGGGGCTCTGTGCTGACAGCTCAGAGCGTGGACCCTGCTTTGGATTCTGTGTCTCCCTCTCTCTGTCTGCCCCTCCCCTGTTCACGCTGTGTCTCTCTCTGTCTCAGAAATAAATAAACATTAAAAAAAATTTTTTTAAACTGTGGACAAGGCTCTCAGAGATCCTGCCCTCCATGACCTCTTTGAGCTCATTCACTGCTGCTCAGCCCCTCCGTCGCCCATTCACTTCCTGCCTCTTAATCTTGCTGCTGGATTTGCTCCTGATTTGAGGCTTTCATTTGTTATTCCCTCTGCCTCTTCCCCCAGATACCTTCATGGTTTGCTTCCCCACTCCTTTCAAGTCCTATTTGATTGCCTCCTTCTCAACGAAGCTTTCCTTGGCCACTCTATTTAAGATCTCAACTCTCTTCTGGGAAGAATTTCCTGTCTCCTTTCCTGCTTTAATTTTTCCCCTATTATTTACCATCCTCTACTCTACTACATATTTTACTTAAAATTCTAATGATGCTGCTCACTGTTTCTTCACTCACTAGAAAATATCAACCATAAAGGCAAGGACTTTTATCTGCTCTGTCAGTTCAGTATTCCCAGAGCCTAGAAGAATGCCTGTATCCATAAATGCTTGTTGAAAGAATAAAAAACTCTCAGCTCTGTGTGTGTGTGCGTGTGTGTGTGCGTGTGTGTGTGTACCGATATGGGTAAGAACCCATTTTGCAACACCTCTGCATGTCCTCAGTGGACTCATGAGTGGTCTGCTATCTCTTGCTCTCCGTAAAAGATGGGGATAATTGCTGTCTTCCATTTTAATTAAAAAGTCCCTTTTCACATTCTAAAGTACACCATTACCCCTCTGTACGTGGTTTTGGACTGGTGTGTGACTAGAACTGGTTGCCCTGTCATAGGAGAAGTGTTAGCATTTTCCTTCAAACCTTCCATAAGAAATTCAGTCAGAATAGGAAAATGGCAGGAGGGATGAAAGTCTTGATCACTTCAGTTAAAACTGGAGGATATAGTTTGGAGAGAACACAGAAAAGCACTGTAAAAATTAAAAACACAAAATTATCTCTTTTCTGAAATAAAGACGATACGTCAACAATAAAAGCTATTGTACAAGTTCTTAGAATTAATAAAATAAATCTTTCAATAGAAGAATAGAAATACAGAGGCAACTGGCTGAATCAGTTGGTATATAGTATGTGACTCTTGATCTCAAGGTCATGAGTTCAAGCCCCAAATTGGGTGTGGAGCCTACTTAAATGAATAAATAAATAAATACATAAATACATAAATACATAAATAAATTTATTTATTAAAAAGGAATTCAAATTTTTGATAAATACATTAAACATATACTCTTCACCAGTAAAGAGGAAAATGTAAATTAAGACAGCAATAAAATAACACTTTTTCTATCAGATTTGAAGTATTTAAAATAAATAGTAACTTCCTGAGCTAGTGAGGTTAATAGAGATGGGGCACATTTGTATAGTGTTGGTAGGAACACAAACTGATGCCTTCTGTTTGAAAACTGCATATGGCACATCCATCATTTTAACGAATTTATATTTTGAAAATTTATCCCCCCAAAATAAAATATCAATAAATAATGAAATCTTTACAAGAATTCTTATTGTAGAATTGTGTCAAAGAATAATCTCAACATTACTCCATTTTTGTTGTTATCAATAGCCTTATGGCCAAACAGACCTGGTGCCTGCCCCACAAAACAAATAATTTAAAAAAATATAATCATATTACAGCATTATGTATATATTAAATCACCATGTTGTACACCTTACAAAAGATCACATGTACAACCTAAATATAACTTATTTTTGATGTTTATTTAGACGGAGAGTGAGTGTGCACATGAGCGGGGGAGGGATAGAGAGAGAGGGAGACAGAGAATCCCAAGTAGGCTCCGTGCTGTCAGCACAGAGCCTGATGTGGGGGCTCGAACGCATGAACTGTTAGATCATGACTTGAGCCAAAACCAAGAGTCAGACACTCAACCGACTGAGCCACCCAGGCGCTCACATAAGTGAGTATTATTTGTCAATCATACCTCAGTAAAGCTGGGGAAAATGTTATGTTTCTAGGGAAAAACAAAACAAGACAAAAAAACGTAAAACTCTGGGTGGAAACCAAAGGTAACAGCTCAAAGGGTAACAAACATAATCATATTATCTGCCCATTCCTTCTAAATATTTATTTAGTGATTATATATAAATATAAATGCATAATTATACTGAAATTCAACACAAATCATCGGTCTCTGAAAAATAACACAAAGGAAACTCCTCTCTGTCCTTGAATCGTTATCAACTTAACTTTTTGTCAGTTAGCCTTCTTCCCAGCTAGAATGTGAACTACATATAAGTACATTTTTATTTTATTTTATTTTATTTTATTTTATTTTATTTTATTTTATTTTATCTTATTTTATTTTATCTTATTTTATTTTGTTTTGTTTTATTTTATTTTATTTTATTCACTCTTAAACTTTCTTGTTTTCAAGCAGAATGACACAACAAAAAAACTCCAAATATGTTTGGCTGTTTATGCGACTAAGCCAGGGCAGACTAATGTTGAGCATACATCCAGGAAAACGCCAGGACTTACGCACCCATGCATTTTCAGTGAATAGATAAAAGCTAATATTTAGCTGAAATAATGCAGAGGAAACCCATACCGTGAAAAGTCTGACGATAACCGACAGCAGAGGTCTCAATTTCCTCTTTGTATGAATATGGGAAAGAGAGGAAGAATTGGATCATTTCTAGAGGATGGTGACACTTACTAACTATATTGAACGATTTTGGCTTCAGGTCGGAATCCTGTAGCACCCCTCCCCACCATGATGTGTCTCAAGTTCCTCTCCTTTATGAACCCTCTCCCAAAACAAAATAAAAAACTATGCTTTTTTATTTTTACCCTGAAGAGTTTATTTGTTTGAATGTTATTCTTGAACATTAATATAGAACCCGATGCCATTCTATAGTGTTAGCGCCAGGTAAAGATGATTTCAAACTTTTAAGGAGGACATTGTAAGATATTTATATCACTAGGCTGCCAAAGAAATGAGACAGGAAGAAACTCCTTAAAAATATAATAGTAAGGGGGCACCTGGGTGGCTCAGTCAGTTAAGAATCCTACTTTGGCTCAGGTCATGATCTCCAGGTTTGTGAGTTCGAGCCCCACGCCCCATGTGGGCTCCGGGCTGATAGCTCAGAGCCTGGAGCATGCTTCAAATTCTGGTGTATCTCTCTCTGCCTCTCCCCTGCTCATGCTGTCTCTCTGTCTCTCAAAAATAAACGTTAAAAAATTCTTTTAAATAAAATAAATAAATATACGTACACACACACACACACACACACACACACACATATATATATATAAAGTGGTAAGAACTATGGGGGAGCGGTGCCTGGGTGACTTATGACTCAGTCAGTTGAGCGACCACCTCCTGATTTTGGCTTAGGTTACAGGGTTGTGGAATCGAGCCCAGAGCTGGGCTCCACACTGAGCATATAGCCTGCCTAAGATTCCCTCTCTCCCTGTGCCCTTCTCCCCCACTCTCGCCCCCTCTCTCTCTAAAAAATAAAAAAAATAAAACAAAATAAAAAGAACTGGGTCACCAAGGTGGCTTAGTCAGTTAAGCGTCCAGCTTCAGCTCAGGTCATGATTTCACGGTCTGTGAGTTCGAGCCCTGCACCAGGCTATGTGCTGACAGCTCAGGGCCTGAAGCCTACTTCCGATTCTCTCTCTCTCTCTCTCTCTCTCTCTCTCTCTCTTTCTGCCCCTCTTCCGCTCTCACTCAGTCTCTTTTTCTCTCTCAAAAATAAATGAACATTAAAACAAACAAACAAAAGAACTGGAAGAATTACAAGATGAAAAAAAGGTCAATGTTGCCCCCCCCACCGAGGTAGATATGAAAGAAGATAATTTTCTAGATTATCAGAGGAAAAAAGATTTTAATAGAACTAATCTGGAATTATTTATTTACACTATTTATATAGTAATTATACTAAATAATATATATTATATATTATATAATATAATAATTATATAATATAAATAATACTAATAATATACTATTTATACTAATTAATTATTTATCTATACTATTATATCCCTATAGAAGGAGATGGATAGCATAGATATTTATGGTAATAATCTAGTTTCGGAAATATTTAAGGAAGAAAAGGACCCTTCATAAATCCTTGTCAAGTGAAAAGAAAGTGTGAAAGCTAGGTCATGTTTCTGATGCTTATCTCAGCCATGATTTTGGTCCAGATGTTTCCTGTGACGGCCTTATGTAATTAGTAGCAGATTCAGCATCATCACAGATGTGAGCTCCTGAAATGATGACAATGAAACCATTACATTACAGAATTGTTTTAGCCATTCCAGTTATTTCTTCTTCGTCCCTACTGGCCTATCATGGGCTCTCCTCACAAGTAAAATGTGTGCATCTGGGAGAAATTGCAGCATTGTGCGTTTGGTAACGTTCACCTTTGAGATTATTTTTCTTAACAGATTGTGAATTTTCTAGATGTTTTATGTAAACTTGTCATTGGGTAATACAATCGCAAAACAAACCAACACGCACGCACAAATCACAACACGGTAGATTGGAAAATTGTTTCACGTAAAACATTGAATTGTTGGGTGGAAGTTTGTTGAGGCAAGACTGAAGCGTTAAGGTCTTAGCGTTAAAGAGAGAAAGCAGACATGTTCGGTTTTGGAATCAAGATAATGATTCCTATTTCTCAACAATTCACCTTACTGTGCTAACACATGCTTTTATTTCTCCCCGGCCCTCTGTGCATCCTTTTACAATCTGTACCCATCAAGTCTTCAAAGCCCATTCCAATAGCCAAGGGAGCTATTGGATGTGCCGGAAATATAAGTTTATTACTAAGGTTGTATTCTCCTACTAATGAAATGCCAAAGCTAAAAATAAATAAAGTGTATCCTCACTGTCCGAAAAAGAAAAAAAAAAAAAGAAGAAAACATTTTTTTTTTAATGTTCACAAAGTCATTGGCAATGTCAATGTCAGTGGCCTCTCCCTAAAATTTCATTTTGCACGTCCTGATTGCTTGGAACATCTCGGGAAAGTGCTATAGTACATTGATTTTTTTCTCACGGTAGTCTTCTATGAAATGTCATTTTACGTTGTCTACCTTAATTCCTACAAAAGTACATTCTCAGGGCACCTAGGTGGCTCAGTCAGTTAAGCGTCCAACTCTCAACATCGGCTCAAGTCATGATCTCACTGGTCTGAGTTCAAGCCCTGTGTCGGGTTCTGTGCTAATAGCATAAGATTATCGGGATTCTCTTTCTCCCTCTCTCTTGGCCCCTGACCCACTCATGCTCTCTCTCTCTTTCTCTCTCTCTCTTTTTCTCTCTCTCAAAAATAAATTAAAAAAGAAAAAAACTTCATCCTCTCCTGAAATAAATGTAGTGATACATTTGAAACACAATGAATATTATTAAGATTGCCATTGGTATAAAGCAAGTTCATTTATTTTTTAAATTCTATTCATACCTAAGATGTCATTTCTGCTCATTCTTGAAATGATTAACATATTGTACAATTTTCCAAAATGTTTACTTTGGTTTTTATTCCCGATGTGTGCAGTATTCACAAATTGTATAAAGAAAATGTGTTCTTTGCCATTAACTCTATCTTTGTGTATTAGACAGGGCCCTCCGGGGAACATGGGTTCACGCAGTTAGGGAGGCTGAGAGGTCTCACCATCTTCTATCAGCAAACTGGACACCCAGGAAAGCAGGTGGTGTCCAAGTCCAAAGTTCTGAGACAGGGGAGCTGATGGTGTACTTCTCAGGTAAGGACAGGCAAAGAACAATGTCTCGGCTCAATCAGGCTGAAAAGGGACGCAGTCTCCCTTCCTCTACCTTTTGTTCTCCTCGCTTCCTCAACGGATTGGATAATGTCCACCCACCTTGGAGAAGGCAATCTGCTTTGCTGAGACCACTGATTCAACTTCTAATGTCACTGGGGAAAACTCTCAAAGACACGCCCAGAAATCACATTTAGCTAAATATCTGGATACTCCATGACGCAGTCAAGGCGATACATACAATTAGCCATCACACTGTGTTTACACTCACATTTACGCAACACTCCTGTTTAGATTCCCCGTGCTTATGACAGCAAAACCATCCTGGCAGGTGTCTCTTCTTTTCTCCTTGTCCCCTCCAGACTATTCGGAGAGCGACTTTGTTTTTTGAAATTTAAGTCAGATTATACCACTCTCTTGCTCAAAACCCTGTCATTGTTCCCCATTTCAATGTGACAAAAGCCAGTCCTTACAATTGCCTTCAAGTGTCCACGTGATCTAGCCACCTGACTTCCTCTCCTCCTCCCTCTTTCCCTCGCTCTACTCCTCTCTGGCCCCTTCAGTATGATTCATATCCTACTTACTCCTGCTTAATGTAACCATTGTTAGTCCCTCGGCCTGTAATGCTGTTCCCAGTAAGTTTGCTAGGCTAATTCCACAACAGCCCCAACCGATTCCACAACAATCGGTTCTACCACCGATTTCAAAATCCATTGATGATTCCGGACTAAAACAGTTGTGAAAATTTGAGATTGATGCAAAGCCATGATTTTCTAATTCTGTCATTTCTTGCATATGTGTCAGCTGGCATCTTCTCTAAAGAAGAGCCCCCCTGCCCTCCCCTCCCCATATTTTGAGTAACATTATGGGCTCTAGATTCCGTTTTTCATGCAGTGTTTTCTAATTCATTATTGGCTTTTGTTGCGCTTAAGTTTCCCCCAAATGTGGCCAGTATGACTCTCTTTGAGTTGATTCTTGTCCTTTTGTTAACTCTCTGTCAGTATTTGAACACTGCTTTGCTTTCTGCACAAAAAAAGAGGGACTAGGCTTGCCACGTGCCTTCCCTGTGTCAGACCTACAATCAGCCATTTCTCCAAGAAGCTCTAGTTCCCTTTAGCGAGAAATGGTGCCTCAGAGCCACGATCTAAGGAGTAAGTGTTCTAGACATCAGGGTGTCGCTGGATTTTTCTCTTTCTTTTTTTTTTTTTTAATAAAAATTTTTTTTAACGTTTATTTATTATTGAGAGACAGAGAGACACAGAATGTGAGCAGGGGAAGGGCAGAAAGAAGGGGAGACACAGAACCCAAAGCAGGCTCCAGGCTCTGAGCTGTCAACACAGACCCTGCAGCGGGGCTCAAACTCACAAGCCGCGAGATCATGACCTGAGTTGAAGATGGACGCTTACCCGACTGAGCCACCCAGGCACCCCTGGATTTTTTATGTACTCTTAAAAGATCTTTATATTAATTCTTTATCTATGGTATATTTTGCAAATATTTCTCTTATTTCCTCATTTGTCTTTTGCCACTGCTTATAGTGTTTTAATATGTTATGTAGTTATCTGGATTTTGACTTGTAATTAGTCATAGTTAAGTTCTCAGACTTGGGTTGTATAAAACTCCATCTGTGCATTCTTCTTGTGTGTGTGTGGCTTTAATTTTTTTTTTATACATAGATTTCTTCTCTATTTGGAACCTATGCTGGTATTTGACATATGGACCCAATTTCCTTATGCTCTGAATGCGTAGTTAGTTGTTCCAATTTTATTTATTGAAAAGTCCCTTTTGAGATGGCACTTTTATATTTTTAAGTAGTTGTGTTATTTCTGAATTTTTGTTTACTCCATTTGTGTGTCTACCTTTGTGTCCAAGTGGCAGTGTTGTAAATACAGAAGCTTTATGGGGCATCCGGGTGGCTCAGTTGGTTGAGCATCAGACTCTTGAATTCAGCTCAGGTCATGATCTCATGCTTTGTGAGATTCAGCCCCATGTGGGGCTCAGTGCTGACAGCTTGGAGCCAGCTTGGGATTCCCCCTCTCTCTGTCATTCTCTGCCCCTCCCCACCCCTCTCAAAATAAATAAATAAGTTTTTATAAATACATATACATATACATACATATATAGCCTTCATAATTTGCTTTAATATCTGAAAGGACTATTTCCCATTCATGGTTTTTCCCTCTCTACCCAGTATTCTGTATGTTTTTTGAATACCATGTGTATTCTAATATGCTTTTTGCAATATGAATTTCTAAGTTTTTGGTTTTTGGGTTTTTTTGTTTGTTTTTTTGCTTAAAGAAAAAACTTTGTTATTTGTGTTGGGATTATGCTAAATTTCTATGTTAACTTAAGAAGGATTGACAAAAAAAAAAAAAAAAAAAAAAAAGAGGTTAGAGAGGGAGAGAGCCAAAGCATAAGAGACTCTTAAAAACTGAGAACAAACTGAGGGTTGATGGGGGGGTGGGGGGTGGGAGGGTGGGGAGGGTGGGTGATGGGTATTGAGGAGAGCACCTTTTGGGATGAATACTGGGTGTTGTATGGAAACCAATTTGACAATAAATTTCATATTAAAAAAAAAAAAAGAAGGATTGACATCCACAGACAAGGTATGGTTTTACATTTACTCACCTCCACTTTCAGAAGTGTGCTAAAGTCCTTCTCACATTGTTTTTTGTATATCTTGTTATGTTTATTCCCAGGATGTGTATCTTATCTGTTGCTATCGTAAGCGGGGTTTTCTCTTCCAACTGGTTACGTCTGTATCCACATTGATTTTGTGTACTCATTTTCTATTCTACTCTCTTACTGAACTTGCTTTATTGTTTTCATCCTTGATTCTCTTAGATGTTTCAGATATATTACCATGTCATCTGCTAGTAGAGATAGTTTTGTATCTTCTTTCCCAGTTGCTATGTTTCTAGTTATTTTCCTTAAAAAAAAAAATTGCATTGGCTTGTACTTCCAGCATAGTACTGAATAGGAACAGAAATAAGTGAGACTCCTCACCTTGTTCTTGACCTTAGTGACAACTTCATAGCATTTCCCCACTAAGTTAGAAGCTGACTTAAGGGATAACCAGTTTATACCTTCCCAAGTGTTTTTGTTAGGAATGGATATTAAATTTTGTCAAGATCCTTGAATGCTGAAGGCAATTTATAGAGAGAAATAATTTTTCTCTTTGATGAAAAATATAAAATAGAGTTTAAGGGACATTTAAAAATATAAAATGGAGTTTAAGATGCATAGAACAAGACTACAACATGTCCCTAAGGAGAGGAGATAGAGACTAGGGGAGAAAAAAATACTTTTATAAATGTCTGAGAATTTTCCTAAAATAGGAAAAGTTACTTTACATATTTAGAAAGACCAGAATATCCTAGACATGATTTAAAAAAGAAATCCAACATTCAGTCATGTCATTGTGACATTGTTGAATTCCAAAGCAAAGGGGAAGTAAAATGACAATTTCAATGTGAATAAGATAAAACAAAATGAAATACCATTTCACAATCTCAAAGTGACAAAATTAAAAGCCTGACAATGACCAAGTGTTGGTAAAGATGTGGAGCAGTAGGAACTTATAAAACAGCTGTTGAAAGTTCAAATTTAGAACTTAGAAATAGAATTTAAAAGTGATATTTCCCAGCAAAGAAATACCCTATGACACAGAAATTCCACTTCCCGAGAAAAGGTACACATGTGAACAGATTTATACAAGAATAGAAAACAACATCACTTGCAATAGGAAAAAAAAGGAAATAGTTCAAATATCTTTTTTGAGGAGAATTTTCTAGTTTACATTATATTCTTAAATAGCTAGATACAATATGCAGCCATAACAAAGAAGGAAATAAAACCATATTACATACGACTATGTGTATAAATCCTTAAAATAGGCTTTTAAAATGTAGCAAATCACAGAATAATATATACAATATAATACCTTTATATAAAGTTGAAAAACTGCCAAAATCCAACAATATATTATTTGGGGATGGAAAGCTATTTTAAAGCAAAGCAAAGAAATGATGAACACAAAAGTAAAATTTTTGTGTTTATCCATTTTTGAGAGACAGAGTGTGAGTGGGGGAGGGGCAGAGCCAGAGGGAGACACAGAATCCGAAGCAGGCTCCAGGCTCTGAGCTGTCAGCACAGAGCCCGATGCAGGGCTCGAACCCATCAACTGTGAGACCATGTCCTGAGCAGAAGTTGGACACTTAACCGACTGAGCCACCCAGGTGCCCCTTGATGAACACAAAATTTAAAGTAGGGCTTTGCTCTAGAGAACTGCAGGGGGAAGAATGTGCTCAGGCAAGGACATCCAGGGAACTTCATAGGTGCACATACTTCTTAAGCAAGGTGGTCATGAAAAGGGGTTTATATAATGAAAATTCTTTAAACAGTACATGGACATTATTATTTTAGGTGTACTACTTTGTAAAGGATTGTTGGATGACAAGGTCCTTACAGTCCATTTCAACTTGTGAACATCTGGTTTGAAATGCATATTTGAGCACCAAAAGCCATAATACCTAGGAATAAACCCAACCAAAGGTGTGAAAAATCTATACACTGAAAACTATAGAAAGCCTATGAAAGAAACTGAAGAAGACTCCTCCCCAAATGGAAAAACTCTCCATATTCGCGGATTGGAAGAACACATACTGTTAAAATGTTGATACTATGCAAAGCCATCTACATATTCAATGCAATCCCTATCAAAATAACACCAGCATTCTTCGTAGAGCTAGAACAAGCAATCCTAAATTTGTATGGAACCAGAAAAGACCCCGAATAGCCAAAGCAATCTTGAAAAAGAAAACCAAAGCTGGAGGTATCACAATTCCGGACTTCGAGCTATATTACAAAGCTTTAATCATCAAGACAGTACGGTACTGGCACAAAAATAGACACCCAGATCTATGCAACAGAATAGGGAACCCAGAAATGGACCCACAAACGTATGGCCAACTAATCTTTAACAAAGCAGGAAAGAATATCCAATGGAAAAAAAAGACAGCCTCTTCAGTTAATGGTGCTGCAGAAGAATGAATCTGGACCACCTTCTTACACCATACACAAAAATAAACTCAAAATGGATTAAAGACCTAAATATAAGACAGGAAGCCATCAAAATACTAGAGGAGAAAACAGGCAACAATCTCTTTGGCCTCGGCTGCAGCAACTTCTTACTTGACACATCTCCAGAGGCAAAGGAAACAAAGCAAACGTGAGCTATTGGGACCTCATCATGATTAAAATCTTCTGCACAGTGAAGGAAACAAATCAGCAAAACTAAGAGGCAACCAACAGAATGGGAGAAGATATTTTGCAAGTGACATATCAGATAAAGGGTTAGTACCCAAAATCTATAAAGAACTTTTCAAACTCAACACTCAAAAAACAAATAATCCAGTGAAGAAATGGGCAGAAGACATGAATAGACATTTTTCCAAAGAAGACCTCCAAATGGCTAACAGACACATGAAAAGATGCTCAACTTTGCTCATCATCAGGGAAATACAAATCACAACCTCAATGAGATACCACCTCAAACCTGTCAGAATGGCTAACATTAACAACTCAGGCAACAACAGATGTTGGCGAGGATGCGGAGAAAGAGGAACCCTTTTGCACTGCTGGTGGGAATGCAAACTGGTGCAGCCACTCTGGAAAAGAGTATGGAAAATTAAAAAATTAAAAATTAAAAATAGAACTACCCTATGACCCTGCAATTGCACTACTAGGTATTTATCCAAAGGATACAAGAGTGCTGTTTCCAAGGGGCACCTATATCCCAATGTTTATAGTAGCACCATCAACAATAGCCAAAGTATGGAAGGAGCCCAAATGTCCATCGATGGATGAATGGATAAAGAAGATGTGGTATATACATCTACAATGGAATACTACTCAGTGATCAAAAAGAATGAAATCTTGCCATTTGCAACAACATGGATAGAACTAGAGGGTATTATGCTAAGCAAAATAAGTCAGAGAAAGACAAATATCATTTGACTTCACTCATATGTGGAATTTATGATACAAGACAGATGAACATAAGGGATGGGAAGCAAAAATAATATAAAAACAGAGAGGGAGACAAACCATAAGAGACTTAAATATAGAGAACAAACTGAGGGTTGTTGGAGGGGTGGTGGGTGGGGGGATGGGCTAAAAGGGACAAGGGGCATTGAGGAAGACAATTGCTGGGATAAGCACTGGGTATTATATGTAAGTGATGAATCACTAAATTCTGTTCCTGAAATCATTATTACACTATATGTTAACTAACTTGGATGTAAATTAAACATAAATAAATAATAACAAAATGTTAAAAATGAAATACATATTTGGTTAATGTTCACTCAAACACTTGGTTAGGCTCCCGCAAGAAGGCCAAATTTCTACCATTTATATGGAAATGTTTCTGAAGACATTTATTCCCTCTCTCAATTCCTTGCATTTCAGTGCTTGAGATACAACCTCAACAGAGAAAGATTTACTCTAGAAAATGTGGCCTTACATTGTCATAATGGTGCTGATCTTCCTTCCAGCTTTTAAAAAAGAAGCTTATCCCTTTTTCCACAGTAAGTTCTACTGAATGAATGCAAGCTGTAGAAACTTTCCAAAACAATTTCTACACCACAGTCTTTTCCATTGTCATCAGGTAATAAACTGTGAGTATAATTTGGCCTCTTCACATCAGAGCAGATTCCAATGGAATATTCATTCCCTTTTCTGCAAATTTTATGGCCAGGAGAAAGTTCCATATAACCAAAGTGGTAAAGTATATCTTAATTTTACTTAGAAATCTATTGTGTTACAGAAAGAAACAAGATAGGTGATAAGCGAGAATGGAGTTGGGCTAACTAAGAGTGTCTTTAATTTAGTGTTCCTTAGTCTTACAGTTGTACTGTGTTCAACATTATGTACAAACACAATTCCTCTCAAGCTCCAGAACTTTGAATGACATAACTCCTGCTCTTAAACAAACAAACAAACAAAAATTTACTTGATGTGAAAATTTCTGAGCATCAGTTATTGCCAATGCTTCTGTTATTTGGGGCATGGCCGCCATGCCTCAGCAAGAACAGTTACCACCATGGCAAACTCCAGCTTAAGTTCCAGAAATCAAGTATGTGGCACTTATCATGCATAAACACAAATGATGACTTGGCAATTGAGGAGAGTATTCCCCCTTCCTGGTGCACTTGGCCTTTTACCTTTTAAGACTCATGTGCAGGATTGATCTGTTATTGGATAATCAGCAGTGGTCTCTACAAAAGAATTCCTTTGCCAGAAAACAATAAATAACTGAAAGACTACATCTCCCAGAGAGAATCATTCTATAGTTCATCCAGATGCTTTTAATTACAGTTGTTGTATCTCACATTTCTGGATTTAAACCTCATTTCTTGGGGCACCTGGGTGGCTCAGTTGGTTGAGTGTCCAACTCCTGATTTCAGTTCAGGTCACGATCTCATGGTTTGGGAGTTGGAGCCCCACATGGGGCTCCATGCTGACAGTGCAGAGCCTGCTTGGGGTTCTCTCTCCTTCTCTCTCTGCCCCTCCCTTGCTTGTGCTCTCTCTAAAAATAGATAAATAAAAACTTAAAAATAAATAAATAAATAAATAAACCTCATTTCTTTTTTAAAAAATGTTTATTTTGAGAGAGAGAGAGAGAGCGCGCGCGCATCACACGAGCAGGGGAGGGACAGAGAGAAGAGAGAGAATGTGGAGCTCAAACCTCACAAACCTTGAGATCATGACCTGAACCAAAATCGAGAGTCAGATGCTTAACTGACTGAGCCACCCAGGTGCCCCCAAACCTCATTTCTTTTTTTTTTTTTATTTTTTTTTATTTTTTATTTTTTTTTATTTTTTAATATATGAAATTTACTGTCAAATTGGTTTCCATACAACACCCAGTGCTCATCCCAAAAAGTGCCCTCCTCAATACCCATCACCCACCCTGCCCTCCCTCCCACCCCCCATCAACCCTCAGTTTGTTCTCAGTTTTTAACAGTCTCTAATGCTTTGGCTCTCTCCCACTCTAACCTCTTTTTTTTTTTTTTTTTCCTTCCCCTCCCCCATGGGTTTCTGTTATGTTTCTCAGGATCCACATAAGAGTGAAACCATATGGTATCTGTCTTTCTCTGTATGGCTTATTTCACTTAGCATCACACTCTCCAGTTCCATCCATGTTGCTACAAAAGGCCATATTTCATTTTTTCTCATTGCCACGTAGTATTCCATTGTGTATATAAACCACAATTTCTTTATCCATTCATCAGTTGATGGACATTTAGGCTCTTTCCATAATTTGGCTATTGTTGAGAGTGCCGCTATAAACATTGGGGTACAGGTGCCCCTATGCATCAGTACTCCTGTATCCCTTGGATAAATTCCTAGCAGTGCTATTGCTGGGTCATAGGGTAGGTCTATTTTTAATTTTCTGAGGAACCTCCACACTGCTTTCCAGAGCGGCTGAACCAATTTGCATTCCCACCAACAGTGCAAGAGGGTTCCTGTTTCTCCACATCCTCTCCAGCATCTATAGTCTCCTGATTTCTTCATTTTGGCCACTCTGACTGGCGTGAGGTGGTATCTGAGTGTGGTTTTGATTTGTATTTCCCTGATAAGGAGCGACGTTGAACATCTTTTCATGTGCCTGTTGGCCATCCAGATGTCTTCTTTAGAGAAGTGTCTATTCACGTTTTCTGCCCATTTCTTCACTGGGTTATTTGTTTTTCGGGTGTGGAGTTTGATGAGCTCTTTATAGATTTTGGATACTAGCCCTTTGTCCGATGTGTCATTTGCAAATATCTTTTCCCATTCCGTTGGTTGCCTTTTCGTTTTGTTGGTTGTTTCCTTTGCTGTGCAGAAGCTTTTTATCTTCATAAGGTCCCAGTAATTCACTTTTGCTTTTAATTCCCTTGCCTTTGGGGATGTGCCGAGTAAGAGATTGCTACGGCTGAGGTCAGAGAGGTCTTTTCCTGCTTTCTCCTCTAAGGTTTTGATGGTTTCCTGTCTCACATTCAGGTCCTTTATCCATTTTGAGTTTATTTTTGTGAATGGTGTGAGAAAGTGGTCTAGTTTCAACCTTCTGCATGTTGCTGTCCAGTTCTCCCAGCACCATTTGTTAAAGAGACTGTCTTTTTTCCATTGGATGTTCTTTCCTGCTTTGTCAAAGATGAGTTGGCCATACGTTTGTGGGTCTAGTTCTGGGGTTTCTATTCTATTCCATTGGTCTATGTGTCTGTTTTTATGCCAATACCATGCTGTCTTGATGATGACAGCTTTGTAGTAGAGGCTAAAGCCTGGGATTGTGATGCCTCCTGCTTTGGTCTTCTTCTTCAAAATTACTTTGGCTATTCGGGGCCTTTTGTGGTTCCATATGAATTTTAAGATTGCTTGTTCTAGTTTTGAGAAGAATGCTGGTGCAATTTTGATTGGGATTGCATTGAATGTGTAGATAGCTTTGGGTAGTATTGACATTTTGACAATATTTATTCTTCCAATCCATGAGCAGGGAATGTCTTTCCATCTCTTTATATCTTCTTCAATTACCTGCATAAGCTTTCTATAGTTTTCAGCATACAGATCTTTTACATCTTTCCCCAAACCTCATTTCTTGATTCACATCTAACCCCTTCACATCTCGCTACTGGAAATAAGCTTAAGAAATTGTAAATGATATCGGATGTCAGTGGGGAAGAGAGGGAAGAGAAAATGTTTGAAAGTTCAGAGAGTATTCAAAAGCATCCCTCTCCCTTAAAGGATGTTCTTCTCTCTCTCTCAGTAGGTCAAGTTTTCTCCACTTACATGTTAGAGGAATCAGCAATATAGCACTGTCGTTTCCCCTCAGTGCCTTCTTCTGGTTCCCTCCATGTTTGTGGGGTTTTTTTTTTAATGTTTATTATTTATTTTTGAGAGAGACAGGCAGAGAGAGCATGAGCAGGGGGTGGGGTAGGTGGACAGAGAGAGAGGAAGACACAGAATCCGAAGCAGGCTCCAGGCTCTGAGCTGTTGGCACAGAGCCCAATGTGGGGCTCAAACCCACAAATTGTGAGATCATGACCTGAGCCAAAGCCAAAGTCAAACACATAACTGACTGAGCCGCCCAGGCACCCCAGTTCTTTTTTTTTTTAATTTTTATTTTTTAGACAGAGAGGGCATGTGAGCAGGGAAGAAGGGCAGAAGGAGCGAGAGAGAATCTTAAGCAGGCTGTATGCTCAGCACGGAGCCCAACTCCGGGCTCAATCCTACGACCCTGTTATCATGACCTGAGCCAAAATTAGGAGGTGGTTACTCAACCGACTGAGTCACCCAGGCGCCCCTGGTTCCCTCAGTGTTTTACATAAGCTTTGATCCATATTTCAAGCAGGCATATGGAAGCATACAGAATGCTATTTAGACTGTCTAAAGTTCAAATTTCACATTGTTTTGTGTTTATGAACAGTTTAATGAGGGATAACTAGATATCACTGGCTTTCTACTACCAGAACTTAAAATGTCTTAAAATTTAATTTTTATTGAAATAAGAAGAAAAAGATCTCTAACAGAAAGGAAGCATATTCTTGAGCACCCGTTATATTTTCACATATATGATTTTATTTAATTTTCACTCTAACCCTTGTTAACCTGCTACATGCTATTTAAAGATGACAAACTGAATCAGAGAAATGTCATCTGGATACACTGAAAGTCAAAGTCAGCCAGTAGGGGTGTTGAATTTGAACACTGTTCTATCTGCCCCAGAGCTGCTTTCACCGTGATTTGCTGCCACAATAATGACAGTGTCACTTGATTAAAAAGCAATTGTCATTCTTTTGACAAAATGCATTGATTTCACGCCACACTTTGGGATCTTTATTTTCATATTATTGTTCATTTCATATCAATGATGTCACTTAAACACTAATTCCTTTTACCTTCTGGGAGGAAAATATTCAAATAATTGTTTCCTTGAATTCCTATCTGATCTCAGTAGGATCACTTAACACTCCGGAAGAAATAGCCAACCCAATAAACCAGCCCTGGAAACCAAGATGGAAAAGGTTTCCCAAACCACCATGGCTTTGCCTTTGGTGCTCAGATAGGTGGATATGAAAGAAATCCACATACTACAGAAAATCAGCATGCTGAATGTGATTGCTTTGGGCTTATTGGACCTGCCTGGTAGGCATAGAGTCAGAAAAGTAATAGTCAAGGTCAAAAGTTCTAGAAAGCCCAAGTACTCCAGAGCACAGCAGAAGGGAGTAGCAGACCTTTTATTACACTGAAGGATGATTTTGCCAAACCGATTGTGTGCCAATGTTAGCAAAAGAGGGAGAAGGTCCCGGCCAGACTGGCAGATATATACATGAAGGAGCCATTATAAACTATCACCTTGGCGAATTGGGTCACCATCGGCCTTTGTAGAGTTTCCTGGTTTTATGGCATTGAAGGCCACAACCATAAGGAAGGTCTTTGCTAAAATAGCAGAAATGACTACAGAAAATATAACTCCAAAGAATGTTTACCTCAAGATGAAGGTGACCAGGCAAAAGGAGACCAGGTAAAAGTCAAAAAACAGAAGAAGCAAAGCATTAAGGAAGCAAGGAGGATATAACTGAGATTTCAATTATTTGCTCTGACGACAGATGTGTCTCCCTATTTGATAAATAGTCCTAAAATCAGAGTAGTGAGGACAGAAAACCAATGCCCAGAAGGCCATAACAGATCCTAGAGGGTCTTCGTGGGACGAAAAAGTCCTAATTTGCGGAAGGAACTGATTTCTCTGTTTACTTGGATATGGGTCTTCAGGACCCTTGATGTTCATACATATCTGGAAGGGATACAGCTTGATTGATTATAGCCCATCAGTCATTCCCCAAATATGTGCATAAAGCAAATATATCTCGAACAGAACTATATTTGAATTCTGAGGTAAATATACCTAATTACATTCCTTAGATCATAACACTGAAAAATAAAGACCGTCTTTAATGGGAGAGAAACCATCTATTATACATTTGAATCCAAAATATCGAGCCAGAAAGAACGAGTTGAATTGAACGAGAGAGCAAGAATTTAGAAAGTGAAATGATGTTGAGGGCAAAACAGACTATATAAAAAATGGATTTGGGTAAAGTAGGAAAGGAAGAGGGAATACATTCTACAGATATCCTGCACCCAGGAAATATGTAGTCCTGATGTTTATTGAGTATCTTTATGGTAAGTGCTTTCTTTAAACTTATAATTTGTTTGTGGCAGCAGTTTTCAAGGGTGCTTTTTTATCATTAGTGCTTACAGTAAACAATAACAATGAAAGGATGAAACTTTAGAGGTAAATGTTTTGAAGAAACTTCAAAACAAGCACAAGGAAGTGTGATGTTTCATCCATTAAGGTGTGACCTCACTCACGCAGGGGAATTTTATTATTTAAATTTTTTTTAATGTTTATTTATTTTTGAGACAGAGTGAGACAGAGTGAGAGTGGGGGAGGAGCAGAGAGAGACAGGGAGACACAGAATCTGAAGCAGGCTCCAGGCTCCGAGCTGTCAGCACAGATCCAGATGTGGGGCTTAAACTCACAAAACATGACATGGTGACCTGAGCTGAAGTCAGATGCTTAACCGACTGAGCCACCCAAGTGCCCCCAAAATTGAATTTTAAAAATCTCTACATGATCTGTATATTGAAACTCCTTTCAGTGTGATGAGACTCAAATCTACGTGTATTATTAAGAATAAAATGCTACAATAATAGTTTTGAAAAAGCTATTAAATTTGTATCTAAAGTCAAATATCAAGAATTTCATTTAAAATTATTTAACTAATAAAAATTATTTAAATAGTATTAAATAGCTATTAAAAACTTCTTTATTTGGGGGTGTCTGGGCAGCCCAGTTGGTTGAGCATCTGGCTCTTGGCTTCGGCTCAGGTCATGATCTGACAGTTTTGTGGGTTTGAACCCCATGTCGGGCTCCCTGCTGGTGGCTCAGAGCCTGCTTGGGATTCCCTCCCTCCCTCCCTCTCTCTCTCTCCCTCTCTCTGCCCCTCCCCCACTCACACTTTCTCTGCCTCTCTCAGAATAAATAAATAAACTCTGATACAATGTTTTTAAAAAGTTGGTTTTTTAAAAAATTTGTATGGGTCCAAATTTTGACTTTATTTCTCACATCCTAATGAAATGGAGCGTGTTCTTTAACCTCTCCATCAATGTACTCACCATTAAAACGTGATTAATAATAGGACCTCATTACTGATCTCTGTAATCGCTGGATGAGATTTGTGTAAACAGCCTAACACAGGAAATGACATAGAGTAAATAATGAACGACTAGGACAAGTAGATGGTCGCTGGGGAGGATTTGTTATACTACTGTTTCTCTTTCCTACTTGAATTACTATGATAATATCTGTCCCATCCACACTGCTGATGCTCTGTTAAATATTTGGGGAGACATTATGTAAGGGCACAAACTTGCCAACCAGTAGAGAAATAATTCCTGAAGACTTAATGCACAGCATAGAGATTATAGTCAACAACATGGATTATAGTCAACAACTTCGAAGTTGCTAAGAGACTAGGTCTTACTCATACTCATTGCAAAAAAAGAAATAATTATGTGATGTGTTATATGCTATATGTAAATTGTGTCTCCGTAAAAATTTATGAATTGTTTAATTCATTTGGGAAATTACACATGTGCAGAGCAGGTGCATTTGCCTCTGCTCTGCTTTGTAAATTCGGAGAATAGACTGTCAGAATTCAATGACTGCCCTTTAAATCCAGGGTTTGTGGTCTTTTGATGGCAGACCATGTAAAGGCAACTTTATTTTCTCCACTGCCTTTGGGAAAAAAATCACTCACTAGTAAGGAGGCAAGTATGAAATTGGGAAAAAAGGCACTAACCACTGAAATGAGAGATCTGGGTTTTAGACCTTGTTTTGCCACTCAATACCTATAGATCCCCAGCAAACAATATATCTGATTTGGGACACATATCTTATTTGTGAATAAATGTATCAAATTAGATCATTGCATTGAACTCTAACATTTTCCTCCTCCCCATTCTCTGTGCATTTGTCTTTCTCTTTACAAATAATCACAGAGCTCACAGAACAAATCTTCTCGAACATGAAAGACCACTGCTGATTATAAACTGAAGGAAAAGATGATCATTGAATTCATGATAGGAACAAGGGCAACGTTATCAACGTATCAAAGGTAAATCAATGGGGACGTTCTATTGCCAGGGGAAAGAGATTTAATGATTTTTCAGCTGCCAAAATACAGTGGGAGCTGACCAAAGCCCAAAGCAGAATCTTTGGAACCAAAGGCAGTAGCATTAAGTTGGGACGTGCCTGGATAAAAAGCAGATGAGTAACTTGTTCTTGTCCAACAAATAGATTTTGTTAGGACTTCAGTGAAAGATGCTTGCTTCCCTCTTGTGCTTTATACACTATTTCTATGACTTAGCTCATTTCTGAGTCCTCAATAGACCTGGACCAGCCTTTTCCCAATCTGCTCCTAGCAGATCTGAATGAACTTGAGGGGGAAAGGTTAAAGCCAATCTTAACTGAGGGCCTAGGACATGCACGCCAAGCAATTTACTAAGGAATGTGTATTCTATTCTAGTCATCATCACAGCCCCTACTTCAGATAGTTATCCTCATCATCTCTGTTTTAAAGTTCTTTATTTTCAAATTATAAAGTAAATAGGAAAATTGATGATGAATACAAATATTTTAAAAAAAAGAGTGCGGGGGTGCCTGGGTGGCTCAGGGGTTAAGCATCTGACCCGTGATTTTGGCTCAGGTCATGATCTCATGGTTCATGAGAGTGAGTGCTGAATGGGACTTGCACTATAGGCGAGGAACCTGCTTGGGATTCTCTCACTCCTTTTCTCTCTGCCCCTCCCCCTCTGTACAATCAGGGGAGGGGCAAGGAGAGGGAGACACAGAATTTCCTAAGGGAGCAAAATTCCAAAATCTTATTTAACAAAATTCATGGAAAATCATATTTGATACAGAAAGAAACTTTTATTGTTGTTAAAGAGCATGGGTACAAAGGGATTAGAGAAAAGGAAAGTGTTCAAAAATATCTCGTTCTCTATTCTCCCACAGTGAAAGGGAAGTTTGTATCCTATGAAAAAATAGCAGCATAGTGACCACAGCAGTAATGTGCCAACTGCTCTGTTAAGTAATCAGTGCTCCTATACTGTAATGTCCCTGTGTTACATTTACCTAATACGGTTTTAATATTAAATTGCTATGAGGAGTCCCTGGCTGGCTCAGCCTGTGAAGCATGCAGCTCTTGATCTCAGGGTTGTGAGTTTGAGCCCCGTATCGGGGGTAGGTGTTACTTTAAAAAATGAAATCTTTTCCAAAACATTGCCATGAAAATTCCCCTCAGGCACAATTTTTATTATTATGTTTATATCCCAGAAGGTTATTCTGTGATGAAAACTCAAGCCAAATATTGATTTTGTTTTAAACGTTTGGCATGTATCATTGAGCCAGAAATGTGTACCTGCAAATATGTATAAAGGGAGTCAGTACCTCATGCGTTAGAGGAAGGAAAAACTAGAAGTTATTTGTGCCTGGTTTATAAATTATGGAAAAGTTTAAACAGTAGAGTCAGGAAGATAGATACCCAAATACAATGATGAATATAACAGTAATTTTTAAAACATGAAAGTTTTTTAAAACATGAAAGCAGGTATGATCTTATTTGACAAAAAATGAATAAACAATCTATTATATAAACTCCACCTCTATAAGCTTGGAAAATGTCTCAAAGTATACATAAGAAATCATCAAGGAGCGCCTGGGTGGCTCAGTCGGTTAAGCGTCCGACTTCGGCTCATGGTCTCAAGATTTGTGGGTTTGAGCCCCGCGTCGGGCTCTGTGCTGACAGCTCAGAGCGTGGAGCCTGTTTCAGATTCTGTGTCTCCCTCTCTCTGCCCCTCTCCCCAGCTCGCGCTCAATAAATAAAATTTAAAAAAAAAAAAAAAAGGAACAAATCATCAAGCATGGTCGACTTTAGAAGGACAGATGGGAGGTCTTTTACTTGCCATATTCTTCTCATACTGTTAACCATAAAAATATTACTTTTATAATTTGGAAAAAGTGATAAAACAAAGGATCAAAACATATACATATTTTGGCTGGTAAGATGCTAATCATTAACTATTAATATTCATTAATTGCATGTTCATAAAATTATTAACATATAATTGTCTATGGACATTAGTTATTGCTGAATGATCATGATTAATAAATAATTGACTGTAGTCATTATGATTCATCATTTAATAATTCATTTAACTCAGCCATTGTATAATTTCTTTTTGTAGGTCAAAAGCCATTTGCTGATAAGACACATGTTAAACATGTATATATTTTATAATATGGACATGTGTAATTTTTAAACATTCTTTAATAAATCTATATAACTGTAAAATGAAAGATGCAGAGGAAGTTGAGCAATACATTGAAACAACAAAAAGTCCCTTTGAGAACAAGGATATTTTCTAACATGTGAAAAGCGTGTGAGTCATTGTTGTGGGAATTACCAAGTCATATATATGTTA
Organism: Panthera onca; assembly: GCF_046562875.1. Classification (NCBI taxonomy): domain Eukaryota; kingdom Metazoa; phylum Chordata; class Mammalia; order Carnivora; family Felidae; genus Panthera; species Panthera onca. The sequence continues at coordinate 42,076,593 of NC_138345.1, forward strand.
CTAACGCCTCCTGACACATGTGAATTTTAATCAATAGAGGTCAGCTGGATCTTGTTCCAAAGTATTTTTAAGGAATAGAGTGGAAAATTACTATAGGTAACTAACCTTCCAGAGAAAGCGGCATTGTATTTTAATGTCTAATTGACATTGCTTCTTCTGACATTCAAATTCATTTCTCTTATATAGGTCACATTATAAAACAAAAACTCCCAAAGAATTAGGAAGAATAGAATGAGATTACCCACTGAGTCTCGAAGGTGGCAGAAGCTGTGTTGTAACGGAAGGAACAAGGAACGGAGCTGAATTGCAAAGTAGTCATATCATGTAAGGCGTGGGGGGGTTCAACTGGGGCAGAGGTAGGAGATTGCTTTAACAAAAGGGCTATAAACCCACAATGCGACATACTCAGCCCAACATGAAGCCAGAATGTTCCAGCGTTGCAAGCAAATGAGGAAGAAACCCACCTGAACTATGAAAAGAAACTCACACGGAGTTATAAATGCCTCTACGATGTGCCCAGCTGTGTGCCGAGTGCAAAGATTTGGTTTTGTCCTCTTTCCCGCCGACAAATGTGTGACAGTAAGGCTCAGAAGTAAAACTGGGAGTGCAGAGGCGGGCCCGTGAATGTCAGAGACAAACTGAGGCATGAGTGGGGAGGCCTGGAAGAAAGTAGCGATTTTTTTTTTTTTTTTTTTAAATAGGCATCACATCCAGCACAGAGCCCAATGAGGGGCTTGAACTCACCTCCCTGAGATCAAGCCCTGAGCTGAGATCAAGAGTCGGATGCTTAACCGACTGAGCCCCCTGGGCGCCCCAAACAGAGAGATTTTATCCACCCAAAGAAAACAGTGTTTTGAAGCCCCTGATGTTTCCCCTCAGTCAGCCCATTTCTGTTGGTACTTACCACTATCATCATTTCCCCACTTTGTTGTTTCCTTAAGTGAGGAGACTCGTTGCCCGGTAAACTCCCTTGTCCTCCTTATGCAAGAAAGGAAACCCTGACTGAAACACAAAGCCGCAGAACAAATTAATATTATTATGCCTTCAGGCTGAACTTCCTTAAAAAAAAAAAAAAAAAAAACAGAAATGGATTCATTTTCCTTAGATCTTAGCAACAAAATAGTACTGGACTCAGAAACTGATGAGAGAAGGAGAGAGAGAGAGAGAGAATGAATTCATCCCAACCATCTACATCACAAGGCACAGGTAAAATTTGCAACTCTCCCTTTCTTTCATAGATCTTTTTTTGGGGGGAAGCGGTGATAAATATGCTGAGGGGATAGGACACTAGAAATGTCTCCACTAAAGTAAAAGAAGGGAGACAGAGACAGAATGCAAGGGGGAAAACAGGCAGTGGTTAGGAGACGCTATGTTGTACTGAGGGTTGCTGGGCTGGGTTTTGGGGAGAACTGAATCAGACTGCTGTTCCCACCCTTTCACTGTGTTGCATTGGGCAAGCCACCTCCCTTCTCTGGAACTCACTTTCCCTGTTTGTAAAATATTTATCGGGTGGGAGGGGGAGAGGAACTATAAGAACATTGCTCGAGTTTTATATGAATTGGTTTACAAAGGGCTTGGGAAATGAGACGCCAGAAAGAGGAGGGCAGGAGAGAGATTAAAAAAAACAAAACAGAGAGGGTGAGAGAGAGAAAGGGAAAGACAAAGATAGGAAAAGAAGACAGAAAGCCTGAGAGACTTAAGAAGGAAAAATAGCACATCTGTCTCAGTTCACGAGTCTTAAGATCAGCAATGGCTTATTCTAGTGGTTCTAAAAGCTGGTTCCCAGACCAGGAACTTGCTGGCTCCATAGCAGCTCTAATGAATTGTTAACTCTAGAAGTGAGGCCCCATCATCGGTGTTTAAACAAACTCTCCAAATGATTCTGAGTCATGCTGAAGTCTAAGAATTACTCCATATAGACAGCTCAAGTGGGAGGAGATAAGTAAGGTTGAATAAGAATCTCTTTTGTACCTTGCCCTGGGAAGATTGATCATGTTTGCATATTGCTTTCTACAGAGAAAGGACACTTCTCTTCCCAAAGGCTCTTATGGACTGTTGCTGGGGTCTCCATTCTACTGCTCAGTGTCTGTTTTATCACCAGATGTGTTGGTGAGTTCTAAAGGTCAAGTTTAATCTCCCTGGTGAATATTAAGAGAAAAATCTTTCTTCTTGCCTGTGGGTTCTCTTCTCCCCCAAAGGGTATTTCTGTTCCACTTTCTTCCCTGTTTATCTCCAGGTTATTCCTCAACTAGAACCCCAACTAGTACAGAACGGTTACCAAATTGCAGCGACCTCTGACATATTTTTCATGATAGACATTTTTCATCTCCTTGGTGGCCTTGAGTCCTTGCCTTTGTACTTCTGTCATGAGTGTAAACTTCTCCACGGGAACCTAGCCAGAGACATGACAAACTGTGTTTTGGAACAAGGGTAGGCAGGGTGGGCATAAGAGAAAGTGAAAGCATATTTGTTTTCTCTGGGCCTTTGGACCTGAAGTAAAGTACATTCATCTTCATAAATCAGCAAAAACCATGAAATGTGAATCCTTTTTTCTTTGGGTAAGTAAATCTCGGTACCTCTCCGTGTAGAAGGACAAATAGAGAATTAAAAAAAGATATCATGATGATTGCTGGTACTTTTGTTACAAATACACACATGATAAACTTTATTTTTTATCAAGAATAACGAACATACACTCTGCCCCTTTCCTTACAGTGACGTATCATAGCTTTCAACTCTGTGATGAGAAAAAGTTCCAGCCATATGAGGATTTAATGGACTTCTCCTGCTACAAAGATGGATCGGGTATAATAGTCCTCAAATTTGAACATCAACATTTACATATTGACACTTTTTGGCTTCTAGATTGATTTTGGGACAAGTAGTTGGATGATGTCCTGTTTCTCAAAAACAAAATATAAAATCTTGCCTGTACTACCAGAGAATGATGAGGAATTGATAAGACAGGTCTAGGACTTTGAAAACGTGATTAGCATTGGACAGGAAATCCTGGGGACATTATAGCAAACTTTTAGAAGAAATTTGAGGTATGTCTGAACAGAAAATCTAGAAGTGGAAGGTATTATCTCCAGGAGTGCACTTTCTTTTCATTCCTCACTTGCTTCCCAATGAGAATGAAGAAGAAAAAATAGAGAGAGAATAGGGAATTTGGAGATATCTCAGAAATATACTCTCTACACTCTTATATATATAGTTTTGTTCTAAGTCTTAGCAAAATGCTACATGACGCTCCTCTGGAACTTAATTTCCTCACCATTAAATTGAGAAACACTGGACTATTTCTTTTTAATAAACTTCAGAGACTTACATTCTACAATTCTAAGAAGTTTAGCCCATCTCCACAACCAGTTTGGAGACTTTGTTGAGGGCATATTGCTTGGGCAACATGAGAGATGGTTGCTTAGATAAAATGTATAACCTTCTCTCACCTTGGCATTCTAAGAATAGTTAATAAGGCTCTATATCAATAGCATAACAGAGATAGATTGTATGTATGACTGCATCTACTGGCAAGTTTAGAAAATAAGGATTATATCTCAGGGTGCCTGGGTGGCTCAGTCAGTTAAGCATCTGACTTAGGCTCAGGTCATGATCTTATGGTTCATGGATTCGAGCCCTACATCAGGCTCTGTGCTAACAGCACAGAGCCTAGAGCCTGCTTCGGATCCTGTGTCTCCCTCTCTTCCTGTCCCTTCCCCACTCGTGTTCTGTCTCTTAAAAATAAATAAACGTTTAAAAAAATTTTTTTTAATTTAGAAAATAAAGGTTATGTCTCAAAAGACAAGACAATTGCTATTTGTGTTTACTGACATAGGAATTCTCTAAAGTCTTAGATAGTAGGTTGGGGAGTGGGCAAGGACAAGGGGCTCCAAGGTACCAGTCAGAAGACTGGTAATGATGAACTTCATGAGGCCAGATGAAGCTTTCTGTTTCCTTACTTAGTTGATACATGACACTCATGGAAACGTCTCTCCTCCTAGGTTCAGTCAAGAATTGTTGTCCGTCGAGCTGGATCCATTTTCAATCTAGCTGCTACTTATTTTCTACTAACACCATGTCCTGGGCATCAAGCGTAAAAAACTGCTCAAACATGGGAGCACATCTGGTTGTTATCAACACACAGGAGGAGCAGGTAGTTGGAGCACAGTCACCTCCAGTGTCAGTGTAACATTCTTTCCAGGATCTATCCCTCTTTCCATACGTGTATGCACTCTTTGGTCCAAAATTACTATTTGTTAAGTGAATGTATTAAAATACATGCTGTTCCTACTATTTCTATAAGTCGATACCTACTCTAATTTATTGTCATCACTAGAAGAGCCTGAGGGGGGAAAAAGGGGAATTTCCATGTTCAATGCCTTTCTTACTAAGACAGGGAAAAAAAGGGGGGGGGATGCTGACAGTTCATTTTAGAGTGACTATTGTGTTGATGAACACATCAGATGATTATGTCAGATATTCCCAAGATATGTCCGTTATCTTTAAGCTGTGATTAATAATCTTTCATGCTGGATATATAAGTAGCTTTTGCTACAAATAACAGTAGATCAGCTTTGAGTGAGATATTAAGAAACTCCTTCTCTGTTAAAGATTCTCTTTTTGTTGGTTTAATTCTATGTTCCGTATGTTTTTACCACAATAGAAAAAAAATCAGGAGATACTCCTCCATGATCTTCCGATTTCAGAGCCATTTATCTGCCACCTATAATCCACTTTACCTCTTTTAATAACAATTACCTTCAACATTTGTCCAAAATTGAAATGACTGATCTACTTTGTGTTTTTATCGTGTTGCTCCTCTAGGAATTTCTTTTCTACGCGAAACCGAAAAGGAGAGAGTTTTATATTGGACTGACAGACCAGGTGATTGAGGGTCAGTGGCAATGGGTAGATGGCACACCTTTCACAGAAGCTCTGAGGTAATTTCCTTCTTACAGGACAATTTTAACACTATCTCAAGTCCCAAAGTTAGACCATTGTTGAGGGGAGTTCTCAGAACCTCCTTCCATTCCATGAGATATTTTCAGGTCAATCCTTGGTGATTTTATGTGCAAGAAGATAGTCGAAGGAAGCACGAGGATCTCGTGCTCTGGCTTCCTGAGACCATCAGAAGGATAAAGGGGAAATAACAGATGAACATGAGGAGGGAATCAGAATCGAAGACTAATTCATCGGAAATGCAGCAGAGACAAAGAGTGAAATTCAGAGTCTTGTGCCCAAACTAGTAAATGATTTGAGGGTAGTGATTTGAGAAAGGAGATTTATGGAGTGAAAGTGGGGACTCCCTTGATAAGGTCTCTTTTCCCTTTGATAGTGACCTTACACCCTTAGAGCACAGCACATTGGAGTTTTCATGGGTTTGATCTCATTAATTATTTCATTTTACCTAAATTGCACCCTTCTGAGATACATCGATATTATTAATCTTCATTTAGCATTTGAGGAAACCAAAGGCTCAGTTCTAAGAGTACAGCTGCCATGCACTGAGACTCTAGAAAGTTGCTTCTCTACAGCACCGTAACACCACTAAAGTATGCACCTACGTTAATTCAAACTCGGTGCAGAATAAAGGGAACTAAACGTAAGATGAGACAGAAGCGTGAAGGAAACAAATTCATGAGCATCAGTGCTTCCCGTAACTTCTCATTATGGGTCTACAGCTGAGGAAGCTTGACAGACCAGAAAGTCAGGAATATCCAGCTGGGCTTCGCCACTCGCAAACTCTAAGACTTAAGACAAGTGGTTTGGTTTTTCCGGGATTCCTTTTCTTCAATAAAATGGAGGTTATAATGCCTAACTATAATGCCTAATGGAGGTTATAATGCGCAACAAAATTGTTGCGAGGGAGCACAACACAAATGCAACTGGTCTAGCACATGAGGTCATTTGGCCTCCTGTAGCTGGGATTTAAAATCTTCTGCACTTGCTCTCTTCCAGCTTCTGGGACGAAGGGGAGCCCAATAATATAGTTACAGTGGAGGACTGTGCTACCATACGAGACTCTTCAAATCCGAGGAAAAATTGGAATGACGTGCCCTGTTTCTTCAATGTGTTTCGGATTTGTGAAATGCCTGAAATAAGTGCTTTGAATAACAAAAAAATCTTCTGAGAACAGAAAGCACAACTGAAATGCATAAATACAGAGGCACAAGAGCATGAACACAACACCAACAGGAGAAAACTGTGCACTGCACTTTATAAGGACTACCTAGGGACTTCATAAGGACTTGTCGCTTTTGATATAAATAAACTAAGTAGTTTTGGGGTGCCTGGGTGGCTCAGTCGGTTAAGCGTCTGACTTCGGCTCAGGTCATGATCTCGAAGTTCGTGAGTTCGAGCCCCGCATCAGGTTCTGTGCTGACAGCTCAGAGCCTGGAGCCTGCTTCGAATTCTGTGTCTCCTTCTCTCTCTGTCCCTCCCCTGCTCGCACTCTGTCTCTGTCTCTCAAAAATAAATAAACATGAAAGAAAAATTTTTTAAAAAAGATTTTAAATAAAATAAGTAGTTTTGAATGATATAATTTATGATCCTGATTGACATGCATTTTTCTCTATATTAGTCTCAGGACTTCTCCCAATTTACCAAGCAATTCTCTAACAAATGCTGGGAAAAGTAAAGAATACTCCTGCTTTGTTTGTGAATATTTATATGAACATATAGAGACATACAGCAAGTACAGAGCCCAGCAAAGAAGAGGATTTTATTTTTCTTTTCTTTTATTTTACATTTTGTGTTTATTTTGTATGTCAAAGTTCAATTATATCAGAGGCTTAATTGTAATTCCAAATAACAAAGCCATATATCCATAAGTCAGATAAGGGGGACTAAGAATCCCATTAACTAATCCATTACATTAGCTAGTTATCATTAACCCAAGAGCTGGCCCAACGCTGACAAAACTTAGAGCCAAGTAGTTGTCACAGAGATCAACTCAATGAACCAATTTATTTTTAAGATATAGACAAACTGTTGACTTTAAAACCTACCTCATTGGATTCACCTCTGTAGAAGCTATCCAGTGCTATATTATTAAGTGGATATATATGAACTCTCCAAGAAATATACTAACGACTTTTATAAAATAGATCATAAATTTGCAATGAAGCAGAAACGCCTTTATATTTTCCTATAGGATAGCAAAACATTTCAGAATGCCAAAGGATTTATAATTTCATTAACATCCTGAGAAAAATAGCTCTACTAGGAATAAAACTCAATATAGATATAGAAGATTTCTTTTTTTTTATTTAAATCCAAGTTAGTTACCATATAGTGTAATAATGATTTCAAGAATAGAATTTAATGATTCATCACTTACATATAATATCCAGTGCTCATCCCAACAAGTGTCCTCCTTAATGCCCATCACCCATTTAGCCCATCCACCCCCAATACCCCGCCAGCAACCCCCAGTTTGTTCTCTGTATTTAAGAGTCTCTTACGGTTTGACTCCTCTGTTTTTCTGTCATTTTTGCTTCCCTTCGCCTATGGTCATCTGCTTTGTTTCTTAAATGTCACACATGAGTGAAATCATATATTTGTCTTTGACTGACTTATTCCCCTTAGCATAATACACTCTAGTTCCATCCACGCTGTTGCAAATGGCTCCACTGGATAACTGAATCTCACTTGGATTTGTGGCTATTGCTCAGCTAGGGCCAGGGTCCAATAGCTAAATTGTTCTAAGAGAACATTCAGCTTGACAGCTTCCTATCTCAAGCCTATCCACTACATGCATAATATTTTAATCAATGCTGATAAGGTTATTCAAGAATATTTAAATATCATGGTACCTTGAATAACCACACTTCTTGCACACGGCACCACACAGAGACCCTCAAAATTCATACACTGAAATTAATGTGTAATCATTAGACGGGAAAATTCAACTGGGTAAGTGAATATAATATGTAGTAAAACCTTGGATTGCGAGTAACTTGTTCTGCAAGTGTTCTGCAAGACGAGCAAACATTTCTGATAAATATTAACTTGATCAAAGAGCAATGTCTTGCAACACAAGTAGTATGTGACACCGAATGTCATATGATCACAACTGAGCCAATGGTTCTTCTCTCTCTCTCTCTCTCTGTGTGTGTGTGTGGGATTGTGGGTGATCATCTCCCATGTTCAGATGCTCAGTCTCAGACTGTGGTGTTTGGCAGAAATCAGTGATTTTTCAGAACGTTGGGAGGGGCCCACAGCTGGCACTAGTGTATTTTTTTTTTTTGACATTTTTATTTTTTTATTTTTATTTTTTAAGTTTTAACATAGTTCATGATTTAATTAAAGTATAATCATTTAGTGATCATTTTGATCCATTTTGTCTTCTTATTCCCGAAATTTTCTTTTTTTTTTTTAAGCGCTGTAGTTGGATGTTTATTTTTTTTAATGTTTATTTATTTATTTTTTTAATATATGAAATTTACTGTCAAATTGGTTTCCATACAACACCCAGTGCTCATCCCAAAAGGTGCCCTCCTCAATACCCATCACCCACCCTACCCTCCCTCCCACCTGGCACTAGTGTATTTTTTGTCACTTCAAAGCACCTATGGATAGTCCTCTGCTTTTCTATACAAGAGTAAGCTTAGGAATGCTTTGCTTCATTCTAGGTCAGGCTGTCTGCCAATATAGACCCTTTCCTCTGCTACCTTATTGCCAATTACATTAAATACAGCATGTGACAAGAGTTTATCAATACTGTACCGAAGTCAACATCCGTGCGAGTGTATACAATGGCCCCGATGCAGAAGATTTCATTGAGCCAATAGATAGCAGTGATTCCATTAATGATAGTGAAAGTCGCCCTACACAATAACCTTCCTTCTCTTGTCCCTCTCACACCAGCCACAAAGGTTTCCAAAGGTAAGTGCAGGTTAATTTGTTTATTTTTCTTTATATTTTATATTTTCTTTGTTACTTTGTATTATATTACAGTATTGTAATCATTTTTATATGAATATTTTGGGGTTGTGGGATGAATCATCTGAGTTTCCATGATTTCTTATGGGGAAATTCACTTTGATATACAAGTGCTTTGGATTACAAGCATGTTTCTGGAATGAATTACGCTCACAAACCAAGGTTTATCTATATTAGTTTTCCTTAAAGTGTTCATTCCTCTTAGATATATGTGACAATATGTAGTTTTGTTGATTTTTATTATATAAGGAAATATTTTGTCACTCAAAAGTTATCTCAGATTATGATATACCAATATAATGAAACACTATTTACTTATATGGGGCAAGGTATAAATCATTTTCCAAACTATATTTTTAAGTAAAAAATGCAAGATATTTTCCCCCCAAAACCAAATAATCAATTTAAAAATGGCGCCCATTGGCGCCTGGGTGGCTCAGTCTGATAAGCGTCTGACTTTGGCTCAGGTCATGATCTCATGGTTTGTGGGATTGAGCCCTGCATCAGGCTCTGTGCTGACAGCTCGGAGCCTGAAGCCTGCTTCAGATTCTGTGTCTCCCTCTATCTCTGCCCCTACTCTATTCATGTTGCTCTCTCTCTCTCTCTCTCTCAAAATAAATAAACATTGAAAATAAAATAAAATAAAAATGGGCAGAAGACGTGAACAAACGTTTCTCCAAAGGCATCCAGATGGCTAACAGACACATGAAAAGATGCTCAACATCACTGAGCATCAGGGAAATGCAAATCAAAACCACAATGAGATACCACCTCATACCTGTCAGAATGGCTAAAATAAAAAAACACAAGAAACAAGTGTTGGGGAGGATGTGGAGAAAAAGGAACCCTCCTGTATTCATTAGGGGAAATGGAAACTGGTACAGCCGCTGTGGAAGAAATATGGAGGTTCCTCAAAAAGTTAAAAATAGAACTACCCTCTGATCCAGTAATTGCACTGAGGTATTTACTCCAAGGGTGGAAAAATACTAATTCAAAGGAATAAATGCACCCAATGTATATAGCAGCATTATCTACAATAGCCAAATTACGGAAGCTTAAAGAAGCTGTGTATACACAACAGAATATTATTCCATCATAAAAAAAAAACAATGAAATCTTGCCATTTGCAACATGGATGGAGCTACAGAGTATATTGCCAAGCGAAATAAGACAGAGAAAGACGAATACCACATGATCTCACTCATAGGTGGAATTTAAGAAACAAAACAAAGGAACAAAGGAAAAAAGAGAGAGAGACAAACCAAGAAACAGACTCTAACTATAGAGAACAAACTGATGGTTACCAGAGGGGTGGTGGGTGGGGAAAAGGAGGAAATAGGTGATGGGGATCAAAGAATACACTTGTCATGATGAAAACAGACGAACAAACAAAAACACCTTAGATTTGTGGGGAAAAAATTGTAACATGTTTAAGGCAATGTAGATAATGTTGCTATTAGTATAAAAACAGTAGGTTATATATGTATATATATTTATATAACACATATAAACATACATGGAAATACATATAAAAAACATAATCATATCTACTCTGAAGAGGCATTTAAGGGACTGAAGTTCAGGGTGGAAGATCTAACTGATACTTTTATTTACATTTTTACTGTTTGAGATGTGTGTGTGTGTGTGTGTGTGTGTGTGTGTGTGGCAAACACACACACACACACATATACAGCAAACACAAAATAAATATTTAAATTTTTTAAGTGTTTCAAATTTCTAAGACTACCACAATACCCTAAAAAATTTGCATTTATTTTTATGAAATTACTATCAGGTGTCTTAAAGAAATTATGAGGAATACGAGTGCCATGGAGAGTTAGGAGTAGATTGAAAGGGCCCGAGGATGGAAATAGGGAGACCAGTCAGAAGGCCATTGCAATAATCCGGGTAAGAACGATGGTCTGTGGTGGTCACCACGGAGGTAATGAAAAATGATCAGACTGCGAGAAAAGAGATTAAGGATATAGATGCCGACACAGATGTATAAAATCACATAGAGATCACATTTTATTGGCAACTGAATCTCTACCTATATACGGTAGAGAAAGTGGATGATGTTAACTACACAAAGCCTTTTAGCATATACATAAAATTATTTCCACAAGTTTTGTAGATTTTGTGCTATGTAACTAGTGAATGGCGAGCAATTAAAATCATTAGCACTCCTTCAGTTAAAAGTATCAGCTTTAAATGCAGACACACACATACACACACACACACACAATCAATCAATCAAACACTAATCTTCCTAACACAGAAAATCACTAAGTAATTTACAAAATAAATGCTGTTTTCAAAAATAGCTTTAAGGCAGTCAGGTTAAAAAGCCGTTGCTTGGCCTGGATGGCCGAGTCAGTTGAGTGGTTGAGCATCTGACTCTTGACTTTGGCTCAGGTCATGATCTCGCGTTTGTGAGATGGAGCCCCATATGGGGCTCCGTGCCGAGAGAACAGACCCCACTTGGGATTCTCTCTCTCTCTCTCCCTCCCTCTCTGCCCCTCCCCTGCTCATGCTCACTCTTTCTCTCTCTCTCTCTCTCAAAATAAAATCAACTTCAAAAAAAAGCCACTGCTTGGAATTGTTTAGCTTCGATTCAGGAAACATCAGCAAACTGAGAATTTTAAGAAAGACCACCATATTTTGGATAGCACTGCTCCACAGTTAACACTAGTGATATCACAAAAGCGTCATGTCATGTTGTTAAGACAAGGACTTCCCTTCTAGTTTGAACTCTAGCTTTATAGCTCTAAAAAGACATGCTAACATAAATGGGCTGAAAATATGATTATTTTTTCCTGACTCAAATTAAAAATGTAGAAACACGAATACAATGCTAGAACTTTCATCCATTAGTCAAGAGGCCAAGTCACCCTAGTAACTTTCCTGTAATCCCGAAGGCAACACAGTTTGCCGCTCATGAAAAGTAGTTCTGGGCCACAGTCCTGTTTCTCTTCATGAACTAGCAATGTTCCAGGTGAGCTCTTTGCCTTCCCGTGGGTTCAGTTTCTTCAGCTACAGAGTTGAAGGCAGTTTGGTTAAGGTGGCCTATGAGGGATTTATCCGCTTGAAAAGAAACTAAGTCAGCTTGGGACTCCCTGCTTTGGGAAGACATTTAAGGTAGAGTAAGAAGAAAATGTTTTTAAAGGTAGATAGACTTTCTTTTTTTTTCCATCTTGGCAATACTACAATTCAGAACTCCTACACTCCTGTTCAGAAAATATTTTGCTCATGGAATGTCAATCTAATGACTGATACTATTAAAAAGTCTGGGAACGAGACATTGAACAATAAGAATGTTGTTTAAAAACTTCAAAGGGTTTGTCATATTTAAAAAAAAAGTGGCATGCCTCTATCAGTTGGAATACCCTGCCTTTGAATTTTCAGAGCTAAGAATTTGAGCAGAGAAGAACAATGACCAAGAGATCACCTCATTTGAGCCATTCTGTTGGACATATAATCAATGCACACCAATCGAAAAGGAAATACTTTGATACACTATCAAGAAAGCAAAGTTCATGAAAATGGATTCTCACAGAAAAGATGATTCCGGCCACCAAACCACACAAAAGTACATTGTCTTGAATGAATAAAACAAAAGTAAGGCCATCGTAACTGAAAAATGTTCTATTTTCTCAGCATGTTTTCTCTGCTCCAATGGTGCAGGTACATTCTGCCCTGGTCTAATTGGTTCCCCTTTTCTGTTGCCATCATAAGGACTCCTTTGGAGGTTTCTAGTTGAATGTTGTTCCAGGTAACTTGCAAATTCTTCTTCTCTCAAAGTTACAAGGAAAGTCATTCCAGGCCCATTTGTCTTGGACATTAACAAGGATAACACAATTTTCATTCTGCTTATAGTTGTTGGGTTCACCCTCATGCCAGAATCTAAAATGAAAAAATATATATGTATATCTTTATATTTGTATTTGTGTGGGTGTGGGTGTGTGTGTAGATCAGGAGACATGTAGAGAAAACGCCTCCAGTGAAAAATTTAGAGCTGCACTCTCTAATAGAAATATAGTCATTTATTAGTAGAGAAGTTGCTCAATACATAACGGTCCTCTCTGAGCAGGCATTTCTATATCAGTATGCCTCGAGGCAAATGAATTCTCCTTGCTATCTTCTTGTCTTTGCCTAGAAAGTTTTCACCCCAGTCAATATACTTACACAATATGTGGGTCAAATGGTGTCTTGTCCACCCAGGACCACTGGCCTTCATGGTCCTCATCTGTAAGTCCCAGGAAATATGAAAACCGTCTATCCAAAAGTTGAATGATAAAGTTCTGCATAAAAAGGTAAACTTTTGTAAGTATATTTGCATTTGTCATTTAGTAGCTGTTATGTTAGGAAACGTGGGAAAAGGTCAGATGGATTACTACTAGCTAAGCACAGAAGCACTGTCATCGGACAGATCTCCTTTCAATCCTGCCTCTGCCATATATCGTGTAATGTCATAAGTGCTTATACCCCTCCAAACTCAAGATTTCTCATCTCCAAAAGTGGATGACTTCAAAGAATTACTGTGAAGAGTGAGATCATACTTGCAAATCACTTAGCACAATGCTTAGGATCGGATTTTTTTTAACTTTTGTTTTTAAAATTGTCTCTTCCTCTTAAAAACTGAGAACAAACTGAGGGTTGATGGGGGGTGGGAGGGAGGGGAGGGTGGATGATGGGTATTGAGGAGGGCACCTTTTGGGATGAGCACTGAGTGTTGTATGGAAACCAATTTGACAATAAATTTCATATATTGAAAAAATAAAAATAAAAAAAATAAAATTGTCTCTTCAATGGCTTGCATATTAAATTAAGTTCCATTGTATTCAAAGAGTCAATGAACCTGTAGATTGCAAAGCCATTGGAACAGAATTCTCCAGGAAACCCCCTTCACAAAGAAAAGAGTAGATTAGGAGTTACGGTACATCTCTGGAAGTATATTATATGACGAAATAAATTGTTTTTTTAAAAAAAAAACTGAATAAAACTTAAGAATTGTTTTTTATTTAGAATTACAACCAGACAGCTAAATTATTTTTCCTATGCTTTATCCTGAGAAGCTATCTCAGTCATGATTAACCATTCACGTATTCACTTACTCAGTCATGATTAACCATTCACGTATTCACTTACTCACCAAACATGTATCAGGTCCTATCCAGTGCGCCTAACACTGCACAAGACTTTGGAGATGCAGAGGTGAGGAAAGCATGTCCCCAGCCCTCTACAAAGTCAGAGTCACTGGAAGAGATGGGGCAGTGAACAGGTAACCTCCCAGTTAACACTAGTGAAGCAAGAGCCATGATCATGCAATACACAAAGTACCACGGAAGTATCTCCAAACGGGAACAGGGAGGATGGAGTAGGGAAGATGGTCAGGGTCACTTTCTGGAGGAAATAATACATGAATCAAATCTGGAGAGAACAGAAGTTGGCCAAATGAAGAAAAATAAGGAAGAAAGAGGAAACAGATAAAGCAAAGGCACAGAGACAGAGCAAAGAAATTCCTGTCTATGCCAAGAGATTCAAACCAGCAGAGAGACTGATGTGAGCCTCCCAACATACCTGCTCAGCTTCTGAGGTGATGGTGACCAGATGAGCCCCCATGTCCGTGCAGTTCCTCTCGCTCTTTGCCCATGTCTTGTTGTCATTCAGAGGTAAATAGCAACTGTCCTGGAAGGATCTCCAACCAGTAGGACAGCAATTCCAGGTGCTTCCTCGTGAGGAAATTGACATGAAAATTACTTACAAGGAGCCTATCGTCTGTAACAGATTGCATAACTTTTCTGCTAACTATGCAGTTCACATTTTGGGAAATAATACCATGATTACCAAAATCATCCTATTCCCCTTTTAATAAAAAATCCTGAAAACTACATTCTAAATATTCTCTAAACAAAACTGTCTGAATCACATCGTGACTGTGAGAAAATTAGAAGATATTCTCTTAGAAGACATCATCATTTTTCCATGTCCCTACATGTATCTTCTAGAATAAAGCCTTTTGTAGGAAATTATATGTAAAGGGAGAGGAGAACCTACTAGAACTGTCAAGCATTTCCCCATTTTCCCAGATGAGATTTTACAAATTCTAGAATGATAAAAGAGATAAAGTCCCTTCAGCAAAGCTGTATATTCTAGAAGGAAACAGTCCTTAAGATATGTCTGAATCAAAAGAAAATGGAATTAACTTAATGTTATGTTTTGGATGCCAAAAATGGACCCTAAATGTATTGTTATATTCTTCAGTTATTCAACTGACTACAGTCGTGAGAAATCTGTTTCTATTTATTGATGTTCATTCTTGCACCAGATGCTCATGTTTTTTAATCTCTCCTGGTTTACTACTGATTCCTTTAAATCCGATTATGAGGGGCGCCGGGGTGGCTCAGTCGGATGAGCGTCTGACTTCAGCTCAGGTCATAATCTCACCACTTGTGAGTTCAAGCCCCACATCGGGCTCTGTGCTGACAGCTCAGAGCCTGGAGCCTGCTTCAGATTCTGTGTCTCTGTCTCTGTCTGCTCCTCCTCCCTTCTCCCCTTTATTTATAAAAATTTTTTTAAATGTTTATTTATTTTTGAGACAGAGAGAGACAGAGCAAGAATGGGGGAGGGGCAGAGAGAGAGGGAGACATAGAACTGGAAGCAGGCTCCAGGCTCTGAGCTGTCAGCACAGAGCCTGACACGGGGCTCGAACCCACGGACCGCGAGATCGTGACCTGAGCCGAAGTCGGCCGCTCAACAGACTGAGCCACCCAGGCGCCCCTCCCCTTTATTTATAAAATAAACATTTAAAAAAAATTAAATCAGATTATGAACCTGAATAGAAATGGAAGTAAGACAGAAATTCTCCTATGCCCTTTGCTATCTGTACCTTTCAGTTTTGATTCCTCTTTGGTGCATGTTATCTTCGTGTAATACTCTGGTAACTTGAACATTCCCATGCGTCTCCTGCAGTGTAGAAAGCTGTAATGAGTCACTGTCAAGGGGGAAAACAAGTTAGTTTTCTTTTCCTGTAAAACCACTGAAGTAGGGAAATGGGGCTGGTCACTCTGACCTTTCTTTTCCCCTAAGAGTTAAGGTAACTATCCCTTTTCTTACTAGGCAGCTCCTTTGTTCCAGCTC
Source organism: Panthera onca (assembly GCF_046562875.1). Taxonomy (NCBI): domain Eukaryota; kingdom Metazoa; phylum Chordata; class Mammalia; order Carnivora; family Felidae; genus Panthera; species Panthera onca. The sequence continues at coordinate 42,092,676 of NC_138345.1, forward strand.
TGGGTGAACTGGTTGAAAGGAGTTGCAAAAAAAATTTTTTTTTAATTTTTATTTAATGTTTACCTATTTTTGAGACAGAGAGAGACAGAGCATGAACGGGGGAGGGTCAGAGAGAGAGGGAGACACAGAATCCGAAGCAGGCTCCAGGCTCTGAGCTGTTGGCACAGAGCCCAACGCGGGGCTCGAACTCACGGACCGTGAGATCATGACCTGAGCCGAAGTCGGACGCTTAACCGACTGAGCCACCCAGGCGCCCCTAAAATTATTTTTTTTATTAGCACATTATCCATTCTGTGCTTTATGGCAGTAGTCCTGCAAGCCTCTGTTTTTTCTCACAACCTGTGTTAGGACGGAGATATTTAGTAAACACAGGGATCGTCCTGCTAAGATTTATGAGTCACATCCCACATACAACCCACTTTCAGTCTCTTAAAGGTAACTATGCCACTTTTAAAGTAATCACCTTGTGCTTTGCCTCACAATCGTACCCCTTAATGACATATCCCTAAACCATACAGATTAGATTTGTCTGCTTTTGAGCTTTACATAAATCAAATTCTAAAATATGCCTTCTTTTCCTTCGGCCATTCGCTCAGTGTTAACTTCTGAAATTTGTCCATATTGCTACACGCAACTATAATCGATTAATTTTGACTGCTATAAAGTGATCTGTTGTCTTAATGCACTAAAATGTATTTAGATATTCGTCTTCTGGTAAATATTTGCATCGCTTCCCGTGTTGACTCCTGTGAACTGTACGTACCACTTGGAGAGTTTTTGACCGTGCATCCTAGAGCACATAAGCATGTCTTTCTGTAGGATGCTACACACCTAGGAGCGGAATTGCTGGTAACAGGATATGCATATTGCCAACTATGATAGTGGCAAACTTTTCCAAAGTGGTTGTACTGTTCTATGCTCCCACTGATAGCAATTCTTTGAAGGTCCAGTCCCTCCACACCATCAATAGTCAATAGTGCCAGACCTTTCCATTGTTGCCATCCTGGCATATTTGCAAAGGTACCTCACTGTGAGTTGAATTTGCATTTCCCCCAAAACTTGACCTTTTTTATGTGTTCATTAGACATTTCAGGCTTTCTTTTCTATAACGGCTATTCGAAATTTTGCCTATTTTTCTGCTGTATTGTCAGTATTTTTTCCTATTGGGTCGAAAGGATTGTTTATATATACTGTCCACTAAATTTTTTTATCCATTTTTCTTATACATTAAAAACACCGTCTGCAATGGCTGTTTTATTTCTTGGTGTTTTTATTGTAGAGTAATTTTTACTTTAATATAGTCTAATTGGTCAACAGTTTCTTCACTGGCTAGCACACTTTATGACTTGTTCAAGAAATTATTTCCGGCCTTGCAGCGCCTGGGTGGCTGAGTCGGTTGAGCGTCCGACTTCAGCTCGGGTCATGATCTCACAGTCTGTGAGTTCAAGCCCCGTGTCGGGCTCTGTGCTGACAGCTCAGAGCCCGGGGCTGCTTCAGATTCTGTGTCTCCCTCTCTCTCTGACCCTCCCCCATTCATGCTCTGTCTCTCTCTGTCTCAAAAATAAATAAACGTTAAGAAAAATTAAAAAAAAAAAAAAAAAAAGAAATTATTCCCGGCCTTGAGGATATGAACATATTCTCCATGTATCTTCTAAAAAGGATTATCGATTTGCTTTTCACATTTTGGCCAATAATCTCCCTTGCATTGGTTTTGTACATGGTATAAAACAGGAGACTGATTTCGTTTTTTGAATAAGGATGATCAATGGTCCTCTAGCACATTAACTGAACAAATCTGTCCTTTCCCTATAATGGCAATATCCCTTTCTGTTTTATATAGAGATTCATATAGGCAGGATCTGTAACTAAGCTCTCTTTATCTTTCCTCTGGTCTATTCATCCATACTTGCACCTATGCTATATTAGTGTAACTATAATAACTTTACACATGGTCTTGGTATTAGAAAGAACAAATCTTTCATTGTTCTTCGTTTCAAAGAGGCACCTGGGTGGCTCAGTCGGTTAAGCGCCAGACTTCAGCTCAGGTCATGATCTCACGGTTCATGAGTTCGAGCCCCACGTTGGGCTCCGTGCTGACAGCTCGGAGCCTGGAGCCTGCTTTGGATTCTGCGTCTCCAACTCTCTGCCCCTCCTTTGTTCATGCCCTCTCTCTCTCATAAATAAATAGACATCAAAAAAATTAAAAAAAAAAAAAAAAAAGCCAGACTGCAGTTCATCAGAAAGTTGGGTTTTTGCTGGTTACTCTTTACTGATAACATGCAGCCCTTAGTAATCTCAGTAAAAATGGGGTATGATTTACCATAGTCACCACCCTTCATATGTATAGAAAAGGGACTCTAACTTCCATATTTTGTTCCCTTACACAAGACAGCACCATCACGAATAGAAGGTTAAGTGCAGAGCTCTGGATTTTAAATTCAAGACCTTGAAAAACATTATGAATTGAAATGTTGGAGGCAAATCAAGATAACAAAAGGCTTAGAGCAACTTTATGAAGTTTAGTTGAGAAAATAATTCACAAAGAGTTCCACTTTTGGTAATAACTTACCCAAACAATTTGCAATAAAACAAGCACTGAGGAGTGAGATGAAAAAAATAGCAATGGCCCAAGGGATCAGGTGGGAAGGCTGGCCTTCTTCTACAGGGACAAAAAGAAAGATAGATTGTCTTCTCAGCCACAAGAACTAAGAACTAAGGAAAATACTCTACTGAGGAGCAAGCTAAACATGAGATCATCCAAAATATTTTAGATCTAGCAGAGAGCTTAAAGATTTCCTCCTGAATAAGTCAGTTTTAGAGCTTACTGATACACACATACATGCATAAAAATATAAACTTTTTTTTTTAATAGGAAGGGCTTTTTATAAGCAAGACACAAAACCCCCAAATAATAAAAAATTGATAATGTCAATTACGTCCATTAAAGTTTAAACATCTATATAACATGAATAATGTTAAGACACAAGCACCATATGAAAGAAAATTTTGTCACAATATTATTGTCTACGCTGTGTAGAGAATTTCAAAAGTCAATTCAAAAACTAAGCAAAAACCGGATCCGGATATTTGCTGAAAACTTAATTTTCTGAAATTATAAATGGCCATTAAACAAAAAAAGGATGTTCAAAGAAATGTAAACTACAATATAATGATATACTTTTTCACAAATGAGAGTTTTAGAGGAAAACAAAAAAAAATGCAGTGTTGGTAGGGTTGGGGGGAAAATTAACTCTCTTGGTGAGGAAATGAATGCAACTGCCGAAATATAAATTAGAAAGCCTTCAGACAGACCAAGTTAGCAGCCTGTATCAGTTTTCAAATGCATTACATTTGCCGCGACAATTTCAATCCTAGAGATCTGTCATATGAAAATAACTGAACTTATTTACAGGAAAGGATATTCATTGCAGTACCAGAACCAGAAACCAACACTTGCTTGTGTATTAGTGCAGATTCTAAATTATGGCAAGTCTCTATGATGGAATTCTGCACAGTGATTAAAATAATCATATACATCAGTAAGTATCAACGGAAAAAGTCTTCAAGATGTGTTGTTACATAAAAAATTTCAAGACCAGTGTATTCTGTGCTCCCATCGAAGTTTGCCATGCTTGGGTTGATGAGGTGAAGCAAAACATTAATTTTTAAATTATGTATTTCTGCATTTGTTCTCTTTCTCAAAAATATTACTCAATATTCTTGTAAAGCAAATACATTGTGACACTTAAGTGCAGCATAAAAGGGGATAACGGCAGAGCCCCCAGGTAAACTGTGAGCCTTGGTCATCGTGTTTTGTAGATCTTCCTTCTTCCTCTTGCCTTTAAAAGAATCTTCCCGAATTGCTCTCTTTCTTCCCATCTTATTTTTCTTTTGTATACTTTACCTCCTCTTTTGGCCCAGTTTGCATTTCATAAAGAAGCTTCCCTTCCCAACATAATCGAATCTATCTATGACCTTCCTCTTCACCAAAGTCATTGTCATTTCCTTTAATATCCTCCTCCTCCTCATCTTCAATTTCATAACTATAATTTTGTTAATTTGTATTTTTAAATCCTAGTCCTAATTATGGGGTGCCTGGGTGGCTCAGTGGGTTAAATGTCCAATTCCTGATCTCGGCTCAGGTCACGATCTCATGGTTCATGAGTTTGAGTCCCTCATTGGGCTCTGTGCTAACAGCACAGAGCCTGCTTGGGATTCCCTCTCTCTCCCCACTCTCTGCCCCTCCCTCACTTGCTCTCTCTCTCTCTCTCAAAATAAATAAACTTAAAAAAAAATCTTAGTCATAATCACATTTGTCTCTTTCAAATTGAAAGGAGAGAATGTACTCACGTTTATTTTGAGGTTCTTGGCTCATTGTGTATTAACTCTCTTGTTGTCCAGTGGTTGGGAGAACCAGAAACCTCTTGTATTTTTCCACAAGGGTGTTGTCCTGTGAGTAAGGGAGTATACCCTCAGAAATACTTGAGAGTGAACATTAATCTTACTTATTCCAAATAAGATCAGAAAGCTCCCTGTATAAAAAATAAGTCAAAAGAAGTCTTTTCAAAGACGGGCTTCCTTTGATTCACTCTGGGACACAGAGCAAAGACAAAAGGAAATTGGGAAAGCAACACCCAAAAACAGTCAGTAGAAATTTCCAGAAGTATGTTGAGATCACTATCAGCGTGTCACATGAAATTACTCAATTTGTTTTTATTCATTCACACAAAATGTTTAGTAATGCCCCAGAAAGAATCATTATTATGTCTTATAAAAATTTAATAAACATTCCCTCATCTTTTTTCTTTTTCAAAGGCAGTTACATGTTTGAGGTAGATTCTCCCCTAAGACGTTCTCTGAGCTCAGTTAGTTGTGTACAGGATGGCAAAAGACAATGTGTGCAATGAGTTAAAGCTTCTAATGTACACAGTGCATGTGTGCTGTATGTAAAGACACAGGAACTTTTGTTTTGAAGTTAAGGAAGGAATGGTGGAGCTGTTGATTAATTCCCCGAATCTACCTAGATGACAGAAAATAAGCTTGTTAAGGCAAAGGAAAAGGAAATGTAACACTCTGTGACAGAGACACTATCAGGGTCCCTGGCTTCATTTACAGTACTGTCATGGACTGAATGCTTAAGTCCCCTCCCACCCATGCTGCAGCATCATGATCTCAAATGTTCCAGCCTCTAGAACTGTCCAAAATAAATGTCTGTCGTTTAAGCCACCAATCTATGGTATTTTGTTACAGCAGCCTGAGATCACAAAAACAAGTATCTAGCAACTTAGAGATCTTTCTTAAATTCTAGCTTCCAAAATATGGCCATCCACCTGCATTCTTCCTTAAGCTACAATATTACTTTAAGTATATGTACATATACATATACATACACATACACATACACATATACATATACATATACATATACATATATATTTAGTGATCTTGAATGAAAGACTACTTTGCTATGTTAAGTTGGGAGTGAAGGAAGTAAAATTATAAATTTGACAACACATTTTTCAACACTGTCATAACCAAAAGTATTCCCAGAGCAACAACATTACCTACCCACAAATTCTCACGAGCAACCCTAGAAACTAGATCTTTGTCGAAAGTAATATGTGTTCTTTTTTTAAAAGTTTGTTTACTTATTTTGAAAGAGAGAGAGAGAGAGAGCACACATGTGTGTGATCAGGGTAGGGGCAGAGAGAGAGGGAGAGAGAGAATCCCAAGCATGCTCTGTGCTGTCAGTGCAGAGCCCAACATGGGGCTCAAATCCATGAACCATGAGATCATGACCTGAGCTGAGATCAGGAGTTGGACGCTTAACCAACCGAGACACCCAGGCGTCCCAATATGTGTTCTTTATCAAAATTATCTAGGAGTCTAGTGGGACACCTGGGTAGCTCAGTGGGTTAAGTGTCCGATTTCGGCTCAGGTCATGATCTCCCTGTTTGTGAGTTAGAGCCCCCTGTCGGTCTCTGTGCTGACAACTCAGAGCCTGGAACCTGCTTCAGATTCTGTGCCTCCCTCTCTCTCTGCCCCTGCCCCATTCACACTCTGTCTCTCTCTCTCAAAAATAAAGAGACCTAGGAGTCTTAGAAGATATATAAATCCCACCTAGGGCAGGAAAACATAAAGTGCACCTGGCATATTCTGTGCTTCCAGAAAACAAACATGATTTCAAACATATGAGAGATAGTCTGTTTTAGAAAGTTTCCTGAGCCAAATGAAAAGCTGTGTCCACCATATAGTTAAGATCATGAAAAGACGACATGAAAATGAGCAAATGCTGTATTAACCTTTGCTTTGGAGTTGGGAAAGAGATAATAGAGCTCGCTTAATCTCCAAGATTTTCCTACATAAGACAAAGCACGGTTGTTATGGCAAAGAAAGAGGAAGTGTGAACTCCTGTGGAAAAGACACAATCTTTATCACAGAAAAACTCTATTAACAAGTAAAGAATTTGGGACACCTGGGTGGCTCAGTCAGTTGGGCGTCCATCTCTTGGTATCAGCTCAGGTCATGATCCCAGGGTCATGGGATCAAGCCCCATGTTGGGAGCCATGCTCAGCATGGAGCCTGCTTGGGATATTCTCTCTCTCTCTCTCTCTCTCTCTCTCTCTCTGTCTCCTGTTAGCTCTCTCCCCCACTTGTGCCCTCTCACACTCTCTAAAACAAAATTAAATTAAAATAATTTTTTAAAAAAGATAAAGCAGTTTACTTGCAAGGACTCTAAGGACAAGTTTAAACAATTTCTATATAAATATATTTTTATTATGATGGTTAATTAGAACTACCTGAATGTATAAAAGTTTATGAATTCACAATGATCCAAAAGGAAATAATTTACATCTGTAATACAAAATATGAATAAATATGATCGCCTTGTTTATTTTTAATTGTTTTTCTCCACAGCTTTGTTTATTTTTAATTGATTTTGGTAGACAAAGGTTTTATTATGATGTGTACATTAATATATATGTTTGTTTCTTCCTGTAAGAATGTATACATTTCTAAGCACAGGTATCTCCTTGCTTTGTTTGTAAGACTAAATAATAGATACCAGAAATGGTAAGACAAGTAATCCAGGAAAAAAAGTCAACTCTTTACCAACAACAGGACGGACCAGTGTGCACCTGTTGTTATATTTAATAGCCAGGTAAAAAGGGAAACCAAGAGTTCATCAGTACAAAGTAGCTGAGTAGATAGAGGGTTCATAGTGCGCTGCAAAACTATGAATTAGTCAGATAAAACTAAGCGAAAGAACTCACAGCATTGACTCACTTATATCCTAGAAGGTAAAACTCCAACATGGGCTTACTGATTGAAAAAATAAGGACCACATGGTTTTGGAATAACATTAACAGATGAAGCCAGTGAGTTATATAACGCTAGCCAGAAAGATAGTAGAGGCACAGTATTTCTGGGGGAGACACTGGGTTGCAAAAAAATAAACCGTATGAAAAGTACAGACTAAAATAAACTGATGTCATAAGTAAAGGGCATGAACATCATTATCGGGTTCCCATCCAAAATGGTGGCACGGGTGGTTCCTGAAACTTCCTCTATGGAAACACCAAATCTATAGCTACCTGTGGAATAAATCCCTCTGAAAGAAATCCAGAAAGATGAGTGACCCCTGCACATCAGGCAAGTGAGAAAAAACCAAAATGGGTAGGAAAGGCTGAAACACACGCTCACCATAAACCCCACCGTTGGCATAGCAACACACAATCAGGAGGGAACTCACAACTCTCAGTCTCTCTCTAAGGAGCAAAGAGTTTGGACCCAATATCTACCGCCCCAGCTTTTAAGACTGTTACATGAGGGATAAGCCCCCAAAATACTTATCTCTGAAAGTGAATGGGGTTTGTATCGAGGGGACTCACAAGACTGTAGCAAAGAAACACGTTTTTTTTTAATTTCTTATTTTTTTATATTCATGTATTTTTAAGAGACAGAGAGAGAGTGAGAGAGAGAGAGAGAGAAGAGGGGAGGGGCAGAGAGCGAGAGACAGAGGATCCAAAGCAGGCTTGGTGCTGACAGTAGAGAGCCCAATGCAGGGCTCAAACTCACAAACCAAGAGATCATGACCTAAGTTGAAGTCAGATGCCCAACGAAATGAGCCGCCCAGGGACCCCGCAAAGAAACAGTTCTTAAGGGACTCTTGAGGACTTGCATGGCTATCCCCCCAGGGCTTAGCACAGAGACAGTGAAGAGAAACAACTAGCTTCCAATCTTTCCATGAAAGAAAACTACTTGCATACTTTCAAAGCTACTGCTTAGGGTCCAGCTTCCAACTGGCTTGGATCTAGGTGCTGAGTGAGATCCTCCCTTTTGAGACACTGACAGGTCTTGATACACTCTCAATGACTGGGACCCACTAAGAACAAAAAAGACAACTGGGACAATCACAAAGGCTTGAGGGACAATCAAGAGCCAGGGTTAGACTAACCAATAAAGTTCATCTCCTACATGATACCACTCCTCCAAGACTGGTAGAAAAGACCACCAGAAACCAATGCAGAGCCAAGGAAAATGAAGAACAAGACAAAACTCCAAGGGCACCCGGGTGGCTGAGTCGGTTAAGCGTCCGACTTCGGCTCAGGTCACGATCTCAAGGCTTGTGAGTTGGAGCCCCATGGGGGCTCTGTGCTGACAGCTCAGAGCCTGGAGCTGCTCACGCTCTGTCTCTCTCTCTCTGTCTCAAAAATAAATAAACATTAAAAAAAATAGCTATAACTTTACTTGTTAATGGATGGTGACAATAAAAATGTAAATGGGACATCAAAAATATAAAAAGGGGGAGAGTAAAAGATGGAGTTGGCATGCAAGCAGAGTTAAATTGTTATCAGCATAAAATAGACTGTTACCTCCACAAGATGTTTTATGTAAATCTCATGGGAACCATAAAGTAAAACTCTAAAATAAATACACTAAGATACAGAGAGAGGAAACAAAGCATACCACTACAGAAAATCATTGATTTGCGAAGGAAGACAGTAAGAAAGGAAGAAAAAAATAAAATAAAATGGAATGACCAAACAACCAGAGAACAATTAATAAGACATAATTAGCAAGTTCTTGCCTATCAATAATGACTTTAATATTAATGGATCGAATTCTCCAATCAAAGGCATAGAATGACTGGATGGTTTAAAAAAACAACAACAACAAAACCCAAGACCCAACTATATGCTGACTACAGGAGACTCCCCTCTGCTCAAAAGATATACAGAGATTCAAAGTGAAGGATAGCAAAGACACTCCATGCAAGCAAAAACAAAAATCTTTCCTAACAGAAGACAAAATAAACTTTAAGCCAAAAATGGTAACAAGAGACAAAGACAGTTATTATATGATGATAAAGGGTCAATACATCAAGAAGATAAAACAAACATAAATATATATGCACATAACATCAGAGCATCCAGGTTTCAAGAAAATCTAAACAAACGTAAAGAGAGAAATAGGAAACAATACAAAATAGTAGGGAATCTCAATACCTCACTTCCAACAGCAAATAGATCATTGACACAGAAAATCAATTAAGAAAACAATGGACCTGAAACAAACTTTAGACCAAATGAACCCGACAGACATCTCCAAAATATCCCAGCCAATAACAGTAGAATACACATTCTTCTCAAGTGCAAATGGGATATTTTCCAGGATAGATCACATGACAGTCACAAAACAAGCTAAGCAAATTTAAGACTGAAATCACACCAAGTATCTTTTCCAATCACATTGAAACTAGAAACCAATAAGAAGAGGAAAGCTGGAAAAAACATAAACATGTGGAGATTAAACAGCATGGTCCTGAATGGGTCAACACAGAAATCAAAAGGGAAATCAAAAAATATTTTTAAATAAATGAAAATGAAAGCACAACACATCAAAACCTACAGGAGACTGCAAAAGCAGTTGTAAGAAGGAAGTTTATAGTGATTCACGCCTCTACCTCAAGAAACAAGAAATAGCTCAAACACCTCACTTTATACCTCAAGGAGCTAGAAAAAGAACAAACCGAACCCAAATTAGCAGAAGAAAGGAATTAACAAAGACCAGATAAATACATGAAATAAAGACTGACCGAAAATACAAAAGATCATTGAAACTAAGAGCTGATTTTTTAAAAGATTAAAAAAGTCGACAGGGCGCCTGGGTGGCTCAGTCGGTTAAACATCCGACTTTAGCTCAGGTCATGATCTCACAGTTCGTGAGTTCAAGCCCCATATCCGGTTCTGTGCTGAGAGCTTGGAGCCTGGAGCCTGCTTCCGATTCTGTGTCTCCCTCTCTCTCTGGCCCTCCCCCACTCACAGTCTGTCTCTCAAAAATAAATAAACATTTAAAAAATTTTTTTAGGGGCGCCTGGGTGGCTCAGTCGGTTGAGCGGCCGACTTCGGCTCAGGTCATGATCTCACGGTCCGTGAATTCAAGCCCCGCGTCGGGCTCTCTGCTGACAGCTCGGAGCCTGGAGCCTGTTTTGGATTCTGTGTCTCCCTCTCTCTGACCCTCCCCCGTTCATGCTCTGTCTCTCTCTGTCTCAAAAATAAATAAACGTTAAAAAAATTTTTTAAAAAGGTTGACAAACTTTTAGAGTAACACAGACATGGAGAGAGAGTACTCAAATAAATGAAACAAGAAATTAAAGAGGAGATATTATAGCTGATACCACAGAAATACAAAGGATCATGAGAGACTACTATGAACAATTATACACCAACAAAGTGGATAACCTGGAAGAAATACATTCCTAAAAACATGAAGAAATCAAAAATCTGAACAGACCAAGGTCAGTAAAGAGATTGAAACAGTAATGAGAAACCTGTCAACAAAGAAAAGCCAGGGACCAAATGGCTTCACTGGTGAATTCTTCCAAATATTTAAACAGTTAATGGCAGGGCGCCTGGGTGGCTCAGTCGGTTAAGCGGCCGACTTCGGCTCAGGTCACAATCTCGCGGTCCGTGAGTTTGAGCCCCGCGTCGGGCTCTGTGCTGACAGCTCAGAGCCTGGAGCTTGCTTCAGATTCTGTGTCTCCCTCTCTCTCTGCCCCTCCCCTGTTCATCCTCTGTCTCTCTCTGTCTCAAAAATAAATAAACGTTAAAAAAAAAATTTTTTTTTAAATAAAGGGTTAATGGCAATCTTGCAACTTTTCCAAAAAATTGAAAAGGAGGAAATACTACCAAACTTATATTATGATAGCAGTATTCTGATACTACAGCCAGATGAGGATACTATAAGAAAAGAAAATTATGGATCATTATCCCTGATGCATATAGATACAAAAATGCTCAACAAAATATGGCAAACCAAAATCAGCAGAACATTAAAAAGATCATTCACCCTGATTAAATGGGAATTATCCCTGGGATGTAAGGGATAAAAGGAGTAAAACTGCTTTTGTTTGTATATATGTTCCTATATACAAAATATCCTAAGAATTCCATCAAGAAACTTCTAGAACTAATCAACAAATCCAATAAAGTTGCAACATGCACAATTATCATACAGAAAATCATTTTATTTCTATACACTACCAACAAAACATCTGAAAAAGGAACAAAGAAAACAATTCCATTCACAATAGCATCAAAACCACTGAAACACTTAGGAATAAATCTAATCAAGGAAGTAAAATGCCCATACACTGAAAACTACAAGACTTTGATGAAAAAAATTAAGGACACAAACAAATGGAAAGATACTTTGTATTCACGGATCCGGATAATTAATATTGTTAAAATGTCTAGTCTAGTGAAAGCCATCTATAGATTCAATGCAATCCCTATCAAAATTCCAATGACATTTTCTACAAAAATAGAAAAAACAATAATAAAATTTGTATGACACTACAAAAGGCCCTAAAGAGCCAAAGCAATCCTGCGGAAAAAAAAAACAAAACCAGAGCAACACGCTCCCTGATTTCAAATTATACTACAAAGTTATAGTAATGAAAATAGTGGTATTGGGATAAAAATAGACACACATATCAACAGAGCAGAATTGGAAGCCCAGAACTCTTGCATATATGGTCAACAAATGTTTCACAAGGGAGCCAAGAATAGTCAACAGAGACGGAATAGTCCTTTCAAAATGGTGTTGGGAAAATATAACCACATGTGGGAGAATGTGGTTCTTACCCTTAACTTACACCACTAATAAAAATGAAATCAAAATGGATTAGAGACTTAAAAAAAATTTTTTAACGTTCATTTACTTTCAAGAAAGAGAGACAGAGAGCAAGCAGGGGAGGGGCAGAGAGAGAGGGAGACACAGAATCCGAGGCAGGCTCCAGGCTCCGAGCTGTCAGCACAGAGCCTGACACAGGGCTCGAACTCAAGAACTGAGATCGTGACCTGAGCCGAAGTCAGACACTTAACTGACTAAGCCACCCAGGTGCCCCAATGGATTAAAGACTTTAAAAAGACCTGAAAATATAAAACTCCTAGAAAAAAAACATAGGGATAAAACTTGACATTGGTCCCAGCAACGATTTTCTGGCTATCAGAGCAAGAGCACAAGCAGCAAAATTAAAGGTAAATAAGTGGGACTACATCAAACTTAAAAGCTTTCTGCTTTTTTCCTTAAGTTTATTTCTTTATTTTGAGAGGGGGAGAGAGAGAGAGAGAGAGAGAGAACACCATGGAGTGGGGAAGGGTCAGAGAGAGAATCCCAAGCAGGTTCCACACCACAGCACAGAGGCTGATGTGGGGCTTGAACTCAGGAACCACGAGCTCATGGCCTGAGCCAAGATCAAGTGTTGACCACTTAACCGACTGAGCCATCCAGGTACCCCTGCTTTCTGCTTTTTAAAAAAGATTTTTTTTCCAGACGTGCAAAAACATTTGTTAATAAAATGAAAAGGTAACCTACAGAATGGAAGAAAATATTTATAAATCACATATAAGGAATTAATATCTAAAGTGTATAAAGAATTACTACAACTCAATAGCAAAAACAAACAAACAAACAAATCCTAACAACCAGACTTAAAAATGGGCAGAAAAAGTGAATAGACAGTTTCCAAAGAAGACATATAAATGGCCAGCAGGCACGCGAAAAGGGGCTTGACATCACTAATCATCAGGGAAATGCAAATCAAAAGCACAATGAAATATCACCTCACACTTGGTAAAACAATTATATCAAGAAGACAAGAGATATCCGGTATTGAGAAGGATTTGGAGAAAAGGGAACCCTAGTGCACTGTTGGTAAGAATGCAAACTGGTGATGCCGCTATGGAAAATAGAACGGAGGTTCCCCAAAACGTTAAAAATAGACCTACCACATGACCCAGCAACACCGCTTCCGGTTTTATATCCAAAGACATTGAAATTAGGATATCATTAGGGATATCTGCATTACTATATTCCTTGCAGCATAACTACAATAGTCCAGATATGGAAACCACCTAACTGTCCGTCAGTGGACGAATGGATAAGGAAGATACAGTATACACATACAATGGACTATTATTTAAACATGAGAACGAAGAAAATCTTGCCATTTGGAACCCCTTGGATGGACGTTGAGGGCATTAGGCTAAATGAAACAGGTCAGGCAGAGAAAGATAAATACTGTATGATATCACTTGTTTGTGGAATAAAAAAAAAAATGACAAACTGAGGAACAGAGAGAGTTGGGTGATGGTTACCAGGGGCTGGGGAGGGGGGCTGGGGAGTGGGGAGATATTGGCCAAAGGGTACACACAAACTTCCGGAAACAGACAGCAATACAATAATAGGAGGAGACTTCAGCGCCCCACTTGCAACAACAGATTGATCATCCAGACAGAAAATGAATAAGGAGACGCTGGACTTAAACGACACACGGAGCTAACACACATTTTACAAAACACTCCACCCAAGAACAACATAATACACATTCTTCTCACGTGTGCATGGAAAATTCTTCGGGAGACAGCATATGTTAGACTACAAAACAAGTCTTAATAAATTTAAGCGATTGAAATCATATTAAGCATCTTTTCTGACCACATTGGTATAAATCTAGAAATCAATTGCAAGACAAAAACTGAAAAGTTCACAAATGTATGAGGTTAAACAACATGCTCCTGTATACATACATACTACATGCTACACGCAGCATATAGTTTTTTTGGTTTTTGGGTTTTTTTTAATTTTTTTTTTTTAATGCTTATTTATCCTTGAGACAGAGAGAGACAGAACATGAACGGGGGAGGGTCAGAGAGAGGGAGACGCAGAATCGGAAACAAGTTCCAGGCTCCGAGCTGTCAGCAGAGAGCCCAACGCGGGGCTTGAACTCACGGACTGCGAGATCATGACCTGAGCCGAAGTCGGCCGCTCAACCGACTGAGCCACCCAGGCGCCCCTAGTTTTTAAATTATTATTCACTGAGCCCCTGTACGTCTTTTGATTGCGGAATATAGTCCATTTCATTTAAAGAAATTATCATTATCATTTTATTGTGGTATACTTCACATACCATAAAATAATGTTTTAGCCAATGAGTCAAAAAAGAAATCAAAATAGGGGTGCCCGGGTGATTCAGTCAGTTAAGCTGACCGACTCTTGACTTTGGCTCAGGTCATGATCTCATGGTTTGTGAGTTCAAGCCCCGCGTCCGGGTCTGTGCTGGCAGTGCGGAGCCTGCTTGGGATTCTCTGTCTCCCTCTCTCTCTGCCCCGTCTCTCTCTCTCTCTCTCTCTCTCTCTCTCTCTCTCTCTCACACACACACACACACACACACAAATAAATAAATAAACGTTAAAAATAAATTCAAAAGAAAGGATGTTGGTCAGAGAACCCTTTCACATTAACAAACTAACACGCAGCAACCAGGCCCAGAAATGAAAATGATTCTATGGAATGTAAACCTGAAAGGTTTGTTAGAGTGAGGGATCCGGGATAGCACGCTATTCAAAACTTCACAGCGCACTATTGCAAAGCCTGTTAGTTGAGAAGATTCTCAGCCGTGCATGCTTTTGCCTTATTCCATCTCTTCCACACCACGGGATTCTGGGTTCTGCCATTTTCCTTTTAATGGCTTTTGTCAGGCAGTATCTCACAGATGAATTATTGCCCTAAAGTGAAAGAAACATTTCAGCCTCAAATCTTGTGTCAAAACTTAGCAAAGAAACAGTTCATTGCCTTCAACGTATTTGGACTCATCCTAAAGATGGAACCTGAAAAAGATATATAGGAAATAAACATACCAGGGAAATCCCTCAGGAAGAAACCAGGAAGGAGATGGAAATAAAAGTGAATCACTTGATTAGTCGCAAATCTTTTTTTTTTTTTTAGGTTTATTTATTTATTTTGAGAAAGAGAGAGAGCAGGGGAGGGGCAGAGTGAGAGGGAGAGAGAGAGAATCCCAAGCAGGCTCCATGCTGTGAGCATGGAGCCCGTCTCGGGGGTTCGATCTTAAAAAGTGTAAGATCGTGATCGGAATAGAAACAAAGAGTCCCACTCTTGGGGCACCTGGGTGGCTCAGTCAGTTAAGTCTCTGACTCTTGATTTCCACTCGGGTCATGATCTCACAGTTTTGGGGGTTGGAGCCCCATATGGCAGGCTCTGAGTTGACAGCCTGCTTGGGATTCTCTCTCTCTCTCCCTCAGCCCCCCTCTCTAAAAAAACCAATATTAAACACACACACACACACACACACACACACACACACACAGAGGAGTCTGATGCTTAACCAACTGAGCCACCCAGGCGCCCCTAGGTGCAAATATTTAGAAAGCCTCTACTCCTTTCACTAATTCCACAATGTGCCTGTTATGAACCAGGGACTTTCCCCAGGCCCTGGGGAAAAGGCAGTGGGCAAAATAGGTCCAAATTACCCGCCTTCCTAGTGTTGACCTTGCCTTACGGAAAATCATTTTCAACAAATACTTATACATTTAATGAATATTGCCTACGAAGAATTCCTGGATCATAAAGAAGAAAAATGGGAGGACATAATCCAGTCTGGGGCTGGCGTAGGGATGAGGAGGAAGGAAGGAATGTGAGAAGGTGAGTAGGAGTTGTCTGCCCCACCATTTCCCTACCATGTGCCGGGAGATTCAGAGAACAATATGAGGTTGCATAGTTAGTAAATGACTCACCAATTAGATGACACAGGGTCCCTTTCGAATGTGACAGAGACTCGGTATTTTACAAGATATTTCTCTCCTTCCTTGTTCTAAGACAATGTTATGAAAGGGAGAACATAAAAATGACAAACTCATGCTCACAGACTCAAAGTATTAAGAAAGGAATCTACACTCTTCCAGAGAGAAAAACAAAATACAGATCTCCTCAAAAGAAAGAAATGAAGCTGAGGTGTGACTTCTTATCATTGTACCTGGTTTGCTAGAAATAAATGAAATTATACCTTCATCGGTCAGCAGGCCTATGTTTTCTCACCTCAGGGAAGGTTTGTGCTACAGGGCCAAAAAGAAAAAGTTCCTCGTAACGAACACTATCCCTTTTCCCCTTTGTTTTTCGGAAGATGGTGATACTTGGAGTGATTAATCTAAAGGGCACATAAAGGGGCACCTGGGTGGCTCAGTCGGTTAATGGGCCGACCTCAGCTCAGGTCATGATCTCGCGTTCTGTGAGTTCGAGCCCCGCGTCAGGCTGTGTGCTGACAGCTCAGAGCCTGGAGCCTGCTTCGGATTCTGTGTCTCCCTCTCTCTCTGCCCCTCCCCTGCTTATGCTCTGTCTCTCTCTGTCTCAAAAATAAACAAAACATTAAAAAAAAATTAAAGGGCACATAAAGAGGTAGAGTCTTAGGAAGATTTTCAAAGACTTTGACATGAACAAAAGTTGTCAAATTCCAGTAACCCTGAGAACTTAGACACTGCCTCCCGACAAAGATCTCCAAAGTGGATAGACCTGAGAGAAGAATAACGGTTGAGTTCATCCAGAGAAACTGGACTGTTGTCACAGAAAATCTGATGCCATCCACCACCCAGATCCCACACAGGCTGGAACATTGGGACAAGAATTGGTGACCCCACTGAAGATGCACTGAAGATCAAGAGTCCCTCTCTCTTTTACTGGACAACACATAAGCTTCTTGGATCTTCCTGTAATTGCAGTGGGGGGAACGAAGGCCCAACATGACGGAGACCGAATTTCCTACCCGCCAGGCTGGGCACCAGAGTCTCAGAAGCAGATTTATTTTTACTTAAAAACGTGCAGTGATTTGCACACTTAAGTTTGCAGACAAAGAGACACACCCACAGCAACAAAGAGAAAGACGCAGTATACAAGAAACAGTAGCTGTAACCAGGAGAGTCAGCAAGGGAAGTCCTTGGGTGGTTACTGAGAAGAGGGACGGGTCCACTATGGGGCAGCAGAAGAAGGGCACTGAGAAAACCAAATTAAAGCTGAGTGCTGTGTAAGAGACACATTAATTAGAAGGGTTGAAAAATAAGGGCATAACAGAAATAGGTTGTCCAAGAAAAAGCAATTGGCCATGCCGGGAGTGGGGGGAGCTATATGAGAAGCTAGAATTCAATTAGGAAGCAAATTAACACGCAGCTTGAGTCAAAATAACTTACGGTGGGGCAGCTGAGTGGCTCAGTTAGCTAAGGGTCTGACTCTTGATTTTGGCTCAGGTCATGATCTCACGGTTCCGGAGGTGGCACCCCACATCGGGCTCTGCGCTGACAGCACGGATCCTGCTTGGGATTCTCTCTCTCCTCTCTCTCTGTCCTTCCCCTGCTTTTGCGTACCCACTCGTTCTCTCTCATTCTCAAAATAAATAAACATTAAAAAAAAAAAAATACCTAATGGGATCTAAGCAAATAGAATCCATTTGACCTTAGTGAAATGAGCAATCCCCTCTAAACAAATCAGAATCAAGATATGGGACCTATAGAGAATGAAACATAATCTTAGCCCATCTTTTGGCCCAAAAGAGTGGTGATCATGTAAAAGTTTATTGACTAGGGTTGACCCTTGTACAAAACATGGGCACTTGATCATAGCTGTAGTATACATAGAAAGTGAATGTCGATGCATTAAAAAAAAAATTAAAAAAAAAAAGGGGGCGCCTGGGTGGCTCAGTCGGTTGAGCGTCCGACTTCAGCTCAGGTCAAGATCTTGTGGTCCATGAGTTCCAGCCCCGCGTCAGGCTGTGTGCTGACAGCTCAGAGCCTGGAGCCTGCTTCAGATTCTGTGTCTCCCTCTCTCTCTGCCCCTCCCCTGCTCATACTCTGTCTCTCTCTCTCTCTCAAAAATAAATAAACACTAAAATTTTTTTAAAAGGACTAACAAGAAATAAGGACATGTTTAGTATGAAAATCAAACAGGAGAATCATAAAAAAAGAAGGAGGAGGAGAAGAAGAAGAAAGAGGAGGAGGAGGAGGAGAAGAAGGAGAAGAAAAGAGTGCGCAAGAGGCAGAGAGAGGAACGATGTACACCAACAATGATGATGAGGAAACCAACATGGGCAAACAGGATGGAAACAACGGCAACAATCCAATGACTCAATGGGAACCCGCAGCTTCCTCTTTGGTGGAGTAAGTAAAGAGCACTAATCTGGGGGCACGTGGGTGGCTCAGTCGGTTAAGCGTCTGACTTCGGCTCAGGTCCTGATCTCACGGTTTGTGAGTTCCAGCCCCGCGTCAGGCTCTGTGCCTGGAGCCTGCTTCAGATTCTGTGTCTGCTCTCCCCCTGCTCATGCTCTGTCTCTCAGTAATAAATAAACATTTAAAAAAAAAAAAGAAAGAAAGAAAAAGAAGGAGCAGGAAATAAATAATTAAAAAAAAAAAAAAAAGAGCACTAATCTGGGGCAGTGTGCTTCTTGGAGGTCAGACAGGCCAGAGTAAACCAGAAGTGGTTATGAGTGAATACGCCTAGACCAACAGTAAAAACCACTTTTCTTTCCATGAGTGCCGTGGTCTACCACCGGAAGATGAAATCCACTGGAAACAGACATTAGACACTTACACTTCTATTTCTTTCAGAGTGTAACACACACTCAATTCCCATTTTCAGATTGTAACTATTCCCCCAAACCACTGCATATTTTTATATTCCATTCTAATCCTTCCTAGATTGGTCTTTTCCTACTTTGTATTGTCTGTACAACCTGTATATTAGGTTAAGGTTTTTCATTTGCCAATGATAGAAAGAATCCTACTAAAAACTCCCAGAGAAAAATAAGTGTATAACATGGCTGTTCATGCATTTCACAGAATCCAAGAAGGAGATGAACAACCACGTTTCCATAAGTGTGAACCAAGGTAGCTTGGGGGATCACAGACACAAGCGTATTCGGATCTTAAACCTAGGGCTCTGCGGTCAACAAGGTTTGATTCCTAAAACCAGGCCGTGTGTCTCACAGTTCATACTCCGAATCCTTGAGACAGACTTGGATTGTACAGCCTAGACCAAGTAGAGACAAAGGAAGAGAGAGTTGGGTAATCACAAACGTGATTACCAAGCTCTCGGTGGACAAATGCGAAAAGAAAAGAGACAGCAGAGAGCTAAGGAGGATAGCCCTGAACATCCCATTTCACCTCCGTGTTTCCCATTGCCCAAAGATCGTCTTAGAAAATATGCACAGCTTACGGTTCGCTTATTTACTTGGCTGTAGTGTATACTAGTCAGATTTTTGAGATGCCAGAAAGTGGACTGGAAACGGTTAATCTTTCTATGACAAAGTCAGGTATCAAAATCCCAAAAGGTCAGCTAGGTGGGCCGAAAGTAGCAAGAAGCAACTGAGCATGAAGGAATATTAAAATTTGCATTTGTGGGGCACCTGGGTGGCTCAGTCAGTTAAGTGTCAGACTCTTGATTTGGGCCCGGTCGTGATCTCACAGTTCGTGGGTTCAAGCCTCACGTCAGGCTCCATGTTGACAATGCAGAGCATGCTTGAGATTCTCTCTCTCGCCCTCTCTCCGTCCCTCCACGCCCAAAATAAATAAATAAACATTTATTTATTTTGTTTTTAACGTTTATTTTTGAGACAGAGAGAGACAGAGCACGAACAGGGGAGGGTCAGAGAGAGAGGGAGACACAGAATCTGAAACCGGCTCCAGGCTCTGAGCCATCAGCACAGAGCCTGACACGGGGCTTGAACTCACGGACTGCGAGATCATGACCTGAGCCAAAGTCGGACGCTTAACCGACTGAGCCACCCAGGCGCCCCAATAAATAAACACTTAAAATAGTAATAATAATAATAATAATAAAATTTTTATTTGTGTCCAGAGATGTAATTGTCACAGTAAACAGTGCTTTGGAAAACATCCTCAACACATCCAAGGCTCTGCTACCATACCTATCCACAATCGGGTTGACTTCATTTCCACTTCACAAGTGCCATGGAGACAGAGATTATAAAATATATAAACTCATAGAGCAGAAAATTACATAAAAATGATAAAGCAGAAAATTATTTTTATTATTCAATAAACACATATGTCATATTTACATATTCTGAATCTAGAATACGTTTCTGTCCCAGAAAAGACAAGTGAAAAGGCTCAGCTTAAGCCCCTGCACATCCGTATTATTAGCCAGTTGGACAAAGACAGCATAAAATCTTTTTTTTTTTCTTTTAAAGAGAGAGAGAGAATGAGTGTTCAATCAGTAGAGGGAATGGCAGAGAGAATCTTAAGCAGGCTCGATGCCCAGTGTGGAAGCCGACATGGGACTCAACCCCACGACCCTGGGATTATGACCAGAGCTGAAATCAAGAGTTAGACACTCAACCAACTGAGCCACCCAGGTGCCCCCAACATAAAATCTTTTAGGGAGTAATTAAACATTGGATCATACATCTCTTTAATGTGTGGCAATTTTATTTTATTGGATTTTACTGGAGAGTGGTCTAATTTTATCTTTATAATTCAATTAAAAAAAAAAAACCCTGTACATTACAACTATAAACACCAAATTATATGAAAACAAAGAAAAATCTTAATAAAACACATTGTTTCCTACATGTACCCACCCTGGCATTATGTTATAGATACCTCAAAATCTTTCAATTGGATCACTTTGCACAAAAGACAATTAAAATGTTTAAATAACTAAGGATTCTTGGTTTAATCAAGCTACACTTTTCTCCTTATAAATTCTGTTTTGTATTTGATAACAAAGAACAAAATCAGTGATTTGCATCCCGAATATTCCCCTTTTTTAAACCTCATAGGTACAAACTAAATTACAGAAACACCTCAATTTTAGAAGGCAAAAAAACCCCAAAATTGCATTTAAAAACAAAATTGCTTCAGGGTGCCAGGTGGCTCAGTCGGTTAAGCATCTGATTCTTGACTTGGGATCAGGTCATGATCTCACAGCTGGTGAGATCAAGCCCCCTGCTTGAAATTCTCTCTCTCCCTCTCTCTCTGCCCCTGCTTATGCCCTCTCTTGCTCTCAAAATAACTAAAGAAACTCTTAAAAATAAAATAAATTTTAAAAATTTTAAAAATTGCTTCATTCATGCATGGAAAGCCAATAAAATGGGGATTATTTTAGAGAATACTAAAAGTTTCTCTGAAAAATTCAAAAGCACAAGTTAGGGAAAATGTTTATTTCACTTACTTAGTAAAAAGTTTTAGGTTTTGGCTATAAGACAGGCACTGTATAGAGATTTATACAGTATAGTCACTGCCATCAAGGGTCACCTATTCAACATAAAAACTATTCCACTTGGAATCACTGTATTTCATAATCTCTATCCAGGAGCAGAGTCATTGTTAAAAACTATTAGGGGTGCCTGGGTGGCTCAGTTGGTTGAGCCTCCGACTTCGGCTCGGGTCATGATCTCGTGGTCCGTGAGTTCGAGCCCCGCGTCGGGCTCTGTGCGGACAGCTCAGAGCCTGGAGCCTGCTTCAGATTCTGTATCTCGCTCTCTCGCTGACCCTCCCCCGTTCATGCTCTGTCTCAAAAATAAATAAACGTTAAAAAAAATTTTTAAAAAAACTATTATACATTTTATTCTAAAATTTGTATACCTAAACATTCTCTCTTCCTGAGTGGAGTGCCATGCGCACTGATGATTTTAAATAAGTTTTAGTATTTTAAAGAGAGAAATAAAAAAAAATTAAAAAAATAATAAAAATAATAAAATAAAAATAAAGAGAGAAATAATACTCATCTACTTATTTATCCATTCCAGAAATACAGATTGAGTTCTTATTTTTGCAAGGCAGAGCATTGCCTTAATTTTATAGAATTAAGTCCTGATACCTGTACTTGAAAGCTTCATAGGGAATTCGTACTTACAGTGTCGAAAAATGAGCTCTTGGTGTCCTGTCTGAAATAGTCTTATGCTGCAGGTCTCTTCATATCCGGAAAATTAAAAAAAAAAAAAAAAAAAAAAAAAAAAAAAAAAAATTAACGGTAAATTGAAATCTTGTCATTCCTCAACTCAAAAGCCTTCAATGGCTTTCTATCTCACCGAGAATAACATTTAAAAGTCCTCATCATGGCCTACAAAGTATCACATGATCTGGCCCCTCTACCTCAGGGACCTTCTCCCTGCAAACACATCCACTCACAGTGGCCTTTTATTTGAAGCAATCCTCAAGATTTAGAGTCTTTGTTTTCAACATGACTTAGCCTGGACCCTCCCCTCGGATGTCTGCCTGGCTCAGTTTTTTTCTTCCTTGAAGGTGCCGCTCAAATGTCACTTTAACAGAGAGGCTTCCTAAGTAAGCACCTATGTAAATCAGTATCCCTCCATTACCCTCTATTTCTTCATCCCGTTTTTATGTTTCTCCAAAGCACTTATCATATGATACATGATGTATTTATTTGTTTAATTACTGTTTCATCCCATTCGAATATAATATGTACGAGAACAGGACCTCTGATTTTTGGCTACTTTATACCCCCCTAGGAGAAAACGTTCACATAACATGCAACATAGGTTTTCTGAATGAGTATTAGATGAGGCACAGGCTAGACATAGTTTGTATCAACAACGCTTGTTTGTTTTCTGAATTACACATTAAATTCTGTATTGCCATACAAGCTTGAGCGTCCAAGAGCTGCAGCCTACGTGAGTATTTGCCAAACAGATCACAAAATACTATTGTGGCAGTTACTTAGAAGTACCACCAAAAATTAATTTATCCAAAGGATACTGGTGTGCTGTTTCGAAGGGGCACATGCACCCCAATGTTTATAACAGCACTACGGACAATTGCCAAAGTATGGAAAAAGCCCAAATGTCCATTGACAGGTGAGTGGATAAGGAAGATGTGGTATATATTTATTTTTATATATATATGTATGTATATATATATACATATATATATATATATATATGTATATATATATACACAATGGAGTATTACTCAGTAATCAAAAAGAATGAAGTCTTGCCATTTGCAACTACGTGGATGGAACTGGAGGGTATTATGCTAAGCGAAATTAGTCAGAGAAAGACAAATATCATATCACTTCACTCATATGTGGAATTTAAGATACAAAACAGATGAACATAAGGGAAAGGAAGCAAAAATAAAAACAGGGAGGTGAGCAAGACATAAGAGACTCCTAAATATAGAGAACAAAGTGAGGGTTGCTGGAGGGGTTGTGGGGGGAGGGATGGGCTAAATGGACAAGGGCATTAAGGAAGACACTTGTTGGGATGAACACTGGGTGTTATACGTAGGGGATGAATCGCTGGACTCTATTCTTGAAATCATTATTGCACTACATGCTAAGGAACTTGGATGCAAGTTAAAAAATAAAATAAATAAATGAATAAAAAGAAGTACCACCAAAAATTAGTTGGAAAAACCCTGCATATCCTACAATTACCCCACTCTGAAGATTCACGATGCAGGTGGTCCCATAAAGAAGAGTCCTGAGATTCTTCCATACATTCCTCTTAAAGTTGAATAAGACACCATTCTGAAATTAATTTGAATGGTGAACACTTTTTTCTTGGTACACCTGGTGATAACTGCATCCTTTAGAGCTGCCTTCAACAAACCACCAAAGTTTTGGTCATAAGGCCCAGGTTAGGCCATCAGTTTCCCAAGCAGTGAGAACTCACTGATACCCTGGTGAGCTCAGCTCTGAACTCCACTGATGGTTGCAGTGTTTCAAGAACCAACCTAAAAAAAAAAAAAAAAAAGAACCAACCTAGCCCGTTCTGAATTGGTCAGGAAATTCACAAAGAAGAGTCAAGCAATCATCTTAGTAATTAAGTTAAAATTGCAGGGGGATCATGACAACTAGATCATTTATATTGCAGATAGGCAGGCAAAAAGCTATCTTTAAAATGTGTTCACTTCCTCCCACCCACACGTGATCTGATTTCTTTGAAGTGAAATGTATCACTGTTCATTATATTCCAGATTGACCATGTGGGGAACTGAAGCCGTATTCTACTTTTGGCCATCTTCTGTATTCTCAGAAAACAAATGATATTAACAAGAGACTCTCCACAACTCTGAACGTCACTTGTAGTAAGAAAACGCATGACTCAGAGAAACCACACTGCCTTAAAAGAATCGCGTAATCATCCAATCATCTTGATGAGTTCTCATCATCTTGATTTATTTAAAACCCTCAGCCCCCATCCAAACAACAGATTGAAGTCTAAGCCTCTCCTTTCTTTTACTGTAATAATTATGAAAACAATGTTCTAGATGTGATAGTTCAGCATCCCCAGGGAGTGTTTTCAGGGCTTTTATATGCTAACTCCATAGTTCACACCATTTCTCTTCTATTTCCTCCTATAAAAGAGGATAGCAGATGAGCACCTGTCTAACATAGCAGTCATCATAAAATTATGGAGACTGGTGTTCGAGCTAAGGCCTGAAGATGGACAGGAATTTGCTGGACCTATTGGGCAAGACATCAACACTTTGGCATTATTTTTTTTCTTAATAGTAAAAAGTACATATTTCATATTTCATACAGAAGCGACTTTGAAATGAAATAATGCACGTGAAGATCTTAGCATTTTAGAAAACACTCATTAAGGGTTCAGTTTCACACTCACTCGGGTATCTAATATCTATTATATTGACTCCGGAGGCAAGAAAGATCCCATTTTCACAGCTTTTCACAGAAATAAGACCCAAAAAACTTAACACCAAGCACCACCAGCGTCTTTGCCACAGTTTACTGTATCAACTGTATCAACTCCCTTCAACTTGACACAGTCTCTGTGAATTTCAGCACAGAGATGGGAGATAGGAACCGAACCGATTCATTCCCCAGGGAATAAAGGAGACTTCACTAGCTGTGGGTCACCTGGAGACCACGCCTCCGATTTGGTTTTTACTGGCCCCAAGTTGAATGGCTACATATGGCAACAAGAACAAAGGACTATATAGAACGCTAGGAACATCCCAATTCAATTAAATTACTTAATAAGCTTAATTTTACAGTATTAAAGTAATTTTGGGGGGTGCTTGGGTGGCTCAGTCAGTTGGGCGTCTGACTCTTGATTTCAGCTCAGGTCGTGATCTCACCGTTGGTGGTTTCCAGCCCCACATCGAGTTCTGCACTGATATTGCGGAGCCTGCTTGGGATTCTCTCTCTTCCTCTCCCTCTCTGCCCCTTCCCTGCTTGTGCTCTCTCTAAATAATTAATTAATTAACAAACTAATTTTTTGAGGAAAGAGACTATGGAAATAAAAATAAAGTATTTTTAAATGCTCCAGAAAAAAAAGTATTTGGTCCTACATTTGCCGATAGCCTCTTTGTACAGAGTCACAGAAAATCAGTCACACGGATGAAAAACAAATCGCTTTCCGAAAACAATTTAAGCACAACTATTGTTGGATAAGTTTAGTGTAAGCGACAAAGGTGTGAAGAAAGAATTAATATGGTTATGCTAATAAAATACATTTGCATCACAATTTTAAAGTGCAGGGTCAGCCCTGAATTTGAGTTAAAAGTATGTATCCAGGACCCCGTGGACAGTGGTGCAAAGGGACCCAGGGCCGGCGCTCCGGCCCGAGGGTTCATCTCAATGAATAACTTAAATGACCCCCCCCCCCCCCCGGACTGGAATATCTGGCCTAATTTCAGGGCTGATGGAGGTAATGGAAGCAGATGAAATCACGCTCTGTTGGTTCCAATGCTGGGATTGGCTGCTTTTCGTTGGATTTGGTCCAGGTAATCCCAGAAAGAGAAAAAGAGAGAGAAGGGTACCGTCAGTGAATGACCGCTTTCCATCGGGATCTTGAAGCCAAGTACCACGCGGTGATCTCAGAAAGCAGGCATGCAGTCGCTCACTGGTCTGTGGAACTTGAAGAGGAGCAGAATGAGAACGACAAGTTAATAAGAAGCCTGCATCCTCAGGGGTAGAAGAAGAGAAGCTTCTGAAAGAGGAACTGGTTCAGATTGTGCAAGAAAAGAGATAGTTGCAGCCCTTGAGCAGTGCTACCTGAGCTTCCTGGAAAGGGAAGGCAACTGGCAAAAGAGGGCCAGGTTTGCGCCAAAAGAGTCTGGCAGAGAGGAAGAGAGAAAGAGAGAGAGGGCGCACAAATGGGGGAGGGGCAGAGAGAGGGGGAGACACAGACTCTAGGCTCTGAGCTGTCAGCACAGAGCCTGATGTGGGGCTCGAACCCACGAACTGAGATCATGGACCTGAGTCAAAGTCACACATTTAACCACTAAGCCACCCAGGCATCCCAAAGAGTCTGACGCTCCTAGGGAAAAACAGGGCGTGTACCGCAGCCTGCTCCCATCTGGTGGCAGGTGGCTGGAAATAGATGACTTACTAGTCGGAGGCTCCGCTGACCCCATTAGTGCCGACCTGCTGGCCCACCCGACATACTGAAGCACCACACATATTATGGCAATGCCTAGAACACCGACAAACCAGGATGGGAGACTCACGTGGCTGTATCTCAAATAGTGGCAACTGGTTGTTGAATTTGAACAAGGGTAAGAGAGTCGAGAAAGCCAGGCGAGAGAAGTAGGGCAAGAGTGAAGTCGAAGTCCTCGGCGCTGCGTTGGGGGTGGGTATCCACATTTGCTCATTTCCTCCTGCCATGTTCTGAGACCGACACAGGGTTTCTTCCTTGACCTTCTTCAGCGATTAAGGATTCAGTTTCTTAGGATAATTGTTTTTAAGTTGTAATAGTTTATTAAGCCAAACAGTATGACCTCATATCTTAGCTGTAGGGTAAGATTGTTTTTAAGAAAGTCAAATGTAGCACTGATCCTCACTGAGAGTTTTCTGTTTTTATCACTCCCCAAATAAATAAATGAATAATAAATAAATAAAGTATTGATCCTCAATGAACGTTTTCTGTTTGTTTTTATCAATCCCTAAACAGATTCTGTTTTCTCTTCAAATTACTTTTCTCTCTCCTTGAATTACTTTTAGAAGCCTTCAGGTAATGGACAGAACTGCCTAATGATGACAACAGAAAATAGTAATATTATTGAGGTTTCATGATGTCAGTGAAGGTGTCTCTCAACAAAGGGAAAGAAAGTGTTTCTTGTATCCAGTAGGGATTTGGCTTGTGTCTGTATTTAGTAAGCACATATTATTTATTAGCAATGACATGTAATAAAAAATACTTACCATTTAAAATTTTTTAAAGTATATATCCATAACATATTAATTTTTAAAAATTAAAAAATTTTAAATCAGCTTCTTCCAGCTGAACAATGACCATCCTTACCATGGTGACTGTAGTCTTGAAATGCTATTTTCCACTAAGAGAAAGCCAAGTTTCTCATAAAAACAGATGACTTCATGTCTGGGGGAAGGAATCTGGAATGAACCTCAAATCACTCCAAATAGCAAGGAAGTTATCAAATACTTCCAAGATTGTGTCTGAAATACTCAGAAGTCAACTTGAAGAGTCTTTCTCTGGTCAAAAATAATATTATTTGATCTTTAATAAATCAAAAAATAATAAAAAAGAAGAATTCCAATGTATTGCCACCCATCCAATATTTAAATGCATGAGTTTATAATGGCATTATAAGAATTAATTGAGGGGCACCTGGGTGGCTCAGTCAGTTGAGTGACCGACTTCGGCTCAGGTCATGATCTCACGGTTTGCGAGATTGAACCCCGCGTCAGGCTCTGTGCTGACAGCTCAGAGCCTGGATCCTGCTTCGGATTCTGTGTCTCCCTCTCTCTCTCTCTGCCCCTCCCCGTCTCATGCTCTGTCTCTCTCTGTCTCAGAAATAAACATTTAAAAAAATTAAAAAAAAAAAAGAATTAATTGAACGACCTTACCAGAGTTACAGAGAACAAATGCACTAATGTTTGATAATCAGTAAGTAAATTGAAAGAATCAAGTATATAACCTGTGTTTCTTAGATGAAATGTTACTGGTACAATAGTTGAGAGGAAGAATCTCTTATTAAAAGTATCCCAGCAGGTAAATGACAAGGAAATTATACAAT
Source organism: Panthera onca (assembly GCF_046562875.1). Taxonomy (NCBI): domain Eukaryota; kingdom Metazoa; phylum Chordata; class Mammalia; order Carnivora; family Felidae; genus Panthera; species Panthera onca. The sequence goes on from NC_138345.1 coordinate 42,121,016, forward strand.
CACAATATCAGCATTTTGGGACCCAGTGAATTAATGAATCTAGTCATCGAATACCCCACCAGTGGCCACCAGCATCACAAAAAGAGAAAAACTGTAATGGAGTTATGTAGCTTCTGGGTAATGAAGTTCTTACTAATGAAAAGAAAAATAAGTCACAAGATGAATCATTTTGAACAGAATTTTGGCTGTTGAAAGGATTCAGAGCATAACAAAAGCTAGAGATAAAATTACATATTAAGACAAATTACCATAACTTAAGAATACCAAAGGTAGAAGGAGTATCTTAAAAGAGTCCAGAGAGGGGTGCCTGGGTGGCTCAGTCAGTTGAGCTTCCGACTTCAGCCCAGGTCATGATCTCACGGTCTGTGGGTTTGAGCCCCGCGTCAGGCTCTGTACTAACAGCTCAGAGCCTGGAGCCTGTTTCCAATCCTGTGTCTCCCTCTCTCTCTGCCCCTCCCCCAGTCTCACTTTGTCTCACTCTGTCTCTCAAAAATAAATAAATATTTAAAAAAAATTAAAAAAAAAAGAGTCCAGAGAAAAAGAACAAATCTCCTACAAAGAAAGAAAAATCTGATTTACCTCATCTTTCTCAATAGTAACACTGGGTGCAAGAAGACAGTGGAATAATATTTTTTTTTTTACCTATTAAAAAAGTATTTGGAATCTAACATTTATATCCAGCCAAACGGTCTTTTACATACAAGAACATTATAAGAATATTCTACCCCAAGAAATCTATCACTGAAAATACAAAGAGGTCCTTAAACATATGAACAAATACAGCCAAGTGCTGCCAGAGATAGGAAAGAGGAGAATCAAACATTTTAATAAAATGTATTGTTCTATAAAATGACCCAAGGCCTTTAGTGAAGTTCATTGTTGTCTTGAAAAACCTAAGACCAAAGAAATTCTTAAAAGAATTTCTGTAACAGTCTAAAAGTTAATTCCAGACCATAGCAACGTGGAGCACAGAGAGGTAAAAAGCAAAAAAAAAAAAAAACAAACAAAAAAAAACAAAACCAAAAAAGCAACTAAGAACGTGCTAACCAAAGGGCACCTGAGTGGAGCAGTTAAGCGTCAGGATCTCCGGGTTTGGTTCGAGCCCTGTGTCAGGCTCTGTGCTGACAGCTAGGAGCCTGGAGACTGCTTTGGATTCTGTGCGTCCCTCTTTTTCTGCTCCTGCCCCATTCACACTCTGTCTCTCTCTTAAAAATAAACATTAAAAAAAAAAAATGTGCTAACATTGCTTGTCTCTTTTAGGAGAAGTAGAGATAGACACTGAGAAGCATGTTAGTTTTTACTTATGCTTGTCAAATATTCTAGGTTTACTGTCTTCTGATCATACGGGACGATTTTCCTTTTTAGTCACTGAAGAGAAGTAGAGCTTTGTGGCTCATTTGGCCAGGATTACGTGACATGTGTCACTTTTGGGTCAAGGTATGTACTACTGATGAGAGACCCTCCAGAGCACTCTTTCCTCCAGGGTCATTGCCATTTTTCCACGTCGTGGCTGCTCCATGTGTCAGATAGAGCCTAGCCAACTAGAAATTGATATGCAGCATGAGAAAGAAACATGTTTGTTTTGTTTTGGTATAACTGTTTTTCACAGTATAATACAGTCTATCCCAATACAATGTCTAAGAAATTAGTAAACACAGGGGCGCCTGGGTGGCTCAGTCGGTTAAGCGACCGACTTCAGCTCAGGTCACAATCTCGCGGTCCGTGAGTTCGAGCCCCGCGTGGGGCTCTGGGCTGACGGCTCGGAGCCCTGAGCCTGCTTCCGATTCTGTGTCTCCCTCTCTCTCTGTCCCTCCCCCGTTCATGCTCTGTCTCTCTCTGTCTCAAAAATAAATAAACGTTAAAAATAAATAAATAAATAAATAAAAACAAATTAGTAAACACAACAATCACAAGTATGAATCTGAGATTAAGAGTACCCACCACCAGACCTTATGAAGATAAAAAGCTTCTGCACAGCAAAGGAAACAACCAACAAAACTAAAAGGCAACCAACGGAATGGGAAAAGATATTTGCAAATGACACATCGGACAAAGGGCTAGTATCCAAAATCTATAAAGAGCTCATCAAACTCCACACCCGAAAAACAAATAACCCAGTGAAGAAATGGGCAGAAAACATGAATAGACACTTCTCTAAAGAAGACATCCGGATGGCCAACAGGCACATGAAAAGATGTTCAACGTCGCTCCTTATCAGGGAAATACAAATCAAAACCACACTCAGATACCACCTCACGCCAGTCAGAGTGGCCAAAATGAAGAAATCAGGAGACTATAGATGCTAGAGAGGATGTGGAGAAACGGGAACCCTCTTGCACTGTTGGTGGGAATGCAAATTGGTTCAGCCGCTCTGGAAAGCAGTGTGGAGGTTCCTCAGAAAATTAAAAATAGACCTACCCTATGACCCAGCAATAGCACTGCTAGGAATTTATCCAAGGGATACAGGAGTACTGATGCATAGGGGCACCTGTACCCCAATGTTTATAGCGGCACTCTCAACAATAGCCAAATTATGGAAAGAGCCTAAATGTCCATCAACTGATGAATGGATAAAGAAATTGTGGTTTATATACACAATGGAATACTACGTGGCAATGAGAAAAAATGAAATATGGCCTTTTGTAGCAACATGGATGGAACTGGAGAGTGTGATGCTAAATGAAATAAGCCATACAGAGAAAGACAGATACCATATGGTTTCACTCTTATGTGGATCCTGAGAAACATAACAGAAACCCATGGGGGAGGGGAAGGAAAAAAAAAAAAAAAAAAAGAGGTTAGAGTGGGAGAGAGCCAAAGCATTAGAGACTGTTAAAAACTGAGAACAAACTGAGGGTTGATGGGGGGTGGGAGGGAGGGCAGGGTGGGTGATGGGTATTGAGGAGGGCACTTTTTGGGATGAGCACTGGGTGTTGTATGGAAACCAATTTGACAGTAAATTTCATATATTAAAAAATAAAAAAAATAAAAAAAATAAAAAAAGAGTACCCACCACCATAAGACAAAAATACAACGTAACTTTTTATAATAAGAAAACAGTTTGATTAATCTAATGAAAAGCAGGAAGCAATTGTTAAAAAGAAATAAAATGGAAACAGAGTACGCTGAAAATATGAAATAAGATGACAATGATGTGTATAAAATAATCACAATAAATAGGAATGGGTTAAACTTACTATTAAAAAAAAAAAAACAGAGACCAAAAAACAAAACAAAACAAAACAAAAAAAGAAACCTAGCTGGACCAAAGGCTGTTGTCTACAAGAGACATACAGAAAACAAGCAGAAAAATCAAAAAATTTGAAACAATGAAATGAAATCAAAAACGAAACAAAGAAAAGATAAAAGAAAAAAAAGATTCAAGCAATATGAGCTAAAAGAAAGCTTGAGTATCAATTTGAAGTTCTAATAAAATAGAATTCAATGCAAAATAATATAAGTGAAGAAGAAGAATATTACATATTGTTAAAAGGAACGATAAAAGAAGATTTAATCATAATAGTGGAGAGAGATTAAAAATATATGAAAGAACAACTGACAGATGTAGAGGGGGAAATGGGTAAATCAAAATTTATAGCTGGAGGTATTAGCACATTTTTCTGAACTGGCACATTAAGCACACTAAAAATAAGCAGAGAGATCAAATATCTCAACAATCCAATTAATCAGTTAAGCCATTCTTATTCACACACGCAAAGAATTCTCTTCTTTTTTTACTTCTCTAAATCTTTTTTTTTAATAACTCAATAGACATTATTTTTTAAATAGTTTTAGTTTCACAGCTACATTGAGTGAAAATACAGTTACCACATATTCCCTCTGGAAACATACACACAGCCTTCCCCACCATGAACATTTCGCACCAGTGTGGTACATTTATTAAAATCAATGAATCAACATTGACATACTATTATCAATCAATGTCCATAGTTGATATTAGGGTTCACGCTTTGTGTTACACTGTAATGTTTTGACAAAGGCATAATGATGTGTATCAACCAAGAATAGACATAATAGTTTCACTGCCCTTCAATGCTCCATTTACTCATCCCTCCCGCCCCCTCTGAAACCATGGCAACCACTGATCTATTTACTCCCTTCAAAGTTTTGCTTTTTGCAGAATGTCATATAGTTGGAATCACTATACAAAGTCAGTGCATTGTCTTTTAGGTACACTGTCTTTTATGATTGGCTTCTTTGACTTAGTAATATGACTTTACGTTTTCTCCACGCCCTCTAATAACTTGATAGCTCGTTTCTTTTCAGCTCTAAATAATATTCCATTGTCTGGCTGTACCATAGTTCATTTATCCAATTGCATACTGAGGGGTTGTCTTGGCTGCTTTTAGTTCTGGGTGAGTATGAACAAAACTACTATGGACAGTTATGTGCAGGTTTTTCTCTTCACATAAGTTTCCAACTTATTGGAGCATATAGCTTGGAGTATATAGTTACTGGATTCTGTGTAACTTTGTAAGAGAATTTCAAACTATTTCTGAAAGTACCCAGTAATAAGTCCTTGTATATATAGTCAGATGATTTTCAACAATGGTGCCAAAAGCATTCAATGGAAAAAAAATTTTTTTTCAACTACTGATGTTGGAAAACTGGATATCCACATGCAAAAGAATGAGGTTGGGGCAACTGGGTGGCCCAGTCAATTAAGTGTCTGATTTTGGCTCAGAATGGAGCCTGCTTTTGATCCTCTGTCTCCCTCTCTCTCTCTCTGCCCCTCTCCTGCTCTCTCTCTCTCTAAAATAACTAAACGATAAAAAATTTAAAAATTAAAAAAAGAATGAGGTTGGACCCTTGCACCACACACAAAAGTTACTCAAAATGAGTGAAAGACCTAAACATTAGAGCTAAAACCATCAAACTCAGAATAAAAGGGGAAAAGCTGTAGGACTTGTATTTGACAACAATTTCGGGCACATGACACTGAAAGCACAAACGACAGAAGTAAAAATACATACATTTAAGACTATTGTACATCAAAGGACATAATCAACACAGTGAAAAGACAACCTATGTAATGAGAGAAAATATTTGCAAATCACTTACCTGATAAGTGGATTAATATATTTGTATATAAATAACTCCGACAACTGAATAACAAAAACAAACAACCCAATTTAAAAATGGGCAACGGCTGGGGTGCCTGGGTGGCTCAGTCAGTCAAGCATCCAGCTTCAGCTCAGGACGTGATCTCACTGTTTGTGAGTTCAAGCCCCGTGTCAGGCTCTGTGCTGACAGCTCAGAGCCTGGAGCCTGATTCAGATTCTGTGTCTCCCTCTCTCTCTGCCCCTCCCCCTGCTCACTCTCTCTCTCTCTAAAAAATAAACATTAAAAAAAAATTTTTTTAATGGCAATGGACTTGAAGACATTTCTCCCAAAAAGATATACAAATGGCCAACAAGCACATGGAAAGATACTCAGCATCACTAACCATTAGAAGAATACCACAATGAGACACTTTACACCCATTAGGACAGCTACTACAAACAAAACGAAACAAAACACACACACACACACACACACACACACAAATGGAAAATAATAAGTGTTGTCAAGGATGCAGAAAAATTGGAAACTTTGGGCACTACTGGTGGGAATGTAGATTGTTGCAGCTGCTATGGAAAATATGGCAGTTCCTCAAAAAATCAACAATTGAATTACCATATTATGCACCTATTATGCCTTGTGAGCATATACGCAAAAGAATTGAAACTAGGTCTCTAAGAGACATTTGCATACCCATATTCATATGAACCCATGTTCATAATAATCAAAAAGTAAAAACAACCCAAATGTTCATCAGTGGATGAATGGATAAATTGTAGGATATGCATACAATGGAATATTATTGAGCCTCAAAAAAGAAAATTCTGACTCATGCTACAACACGGATGAAGCTTGAGACCATTATCCTAAGCGAAATAAACCAGGCACAAAAGGACAAATACTGTCTGATTCAACTTATGTGAGGGACCTAGAGTAGTGAAATTTATAGAGACAAAAAGTAGAATAGTGGTTGCCAAAGGTTGAGAAATGGGAGGAATGGGGAGTTATGGTTTGATGAGTATAAACTTATAATTTTGGGGGCGCCTGGGTGGCTCAGTCGGTTAAGCGTCCGACTTCGGCTCAGGTCGTGATCTCGCGGTCCGTGAGTTCGAGCCCTGCGTCGGGCTCTGTGCTGACAGCTCAGAGCCTGGAGCCTGTTTCAGATTCTGTGTCTCCCTCTCTCTCTGACCCTCCCCCATTCATGCTCTGTCTCTCTCTGTCTCAAAAATAAATAAACGTTAAAAAAAAAAATTTAAAAATAAATAAATAAATAAACTTATAATTTTGGATGATAAAAGGAGTTCTGAAGATTGATAGTGGTAGTGTAAAACAAAACAAAACAATATGAATGTACTAAATACGACTGAATGGTACACTTGAAAATTGTTAAGGTGACTAAATTCTATATATGTATTTTGCCACAATTAAAACTTGGTGGTTTTTTTTTTTTTTTGGAAAAAAAAAACACACCTAAATTACATCTCAAAATTTATCAGAGAAAGCCAAAATGCACGTACAGGAAAATTGTTAAAGTACTTAAAGTGCTCTTTAAGAGAAATTCATAACGTAATGATTGGGGTGTATGGGTGGCTCAGTTGGGTAAGCATCAAATTCTTGATTCTGGCTCAGGTCATGATCTCATGGTTTGTGAGTATGGGTCCCACATCAGGCTTTGAGGCTGATGGTGTGGAGCTTGCTTGGAATTCCCTCTCTCTCTCTCTCTCTCTCTCTCAAAATAAGTAAATAAACTTAAAAAAAACATAATGATTAAGAAAACAATCTGGCACTATCACTTCTTGGCCTTTTGGCTAAGATGAAGTAAAGAAAAAATCTGGCACTAAACAGCCACTAATTGGACAGCTTTGACTCTAATTAGCTTTACACTGGATAATTTGCTTTAAATATATTCATCAAGAAACTCAAAGGAGTAAACCATTCTCTTTAGCAATTGGAAAAAGGAAGGAAGGAGGGAAAGAGGGAAAAAAGGAAATAAGGAAGGAAATAAGGGGGAGGGAGGGAAGAGGAAAGAAAAATACTAAAGATAAAGGTAGAAGCCCATAAAATGGAAAATAAAAAATGGAGAAATTAACAAAACTAAAAGGTTACTTATCCAAAAGACTAAAAAGATATCCAAATTTCAGCAAGACTCATCAAGAAAATAAAAAATTAAATTTAAAAAATAGAATAGGAGCACCTGGGTGGCTCAGTTGGTTGAGCGTCTGTCTCTTGATTTGGGCTCGTGTCACAATCCCAGGGTTGGGGGATTGACCCTCAAGTCAGGCTCTGTGCTGAGTCTGGAGTCTGCTTAAGATTCTCTCTCTTTCTCCCTCTGCCCCTCGCTCCTGCTTGTGCCCTCTCTCTCTCTCTAAAATAAATAAAATAAAACTAATTTTTAAATAAATAAAAAATAGGTTAAACGTGGGGCAGCTGGGTGGCTGAGTCAGTTAAACAATGACTCTTGACTTCAGCTCAGGTCATGATCTCATGGTTCATGAGATTAAGCCCCCTGTCAGGCTCTTCACTAACAGTGCAAAGACTGCTTGGGATTCTCTTTCTCCTTCTCTCTGGCCCTCCCCTGCTAACATGTTCTCTCTCTCTCTTTCTCTCTCTCAATAAACAAACACTTTAAAAATACAATAAACAGGAAGAAATAACTATAGTTAGAGATTTCAAAACAACAAAATCTCTTTGGAGTAACTATTTGCTAACATATTTTTTAAATAGATGAAATAGAAAAAAATCTTAGGCAAATAAAGATGTTAAAATCAATGCAAATACATATAAAAAATGTGAATGGGTAGATATGGAAATGCCCTACCAAAGTTGAAAAGAGAAGCATAGAATGTTTCTAAAATTACAAGGGGAAATTTCAAAGGCTATATATATTTCAAGGGTATGGAGACATTGCACGTGTCCTGAGGGAATAAGTATGGGTTTCATATTGGAGATAAGTGAGCAGCTTTAAAACAATATTGTGTTTGGGTGCCACTCCCATAGGTTCTGATTTAATTGGCCTGGAATGAGTATCGGACCTCAGAATTGTTTAAATCTCCTGAGATTCCAAAGGGCAAGGTAAGTTTGAGACCCACAACTCCAAGGAAAAAAATGTACAGAAGGATAATTTATGCTAATGGGGCACCAGGAGAGACAACATTGGGTGTGTCAGCCCTGAGAGGAAGGGAGGACTCATGACTCATGGGGAAAAAAACCTACCTGGTGGAATCCCATTTTCATTAAAGGGAAGGTATACCGTTGTTATCCAAAGGAAACTATCAGACTAATAATGTGTTTATTTTCTACACATAAATCTTAAGTAGAGGAGAAAGGGTGAAGTAGAAAACATTTAACAGATATCAGATAAAAGTGTCCTAAGGAAAACATGATCATTCTGAGAGAATTGGAAGACATTTTTTAAAAACATGGAAATTCTAGAGATTAAAAAAATGAAATATCTGAAATAAAATTTTCATTGGATGGAATTAATACTAAATTAGACACTGAAGAAGAATAGTTAAGTGAATTTGAAGACACAGCAATAGAACTTATCCAATTTTTTCAGAGAAAAAAAAGACTGAAAAAATGAACATGTCACAGACCTGTGGCATAATATCAAGTAGTCTGATACATATATTTGGAGTCCCACAAAAGGGATCAAGAAAACTATTTGAGTGAAAATATAATTAAAAATTTTCCAAGTAGCTGAAAACTATAAACACATAGATGCAAAAAACTTAATGAACCCCAAGCAGGACACACACACACAAACACACACACACACACACACACACACACACACACACAAACTCAAGGTACAGTGTAACCAAATTACTTAAAAAAAAAAAGAAATAGTAAGAAAATCTTAAAAGCAGAGAAAGAAAGAAAATACATTATGTACAAAGGAACAAAGTAAAGAAAGACCACAGACTTCTCATCAGAAATTTGGCAGGTTTCAAAAGATTTACATAGACATCTTCAATTTCACTTCTAAGAATTTACTCAAGATAAATGAAAACATGTGCTCACAAAAAGACTTGCACATAAATATTCATAGCAAATATATTCATAATAGCTAAATTCTTGAAACAACCAAAATGTTCATCAACAGGAAAATGGATAAACAATTTGTGTTACATTTGTACGGTGGAATACTAGTCATCAATAAAAAGGAATTAAACTTGCTGTTGGGAATGCAAGCTAGTGCAGCCACTCTGGAAAACAGTATGGAGGTTCCTCAAAAAACTAAAAATAGAACTACCCTATGACCCAGCAATTGCACTACTAGGCATTTATCTAAGGGATACAGGGGTGCTGCTTCGAAGGGGCACAGGCACCCCGATGTTTATAGCAGCACTATCAACAATAGCCAAAGTATGGAAAGAATCCAAGTGTCCATCGATGGATGAATGGATAAAGAAGATGTGGTATATATATATACAATGGAGTATTACTCGGCAATCAAAAAGGATGAAATCTTGCCATTCGCAACTATGTGGATGGAACTAGAGGGTATTATGCTAAGCAAAATTAGTCAGAGAAAGACAAAAGTCATATGACTTCACTCATATGAGGACTTTAAGACACAGAACAGATGAACATAAGGGAAAAGAAGCAAAAATAATATAAAAACAGGGAGGGGGACAAAATATAAGAGACTCTTAAATATGAAGAACAAACTGAGGGTTACGGGAGGGGCTGTGGGAGGGGGGATAGGCTAAATGGGTAAGGGGCATGGAGGAATCTACTCCTGAAATCATTATTGCACTATATGCTAACTAATTTGGATGTAAATTTAAAAAGTAAAATTGAAAAAAAATAAAATGAATAAAAAGGAATTAAACACTGATAGGCACAATAATATGGATGAATCTCAAAAACAGTATGTTAAGTGAAAGAAGCCATAGACAAAAGAATACACACTGTATAATTTTGTTTACATGACAGTCCAGGAAAGAAAAATCTAATTTATATTCACAACAGATCCATGGTCTCTTGAGGCTGGGGTTGAGAGTAGAATTGGCTAAGAAGCAGCTTAAGAGAATTTTGGTGTAATGCAAATGTTTTATCATGACTTTGTTAGAATGTATAAGGGTGTAAAAATTTGTCAAAAGTCATTGAAATGGACATTTAAAATTGGTGTCCCTCCCCCCCCCCCATCCATATGTTGAAATCTTAACACCAATGTGATGGTATGAGGAGGCAGAACTTTTGGGAGTTGATTAGGCCATAAGAGAAGAGCCCTCTTGAATGGGATTAGTGGCCTCATAAGAGACCCCAGGAGTGGATACAGTGAGAAGACAGCAGTCTGCCATCTGAAAGAGGGCTCTCACCAGAACCAGACCATGTTGGCTAGACAGGACAGCTAAAGGGACACCATGAAAAATGGTCTTTGTTGCTCCTTTTCCAGCTTCTATTCTTGCTAGAATCTACACTTCCATCTTCTACAGCCTTATGAAACAGATAATGTATGTCCTCCTTGTAAAGATCAAGGAGTTAATAATGATTTCTTTGGAGTCTTCTGGCACAACAAGTAACATCTAAAAAGTTACTGGGTGGGTCGCCATGAAGTTCTCCAACACCCTGGCTCTGGGGCATAAGTGACTTTTGAAGGACACCTAAACACTTGTCTTTGTTCCTGGATGCCTGAGAAGACACATGCAGCATAACACAAGCCTCCATAAAAACTCTAGACCCCAAACTAAGGTAAGACTCACTTTTTTCTTTTCCCAGGTCCTGGATGTTCTGTGTCTACACTCTATGTCTTCAATAAACTCTGCTCTCACTTTCTCTCAGCTCACATTTGATTTCTATTCCACACAAAGCCAAGGACCCTCCTGACTGATCCTGTGGGACCCTGTCTGGGTCCTCAGACGCAGTCAGCCTGCAACATTGGAACCCTGATCTCAGACTTCCAGCTTTCAGAATTGCAGGGAAATATGTTCTGTTGTTTATAATCCACCAGTCCCTGGTTCTTTGTTTTAGCAGCCTGAACTAAGGTGTATCTTATTATATAAAATATGCCTCAATAAAGTTGATTCAAACAAGGAAGGCAGAGGTGCCTGGGTGGCTCAGTCAGTTAAGTTGCCAACTTCGGCTCAAGTCATGATCTCATGGTTCATGAGTTTGAGCCCCTCAATCAAGCTCTGAGCTGTCAGCACAGAGCCTGGAGCCTGCTTTAGATTCTGCGTCTCCCTCTCTCTCTGCCCCTCCACCACTCATGCTCTGTCTCTTTCTCAAAAATAAATAAACATTTTAAAACATTATTTAAAAAAAACAACAACAAAACAAAACAAGGAAGACAGCATGGTAAAAACCATTCTCTCTTCTCTGTATTTGTCCTCAATCCCTAAAGAAGAATGTCCACCAATACTTCCAATACATTTCTGGGTCTCTTCATTTCTCACAGTATCCTAGACTCTTGAGATGGGGTTTGATGCTTTCATTATTTCCGTTGTGAAGAATTAATTAAAAACCAGGATCTAAGTGTCCCTTTTCTCTCTGGGCTCTCTACAGGAAGGTGAAAAAGAGGACTTTTTCTGCATCCAGCCTACACCCCTCTCCCCAAACAGATTTCCATTTCAGACCTGACGCTGAGACAGTAATAGGAAACACTTTTTAGCTGCAAATCCCATCCACATTTTCCAGTACAGCTTTACCAGAAATAAAGCTGGTATTCGGATTCCTTCCTGATTCCTTTGTCTATTTCATAATTTCCCTAAAACCCAGAGAGTAGAGGGGTGTTACTAATAATCATCTTAAAGTTCTAAGAAATAGGATTTGATAATAGACGAGAGGGTGTAGTATAAGCACCTGACAGTTTGGGTTTTATTTTTATGGTAATGCAAATGGCCGACTTAAGCTTTTGACTGAAAACCATCCACCTCAAAGATGGCTATCTCAAACACATTGCCAACAACGTAACTAAAGAGGCAGGCCTTCTTTTGGCCACAATCTCAGGAGTTCCCTGGATGAAATCTGAGATTGACCCTCATACACAGAGGGCAAGGAGAGACTGAAGAAAGAAGCAGACCACTCCAGACTGGCAGGGGCCGGTTTTACGAAGCCAGAGAACTTACAAATGAGGCTTGTCTAGGCTGGCTACTAGTAAATCATCACATCTGCCCCCCAGATTTTGAAAGTTTGTATAGAGTCCTTAGCGGGGTTCAATCACGGATTCAGTCCAGATGGTCTCAAAAACACATTACTCACTCCGAACTACATCCTTAAATGACCCCAAATGCAGAATAAGAGGCAGAACATACACTCCGAGGACAGGAGAGGGACTGGGGATTTCCAATTGCCTGGGTCCAGTTACCAGGGCAATCAGTGGTCACATCTTGATGACCTCCTCCAATATTGCAAGCCCCCCTCACCAACCACCACCACGTTTCCTTTGCTTTAGAGACCTGTGGTTGACTTAGATAACTGACCATTTGGCTGCTTGTTTTTCCCCTTCTACACTTCAAATACCACTCTTCAGTTTTAAATTCATCAGTAAAGAGATTAAACCACAAAACCCTAAAACCTCCCACCCTCACCCCCAATAAAAGCAGAACCCTAGGCTTATACAGCCTCTCTTTGTCTCTTCCCCTGACCTCAATGTGTGGCCCCAGGCATGCCAGGACTTGAACTAATAAACACTTTTTTTTTTTTTTAAAGTTTCCTGATGGTTATTGCTGGGGGCATCTTGCAATCACAAAAAGAACCACAAAGGCTGGTCCGGACAACATTGATCCCAAAAGGGAAGATAGATGTCTGTGGGGACTTGCCATGGGTCCTTGTGAACTCCCCAGGCATGTCTAGCTGATAGCACCACTACTGATAGGCTGAGACCAGCACAAAACAGAGGGTAAAAAGAGGAAAATTATTGAAAACTGATTCTTAGATTTATAATTTTGAGCACCTGGGTTTATGTTGAATCCATCTACTTAAGAGGGGAGCTCTAGAAGAGGCAGTTTTTTGGTAAAATCTAGGGCCTTATTTCAACTTGTTAAGTTTTAAATTCTTATTTAAGATCTCTAAGTGAAACAGCAGGACCTACTTATTTGGAACTCAGTATGGAGATCAAACTAAATGAAAATTATACATTAGAACAAGAAGTCTGATTACGCACGACAAAGCAACATCTTTCAATAGGATTGTACTTCACAAGTGAGTCATAAAAATACCCTTGTCAAGGGTGTCTGGCTGGCTCAGTTGGTGAAGCATGGAACTCTTGATGTCAAGGTCACAAGTCTGAGCCCATGTTGGGCTTAGAGCCTACTTTAAAAGAAAAGAAAAAGTCAAATTTCCATTATGCAGAACTTCAATGAATCATGGGAAAAGAGGAAGAGGTTTATTTCTGTTACACTTCAGTATACGTTTGTTAGTCTAGAAAGTTTCATGTTTTTATAAACCACCAGAACACAACCCTCTCACAGATCACCTTACCCCTGTTCTCCCGCATTTATTCCATCTCATGTGTTTTAAGATTCAAATCTGCCAGCATGACTCTGACCGTTTAATAATAACTCTCTTCAACCCTAAATATATTGTCTTCTCTGTGATCAACCTTAAGAAGGAAAACTTTGCTATCTCAGAGCTTGTTTATTTTTGTTTAATTAATTTATTTATAGGCTTATGTATGTTTTCAATGTCCATTTCATTAACAGGTAAGAGTTACAGTTTTTTGTTTTTTGTTTTTAAGTAAGTTCTCTGCCCAACATGGGGCTTGAATTCATGACCTCAAGATCAAGAATTGTACACTCTAGAGAATGAGCTAGTCAGGCACCCCAGAGTTATGGTTTAAATCAGGGACTCTTAGGTGCCCCACTGTTTCCCTAGCACCAGAAAAATAGTAAATATTCAATAAAAATGTGTTCGCTTACAGGCTGTCTACTTCTCTGTATTTTATTATTCCTTGTGAAAACTCATGGGCCCTATGGGGCGCCTGGGTGGCTCAGTAGGTTAAGCGTCCGACTTCAACTCAGGTCAGGATCTCACAGTCCTCGAGTTCAAGCCCCACATCAGGCTCTGGACTGATGGCTCAGAGCCTGGAGCCTTCTTCCCATTCTGTGTCTCCCTCTCTCTCTGCCCCTCCCCTGTTCATGCTCTTTCTCTGTCTCAAAAATAAATAAACATTAAAAAAAAATTTTTTTTAAAAACTCGTGGGCTCTTTGAGAGTTTCTGAGGTTTTTAGTTAACTAGTAACTACAAAGAAACATAAGGGATAAACTAACAAGGAAGGAAAATTGTCAATGCTGTGAGATATCTTAAAGGTCTTACAATAAAAACTCTCTCTTTATTCTTTGGCAAAAAGATACACTGATCTGTCTCAGTTCCTCATTTCATTTTCTTGCTTCCTGTATCTATTATTGTTATTTTTCACTTGTGGAGACTCAAATTGATTAATGAAATACCTATCCTTAAACAAATTTTTCTGTCTAGCACTTGACCTTGAAAAACTAAAATGGAGCTACCTTAGGTGATGATGTTATTTCTTTGGATTATACTAAAGTCTCAGAGATTTTTTTTTTTTCTAACATTCGAGAAAATTTTTAGGTTGCCCAAATTAACACGTTCCCAATTCAGATAAGAAGGCATCACTCCATCCCCCAGGCCAGAGAATCTTGGTGCCAAAAAAGATCCCATCAGAGGAATTTCACCACCACCCCCTACCCAGGGAAAAAGAGAATGGGAGAAACCCAGCAGGCTTCCCCACCACGGAGATATGCAGCCTTTGTTACGGAGGAACCCCACAGCCTTCACCAACAGGGATCCCAGATGATGGAACAGCCCAGAGTCCTTGCTGCTACATCTCCTTCCCAAGATGAGATGTCCACTGTGATGACACCTGTCCTCAGGGGCCCCAGTCACTGCTGTGCCCCATTCTCCAGGACCAGGATGCCACAACACCTTGCTATATACAGAGCAGAACAGCTGTGGCTCCACCCACTGGGTACCAAGTCATGCCTCCAATGCCACTATAATGGTGAGCTGCCGCTGTCCTGATTCCACCCTGGGATTCCAGTTCTCAGCTCTGACCAGTCATTGCCAGGGCCAGCTGTCACTTCTCTGCCACCCGTCCCCAGGGACCCAGGGACTCCCCTGGGTTCTGACATATCTCTAATAGGCCACCACAAGGGATGTGCAGCTGCTGTCTTGTTACTGCCCTGGGGAAAGAGTTGGACTTTGACCAGCATGCCCAGACTGTGCTGCACAAACTAGAAGTAAACAAAAAATAAAAATCATTAAAAATAAAAAAATCAAATCAAATAACAGAAATTCTGGAGCTGAAGCTCCATAAAATGAATAAAATCAGAAATGAAACAGAGAGCTTCAGCAGCAGGCTCAATCAGGCAAAAGGAAAACTCTGAGAACCTGAAGACAGGTCTCTTAATATTATCCACTCAGAGGAGAAGAAATTAGAATGAAAAAGAACAGGGGTGCCTGGGTGGCTCAGTCAGTTAAGTAGCCAACTTCAGCTCAGGTCATGATCTCATGGTTCATGAGTCTAAGCCCTGCAACAGGGGCTCTGTGCTGACAGTTCAGAGGCTGGAGCCTGCTTCGGATTCTGTGTGTGTCTCTCTCTGCCCCTCCCTCACTTGCTCTCTCTCTCTCTTTCTCTCAAAAATAAATAAACATTAGGGGCACCTGGGTGGTTCAGTAGGTTGAGCGTCTGACTTTGGCTCAGGTCATGAATTCACGGTTCGTGAGTTCGAGCCCCACATGGGCTCTGTGCTGACAGCTCAAAGCCTGGAGCCTGATTTGGATCCTGTGTCTCCTCTCTCTGTTGCTCCCCTGCTTTCTCTCTCTCTCTCTCTCTCTCTCTCTCTCTCTGTGTCTCTCTCTCTCAAAAAAAAAATTAAAATTAAAAAAAAATTTTAATAAATAAACATTAAAAATTTTTAATAAAAAAAGAATGAAAAATGAAACCTATGTTTCTTTTCTAAAGAAATCATATTCACATTATGGGAGTCCCAGGAGGAAAAGATAAGGAAAAATAGAAAATTTATTTAAAGAAATAATGATTTTAAACTACCCAAGTCCGGGGAGTCACATGGACATTCAGGTACTAAAAGTGCAAAGATATCCAAACAGATTCAACCCAGAGATCTTTGCTGTGACACATCATAATAAAGCTCTCAACAATCAAAGAAAGGGAATTTTGAGAGCAGCAAGGCAAAACAAAGACTCATCACATACTAGGGAATTCCCAATAATGTTATTAGAAGATTTGTTAGCAGAAATCTTGCAAAACCAGGAAAGATTGGGATAATATATACTCAAATGCTAGGAAAAACAAACAAATGAATGAACGAACCCTGTCAGCCCAGCATACTTGACCTGGCAAAGTTGTCCTTCAGATGAAGAAGAGATACAGACTTTCCTGGACAAGCAAAACCTGAGGGAATTTATCACCACTAGACATGCCTTATGAAAATAAAAATGGCAAAGAGAGGGGCGCCTGGGTGGCTCAGTCAATTAAGCATCTGACTTCAGCTCAGGTCATGATCTCATGGTTCGTGGGTTCAGGCCCCCACATCAGGCTCTCTGCTGTCAGCACAGAGCCTGCTTTGGATCCTCTGTCCCCCTCTCTCTTTATCCCTCCCCTGCTCTCTCTCTCTCTCTCTCTCTCCCTCTCTCAAAATAAATAATCATTAAACAAACAAACAAACAAAGCCCAACTATATGCCGCCTACAAGAGACTAATTTAAGCTTTAAGGACACTAATAGCCTGAAAGTAAAGGGATGGAAAAAAATACTCCATGAAAATGGTAACCCAAAGAGAGCAGGGTAGCTATACTTTGATATAAAACAAAATACCCATTAATTTAAAACAGTAAAAATAGACAAAGAAAGTCATTATATATGATTAAGGGATCAATTGATCAAAAGGATATACCAATTGTGAATTATATGCATCTAATTTCGGAGTGCCCAAATAGATTACACAATTATAAGTGTATCTGAAGGCAAAAATAGGGGCACCTGGGTGGCTCAGTTGGTTAAGCCTCCAACTCTTGATTTGGGCTCAGGTCATGATTTCACAGTTTGTGAGATTGAGCCCCACACCAGGGTCTGTGCTGACAGCATGAACCCTGCTTGGGATTCTCTCTCTCCCTCTTTCTCTGCCCCTACTCTGCTTGTGCTCTCTCTCTCTCTCTCCCCCCACCCTTCAAAGGAAATAAATAAAAACTTTTTAAAAAATGAAGGCAAAAAGAGACAGCAGTGTAATAATTGTAGAGAACTGAATACCTTACTTTCAACATTGAATAGATCATCCAGACAAAAACACACTAAGGAAATAATTAACTTAAACTACTTAGATTCTGATTTCCCTTCTGATCACCAGTTTCAGTTCTGCATGAAATTCCAAAATGGGGAGGTGAGTCCCACACCAAAAAGCAATTCTCCAACAGCATTTGAGGGTCCTAAAACTAAACTCAAGTCTGATACTGTCTAAGTGAACACAGCATCAGATCTCATTGCCCTTCCCTGCCCCAACCCCAAACTTCAAATGCAAGTGTTAGTCCAAGTTGTCACCTTGCTTCTGACTGATTGGCTATAGATCTGAGGTTCCCATGAGCCCCTCCTTGGGCTTGATTAATTTGCCAGAGTGACTCACAGAACTCAGAGAAACATTTTGCTTACGAGACTACCAGTTTATTATAATAAGATAGAGCTCGAGAAAAGCCAGACAGAAGAGATGTGTGCATAGGGCAAGGGATGGGGAAAGGACACAGAACTTCCATGCTCTTCTCCAAGCACACCACTCTCTCCAAATCTCCATGTTTTCACCAACCCAGAAGCTCTCTGAGCCTAATCCTTTCGGGTTTTTATGGAAATGTCATTATGCAGACACAGTTGATTAAATCACTGGTTATTAGTGATTAGTTCAAATTCCAGGCCCTCTCCCCTCCTTCAAGGATGGGGGGTCGGGAGGAGACTGAAAGTTTCAGCCTTCTAATCACACGGTTGGTTTTCCTTGCAAGCAGTGTCCATCCTTAGGTGCTTTCCAAAAATCACCTTCTAAATACACCAAAAGACACCTATATCATTTTCATCACTTAGGAAAATTCAAGAGTTCCAGGAGAAAAAGGCCAACTATATATTTCTTATTGTAAATCACATCACAATTACACTTTAGATGAAATGGACTTAAAGACATGTATAGAGAATTTCATTCAACAGCATCAGACTACACATTCTTATTAAGTGCGCATGGCACATTCTCCAGGACAGACCGTATGCCAGGTCACAAAACAAGCTGTAACAAATTTGAGAAGATTGAAATCATATCAAGTATCTTTTTCAACCACAGTGGTGTGAAAGTAGAAATCAGTGACAGGAGGAAAACAAGATGTATAGATACGTGGAAACTAATCAACACACTTTGGAACAACCAATGGGTCAAAGAAGAAATCAAAAGGGAAATCAAAAAAATATCTGTAGACAAAGAAAAATGGAAACACAGTATACCAAAACTTATGGAATGCAGCAAAAGTAGTTTCAAGAGGAAAGTTTATAATGAAAAATGCTTACATTAAGGGAAAAAGGAAAGATCTTTTTTAAAAATGTGTATGTATTTATTTCGAGAGAGAGAGAGTGGGAGAAAGAGAGAATCCCAAGCAGACTCCACACTGTCAGCCCAGAGCCTGATGTGGGGCTTGAACTCATGAACCATGAGATCATGACCCGAGCTGAAACTAAGAGTTGGACGCTTAACCAACTGAGCCACTCAGGTGCCCCAAAAAGAAAAATCTTAAATAACAACCTAACTTTATACCTAAGGAACTAGAAAGAGACTAATCCAAAGTTAGCAGAAGTAAGGAAATAATAAAGATTATAGCAGAAATAAACTAAATAGAAACTAGAAAAACAATAGAAAAATGAAACTAAGAGTTGTTTTTCTGAAAAGATAAAGTTGACATTACCAAAAAGAGACAGATGACTAAAATTAATTATGATTGAAAGAAGATGCATTATAACTGATACCACAGAAATACAAAGGATCATATGAGACTATCCAGAATAATTATACATCAAAAATTAGATAACTTAGAAGAAATTGATAAGTTCCTAAAACACACAACTTATAAGAATTAATCATGAAATGATAGAAAATCTTAACAGACCAATAATAAGCAAGGAGATTATATCATTAATTTAAAATCTCATGGGGGGCGCCTGGGTGGCTCAGTTGGTGAAGTGTCTGACTTTGGCTCAGGTCATGATCTCCCAGTCCGTGGGCTCAAGCCCCGCATCAGGTTCTGTGCTGACAGCTCAGAGCCTGGAGCCTGCTTTCAATTCTGTGTCTCACTCTTCTCTCTGCCCCTCCCCCGCTTGTGCTCACTCTCTCTCTCTCTCTCTCTCAAAAATAAATAAATGTTAAAAAAATTCTTTAAAAAAATCTCATGGGGCTCCTGGCTAGCTCAGTCAGAAGAGCATGTGACTCTTGATCTTGAGGTCATGAGTTGAAGCCCCACGTTGGGTATAGAGATTGCTTAAATAAATAAGACTTTTTGAAAAACTTAAAAATTAAAATCTCCCAACAAATAAAAGCATAGAACCAGATGGCTTCACAGGTGAAATCGACCAAATCTTGGAAGAATTAATACTAACACTTCTCAAACTCTTCCAAAAAATTAAAGACAAAAGGACACTTCCAAACTCATGTTATTAGGGCAGCATTACCCTGATACCAAAACTAGATAAGAACACTGAAAGAAAACAAAATTATGGGCTAATATCCCTGATCAACATAGATACAAATATCATCAAAATACTATCAAACCAAATTTAAGAGCACATTAAAAGGGTCATACACTATGATCAAGTGGGATTCACCCCTGGGGTGCAAGAATGTTTGAACACATGCAAATCAAGAAATGTAACTAATACAGGGGCAACTGTGTGGCTCAGTCGGTTGAGCGTCCGACTTCGGCTCGGGTCATGATCTCACAGTTCGTGAGTTCAAGCCCCGCGTCGGGCTCTGTGCTGACAGCTCAGAGCCTGGAGCCTGCTTCGGATTCTGTGTCTCCCTCTCTCTCTGCCCCTTCCCCACTCATACTCTGTCTCTCCCTGTCTGTCAAAAATGAATAAACATTAAAAAAATTTTTTTTAAAGAAATGTAACTAATACATTTACAGAACAAAGGGAAAAAATCATATCATTATTTCAATCAATATAGAAAAACCATTTGACAAAATTCAACATGGTATCTTGATAAAAATTCTCAAGAAATTAAATATAGAAGAAATGTTCCTCCACATAATAAAGGCCATGTATAACCGGCCCAAAGCTAACATCATATTTAACAGTGAGAGGTTAAAGGCCTTTCCTGTAAGATCTGTAAGATCAGAAACAATACAAGAATGCCCACTCCTACCATTTCTACTTAACATAGTACTAAAACTCTTAGCTAAAGTAACCAGGCAAAATAGTAATAATAATAGTAATAATAATAATAATAATAATAAATGAAATAAAAGGTAACCAAACCAGAAAGGAAGAAGTAAAATCATATCACTTTACAGATGACATAATCCTCTATATAGAAAACCCTGAAGACTTCACCAAAAAAATGTTAGAACTAAAAAATGAAGTTTATAAAGTTGCAGGATACAAAATCAACATACAAAAATTAGTTGCATTTCTATAACAACCAACTATCTAAAACAAATTAAGACAGAAATCTTATATACAATAACATCAAAACCAATAAGATTTAGGAAGAAATTTAACCAAAGTGGTGAAAGACCTACCCTGAAAACTGTAAGACTTCGATGATAGAAAGTGGAAAAAAAAAAAAAAAAGACAAATAAATGGAAAGATATACTGTGTTCTTGGATCAGAAAAATTAATATTGGTAGTGACCCCAAAATGGTCTGTAGCCTATACTACCCCAAATGATCTACAGATTCAATCCACTCTCTATCAACACTCCAATGGCATTTTTCAAAGGAACAGAATAAACTATTCCAAAATTTGTATAAAGCTACCAAAAAAAAAAAAAAAAAAAAATGAAAAAACAAACAAACAAAAAACAAACAGCTAAAGCAATCCTGAGAAAGGAGAAAAAATGTAGAGACATCACACTTCCTGATTTCTAGCTATAGTACAAAACTACAGCTAGAAACAGTATGGTACTGGCATAAAAACAGGAACATAGACCAGTGGCACAGAATAGAGAGCCCAGACATAAACCCATGTATATATGGTTAACTAATATACACAATGGGGTAAGGATAGTCTCTTCAATAAATGACCTTAGGAAAACTGAATATCCACACGCACAAGTGTGAAACCAGCCCCTTACGTTACACACTCACAAAATTAGCTTGAAACAGGTCAAAAACTTAAATGTAAGACCTGAAACCATATAGCCCCTAAAAAAAAAGCATAAGGAAAAAGATCCTTGGCATTGGCCTTCGCAATAATTGGGTTTTTTTTGATAAGACACCAAAATCACAGGTAACAAAAGCCAAAATAAACAAGTGGGACTACATCAAACTAAAGAGCTTTGAACAGCAAAGGATTGAAAGGGAAAAGGAAACCTACAGAATGAGAGAAAATATTTGCAAAACATATATCTGATAAGGGAATAGTATTCAAAATATATAAAGAACTCATACAACTCAATACCAAAAAAGCAAATTTAAAAATGGGCAAAGGATCTGAATACACATTTTTTTTCAAAAAACACATACAAATGGCCAATAGGTATCTGAAAGGTGTTCAACATCACTAATTATCAGGTAAATGCAAATCAAAACTACGATATCATCTCATATCTGTTAGGTTGGCTATTATTAAAAAGACAAACAATAACAAGCATTGGCAAGGATATGGAGAAAAGGGAATCCTTGTACTCTGTTGGTGGGGATGCAAATTGGCATAGCTTTTATGGAAAATAGTATGGCAACAAATTAAGTATTAAACTACTATATGATCTAGCAATCCCACTCCTAAGTACATATTTGTAAGAATTGAAATGAGAGTCTCAAGGAGATATCTGCACATTTATGTTTATTGCAGCATTATTTGTAATTGCCGAGATATGTCCTTCATTGGATAAATGGACAAAGAAAACATACAATTGTGGTATATATACAATTAAATCTCCTTCACCCATGGAAAAGAAGGAAATCCTACCATTTGCGACAGATGGATAAATCTGGAATGCATTAGTGAAAGAAGTGAAATAGACCAGATAGAGAAAGATAAACACTGTCTGGTATCACTTATTATCACTTATATGTGGATTTAAAAAAAAAATTTTATAGAAACAGAGAATAGAATGGTAGTTGCCAGGGGCTGAAGGGAAGGCAACTTGGGTGACACAGTTCAAAGGGTACAAATTTTCAGTTATAAGTTCTGAAGTCTAATGTACGGTTGGTGACTATAGTTAATAATCCAGCATTATATACTTGAAAGTTGCTAAGAATAGATCTTAAGCATTCTTACCACCCACACTAAAAAGGGTTCATTATGTGTGGTGATGGATGTGTTAATTACCTTGATCTTGGTAATCATTCTACAATGTGTATGTATATCAATACATCACATTGTATTCTTTAAATATATACAATTATACTTGTCAATTATTTCTCAATAATTTTTTTTTAGAAAAGAATCCAAACTGGGGACATAGCTAGAACCAGGCAAAGTAATTGAAAGTGATAGTCAATGAATTTTTAAAAAGCATATTTTAGGTCCCTGGGGGGCTCAGTCGGTTAAGCAACTGACTTTGGCTCAGGTCATGATCTCACGGTTGGTGGGTTCGAGCCCCGCATTGGGCTCTGTGCTGACAGCTCACAGCCTGGAGCCTGCTTCGGTTCTGTGTGTCCCTCTCTCTCTGTTCCTCCCCTGCACATTCTCTGTCTCTCTCTGTCTCTCAAAAATAAATAAATGTTAAAAAAAAATTTTTTAAATAAATGAAAGGCATATTTTAGTATTTTAAGAGCTGTTGTAAGGTCAAGAAGGAAAATAAAATCTGTAAATTATATTTTGAATTCTATTTGATAAACAAAGGAGAAAGTTACAGTAGAAATTGACATATTAAGACGGAAAGAGAAAAATATTTTGAGGGACATTTTTTCAACAGGCTGTATTGGAAGTAATGAAGAGATATCTCCATTTCAAGTAAGAATTTATACAATAGACTACAATGAAACAACGACCGAAGGGTGGAATGAAAACCATAGAGGGGTGCTTGAGTGGCTCAGTCAGTTAGGTGTATCCAACTCTGGAGTTGGGCTCAGGTCATGATCTCGCGGTCATGAGATTGAGGCCCGCATCGGGCCCCACACTGGGAGTGAAGCCTGCTGAGGATTCTATCTTCTCCACCCCTGTGATCGCCCCACTTGCACTCTCTTTCTAAAATAAAAAAAAAAGTAATTAATTAAAAAAAGAAACCATAGAGGTACTCAGAGGTTTCTCCTGGGACCACCAGATCGTCCTTCTGTCAGATCTGCAAAATAAAGCAGAAAGTAACAATCCCCTCAAGCTAAGAGCTCAGGAACCCAGTTTCCTAGGAGTCTGGAGCATGGAAAGAAATAATTAACAACCTAAGGTTAATGATAATGGGTAAAATTTAAGGTGGGAGAATCCTAGAAACACCTGAACAAATGGCCGAATACAAACTTAGGCGGTACTGAGAAGTCCCTACTGCCCATCTTCCTATTCTCTCTTCTTGAATGGCAGTCTCCCTTTGCTGCCCTAACTCTCCCCAAATATAATACTTGCTCCAATTTTTAATCTCCCAGAATTATGAGTTTTTTAACCCTCCTAATTGCTCAGAAGGCTCAGTTATTTCTCTAATTTCATCTTTTTGTAACCTAGTGTCATGCTCTGAGCTCCATTACAGTACCAGAATTATCCAACCTTAGAGTTCTTTCACTCGTTTGCTCGCTTAATAGAACATCACTCTCAGAATCAACACCATTTCCTAATACTCCATTCTTAGTTTTACTTCTACCCTCCTCTGAAACTAAAAAGAAAGTAAGTTCTCACTTCCACTCTGAGGTTATTTTTCTAGAAATACTCTGCATGCACCCACTTGGTGAGGCATACCAGGAACCTCTTATGTCTGTTTCTCTGACGTTTTTATCCAGGAACCCTGGACTTGTTCAGAAAAATTAGACCTTTGTCGTCCTACTCTTAAAGGGAACTTCAGATATAAAATTCACCACAAATAAAGTAAGGGCTAAAGTCCCCCCACTTCCAAAAGTTAAAAGCATTTTCTTTATATTCAGAAAAATATAAGCATAAGAACATTCAAAAATAAAAGAATGTTAAGGACTTCTCCAAATATGTTCACATTCCCTGGTGTTTCCCATTAAGTTTCTCTATTCAATTACCATGTCGGATCTTGCAGAAGATAAGCATGTATATGACATACAGGTAATTCGTTTATATATCTTCCATGTATGAACAACCATTCACGTCTGTTGCTATTCTTATCATTTTCTTCATGATAAATTTCCATCGGAAGTTGTGCCCATAAAGTAAATGCTTTAGGAGGAAACATAAGTCATCTCATTCTAGAAAGATAAGCAACAGTTCAATTTCACAGATGTGAGTTAGAGTTTAAGGAAGGAAATAATAAACAGCATGGATCCATGAATATTTTGTAGTGTGGGATGTTCTTGCAAAAACAGAGTTCTTAAAGTTTCAAGAACCTGAGAAGATTGTTAATTAGTATTCATGAGTCAAGGTTAAGGTGAAGCACATGTTGGAAAAATATTTCATGATTTCCTTGGTTAACGACCAGTAGAATTACCAAAACAAATAGGGGCGACACAAGAGTTTTGGAATGTCAGGGGCAGGTTCCCTGTCTTTAGTATCAATGATTTGGTGGGGCTCTCTAACTTATGGGCCCTTTTTCTCACCCCAAATCATTGATTGAAGCACATTGTCAGGGGAGTAGTATCGAATATACAGAAACTTGAATAGGATGAGTTTTTTTTTTTTTTTTTTCTCAGTGGGACTTGTCAAATGGAAGAAGAGTTACGGATAAAATGAAAACTCAGAAACAACCTGGAAATAGTACAAATTCCCGAAGGGTTCAGTGAAGTCAACAGCAATACAGGATAAAGGAAGAGCAGACTCTGCAACGTCACCATCAGTTTTCAGTTCCCCTTGATAATGGAGGATGCAATAAACCAAAGGCTCGAGACTAATCTAAGGTCCAAACAAAAGAGCAAAGGTATCTCTCCAAGTCATGTAAGTTATAGACCAACTAACAGTCCCATTTTGCAACTTGCTTACCTATTCTTCATGCTCTTTTATTTTTTATTTTTTGAGTATATTTGACATACAACGTTACATTAGTTTCAGGTATCGATTTGCCCTCTGGGTACTGAGGGGAGGAGAAAAACTAAAAACAGGGGAGATGCCAAAGTGAAAATAAATTAAAATAAATAACAGGGGCACTTGGGTAGCTCAGTCGGTTAAGCATCCAACTCTTGATCTCGGCTCAGGTCATGATCTCATGATTCATGAGTTCGAGCCCTGCACTGGGCTCTGCACTGACAGTGTGGAGCCTGCTTGGGATTCTCTCTCCCCTCTCTCTCTGCCCCTATTCCTCTCTCTCTCTCTCTTTCTCTTGAAATAAATAAATAAATAAATAATTAAACTTAAAACTAAAATAAATAACAACATAAAAACATGGGCAGGGTGCCAAATTAATATAAAGCAAGAGCAGATTTAGATGTGGCCTCAGGCCACAAATGGAGACAGCAAAGGATCTTTTGACTCTGACCAGGCACAAGTAGAAAAACAAAAGAACAGGAGAGAAAATCCTCGGTAGACTGGCAAGTATGAAGGGAAAAATGTATCCAATGTTCAAACAGTGAATAGTGTTCCTTGTGACTTGACCTCCTTTAAAAGGGTAAGAGTTCTTTCCTAGTTACACCTCTGCTGTTCTCAAGGGTAATCCATGAATCACTAAATTAAATTACCCAGAGCTTCTGTTCTCAGAAAACATCTCTGGATTCCTTAATAAAGATGTGTGCCTGCTAATTAGAGGAAAGAGTAAATTTTCTTGCTCCGCAGTTTGAATTGACGGTAACAAGTCTGGAACTAACTGTCTCTAGAAAATCTTCTAGTGTCATAAGTTAGAGCTTAAGAAATACTCAGAAAGCTTAAATTGCTGTCCAAATATGCGGTTGTACAATAAATATTAAATATTCTGTCTAAATCAATTTACCTTTACTGTTTATCCACATCGCTTTGGACTGGACTGGAAGAAATGTGACCTTGGTTATGTTGAGATCTTCTCTGCTGCAGAAGACTATCAAGTCTCCTCTAGTGGGTCAGTGCCAAGATATCGAAGAAGGTCAGAACAAGTCTCCCCCAAATGGGACTTTTTAAAAAATTTTTTTTAACGTTTATTTATTTTTGAGACAGAGAGAGACAGAGCATGAACGGGGGAGGGGCAGAGAGAGAGGGAGACACAGAATCGGAAGCAGGCTCCAGGCTCTGAGCCATCAGCCCAGAGCCCAACACGGGGCTCGAACTCACGGACCGCGAGATCGTGACCTGAGCTGAAGTCGGACGCTTAACCGACTGAGCCACCCAGGCGCCCCAGATGGGACTTTTTAATCAGTAATACTTGTCCATAACTAAGAGCTCACTATAACTCAAGATAACCACCATAACTGAAGAGTCTGCTTCCTGGCCAAAAAAGCCTATGTGTACTTTCTCAGGCCTGGCCATAAGCAATCACAAAGACTTTACCTGGCAGGTCTCATGAGGAAAAGCAGCTCTTGCCACAGCAGACTTGGTGCACATCCAGGGAAGTCACAGTCAAGGACTCAGTCCCCTCAGGCTGGCCACACTCTTATGCTTATTTGCCTTCCTGGCCCGACGACCTTCATTTCTAGGTCTCTATAGCAAGGGTCTTCATCCCAGTTCTTCCTCAGGCATCTCGGCCAGGACATTCTGATCAGGGGAGGAGAAGACTTTGAAGATACTTTTCCCCACCCTGACTCAGTCGCCAGTATTTTCCACTACTAGCCTTTGTCCCTCAAACTCTCCTTGGTCCCCGGGTCTGTAAAACTATAGGAACCTTTGTTTCTAGGCTCCCTCAACAGTAGGATGCCTCCCACATCTGTGCTAACACACCTGATCCTCAACCAGTGTGCTGTTACATGAGGGAAAATGGGACACAGGGTATTCAGCACTTACTCTGATTCGGTCTCTTGTTTATACCAGGACAGCAAGTGATTAATGCTTCGCTGGTATGCTTATTTTGACTTATTTTACTCAGCTCTTCCAACACCTGGCAGCTTCGTTCTCTTGTCAGCTCTGCTGAGCCCTTAACAACACTCAAGGCAAAATTCAAAGGAAGTATATTAGTTCCCTGATGCTGCTGTAATAAATTATCACAAACTCTGTGACTTAAAACAACATAAATTTTTATGTTATAGCTCTAAAGATCAGAAGTTTAGAATGAGTTGGCAGTGCTGTATTCCTTCGGGAGGCCTAGAAGTGAATCCATTTCTTTGCCTTTTCCAGCTTCTGGAAACCACCTACGTTCCTTGATCCATGGTCCCTACCTCCATCTTCAAATCAAGTAGTGTAGTGTAGTTTCAAATCTCTCTCTCTCTCTCTGACTCTGACCCCTGCATTTGTCATCACATCTTCTTCCCTGACTCTGATCCCTCTACTTTTCTCTTGTAAGGACCACTTTGAGTCCATTAGGCCTACCCAGATAATCCAGGATAATCTCTCTGTCTCAAAATCCTTAATTTATTAATGTCTGCAAAACCCCTTACCCTATAGAATTGTAACGTATTCACAGGTTCCTGGGTTTAGGATGTGAGCGTCTTTGGGGGTCCATTATTCAGCCCACTACAGAAAGGTTCAAAATACCTTCTTGCCCCAGTAAAATATTAGCTATCTAGACTTCCATATCCAGTCATTTGCAGAGTTGATAAATTAGACCAAGCCTTTCGAGGAAGACAACTATTAAAAGCCAAATGCAATGTAGTTTTAATGTCTTAAAACATCAATGGATTTGTCAAAGATTAATTGACCATATCATCGTGGGTTCATTTCTGGGTTTTCTATTATGTTCCATTGATCTATGTCTATTTTGGTGCCAGTACCATACTGTTTTGATCACTACAGCTTTGTAGTGTAACTTTAACTCTGAATTGTGATGCCTATAGCTTTTTTTTTTTTTTTTTTTTTTTTTTTTTTTTGCTTTTTGCTTTTTGCTTTTTGCTTTTTCAAGGTTGCTTTGGCTATTCAGGGTCTTTTGTAGTTCTCTACAAATCTTAGGGTTGTTTGTTCTAGCTCTGTGAAAAATGCTATTGGTATTTTGATAGGGATTGCATTAATTGTGTAGATTGCTTTGGGTAGTATAGACATTTTAAAAATATTTGTGGTTCCAATCCATGAGCATGGAATGTCTTTCAGTTTCTTCACATCGTCTCCTATTTCTTTCATCAGTGTTTTATAGTTTTCGGAGTACAGGTCTTTCACCTCTTTGTTAGGTTTATTCCTAGGTAGCTTATTGGTTTTGGCACAATTGTAAATGGGATTTATTCCTTAATTTCTCTTTCTGGTGCTTCATTATTGGTGTGTAGAAATGCAACAGATTTCTGAATGTGGATTTTGTATCCTGCAACTTTACTGAATTCATGTATCAGTTCTAGTAATTTTTTGGTGGAGTCTTTCGGGTTTTCCACATCAAGTATCATGTCATCTGCAAAGAGTGAAAGTTTGACTTCTTCCTTGCTGATTTGGATGCCTTTTATTTCTTCTTGTCTGATTGCTAAGGCCAGGTCTTCCAGTATTCTATTAAAGAACAGTGGTGAGAGTGGATGTCCCTGTCTTGTTCCTGATCTTAGGGGGAAAGCTCTCAGTTTTTCACCTTTGAGTCTGATGCTAGCTGTGGGTTTTTCATATATGGTCTTTATTATGTTGAGGTAGGTTCCCTCTAAACCTACTTTGTTGAGGGCTTTTTTCATGAATGGATGTTGTACTTTGTCAAATGCTTTTTCTACATCTATTAAAAGGATGATATGGTTCTTATCCTTTCTTTCATTAATGTGGTGTATCACATTGATTGATTTGTGAACACTGAACCACCCTTGCAACCCAGGAATAAATCCCATTTGATCATGGTGACTGACTTTTTTAATGTATTGTTGGATTTTTTTTTTTTTTGCTAGTATTTTATTGAGAACTTTGCATCTGTGTTCATCAGGGATATTGGCCTGTAGTTATCCCTTTTAGTGGAGTCTTAAGCTGGGTAATGTTGAACTCTTAGAATGAGTTTGGAAGTTTTCCTTCCTTTTCTATTTTTGTGAATCACCTGAGAAGAATTGTTAACTCTTCTTTAAATGGTAGAATACAGCTGTGAAGCCATCTGGCTCTGGACTTTTGTTTGTTGGGAGTTTGTGATTACTGATTCCATTTCTTAGCAGCCTACCAACCTATTCAAATTGTGTATTTCTTTGTGTTTCAGTTTTGATAGTTTCTTTGTTTCTAGGAACTTCTCCATTTCTTCCATGTTGTCCAATTTGTTGACTTATAGTTTTTCATAATAATCTCTTATAATTGTTTGTATTTCTGTGGTGTTGGTTGTTATTTCTCCTCTCATTATGATTTTTATTTTTTTTATGTTTATTCATTTTTGAAAGACACAGAGAGACAGAGCACAAGCAGGGGTGGGGCATAGAGAAAGAGGGACACAGAATCTGAAGCAGGCTCCAGGCTCTGAGCTGTCAGCACCAGAGCCCGATGTGGAACTCGAACTCACGAACCATGAGATCATGACCTGAGCCAAAGTCGGATGCTCAACCGACTGAGCCAGCCAGGCACCCCTCATTATGATTTTATTTATTTGAGTCCTTTCACTTTTCTTTTTAATGTAAAGGAGGAAAGAATATCCAATGGGAAAAACACAGCCTCTTCAACAAATGGTATAGTGAAAATTGGACAGTAACATGCAAAAGAATGAAACTGGACCACTATCTTACACCATACACAAAATAAATTCAAAATGGAATAAAGACCTAAATGTGAGCTAGGAACCCATAAACATTCTAGGGGAGAACACAGGCAGTAACCTCTTTGACATCCACCCAGCAACTTCTTTCTAGATAGGTCTCCGGAGGCAAGGGAAACAAAAGCAAAAATAAACTATTGGGACTTCAGCAAGATAAAAAGCTTCTGCACAGCAAAGGAAACATTCAATAAAACTAAAAGGCAACCTATGATATGGGAGAAGATTTTTGCAAATTACAAAGGATTAGTATCCAAAATGCATAAAGAACTTAGAAAACACAACACCCAAAAAACAAATAATCCAATTTAAAGATGGGCAGAAGACATGAATAGACATTTTCCCAAAGAAGACACCCAGATGGCTAACAGACACATGAAAAGATGCTCAATATCATTCATTGTCAGAACTACAATGAGATATCACCTCATACCTGTCAGAATGGCTAAAATAAAAAAACACAAGAGGGTGCGCCTCAGTGGCTCGGTCAGTTAAGTGTCCACCTCTTGATTTCAGCTCTGGTCACGATCTCACGGTTCATGAGATTAAGTTCCGAGTCAGGCTCTCTCTCTCTCTCTCTCTCTCTCTCTCTCTCTCTCTCTCTCTCAAAGAAGAATAAGAAAAAGAAAGAAAGGAACATCAGGTGTAGGCAAGGAAATAGAGAAAGGAGACCTCTCTTGCACTGTTGGTGGGAATGCAAACTGATACAGCCACTGTGGAAAACAGTATGGTGGTTCCTCAACAAAGTTAAAAATAGAACTACCCTATGATCCAGCAATTGCACTATTAGGTATTTACCCAAAGAATACAAAAATACTAATTCAAAGGGATACATCTACCCCAATGTTTATAGCAGCATTGTCTACAATAGCCAAATTATGGAAACAGCCAAAGTGTCCACTGACCAATATATACCAATATATTTGGTATATATATATTGGTATATATATACATATATATATATATATATATGTATGTATATATATATATATATATATACATACATATATATATATATACAATGGAATATTAGTCATAAAAAAGAATGAAACCTTGCCATTTGCAACAACATGGAAGAAGCTAGAGAGTATTATGCTAAGCAAAATAAGTCAGTCAGAGAAAGACAGATGCAATATGATTTCATTCCTATGTGGAATTTAAGAAACAAAACAAATGAGCAAAGAGAAAAAACGAGAGAGGGAGAGGCAAACCAAGAAACAGATCCTGAACTATAGAGAACAAATTGATGGTTATCAAAAGGCAGGTGGGTGGAGGAAAAGGTTAAATAGGTGATGGGGAGTAAAGAGTGCACTTGTTATGATGAACACCAGGTGTCGTATAGAAGTGTTGAATATTGTACATCTGAAACTAATGTTACACTGTATGTTAACTAACTGGCGTTTAAATAAAAACTTAAAATCAATGGCTAACAAGCACGTGAAAAGATGCTCAACGCTAATCGTTAGGAAAATGGAAATGGAAAATGGAAAGAAAGAAAAAAGGAAGGAAGGTAGATAGGAAATTGTGTTGGCAAGGATGTAGAGAAATTAGAACCTTTGACTCTGAATGGCAGGGATGCAAAATGGTGTGACCCCTATAGAAAACAGTAGAGTGGTTCCTCAAAAACTAAAAAAATGGAGTTACCATATGATTTGGACATTCTACTTCTGGATATATATACCCCCAATAATTACAATCAGGGTTTGTAAGAGGTATTTGTATACCCATATATACTGCAGCATTATTTACAATAGCTAAAACATAAAAGTAACTCAAGGGTCCACTAACAGATAAATGGATAAACAACATGTGGTATATACACACAATGGAATATTACTAGGTGTTAAAAAGGAGGGAAATCCTGACCCAGGCTACAACATGGAGGCACCTTGAGGACATCATGCTAAGTGAAATAAGCCGGTCATTACAGACAAACACCATATGACTGCATTTATATGAGGCATCTAGAGTAGTTGAAGGCATTAACAGAGACAGAAAATAGAACGGTGGTTGTCAGAGATTAAGAAGAGAGGAAAATGGACAGTTGTGTAGTGAATAGAGTTTTAGTTTTGCAACATAAAAAAAGTTCTGGACAGTGGTTGCATAACAATGTGAATGTACTAATATTACTGAATTGTACGCTTAAAATAGTGAAGATGATAAATTCTATGCTATGTGTATTTTACCACAACAAAAAATTATCAAAAGTTTTTTTTTTTTTTTTTTTTTCAACATTTAAGTGTTACTGGTATAATGCGGTATACTTGCGCAAGTGTGAAATTACTCGGCCAAAGTCAGATTTGCCAGAAGTACAGAGACTAAATGCAGAATTTGGGGGCCGCTTTTTTTTCCCCATGGAGCATTTGCCTATGTCCAAAAAGCTACTGAGATTTGGGGTTGTATATTAAACGGTTTTTCACAAACAGGAGAAGCAAAATGAATAAGTAGGTACTATTTCTAGGTACTATATACAAGACCTGATCTCTCCCAGCTGCCTATTTTTTTCTACACATATCTTAAGCTAAAGACAATTCTGGGCTTCAATTATTTCTCAAATAAAATGTCTGGCACATAAACATGCATAGTTAGGAGCACCTGGGTGGCTCAGTCATTTGAGCATCTGACTCTTGATTTCAGCTCAGGTCGTGATCTCACAGTTTCATAGGATCGAGCCCCACACTGGGCTCCACACTGACAGCATAGAGCCTGCTTGGGATTCTCTCTCTCTCTCTCTCTCTCTCTCTCTCTCTCTCTTTCTCTCTCTCTCAGCCCTCTGCTCCTCCCTCTCTCTCTCTCAAAATAAATAAATAAACATTTTTAAAAAGTGATGCCATAAAGATAAAAGGTTTGATTTGCCAAATAAAATAATAACTTTAACTTGTATTGACTTCAATATACAGGCATCTCTTCCTATATACAGTTCCAATACCCAGATATTTACTAAAGCATCCTACAAAATTCTTACCCAAAATTTCTATTCAAAGGGAAAACTTGCTGGAATCTGCATGCAGCATAGCAAAAACTAATTCAGGTTGCTCATAAACCCTGGCGAAACGTACCATGTACGAAAAGGACTAAATGTACTAACTTTCCAGTCCTTTCTCCAATTGTTTAGCTGTTTATAATCTTTCTTTCTTCTTCTAGACACCTTGAGGTCTAATTCATCCAGGCTCAATTTAGATGGATGATTTTTTTCTGACATTGTAGCAGTTTCATTGCAAAGAAGGATGGCATAATGCCTATTGTGCAACATTTACATATAAATGTTCCAACCAATAAGTACCAACAGATTAGTAATTTGTTTTATTAGTGTGATATATGATGCAGGAATCCTTTGTGCGCTGTGATATAGTAATTTATAATAAGACATAAGGTCAACATCCTTCATTCCTGACTCACAGCTCCCCCAATCCTTGTAATTCCCCAAGTGATTAGAGAGCATTAAGAACATTGGGGTGCTTGGGTGGCTCAGTTAAGTGGCTGACTCTTGATCTTGGCTCAGGTCATGATCCCAGGATCGTGGGATCGAGCCCTGCATCAGGCTCTGTGCTGACAGAGTAGAGCCTGCTTGGGATTCTCTCTCTCTCCTACTCT
This sequence comes from Panthera onca, assembly GCF_046562875.1. Lineage (NCBI taxonomy): Eukaryota > Metazoa > Chordata > Mammalia > Carnivora > Felidae > Panthera > Panthera onca. The sequence goes on from NC_138345.1 coordinate 42,154,692, forward strand.
CTCTGCCCCTCCCCCACTCACATATGCATGCTCTCGCTCTCTCTCTCTCTCAAAATAAATTAATTATTTAAAAAAAAAAGAACAATAAGAGAAGCTTTACTTGTTGTGATGAGCACTGGGTGTTACATGTAAATGATGAATCACTAAATTCTACTCCTGGAACCAATATTACACGATATGTTAACTAACTACAACGTTAAAAAAAAAAAAAAAACTGACACAAAGACGGAAAAAGTAAATAGGTCTTTGTTCTTCCACGTCGTCTAGTAGAAATGACAAACAAATAATCCTAATGCAAGCACACATGCCATATAAAAAAAAATTAGGAACAGAATATTATACGCACATAAAAAAACACAATGACCAGTCCTACTTAGGAAGTTTCAAAAGAGATATTTGAGCTGAGAATATCCTTTAGCATGAATTCTATCATGCAAGGCAAGGAATGAGCACTTACAGGAAATTTTGCCACACTGATTTCCTTAAGACAAAATTTTATAAAGGAAAATGTAAACTTTATAAAAGAATACAGTAATTTAATAATGAACAGTCACTGCATTCAGGGGAATTTCTTTAACATGAGTTATCTAATGTTGAATAATTTTCTCAGCTTTTGGTACAAACTCATCATTGCCCTGAAAAACTACTTTGGAAATAATAGACATTTCTAAAAGGAAAGAGAAAACTCAAAGTAGAGATGCGTATTTCAACATTTGCCCCCTCTAAAGACAAACAAATCTTTAACTTTACCTGTCTTTTGTATCACTGAGATACTGAGAAGTTTATTTTCAATACCACTATCTCAAGATCATATAAATCACCAAAACTGTTTTAAAAGAGCTCAAGGTAGAATTTACAAAATCACCAACTTCTAGAACTAGAAGTGGTCCTCCGTCTGGTCTAAGGCCCACCAACTTCAAATGTTAGCACCTGTACCCAGATCTCCGTTCACTTCTTTCTTGGCTGTCTCTTCCTACTTCCTCTGACCTATTGTCATTGATAATTACTTTGCAGTACAGTTTGGATTAGAAGACACTGATGTGATCTAACTGCCCCATTTTTCGGAGGATTCAACTTCAGAAATTCAAACTGAGGGACATTACGTGACTCAAATCTACTTGCTTTCAAACTCAGGTCAGAGGCAAAGATAACGAAAACTAGAAAAAAATATCTCACACTGAGATCAGCTCAAGGCGCAGTGGAGTATTTAGTTGGGAGTTTTACGTAGTGAAATGTTTCTTCGGCAAGCAACTTGAACTCGACTGTGTGAGTGTTTCAGGAAGGTATTTTCAGCTCAACTTTAGAAATAGCTAAAAGCTAGTGCTTTCTAACTACACGACTTCTGTTGTTCATAACAAACCCCTTTCAACCACATCTGAATTTATGTTAACGAGATGATTTTTGAAAAGCCCCTTGATAAGCTAAGGATAGAGGCTGGGTGCCAGTGATTAGAGGTTGGAACTTCAGTCCCCCCCCCTTCACCTCCAGGGAGGGGAGAGGGGATGGAGGTTTAATTAATTACCATTGGGCAATGGTTTACTCAATCATGCTTACATAATGAAGCCTCTGCAAGAACTCAAAAGGACAGGGTTTAGAGAGCTTCCCCTTGATATTCTTGTTTTGTGTGTGTGAACAAGAACACATCCATATGCCAAGAGGTTGGAGTCTCTCACATTTCATGCTCAGGACCCTCTGGACATCATTCTACACATTGCTTCATCTGGCTGTTCACTCACCTCCTTTAATATCCTTTGTAACAAACAAGTAATCAGTAAATAAACTGTTTGCCCAAGTTATGTGAGCTGCTCTAGCAAATTAATCAAACCAACATTAACTAACAAACATTAATATGAGATAGCTGTCCTGTGAAAGGACATTCGTAATCACTGCCATGGAACACAGACAGACCTATGGGAACGCTCGAGAAACTCTCTTGGAAAACCTGAATAGTGAGTATGACTTAGATCTTTTCCGAAGAGCGTGAGCCCAGGCTTCAGAGGATTTGGACAAGTTAAGGCCGCAAGACCAAAGCACAGAGGAGAGCAACATGATTAAAACAATTGCTTTTGGTGGTTATGAGCTCATTACCTGGTACCATTCTTCCTATCCCAAAGAATATGCAAGACTGGGACATCTCTACATATGTGAATTCTGATTAAAATACATGAAAGGCGAAATGATACTCAGCTAACACACGGCTAAAAGTGTGTATGGAAACAGCCACCCAGTGATGAGATATATCAGAAAGGCTCAGTCTTCACGTTTGAAGTAGACCACAAGAAAAACAAAGTCCACTGCCCAAACCTACGCCTGTTGGCCAAGCTTTTTCTGGACCACAAGATATTACATTATGATGTGGAACCCTTTATGTTCCATGTTATGACAGAAGTGGACAACACCGGCTGTCACCTGATTGGATATTTTTCCAAGGAAAAGAATTCATTCCTCAACTGCAATGTAGTATCCTCAGCATGCTTCAGTACAGGAGACAGGACTATGGCAAGGTGCTCATTGATCTCAGTTATTTGCTTTCCAAAGTGGAAGAAAAAGTTGGTTCCTCAGAACGTCCACTCTCCAATCAGAGGCTCATAAGCTACTGCAGTTACTGGAAAGAAGTGCTTCTCGGCTACCTGCGTTATCTCCAAGGGAAAGAGATTTCTACCAAAGAAATTAGCCAGGAGACAGCGGTGAATCCTGTGGACATTGTCAGCCCTCTACAGACCCTCAGATGTTCAACTATTGGAAAGGAAAACACTTAGTTTTAAAGACACGGGACCTGATAGATGAGTGGAGAGCCAAAGAGGTCAAAGATCCCCTCTAAAAAAAAAAAAAACAACCATGGACCCAAGCTTTTTACAATGTGCCCCTCCCACTTTAAGTGACCTGTTACTCTGAGCCTGCGAACCCCGGCAGCAGGAATCTCTACCCTAGGGATCCGTCTGTCATCTCTGGGGCTCTTGTGGTTGGTAAATACAGTATTTGGGGGGAAGACCAACCTCCTCAGGACTGTCCCGGCTCCGACCCTGGTGTATGTTGCAGAAGTTAGTTCTGAGGAACTGTGATTTCGGCCTCACTGAGGTTGCCTGGATGGGATCTCTAGTAGCCCTGAAGGCAGACACCTCACAGCACTGATCCATGGTGTTCTGTTTGGCACTGTACCTGTCCAGTCACCGGGTCCCCTCTTGCCCGGTAGCCCCATGAGCTTGTTTGTGTTCCATCTTCTAAACTTTGAAATAATGCTTCTTCCTGCCTGGTCACCAGACTTCCAAATAATGGCTGCTGCCACAAGGACCTTTCCAATCACTCCTTACATGTGTTTACTTTTTTTTTGGAACAGCAGGGAAGAGGTAACACTTGTGAGTGTGTGCACACTGGGAGGGGTCCGTTCCCTTTGGATTTTACCTCACTTTGATTTCTTTCCTCCATTTTTATTGACAGCCTTGCTTATAATCAGTATCAAGCTGGCCAGAGAGCAATATTCTCTTAAGACTCTTCCAAGGACGAGTCTTGCTAACAGCGCATAATCTATCGGAACGAGATGGAGAGGGCAATTAAGAGGCGGCGATTCCGTACTCCGAGTTCACCTGTGGGCAGTGTCTTGGCAGAAGGCAGCAAATACTTCTTTTTGCCTCGCCAGAAAGTACCCAGTCATAACTGCTTTCTTCTGTCTTAACTCCCTGGCCCCCTTTACATTTGCAGGTGCCAAAATAACGTTCAGTCCTCCTTCATGCTGCGGGCGAACAGGTTCATTAGACTGCAGAAACCTTCTCCCCAGTACCAGTCTGATGTAGCACACCTCAGTTGCACCGATTTTTGTCTGAACATCCTTGGCGAGGTAGGTAGGACATGACCGCGAATGATTTCCAGATCTCTGCCCAAGACTCAGCAGGCCACCCCCGCCAAGGTTTGCTTCTCTTTAACAGTGCCTCACCCTCCTTCTTGAACTAAAGTGCCCATGCCCTTCCAAGAACTCCTCCCCCATTTCCTTTTTTGGGGTTTGCCACCGTTCCCCCCTATCCCCTGGTTTCCTATTTTTGGTGTTCAAGCAAAGCAAGAGATGCTGCCTTTAACTTCTGTCCAGCCCCTTACAACTTTTTTTTTTTTGATGGCTTCCATTTTCTTTTCTTTTTTTTAACTTTCTTTTTTGTTTTTTAAAATTTACATCCAAATTAGTTAGTGTATAGTGAAGCAATGATTTCAGTACATTCCTTAATGGCCCTTACCCATTTAGCCCATCCCCCCTCCCACAACGCCTCCAGCAACCCTCAGTTTGTTCTCCATAATTATGAGTCTCTTTTGTTTTGTCCCCCTCCCTGTTTTATATTATTTTTGTTTCCCTTCCCTTGTGTTCATCTGTTTTGTCTCTGAAAGCCCTCATATGAGTGAAGCCATATGATTTTTGTCTTTCTCTGACTAATTTCACTTAACGTAATACCCTCCAGTTCCATCCACATAGTTGCAAATGGCAAGATTGCATTCTTGTTGATGGCCGACTAATACTCCATTGCATATAAGTACCACATTTTCTTTATCCATTCATCCATCGATGGACATTTGGGCTCTTTCCATACTTTGGCTATTGTTGGTAGTGCTGTTATAAACATGGGGGCCCTTCCAACTTTTTGATGGGTAGCTTTTGATATATGACATGACACCCTTCCCAACCTGGTGTCCTACAATACTCCACTGCATGTGGAACCCTCACATTCCTGACTCGGGTCATTTGTGCCTTTCTCTCGTCATCTGTCACTACTCACACCCACTGCAGTCTGGGGGGAGCTAATTTTTAGCATATTTAACCAGTTTCAGTGTCACTGTTAAAGTTTGTCTAAAAGCAACTTCACCGGGGGTTTTCTTAAGGGTAAAGGAACTTTACCGAAGCTAACCCTTCCCCACATGTGGTAGACAGCGCTGTTCCCTATCTATTCCTCAATAAAGCATGTTCTCTGCTCAAAAAAAAAAAAAAAAATTAAGGTGAGATAAATGATTTTCTAGAAAATAGAAATTAAATTGATCAAGCCTAAAAATCGTAGGGGGAAAATGTAGTCCAAATAAACAGTCTTAAATAGGCAGCAATCCCGGAGAACTTTATGGATAAACCTACACCAAACATCTAAGAAACATTTACCTACCTGCTACGGTCTGAATGTTTGTGTCCCCACAAAATGTATAGGTTGAAATACATACGGTATTAGAAGATGAGACCTTTGGGAAGTGCTTAGGTATTGAGAATGGAGTCCTCTTGCATGGGATGAATGCTTTATAAAAGAGGCTCTCGAGAGACTTCACATGTCTTCCACCACGTGAAGACAGTGATAAGGTGCAGGCTATGAACTAGGAGGAGGGCTCTCACCAAAATGTGATCATGCTGGTGCCTTACCTTGGACTGCCCAGCCTCCAGAACAGTGGGAAATAAACCTCCACCGTTTATAAGCTACCCAGTCTCTGGCAGCCCAAACAGACTTAAACACTACAGTACAGGTAAACTTACCCAAAGCTATGAACTACATTATTCAGATTCCCTTCCAACTATTGTCTTCACGAAAATTTTTCACCACCAATTAGATGAAATAGTGTGAGACTTGGAAGTAAACATAAAGCAGGAGAGATTTTCCTGCGGATGTTTCCGCCGATAATCAAGGTCATAAGTGATGCGTTTCCAGATGTGATTGGTAGGGGCAGATTGAGGATTCCAGTGTCTGGCCTCTTGTGGGTGGAGAGACAATTGTGGTGACAGTGGCATGGCAGCAAGAGCTTCTGGAATCTGGGACCACTGCTGCTTCAAAGTGATCCTGAATTCAAAGATATCAGTCAAGAACTCCCAACTTTCATTAATCTAGACTTGCATTCATTATTTTTATATTTGGACTTTGGGTCCACAAAAATGTTTTAATCATAATTGGAAATTCATAATACACTACCTTCTTGATATTCTTGCTTTATTTTGTTGTGGGTTTTTTTTGCGTGTTTTTTTCTTAATTTTTTTAAGTTTATTTATTTATTTTGAGAGAGAGAGAGAGAGAGAGCAGGGGAGGGGCAGAGAGAGGGGGAGAGAATCCCAAGCAGTCTTTGCACTGTCAGCACAGAGCCCAATGTGAGGCTTGAACTCACGAACCATGAGATCGTGGCCTGAGCAGAAACCAAGAGTTGGACACTTACCCAATCCAGCCACCCAGGTGCCCCTGTTTGATGTTTATTATATAAACACCACTGCCCAATACAAAACCTGGAACTCTATTATGTGCCTATGTGTTCCTCCCAATACCGGCCTACCATCCAATTGTAACCATTACATTGAGAATTATGTTTATCTAACCCTTGTTTTGTTTTCACTTTTACCAGATACGTGCCTAAATAACATAAGCATACAATGCAGAAGGTTTCCCTAGTTAGAGTTATCCCCATAGCATAACTCTTCATTCCAGTACCCACATTTCATAGACTTAGATCTCGCTCCACACAGCATTTGTTAGGTGATGTTTCATAGGAAAAATGTAGATTTATTTATTTTCCGATATGGTGGTAACAGTATAAGCTCACCATTTACCTACATCTCTTCCAACTCTTGGTGTTATGTTTCTTAACGTTAGCCATTAAAATGGATATGAAACAGTATATTATTGTGGTCTGGATTGACAGTTTTCAAATTATTAGTAGAGCCGAGCATCTCTATAAAAACACATTTATTGGATTCTGTATTTCCTCTTCTGTAAAATGTTTTTTTTATTTTTTTAACAATTTATTTATTTTTGAGAGACAGAGCACAAGTGGGGGTGGGGGGGGCAGAGAGAGAGGGAGACACAGAATCCAAAGCAGGCTACAGGCTCTGAGCTGTCAGCGCAGGGCTGACACAGGGCTCGAACTCACAAACTGTGAGATCATGACCTGAGCTGAAGTCGGACGCTCAACCGACTGAGCCACCCAGGCACCCCTGTAAAATGTTTAAATATTTTGCCCAAATTCTGTCTTTTCTAATTGATTTGTGACAGTTGTTTATATGTTCTTATGCAGTATTAATACTATATTAGTTACAAGTATTTAAAATATCTTCAGGGCACCTGACTGGGTCAGTTGGTAGAGCATGCAACTCTTGATCTCAGGGTTGTGAGTTCGAGCTCCCATTGGGTGTGGAGATTACTTAAAAAAATTAAATCTTTAAAAAAATAAAATAAAATATCTTCTTGCAGTTCAACTTTTAAAATTTTTCTTTATAGTGTTTTGATGAACATGAGTTTCATATTTTTATTGTAGAAGAATTTTTAATTATTTTGCTTCTTGGAATACACATTTTGTATCTTTATAAGGAAATTCCACTCTGGCAGCCAGACTCCAAGATTGTCCTCAATGATTCTCACCTTCTGGTGTTCATACCTTTGGATAGTCCTCTTATTTATTTAAAAAAAAATTTTTTTAATGTTTATTTATTTTGGAGAGAGAGAGAGAGCATGAGTAGGGGAGGGACAGAGAGAAGGGGAGACACAGAATCTGAAGCAGGTGCCAGGCTCCGAGCTATCAGCACAGAGCCCAAGGTGGGGCCTGAACTCACGACCCGTGAGATCATGATCTGAGCCGGTTGGACACTCAACCGACTGAGCCACCCATGTGCCCCAGCCCTCTTCTTTATTATATCAGGTTTGGTCTGTGTGATCAATGGAATTATGGTGTTTGGCTTTTGAAGCTAGATCACAAAAGACATTGCTGCTCTCAGTTGCTCTCTTGGATTACTTGCTCTGGTGGAAGCCAGCCAACATATTGTGAGGACACTCAAATAACCCCAAGGAGAGATAGATCCCTGTGGTGAGGCACTGAGGCTTTCTACCAATAGCCAATATGAAATTGCCATGTGAGTGAACTTTCTAGGAAGCAAATCCTTCAGCTCTTGCCAGGGATTCCAATGACTGCAGTCCCAGTCACCATCTTGGCCAAAAGGGCTTTTAAGTGGCATTTTGGTGAAAGAAATTCATAATTTTCAAAAGTTACTTCCTTATGAGTCTTCTAACAGACAAAATAGTACAGTCTCTGGCACAAGGAGTGTTTGCAAAAAGAAATATGAAGAAAGGAAAGAATGAAGTACCAATTAAAGAGAAAACGAAGGAAGAGTTCATCTTATCATTAGTGAAAAAGAGGAAACTAGAAGAGGGATGATTGAAGGCAGAAGCGTATCTGAATACTTCCACGAACCTCTGTGACAAAGATTATACATAAGCGTAAGAGGAAATGATCATTTTATGATAGGTCTTAACTTGAAAGGTGTCAGTGAATAAAGTTCCATTCAGAGATAAATCTTCTTCATCTCACATATTGAGTTTCTCTTAGTATCACAGAAAACATCATTCCAGCCCCATCCTCTGTTTTCCCAGAAAACTATTGAAGCACATTCCTCTGCAGAAAAATTGGGCTCATTCTGGTGCCATAATCTAAAGAGAAACAAAAAGGCAAAAGTCTTCTTCAATGAATGCATTGCGATTGATTAGAAAGTATGTAGGGTCAGGGTTGAACAATGAGGTTCAGAGGGACAGAACATCCCAATGATTGCTCTCCTCTTCTCATATTGCCCTCCTCAAAAACCTCAAGTGTGGATACATACCTTTACTCTTGTTCCTCTGTCACTCCCCTGGCAACATTTGTATGCAATAGAGTGTCCTTGGACCTTCCCCCCCCAGATTCTGATCTTCACTTTTCTCATCTATTCAGAGCCCAACCTAAGTTATTAAAAAAGTTCCTCTCTTAGTGGCCTGTAATAAAGGGGCTGCCTTATCATTTGTGTACTCCTAAAGTTTGTGTACTCTTAATCACGTTCCTAAGTTAGTTTCTCTATTCTCATGGATCAACACTAAACAAGTGTCAGGGAGAATGAGTCTGAATATAAGAAGTTACCCTGCTTCCAAGGACTGCAGTCTGGTAGGAGGTGAGGGTGTGGGTAGGACCTTATTTTTGGAATGAAGAAACTGGATTTTATTGCTGGCTTACTTTGATCTTAGAGAAGTAACTTACTCTCCCAGGTATTAGATTCTTCATCTATTAAAAATAGGAATCAAGGGCAACGTGGTGACTCAGTCAGTTGAGCGTTCAACTTTGGCTTAGGTCATGATCTCATGGTTTGTGGGATTGAGCCCACATCGGGCTCTAAGCTGGCAGCACAGAGCCTGCTTGGGATTCTCACTCTCTCCTCTCTGTCTCTGACCCTCCCTTATTTGTTCTTTCTCTCTCTCTCTGAAAATAAATAAATAAACTTCAAAATTAAAAAAAAAATAGGAATCACAATAAGGTCTCCAAATGGATCACGAGATTGTGTGAAAATCAAATGAGACAATGTACAATTAAATGGATTTTTAAGCCACAAATAAATAGTATTATTATATTATTATCCCATCAGAACTGAACATAGTTCTTCCCTGGATATTTTAAATCGTATTAACTGGAGAAAAATTTGATTGAAGTGTCTACATGTGTTTAGAGGCAGTAAAATGTAATGGCTGAGAGCGTCACTATCTTTGGAGTTAGGTCGACATGAAATTGAGACCTAGTTTTTCATCTTACTAGTTCATTGACATTGAGCAAGTTATTCAATTTTTTAACCCATAAGATGAGTTCTAAAAAATAAGCTTTCACGAAGTTTAAGTGATATAATACATGTACTTAGTAAGAGCTTACTGTTAGAATCTGTTATCATTGTTACAATTGTAAATATTAGCACTAGTGATCGCTACGAACAGAATTCCCCTAACTTTTCTACCTAAACAAGGCCCTATGGGTCATTAATCCGATTCGACGCTCACCTGACATTTTCCTTGTAAGGTGTCTGATCAATCCATTGCCAATTGTCATTCCCTTGTGTATCTGAGAGTCCCAGAAAATAAGACAATGATTCATTCAGTTGCTGGACAAGGAAATTCTGCATGAAGAAAAGAAGGAGTCATAGACTGCAATTTCCTATAACTCTAAAGCGAAAAGAAAATGTGAGGCATGATGAACAGTCACACGACAGCACATTGGCCAAGAAAACAAGCCAAAACACCAACAAGATCACAGGAGGGGACGACTCCTAACCCACCCATCTCAGGCAGAATTTATTCTTTTTTTTTTTTTTAACCAAGAGACAGAATTCTTTTAAAATTACATGTCAGTTTTTGTACTTTTAATCATTTTTTAATTTTATAAGTTCAGAGGTGTTTCATCTCATTTCTGATTGTTTACCAGTGAAATCACATTTGGGTTATCAAAATTTACATTTCCCTATTCTCCTAAGAAGTACTTCTCTAGGAAGTGGGAAATTATCTGTAAAAGTTAAACATAAAGGAGTGCTGACTGGGTTTTAACAGTCGTGATTTTAACAGAGAGAGTGCATGCGAGTGGAAGAGGGGCAAAAAGAGGAAGAGCGAGAATCCCCATTAGGTTTCTCTTGGGATTGTCTCTCTCTCTCTGCCCCTCACCTGCTGGCTCTGACACTCTCCCTCTCAAAATAAACAAATAAACTTTAAAAAATAATAAAAGGGGCGCCTGGGTGGCTCAGTCGGTTAAGCGTCTGACTTCAGCTCAGGTCATGATCTCGCGGTAGGTGAGTTCAAGCCCCGCGTCGGGCTCTGGGCTGATGGCTCAGAGCCTGGAGCCTGCAGCCTGCTTCCGATTCTGTGTCTCCCTCTCTCTCTGCCCCTCTGCCATTCATGCTCTGTCTCTGTCTGTCTCAAAAATAAATAAAACGTTTAAAAAAAACTTTTTTTTTTAAATAACAAATAATAAAACAAAATGGCATCCTTTTGCAAAGAGCTAGGATTGTTAACTGTTATAAAATAGGTTGGCACTCATTGCCCAAGACTGGTTTTCCTTGGGTTTTTGCTAAAACAACCTTAGCAGTTTCCTCCATTGAAAACAACTCACGATTGCAAATGCCACTATCTCGCAGATATTCGAACTTTTCGTTTCAGCTTAGCCATATAGTGTATGAATGTATTAATCTTAGCAGAATGTTTTCTATGCCTCTATTCCAGTGAATAGACTAAGTACCAGATAAAAGGAGTAATTTTTAAAATATTAATTCTAAAGACTTCTAAAAAGACAAAAAAAACCAAACAAACCCATAATGGTCTAAATCACTTATCCAGAAGATATACATATTGTACTTAATTCCATATCACTTTATTATTGAAAGCAAACACCTCTTACTTGAACTTACTTTATCACAACATCCAATGTATGCAAGTCCGTGCTCTGTCAAAATTAGTATCTAATGAAGACACAGTTTCGTTTACTGAGAGCCAAACTGAATGTGATGCTTTCAAATAAACTCAATACTTTTATTTATTTATTTTTTACTGTTTATTTATTTTTGAGAGAGAGAGACAGAACATGAGCGGGGGAGGGGCAGAGAGAGAGGGAAACAGAATCTGAGGCAGGCTCCCAGCTCCAAGCTGTCAGCACAGAGCCCAATGCGGGGCTCAAACTCATGAATCGTGAGATCATGACCTGAGCTCTTCTTGGCCACTTAACTGACTGAGTCACCCAGGCACCCCTGAACTCAATACTTTTCGAAGCGTAATTTATGTGTTCCTGAAGTTTCTAAATAGTATAATAGCAATTTTAGATGAATAATATCTTTTTCAGAGAGTGAGGAAGGAACAAAGAGAAAATAAGAAAAAGAAAGCAATTTGAATGCAATTTCTCTTTTCTTTAAGGGCTCTGAATTTTGCTATACATACAAAGAAATATTCCTTTGTTTTGTGTACAAAAATATGCTATGGAACTTTATAGAAAACAGAGTGCTTTATAATAGATTCTGAAAAATATTAAAATAAATTTGGCAATATTTTCTCCTGAGCTTTATTAAATACTGAGAATGCTGCTTGCAATATTCTATGTGGACATTTACTTTTGTTTCACTATAATATAAATTAACATTGTCAAAACAGACATTCCTCAAATATAGAGGATGCTTTTGAGATGTTTATATCTACTAGCCAATGCCTTACAATTAACATGCATGCATATTTAAAGTAAAAGTTAGATTGAGTCTTACTACATTGAAATTTTTCATTTTGTCAGCTGAGAACTATATATATGTCTGGTAGAAAAGCAAGTGAAATTCTGAATATTAAGGTGAGCTTTATAAACATTTTTACAAAACTTTCCTGGAACATATAATACTTATTACTTATTATATTACATTTAGCATGTTTCTATTTATCAATCAGATCTGATAATTTGCTATTTTTTTGTTTTAGAGATGATTCGCCCTTAAAAATATTGACCTTCCAGATGATTGCCATTTCACCAAACAAATCAAAATGCTTGTTGATTGTATGATTAAATGTTGACACTCCTTTGAGAATCTGAGTATGGGGAAAAACAGAATTTTGAAACAGAAGTTGTTAATTATTTGCTTGGGAAAGTCCTAATACAGAGAATTATGTGGAACCAGATTTCATTACACATGTTCCATTCATTCATTCATTCATTCATTCAGCAGAAAGAAAATGGAAGGACCATACGGATTTCATCATTCTATTGTGAATGTTGAAAATAAAGAAAGATTGATAGTTTACTATGTAAAATAAATAAATATTTACTTTTACAAAATGAAAAATGTCTTTTGAAAAATGTACCTGCTCCACTGACATTAGCAAGATGGTGGAATAGGAAACCCCAGGTCTTCATTCCCCCAGGTAGACACCAAAGTTAACAATATACAGACCAACTTGCCTTTATGAGAACTCAAGAAACCAGTCAAGACATTGCAGGGCCCAAGGCAAGTGCGAAGCCAAGCAGAGCTGCATCAAAGTGGGTATGAAAGTTTGTTGAATTTACCCACCACTTCATGGGCAGACTACAAAGCAATCAGGAGAAAACAGCCAGCCCGCAGCTTCTCTCATGGGAAGGAAATACGCCCAATGCTCTGGCTTTTCAAGGGGGGTGCTGGAGGGACTAGTTTTTGCCTTGCTTGAGTGGGAGTACTGGGACTGACTTCCTGCCTTGGCTCCCACCACTATGTGTGTTACAACTAGTCCCTGCCACAACATAGGCAAATGCAGCTGGCCCTCACAGCAAAGTTTGTGCATACAATCAGCTCCAGTCACTACCTCTGCTTGCCCTAATCCCCACTGGACTTGAAACTACCACTGAGACACCATGAGTCCTTGTACCCTCTGTGGACCTCCCACAGTGCTCTCTAAGGACCACAGAGCTGTCTGCTGTGTAGCCTAGTGATCTGGGCCAAAGAAACTTCCTTACCCCCAGACCCTGTGCTTTCACAAGCCCCCATCCTTGGTGCCCTGCCCCACTAGACCTAGGTCACATCACACTCCAGTGTGTCTCTACCCAGAGGTGAAAGTCTTCCCTAAGTTACATCAACCCATAAAGTCTGGATAAGAGATTTTTGCTTATTTAAATGTGCAGACACCTAGGCAAAGTACAGGAATCACAAATTTGTGGAAAAAGTTTCCACCAAAGGGATAGAGTAAGCCCCTAGTATAGTTTCAGGGAAGTGGAGACCAGGAATTACCTAACAAAGAATTCAAAATAATTGTTCTTAAGATGTTCAGAAAGCCCTAAAAGAAAAGAGAAATTGCATTCAAATTGCTTTCTTTCTCTTATTTTCTTTATTTTCCTTCCTCACCCTCTAAAAAAGATACTACTCATCTAAAATTGCTATTATACCACTTAGAAACTTTAGGAACACATCTACACTAAAAAAAAAAGAAAGATCACTAAAAAACAAAACAAAACAAAACAACAACCTAACTTTACACCTCAAATACTTAGAAAAAGAGAAAAAAACTAAGCTCATTTGAGCTTAGAAGGAAGGAAATAATGAAGATCAAAGCAGAAATAACTGAAATAGAGAACATAAAATACAAATGAAATCAAGAGCTGGGTTTTTTTTTTTTTAAAGATAAAATGGACAAACCTTTGGATAGACTAAAAAAAGTGAGAGGATTCAAATAAATAAAATCAAGAATGAAAGAGGGGACATTACAATTGATACCACAGAAATACAAAGGATCATGAGAATACTATGAATGATTATATGCCAAAAATTAGATTATCTAGAATAAACAAAAAGATTCCTAAAAATATATAACCTACAAAGACTGAATCATGAAAAAATAGAAAATCTTAAAATACCAATAATGAGTAAGGAGACTGAAAAATAATTAAAAACCTCAGAACACAGAAAAGCCCAGGACCAGATAGTTTTACTGGTGAATTTTAACAGACCTTGACAGAAGAATGAATACCAATCCTTCTTGAACCCTTTCCAAAAAATTGAAGAGAAGGAAATACTCCAAAATTCGTTTTATGAGGTCAGCATTATCCTGATACAAAGCCGGACGAGGATTCCACAAGAAAAGAAAATAACAGGCCAATGTCCCTAATGAATATAGATACAAAAATTCTCAACAAAATACTAGCAAACCAAATACAACAGCACTTTAAAAGGATGGGCACCTGGGTGGCTCAGTCAGTTCAGTGTCTGACTCTTGATTTCAGCTCAGGTCATGATCCTAGGATCATGAGATCAAGCTTTGTGTCAGGCTCCACACTGACCATGGAGCCTGCTTAAGATTCTCTCTCTCTCTCTCTCTCTCTCTCTCTCTCTCCCTCTGCCCCCTCCCCCACTCACTGTAAATAAATAAATACATAAGTATATAAATACATATACATAAATACATACATACATACATACATACATACATAAAAGGATTAGACACCATGATTGAGTGGGCTCTACCTCTGGGATGCAAGGATGGTTCAACATATTCAAATGAATAAATGTGACACACCATATTAATAGAATGAAAGATAAAAATTATATGATCATCTCACTAGATGCCAAGAATCATTTTACAAAACTCAACATCCTGCCATAAAACAAACAAACAAACAAAAACAAAAAACAAACAAACAAAACTCATAACAAATTGGGTATAGAAAGAATGTTCCTCAATATAATAAAGGCCATATATACAACAAGCCCACAACTAACATCATAGTCAGTGGTGGAAGGTTGAGACTTTTTATCTAAGATCAGGAAGAAAACAAGGATGCCCACTCTCACCCCTTCTATTCAACATAGTGCTGGGAGTTCCAGCCAGAGTTAATTATGAAGAAAGAAAGAAAGAAAGAAAGAAAGAAAGAAAGAGAGAAAGGAAGAAAGGAAGAAAGAAAAGAAAAGAGAGAGAGAAAGAAGAAAGGAAGAAAGGAAGGAAGGGAGGGAGGAAGAAAGGAAAGGGAAATAAAAGACATCCAAATTATAAAGGAAGAAGTGAAATTCTGTTTGCAGATGCTTATATATAATCTTATATATATATATATAATATATATATAATCTTATATATAATCTTATATATAGAAAATCTTACAATTCCACCAAGAAATTATTAGAATTAATAAACAAATTCAGTAAGTTGTAGAATACAAAAATCAGTTGTGTTTTTAACAATGAACTACCTGGAAAGGAAATTAAAAAGCAATCCCATTACAATAGCATAATAAATACTATACATAATACTAATAATAAAATACTTAAGAATAAATTTATCCAAGGAGATTAAAAATCTGTACACTGAAAACTATAATACATTGATGAAAGAAATTGGGAAAGACACAAATAAATGGAAACATATCCCATGTTCATGGATTGGAAGACCTAATATTGTTAATATGCCCAGATTACCCAAAGCCATCTGTAGATTTAATGTAATTAATCTCTACCTATTAAATACCTATAGCATTTTTCACCGAAACAGAAAAAACAATCCTAAAATTGATATAGAACCATAAAACACCCCAAATACTTTAAGAAATCTTGAGAAAGAATAAAGGTGGAATCATCACACATCCTAATTTTGAACCATATTACAAATCTATAGTAATCACAACATTATCGTATTGGCATAAAAACAGGAACATAGACCAGTGGAACACAATAGAGTCCAAAAATAAACCTATGCACATACAATAAACTAATATATGACAAGGGAGCCAAAAATACTCAAAAGATAGTCTCTTCAATAAATGGTATTGGAAAAACTGGATAATTACTTGCAAAAGAATAAAATTGGACCATTATGTTATTCCACTTACAAAAATCAACTCAAAATGGACTAAAAACATATGCAAGACCTGAAACAAACTTCTAGAAAAAGAAACGTAGAGGAAAACCTCCTTGACATTGGTCTTGACAATGAATTTTTGGATATGACACCAGAAGCATAGACAAAATTGAAGTGGGACTACACCAAATTTAGAAGTTCTGCACAGTAAAAAAACAAAAAACAAAACAAAACAAAAAACGATCAACAAAATGAAAAGGCAACCTATGGAATGGGAAAACATTTTGGCAAACCAGCTACAGATAAGGTTAATATCCAAACTATATAAAGAACTTACACAACTCAACAACAAAATTAAATTAAATAATTTAAATCCAATTAAAAATGGGCAAAGGGCCTGAATAGACATTTTTTTCTTTTTTCCAATTTTTTTCTTAATGTTCACTTATTTTTGAGAGAGAGACAGACAGGCAGACAGAGCATGAGCAGGGGAAGGGCAGAGAGACACAGAATCTGAAGCAGGCTCCAGGCTCCGAGCTGTCAGCACAGAGCCCAACGCAGGGCTTCAACTTAGAAACCTGTGAGATCATGACCTGAGCCAAGTCGGAGGCTTAACCGACTGAGCCACCCCAGCGCCCCAAATAGATATTTTTTCAAAGAAGACATACAACTGGCCACTAGGTATGGAAAGATGTTCAATATCACTAATTGTTAAGAAAATGTAAATCAAAACCACAAGGAGATATCACCTTATACCTGTTAGGGTGACTAATCTCAAAAGATACGAAAGAAAATAAATGTTAATATCGAAAGATAATAAATGCCATCAAGAATGTGGAGAAAAGGGCACCTATGTGCCCTGTTGATGAGAATGTAAACTGGCACAGCCAATAGGGAAAGCAATACGGAAGTTCCTCAAAAGATTGAAAATAAAACTTCCATATGATCCGGCAATCCCTCTTCTGGGGATTTCCAGAGGAAATGAAACCACTATTTTCAAGACATAGCTGCAACCCCATCTTTATTGCGGCGTTAATTACCAAACCCGGACATGAAAACAACCTAAGAGTCTATAAATGGATGAATGAATAAGGAAAGTGTGGGAAATATACAGCGTAACATGACTCAGCCATAAAAATGAAGGAGATACTGCCCTTTGTGACAACATGGATGGATGTTGAGGGCACTAAGCTAAGCGAAATAAGTGAGGAAGAAACAAGTACAGTATGATCTTACTCACGCGTGAATTCTAAAAAAAGCCAAACTTACAGAATGAATAAATCACAGGGATAAAAGGCTCAGCATACGGAATATAGTCACAGGTATCGCAACACTATTGTCGGGTGAAAGACGGTAGCTACCCTTGTGCCGACATAGCATGACATATAAACTTGTCAAATCACTATGTTTGTTGACATCCGAAACCAATGTGACAGTGCGTGTCAACTGTACTCAAAGAAAAAGTAAATTAATTAAATTACATTTATTTCATTTCAATTAAAAAGCCACGTATAGAAATAGACTATAACAGTCTACGGCCATACTACCCTGAACGCGCCCGATCTCGTCTGATCTCGGAAGCTAAGCAGGGTTGGGCCTGGTTAGTACTTGGATGGGAGAAATAGAGCATAACAGTGCTTCAGGTGCTGGAGTGCGGGGGAAATGGGAAGATGGTAATCATAAAGTTCCAGCTTCTAGTTACAAGATGAATCCAAGTTCTGGAACTGTAATGTTCAGCACGGTGACTATAGTTAACAATACTGTGCTGGATCCTGCAAAGCTGAGAAGAGAATAGGACTTAAATATTCCAACCACAAAAACAAATGGTAATTACGTAAATTGATGGATGTGTTAACTAACCTTTTGAGGGAATCATTTTGCAACACATACATACATCGTCCTCACATTGCACACCTTAAGCTCATACAATTTTATATGACAATTATATCTCTTTAAAGCTGGAAAACCGCCGTTGGAACTAATACACAAACTCAGGAAAGTTGGAGGATGCAGACTATACATACAAAAACCAGTTGCGTGTCTATGCAATAACAATAAGCAATATAAAAAGCAAATTAAGAAAGCCACCTCACTTACGGTAGCATCGAAAGAACAAAATACTTAGGAATAAACTTAGCAAAGAAAGTGGAAATCTTTTAAGTTGAAAATTACACAACATTTTTAAAGAAATCAAAGGAGACACAATTTTTTTTTAATTCCAAGTTTTTATTTAAATTCTAATTAGTTGATACATACGGTAAAACTGATTTCAGGTGTAGAATTCAGTGATTCATCACTGACATACAACACTCAGTACTCATCACAAGCGCCCTCCCTAATACCCACCACCCATTTAACCTATTTTCCACCCTCCTCCCTCCACCAACCCTCAGTTTGTTCTCTAGAGTTAAAAGTCTCTCATAGTTTGCTTCCCTCTCTCCTTTTCTTTCCCTTCCCCAATGTTCATTTGTTTTGCTTTTCTTAAAGTCCACATATGAGTGAAATTTGTCTTTCTCTAATGGACTTATTTCACTTAGCATTATAATACTCTATCTAGCCCCATCCATGTTGTTGCAAATGGCAAGATTTCATTCTTTTTTATGGCTGAATATTCCATGGCGTATGTATGTATGTATTGAGATACACACACACACACACACACACACACACACACACACACACATACATATCTATACCACATCTTCTTTATCCATTCATCTATCTATGGACATTTGGGCTGTTTCTATATCTTGGTTATTGTAAATAATGCTGCAGTAAACATAGGGGCACATATATCCTTTCAAATGAGCATTTTCATATTCTTCACGTAAATATCCAATAGTGCAATTGCTGGATCATATGGTGATTCTATTTTTAATTTTTGAGGAACCTCCATACTGTTTTCCCCAGAGGCTGCATCAGTTTGCATTACCACCAACAGTGCACGAGGGTACATGACAGAGTCTTACTATTGCTAACCATTAGAGAAGTGAAAATCAAAACCATAATGGAATATATAATCTCACACCCATTAGGACGGCCGCTATCAAAATAAAAAAGAGAAGAGGGGCACCTGGGTGGCTCAGTCAGTTAGGCAGCCAACTTCAGCTCAGCTCATGATCTCATGGTTGGTGAGTTCGAGCCCCCCATTGGGCTCTGTGCTGACAGCTCAAAGCCTGGAGCCTGCTTTGGATTCTGTGTCTCCTTCTTGCTCTCTCTCTCTCTCTCTGCCCCTTCCCAACTTGTGCTCTATGTCTCTGTCTCTCAAAAATAAATCAACATTTAAAAAAAAATTCTTTTTAATAAAAAAGAGAAGAAAATAGCAGGTGCTATCAAGAATGTGGAGAAATTGGGATCCTTGTGCATTCTTTGTGGGAGTGTAAAATAGTACAGACACAATGTAAAACAGTGCAGTTTCTTCAAATAAGTTAAAATTAGAATTACTATATGATGCAGAAATCCAACTTCTGGGTATATATCCAAAGTTACTGAAAGCAAGACTCATGGAAACATTTGCACACCCATGTTCACTGCAGCATTAGTCACAATAGCCAAGAGGTAAAAGCATCCCAGATGTCCATCAACACTTGAATGGATAAATGATACGTGGTATATGCACAAAGGAATATTAGCCTTAAAAAGGAAGAGAGTTCTGTTACTGCTACATGAATGAACTTTGAGGACATTATGTTACATGAAATAAGGCAGTCACAAAAAAACAAACACTGTGTGGTTCAACTTATACGAGGTGTCCGAAGGAGTCAAGCTTGAAGTTCGATAGAAGGGGGGTTACCGGGGACTGGAGGTGGGGGGCAATGGAAGTTGCGGTTAAAAGGGTATAGAGTTTCACTTTTGCACGATGAAAAAGTTTTAGAGATAGATCTTTTTGCAACAATATGAATATGGGTAACACTACTGAACTCTACATTTAAAACCAGTTCAGATGGTAACATCCGTATTTTCTTCCACAATTAAAAACAATTTAATGAAAAATAAACACAAGTACCTGCTCTGCTTCTGTGTTGATCACCACCAAGTGAGCACCCATTGCAACACAGTTCTGTTCACTCTTTGACCAAAAATTCTGCTCAGTAGAAATGAAGTAGCAGCTGGAACCAAATGACTTCCAAGCACATGGGCAACATGCCCAGACATTCCCTGTGTTGCATGAAAGAGAAGAATGAGCGCGAGACGGCACAAATAATATTAAAGAGGTATGTTTCATACACATAAAATTCCAAGAATCTGCATTTCTTTTCTAGAGATCGGTTTCTTATTTCACGTATTTACTGTTTCCCTGAATTATATAGCTTGGAGCCATAGATCTGCTTTTAAATAAACATTGTTTAGCATTAAGCCCACAATATTTAAGCCCTAAAGTTTACCTGCATAATTGCTCTGGATTTCTTGCCAAAAAAAAAAAAAAAAAAAAGCTATTATCATTGTTTTTCCCTGTCCTTCAAATCCTTTATACATTAGAAACATCAAGGTCTCTCAGGATTTCAAATGACCCGCGCAGGTGAAGCAGATAGGTATACATACATATATAAGATACATATATATGTGTGTATATATATATATACATATATATAAATAAATAACAAGTCATTTAGATTTGTTGAGGTTTGAGTGTTTTGAAAGCTATTTTAATATATCTGGTCTTCTCGGGTTTAATTTTTTGATCCACATTGCTAAGATTCATCTGTGTTGCATATAGGTCTATTTTATTTATTTTGCATGTTATTACATCATTAAGTGATGACAAACAATGTACAGGCTTTTTTATCTTTTATAATACTATAAGTTGGATGAAATAGGCCACGTCTCTATCATTTTAATATTAGCCACTTGTAGAAATCTGTCTCAATTATGTATTCTGTTCATTAGTTTTTTTAAAGTTTATTTATTTATTTTGAGAGACAGAGAGAGAGCAGGGGAGGGACAGAGAGAGAAGGAGAGAGAGATAATCCCAAGCAGGCTCCACACTGTCAGCACAGAACTCCACTTGGGGCTCAAACTCATAAACTGTGGGATCACGACCGAAATCAAGAGTCAGATGCTTAACCGAGCCACCCAGGCGCCCCTGTGTTCTGTTCATTATTAAAGACTGCTTTTCACAGCACTCCTCAAAGCATGTATTAACGTTATTATTTCAATTTATAAAGTCTGATTTGGCTGACTGTTTTGATGGTCGGTACCGTCTTGGTCAACTAAATTATATACGGCAAACATTTTGCATATGATGAATGTGCTGAATCTCTAGCTCTGGGGTTGACAAGAATATTGATGAATAGAAGCACTTGTCAAAAAGCTACACTAACATTAATAATATTTTGTGTTCCCAATTGCTCTGAGAATAATGGACTGATCAAGTACTTTGACTAAAAAACAGTACCTATTAAGGTACCTATTAAAAAGCAGGTGTAATTAGAAGTCATTTGACAAGAGTTACTAAAACCTTTTCTAGTGTACTACCTTGAAATTGAGAAAGCAAATGACTACTAAGAAATAACAACCTTTTGCAAATTAACCCATTTATTATTCTTTACTCTCAACAACACTGAAGAATAATCTAATCAATGCTCAGTTAACACACCATTAAAATAATTTTTGATAACAGAAAACTGGATGATTTTTGGCAAATAACTTAAAAAGTTTAAAAACTGGTGATATTCTAACAAATCACCTTCTATTCCCACTTATTTATATAAGTAAGATTTATTGGTATGTGTCACTAAATTGAAAAATAGGAACAGAACTGATGTTGAATTCTATCTCATTCTAGTAATATTAGGATACAACTGATTGTTTTTTTAAATTTTTTTAATGTTTATTTATTTATGAGAGAGAGAGAGAGAGATGGATGGAGGGGCAGAGAGAGAGGGAACAGAGGATTTAAAGCTGGCTCTGCACTGACAGCAGTGAGCCAGGTGCCAGGCTCGAACTCACAAACTGCTAGATCATGACCTGAGCCAAAGTCAGACACGCAACCAACTAAGCCATCCAGGCACCCGACTGATTGTATTTTTTTTTTTTTTAAGTCGTTTAAAAGATTTTTTTTAACTCATTAAGAGATGAGTTGTGGTGCTTCGGGTAAGCTCGAGCCCCGCTCTGGGTGAGCCCATCTCTCTCTCTCTGTCTCTTTCTGCCCTTCATGAGATTCACTCTCTCTCCCTGCCCCTTGCTCAATTGCGCCCTCTCTCTAAAAACAAAAAACAAACAAACAAAAAAACGAGAGAGAGAGAGAGAGAGAGAGAGAGATGAGAGAGAGAGAGAGATTGAGATGAGCTGGGGCACCTGGGTGACTCAGTTGGTTAAGTATCTGACTCTTGATTTCAGCTCAGGTCATGATCCCAGGGTTGTGATATCAAGCCCCACCTCGGGGCTCGCTTGCAATTCTCTCTCTCTTCCCCTGCCCCTCTCCCCAGCTCGTGCTCTTTCTCCCTCTCTAAGCTAAATTAAAAAAGAGAGAGAGGTGAGTTTCTAATAGTTTTATTTTATTGGTAATAATTTGTCAAAATTTGTAATAAATGTGATGTGTTGAATATTGTATCCTCATAATGTGGAAAAGTCAATGATACGTAATGATAAGTCAATCTGGAAGAAATTTTATAACATGTAAAGCCTAATGGCCCTCAGGAAATGAAAATATCAGACATATAGTACATATTTTAGAAAATCAAGGAAGTGTGATGTAAACATTAGTTGAAGAGGGAAAAAGAATAATGTAAAACATCCAACTGTTAACGAATACATACTTTTTTTTTTAATGAATGATGGTAGTATTTCAACACCAGCAGAGAGATTTTGAAAGGAGTTGCAAGAGTTTTGTGTTTTAAATGTCAACACTTACAATATTTTATTTTTATTTTTTTAATGTTTATTTCTTTTTGAGAGAGACAGAGACAGAGTGTGAGCAGGAGAGGGGCAGAGAGAAAGGGAGACAGAATCCGGAGCAGGCTCCAGGCTCTGAGCTGTCAGCACAGAGCCTAACGCGGGGCTCGAACTCCCAAACCACGAGATCATGACTTGAGCCATAGTTGGATGTTCAACCCACTGAGCCACCCAGGCGCCCCAATACTTATATCTTAGAACTTAAACCCTTCATTTCTACAGCTTGGTAAAAAAAAAAAATTTAATGTCAAAATAAATTGTATAAGAGGGTATGTAGTTTTTCAAAATCCTTGTTGGGACCTGAATTTGAAAACTACAGGTCTAGGTAGAGCTCAGCCCTACTGAAGAAACTTTATCCGGGCACCTGAACATCTCAACACTCTGACTGGGACTCAGGGGGAAACAAATTGGAGAAGACACACTGAGACTATCAATTATTTCTTAACTGTAATTGAAATGAAAATTTTGTGTTTAGACTTTTACTCTTCATTGTAATAAGAATTTGAAGAGATATTGTTAACATTGGAGCCCTTTTATTTGCTGATATGGTATTAAGTAAAATAATTTTATCATGTAAGCTTGAATCGTGTAACTTGAATTAGTTATATTGATGAGCTTAGTTGGCCATAAATAATACCAGGTTGGGTATTTTTAAGGAGTAAATTTGCAGTCTCTTCTGCAAATGTAGGGTTCATTTCATTAATATCCATCTCTGTCTCGTTCATTTCAGAACATTCTGAAGGCAAAGGGTAAAGCACCCATGGCTGCTTCCAAGAAGGCATTCTTTAAAACTCCAGTTGTTGGAGTGCCTACCTCCTGATAGAATTGTCTTCCTCCTCAGAAGGGCCAGCTCCACAATTGTTTGACAAAAGAACCCCAAGGTGACAAGAGAACCAGAAGTCAGGGAGAGTAAAGAAAATCCTCCCTAACCACCCCATGTACCATATTGTTGCCAAATAACATAAAAGGGAAAATCCCAACATCTCACAGAAATACAAAGAAACATCTGCCCTCGTTTTATGCCTCATAGGTTTCCACATAGCCGCAGAGGATTGGATTATTTAGTTCTTGAAGTAGCAAGAGTCTGAAATCTACTTGGATTTTTTTTTTCTTGGAAAGAGTAAGGCCATAAAGACTACTACAAACATGTACTTTACCTTTTTTTGACTTTCTTCACTAGATATAGTGTGGGGCAAATTATGATTCTGAATTCAACTGCCCCAGCTCTTCACCTTGGAAGTTACCAGGACTATATTTTACAGTGAGGGCAATCTCATCCTGAGCCATGTTCCAGGATTCACACTGACCAGTAATAAAGCTGATGCTTGGCATGCAGATGGCTATTACTGAGAACTTTAGATAAAAAAGAAGATTTTATCCATTTGATAAGGATGAGGTTAATGTGAAATGAGAACTGTTATGAATAACTTCCAGTGTTAGCTTGAGCAAAGTACATGGTATGTGTTGGTAGCATTTATTGAGATCAAGCAGTCTGGAGGAAAAATTGTTTTGAGGATGAATCTACAGCCTGATATGAACATGTAAATTTAGAGATATCTTAAAGCAGAGACTTTATTTAAAAAAAAAAAAAAATGGAATAAACCAATGTTGAACTTGACCTTGACCTCTCTCTGAGAAAAGAGAAAGTCTGGTTAGGCATTGCAACACCTTACCTCTCATGCTTGTCCCTTCACTGAAGCAGGTTAAACCTGAGTGGTGTGTGTGTAGTTCAGACAGCCTTTGGCCAGTTTTGCCATATGTAAGATGATAAGTCACTGTGAAGGAAGCAGAAGGATTAGTATTCATCATTTGTTTTTATTATAGAGAGTTATGCTCTGTATCTCTTGCCAAGCTGGCTTGCTTCCAACCCCCACCAATCTCTTCTCTCTAGGCAAGCTCATAAACACTATGCTGAATTACGACTTGTTTGTATTCATTAATTTTGTTTGTTTATATGCCTGCCCATTTATTTTTTGGTTCTTTCCCCACTGGAATTTAAGTTCTATATTCTTGGGCAGAGATTTGATCTGTTTTCCACATCAATCGATCGCAAACACCTGGAATAGTGATGGTCACAGAGTAATCAATAGATATTTTCTGACTCACTGGCTGTCTGTTTCTCCGTAATGTTAATAATCCTGAAGCAAGCTTGCAGGTTATTTTAATATTTTCTAAAATTTCTGACTGTTGGTAGCTACAGATAAACGTATGGGGTAAATAACAACCAAGGGGAACTTTTAAACATTTAGACATTTTAAATGTCTCGGATAAACATTCACTTTTATGCTCAAGGGTGTGTGCCTTAAGCATAAGATCTGTTCTCTCTCAGGTTCTGCCATGACTCTTCACTTACTTTTTCTTGCCCTTCTACTACTGAAGCTCAATACAGTCAAGACTTTCTACCTTGGGTCCTGAATATCTGCTTCCTTTAATGAAATAACTATTCTTAAACTTCCTTCTCTTTTGCACTTGACCATGAAAAGTAAAGCAGATTTTAACTTAGGTGATAACCGTGTTTTAACAAAGGCTGTGAGATTGGTTTACATCTCAGAAGGAACTTCAAACATGGCCCATTTGACATAGGTAGTCACTTTCACTGCCTCCCAGACTATTCAATATTATTTTTAATTACGTTATCAATGAAAAGAGGACCAAATTGTAGCTTAAGGAGCAAAAAGATCTTTGAAACTTCTCACAAAATGAACTTGAAATATTTACTTGGAAGTAAATTGAACAAGGAAAACAAAACTTCATTCCCTTATATCTTCAAGATTGCATTTGAAAACTTTTTCGTCTCATACTGGGAAAGACTCCCATATGAAAATCAAAGAGCCTAATCTATGCTATGATTATAAAAGTAATTATAGTTGAAGTCTCAAAATAGAGGACTTTTTGCCCAGAGAACAGTGATCACTAGGGAACCCGGTAGTGGATGATGTGTCTTAAAGGATGTCTACAACTAACACACATTCATATGTGAGGCCATAGTGGGGAACGTGTTAATAAAACCAGGTAAAGTAGATCCGGAAGCAGAGTCAATTATCAAAAGATGGAAAAAGAGGAGGGAAAGAAGGAGGAGGAGGAGAAATCAAATATGGTATTCCAAGTAAGAGCTAACATATTAATGAGATTAAAAAAAAAAAACAAAAACAAAAACAAAAAACATACCCTAGGAAATCTTTATAGAACACGATAGGAAAAGGAATCAAGGGAAGTGGCACCTGAGTGAAGAACTTACCCACACAGCTCACAATGAAACAAGCACTGAGGAGTGCTATGGAAATCACAGCAACAGACCAGAATCTTACTTGGGACCGCCATACTGCTTTCTCTGTCAGACCAGCAAGACAAAAGCAGTTATCAAGAAGCCAGGAAGTGAAAATTTTTAGGAAGCTTAGAGCAATGAAGAAACCAGATGAAGAATCTCAGAGTAATTAAAAACCTAAAACAAGAGAGAGCTTAGAAACTCCCTCAGAATAGGGGTTCCTGGGTGGCTTGGTCGGTTGAGTGTTGGACTCTTGACTTTGGATCAGGTCATGATTCCAGGGTCATGGGATTGAGCCCTGCATTGGGATTCTCTCTCTCTCTCTCTCTCTCTCTCTCTCTCTCTCTCTGTCTCTCTCTCTCTCTCTCTCTGTCTCTCCCTCTCTCCCTCTTTCCCTCTCCCCCCACTCATGCTCTCTCTAAGAATTAAGGGCGGGGAGGCGGGAAGGACTCTTTCAGAATAAATAAGCAAATAGTGGCTCTGTAGTCCTAAACGATCTGGGCAAAACTCACCCTCAGCCAACCATAATTCCCATTTCCTTATTCTTTCTTCTTAAATATTATGCTAATCCATTGAGTCTCGGTCTTGCTGAAAACATCACTTTACCTCCCTCTTCCCATACCACTGTATTAATATTTGGTTTCTTACTTTTTGAAGTGCTTCTGGCTCTGAGGAATTATTCTTTCTTTCAACTTCCCATCACTCTTACTACGGTGGCCCAATCTTGGTCCCATCAATCTGTGGTCTACCCCTTGTTTCCAAATGACCTTTATCATCTCATCATATATTTCTGCTTTCCTCTCTGGAACTGAGAAAAGGAATGCTCACCTCTATCTTGAGATTGCCCTTCTCGTACCATTATCTTCTGTATTCAGAAGATTCAGGAGGCTCTTTTTCACCACTTGCTCTGAAGATGTCACCAGAGCTCTGCTTCAGTCAAAGAGGTCAGAGCTCAGAGACAAACTGCTAAACACTCTTTTGAGGCTAAGGGACTTCTGGTAAAAACTGTATCTTGAAGAAGAAGTTGTGGTTTGGATAAGTTTCAAGTTATTTTAAAAATACTAGGAGAAATAAGAGGAAATTGAGAAACATATCCCAAACTGCTCATTGGAACTTTGACATGAATTTCAGATTATGTGTCAATTCCTGACATAAGATTTCTGATTCCTATTCTGGTGTGCAAAATAGAAAATTTCATATGCCCTAAAAGAAATTTATTTGTAGGCCTTAATTTAAGTGCTCCCAAGCCAAATTTGATTTTATGTAAATTTTAATCCATGTATTGAAGAGGGTCTTAGAAGTAAGCAAAAGTCTGATTGACTAGATATGGCTTCAATAATAAGGGTTAATATAGAAATTACATAAAGATCTACAGACATTGCTCAGGAATATGATTGCAAAATGGAAGATTCTGGAATCTATCTGCAAAGCGATGAAACATTCTTATTGCATCAAGACCAATATTGGGCATAGGTTAGTCATCTTTTATTATCTCCCTGAGTAGGTAAGGGGGAGCTTGAAGTGGTATAACATCAAAGACAGCCTTCATTAATTTCTTCTAATTACTCAGGAGCTTGGGGATCCTTCAAAACATACAGTCTCTAGAATGTAGACCTTTCTCTTTATTAATATCACAAATATCTCCACATTCTCAAGTGAGCAGTCTTGAATACAAAAAAAAAAAATCCTAATATGAATAGGTGCATACTGTACTCAACAAGCTTTTAAAGTGATGGCAGAGTTACAGTGAATGATAAAATAGATATTGAGAACAGTAGTAAAAGCCCAGAAAATTCTCCCTGGGGTTGGTTAGAGAGATACAACAAGTCGTAAGAGGGAAAGAAATGGTTATAAAACATATGCTTCTGCCTCCAGTTCCCCTCAGAGATAAAGAAACTCAAACCCAAGGTATGAGATGGTCCAAAGAAAATTTGTAAACTTTATATATAGGAAAATCAATTTAAAGACCTATTTGCTCATTGCCCATCTCCAGTATGTGCTCCCTAAGTCACTTTCTGCTCTTGACCACTGGCAACCCTGTGCTCCATTTTCTTTTGTTCTTTTCATTCCTTATACATTTCTAGATTACAGTAGCAAGACTTTGAATAGAGTGCTGAGATGATATGAGCAAAGGCAAACAGGATCAAAACAAAAAACAAAATGAAAAATTAATAGGGAGAATGGGAGATTAGATCAAAAGGAGACTTGTAGGTTCAGGTCAGATGTACAGACAAATATGGGATATTTGAGTCTAATAAGGGAGTCATGCAAAAACTAGCAATGGAAAAGATAATAACTTGTATGGATTGAAAATAAAATCACATACTATTAGAGTCAAAATGCATATTGTCCTTTTGACTTGAACTCTTTTGAAGGGGACATCAGGAGTGAATCAGCAATTTGAAACAAATGCTTTTAAGAAAACAGCACTGTGTTGCCCTTTTGAAAATTACTGTCCATGATTGAACTAAGCAGACCCAGTTTGATTCTCCTGTTTAAGAATTTAGATAAAGACAACTTAATCAATAGGTGGAGGCAAGCACTACCTTCTAAGAGATATTTAGACTCCGATATTTTCCCACACA
This sequence comes from Panthera onca, assembly GCF_046562875.1. NCBI lineage: Eukaryota > Metazoa > Chordata > Mammalia > Carnivora > Felidae > Panthera > Panthera onca. The sequence continues at coordinate 42,183,485 of NC_138345.1, forward strand.
AATGTGTTTAAGATATTTTTGGTCTACAGACTCACAATACAAAATATAGAGCATCTCATTATTTTCAACTTAAGAGATTATTATTGTTGTTTCCTATAATACCACTGGATGATAAGAAATTTCATATAAGTCATTCTTCAGATGATCCTTTGGGATTACATCAAGATTCTAGGGATTACCTAATTCCAAGAAATTAGAGGAAGAATGGCTGATCACTGTTCATGGATCCATGAACATGGATGCATCATGTTCATGGTTATGTTGTTACCTTCATGTGCCTCAAATCTTCAGTGCCATGATAGCTCCCCAATGCTTTGAAACCAACTTCCTCTTGCTAGTGTTGTTATTGGTGTTGTTGTTACAAGGGTTGGTCTACAACAAAATAGTTCCCCATTACCAGAAGGAGAACAGTTTATTTGTGTAACCTTCAATGATTTTGTTTTTCTTTAGCCCTTATCAGAGGACTGTAGTCGTGAAGATAAGATGTTGGGAAGTTGAAATCAACCAGATAAACAATGATGAAACTCTTCTGGGCCACTAACCCATTTGAAGTTCTGATGAAAACTTCAGATCCACTTAAAGAATTTTTTCATAGGGGTGCCTGGGTGGCTCAGCCAATTAAGCATCAGACTCTTGGTTTCAGCTCAGGTGATGATCTTACTGTTCTCAGTTCAAGTGATGATCTCACTGTTCATGAGTTCAAGCCCTGCAGGCTCTGCATTGTCAGTTGCTGGGGATTCTCTGTCTCCCTCTCTTTCCCTCTCTCTCTGCCTCTCCCCTACTCACATGCGTGCTCTCTCTCTCTCTCTCTCTCTCTCAAAATAAATAAACTTTAAAAAATTAAAAAATGAATTTTTTCATAAATGCAGTAACAAAAATTGCATACTTTTTATTTTTTTAAAGGTTTATTTATTTTTGAGAGAGTGCAAGCAAGGGAGGGGGGCAGAGACAAAGAGGAACAGAGGATCCGAATTGGGCTCAGAGCTGACAGCAAGCAGTAAGCTGGATGTGGGGCTTGAACTCTCAAACTGCGGGATCATGACGCAAGCCAAAGTAGGATGCTCAACCAACCAAGCCATTCAGGCGCCTCAAATTATATACTTAAAAAAAATTTTTTTTAAATTTTTGAGCCGAAATAGTCAGACACTTAACCAACTGAGCTACCCAGGCACCCCCAAAATTGCATCTTTTTATTGAAAATTAATTTCCCTTGGCCAACAGACACATCAAAAGATGTTCAACATTACTCATCATCAGGGAAATGCAAATCAACACCACAATGAGATACCACCTTACACCTCTCAGAATGGCTGGACTCGACGAGACAAGAAATAACAAGCGTTGATGAGAATGTGGAGAAAAAGGAACACTCATGCACTGTTGGTGGAAATGTAAATTCCTACAGCCACTGTGGAAAAAAGTATGCCAGTTCCTCAATAATTTTAAACTCAGAAATATCATATGATCCAGTAATTCCACCACAAAGTATTTAGCCAAAGAAAACAAAAACACTAATTTGAAGGGATATACACACCCCTATGCTTACTGCAGCATTGTTTACAATAGCCACATTATGGAAGCAGCCCAACTGCCCATTGATAGATGAATGGATAGGGACAATGTGGCATACACACACGCTGGAATATTATGCAGCCATTAAAAAAATGAGATCATACCATTTGAGACCACATGGATGGACCTAGAAGGTATTATGCTAGGTGAAATAAGTCAGAGTGAGAAAGGCAAATACCATGTGATTCTACTCATAAATGGAATCTAAAACAAACAAAACTCACGGAACTGTGCTCTAAAAACGTTAGCTTCTTTCCTTAGACGACTGAATCCCAATAAGGTTAGGTCAATTAAAAATATACTATTTTATATCGGTCATGACTCAGTCAGACTTAAATGAGAAAACTTACTAGTTTTGATTAAAAATTCAGAGTAGAATATGCTTCAGGAATAGTTGATTCAGTGGCTCAACAATACCCTTAAGAAACCAGATTCTTTCCATTGTCCTACCCCATGGTGTTTCTGCAGTTCTAAAGCTAGTTCCCCACATGGTGATAGAATGACTATTAGTAGCAGGCAGGCTACATACTTCTCTGTTCACATTCTTTGGGAGAGGGAGATTAGCTCCCGGATTCATTGGAGAACAAGGGGAGGGGATTCACTGGATTACCTTGCAATGTGTGCTATTCCTAAACTAGCCACTAGGGTGATTATTTTGATTGCCTTGAGTTAATCAGTATCCATTCACAGAGCTGAAAGTGAGGTCACCTGGGCTGCATGAAAGAAAATGACTCTCTGTAAAGAAAATCAAAGTTTTGCTTCTAAGGAAAACGTATAGACCAACAATATGCACCACAGTCCTAACTACTGGTTCTTTATTATGTGCTTCCATTTGCAACAATTTTAACTAATGCAGAGCATTCCATTGTGTAGAGAAAATGTGGTTGATTTAATTAAACACATACTGAACATATGGCTTAATACATTTGAATTGTGACATTATTTTTTCCCCGCCTGAGTCACTGAATTCATCTCTGACAAGGTGGGTACCATTGATGATTTCCATATTGGCAAAGACAAAACTATTATTAATTCATGTTTCAGTATTATCATCAAGACAAAATGAATATTAACAGGCTCAGAAGGGTTTGTCATATGTCAGCAGATGCCCAGCTTCAGAAAAATCATCCAGGCTGATCATTTTAACTCCACTGAGCAAAAGTATTTTCCCCAGTACTGAATATTCCACAGCTTCTGCTTCCTTTTCCATTTACTAAGTGGCAGGTTGACTAAAAGGGCTTTAGGTGTTGGTAGATTTATTTATTTATATGTTTGTTTTTAATAGCAACATAAAAATGAATATAGATACTAAAATTCTAAGTATATTTCATCCATAGGTTTAAATGTATCTTCTTAATAAACCAACATAAACACAACTTTCTTCAAATAGTTTTGTTTGTAGCTTGTATTTTTCTTTTTCTTTTACCTCAGATGGAACAATTACCTAAACTTCAATCAAGCATTTTCAAATCCATCTTCTAGAATAGTGGTCTGAAAACAATTTTTGTTTGCTCATACTTAATATTTGAAAAAAATTATATATGCACACTTAATATACTGAACTTTAAGAACCACATACCTCTGATGTAATATAATATGCCCACAACACAAGAGTAAGAATTAAACTGTATAAAAAACAAACACTTTAATTTTGCATTTTATTCACTTAATGATAAAATTAACCTACTCTCACTTTAAAACTGTCAATCTTTCGGGGCACCTGGGTGGCTCAGTCAGTTAAACGTCTGGCTTCAGCTCAGGTAATGATCTTCCAGTTGGTGGGTTTGAGCCCCGTGTCAGACTCTGTGCTGACAGCTCAAAGCCTGGAGCCTGTTCCAGATTCTGTGTTTCCCTCTCTCTGACCCTCCCCTGCTCACTCTGTCTCTCTCTCTCTCAAAAATAAATAATCATTTAAAAAATTTTTTAAAAATTGCTTTCACAAATGGCTCGAGTTTGAGGGTGGGTTACTAGAAGCACAGAATGGCTGAGAGTCACAGCAAAAAAGGCAGTGCCCACCAGTTCTCGAGATATTCTCCCCCAAAAAACCCACAAGAAAAACCCAAAAACTGTCAATCTTTTCAGAGACACCAATGTGATTGAATATGTTTCATTATTTTGCAGAATCTGGTTCAAATCCGCAATGTAATTCACAGGTGTTTCAGGTATACATTGCTAAATAATAAACCACCCCAAAACTTTAGTGGCTTAAAGCAACTTTATTTTTCAAAATTCTGTCCACTGATTTGAAGTCAGCTGGATGCCTCTTCACTTTAATATCACTCTTTAAACACAAATCTTACATAAACTGTTACCCACAATCTTGATTTAGTGGTGCTTTATGGAAAATTAAAGAAAATAGGATCTGAACCACATTCATAAGATATAAGGTGGAGCTCAGAGAAAGTTCCAGCAATGACTAATGTCACCACTCTCCTTGCACTCCAGTTCAAGCACACCCTCTATTCTGAAAATCAAAAGCATTTCGTAAAGTGGTTCTTTTTGCTCTTCATTCCAACCCCTTATTATTGAAATAATAGTGAGGAAAACTCTTTGTCAATAAAGCTTCCCTGGAATTCTTCCATGATTGTAAGTTGCTCTCCGAGGAGTAAACTGGTAAGTTCTACATACTATGGATAAGATCAGACCTGTATAAAAACAACTCCTTTTTAGATACAGTCAGGAAATGAGTGGCAAATGTAATTACTCAGTTGTATCAAGATAATCGGGGCATAATCTCAAGAAGTCATACTTGGATAGCCATGGCTAGAATCAGCTTTACTATGATCAATTATAATTAGCATATGAAAGCAATGAATAACAGGCTTCATTATAAATCTATTTTATGTTGTAGTTGAAATAAAATGATCTGTAAGAATTCAGTGCAAAGGGGAATACAAATAAACCAGGAGCCATTTTGAGTGGCAATCTACACACAGAAACTATAAAACTTAAGGGAAAAAAAAAAAACAAACTATCAGACTACCTAATGATTATACATCTATGTCAACTCACTAATAATAACTTCTAAATCTCTAATGTTGTTTTGGATTTCCCTCTGAGTGCACCCTGATGTTAAATGACAGTCCAAGAATGAGCAGAGAATGCTAAGAATCCCAAATGGTCTACTGGGCCAAAGCCAGAAACTAAGTTCTATTGATGTGTATCATATTCCAACTGGCACATAACATGCTTCAGTTAAAGCTGATAAATGTCTGAGAGAAATGGAAAGTAATAGTTGGGATTATTCTGCTTTTGATCACTCTTGTGGAAAAAAAAAAAAAAATCCAGACAGAGAGAGGAACCCCATCACATAATCATACCAATATCATATACAATTACGTCAATGCCTAACTCCTTAAAATTAGGAAAGGAGGCTCATGCTTCCTCCATGTGTCTGCAGAAATATGATCTCTGCACATGGAGAAGGAAGAAATGAATGAATGCGTATACTGATTCTCTCATAAATGGAAAAGGTGACAGCCAATGGAAAACTTCTATGGAGCTTCCTTCCACAAGATTTACACATGAATAAAAAGAGCAAATTAGCTATCTCTATAAATGGCGGGTTCCAATTCAACCACATGTTCATGCAGAATGTCCCATTCATAAGTAGATCTTCGTCATCTTGCAAAGTGACTTGTGATCTTCATTACAAAGAACATCATTCCAGCCCCATTCTCTCAGTAGATGACGAAAATGTAATATAACACAACGCTCATTAAGATTACTGGGTTCACTTGAGTGCCAAAATCTGAAAGGGAAAAAAATGGATGAGGTTGTTTCTCCACACAGGGCTTTGAAAAGGGTTAGGGACAGTGAGGAAGGGGGCTGAGGTTGAACTGTGTGGATGTCAAGGGTGGATATGCCCAAATCATTCCTTCTCCATTTCTCATGCAGGTTCTCCTCCGCCTGAAACTCTGGCATTTCCCTCAGAAACGGTGTGTGCATCACCCGATATTGTGTCATTTCATTGCATTAAACGTTCTCCTAGCAGATAGCCCTTCTATTTGTCCATCATTATGTCCTGTTCCCAGGGGACTACCAGTCCATAAGCTCCCTTAAATGATGAAGGGAAAAAAAAAAAAAAAAGATTTCATCCCAGTCCCAAATATCACTGTAGTGTGTTTCCTTTTTTTAAATATATATTGCTTTTGGTGTCTGAAGAACTAGTTAAGATCCCTAAATCTGCTAACATCCCTGTTATCTTGAACATATAATTTCATTTTCCTGATTTCCATATCTAAAAAATAGAGACTAGAGTCATATTCCTTTATGATATGAGGATCAAAGGTAGTATTACCCTAAAATGCACTAAAGGATTTAAGAGTTTTAAAAGACCTACATGAATATGAGATATTATAAGTATCACAATTTAGCTTATTTGCTTTATGAGAAATATTAAGTCAATAACTGGCCATGACCTTAACTGACATAAATTTTTGTTATATTTAGAGATATAATGTAGTAGTTAAAAGTACAGACTTTGATGTCAAATAGAGCTGGATTTGAGGATCACTGTCGCCACTGTTGGATAACCTTTGTTGAGCTGTCTAAACTCTCTAAACTCAATTTCCTCAAATCTACACTGGGAAAAATAATAACGTGTGCCTCACAGAGTTCTTGTGATGATTATATATGAGATAATAAATAAAATTATTTAAACCTAGTGCCCAAGAGTTAAGAGTGAGCTATTTTATTTTCATAGCTAATAGTTGGAACATTCTAAAATCCGTGCATGATCCAGGGCCCGGGATTCCTGTATCGAATTCTGTACTCACGTGACACTTTCATTGTAGGGTGTCTGATCAACCCATTGCCAATCTCTTTTTCCCTTTGGGTCTGACAGCCCTATATAATAAGCAGAAGACATATCCACGTTCTGGATGATAAAATCCTAAGGGAAGAAAAGAAAGGAGTTATAGCCTTTAAAGTATTCAGGTAGAACTAAGTTCTTTACAGTAGCCTTAGAGAGAAGACAAGAAAAAGAAAGGATCCAGGAAGAGCCACATGGGGACCCTGCCCAGGAGCCGCAGTCTTCTCTGGCTGAGCAGTACAAGATCAAAGATAACACTTGTGACCATGATGTTTGTCTTGGTCTGCTCAGGCTGCTATAACAACATACCCCAGATTGGGTAGCTTATAAACCACAGAAATTTCCTTCTCACAATTCTGGACGTTGGAAACCGCAGATGAGGGTACTAGCAAGGTCAGGTAGAGGCCCTCCTCCTCATCCATAGACAGCTTTTTCTCACTGTGTATCCACACGACAGAAGGGGCAAGGGAACTATTTTATAAGAACATGAATTCCATTCATGAGGGTTCCACCCTCATTACCTAAACCCTCTCAAAGACCCTACCTCCAAATACCACCATCTCAGGGGGTTAAGATTTCACCATATGAAGTTTGGTGGGGATATAAACATTTAGAACATAGTGATGTTCAATATAAATGGAAGCCATTTCTATCCACGACCATAATGAATTCTCATCTCAGATTCACTTCCCTTCTCCACTTAAGTAGTGTTCTTCAAAATCATGCATTAGAAAATTTTTGCAGATTAAATCATTCTCCTTTCATAACTTCTTCAACTTCATTCATTTCTGATTGTTGACCGTGACTCTTCATGACCGAACTCTGTTTCTCTATTTGATATAATACCCCTTCTCCATGAAATAGTTACTACTTTCTAAAATATTTACAGGTTGAAAGAATAAACTAGTATTTCAGGCTAAGACATTTTCATTCTTCCACTCCAAGCCCACATATTATATTTTAAATGCCCCAATTTATTTTGGGAGAGATTCGTTTTATGGAAACAGGAAGAAGGTGTAGCACGTAATGGCTTAGGTAGCCTTTCTTATCAATTATACTAAAAGCCTTCTGCCACACCATCAATATCCCAAAACAGTGAAAACCTCCTCCTGAGACAAGAGAGGTAAACAACAACCAGATGGGACTCCTGGTTCCACCATCTATTAGAAAGCACCTGCTCGTCCTTGGTTTTGATCACCAGCAGGTGAGCCTCCATTGCTGAGCAGTTCTTCTCACTCTCCGTCCAATTTCTTATTGTATTAGAAATAAAGTAGCAGTTGGAACTAAATGGCTTCCAATCCTTTGGGCAGCAGCTCCAATCTTTCCCTGTATTGACAGAAAGGCCATAGATGTCCAATATAAAAGAAAAATTTTAAGTGTGTGTATTATTAAAATGAAGGACCAAGGAAGACCCCATGGAAACTGGAACTTGCATCTTCATCCAGAGGTGAAAAGGAGCCACCCACCAGGTATCAAGGGGATCAAGTCTACCTGTACCAGGCAGTAACAAGGCAGGGCCCCCCTTCCCTTGCCAGAGTGGTGTCTGGAAAAGGCAGCTAAAACAGAGGTCTTAAATAAGATCCAGACTACTATACCAAATGTCCAGGTTTCAGTGGAAAATCACCCATCATACCATGAATTACAAGTTCTCAAAGTTAGTTTTTTTTTTTAATGTTTATTTATTTTTGAGACAGAGAGAGACAGAGCATGAACGGGGGAAGGGCAGAGAGAGTGGGAGACACAGAATGTGAAACAGGCTCCAGGCTCTGAGCAGTCAGCACAGAGCCCGACGCGGCGCTCAAACTCACGGACCGCGAGATCATGACCTGAGCCGAAGTCGGACGCTCAACCGACTGAGCCACCCAGGCGCCCCTCAAAGTTAATTTTTAAAAAGAAAATAAATACATGCCAATATCAAGAGAACAGAAATACTAGAATTATCTGACAGAGATTTTAAAGAAACCATGACAAAGATGCCTCAACAGGAAAGTACAAACATGTTTGGACCAAATGAAAAAAAAAAAAAAAAAAAAAAACAATGCCTCAGAAAAGAAATAGAAAATCTCAGCCAACAGGGGCACCTGGGTGGCTCAGTTGGTTCAGGGTCTGATTCTGGATGTCAGCTCAGGTCATGATCTCATGGTCGTAGGACTGAGCCACGCATTGGGCTCGGCACTGAGCGTGGAGCCTGCTTAAGATACTCTCTCTCTCTCTCTCTCTCTCTCTCTCTCTCCCTCTTCTGACCTGCCCCCAATGCTCTCTCTCTCTCTCCAAAAAGAAAGAAAGAAAATCTCAGCCAACAAATTAGAGATATAAAGGAGAACAAACAAGTTTTTATAACTAACAAATATAATAACCAAAATAAAAATTTCGGTGGCTGGGCTCAAAAGCAGAGGAGACAGAAAAATCAGGGAATTGAAAGGCAGAATTGAAATATAGAAATTACTCAAGCAAATAACAGAGCCAAAACAGACAAAAGTAAATAAATAAATAGACTTCCCATTTCCAGGCTGGCATGCAAGAATCTTGGAAGTTACCATACCAACCTAAGAAGCAAAAAGCCGAACAAACCACAAATCAACAACTCCTCACAAGCAAAGCCGCTGCTCTTAAAATTATGCAGGCAGGCAAATACAGAGGATCACAACTTACTGAAGCAGAAACCCAGGAGCCAAAATTTCTGTGGGAACCAGCTGCAGGGTAGGGAAACCTGAGGTGTAAATGGGGAATTGCTAGAAGCATAGCAATTTGAAGCGCCCCAGTTTGAAGAGACAAAGCAAGCATCAGAGCCAGACTCGGATGTAGCAGGATATTGGAATTATCAGAACAGAAATTTAAAACAACAATGATTAATATGTTAAGGGCTCTCATGAACAAAGTAGACAGCATACAAGAAGAGATGAACTATGTAATCAGACAGATGGAAATTCTAAGAAACAAAAGGAAACATGATAGATGCTGTAACAGAAACAAAGAATGTCTAGGACGCCTGGGTGGCTCAGTCCGTTAAGCGTCCGACTCTTGATTTCTGCTCAGCTCATGACTTCCCAGATTATGAGACCAAGCCTCAGCTCTGCACTGGCAGCACAGAGCCTGCTTGGGATTCTCTCTCTCTCTCTCTCTCTCTCTCTCTCTCTCTCTCTCTCTGCCCCTCCCCCACTCCCCGCTTGCTCTATCAAAATAAATAAATACACTTAAAAAAAAAAAAAGAAATGGGATGCCTTGGTGGCGCAGTCAGTTAAGCCTCTGACTTTGGCTCAGGTCATGATCTCGTGGTTCGTGAGTTTAAGCCCCACATCGGGCTCTGTGATGACAGCTCAGAGCCTGGAGCCTGCTTTGAATTCCATGTCTCCCTCTCTCTCTCTGCCCCTCCCCCACTCGTGCACATGCACGCGCTCTCTCTCAAAAATAAACATTTTAAAAAATTTAAAAAAAAGAAAAGGAAGGCAGACTGTCTTTAGTGAGCTCATTATTAGACTGGACACAGCTGCAGAAAAAAGTCTGAGCATGAGGGTGTCTCAATAGAAGTCTCCAAAACTAAAAAAAGGAAAAGAACTGGGGCGGGGGGGGGGGGGCGGGGAACAAACAGAATATCCAAGAAATGTGGGACAGCTACAAAAAGTGTTAATACGTGCATGATGGGAATAGCAGAACAATAAAAAGAGAAAAGAACAGAAGAAATATTGAAGCAATAACATTTGAGAATTTCTCGCAAATTAATGACAGATACCAAACTACAGATTCAAAAAAGCTCAGAGCACACCAAGCAGGATAAATGCCAAAGAAAACTACATCTAAGATATATCATATTCAAACTACAGAATATCAAAGATAAAGAAAAATCCTTTAAAAAGCTAGAAGGGGTAAACACATCTACAGAGAAGCAAAATAGAAATTACATCAGACTTCTCCAAAACGACGGATACAAGAAGAGAATGTAGTGAAATATTTAAAGTGTTCAGAGACAAAAAACTATCACCCTAATTCTTATCCTGCAAAATTAACCATCAAAGGTGAAGATGAAATAGGGACTTTTTGGACAAATAAAAATTGAGGGAAATTGTTGCCAGTAGAACTTGCAATGTTAAAAGAAGTTCTTTAGGGGGAAGAAAAATATTATAGGTCAGAAACCTGGACCTATATAAAGTAAGAGCATCAAAAAAAGAATAAGTGAAGGTAAAATAAAAACATATTTCTTATATTCTTAATTGATCTATATTCTTTTTTTTTTTTTTGAGAGAGAGAGAGAGAGCATGTGTGCAAGCAGGGGAGAGGGGGCAGAGAGAGAGAATCTCAAGCAGGCTCCACGCTCAGCATGGAGACCAATGTAGAGGTCAATCCCACACCCCTGGATCATAACCTAAAGCACAATTAAGAGTCGGACACTCAAATGACTGAGCCACCCGGACACCCCTGATCTATATTCATAATTGATCTTTCATTTGTTCAAAATAATAATGTCAACAATGTATTAGATTATGTATACAAAGATGTAAGTGAAATAAGTGAGAGTATTAATACAAGAGACAGGAGGGAGGAATTAGGATCATTTTGCTATTTTAAGATACTCTCACTATGTATGGAGCTGTATAGTTATTTGAAAGTGGACTTGGATTAGTTGATAAGTATATTGCACACTTTAGAGCAACGAGTATAAAAGAAGTATAATTGATATGCTAAGAATGCAATGAAAATGGAATCATATCAAATTCTCAAAACCACAGAAGAGTGAAAGACAAAAAAGGAACAAAGAACAAGGGCAAGATATATAAAACAAAAGAAATATGATAAATATTGATACAACCATATTAATAATCACTTGGGATGTCAGTGGTCTAAATTCACGAATTAAAACACAAAGATTATCAGAGTGGATCAAAAAAAAAACCAGACTCAACTATATATTGTCTACAAGAAACCCACATTAAAACTTTAGGAGGAGAATATAAAGACATGTGTATATTAAAAGTAAATGGGTAGTGGGGCACCTGGGTGGCTCATCCGGTTGAGTGTCTGACTTCGGCTCACATCATGATCTCACTGTTCATGAGTTCGAGCCCCGCATCGGGCTCTGTGCTGTCACCTGGGAGCCTGGAGCCTGCTTCGGATTCTGTGTCTCCTTCTCTCTCTGCCCCTCCCCCACCTGTGCTCTGTCTCTCTCTGTCTCTCAAAAATAAATAAATATAAATTTTTAAAAAAATTGTTTTAAGTAAATGGGTAGTGAAAGGTATACTGAACAAAAGAAAGCAGGAGTAGCTATATCTTTTTTTTAATTTTTTAACGTTTATTTATTTTTGAGACAGAGAGAGACAGAGCATGAACAGGGGAGGGGCAGAGAGAGGGAGACACAGAATCTGAAACAGGCTCCAGGCTCTGAGCCATCAGCCCAGAGCCCGACGTGGGGCTCAAACTCACGGACCGCGAGATCATGACCTGAGGCGAAGTGGGCCGCTTAACCAACTGAGCCACCCAGGCGCCCCAGGAGTAGCTATATTAATTGCAGACAGTGCGGGGTGCACAGCAAGTAAAGTTACCAGATATAAAGATGGTCATTGCATAATGATAAAGGGGTCAATTCTTCAAGAAGTCATAACATTTTTTAATGTGTATGCACCTAACAACACAGCATCAAAAAGTGAAACAAAATAGAACTTCAATACATATCCATTACCACAGTTAGAGACTTAAGCACTCCTCTATCAGAAGTGGTCAGATCCAGATGCACAAAATCAGTAAGAATGTAGTTGAACTCAACAACAATATCAATAAACCATATATGACTGACATCTACTGACTACTCTATCTGACAACAACAGAATACACATTCTTTCTAGGTTCACATAGAACATTCATCAAGACAGACCACATACTGGCCATAAATATACCTTAACAAACTGAAAAGAATAGAAATCATACAATGTCTGCTCTCAGACAACAAGGCTTATTAAACTAGAAATCAGTAACAGAAAAATGGAAAATAGTAAGATGGACGAGTAGGAGCATCCTGAGCTCACCTTGTCCATCGACACACCAAGGTAACAACTATCTCTATACAACCAACTCTGAAAATGACCTGAAGACTGACAGAATAGATCTTCCACAACTAGTCATAGAGAGAGGGCCACATCAAAAAGGGTAGGAGGGGCAGAGACACGGTTGGGAACCAACCCCCTGGCACAACTAGCCACAAATGGTAGGGACATCACAAGCATGGAGAAGTGAGAGGATAAGACACTGGTTTTAAATGACATTAGACGAGATGGATCTAGTAGATATATACAGAATATTCATCCAAAAACAGCAGAACACACATTCTTTCCAAGTGCACATGAAGCATTCTCCAGGATAGATCACAGGACAAAACTCAATATATTTCAGAAGACTAAAGCATCTTTTCCAACCACAACAGTATAAAACTAAAGATTACAAGAAATTACAAGAACAAAAAACTAGAAAAAGCACAAACATGTGAAAGCTAAACAACATGCTACTACATAATGAATGGGCCAACCAAGAAATCAAAGAGGAAATTTAAAAATGCAAGAAGACAAATGAAAATGAAAACACAACAGTCCAAAATCTTTGGGATGCAGCAAAAGCAGTTCTAAGAGGGAAGTTTATAGTGATATTGACCTACTTCAAAAAAACAAGAAAAATCTCAAATAACCTAACTTTTCACCTAAACGAACAAATAAAAGAAGAACAAATAAAGCCCAATGCTGGTAGAAGGAAGGAAATAGAAACTAAAGAAATAGAAAAGATCAATGAAAGCAAGAACTGGTTATTTGAAAAGATGAACACAACTGATAAACCTTCAGCCAGCCTTCGCAAAAAAAAGAGAGAGGATTCAAATAAATAAAATCAGAAATAAAGGATGAGAGGGGCACCTGGGTGTCTAAGTTGGTTAAGCATCCAACTTCGGCTCAGGTCATGATCTTGCGGTTCAAACCCGACATCGGGCTCTGTGCTGACAGCTTGGAACCTGGACTCTGCTTCAGATTCTGTGTCTCCCTCTCTCTGCCCTTCCCTGCTCACATTGTATGTGTGTGTCTCTCTCTCAAAAATAAATAAACATTGAAAAAAATTTTTTTCTTTAAAGAAATAAAGGATGAGAAATAATCAAAATCACAGAAATACAAAGAATTATAAGAGAATGTATAAAAAAATGTAGACCAACAAACTGGACAACCTAGAAATGGATGAATTCCTAGAAACATACCATCTTTCAAAACTGAACAAGGAAGAAATAGAAAATTTGAACAGACCAATTATTAATAACAAAATTGAACTGGCAACCAAAAAGTCTGAAGAAAAAAAAGTCCAGGATCAGATGGCTTTATAGGTAAATTCCCACAAACACTTAAAGAAAAGTTAATGTGTATTCTTCCAAACTATTCCAAAACTTAGAAGAGAAAGGAAAACTTCCAAATTCACACTACAAGGCCAGCATTACTCTGATATCAAAACCAGATAAAGATACTACCTTAAAAAAATAAAAAAAAAACACTATTGGCCAATATCTTGGATGAACACAGATGCAAAACCTCAACAGAATATTAGAAAACTGATTTCAACATTAAATTAAAAGGTTCATTCACCACAATCAAGTGGGATTTATCCCAGGGAAGCAAGGGTGGTTCAATATTAGCAAGTCAATCAATGTGATACATGACATTAATAAGAAGGATGAAAAACCATATGATCATCTCAATAGATGCAGAAAAAGTATTTGACAAAATATAACATTTGTTCATAACAAAAACTCTTAACAAAAGGGGTTTACAGGGAACATATCTCAAAATAACAAAGATCAATTTTTAATTTTTTGAGGAACCTCAGAGAAAGACAGATACCGTATGTTTTCACTCATAGGTGGATCTTGAGAACTTAACAGAAGACCATGGGGGAGGGGAAGAGGGGGTTAAATTACAGACAGGAAGGGAGGCAAACCATAAGAGACTCTTGGATACTGAGAACAAACTGAGGGTTGATGGGGGGTGGAGGAGAGGGGAAAGTGGGTGATGGGCATGGAGGAGAGCACTTGTTGGGATGAGCACTGGGTGTTGTATGGAGACCAATTTGTCAATAAATTATATTTAGAAATAACAATAATAATAATGAAGATCATATGACAAACCCACAGCTAACAACATAATCAATGATGAAAAACTGACAGTTCTTCTTATAAGATCAGGAACAAGACAAGGATGTTCACTCTCACCACTTTTATTCAATATAGTCTGGAAGTCCTAGCTGTAACAATCAGACAGGAAAAGAAATAAAAGGCATCCAGATTGGTAAGAAAAGAAGTAAAACTCTCACTATTTGCAGCTTATACGATACTATATATAGAAAGTCCTAAAGACTCCACCAAAAAAATCAGAACTGATAAATTCATTAAAGTTAAAGGATACAAATTAATATATTATATTATACATACTGTTGTATTTCTACCCACTAATAACAAAGTAACTGAAAGAAAAATAAGACAATAGTCCCATTTATAGTTGCACCAAAGACAATAAATTACCTAGGAATAAATTTAACCAGAGGGGTAAAAAACCTATACTCTGAAAACTATAAGATGTCGATGAAAGAAATGAAGATGACACACATGGAAAGATATACTATGTTCATGAATCAGAAGAATTAATATCATTAAAATGTCCATACTACCCAAAAGAATCTACAGATTCAATGCAATTCCTATCAAAATAACAACAGCATTTTTCACAAAACTATAACAAATAATCCTAAGATTTGTATGGAGCCACAAAGACTTGGAATAACCAAACCAATCCTGAGAAAGAACGAAGCTGGAGGTATCACAATTTCAGATTTCCAGATATACTACAAACCTTTTGTAATAAAAACAGTATGGTACTGGCACAAAAATAGACCCATCAGTCAAGGGAACAGTATAGAAAGCCCAGAAATAAACCCAAAGTTACATGGTCAATTAATCTATGACAAGGGAGGCAAGAATATAAAATGGAAAAAAGACAGTCTTTTCAATAAATGGTGTAGGGAATACCGGACAGCTACATGCAAGAGAATGAAACTAGACCACTTTCTCACCATACACAAAAATAAAGTCAAAATGGATAAAGACCTAAATCTGAGACTTAAAACCATAAAACTCCTAAAAGAAAACATAAGCAGTAATCTCTTGGACATCGGCTTTAGCAACATATTTATGATATACCTCCTCGGAGAATGAAAACAAAAGCAAAAATGAACTATTGGGACTATATTGAAATAAAAAGCTTTCACAGAAAAGGAAACCATTAAAAAAAAAAAAGGCAACCTAGTGAATGGGAGAAGATATTTGCAAATGATATATCCAATAAGGGATTGACATCCAAAATATATAAAGAACTTAAGCAACTCAACACCCAAGAAACCAAATAATCCTATTAAAAATGGGCAGAGGACCTGAATGTTTTTCCAAAGAAGACATACAGATGACCAAGAGACACATGAAAAGATGTTCAATACCATTAATTATCAGGGAAATGCAAATCAAAACCACAATCAAATATTACCTCACACCAGTCAGAATGGCTAGAATCAGAGACGTGGAATCAAACAAGTGTTGGCTAGGAGGTGGAAACAAGGGAATCCTCATGCATAGTTGGTAGGAATGTAAGTTGGTATAGCCACTGTGGAAAACAGTATGGAGGCTCCTCAAAAAATTAAAAATAATCACATAATCCAATAATTCCACTACTATATACCCCCCCAAAAAACCAAAAACACAAAATCGAAAACATATATGTACCTCTATGTTTACTGCAGTATTTTTTACAGTAGCCAAGAAACAGAAGCAACCTTAGTGTCCATTGATAGATGAGTGGATAAAGGAGCTGCAATATTTATATACAATGTAATATTATTCCGTCATGAGAAAGAGGGAAATCCTACTGTTCGTTACAGATGGACCTAGAGAGTATTACACTATGTGAAACAAGGCAGACAGAAAAAGACAAATACCATAAAATTTCACTTTGTAGAACCTAAAAAACAAAACAAATGAACAACAAACCAACCAAAACCAAAAAATAAACGGACTCTTAAATGCAGAGAACAAACTGGTGGTAGCCAGATGGAGGTTACCGGAGGAACGGATGAAATAGGTAAAGGGGATTAAGAGGTACAAACTTCCAATTATAAAATAAATAAGTCCTGGAGATGAAAAGTACAGCATAGGGAATACAGCCAATAACATTGTAATAACATTGTACGGTGACAGATGGTGACTATACTTATCAAGGTGAGCATCAATATATAGAATTGTCGAATCAATATGTTATACACCTGAAACTAATATAACAGTGTATGTTAATTATACTTCAACAAAAATATTTAAATGATAAAATAATAAAATAAAATAAGCTAAGTAAAAACAACTACCAACTGTAATTCCAGTGAAAAGACTACCTACCAACTGTAATTCCAATGATAGGAAAAGACAAAGTAGGCAGTAAAATTTCAGTGGTTACCAAAAGTTTGGAAAGGAGAATGGAGCACAGGGGACTTTTTGGGCGGTGAAGTTATTCTGTATGATATTGTTTAATAATAGATACAGAACATTATGCATTTGTCAAAATCCACAGAACTTTACATATTTGTTGTATAAAGCTTTAAAAATCCATTTAGGAAGTCAGAGAATTCATGAAAGAATGAAGACTGTGACAAGATAATCTAACTGTATTACAAATGTCAGACACAACACACTGAAGGGGGTGGGAAGAGGATGATGACCTAAGTGACTTTGGAAATGGAGTCTACAAGAATAAAGACAAAAGACACCGCACGCCAGCACTGTATTCTAGTTGATAAAGTTGTTTCCCATGGTGGTATGAGTTTACAATTCCGATACTGCTATATGTGTTAATTGGAATTGAATAATTAAGGAAATGTACTGAGCAAGTTAATGGGACCAGATTTCTCTCTGTTGGAGTAGTCACTAAAGATATCAAGGGAAGTAGGCTAGAATGATGCAATGTGTTAATGGAGGAACATTTCAGACATCAGTAAAAACTGATGTATACCTTATTATAGATATACATAGTTGCCTATAGAAATATTTGTCAATATATGTACACGCACAGGTTAGTACACACATAGAGATTTCCTTGTTCTGTGAACTGGGAGGGCTAAAAGAACACCTCAGCAGCAGTGAGCATACCTAGTATTCAAATCTTGGTTTCTAATGCCATTCTTCAATAACAGGAGCCAGGACTCCACAGAGAAATAGCTGATTCTAAGACTAAGGCAAGAAATATACAATATAAGCCCAGAGAATATTACAATCCCAAAAAGTAAGGAAGTGCTCAAAAACCAAGTAAAGCAACAAAGTGATGGGGGCATGTCAAAGGGCCATGGGAGCCAACTGAAAGACTCCCAGGGGCACAAGCAGAACAATTTAAGCAACAAAATAAATACAGTATTGGATTATAACCCAAAGTGTAAGATAAATATCCATGAGTATATAGAGATATAAATACATGACTGAATAAATTAATAAATAGGATAGAACAAATATCAAATGCACAAGAATTTCTAGTAAACTACATAGAAACTTGTTTTGCACTGAACTGTGTTCCCCCAACAGTCATGTGCTGAAGTTATAACCCTCAATGTGACTACAGTGGTAGACTTTAAGGAGGTAATAAAGGTTAAATGAATCATAAAAGCAGGGCCTTAAAATAGGACTTGTGTCCTTCTAAGAGGAAGAGACACTAGAAAACTCTCTCTCCCTCCCCATTCACACAGAGAATTGGTTATGTAAGGACACAGCAAGAAGGTAGCTGTCTACAAGCCAGGAAGAAAGGCCTCGCCAGAAACCGACTCTTATGGCACCTGGGACTTCCGGCCTCCATAACTATGAGAAAATAAATTTCTGTTGTCTACGCCTCCCAGTCTGTGATATTTCGTTATGACACTCAAGCAGGCTAATACAGATTTTGGCTCCAAAGTGGGGTGCTATTGTAACAAACACCTAAAAACATGAAATGGCTTTAGAACTGGGTGATGGGTAGAGGCTGGAAGAATTTTGAGGTGCATGCTAGAAGAAGCCTAGATTGCCTTGAAAGGGCTGCTGGTAGGGGCCCCTGGGTGGCTCAATCAGTTAAGCCTCTGACTTCGGCTCAGGTCACGATCTCAGGTTTGGCTCAGGTTCATGAGTTCAAGCCCCACATCGGGCTCTGTGCTAACAGCTTGGAGCCTGGAGCCTGCTTCAGATTCTGTGTCTCCCTCTCTTTCTGCCCCTTCTCCACTCACAAGCTCGCTCTCTCTCTCTCTCAAAAATAAACATAAAAAAAAATTTTTTTTAAAGAAAAGAAAGGGCTGCTGGTAGAAATATAGATATTAAAGATAATTCTGGTGAGGACTCAGTAAAAGAGAGCTGTAGAGAAACATCCTATCGTCTTAAAGAATATACATACACCATAATGAACAGAATGTTGGTAGAAATTTGAACATTAAAGATGCTTCTGGTAAGGTCTCAGAAATGAGAAACACATTATTGGAAACAGGAAGAAAGGCAATTCTTATTATAAAATAGCAAGGAACTTGCTGAATTGTATTCTAATGTTTTGTGAAAGGTAGAACTTGTAAGTGACAGCCTTGGATATTTAGCAGAGGAGATTTCTAAGCCAAGTATTAAAGCTGTGGCCTGCAATGGAGTACTATGTGGCAATGAGAAAGAATGAAATATGGCCCTTTGTAGCAACATGGCTGGAACTGGAGAGTGTGATGCTAAGTGAAATAAGCCATACAGAGAAATACAGATACCATATGTGTTCACTCTTAGGTGGATCCTGAGAAACTTAACAGAAACCCATTGGGGAGGGGAAGGGAAAAAAAAAAAGAGGTTAGAGTGGGAGAGAGCCAAAGCATAAGAGACTCTTAAAAACTGAGAACAAACTAAGGGTTGATGGGGGGTGGGAGGGAGGGGAGGGTGGGTGATGGGCATTGAGGGGGGCACCTTTTGGGATGAGCACTGGGTGTGTATGGAAACCAATTTGACAATAAACTTCATATATTGAAAAAAAAAAAAAAAAGCTGTGGCCTGATTTCTCCTTACTGCTTATCGTAAAATGCAAAAGGAAAGAGATAAATTGAAGGAAGTGTGAAGCAAAAAGGAACCAGAATCTGAAGACCCACAAAATTCTTAGCCAGACTGTAAAAAGTGAGAAAGGGTGTTCTGGAAAGAACTCCAAGGATGTGGCTGGACAAACATTCCGTAAAGAGATTACCCATGGATTTAAACAGCCATCTCCACAATGAAGACTATTTCTTTGTACACATAAAGATACGCATATAAGAATTTTAGGTCTTATTTCTTTGTACACCTGAAGCTTGAAATGATCATGAGACTCAACTTCTTACTATGATCTGCCTGTGAATCTTACTGGAAATATTAACTTGGTATCCTTACATAGTGTAGTCAGCCACTGAATTATAGGCACATTCATTTTTACCTTCCATGGTCACATTCTCTTTCAGGCATTCCAATTCCGTGTGAGGGAGCTCTTTTGCAGTCTTTTTTTCTTTAAGAAGCTGAGAATATTTTTGGAAGAAAACTGAAAAAAAAAAGGCCATTCATTTTCTGGTGTTGTGACTTTGCTCTCTATTGTTACTTTCTCACATTCTGTTTTATAGGAACAAAATCTACAAATGTCCAGTTGCTTGAGTGGAAGGCTCCTGACAATGGAAAAGATTTCTCATCACCCCACATTCAATGTAATCCTAATCCCACTGATTTTGAAACCATAGATTTCTCCAGGAATAGCCAAAAGATCAGTAGTTGAAGGGAGGCATGATGGCTCCATTATAATGAGTGCAAAGGGATTTATCCATATTTTCCTTCAATACTAAATGCAGAAGGTGAGCCCTGAAGGTGGGAGAATGGAGTGAAAGCAAACAGTTCTGTCTGAGGATGTACACAGCATAGGTCTGTTGTGGTGGAGGAGGGTGGGGGCCGTTGCAGACTGAGCTAATTCTGAGTTCTGGGTTACCTGTAAAGTGAGATTTTTTTTTTTTTTAAGCCAACATTGATCAGGAGATATAGGCATTATTTTCCTCCTCCTTCTTCCTTTACTCTATCCACTCTCAACTGGCTTTTTTTTTCAGCACACCAATATACTCAAATATGTCACAACTTAAAAATAACTTACCTCTTCCTCCAGAAAGTGAATTTTCTCTTTTTTTTCTCCTTACCTCCCATTTGCTCCCTGCCCCACTACATGCTGGCTTCACTACTTCTTATGCCTTTTAAAATTTTGATATGCTCTTAAAGCCAGAGATACGATGAAATCCACCTAGTTGCCAAATTGGCTTTAGATCTTACATAGTCTTGGGCAGAAAAGACATGATTAAGGTGAAATTTCAATGGAAACTCTTCCTGGAATATCTCTTCCCATCGCCTTTTGTCCACCTGCTCATCTCAAAATCTATGTCTGTGCAGTCAAAAAAACCTGGCCTTATAAACACTAATAGGCAAACACAGATTTGTCCTCACTTACACAACTGTCTAGCGTAGAAATGGTACCTAATATAGGTCCCTCTACAAGACACACACACACACACATATATTCAATTTCTTTATAGGGTGGATACCATTATTTTTATAAGGAAGTAACTAAACTCAAATAAGTAACAAAATTTCTAACAGATTCCCATTAATTGTGTCTCTCCCTCCCAAAGAAGACTTCTTTTCCAGATTTCTGGATAGACCCGTTATTAAATGTCAGTATCTAATGGATGCCATCTCTTCATGGAAGGCAGACATTCCATATAGCTTCAGTTGGATACTTACTGATAAAAGCGATAAAAAATGAGATTGCCAATAGCAGCAGAAGCACCAGCAATGAGGCAAAAAGTAGCTTGGGAAAACTGGGATTACTTTTGTTCAGGCTGGTCTTCTCTTTGGGAGCTGAACGAGAAATCAAAGGAGTTTCATCAGTAACAAATTCTGATTTTTACTTTCCTTCTCCTCCCCTTCCTCTTCTCCCTTTTCTAGGATGATATACTATTACCAAGAATATGACATCTGAAATAATAGGAAAATAGGAAAAAAAAATGTTCACTATAGAAACGTTGGAAACTACATAAAAACACAACCTCTTACCACTGGGGGAACTGTTGCTAATGTTTTGATATATATCCTTCCAGTAATTTTCAAAGTGTATATACATAAGTACACATTTTCCCACATGATTGACATACCACAGACACTAGCTTCAGACCTACTATATTGTTATACACTAGACCATGAACATTCTTCATACAACCATATTTTTTCTTTAACGCTGTCTATTGTGGTTGTATAGAATTTCATTATGTATTTAAATAATCTTCCAGATTGTTTCCAATTTCAACTACTATAAATAATGCCATAGCAGATAAATCGTTATTATGGTCATCTCTCATCACATTCTTAAAATAAGGTCAGACCTTTCTAGTTACTATTTCATGGTTAAGAATTATTTTCTCAGGGTGCCTGGCTGGCTCAGTGGGTTAAGCTTCTGACTTTGGCTCTGGTCACGATCTCATGGTTTGTGTGTTCGAGCCCCATGTAGGGCTCTGCACTGAGAGCTCAAAGCTTGGAGCCTTCTTCAGATTCTGTGTCTCTCCCGGTCTCTGCCCGCCCCCCCACACTGTTTCTATCAAAAATGGATAAACATTAAAAAATAAATAAAAAGAATTCTTTTCTCAATGGCTAGTATCAAAAAGGAAAAAAGTTTAAGGAGGGTACTTGTGATGAACACGGAGTGTTATATGTAAGCGATGAATCACTAAATTCTACACCTGAAGCCAATATTACACTATATATTAACTAACTAGAATTTAAATAAAAACTTAAAAAAAAAAAGACAAGAAATAACAAGTGTTGGTGACCATGTGGGGAAAAGGCAACCCTTGTGCACTGTTGGTTGGGATGTAAATTGGTGCAGCCACTATGGAAAACAGTATGGAGGTTCCTCAAAAATTTAAAAATAGAGGGGCACCCAGGTGGCCCAGTCGGGTAAGCATCGACTTCTGATTTCAGATCAGGTCATGATCTCACAGTTTGTGAGTTCAAGCCCTGCATCGGGCTTTGTGCTGACAGTGCAGAGCTTACTTAGGGTTCTCTCCTTCTCTCTCTGCCCCTCCCCCCCTCACTCTCTCTAAAAAATAAATAAACTTTTAAAAAAATTAAAAATGGAAATATCATATGATCTATTAACTCCAGTACGGGGTATCTCCCCAAAGAAAACAAAGACATTTAATGAACTAAATCAAAAAGGTATATGCACCCCTATGTTTATTGCAGCATAATTTACAGTAGCTAGGAAAAGCAACCTAAGCGTCCATCCATCCATGAATGGATATACCAAGTGTGATATTTATATACAATGGATTATTATTCAACCATAAAAAAAAAAAGAAGGAACTCTTGTCATTTGTGACAACTTGGATGGGACTTGAGGGCATTATGCTAAGTGAAATAAGTCATACAGAAAACAAATACCATATGATCTCACTTATCTGTGGAATTCAAAAAACAAAACGAAACT
The DNA here is from genome assembly GCF_046562875.1 of Panthera onca. Taxonomy (NCBI): domain Eukaryota; kingdom Metazoa; phylum Chordata; class Mammalia; order Carnivora; family Felidae; genus Panthera; species Panthera onca. The sequence goes on from NC_138345.1 coordinate 42,206,435, forward strand.
TACAGATACAGAGAACAGATTGGCGGTTGCCAGAGGTGGGGTAAGGAGTGGTGGGGAATGGGTGAAGGGGATTAAGAGGTGCAAACTTCCAGTTATAAAATAAAGAAGTCATGGAAAATAAAGTAAGATAACAACAGAGAGGGAGTCAAACCATAAGAAACTCTTAACTATAGAGAACTGAGGGTTGCTGCAGGGGTTGTTGTTGGGGGGGGGGGTGGCTAAATGGTGATGGGCATTAAGGAGGGCACTTGTTGGGATGAGTATTGGGTATTATATATAAGCAATGAAGCACTAAATTCTACTCCTGCCACCAATACTACACTATATGTTAATTGACTTGAATTTAAATAAAAACTCGAAAGAAAAAAAAAAGAAATCATGGAGATGAAATGTACAGCATATCGACTATAGTTAATATTATAGATTATTATAGTATTATCAACTATTAAATATTATTACATATTTGAAAGTTGCTAAGAGATTAAATCTCAAAAGGCCTCATCACAAGAAAAAAATTGGAGTGACTATGGTGATAAATGTTAACTAGACTCATTGTGGTGATCATTTCACCAATATATACAAAAATCAAATCACTACATTGTATACCTGAAACTAACACGGTAGTCCCCCTCCCCGCCCCCATCCCCGCAGTTTTGCTTTCCACAATTTGTTACCTATGGCCAACTGTGGTCTGAAGGCAGATGATCCTCCTTCTGATGTATCCTCAGAAGGTAAATAGTAGCCTAAGGCTAGGTCACAATGCCTAGGTCATTCACCTAACTTCATCTCATCACATAAGAATTTTATCATCTCACATCATCACAAGCAAGGTGAATACAGTTCAATATTTTGAGATAGAGAGACCATATTCACATAACTTTTATTATGGTATATTAATACAATTGGTCTGTTTTATTATTAGTTATTGTTGTTAATCTCTTACTGTACCTAATTTATAAATTAAACTTTTATCATAGATACATATGTACAGGAAAAAAAACCACAATATATAGGGTTTGGTACTATCCACTATTCAGGCATTCACTGGGGATCTTGGACCATATCCCCCCAGATAAGAGGGGACTATTGCAGAATGTTTTATGTCAATCGTACCTCCACAAAAAAATAAAGAATAGTCTTCCCAAAGTTATGAGGTATTGACAAGCAGGGGGACGAAATCCTCAATAATGTATAACATAATCTCGGCTTTAGAAAAAATACAGTTAGATATAGTATTTATATCTGGAAAGATCTACACTGAAATGTAAATTATAGTGATCTCTAGATGGTAAAATAAATATAAATTCGTGTATGCCTCCAGTTTTTAATTTTTTCTTTAATGAGCCTTTCAACATATAATAAGGAAGTTTTGTAAAAAATTTTAAGGGGAATGACCCAGCAATAGCACTGCTAGGAATTTACCCAAGGGATACAGGAGTGCTGATGCATAGGGCCACTTGTACCCCAGTGTTTATAGCAGCACTCTCAACAATAGCCAAATTATGGAAAGAGCCTAAATGTCCATCAACTGACGAATGGATAAAGAAGCTGTGGTTTATATATACAATGGAGTACTACATGGCAATGAGAAAGAACGAAATATGGCCCTTTGTAGCAACGTGGATGGAACTGGAGAGTGTTATGCTAAGTGAAATAAGTCATAGAGAGAAAGACAGATACCATATGTTTTCAGTCTTGTGTGGATCCTGAGAAACTTAACAGAAGACCATGGGGGAGGGGAAGGAAAAAAAAATAAGTTAGAGATGAAGGTAGCCAAACCATAAGAGACTCTTAAAAACTGAGAATAAACTGAGGGTTGATGGGGGTGGGAGGGAGGGGAGGGTGTGTGATGGGCATTGAGGAGGGCACCTGTTGGGATGAGCACTGGGTGTTGTATGGAAACCAATTTGACAATAAATTTCATATTAAAAAAATAAAAAAATAAAAAATAATAAGAAAAAAAGAAAAAGAAATAAAATAAAATAAAATATGCAAGAAAAAAAAAAGCTTTTTAAGGGGAAAAAAACAGTTTCCCTGAGCGTTCTCCCTATCTCCACGGAAGTGTTTTGGAAAGCATGCGCAATCATGACCTCCCACTCACAGCTTCTTATAATACACATGCTTTTTTTCTCTTTTGCTCTATATCTGATATATCATAAATGATAACCATATTACCTTTTATCTACTCCCAAATTCAGTTAAATCCATCCTGGGGAGGCAGGATGCAATGGATTTCCTGAATTCAAGGAAGACTCCCTTTGCAACTTTCTAGTCCTTCATCTGCAACGGTCTTGGGTTACACTTTGGTCCCACGGTAACAAAGACGCCCACAAAGCTCTCCACCCAAGCTCTTCCCCTCTAACCGAGCCTGAGTCCACTGACTCATCAACATCCCCTGTATCTGGGTTGACGGTTTCAAGACCTGTACCCAATCTCTCTCTCTTTTTTTTTTTTTTTTTTTTTGGATAGAGTGAGAGAGTGCATGCAAGTGGGGCAAAGGGAGAGAGAAAGAAAATCTTCAGCAGGCTCCATGCTCAGCTCAGAGTCCAACATGGGGCTCGATCCCACGACTCTGGGATCATAACCTGAGCTGAAATGAAGAATCAGACGTTCAAGTGACTTGAGCCACCCAGGCACTCCTGTACCCAATCTCTTGATTGCAGTCTCACTCAGCCTCAGAAGGCACAGGAGAATAACCTCAGCATAATTAGCATTCTCCTTAGCTCAGGACCTTAGTGGACTTGTCACACCTCAGTTTGGTTAGCGTATAACTACACAATCCCTTAATGCTTATCTTCAGATAACTCAATCTTCTGAGAATCCTAGGTGCCCCACCTGTGGCCAGAGAACCAGCAACTAACACTATCATGCTTCATTTACAATAATCTCTCTTCATCCTTCTTCTCATCACTAACTCTGACCACCAGAAAATGTGCTTACCTGCAGGAGGCCTTTCTTTGGTGCCTGAGGACTTGGATTCATTTTTGAAACTCAATTCAGCATAAGTGGTCTCTGAAGTCATATCGAGAAGAAATCTTCTCTTCAAAAAATCCTTTACATCTCTTCCTTAAAACATCTTAAAATAAAACCCAAACATGGTGGCAATTTGTCATACTTCCTATCAAGAACAGGGGCCCCATATAGGCAAATAACTCTGAGAGGAATCTCGTGAAAATTAGCAACCTCAGAGGCCAAATCTCCAGGATCAGCACAATGATAATCATAGCATTTGAACATACGTCAGCAAATGTAATAAGGAACTTCTCATAAATTTATAAATGTAATAAGGAAATGTAAAGTAGGAACTCAAAGGGTAGATTTAAAAATATATATAGGAAGGAAAGACATAGAGAAACTAAGCAGTTAGAGAACGCTTTTCTGAGACCTGTATTATCTGAACTCACCAGCCAAGAATGAACTTCATGTATTTGTGTACATCTGTATGCAAACATAATTATTTATAGACCAATCTGGGCATAGATTCATTCATGTTGTATTCTCATCACATGTGGCTGATCCGGCAACTTTTGGTGACCACATTCTAAGAGGATCATTGACAAAAAACTCATGTGTCAGCCTCCCCACTTTCAAGAGTGTATGTAGGAGGGAAGTCAAAGCTTACGTCATACATTTTCTGAAGCTGCTCCCCAGTGCTCTCTGCTTTTCCCTGTTCTTAACTGACTCTTTCATGGATCTCCATTCATTTTGATATAGTCGCTTCCAGAAGCTCCTGAAAGCAGCTCTCTTTGCTGGATGTTAGTGGAATAGGCCAGCCTGCACACCACCCTTCTCCATCCCTTTAATCCCTTACACCACCACAACAAAAAGGCTCTACAGGCCAATGTGACTGTTTTTTAACAAGTTAAGATAATTTAATGGAGTCACAAATTAGGAGATAAAGTCAGTGACAAATGTGACTTTTTCCAAAGGACAAGAGGAAAGCATTCCAAAAAAAGAATCCTTCAGTTCAGAATCTTCCGAGATGTGCTCTTGAAAGCTCACTCCCTAGATTCAGCTCTCCCCAAAGGATCCTCCTTCTTTTAATCTCCTGCACCAAATTCCTCCATCTCCTGCATAACACACACACACACACACACACACACACACACACACACACTTACCTCTATCTTTCCATATCAAGGTACATTGAAAACCGTGCATTCACACTAATAACCTCTAATTCCAATCCAACGCTAAGGAGTTCATTCTAGTTTTCTCCCTTCCACATTTCTCCCTTCTGTTACAGTAAGAAACCGGCTTCCATTGTCTTTTACTTACTTACTTACTTATTTATTTTGTTATTTGAGTAATAAACACGTTTAGTCAATTTTCTATCTTTGCCATTCCCTCCTCTAAGATGCTCTTCTCTTCCTGACGGGGCTCTGACTTGCCAATCCAGGCCAACATTACTACTGGGGCCTTTAACCTGCTTGGGTGTTCTCGCACAGAGCCAGCCAACCCCCATGGACCTCATCCTCAACTTGCTCAGGTCTGACCCCACGCTGGGCCATCCTCCATAGGAAATCCCTCCTCACTCTGCCTAGACTCTGACTTCTGATGCCAGCTCCCTAACACCCACCTGGAACCCATCCTTACCCTACTCAGGTTCTAAAACCCGACACGAGATCACCCTGATGTGTGGAAGCTCTCCTCGCCCTCCCTGGGCTCTGAGTCCCCACGCAGGGCTACGCTACCATGTGGACGGCTTCCTCATCCCGTTCGGCTTCTGAAACCCACACCGGGTCTGCCACTTTCCTGACCCGTGCCGGATCCCCCACCTCCCAGCAAGGACCATCCTGCTTGAGCTCCCTGCACCTGGCCTCCCCACCACATAGATGTCTTCTTCACCTTTCAGGCCCTGGCACTCCAGACCAGGCTGCTTCTGACATCCTACACCAGGCCGTTGCCACGTGTGGACATTCTCCTCGGGATGCATAGGGTCTGATGCCCGAAACACTTTCCAATCCCTGCAGGGATGTTCTCCTCACTCTTTCAGGCTCCAGCACCACCATCAAGCCAACCCCCCTGCAAAGTCACCCTTCTCACCCTGCCTGAGCTCTGACAACCTGCACCAGACCACTGTTGCTCTCCCACCCCACCCTACAACAGACACCTACCTTGTTCTGCTCTACCTAATGTTTCATTTAGGACTGAATTGTTTCGTAAGGAAAAGGAAAGGGTTTTGAAAAGAGGCAAGAGAGGGAAGAGCTAATTCTTGCAAATTTTCTAGCAAATTACTAGACTCTACAAGTACTTGCACACTTGCCTGTGTGTGTGCATACACCCTCCTCCCGAGAATAATCACTGATGATCAGAGCCTCAACAACGTAAGTTTGTAAAGAAAAATACATACATACATACATACATACATACATACATACATACATACATAAATAAATATGTTCCCAAAGGTATCTCTGTTTCCCTGGGACAAATCACATTATAACTGGATTATACTATATCACAAATAATCCCAAAACCTGAATGGCTTACAATGACATTTATGTCTCACTCACATCGCGGGTAGGCTTATGGTCTGCATAAGGTTGACTGTAACTGTGCTTGGCTCTTCTCTTAGTATTTTCTCATTCTGGAACCTAGGATCATAGAGCAGCTCCTTATAAGTTGAAACATACAGTAACACTCAAATCCTCTATTCAGATAAGGGACACATTACATCCGCTATGATTCCTTTGGCCAGTGGAAGTCACCTGGCCTTGATATGAAGAGGAAAATACACCCTACCTATGGGGAGACATGTCAAGGGCAGCAAAATTCCCACAGACTAAGTGGCTTAAATAACAATCTATTTCTCACAGTTCTGGAGGCTGGGAAGTCTAAGATCAAGGTGCCAGAAGATCGGATATCCGGTGAGGATCCCCCTTCCTAGTTCAAAGATGGCCATCTTCTCACTATGTCCTCCCATGGCAGAAGAGGTGAGGGAGCTCCTTGGGGTCTCTTTTATAAAGACACTAATACCATTCATGAGAGTTCTACCCTCATGACCTTATCGCCTCCAAAATGCCCCATCTCCTAATACCATCACATCAGGAATTAGGATTCAACGTATGAATTTTGAGGGGGGACACATTCAGGCTATAGCACTCTTTACTTTTTTAATTTTTTTAATGTTTATTTTTGAGAGAGAAAGAGAGGAGCAGGGGAGGGGCAGAGAGAGGGGTAGAGGATCTGTGCTGACAGCAGAGCCCACATAGGGCTCGAACTCATGAACCATGAGATCATGACCTGAGCCAAAGTCAGATGTTTAACCAACTGAGCCACCCAGGTACCCCTAGCACACTTTAAATAATTTAGCCAAGGGATCTCTAGAGCAGTGATCTCCAAAATGGGGCACAATACCCCCGCTGGTATTAAAAAAGGATCCTCTAGGGGCGCCTGGGTGGCTCAGTCAGTTAAGCGTCCGACTTAGGCTCAGGTCATGATCTCGCAGTTTGTGAGTTCGAGCCCCGCATCAGGCTCTGTGCTGACAGCTCCAGAGCCCGGAGACTGCTTTGGATTCTGTGTCTCCTTCTCTCTCTCTGGCCCTAACCTGCTTACACTCTGTCTCTTTCTTTCAAAAATAAAACAAAAACATTTAAAAAAAACTTTTAAAAAGGATCCTCTAGGGCACAGAAATAAAATACTAGAACATCTATTTTTAGATATTTAAAATGTTAAGTAAAATAAGTTTTATGACTATCATATGAGTTTAGTGTTTGTTGCATGTCATGTTGGTACAGGATCTATCATGAGGAAAGAGTGGAGGATCCACAACTTTCTTTTTTTATTTTTTTTCTAATGTTTATTTATTTTTGAGAGAGAGAGAGAGAGCATGTGAGCAGGCGAGGAGCAGACAGGGAGACACAGAATCCGAAGCAGGCTCCTGGCTCTGAGCTGTCAGCACAGAGCCTGACACAGGGCTTGAACTCACGAACCGTGAGATCATGACCTGAGCCGAACCGACTGAGCCACCCAGGTGCCCCAAGGTTCCACAACTCTTAAGAAGTTGATGTTGTACCTATACGTGTTCATTCATTCTCTGCATGCTGCATCATATTACAGTTTAAATATCTGTATAGTTAAGAAGTTGGCTGACCTTTGTACCCAGTTCCTGGAAGGTAACTTCTAAATCCTTAGAATTTCCTGAGTAATATGAATGTCTTTGTTATTCATGATGAGCCCTGACACTTTATGGTAATGAAGTCACTCTTTGTGAGCCCCTAGTTTGTGCTAACAAGATGACGCTAACAAGATAGGGACTGACCAAGTCAGAAAAAAGCCATGGGACTAGAGGGTTGAGGCTTTGAGCCATGAGATACCAGTCCAGCCAGGGAAGAGACGGAGACTGAGCTCAGCCTCATGGCAAATGACACAACCAAGCATGCCTATGTAACAAATGCCGATAAAACTCTGAGCACCAAAGCTCAGGTGAGCTCCTCTGTCTGCCAATACTGTGTGTACTGTCACATATTAATGTGCCAGGAAGGTGACATATCCACAGGGACAATGAAAGCTTCACACCTGGGACCCTCCCAGATCTCACCCTACGCGTGTCTCCCTTTGGATAACTCTGATGTGTATCCTTTTGCTATAATAAAACTGTAAGTATAGCTGGCAGTCTTCTGAGTCCGGTGACTTATTCTAGCAAATTATCAAACCTGAGGGAGTCATGGGAATCCCCAAATTTGTAGGAGGTTGATAAGAAATAAGGGAAGCCCGAGAAACCCCCAAACTTGTGACTGGTGTCTGAAATGACAGCAGTCTTACACAGGACTAGGCCCTTAATCTGTGAAATCTGGCCTAACTCCAGGCAGTTGGTATCATAAATCATTACAATACCACAATATGATTAGTTTCATAAAACAAGATATTAGAATATTTGTGATTTTTTTTTTTTTTAACAAGATGGGAAGTGACCATCTTGTTCACTTTGGCAAATGACTTAAAAGAATTGGGAAACTTACTTAATATTGCTATGCTTAAAAAAAAAAAAAAAGACGTGTTCCAATTTTGCTGACTTTTTCAGTGCTATGTAATAGCTTCCGGTGGTATGCTAATTAGCAGATATCAAAGCATATGAGCACACACGTACATGCGTGCACACACACACACACACACAATTAACCTGTGCTTTCAAGGTAAAGGTGATGTTTCAACAGTGAGAAGACGACTACCTCAAAAAAGGAACTGTGTTATGGAGAGAGCAGATAGAAAATTGATAATTAGAAAAAAATTAGTTCCACCATGTTGTGATGTTTTTCCTTTTGCCAAAAATTATATAAGGATGTGGTTTATACATCTTCCTTTTTGAAATCTTCAAAATCTGGTTTCAGTGGGTTTTGAACTCATTTATCAATGAATTTAAAATGAACACTCTCAAAAAAAAAAAAAAAAAAAAATGAACACTCTCATTAGTCTGCAAGAACAACTGGATTAATAACAGGAAAAAAGATATTTACCAGCTGGTTTTAACAGAAAGATTTATAAAGAGAATTGAAAAACAAGAATCACAACTTGTTAAGTACAGCTAATAATACACATCCCTTTTGAGCCATGTATCGTTATGAGGTATGTTTCACAGTTGATAGTTACTAAAAGCAAGAGCTGAAATAAACCAAACTTATAACTAATCAGATACTTTGCTCTCATAACAAGTAACACTAAATTTAAAATCATTTGAAAATATTATTTACTTTGCCTTTACCACATCCTTTTTAACTTTCATTTTTATTATAATATACATAATAGACTTGCTCGGGAGACCATCAGTTATCTGTATAACCAACCATCTTAGTAGTTTAACACAACAACCGTTAATTCAGCTCAAATTCCTGATTTGGGCAAATTGGGCTGGGCTCAGCTGCATAGTTCTGGTTTGAGTCAAGGGTGGCCGATCTCAGCTCAGTCTATTCACATCTCAGCTCAGTCTATTCACGTATCTCTGGTCAGATACCAGATTGATAGGCACTTATCTAGGATGGCCCCGACTGAGACAGCTTATATCTGCTCTGTGTGGTCTCTCATCCTCCAGCCGACTAAGCAGGGTTCCAAGAGCAGCAAGAGAGCAAGTCCAATGCACATAATCCCTGCTTGCCTCACATCACGTAGTCTTTCCTTGGCCAAAGCATTGCACCATCAAGCCCAGAGCCAGTGCAAATGCTACAAGACAAAAACTATAAGAAGGTGTGGACAAATTAGAGTCACTGCTACATTCAGTCTCGTTCAGAGAGGTAAATAAATCTGGATCACAAGATGCGGTACCAATTCTCCTTGGGATTTCTCCTGGTTTGATGCTCACATAAGTGCTCTGGTTGAGACAATGATAGTGATAGATCCTGAAACATAAACCATCCTTTGTTCCAGGACAGCAAAGAAACAGACTCAGAAATACTCCTGACACATGGTACTAAGGACACTAATGATCAAAAGGGGTGTCAAAAAGAAGGCTGACTGTGAGACGCCTCATTTAAATACAAAGAAATATACCAAAAAGGCGTGGGATGTGATCAATGAATGCAGACTAGAGGTCCCTGTCTGAGGGGCCATCATAACCTGGAGCTGGGGAAGGACAACACACACGAAAAGCAGACAATTAATACACCAACCACTTTTTAAAAATGGAAGCCCACAAAGTATGGCAGGAAAACAAACACGCATCAATAGTTTTACATGTGACTAGCAACTGATAGGCCCTCAAAGTGACATTTTAATTACAAGATCAGATAATCGATGACTGGAAAGCACTGATGTGCACTGAAAAGAACTAAGAAAGCCTGGACTGCCATATTTTTCTTCTTCTGACCCTACCTTTAAAAAGAGGGATAAGGGGCGCCTGGGTGGCTCAGTCGGTTAAACATCCGACTTCAACTCAGGTCACGATCTCGCGGTCCATGAGTTCGAGCCCCGCGTCGGGCTCTGGGCTGATGGCTCAGAGCCTGGAGCCTGCTTCCGATTCTGTGTCTCCCTCTCTCTCTGCCCCTCCCCCGTTCATGCTCTGTCTCTCTCTGTCTCAAAAATAAATAAACGTTAAAAAAAATTTTTTTTAATAAAAAATTAAATAAATAAATAAATAAATAAATAAATAAATAAAAAGAGGGATAAGTTAATATCAGTTTTGGGAAAAATAAACCTGTTGGTTTTCCATTGAAGGTTTATGATACTTCCATCGAAGCTACACAAAGAGTGACAATCAAGAGTCCTAAGGCCCCTAAATAGAATTTATAGGACACCACAGCCAAATGAAAGCAATCCTTGCACTGGTGCGAACCTATAAAGAAGTTCGTAGCACCAATCACTCTAAAGACCATCTTCACGCTTGCCCTTCCTGGCAAGGTTATTGCTTATTTAGTTATTTGTTGTTATGACTCAACCTGGGTTTCCTCTCCTTAAAAGCGACCAGTCCTGCTATTAGTCATCAGCACTGAAAAAGAATGCCAATAATGGTTAAGGCATTTGAGCTTACCATGCCCTGTGCTGCGATGAATATATTGCTTTTCTCATTTCAATATTCAAAATAATCCTGAAAAATATGCATTGTTACTCCCCATTTGACCAATGAGAAAACTGAGAGTTTGACAAGTTATTAAACTGGCCACAGAGCCAACAAAATTAGACTTTTAATTAATTTGAATCCAGGCCTAATTCCCAAATTTGTATTCTAAAAGGTTATCTTTCGGAGTGGCTTCAACATGGTGGAGGAGTAGGGGGCACCAAAGTTCCCTTGTCCCTCAAACAGCACAGAAACATCTCTAGGGGCCCACGGGGACAACTTGGTGGGCCATCAGCGCTCAATTGCAACCTGGGAGAGATACAACAGGTGGCGAAGACACAGAGCGGAGAGATCCCCTTCTGTGGAGAGAGAAAAGGAAGAGAAAGAGAGGCTGTAGAAGTGTAGGATTGTATGTGGACAAGAGAAACACTATGGACTGGAGAACAGAAAAAATGGAGAAAGCACCAATTTCTAACAGGATCCAGGATTGTGGGTCTTTCTCCCGACTGGGGCAGGCTGCCCTGCACTTGCACCTGGCAGGGAGGAGAGCCAGCCCTGGGCTGGGTAGTGTGCTCAGAGGCACAGTCAGAGAGCAGTCCCCTCCCTTGAGTGCGGAAGAAGGTACATAGCCACTCTAAGGGCGCAAAACGCCGCAGCACCCACCAGCCAGAGGCCTTTTGTCAGCTGGCTGGGCAGAGTGGCTCCGGCTCTACCCCAGAACCCCGGGCACACAGAGCGAGATCCTTTAAGACATCGGGGTTTGAATCCCAGCTGACCGCCAGAGAGGCACGGGAGACTTAGAGCAGGACAAACCTGTCCCACTCACTCCCATGCAGAACTGTGAGGATGGCCTGAACAGAGTGGTCTGGGACACCCGGTCCATGGAGGAGAGACTGGGGTGTCACCATTTTTCTCCCTATCACCAACAAGGTGGAGTTTCAGGGAACAGGACAGTGGGCCCACAGTGGAGGCGGGACCTGCCTACACCAAACCACACCCCTCCCTGCCTGGTAACTGCGTATCTATGGAGCAAGACTGACACTGATCAAACCAGACAGCCCCTCCTCCAGACCACTGGTTCCAAGGCACCATCAGACATCAGTCCAACGATTTTGCATTTTCTGATTTGATTCTTGGTCTATATCTATCTATATACCTATATATACTAATACATACTGTATATTTATACATAAAAATATGTAATAATATATTTGTAATAATTTTGTAATAAAATTTGTAATAATATTTTGTAAATTTTTGTAAAATTTTGTAAAATTTTGTAAAATTTTGTAATAAAATAAAATAAATTTGTAATAAATTTGTAATAATATTTTTGTAATAATATATATATAATATGTAATAATATATATATTATATATATATAATATGTAATAATATATATATTATATATATATATGTTTTTTTCTTCCTTTTCTTCCTCTTATTTCTTCCCTTCTCTATTCTGGTTGTTGGTTTGTTTAAGCAGACATTTTTAATATATTCTTTTTACACCTCTTCTGTATCTCCTTTATTTTTTTTCCTCTCTCTCTCTCTCTCTCTGTATTAAGCTATATAGTTTCTCTGATTCTCTGCCTGGTCTTTTTTTTCTTTTCTTCTTCCCCGCCCTTGTCATTTCTCTTTGTATGGGATAAGGCTTCTTCCAGCACGGCTCTTTTAAAATTTTTTCCAGGGTTACTTCAATGAACAAATCAAAGCATACCTGGTGGAGGGTCCAAACCACCACTACAAGTTGGGAAATAAAGCAACCAAAGTCACAACAACGGACAACGGACAACACACTCTGAAAACACCTCCTGAAGAGCCAGGCCCTATACAGTGTATGATCCCTTTTTAATATATCAGTGCTCACAGCTGCAGGACACATAACAAGCTATTAAAACATGTAAAAGATGGAAAACTAGCCAAAATGATGAAATGGAAGAATTCTCCTCAAGAGAAATTCCAGGAAGAAATGACAGCTAGAGAATTACTTAAAACAAATATAAACAATATAATTGAGCAAGAATTTACAAAAATGGTCATAAGATTCATCACTGGGCTTGAATAAAGCATAGAAGACAGAAGAGAATCTATTGCTGCAGAGATCAAGGAACTAAGAAATAATCATGACAAATTAAGAAATGGTGTAAATGATGTACAAAATAAACTAGACGCAGTGACAGCAAGGATGGAGAAGCAGAAGGGAGACTAAGTGAAATAGAAGATAAAATTAAGGAAAATGATGAAGCCAAGAAAAAGACAGATAAGAAAAAACTAGATCACAAGGAGAGAATTAGAGAACTAAGTGACTGAATGAAACAATAATATCCATACACAGGAGTTCAAGAAGGAGAGACAGAAAGGGGCAGAAGGTTTACTTGAACAAATTATAGCTGAGAACTTCCCTAATTTGGGGAAGGAAGTAGACATCCAGGAGGCTCAGAGAACTCCCTTAAGATTTAACAAGAATAGGTTTTCTCCACAGCATATCACAGTGAAACTAGCAAAATTCAAAGATAGAGAATTCTGAAAGCAGCTATGGACAAACCAGCCTTAACCTACAAGGGTATACACATATGGGTAGTAGCAGACCTGTCCACTGAAACTTGGCAGGTCAGAAGGGAGTGGCAGGAAATATTCAATGTGCTGAATAGGAAAAATATGCAGTCAAGAATCCTTTATCCTGCAAGGTTAACTGCAAGGTTATCCTGTCATTCAGAATAGGAGAGATAAAAGCTTTCCCAAACAAATAAAAACTGGAGTTCATGACCACTAAACCAGCCCTGAAAGTGATCCTAAAGGGGACTCTGTGAATGGAATGCTGCCAAGACTACAAAGGACCAGAGACATCACCACAAGCATGAAATTTACAGATAACACAATGACACTAAATCGATATCCTTCAATAATAACTCTGAATGTAAATGGACCCAATCAAAAGACATAGGGTATCAGAATGGATTAAAAAAAAAAAAAAAAGATCCATCTATATGCTGTGTACAAGAGATTCACTTTAGATCTGAGGACACCTTCAGATTGAAAGTAAGGGGACAGAGAACAATCTTTCATGATATTGGAAATTAAAAGAAAGCTGGAGTAGTCATACTTATATCAGACAAACTAGACTTTAAACTAAAGAGATGAAGAAGGGCATTATATCGTAATCACAGGTTCTATCCATCAAGAAGAGCTAACAATTGTAAATGTTTATGCCCCCAACTGGAGATAACCCAAATATATAAATCAGTTAATCACAAACATAAGCAATCTTATCGATAAGAATACGGTAACTGCAGGGGGCTTTAATACTCCACTTACAACAATGGACAGATCATGTAGGCAAAAATCAATAAAGAAACAATGACCTTGAGTGATACACTGGACCAGATGGACTTGACAGATATATTCAGAACTTTTCATCCAAAAGTAGAATACACATTCTTCTCAAGTGCACATGGACCATTCTCCAAGATAGATCACATACTGGGTCACAAAACAGCCTTCAATAAATACAAAAGAATTCAGATCAAACCATGCATATTTTCAGATCACAACACTGTGAAACGAAATCAACCACAAGAAAAAATTTGGAAAGCCTCCAAATGCATGGATGTTAAAGAACATCGTACTAAAGAATGAATGGGTCATCCAGGCAATTAAAGAAGAAATTTAAAAATATATGGAAGCAAATGAAAACATGACAATCCAAACTTTCAAATGCAGCAAAGGCAGTCATAAGAGGAAAATACATTGCAATCCAGGCCTACCTCAAGACACAAGAAAAAACCCCCAAATACAAAACCTAATCTCACATCTAAAGGAGCTAGAAGCAGAAAGCAAAGAAACCCCAAAGCCAGCAGCAGAAGAGAAATAATAAGATTAGAGCAGAAATAAATAATGTAGAATACAAAAAACGGCAGAACAGATCAATGAATCCCAGAGCTGGTTTTTTGAAAGAATAAACAAAACTGATAAACCCCTAGCCAGACTTCTCAAAAAGAGAAGGGAAAGAACCCAAATAGATAAAATCACAAATGAAAGAGGAGAGATCACAACCAACACCACAGAAATACAAACAATTATTAGAGAATACTGTGAAAAATGATATATCAACACACTGGACAACCTGTAAGAAATGAACAAATTCCTAGATACCCACATACTACCAAAACTCAAATGGGAAGAAATAGAAAATTTGAACAGGCCCATAACCAGCAAAGAAAATTGAATCAGTTATCAAAAATCTCCCAACAAATGAGTCCTGGACCAGACGGCTTCCTAAGGGAATTCTACCAGACATTTAAAGCAGAGTTAATACCTATCCTTCTCAAGCCATTCCAAAAAACAGAAATAGAAGGAAAGCTTCCGGACTCATTCTATGAAACCAGCATTACCTTGATTCCCAAACCAAAGAGAGAACCCACTAAAAAGGAGAATTACAGGCCAATATTCCTGATGAACATGGAACCAAAAATTCTCAACAAGATACTAGCAAATCGAATTCAACAGTATATTAAAAGAATTATTCACAATGATCAGGTGGAATTCATTCTTGGGCTGCAGGGCTGGTTCAACACTTTCAATCAATACATCACATTAGTAGAAAAAAGGATAAGAACCATATGATCCTGTCAATAGATGCAGAAAAAGCATTTGACAAAACGCATCCTTTCTTAATAAAAACCCTCAAGAAAGTCAGGATAGAAGGAACATACCTTAACATCAGAAAAGCCATATATGAAAAGCCTACCACTAATATCATCCCCAATGGGGAAAAACTGAGAGCTTTCCCCCTAAGATCAGGAACACGACAGGGATGTCCACTCTCACCATTGTTGTTTAACATAGTGTTGGAAGTCCTAGCCTCAACAATCAGAAAACAAAATGGCATCCAAATTGGCAAAAAAAGAGTCAAACTTTCCCTTTTCACAGATGGCATGACACTTTACATGGAAAACCCAAAAGACTCCACCAAAAAACTGCTAGAACTGATACATGAATTCAGCAAAGTCACAGGATACAAAATCAATGTACAGAAATCAGTTGCATTTCTATACACCAATAACAAAGCAACAGAAAGAGAAATCAAGAAGTTGGTCCCATTTACAAATGCACCAGAACCATAAAATGCCTAGGAATAAACCTAACCAAAGATGTAAAAGATCTGTATGCTGAAAACTATAGAAAAGTTACAAAAGAAACTGAGGAAGACACAAAGAAATGGAAAAACATTCCATGCTCATAGATTGGAAGAACAAATATTGTTAAAATGTCAATACTACCCAAAGCAATCTACACATTCAATGCAATCCCAATCAAAATTGCCCCAGCATTCTTCTCAGAGCTAGAACAAACAATCCTAAAATTTGTATGGAACCACAAAAGACCCTGAATAGCCAAAGCAATGTTGAAAAAGAAAACCAAAGCAGGAGGCATCACAATCCCGGACTTTAGCCTCTACTACAAAGTTACAATCATCAAGACAGTATGGTATTGGCACAAAAACAGGCATAGACCAACAGAATAGAATAGAGAACCCAGAATTGTACCCACGAATGTAAGGCCAACTAATCTTTGACAGAGCAGGAAAGAGTATCCAACAGAAAAAAGACAGTCTCTTTAGCAAATGGTGCTGGGAGAACCGGACAGCAACATGCAAAAGAATGAAACTGGACCATTTTCTTACACCATACACAAAAATAAACTCAAAATGGATAAAAGACCTAAATGTGAGACAGGAAACCATCAAAACTCTAGAGGAGAAAACAGGCAACAACCTCTTTTACCTCAGCCACAGCAACTTCTTACTCCACACATCTCTGAAGGCAAAGGAAAAAAAAAAGCAAAAATAAATTATTGGGACCTCATCAAGATAAAAAGCTTCTGCACTGCAAAGGAAACAATCAACAAAACTAAAGAGCAACTGAAGGAATGAGAGAAGATATTTGCAAATGGCATATCAGATAAAGGGTTAGTATTCAAAATCTATACAGAACTTACCAAACTCAACACCCAAAAAACAAGTAATCCAGTGAAGAAATGGGCGGAAGACATGAATAGACACTTATCCAAAGGAGATATCCAGATGACAAATAGACACATGAAAAGACGCTCAACATCACTCACCATCAGGGAAATACAAGTCAAAACCACATTGAGATATCACCTCCTACCAGTCAGAGCGGCTAAAATTAACAGCTCAGGAAACAACAGATGCTGGCGAGGATGTGGAGAAAAGGGAACCCTCTTGCACTGTTGGTGGGAATGCAAACTGGTGCAGCCAGAAAAGTGTGGAGGCTCTGCAAAAAATTAAAAATAGAACTACCCTACGACCCAGCAATAGCACTACTAGGAAATTATCCAAAGGATACAGGAGTGCTGATTCATAGGGGCACATGCACCCCAATGTTTACAGCAGTGCTATCAACGATAGCCAAATTATGGAAAGAGCCCAAATGTCCATCAACTGATGAATGGATAATGAAAATGTGGTTTATATATATAATGGAATACTACTTGGCAATGAGAAAAAATGAAATCTTGCCATTTGCAACAACGCAGATGGAACTGGAGGGCATTATGCTAAGTGAAATAAGTCAGAGAAAGACAGATATCATATGTTTTCACTCATATGTGGAATTTGAGACTTAACAGAGGACCATGAGGGAAGGTAAAGGGAAAAAAATAGTTTCAAACAGAGAGGGGAGGCAAACAAACCATAAGAGACTCTTAAATACAGAGAACAAACTGAGGGCTGATGGGGGGGGAGGTGCGGGGGAGAGGGGAAAATGGGTGATGGGCATTGAGGAGGGCACTTGTTGGGATGAGCACTGGGTGTTGTATGTAAGCAAGGAATCATGGGAATCTACTCCCAAAGTCAAGAGCACACTGTATACACTGTATGTTAGCTAACTTGACAAGAAATTGTATTTTAAAAAATAAATACATATATAAACATAAACTGCTACTTCTTGCAAATACATATGTACAACCTATGTACATACATACATACATACATAAAAGGTTATCTTTCAAAGAGTGAGCTACTGAAGCAGATACTGGATAACTATCTTTCAAAGATGTTATGGATGTTTTCTACAAAACTGTCATTAAATCTCTTTCGAATCAAAAATTTTGATTCCTTGGAACATATAAAAATATTAAGGATTTGGATTTTAAAAAGATGGAGTTTATGTGGTGGCTGGTGAGAAATGGAAAAACTGTGTGTCTCCAGTCCCCCTATTGCTGAATATTATTTTTGCAGAAGTCCCATGCAACTAAATATAGGTTGTGGCAACCTGCCAATGACTCAAAGATACTCCTCCTGCCAAGAAAATATCTCAGAATCAGCCCTTTAGAGTTTCCCCCTGAATAAGTCCAGTCTGACCTTCAACCACCAAATGTGAAGCATACTCTTGGCAAAAAGCAGCTAACTTGGGGCACCTGGGTGGCTCAGTGGGTTAAGCATCCGACTCTTGATTTCAGCTCAGGTCACGATCTCACCGTTCATAGGATGGAGCCCCACGTCGAGCCCCTTGCTGACAGTGTGGAACCTGTTTGGGATCCTCTCTCTGTCCCTCCCCTGATCACACTCTCTCTCCTTCTCTCTCTCAAAAATACATAAACATTAAAAAAAACTTTTTAGGGCACCTAGGTGGCTCAGTCGGTTAAGCATCCGACTTTGGCTCAGGTCATGATCTCACAGTCTGTGGGTTCAAGTCCCATATCAGGCTCTGTGCTGACAGCTCAGAGCCTGGAGCCTGCTTCAGATTCTCTATCTCCCTCTCTCTCTGTCCCTCCCCTGCTTGTGCACATGCGAGCACTCGCTCTCTCTCTCTCTCTCACAAAAATAAATATATAAACAGCAAAGACACATCTGATTAACATCACCAAGCTATGTCTAAGCTCCTGAGCATAGATTAATGTAATAAGTCACCTTTATTTGTACTTTTCTTCAGGCTTTATTGAGATAAAAATGGACATAGAACTTTGTGTAAGTTTAAGGTGTACAATGTGATAATTTGATATATGAATATATTGTGAAATTATTACAACAGAGTTAGTAAATACCTCCATAACTTCATATAATTGCCCTTTCTTTTTTTGTAGTGAAAACATTTAAAATCCATTCTCTTAGCAAATTTCAATTATATAACACAGTATTTGACAATATTAGACTATACTCACAATGCTATACAGTAGATCTCCAGAACTTGTTAATCTTAGAGCTGGAAGTGTGCACCCTGTGACCAGCATCTCTCTATTTCCCTTGGCTCCCGGTCCCTGGCAACCATGATTCACTCTGAGTTCAGTTTCTTTAGATTCCACATATAAATGAGATCATACAGTATCTGTCATTTTTTCCAGCTTTGTGGAGATACTATTGAAATATAAAAAATGTAAGTTTAAGATGTATACAGTAATGATTTGATACACATATATATTGGAAAATGAATACTACCATAGGGTTAGTTAACACATCCATCCCTTCACGTGACTGGTCTACACTCTTAACAACTGCCAAGTATATAACACAATAATGTTATTTGACACACAAGCAAAGGCAACAAAAGCAAAAATAAACAAGTGGGGCTGCAGCAAACTAAAAAGCTTCGACACAGCAAAGCACAGACCACCCATCAGTAATACCTCTCTCCCGGGGCTTTAGATCAAAAAAGAAAAACCAGTAGTTAAGAACAAGAGGAATCTGGAATATCTTGTTCCATCAGATATAAAGGAACTGAATAATTATTTTCACATCACCAAAACGGGTGACCCGTTGAGATTCCCAGCCTCGGTCCCCCCGCAAAGATCAACAGCTATCCATGAACAAAAACCGCTTTAGGAGAGCTGTGAAGTCTACTTCAGAAACTTTAGCAACACGCTGGAACAAAAAACCTGAGAATAACCACACAGGAAGAGAACAAACAGCTTCATTTTGCCTGCACTTTCCCACCCTCCCACCCCGGACCACCCAAGGCAACACTGCTCAGCACCAAGAGGGTTCTTCCCAGCTGGAAAGAGTTCTCCTTACCAGGAAAGGGAAAAATGGGGTGAATGATCAGCCTCTCTAGCCTTTCAGAGCGCTTCAAGAAGGTCTCACTTCAGTTTCAACCCACCCAGACTGGCAGAGTCGAGTTGCATAGCATCAGCTAGGAACAAGGAAGAAAAGCAGAAGCTACCAACAGCAGCCACGCATGGTCACAGGTCACATTTCACAGCTCGGCGACATGATCCGCAGAAAACCCAGATTGTGCCACTGCAGAAACTAACGACCGCGGCAGACTCCCTGTAGATTTCACCAGCGTTTGCCTCACAGATACTCACATTTGCTGACATCAGACATCCGAGTCCCTCCCCGTTCCACCACCTCTCCGTGCACACCACCCCCACCCCCCCGCCAGAGCCCCTGAACCACACCAGCAGTCAACCATGGCCTCTGCAGCTGTTCCAATACAAGATGCTAGCATGGATCCCAGAGGATTACCCCAAACGTCATGTGTGCACTTAAGTGTAGCTTCTCCAGCTATACACTTGCACACCACCAGCCTGATGCCTATCACTGGCCACCACTACCGTGCACACACCCAGAGGGGGAGACCATGCAACTAGAGGAGAATGCACCAACGGCCCAGGCTGTTGCCGGTGAGCCCAAAGCTGGCTCCCACCCTTGCGGCCTGCTCTGGCCCCCACTACTCCATGTGGCTGCAACTGGTCCTCACCGCTTAACTGGCTCTCGCAGCTGGTCCCCACACCCAAGTGTGTGCATACCACAAGCCCCAGCCACCACCACTGCCTGCCCTGGCCCAAACTGCTGGGGACTCCAAAACAAGTGTCAAAAACGAGCGTCAATGCCGTGGACCCCAACGGTCTGAGCCAAAGACACATCGTGCCCCACCCCATCTATGGCACAACTACACACCCCAGCAGTTGGCACCCTGCACCACTAGAACTGGGGTCACAGCATGCTCTAGCATAGGCCCACCCACAGACAAATGCCTTCCCTTAAGCAAGTTAGGCCATAGGTCTAGAAGAGGGGCTGTTTCTTCAAATATTCAGACAACTATACTAGGCTACAAGGATAATGAAGAATCAGGGAAATATGCAGGGGGATACAATAAACCTCTAGTAACTAGCCCCAAAGAAATGGCGATCTAGGAATTACCTGACAAAGAATTCAAAATAATTGTTCTAAAGATGCTCAGAGAACTGAGAGAAACAATTTCATATTAGAAAAAAATACAAGAAAAAAGAAGTCCAACAGAGATCATAAGAAAATATCAGAAATTTTGTAGCTGAAGAATTATCACTGAAGAATTCAACAGAAAGCTTCAACAGCAGCCTTAACCAAGCAGAACAAAGAATTTTGATCTAGAAGATAGATCAAACGAAATCTAGCGAGCAAAAAGAAAAAAGATGAAAAGAGAGGAATAAAGTCTACAAGACTTATCGGAAACCATTAAAACAAACACACATCATTGGAGTCCCAGGAAATAAAAAGCTCTTTAAAGAAATAATGCTCTTTAAAGAAATAATGGCTCTTTAAAGAAATAAAGAAAGCTCTTTAAAGAAATAATGGCTAGGGGCGCCTGGGTGGCTCGGTCGGTTGAGTGACCAACTTCGGCTCAGGTCATGATCTCATGGTTTGTGAGTTCAAGCCCCGCATCAGGCTCTGTGCTGACAGCTCAGAGCCTGGAGCCTGCTTCTGATTCTGTGTCTCCCTCTCTCTCTGCCCCTCCCCCACTCATGCTCTGTCTCTCTCTCTGTCTCAGAAATAAACATTAAAAAAAAAAAAAAAAAAAGAAAAGAAATAATGGCTAAACATATCCCAAACCTAGAGAGAGATTTGGACATTCAAATTCACGAAGGAAGACATCACCACAAAAATGCAATTCAAAATGATCTTCTGCAAAGAAGAACAAAGGTAGAAGTATCACAATTCCAGATTTCAAGATGTACTACAAAGCTGTAGTCATCAAAACAGTAGGGTACTTGGGTGCCTGGATGGCTCAGTCAGTTAAGCGTCCGACTTTGGCTCAGGTCATGATCTCACAGTTCAAGAGTTCGAGCCCCACATCCAGCTCTGTGCTGACAGCTCAGAACCTGGAGCCTGTTTTGGATTCTGTGTCTCCCTCCCTCTCTGCCCCTCCCCTGCTCATGCTCTGTCTCTCTCTCTCTCAAAAAAAGTAAATAATAAACAACTTAAAAATTAAAAAAAAGAAAAAGAAAAGCACAGAGAAGAAATATGCAGTCTTCTCTGTGGCACTTAAAAAAAAAAGAAAGAAAGAAACAGTACGGTACTGGCACAAAACAGACACGTAGATCAATGAAATGGAATAGAGCGCCCAGAAATAAACTCAAACTTATATGGTCAATTACTTTATGACAAAGAAAGCCATGGATATACAGTGGGTAAAAGACCATCTCTTCAACAAATGGTGCTAGGAAAACTGGACAACTACATGTAAAAGAATGAAACTGGAACACTCTTACACCATACACAAAAATAAACTCAGGTTAAAAATCTAAGTGTGGGGTGCAGGGGGCTCAGCTGGGTGAGTGTCAAGCTCTTGATGTCCACTCAGGTCATGACCCCAGGGCCCTGGGATTGAGCCCCCATGTCAGGCTCTGTGCTGAGCAGGGAGCCTGTTTGAGATTCTCTCTCTTTCTCCCTCTGCCCCTCTCCCCAGTTTGTGCTTTTTCTCTTTACAAGTAAAAATAAAAGGGGGGCACCTGGGTGGCTCAGTTGGTTAAGCATCTGACTGTGGCTCAGGTCATGATCTCACGATTCGTGAGTTTGAGCCCCACATGGGGCTCTGTGCTGACAGCTCAGAGCCTGGAGCCTGCTTTGGATTCTGTCTCCCTCTCTCTCTGCCCTTCCCCCACTTGTGCTCTCGCTCTTGCTCCTCTCTCTCTCTCTCTCAAAAATAACCAACCAGTAAAAAAAAAAAAAAAAAAAAAAAAAATTTAATAAAAAAAAAAAAAAAAAAAAAAAGAAAGGTGTACCCGGGAGGTTCAGTCAGTTAAGCATCTGACTTTGGCTCAGGTCATGATCTCATGGTTCATGGGTTCGAGCCCCACGTCAGGCTCTGTGCTGATAGCTCAGAGAATCCTGCTTTGGATTCTGTGTCTCCCTCTCTCTCTGCCCCTCCCCTGATCGCTCTCTGTCTCTGTCTGTCTCTCAAAAATAAACATTTTTTTTAAATTTTTAAAAAGTAAAAATAAAAAATAAATAGGGATGCCTGGGTGGCTCAATTGGTTAAGCATCTGACTTCAGCTCAGATCATGTCTCATGGTTTGTGGGTTCAAGCCCTGCATCAGGCTCTGTGCTGACAGCTCAGAGCCTGGAGCCTGCTTCAGATTCTGTGTCTTCCTCTCTCTTTCTCCCCTACTCTCTCTCTCGCTCTCTCTCAAAAATAAATAAACATTAAAAAAATTGTTTTAATTTAAATAAATAAAAACCTAAATATGAGACAGGAAACCATAAAATTCCCCACAAAAAAAAAAAAAACATAGGCAATAATTTCTACATCGGTTATAGAAACGGTTTTCAAGATATGTCTCCTGAGGCAAGGAAAACAAAAGCAAAAATAAACTATTGGGACCACACCAAAATAAAAAACTTCTGCACAATGAAGGAAACAAATCAACAAAATGAAAAGGCCACCCACTGACCAGGAGAAGAAATCTGCAAATGATATATTCAATAAGGGGTTAAAATCCAAAATATATAAAGAACTACAACTCAATACCCGTCCCCCAAAAAATAATCCTATTAAAAATGGGCAGAGGACCTGAATATTTTCTAAAGAAGACATATGTATGTCTTCATCAGAGAAATGCAAATCAACACCACAATGAAATATCACCTCATACCTGTCAGAATGGCTAGAATCAAAAAGACAAGAAATAACATGGGGAGAAAAAGGAAGCCTCACGCACCATTGGTGGGAATGCAAATTGGTACAGCAACCGTGGAAAACAGTACGGAGGCTGCTCAAAAAAATTAAAATTAGAAATAGTGTATGATCCAGTAATTCCACCACTGGGAAAACAAGAACACTAATTCACCCCTTAAGAGGCACCCCTTATGTTTACTGCAGCATTGTTTACAGTAGCCAAAAAATGGAAGCAACCCAAGTGTCTACCAATAGATAAATGGATAAAGAAGATGTGGGGTGTGTGTGTGTGTGTGTGTGTGTGTGTGTAATGGAATATCCCACAGCTGTAAGGAAGAAAGAGATCTTGCTATTTGTAATATGGATAGCCCTAGAGCGTATAATGCTAAGTGAAGTAAGTCAAACAGACAAAGGCAAATACCATATGATTTCATTCGCATGTGGAATTTAAGAAAAACAAACAAACAAAGAGACAAAAAATAAAAAATAAAAAGACTCAAATACAGAGAATAAACTGGTGGTAGCCAGAGGGGAGGTCGGTGGGGGGATAAGCAAAATAGATAAAGGGGATTAAAAAGTATGAACTTCCAGCTACAAAAAAAAAAATAAATAAAAAAAAAAAAAATAAGTCACAGAGATGAAAAGTACAACACAAGGAATACAGTCAATAACATTATAATAACGTGGTTTGGAGACACATAGTGCACTGAGTAATATGTACAACTATTGCATCATTACGTGGTATACCTGAAACTAATAAAACACTGTGTGTTAATACTTCAATTAATAAAATAAATTATCTTCTCCAGGACACATTATGGTAAAACTGTCTAAAATCAAAAACAAAGAGAAGATTTAAAAAGCAGCAAGAGAAAAAATGTCTCTCTCACACAAAGCCATAAGCAGATTTGCCAGTAGAATCCTTGCAAGCCAGAAGAGAATGGGATGATATATTCGTGTTCAAAGTGCTGAAAGAAAGAAACAGTCAACCAAGAATATTTTACCCACGAAAATTATCATTCAGAAATGAAGGTGAGGGGTGCCTGGGTGGCTCAGTCAGTTGAGTGTCTGACTCTTGATTTTGGCTCAGGTCATGATCCCAGGGTCATGGGATCAAGCCCTGCATCAGGATCCATGCTCAGCTTGGGATTCTCTCTCTCTCGTTCTCTCTCTCTCTCTCTCTCTCTCTCTCTCTTTCTCTCTCTCCCCCTGTTCCTCTCTCTCTCTCTCTCTCTCTCTCCCTCTTCCTCTGCCCCACCACACACTCTCCCTCTCTCTAAAATAAATTTTTTTTTAAAGTTTAAAAATGAAGGTGAGAGAAAGACTTTCCCTAAGAAACATAAGTTGAGGGTGCTCATCACTACTAGACTTGCTTTATAATAAATGCTGAAAGGAATTCTTCAAGCTAAAATGAAAAATTGCTAGTTAGTAATATGAAAGTATTCAACACACTGGTAAAGATAAGCCTATAGCTATATTCACTTAATTCTAGCATAAATGTTAAACACAAAGGCATTAAAAACAGCTATAGCTAGAATAATTAAATAGATATACAATATAACAAGAGGTAAATAGTGACATCAAAAACATAAAAGGGGGAATAAAAGGGTAGAGTTTTTGTATGCAAAGTTAAATTGTTATCAGCATAAAAGACTATTTCATATATGTGTATACACACACATACATACATATATATGGTGCTTTATGGAAGTTTCCAAGCCTACAGTAGAGTCAAAAACATTAAGAGAGGGGCATCAAAACATACCACTACAGAAAATCATCAATTCACAAAAGAAGGCAGCAAGAGAAGAAGAAAGGAACAAGGGAACTACAAAACAAAAAAAACAATTTTAAAAATGGCATTAGTAAATCCTTACCTGTCAATTACTCTAAATGTAAATGGATTGAATTCCCCAATGAGAAGACATAAAGTGACTAGATGGATAAAAAAACCAAGACTCAACTATATATAACCTACAAGACACCCACTTCAGTTTTAACGATACACATAAGTGAAGAGTGAATGGATGGGATAAGATATTCCACACAAGTAGAAACCAAAAGAGAATGGGATGGCGATCCATATACCACAAAACAGACTTGAAGCCAAAAATGGAAACAAAAAAATAAAGTCATTAAATAATGTCAAGAAGATATAACAACCCCAAATATATATGCACCCAACAGCAGAGCACCTAAATATATTAAGTAAATACTAACAGATTTGAAGGGAGAAATAGATGGTACAGTAATAGCAAGAGACTTCAGTATACCACCTTCAACAACGGATGGATCACCCAGATAGAAAAATCAACAAGAAAATGTTGGACTGCAGCCATTCTTCAGACTAAGGGACTTAACAGACATATACAGAACGTTCCATCCAACACCAGTAGAATACACATTCTTCTCAAGTGCAAACATAACATTCTCCAGAACAGATCGTATGTTAGATCAAAAAAAAGTCTCAGGAAATTTAAAAAGACTGAAATGTTCTCCAACCACAATAGTATGAAACTAGAAATCAGTAATAGAAGAAAACCTAGAAAATTCATAAATATATGAAAATTAACACAACCCTGAATAACCAATACATCAAAGCAATCAAGCAGGAAATCAAAAAATAGCTTGAAACAAAAGTAAAAACATAACATACCAAAACCTATGCGAGGCTACAAAAGTAATTCTAAAAGATAAGTTTCTGGCAGTACATTCTTACATTAAGAAAAAAGAAACATCTCAAATAAAGAACCTCACTACACCTCAAGAAATTAGAAAAAGAAAAACAAACTAAGCCCAGAGTTAGTGCAAAGAATGAAATAACAATAGTCAAAATGAAAATAAATGAAACAGAGACCAGAAAAACAATAGAAAAGATCAACAAAACTCTGCTGGTGTTTTGAAAAGATAAAATTGCCTTGCCTTTAGCAAGACAGAGAGAAAAAGGAGACTCAAATAAGTACACTACAAAATGAAAGAGGAGACATTACAACTGGTACTACAGAAATACAAAGGATAGTAAGAGACTACTATAAACAATTATATGCCAAGAAACTGGATAACCTAGAAAAATGAAAACATTCCTAGAAACATACAGCCTACCAAGACTAAATCAGTAAATAACAGAAAATATGAACAGACCAGTAACAAGTAAGGATTTTTAATCAGAAATCCAAAACCTGCCAACAAAGAAAAGTCCATAACCAGATGATTTTAAAGGAGAATTCTATCAAAAACTCAAGAGGGAAAAACACTCCCAAATTCATTTCATGAAAAAGAAATAAAGAAAACAATCCCATTCACAATAGCACCAAAAACAACAAAATTGGAATAAATTCAACCAAGAAGGTGAAATTTCTATACCCCAAACACTGCAACTTTGATGAAAAAAAAACTGAAAACAAAACATGAAAAGTCATCTTGTGTTCATGGATTGAAAGAGTTAATATTGTTAAAATGTCCACATTTTTTTTACAACACTCCTAAAAATTAACTCAAAATAGGTTAAAGATTTAAATTTAAGACCTGATATGGTAAACTTCTATAAGAAAACATAGGGAGGAAGTTCCCTGACATTAGTCTTGGCAATGATTTTTTAGATATGATACAAAGAGCACAAGCAACAAAAGCAAAAATCAACGAGTGGAACTGTATCAAACTAAATATCTTTTGCACAAGAGAAACATTAAAAAAAAAAAATGAAGACAACCTATGGAATGGGGAAAAATATTCACAAACCATATATGTGACAAGGAGTTAATACTCAAAATATTTAAGGAACTCCTACAACTTGGTAACAAAAAAACAATCCAATTAAAAATGGGCAGAGGAACCAAATAGACATTTTTCCAAAGAAGACAAAATGGTCAACAGCTCTTTTTTTCTTTCATTTACAAAAGGTTTATTTAGTCACAAGTAGTTGACTGTCTCAATGTGACTCAAGACCACAAAGATACTATTTCTACTTTACTCCCTTCCAAGCCCTAGGGCCCAGCCTGGCAGGAGTGATGCTTGGGGCCCATTCACAAGAAAGATGGTCAGCATCAGTAAACATCAGGGAAATGCAAATCAAAACCACAATCAAATATCACCTCACACCTTGTCATCAAGATGACAAGAGTTAACAAAAGTTGGCAAGGATGTGGAGAAAAGGAAACCCTTGTACACGGTTGATGGAAAGGCAAATTGGTACAGCACTACAGAAAACAGTATGGAGGTCTTTCAAACCATTAAAAACAAAACTACGATATGATCCAGCAATTCCACTTCTAGATATACATCCAAAAGTAATGAAAATAGGATACTGGAGAGATGGAAGCACTCCGATGTTTCGTGCGACATTACTCAGAAAGATCAAGATATGGAAACACCCTGTGTCCATTTATGATGTGGTGTATATATGTGTGTACATATTCAGCCATAAGAAAGAAGTAAAACCTCCCATTTGCAACCACATAGATGGACCTTGAGGGACAATGCCAAATGAGACAAGTCAGACGGACAAAGACAAATATATGTTATCATTTCTCTGTGAAATTGAAAAAACCCAAACTCACAGAAACAAAGAGTAGATTGGTGGTTACCAAGGGCTAGGGCGTAGGAGAGTTGGGGAGATGCGGTTTAAGGGTACAAACTTGCCACCAGTAGATAAGTCCCGGACATCTAATGCATGGCATAGTGATTATAGGCAATACTGTATTATAACCTTCAAAAGGGTAAGAGACTAGATCTTAACTGTTCTCACCAGAAAAAAGAAATAATAATTCTGTGATGTAATAGAAGTGCTACCTAACACAATGGTAGTAACCATATTACAATATATAAATGTATCAAATCAATATGTGGCACATGCCTAATGTCATGTTACATATGTCAATTATATCTCGATAAAAATTTATTTTTTAAAAAAGAAAAGAACTCCCATCATTATGTCCTTACACTTACCATTTTATTGCACATCCTGATAGCCAGAATTAGAATAGTCATTAAGCAGCAGTAGTAGTCCCATGTGCCAGGCCATCCTGAGCACTTTAAAATGTTATTGTCACCATCTCTCAAGGCAAGGGAAATGAAAGCAAAAATGAACTATTGGGACCTCATCAAGATAAAAAGCTTCTGCACTGCAAAGGAAACAATCAACAAAACTAAAAGGCAACCGACGGAATGGGAGAAGACATCTGCAAATGGCATATCGGATAAAGGGTTAGTATCCAAAATCTATAAAGAACTCACCAAACTTGACACCCAAAAAACAAGTACTCCAGTGAAGAAATGGGCAACAGATGTGAACAGACATTTTTCCAAAGAAGACATCCAGATGACCAACAGACACATGAAAACATGCTCAACATCACACATCATCAAGGAAATACAAATCAAAACCACACTGAGATACCACCTCACACCAGTCAGAGTGGCTAAAATCAACTCAGGAAACAACAGATGTTGGCGAGGATGTGGAGAAACAGGAACCCTCTTGCACTGTTGGTGGGAAGGCAAACTGGTGCAGCCGCTCTGGAAAAGTGTGGAGGTTCCGCAAAAAATTAAAAATAGAACTATCCTATGACCCAGCAATAGCACTACTAAGAAGGTATCCAAAGGATACAGGAGTGCTGATTCATAGGGGCATATGTAACCCAGGGTAAAGCAGTGCTATCAACAATAGCCAAATTATGGAAAGAGTCCAGATGTTCATCAACTGATGAATGGATAGAGAAGATGTGATTTATATATACAATGGAATACTACTTGGCAATGAGAAAGAATGAAATCTTGCCATTTATAACAACGTGGAAGGAACCAGAGGGCAATATGCTAAGTGAAATAAGTCAGTCAGAGAAAGACAGATACCATGTTTTCACTCGTATGTGGAACTTGAGAAACTTAACAGAAGACCATGGGGGAAGGGAAGGGGAAAAAATAGTTTCAAACAGAGAAGGAGGCAAACCATAAGAGACTCTTAAATACAGAAAACAAACTGAGGCTGATGGGAGGGGGTGCGGGGGAGAGGGGAAAATGGGTGATGGCATTGAGAAAGGCACTTGTTGAGATAAGCACTGGGTGTGGCATGTGAGCGATGAATCATGGGACTCTACCCCCAAAACCAAGAGCACACTGTATACACTGTATGTTAGCCATTACTTGACAATAAATTGTATTAAAAAAAAAAAAAACACTAAAAAATTTTTCAGTAAAAAAATAAAAATAAAAAATATTATTGTGACAATAACTCTAGAAAACTAGGAACTATTATATTCATATCACATAGGAATAAACCAAGGCAAACAAATGTTAAGTAACTTGTCCAAAGCTAAAAAACCAATGGGGCGCCTGGGTGGCTCAGTTGTTTAAGTGTCTGACTCTTGATTTCGGCTCAGGTCATGATTTCATGGTTTGTGGGTTCGAGCCCCACGTTGGGCTCTGTGCTGACAGCTCAAAGCCTGGAGCCCACTTTGGATTCTGTGTCCTTCTCTTTCTGTCCCTCCCCCTGCTCATGCTCTGTCTCTCTCAAAAATAAATAAACATTAAAAAAAAAAAAAAAGTAAGTGGCACAGCAAAATTTTGCACTGTGGCAATTTGTTCCCTCCCAAATCCATGGTCATAACCACGACTACACTTTACTACCCATTAGTCGTCTATTCTGATAGGATCAGGGGAAGGGTCATTAAAATTAATAAGTACATTCCTCATTCAAATATTTATTTATTAAAGTCTGAAGAAAGTATTATTCTGTACTTCATTTTCTGCCTACCTAAAGAGCTACCTTTCTACATTCTCAACAAATGCATCAAATGCATGGTTAGACTCCATAGATATGTCCCTTGACAGTCTTCATGTACGTCTTTCTTTTTAAACACCTTCCGTCACCAGGATGTATGAGCAGTATTTCCTACAGTTGCTGGAGTTGCTAGAGGGAGCTTGCCCTCTAGTGGCCCCATGCTGATATGCAGCCAGAGGTAGCATTCACAGAAAGGGCTTCAATGACATTCTTTCCTAGTATAGGTTCAGTGGCAGAACACATGTAAGGGAAAAGAAAATATTAAAAAGCAAGTAATCCACAATGGGTCTTAACGCATTATTGTGGGTTTTTTAATGTGTATTTACTTTGAGTGAGAGAGAAAGAGAGAGAGAGAGAGAGCATGAGGAGGGGCAGAGAGAGAGGGAGAGAGAGAATCCCACGCAGGACACGGAGCTCGATCTCACCAACTGTGAGACCATGACCTGAGCCAAAATCAAGAGTTGGACACTCAACCGACTGAGCCCCCCAGGCACCCCCCGCGTTACTGTGTTTTAATCGAGCTGATGACACTGTGCTTAGACTGAGTAGACCCATAAGGCAGAACAGGAGGGCACTGTGGACAATTACGTTACTCCTGGCTCAGATGTAGCCAATTCAACTATACCAGAGCTTTTTCAAAAAAACGAACTACCGCTCTACTTTGATATCTTTCAAAACGGGACTGAAAATGACAATAATGGCAAAATCTGAAATAAATGCCCAAAACAATCACAAGCCTATATGTAAGTCCCCCAGGGTTAAGGGACCTGAAAATCAAGATAACTCTCATTTTTCCTTTCTTTCTCAAGAGAATATGTGTGTGATTGATGGGGAGCTCTTGAGTAGGAGCTGTTGTTTGTTTTTTTTCTTCTTTTAAGTAGGCCTCACACCTAGCATCAACATGGGGCTTGAACTCAAAACCCTAAGATGAAATCAAGAGTCAGACGTTTAACCAACTGAGCCACCCCATTGCCCCAAGTGGGAGTTCTATAGTCACATACCGTATGTGTGTGTCATGCACAGTTAAGAGGCAATAACAGAAATGGTGTGTTTTTTTAAGCTACAAGATAACTAAAACATAACCAAAGTGCAATGTCATCTTAAGACAGTGATGGTCATCAAAATGAGACCGTAAATTACCAAGCGTAACCGCAGCTGTGCTTTATTTACAATACCATTTTCCTTTTCCCAGGTCACAGGGTTTATGTACCAAAGTAAAATTTTTCTTCGTCACTGCCTTTTTGATTCCCTCATAGTGATGGATTTTGGAGCACATAAATGAGATTTTCTGCAACTATGACAAAGCATACAAAGAACACTTACATCATGTAGCTAGGAACAACCCTGAGAATGAGTAAAAGAAGGAAAATACCCAACTTACTGATTTCTAATCCATCTTCACTGAAATCACTGTTAATTCGACAAGTATTTAATGAGCATCTACTATAACACAAAAGTATAGGGAAGTATGGTTTGTAGATAAAAATGAAGACATGGTCCTTATGTTCAAAGAGCTTAAAAACTAAATTCTAACTAATATTACAAACTAATATTAATTAGCATAATTAATATTACAAAGTAATGTTATTAGAGAATTTCAACAGCAACCTAAACAAAACAAAGGAGATCATTTTTCAGACTGAAAGAATAGGTGACATTTCATGAAGTATTATTCACGCCAGCTTTACGAAATGGGAAGGATTTCAATAGGCAGGAAGGTATTGTAGGCAGAGGGAATTTTAGCAAGCAGTCAATATTCAGGGTGCTAATGGCATTTGAAGAATGACTAGTATCCTGGTTTCAGGAGCATATTTTGAGTGAAAGGGAAAACAAGGCTGAGGATGAAATGGTACTTTGGCCTTTATGATCTAAGCAAAGGAAAATCATTAAAGACAATGAGTCAGGGAAGAAAGGGCGTGGGCAGGGCTTGATTTAGGAAGGTGATTCCGGTGGCAACAGGGAAGGTGAATTGGAGCTAGAGGAAAAGAAAAGAAAGCTAGAGGCAGGCCAACTGCCTAGAAGGTTATCAGGATGAAGTGGAGTAATACCAGTTCACACTACAACTGTGAAGGCAGATTCTAATGTATAACTGAGGGGGTTGAGCTAAAAACAAAACAAAACAAAAAAACCAAAAAGACTGTCCACTTTCTTCCCCAAACAAAACCTGAGGCTTATGATACACTTCTGTCAGTGACAGTGCCTCACAACCTCAGTAATGATAAGAAAGGCCATGGGTGGGAAAGACATCTAGGCCCTACTCTAGGAGGTACATGAGAATCTCTACAGAGAGCAGTGTGTTACTTTATTTAAAAAAGCAAGCACACGTATCATTCTGATTCACCTTCTGTGAAAAGCACTGAATGAGAACTCCAAGATCCTTCTGGCTTCCAAAGTCTATAACTCTGTCTTTAGTTCCATGTCTCACAGATTCCCCTCATTGATGCTGATTATAGTTCTGGGACGTGAGTGGTGGCCTCGATCGTGAAGATAATCTGAAGCAAAAGAAATGAACTGTACCAGCAAATGAATAATTAATATATACGATCTCTATAAGGAGTGGAGTGCTCTGTGGGTTTAGAACCATGAGTACCGAAGTCTAGCCTGAACTGCTGAATGAAACCCTATTTCTTGAAAAAGAGTAATAGATATAAAATGTCCATTTATTACCTACTGGCCCGTTTATATTGGGTCAGTTGAATTAAAAAGGCACTGAAATAGGCAAATTAAAGATAAAGGAGACACTACCTTTTTCCATATTTTTAATTACCATTATTGCACCAATACAGCATACGCTTTATATACATATATCTTAAATTTCATTTTCAGTTTTTCAGCAATTCAAATACATAATATATTATCATCTTGAGAATACAAAGAACACAACATGGAGGAAGATTGAGAAAATAGTTTCCCAGTAGTCAGTCACTAGTGATTCTATAGACTTTCCACTTAGTGTTTTCTATTGGAATTTTAAAAAGCCCTGCCATGGCTCTGTAAGAATAGAGCTGCCTGGAACAGGAGGCAATGAGAAAAAAATGGACCCAAAGTTAAAAAGAGTCAAGAAGGAAATCCAGGAGAGAGACTATATTTTGAAACTAAACACAAGCCTCCCAAAGTGTACACATCCAAAGAAGTGCTGAGGGAAGAAACGAGATCTTCCCATTTCACCCTCAAAATTGCTCATTAACAAACACAATTGATAGTGCCCATTCATTTGAGAAAGGGAACTGTCTTCACAGCACTGTAAAAGGAATGGTGGGGTAGAGGGAAGGGAAAGTGGTGGGAGAGCAACTTGCTTTCGAGATACCCTCTGTGATGGTTTAGCGAAGCGGTCACTCGGGCAGAACCTAGGACGGCTAGTGCCGTGGACTCTCCAGCTTCCTTCATAAGTGACAATGTATGTAATAGCAGCTTTCTATGAAAGGGCTAGATGCACTGAAAACTAAATGTTCACGCAAGGGGCCAGATACCCAGGCAGCAAGGCAATGTGGGTACTGAAAAAGAGTTACGTGCTTTTCAACCCGTCTGCTCTACAGATCAGGTTAAAAACTCTAAACCCTTCAACTCCAGGTCAAATAATGGGGCAAATACAAAGTAATGCCGCGCTTCAAATGCAGCCACCAGACGGAGCTGCAAGAAAGTCAACGCTTCTCTACAATAGGACTTGGAAAACACAGCCCCTCGAACCTCCTTCATCTAAGAGACACCCACTGATCAAAGATGTTGCACTATTCAACAAATAAAAGAACAGTGGAGGTGCCACCAACAAACCCTCTGAGCACAGGAGGAAACAATGTAAACACACGAGGGCGATGGAGCTGCCCCCCGCCCTGGATGTTCACTGGACAGGATAAGCCTGCAGGAGGGTCTATCTCAGAGACCCAGGAAACAGGTCTTTCTTCACACCTATCCCTGTCAAAACTCTGAATCTGTAAACACTGAGGTTGGTCAGTCCATTTGGAGGGTCGTAGGCTAGTGGGAAAGGAAATTTCAAGGTTTTTGTCTCCCCTGAAATTGCTCAATAGGGCTTCACAAAGAGGCACACAGGGTCATGAGATGATTCTGAAATAAGTTGAAGAATTGAAAAGAACAATTTTACAGATGTTAGAATTCACTTCTCCCTCAAAGAGATCTGGCCTTTGGGGCCCTGCATAGTCAGCCACAAGTATGAGAAGACCCACCACTCCCCTGCCTTAACAGTGAACAGGAGATGAGAGATTCTTCCTCGGCTGTACGCAAGTAACAACATAGGGGGGTGACGTGATCCAGCTTGAATGCAATGGAGGAGCTATGAAAAAGATTGTCCAGTAATTTTGGTTCTGGGAAGAGAAGGGGTTCCTAACTTCCCTCACAGATTGGTGCCCTCAAGGTCATTTTTTTTTTTCTTCAAGTCTGTCCTTAATGCTATTCAGAACTGGACCCAGTTGGATGGCTGTGGTGCCTGGTTTGGAACAGAGCTGCAAGACAGGAGAACAGAGAGAAAGCCAAAGGAATTAGGACAGCTACTCCATTCTTCACTTAATAGTTTCCAAGAAATCAATGCCCAGATTTTCTGAAACTATACCTCACAGAAATTCTACTTATCAAGGCTTGAAACATCCCAGCCAAACTTCACCCTACAGCTTTCTTCTCCCACCATCCCCAACACTAACTCTACTTCCTTACCTAAACTTCCTGCCTAAGACTCTATGATCTGGAAATGCCCTGCCTTCCCACATCAAGATTTCATTGGACGGTGACATTCCCTGTACCCTGCTTGACAGTATGCTGGTTTCACTATGCTCATACCTGGAAGCAGTGCTGAAGTCTCCCCACAAGTCATTGCTTGCAGACACTGGAGCTGGTGCTGGTGCCGGGACAGGAGCAGGAGCATCCAAATCTAAAAGGATATCTGAATAAAGGGCAGACGGAAGAAAAAGAAAAGGGGAAGCATAATAAAAATCTTAGAAATAAAAACCTACGCTTACACCAAAATCTATACACAAATGTTCCTTGCAGCTTTATCTGCAATAGCCAAAAACTGGATATGAGCCAGATGTTTCCCCGTGGGTGACGACGGTTAAACGCGCTATGGTACATCCATACCATGGAATACTACCCAGCAAGAAAGAGAAACAAACTGCTGATGTACACAGCTTGGATGAATCTCAAGGGAATTATGCTGAGCGGAAAAAGCCAATCCCCAAAGGTTATGTACTGTATGTTTCCACTTATATAACATTCACGAAGTGACAAAATTATAAAGATGGCAAACAGACTAGTGATCGCCAAGGGTTAGAGGAGGAGTGGGGCAGGACTCGGGGGGAGGTGTGGGTATAAAAGGATGATGTGAGGGACCCTTGCACTGAGGGAGCTGTTCTGTATCCTGACCGTGGTAACAGATCCAGGAACCTAACACGATCACAGTGCAGAGAACTAAACACACATATACACACGAATGAGAACACGTGTAGCTGGTGAAATCTACATAAGATCAGTAGACGGTATCAATGTCAATTTCCTGATTAAGCTGTTCCACTTCGGTTTTGCAAACGGTTACCATTTAGGGAAAATGGGTAAAGAGGACCCAGGATTTCTTTCTGTTATTTTTTACAACTGCGTGTGAACCTACAATCATCTTAAAATAAAAAGCTTCATTCAAAAAAATTAAAAATAAATCTTAGACATTATCCTCCCAGTGCCTTCTGGAGACACTTATGAAAAAAAGTAGGTTACAACCATTTTTATCTCAAAATTCCAGAAAGAAAAAGTTTACTCTTAGTCGTCAATTATATGAATAATCTCAGGAAAATTCCTTTTCACGTTCTAATGTTCTCACTCTTTCATTTTTTTTAATGTTTATTTTTTGAGAGAGCACACATATACATACGCATGTGAGAGAGGGGAAGGAGCAGACAGAGAGGGCTACAGAGGATCAAGGCAGGCTCTGCACTGACAGCAAAGAGCCTGACACAGGGCTCAAACACACAAACTATGAGATCACAACCTGAGCCGATGTCAAACCCAGGCACCCCTAATATTCTCATTCTTGAAATGGAACGAACTAGATCTATTCTTTTTTGCCATTAGATGGTACAGAAAAGTGAAAATGTATTCACGAACCCAGATGCTGTCTAACGGTCTCCCAGCTGCCCTAGCGAAGAAACAGGAAAAATGAAAACATCACGTTTACTGAGTGGCTGCTCTGCGCCACGGACAGTGCTAGGTGGCGTCAGGCCACCCCACCTTCACAATCTGGGTGTAGTTTTAAGTCTCCATTATGTAGATAAGGATATTAAGACAGAAAATGTAAATAATATTACCAAGTACACTCAGATATAAAATAGCAGAGCTCAGGGCGCCTGGGTGGCTCAGTCGGTTGAGCATCCAACTTCAGCTCAGGTCATGATCTCACGGTCTGTGGGTTCGAGCCCCGCGTCAGGCTCTGTGTCAGTCCAGAGCCTGGAGCCTGCTTTGGATTCTATGCCTCCTTCTCTCTCTGCCCCTCCCCCACGCAGGCTCTGTCTCTTTCAAAAAATGAATAAACGTTAAAAAAAAAAAAAAGCAGAGCTCTCACCAAAATCTGAGTGCATCTGACTCTCAGGCCTACTAGCATCTAACCAAGGTACAATGAAGGAAACAGTCTTTTTCTTAATAACCACTCATTTTCTTTTTTGGGGCGGGTGGGAGAATCTCAAGCAGGTTCCACACCCAGCTTGAAGCCTGATGCAGGGCTCAATCTCACAACTGTGAGATCAAGAGCTGAGCTGAAATCAAGAGTCAGATGCTTAATCAACAGAGCCACCCAGGTGCCCCAATATCCACTCATTTTCTGACAAAGAACCTACCAAATACCATGACTCTCGGTTCAATAGAAAAGCTTAAATCCCTTGCTAAAGGCTGTCAGAATCACCTTTCAGTACCAAGTGTCATTAATAGCAAAAACATCAATACTCTCCTTGGCAAACAGGGGTACGGTACCCAACTGAAACTTAAGATATGATGATTAAGATTGATGTGTAAGTGATGAATCACTAAATTCTACCCCTGAAATCATTATTACACCACATGTTAAACTTGGATTTAAGTAAAATTTAAAAATTAAAAAAAAAAAAAGAAAGAGAAGATAAGATGATTTCTCAAAGTTAAAAGTAACAGAGATGGAGCGCCTGGCTGGCTCAGAGGGTGCAATGTGCAACTCTTGTTCTCAGGGTCTTGAGTTCAAACTAACAGAGAGATTTACCTGCATCACTACCTCCATGGTTAGATTTTGGAATGGGTGGTGGAGTGACATGATTGCTGATGGCAACTGAGGAGGATGGTGGGGGGATAGTGACTTTGCCTCCAGGTGGGGGCGGGAGCAAGCTCAGGCCCCCAGTTCCTGCAGCCTTGGGCTTGGAAGCACCACCTTTCTTAGTTGTAATGTTCTATAAAAAAGAAAACAGAGAAGAAAGAGAAAGAAAAAGTCACAAGCTTATTATGGAAATTCAGGGAGCGGGAGGAAAGAAACCATACTCACCCCAATACTCAACTTGATGGTCTGTCCTTCCTTGAAGCCCAGATCCAACTTGGGACGAGTGTCCATTTCCTGAGATTCTCTGGAAATCTCAGATTCCTGCTTTACCCACCTTCAGTAAAAGAGTAAATTATCTCAATTTGGGACTACCTGAAAGCAGAGCTGACACACAAATTTGAGTGTAACTGGCTTATGTGAAACAGGACTCCAGAAAGCAGAGTGAAGGAACATGAAAAGTGAGGAAGGAAAAGAAGAAAAGCCAAAACAGGGCAACAGGGTTCAGTATCACCGAGGAGCCATTCAGAATGCATATTTAACTTGTCCCTCCAAAGGAGGGCATTTAGCTGCCAATTTCCACCCGCCATGGGTGAGGGCTGCCCCTGAGGGGACGTTAATTCCTCCGTCCTTCCGGGCTGCATCCCTGTGCCAACTGAGTGCACTTCCACAATTTCAGAGTTCTGAGGCAGAAAAGCAGACTTATGCCTGCCCTTGAAGTAGGAAGCTGACCATGCATGGCGCTGTCCACCACAGCTGTGGCAAAACTGAAGCAATGTCGTTGCAGGAGACATACAACACGTCAGCTACACAAAGCAACAAAACTGGCATGTAACTCCTCCTCTCTCACATACAGTCCTGCTCTTACTATATGCCTCCCTCGGCCACTGAAGAGAGCAAATGTCAATTCCTCCAGAGGCATAAGCAAAAGCATCATCTCAAAACACCGTACAAAGGACCAAAAACATATCCTGGGCTATAAGGAAAGGACAGAAGAGACACAAAGATGATGTAAGGAAACAGTGAATGGGAAGATTCAAATTCGTAACAAACTAGTTTATCAAATACAGAAACCAGCAGATAAAAGAGGTAGTATCCATTCAACTGAGGAGGAGCATTTCCAAAACCCTTTAGCTTGGTTAAGGGTTAACTTAGCCAAGGTTTAACTCGGTTAAGGACAAGAATCACTCACTTGAAATGATCTTGCAAGGAGACATTAAAGTCAAAGGCATCACCCCGATCTGTGAAGCCAATGCCAATGAAAGCACTACGCCCTGTGAAAAAGACAGGAATACTCACAACAGGAAGTGTCCCTTAGGGAAAATTCCACCCAATGAAAATTAACAGTTACCTTAACTAGATAAAGTCTGTGAATGTGAAACATTTCTCACAGCCCAGGGGTCCACACCCTACATATTGCCCAAGAGACAAATGCTGCCATACTTGTTTTTGTCAATAATGGGGCGCCTGGGTGGCTCAGTCAGTTGGGCGGCCGACTTCGGCTCGGGTCATGATCTCGCGGTCTGTGAGTTCGAGCCCCGCGTCGGGCTCTGTGCTGACCGCTCAGAGCCTGGAGCCTGTTTGGGATTCTGTGTCTCCCTCTCTCTCTGACCCTCCCCCGTTCATGCTCGCTCTCTCTCTGTCTCAAAAATAAATAAACGTTAAAAAAAATTTTTTTTTTAAATAATATTTTACTGGAACACAGCTATTCCCATTTGTTTACATATTATCTATAGCTGCTTTCATACCACATCAGCAGAACTGAGTAGCTACAATAGAGACCATTTGGCCTGCAATCTAAAATATTCACCATCTGTCTTTCCAGAAAGTTTGCCCACCTCTGATATAGACTATGGAGAAAAGATAGAAAATGCCCTAGACATAGATGATTTAAGACAGTCCCACCAAAACCCACCACAAACAATGAATGAGTGGGCAATATGTATGAATTCTTTGGTTGGATAGACATTTATTTATATCCACCTATTAATTATCATATCTTGAGCTTGTTTTTATTTATTACAAACAACATGTTAATCCTTGTCCTTTAGCAACCATAGTTAACTGTGGAGCAAGGGGTGGAAAAATTTAGTAAACTGAAGTTAAGATAAATGCAACTGAGACGCACTTTATTGAAAGGCATCACCTATTTTCCTAACCTCACCCATTCAAAATCCCAGATCCCTTACCAGTACCATCCTGGATCCGGATTACAAAGTAGCGGCTGGAATCTGTCACCGTCTCCACAGCAATACCAGGATATTGTTCTACTGGTGCCTGAGCAAAGAGCTCCCCTAACAGGTAAGAAAAGGACTTCCTTGAGCTAAAGAAGCAAAAATCTAAAACTCTAACAAATATTTCCACTCCAGTCTCCAACTTAAATGTATTTATAAAAGTTCACCAAAAAACGGGGTGCCTGGGTGGCTGAGTCGGTTAAGCATCTGACTCTTGATTTCGACTCAGGTCATGATCTCATGGTGTATGGGTTCAAGCCACGTGTTGGGCTCTACGCTGAAAACTCAGAGCCTGCTTGAGATTCTCTCTCTCTCCTCCCTCTGTGACCCTCCCCCTGCTCACTCTCTCACTCTCAAAATACATAAATAAACATTAAAAAAAAAAAAAAGAAGAAAAGAAAAAGGAAAAGAAAAGGCACACCAAACTAATACCCTTAATATCTTAGAGGGTCACCAGCACAGATTACCTGAAACTTTATCCTCAAGCTTGATATAAGCAATCTTCCCTTTTGAAGTGATTCGGAGGCGACCAGTCCAATCAGGCTGGTCTAATTTCCAGTCAGATGCCCTAGGACAGGAAAATAGGAAGCCTCAAGTCTATGGCTTTTATTACGAAAAACCTACACAGAATCATTTGCCGTATTTCTATTTCCCTTCTTGCTTATTCTACCTATTAAATAATTAACAAGAATAACTCATGATCCCTGCTGCCCAGATGCCTCATATGACATATAATCCAAAGCAAACAAAAGACAGTGTTACTTCTTAAGAATCCTGGAGTCTAATAAGGATCAATAAAAACATGTAAAAGTACAAATACAAGCAATTAAAACGAACTCTCATAATGGTACTATACTGCCACACTGCAGATGACATTTTATATAATAGTGTTTTACTGATCAAGTAATAACAGAGTCTACTGAATGAACTATACTGGGTAACAGAAGGCTTCCCAAATCCCTAAATGTATTATCATCTTTCACTGAATTCAACCAATACTTACAGAATGCATATTAAGTCACAGGCACTGTTCTAGGTGAATGAACAAAACAAAGACTCCTACCCTCGTGAGGTTTATATTCTAATAGAAAATAGACAATAAAAAATAAACACAATAAGTAAAATATCAGTATTTTACTGATCTCAGAAAATGGTAAGTACTAAAGCAGAAAGAAAATGAAGCAGAAAAGGGAAATCGGGAGGGTAGTGGGAGGGTAAACAGGTTGCAGCATTCAAGAGGGTAGTCAGGGGAGGCCTTATTAACAAGGTGAAATGAGGGG
Source organism: Panthera onca (assembly GCF_046562875.1). Taxonomy (NCBI): domain Eukaryota; kingdom Metazoa; phylum Chordata; class Mammalia; order Carnivora; family Felidae; genus Panthera; species Panthera onca. Next base: position 42,247,385 of record NC_138345.1, read on the forward strand.
CACCTGGGTGGCTCAGTTGGTTGAGTGTCTGACTTCAGTTCAGGTCATGATCTCACAGCTCCTGAGTTCGAGCCCCGTGTCGGGCTCTGTGCTGACACCTCAGAGCCTGGAGCTGCTTCAGATTCTGTGTCTCCCTCTCTCTCTGCCCCAAACCCACGCGCATTCTGTCTCTGTCTCTCTCCAAAATAAATAAACATTAAAAAAAAAAATTTTTTTTTAAACAAGGTGAAATGTGGGCAAAAATGTGAAGGAAGCAAGAGAGTTACTCATGCAGATATTGGGGGGAGGGGGGGAGGAGCTCCAGGTTTGAAACAATTAGTGCAAAGGTGCTAAGGTGCGAGTGTACCTGGAAAGCTTGCCCTCAAAAAGAAAGCCACTGCAGCTGGAATAAAATAAGAGATGAGGTGGGGGTGAGGTAACAGAGGGGCAAATTGTATAGGCCTCGTACGAACTTTAGCTTTTACTGAGTGAAAAAGGAGCCAGTACCAGTTTTAAGCAGAGGTGAAACATGATCTTCCTTTGACTTTAAAAGGATTACCTTGTCTGTTGTACATAGAAGCAATGTAAATACTGAAGCAAGGGGATTATAGTTAAGAGACTACCACCGCAATCCAGGAGTCATGACGGTGACTAGGAAGGGACAGGAGCAGAAGCGGCTAGATTCTAGACACATTTAAAGCAAAGAAACGGGGTTTTCTAAAGGACTGAATGTGAGGTAGGAGGAGTCAAGGATGACTCTGAAGTTTTTCGCCTGAGCAAAGGAACTGCCAATAACTGAGACAGAAAGGCTATAGGTAGAGCATGTCTGAGAAGAAAGCTCAGGAGTTCAGTTTTGAATATGTTGAGTTGGAGACGTCAAATTGATTTCTCAAGTGAAGATACAGAGAAGGCATTTGAATATGAGCCAGGAGTTCAGGAAAAACATGTGGGCTAGAGATACAGATGTCCGTGGAAACATTACAAAACACTGAATACTTATAATCTGTGTGATACATGAATTTGAAGGAAATCTAAGACATTATTTAAATATGACCAATTTTACAAAGCTCTGAATTTGTGAGTTTGTTTTTGTCAGCGTGTGGAAAAGAGAGGGCAAAGTAAAAGTTATTAAGTAACTCATCATGGGGCACCTGGCTGGCTCAATCACTAGAGCATGTGACTTTTGATCTCGAGGTTGTGAGTTCAAGCCCCCTGTTGGGTACAGAGATTACATAAAAATAAAATCTCATAGCACCTTGGTGGCTCAGTCAGTTGAGCACCAGGCTCTAAATTTCAGCTGCATTCGTGATCTCGCAGTCACGAGATCAAACCCCGCATGGGGCTCCACACTGAGGGCAGAGCCTGCTTGGGATTCTCTCTCTCCCTCTGCCTCTATCCCATGCTCTCTCTCTTTTCGTCTCTCAAAAAGAATAAAAATTTTAAAAAAACAAAATCTTTGGGGCGCCTGGGTGGCTCAGTTGGCTAAGCATCCGACTTCAGCTCAGGTCACGATCTCGCGGTCCGTGAGTTTGAGCCCTGTGTCGGGCTCTGGGCTGACGGCTCAGAGCCTGGAGCCTGCTTCCGATTCTGTGTCTCCCTCTGTCTCTGACCCTCCCCCGTTCATGCTCTGTCTCTCTCTGTCTCAAAAATAAATAAACTTAAAAAAATAATAATTAAAAAGTAAATAAATAAAATAAAATCTTTAAATAAAAAACCTCATCCCTTAGAAACCTGAAGACTAATACTTGCAAGGCAGAAAGGTAACAATAAAATATATCTAAACAAGAAGCAAAGGTGGAAAGGACAAAAAAATGAAAATTAGCACAGGTTTTGAACAGGATTTATAAATCCTTGTCATGCCCTCATCTCTTAATGCAGTGCCTCAAGTACTTGAATCTGATCCACACTATAATGCTCTAAAGGTCCCTGAGTTTTCATTTTTTTTAAGGAGTCATTACTTATTCTACCATCACACCACGAGCTAAACACTGTGTACTGAATATATCAAAAACAAGCCTACTAGATGTGTTTCCTGGGACAGGTTCCTTGACTTATTTAAGATAAATATCTTGCGTGGCTAGTAGCCAATATTTAACAAATCCTCAGTAAGTGAATGGATATCCCCAGAAGCAATTTCCCTCAGCCCTGAGCCTTAGTTGCTTTCCCATTCCCAAGACCTAGCCTGAGGAACTCTTGGTTTCGCTGGACTTCTGAACTGACTTCACAAATTTTCATTGACGTTAGTAATAAACCCTTACAGCAACCATCTGGAATAGGCATGGAAAGCCTACCATCTCTGTCCGTCTTAATGAAGAATAGTAACACAGGAAGTAATGCCTAACTTCGAAGTCCAGCATTCTTCTCATCACATTAAAACAGACTACTGAGTTTACTAATGATTTAGCTGAGGGAAGGGCAGTGATGAATATAACAACAGTTTCATAGGTTGGGAAACCATTTTCTAATCATTTGTAACATTCTCATCGATCTAAATTGTCAGAGAAAGTCTGGGAAGCAACAGCTTACGCTACGTGAATCAAAGTCATTCATTCCCTCAATCTTACTAATCACTCAAAGTATTCCTCCTGCTTCCTAAAAATCCCAATTTTTCCTTTAAAGGCAGCCTAAAGAATAAGTCATGCTCATAATATAAAATGGGTTCTGTAAACAAGATTAGGCAGACAAAAGGCATAAAAGTAACATTTATCAAGTACCTATTATGTGCCAAGCATTATGCCTCTTCCTATGAAAATTAAGTGAAAGGATACTGCAAGGTAAGTAGTAGTATATCCATTTTTACAAATGAGGAAACTACAGTTCAAGAGAGGTGTGGGGCGCCTGGGTGGCTCAGTCAGTTGAGCGTCCGACTTCGGCTCAGGTCATGATCTCATGGTTTGTGAGTTCGAGCCCCGCGTCGGGCTCTGTGCTGACAGCTCAGAGCCTGGAGTCTGCTTCGGATTCTGTGTCTCTCTCTCTCTCTGCCCCTAACCCATTCACATTCCATCTCTGTCTCTCTCAAAAATAAATAAACATTAAAAAAATTAAAAAATAAAAAAAAATTAAAGAGTTAGGTGTCTTGCCAAGAGTAACCCAGCAAATAAATGGGAATCTCGATGCACACTTAGTTCAGCTCTCTTCACTCACTATACTAAGAGTGGCTAATGATAAAATGCCTCTTGAGGATAAGAAATGTCAATAATACGCATAGACAACACAGACAACAAGAAACAGAGGAAAATTAAGAAATTGTTTTGATGGCTCAGTGCAGTTAACTGACATACAGATAAAAGGCTGTGGATAAACTAGGAAGTGAAAGTCGAGAATGCAGGTGGGTGAGAGGAGGAAGGTCGTTGAAAAAGCTTAAAGTAGAAGAAAGAGAAGAGAACCCCACTGTATGATGTATCATACCCTTTCGGAAGTCTTAACTACTGAACAGTTCAATCACTGCTAATTTATGTGATGAAGTGTAATCTACTAATTTCTCCCACGTTTACAGAGTGCCCGCTATGTGCAGGACACTGTACTAGACCCTGGTACTATAAACTTAGAAAAGACCTCAAGTTGTTCACAGCTAGCCTGGAGAAACAGCAGACGGAACAATCAATTACAATACAGAAGGAAGAGCGCTAGGACAGAGATCAGCAGTGGTGCTACGGAGGCCCGCACAGAGCGTACCTAAGCCAGAATGGCAGGGTCACTTCTTTGGGAAGCCCAAAGCAGCAGATGTCCCTGCTGACTCACACACCACTACCAGTAACTACCCTCGAAAAGCACATAGATTCCTATTCGTGGTCGATTTGGGGCCTGACTGAAAAACTGGAATTAGGACCACCTCCGCCAAAATGTGCAACCCACAGTGTCTAGGGCACAGGTCAGCAAGCACGAAGAGAGTGATTCATGATGAATGAAACCCCAGTAAGGAGGCAAGCTAATGGCCACAGGAGGAGGACAAGAGCCAAAGCAATGATAAATGCCAAGAGGAAAATCATGATGGTGAGGTGGACGAGAGAGGGGTAAGAACAGTGCCTTGTATTTAATATGCTGCTTTACTGTTTCCTAAATTTTTTCACATTTCTTATATTATTTCACGTAACCCTCCAAAAACTTCTCTGAGGTACAGAACCAGAGCAGGTTTTCTGATCACTTTTTTTTTTTTCTATTTTACAGATGAGAAAACTGAGGCTTGCAGAGATTAAGAGATTTGTCCCAAATCACACAGCTGTTAAACTGTCAGGGTTCATACCCGTATTTTTGAATATGTTAACCCTGTTAACGTGTTAACTCCTTCCACTACATGACTTCATGACTGCCTACAGCATCCTCAGAACCTCACCCACACGCGATCACAAAGGTGGTTGGTTAGCCCTACAGAGAAAATGCTGCATTAACTTTGGAGAGAAAGGCTATGAGAGAGATTAAGAAGGGAGGAAAGGAAAATAGAAAATACCATGTAATCATCAAGAAAATGTACTGGAAAAAAACAAACAGAATGGACAACCACTGGAAAACCTACCATCATAACCTTTGCCACTAGCAAAAGAAGTGAAAGGAAAACCAAACGGCGGATCATGCTTGGTGGCAAGACTGGCACAAAAGATTAAATCGTATCACCTAGAGAGCGGCCGACACAATGATTACCCACCATTATGCACGGGGTACTGGAAATGTTTATGAGAGGCAGGGAGGTCAGGAGGGGGTACGACGAGGAGGAGAAACCGAAGGACGCAAGAAAGAACGAACCAAAGGTGACAGGCGATGGAGCAGGCACGACTGGATGGGTATGATGGGGAGCAGATGGGTAACCCAGAGGGGCCCAAGGGAGGAGGGGTGGGAAGACGCAGATGGTAAATTTTTTTAAGCGGCGGAAACCAGGCTGGCATGCCACAGTGGGAAAAGAACAGGAGGACGGGGCGAGAACAACCCTGGTGGGAGGCTAGCAAAGTGACAACTCAGAGGTGGCAGTGGCGGGGACTCGCAGCGTGCCACCTGAGGAAGACACTGTCATCCCCGACCCGGTATGCGTGTACTGCAGAGCCTCGGGGCTAGTACCTGTAACCGCGGTTGGAGGCCCGGGGAGGGATCCGGTAGACGCTAACGTCGGGCTTCACACACAGAACAGACTCGTACTCCAACTCCGCCGCCATCTTGGCTCTGCACTCCGCGCCACCGGGGGCGGGGCGTAGGAACGGGGGCGGGCATAGGAGGGGGTGGGAAGTTGGGCCAGGCGCAACTTCCGCTTACGCTACTTCCGCGCGAGTTTAGTTTGGTTTCTGAGATTAACCTCCGGTGGTGCGGGTTGGGGAAGCCATATTGAAAGCTGGAAACCGTGAAGCTGCGCAGTTCGCCATCTTGGGTAATGGCAAAACTTCCTTTCCAGGGCGCGGCGATTCGCGTTATGGAAATCTCCGTTTCGGAAAGGTGGTTGCGGTAATCGCCATCTTGCGGCTGGCAGGTGCCCGCAGTGCTTAGGAAGGAGGCGGACTGTCCTGGAATCTGGAGGATTTTTTTCTGACAGAAGTCACTATTTAGCCGCAGTTTCCTGGCAAAAAAGGGGTATCTGCCCGTCGGTAATCTCAAACTGGGTACCTATGGTAAATGTATGACCCAGTCGTAGACGTGGTGGATTTTAATTCTCCAGCGTCTCAACGTTTAAAATGCCCAGCCTGATGAGTTGCCTGATAGCACCTTTTAATCTCGGATTAAAAGCACTTGTTGAAATAGTTTGCCGCACTAACGGTGTGCATTCTGGTTATCTTTCTGGAAAATGTGAACCTCTTAAACTCTTAAATGGGACCCTCAATTCCTGACAAATTCGCGAAGAATGATGAACTGTTACTTAATGCCCGCAATTTGCTCCCAGTCCTATAATGATAAATCCAACTGAATTCTTTCCATAAATATGTTTCTTGTACACTCCACAGGTAAACTTGCCTCAACACTATCGCTTAGAAACTGTTTAACGTGGATGGCAAATGTCAAAACCAAGATACGAACTCAACTGTGACTACAATACAAGAGTGGTCTTAACCACTTCGTTATATTGACTGGTTGAAATGGGTCCTTAATTGTCCACGTAGCTAAGGGATAATCTTAAAATTCAAAAAGCCTTATGATGTATCCCTGTCAAGGATGTGGGAAATCAGCTACTGTCAAATACTGGTACCAAGAATGAAGTGAAATTTAGCAGAATTGATCAAAATATTGTAAATAACATTCAATTTAGTAAATCCACTAATACTTATTTTAGAGACATTCTTACATGTGCAGAAAAGTAGGGACAATGTTTATTACAGCATTGTTTGTAATAGTGAAAACTACGAAACAACATGACCGTCTATCAATAGAAAAATATACATATTAAAACATATATAACATAAAATTTTTTTAAATATATCTTGATATTAGAACCATAGGAAAATATTTAAGATAAAAAACCAGACAGACAAAAAGAAAAACAGCAAACTTTCACTTAAAATTTCAGTAATCCTCAACTATTTCTCATTCCGGAATTCTGTTCTTCATATTCTTCAAACCTTTACTTGTGCTTAAACCTACTATCTCGAACACTTTCCCCCGGCCTGTCAATTTCGCAAACTGATACATTCACCTATCTGCTCAAATATTACCTCCTTTGTGACTTCACCAGGTATCATATTTTTTTTATTCTAATCCCAGTGTAGTTAACACACAGTGTCGTATTAGTTTCAAGGGTACAATATAGTGAGCCAACGGTTCCATATATTACTCACTGCTCATCAAGATAAGTGTACCCTTAATCCCTTTCACCCACTGCAGCCACCCCTCCACCCACCTTGCCTCCGGTAACCACCTATGTGTTCTCTACAGTTAAAGAGTCCGGTTTTGGGGGGCGCCTAGCTGACTGAGTCAGTAGAGCATGTGACTCTCATTTTCTGGGTTGTAAGTTCGAGCCCCACGTTAGGTGTAGAGATTACTTAAAATCTTAAAAAAAAAAAAGTCCGTTTTTTGGGTTGTCTCTTTTTTTTTCCTTTGTTAGTTTTGTTTCTTAAATTCCACCTAAGAGTGAAATCAAATGGTGTTTGTCTTTCTCTGACTGACTTTCACCAGGTACTTACTTCAAATGAATTTTCTCTGATGCTTCCACTTGTTTCTGTTATACCTTTTTGTTATACATAATGGGTGTATATTATGTTATACATAATACTTCAAATATCTCCCACTATACCACAAGCTCCATAAAGGCAAAAACTTTGCTTTTTCAGCACCCAGCACAATGTCGTTCACATAGTAGGCAATACTTATTATTAAATAACAGAAGATTTGCATTTAACTATAATCATTTAACTTATTACTTTCGCCACTTCCCAACATTTTTCAACTTCAGGCGCCTTCATATAGTTTTCAAAATATTCAGAGTGTTGGGGCGCCTGGGTGGCTCAGTGAGTTAACGAGCCGACTTCGGCTCAGGTCATGATCTCGTGGTCCGTGAGTTTGAGCCCCGCGTCGGGCTCTGTGCTGACAGCTCAGAGCCTGGAGCCTGTTTCGGATTCTGTGTCTCCCTCTCTCTGACCCTCCCCTGTTCATGCTCTGGCTCTCCCTGTCTCAAAAATAAATACAACGTTAAGAAAAATAAAAAAAAAAAAATATTCAGAGTGTAGAAGGGGATAAAATGAAAAGTAAAAGTCCACATCTCTGTATTATAAACAACTTTATGCCAAAAAATTCGATAACTTAAATGAAATGGTCATTAATGTGCAAAAACTTACCTAATATTATTCAAGAAGGCATAGAAAATCTGAATAGTCCTATAACTATTAAAGAAATTGACTTCATACCTGAAAACCTTCCCACAAAGAAAACTCCAGGCCCAGATGGCTTCATTATTGATCAAACATTTTAGGAAGGAATAATATAAATCTTATGCAAGCTTTCTGAGAAATAGAAGAGGAAGGGGCACCTGGGTGGCTCAGTCAGTTAAGCATCTGACTTCAGCTCAGGTCATGATCTCAAGGCTCGTTGAGTTCGAGCCTCTCCTCAGGCTCTGTGCTGACAGCTCAGAGCCTGGAGCCTGCTTCAGATTCTGTGTATCCCTCTCTCTCTCTGTCCCTCCCCTGCTCATGCTCTGTCTCTCTCTCAAAAATAAAAAAATAAGTAGTAAAAATATTTCCCAACTAATTTTTATGAGACAATCATTTGCCTTGATGCTGAAACCAAAGATATTATAAGAAAACTGTAGACCAATATTTCCTCATAAGCAATAATTCTTACCAAAATACTAACAAATCAAATCCAACCATGTGTAAAAAAAGAGAATGCATCATGACCAACTGGGATTTACTCCAAAGAATTTAAGGTTCTGTTATAGAGAAAAAGCACATAGTCAACTCAACAGAAACAGAAAAAAGAATATGAAAAACTTCAGTACTCAAAAACTCTTACCAAACTAGGAATAGAAAGGGAATTCCTCAGTGTGATAAAGGACATCTATAAAAACCTTACAACTAACATCATGCTTACTGATGAAATATTGAATGCTTTTCTGCTAAGATCAAGAACGAGTGAAGAATGAGGCAAGTTTATGCCCTCACCACTTCTGTTAATTATCATCCTAAAGGTCCTCGTCATTACAATAGGGTAAGAAAAAGAAATACAAGTATACACATTGGAAAGAAAGAAAGAAAACTGCTTTGACTCGGGGATGGGGGTGGGGATGGGGAGGGGGGCACCTGGATGGCTCAGTTGGTTAAGTGCCCAGTTGATGGGATAGAGCCCTGCATCGGGTCCTGTGCTGACAGTACAGAGCCTGCTTGGGATTCTGTGTCTCCCTCTCTGCCCCTTCCCTGCTCATGCGCTCCCTCGCGTGCACGCACTCTGTCCCTCTCAAAATAAATAAACATTTTAAAAATTTTTTTAAGTTAAACATACATTTATCACATAACCCATCATTCCACTCCAAAATATTTACCCCAGAGAAATTAAAACATAGATCCACAGTCGGGGTGCCTGGGTGGCTCAGTGGGTGGGGTGTCTGACTTCAGCTCAGGTCATGATCTCACAGTCTGTGTGTTCCAGCCCCACATCAGTCTCTGTGCTGACACCTCAGAGCCTGGAGCCTGCTTCAGATTCTGTGTGTGTGTCTCTCAGTGCCCCTCCCCTATTCACACTCTGTCTCTCTGTCTCTCAAAAATGAATAAATGTAAAAAAAAGAAAAAAAAATTTTTTTTAAAACTAAAAACAAAACATAGATCCCCAGAAAGGAAAATGTTCATAGCAGCTTTGTTTAAAATAGCCAAAAACTGAAAAAAAATACCAAATGTCCATCAATAGGAGAATGGATAAACAAATTGTGGTGTATCCATATAATGAAATACTGTCATATGGATATTCAACAGTATTAAGAAGGATAGCAATAAATAGCCTCAAACTAAACTCAGTAATAGCAATAAAAAAATTTGAAGTACTAATACCCATAATGACATAGATCGATCTCAAAAATATTATACCAAACAAAAAAGCCAGCCCCATACATACCATATGACTTCTTTTTTTTTTACATTTATTTATTTTTGAGAGAGACAGACAGAATGCAAGTGGGTTAGGGGCAGAGAGAGAGGGAGACACAGAATCCGAAGCAGGCTCCAGGCTCTGAGCTGTCAGCACAGAGCCTGACGCGGGGCTCAAACTCACAAACCGTGAAATCATGACCTGAGCCAAAGTCAGACGCTTAACTGACTGAGCCACCCAGGGCCCCCCATATGACTTCATTTATATGAAATTCCAGAAGATTTGTTGGTTACACAAAACATATATATTAATCAAGACTCAAGAAAGTGTATTTTTAATGCATGCATTTTATCGTATGTAAATTAGAACTAAATAAAATTTATTTAAAAAAATTAAAATCTACCTCCGTGCTCTTCAAGATCTATTCTTCTTTCATTCTTCATTGAATTAACTACTGTTAATTTTTTCTGGTATTTTATGTGCATTACCCATTTATAAGTGTATGTGTATATATGTGTGTGTATATAAGTGTATGTGTGTGTGTGTGTGTATGAGTGTATGAATTTACACAAATGGAGTTATGCTATACATATTTGTCCACATTTTGCTTTTTACTTAACAATATACATCAAAACACCTTTTTGTGTCAGTATATATGGATAGACCTCAAACTTTTTAGCATTTTATGCATTCCATTAAAAGCTTATTTATCTATATAGTTCCATTTATCTATATATAAAGTTCCATTTATCTATACAGTATAGAATCTTTTCAAACTACCTGAAATTAAATTAATAATATTTACTTCCAAAGAATCAGCCAATAGGAGGTAGTAGAAGCATAGGAAATTTGAATTAGGAGAGACCGTTAGATATTTTTAAATAGCCTTTTCTGTACTTTTTTTTTTTTTACTATGACCCACAGTACGAACACATTTTATATTAGAACCCAATGCACACATGTATACTTGAAACAAAGGTTTCCCAAAATGATAACCTTATTAAACATGATGGCAGTTTATAATTTTTTTATTTTGCTCTGTTCTATTTTATATTTTTGTTCTCAACCCTCATAACTGATTTTAATACCGAGTAGTACATCCTGACTCACAGTAAAAAAATAAATAAATAAAAAGGGATCTAACTCTGCTCATCATTTTACAGGTTAAAAAAAAAAGTAATGGAAAAAGACCAAGAATAATTCTGATAATTAGATCATATACTAAGATTATTATGTACATTATACTCTGCCTTTTAAAGAGTTGTCTTATAAACTCTCCACCAGCTGTACAATAAAGTCGAATTTTCGTAGCTAGTTGATTCTTCATAATCTTGCCCCAACCTTGCTTTTCAGGCTCACAGAGAGCCTCTTTTCTCATACTGTCTTCCTCTCACTCCCAGTGTCCCCTCTAACCTAATCGCGTTGCTAATTTTGTAATTTTCCAAACACGTCTTTGTTCGTGTTACACATATTTGCATAGACCGAAATGCCCTTCCCATTCATTCCTTGGTAAAATGCCTTCAGATGTAATTTAAATATCAATTTATCTGAGCAGTTTTTCTCTCTTTTATTTAGCTTCCCTAAATAAAACTAGTAACTCCCTGCTCCATGCTCCCACTTATTTATACTTATCTATACTTGGACTTACTTATACTTAGTTTTAATTTTTACCACATTGCATTCAGCTGTTTATAGGTACATCTATTTTACAAAGGCAAGAAACCCATTTGTATTTACCCAATATCTACCACAGCTTTCAGAATGTAGCAAGAACGCCATATTTTTTCATTGTTGTTAAATGAATGATCATTTCTATCCATCTTTACTGGGACAATTTGTCCTTGCCCTGATCAAGAAAATTTTAAATGGCTCGGCTGCAATTCACCTTTGCCTACCAGTAGGGGGTAGCAGCTACACAATTTAAAAGTTCTGGACTGGAAACTGTCCTAGAAATCAAGCTAATTTTCTCGTATGTGTGATTTTTCCAAGTGTATGTGATTTAACCAAGTTCAACAAAAGCACTTTTGTTAGAAATGACAGAGGCTTCACCCAACTCAAATTTTGATTACTTTTAGATATATTTTAAACATGAAAATAAAAGTCAGAGTTTCTTGACTCTTTTCCACCAGTAACATATTTCTCAGCTCTTTATTCTTTGTGCGCATACAAAAAGCAGTTTATCACAGGGTTTTCAATTCCGTTTTACCTTTGCTCAGGGTACTGTTATCTATCATGAAATGGTACTTGTTAAAGTATAACTTTCCCAAATCCTAGGATTGCTACAAATGCACTGATAACAATTGTAATGAGCATTCAATCATAGTTTACAAATCTTCCTAACTTAGAATGGACCTTCGTGACCTTGTAGTTGAAATCTTGCACTTTACATACGACAGACTTGAATCCCAGACTTATTAAGTCATTTGTCCAGACACATTTGGTGATGCAGTCAGAATTGAAAACTCATGCCTCCTGATTTACAAATCAACATTCTCTTCACCACACCATACTATTTAATACAGGAAGCACTTAAGATACTGGTTCCAGGAAAAAAAAAAAGATATTGGTTCAAAAATAGTACACTCATGTAGTTTTGTATGCACATCTATTCTTTTCATTTGATATAAACCATAAAGATAAGTTCGCAAGTACATAAAATACATGGGATATGTATTGCAAAATTTTTGTGATTAGAAAATGGAAATAATCTAAACACCCATCCATTTAGAATTGATCAATTCCATAAATAAATAAATTACGGTACATCTATCGATAAAGTATATGCACCTATTAAAAATTGAGGTTGACCTATATGCTCAGATATGAAAAGGTGAATTAAATAAGTGGAAAACTGCATGTATAAAAAAAAGTGTAATATTAGGTCATTTGTATAAAAAACTAAATATAAGGGATGCCTGGCTGGCTCAGTTAGTAGAGCATACGACTCTTGACTCTCGACCTTGGGGTCCTAAGTTCAAGCCCTACATTGGGTCTAGCACTTCCTTAAAAAAATGATAATAAAATAAATAAGTAAAGGACTATAAAATATTTAGACTTGCTAGGCACAAAATATTTATGGAACTACAGCCAAGACACTTAATACAGGCTATTATATCTGGTAAATGGAAAGTAAAGAAAGGGAAACTCTTTTCCATTTTATATTCTTCCTTTTTTAATTTATTTTATTTAAAAAAATTTTTTAATGTTTATTTTTTTTTAACGTTTATTTATTTTTTGAGACAGAGAGAGACAGAGCATGAACGGGGGAGGGGCAGAGAGAGAGGGAGACACAGAATCGGAAGCAGGCTCCAGGCTCTGAGCCATCAGCCCAGAGCCCGATGCGGGGCTTGAACTCATGGACCGCGAGATCCTGACCTGAGCTGAAGTCAGGCGCTTAACCGACTGAGCCACCCAGGTGCCCCTAAATCTTTATTTATTTTTGAGAGAGAGAGAGAAACAGTGAGAGCAGAGGAGAAACAGAGAGAGAAGGAGACAGAACCCAAAGCAGGCTCCAGGCTCTGAGCTGTCAGCACAGAGCCCAATGTGAGACTCAAACCCACAAACTATGAGATCGTGACCTGAGCTGAAGTCGGATGCTTAACCAGCTGAGCCACCCAGGGGCCCCTCATTTTACTCCCTTCCTTATGTTACTCTTGTAATAACTAACTTGTAATAGTAAGTCAAGAACTATTCATATAAAATTTCAAAGCATGAAAATAAAGCTACATATTGCTGATGAAGTCATGTATATGTGATAAAAGTATAAAAGCAAATTGGGGGGAAGTGGTTATCTCTGGGAAAAGAGAGAGATAAAAGATTTGGGGCAGGAGTATGTATCTTTTAAAAATATCTGAAGTAGGGGCACCTAGGTGACTCAATCAGTTGGGCATTTGACCCTTGATTTCAGCTCAGGTCATAATCTCACAGTTCATGAAATTGAGCCCCTCATCAGGCTCTGTGTTAAATGTGAAGTCTGCCTGGGATTCTCTCTCTCTCTCTCTCTCTCTCTCTCTCTCTCTCTGTCCTCCCTTGCTCATGCTCCTTCTCTCTCTCTCTCTCTCTCTCTCTCTCTCAAAATAAATAAAAGTAAATAAACATTTTTTAATAATAAAAAAATATATATATCTGAAATAAATATTAAAACCTTAATAAAGCTGCATAGTCACAACTTGATAAAGCTGATACTGATCCTATTTTTTATGTCCTTATACATCTGTTTTAAATATGTGATTATAATAAAATAGAGAATGGGAGTCCAAGAGTTAAAAAATTTTTAATTAAGTAATGAAGAAATGACGTGGTAAATTACTGAGTGCTATAAGTGAGCTGTTGAATTATATGTATAATTTAAAGTGAGTATGTGAAATATTCAAACACACATACACATATACTTCACATATACTTCCAGGTATGTAGAAAAACTTTGAAAAGGGTATATTTAAAGTTTATTTATTTTGAGAAAGACAGAGAGAGAGAGAGTGCTAGCGGAGTATGGGCAGAGAGAGAGAGGGAGGGAAAGAATCCAAAGCAGGTTCTGTGCTGTCAGCACAAAGCCCGATGTGGGGCTTGAACTCACACACTGTGAAACCATGACCTGAGCTGAAATCAAGAGTCGGATGTTTAACCGGATGAGCCACCCGGGCGCCCCTGAAAAAGGGTATATTTAATAGCAATAACTTCTTGGGAAATGGACTTGGGAAGTGGAGAATGTAGAGAAAGAATTTTCACTTTCACTTTCAACATGTCTGCATTCGATTTTTTGCAATGAGCACATATTAGTTGCATAATTCAAAAATGAGCATTGTTAAAAGTTAGAAACACTGTACTGGTTTTACAATGATCTCGTGATGTTTTAGTTAAATAGTAAATAAAACCAGTCATTCACCTAAATCTACCTCCTCCTACTCCTTGCTTCCCAATGTGGTGCTGTAGCTACTGGGTCAAGTTAAACGGGCCCAGTTTGTGAATTTGACAGTCTCTAAATCTGAAAGGTAACGAATTCTAACTTTGTCCAATTGATTTACTCCCTATCCCCCACACAGAAGACATGCCTGGCACACGGTGTGTTCCATCAACATCTACAGTTAGAATGGGAGTGACCTAGAGGCTTAAGGGGGGGAAGAAGACTGAGTAAGTCCTAGAACTACAGAGTTTAAGATCCAAGCCACCCTAGCATTTGTAGAGAAAGCTCTACCAGGTCCTACAACCTTGAAAAATAAAGGCTATGTCTCACTTGAAGTTCCAGATAAGAACTCTTGAGTTAGGATTCTTTTTTCTGACTTAAGAAAAATGCCTGTTTCTTCCTAGGTGTCCAAGCCTTAACGGCTGCAGAAGGTGGAAAATGATTTGGCTCCACGGAGGTTTGTAGCAATAACTCATCCTTTGAGAATCTTCATTCCATCTCAAGGACATGAGGCATGTGGCAGGTGTGGGATGGAATTAGGAGAAGGACCCGACACGACAGCTCAAGATGTCTGATTTTCCTCCCAACTCTGTTATCTTATACTGCACTACCAAATGCAAGTCCAACAGAAGCAATTTCTAGTCCCTCCTATAGCTACTAGAGTCTGTAGATGCTTTTTTTTTTTAATGTTTATTTTTGAGAGAGAGAGAGAGAGAAAGCATGAACAGGGGAGAGGCAAAGGGGGGCGGGCAGAGGATCTGAAGCGGGTCTGTGCTGGCAGCAGAGAGCCCGGTGCAGGGCTTGAACTCACGAACTGTGAGATCATGACCTGAGCAGAAGTCAGACGCTCAACCAACTGAGCCACCCAGGCGCCATTTTCTAAGGAAACAGTTGATCTCCAGAGAACTCTCCTTATTTAATGAAGAGTTTGGGGTGACATTTCTCACAACCCAGAGAGTCAAACATTTTTAAAATCGGTCCACATCCAATGTTGGCAAGGATATGGGGCAACGGAACTGGTGGGAGTTTGGCGATATCTAGTAAAGTTGAACGTGCTCCTACCAGGAGTTCTCCACTGAAGCAGAACAAGCCCTGCATATGTCCCCCACATGCAAACATACAACCAGGGGCTGGAGGTTGTTAGGAAAATTGCACAAAATATTATCGCGGCGTTGTTTACCATTTGTGACAGCAAGGCATTGGAAATAAATGTCCATCACTGGAACAAATAAACTGGGGTATATTCCTACAATAGGGTAATGTTAAACAGTGACCATGAGTGAACTGCTCACCACGTGCACCAAAAGGGATAGATCACAAAAACATAATGTTGACTGGGGAGAAAAGTGAGTTAGCAAAAGAAACAACAAGATTGTCCATTTGGACAATATTCAAAAACAAACAAACCTAAAATCGTATGGTTTTGGCAAATACGTTTAGGCGGCAAAGCCATTTTCAAAATGAAGGGAAATGCTGAATACGAAACTCCCAACTGTGGATAGTGGGGAGGAGGAAGGGAGGAGGACGATCAGGATGTACACAGAGGCTGCTTGAGTGATACTGGCCAGCATTCTGCTTTTAAAACTGGATGATAAGCTCATAGTAGTCATGTCATTATTGTTTAAAACGTACATGTTCATTACAGACTCTTTCAAATGGGTTATATACCTCCCGGTAACATTTAAACAGTGATATAGGAAGCAAGCAAGTGGCCAGTTATTGATTTCAACAACAAATAATCAGTAGAACAAGAATAATGATATTGAGGGGCACCTGGGTGGCTCAGTCAGTTGAGCGTCCGACTTCGGCTCAGGTCATGATCTCACACTCCATGAGTTCGAGCCCCACGTCGGGCTCTGTGCTGGCAGCTCGGAGCCTGGAGCCTGCTTCTGATTTTGTGTCTCCCCCTCTCTCTGCCCCTCCCCTGCTCATGCTCTGTCTCTGTCTCAAAAATAAATAAAAACATTAAAAAAATTAAAAAAAATAAAAAGAATAATGATATTGATCATCTGACTCTTGGTTTCAGCTCAGGTCGTGATTTCTGAGTTCGTGGGCTCAAGCCCCAGCATCGGGCTCTGTGCTATTAGCGAGGAACCTACTCGGGAGTCTTTCTCTCTCTGCCCCTCCCCCACTCTCTCCAAATAAATCAATAAATAAACAAAATTTAAAAAAAAACAATAATATTACCTGGTATTTATATAGCACCTTTAAAATTACAAAATGCTTTCACATACACTATTTCATTTATTTCTCACAACAGTGTTGGCTGCTAGATAGTATTAACCCAATTTTCATCAAAAATATGCTGAGATAGGGGCGTCTACGTGGCTCAGTCGGTTAAGCGTCCGACTTAGGCTCAGGTCATGATTTCACAGTTCCTGAGTTCAAGCCCGGCATGGGGCTCCATGCTGACAGCTCAGAGCCTGGAACCTGGTTTGGATTCTGTCTCTCTCTCTTTCTCTCTCTCTCTGCCCCTCTCCTTCTCGCACTCTGTCTCTGTCTCTCTCAAAAATAAATAAGCATTTAAAAAATTGTTATTTTAAATATGCTGAGATACAGAAAGACCTATTGAGTTGCTCATTTAATAGTTAAGTGTCAGGAAAAGAAAACCTTAAATTTCTGATACCAACGCAACAGTTGCCTATAATTTATATGTTTACATGTATTATTAGTAATACTGTGTCTCTGGTTGAATTATAGTAATGAGTGACATTTATTGAGTACTGAGTACTATTCTGCGTGCTTATGTGCTTTCTATCATTATTCCTCGCAACAGACAGGTACTATGATTATCCTGCCTGTTTTATAGGTGAAGAAACTGGTACAATGTGATTAAGTAACTTGTCCACAGTCACAACTGGCAAACAGATCTAAATGTCTCCTAGCTCGGGTCCTTTTTTTTTTTTTTAAAGGTTTAATTCTTCTTTTTTTAAATTAATTAATTTTTTAAAATTATTTCAGGGAGAGAGTGAGCAGGGGAGAAGGGCAGAGGGAGAGAGAGAGAGAGAGAGAGAGTCAGAGTCTTAAGCCGTCTCCACGCCTGACATGGGACTTGATCTCAAGACGTTGGGATCATGACCTGAGCCAAAATCAAGAGTCGGACACTCATCTGATTGAGTCACCCAGGTGCCCTCAAGTACAGGTGCTTAACCAGCATGCAACTCTGCCTCCGTAATTTTTTCTTCTCCCTCCAACCTCCCCATTCAGTTGGTGGGCAGAATATGCAAGACTTTTAGCAGTTATGGTAGATCCTCATTATTCACGAATTCCATGTTTGTGAATTTGCCTATTTGCTTAAATTTATTTGTAACCCCAAGATTAATATTCACCAAACTTCCCACAGTCACTCTCAGACAGGCACAGAGTGGCAAAAGACTCACCAGAGGGGCGCCTGGGTGGCTTAGTCGGTTGGGCCTCCGACTTTGGCTCAAGTCATGGATCCAAGGTCCATGAGTTCGAGCCCCGTGTCAGGCTCTGTGCCGATGGCTCAGAGCCTGGAGCCTGCTTAGGATTCTGTGTCTCCCTCTCTCTCTCTGCCCCTACCCCACTTGCACTCTGTCTCTCTCTCTCAAAAATAAATAAACACTAAAAAAAAAAAAAGAAAGACTCACCTGAAATGCACATATACAGCTGAGATTGAACAAGATAGTGCCGTGCCTTCCTGTTTCGCTTTTCATATTGCACACAAATGCCCCTCACAGTCTATGTAGTGCTAAGACTTTTGCATGTTTCATGCTTTTTCTTGGAAGTTTTCCTGTTTAAAATAGCCCCCCCAGGCATAGTGCAGAAGCTGTGCTATGTTTCTAAGTGCAAGAAGCCCGTGATGTGTCTTACAAAGAAAATACATGTGTTAGGTAAATTTCATTCAAGCATGAGTTATAATGCTACCGGTAGAGAAGTCAGTGTTAATAAACCAAGAACATACACTGAGGCTCATGGGTGGCTCAGTCAGTTAAGCATCGGACTCTTGATTTCAGCTTATGTCATGATTTTACATGCATTGACAGCACAGAGCCTGCGTGGGATTTTTCTTTCTCCCTCTCTCTCTCTCGCTCTCTCTCTCTCTCTCTCTCTCAAAATAAATAAATACACATTTAAAAAATTTTTTTTAAAAACACGATGTACGCCGAATAAGATGTCTTTCAACAGAAACACATATAAAACAAGTTTATGCAGTTGGCCCTTGAACAACACAGGTTTGAACTGGGCAGTTCTACTTGTACATGGCTTTTTAAAAAAAAAATAATAAATACAGGACAGTACTATAAATTTATTTTCTCTTTCATATGATTATCTTTTTTTTAAATTTTTTTTTAACGTTTATTTATTTTTGAGACAGAGAGCATGAACGGGGGAGGGGCAGAGAGAGAGGGAGACACAGAATCGGAAGCAGGCTCCAGGCTCTGAGCCATCAGCCCAGAGCCCGACGTGGGGCTCGAACTCATGGACCGCGAGATCATGACCTGAGCTGAAGTCGGACGCTTAACCGACTGAGCCACCCAGGCGCCCCTCGTATGATTATCTTAATAACGTGTTATTTTCTGGGGCACCTGGGTGGCTCAGTTGATTAAGCGGCCGACTTCAGCTCAGGTCACTATCTCGCGGCCCGTGAGTTCGAGCCCCGCGTCCAGCTCTGTGCTGACAGCTCAGAGCCTGGAGCCTGTTTCAGATTCTGTGTCTCCCTCTCTCTGACCCTCCCCTGTTCATGCTCTGTCTCTCCCTGTCTCAAAAATAAATAAACGTTAAAAAAAATTAAAAAAAAAAAATAACGTGTTATTTTCTCTTGCTTACTTCATTGTAAGAATACACCATATAATACCTATACAAAATGTGTGTTAGTCTACTGCTAATTCGCAAGGCTTCTGGTCAATGGTAGACTATTAGTAGGTAAGTCTAGAGAGAGTCAAAAGTTATATATGGATTTTTGACTGTGTGAGGGGTCAGCACCCCTAACCTCCATGCTATTCAACGATCAACTGTATAGGGATCTGTTGACCAAAATACTGTGACCAGATGACAGAATGTAAATCTGCATGCATTTCCCCAAGCAGCAATCGTTCTGTCTGCTAATTCAGTGTTCTTGGCCACTCTATACAGCATAAATTACCACTAATACCAAAAGAATAGGGCATTCACGAGGGAACATGGTGGCCAAGAGGAGGGGGTCTGGAGGCCAGCTGTCTGGTTCTAGTTCTGCCATTTACACAGTAGTGTGAACGTGGGTAACTCCTCAGCCTCTTTGCAACTCAGTGTCCTTTTTGACAGTGAGATACTAGTATTAGGATCTTTCGCATCACTGGGGAGTGCTGGTGCTTAGCACAGTGTTGGTAGATGTGTTCTCAGTGTGTAAGGTCTTACTATTATCGATACCGATCTACGTTTGAGATAAGAATTCTCATGTTTGTTTAGGTAAAGATAAGCATTGACGCATTTATTTTCAGTAGATCAGTAGTTCTGCTGCTTCACAGCAGAGAACATAATAACTAAAGGGGAGTTACCATTCTGACATCATTTTTTCCTTAATGGCGGGCAAAAGTGGTGAGTACATAAGGAGCACTGTATCTGAAATGGCTATGTGTGATACTGTGATTTATAATAAGAAATATATATCCTGATCTCTGCCCCCAGTTCCTTACACAGAGCTGCTAAAACCCTTGTAAATTCCTAAGTGGGAAGAGCATTGGGAGCGTTTGTTCTAGGAGTGCTTGGGTGGCTCAGGCAGTTAAGCCTCCGACTTCAGCTCAGGGCATGATTTCGGAGCTCGTGGGTTCGAGCCCTGCATCGGGTTCTGTGCTGACAGCGCGGAGCCTTGAGCCTGCTTCGGATTCTGTGTCTCCCTCTATCTCTCCGCCCCTCCCCTGCTCACACTCTGTCTCTAGCTCTCACAAATAAATAAACTATATTGAAAAAAAAAAAAAAAAAAAAAAAAAAGCATTTGTTCTGTATGTTTGGTCTTTGAACCTGATTCCTGACACAGGGGTCCTGAAATTCTTGTAATCTCTTGGGTGATAGAGGTGTCTTGGGTTCTTATGAGGCAGCTCTGGGTGGGCTCCCGGATAGCTCCTGGATGAGGGCTCCGGAAAGACCGAGCCATGGTTAGAAGCTTGAAATGTTCAGCCCCATTCCCCATTTTCTCGAGAAGGTAAAAGAGTGGGAGAAGGCATTAATAATTGATCTTGCCTAGGTGAGGAAGACTCCATAAAAATCCGCAAAGTATGAGGTTCAAAGAGTTACCAGGGTGGTGAACACATCCACACTGGGAGGGCTCTAGTAAGTAATGGAATCCAAGGGGGAGAAGGTCATGGGAACGTCCGACTCGTAGCCAAGAGGGACAGAAGTTGTGGGCAACCTGGGGACCTACTACTTGGGATTGGCACCCGAAGCGAAGCGCAGTCTTGCGGGACTCGGTCCTTGATCTGCGGGATGCGATACTATCCAGGTAGACAGCTGGAGTTAAACTGACACCGGCTGGCCTCACAGAATGGTTTGGTTGTGGGAAGAAAAATAAAACCCACAAGTGTGGTGGCCAGACGTGTCAGAAGTGAAATGTCGGCTGTATGAAAGTAAAGGAGACATGCAAAAGATGGAGAATTGGGTTTTTTCCCCTCTACGGAGGGGAACGCTGGGTGGTTTCCCAACTCAGTAGCGCCACCTTCTGTCCCCTGCATCCTAGTGAAAACGAAATGGGGAAGAAAAGAGAAAGAAGAAAGGAAATGGAGAAGACATTTTCTAAGTAATGCACAAGTAGGATAACTAACCTACAAAATCCACCAAAATTTACTCACAAAATTGTGTAGAGACCTGTGTACCCCACAAGTGTCCTGAGTCCTGTCCCCACCAGAAAAAGTCCCTATGGTTTCTCATCAGATTAGATAAGCACAAACGGAAAGGCTTGCCCCCATGTCCACTTTCAGTTCATGGAATTAAAGTCACAGAGGGTGTTCTTGAAAAATGCAGCTGCACTCAGTTTACTTCCCTTTCAATCTCCCTTCCTTGGCTCTCCTCGGTACATACTATAATAGAAAATTAATAACCAATAGGGCTGCCTGGCTGGCTCAGTAAGAAAAACATGAGACTCTTGATCTTGGGGTGGTGAGTTTGAACCTCATGTTGGGTGTAGAGATTACTTAAGTAAATAAAACTTAAAAAAAAAGAAAATTAATAACCGGTAAATCAATAAAATATTTAATTTTCTTTAAGTCACTCAGATTTGAGTGACTTACCATGTCAAATCTGGCTGACTTCTTTCAAGATCCATGACTATGTGCATCAAATATTTGTTATATTGATGCGATAAACTGGTTTTTTGTTTTGTTTTGTTTACTTGTCAACTGAATTGTTTTCATTTCTGGGTGACTTTGTTCTTCAAATTGTATTCCTACTTGGTTTTATTATAACTATGTGCATAATTTGTCAGTTATACTAGAGGAAGAAGAGAGTACATCTAATCTACATCCTTAAGGGCCAAAGGTTAGGGTTTGATTTGGCAGAAAGGACATGACTTAACAATCAGAAAAGAACATTCTGTAAATTATTTGTTACACGTCCAAGATGGGAGAATGGCTGTGATATAATAGACGATTAGAAGCCATGTGATTTTTTTTGGCATAATAATCGCTAACATTTATTGAGAGCTTATGTGCGTGTATTAATTTATTCCTAACAATCCTACAGAGTACAAGGAATATTCCCCCAATGGGTCATTGCGCAGCCAGTAAAGTACAGACCATTGTAGGTACTTCAAACAGGGTATTTGATATAAGGACTTGGTTACAAAAGTGTCAGAAGGAGTAGAGGAATCAAAAGGGAGAAAATGATGTAACCGCAGGAGACGGAATTCCCTAGAATTGGAAGAGAAACACGGAGAAGGGTGTTACAAGAATGGGCAAGTGTGCACTTGTCTTTGAGGCTGAGGGCTCTTGGTGCTGCTTAGCAGGAATGTAGGAACTGACAGGCCTGAGACTGCTGCAAGAACCAATAATCCCGCTAGAGCCCACGGCTGCCAGCAGCTGCCACAGCCAGCCTCCCACCTCTCATCTCCATTGCCGAAATCACCAGAGTTGTCTCCTGCTAGGGTGGCCACAATTTAAATGATTCCACTTTTAATCTCTTTCCGTGTGTGTATTATATATATATATATATATATAGTTTTAATATGTATTCTATTGTGCAATTTTTGTCCTTTTACCTTTAAAATAGGTTTGCAATATCGGGCGCTTGGTTGCCTCAGCTCGTGGGGCACGCAGCTCTTGACCTCTGCGTCATGAGTTCGAGCCCCACATCGGGCTTAGAGATTACTTAATAAATAAATAAATAAATAAATAAATAAATAAATTTACGTAAATAAATAAATAATAAAATAGACTTGCAGTCGTTGCGAACAAACTAAGTTCCAGAATTAAATCTGATTCCCTTCACTTTTCACCGTCCATTAGCACACGAGCATGCCCCTCCGGCAGAGCCTATCCAGAACTCCACCCGAGAGAAGGTCTATAGAATGTGGTTCCCAGGCTTCCAACAGAGAGATCATAAGGAAGGATGGGAATGGGCTTAAGTCTCGATAGATAAAACCTGACACAATCCCTGTTTTGCAGGTGAGGAAATGAAATCACAGAGTTTAAATCATTTCTGTACAGTCACATAATTAAGTGGCAGAGCTGGGATTCAAACTGTTTTCATCAAAGTCCTTAAGGACAGAAACTTTGTTGTATTTTGATTTTTAATTCTCTCAGACAAAACAGGCTAGAGATTCTATGACTCCAAAATGTTCAATTTGGCCAGGTGAGTACAAATTGCCATCACCGAAGACGTAGAATTATCAGCAGATCATAGAAGGTTTTAATATGACTGACTTTGAAATATACATTCAAAACTTCATTCTTTCTAAAGAATGCATCTAATCTCTGCTTACATGTTTATAATCAGATATGTAAAAGAAACAAAACAGAAGATCACCGCATAAATCTCCCCAAATTTTCCACATTATACCACAAGAACCATGTGGTAAGGGACAGACATGTTATAAGAAGGGACAGACATCATCCAAAAACAGGAGTACTATTTACAAGATGTTTTCAGTAATTTTCTTCCCGATCTGAAAATCTAAGGAATACAACTGGAAGTTCTCTAATTGGTTTTAATTGCTTTATAATCTTTAGAAAGGCAGGAGTCGAGGGGTGCCTAGGTGGCTCAGTCGGTTGAGCATCCGACTCTTGATTTCTGCTCAGGTCGTGATCTCACAGTTCGCGGGTTTGAGCCCCACATCAGGTTCTGCACTGACAGTGTGGAGACTGCTTGGGATTCTCTCTCTGCCCTTCCCCGGCTCGCGTGTGTACACGGGAACTCTCGCTCTCTTTCAAAGATAAATAAATATTTAAAAAATTAAAAGTCAACATCCTTTTCAACTATTCCTTCCTTCATTCGTTGGTGCCCCAAACATGTGTTATACCAAGCACGTAGCAGGTACTGGAGATAGAAACAAAGTCATGGTCTAGTAGGGAAGTAAGACAGACAAATTATTTTTTTCTACGCTACTGGCACCTATAACATTTCTACCCATCTTTAAAGTTCAGCTCAAGTGCTACCTTTTTCAGGGCATCATCTTTCTCTTTGCTTCAAGAAGAATTAGCCTTTCTCTCTTCCATGTTTACAGGGCAAATTGGGAATCTCCTAGCAGCCCTTAGTATGTAATAATTACGTAACTCTCTCATTGCTTCTGTTTCACCTAGTGCAAAAGCATAGTGTCTATAGTAGGAACAGGGTAGTGTTTGATACTGAACTTAATGATAAAGACCTCACCTTTTGCAAATGGAAAAAAAAAAACTCTCACCACTGTTGGTGGGAGTGTAAATTGATGGAATCTCTTTAATGGGAAATTATATATCTTTCAAAAATGTAAATGCACAAACTCAGCTTTAACAATTATAACTCTGGTAACCTATTCTACAGAAATATTCATAGATGTGTAAAATAAAAGAGTATTCGTTGGAGCATTGTTTATAACCGCTTTAAAATTTCATGGGGCGCCTGGGTGGCTCAGTCGGTTAAGCGTCCGACTTCGGCTCAGGTCATGATCTCACACTCTGTGAGTTCGAGCCCCGCATCGGGCTCTGTGCTGACAGCTCAGAGCCTGGAGCCTGTTTCGGATTCTGTGTCTCCCTCTCTCTGACCCTCCCCCATTCATGCTCTGTCTCTCTCTGTCTCAAAAATAAATAAACGTTAAAAAAAATTAAAATACTCCTTTAAAACAATAATAAAATAAAATTTCATAAAAACAGAATATCCATCAACAGAGGAATAATTGATTAACTGGGATAATATGGAGCAAATTAAAAAGCATGATGTGGATTACTATGTCCTGATACGAAAAGATAAATAGAAAAAGCAGAATAAGACACATGTGTAATGAAATTGCACTTATATAAATGAAAGAGATTACCACTAGGGAGTGAATATAGGATAACTGGATGTTCTGGAAATTTTGGTTTCCATTTTAATCCTTCTATATTTAGAGGGTTTTTTTTGTTTTGTTTTTTGTTTTTTTGCCATGGGAATGAATTATCTTAAGTATATATGTGTGTGTGTATATACACATACACACATATATATATGTATATATACATACATACACTTGTGATAATACTATCTGTTGTATGCTTAGTATTTGTGCTTTCTGAATACCTTCATTATTCAACGTTTCCAAATACTAGATCAAAAAACAGAATATAATTAATAGAATTACATGCACTAACATGGAAATATGTTCTGCTATATTGTTAAGCAAAAAAGCAGGTCATAAAATCACATGGAAATTATGATCCCATCTTTGTTTGAAACTACCTTTTTAGGGGCGCCTGGGTGGCTCAGTCGGTTGAGCGTCCGACTTCAGCTCAGGTCACAATCTCGCGGTCGGTGAGTTCGAGCCCCACGTCGGGCTCGGGGCTGATGGCTCAGAGCCTGGAGCCTGCTTCCGATTCTGTGTCTCCCTCTCTCTCTGCCCCTCCCCCGTTCATGCTCTGTCTCTCTCTGTCTCAAAAATAAAAAAAAATAATAATTAAAAAAAAATGAAACTACCTTTTTATTTTTATTTCTTAAAGATTTGATTTTTAAGTAATCTCTATACCCAACATGGGGCTTGAATTCACAACCCCAAGATCAAGAGTTGCATGCTCTATCCACTGAGCCAGCCAGGCATCCCTGAAACCACCATTTAAAAGATACGTGTTATGGGGCACCTAGGTGGCTCAGTAAGTTAAGCGTCTGACTCTTGACTTCGGTTTAGCTCACAATCCCAGGGTTGTGGGACCAAGCCGGAGTTGGGTTCCGTGCTGAGCGTGGAGCCTGCTTGAGGTTCTCTCTTTCCTTCTGCTTCCGCTCTTCTGCCCTGCTTGTGCGTGCTCTCTCTCAAATATACATAAATACATTAATTACTTATTTAATTAATTAATTAATTAAATTCCATGGTGATTTCTCTGCAAACAGGAGGAGGAGCAGATACGGTTTGGACAGTAAGTTGATTAATATGGACTGAAGCCTTTACCATAGGCAAGAGTGTTCAAATACATTTGACCCAAATGAACTTTATTTCACATGCATATGCATAAAGGAATAACGTGAGCGAGAATTCTTTCCAGTGTATACTTCAAGCAGGAATCATTGCACGAGGTCCCGCTTCAATCTTCTGCACTCCTTCCTGATGAAACGATCCAATTGACGGACTCTTCTGCCCATTCCCAATACCGGAAGCACTCTCCCACGCCCCCCCTGCCTCTCTCCTTTTGCTCCATTTACACACTCTAAACAGCATGCCCGCTTCTGGTGTCTATAGAAGTCTTTAAGGACCTGCCCAGCTCTTACTTCTACCTTAAGACTTTCCAGGATTGCCCCAGACTAAATATACCCTTCCCTGTTATTTTCTACTATTCTACTTCTACTGGTATCTCTGCCGTTATAGTCTGGGTTGTATTACAGTTTTGTAGTGTATGGGTGCGTATTCCTACCAGATTGTGAATCTCTCAAGATTAGGGCATAGCTCAATCTGACTTCGGTATGGCTTGCTTCTTTCCACATGTTAAGCATTTAAGGGATGCTGTTTGAGAGTGTTAAGGGATGCCGTGCGGGGCGTTCGTCCCAACTACTCCTCACCTCCACCCTCACAGATGGCAGGGCCATTTTAGTGCGTTTCTAAAGCACAAGCCCAAACCTACAAAGCAAGAAGCTGATTACAGAAGTACTTCCCTCTTTAGCCGTATTCTGTCCCACAGAAATCATCTGAGAAGTATGCCCTCCCACTTCCGTTCTTTTACTCTCCTTATCTGAGACATTCATACATGACTCACTTTGAAACTCATCCTCCAAAGTCAAATAGGAGTCAAAAGTGAGGAATTCCGTCTATCGTCATCAAAAACGAAGAGAGAGGGGAAAGAGGAATGGTTCAGCAAGTTTCCTAAATATACTTCATAACTTGATTGTGGGTAAGAGTGAAGACCAGACTGGACGTGTGGGGACCTCCAGGCTGGTGCTGAAACCTTCAGCTACCATCTCAGGTTTTTGGTAAGAAAAGCTTACATCCACCTGGTCCCTGGTGCTTGTTTTCCTTGTTACGGATAATGGTTTGAGGGTCGTTATCCTCTCCCTCCCCCCCCCCCCCATTCCTTCCCCAGCTTGTATTGCTTTTGTTTTATCCCCACATCCACCTCTCTTTCTCTAAATATCCCACATTCTATTTATTTTTCTTCTTATAGTTTCATTCTAGAACTAATAGTGAATTTTCATACAATTTTTTCTCTCTTAAATTGGCTATCTTTCTCTTTTTGAACTATGATTCCAGTTTTCCAAATCAATGGTTTTGTTTCTCAAATCAGTGACCTATTTTTTCTTTATGTATATATATATATTTTTTTTTTTTCATTCCACTTTCTCTTTTTTTTCTTTTATTCTTTGGCTTATTCCTTATTGTTACCGACTGTCATCCTATCACTAGTATTTGATTCTGGAATCTGCTTTCTCTCCCTATCATAATTGACTTTTAGCTTCAGGATTTCCTTTATCTTTTTATATACTTTCAGCCAATTCAGTATTGAAAATTAAAAAGAAGAAAGGAAAGAAAGAAAGGAGCTCTACCAATCTTAAATGCAGAGGTATTTTTCAGTCAAAGCACTTGGAGAAATGTAAAAAGTTATCTTGTTCTGAAATACTTTTTTTTTTTTTATGTTTATTCATTTCTGAGAGACAGAGAGAGAAAAAGAGCAGGGGAGGGGCAGAGAGAGAGGGAGTCACAGAATCCGAAGCAGGCTCCAGGCTCCAAGCTGTCAGCACAGAGCCCGATGCGGGACTGGAATCCACGAACCATGAGATCATGACCCGAGCCAAAGTCGGACATTTCACCGGCTGAGCCACCCAGCCGCCCCTCTTTTCAGTCTTTATTATTTCAGTTGGTGCAGTTCTCCATACCTTTCCCTTTATTAGCAATACCAAAGACTTTTTAGTTCTGTGATTTTCTCTAGTAAAAGGAGTATTGGTGTGAAAGGCATTGGTCCTAAAATCTCAGAACCCTCCTAGTTGTGAATGTGTGAAAGTCAGCTAATTTGCTGAGTGTCAGCGTCAAAAACTGCAAAATAAAACTAGAGACAAGGAAAGATGATTACTAAGTTTCCCTTGAGCCCTAGCTTTCTCTGATTCCACCCTTCTCTCAATATTTTATGGATCTCCGCATTAATATGTGTGTTGGAGTAGGACCCCGGACCAGGGTACCTGCCGTGCACAGCAGGGAAGGAAGGGCTCCTGATGGGACTTGAATATTGTGTGGGTAAGGCTACAGAGAGGGGAATGAGAATCACTTCTTCTTTTTTATTATTTTGTGGACTCAGTTATTTTAACTTCTGCTAATCATGGAAGGCCCTATGAAAACATCTGGTTAAGTCAGCAGAATGACTCCGAAGCCACAAAATTATTTTGGGACTCTATGAAAGGAAACATAAAATGCTATTGCAGCCAGTAAGAACCGGGAACTGGAAAACCAAAGGGAAGTTAGAAGAGACAGCGTCTTTAATGGGTTAATGGATAGGAATAAGAATTTTAAATTTAGTTGGAAAAAAAAAAAGTAAACCCCCAAATGAACATCCATCCACTGAAGTAATTTTTGACCTTTAGGTCATCATATAAGGCATTGTGCTAAATTCTGTAGAACGAGTACTTAGGAAGAGGGTTCATCTTTACCATCATGAGATTTAAGGCCAGCATAATAAATAAGACAGCCACGATAATAATTATAATACAAGACAAAATGTATCATTGCACAGATAATATGAAAGGAGATTCAACATACACGCATACACGCACAAATTTAAGAGGCTGAAGAATTAATTTCTGTTTGAGACTGTAAGAGAAGGTTTCAAGGAAGAATAATATTTGAGCTTGTTTTTGAAGAATGCCTAGGATTTCAACAGATAGAGATTAAGGATGCAAGACGGAGGAGGTTAAGGTTAAGGGTATAATTCCAGACAGAAGTAAACAACATGAGCCAGCATAGTGAGTTGTTCAGGAAAGCCGTAAGATAGGGTACATTTATGAGTCTTCAGAATTAAGGGAGAGTAATGTCACAGAGGTCAAGAGAATGGACTGGTGGATGAAAACAGAATAAGATGTTGCGATTTGTTCTTTCTTTCTTTCTTTCATTCTTTATGTGGAGGGAGGGGCAGAGTAAGAGAGAAAGAGGGAACTTTAAGCAGGTTCCACACTCAGCTCGGAGCCCAACGCAGAGCTCAATCCCACAACCCTGGGATCATGATCTGAGTCGAAATCAAGAATTGGATGCTCAACCGACTGAGCCACCCAGGCCCCCCTGGATTTGTTATTTATATGTAATTTTAGCATAGCGATGGGGCAGAAGACAAATTAGAAAAGGTAAAAAATGAATGGTGGGAACAACAGACCCTGAAACAAGCTAGTCTCCTTGAAAAAGAGAAACTGCTAAAAAAAAGAGACTTGTGAAACGTAACATCCTGGGACACCGGGGTGGCTCAGTCAGTTAACCAGCTCTTGTTTTTGGCTCAGGTTATGATCTCACGGTTCGTGAGTTCGAGCCCCACATCGAGTTCTGTGCTGACAGTCCTCTCTCACCTTCTCCCACTCTCCCTGCCCCTCCCCCGCTCGCGTGCACACGCATGTACTCTCTCTCTCTCAATTCAAACCTCTCGTCCTAATGCAAAGTGTGATCCTAGATTGGCCATAACTGTGGACAAATCAGCTATCGAAGATATTTTGGGAATGATTGGAAAAACACTGGCTAAAGACTGAACATTCCTTAAGGTACAGTCTTACTGTATGATATGGAGACTAGCTGAAAAAAAAAGAAAGCAGTTTATAAAACAATATGCATGCCAGTTGATAGCAACATTATTCACAACAGCGAAAAGGTGAGAGCACTTCACATCAAGAGATGAATGGATAAATAAAATGTGGTGTTTACATAAAATGGAATATTATTTAGCCTTGAAAAGGAAAGAAATTCTGACACATGCTACAACATGGATCAGCCTTGAGAACATCATGCTGAGTGAAATAAACCAGACACCAAAAGACAAATGCCCAGTAGTCAAATACATAGTAACAGAAAGTAGAATGGTGTTTTGCCAGGGGCTGGGGGAAGAGGGAAGTGGGGAATTGTTGTCTAATGGGTGTAGAGTTTCAGTTTTACTAGATGAAAAAGTTCTAGAGAGTGATTGCACAATAATGTGAATATACTCCACGCTGCTGAACTTTATACTTAAAAATGGTTGGGGCGCCTGGGTGGCTCAGTCGGTTAAGCATCCGACTTCAGCTCAGGTCACGATCTCGTGGTCTGTGAGTTCGAGCCCCGCGTCGGGCTCTGGGCTGATGGCTCAGAGCCTGGAGCCTGCTTCCGATTCTGTGCCTCCCTCTCTCTCTGCCCGTCCCCCATTCATGCTCTGTCTCTCTCTGTCTCAAAAATAAATAAACGTTAAAAAAAAAAAATTTTAAAAAAAATGGTTAAACAGGGGCACCTAGATGGCTCAGTTGATTGCGTGTCTAACTCTTGATTTCAGCTTGGGCCATGATCTCACTTTCATAGGGATGAGCCTAAGTCGGGCTCGGCACTCACAGCATGGAGCCTGCTTCGGATTTTCTCTCTTTCTCTCTCTCTACCCCTCCCCCACTCTCTCTCTCTCTCTCTCTCTCTCTCTCTCTCTCTGCAAATAAATAAACTTAAAAAAAATGTTAATCTTTATTTTTTAAATTTTTTTTTTCAACGTTTTTTATTTATTTTTGGGACAGAGAGAGACAGAGCATGAACGGGGGAGGGGCAGAGAGAGAGGGAGACACAGAATCGGAAACAGGCTCCAGGCTCCGAGCCATCAGCCCAGAGCCTGACGCGGGGCTCGAACTCACGGACCGCGAGATCGTGACCTGGCTGAAGTCGGACGCTTAACCGACTGCGCCACCCAGGCGCCCCCAAAAAATGTTAATCTTTAAAAAAGTGGTTACAATGGTAGATTTTGCATTATGAGTATTTTAACACAATTTTAAAAACTGGGGGGGGGGGGGGGGGGGGGCGCCTTGGGTGGCTCAGTCAGTCAAGCTTCCGACTTCAGCTCAGGTCACGATTTCACAGTTCTTGGGTTTGAGACCCACGTCCGGCTCTGTGCTGACAGCTTAGAGCCTGGAGCCTGCTTCTGATTCTGTGTCTCCCTCTCTCTCCGCTCCCTGCCCCCCCACTCACACTCTGCCTCTCTCTCTCTCTCTCTCAAAAATAAACATTAAAAAAATTTTTTGAGAAAAAAATGCCTACATATATACACATATACATATACATATGTGTATATATGTGTGCATATTTTTTGTTAATCAAAATTTGACAAAATTAGATCATTCTGTGCATATTAAAATTTTTTTTCTCAAAAATACATATGTGTATATATGTATGCATATTTATGATTATACATTAAAAAAACTAACAAACAAGACAGAAATGATGGGTGAGGAGGAAATCAATGCAGAGAGGGTAAACAACTCTTGAGAAATTTGAAAGCAAAAAGGGAAAGATGAGGTATCTAAAGACATAACTGAATCCACTGCACCTTTTTTGTGGCGGTGAGTCCTTCAAAGGTCTGGTAGAGGGAATGGATGAACTTCAACCCTCAAAGAAATGAGAATATACTAAGTTAAAATCTTAACGTGGTGATGGAGCTTCACAAAGCCCTTTCATGGATATAAAGCTGGGAACCTCTGGTCTAGAAGTTATTGTTTGTTGGGGCGCCTGGTGGCTCAGTCAGTAGAGCGTCTGACTTCGGCTCAGGTCACAATCTCATGGTTTGTAGGTTCAAGTTCTGCGTCGAGCTCTGTGCTGACAGCTTGGAGCCTGTTTCGGATTCTGTGTCTCCCTCTCTCTGACCCTCCCCCGTTCATGCTCTGTCTCTCTCTGTCTCAAAAATAAATAAACGTTAAAAAAAAAAATTAAATTGATACAGTAGATTCTAATTGTCACAGATGTTTTTGTGTGGTCCAGTGTGAAGTCAAAGAATACAAACTAGGGGGGTCTGGGTGGCTCGGTAGGCTGAGCATCCAATTCTTGATTTCGGCTCAGGTCATGATCCCAGGGTCATGGGATCAAGCCCCATGTTGGGCTCCCCTCAGAGCATGAAGCCCACTTAAGATTCTCTCGCTCTCCCCTGCCCCCCTGACCCTCGTATGCATGCTCTCTCTCTCTCTCTCAAAAAAAAAAAAAAAAAAAAAATTAAGAAAGAACACAAACTAAAACAGTGTGAGGACTTTTGTAGTTCATAATGGGGGAATGTTATAATCCCAAGCATATGCTTTTTTAACATTTTATTTATTTTTGAGACAGGGAGAGACAGAGCATGAACGGGGGAGGATCAGAAAGAGAGGGAGACACAGACTGAAACAGGTTCCAGGCTCTGAGCTGTCAGCACAGAGCCCGACTCGGGGCTCGAACTCACAGACCGTGAGATCATGACCTGAGCCGAAGCCGGACGCTTAACCGACTGAGCCACCCAGGCGCCCCAAGCATATGCTTTTTTAAAACAGTAGTTTTAATATTTTTGTTTATATTTTTCTAGAAGTTCAGCAATGGAGTCTTTCTCTGCTGAGACCAATTCAACTGACCTACCCTCACAGCCCTGGTATGAACCCCAAATAATTCTCTCCATGGTCATTCTCAGCCTCACCTTCTTACTGGGATTGCCAGGCAACGGGCTGGTGCTGTGGGTGGCTGGCCTAAAGATGCAGCGGACAGTGAACACAGTTTGGTTTCTCCATCTCACGCTGGCGGACTTCCTCTGTTGCCTCTCCTTGCCCTTCTCCCTGGCTCACTTGGCTCTCCAAGGACACTGGCCCTATGGCTGGCTCCTCTGTAAGCTCATCCCCTCCATCATTGTCCTCAACATGTTTGCCAGTGTCTTCCTGCTGACTGTCATTAGCCTGGATCGTTGCCTTTTGGTACTCAAGCCAATCTGGTGCCAGAATCACCGCAATGTGGGGACAGCCTTCACTATCTGTGGATGTATATGGGTGATGGCTTTTGTAATGTGCATACCTGTGTTCATGTACCGGGAAACATTCACTGTAGGCAACCATGATATGTGTGGCTATGATCTTGGCTTCTACGGCTCATTAGATTATTCAGACTTCACCATTGATCTACTGGAAAATGGATCTCTTGACAACTCCATTGTTCAGCTGCCTGGAGAAATGGATGCAAGGCTGCAGTCTTTCTCTGAACGAACCAATGATCTGCCTTGGACAGCCACCACTATCTTCCATTCTCAAACATTTCAAAGACCTTCTCGACAGTCACTCCCTATAGATCCAGCTAATTTATCTAGTCAACGTCCATATGATAACTTATTTAAGCCTGCGAATGAAGTCTCACCTATAGTCCCCAGTGGGTTTCCCATTGAAGATCACAGAGCTAACCCACTCGATTTAGAGCTTTACTCTGACTCTTCCAGCAATTCCTCAGACTTGTATGAGCTATTCCAAGATTTCCAGGGTGATTATTTAGGCCAGTTTTCATATAACAATCAAGTACTAACCCCCCGGGGGGCAGTAACCATCACCAGACTAGTGGTAGGTTTCCTTCTGCCCTCTTTTGTCATGGTGGCCTGTTACAGCCTCATTATCTTCCGCATGCGACGGGGCCGCTTCACCAAGACTCGGATCAAAACCTTGAAAGTGGCCATGGCTGTGGTGATTGTCTTCTGCATCTGCTGGGCTCCATACCACATTGTTGGGGTCCTATCATTGTTTTTTGACCCAGAAACTCCCCTTGGAGAAGCTCTGCTGTCTTGGGACCACGTGTGCATCGCTCTCGCGTCGGCCAATAGTTGCTTTAATCCCTTCCTCTATGCCCTCCTAGGAAAAGATTTTAGGAAGAAAGCAAGGCAGTCGATGAAGGGCATTCTGGAGGCAGCTTTCAGTGAAGACCTCACACACTCTACCAGCTGTCCCCAAAGCAAAGTTTTTACGGAAAGAAATAGTATCAGTACATCTGTGTGAAAATATGGAGCGGTTGACCCCAGCAGAGGTTCTTAGGTATTCACCCAGTGTGCCATTTTCTAAAACAATAAGGGATATTGTGAGTAGGGGATTTCAGAAACCATCAAAGAATCAATCCAGAGGTTCTCAAAGTATGAGCCCAGGCTAGGGGCATCCTCATCACCTGGAAACTTGCTAGAATCTCCAAGAAACTTGCTGAACCAGAATGTCTGAGGGTGGGGCTCCAGAAAGTGTTTTAACAAGCTCTCTTGTTTCTAATGAATGCTAAATTTGAGAATTGTAAAAATTAGTCTATTTCTATCCCAACCGAAGCTAAATGAAACCAACGAGAAACTAGTCTGTTTCAAAATAATTTTTCCATCATGAAATTTTTTTTTATCGTTATTTATTTTTGAGAGAGAGGGAGAGAGAGAGAGCATGAGCAGGGGAGAAGCAGAGAGAGAGGGAAACACAGTATCTGAAGCAGGCTCCAGGCTCTGAGCTGTCAGCACAGAGCCTGATGTGGGGCTCGAACTCATGAACCGTGAGATCATGACCTGAGCCGAAGTTGGATACTCAATTGACTGAGCCACCCAGGCGCCCCAAATTTTTTTTAGTATTGTCTGAATCCCTCCCCACCAGATTCAATTTAAAACCATTCCATCTAGTCTTACCTGAGTGAAAGATGATCATTTATTTATGGCTCTGTTGTGGTGGTGGTGATATTTTTAAATGAAAAGAAGGTACAAAAAGAAAGAAAAAGTCTATGAAAACAAGCAGTTATGAGACTGAGTCTGGAAGCAGAGTACAATGTCAGATGCTTGCTATGTGCAATACTTCTGGATATAGGACATGGGAATTCCAATGGGAATTCCAAATTTCCATTATTCCAATTAAATAGGCATCTACTGTGTAAGGACAGGCTGCTAAGGCATCTGAAAACTTCCTCACGAAATGGCACGTGAGCTGTGGTTTGTGGAGTTTTCTATTTGTTTACTCAGTCTGCCTACTGAGAGAACCATCTCTCTTCCATTAGAGTTTTCTCAAACTCTATTCCCTTAATCCCACCCTACCCTGGCCTCTAAATCGTCTTCCATATTAGACTTTGTGCATCTAGTAACCTCTAATTTCATAAGAGTCAAACTTGAAACTTGCTTGAAACTAATGCTTGAAACTAATACCCTCAACACCCACCCCCCGCCCCCCCAAAGTCGTTTCAAGTGAAAAGGGAAAGAGGGTAGAGGACAGAGCAGCAATCCTTGAATTCATTGCCTGATGACTGAGTACCCCCCCGGGAAGACCATCACACTTTGGAAAGCATGGCTACAGGTGTAGATCATTCACCGGATGTGTATCTTGGGGCTTTTTAAAATTATTCTTTATCTTTTCCAAAGTAATACATGCACATAGTTTAAACAGCATTCCCAGCTTATACTGAAATGTAAGAAGTTTCCTGCCCCACTCCGCGGAACCAATCCCTCCTCCTACACCCATCTCCCAGAAATAACACTTGTAGCAATTTTAGATGTTTCTTCTGATGTTTACCATGTTAAGTCATGTGCTTATGCAGCTAGTTTTTTATACATGATAAAGTGACTTCTCGTTTTGGAAGATGAAGAATTTTAACCACATTCCTCATTTTTGTGTATCCATCATCCTAACATTCATTAACCATCATACGTTAATTTGCTCATGACCACACATTTTCTTCTCCTCTGTGGATCCATTCCAACCATATATATGGCTTTCCTTCCATCCTTGTTTCATTGTTAGAAAAAAAAAAAAATTATTTAACTCTATCACCTTCTCATTTTTCTGGGTATATAAACTTGTATGTGTTCAAACTCTAAAATTCCAGGTTTCTTTGTACTACAACATAGCCTCATCTAAGTGGAATATAATTATTTAATCTAAAAAAAAGAGAAAATGAGATGTTTTAGACTTGCAAGATACTGTTATTTGTTCAATGGTTGAGGTAAGGATCGAGACTACAAATAGGTTATAAAATACTATGCAGAAAAATTGCAAATCACTGGGAATTCTTCCAATTGTGAGGTAACAATGTCTAACATGATGTAAGATTTGCAATGGCACCTTCCAATGTAATCTGTTTACCTAATTGATATGAATAAATGCTTTCTTTCTTGTGGTTCCTTGCAAGGCTGTGATTTGTGGATCCTCTTAATTGTCTGACACTCAGAATATATCATAATCTCAAGGCACCTGGGTGGCTCAGTCAGTTAAGGGTCTGACTTCGGCTTCGGTCATGATCTCACCGTTTTGTGAGTTCAAATCCCGTGTCGGGCTCGGTGTTGACAGCTCAGAGCCTGGAGCCTGCTTCGGATTCTGTGTCTCGCTGTCTTTCTCTGCCCCTCGCCTGCTTGCAATGTGTCTCTCCCTCTCTTTCAAAAATAGACATAAAAAAAAGTAAAAAGAAAAAAAAGATTCTCTCTCTCTCCCTCTGCCCCTCCCCTCCTGTGCACACATGCATGCTCTCTAAAATATATATAAATGTATTAATATATATTTAAATATATATTTATAAATTTAAAAAATATATATTAAATATATTTGATAAAATAATTATAAATATATTAAAATTTAAATATATATTTTTATATTTTATATATGATATATACATATATATATATCATAATCTCTAAATAAACAACAAATAAATCTCAGTGGGTTGCTATAGGCTTGCTCTAACAGCAATTAGCTAGGCTTCAGGAAGTCCCAACATATTTCACGAGACCGCGGGTAGAATTCCCAAACTCCTGCATTTAGTATATAGGATATTAGGGTGGAATGGCACAGTTATATTCAATAGTTGCTATTTCTGGGTTCCTTTTGAGAGTTCCAATCCTTGGAAATGTAGTCTGAAAAAAAAAATCCTACAACTGGAATTCCCTCGTTTCTTATGAAAAACCCGGTAAGTACCTGTAAGTACTGACAGGAAGTCTCACATGGAGAGCCAGCTCCTCCCTCTAATCTTTGAAATGTCCCAGAACACAGGCAAGGTGGCTTAGTTCACACACCAAGCTACAAGGGGTGACTGCCTCTCCCAACAAGATTTTACTATATTTAATAGCATTTTTAAAAAGCAGTATTAAAAGCATGTTTTTTGTGGGGCGCCTGGGTGGCTCGGTCGGTTAAGTGACTGACTTCGGCTCAGGTCACAATCTCACGGTCCGGGAGTTTGAGCCCCGCATCAGGCTCTGTGCTGACAGCTCAGAGCCTGGAGCCTGCTTCCGATTCTGTGTCTCCCTCTCTCTCTGCCCCTCCCCTGCTCGTGCTCTCTCTCTGTCTCAAAAATAAATTTAAAAAACATTAAAAAAAGTAATAATAAAAAAAAAAATAAAAGCATGTTTTTTGATTCTTCTTTCCCCCTGAATCTTACCAAAAAATTTCAAAATCAACCAATCAAACCCAGTGGTGGGAGGGCGGGGAGGGCTACATGGCCAGCTGAAAACAAATGTTTTCGCTTTTCTCCCTTCCTACCCTGGCGAAAAGACATTTGAGACCGGCACCAGTAAGATAAAAGCGTCAACATTCGTCTTCCTTTTTTTTTTTTTTTTTTTTTTTTATTAAGAAAGCATGCAAAAAACAACAACAACTTGTGAGACCAAACACCCCCTTGCCAGCCTGCACCAATGCAAAGCATTATGGGTGGTATGAAGGACTCACCAAACCAGAAACATGGGGGTTGAAGAGAGGAAAGCAAGGATGGGTGGACCTATATCAAGCAACTGCTCCTTCTGTCCCTCTCCTCCAAATTTCTCCCCTATTTCCTCTTGTAGGCAGTGAGCTCCTGCGGTTTTGCACACATCACCCAATACAACAACAACTATACTTCGAGCCCAGCAATGCCGGACTCTCCAAAAAAAGTAGTATTCTTTCCATTTCATGGAGGGGAGGGGAAACTGAGGCCCAAAGAGGGTCAGCTTTGTCCTGTGCCATTTAGCAAGGCTGAGTTTAATAGAAGGGAGCTAAAAATCTCAGGAGGTCTGAGAGCCGATCTTCAGCCCTAGTCCCAAATTTCAGTTACTCCAGCTGCCCGCCAGAGCCTTAATGAGACTAGTTTTCAGAAGACACAGATGAATTATAAACAAGGAACATTTACATGTACAATTTAGTCTACCCTCGCAGATCCTGTGTGGATCTGAGTAGAAAAGGGGCTTAGAAAAGAGAAGTGATCATCACTCATCACTTGTAAAGGGGGAATCTTGGGGAGAACAGATGGCAGGGTGTATGTAGGAGGCACCTTGACTGGAAGGAATAAGGAACAGATGCCTAGAATAGGAACACGGGGCAAAGGCATTTTGCCACCCTCTAAGAGAAATTCTCCTTTCCCCAATGGGAAATATTATGTCATACTTCAACCCCACTGACTGCCCTCCAACACAACAGGAGATTCAAGCCACTCATACCCCCATTTCTTACAAAGAACTTCACAGAAATAAAGTGCTCTTTAGTTAACCGCCCTTTCTTGCCCCTTTGCTTCAGCCTTCTTCAACAAGCTCTCGTGTATAACCCCCTTACAAAGAGAGGGAGGGGTGGGTGAGGGGGAAAAGCCGAGGAGCGGAAAGCTAGATCTCCTGGAAATCATCGGTAAATAAAAGAATGTGAACGAAAAGCAGAAATCACAGAGAGAGTGGCCTTGTCCATTCCTTACATTTTGTCCTGTAGCTTCCAGAAAGCGAACATTCAGGGAAATGAAAACAGAAGTAAAATTGTTTTTCCCTCTCATAACTAATATTCAACAATTAACATTAAGTACACACTAAGTACTTTGCAACAGTAACTCATGGCCGCTCCTCGTTGGAGAGAAGTTGTCCCCGTACCTTATTCTGGGAGTCTCCTTTGATCTTCATAAACTCTCCCCTCTAGATTACGTACTCCCCACAACCTATCTCCTTCAGCCCTCAAAAGCCTAATCGCAAAAGCTTCAGCCCCAGAGATCTGGATTCGGAGAGAAGTTATTTGCCCACATAGTTAACTGCAATGTTCCCTACCCATGTGTATGCTGACTCCTATTTCCTTCCCCCACCCTCCCACCACTACCACTAAAGGTTCGGTTCTGCTATGATCAGAGGGAAAGAGATTCCCATGTTGTCCTAGCATAGGATGAGACTAAGAGGGTGAGAATGGCTCACTTTTCTTTCTTGAGAGTTCCAGAAAATGGGGGAAGAAAATGAAAGGGAAGGAACTGAGCAAACAGCTGGAGGAGGACAAAATAAAATTTGCCGAATGGGCAAAAGGGATTGAAGGATCATTTGTAAATGCAAATAAGAGCCACAGTGGATTTCCAGAGGAAATTATGTTTGAAAACTCAGAAGGGTTGAACTGAAGCCATCTCCTAAAAGCCCAACCTAGACTGAATGGTTGTCCTCGTCCCTATCATAGAAGCAGAGTTCCGGCCAAGACCAAATCTATCCCCAATAGACAGAGGGCTAGGAATGAGCCAATGGAAGTTTCTAGTAGCATATACCCAATTTCTGACTGTTTTATATTCTATCGCCCCTCTACAGTACTTGACTCGACCCACCCCAGACCTCTTATTCCACTAGGATTTTATCGTCACCCTCCATCGCTCTTGCCCTTGATGGGGAGTGAGGCTCGGCAGAAGGAAGGATTGGAGATATAAAGGGACAAGGAAGAGCTCGGAGGACAAAATTAGCACCATTGAGTAAAACCTGCAAATTCGCGGCTGCCAAGCAGTGTTTCAGATCCCTTTTACTCGATAAGGTGGCTTCTCTAGGACTGGACTGAACTGACAGGAACAGAAAACGATTTAGGGCCAAAAGGTGGGATTAGCATCGAGTTTCTCAAAGACAAAGGTAAATCAAAGTTGGAAACCCTTCTCTGCAGCCATCGGGGACTCCCCTTCCAGCCAGATGATTTTAAATTAGCAAGGGGTGGACATGGTCCGTGGAGTAGGGACAGGAGACTGGGAACAGCATATAACCAATAATAATAATAACAATAATAATAATAATAATACCATAATAAGAATAATAATAAAAGAATTAGGGGAAAAAAACAAGAAGAAAGAGGAAGAAGGAGGCAGGAAAGGGGGGGGTTATCTTCGGCAGCATCTTGCGGTGGCTTCTCTGACAGAGCAAGAAAAAAAGAGAATATATAACTATATACAGGCAAGGAGGAAGGGATGGGCTGGGACTGCTCTTGCCCCACTGCCAGACTTCACCACCCAGCCTTGGGCTCGTGGCCACACTCCGTGATGCCCTAAGTGATCAAGTCCCAGTCGAAGTCATCAGGGATCTCCTCATTGGCACCAGGAGGTGGAACCGGTGGCCGAGGGACCATATGGTGTGCTGTCGGAAAGACAGGAAGAAATTAAAAGGAGAGCGGACGGGAAGCTATTCTCGCAACCTAGACAGGCAGTGCTCCGCCCCAAATAATTCCACGAAGGGCTGGAGAAACTATTGTCCTTATCAGCCCAGAGTTATTTTCGTTGCTTAGCCACCACTCCGGCTGGGTCTCAGGAAATAAACCAGAGTAAACAGGGTTGCATGGCAATGTCATAGTAGGCAGGCACTAAGAATTATACTTATGAAGACCACGTAGCAATGAAAAAAAAATGCACAGAATGTACTGTTATATGAAATCACAGAACAGAAATTTGTATATGTACTACACGGATAAGGAACACATGAAGAAAGTGTCAGATGTCACCCGAAACACTGAAAACACTTGGGGTTAGGCGGGAAAATAATAGTGATTTAAAGTGAACAACCAGTTAATTTTATACTATTTATGGCAAGTTACGATCTTCCTTCAACTCCCCCCCCCACCCCGCCCCCACCCACAACAGAGATAGTTCAGTCCCAGGCCCCTGATACTAGAAGCCGGGTGACAGGAATGCAGACATGGGCACAAAGCAGGTACATCTGTATAACATGTTCATTTTAACTGCCTGAGCATATCTCCCATCTAGATTCCAAAGCTAGACATAAATGTTCTCCATCTTTTGTTTATATGGATGCTTTTACTTCCTTTTGTTATTGCAGGCACAAGTTACGTTTAAAGCAAATCAGTCTTGAGGCGCCTGGGTGGCTCAGTCGGTTGGGCGTCCGACTTCGGCTCAGGTCACGATCCCATGGTTCATGAGTTCAAGCCCCGCGTCGGGCTCTATGCTGACAGCTCGGAGCCTGGAGCCTGCTTTGGATTCTGTGTCTCCCTCTCTCCCCACTCACACTCAG
Organism: Panthera onca; assembly: GCF_046562875.1. Classification (NCBI taxonomy): domain Eukaryota; kingdom Metazoa; phylum Chordata; class Mammalia; order Carnivora; family Felidae; genus Panthera; species Panthera onca. Next base: position 42,288,485 of record NC_138345.1, read on the forward strand.
TCTCTCTCTCTCAAAAATAAATAAGCATTTTTAAAAAGACTTTAAGAAATAAATAAATAAAGTCAGTCAGTCTTCCTTAGGCTTCCAGGACCTGTACCTCCCTAGCAAGGGGCCTGCCCTCTGGCCTTGGAAATCATGAAGGCTCACCCACTCCCAGCAGGGGCAGGTAAAAAGGAAAGAGAAGGCAGGCTCAGTGCCAGAGGAAAACAAGACGACTCGTCAAGGTAGACAGCGTTGGGTTGTTGGAGAAAAAAGCTTCCTGGCTCTTACCTGGGCGATTGTATCCTGCTGAGTCCTGGGTGGGGATCGGGTACATTGGTGACGGGCCAGGGTAGAGGTGGGGGGCTTGTGGGTGCACATAAGAGTTCACTGCCAAAGCAAGACAAGAATTATTTGAGTTACTTGAATATGCTTCACTATACTCAATGAAGGAGGGCCCAATAGAGAAAGGAAAGGGAGTAATGCTTCCTCCTCTGAATGTCTTCTCCCTTCCCTACTCTGTTCTGTAGCTCCAGCAGGCGTAAAGGCTTTCTGCAGGAGCTATCAGTCTTCCCCACTCCGTGTGAAAAGGCACCCCAATTGTCCCTAAAACTGTGAAATATCATAGCTATTAGAAGCATGACCCAATATAGAAACATGATCATTGAATCCCTCATTTCACTGGTTTGAAGCTCACGTAACTAGCGAATCTCAACTCCACCTGATATGATTTGGGTAGGGGTTGCTGAGACACAAATTTGGAATGGCCCCTTTCCCTTCCCTTTCCTTAAGTAATTCTAGTCTCCCAAATTAAGGTGTACGAAGGAATCACACAGGTTTTCCGTATAGGACTTTACTGACACGAGAGCTGTTCAGTCAGTCAGCATAGCAGCCAAACTAGTCCCACCGCCCAGTGTGGGTCACCGCCCATCAGACGGTTTTTCTCAATTCCCCTCTGCCCTCTGCCTCCCCCCTTCTCATTACAAGCTCCACCCCCTTGGCAACTTGCTTTGTTCACTACCTGGGTTCATGGCTGGCTCTTGCTTGCCGCTGGTAAGGGCACAGGAGTCAGCGATACGGGCAGGGGCTGGTGGCCGGTGGGAGCCCCCCTGGGGGGGCACGTGACCAGTCTGAGTAAGGAAGTGGTTGAGCGAGTCACACAGATTGGCAATGTGATGCTGGTCGAGGCTCCAGTTCTTCTGCTCTGCCTGTCGCAGACACTCCATCAGTTCTGCAAACAGAGAAGCAAGAAATGCTACCCTCTGCAGAGGTCCCCAAGCCCCTACCGGATCTACCCCCGTCACTGTTCCAGCCACATCATAAGTCAACACCACTGACTATACTCATTGCCAGCAGTAAGTGACATCTCTTGGGGCTCTACGTTTTCAAACTCTTCTTCTAGTTGTTCCTTACTAAATTCTTCTTATAACTTCCATCGTACTGGTAAAGAAAAGAAAATTTCCAAGTGAGTGAGTGAATTAGCCGTAGTCACACCGGTAGTAAGCGGTGATAAAACTACAAAATGGCGGGGCGCCTGGGTGGCTCAGTCGGTTAAGTGACCGCCGTCGGCTCAGATCATGATCTCACGGTTCGTGGGTTCGAGCCCCACATCGGGCTCTGTGCTGGACGCTTGCTCGGAGCCTGGAGCCTGCTTCAGATTCTGTGTCTCCTTCTCTCTCTGCCCCTCCCCCACTTGTGCTCTGTGTCTCACTTGTGCTTGTGACTCACTCTGTGTCTCAAAAATAAATAAATGTAAAATAAACAAACAAACAAAAAAACTGCAAAATGGTGGTCCAGGTTTCTGAATTCCTGACAGCCTTCCCTCTCCGGGGACAGAAGTGGCTAGGATAAAAACAACGCCATACTTTGAGTGCGTTAAGGCAAAATTAATTAAAATTACTTTGAAAAGAACATCGGCATCGTCCACCCTGTGAAATATGGAGGGGAAGCAGTGGAGTCCTTCACCCTCAAACTTCCCCTTCTGGTTCTGGTTCCTACTGGGTTTTCTGCTAACACTGTCTTCCCCTGCCCTCCGGTCACCACCTTTTCACCACTAACCTGAGAGCTGTGACTGTTCAATGCTGGACCAGTTGAGCCGATTCACCATCTTAAAGCTTTCCTTTAAGGAGTCGATATTGCAGCACCAGTCAGGAGGAAAGGCTGGAGACAGAACGGGCAAGTGGGTAAGAAACGGAGGGAAGGGTAAGCCGGCAGCCAGCCAACGGTGGGCCGCCCGCATGCCAGGTCCTCAATCACATCACAAACACCATCTCGCAATCTCCCTCCCTGGAGACTGAGGACTGGTAGAGCTACCGGCGCTCTAGGGATGGGCAGCCTCGAGGGCAGGCCGGAGACTACGTCCAGCAATCGAGGCTGGTCCGAGAATTCCAGAAGACAGAGCCCCAGGTGGCAACTTCGGCTCACTCAGAGGAGCGAACCGTAACTTCCGAACCGACCGCATCTCCAGGCGACAGTCCGAACCGGGGGGAGAGGAGGGTCAGTCGGCCCTCCGCGGGGCCTCCCGGCACGTCCTTACTCACCGAAGCCAGTACTATTGACAGGAGCCTGGCCTGGTGCCTGCTGTGGCGGCGGAGGCGGTGGCTGGGCAGGATGGGCGTGCGGGTGGTGCTGGTGCGGGCGGTAGCCTCCGTGCTGCAGTGGGGGTGGGTGCATGGCCATCACGGAGGGAGGCCCGTAGCCCTCAGCCCCAGCTTGCTTCCCCCCTGGGGGGGTACAAGCATCCGGGCTCGGGGTGTGCAGCGGGGGCGCGCCCCCGACAGTCGAGGGGCCCTGGGCCGTTGCCTGCTGCTGCTGCTGCGGCTGGGACTGTTGGGGTGGCGGCTGTGGCGGCGGCTGCTGCTGCTGCTGAGGTGGCGGCGGCTGCTGCTGGTACATGTAGTAGTTGTTGGAGGGCGGCATGTCCCCCAGGAGAGACGAAAAGCCTGCGGGGCGGGAGCAAGCAGGAGAGCCAATGGGGCAACGCATTTTTCGGCCAAGAGGGATTTCCACGGGCTGGAGGTGGGAGGCCAGAAACCCCAGGCTTCAAAGGGTAAGGGCGTTCTGGGACAGCAAGGGTCCCCTGGGCCCCGTCTGCCTCCCACCGCTCCCCCACCTCTGCAGGTTTCACAGACAGAGGGAGGGCCTCGACAGCGTGGCAACTGCTGAAATTTCAGCAAAAAGATCAGCATGTGCCTCTTTGTGCTATTCTTCGGAGACCTGGCAGGAGGCCCGGAACCATGGTCTCAAAAGAAGTCAGAAATCAGGTGGAGTTTAAAAAGTAAATTATAGGGGCGCCTGGGTGGCTCAGTCGGTTGAGCGTCCGACTTCGGCTCAGGTCATGATCTCTCGGTCCGTGAGTTCCAGCCCCGCCTCGGGCTCTGTGCTGACAGCTCAGAGTCTGGAGCCTGTTTCGGATTCTGTGTCTCCCTCTCTCTGACCCTCCCCCGTTCATGCTCTGTCTCTGTCTCAAAAATAAACATTTAAAAAAAAAAAAAAAAGTAAATTATAGGGCACCTGTGTGGCTCAGTCGGTTAAGCGCCTGACGCCTGATCCTGGCTCAGGTCATGATCTCACGGTTCGCGGGTTCAGGCCCTGCATCGGGCTCTTCGCTAACAGTGCAGAGCCGGCTTGGGATTCTCTCTCTCCCTCTCTCTCTCTCTCTCTGCCCTTGCCCCACTCTCTCTCTCTCTCAAAATAAATAAGCATTAACCAAAAATAGTAAATCATAAATAAAGCCATTGGGGTGCGGTGGCTCAGTCGGTTGAGTGTCTGACTTCAGCTCAGGTCACGATCTCACAGTTCATGAGGTCAGGCCCTACGTCGGGCTCTGTGCTGACAGCTCCGAGCCTGAAGCCTGCTTCCGATTCTGTGTCTCCTTCTCTCTCTGCCTCTCCCCACTCGCATAAACAAACATTAAAAAAAATTTTTTTTAATAAATAAATATAAAGCCACTGGGCATCTATTCTCTCCTCTTCCTTACTATGTCTACACTCTTCTGCTGTTACCACCATCTCAGGTTCACTATCAACAAATGGGGTTGGGTGAGGTGTCGAGTAAGGCTGGATTAACTTCTCACACACACTGGGCAGGAAAGAAGTAGACACTGAGGCTAAGGGTTTTCAGCCACAATTAAACTTGAGTGAACACTGTAGTCCTTACTCAATCTCACTGTTCGCTTTATTTCAGAGAGCCCCTCCCTGCTCCCCACTTCTGATCAACCAATCATCTGCCTTGGACTCATCCCTCGGGTAAAGGGGGGATAGAATCTTGGAGCTGAAGCCTTGGCCCCCACCTCTAATTTCTTTAAAAAACAGAAACATACAGGAATCACAGAGGGCTGGACCAGATGATCTCTCAAGGAGCCTTCCAGTAAAAACTTTACATTACTCTCCTGTGGTAATGCGGGAAAATTGAGTATGGACTGATATTAAGGAAGTATTATTAATTGTGTTAACAGTGGGCCACCTGGGTGGCTCAGTAGGTTGAGCATCCGACTTCGGCTCAGGCCACGATCCCATGGTTCGTGAGTTCAAGCCCCGCATCGGTCTCTGTGCTGACAGCTCAGAGCCTGGAGCCTGCTTCCGATTCTGTGTCTCCCTCTCTCCTGCCCCTCCCCCAATAACCAAGTCTTCATCATTAAGGATGCATACTGATATCGTATCTATAGGCGGGATGATATGTCTGAGAAGTTCATTAAATTACTCCAATTAAAAAAAAAAAAAGCTGGGTGGTAAATGAAACAAGCTGAACAAAATACTGGTAGCTGTTAGGGGCGCCTAGGTGCTCAGTCAGTGAAGAGTCTGACTCTTAGTTTCGGCTCAGGTCATGATCTCATGGTTTGTGGTTTTGAGCCTTGCTGACAGCATGGAGCCTGTTTGGGATTCTCTCCCTCCCTCTCTCTCTGCCTCTCTCTTGCTCACACACGCGCACTCTCTCGCTCTCAAAAATAAACAGGGGTGCCTGGGTGGCTCAGCTGGTTAAGCATTCAACTCTTGATCTCAGCTGTGAACTCACAGTTCTGCGCTGATGGCACAGAGCCTGCTTCAGATGCTGTCTGTCCTCTCTGCCCCTCCCCTGCTTGTGCCCCCTCTCTCTCTCAAATGAATAAAGAAACTTTAAAAAAAAATGTTTTAATAAATTAATTAACTAAAAACATACATTGGTAGCTGTTAAAACTGGTCTGTGCTAAAGTTGGAAACGTAAGGGTTTATTATACAGTTTTCTCTAGTTTTGCAGATGTTTGAAATTTTTCCTACTAAAAATCAACATAAATATAAAAATGCTAAAAAATTGTCTCACAATATAACGAGTTCTGAGGGTAAGGATACCACTGCTGCCCCCTCGTGGCCATCCTCTAAATGACCTGCGTTCAGCCATAAAGTCACTGCCCTTCGTCTGGAAAGGGGAATCCCTCCAACTCACTTTCTGAAGCTAATAACCTAGCCTGCCTCTTGAAACGGCTGTCCTTCAGAACTAAGCCAGAAGAGCTGGGCTCCAAATAATTTTATTTTATGAGATGCTTCCCCTGACCAGTGACCACCCTCCCCTTGTATTAAAAATAAGATAAAAGGCCAGGGCGACTGGGTGGCCCAGCGGATTAAGCGTCCAACTCTTAATTTCGGCTCAGGTCACGATCTCCCAGTTCGTGAAATCGAGCCCCATGTGGGGCTCTGTGCTGCCAGCACAGAGCCTGCTTGAGATTCTCTTTTTCCCTCTCTCTCTGTCCCTCCTGCTTCTCGTGCTTGCGCGCTCTCTCTCTCTCTCTCTCTCTCAGAATAAATAAATAGACATTAAAAAGTTGAAAAAGGGACACCAGGGTGCCTCAGTTGGTTAAGCATCAGACTTCAGCTCAGGTGAGTTCAAGCCCCACCCGGGGCTCTCTGCTGTCAGCACAGAGCCCGCTTCAGATCTTCTGTCTCCCTGTCTCTCTGCTCCTTCCCAACTTGCATGCTCTCTCTCTCTCAAAAATAAACATTTTTTAAAAAACTAAAAAGGGGGGGCGCCTGGGTGGCGCAGTCGGTTAAGCGTCCGACTTCAGCCAGGTCACGATCTCGCGGTCCGTGAGTTTGAGCCCCGCGTCAGGCTCTGGGCTGATGGCTCGGAGCCTGGAGCCTGTTTCCGATTCTGTGTCTCCCTCTCTCTCTGCCCCTCCCCCGATCATGCTCTGTCTCTCTCTGTCCCAAAAATAAATTAAAAACGTCGAAAAAAAAAAATTAAAAAAAAAAAAAAAAAAAACTGAAACTAAAAAGGGGTGCCTGGGTAGGTCAGTCAGTTAAACGTCCAATTTTAGCTCAGGTCATGATCTCACAGTCCGTGGGTTCAAGCCCCGCATAAACAAACTGTGTCAGCTGTGCTGACAGCTCAGAGCCCGGAGCGTGGTTCGGATTCTGCGTCTCCCTCTCCCTCTGCCCCTCCCCCGCTCATGTTCTGTCTCTTTCTCAAAAATAAAGAAACATTAAAAAAAAATAAGACAGATGGGAGAGAAGAGAACGTCACCACCCATTCAGAAGTACAAGTATAAGCAGAAGACGTTCATGCTCTCATCCCAAGTGCAGACTCACCATGCTGAGAGGAGGAAGATTTCTCCAGCATGGATTTGTAGAGGTTGCGAAAGGACCAACTTAGATCCTGAAAATTGATCTCTGAGTAGGAGAACTTGAAGTCATGGTTGGTATTATACAGGGGAGGGGGACCCTCAGCACTTTCTCGGCCTGGAGCCCCAGCTGCCACTGCTCCGCCATCCACAGATCCTGTGCCCTGCAAAAAGGAGTAAGAAAGACTTGATGCATGTCCTAAATAAGGACCAAAACAGCCCTTGAATGGTCACCAAGCTCTCTGGCTTGTTGTCATCCTCTCCTGACTTTTCAGTGAATGAACATCACTTTCTCCTTCTGTCTCATTTATTCCTACCACGATTACCTCTAGCCCTTTTCTTATGTTCCATCCATCTTCCCTTCTCCTAACCTTCTGGCTCCCCTTCTTCTCTTCTTACCACTTTATTCCCCCTGATCATTCTCCAAGTTCTGTTACGTCTACCTCTCAGCTTCCCTCTTGTAATTTCCCCTTCCTTCCCAATTTATCTCCTACTGCATCACAAATACCCAATACATAGTTTTGAGCTGGCAGATATATGAAACCATTCAACTGTCCCCCACCCCCATCCACCCATCCCTATGCACCTGACACCTCTACTTCTTACCTGGCTGTAGCTGGTGATAGATGTGGGGCTCTGAAGTGACATCTGAGGATTCCCCTCGGAAGGCAGTGAGGCTTCTCCACTCCCTGGAATGCCTCCCCGTGGGCTCTTGCTTGCCTCCTGTTCTGGCGAGTCTTGAGATAGCTAAGGATTGTGAAAGAACAAAATCTATACGTAGAAACTAAACATCCTCCCAAGACCCATGGTTTCACCTCTGCAGGCATTCCTCCTTTGCCCCAAACATAGAAAAGGACTGAAGATACAGGAAAGGATGCGGAAGGAGCAGGTGGAGCAGAAGCAGCCCCTCCCCACGAGGTGGGGACTTACATCATCATCTGGAGGGTGTCTTCTCTTCCGGGAGATGTCAGGGCAGGTGTCGATCGTCCAGTAAGAGCCCTGGAAGGAGAACCCATCCCCACAGAAAACAAAATCATTACACACGGAAATTCTCACCTTTGGTAAAGTAGATACTTGGGAGAATTTTCACCAACAATTAGTCATATTAAGAAAAATAACTGGAGAGGGGTATCTGGGTGGCTCAGTCAGTTAAGCGTCTGACTCTTGGTTTCGCCTCAGGTCATGATCTCAGGGTTTTGAGTTCAAGCCCTGCATTGGGCTCTGCGCTCACAGTGTGGAGCCTGCTTGGGATTCTCTCTCTCCCTCTCACGCTCTGTCTCAAAATAATTAAATAAACTTGAAAAAAAAAGAAAAGAAAAAGGAGGGGCACCTGGGTGGCTCAGTCGGTTGAGCGTCCGACTTCAGCTCAGGTCACAATCTCGCAGTTCGTGAGTTCGAGCTCCGCGTCGGGCTCTGTGCTGAAGAATCACACAGAATCCTGAGGGAACTGGCTATTTTTGAGGAGTAAATATGTCCTAAAAGCCCAACGAGTATGTCAGAGGTATGCCCAGTGGTCCAAACATAGGCCTGGATTGTTCTGGAGGGCCAAAACATTGGTATCTAGTTCAAAGAGCTGGAAATGTCCAGACACAACCCTTCCCTTCTGGGTGATCTGAGGCAAGGCTCTCCTGAACTCTAGTGTCCACATCGATCCAATGAAGAAACTGGTCTATCTCTTTTCCCCTTCTTTTCCCCTTTAAAGATAAAAGTCATGGGATTTTTGTACAGAAAAGTTCCTACAAAGGTTCTGAAGTCCACCTTTTACATCTAGAAAGAGTACCACACATTAAAAAAGACAGCATTAAAGTCAACTTTACCATAAATAAGTCTATTGAAAAATAAGATTTCACCATCTTTCTTTTTTTTTTAATTTTTTTTTTTTTTGTTAATGTTTATTTATTTTTGAGAGAGGGAGAGACAGAGCGCAAGCTGGGGAGGGGCAGAGAAAGAGAGGGAGACACAGAATCCGAAGCAGGCTCCAGGCTCCCAGCTGTCCGCACAGAGCCCGACGTGGGGCTCAAACTCATGAACCGTGAGATCATGATCTGAGCCGAAGTTGGACGCTCAACCGACTGAGCCACCCAGGCACCCCTTTCAGCATCTTTCTTAGTCACTCGTGCCAGTGGAGGCCCACAAGCTTGATAGCCACGCTGTTCTTTTGAGAAAAAATAAAGCTGCTTCTCTAATTAACATGATTTCCTCTTCTGGATAATTAAAACAGCCACAGGACTCTGGGCTGTCAACTACTCCTCTCTCCTTCCTGCCCCTTCTTTCAATGCTTACAGGAGTGTCTCACCTTCCCAGGGTCATCCCGAGGTCTGGGCACCTTCCGGAAACACTTGTTGAGAGAAAGGTTGTGCCGAATTGAATTCTAGGGAAACAGAGAAGCAAGTTAGCTTTGAGCATTGTGTAAAGCAGAAAATTTTCCAATAGGACACAGAGGGACACCAAAGGACATAACACACAATAAAGTTCAAGTACCAAGCAAACTGAGCACCTCTTTACTGATGGAGGAACTTACCTACTAGACAGCAAGAGCAATGAGACACGAAAATGCAGAAGTCAAACTGATGGGAGGTAATGGCTACAAACTTGACCACCAGGTGCTTCCAGTATATAAAAGAAGTATATAATCTGATTATATAGTTTTTCAATCTTTCCGCCCAACTGAAAATAGGTTTATAAACGCCTCAAAATCACACCTGTCCAGGGGGGCCTGCGTGGCTCAGTCGGTTGAATGTCCGACTTCAGCTCAGGTAATGATCTCCCAGTTCGCGGGTTTGAGCCCCGCGTCGGGCTCTGTACAGACAGCTCGGAGCCTGGAGCCTGCTTCGGATTCTGTGTCTCCCTCTCTCTCTGCCCCTAACCCACTCACATGCGGTCTCTGTCTCTCTCAAAAATAAATAAACATTAAAAAAAAATGCTTTTTGAAATCACGTCTGTCCAGTTTCTTAATTCATTCTATCCGTGGTCAAAGAATAACACTTGAAAATGGTTTATGTAAATAAAAACAAAACATAAATTAGGAGCAAAACAACGGCACAGGTCCACCTTTTGTTTTCTCAACCGCCCACGGAATGCTCACATTTGGAGGAAAGAAGCCACGTTGCCTATGTGTGCTGGGTGAGGTTGGGGGTTGTGGTCTGTGGCGGGGGCATATCCATAAAGGAAAACCTGAACGCCTTTAATAGTCTCCAGCTCATCATCTGGTTTGTACATTAACTGGTGATTTGCAGAGCGAAAGAACTGCGTTAGAGTCCCAGTCCTACTCAACAACTGGCAGATGAGTTGCGCTTCTAAAAGACTGAGGACATCAGCTTCCTTCTCTGCCTGGAAGAGGAGTTTCCTTCCTCCTTTAGCTCCAGCCAAACAACTTATCCTCTTAGGACTTGCTTGGTGGATGACGTGTTGGTGAAGGACATTATTATTATTATTATTATTATTATTATTATTATTGGCATACGATTCTTCAAAAGATGAGGATTATGTGCAATGAAGCTTTGGAAATCTGATGAGGCTCCTACCTCTAGGTAGGAAGGAGCAATGCCATGCCTTGCACAGTGACTTGAACATAGCAGCGTGGCAATAAGCATTTGTGAAATGAATGAATCTCCTTTTTGAGGACTCAGAAGATAAGAGGGTATGACGAGCAACAAGCATCCTGCCATCCTCATAACTACACTCAGTAGCTCGGTATCCCTTGGAGTTCCCCTGATATACCTTATGAAAGTTGTTCAACTCTGAAAAAGAGTAGGGGATGGGAAATGATAAGATTTTTAAGTTCGCACATCTCTGAAACAGGTCAGAGCGAACCGGACCAGGTTATAGGAAGAAACAAAAGTCGAGGAAAAGGTTGTCAAGGGCTGAAAATAAGCGCAGGCTACAGAAGCCATCCCACCTTCCAACCGATGCCAGCGTTCTTGTAATAGGGGAAGTTGTCACAGATCCAGCGGTAAATCTCGCTGAGGGTCATCTTCTTGGCAGGAGAGGAGTTGATGGCATAGGTGATGAGGGTGGCATAGCTGTACCGTGGTTTGCCATCCTGGTGGACAGCTGCCTCGTCTTTGCTCAGGGTGGCATTAGGATCTGTGGGTGAGCCCGGCGGGCACTTGCGGCCGCCACCTGGAGGCCCAGCCTGGGAGGCACTCCCAAGCTTCTCAATGGTAGCTCGAAGGGTCAGCTGGGGGAGCCAGTCTATGGAGGTGAGGCTACTCTCTAGGTCAGAAGCCATGGTACTTCTGGGTTCTGCACAGAAGAGAACAAAGGGGAGAGGAAAATAGAATAGGGGAGTGTAACCTCTGCTTACTAGCAGCAAATAATATTCAAATCTTTGCGCTTTCAGGGAAGTAGAGTTTCTTCGCACTATAATTCCCACAGGAGACTGTCATGGGAAGGCCCTCAACCAAGTGTTCCCAAAGCCCCCGAACAACGTATCACCAATCGTCCATCGGATGACAGATTGGTACTTACCTTACATCTTAACGTAGGACAAGCCAATAGGACTCCCTCCCTTCCTTCAGGACTAAGAGAGATATCAAACCACCCACGGAATTGAGCTATTCCCTCCATCCTCCTTACTTGAAACCCTGCAACATAACATTTTAAACTATGTAATTAAGAAAACAAAAACAAAAACTTCATATACCAGGTAAAATCAGCCAAAGTCTACTCTGCGATCATGTGACACTTGTTTGATTACATACAACATCCCCGATAGATAGCACAAGTGAACATGTAAAGAAAAACAGTCTGAGTAAACACAAATGCACACTAACGAAGCACACACTGACACTGCTAATGATGTTTTGTGTCAGCTCTATTTGAGCACGCACCCTGTTGATTCCCACACATGCGCACCTGAGGCACATGAGATATATCCCAAGCATAAATTGCATATGACAACCAGCAAAGGACAGATTGGACGCGAAACACACACGCAAACGGTGGCCCACGTCCCCAGAGATCGCAATCGGCTACACAACGTACATCACCAGCAGAGCACAAAGTCACACACAGAGGCAACAGATCCTGAGTAGGGCTGCCCTCGCACCTTTAAGGCTACCCCTGGCGAGCTCCCGCCCACAGACACCAAACCAACACCAGGAAGAAGGCATCAGCAAGGACCTCCCACCTCTCAGCCCGCCGGGCTTCAAGGAGCCCCGGAGACACCCGGCTGCGTGCACACCGGTAACAATCAGATAGCCCGGCTAAAAATAGCCACTCCAGGGCCAAGAGCTGGCTCCCCTTCTCCCGCCCTCCTCCTCTCTCCTTCCTTCCCAGCCAGGCACACACACACGCTCGCTGCACCTCCGTGCAAACTCCTGGCGCTACCAGACCGCCCACGCCTGATGTTTGCACACCCTGCTGCCACCCACACCGCCTGGGCGCTCCTGCTGGCGGAGAGGTGTAGCTAGAGTGACGTCTCCGCGGGGGAAGGTGAAGAACGCAGGGTGCTGCCTGTACTGCAGGGTCTAGAAAGGCTGGCAGGAAGCGCTTGGTAGCCATTTGGCGCTCCCCTACGGCCCATGCCGGCAAGCCCCTGGAGCACTTGCTGCCTGACGGGTTTGTGCCTGCACCGCCCGGGGGGATGAGGGCCGGTGTTTCTTTCTCGTGCCCCTGCTGACAGTCCCACCAGGGCATCTGTCGCGAGGAGCCGGGGCTGGCACGCCTCAGCATTCAGAATCCTGGGCAGAAACACATCGCGTATGTGATCTCTAAATCCGCACCCGGATAATATGCACAAGCATGGCACACACAAATCCACACACTTTGCAGGTAAAAAAGCTCAACCCCAGATACGACCGCCGAACCCTCTCTCCGGACTCCAACACACCCTTCAGGCCGTCAGCTCACTCTTTGACCGGTGACCCTTCCCCTTGAGATTCACCCTTTCTCCTCAGGGTCAGAGTTCTCACTCGTGTCCCTCTTCCCCACCCCACCCCCCAGGTCCCCGCCCACACGATCTTTGCATGTACACACATGTCCCCCGTGCTGTGGGCCTCACCAGCGACACACCCACTCCACAACGCTGAGGGAAACACCTTAGTGCCTCAGGGGACTGAGCAGCAAGAGACCCAGTTGAAACCCAAGAACTGTTGACAGGAGGAAGGAAAAAAAAAAAAGGCTATGTTTATAAATAGCATCATGAAGGGGCTTCCCCTTCACCCTCAGCTTCTCTCCCCACCATCCTCCTTTTCAGCCCACCGCTACCATCTGGCCTTAAAATCATGGAAACCTCGGCGGCTCAGCCGGTTGAGCATCTAACTCTTGATTTCAGCTCAGGTCATGATCTCATGATTCATGAGATCGAGCCCCGCATGGAGCTTGGCATGGACAGTGTACAGCCTGCTTGGGATTCTCTCTCTCTCTCCCCCTCCCTCTCTCTCTCAAAATAAATAAATAAACATTAAAAAAAAAAAAATCATGGAAACTTGGGAACTGATAGGGACATCTAATCATTCCAGGAAGGGTCAGACCTCCTAGCACATTAGTAAGTCAAAACTCAGTAACATCTGGGATAAAGCAGGGCACCTGGGGCAATAATCGGTCCTACAGCTGGGTTTTCCCAGCTGAACAGTAACATGACAATCAGCAGGTTCTCAAGGACCAGAGTTCCCCTGGATCCTCCCCAGAAAGGTTGGGGGTGGGGGGAGGCCTGTAAAGAATCCCCCATTATCTCTTGCTCAAGATCCCTAGGAAACCTCATCTTAAGAACACAGAAGACTTCCAGGATGCTTCATCTGAAAGTCTCCCCACGTTGGACAGGGACAATCTACAGAGTAAATTTCAAGTGGTTTACAGAACCCGTGTGGCACATGCCGATCACCGTGAATTCCAGAAGGGGAAGCACTCTCAGCCTTTTGCTAGTTGTTCTGTGCCCTGCCCTCTCCACAACCCGGCAAGCAGGTTAGGAGAGGTTAAATTTAACCTCTCGGCAGCAGCCTCCCGGTCAGCCCTCCAGATACCACCCAGCGCTCAAAATATATCTTAACCTTACCAGTTACAAGACGCTTGCAGCAAAAGGTCCTTCTGATCTTTTCGCACCATTCTCCCTTTACCCATCCGACTTCCTTGCCCTCGCCACTTCCCCATTCTTGAAGGGCAGCCTAATGCATAGGATCTCAGAGACTGAGGTTCCTCGGTTCTATTCCCCACCTTGACACTGACTCACCAACACTAAATGTCCCGAACCACCCCTTGCTCCCTGAAGTCCTGATGCCTCGGTTTCCCCCTTCAATAAAAGGGATGGAGTCATAAACACTGCCAAAGCTTCCTCCCTGGAGGGAAGTGAATGAAGCTTAACGACCTCGTGGCTGCCACGCATTCCATGCTCCCCAAAATAATGGCAGGAGGCTAATGTTCAAGGCTATTATTAGAAAAGCAAACAAGAGGTACTTCCATGTCTCAGTCGACCAACCTAATTACCCAGACCTCTCTCTCCAGGTGGGCCTCCTGCCACTGGGCTTGGGTAGAACCTGAGTCAGGCTACATTCTTCTCTGCGTGCTGGAAGACTGAAAGGAAATACCCATAGAAACTGGGAAAGGCAGCCAGAGGGCAGGCTCCATCAGATCCACAGGACCTCTAAGGAAGACTACAGTACTGGGGGAAAGGCTGAGAAAAACCGAAAGACACTCTGTTGGAGCGGAAGACTGATCCTGGATGAGACATGTAAGATCCCAAATAAGAGGCACGGTTTTCTTCCCGCTTTATCTGAAAGGCCAATAATTGTTCCCTGTATGGTGCCAGGTCAGGCATTAAGGAGCGATAACTCCCTGCCACGTACAGAATGCCAAAACTAACAGAGCAGTGGTTAAGTTTACCACATTACCAATTACCAGCCAGGCCGCCTGGGTTTCAAGCCTGGCTCCACAACCCACTGGCTGTGCCAGCGCAGGCAAGTTACTTAACCTCTCTGTGTTGCAGTTTCTTCTTCTATAAAATAGAGATGATAACTGCACCTACATAGGGTTGTTGTGACGATAGCCTCGAGTTGATATTTTCAAAGTATTTAGCATGTGTTATGTAAGTATAGCTATTTTTTTTTTTTTAATGGGGCAGGAGGGGAGAGAATATTAGAAATTAGAAACTAGAAAACAGACCAGAGAGGTAAGACTGGAAGCAGCAAAGCCCGCCACGGTTTACAAAACCTGCGCTGAGCTTGCAGTAGCTTTCGGGATGTCAGAACCCCAAGCTTTTCCTTGGGGGATCGTGTCACCCCAGTGCTGACCGAGGCCAGGACGAAGTAAACTCCGAAGATGAAGGAATGAGGGCGTATCATCTCTTGTTTTTCAGCAAGAACCAGGTCTCGTCGTAAAAGACACGATCTGGAAAACGGCCCTTTCCGAATCGTAGCTAAATCCAGGCCCACAGCCATCTGCTTCTAACGGATTCCACAGAGGCAGGGAGAATTAGGGAAACCCAGTCCCGGCTGGGCCGTTACACAGTGCGGTGGTGGGACACCTGGTAGTTCTGGGACGTGGTTTGCCCTGAGCCATTCGACAGGTTGCATTCCAGCATCTGGGAAAGCACTTTGTAAAGAAATAAGCTGCTATTACACCACAGTCGGCTCTTTTCAAGAGGTGGGGGAGGGAGTCCTAGAGTTGAGAGCCAAGGATCCTCATGCTTTTGAGACCAGAGACATCAGAAATTAAACTCGGGGCGCCTGGGTGGCTCAGTCGGTTGAGCGTCCGACTTCGGCTCAGGTCATGAGTTCACCGTCCATGAGTTCGAGCCCCGCATCGGGCTCTGTGCTGACAGCACGGAGCCTGGAGCCTGCTTCCGATTCTGTGTCTCCCTCTCGCTCTCTGCCCCTCCCCTGCTCATGCTCTGTCTCTCTCTGTCAAAAATAAATAAACATTAAAAAAAAAAAAGGAATTAAACTCTCCTGCTAGTTCTAGAAGAAGTGGCCCCCAGGCTGACCCTGAGCTGCCCTGCCGCAGGAGATGACTTTCATGCAGCCATTCATGAGGGTTCCCACCGGCCAGGGCAGGCCGAGCCTTTTCTCCAAGCAGAGCATCCTGACCAGCACCTTCTCTAGGTCCTTGCACAGGAGCACCTGCTTCTAGAGGCCTACCAGAAACATAGGATTCTGGGTGATTGGAGGTTTCGTGTGAAAAGTACATGCGTAACTGTCTCCACACACACGTAACCACTCGAAACACAGAGGAGCCACATTCACCTGAATTAAGAAACACGTGCACACCCTTCTATAGCACAGCCGTAGAAAGCCGGATCGTAACCCTGCCTCATACACGACTAGCCGGTAGCTTCCAGGACCAAGTACGTGCATTTAGGGACTCAGGCAGCCCCCCACGGCTCAGACAGAGAAAGAAGAAGAAAACACCAAAATCACGTAGGATGAAGCCTCCCACTTGGTTTGGCTGTGAGGTGCCTGCAGATGATGAGGTAGATACAAATGGCACAACAGGAAAGCTAGCAACCCCGGGCTGAAAGACATACTGCTGATCGCAGCGCCCCCCTCCGGTTCTGCTATTGGGATTTCCTGGCACAGTTCTCCTGCCTTTTCTGAAGAGTCTGGGCTTTGATGATTCCTGCTCATGTCTCGTGAGAGAAAACAATATAAGCTTCCAGAGACACGGAACCGAACAAGAAACAGGAAGGGACAAGATGAAGCTGTTAGGTGCTCTTCTGAAAGAAAACTCATCAGAGGTCAAATCTCCCTGGTGGTCAACTGATTCGGATGGAAGAGTGGAAGGAGGCTAGGCAGCAGCACCCCTCTCTTCCTATCCGGGATCTACCTTTTCCTGAGGACCTGTCAGTGTAGGGCAGGAGCTGCGGAGGGCACAGGGGCAGTGGTACGGGGCCAGCCCCAGGGAGGAACTTCAACCCAGGAGTTAGACTTCCCTACACCCTTTCTTCTTGCCTTGGGACATGCGGGCTGTCCCTTTTCCCTTTGGAGTTTATTGCCAGAAGATTTTATTCCATCCAGGAATGGGAATGTCACAAGAGAAGGCCTCCTGGTGTCTAGGAAGGGTGAGTGGGGACAGGCTGATCATCTTGTCCAGGAGACGGTAACCACAGGGGTGGGAGAAAACACTCTGCTGGACATTAAGCTGAGGCAGGGTTCCAAGGTAAGAAAATGCAATGCCAATGGAGGCTAGTCAGGTTCAGGCTCTGGGATGCCACGATGACTTTGGGGCGGGCCCACTCTGGGGTGAAAAAAGCCCCCAAACGGAGGAGGGTATAGGAGTCCGGTTGGGATGTGTCCATCATTATTACACCGTATGGATGGCGTTGTGAAAATGCAGGTGTTTGCTGATCTTCCTCTGCCGTCAGCATGAAAACGTACATTTCCCCAGGGACCTCAAATGACTCCCATCCGTCTAGTCCTCAAACGCTAAAGAAGCCCATTTCCCAGAGCCTGGGCGGCAAGATGTCAGTTTGAATCCGAGAGCTTCCTCAGAACACATTGCCCTGAGGATTCTCGGAGTTATTACTCTACCTTCCCCAGCAGTGAAACCCACGAGCCACCAGCTCAGCCCCTACACCCACTAGTACCTAAAGAGGACAGAGAAGGTGAAAGAGAGCACTAACCTGTCTCCAAGGTTCCCCCAGCAAAGGGAGGGAACCACCTGGTACTGGAGTTTGGGGTTGGAGGGACTCCCCTCTTCAAAGGCAGATGAAGCGTGTCATCCTCGGTGGCTCTTCCGGTACTTGGCTGAGCATCCCAAGCTGGGGAGGGGAACCGGGTCCCCTGAAGGTGAGGAGCGGAGGGAGGAGGGGGAGGGGGAGGGGGAGAAGGAGGTCCTACCTGGGGAAGGTGGCACACCCCCCACACCCTGCCTGTTCCCCTGGGGAGGAGGGGAGGAGCCTCTCCCAACCAGGAGTTGTCTCCTCCCCCTTGGGGGAGTCCCCCTCCCCCCCAAAGTGGATCCTTCGGGAGTGGAGGGCTCCTTGTGTCTGCTGGAGATCTGAGCGGAGGGGCTCTGCCCTGTTCCACTGTCTAGGTACAAGGAAGTTGAGGGGACAGTTCTTCCCCTCTCCTGAAAGGCTGAAAGCCGACTCCTCTTCTGTCCCTGGAGGGTCCCCCGCTTCTGAATGCAAGGACTCCTCTCCCCCGTGAGTACTGGATAGGATGCAGGGCGCCTACTCCACAGGCATTTCCCCCTTTTCTCTTCGCCTCGAAAAGTCCTGAACTGCTGAGAGTGTGCGTTTGGAGGGGTGGAGGCACGCTGGGGCGGTCTCACTCGGTCTGCTTCCTTTAGTAAGATCACCCCTTTCTACTTCTGGAGGTCTATCCCCGGGCCAGGATGGGGGTTTTCCTCGCCCCTACGAAGGAGAGAGTCTCCCCTCCAGGGGTCTCTCCCTTGCCTCGCCCAAGTGGTGAGGGTCTTCCCTCCGGCCGGGAGAGAGGCTGCTCCCCGTCCCCGCTCCCGCCTCCGCTCCGGGGGTGCCCCCGAGGGTGGGGTTTTCCTACTCCCCGCTCTCCCTGAGCTGGCCTGGGCAGCAGGGTCCGGGAGGCCGCGGCTCCCGTCGCCGGTCCCCGGCCACTGTGGCGGCAGCGCCTCCTCTAGTCCCGTCCCGTCCGGTCCGCTCCCTCCGGCGCGTGAGGCCCCCGGCGCTGCCACCTCTCGGGCTGCGGCCAGTCCGGGCTCCCGGGGAGCCTGAAGGCGGACGGACAGTGTCAGGGCTCGGCTCGGGCTCGGGCTCGGCTCGGCTCCGCTGCAGGCCCCGGCTCCTCCCCGGCCTCCGCGCCGCGCTCCGCGCCCCTCCCCCTCCCCCGCCCGCCCGGCCGCCGCCGCCGCCGCCTCCCGGCGCGGGTTAAGGAGGAGCGGGCGACGCCGAGCCGCGGGCAGCGCCGCCGGGGTGCGCCGCTCAGGGGAGAGCGGCGCGCGGCCCGCCGCCCCGGGGGCCGCGCCGCCGCTCGCTCACCTCCGGCCGCCGGGCCCCGGCGCGGGACGGCGGCCCCCTGCTCTCTCCAGCGGGACGGTCCCTCGTAGGCGCCCGACGCTGTCAGCTGCGCTTTAAGGCGCGCACGCTGTCGTGTTCGGTACCCGGCGGACCCGAGACGTTGTCTCCGGCATGTCTCCGGTGGGCTTCTCGGTCCCCTGAGCTAGTGCATGCAGCGTATGGCGTTGGGACGGGTTTAACGTGTTAGCCTGACCTCATCCTGGAGTTCAGGAAATGCTTGCCGAAGGAGTGAAGGTGTCAAGGGATAAAGGGGCATGTTACGGAGAACACTCTAGACTAAACTCTGCGTAAACTTGTGCAAGGCCCCTTTTCTATGGAATCTTAGAGGGGAGGGGACCTTGATACCAGCCCTGCCTACCCACTAAGGCTGTTGCAAGGATCACAGGAGATAGGGTGTGTGAAAATGCTTTTTAAACGGTACAGTATACAAAGGAGGCAAAATAGGATTATCGTTCAGCTCGCTTGACGATCTTATACCTTATCCTGAGTGTCAGACAATATAGGATGGTATTCTCTGCCCCTTCCAGAATAACCGCCTCCCAGAGGCAGAAAATGCCACCAGGGAGCCCACCTCCGCTTTTCTTTCCTCTTCCAGTCGCGTTATTCCTCTGGGAATTCTTACATGTTTCATCCTCTGGCCTGTTACACTTTTCTCAAACTGTCCTACTTTCTATCATATAAAACAATATGAATGCAAAAAAATATTTTCCATGAAATATTTGTTTGGTTTTTTTTTTAAACATTTATTTATTTTTGAGACAGAGAGAGACAGAGCATGAATGGGGGAGGGTCAGAGAGAGGGAGACACAGAATCTCAAACAGGCTCCAGGCTCCGAGCTGTCAGCACAGAGCCCGATGCGGGGCTTGAACTCACTGACCGCGAGATCATGACCTGAGCCGAAGTCGGCCGCTTAACCGACTGAGCCACCCAGGCACCCCTCCATGAAATATTTGAATTGCTCAGAAAAAGACTGCATATTCAAGATTGTAGCTTGATGACATCATTTTGCCTTTACATAATAAAGTCTTATCGTCTGGCTAAATGTATCAGACTTTATCTAAACTATACCTATATAAAATTACGTTGTATTTACTATGTGCCAGGCACTGAGCTAAGCACTCTGCATGTGTTGTCACGTTTCATTCTTCTAACAATCCCACAAGGTACTACTATTACAATACCTATTTTGTAGATGAGAAAACTATGACTTAGCGATATTGACGATGTCTAAGTTTACATGATTAGTAACTAGCAAAGTGAGACTTAGACTAACAATCCAAGTGATTCCAAAGACCCAACTCTTTTTTTTTTTTTTTTTTAAGTTTATTTTTTACTTAGAGCGTGAGCAGAGGAGGGGTAGAGAGGGAGGGAGAGAGAGAATCCCTAGCAGGCTCCGTGCTGCCAGTACAGAGCCCAACATGGGACTTGATCTCACAAACCATAAGATCATCACCTGAGCGGAAATCAAGCCTAACCAACTGACCCACTCAGGCACTCCCAAGACCCAACTCTTAACTTCTGTTTCATTGCTTTGAACTGTCAGAATTAAAAACCGTCCTTAAACTTATCGAAACAGCAATGTATGAGGACAGATGGTAGGTACGCTTGTAATGAACATAGCATTGTTCATTACAATGGATCAATGGATAAACTTGTCCAATCACTGTGTTGTACACCTGAAACTAATGTTAACATTGTGTGTCAACTACACTCAAATAAAACAGAAAATAGTGGCATTTCCTCTGTGTAAATAGAAAGCAGAAAGGTTGGGATTCCTTTCTGCATATATTTGTGTGTGTGTGTGTGTGTATGTGTGTGTGTGTGTGAACACACATACATATATTTTTCACCAAATGCATATATTTTACAAAGAAAAAAAATCCTTAAACTTAAAGGAAGTGGAGTCCAGTTGAGCCTTTTCTTTCTCCCCACCCTTCCACTATCCAGATTTAAAGCTGTATTTTCCCCCTCTTTGAAACATTAACTCATTCTCCCACACACAGATAATTTGGCACCAAATGCTTCTTGCTATGTTTTGGATGTTTTGTTATGTTTTATTTATCAACCATTTCTATGTATTCCACAACATTTTCTATGTGTGTGGAATTTGGGGGGCAGGGGCAGAAAGGTAGAAGTACTAAAAAATGGGAAAGCCAGGGAAGGATTAGACTCTTTTCCTGGAAATTTAGAAAAAAGCTCAAGAAATTATTTGATATATACAAGATATTTGCTGCAGCATTATTTGCAACTGTATAAAATGAGAAAATTTGCTTAAATAACCATAATAGGGTAACTGTTAAATAAATAATGGTGCATCTGTATAATAGAATACTATTTACCTTTTAAAAGAGTAATTACGTTTAACTCTGGAAGGCAGGATTAGCGAGGAGTTGATTTTCTTTTTATTTCTTCTTTACCATTTAGATATTTTGCAATAGGTGTGTATTATTTTAAAGAACCATTTTTTTTAATTTTTTTTAACGTTTATTTATTTTTGGGACAGAGAGAGACAGAGCATGAACGAGAGAGGGGCAGAGAGAGAGGGAGACACAGAATCGGAAGCAGGCTCCAGGCTCTGAGCCATCAGCCCAGAGCCCGACGCGGGGCTCAAACTCACGGACCGCGAGATCATGACCTGAGCAGAAGTCGGACGCTTAACCGACTGAGCCACCCAGGCGCCCCTAAAGAACAAATTATTTTCATAGATCTGAATATAATCCAGTGAGAAAATCATGTTTAGAAAGTTTGTATAATACAGTTATATAATTGCTCTTTAAAACATATACTTATGTGTATGCGTATATTTGAGTATGCACACACCCACGTGCACATTCAGGTGGATAGACACCAAAGATGTGAGCTTGAAGATTATTTCATTTACATCATTTTCTACTATATCTATAATTAGCGTTTGTATGGTTTTTGCTTATGTAATTTTTAAATTAAAAGAAAAAGAAACTGATAAATAACCTTGTGTTTGTTTTGATTTTACCCTAAGACAGAGGAAGCACTTGCATTCATTCTTTGTATACTTTGCATTAAGGAGGGTGATATGGAGCAAATAAAAATATAGTCACCGAGGGGCACTTGGCGGGCTCAGGCAGTAGAGCATGTGACTCTTGATCTTGAGGTGGTGGGTTTGAGCCCCACATTGGGTGTAGAGCTCACTAAAAAACAAAAATTACATATATATATATATAGCCACTAAAACATGCAAGAAACCAAAATATAAGGATCCACCCTTTTCTAAAATAGCACATGCTACATAATGCATGAATGTTAGTCTACCTT
The DNA here is from genome assembly GCF_046562875.1 of Panthera onca. Lineage (NCBI taxonomy): Eukaryota > Metazoa > Chordata > Mammalia > Carnivora > Felidae > Panthera > Panthera onca. The sequence goes on from NC_138345.1 coordinate 42,310,280, forward strand.
GAGCAAAACATTTCATCATACTGGTGACTAATATGTCACAATACTGTTTTGGAAGCATTTATTAAATATCTAAGTATTATATGAAACAGAGTGGATAATAAGATTTGTGTATCCAAATCCCAGCTTTGGTTCTCAATAACTGTGAGAACTTAAATCACTTAACTGTTCGGTTTCCTCATCAGTAAAATGGGGATAATATTCATACCTATTTCACAGTGTTGTGGAAAAACTATGACTTAGTTAAGTGCATGAGGGAAGAAGAACCTGAAGATTGAAAGAGACTTAAAAATCATAACAACTAAATGCAATGTATACGGATAAAGAGACATATCCACCAAATACAATATATGGGCATTTGGGGGGATCCTGATTTGAACAAAGCAACTGGAAAAAATATTATGAAGTAACTGGTAAAATTTCAATCTTGACTCTGATGATATCAAAGAGTTATTGTTGTATTAGATGTGTTAATGATACTGTGTTTTTATTTAAGGATTTTTATCTTTTCAGTTTTTTTGTTTTAATGTTTTATTTATTTTTGAGACAGAGAGAGACAGAGCATGAACGGGGGAGGGTCAGAGAGAGAGGGAGACACAGAATCTGAAGCAGGCTCCAGGCTCTGAGCTGTCAGCACAGAGCCCGATGCGGGGCTCAAACTCATGGACCATGAGATCATGACCTGAGCCAAAGTCGGAAGCTTAACCGACTGAGCCACCCAGGCGCCCCAAGGATTTTTATCTTTTAAAAATGCATACTGCAGTATTTAATCATGAAATGCCTGAAATTTCCTTCAAAATAATCAGGTGAGAGAGGTACAAATGATAAAAGATTGACCAAGCGTTGCTTATTACAACAGGTTTTTTAAATTATTTATTTTTTTAATTGTATTTTAAATAATTTCCACACCAAACATAGGGCTCAAGCCCACAACCCTAGATCAAGAGTCACATGCTCCACCAACTCAGCCAGCCAGACCACTCCAATATGGTTTTAAAAAAAATAAATAATACTATTCTCAAGGCACCTGGCTGGGGGAATCTTGAAATCAGAGTTGTGACTTCCAAATCCATGTTGGGTCTAGAGATACTTAAAAATAAAATATTAAATAAATAATAAACAAATAAATACTATCCTTTGTACATTTGTATGTGTTTGAAATTTTCCAAAAGATTAAGTTTATTTATTTTGAGAGAGACACAAACAGTGCCAGTGGGGGAGGGGCAGAGAAAGAGGGAGAGAGAGAATCCCAAGCAGTCTCCACCCTGTCAGAGCAGAGCTGGATGCAGGACTCCAACTCAAGAAACCAGGAGATCATGACCTGAGCAGAAAACAAGAGTCTGATGCTAAATGCTTAAGGGATTGAGCCACCCAAGTGCCACTTCCCAAAAAATTTTTTAAGAGGAGCCTGGCTGGCTCAGTCCCTGGAGCATGGGACTCTTGATCTTGGGGTACTGAGTTCCAGCCCCATATTGGGGGGAGAGTTTACTTAAAAAAAATTTTTTTTAAAATACTGTTTAAAAAATGCAAGATAGCAAGGATTATGTAAATATGTCCTATAATTATATGCTTTGTATTTATAATACTGTATTATCTAATGTTTGCTTACACTTTTCAGATTACAACGTTTTCATTTACACTATGTTTTTTATTATTATCCCTATTTTACAACCGAGAAGAGTGAACCAGAGCCAGACTGCAAGGCTGTGTCATACACCGCCTACACTCTTCCAGTTTTCCAGGGGACCTGCTGGTAAAAGGTGTAGGAAGTAACCCACAAGCCACTAAGCACAGGATTCTTGCTTCCTTTCATGGCTGAAGTCAGATCTAGTGGGTAGGGAATACAGGAACATACAAACGATTAATTTAGAAATATTTACAGACGAAATTTGCGCTCACGTTTGCACATCAGAAAAATTCTAGCTGCTACTTGAAAGGGTAATGTCGGGAGCACAGAATAGAACACAGCAGAGGGGATTAAATTCTCTCCATGTTATGTTTCCTTCACATACATAACTGTTTATTATCTTAAGTTTCCTATGCTAACTTTATGACGTCTATTAACCTGTTTATTCTCCCTAAAACCAAGGGTAGAACTACGGTTACGGGATGAAAAACTGTAGGAAGCGAGGTTGGAAGGCAGGAGGACGTCACATCCCAGTGGTTTTGAGGCCCAGCCTCCCAACAGCTCTGTTCCACCTTAAGAAGCTTTGGCCTCTCCCCCAGCCAAGCGGGCACTCAGCTCCTCCCACTCCCGTGTCAGCTCCGACCCGGGAACGTGGGGAAGGGAGGAAAGACGCACTGAATGGAAAGATTGGCGCCCGAGGCCGCAGGGTCTCTCCTTCCCCTACTCTAGGCGCACGGGAGGAACGTGTAAAGCACCGGCCATTGGGTTTGGTTCTTTTCCGGAGGCTTCAGGATGGGGGCGTGTCCGGCTGAAATTGGCGGGGGTGGGGGAGGAATATGTGAGGGGTGGGGCTCATCTTGGGGTGGGGTCGAAGACAACAGAACTGAGGCGTGTGAGGTATACAGTATGCGGTGATTGTTAGTGGAAAATTGTAAATTCACGAAATCCGGACGCGCCCCTCCAAGCCATTTCCAAAAGAGGGGGCAAGTTTTCCATTCTCCGCCCCAATTCCTCGTCTTCGTTTTAATTGATTGAGTTTAAGGTAGGCTGGGCCCAAGCTTGCTTGTTGATTGGCTGCAGAAGTAATCCATCAGGATGACGCAAGCGAGGGGGTGGCTATTGGGGGAGGAAGTGAAGATTATTTTGGTACAGCCTACCGCAACTACTGATTGGTGGAGATTTGCAGTGAGGTAAAAACAAGGCATACAAATGTCCACTACAGTGAAGGGCTTATTGGCCATCCTCTCAGGGACGATGTCTGGGGTGGGACTGAGAAGAGCGAGCTGGACTCTGTTATGGTACTGAAGGACCAAATTGATTGAAACCCGGAAATGAGTTTAGAAGGGAACTGAAGGAAAGAGGGAAATCCGCGGCACCTTCGTTGCCCTCAAACAAGGTCATTTCCTGCATAGGATCGATAATTTCCTGTTTACTCGAAGAAGTCAGCGCGTACCCTGGCTTTCTGGAATACACATGATAATTACATTCTTAGGAGCCTTTGGTCCCAGGCTTCCCATTTACTTACATTACCTACAAGAATGAGACAGAGGAAAGGAAAAGCATGGGGTTTAACCTTGCCTGAAGGGAAGGCTAGGGAAACTGAGGCTTTAATAGAGAAAGCTAAGGACGGACCCTGGACCACAGTATCCAAGCAGGTGGGTTCCTAAAGAAAGCATTCATAAAATAATTGAAGAGAGTGGGCAGAGGTGAAGAGAACTGAAACGATTTGTCTGAAGGAAAAGCATTAATCAAAAAAGAAAGCTTGGGTATTCATCATTCTGTCTCTGATGCCTAGTAGCGTCAGGTACTGGCAGGTGATCTAAACCAAACAAGAATAAGACTAAGTATTTATGTCAATTTTATGATCCTGAAGAAATGTTTCACACCTACCACCTTGGTTAATCCAGCCATAAAATGAAAGCTAGATCTGCTTCCTAGACCTACCTGGGAAGCTACCTACCTGTGAAAACACTACCATTTTCCCCTTAATACCCTGAGGACTTTAAATTTTGCAAGCAGATTTCCCCTTAACCTGCATTTCTAGAAAAATTGAAAAGATAGATGGAATTAGTAAAAAGATGTCTTCTACATCCAATGAATGGAAAAATCTGAAAAAATCGAGGGTAGGAAGAACTTAACTCTTTGAGAGTGTTGAGAGATAAACATCTATACTAGAGATTATGGAATTGCTTGCTTTCCAGCAAGTTAATAGCAAGATTTCATCAATGCTTTAACATGATCTAAAAACTGTGCTCTGGGTGGCTCAGTCGGTTGAGCATCCGACTTCCGCTCAGGTCATGATCTCTCAGTCTGTGAGTTCCGGCCCCGCTTGGGGCTCTGTGCTGACAGCTCAGAGCCTGGAGCCTGCTTCGGATTCTGTGTCTCCCTCTCTCTCTGCCCCTCCCCTGCTCATGCTCTATCTCTTTCTCTCTCTCTCTCTCTCTGTCAAAATAAATAAACGTTAAAAAAAATTTTTTTAAATAATTATATTTATGAGATAGAAGTGCATTTTTTCCCCTAGTAATGTTACATGAATTATGTGGAAACATACAAAATTACTTTGGGGTTAATAATTCATACAGTTAAGCACTGTCTGTCACTTTCCTTTTGATGATGTGCAATAAATCAAAGCAGAAATTGTCTCTGAGGGAAAATAGAGCCTAGCATCAAGTCTAAGGAAAGATAAAGAAAGAAAGAAAGAAAGAAAGAAAGAAAGAAAGAAAGAAAGAAAAGAAAGAAAAAGAAAGAAACTTGCATTGTTCCTGATCAAAGATCCAAGCCCTCTAGCACGTAAAGATAAACCAGTGACATCTTGATTGGTGAGAATATAAGACACTGAGTCAGATAGAATCTTAGGCCCTAGGAAAATCTTTAACCTTCTGGAGCCTAACTGCGCCCACCTCTCCAACCACCTGCCTTGAGAAACACAGTAATCTTGTTTCTTTCCATGGAGGTCCAAGGAATGGCTACAAAGCTCCAAAAGACCAAGAAAGCAAGCACCAGGTTATGCTGCACTTGGAATTTATGGAAAGAAGAGGAAAAGGGAAGGCAGAGGTGTAGGTGGGACAAAGTACTTACTATTGCTTAGATGTTCTATCTGTCAGGGTTGGCTACAATAAACAGAAACCACTTTATTTTAGGCAGAAAAGGTCTTAATACAGGAACGTGGGTACTTACAAAATTGTTGGAAGGACCTAAAAGGAGCAGGGCCTCTGCCGCATCCCAGAAATGGCTTCAAAAACAAGACTACTGGGGCGCCTGGGTGGCTCAGTGGGTTAAGTGTCTGACTCTTGATTTCGGCTCAGGTCGTGATCTCACGGTTAGTGGGTTGGAGCCCCACACCAGGATTCTCTCTCTCTCTGCTCCTCCCACCCCCTCCCTTCAAAGTAAATAAACTTAAAAGCCAAAACAAAAACAAGACTACTAAATTCACTCAGCAGGGAACCTTCAGAAAGGGGAGGAATCAAGACCGTTGCTGAAACTATTGAGTTCAAGAACATAGTGCCTTGGTTATGATCCAGCAGTCAGGAAGCTACTGTTGCTCACACTGCCTCAGCAGCCTTTAGGGACCATGAAGCTTGTAAGTGGATACTGGAACACTGCTGCAGAAAAACCCTACATCCCATGACCATGCTGGCCAGTAGCAACAACCAAAGCAGCCAGAAGATGGCCCCTGCCTCACTTCCACTTTTCAAGTCTCTTGGATGTGCCAATTATTGATAGATCAAAACTTAACAACTAGAACCCTAGCTGCAAGGAAATCTAGGAAATTGAGGTTTTGGTTTTCCAGCCTCTGTAGGTACAGGGAAAGATATAAAGAGAGAGAATGGGTGTCAGCCATACCTATCACAAGTATATATGTACCTGCATTAAAAAAAATTTTTTTTTTTTAAATTTTAGAGCACAAGGGGAGCCTGGGTGGCTCAGTCAGCGGAGCGCCTGACTCCGGTTCAGGTCACGAACTCACAATTCCGTGGGTTTGAGCCCCACATTGGGCTTGGGGAGCCTGCTTCAGACTCTCTGTCTCCCTCTTTCTCTGCCCCTCCCCCATTCTCTCCCTCTCTCTCTTTCTCAAGAATAAACTTAACAATAAAAAAAGAGAGAGAGAGAGCATGAGATAGGGAGGGGGCAGAGGGAGAAAGAGAGAATCTTCAGCAGGCTCCAGGAGGGGCTCCTCCCTGGTCGGGCTTCATGCAGGGCTCCACTCCGCTTCATCCTCCAACCCTGGGATCATTAACCTGAGCCAATCTCAAGAGTCCGACACTCAAACAAATGAGCCACCCAGGCACCCCTTTACATTTTAAAAATGTTCTTGGTAATGGGCACCTAGCTGGCTCAGTCAGGGGAGCATGCCATTCTTGGTCTCGGTGTCGTGAGTTTGAGCCTTACATTGGGTGTAGAGATTACTCAAATAAAAAACTGTGAAGGAAAAAAAAAAAAAAGAACATGCTTGGTAATAAATAAGTAGAATGAAAGGACTCTGAGCCAGAACCAGCAAAAGAAGGAAGCAAAGTGTGTTTCACACTTTTTTATTTTATAAACCAATCGGGATATAATGGGGAACAGAGAACTTTTGATATAGTGACATAAAGACATTACCAGGGTGCCTGGGTGGCTCAGTCTGTTGAGCGTCCAACTTTGGCTCAGGTCATGATCTCACGGTTCGTGGGTTCGAGACCCATGTCGGGCTCTGTGCTGGCAGCTTAGAGCCTGGAGCCTGCTTTGGATTCTGTGTCTCCCTCTCTCTCTGCTCCTCCCTTGCTTTCTCTCTCTCTCTCTCTCTCTCTCTGTCTCTCTGTCTCTCTGTCTCTCCCAAAAATAAAAAAATAAATAAATAAAAAAAACATTACCAACTATCTTCTACCATAACCATCATTTCACAAGAGAATTAACATCTTTAATTTTTTTTTTTTTTTTTTTTTTTTTATGAAATGAAAGAGAGACAGAGTGCGAGTGGGGGAGGGTCAGAAACAGAGGGAGACACAGAGTCCTAAGTAGGCTCCCGGCTCTGAGCTGTCAGCACAGAGCCTGACGCAGGGGTCGAACTCATGAGCCTCGAAAATCATGCCCTGAGCTGAAATCAGTCGCCTAACCAACTGAGCCAGCCAGGCCCCTGAGAATTTACATTTTTAATACAAAAAAGACGGGAAGGCTATACTCTCAGAATTTAAGAACTGGATAAATTTCACTTCCCCCAAAAAAGAAATACTACCTCGTTCCTTCCTTTCTCAAGAAACATCTTGTTTCAGTGTGACAGAGCTGCGAAGCCACTGAAGTAGTATAAGGTCACTGCCAGTGCAGAGAAGAAACTTAGCTTCTCGTCCAGTCTGTTCCAAGACTTACCGAACAACCTTAGGGCGTCTGGGTGGCTCAGTTAGTTAAGCCTCCAACTCTTGATTTTGGCTCAGGTCATGATCTCACATTTCATGAGGAGTCTGGAGCTGGGCTCTGTGCTGTCAGCACAGAGCCTGCTTGGGATTCTCTCTCTCTCCCTCGCTCTGCCCCTTCCCCCTCAAAATAAATAAACCTTTTTTTTTTTTTAAGTTAAAAAAAAAAAGACTTAGAAAAAATGTGGAAGGAGCAGTTTCTAAAAGGAACATATTCTAGGAAAAAATTGTTAATTAAAAAATTAAAAAGGCATTAGACTAATGGAACCCTTAGTTCCCTTACAGTTCTAAAAGTCCATTATTCAACTTTTTTCTGGACTCCTAATTACCCTCTCCCTGGACTTCAGCTTGTAGACTCTACTAAGGCCAACTCATCCCCTTCAGTGACCTAGATTTAATAAAGAAAAGCACAGATTTTTTTTTCCATGTCATTCTTTTTGTTCAAAAGCTACCAACTGTCAATAAAACATAATCCAAACTATTCAGCTTGGCATTCAAGGCCTTCCTCAACCTGATCCTAATCCCTACCTGATCCATAATTCCCTAACTTTCAGAGAAGAGCTGGTATCGCCTGACTAGGTGCTTTTGCTACTATTTTCCCTCATTTTATTTCAACTAATACTCATTGAGCTTACTGTGCATCTTCCACGCACCAGACTGTGTTAGAAGCTTCAAGTTTAACAATGAATCAGGCCTAGCCCCTGTTGGGGTGACCACCCATCCCAGGTTGCCCAGGACTATCCTGGGATAACTGGGACACTTGATCACCCTAGCCCCTGTCCACAAGAAATTATAAGGCTCTTAAGACCCCTTCCAACTCAGACACTCTGCCTAGATGCATATTCTTTCCCCCAACTTTCTTCCAGAGTAATTATTTGGGATTTCCTTAACAATTAGCATAGTATCAAAGACTATTCCTAAGCAATGACTTTTATGTCTGTAGCACCGCCTAGATTATAAACTCCTGGAAGGCACAGACATCCTTCCCGGACTCCACAGTGCCTACTAGTGCCTTTAGATAGTGACAATAAAAGGGATGCATGTTGAATTGAACAGAGAAGTTGGACAAAGTAATTTGTCAGGCTTTTTTGTTCTTTGTGTTTTAGCAGCAGCCATTTTTTTTTAATGTTTTATTTTTTGGGGGGGGGCTGTGCACGCAAACGGGGGAGGGGCAGAGAGAAGGGGACAGAGGATTGAAAGGGAGCTCTGTGCTGACAGCAGCGAGCCCGATGTGGGTCTCGAATTCAGGAGCCAAGAGATCGTGACCTGAGCTGGAAGTCAGGAGGCTCAACCCACTGAGCCACCCAAGCACCCCAGGCTTTTTTGTTGTTGTTGTTCTCCTTTGAAAACTTCTACAAGTGAAGCAGGTAAGGAAACATTTTTCATTGGATGGTTGTTTTTATAAAGTTAACAGCACTCAGACCAAGTGACAGAACATACTCCAAAAGCCCTTCCAGTCCAAATCCCCCAAAGGGTAACCACGATCTAGATTTATGACACCAGAGATGAGTTTTGCTGTTTTTGACCTTTATATACACACAACCGTTGACTACATTCTTTGCACCCCGATTTCTTTTACTTAACTTTGCGAGACTCATCCATATGGCTGCGTGCCACTGTAGGACATTTGCTCTCAGGGCTTTATTACACTCTCATTGAGTGACTATACCACCATGTACTTATCCATTCTTCTCTCAATGACGTTTGGATTATTCCCAGTTTTGAAGCTATTAGGGACACTGCTGAGATGAACACTTTGGTACCTGGTTTTTTTTTTTTTTGGTGAACATGTATATGCATTTATGTCAAAATACCTTGCAATGAAACTGTTGGGTCATAGGCTAGGCCTAGGTTCTGTTTTAATAAATACTGCTAAATAGTTTCCCCAAGTGATTGCACCCAACTGATCAATGTATACTCCCCTGGACAGTGTATGAGTTCCTGATTCCTCATCCTCCCTCCCACGACTGACATTCCCTCTTTGTTCTCTTTTCCTCCACCTTCATTTTAACCCTTCTGGTGGGTGTGCAGTGGTCTCTCAAGCAGTTTTAATCTGGGGTCCCCTGAGGACCAACTCAGCTGCACACTTTTCACGCGTTTATTGTTCATTAGGACGGTCTCTTTTGAGAAGGGCAGTATAGATCTGTAAAAAAAACCCAAAGCCAAAAAAACCACCTTGTCACTGTTGCCTCGCCTCTTTACTAAAGGCCAAACCACCATGGGGAGGCTCCAAATAATTCCAGGTTAGGTTCGGGGAAGAATAATGTCTCTAAAACTTTTGTGTATCTGTCTCTTGGCCCCTCCCCTCCCCTGGGGAGCACCCAGAAAAAGGCAGCAGGGGACGACCTTTATTACTCCTAAGCCCCAAACTCTGAAGAGTCCTTTCTGGGAAGCGGCAAGGTAGACAGTTGGACTTCCCATCAGAAGACAGCTAATGGGGCCAAAAGAACTACCAGGAATTGCCGCCCCCCCCCCCCAACCCCGCCTTCTCGGCAAGCACTCAGGCCCGCCCCGCAGGGATATCTGGGGGCATCATCTCCGGGGCGAGGGGGCGGTGAGGGGGAACGGGTATCTCTTAAAGCAGAAATGTTAACACCCTCTTAACGGCGACATTGAGGATGGCGGGGCCCAGCGCCGTTTCCCCGTAAAGGGTCGCCCCTGCTGCCTCCGTCCTAAGACGCGGGATGGGGCTTGCGGCGGAGGCCCGGGCTGGTCAGTTTGATGCGGAGGTGAGAAGCAGGGCTGGGGCGGGCCAGGCTGGGGCTCGGGAGCGGGGCCCCTGCGCCGCCCGCGGGGGGGGGTGGGGGGGGGAGCATGCGTCTTCCTTCCGGAGGGAGCCGGATAAACGAGTCACGTTTTACTACCACATCAACGGATCCGTCCAAAAAGAATCCTTAGCATTTGGTAGCAGCGCGGGCCTCCTAACGGCCGCTCAGCGAGCGCGGCGGAAGCGCGGTGGCGCCGTCGCCGTCGCTGCCACTCCCGGGCGCGGCGGCCTGGGACCAGCGGGAAAGCGTGGCGGGCCCTGAAGATGGGCGGTTGAGCCGAGCCGCAGGGCCCAACTGCAGTTGCCGGGTCCGGGTGGTGGGCGCGCTGCGCTGTCCCAGTGGCCCTGCTCCCGTGGCCCGCAGGTGGGAGGACCGGCCCGCGAGCTGGGACCAGGTGAAGGTGGGTGGTGACCCAGAGTTGGGGTGGGCTGAAGGAGAAGGGGTCCTGCGGCACTGCAGAAACTGGCAAGTCGTCTCAGAGCATTGGAAAGAATACTGATTATTTCCTGAGCGCCTATTATGTCCCAGTCCCTGCTCTAAGTGCTAGGAAGCCTACCGGGAACCAGGTGGGAACAATGGCCCTGGCCTCCTGGAGCTTATATTCTAATGAAGGGACAGACACGAAAACACAGAGAGACGATGATAAATCTTATGAAGAAAATGCACAGTGAGGAATGGGGAGGGGACTGGTGTATTAACCTGGGCGAGGGAGAAGGGGTCGCATGTCAAGTCAGAGGAAGGTGATGGGGTGGGTCTGGGAAGTCTTTTCCAAGGAAGTGTCTTTTGACCAGAGACCAGAAAGAAGTGAGGAAGCCTCCAAGAATGATTCAGGCCGAGGGGACTGTGTTGACCTTGAACGGTGTCTACCAGGAGTTTAACTGCTATGCAGATGAGATTAGCTTTGTAGGTGAAATCTGGAATTTTCTTAGAAAATTATGGGTCATCCATTCATTTAGTGCTTTATTCCTTAAGTGTGAGAGAAGGAGAGTAAGGCCTGGTGCCTTGGCAATACACTCTTAATAATTTTGTTCCAGTGGAATGCATAGACTAAATTTAGAACTTCCATTTGTTTTCCGGAAGAGATCACCTGAATGAATTTTGTTCGCGTTCCTCTGTTTCTGGTTTTGTTCCCACTTCCTCCCCTGCGCCCCATTCCCCAAAAGAGATAAGTAGCAAAGGGAAGGGAGAGAGAAGAGGCTGGGGTAAGAAGTCTGAAGAGCAAAATGGGAAGGAGAAGTCACAAGAAGGCTGTGGGAGAGTCAAGGGAATGATCTGTCCTAATAATTCTCTGCCTCCTAAGCTCAGGAAATACTGGTGCTCCAACATCCCAGCCAATCCCCACAAGTATACACCCGCCACAGGAGAGGAAGGAACAGACTCAGACATGACTCCACCGCAGCTCACTGGAGCAGTTTAGGCCAAAGGTGGCTCATTTCAAATATTTTACATTAAGTGGCAAAATAAGCCACGTTAAATCAAGGAATTTTGTAACAGCAAGATTACCTAACCCCCGCTTATTTTGCTGATGGAGAAACTGCTGGTTGGTGACAGAGCAATGACTCAAAATGTAGAGGTTCCATTTTTACCACATCCACGTCTGTCCCTTTTCTCTCCCCTGGAACCCTTAACTTGATAAAATTCTTCCCACTGGCTGCCGAACCAGTGGAAAGAGCTTTGTTTGAAGACCCCAGAGTGGAGTTCATCTAACACATCGTTAGAATCACATGAGGTTTCACTTTCTTCCACAACTATTTATTGGTATGCCCGATGGCCAGCGGGCTAAGTCATACTTTTAGCTCTCAAGGAGTTTTAAGTTGATAGAGCGAATAAATAACTAGCCAATTGCAATTTACAGGAAGCAGTACCTTGAAGAGGAAGTGGAGGGAGAGTCAATTCTTAGTATAGCAGAGAGATGGAGAGCAGCAAACAGGATGTGAGTATTGAGAATGTATTTCAGATTGGTGTCCAACTGTTTTGTCGTGGTTATGTTAATACCGATCATCTCCCTAAACTTTTGTTGTCTTGATCATGTATGACATACCCGAGTGGTGGTGGGAGAGACGATTGCAGCCCATAGACTTGGTCCGTTCCCACATTCTCTCTACTCAACAATCAATGAGCATTTGCCACTTGGGGTGTTTTGTGCTTTGATGTCACCGAGAACAATTAGAAGGACAAAATATCCGTTTCAGCACTGTAATGGCAAATAGGCCTTGGTAAAATTATACGCAAGCGGTCTTAGAGGAATGTCCTTGCAAAGAGCTGTGGCTGTGTAGATGTGAAGACTGATACGATATATGAATGTACAATAATAGGAACTCTTCTTATAGAGCAGGCTCTAGAGTGTAACTGAAGCCTGTCAGTTACAAAGCATCGCGGTAAAAATCCCCAAAAAGGTACTAAGTCACGTTTGACCCTTTGGAATGAGATGGGGGTAGGGTAGACATCATTTGGTGGCTAAAATTACATACTGCCTGAAGTGAGTGGTTTACCGCATGTGATCACATCTAGAAAGACTAAATAAGGTCGCTTCTGGGAATTCTTTGGTACCTTGCATGGCTGGCATTTCAACCTGCCAGATTTTCTCCTGAACTTTTTAATAGTCTCGCTGAGGGAAGAAAACCCGGGGAAGCAATTGCTCTTCCTTAGCATACTTTCCAAAAGATGAACATTTTGGAAAATTTTTAAAGTCAACCCATTTTATTTATTTTTTTTATTTTATTTTTTAATGTTGATTTATTTTTGACAAAGAGAGAGACAGAGCATGAGCGGGGGAGGAGCAGAGAGAGAGGGAGACACAGAATCCAAAGCAGGCTCCAGGCTCTGAGCTGTCAGCACAGAGCCCGACATGGGGCTCGAACCCACAGACCGCGAGATCATGACCTGAGCCGAAGTCGGACGCTCAACCGACTAAGCCACCCAGGCACCCCAGTCAACCCATTTTAAAAGATGATGCATTTATATGACAATTATTAAGACTATCTTTTTAAGTTTATTTTTATTTATTTTGAGAGAGAGAGAGAGAGAGCAAGTGGGAGAGGGGCAGAGAGAGAGGGAGACAGAATCCCAAACAGGCTCTGTGCTACCAGCACAGAGCCCAGTGGGGGGCTTGAACCCACGAACTGAGAGATCATGACCTGAGCCAAAGTCGAGCTGGACCCTTAACCGACTGAGCCACCCAGAGGTCCCTGTTAGGACTATTTTAGAAAGACATTAGAGGAAGCTCTGTAAGAGCAAGATATGAAACACAGAAATTAGAATGATTATTTTTTTTAAATTATTTTTAAAAAACCTCTATACCTATCAAGAGCAAAGCCAGTGTGCCCCTGCCATCCCAGACCCCTACCCAGCTCCCCCTGCCACGTATTTATTTAATTTAATAATTAGATTTGACTCCTTACTTTGTTTTCCATTTCAAAAATCACAGGACTGTCTACCTCTGTTAATTGTGGGCTTCTATTTATGCTGACCTTGTCATTATTAACATACCATATATCACGGGAACGCCTGGGTGGCTCAGTTGGTTAGCGTCCGACTTTGGCTCAGGTCCTGATCTCACGGTTCATGGGCTCAAGCCCCGTGTCGGGCTCTGTGCTGACAGTTCAGAGCCTGGAGCCTGCTTCCGATTCTGTGTCTCCCCCTCTCACTGCCCCTCGCCTGCTTGTGCTCTGTCTCTCAATAATAAATAAACGTTAAAAAAAAATTAAAAAAGATACCATATATCATGGTTGTTGTTTTAATTTAAAAGAAGTACATGCCCACAAAACCTCGCAACAATACGGAAATCAAAGGACAAAGTCTCTTAAGTTTTGGTGGTAAATAAGGATAAGCAAAGGTTTAGATGGTTGTTTGTGTTGTTACTGGCATTAAAAACAGTGACTTTTCTTTTGACATGGTCATTTTGACATAGCCAGATATAAATGGCTCTGAAAGTTTGTCCTATTTCATATCTATTAGCTACACTACAGTTAGCTCTTTGCATGACATCTCTCTTTGCCAATTATTGTGACAGTTAAATTAGATCATATGTTCTAAGCTCTCGGCAAGGCATTGGGCTATGGAGGGAAACATCCAGTTCTTCCCTACTATGATTGTCTCCTGTGGGTCTCATTACTACTCACATAAAACACTTCAGTTCTGGTCACATGTGTAGAGGTTTTTCCTCACACCAAACAATTTTCTGTGACACCACTTGGTTGTCCTACAGTTTAATTCAATGCGGACACTATACCTGGAGATAGTGTCAGATTCTACAGGTTAGGGACTCAGTCCCATTAGACCTCCCCATCACACACACACACGCTTCAGAAACCAGTGAAGCCCTGGTTATACCTGTACTTTTTTTTTTTTAATGTTTATTTATTTTTGAGAGAGAGAGAGACAAGAGTGCGAGCAGGGGAGGAGCAGAGAGAGAGGGAGACACAGAATCCAAAGCAGGCTCCAGGCTCTGAGCCATCAGCACAGAGCCCGACTCGGCACTCGAACTCACGAACCATGAAATCATGACCTGAGCTGAAGTCCGACTCAACCAGCTGAGCCACCCAGGCGCCCCTATACCTGTACTTCTGGCCAGTTGACTGTAGATCAGAATTCCAAAGTCCCCCTCTTTGGGTTTGACTAATTTTCTGGAGCAGCTCACAGAAGTCAGGGAAACGCTTGTGTTTACCAGTTTATTAAAGAATATGATAAAGGATACAGATGAACAGTCAGATGAAAAGATACATAGGGCAGGTCTGGGGGGTTCCTGAGCGTAGGAGTTTCTATCCCCCTGGAATTGGGGTGAGTCACCCTCCCAGTGGACATGTATTCACCAGCCCGAAAGCTCTCTGAACCCCCTACTATGGGGATTGTGTGGAGCTTCCTCACGTAGGTGTGATCAATTATTAACTCCATTTCTAGCCCCTCGCCCTGCTCTGGAGGGTGAGGGGGTAGGGGTGAAAATTCCAAGCTTTTAACCATGGCTTGGTCTTTCTGGTGACTAGCCCCCATCCGGAATCCACTCATTAACCTGAAGAGTCACCTCTTTAGAACAAAGGATGTTCCGAGTGCTCTCACCACTCAGGAATTTATAAGGGTTTTAAGATCTCCGTGTCAGGGACAGGGTCAAAGACAAATATTAGAACAATAGGTGCTCGTAATGTTCTTATCACCTGGGAAATCACAAAGGTTTTAGGAACTCTGTGCCAGGGACTGGGCATATAGGAAATATTAAATAATTGGGAACTTGCCGTTATTGAAATACATTGATTTGTGGGGCAGATGTTATTATCTAGAGATAAGTTTTCTAGGTCACACAACTAGACAACTAGAGCATGCTACAGCTGGCCTATGATCGGTGTCTTTATACCATAACCCTCTTTCTTTCCTTTTGTTTTACATTGTTCTAGTAGACAGATCAAGAGGTTCAGAATTCAAAAGCAATTAGGAGAAACCAATCACAGTGTTAAAAAGATAACCTACATTATTATTCACCCACTGGGTTTTAGTTTAGGCTCAAGAGGAGATCGAGAAGGAATATGGAGTTAGAAAACTAAACCTAGGGGCGCCTGGGTGGCTCAGGCGGTTGAGTAACCGACTCCTGATTTCAGCTCAGGTCACGATCTCATGGGTTTGTGAGTTCGAGCCCTGCGTTGGGCTCCGCGCTGACAGTGAGGAGCCTGCTTGGGATTCTCTCTGGGTCCCTTTCTCTCTGTTCCTCCCCCGCTTGTGCTCGCTCGCACTCTCTCCAAAATAAATAAATAAACTTAAAAAACAAAACAAAACCTAAATCTAAAGACTGTCAAACATCCTTGCCCTCTAGCCCTATGTAACTCTTCAGCTTGTTATGTTAGGAAATGCCATGAAGGTATGGAGGTACATAAACATCACTTATACAAACTATGATGGGAATGAGATATATAGTTCTTTTTTTTTTTTTTCATGTTTTATTTATTTTACGAGAGAGAGAATGCAAGCAGGGGAGGGGCAGAGGGAGAGGGAGAATCCAAGGCAGGCTCCACACTGTCAGCACAGAATCCGATGCAGGCTCAATCGTCAGACACTTAACCGACTGAGCCACCCAGGCACCCTGGAAGTGATACATTCTGTGAGGGAAAATGAGCAAGGGCACCCGGGTGGCTCAGTCGGTTACGTGTTGGACTTCAGCTCCAGCGGTTCGTGAGTTCGAGCCCCAAGTGGGGCTCTGTGCTGACAGCTCAGAGCCTGGAGCCTACTTCTGATTCTGTGTCTCCCTCTCTCTCTGCCCCTCCCCTGCTCATGCTCTGTCTCTCTCTCTCTTCTCTCTCTCTCTCAAAAATAAATACACATTCAAAATTTTAAAACAAATTAAAAGAAAACAAGGTAAAGACATAGATGTTGGAATAAGAGGGTAGGGTTGCATATTCTAAATACTGTGGTCAGGGAAGGGCTGTCCAGCATGAATTCAAGCAGAAACCAGAAGGACAATAAGGAGCGAACCATGAGAAGATCTGAAGAAAGCGTTTCAGATAGAGGGAAGACTAGATGTAAAGGTCCTGGAGTAAAAAGGCTTAGCAGATTAGAGCAGGGGGTCCATAAAGTTTTTGTAAAGAGCCAGATAGCAAATATTTTAGGCTTCGTAGGCCCTTTGTCTCTTTTACAACTATTCAACTCTGCTGTCATATGTTAAAGCAGCCAGAGACATTATATAAACAGCAAGGTTGTGTTATAATGAAACTTCGTCTTTATAAATCTTTTTTTTTTAATTTTTTTAATGTTTATTTATTTTTTTTTAACGTTTATTTATTTTTGAGACAGAGAGAGACAGAGCATGAACAGGGGAGGGTCAGAGAGAGGGAGACACAGAATCTGAAACAGGCTCCAGGCTCCGAGCTGTCAGCACAGAGCCCGACGCGGGGCTCGAACTCGCAGACCGCGAGATCATGACCTGAGCCGAAGTCGGCCGCCCAACCGACTGAGCCACCCAGGCGCCCCAATGTTTATTTATTTTTGAGAGAGAGAGACTGAGCGTGAGTGGGGGAGGGGCGGGGGGGGCCCGGGGAGGACACAGAATCCGAAGCGGGCTCCAGGCTCTGAGCTGTCAGCACAGAGCCCGATGCGGGGCTCAAACTTACGAACTGTGAAATCATGACCTGAGCCAAAGTTGGACACTTAGCTAACTGAGCCACCCAGGTGCCCCAGCAAGAATTTTTTTTTTCAATGTTTATTTATTTATTTGGAGAGAGACAGAGAGCACGAGTGGAGAAGGGGCAGAGAGAGTGAGAGAGAAAATCCCAAGCAGGCTCCAGGCTGAGCATGGAGCCCAATGCAGGGGTCAGTCTCACAACCTTGAGATCATGACCTGAGCTGAAATCAAGAGCTGGATGCTTAACTGACTGAGCCACCCAGGTGCCCCCAAAAGGCAAGAATTTTTTAAAATGAACATCTTGAGAACCATCTCCCTGCTTGCGAAATAGAACCTTATAGGTAATGTAAGAGTCTCCTCTAGCTTCTTACCATGCTAGACGTCTCCATGTTTCTGAATTTTTGTCTGTCTAAGTGAAAGTCTTATTAAGAGATATGATGGTATGGATATAGTAGAAAGGGAAAATTTGATGATATAAGGGAAATACTTTCCGGTCAGAATTCTTGAGTAAGGTAAGAGGGAAAGGGATCCAGGTCTCTAGCCGAGAGGCTGGCCTCACCAGATGGGAGCAGGAGACACAAGCATTTCAACAGGGAGTGGAGGGGAAGAGGGGGGGCTGAGTGTTTGGATTCAGACACGGTCAAGTTAGTAGACTTCGTAGTGAAGTAGAAAGATGAGGAATTTCTCGTCTCCAGTTTTCAGTGAAATTAGAAAGGAGATTATCACTTGAAGAGTGAGGAAAAGGTGTGAACTTGTTTTCTTACAGAGTAGGGAGTGAACTGATTTCAGACAAGAAAGCTTTGTGGGGCGCCTGGGTGGCTCAGTTGGTTAAGCCTCCGGACTGGATTTTGGCTCAGGTCATGATCTCATGGTCTGTGAGTTTCAGGCCGGAGTCTGGCTCTGCTCTGGCAGCACGGAGCCTGCTGGGGATTCTCTCTGTCTCTCTGCCCCTCCCCTGCTCGTGTTCTCTCTCTCTCAAAATAAATAAGCTTAAAAAAAGAAAGAAAAAAGAAAGCTTTGCAGAACAGTGCTGAGAGCCCACTTAAGATCATCACCTAATCTAAATTAATCCCCTAAGCAGGGTTGTGGATTTTTCCCCAGCCATTTGTTTAGTTAGTGAGTGCAAGCAAGCAGAGTAAGTACAGTTGGAATTAACCAAGGGCTGGGATCTTACCAAGGAATACAACGGGAGGGGAAGGAGTGCCAGAGTCGCAGGTTGTGCAAAGGAGCCTGTAGAGGGACGAATGAAATGATTCAAGCTGGGTGATGTCGCAAATAAAAACCGAAAAGTGCTCATCAGTGAAAAGTTGATGGGGTCGATGGCTTAGAGATCCTACTTGTATTATGAATTGTTAGGGGCGCCTGGGTGGCTCAGTCGGTTAAGCATCCAACTTCAGCTCAGGTCATGATTTCACACTCTGTGAGTTCGAGCCCCGCGTCAAGCTCTTTGCTGACAGCTCAGACCCTGGAACCATCTTCAGATTCTGTGTCTCCCTCTCTCTCTGCCCCTCCCCTGCTCATGCTCTGTCTCTCTCTGTCTCAAAAATAAATTAAAAAAAAATATTAAAAAATTTATGGGGCACCTGGATGGCTCAGTCGGTTGAGCATCCGACTTCAGCTCAGGTCATGATCTCACGGTTTGTGGGTTCGAGCCCCGCGTCGGGCTCTGTGCTGACAGCATGGAGCCTGGAGCCTGCTTTGGATTCTGTGTCTCTCTCTCTCTGTTCCTCCCCTGCTCTCACTGTCTCTCTCTGTCTCAAAAATAAATAAAATTAAAAAAAAAAAGAATGCAGAGGAGGTGATGGACAGTGTGAGATGCAAGAAAGAGGTTTTGGAAGGAATACGTCTATCATTAATGGCCAGGCCTGGGGTGTCACCATGGGATTAAGTGACTGAGGTGGGTTGGAAAATAAAATGACTGGAAATGAGTAGACAAGGAACTGAGAGCCCAGCACATTGTTTCCAGGGATGACAGAGTGCCTAGGAATGATGATGGTAGGAGGGGTGTAACCAAGAGAGTGAATCAGGTTTTAAAATGTCCAGGGAATGAGGGGAAGTAAGCCAGGAGATCAGCAGATGATTACAGTATCCTGATGGCATGTACCTCAAAGGATCCGAGTCTTGAGAAACTAGACGATAGAAGTTGTTTGGAAGTGACACTGTAGAGCTTCGTTAAGAATTACAAATGAAATGCTAACCCGGGCCGTAGTACTTTGACGGGAGTGAGAAACTCTGACTCGAAAGTTCAGAAAGGGGCTCATGGAAAAAATGGCATTTACGGGGGACTTTGAAAGGTGAAATGAATTTTGACAGAAATCGCTTTGGAAAGATATCGCCAGCCAGAGAAAATATTATTACGAAAGAAGAGGGAGTTAACACCGACTGTTCCGCCCATGACTGGTGTTTCTGCCATCGGGCCTGTTGCCGTGTTGTTAACTGCGGTAGGGTGTCAGTAGGCCACTAGGTGGCAGTGCATATCCTTGAGGATGTACAGCCCTCCTTGGGACTGTGGGTTTTTGTGAAGGCTGGAAATGAAAATCTAGCCCCAGCACTGCCGAGGGGAGGCAAGTGATGTGTGGATTGGTGTATTTAGTAAGGCTTCAAAGTGTTGTCATGGTCTTAGCATTAAAGGGGCAAAGCCGTCAAGAGAATAAACTTGAGAACATTTAGGCAAAAGATCAGGAAGAAGATGAAAGGAAGCTGTCTCAAGACAAAGGTATGATGTGTCAGAAGTAAAGGCCGCACTTTCTTATACCATACACAAAAATAAACTCAGTGAATGAAAGACCTGAATGTGGAAACTGAAGCCATAAAAACTTCTAGAGGAGAGCATAAGCAGTCATGTCTTTGACATCAGTCAGCCTTAGCAACATTTTCCTAGATCCGTCTCCTCCGGCAAGGGGAACCAAAGCAAAAATAAACTCTCGGGACTACACCAAAACAAAAAGATTTCCACAGAGAAGAAAATCACCAACAAAACGAGAAGGCAACCTACTGACTGGGAGAGGATGTTTGCAAATGGAGATGTGGTGTCTATATACAATGAAATAGTACTCTGCCATGAGAAAAGAAAGATCTTGCCATTTGCGAAAACACGGATGGACCTAGTGGGTATTATGCTAAGTGAAATAAGTCAGAGACAAACAAATACCATATGATTTCACTTCTACGTGGAACCTAAAACACAAATGAACAAACAAAGCGAAAGTGGACACACAGCGACAGAGAACACACTTCCGGTTTCCAGAAGGGAGGAGAGCACGAGGATGGGCAAAACGGGTGAAGGAGAGTGGCAGGGACAGGCTTCCAGTGATGGAATGAATCCATCATGGGGATGAAAGGCACAGCTTGGGGAATAGAGTCAACGGTATGATAACAGTGTCATATGGTGACAGATGAACTTCACTTCCTGTGGTGAGTGTAGCTTGTCATTCAGACTTGTGGAATCACTTTGTTGTATACCTGAAACTAGTGTAACACTGTGTGTCAACTCTACTTAAAAAAAAAAAAAAAAAAAGAAGTAAAGTCCCAAAGAAGGAAGCACAGAGAAGGGAAGAGACTTGCAGACCTGTGGTAACAGGGCGGGAAGTGGGTACCAGAGCAATACTGAAAGACAGAAGCAGTGGTCTCCTCCTCCTCCTAATTTTTTTTTTTTTTTTTTTTTTTTTACTTATTTACTCACAATTTGGAGAAGTTTTGAAAAACTACATACCCTTCTTACACATTTTTAAGTTAACAGCTAAGAAAAATTTTCGATGTTTAAATAGCTTCCGGGGATTAATTTTTCTGCTGTCTAGTATATGAAATACGTGCTTTCAGGGCCAATGCTGGACTTTCCAGTGCCTTTGTGCAAATTTGGAAATGAATTCCCTGGGGAAAAAAAAAAAGAATGGGCAGATTTTCTAGGGATGGGGCCCTGTGCAAAGAAAAAAGGCGCATCCCCTGTTGGCCAAGGAGCAGGGCCTGGCCAGTGGGATGCAGACTATATTTCAGCCTCTACTTACCCCAGGAAACTGCACAACTGGGTTTCACCCTCCACCTGCCGCTCAACCACACAGCCATCCACACGGCCTTGTAGATTTTTTTGGCGTATAAAAACCTTTGCAGAAATACAGACTAAATGGAAAAGCCAGGAAGCCCATTCACACTTATGTTCTGTCAAAAAAAGTCTTAAGTTGTTTCATTTCAAATAAAAATGCTAATTTATATCCCTGTGTCAACCATCATACTTAGTTCTAAGACAAACAGATGCTGTGGAACTTTGCTTCGGGTTTCTTTGCCAGTTGCTGCTTCTAAAACGTCAGCACACTTAAGACTCACTTGGAAGAGTCACTTGTTAATACAAATTTCGTGGTCCCACCCTACTGGCATTCTGAGACTCGGCAGGTCTAGGGAGGAGCTGGACATTTGCTTGTCTTCCAAGCTCCCAGGAGATGCCCACGTGGTCCCTCCATGGATGATCACACTTTGAATAACACTGGATGAAATAAGGCATTGGCTGCTTTAATATTTCCCGTCAATGCCATAATGACTGTCACAGTGCTGTCCCTGAGGAGCGATGTGCTCTCAGATTTTGCCTGTTGCACCACTGTAAAAATTTAAGATAGGTTAGAGATTAGCTTTTCTCTTGCCGAGTAGGTGAAAGTAGTGACAAGTGGGAAAGAAAAAAGAGCAAACCTTTTTTTTTTAAGTTTATGTATTTATTTTGAGAGAGAGAGACAGAGAGAGCCTGTGTGTGAGCAGGGGAGGGGCATAAAGAGAGGGAGAGACAGAATACAAAGCAGGCTCCATGCTGTCAGCATAGAGCCCAACTCGAGGCTCGAACCCATGAACCATCAGCTCATGACCCGAGCCAAAGTCAGATGCTTAACAGGCTGAGCCACCCAGGTGCACCAAACTAGGCACACATTCTTAAGAAAAGCAGTCTTATGAAAGAAAACACATGAAAGTTGGAGATCAGGAAAATTTTTCATTAAAAATGGGTTGGAAGGGCTAAGTGAAATAAGCCATACAGAGAAAGACAGATACCATATGTTTTCACTCTTATGTGGATCCTGAGAAATTTAACAGAAACCCATGGGGGAGGGGAAGGGAAAAAAAGAGGTTAGAGTGGGAGAGAGCCAAAGCATAAGAGACTCTTAAAAACTGAGAACAAACTGAGGGTTGATGGGAGGTGGGAGGGAGGGGAAGGTGGGTGATGGGTATTGAAGAGGGCATCTTTTGGGATGAGCACTGGGTGTTGTATGGAAACCAATTTGACAATAAATTTCATATATTGGGAAAAAAAATGGGTTGGAAGGGAAGGAAGGGGTGAGTAGGTCCTGCGTAGGGGATTTTGGAGGCAGTGAAACCATGCTGTATGATACAGAGGGGAGATACAAGTCATTATACATTTATCCAAACACCAAGAGTAAACCCTAATGTAAACTGTGGACGTTGACTGATAATGATGTGCCACTATAGGTTCATCAACTGTAACAAATGTAACATTCTGGGGAGGGATGTTGGTAATGGATCTTGAAACAAACAAACCAAAAAACAATAGGGGCGCCTGGGTGGCTCAGTCGGTTAAGCCTCGGACTTCAGCTCAGGTCACGATCTCATGGTTCATGGATTCAGCCCCTCATCAGGCACTGCGCTAACAACTGAAACCTGCTTCCTGAACCCTGTTTTGTATCCTGTGTCTCCTTCGCTCTGTGTCCCTCCCCCACTCGCGCTCTGCCTCTCTCTCTCTCTCTCAGAAATAAATAAACATTAAAAAAGAAAATTAAAAAAAACAAACCAAAAGCCCTGTCATCAGAAAATAAATAAGCACTGCAATTGACATAACTATCTTAAAAGGGTGTAACTCATGTTGGGTTGCCTAATGTCCAGAGTGGGAGGTAAGGGGTTACCCAAGGAAGTGATGAAGTCATTTTACTGAGCAAATGACACTCTTCGATTTCCAACACTACAAACAAAGAGAAAGGCCTCTGAGGGAAAGTCCACCTGTGGGATGAACTGTCTACTGACCTCTGGCAAGTAACCTTCACTTCCGGGGCTTTGTGGCCCTCGGCACCAACAGCTCAGAACTTTACGATTTCCAAAGCACTTTAATGTAGGTTATTTAATCCTCTCAATAACTCCATGCCTAGCTCTGATGCTACAGAACTAATCCATAAAGCACAAATCAGCCAAGGTATACAGGTTTATAATAGGCCCTTTCACTTTATACAATAAATTCTTTCAAACATCTGAAGCTGCAAAGTATAAAACGAATTCTTTGTCATAATGGAAGCTATTGTATGCTTAAAACATAACAATTTATGACTTTTTCGATATCCACTAGCAGATTTTCTTTTATAATTATGTTTCATTCACTACCAAGTATTTTTTCCTATTTTTCATTGCTATAGCTGAGAGAGATGGACGGGGGCAGGGAATGACCCAGAAGTATGGTGGGTGACTGGGATAATGTACACGTGTAATCGACACAGATAATTGAAAATTAATAGCATCATATTCCTCAGCCTAAGAAGGCACGGAGAGCTTTTATTTACTGATAATTGCATTAGGTACTTTGCCACTTTTTCCGATTTAATCCTCTTGACAATGTATGAGATGGAATAGAACTTCAGCTCCCTGGTTACGGTTGTTGCCAGAGAAAATAGTTTTTCCGTGTAGGTATGTCTCAAACATTGCATGGGCACATTAACACTATAAAAAGTATTCATTATTCATTTGAAATTCAAACGTAACAGCATTCTGTTTGGTTTTTGCTAAATCTGGCAACTCTTCCTGTTTCTGTTACCCCTCATGCTTAGAATGAATTACTTTTCTTCAAAAAACACATTGCAAAAAAAAACCCACTTTGCAACACATTACAGTCCTTCAACGAATTGCCTACCTAATAAAGGCCTATCTCAGAGATACTGCAGGTGCAGTTCCAGCCAGCACAGTAAAGCGTATATCACAATCAGCTAAGTCGGATGAATTTTATGGTTTCCCGGTGCATATAAAAGTTATACGTACACGATACTATAGTCTATTAAGTGTGCGCTAGCTTCATGGCTGAAAAACACAATGTACATTCCTTAATTAGAAAAATACTTCAGGGGGCTCCTGGGTGGCTCAGTTGTCAAGCATCCAACTCTTTCAGTTCCGGTCATGATCTCACAGTTCATGAGTTCCAGTCCCACGTGGGGCTGACAGGCAGAGCCTGTTTGGGATTCTCTGTCTCCCTTTCTCTGCCCCTCCCCGGCTCATGCACTCTTGCTTGCTTGCTCTTTCTCTCAAAACTAAATAAACATTTTTTTTTTTTTTAATACCGTAGGGGCACCTGGGTGGCTCAGTTGGTTAAGTGTCCGAATTGTGATATTGGCTCAGGTCATGATCCCGGGGTCATGGGATCGAGCCCTGCATTGGGCTCTTCACTGAGTGTGGAGCCTGCTTGAGATTCTCTCTCTTCCTTCTCCTCTCCACCCCGCTAAAATAAATTTTAAGAAAAAAAGTTCTTTAGGGGTACCTGGGTGGCTCAGTCTGTTGGGTGTCTGACTTCCGTTCAGGTCATGATCTCACGGTTTGTGAGTTCAAGCCCCGCATCGGGCTCTGTGCTGACAGCTCGGAGCCTGGAGCCTGCTTCGGATTCTGTGTCTCCCCCTCTCTCTGCTCCTCCCCTGCTCATGCTCTGTCTCTCTCTATCTCTCAATAATGAATAAACGTTTAAAAAAATTATTAAAAAAAGAAAAAAAAGTACTTTATGGCTTAGAAATGCTAACCATTCTCTGAACTTTTTGCTGGTGGAGGGTGTTGCCTTGATGTTGATGACTGATCAGGGTGGTGGTTGCTAAAGAATGGGGTAGTTATGGCTCTTTCTTTCTTTCTTTCTTTCTTTCTTTCTTTCTTTCTTTCTTTCTTTCAATAAGTTGTAGGCCCAATGTGGGGCTTGAACTTAAGAATCCTAGATCAAGAGTTTCATGCTCAGGGTGCCTGGTGGCTCAGTTGGTTAAGCGTCTGACTCTTGACTTCAGCTTAGCTCATATCTCAGTGTTTGTGAGATCAAGCCCCACATCAAGCCTTGTGCTGACAGCATGGAGCCTGCTTGGGATTCTCGCCCTCTCCGACTCTCTCTGCCCCTCCCCTTCTAGATCTCTCTCTCTCTCTCTCTTTCTCTCTCTAAAAATAAACTTGGGGAAAAAAAGAGTTGCATAGTCTACCAACTGCCAGATGGGCACCCGTGGCATTTTCTTAAAATAAGAAAACAGTGAAGTTGGCCCCATTGATTGACTCCTTTCACAAATGATTGCTCTGTAGCATGCGATGCCGTTTGATAACATTTCACCCACAGTACAACTTCTTTCAAAATTGGAACCAGTCCTCTCACACCCTGCTGCTGCTCTATCAGCTCAGATATATGTAATGTTCGAAATCGGTTGTGGTCATTTCAACAGGCTTCACAGCGTCTTCAACAGGAGTAGATGCCATCTTGAGAAACCACTTTCTTTGCTCATCCGCGAGAGGCAACTCCTCATCTGTTCAAGGTTTATCTTGAGATTCCAGAAACTCGGTCGCAGCTTCAGGCTCCACTTCCGATGTAGTTCTCTTGCTGTTTCTACCACACCTGCAGGTCCTTCTCCACCGAGGGCTTGAACTTCTCAAAGTCATCAAAGAGATTTGGAATCACCATCTTCCAAACTCCTGTTCACGTTGATACTTCAACCCTTTCCCACGAATCACAGATGTTCTTAATGGCATCTAAAATGGTAAATCCCTTCCAGAAGGTTTTCAATTTACTTTGCCAAGATCCATTGGAGGAATCACTGTCTCTGCTAGCTAAAGCCTCACAAAATGTATTTCTTTTTTCTTTTTTTCTTTTACTTTTTTTAATGTTTATTCATTTTTGAAAGACAGAGAGAGACAGAGCACAGGCAGGGGTGGGCGGAGAGAGAGGGGGACACAGAATCTGAAGCAGGCTCCAGGCTCTGAGCTGCCAGCACAGAGCCTGACGCGGGGCTCAAACCCAAAAGCCATGAGATCATGACCTGAGCCGAAGTCGGACGCTTAACCGACTGAGCCACCAGGTGCCCCACAAAATGCATTTCTTAAATAAGACTTGAAGTAGACTTATTCTTCGATATGCGCCCTGCAGAATGGCTGTTGTGCTAGCAGGCGTGAAAACAGCAGGAATCTCATCGGACATCTCCATCGGAGCTCCTGGGTGACCAGGTGCGTTGTCAATGAACAGTCGTGTTTGGAAAGAAGTCTTTTCTTCTGAGGAGTAGGTCTCAGCGGTGGGTAAGATATTCAGTAAACCATGTTGTAAATAGATGTGCTGTCTTCCAGGCTTTGCTCTTCCAGTTACAGAGCACAGGCAGAGTCGAGTTAGAATTCTTGAGGCCCTGGGACTTCCAGAATGTGCACGAGCACTGGCTTCAGCTTAGTCACCAGCCGCATTACCCCTTGCAAGAGAGTCAGCCTGTCCTCTGAAACTTCGAGGCCAGGCACCGACTTCTCCTCTGTAGCTATGAAAGTCCTAGGTGTCATCTTCTCTCCGTAGAAGGCCGTCTGTCTACACTGAAGTTCGGTTGGCTGTTTAGCGTGGCCGCCTTCATTAATTATCCGAGCTAGGTCTTCTGGACAAGTTGCTGCAGCTTCTACGTTAGCACTTGCTGCCTCACCGTGCACTTTTATGTTATAGAGATGACTTCTTCCCTCAAACCCCCTGAACCAACCTCTGTTAGCTTCAGACTTTTCTTCTGCGGCTTCCTCGTCTCTCTCAGCCTTCATTGGATTGAAGAGACTTAAGGCCTTGCTCTGGATTAGGCTTCGGCTTAAGGAAATATGATGGCTGGTTTGATCCTCTATCCAGACCTCTAAAACTTTTTCCATTATCAGCAATAAGGCTGTTTCATTTCCTTATCATTTCTGCGTTCACTGGAGTAGCACTTTTCATTTCCTTTTCATTTCCGAGAATTTTTCCTCTGCATTTATAACCCTTTGATGCAAGAAGCCTGTCTGAACTTTGAACATGCCTTCCTCACTAAGCTTCATCATTGCTAGCTTTTGATTTAAAGTGAGAGATGTGCAACTCTTCCTTTCACTTGAACAGTTAGAGACTATTGTAGGGTTATTAAGTGGCCTAATTTCAATATTGTCGTGTCTTGGGGAATTTGTGTCTTGGGGAGTAGGGAGGCCCAAGGAGAAGGAGAGAGTTGGGGGAATGGTCAGTCAGTGGAGCAAGTCAGGACGCACACATTTATCCATTAAGTTCACCATCTTATATGGCACGGCTTGGGGCACCCCAGAACAATTACAGTAGTAATATCAAAGATCACCGATCACAGGTCACCAAAAGAAGTATGATAATAACGACAAATTTTGAAATATTGTGAGAATTACCAAATGTGACAGAGATATAAAGTGAGCAAATGCTGTTGGAAAAATGGTGCCAATAGACTTGTTCAACACACTGTTGCCACAAACCGTCAGTTTATAAAAAACACAGTATCTTCAAAGCACAATAAAGCAAAATGCAATTAAAAAAAAAAAAGGTATGCCTGTAATTTTGTCCTACTGACGATTATATTGGCAGAGGAGCCAAAAGTTAGAGGCAGAGGGTTGTTAATGCTTTAGATAACTTTTACAGGACTCTACTGCGGGAACTGTAGGAAATCCCAGAAATTTACTTCTACTATTCCAAGATTTTTCTGAGGCTCGAGTCCTCAGTCCTAACTTCAGTGGAGAATGATTTATTTCTCTTTATGGATCAACCTGATGAATAGACATGTTGGTGAAATCTTACAATGAGAATTGTAAATTTTTTAAATTGGAAGAGACTTTACAGATCATGTAATTTTTGCAGTTTCCAGAACCGGGCTCTGACTCTCTCTTTATTTTTTTTTTATTTTGTTAAGTTTATGTATTTTGGGAGAGTATGAGAGCAAGCACAAGTGGCAGAGGAGCAGAGAGAGAGGGAGAGGGGATCCCAAGCAGGCCCAGTGCTGTCAGTACGGAGCCTGACATGGGGTTCAAACTCAGGAACCATGAGATCATGGCCCGAGCCAAATCAAGCCTCAGACATTTAACCGGCTGAGCCACCCACGCGCCCCTGACTCTGATTCTTAAGCAAGAGCCATTGTCTCCAGGACTTTGCAGGTGGGGTTTCCCATGCCTACTGCCAGGGAGTGTCAGCACACCTTACCTTTCCCCTCTTCTTGCCTATGCTCCCTCCCAGACACCTCTCCCTGTCTGAGTACCAAACATTCCAAATGTTTTTTGTTCTTAGGTTGTAATATGTTATCTATGGCTCCAAAGTGGCGGTGATAAAGGAGAAGGAAAGTGATATGGAACAATCAGAGATGAAAATAAACATGCCCCAGACATGAGACAATCCCCTTGGTGAAACTGTGACAGGCCTGAAGAAGTCTAGTTCTTCCCAGTGAGGGAGAGAGAGACAGGAGAAGGTCAGTCTGCACAGGCTCCTTGTAGTGGCTAAACGTGAGGTTATTCTTCCAAAACCAATAGGATTCAAGGCTGTGAATGCTAAAGGACAGTAAATGTCAAGTTAGTCAGCACCTGATCTCTAATGAATATGTAACCTTGCCTTTGTTGTGGAGAAACGAACTGAGATTAGCTGAAATATTTTCTAAAAGACTTTCTTCTACAAGGAGGGTCACCAGCTCTCAGAAAGGGTTTTCTCCATGATCAGATAGGACATGTCTAGAAGCTTACAGTGGCTTTAATCCATAATACATCTCTATGGGTATACAGAGATTAGTGCCAAAGACTCAATATATAATAGTTGATCAGTAAATGTTTATTGAATAAACACCCCCAGGTCAGGTTCTGTATTATTTTTCCTGCTTTGTCACAACTATTTCTATGGATTATTTTTGTTGTCTGTAGTTTAGGAAAAACAAAATCAAACAAGTAATCATACCATCTGCCTCTCAGGGAAATTTACTTGAAAATAGAGGTTTACATCAGATGTACGTATTAAGTCCTTTCATGCCTGATATTCTTTTTTTTTTTTAGATTTCATTTATTTAAAAAAATATATTTAAAAAAATTTTTTTTAATGTTTATTTATTTTTGAGACAGAGAGAGACACAGCATGAGCAGGGAAGGGGCAGAGAGAGAGGGAGACACAGAATGTGAAGCAGGCTCCAGGCTCTGAGCTGTCAGCACAGAGCCCGACGCAGGGCTCGAACTCACGAACTGTGAGATCATGACCTGAGCCGAAGTCGGATGCTTAACCAACTGAGCCACCCAGGCGCCCCTAAAAAAAAATTTTTTTTAATGTTTATTCATTTTTGAGAGACAGAGAGAGAGACAGAGCATGGGTGGGGGAGAAGCAGAGAGAGAGGGAGACACAGAATCTGAAGCAGGCTCTAGGCTCTGAGCTGTCAGCACAGAGCCCGACTCAGGGCTTGAATTCACTAACCTGATCATGACCTGAGCTGAAGTTGGACGCTTGACTGACTGAGCCACCCAGGCGCCCATGTAAGATTTATTTAAGTAATCTCTACATCGAGTGTGGGGCTTGAACCACAACCCCGAGATCAAGAGTCGCGTGCTCCTTTGACCAAGCCAGCCAGGCCCCCAATCTTTACCTGATATTCTGAGCCCACCTTCCAGTCATCACCCTCTGTTAGTATGAAAGCCCCTAACTAGTTTTAGTAATCTTAGTAATCTTGCTAAAATTTGTGCTCATGTTATTAGAGTGCTGAACCTGCTAGCTGTCTCTGGTACTCAGAATAAAGTCCAAACTCCTTCACCTAGCATATTAAGCCTTTTGTGATATGATCCCTACTTAACTTCCCGGCCTCTTCTCATCCCTTGGCCCTCTACACTTCAGCCATGCAGACATTTTGGCAGGTTCACAAACATACCATACTCTATCCTTCGAGATCTTTCTCACACGGTACCCTCAACCTAGAACACTATTTTCTCCTATCTCTCTCCCTCCTAAATTGTCAGGCCTTCAGGTCTTTCTCAACTTATCTTCTCAAAGAGGAAACCTTCCTGGTCACTACCACACCCTTCCTTCTGCCTGAATTTTGTATCTCTTCCCCAAGTCCCCCATGCAAGACCGGAAGTCATGCACTGCTGAGGGTGGGGGGGGCGGTTTATTCACATAACTCTGTCGTGCATGGTGACATGGGGTGTGCAGACACGATCTGCACAGTCATGTGGGGTCATCATGGGAGTTGATGAGTCTTTTAAGTCTCCCGTGTTTCCATCTCTCATAAGTCTGATAATTCAGTACTGACACGGCCTATTGCCATTCTGCCCCACACGAGGGCTCCTTTACAATTCTAGGCCCTGTACTGAGTGCTGGGAGAAAACGAAGGGAAACTAAAGAAATTAATGTGTATATTCAATTTTAAAACATAACAAGGTTGTGGAT
This sequence comes from Panthera onca, assembly GCF_046562875.1. Lineage (NCBI taxonomy): Eukaryota > Metazoa > Chordata > Mammalia > Carnivora > Felidae > Panthera > Panthera onca. Next base: position 42,340,548 of record NC_138345.1, read on the forward strand.
AGTCCCATAATGGAACTGTAAATGTCAAAAAAAAAAAAAAAAGTTCTGTGTAAGTACTCCAGAGAGATTATTGTTTCTGGGCATTGGAAAGAGCACAAGTGGAGGGACATTTGAGCTGGGCCTTGAAGGGATGGCCACTGGCAGATACAGTAAATAACCATGTTTCAGACAGAGAAAATATAACACAAAGAGTATAAAGGTAGTCTGTGTGACCCGATTAGATAGGAGTGAATGAGGAGGCTGGAAATAAAGTCAGTGGTGGAGGGTTTTGAGTGCTTCATTAATCAATATGAATTTTATATTGTAGGCAGCAGTCATTGAAGAGGTTTGGTACAACCAGTGATATAATTAGTTCTGTTTAAAAATATTTTTCACTATTATTTTTTACTACCAAACAAAGCACACCTATTCTTTTTTTTCTCTCTTCATTTGTTCCACAAAAATATATATCAGATAAAGCAAATAATCCCACTCACTAGAGTTAACCATTTCGTATAATGCTCCATATTTTTCCTGTGCACATGTGCATGTGTTTATGTATAACTTATTCATTCCTAAGAATGAGATCATTCTCGTCTTTTATGTTTATTTATTTATTTATTTATTTATTAACGTTTATTTATTTTTGAGACAGAGAGAGATAGAGCATGAACGGGGGAGGGTCAGAGAGAGAGAGGGAGACACAGAACCTGAACCAGGCTCCAGGCTCTGAGCTGTCAGCACGGAGCCCGACACCGGGCTTGAACTCACGGACCTCGAGTTTGTGACCTGAGCTGAAGTCGGCCACCTAACCGACTGAGCCACCCAGGAGCCCCTATGTTTATTTATTTTGAAAGAGAGAGAGCACATGCACACACGAACAGGGTATGGGCAGAAGAGAGGGAGTGAGAGAATCCCAGGCAGGCTCTGTGCTGTCAACGCAGAGGTTGATGCAGGGCTCAGTCTCACAAACCTTGAGATCATAATCTGAGCCACGATCAAGAATCCCGATGCTCCACTGACTGAGCCACCCAGGCACCCCAGAAAGGAGATCATTCCAACCATGCTTTTGGCCACTGCCTTTTTGGAAGTAATAAGTATCTTCTATGAGGAGGCAGATCACACAAACATGATCAACTGCAACAAAAACGTGAGCATATGTAACTATATCCTACTTCACTAATAACATTCAACATAGAAATGATACCCTATTTTTACCTATGAGACGAGACAAATTTAAAAGAATGATCAATATTTAGTTTTGGCAGGGATATAACAAGACACTCTTTATGGATGTGGTGGGAATAAGAATCAGGACTTTAGGAAAGGGAAACCTAGCAATTCTATTCAGAATTTAAAGTATATCTACCTTTGAGGGACACCTGGGTGGCTCAGTCAGTTAAGCATCTGACTCTTGATTCCGGCTCAGGTCATGATCTGGCGGTTTGTGGGCTCAAGCCCTCCACCGGGCTCTGTGCTAACAGCGCAGATCTCTGCTTGGCATCTTCTCTGTCACCCTTTCTCTCTGCTCCTCTCCCACTCCCAAGCATATGTGCGTGCTCTACCTCTCTCTCAAAATAAATATGCTTCAAAACTTTTAAAAAAATCTGTATCTACCTTTGAAATAACAATGTCGTATCTGTAAACTTTTCCTATAAGATTCTCTGAGAGACGTTCATAGTATAAATGCACAAAGACGTTTATTGCAGACTTATTTGCGATAGAAGTGCATCCTAAAGGAACGATAAATTGTGGTGTCCCCTACCATATTATGGGCTACTGTGTAGCATATCGAAATGTACTGATACAAAAAGAATGTAGAAACCGTTCTACAAATCGTACATCTAGACAAGCAGAAAGCATGGGTATGCATTCGTCTATAACGTGTGTATGTATATGTGTGCTCATGTGTTGTGTATTACACCCCCAAAGTTGAACCCTTGTTAATGTCTATAACGTCTGTATGTATATGTGTTGTGTATTACACCCCCAAAGTTTAACCCTTGTTAATCTTGAAATTGAACAGGAATGCAGTGAGTCTTTCACTTTTTACTTTTCATATTTTTAAGTAAAAAAATACATTTACAAAAATGAACATACGTTATTTTAAAAATACACAGTGAAGAAGGGCACCTGGCTGGCTCAGTCAGTAGAGCATGTGATCTTGATCTCAGAGCTGTGAATTTGAGCCCTGTGTTGGGCATAGAGCTTACCTGGAAAAAAAAAGAAAAAAAGGTAAAATATACAGTGGAGAGAGGCGCCTGGGTGGCTTAGTTGGTTAAGCGTCCGACTCTTGATTTCGGCTTACGTGATGATCTCACGGTTTGCAGGTCGGAGTCCTGCGATGGGCTCTATGCTGACAGCGTGGAACCTGCTTGGGATTCTGTCTCTCTGCCCCTCCCCCACTTGTGCTCCGGTGCACGAGTATGTGCATGCTCTCTCTCAAAATAAATAAATAAAACATTAAAATATATATATACAGGGAAGAAGCATATACCTAGACATGTTTCCTTTTTTCTTTTTTTAAAACCATTTTTTTTTTAATGTTTATTTTCGAGAGAGAGAGAGACAGAGTGCAAGCAGGAGAGGGGCAGAGGGAGAGGGAGACACAGAATCCCAAGCAGGTTCCCAGCTCCAAGCTGTCAGCACAGAGCTGCACTCTGGGCTTGAACTCATGAACCACTAGATCATGACCTGGGCTGAAGCTGGATGCTTAACCAACTGAGCCACCCAGGCGCCCCTACCTAGACATGTTTTCAAGTCCATATATATACTTATATTTTATTATTTTTAATAAGGACATAGTATTTTATTGATACCTATACTATTTATTCCTTCTGCAGTTATTGAGAGCCTATTCTACGGCAGATACCAAGCCGGGCATTGAAGGAAACAACAAGCACTTAAAACAGATTAACAGAGAAGGGTCTTCTTTAGGAAGAGTGAGTAGGGAAGTCCTTTCTCAGTAGTGACATGGAAGCTGGGACCTAAAAAAAATATGCTAGCCATGGGAGAAAAAAGCATTCTTGGCAGAGGGAACATATATAGACAGCCCTAAGGTGCAAGAGAGCTTGGTGTTTCCTGGGGAATTGAAAATAGTATCGATGTAGTTGTGACTGGTATGTTAGGGAGAATATATAGTGCAAGGTGAGATTATAGGTAACATTTTTTTTTTAAGGTGGCTCCACGCCCAGTGTAGGGCTTGAACTCAGGACCCTGAGATTAAGAGTTGTGTGCTCTACTGTGCTGACAGCTCAGAGCCTGGAGCCTGCTTCAGATTCTGTGTCTCCCTCTCTCCCTGCCTCTCCCCTACTCACACTCTGTCTCTCTCTCTCAAAAATAAATAACGTATACAGGGGCGCTTCGGTGGTTTAGTTGGTAAAGCGTCCGACTTTGGCTCAGGTCATGATCTTACAGTTCATGAGTTCAAGCCCCCCATCGGGATTTGCACTAACAGTGCAGAGGCCGCTTCAGATCTTCTGTCTCCCTCTCTCTCCTCCCCTCCCCGGCTCCCACACACGTTCTCCTTCTCTTTCTCGAAATAATAAATAAACACTTAAAAAAAATAATAAAATGAATGTTTACAAACTTTACATGTATTGCAAGTGTCTATTTTCTTTTTTTTTTTTTTTTTTTAATTTTTTAAATGTTTATTGTTTTTTGAGAGAGAGAGAGAGAGCACGGGTAGGGGAGGGGCAGAGAGAGGGAGACAGAATCCCAAGCAGGCTTCATGCTGTCAGCACAGACAGGCACCCTGCAAGTGTCTATTCTCCAAAACCTTAGCCAGGCCTGGGGATTGTCAGTCATCATACTTTTTAACAATCTCGGTAGGGAGAACAAAAGCAAAAACAAAACCCTTTTTCTTTTCATTTGTTTTGTTCCTAAGTTTGGATGTCTTTTTGTTTTGGCCATTACTGAATCTTCCTGTACACGTGCTTGTTCCTGTGCTTGGCCTGTTATTGTCTTTCATTGTTCACTTTCTTTTATTGCTATGAAAGAGCTCTTTGTATATTATGAAAATTAAGCCTTTGTCATATGAGTTGCACACTTCTTTGCCAATTTTTTTAAATTTTATTTATTTATTTATTTAGTTTTAATTTTTTTATGTTTATTCATTTTTGAGAGAGAGAGATAGAGTGCGAGCAGGGGAGGGGCAGAGAGAGAGAGAGAGAGAGAGAGAGGGAGACACAGAATCAGAAGCAGGCTCCAGGCTCTGAGCTGTCAGCACAGAGCTCGATACGGGGGCTCGAACTCCTGAACGGTGAGATCATGACCTGAGCCGAAGTCGGACGCTTAACCGACTGAGCCATCCAGGGGCCCCTTAATTTATTTTAATTAATTAATTTATTTATTTTGAGAGAGAGAGAAAGAGCAAGTCAGGGAGGGGCAGAGAGAGGGGAGAGAGAATCCCAAACAGGGTGTGCACTGACCCTATGCAGGCTGATGCAAGGCTCAAAGCCGCCAGCCATGAGGTCATGATCTGAGACAAGTCGGATGCTTAACTAACTGAGCCACCCAGGTGCCCCAGTTTTTTGTTTTTTTTTTTTAATTTGATCATGTTTTATCACATAGAGAGTTTTAATTTTACGGGCACCTGGGTGGCTCAGGTGGTTGAGCACCCAACTCTTGATTTTGGCTCAGGTTATGATCTCACGGTTCTTGGGCTCAGGCCCCACACCGGGCTACCTGCTGGCAGTGCGGAGCCCGCTTGGGATTGTCTCTCTTTCTCTCTGTCTGCTACTCTCCAGCTTTCACCCCCTCCCAAAATAAATCAATAAACTTAAAAAAATGGAAAGTTTTCATTTTCTGTGGTCATGTTTATAAGGTTTACTCTTTATAACTTGCATGTTACAGGTTTTGCTGAGAACAGATCTGTATTTTAAAAAGGCGATTATAGTGATAATGAAGTATATGATTATACCTGGGGAAATTGAAGAAAATGGGACCAGTTGGTATTCACTGCAAATTGAAGCAGTGACTGACTATGAGCATGGGGAATAGAAGACAGATTTGAGGGACTTTTTTTTTTTTTAAATATAACAGCTTGATTGAGATACAGTTCATAGCATATAATTCACCTACTTAAAAAAAAAGTGTTACAATTCAAGGGTTTTTAGTATGTTCCCAGAGATTCACAACCATTAATCAATCTGAGAACATTTCATCACCCCCAAAGGGGCCCCACAACCATTAGCAGTCTTTCTGCATTCTTCCTTAACCTCTCCCAGCCCTTGGCAACCACTAAGGTACTTTCTGTCTCTCTAGATTTGCCCATACTGGACATTTCATGAATGGAACCATAAAGTACAAGACCTTTTGGGACTGGCCTCTTTGACTTAGCATATTTCAAGGCTCATCCATGTTGTAACATGTACTTCTTTCCTTTCTGTGGACAAATAATATTTAATTATACGATGATAATCCTGCATGTGTTTATCCATTGATCGCTTAATGAACACTTGGGGTTTTTTTTCCATTTTTGACTCTTATGAATGATACTGTTACGAACATTATTATATATTTTTTTATTTTGAGAGAGAGAGAGAGAGAGTATATGGCAAGCAGGGAATGGGGCAGAGGGGGAGAGGGAGAATCCCAAGTAGGCTCTGGGCTGTCAGCACAGAGCCTGATGCGGGGCTCAATCTCACAAACCATGAGATCATGGCTGAGCTGAGATCCAGAGTCAGACACTTAACCAACTGAGCCATTCAGGCGCCCCTGTTATGAACATTCATGTGCAAGTTTTTATGTGGACATAAGTTTTCAATTCCCTTGGGTATTTACATTGGAGTGAAATTGCTAGGTCATACAGTAATTCTGCGTTTAATTATTTTCCAAAGCACTGCACCATTTTACATATACACCAGCCATATGCGAGGATCCTCATTTCTCCATATCCTTGGAACAATTCTTATTTTGTCATTTTTATTATAGCTGTTCTAGTGCATATAAATTGGCATCTCAATATGAGTTTAATTTGCATTCCCTCAAAGACTGAAGATGTTTCTTGCTTATTGGCCATTGGTGCATCTTCTTTGAAGGCATGTCTGTTCAAGTCCTTTGCACATTTTTAATTGGATTATCTTTTGTTGAGTTGTAAATTCTTTTTTTTCTTTTTCTTTCTTTTTCTTTTTTGTGAGCTCTGTGCCCAATGTGGGACTTGAACTCACAACCCCAAGAGATCACAAGTCGCATGGTCTACTGACTGAGCCTGCCAGGTGCCCCGAGTTGTAATCTCTTGTATATTCTGTTTATGTTCTTTATCAGATATATGAATTATATTTTCTCATTGTATAGGTTGTTCTTTCACTTTCTTGATGGTATTCTTTGGTGTTTTGTTTTTGATGGTATTCTTTGAAACACAAAAGTTTTATGTTGATGCAGTTCACTTTATCAAATTTTTCTTTCCTTACTTGTACTTCTGATATTATAACACAAAAAGCTTTGTGTCTAACCCAAGTCAAAAGTGTTTATATTTAGATTTGTGAACCATTTTGAATTAATTTTTAAGTGAGGAAGGGATTCAACTTCATTTTTATGTTCATGGATATCCAGTTGTAATGGCACCATTTTCAAAATAAACTTTGATCTTATCAATAACTAAGCCAGTATTGAGGGACATTTTTTTTAAACTTTTTCTTTCTTTTTTTTTTTTTTTTTAATATTTCCAAGAGAGAGAGAAACAGAACATGAGCAGGGGAAGGGTAGAGAGAGAGGGGGACACAGAATCCGAAGCAGGCTCCAGGCTCTGTGCTGACAGCTCAGACGTGGCGCTCGAACTCATGAACCGCAAGATCATGACTTGAGTGGAAATTAGGTGTTTAACAAACTGAGCCACCCAGGCGCCCCTAGGGACATTTTTTTAAAGCAGACTTAAAAGTACTTGACAGTTGGAAAGTGAAGGAGACAGAAACATCAGAAATTTTAGTTTAAGAACTAAAATTAACTTCATTAACCATTAATGGTAACTTCATTAATCAAAGTGGAGAAATCAGTTGGGGGAGGAAAAGCAGAAGCAGATTTGGAAGATCTGTTTTGAGCATACTGAACTTGAGGTATTTATAGGGTATCCAGGTGGAGATTCACAGCAGGCAATTATAAATTTGCTATGGAAATCAAAAGAATGTTTGGAGTAAAAGCCAAATTTTGAAGTCCCTTCTGTGAGTGAGGTTGAGACCACTTGAGAATCGGTTCAAAGATGAACCTGATGTTTAAGAGTCATTGAAGAAGAGCCCAATGGAGAAAGAAAAAAAGTAGAAATTAGAAAAGTTGAAGACTACCTAGAAAATGGTGTGGGAGCTGAGAGAGATTGAGGTTGGGGAGGGGGGGGGCTCATTAACAGTTTAAATGATGAAAAGAAGGAGGCACCTGGGTGGCTCAGTCAGTGGAGCATCGGACTTTGGCTCAGGTCATGATCTCACGGTTTGTGAGTTTGAGCCCCGTGTTGGGCTCTGAACTGACAGTGTAGAGCCTGCTTCATATCCTCTGTCTCCCTCTCTCTCTGCCCCTCCCCAGCTTGTGCACTCTCTCTCTCTCTCAAAAATAAATAGACATTAGGGGCGCCTGGGTGGCTCAGTCAGTTAAACGTCTGACTCTTGGTTTCTGCTTTCTGCTCGGGTCATGATCTCACGATTTGTGAGTTCAAGCCCCACATGAGGCTCTGCGCTAACAGTGTGGAGCCTGCTTGGGATTTCTTCTCTCTCTCTCTCTCTCTCTCTGCCCCTCCTGTCCTCTCTCTAAATAAATAAACCTAAAAATAAAATTAAATAAATAATCTTTTTTTTTTTTTTAATGATGAAAAGAGTATGCATTGGACGATAGCTAGGAAGGCCACTGGTTTTACATTAGGTTATTCGTGTCTTTTGCATCCGAAGCTTCAACAGAGAGGTTGCAGTGGAATGTGGGGAAGAGTGCTTGAACCTTCAAGCAAAAAAAGTTTTTTCCTTTGGAAATTATTGCTAAAGACTGTACCTACCACAAGGAGGGCAGAGTGCTTTTCTTTTGCTCTAATCCTGTCCCTATACTCCAAAACTTAAAACAGCTCAGATAAGCCTTGGAAAGCAAGACTTTCCAAAGACTAGGAACGAAAAAAAGAAAAAAAGAAGATTGCAACTTACGATTAATAGATATTTCTCTCGGGGTGCCTGGGTGGCTCAGTGAGTTAAGCGGCTGACTTGGGCTCAGGTCATGTTCTCTTGACTAGTGGGTTCGAGCCCCGCATCAGGCTCTGTGCTGACAGTTCAGAGCCTGGAGCCTGCTTCCGATTCGGGGTCTCCCTCTCTCTCTGCCCCTCCCCCACTCACGCTCTGTCTCTCTCTCTCTCTCTCTCAAAAAATAAACCTTAAAAAAATTTTTTTAATACATACTTCTCTTTCAGTGAAGTGGTTCACTGAAGACTTATCTTCCTGAGAAGCTCTTGGCCTCGTTCCATTTATCAGAGGCCAACTGTCCCTTGTACCTCTTGGGAGGGTCCTCAAACACATCAAACTCAAAGTCTCAGGGAATGAGGTCCAGTTTCCTTGTACATATGTGTAAGAGCTCTGGTTTCCTTTTTCTGGACTTAACCTCTTTTCTCCAGATAAAAGAACGTCTACTTCTTTGAAGGAAACCATACCTTCTCACAAGTATGTCACCATAGGCACAGGCCGTAGCCTATTTCCATAAAATAAATAAAAGTTTCAGTCATACCAAAGATATCGCTAAGTAGCAGGTGTGTAATTTCATACAGAGGTCCGAACTTCTATGCAGACCACTAGCTATTCTGATATATGTTGATGCTGAATAGGAGAGAAAGAAATAGAAACAGGAAGTATAGAGTCCTCTTTGGAGGAATTTGACAATGGAGAGTACCTTTACAGAGTCCGCTAGAGAAGTTGAGGTATAGGAAGGATGAGAGTATTTCAGGATGTGGGTACTTTAGAATTTCATTGGTAATGGGGCGCCTGGTGGCTCCGTCGTTTGGGCGTCCGACTTCAGCTCAGGTCATGATCTCACGGTTTGGGAGTTCGAGCCCCGCGTCGGGCTCTGTGCTGGCAGCTCGGAGCCTGGAGACTGCTTCGGATTCTGCCTCTCCCTCTCTCTTTGCTCCTCCCATGCTCATGCTCTGACTCTCCCTGTCTCTCAATAATAAATAAACGTTAAAATAAAAGAATTTTTAGACTTTCATTGGTAGTAGGAAAGGACATGCAGAAGGTGAGAAATTTAAGGCAGAAAGGGGAATAATGGATGGAACAGTGTCCTGGATCATGGACGATAAGTTTGAGCCCCACATTAGGTGTAGAGATTACTTTTAAAAAGTAAATAAAATCTTTATTTATTTATTTTTAATTTTTTTTAACGTTTATTTATTTTTGAGACAGAGAGAGACAGAGCATGAACGGGGGAGGGTCAGAGAGAGGGAGACACAGAATCTGAAACAGGCTCCAGGCTCTGAGCTGTCAGCACAGAGCCCGACGCGGGGCTCGAACTCACGGACCATGAGATCATGACCTGAGCTGAAGTCAGACGCTTAACCGACCGAGCCACCCAGGCGCCCCTAAATAAAATCTTTAAAAAAGGAGAAGGACTTATTGCAATAGAGCAAGTGACAAATTATGATGGTTTTCACAAGGGTGGTGCAGTGGAGATGGGAGAGTAGAAGAAATCTGGGATATTTGGGAGGTAAAGCTGACAATACTTGCCATTGTATGAAACGTGGAAGGTGTGAGAAGGAGAGAAATCCTGAATAGCCCCTAGCAATTTGGCTTTTGCCATAGGGCAATGGTGATCATGTTTACTAAGATGGAGAAGGCTAAGGAAGGAAAACATTTGGAGATTTGGAAGAGGAATCAGTACTCCTATTTTGGCTACGCTTAGCTCAAGTTGCCTTTTAGCCACTCAGGTAAGAGAGGTAAGACAGGCAATAGATTCATGACTTTGGAAATCAGGAGGCAAGTCAGTAATGAGAAATTTACTGCCTTACAGTTACAAAGCAGCTCATTATATTTTCAATAGCTCTAATTACTAGAAAGTTCTTTCTATGATATTTGTAGTATAAATGTGATGCCTACTTCTCTCAGGATACTGAAAAGTACATATTTGGGGAAGCACACCAAATATTTGGAGAAGACGTTCATGTTCTACCCATCGTCTTCATCTCTAAGCTAAATAACCCTAGTTCCCTCAGCTTCTCTTCATTACCTTGTTTCCAAATACTTCATCATCCTGGTCACACCTTTTGTGAAGTAGGATGCCAAGGGACTTAAAGTGACCTGGATAACATATCCCAAACATAGGACCAATAGCTTTCTGACTTGCTATTCTTTCAAAACTACGTTTGGGGCCCCTGGCTAGCTCAGTTGGAAGGGCCCGCAACTCTTGATCTAGGGGTTGTGAATCCAAGCCCCATGTTGGGTAGAGAGATTACTTAAAAATAAAATCTTTTTTTTTTAATTAAAAAAAAAATGTTTTTATTTAGTTTTGAGACTGAGAGAGACAGAGCATGAGCAGGGGATGGGCAGAGAGAGAGGGAGACACAGAATCTGAAGCAGGCTCCAGGCTCTGAGCTGCCAGCACAGAGCCCGATGCGGGGCTCGAACTCCCAAACCGTGAGATCATGACCTGAGCTGAAGTAGGACGCTCAACCGACTGAGCCACCCAGGCGCCCCCCAAATAAAATCTTTTTAAAAATACGTTTATGGGGCACCTGGGTGGCTCCATTGGTTGATCATCCAACTTCGGCTCAGGTCGTGATCTCACGGTTCGTGAGTTTGAGCCCCACACTAAGCTCGCCGCTGTTAACACAGAACCCACTTCGGTTCCTCCGTCCACCTTTCTGTCTGCCCCTCCCCTCTCAACAAATAAACATTAAAAAATTTTTTAAATATGTTTGTTCACTTTTTATAATTTGTCTCTTTCTTTTCTTGCTGTCATTAGTGTGTTAGGGTCCCCTCCTGTGGCATAAGACATCTCTTCTAATTTTCTTCTAATATGTTGCCGCTTTGGACATCAGGTAAAAAAACTTACGCTCTGTATCAGATATTAACATTTTGCATTGTATGTTTGCAATGTTTTCTAGTAATCTAAAAAGAGAGAGGGGTGCCTGGGTGGCACAGGCTTAAGGTTAAGCATCCGACTTCAGCTTGGGTCATGATCTCATGGTTCCTGAGTTTGAGCCCTGCATTGGCTCTGTGCTGATAGCTCAGAGCCTGGAGCCTGCTTCTGATTCTGTGCCTCCTTCTCTCTCTGCCCCACCCCTGCTTGTGCTCTGTCTCTCTCTCGAAAAAGAAACATTAAAAAGTAATAATAAAATAAAATAAGTTAGTATTCCAAATAATTGAGTTCCAGATAGGTGAGGTCTTTCACCCAAGGATCTCATTAGAGATTTTCCAAGGGAATGGTTCTCACTCATCAGTGACTTTGCTCCCCAGGGACATTTGGTATTTTCTGCAGACATATTTGGTTGCTGTTACTGTGGCAAAGAGAATGTTACCGGTATCTAGTGGGCAGAAACCAAGGATTCTAGTAAACATCATACAATGCACAGAACTGCCCCAAAGACAAAGCCCAGAATAGTACCTAGATTTAGAAACGCTGGTCTGTGGTATTTCTCTGAATTTTTTTAAATAACCTTATTGGAAAAAAGGTTAGGAAAACCTTCGGTAAAAAAACTGACACAATGTACTTAAACTTAAATTAATTCTGCATCCAATTAATTAGTACTCCTTCCTTTTGTTGCATGCAACTATCTGTTAGTAATCTTTCTAGAATTGAAGGGGAAAATAATGAAGCCCCACGCTTTTTCACTGAAAAAAAAATTCATAACTCCAATTTCTTTTGTTTTTTAAGTTTACTTTTTCATTTTTTTAGTAATCTCTACTCCCAATGTGGGGCTCGAACTCACGACCCCGAGATCAAGAGTCACGTGCTCTTCCCACTGTGCCAGCCAGGCGCCCCTCCAATTTTTTTTGGCACCTCTCTCAGTCTCCACAATTGTTAGAATATTAACAGGTGGTCAGTGATCAAATCTGGGCATTTCTATGTGCATTTATTTAAGGCAAAATTACACTCTCACTTTTCTCCTTGCCCTTTCTAGCCTTTACTTTCTCTGGTCCATACTTTGTTCATTTTTTCCGGGAGAAAGGTCGTGTTTCTTGAGAAGAGGAATCACCCTGCTTTTCTTCTGTCATCTCTTAATATTAGATAAATAGAATACAACTTGAACTAGAGGCTTTGTTCTCCTTATCTTTCGGGTGCCCCAGTGAGGCATGCAGCTATTTTGGGATGTGGCTTTACTACTTACTACTCACTAGTTTGTTACCAGCGAGTCAGACGGCGGCAGAAGTCAGTGTCCTGTCACTGGTTGTACTTAGAGGTAGAGGTGTGGGAGACAGAAGAATGCAGTTGGGTGCACGTCCTCCGCCGTGGGAACATGCCAGTCTTCCTGGGGCTGTTTTGTTTCTTGGTATTGACTGCAGGTGTCAAGATCAAAGGGGAAATAATGAGACAAGAGTAAATTCTTCATTCTCTGAGTACCTGAAAGGAGCAGGGCTGAATCGAAACTAAAAAGTCAAAGGGAAGGGATGCCTGGGTGGCTCAGTCGATTAAGCGTCCGACTTCAGCTCAGGTCGTGATCTCACGGTCTGTGAGTTCCAACTCTATGTCGGGCTCTGTGCTGACAGCTCGGAGGCTGGAGCCTGCCTCAGATTCTGTGTCTCTCTCTCTCTGCCCCTTCCCCGCTCACACTCTGTCTCTGTCTCTCTCTCTCTGTCTCTCTCTCAGAAATAAACATTTAAAAACAATTTTTTTAAGTCAAAGGGAAGAAATAAATTCTTTCCTCAGCCATACCCTAAGACAACAGCCAGGTAGTTCTTTTTGGATGCTTCTAAATTTTCAAATTACACCTGTGTTACCACTCAGAATCTAGTGGCAAAAGTCATCCTTCCCCAGTATCTTTGTGTTTAGAGCTGGAAGTTCATTCATTCATTCATTCAGATATTTATTGAATGTGTCTATATGTACCAGGTACCTAAATGAACCAAGGAAGCTTCCAAAAATATGGAAATTTCAAGTGTATATTTGAAAGAGGAATGATAAGTGAATACCCCATTAATAGTCAAAATAGTCCTATAACTTACCACCTTTCTTCCATGGTAATAAGCCACTAAATATTTGTATAGGCTGTCTATTTGTGGAACTCTTGAGATTGCAGAGAATAAAACAGTTTGGACCATCTTTTAGAATGAGAGGCCCAAGACACAGGTTGAATGACTTTATTAATTCCTAGATGGTGGGAGCACAGCAGGTCACTACCGTAGTCTGAACTACTACCTGGATTTTCTAATGTTCAACCTTGTCTTTGCTCTGACAATAGCACTGAGAGAAGATTGTTTACAGAAAATGCAAAACCACCCCAGGTTGGTTTCTATCCAGAAAGCCTTCTGATTGCAACAATGGACAGGAAAGTGAAATGAAACAACGGAATTTGGAGTTCAGGGGTGGGGTTGAGAGAAGCAATGGAAAGAAGAGATTAGAAAAAGCAACAGAATGAGGAGACCATATTTTAGTTGGGACAAAGCATATAAGATAAAAGTGACAAGTGGGGCGCCTGGGTGGCTCAGTCGGTGAAGCGTCTGACTTCGGCTCGGGTCATGATCTCCCCGTCCGTGAATTCATCCCGCGTTGGGCTTTGTGCTGACAGCTTGGACCCTGGAGTCTGCTTCGGATTCTGTGTCTCCCTTTCTCTAACCCTCCCCCGTTCATGCTCTGTCTCTCTCTGTCTCAAAAATAAACATTGAAAAAAAAATTTTTTTTAAATAAATAAAAAAAAAAGGTGATAAGTCTGGTATCTCCGGAGTACAGGTAGTGTTGTAAAAAAAAAAAAAAAAAAAAAAGGAAAAAATGCAATAAGATTTTCCTTCATTCCACACCCAAGGGCTTACAGTCAAAATAGCATGTCTGGTATTCAAAGACTCCAGCAGTGTAGCCTGAACTTGCTTTTCCAGCATTCTCTCTCACTAGACTCCTATAGGCATCCTGCTCTTCAGCTCAACTGGTCGAAGCACTATTACCCAACCTTCCACACCAGCTTCCTACCACCATACCTCTGCCAAGGCCATTCCATTTTCCCAAAACGCCCTTCTCTCATGTCTACCTGTCTCTTACCTTACTCGTCTTTCAAGATCTACTCCAAATTCTGACTCCATGAAGACTTTCTCGATTCTTCCCGCACAAACAGAATCCTTTGGCTTCCTTCAGAACTTTTTTTATCTTGTCCCCTCCGTGGCCAGATCGTAATCAACTTCTGGGGGGAAGGGGGGCACTTTGGGTCTTCTGCATTACTCAGCCGTGCATTTTGTAGGCTCTCTCAATACATGTTTATGTGTATATCTTCATTTTTCTCAACATTGCATTTAAAAAAAAAAAACTCATTGAAATTTTTCTGTATTTAGAAACCCATTGTTTCTTACTGTTTTTATTAGATGTTGTCTTATCCAAAGATGGAGAGGTCCAAGTAAGAATGCAGCTAATGGGCAAAAAAGTAGAGTGAAATTGGAAGAGGCCAAGTTTCTGGCTAGGGAGTGGGGACAAGTCTGACTTTAGGTGAAGGGAGATATTGGAAAAGAGGGTGGGCTAGACAAAAGGAGCATTAAGAAGATGGCTTATAACCTGGGATAAATGCAAAGAAAAGAAAAGAGAGCAAGAAAGAGAAGGAATTGTAGAAAATTTGAGGTCCAAATATTTGAGATCCAAATATTGAAAAGATGGGAGGAAGAATAGTCAAGAGACTAAAAGGGTTATGTCTAAGAGAAAGAGCCCAGCCTTTGGTTGTCTTTGGGAGGTCCTTTCTGTGTGCAGGCAAGAAAAGGAAGTGAAAAACAACATAGAAGTAAGGGTGTCCTCTGTATAACCTCCCACTGGTCCCTTCGTTGGAAATAGGAATGACTCAAAGAGGTTACATATAAGGATAAATAAACGTTTTCTTGGAATTGTTGCTGTTCACGGCAAAGTTCTGTGCGAAGCTGTTTTCACCAGAATCCTGTATGATCTGGTTCAACCCCTGACTGTGTGTCTCCTCCCCTCCTGTGTGTCTATGTATATTTCAGGTCCCTGGGTTTGCTTATGTCTGTTGCCTTAGAACCTCCACTGTGTGCCTTTTACTGGGCAGTATGTCTCCACCCATTTCCATAAGTAAGTTGTTTATGGCATCTTATCACCTGTGCAGTTCCTCCTTGGACGGTATCAGGTCTTATCTGTGCCTATGTCTTTTCCTTTTGCCTTAATCTTTTATTTTTCTCTATGCACTCTCTCCTATTCCGCTTCTGTCACTGCCTTTCTTACCAACTGGCTTACTATGATTTCATCTCCATGGCAACCCCTCCCTGGGGAAGAATGAGGGGAAAGGGAAGTAAGAGAGAGCCTAGAATAAATGGACAATGAGAAGCTGGATTGGAGTTGAGGGCAACCTTCTGTCCTGGAACAGAATAGAAACAAACCATGTAGATGGATTGCAGCCAAGTCACACAAAACCTTAAGGGAACACAAATTGGGGGGGCCTGACCCCAGCCCCTGTTAGCATACTCATTCAGCAGATTCCTCCTATTTATGCCAAGCTGTCATCTGTTTTTCCTTCTCCTGTGATCCAGATGAACTATTCTTTCTTTCTCTGTTTCTAGGCTTCATAATTCTTATACAGTTATAGTGTCTGATACGTTATAACTTGACAAGTGATTTTCTTAAAGATTCACGAGTATTCACGTTGGAACTGCAAGGTGATTCTTTTGAGGTCCTACAGCTTTTGACAAGGATTCCTTCTGGACATTAAGTGATCGTTAAGTGATAATAAAGAACACTTGGAGTGGCCTTAGAAAAGGACAGAAAAATATATTTAATGATACTGTGCACTCTCGTGTAGGACCAGAATGTTAGACAAGAGGTTTATTAAGTAAGAAAGAAGATTTCACAAACCACGGGATTTGTTTTCCATAAGGAAAGTGAAGTAATGGAGTCCTTCTTTCCAGTGATCTTTAAAACCGAGTAGTTATCTGTGTATCTGTAAAGGAAATTGGCTAGATCGGTGTATCTCAAACTTTAAGCTCCTTTTTCCCACTTGCTTCCCTTGACCTTAACCTGGAGAGCTTGTTAAAAGATAAAAGTGACACCTGTGGTGACAAATTTTTGAGCCCCACCCTTAGAGACTGGGATGGTGTTGTCCTGGGGCTGGAGGGAGGGATGGTGGAAGGGGTATGAAGTTGTATTTCTAACAGGCTCCCTGGAGACGATGTAGCCGATCCCTTGATCACCTGTGAGTAGCACTGGTGTAGATGGATTCCAAAGTCAAAGAATACAGTTGACATACAGAGTACATAAACGTGTGGATATCGCCTTACTCTTGGATTAAAAGTATCTTTTTCTTGGGGAATGGAAAAGCACAGATGAGCTAACTCAGGTTTTGTTTTTTCCTGCCCATTTATTTGCAAGCTGTGATACCCATTTGACAGCTTTCTTTGCTCTGTAGAGTGACGGACAATCCCCGTTTGCTCATGGCCTTTCAGTGCCAAAACTGGGACAGTCCAGGGCAGAGTGGACATTGGGGTGATCTCTCTGTTTACACGAGGCTAGTGAAATAAGAGGACTATAAAAAGAAAAATGAATTTGACTAAGAAAATGTGGTTTCTAGTCCTAATTTACAATGTATTAATTTTATGACTTTAAATTGGATGTTTAAATTTTCCCTATTTCCGGGCGCCTGGGTGGCTCAGTCGGTTAAGTGTCTGACTTCAGCTCAGGTCATGATCTCACAGTCCGTGGGTTTGAGCCCTGTGTTGGGCTCAGTGCTGACAGCTCAGAGCCCGGAGCCTGCTTTGGATTCTGTGTCTCCCTCTCTCTCTGCCCCTCCTCCACTCTCTCTCTCTCTTTCTCTTTCAAAAATAAACATTAAAAAAATTTTTTTAATAAATTAAAAAAAGAACAACAAAATGAATTGATGATGGTAGAAGTAAGTATAGTGGTTACCTCCGGAAAGGGAGACTATAGACTGGAAGAGATGCAAGGAAACATGGGGAGCTAGAAGTGGTCTAGAATCTAGATCTCGATCTGGACAGCGGTTATACAGGTGAATATGGACGTAAATATTCACCCAGCTGTACTGGGTGTAATGTACTTAACATTAGTGCATTTTTACCTGCTTTATTATATGTAAAAAAGAAAAAAAGAAGGCATAAAGAAAGAACTCACCCTCAGTTCTGACCCCACTAGAAAACACATTCTTGTTCTTGAAATTTTTCTAACAGCCCCAACACTATCAGGCTTGGCTTTGTGACTTGAACACCTAATATGTGGATTTAGAGGTCATCTCCTTGTTCAGATATCTTGCTTTCTAGACTTGAGTAATATATGACAGTAAAGGGAAGTGGAAACCCTTTGTCACTTGGTCAGGAAGAGGGCCAGGTTTACATCAACATTGCAACAAATCTTTGTTTTTATTGTTCCTTTTCTTATTTTTCATCTTGGTGCCGGTAGGCCTACTTTTCTTAGATTGGCTTTCCCCCTACCCGCCCCCCCCCCCCCCCCCCCGGCCCCCAGCACACCCCTCATGTGTGCTGCAGGGGGAGGGGAGGAGTGGTCTTCACTTTTTCTTTGTGTCTGTCCCATCAGTAGCCTACTTTGGCATCTTTTCTCATGTGTCTCATTAAACTGAATGGTCCATGCTGACGCTTCCTTTTAAGAGTCTATTCCAGGGACTCACATCCGGTGCCCCTTGCCAAGGAGACTTCCAGTAGCTTTTACAGCTGTATTCCCAGACTTGACTTGTTTTTGAAATGTGCCTGTGGCATTCCCACTTCTGGGGAAATCTCCCTTGCATAGTCCTCTCCCGCCCTCCTTTCCTCAGCAACGATTCTGCTGTGTTTCATTCACCCTCAGCCTAGCTTAGGTAAAAAGAAAACTTTCAAAAAAAAGAAATCTATTTCTCAGAGGATTAATCAGGTGACCAAGTTGTCTGCGGGTCTAAAAAGGAGAGATTATCAGAAATATATGAGTGGAGAGATAACAGAAACCATGAGTTGTATGATATGTCCTTTCCCTTTAAAACTGTGTTGCTCTAGTTTCTTTCTTTTTTTTTTCTGTAACATCAGTGTCTGTTTCATAGAAGTTACTTAATAAATGTAATGCATGGGGAGAAATATAAGGTGCGTCTGAAAAATGACACAGTAACCACACCCAGAATCAGGATGCTAAGGGAACTTTCTGAGATACAAATCTGTGGATCAGTGTTTGCATGGGTGTGTATATCTGTCAGAAGTCATGATCTGTGCACCTAAAGTGTATGAATTGTATATATTTTATACGTAAAACTGACTTTTAAACATAGAATCAAAATGCTGCAGGGGCATTAAGAAGAATCTGTAAAGATCCGAGATCAGGAGAAGTGTGAAATGTGGAACCTACATAGAGAAGAGGGGATCAGAGGTGAGAAAAGAGCAGAAAAAATGAAAAGACCAAACCAGACATGGGGCTAAACAGACATGGTTGTCGGGGCAAAACGGAGGAATGGGGGCTTGCAGACTGACCCTGCTCAGTGATGCCGAAAGGGATGTTTGGGGATTAGTTGTGCAGAACAGAAACACCTGCCCTCGAGTTCCTGGAAATTGCAACTTTGGCCAGTGGGGTGGGCAGGCCTGCGTGCCCCTCGGGGCTTCGCGCAGCTGCGCGGCGGAGCGGAAGGGCGGGCGCGGCGGGTGGCGGGCTCGGAGCTCAGCGTCACCTTCTCGTCACTGCAGGGGACGTGCGGGGTGGCACGGCGCCCGCGGCGCGCTCTCGGCGCGCGCTCATCCTGTCCCCGCCCAAGACCTGGGAATCCCGGCGGAGGGGCCCGGCCCCAGAATCCCCCGTACACAGGGCTTGCCTCGGTGTCTGCTCTTGGGCCAGTTTTGGTCAAGGAGGGAATGCAATGAAAAGAATGAAAGTGGAAAGGGGCAGGGAGAGCTCAGGAGAAAAAAGACTGAGCAGAGTGCAAGGCTGGGGCAAGAGGCGACCTGGAAACCGGGCAGCCCAATGTGTGTGAGAAGGAGGGAGAAAGAGCAGTTAGGGGAGGAGGGGGACTGAGTTGCCATGAGAAGAGTCCGTCCGAGGAGAGCAATGATTTTGAACTGATGAAGATGCTGAGTCGTGGGGTCGCCTGGGTGGCTCAGTCGGTTAAGCGTCTGACTGGATCTTAGGTCAGGTCATGATCTCAGGGTTTGTGAGTTCGAGGGGGCAGCCAGCGTCTGGCTCAGGGCTGACAGTGCACAGCCTGGTTGGGATTCCCTCTCTCTGCCTCTCCCCTGCTCATGCTCTCTCTCTTTGCAAATAAATAAATAAACTTTAAAAAGGGCGGGGGGGGGGGGGGGTAGATGCTGGGAAGGTGTGGCATGATTGGGAGTGGAAAGCATCAAAGAAGAGAATAAACTTTTATAAGGAAATGGAGGAAACGCAAGTTGCAGGTATAAGGGCCAAGGGCAGGTTGCCCCCAAACGTGTCACTTCAACATATTGATTATTTTAAATAAAAGTGACTTAAGGGAAAAAAAACGAAACCTTACTTAAGAAAGCCTATGCAAGAAGGACACTCAGACATTCCTCTGTCTCCCTGAAAGCAGAAAATAAATCTCCCATGTCAAAGGTAGCTTCCCTGTACCAGGAGGTAAGGAGACATCCTTATCGCCAGAGGTAGGAAATTTAGAGCCCAGAAGACTGTATAAACAACCTTTGTTACTTTGTACTAATTTACTACCCCCCTCCCCCCACCCCAATTCTGTTTAAAATTCCTTACTAATTGAAGCTCCCAGTTTGCCCTGTCAATTCCTCAGATTTTTTGTCTCTTTGTCTAAACAGTGTAAAAACTGCCTACCTTTGTTATTGTTTGAGGTCTCAGTTTCATCATGGGGCCTCTGTGTGCACCTAAGAAAACTTTGGAGTTTTTTTCCCTCTGGTTAATCTGTCTCCTGTAAATTTAACTCTTAGTCCAGCTGGAAGACCTTGA
This sequence comes from Panthera onca, assembly GCF_046562875.1. Classification (NCBI taxonomy): domain Eukaryota; kingdom Metazoa; phylum Chordata; class Mammalia; order Carnivora; family Felidae; genus Panthera; species Panthera onca. Next base: position 42,360,525 of record NC_138345.1, read on the forward strand.
AGGGTAAAGGAAGCATTTCCTTCCCTTCACAGGCAAATAGGAGAGGTTTTGCATGCTGCTTGCTCTGGACCTAGAAGTTGCCTGAGAGGAGAGCAAGTAGAAACCAGGAAAAAGAAAGAAATCGAAATCAAGGTCTCCCCTTTTCCTGCCTCAGTTGCCTTACTCTTGAGGTGTAAGTTCCTCTGTGTTTATCTTTCTTTCCCTTCATGTACTATGGAGAAAAACAAGCACCATGTTTTCAAAACGAGGTGATTGGCTCAGTTGGTTAAGTGTCAGACGCTTGATTTCGGGTCAGGTCATGATCTCATGGTCGTGGGACTGAGCCCCACGTTGGGCTCTGAAAAAAAATTAAAAATTAAAATAAATAAATAAAAACGAAGTGATTTACGTATCATGACATTCTATTTGTGAACTGTATTTTAGTTATGCACTTGGTAGTATCCTTTCATGCCACTTGATGTAAACTTTTTATGACTATGGGTAGACACATACAGCCTCTATGTGTCTTCAAAACAGTATCTATCGGGGGCGCCTGGGTGGCTCAGTCGGTTGGGCGTCCGACTTCGGCTCAGGTCATGATCTCGCGGTCCATGAGTTCGAGCCCCGCGTCGGGCTCTGTGCTGACAGCTCAGAGCCTGGAGCCTGTTTCAGATTCTGTGTCTCCCTCTCTCTCTGACCTTCCCCCACTCATGCTCTGTCTCTCTCTGTCTCAAAAATGAATAAACGTTAAAAAAATTTTAAAAAAGAGAGAAAAAACAAAACAGTATCTATCGTATTGTAGAAATTCAGTCATTAGCAAATTCAGTTCTGGGGGTGCCGGGTGCCTCAGTCGGTTAAGCATCGGACTCTTGATCTTGGCTCAGGTCATGATCTTGGAGTATGTGAGTTCAAGCCCCACATCGGGCACAGATGGCCCTGATGGCACAGAGCCTGCTTGGCATTCTGTCTCCTCCTCTCCCCCCCTCACCTGCTTGTGTTCTCTCTGTCTCTCAAAATAAATAAACTTGAAAAGAAAAAAGAAAATCCAATTCCGTTCCACCGGAGACGCATTGATTGTGCCACATTAAAATCTGAATTTGCAAAGAAATGAATTAGAATAGTCATTTGTATTACAGAATTATGCAGGGCTTCAAAAAATTATTAGAGTTTTACTTTTTCTTTATAACAAGCTCCCATAGTATATTTAAAAATATGACTCAGGGGTCTCCTGGGCGGCTCAGTCGGTTGGGCGGCTGACTTCGGCTCAGGTCATGATCTCGCAGCTCTTGAGTTCAAGCCCCGTGTCGGGCTCTGTTGTGACAGCTCGGAGCCTGGAGCCTGCTTCAGATTCTGTGTCTCCCTCTCTCTGCCCCTCCCCTGCTCGCGCTCTGTCTCTCTCTCAAAAATAAATAAACATTAAAAAAAATTTTTTTAACTGTTTAAAAAAATATGACTCAGCATCTAGCAGTGACAGAAACCAGTAAGTATAGGATCGACAGATTAATGATCTGTATTTAATAACGTGTTCTTTTTATAATGATTTACTCAGAGACCTAATTCCCCTAAGGTCCTTATTCCTCTGCTATTCACATCCCATTTCTCACCCATCACTTCATTGAATAAACGGGCAACGGCGGTGGTAACATTTTGGCTCCGGTTTCCATCCCCAACTTTTGCAACTTGCACTTCACTGGAATAAGGGGTATTAGAAGCTGGGGAAACCTCTGGCAACAGTTTAGCGCTCAGTACATTACTGTACACTCCAGCCATCCTTCCATCCTTCTCGCCTGCCCCATCTTCAGTGGTTGTGTAAAACTCAATGTGTCTGCTCCCCTTTTTGGGTGGTGTGAAGCGACCATGCAGCTAAGAAGGACAGGGACACAGGACTTGAAGATTAGCCACCAACCCATCTTTCATTAGCTGCTTTCTCTAATCCAGACCTTAGTTTTCCTCTCCCTAATAATTCGGAGGTCGCTATGTTCAAAATGGCCACTAGGCTCTGGAAAACAGTGTGGAGGTTCCTCAAAAAATTAAAACTAGACCTACCCTATGACCCAGCAGTAGCACTGCTAGGAATTTGCCCAAGGGATACAGGAGTGCTAATGCACAGGGGCACTTGTACCCCAGTGTTTATAGCAGCACTCTCAACAATAGCCAAATTGTGGAAAGAGCCTAAATGTCCATCAACTGATGAATGGATAAAGAAATTGTGGTTTATATACACAATGGAGTACTACTACGTGGCAACGAGAAAGAATGAAATAGGGCCCTTTGTAGCAACGTGGATGGAACTGGAGAGTGTGATGCTAAGTGAAATAAGCCATACAGAGAAAGACAGATACCATATGTGTTCACTCTTACGTGGATCCTGAGAAACTTAACAGAAACCCATGGGGGAGGGGAAAGAAAAAAAAAAAAAAGAGGTTAGAGTGGGAGAGAGCCAAAGCATAAGAGACTCTTAAAAACTGAGAATAAACTGAGGGTTGATAAGGGGTGGGAGGGAGGGGAGGGGAGGTGAAGGCATTGAAGAGGGCATCTTTTGGGATGAGCACTGGGTGTTGTATGGAAACCAATTTGACAATAAATTTCATATATTAAAAAAAAGAAAGAAAAAAAGAAATATTAAATGTAAAAAAAAAAAAGCAAAAAACAAAAACAAAAAACCAAAATGGCCACTAGGGATTTAAGCATTATGGTATACACTGTGTTTCTAAATAAATAAAAAGAACCAGGTGAACCTATCAGCCCCCCCCGTGAAGCAAGGGAACCCGTTTGAGAAGGCACTTTCAACACTGGTAATGTTCCTCCCATGCCCTGTTAGAAAGCATGAGAGAAAGGTGGAGAATGAATCCCTATTTCCTTTTGCATCTCCAACTTGGTAGGCCCACTTTGTTTGCATTCCCTAACAAGAAATCCCCAGGGGGTTTTTGCTACTCAAGCTGTCTGTATCCCACCCGGGTGTATTCTATTTTCCCCTTACTCTAATCCAGCTGCACTGTCCTTTGCACTCCTTCCCCTGACCTGGACCTATGTAACCCTGGGTTCTCCCGATTTAGGAACTATTTCACTTGATTCCTCCATTGTCTAACTCAGGAGCTGGCAAATTTGACCTAAAGGGTCAGATCCTAAATATTTTAGGCTTGCTGGGGCCCCGTGGTCCGTGTCATAACTATTCACCTCTGACATTGTAGTGCAAAAGCAGCCACTGACAATATGTAAATGAATGAGGGTGGCTGTGTACCCGCAAAACTTTACTTATGGATGCTGGAATTTGAATTTCATATAATTTTTTACAGTGATCTCTATGGCCAACATGGGGCGCGGACTCATGACCCCGAGATCAAGAGTCACAGGCTCCACCAACTGAGCCAGCCAAATGCCCCTGAATTTCATGTGATTTTTACAAGTCACAAAACATTATTCTTTTTAATTTTTTCCAACCATGGAAAAATGTCAAAAGTATTCTTGCTTTATAGGTGGTACAAGAACCGGCTCCCCAAATCCATTACTCCTGAAGGAGATGCTGCCTTTTTGCCCTTTGGTATTTTTTGTTGTCAGAGCCAACGCTGATGAGGAACAGGAGCTTTCTGTCCCTCACGTCGCCTCCTTTCCTGCTCTCCTCATCTCCTCTCCATCTATGAGGATCTTCTTGCTATAGCCTGAGAATAAAGACCCTTACTGCACCACTAAGGGGGGATGGCTCCCTTTTCCCACAACTCTTGAATAACCACATATCGTCAGCCTCCAGATTTATTGCACCCCAGCCATGCTTCCTGTTTATGACCAGCGGCTTAAGAAGGGATCAAGAACAAGCTCTATTTCTAGGAGGAAAGAGATGGGGGTGGGGATGGGGAAACACTGGCTATCCCAGATACTTTGCTGTAAACCTACATGGACTGTATCTTTCTTGTAATATACAGCAATATAGTGTAGAAGTACAGTCAGGCAATTAGCTTTGCCCTGAACTGTGGTCCTTAAGCAAATTACTTCTAGATTTCTCACGGGAAATCAGGATGGTAATACTAAATTTAAACTATTGTTGTGAATTGTAAACGAAGTAACATGGTAAGAACCTGGCACTCAATAAATACAGCTTCAATTACTACAGAGAAGAAAATTTGTGAGCTTCTCACATGTAATTAGAGAATCTTTGGAAAGTGTTTAGGTTCTTTTTTTTTTTTTAATATGCATACCTGTATTTTTTTTTAATGTTTATTTATCCCTGAGAGAGAGAGAGAGAGAGAGGGAGAGAGAGTGCAAGCAAGGGAGGGGCAGAAAGAGAGGGAGACCCAGAATCGGAAGCAGGCTCCAGGCTCTGAGCTGTAAGCACAGAGCCTGACGCGGGGCTCGAACTCACGAGCTGCGAGATCATGACCTGAGCCGAAGTCGGATGCTTAACTGACTGAGTCACCCAAGGCGCCCTGAAACTGTTTAGGTTCTTAAAAGTAATGAAGATCGAGACTTTCGTTTGTGATTTGCAGTAATTTCTTTATCTCTGAGCATATATATGTTCGACTCTTAAGTAGATATGTCTGTTTCTTTTTTCTTTTCTTTGTGGATGCTTACATGACAGTATATACTGGGCACTGTTGTGTGTGACTGATTTAATCTAATCCTCATAACCAATCTTGAGAAGTAGACTATTATTGCCTTCATTTTACATATGAGGAAATAGAAGCACAGTGGAGCTAACTGACTTTCCCAAGATCACACCATATAAGTAGCAGAGCTAGAGTTCAAACCCAAGATGTCTGGCCCCAGAATCCATGGTCTTAGCTACTGTTGTTTTAAAATAATTTTTTAGGGGCATCTGGCTGGCTCAGTCGGTTGGGTGTCTGACTTCAGCTCAGGTCATGATCTCACGGTTCGTGGGTTCCAGCCCCACGTAGGGCTCTGTGCTGACAGTGTGGAGCTTGCTTGGGGTTCTCTCTGTCCCTCTCTCTGGCCCTCCCCACTCACGCTCTCTCTGTCTCTCAAAAAATAAGCATTAAAAGCCTAAAGAAAGAAAAGAAAGAAATTTTTAAAGCAGAAATAAAAAGTAAAAATGTACTAAATCATATTAAAGCTAATTTGTCAACCAAATAAAAAAAAAAAAAAAAGTAAAAATGTGTGCATAACCCCAATACACATTTAAGCTCCATGCAAGCAGAGAATGGAGTTCTCCTACCACCTTGACCACAATACCCTTAGTATCTAAAACTGGGCCTGGCAACCTACAGATCCGTATGAACGAATAGATGAATTAGCCCTGACCTATATCCCATCATGGATTTTCCAGGCCATTTGTCTTTCTTCCTTATTCTTAGTATAGTATTAATTAGTTAACTAATTGATACCTCTTCCCTCTAATAGTATTAAGAGGGAGAAAGCCAAAGAATATCAATAGAAGGCCCCGAACCCTTAAAGGACCACTGAACAAGGGTCCATGAATTTAATGGACTACCTTTTTCCTTTAATTTTGCAAAAACGTGTAAACTTGTTTATTTCCAATTATCTGAAATTACCCATTTATATGTAACCGGAATTAAACTGGATTTAAAAAGCCCACCTGGAACCTAATATTTAAAGAACTGAGATTGTGATTTTAATCAGAGTAACTCTCCCACATTTGAACATTCATACGGTTACAGGATCGTAGGGACAGGCTATCAAAGTCACATTTTTTTCCACACATTTTTTAAATAGGTACATAATCATGCAATAAGTTCACATCCAACCATTCAAGAAGAACTCGGGTTTTACACACCCAGGAGATTGTACAGATTCGTGTCAAATAGGGAAGAACCAGAAAGGATGAAAAACAGCCAAAAAAGGGAGATAAAGATATTGCCTACATCCCTGGTAGCATCAGCACGAAAATACATTCCGTGGGAGGAGGGGAGAAGCAGAAGAGTAAAAAAAAACGACAGGAACCTTTGGTCACCCTTGAGTGATGGAACTGGTCGCTTAGGAGATTTGGCAGACGGTCTGCAAAGCACGTCTGCACCAGCTTACTTAGCCTCAAAACGCAAGCAGGCGGGGCTAACCTACAGGGTAGCACAGCCGAGAAGAGATTCTTGGGTTTCTGGGCCCGCCTCATCCAAATATTCCAGTGACTTCTGCTTCAATTCGGGGCTGAAAACAAGAAGGCTGGTGGCCTCAGCTATTTGAAAAGAAGATGTGTAAATTAGGGAAGCTGATTTTTCACTGCCTAGAAAGATTGCATGGCACTTGTAAATGAAGCACGTATGGGAGACATAAAATTATTATAAGTACAGTGGCTAGAACACTGCCTGGCACATCATAAACACTGGATGAAATTTGTTGAGTGCATGTAGTATGGACAGTTCTGATAAGGAGAATCCACTGTTCTCAGTTCAGCTCAAGCCCCCAGTGCCTCACACATCTCTTCCGTGATGAGTTGCTGAAGGCCAAAGCTAAAATATGTGGCTGTTTGGAGGAGTGAAGGTGGAGGTTTTTTAGTCTCTTCCCACTATGTCTGTCCTGTTAGGAGGGTTGATCATACTTCTCGCTCAAGTACCCTAATAATAAATGGCGCTGTGACTGCTTTCTCTTAACCTACCCCCTGCTAGGAGGGAATTAGAGCCTCTGGCTTGAAAAAGATCTTGTTCTTTGTGATCCCACCTGGAGCTCAGACCATCTTGGAGTGGGAGGGGAACTAACTTGAAAGCAGACAATGCCTGCGGTTTCCACACTGCAATTCCACCGATGACCCAGAAACCCCCAGATTCCTCCCCTCCCCCTTCCTACCATAGCCAATGCTTGGCAGCTCCTTCAGCTGTTTTCTGGGTCTTGTACTCCCTTTTTGAGACTGTCATAAAAGCTTATGGTCAGAAAAGTACACTGAAATGCAACTTTTGCATTGACTTTCAGGGGGATTGTGTCCATCTCAGAACCCCATATTAATAAATGCCACCCCAGAGCTTCAAACAGCCTTTTTCTTCCTAGAGAACTTGATGGATTTTTTTTTTTTTTTTTTTTTTTTCCTGAGGACCTGGCCTGTGCTGGGCAGGAGGGTCACCAAAGTTGGGGAAGTAAGTGTCCTGCTGAAAGAAGGCAGAAACTTAATTATGAAACACTGCATCAAACTGTAGTGGCATTGCTCCTTACGCCATCCACAGATTGGCCCTTGGTTATGGTTTTTTGAAAGGGTGGATATGAGTCAGTGTGAACACTTCACTTATCAGTGTTTAGTAGCTGTCTTCCTGTAAATGAGCCAGGCAGGGGTATCCTGGTGATAGTGTCAGACTAATAGCCACAAAGAGAACAAAAGACATTTATGGTTTTAGAGCATTGCCGGAGTAAACTTAAGGAACTTAAACAAAGCTCTTTGCTTCTTGCAAGCAGAAGTCTATGTTTTCTATTAGCGATTGTACAGAAGTTGACATTTAAAATACTTGTTTGTGATCCATCAGTCACACTCCTTGGTATTCACCCAAATGAATTGAAAATCTACATCCACTTGATAGAGAACTGAGGGTTGTTGGAGGGGAGGTAGAGGGGGGGATGGGCTAAGTGGGGATGGGCATGAAGGAGGGCACTTGTTGTGATGAGCCCTGGGTGTTGTATGTAAGTGATGAATCACTAAATTCTGCAACGGAAACCAGTATTATACTCTGTGTTAACTAACTAGAATTTAAATTCAAATTTGGAAATAAAATCTACGTCCACACACAAACTTGTGCATGAATATTTATAGCAGCTTTGTTTATAATTGCCAAAACTTGGAAGCAACCAAGATGCCCTTCAGTAGGTAAACAGATAACAAGCTGTGGTACATCCAATGGAATATTATACAGGGTAAAAAAGATATGACCTATAGAAGAAGAGGTAAAGAGATAAAGATAAAGATAAAGAGATAGCTCATAAAAATGAGCTATCATGGGGTGACTGGGTGGCTCAGTCGGTTAAACATCTGACTTCGGCTCAGGGTGTGATCTCATGGTTCGTGGGTTCAAGCCTTGCATCGGGCTCTGTGCTGACAGCTCAGAGCCTGGAGCCTGCTTCCGATTCTGTGTCTCCCTCTCTCTGCCCCTTCCCCACTCACACTCTGTTTCTCTCTGTCTCAAAAATAAATGTACATTAAAAAAAATTACGAAAAAAAAAGCTAGAAATGATTATGGTTAGTGAGGAAGGCATGTCAAAAACCAAGCGAGCATGAAAGCCGGGTCTCTTGTACCCGTTAGTCAAGTTACGAGTGCAAAGGAAAACTTATGAAGGAAACGAAAGCACTATGCCAGTGAACACAGAAATGATAAGAAAATGAAACAGCCTAATTACTTATATGGAAAACTTTTCAGTGGTCTGGATAGATGATCAAACCAGCCACAACATTCCTTGAGCCAAAGTCTAACCCCGAGCAAGGCTCTAAGTCTTTTCAATTCTATGAAGCTGAGGGGCACCTGGGTGGCTCAGTTGGTTAAGCCTCCGACTCTTGGTTTTGCCTCAGGTCACGATCTCACGGTTTGTGGGTTTGAGCCCCGCGTCAGGCTGTGCCGGCCTGCTTGGGATTCTCCCTCTCTCCCTCTGTCTGCCCCTCTCCCACTCTCTCTTCCCCTTTCCCTCAAAATAAATAAATAAACTTTATTTTAAAAATAAAATAAAAATCTGATGAAGGCTGAGAAAGGCGAGGAAGCCGCAGGAGAAAAGTCTGAAGCTAACAGAGGTTGGTTCAGGGGGTTTGAGGGAAGAAGTCATCTCTATAACATAAAAGTGCACGGTGAGGCAGCAAGTGCTAACGTAGAAGCTGCAGCAACTTGTCCAGAAGACCTAGCTCGGATAATTAATGAAGGCGGCCATGCTAAACAGCCAACCGAACTTCAGTGTAGACAGACGGCCTTCTACGGAGAGAAGATGACACCTAGGACTTTCATAGCTACAGAGGAGAAGTCGGTGCCTGGCCTCGAAGTTTCAGAGGACAGGCTGACTCTCTTGCAAGGGGTAATGCGGCTGGTGACTAAGCTGAAGCCAGTGCTCGTGCACATTCTGGAAGTCCCAGGGCCTTAAGAATTCTGCTAACTCGACTCTGTCTGTGCTCTGTAACTGGAAGAGCAAAGCCTGGAAGACAGCACATCTGTTTACAACATGGTTTACTGAATATCTTACCCACCGCTGAGACCTACTCCTCAGAAGAAAAGACTTCTTTCCAAACACGACTGCTCATTGACAACGCACCTGGTCACCCAGGAGCTCCGATGGAGATGTCTGACGAGATTCCTGCTGTTTTCAAGCCTGCTAGCACAACAGCCATTCTGCAGGGCGTGGACTGAAGAAGTCTACTTCAAGTCTTATTTAAGAAATACATTTTGTGGGGCACCTGGGTGGCTCAGCCGAAGCATCCGACTTCGGCTCAGGTCATGATCTCATGGTTTTTGGGTTCGAGCCCCACGTCAGGCTCTGTGCTGGCAGCTCAGAGCCTGGAGTCTGCTTCAGATTCTGTGTCCCCCTCTCTCTCCGCCCCACCCCTGCCTGTGCTCTGTCTCTGTCTTTCAAAAATGAATAAACATTAAAAAAAGTAAAAGAAAAAAAGAAAAAAGAAATACATTTTGTGAGGCTTTAGCTAGCAGAGACAGTAATTCCTCCGATGGATCTTGGCAAAGTAAATTGAAAACCTTCTGGAAGGGATTTACCATTTTAGATGCCATTAAGAACATCTGTGATTCGTGGGAAAGGGTTGAAGTATCAACGTGAACAGGAGTTTGGAAGATGGTGATTCCAAATCTCTTTGATGACTTTGAGAAGTTCAAGCCCTCGGTGGAGAAGGACCTGCAGGTGTGGTAGAAACAGCAAGAGAACTACATCGGAAGTGGAGCCTGAAGCTGCGACCGAGTTGCTGGAATCTCAAGATAAACCTTGAACAGATGAGGAGTTGCCTCTCGCGGATGAGCAAAGAAAGTGGTTTCTCGAGATGGCATCTACTCCTGTTGAAGACGCTGTGAAGCCTGTTGAAATGACCACAACCGATTTCGAACATTACATATATCTGAGCTGATAGAGCAGCAGCAGGGTGTGAGAGGACTGGTTCCAATTTTGAAAGAAGTAAGGGGCGCCTGGGTGGCTCAGTCGGTTAAGCGTCCGACTTCAGCCAGGTCACGATCTCGCGGTCCGTGAGTTCGAGCCCCGAGTCAGGCTCTGGGCTGATGGCTCAGAGCCTGGAGCCTGTTTCCGATTCTGTGTCTCCCTCTCTCTCTGCCCCTCCCCCGTTCATGCTCTGTCTCTCTCTGTCCCAAAAAATAAATTAAAAAAAGAAAAAAAAAAACGTTGAAAAAAAAAAAAACGTTGAAAGAAGTTGTACTGTGGGTGAAATGTTATCAAATGGCATCGCATGCTACAGAGCAATCATTTGTGAAAGGAATCAATCAATGGGGCCAACTTCACTGTTTTCTTATTTTAAGAAATTGCCATGGGTCATGGGGGGCGCCTGGGTGGCTCAGGTGATGATCTCGCAGTTTATGAGTTCAAGCCCCGCGTGGGGCTCTGTGCTGACAGCTCAGAGCCCGGAGCCTGCTTCGGATTCTGTGTTTCCCCCTCTCTCTACCCCTCCCCTGCTCACTCTCTGTGTCTCTCTGTCTCTCAATAATAGATAAACGTTAAAAAAAAAAAATTTAAGAAATTGCCACGGGTGCCCAGCTGGCACGGTTGCTAGAGCATGAAACTCTTGATCTGGGGTTTTCAAGCTCAAGGCCCACGTTGGGCCTACAACTTACTTAAGAGGAGAAGGCGAAGGCGAAGAGAAGAGAAGAGAAGAGAAGAGAAGAGAAGAGAAGAGAAGAGAAGAGAAGAGAAGAGAAGGAGAAGGAGAAGGCGAAGAGAAGAGAAGAGAAGAGAAGAGAAGAGAAGAGAAGAGAAGAGAAGAGAAGGAGAAGGAGAAGGCGAAGAGAAGAGAAGAGAAGAGAAGAGAAGAGAAGAGAAGGAGAAGGAGAAGGAGAAGGAAGGAGGAGAAGGAGAAGGAGGGAGGAGAAGAAGAAGAAGAAGAAGAAGAAGAAGAAGAAGAAGAAGAAGAAGTTGCCACTATCACTCCATTCCTTAGCAACCACCACCCTGATCAGTCATCAGTCATCAACATCAAGGCAACACTCTCCATCAACAAAAAGATTGCCACTTGCTGAAAGCTCACATGATGGTCAGCATTTTTAAGCAATAAGATAATTTTTTAATGCTTTTATTATGTGCTCTGTCAGCACAGAGCCCGACGCGGGGCCTGAACTCATGAACTGCAAGACCATGACATGAGCCAAAGTCGATTGCTCAACTGACTGAGCCACCCAGGTGCCCAAGCAATAAAATACTTTAAATTAATGTATGTACATTGTTTTTTTTTTTTTTTATCAGACACAGTGTTATTGCACATTCGATAGACTGTAGTATAGTGTGCATATAACTTTTTGTGCCCTGGGAAACCAAAAAAAAAAAAAAAAAAATCATTTGACTTGATTTATTATGATATTTGCTTTATTGCAGTGGTCTGGAACCGAACCTGCAACCTCACCGAGGAATACCTATGTATGACATTCTACAAAAGGCACTACTATGGAAGCAGTCAAAACCCTGGTTGCCAGGGGATGGGGTGTTGAGGGGAGGAGGGATGAATAGGCAGAACACAGGTGTTTTAGGGCAGCGAAACTATTCACTATGATATTGTAACGACGGATACATGTCATTACATGTTTGTCCAAGCCCACAAAACGCACAAGACCCAGAGCGAACCCCCGTGTAAAGTGTGGACTTTGGGTGACTCTGATGTTTCAAGGTAGGTTCATCAGTTGTACAAATATACCCCACTAATGTAAGATGTTAATAATAAGAAAGTCGGGATGGTATATGGGAACTCTCTGTACCTTCTGCTCTGTTTATCTGCAAATTTAAATTTGCTCTCCCTAAAATAAAGTACTAATAATAAGAATAATAAAACCCCCGAACACTGGTTTATATGTTTCTCTTCATCCCCTTCCATGAGACCTTGAAGACAGAAACCAAATCCTTTGCATCTTTAGAATCACAGAATCTAAGGATGGAAGAGGAGGAGAGTGTCCTATTGTTAGCACAGATCCTAAAGTATTCACATGTCTAAAACAAAACTCTTGTTTTTTTTTAATTTTGTAAGTTTATTTATTTGGAGAGAGACAGAGACAGTGTTGGTAGGGAGGGGCAGAGAGCGAGAATCCCAAGCAGGTTCTTCACTGTCAGCACGTACGCCACACGGGACTCGAACTCACGAAACCGTGAGATCATGACCTGAGCCCAAACCGAGAGTCTGACACTTAACCGGCTGAGTCACCTGGGTGCCCCCACAACAAAATTCTTGATTTGACCCCTCAAACCTGCTCCTCTCTCTGCTTTCCTAATTGAAGTAAATAGCAACCCAAGGCCTGCAGCTGCTCAGACCAAAACCCTGAGGATCATTTTCTACTCCTTTTCTTCGCTCGCACCCACCATCTAGACTCTCGGTTAACCCTATAGGTTCTATATTGAAAATATCTTTTCGAATCCAACCACTTACTGCTCCCACTACTACTACTCTCATTCAGGTCAAGTCGCCATCATTTCTTACCTGGACCAGCAGCTTCCTAATTGGTCTCTGTGTTTCCACACTTGCTCTCCTCCAGCATCTTCTCCACTGGACAGCAAAGACCTTTTGGAAAACATAAGTCAACTAATGTCACTGGTTTGCCTTAAAACCTAAAATGGCCCGGTAGCTTCCTGGCTTTCTGTCACCTCTAAAATAGAATCCAGGGGCGCCTGGGTGGCGCAGTCGGTTAAGCGTCCGACTTCAGCCAGGTCACGATCTCGCGGTCCGTGAGTTCGAGCCCCGCGTCAGGCTCTGGGCTGATGGCTCGGAGCCTGGAACCTGTTTCCGATTCTGTGTCTCCCTCTCTCTCTGCCCCTCCCCCGTTCATGCTCTGTCTCTCTCTGTCCCAAAAATAAATAAAAAACGTTGAAAAAAAAAATAAATAAATAAATAAATAAATAAAATAAAAATAAAAATAAAATAGAATCCAGAACCCTTGCCACAGCTTACAATGGCCTAGATGATCAGAATCCTGCTTAACCTCCAACATCATTTTTCCTCCCTCTTTGCTCCTGGTTCACAACACTCCTGCAGAGCAGGCTTTTGGCCCCATGCCAAGCACACATCTTCCCCTCCTCTTGGCGTCTTTGTACTTCAATTGCCTTCTGTTTGAAATGCTGTTCTCGAAAATGCTCCCTAGACTTGCTCCCTCCTGACACTCCGATTTCTGTTCAGATGCCATCTCTGCTAAGATCAATCCTAACTCCCCCATTGTATATACCCCCCAATTCTTTATTACCTTACCTTGCTCCACTGTTCTTCAAAGTGCTCCCTTATCATTCCCTGACATTATATATTTACTTGTTTGCTTGTTATCTGCCGCATTAGCCTGCTGCTATAACAAAATGCCACAGACTGGGTTGTATTAAATAACAGAAATTTGCTTTCTCACAGTTCTGGGGGCTGCAAGTCCAAGGGCAGGGTGCCGGCAGGGTTGGTTTCTCCTAAGACCTCTTTCCTTGCGGTAAACTGCCGTCTCATGGTGTTCTCACAGAGCCTTTTCTCCGTGCGTACATCCCCAGCGTCTCTTTCACTTTCTACAAGGACACCAGTCATTTGGGATTAGGGCCCCATTCTTACGACCTCATTTAAACTTTATGACCTTGTTTAAACTTAATAACTTCTGGGGCGCCTGGGTGGCTCAGTCGGTTGGGCATCCGGCTTTGGCTCAGGTCATGATCTCGCAGCTTGTGAGTTCGAGCCCCACGTTGGGCTCTGTGTGGACAGCTCAGAGCTTGGAGCCTGCTTAGGATTCTGCACCTCCCTCTCTCTCTGCTCCTCCTCCTCCTCTCTCTCTCTCTCTCTCTCTCCAAATTAAACATTAAAGAAAAATTTTTTTAACTTAATAACTTCAGGGCTTCTGCATGGCTCACCCAGTTATGCGTCGACTCTTGATCTCCACTCAGGTCATGATCTCGTAGTTTGGGAGATCAAGCCCCGCATCAGGCTCTGCACTGACAGTGCTGAGCCTGCTTGGGATCCTCTCTAACCCTTTCTGCCCCTTCCCCCCACTCTCTCTCTCTCTCCCTCTCTCTCTCAAAATAAATAAACATTAAAAATAATTAATAACCTCTTTAAAGGCACTGTCTCCAGCTATACTTACACTCTAAGGTATTATAGGTTAGGGCTTCAACATACACATTTTAGGAAGGCACAGTTCAATCCATAACACCCACCCCCAGATTTATGTCCTTCTCACATGCAAAATACATTCATTTCCATCCCAGGAGCCTCAAAAGTCTTTCTTATCCCATTCTAGCATCTGGTCTACATCCAGAGTCTCACCTGAGTATCATCTGGATCAGATATGGGTGAGACTGGAGGTATGATTCATCCTAAGGGAACATTTCTCTCCAGCTATGAACCTGTGAAAGCAAACAAGTTACGTGCCTCCAAAATACAGTAGTGGGACAGGCGTAAGACAGACACTCTGTTTCCAAAAGGGAGAAACTGGAAAGAAAAAAGGGCTGATGAGTTACCAAACAAATCTAAAATCTAGCAAGGTGAACTCCATTAGTTCTTTCTTTTTCTTTCTTTCTTTCTTTCTTTCTTTCTTTCTTTCTTTCTTTCCTTCTTTCTTCTTTCCTTCCTTCCTTCCTTCCTTCCTTCCTTTCCTTCCTTCCTTCCTTCCTTCCTTCCTTCCTTCCTTCCTTCTTCCCTCCCTTTCTTTCTTTCTTTCTTTCTTTCTTTCTTTCTTTCTTATTGCGGTTAAAAGCACATAACATAAAATTTACCATCTTAGAGCACCTGGATGGCTCAGTTGGTTAAGCATCTGACTTTGGCTCAGGTCATGATCTCACAGTTCGTGAGTTCGAGGCCGCATCGGGCTCTCTGAAACCTGCTTCAGATCTTCTTTTCCCCTCTCTCTGCCCCTCTCCTGCTCACGCTTGCACATGCACATGTGCTCTCTCTCTCAAAAATAAACATTAAAAAGGTTTTTTACCATCTTAATCATCCATAAGTGTACATCAGACGTGTTAAGTGTATTCACATTGTTACGAAACAGATATCCAGAACTTTTCATCTTGCAAACACTTTATACTCATTAAAGGACAACTCCCCTTTTCTCTTTCCCTCCAGCTGCAGGTAACCATTCTACTGTCTGTTTCCATGAGTGTGACTACTTAGTTTATTTATTTGTTTATTATTTGAGAGAGAGAGAGAGAGCGTGCGCGATTGGGGGAGAGGGGCAGAGACACAGAGCGAGAGAGAATCTCAGTCGGGCTCAATGCTCAGCCTCTAATACCTTAGAATGTAACTGTAGTTGGAGACAGGGCCTTTAAAGAGATTGTTAAGGTTTTTATTTTTTTTAATGTTTATTTATTTTGAGAGAGAGAGAGTCAGGGGAGGGGCAGAGAGAGAGGGAGAGAGAGACTCCCAAGCAAGCTCAGCACGGTCAGCACAGAGCCCAAAACGGGACCCGATCCCACAACCTTGGGATCATGACCTGAGCCGAAATCAAGAGTCAGATGGACACTCAACCAACGGAGGCACCCAGGCGCCCCTGACTGTGATTACTTTAGATACCTGCTATAAGTAGAATCCTACAGTGTTTATCTCTTTATGACTGGTTTATTTCACATAGCATTATGGCCTCAAGGTCAATTCATGTTGTAAGATGTGACAGGATTTCCTTTCTTTTTGAGGATGAATAATATTCCCTTGGATATATATATATTCCTTGGATATTTATCTGTTCATCTCTTGATGGACACTTGGATTGCTTCCACCTTTGGCGATAGTGAATAGTCCTGGGTGTGCTACATGAATGTGCAGATATTTCTGTTTAAGACTTTGCTTTCCATTCTTTTGGACATATACCTAGAAGGGAGCTTGCTGGATCATAGGGTAGTTCTATTTTTAATTTTTTTGAGCAACCACTATGCTGTTCTCCATGACAATGGTACTACTCTACAATTCAACCAACAGTGCCCAAGAGTATCAATTTCTTCATACCCTCACCAACACTTGTTATTTTCTGTCGTTGTCGTTTTTGATAATGGCCGTTGTAATGGGCATGAAGAGATTTCTCATTGTTGTCTTGATTTGCATTTCTCTGATGATTATCGATGTTGAGCATCTTGTCACGTGCCTGTTGGTCACCGGTATATCATGCTTGGAAAAATGTCTATTCAAATCCTTTGCCCATTTTTGATCAGGTTATTTGAATTATTTTGTTGTTAAGCTGTTCATATATTCTGAATATTAACCCCTTATCTGATACATGATTTGCAAAATTTTCTTTGGTTCCATAGGTTGCCTTTTCACCTTGTTCATTGTATCCTTTGATGAACAAAGGTTTTTAAGGTTGATGGAGACACATTTGCCTTTTTTTTTTTTTTTTTTTTTTTTTACTTTTGTTGCCTGTGCTTTTGGTGTCCTAGCCAAGAAATCTGTTTCATTAGATTTAAGTCTCAAGATAACCCTCCTTGGCTGAGTACTCTGCCCTCGGGGCCCCCTGCGGTGACAGCCTTTCCTTGAGGGCCCTTGTGCTCTGGCCTGTGGTAGGAGAGGCAACCCTGCTGATCTCTGAATCAACTTCAGTGTCATTCTTATCTCTTATTGAAAGACAGCACATGACGATAGTTCTGTTGTCCCGTCCTGTAGAATCCTAGCAGGCTTCACCTTCCTTCATTTTATCTTCTCTCTGTGCCCATAGTCCAAGCTGACTGTGTGTCTACTGACATAACACCATTTCCCTTCCTAGATTCTGCTAAGGTGGCAGATTAAAGCCATGCGTTCTGCTCATGATCTATCAAGTGAACTTTCAGCCATACCCTTGGTGTCCTCTCCAGAGCAAGCATTCTTGTTTTGTAATATGGATAGGCTAAGAATTTTCCAAATCTTCATCTTCTGGTTCCTTTTTGCTTGACGGTTCCTCCTTCAATGTATCTCTTTCTTCTGCTGTGTTACTATCGGCAGCAACGAGAAACCAAGTCATACTTTTTACACGGTACTTAGAAATCTCCTCAACTAGATATCCTATTTCATTACAAACAAGTTCTCCTTTCCACAAAACACTAGAACACAATTCCTCCAAGTTCTTTGCCACTTTACAACAAGGACCAACTTTCTTCCAGTTTCCGATAACATGTTCCTCATTTTCGTCCGAGACCTCACCAGAATCACCTTTCCCATTCGTATTCCTAGCAATAATTTCTTCAAGACAATCTCGGCTTTTACTAGCATGTACCTCCAAATGCTTCCAGCCTCTACCCATTACTCAGCTCCAAAGCCACTTCTAGGTTTTTAGGTATCTGCTATAGCAGCATTCGATTTCTTGGTAACAAAATTTGTCAGGGCCCTGCAGAGAAACAGAACCAATAGGATGTGTATATATAGAAAAAGATTTTTGTTTTAAGGAATTTACTTATGGAGGCTGGCAAGTCCAAGCAGGGTGGGCTGGCAGGTTGGAGACTCTCTAAAGGCCATCGCCTGCAGAATTCTTTCTTGCTTGGAGGCGGAGCAGGGGATATTAGTCTTTGTTCTCTTCAAGCCTTCAACTGATTGGATGAAGTCCACCAACATTATGGAGGGCAATCTGCTTCATTCAAAGTCCCCCAATTTAAATGTAAATCTCACTTGAAAACTCCCCCAGAGAAACATCTAGAATAATATTTGACCAAATTTCTAGGCACTGTGGCCCAGGCAATTTGACTTATAAAATTAACCATCACAGGGGTACCTGGGTGGTTCAGTCAGGAGAGCATGCAACTCATTTTTTTTTTTTTCAGAAGGGGCAGAGAGAGAGGGAAGAGAGGGAGAGAGAGATTCCCGAGCACTGACAGTGCAGAGCCCCACATGGGGCTTGAACTCATGAACTGTGAGATCATGAACTAAGCCAAGATCAAGAGCTGGATGCTTAACCAACTGAGCCACCCAGGCGCCTCGAGCATGCAGCTCTTGATCTCAGGGTTGTAAGTTCGAGCCCCATGTTGGGTGTAGAGATTAGTTAAAAATAAAATCTTAAAGGGGCACACCATCAGTGTGGAGCTCGCTTGGGATTCTCTCTCTCTCCCTCTCTCTCTGTGCTTCTCCCCAACCAATGCGTGTACATGTGCATGCTCTGTCTGTCTCAAAAATACACTAAAATAAATATATAAATAAAATCGTTTTAAAAAATTAACCATCACATATGCCTTCCATATTGAAATTTAAGGTTAGGGTATGGACTTTGAGGGTAGGGACTTGTCTTAGTGACATTTGTATTACCTGCACCTAGAACTGTGCCTAGCGTGTAGTAGGCAATGAACAGTTGAGGGAAACTGCATAAATGATTGACTGAATGAATGAATGTATACATTTGCCAGAGCTTTAGAGTTTGAGGGTTTTTTTCTTTTCTTTTCTCTTTTCTTTTCTTTCTTTCTTTCTTTCTTTCTTTCTTTCTTTCTTTCTTTCTTTTTCTTTCTTTCTCCCTCCCCCCTCCCTCCCTCTTTCTTTCTTTCTTTCTTTCTTTCTTTCTTTCTTTCTCTCCCTCCCCCCTCCCTCTTTCTTTCTTTCTTTCTTTCTTTCTTTCTTTCTCTCTCTCTCTCCCTCCCCCCTCCCTCCCTCTTTCTTTCTTTCTTTCTTTCTTTCTTTCTTTCTTTCTTTTCTTTCACATTATCTCATTTCTCTCAATAATCCCATGAGCTGAGTATTATGGCCTTCAACTAAAATACTGAGGTTGAGACAGAGAAGTTACGTGACCTGTTCAAATGTCTAAACTCTAGTTCATGTTTCAGAGCTGGGACTCAGATTCTGCTCTTTTGACCCCCAATCCTCTGCTTGGTCAATTATAGTAAGCTGTGATTATTCTGTCTCTCCTACCTATTCTTCCTAGTGTTGATAATAAGGACAGTGGATAACATAATAATGCCAAGTCTCTGCTAGGTGTTAAAAAGGGTGTTTAAGGGGCGCCTGGGTGGCTCAGTCGGTTGAGCGTCCGACTTCGGCTCAAGTCATGATCTCACAGCTCGTGAGTTCGAGCCCCACGTCGGGCTCTGTGCTGACAGCCCAGAGCCTGGAGCCTGCTTCAGATTCTGTGTCTCCCTCTGTCTCTGCCCCTAACCCACTTGCATTCTCTCTCTGTCTCTCTCAAAAATAAACATTATTTTTTTTAAATAATAAATAAATAAATAAAAAGGGTGTTTAATGAGTGAAGAGGATATTTATGCCCCACTCAAGGCAGCTGTAATCAGTGAAGGGAGGTGTCAGAGGAGGAACTTCTGCTTTAGTGGTAAGTGATCATTTCAGGGAAGCACTGAGATGCTCTGCAAGGAGAGAGTGTCACTTGCTCTCTAACCCCGAAAGACCAGTTAAGAAAACACTAGAGAGTATCTATAAATCTAAACCCCGATATTTTTTTTGCATGCTGCTTATCTTTCAGAATTAGGTTGGCATATGGGAGGGGTTAGTATGGGGCTGCTTGTGGGCAGCTATTGTATAAGGCAGTGGTATTTTTTAGTTTGAATTGTGACATAGACACTCACTTCCTTTCCTTCCTGAACCAGTAACCTGGTTCTTCCTTTTTCTTCAGATCTTCCTTTGTCTACTATGATGACCTACTTATCTGTCTAGATATTGTGTCAAGAATATTCTGACAATATTATTTGTTATGTTTATTTCTTCATTTTGAGAGAGAGAGTGAGAATGTGTATGAACGGGGGACAGAGAGACAGAGACAGAGAATCCCAAGCAGGCTCCATCACTGTCAGTGCAGAGCCTGACACAGGGCTCGATCTCACAAACCGTGAGATCATGACCTGAGCTGAAATCAAGAGTTGGACACTTACCCAGCTGAGCCACCCAGGTGCCCCCTGACAATATTATTATTGATTATTAACAATAAGTATAATATACATGATGTTATGGCATGGTAAAATCACTTTAATCTCTGCTAAATATTAAAAAAAATACTTGATCAAAAAAAATAACTACTTGGTATTGACAAGCAGACTTAAAAGCATGAAATGAAGTTTTTAAGGACATGAGCACCAAATAAGGGTATATATTCAAAGAAATTTAGGGGTATGGTGTTCACTGTTCTTTTCATGAGACGTTCTTACCCAATGATTGTTCAATTGAAATTAATCATTTGATTTCATTAAAGAGGCGACAAGGAACAAGCCTAGTTGACTGATTAGGCAGGGCTTAAAGGGCAAGTTGTGCTAGTGAAATTGCAAAGAAACAGATCATAAAATTTTAAGTGGCATTCTGGTTTACCAGTGGAATGAAGAGTTCATGTCCAGTCAATACATTCACTCCCACAGAGCACAGTCTCCAAAACGAAACTATTTAATCCCCCCGAATACTTATCTAGTGTCTCCTCTAAATAATGTATCGTACCAAGTGTGGAGAGGGTGATGGAAATGATGTTGGAGGAAGAGACACGGAAATGAAATGGACACAGCCACTGTTTTTAAAATTGGAGTAGATTTCTTTCACTTGGTAATATGCATTTAAGAGACTTCCATGTCTTTTCATAGCTCAAGAGCTCATTTCTTTTTAGTACTGAATAATATTCCATTGTTTGCATATACCACAATTTGTTTATACATTCAAGGATATCTTGGTTACTTCCAAGTTTGGGCAATTATGAATAAACCTTCTGTAAACATGCGTATGCATGTTTTTGTGTGGACATAAATTTTCAACTCCTCTGAGTAAATATTTACCAAGGAGCAGGATCACCGGATTGTATGGTAGATGTATGCTTAGTTTTGTAAGAAAGCACCCGTCTTCCCAAGTGGCTGTACCATTTTGCAATCGCAGCAGCAATGTATGAGATTTCTGATTGCACCACGTTCTCGTCAGCATTTGGTATTGTCAGTGTTCCAGATTTTGGCCCTTCTAATAGGTGGTACTGGTATCTCGTTGTTTTATTTTGCATTTCTCTTATGACATATAATGTGCAGCATCTTTTCATATGCTTATTTGCCATCTGTATATCTTCTTTCTGCTGAGGTCTTTGGCCTATTTTTAATCAGGTTGGTTTTTTTTTGTTGTTGAATTTTAACTGTTCTTTGCATATTTTGGATATTGGTCCTTTATCAGATGTGTCTTTTGCAAATATTTTCTTCCAGTGTGTGGTTTGTCTTCTTATTCTCTTGAAAGTGTCTGTGGCCCCTGGGTGACTCAGTGAGTTAAGCGTCCAGCTCTTGGTTTCGGCTCTGATCATGATCTCATGGTTGGTTCATGAGTTTGAGCCCCATGTAAGGCTCTGCGCTTGACAGCATGGAGCCTGCTTGGGATTCTCTGTCTCCCTCTCTCTCTGCCCTTGGCCTACTCACACTCACTCTCTCAAAAGTAAATAAATAACCATTTTGAAAAAGTGTCTTTTGCAGAGCAGAAGTTTCCATTTTAACACAGTCCAACTTACCAAATATTGTTTCCGTGAATTGTGCCTTTAGTGTTGTGTCTAAAAAGTCATTGCCATAGCCAAGGTCATCTAGGTTTTTTTCCCCATGTTATCTTCTGGGAGTTTATTAACTTTGTGTTTTAAATTTGGATTTGTGATCCATTTTGAGTTAATTTTGTGAAAAGTGTAAGATCTGTCTGTTACTAGATTGTTGTGGGGTTTTTTTTTTTTGCCTGTCGATGTACCATTGTTCCAGTACGATGTGTTGAGAAGGAGACTATCTCTGCTCCACTATGTTGCCTTTGTTTCTTTGTAAAAAATCAGTCAGCTGTATTCATGTGGGTCTTTCTGGGCTCCCTATTTTGTTCCATTGATCTGTTTGTCTATTGTTTTCACCAATACCACAATGTCTTGATTACTGTGGCTTTATAGTAACTCTTGAAGTCAAGTAGGTAACATCGGTTACACAACTTTGTTCTCCTTCAATATTGTTTTGGCTATTCTGGGTCTTAGGCCGCTTCATATAAAATTGAGAATCATGGGGTGTCTGGGTGGCTCAGCTTACTCAACATTTTGAAGATGTCGGGTCTTCCTAACTTGAACTGTGGATCCAGTGCAATCCCATTCAGTGTCCCAGTAAGTTATTTGATGGAAATCAAAAAAACTGATTCTAAAGTTTATTTATTTATTTATTTATTCATTCATTCATTCATTCATTCATTTACTTATCTATCTATCTATCTATTTATTTACTTATTGAGAGAGTGAAAGAGAAAGAGTGGGAGAGGGGCAGAAAGAGAGGGAGAAAGAAAATCCCAAGCAGACTCTGAGCTGTCAGCTCAGAGCCCAGTGTGTGACTCCATCTCATGAACCTGTGAAATCATGACCTGAGCCAAAGTCCAGCGTCAAACGCTTAACCAACTGAGCTATCCAGGCATCTCAGGATTTTATTCTTTGTGTTTGTTTGTTTTATTAAGTTCTTTTTTTTTTAATGTTTTTTCTTTTTTTTTTTTTTTTTTTTTTTTTTTTGAGAGAGAGACACAGAGTACAAGTAGGGGAAAGGCAGAGAGAGAGGGAGACACAGAATCTGAAGCAGGCTCTGGGCTCTGAGCTCTCAGCACAGAGCTGATGCAGGGCTCAAACTAGTGAACCACGAGATCATGACCTGAGCTGAAGTTGAACACTTAACCAACTGAGCCACCCAGGCAGCCCAGTATTTTACTCTTTATAGACAATCCTGTCATGTTCAAACAGAATTTTAGGTCTTTCCTTTCTTTTCTTGTCTTGTTATATTAGCTAGTATTTCTAGTTAATATTGCAAAGGAGTAGTGAGAGGGAACATTTCTACCTTGTTTCTGATCTTAGTGGGAAAGCTTTGGGTTTTTCGACATTTCAGTATGTTGTTAGTCGTGGGTTTTTTGGTAGACATTTTTTATCAAGTTAAGGAAGTTCTTCTGTATTCCTAGTTTACTGAAAGTTTTTAAATCATGAAAAACTGTTGGATTTGGTCAAATGATTTTTTTGCATTTATTGACATGACCATGGGAGTTTTTTTTTTTTTTTTTTTTTTAACGTTTTTATTTATTTTTGAGACAGAGAGAGACAGAGCATGAACAGGGGAGGGTCAGCGAGAGGGAGACACAGAATCTGAAACAGGCTCCAGGCTCTGAGCTGTCAGCACAGAGCCTGACGCGGGGCTCGAACTCACGGACCGCGAGATCATGACCTGAGCCGAAGTCGGCCGCTTAACCGACTGAGCCACCCAGGCGCCCCTTTTTTTTTTTTTTTTTTTTTTTTTTAACGTTTTTATTTAGACCATGGGAGTTTTCATTTCTAACCTGTTGGTATGATGGATTAAATTAATTGATTTTCAATTGATTATTATTATTATTATAAAAATATAATTATTATTAACACTCCTTGCATGTCTGTAATAAATCCTAATTGGTCATGATAGATAAAAATTCTTTTTATTAATGTTTGTATTAAATTTACTAATATATCCTTAAGCATTTTTGTATCTATATTTATGAGAGATGTTGGTCTATAGTTGTCTTTTTTGTAATATCTTTGTCTGGTTTTGGTATAAGGGTATAATGCTGTACTTACAGAATGAGTTAAAAGGGAATTAGTCATCTTAATGGTAGATGATATCAAATTTTAACCATCAAATGAATATTTTTGTTTTCGAAATACAGACCACTATTCTTTTGTTTGTTAACACATTCTTTTTAGAGACAGCCAAGATATAAATACAATTAAAACTATGTTCAGGGACACCTGGCTGGCTCTGTTGATGGAGCATATGACTCTTGATCTCAAGGTTGTGAATTCAAGCCCCACATTGAGTGTAAAGATTACTTTTTCTTTCTTTCTTTCTTTCTTTCTTTCTTTTTCTTTCTTTCTTTCTTTCCTTCTTTCTTTCTTTCTGTTCATTTGAGAGAGAGAACACTCTCACACACTAGCGAGGAAGGGGCAGAGAGAGAGGGAGAGAGAGAGAATCCTAAGCAGAGTGTAGAGCCTGATGCCGGGCTCACTTTCATGACTGTGAGATCACGACCTGAGGGGAAATCAAGAGCCCACTGCTTAACCAACTGAGCCACCCAGGTGCCCCCAAAATAAAATCTTAAAAACAAACAAACAAACAAAAAACAAAACCAAGAAACTGTTCAGTTCTATTTGAATCCTTAGCAATTACTGCCTGATCAGCACTCATTTATGCAGTTCTCTCAACAAACATTTATTTATCATTTACAATGTATCAGATAATCAGAATATTGAGCCAAATAAGGTGTACTCACGGTTTTCAGGAAGCTCACAATGTATTTGGGGAGATAAATTTGTAAACCAATAATAGCAAAGCGTTTTTAAAGTAATATACACAATAATATGGGATGATAATAGAGTTGTCTATGCTAAATACATTTAGAAAGTGTCCACTTTGAAACTGGTGACAGACTTAAACATAAAATTAGAAGTCCTAACAGATATTTACCAAAAACACACATTTCAAGACACTTACTTAGGAGTATAGCCTATAGCATTAAAGAGTATGGATAACAAGTCCTCAAAAGTACGTGCTTACAAATTAAGTGGTAATAGCCTAGGCTATTACTATAGGTGTTTTTGTTTTATTTTGTTTTGTTTTAATGTCAGAGGGTTTGGTTGACTGATTAGATGGAGCTTCAGAGATGGGTGGTGCCAGTGAAACAGACACAAGACTGATTGTACACTTCTTCAATTGGCTTTATGCTTTACCAATAAAAAATAAAGCTTCAGGAATGCTAGTATACTTGTGAACTTTGAATACATTAAGGAATGATTCTTGGGAAATAAAGGAAACTGTATTACCTTAATCAAGTTAATCAAGCCACATCCATGTATATCCGTAAAAGAAGTTTCTTTTCTAGGGATAGTTTTTGAAACATCTATGAATCACTACCTTCATTAACAAAGCGCTTCTATAATCATGTTGTAGAATTTACTAATTAAGGCGGTACCTGCCTGGCTGCATCCGGTGGAGCATACAACTATTGATCTCAGGGTTGTGAGTTTGAGCCCCACATTGAGCACAGAGATTACTTAGAAATAAATAAGGGCGCCTGAGTGGTTTTGTCCGCTAAGCATCTGACTTCAGCTCAGGTCATGATCTCACGGTTTGTGAGTTTAAGCCCCACACTGGACTCTGTGCTGACAGCTCAGAGCCTGGAGCCCACTTCAGATTCTGTGTCTCCCCCTCTCTCTGCCCCTCCCCTGCTTGTGCTCTGTCTCTCTCTCTCTCTCTCTCTCAAAACTAAAAACAAACAGAAAAAAATACTAAAAAAATAAAAAACATTCTTTGTTCACCTATTTGATAGGCATTGTGGACATAAAGGTAAATAAAATCTCTGCCCTCAGAGTGCTCACAAATTAGAAGGGTAAGCAAATACGTAAACAACTAATTGCTATGGGATTTTAGTAAGTACTATAATATAGGTATGTTTGAGATAGATTGTGACCCGAAGGAAACCTTATCTTCCTTGGTTTGTCTGTGAAGGTTTCACAAGGGGGAAGAGATACTGGTTATTGTATGCATGACCACTAGTTAGCCAGTTGGGAAGGATATTCAAGATGAAAGAGTACAGAAGAATGAGTCTCCGATAACATAGTATTATGGGCCGAATTGTGTTACCCCAAAATTCATACAGAAGTCCGAACCCCCAGTACCTCAGAGTGTGATCGTATTAGGAGACAGGGCCTTGAAAGAAGTGAGGAAGTTAAAATGAGGCCTTTAGGGTCAGGCCTAATCTAATCCTACTGATGTCCTTATAAGAACAGGAAATGTGGGCATTCAGGAGCCACCAGGAATGTATACACATAGAGAAAAGGGCCATCTACAAGTCAAGGAGAGAGTCCATAGGAGAAACGCAACCTGTCAACCCCTTGACGTTGGACACCCAGCCTCCAGAAGTGTAAAAATAAATTTCTGTTGCTCAAGCCATCCAGTCTGTGGTGAATAGTTACGGCAGCCTTTGATGTGTGTATTTTCACACCACCAAGCAACTCCTCAATTCTCAGCTGAGGATAACAGAATGCCCTTCCCAATTCAACTTAGCTCTGATACAATCCAGCCGAGATAGCAGCAGATGTCACAGATTAAAGGCTCAGCCTCCCTCTCCCTCCGCTTCAGACACCAGTGGCAAAGCCAGGTCTTCAACTGCCGTAGATTAGAGGTTCCAACAGCCCCCTCCTTGGATTTGATTAACTTGCTAGAGCAGCTCACAGACCTCAAAGAAACATTTAGTCACATTTACCAGTTTATTATAAAGGATATAATAAAGCATACCGATGAAAAGGTACACGGGGCCTGTTCAAACCCTGACAGTTGGTTCAGGTTGGCCTGGGCAAGGAGGAGATATACTTACCGTGCAGCTAGTGTGACTGAGGAGTTTAATTATTAATTTCATCCCATTTTAATAAATTTAAGTTTGTATTTAAAATCTGAAGAAGCGTTGGGGCACCTGGCTGGCTCAGTCAGTAAAGCATGCAACTCGTGATCTGGGGGTGTTGATTTCAAGTCCTATGTTGGGCGGAGATTACATTAAGAAAGAAAGGGAAGGAAGGAAGGAAGGAAGGAAGGAAGGAAGGAAGGAAGGAAGGAAGAAAGAAAGAAAGGAAGGAAGAAAGAAAGAAGCAATTTTTAAAAAGAGGAGCAGTGTAAAAATATTAGAAGTACTACAAAATGTTTTTGTTAAACGCAACTTCATCATTTCACCTCAGTCGTTGAAAATTTAGTGTCCCAATTAAGATATGCTGTAAATGCAAAATACAGATTGCATTTTAAAGATCTAGTACCAGGGGCGCCTGGGTGGCTCAGTCAGTTAGGCGGCTGACTTTGGCCCAGGTCATGATCTCACAGCTCGAAGGCTCATGGGTTCAAGCCCCGCGTCTGGCTCTGTGCTGACAGCTCAGGGCCTGGAACCTGCTTCCGATTCTGTGTCTCCCTCTGTCTCTGCCCTCCCCAGCTCACGCTCTGTCTCTCTCAAAAATAAATAAACATTAAAAGATAAAAAATAAACAAAGATCTAGTACCAAAAAAAGAGAGAGAAAGTACCTCATTAATAACTTTTATATTAATTACAGGTTGCAATGGTAGTATTTGGCATATGTATATATTAGGTTAAATAAAATATAGTATTGAAATTAACTCATTTCTTTTCACTTTTTGTAAACGTGACTACTGGAAATTTTTAAATTTCATATGTGGCTCACATGTTTCTCTTGGACAGCAGTGATCTAGACTTTATTCAATAAGCATTGAAGATATTTGAGTAGGAGAATGATCCGCTTAAGATTTCGATTTAGTGTAATTCATCTCAGCACTGGTGTAGGATGGAGTGATTTTTAAAGGAAATCTGAGGAGGGGAGAGTGGTAAGGGTCTGAGGGCTGGGATTAGGTGCTTCAGGTTCAGCTAGAGTGATGAATGGTTGCAACCCAGTTTAGACAAGAAAATCAACATTTCTCAAATTTTTTCTTTCTTTACCCTGTGTTTTCTTGGGTGCTTTTGGATTCCAAATGAATTCTGACTGCACTTAACGTGGTAGAGGAAGATTAGAAAATAACATGTTGCAACAAAAGTTGTTCTTTATGAGGAAAATTACAAATACAAAGCAAAGAGTAGAATTAACTCTGGCAATCTTTAGCCTTTAGCTATTTGGTGAGCCTTGAAATGCCATTTACACTGGCCTGTGGAAGAAGCAGTTTTTTTCTCTGTCTTTAACTCTACGTGTTTCAAACCCGTATTTCTCGATTTCAGGATTTTTTGGTTTGTTTTCCCACTGAGTTATCGCAGTAGCAAACAGCCTCCCACAGACTAGCAAGAAGCTAAGATTGAGATTTGTGGTCTGCAGATAGCTGTATTTGGATTTAGGAGACTTCAGGCCATTATTTCGTTCATTACTTCTTAGCAGACCTGCATTAAACTATGAGGTGGGAATTTAGTAACATTTCTCCCCAGTCTATTCCATTTTCACATGTATCCACCACATTTCCTCTTTTGTTTTCAGTAAAGGTGGAAGAACGTCCCACAGCAATCGAATGATACAGGATACATGTTTTATTTACCTTGGTGGCCTTCCCTAGCTTAATCACCAAATTAATCACCAGAGCTTGTAACTCCTAACTAGAGATGGGAATCTAGTGGGACCTACTCTCAAAGTGCATCGAAGACCCCAATCAACCAACCAATCTCCCCAAAACATACCAACGCAGAGATGTATTGAGCAACTGTTATCTATTGCCCAGGGTGTGGATTACCTAATGGATGTCTGTTACTCTGGGGGACAAGCCCAGCACTGACTGGTTTCGGGTCAGGAGTTTATTAGGTCCCTCGTCCCCAAGAAGCATGTGTCTCAATATGTCAGCACACTTTTACATTCTTGAGATTCAGTTGAATTCCAGTTGTAACCTTTAAAAAAAAAAAAGTACATATATTGCCAGAAGTAGAATGCTCTCTGTTCCTGTGGCTTAACTTTTTTTAAGGTAATTTTCTCAGACTGAGTTAGCCAGACAAAATATGTTTCACATCTCTCTCCCTTTCTCCCTCCTTTTTCCCCAAGAAGGAAATATTCTACAAAATTATTTCCAAAACTTAACCTGCAGTCTTATCTTTCTCCATAGCTGTTTTACACACGTTTATTTGGGACACATAAATCCTGCGCCTTCACGATTACATTTATTTCATTAACCATTGGGCAAATAATTACTGGGGCAAAAACTGTGTTCTGAAATTATGCCGGAGCCTGCTCTGAGTAAATGAAGGGGGTAATACGGACCTACCTTTTACTTTCATTTGTGCCATTTGCCCTTGCAAAACATCGAAGAATAATCATGCTAAGCCTAAGGAGAAGGAGAAAGAAAAGATAAAGTGATTTAGAGCCAAGAGTGACACTGTGAGACAAATAATAAATAAAAGCAAAGATAAGAAATAAGATAAATGGGAATGCAAACTGCTGCAGCCATTCTGGAGAACAGTATAGAGGTTCTTCAAAAAAGTAAAAATAGAACTACCCTACGACCCCGCAATTACACTACTAGGTATTTATCTAAGGTGTGCTGTTTCGAAGGGGCACGGGCACCCCCGTGTTTATAGCAGCACTATCAACAATAGCCAAAGTATGGAAAGAGCCCAAGTGTCCATCGATGGATGAATGGATAGATGTGGTATATATATACAATGGAGTATTACTCGGCAATCAAAAAGAATGAAATCTTGCCATTCGCAACTACATGGATAGAACTAGAGGGTATTAGGGGCGCCTGGGTGGCTCAGTCGGTTGAGCATTTGACTTCGGCTCAGGTCATGATCTCACAGTCCGTTGAGTTCTAGCCCCGTGTCAGGCTCTGTGCTGACAGCTCAGAGCCTGGAGCCTGCTTTGGATTCTGTGTCTCACTCTCTCTCTCTCTGCCCCTCCCCTGCTCATGCTCTGTCTCTCTCTGTCTCAAAAATAAATGAAAACATAAAAAAAAAGATGTGGTATATATATACAATGGAGTTATTACTCAGCCATCAAAAAGAATGAAATCTTGCTGTTTGCAACTACGTGGATGGAACTAGAGGGTATTACGCTAAGCAAAATTAGTCAGAGAGAGACAAATATCATATGACTTCACTCATATGAGGACGTTAAGATGCACATAAGGGAAGGAAAGCAAAAATAATATAAAAACAAGGAGGGGGATAAAACATAAGAGAGTCTTAAATATGGAGAACAAACAGAGGGTTGCTGGAGGGGTTGTGGGAGGGGGGATGGGGTAAATGGGTAAGGGGCATTGAGGAATCTATCCTGAAATCGTTGTTGCACTATATGCTAACTAACTTGGATGTAAATTTAAAAATAAATAAATTTTAAAAAAAGAAGAAGCAGCAACGTAATTTTTCAAAACCAATAATAATAATAATAATAATAATAACATAAAAACGCAGAGGGAGGCAAAACCATAAGAGACTCTTAAATGCAGAGAACAAACTGAGGGCTGATGGGGGGGGTTGGGGGGTAGGGAAAATGGGTGATGGACATTGAGGAGGGCACTTGTTTGGATGAGCACTGGGTGTTGTACATAAGTGATGAATTACTGGGTTCTACTCCTGAAACCAATACTACACTGTATGTTAACTAACTTGAATTTAAATGAATAAATTTAAGAAAGAAAGAACGAAAGAAAGAAAGAAAGAAAGAAAAGAAGGAAGGAAGGAAGGAAGGAAGGAAGGAAGGAAGGAAGAAAGAACGCAGAAAAGACCAGAGGAAAACAGGGCATCATGGTCCTCTTAACTCTAAGTTGCAAGGTCCAGCCATGAGCCTCATGTAGCTGTTGAGTATTTACGTGTAGCTCATGCACCTGAAGAGCTGAATTGTTCATTTTTATTCATTTAAAATATTTTCCGATCAAACACAACTTTGTTGTTTTGATAGACACCATATTACTTTAACTATAGAACATTTAGAGCCTAAAATGGAGATGTATGCTAAATGTGAAATATACACTGAATTTCAAAGACTTCTTAGGGGAAAAAAAAGTAAACTACCTTAGTAATAATTGTTAGATGGACGTCATACTGAAATGATATTATTTTGGCTATAGTGGGTCAAATAAAATAATTATTTTTAAATTAATCCCTCTCGTTTCTCTAAAAATTTTTAATGTGGCTACTGGCAAATTTTATATTACATAAGTGCTTGGACTCTATTTCCATTGGACCTCGCTGCCATACAGGATATTCTTTGTCCTTTGGCTGCTCAATTCAGTTGCTGTGGTAACTAAAGGGGCCTCTAGGCTCAGTGTTTCCTGGAAGGACCCGGAGTGAGTGGGGGGAAGGGAGGTGTGACCTCAGGGAAGGTTTTCTTGGATGTCACGTTTCACTCATACTCGGTTCTCTCAGCTAACAGTCGGATTTAGAAAATAACCTCGCTGTAAAAAAGAGAGAGACATCATAATCTGGTTTGTTTCAGGTCCAGTAGCATCAGTTTGAATTCTAGGCCCTCAACCAAAACCCCAAAGAGAGATGCACTTTCCCTGGTTTACCAACTAGAAACATTATGTCCATTTACTGCTCTATCACTGCCGCACCCTCTTCCCCCACAGTGAAGGGGTTGCTAGGCTACAAATTAATGGGCATTAGGAATTTGACCAGTGTTATCCACCCCCCAACACACACACCACCAGCAAAGCCTCGATACTATCTCTCCCCCAACTCTTTAATCAGAACTAAATTGTCTTCTTTGTTTACTCTCACCCTGGAGCCTCTTCTCTCTCTCTCCTCTTATTATCCTTCCATCTTCCTCTGTTCACATTTTTCTTATCTGTTTTTCCTAGTCATCTTGGTCAATTGTCTCCTATGGCTTAGAAATCGGATACTTATCTCAGTCTTTTCTTTCAAGAAATTCACAGTCCGTAATTAATAGGCTATTGGTCATTCTCTCCAGTGTGTAAGAATCAGTTGGGCTTGTCCCTTTTTAACAAACATGGTAAGTGGAAGAAGGGAAATGCTATAAATTCCTTAAAAGCCAGGAAGTTTTTTGCCCTACATACTGATGAGTCCCCAACTTCTTGGAGAGCATCTGACGTGTAGTGCGTGTGCAGCAAATACGTGTTTAACTGAATTTGGTAATTGTTCCATCTGTAGAGGCAAAACATTGTAGAATGGGTAGGATTCAGAATGGGTGGTATGGTGAATGCCATATTAAGGAGTTTGGATCCTATCCCATAGGCAGTTGATTTTTTCCTTCCTGCACCCCAGGGAAGTTGGTCTGGCTCCCAGATACTCAGGTTTTCTTCCTCCTGGGAGAGATTGTACTAATCCGAGGACAAGGAGAGCCAAAACCTGGTCCAATTCTTCCCTTGTTTGCGTTTCTTCTCTCAAACTGCCCTTCCTTCCCCTTCAAGATTGTAGACCTAGCCTGTAATCAAAAAGCAGCTGATAAATTCATAGCATTATGAATCTCTCTGCTTACACTCCTTCAAGCAACCTTAACTCTCAGATAGTAGCACTCAGTCAACTTTGCCTTATATAAATAGCGTTTATTCTCTCTTTATAGATTAATTTAATTCCCAGCAGATGCGAGAGCAAAAATTAAAGTGTATTTGCCCTCCCTCCAGCCTTTTCTGGTAGCATTTTGTCTGTGAAACTAAGAGGCTATATAGCGGCTATTAGAAGAGGGAAGGAGGACGAGCTTAAAAAACGGAGTGGGGAGGGTGAAGGATGTGGTTTTGAAACAAGGGGAGGGAGGGAGTTGTCGTCTAGGGTGGGGGTAGAATTTGAGGTCACAAAATTCCGAGAGGTCACGGGATCACTAGAGGCGGGTGTGGGGTGGGGCTGGGGGGGGCGGGGGGGCTTGTCTCCCTTGCAGGCTCCACCCTTTGCAGAGATTATAAATAAGTAAGCCGGCGAGCTCTAACGGTGAGAGTGAGGGGGACATGTGGAGCGGTCCTGGGGACCTGGAGAAAAACTTGCTGCCCAGAAGGACATTTTGGAGGTTTTGCTGACTGCAAGAGGTGGCTCTGGGATCCCACTCCTAGATCTTTATTGAAGACTGGAAAAGAATTAAATTAGGGCCATGGGGACACATAAGGTAAGAGATGATACGATTATCAATTATTTTTGCGCCTGCGGGGCACACTCAGAAAGGCCGAACTCAGTGGTGATGACTGTGCTGGGTTTTATTCTAAGTCATCTAGCCATCTTCAGGCCTTTTCGCTTCTCCAGCCTGCAGTGCCACAATTTGGCCACTACTCTGGATGTTAGAGCCTATCAAGGATTCATCCCCGTCCCGCTCACCTTTCCGTCGTAGGGAGAGACACCGGGAGAAGTTGTGTGTGTTTCTCAGGGGGTTTTTTGTGTGTGTTTTTGTTTTGTTACATAATCACATGCACTGAGGATGCGAGGGTGAGATGGTTGAGTGTTAAGGCTGCCTGGCTGTGTTGATGACAAGCGTGGGTCTCTGAGCGAGCGCAAAGATTCCTCTGGAAGCATTAGACCTTGAAAAGACCTGGGATTGGTTTGGGGGCCTGGGTCAGTGTTCAGCCATCTGCTCTGTAACCTATAGGAGTTCCTGGATACTAAGGAGATAGAATTCCCGTGGCCCTTATTGTGATTGCGATTGTGAGTGCACGATACATTAATAGGTCATCGTGTGTTGTGTATGCAATATTTGCAAGGAGAAAAGCATCATCACCAAGGTAAACTTATTTGAAAATAAATGAAAATAAGAGAAGGGATGAAGATGGGGGGTGGGGCGGGGAGGAAAAGGCCCTCAGGATAGTAAATGATGAGGTGAGGCAGAAAAGAAGAGGTGCTTACTGATGGGAAAAGGATTAAGCAGAAAGAGCTGTGTACGGGGCGGGCGGGGGCACTCGGGTACTTAGGCCTAGTTGCCTAGGGTACAAGGTCAGCTTGGAGAACGGAAACTCCTAGCCAGCCACTTGGTCTAATCGGACAGGGAGGGGGTTCAAGGAAAGGAAGGACTGGGAGAGCGCTGCAGAAGATGTCTTCAGGCTTAACAATTAGGCTTCCCTCGAGCTGGTAATTTCAGATAACACTTGAATTACTCCAGCAAGGTGAAAGACGACTCCCTCCTCCCCACCTTGTCTCCCCAGTGTTTAGGATGGAAGGGAGCTAGTGCACGCCCCCTGCTGGGTGGGGGCAGCGGTACGTTATCAAGTAAACAGGAAAAATTTCAAATCGGACCTGGATACCTGTGGGTAGATGCTGTAGATTACATTATCTCGAGAGATAAGAACAGCCCAGTGATGAGGACACCACCACCACAACTCTGGGCTTCAGTGGGAGCTGGGGTACAGGAGAGACACTGTTTCCAAAATAATCCACTTCCAGGAAGCCCCAGGTCTATGCTTGCTTTTATCTGGGGCAATTTTTTTTTAATACTCTAAAACCAATTAACCCAGGTCCCCTTAACTTTCTTCCCATAATATCTTGCCACTTCTCCCAGGTTTACGTAATGGTCTGCACATCTCTGGATAAGTTCTTCAGTACAACCTGTTGTTTTGTGTTCCCCATTCATTACCTAAATTTCATTAAGGTTTTGTTCTTTGCATACTGCTCATAGCCAAGTGCTCCTAGTACTCAATCGAGAGTTTTAAGGACTGTTTTTTTTCCCTTCTCTCCCTCCCCACCCCAGGTCACGGCGCCGCTGATCTTTGCCATCTCCATCGCTACGATAGGCTCTTTCCAGTTTGGCTACAACACGGGAGTCATCAATGCTCCCGAGATGGTGAGTGCCGGAAACTAGAGTTAAGGGTTAGAATTTGGAATAGGGAAATTATTCCTTGAAGTAGGGTTTCAAGAGTGAAGAATTTCAGTCAAACTTGGTGCCTAGCTCGGCTAAGGCTGAAGAGGCAGAATAACGGTGGGGAAGTCTATAGCTGAATCATTAAAGCAAAAAACTCAGTTGCTCCTTAAACCCGTGACTGGACCCGTTCTCCTCTCACCCTGTCGTGATGGTAGGAAAATGGGGAGGTGGGGGATTCTTGGGAGGACTGGGGTAGTCACTGAATAACGGTGCTACTACCTACTGGGATTTTCAGGACAAATCCAGCTTGTTCTTTTCGGAGCTGCCATTAACTCCAGTATGTTCTGGGTCTCTTCCAATCCCATCTGTTCACTCACTGGATTCTCCACCTATAAAGTAATCGTAATGCTGTTTTCTTAGGGAGGAGAAGATCGCCCATATTTGTCCCTTCTCTCATTCAAGTGTAACAGTCTGTCTGCCCACCAACCATTTTAATTTGCAGATCATAAAGGACTTTCTCAACAACACTTTGAATAACACACACAACAACCCTCGCGATGAGGTGTTACTCACTTCCCTCTGGTCTTTGGCTGTGGCCATCTTCTCCGTCGGTGGTATGATTGGCTCCTTCTCCGTTGGACTCTTTGTCAACCGCTTTGGCAGGTATTGACTAGAAACTGGGCAAAGAAGGAGGCTATGCTGGTTGCATTGAGAACAGGTATTGAGAATCAGGATGGAGAGGCTGTGGGGCGCCTGGGTGGCCCATTAAGCATCTGTCTCAGGTTAAGATCTCATGGTTCCTGAGTTTGAGCCCCACGTCCGGGCTTCCTGCTGCTGTCAGCACAGTGCCTGCTTTGGGAGGACCCTCTGTCCTTCTCTCTCTGCCCTTCCCCCTCTCGTTCTCTCTCTCTCTCTCTCTAATAAGTAAATAAAAACTTAAAAAAAAAAAAAAAAAAAGGAGGCGGAGGAGGTGAGGATGTATTTGAATGAGAGCATTCCCCAATCTGATCAAGGCAAGCTTAGTCCAACAGGCACTGAATAGGACTGCCCTTGCTTGAAGCCGTGTTGCCCGTCAAGAGATTAGCCTTTGGCAGTCCAGCATAAGCTAATTCAGGATTCCCTAATAAAGTACACTGTGGAATTTCCCAGAAACCTGTTTATATTCACAAGGTCAGAAGTTGTTTGCTTTTCTTAAAAACTTTGCGGTCTCGTGCAGATGTTTGCATTATTTTACAAAGCCGGATCGGGAGGAAACATTTTCTAATCCTTGGTCTGTGGCACGTGTGGACAATGGCCAAATAACTGAACTGACATTCCCCCCTCCCCCAAAAGAAAATTGAATCTCCTCATTCTGTGCTAACTTGATTAGAATGTCTTAGCAGAATACTTCCAGTATTCTGGTGAAGGAACCATTTTGTCTGCTAATGAAATGTCCTGGAAACACAAATGGAATTCAACTTTTTAAAAAATTAAAGCAATCTGTTTCATTTGATCATTGTTTGGCTTGCATTGTTGAGGGCACCTTGTGTCAACTAAAGTCACTGAAATTTTAATGTGGACCTCCCAATTCACGTGACTTTCTTCCAGTTGTTCTTTTCTTGAGAGAAAGAACCTCTCTCCTAGAGAGAGGTGGGGACCCAGGGAAAGGAATGCAGAGAAAGGCAAAAGAGAGAATGAGGGATGGTTTGGGATGTACCTTTAAGATCTCCCCAGGATTTCAAAGCTCCCCTGGGTAATTCCAGTGGGCCTTCCAAGGGGAGAATCTAGATTTGGTTCTTCCCAACATCTGCAGTAATTTTTCAGTGTTAACCTCTTACCTTGTCATCCTTTAGCTGTTCCAGTGGCTTTGCCTCCCACATCTAACACACAAATGCGGCCATTTATTATTTTATTCTGGCTCTCAATACTAATTGTCGACGACCTCCCCACAGGTTAGCCTTAGAGAAGGCGAGCTGCAAGGCGGTCTGCTTTTTACAAATAGAAAAACGTGTGTCTGAACTCTATCTTTGTTACTTGTTGGTGACATCTAAGCAGTTACGTTATAACAAGACTCCGTAAGAAGCATACAGAGATCAGTACTGGTCCAAAAATTTCTCTAGAATGTGTTGGACCAGCTGTAGCAGAATTGCCCAGGGCGGTGGTTCTCAAACCTTCTCTTTGAATGAAATCACCTGGACTGCTTTGGGGATCAGATTGCTGGGCTCCACCCTAATGATGCAATAAATTGGGTGGATGGGACAATTTTAATTTGTTGCAGATCTCTAGCTGATGCTGTTAGTCTGTGGCCAACTTTGGGAACTACTGGCCTTTGTGGTTACTGCGATTCTGGCTACAGCTGGGGCTTAGGAGAATCTTAAACAAGTTCTCTAGGTGATTTTATGCACACAGAGGCGCCGATCCTGGTTATCCCAGCTAGAAATGTTCTGATAACAGAAAAAGGAAAAGTTAGACCAAAAAGAGAAGGTACATAATAAGGCTGGAGAAGGGTGAAAAGACAAGGAAAGAAGGAGAGAGACTGGGCCTATTTTGCTAATTTCTCTTGTGTTTTCATTTAACCTTTCAGGCGCAATTCGATGCTCATCGTCAACCTGTTGGCTGTCGCTGGTGGCTGCCTTATGGGGTTCTGCAAAATAGCCAAGTCGGTTGAAATGCTGATCCTGGGCCGATTGATTATCGGCCTCTTCTGCGGCCTCTGCACAGGTTTTGTGCCCATGTACATTGGCGAGATCTCGCCTACCGCCCTGCGGGGGGCCTTTGGCACTCTCAACCAGCTGGGCATCGTCGTCGGGATTCTCGTGGCTCAGGTATTTCCTGAATGTCAGTTTCATGGCTCCCTAAATTAGTTAACATAAAGTAGTCCTGAACCTCTGGCATGTATTCAACTACGTAAGTTTCAGGTATCATTACTACAACTCACAGACAGCTTCGGGAGAAAGGGGAAGAAACAGAGTTTTTCTTTTCCTGTGGTAAAAGCACGGAGGGTTTTCCGAATTTCGTTTTTAATCCACCGTG
Organism: Panthera onca; assembly: GCF_046562875.1. Classification (NCBI taxonomy): domain Eukaryota; kingdom Metazoa; phylum Chordata; class Mammalia; order Carnivora; family Felidae; genus Panthera; species Panthera onca. The sequence continues at coordinate 42,397,706 of NC_138345.1, forward strand.
GCTTGGAAAGGATGAGATTTATGGTAGCCTCTTTCCCTGGCTTCCAGATCTTTGGCCTGAAAGTCATCCTGGGGACAGAAGAGCTTTGGCCCCTGCTGTTGGGCTTCACCATCATTCCCGCAATCCTACAAAGCGCAGCCCTTCCCTTCTGCCCGGAGAGTCCTCGATTCTTGCTCATTAACAGAAAGGAAGAGGAGAACGCCAAGGACAGTGAGTATCCCTCACACCCTCACTGTAGGAATTTTAGGGCTGTGGTTTGTTTCAAGACGAGGGTGTTGGGTCTGTCCTCTCCTTTCCCTTGCCCCTCAGAACCCAAGTGAAGGGTTTCCTGATGGCTCTCATGTCAGAAACTTTCTTTCTTCTCTCTTTCTTTTTTTGTTTTTTAAATTCTTTTTAATGTTTATTTTTAAGAGAGAGCGCACGCACAATCAGGGGAGGGGCAGAGGGAGAGGGAGACACAGAATCCGAAGCAGGCTGTCAGCACAGAACCCGACGCCGGGCTCAAACTCATGAGCTGTGAGTTCATGTATGGCCTGAGCCTAAGTCGGACGCTCAGCTGGCTGAGCCACCCAGGCACCCCTCAATTCGACCCCTAAAGAATTATGTGAGAATTAAAAAGGGGGAGGGCTGAGTGTCCGACTGCATGTCATGATCTCGTGGTTTGTGAGTTCAAGCCCCACATCGGCTCGCTGCTGTCAGCCTGTCAGTGCAGAGCCTCTGTCCCCCCTCTCTCTGCCCCACCGCCCCCTCAAAAATAAATAAACACTTTAAAAAAAATTAAGAGAGAAGCCGATTAAGGCACAGATGCTAGCCCAGGCTTGTCTCGCATGGCCTCTTCCCAGCTGTTACGGGGAAAATGACCTTGGGTCAGCACCTTAACCTTATCCTTGGTTTGCTTGTTTTACCAGTCCTCCAGCGATTGTGGGGCACCCCGGATGTGACTCAGGACATCCAGGAGATGAAAGATGAGAGTGCTAGGATGGCACAAGAAAAGCAACCCACAGTGCTGGAGCTCTTCAGATCGCCCAGCTACCAGCAGCCCATTATCATTTCCATCATGCTCCAGCTCTCCCAGCAGCTCTCTGGAATCAACGCGGTGAGTATCTGCTCCACGTCTGAGGGGGCAGGCCCACGTTGCACTTAACTCCCCTGACCGCGGTGCCAGGTGCTGGCGTGGTCACCCCACGATGCTCGCCACATGGCGGCCACTCCAAAATGTTGATTATCCAGGCTCTGACTTAGTGTTGGTTTTTATTTCCTTATTACTAGAGTTCATTGATTTAAGTAATCTCTACACCCGACGTGGGGCTCGAACTTACAACTCTGAGATCAAGAGTCCAAACGCTCCCCTGACTGAGCCAGCCAGGCGCCCCTGTTTTATTGCTTTAAGATTCTGTCTGCAGCACATGTTTTCCATGTGGAAAAATAAGATAAATTAAAACAAAAAATTCATCACCTTTAGTCTTGGAACTTGTGGTTCACATTTGTCCTCTTCCCAATTTTTTTCAGTATATAAGACATTACAAATTTATCTACTTTTCATTAATCCTCTTTCTGACCCACTCATTTTTTATTGCCGGTTGTCTTTAACTTTGGTCAATCTTTTTTTAAATTTTTATTTATTTTGAGAGAGAGAGAGAGAGAGAGAGAGAGAGAGAGAGAGTGCATGAAGGGCAAAGAAGAAGGAGACAGAATCCCAATCAGGCTCTGCGAGGTCAGCGCAGAGCCCGATGCAGGGCTCGAACCCACAAACCATGAGATCATGACCCAAGCTGAAATCAAGAGTCAGACACTTAACTAGCTGTGCCACCCAGGTGCCCCTAACTCTGCTCAATCTTATCTCGTGTCATCAAAGATAATGTAAGCCATACAACTAAAGTAGATCCAAGAATTTACTGCTGTGGCTTTTTTTCCCAGGACTTTACAGTCTAGAAAGTATGGTAAAGCCCAGGGGAATAATGAGGCAATCCATTCATGATGTATACATATACTATTCTATATGTATATTTACAACTAGAATAGTGACTGATCGTTTAAAGTGGGGAGCAAAATGGAAGGTGACAGTTGGCAGGTAACTTATATTCTATGCATATAATCACCTTTCAGCATTTGAGTCTTCGATGTGGTAAGAGAGGGTATTCCCCTACCTTCTATCCATTTGCAGATAAAATATTTGTAATTGAGACATACTGCTGTTCTGCCTCTTTAAATTTCAGATGAATGCCTTGAGAGCTTCTGACCAGTCTTTTCTTTCTTTCTTTTTTTTAATGTGTATTTATTTTTGAGAGAGAGAGCTAGGGAGGGGCGGTGGGGGTGGGGGGGGTTACTTAGAGCCGAAGCAGGCTCCACGCTGACAGCAGAGGGCCCTGCGCTGGGCTCGAACTTACAAACTATGATCACGACCTGAGCCAAAGTCAGACGCTCAATCAACTGAGGCCCCCCCCCCCCCCCTGCCCCGCCCGGGTGCCCCTCTCATCACTCTCTGATCAATATGATTAGATCATTTTGTAGCAAGTTGGCCTTTGGCCTTTTCTCCGCAACACGCCAAGAAGGTTGCTTGTATCTGAAATAGCAGTGCTTCTCATGCAGGGTTGGAGGATGTAATATCAGAAATTGGGAGGAAAGATAGTTCAATGAATCTCGTTCTCAAATTTTGTCGCTTTAAAAATCACTGCAGGGGCACCTGGCTGGCTCAGTTGTATAACATGCAACTCTTGATCTTGGGGTTGTAAGTTCAAGCCCCACGCTGGTTATAGAGGTTACTTAAAAAAATATATATAGGGGCGCCTGGGTGGCTCAGTCGGTTAAGCGGCTGACTTCGGCTCAGGTCATGATCTCGCGGTCCGTGAGTTCGAGCCCCACGTCAGGCTCTGTGCTGACGGCTCAGAGCCTGGAGCCTGTTTCAGATTCTGTGTCTCCCTCTCTCTGACCCTCCCCCGTTCATGCTCTGTCTCTCTCTGTCTCAAAAATAAATAAATGTAAATAAAAAAAAATTAAAAAATATATATATGTATATTTGTGTATATATATGTATATTTGTATGTATGTACACACATATATATATATATATATATATTTTTTTTTTTTTAATTAAAAAAAAAAATCACTGTAGTAAAATACACTCTGAAGACTTTCCAGAGCAGCAGGGCTGGGACTAGAGTGAGGCATCGAGGTGCAAGCCAGTGGTCCTAAACATGAGCGCCTCCTTAAATTGTGCACCTCACTCGCACCCAGCATGCATAATTTAGACTCCAATGCGGGCCCTGTGAAGCAGGATCAGAAAAAGCCCACTCTTGGAAAATTACGAATGATGAATTAGCACTCTGCAGTACAGACTCCTCCCACTTCAGGAAATGATGTGTGAAAACACTTTTTCAACCCACATTTGAGTAAACGGTGTTTTCTAATTTCCTTAGAAAAGGCAGAGGGTCAGAGGTTGGGTAGTGTTTACCTAGCAGAGTAAAACTGCTTGAGGGTGAGATGATGTACGAGTTAGCTTGAATCCCACTTGATAGCAGCAAATAGCAAAGTAATTTGAGTGTAAGAACTTTCCTTGAGATGTGTACGTATGCATTAGGTTTTTGTTGTATAGGCTTTTAGATAAGAGAGAGTATTGCCATAACTATTCATTGCTAGGTTTAATTGTTCAAATGTCTTTTCTCACAAGCTTTATAATATTAAGTATTATTGGAATTTTTTTTAACAGTCTTAGCTCCCCCTTCTCTTCTAGAGCAGCAATTTTTGATTGGGATGATACTACAAATCTTTTTTCCTTCCTCCCTCCCTTCCTTCCTTCCTGCCTGCCTGCCTGCCTTGTTTGAAGATTTTATTTTTAACTAATCTCTACACCCAAAATGGGACTTGAACTCAGAATCCCGAGATCAAGATCTGCATTCTCTACTGACTGAGCCAGCTAGTCGCCCTAGTTTCTTTTTTTTTTTTTTTTTAAAGTAAACTACACCCAACGTGGGTCTTGAACTCTAAGCCTGAGATCAAGAGTCGCATGTTCTACCGACTAAACCAAGAGCCCGCAGATCTGCTTCCAAAAGCACAGCCTTGTGGCACCTGTCTGGCTTAGTCGGTTGAACATCTTGCTCTTGATTTTAGCTCATGATCTCATGGTTTGTGGGTTCGAGCCCCACACTGGTCTCCATGCTGACAGCACAGAGTCTGGTAGGGATTCTTTGTCCCTCCCTCTCTGCCCCTCCCCCACATGCACTCTCAAAATAAATAAACTTTAAGAAAAAAAATTTATTAAGAGCACAGCCTTGGGTGTGCTCAGTCGGTTAAGCATCCGGCTTTAGCTCAGGTCATGATCTTCCAGGTCACGAGTTCGAGCCCCGCGTCAGGCTCTGTGCTGACAACTCAGAGCCTGGAGCCTGCTTCGGATTCTGTGTCTCCCTCTCTCTCTCCCCCTCCCCTGCTTGCGCTCTATCTCTATCTCTCAAGAATAAATACACTTAAAAAAAATAAAAAATTTGAAAAGCACAGCCTTAGTCTTATTTTAGAAAATACAAATATACGTGGTTTCTATCTGAGGTGGTAAGAGTTGTTTCTTGAAAGGTAAATCCCAGTATAGATGCATATATTCATGAAAAAGTCTGACGAATTTTGCTGTAGAGACAAACACTCTGGATGAAATCATAAACTCGTGACTCAAACCTGAGGGACTGAGCCTAGATGATCTAGACACTGCCAGGCACTGTTCCCTTATTACCTTGAAGTCTGAGTCCAATATTTTGACATCTCTTTAACCGTGGTAGTTGTAGCAGCCATACATAACCGTACACGTTAAATAGCAGCTTATTGAATAGTATAAAGTTAAAATGATAGGAGGTATTACTTCCTGAAACACTTAGGATGGACCCAGAGCTAGGAATTCTAGCCCGAGTTCTGCTTCCAATTACATATACAGGCTTGAGGTTACTCCTCAATTGCTTCACCATCAAATTAGAATATCAGTGTACCTATCACTGTTTTCAGGGCTAGGGTAGTTATCTATTGAAGAAGCTTACTTAAGGGGCTTGCTGCTGGTTGGCTCAGTTGGAAAGGCATTTGACTCTTGATCTTGGGGTCACAAGTTCGAGGCCCACACTGCGTGTAGATCTTACCAAAAAAAAAAAAAAAAACTTTAAAACACACAAGGCTCAGTTGAAAAAATTAATATGACTTAAACCTTTAAATCTAAGTTGGTAAAAAAGATGTTAAGGAAGAGACTTAAATGGAGCAGAAGGAGTAAGCGTACAAGAAAAAATGGAGACAAGCAGCTAGAATTGACAAGAACTAAGAAGAGAATAGGGGTAAGATTCAGAAGATAATCCATTTGCAGAAAAGATATCGTGATTGAACAAGAAAACCCCAGAAAGGACCCCCTTAACCTCCTGGGACGGTCGAGTCTACTTTTTGAGGGTTCCCTGTTTGCGGTTTCAGAGCTGCATCTTTTGTTTCCCACTAGGTGTTCTATTACTCAACAGGCATCTTCAAAGATGCGGGCGTCGAGGAGCCAATCTACGCCACCATTGGCGCGGGTGTGGTTAATACCATCTTCACTGTCGTTTCTGTAAGTTGGGTGCTTTGGTAGTTTGCAGGGCCGGGCCGGCGGGGGGCAGTTCTTACTACACATGTTCAAAGATGGGTTTCACGGCCTTCCACCTCCCCACCATCACCTAAACCTTGTTGGCCTGTTCTTCGGGGAAAGAAAAGCTATGGAGTGATGGGTGTAAGCAGACTTCGCTCCCTCCAAGCAAACAGGAAGTGCATGAGAAGGAGGGAGGTGTGCGGGGACTACAGAGTATGCTTTCAGCTTGGAACTAAAATGGGCAGGGTGACCATAACAAGTATCCCGCCATTGGGAAGGCAGATTCGGGTAACTCATGCAGCGTTTTCACGAAAGGGAAAGCAGAAATTTCATGTTCTGTTATTCTCCTTATAGCTGTTTCTGGTGGAAAGGGCAGGGAGGAGGACCCTGCATATGATTGGCCTTGGAGGGATGGCTTTTTGTTCCATCCTCATGACCATCTCCTTGTTACTAAAGGTGAGTGTTCTTGGAGGAAAAGAAGGGGGGCGGGGGGAGGCGGGTAGAAGAGGTTACAGGTGACACAGGTGGGAAGATCCGTAAGGTCACATGCCCAGAGTTTTAAGAAAAGTGGATCATCAGCGATAGGTAGTTAAACTGTTACAATTCTTGTATCCGGATAACATGTGGCTTGTAAAATACCCTATGTAATTTAATTCTTAAAGTAATCTTGAAGTAATAATGACTCCCATTTTACGGACAGTGAAATGATCTCAATGTGAAAATGACCTGTGTGTGAGGTGAGCACAAGGTTAGGATTCAAAAACCCAAGGCTTTTGGCTAGATAGTCCAGTAACCCCATTGGACCCCAGCACAGGGAGCTTTTCGTGCTCAGTAGGTCCTCATCTCTGGGAGGCTAGATCCTAGCCAGGTTGTGCTGTCTTTTAGTACTCACTTGCCTTTGTTCCTTTCTCATATAGGATAACTATAATTGGATGAGTTTTGTCTGTATTGCTGCTATCTTGGTCTTCGTGGCCTTCTTTGAAATTGGCCCAGGCCCCATTCCCTGGTTTATTGTGGCCGAACTCTTCAGCCAGGGACCCCGCCCAGCTGCCATGGCAGTGGCTGGTTGTTCGAACTGGACCTCCAACTTTCTGGTGGGGCTACTCTTCCCTTCAGCTGCAGTAAGTAAATTACAACGAAACTCCCCTAGGGGCGCCTGGGTGGCTCCGTCGTTTAAGCATCGGGTCATGATCTCATGGTTCATGAGTTCCATTCCGACGTCAGGTGAGCTCAGCTCGAGCCCCACTTTGGGTGAGCCCCGCTTCTCTCTCCCTCTTTCTCTGCCCCTTGTAGGGGTTCGCTGTCTGCCCCTCACTCACTTGTGCCCTCTCCCTCTCCCTCTCTCTCAAAAAAGAAAGAAAGAAAACGAAATTCACCTAGCCAGTCTCAAAACCAGCTCACTTAAGCCAACAGGTTTAAAATCTGTTTCCTGACACCACAGAGGATTAGATATCAAGTGTTTTAAAACAGATTTTCTTTCTCATTTTCAATGGCATATAGAAAAAGAAGGAATGATGGCAAAAAAGGATTGAAGCAGGAGGGTAAGACTGGGAACCCACCCCTCCCCGCCCCCCAGAGAGAGAACACGTGCATGGGTGAGGGGGTGCTGAGAGAGAGAGAATCCCAAGCAGGCTTCGTGCTGTCAGCACAGAGCCCGATGCGGGGCTCAAGTCCACAAACGATGAGATCATGACCTGAGCTGAGATCAAGAATCAGACACTTAACCAACTGAGCCACCCAGGCACCCTAAAACTGGGAACTTTTATTAAAAGACCACTAGTCCGAGGTGATTACAGGCATAGTTCTGCCTAGAAACAATGATAGTTTTAAGCCTCCAAGGATTCCAAACCAACACTTAAATCCATAATTTGAATTCGCATTCATGACTTCGTGACCTTAAAGGCTCACTACACAAAGGGATGTCAATGAATGGATGAGACAGCTCCTATTCTAAAATGACTTGGAGGGGCGCCTGGGTGGCTCAGTCGGTTGAGCGGCCGACTTCGGCTCAGGTCATGATCTCGCGGTCCGTGAGTTCAAGCCCCGCATCGGGCTGTGTGCTGACAGCTCAGAGCCTGGAGCCTGTTTCAGATTCTGTGTCTCCCTCTTTCTCACCCTTCCCCATTCATGCTCTGTCTCTCTCTGTCTCAAAAAAAAATAAACGTTAAAAAATTTAAAAAAAAAATAAATAAAAATTAAAAAAATAAAAAAAATAAATAAATAAAATGACCTGGAGTTGGTTCCTTAAATAAAGGAACTTGCAGTGGACTTCTGGAAAGCAGTTCCTATTTCTGTGAGTCTTTCAGAAACCCAGATTTGATCTGATTTTGTTTTATTTAAATTGTACTTAACAGAGAGTGACAGAGAGAGAGCACACACAGGGGAGGGACAGAGGGAAAGAGCAAGAATCTTGAGCAGACTCTATCCTAAGTACAGAGCCTGATGTGGGGCTCAGTCCCATGACTCTGGGACCAGGACCTGAACCAAAATCAAAAGTCGGACGTCGAACCACCTGAGCCGTGCAGGCGCCCCAGAAACCCGGATTTTAAAAATCATCTTCAACAGTCCTAAACTACTCCGTAGGTGTTTAGAAGCAGGGAACTTTAGTGAAGAGGAAAAAGAACGGCTCAAAATTGCAGAGAAATCTAGTAAGTTAGCAAGGGCATCGGAAATCTCTGAGGAAGCCTTGATGTTCTTGTTAAATGTGGAGAGGTTATGTCTTGGAGCCTACTAGAAATGGACGGCACGGAAACGAGTTTGGCCACGACCAGATTTGACCCTGATGCTCCTTTTTTTTTTTTTTTTTTATCTTTTCACTAGTTCTATTTAGGAGCCTATGTTTTTATCATCTTTACCGGCTTCCTTGTCATCTTCCTGATCTTCACCTTCTTCAAAGTCCCTGAGACCCGTGGCAGGACTTTTGAGGAAATCACACGAGCCTTCGAAGGGCAGGCGAGGGAGGCTGTCAGAGGTGAGAAAGGCCCCATCGTGGAGATGAACAGCATCCAGCCTGAGAAGGAGACCGCCACCAGCGTCTAAGCCGTGCCTCCTCCCCGCCTCCCTCCCAACACGGAAAAGCAACCTCTCCCCAGAGGAGGGAGAGACCTCATCAGGTTGTAACCCAGGACTGTTTCCGAATGCTGCTACTTGATTCCTTTCTCTTCCCTCACACACCATGAGCACTCAGAGGAGCCCAATGCTGGACTTGGTCGTATCTTCAATGGCTTTCGAAACATTTCAGTTCTTGGACGTTTCTCTTCCGTGTAGAAGAGACCAAGTGAACCTAGCTTCATCTCCGGAGGGACTGGCCACTTGGCTTATGACAACATTGCCAGCTCTTCCTCCCTTGGCTTCTACTGTGGCCCCACAAGGGCCTACAGGGGAGTAAGAGTGAGGTACAGTTTCCCTGACCCCAGACTTACCAGGAAGCAGATCTACAGGAGTGTGGAGGGCAGAGAGGGATTAAATACGAGCACCTTCCTCGCTTCCATACAGCTCTCTGCAGAGCAGATTAACTTGAGTTTTATTTATTTTTACCTTCTGGTTTTATTGCATAAATATTTATTTTTTTAAGTGTGAAGTAATTTTACCAAATAATGGAAACGTAAGGAAATTGAGGTTAAAGGGAGGCGCTTAAAGAGAGGTTTATAGGGTAGAAGATTCGATACTGGCGAGGTCAAGGTGCAATAAGGGAAGATTTGCAGAGAAAAGTAATGTGTTATCGGAGGGGGTACGACGGGGTGCGTGAATGTTGCGCGTTGCCTCTCAGCGATTTCTGTCCTTCAGGTGGAAACTCTCAAGTTAAATTTCTCAGAGAAGTCATGTGCCTGTATTAAGCTACTGGTTACCTTTGGAACTTTTTTCTTTGTTTAAGATTTTATGTAGTGTTACTTGAAATCTCGGGTTATTATTGAGATGGGCATTGTAGTTAATGGTGGTTAACGGGTTCTAATTTTGGTTGGAGTCCGAAGAAGGGAAGGCGGTTTCTAGCAATCCTGTCTCCCCTCGCTGGACCAAACAACTCCCTCCCCTTGTAGTGGACTCACTTTTTTGTATTTTGTTTTTTTAATGAGCTCCTACCACCTGCCTGGTGGGAGAGCCTTCCCAATGAGCATCCCAAAATATTGGTTCTTGGTAGAGGTTCAGTATTTCTAAATGCTATTCTTTAGGAGATTTTAGTTGTTGATTTTTATTTTGTTTTAAGCCATAGCTTTAAAAGAATTCAGAGGAGAATGTTGGTAACTACCTTGAATTTGTAACCTCAGCTCTGGGGGTGGGTCTTTTCCTGAACGATTATTATCCAGTTGAACTATATGTTGTCGCTTTAAGGTCATTGCATGTGTGTTCATCTGTTGCCATATTTCCATAGTGTTACGTCAAGTGCCCTTCGGGGCCGTACATTTGAGACAGTTATGAGTAAGTGTGCAGTGTAACCCACACTTGAGAGAGTATGAATGTATGTGCACTGACACTTTGCTCTGGGTAAGGTAGTTTATTGGTAACTTGTTTCCTTGGTGTTCTACAGCCCCCCCTTTCGAACAGAATGTGTTAAAACTCATCTCTCTATATACAGAGAACACTGCCTCTTCTGGGTGGAATTTGCATCTATGGTTTTCTTCCAGACTTTATACAGTTCAGTCTCATCTGGCTACCTTTCCCTGTTGGAGAGATGGGGGAGAATTCCTTAAGGAGACTGCTGGTGGTAGATTCCATCTCACCCTAGACCCAGACAGTGGGAGTAGGAAAGAAGTGTGAGATCAGGACATGTGGCCTCTGGAGGTCGTTGGAGGGGAGTCATGGGGTAGTGGGAGGCCTTTCTTTTAAGAGGACAAAGAAACAAACTGAAGACTTCTAACTCTGGAGCATTTCAGAGAATTAGATGAGATGGAGGGGTTTCTGTTCGCCCCAGCTCACAGACACCTCCACAAATCTCTAGTTTCCCAGTATTTGAATAAATGGAGATTGGACCCCATGACATTTACTCTGTCTTCCCTCTTTCATATGTTGCTTGATCACCCTCTCTCTCCTTGGTGCTTACACAGTTCAGGCCCTTTAGCCAAACCCTTGCCTATGACAGTATTTTACTTCCCAGTTCTCACTGTCCCCTCTGGTCGTTGAGCCGCTGGAAAGAAAAACAAAACAAAACTCACAGAGCTTTTGGAATGGGGCTTTGAACAGGTGACTTCCTCTAACCGCCCTTCTACTTCTGGCTCCTCAAAAACAGTGGGTTGGCAGTTAGCAGGTGGAAGTCTTCCCATTTCGCAGCGACCGGATTGTGAATATTTCCAAATGGATTTTCTATTACTAATGTTACGGTGGTTCTTTGTTTTGAAATAAAAATTCTGAATGTACATATGACATCACAGGCTTGTCTTTTTTCATTTATGCTTTGCTGTGTTTTTGTCCTTCCTGGAACACAAAATCAGCTTTAAGTCCTGGTTTGGCCACACAGTGCCTGTCGCTGTCTTGAGTAAGTTTCTTTATGAGAGTCTAGTACACATAAAAATAGCGATACATGTTTATCACACAGATGAAGTGAAAAGCCTTAGAGCGTTGCTTTGCACACTCAATAAATTACCGTTGCTTCCTTTCCTGAATGAGAATTCTGCTTTTCTCTCTTGTGCTTTCTTCCTTCCTTTCCCCTCTAGTCTTTGCTCTCTGAAATTCATCCTACACCGATTAAGACGTCCATACTGTATTTATATCGCCATCCTACTCAAAATCCTTCAGTAGCTTCCAGTCAACTACAGAAAAAACAAAAAACAAAACTTAAGCCCCCTACGGATCACTCCCCCACCCACCCAGGGCAAGGTTTGATTTACCATATTGTAGCTCCTATTTATACAGGAAAACACCCACACCCACTTCATCACTCATTAACACTTTTTTTTTTTTTTTTAATGTTTATTATTTTTGACAGAGAGACACAGAATCTGAAGCAGGCTCCAGGCTCTGAGCTGTCAGCACAGAGCCCGACCTGGGGCTCACACGCATGGACCGCCAGATCATGACCTGAGCTGCAGACTGAGCCACTCAGGCACCCCTCTCATTAACCCTTTCATGCCTTCATTTATTACTTTAACACTCCCCTACATTTCCAATCACTTCCTAAAGACACGTGAACAGCTACTTATCTCTATTTAGTCCAGGCGTGAGCTCCATAAAGCCTTCCTTACTGGCAACATAATCCCTCCACTGGTACTCTGTGTGAGAGGTGATGAGGATGAAACCCTGACCTGAAAGAGCCCTGGGAGAGCACCATATTCTCCACGATTGTGGGGATCGCAGCTCCCTTTTTCTATTTTTGCTTCCTTGTAATTCATTCTCCAGCAACCAGACTGATCTTAAAGACTTCCAATTACATCTTGTAAACTGGCTTGCAGGCTCCTTTCCTGTGGCCTGTTAATTCAGGGACCACACATCCCAGTTTACTGCGATCGCCCTGGTGTAACTTCCAGCATACTGCTTTCATTCATTTTCAAAACTGCCCTCAAAATGTGTTCGGGGGAAAAGGTCTGCTTCTTCAACTTCATCTCTTGACACTCTGCTCACAGACTAGCCACACTGGGCCTTCTAGTTTTCAAAGACATCAAGTTCATTATCAGTAGGTTCTTTACACTTGGCCCCTTGTACTTAGAATATTCGGCCTCGACATTTTTTTTTTTTAATTTTTTTTTTAACCTTCATTTATTTTTGAGACAGAGACAGAGCATGAACAGGGGAGGGTCAGAGAGAGAGGAAGACGCAGAATCTGAAGCAGGCTCCAGGCTCTGAGCCATCAGCCCAGAGCCTGACGCGGGGCTCGAACTCACGGACCGCGAGATCATGACCTGAGCTGAAGTCGGACGCTTAACCGACTGAGCCACCCAGGCGCCCCTCGGCCTCGACATTTTGTGCGGCTCAATCTACCTTGTGAGTTAGGTCTTAGTAAACAACCTCTAGAATATAAGCCCCATAAAAGCAAGGACCTGGTCTGTCTCACTCATACGTGCACACTGTTGAACAGCTAACATGTTTAAGTGTTATCAGTCTGGTTCCAATCAGAAAACAGAAACCACACAGTGATTGGTTGATTGATTGATTGGGGTGGGGGGAGGACAAATAATTTTTAATTTTTTTAAACAAATACACCGAAGAAACCGCACAAGTATTTAAGCAGGGAAAATGTAATATAAAGAATATCAAGGGAGGCCTGGCTGTTTCAGTCAGTACAGCATGCGACTCTTGATCATGAGGCTGGGGGGGAAAAAGATACCAAGGTATAATAAGAGTAAGTAAAAGATAATAGATAGGACGGGTCAATATGGTATCCTAGAGCTGAGGGAGAGTATCCAAAGAGAGACTTGGAAGAGAGGGCATCTCCCCAAAGCTGAGGTTCAGATCTTACTGGAAAAGGCACGGTTGCAGTCTACTGGATAGCAGAGAAATGTGCTGGGTTGCACAGGCCAGAGCCAGTGTGGCCAGGGAAGCAGGGAACAACTGCAGGTGAGCCACAGCTAGTGGCGGGACAATCGAGGGTACCCAGGGAGTCAGTCGGGACACCAACATGGTTGGGGGGGCGGGGCAGGGCGGGGAAAGGCGGCGCTTTGGGCCTTGTGGAAAGTGATTGCCAGACAGAGGCGGAGGCTGTGAGGTGACTGAAGAAGCCTGCATTCTGGGTGTGTGGCTGGGGCAGGGTGCCACCAAATGTCCTGTCACCTGTGGTGCGGCCACCGGAATCCGCAGCACCATCTACTGAGAAAACTTCACTGTGCTTAACGCTCTCAAGAAGAAATGATTTCAAGTAATTCTATCCCTTACCAACAGGTACTGAAGGATGAATTTGGAGCTGTGGAGCAATAAATCGGTAAGCGGCACAACTGTTAGATGGCTGGCCGTCCGAAGCGATCCTTGGCTGAATCTACCATTTCCACACCTCCCAAAGCCTACCTGTGCTTCGATGAAATTCAAGTTGAATGAATGAATGAATGAATGAATGAATTTATGTATGTATGTATGTATAACCGAAAGCGTTTGTTGCAGTTATTTGGCTGAAGTTCCCACTGTGCGGCTGCCGCTGAGGTTGGGCTGGCGGTCCCTGCCCAGGGTTTTGGCAAGTGAAAAAGAGGAAAGGGAGAAGGTGGCCCCTGAGCTTGGAGTGGGTGCTGCCGGATGAGGCGGGGGGCCAGGCTGCTGGTGAGGCCCCAGCCCTCTAGCTAGCTCTGGCTCTGCGTTCCCGGTCTTCCCCACGCCGGCCCATCACCACAGAGAACCTCCCGGGTGTCGATCCCCAAAGAGTGACGCCAACGAATCACCCAGTGTTACATCTGTGTCCTTGATCCGGGCCCTGGTTGCCGGCGCGGCTGCAACCCGCCGTCCGCCAAGGCACCCAGCCACCTTCCTCCTTCCGGTCGCCGCCCTGCTCTCTCCGCGACCCCTGCTGCAGGTCGCACCGAGCGCGGGGGGGGGTCCCAGGCCGCGGAGCCCCGCCAGCCCTGCGGCCTCGACCAGCCACTTCCTCCGCCCTCCGCGGCGTCGCTGGAAGCTGGTCTGGCGCCTGGGAAACCGCAGACCCTGCGAGAGGCGGGGCTTCGGCGGCGCCCTCACTGCGCAGGCGTGGGCGGCCGCAAACCAGTCATCCTGAGTCCGTTTTGTTCGAGAGCGTTAGAACGATTACTGACTGGCTCTGGTCCAGGTCATAACCCAGCAAACCTTGCAATGCAGGTGTTTCCCACCTGTCTCCTTATAAAGCGACTTTACCCTTCCTGGATTGCCCTAGGCTTAGTGACTTAATTGATGGGACTGAATCACGTGAGTTAGGATAGATTTCAGAAATTAATTCCGGGGGCACCAAGGTGGCTCAGTGGGTTGAGCTTCCAACTGGATTTGGGCATCGGGTCATAATCTCACAGTTCCGTGGGTTCAAGCCTCGCATCGGACTCTGTGCTGGCAGCGTGGAGCCTTGTTTGGAATGCTCCATCCCTCTCTGTCCCTCCCCCTCGTGCGCTGTCTCTGCCTCTCTTATTTCTATTTTTTTAATATTGATTTATTTTTGAGAGAGAGAGAGACAGAGTGTGAGTGGGGGAGGGGAAGAGAGAGAGGGAGACACAGAATCTGAAGCAGGCTCCAGGCTCTGAGCTGTCAGCACAGAGCCCCACCTGGGGCTCGAACCCACGAACCATGCGTGATCTCATGACCTGAGATGAAGTTGGATGCTTAACCAACTGAGCCATCCAGGCGTCCCTGAAGCACAACGTTTTTAATTTTCTTGGTGGTTTTGTAAAATAGTATAGCCATTATGGAAAATAGTATGGAGGTTCCTCAAAAATTTTTAAATAGAACACCTTAAGGGGCCCCGGTGTGGCTCAGTCCCTTAAGGATCCGACTTCAGTTCAGTTCATGATCTCACAGTTCCTGGGTTCGAGCCCCACATTGGGCTCTGTGCTAACAGCTCAGTGCCTAGAGTCTGCTTCAGATTCTGTGTCTCCCTCTCTCTCTCTCTCTGCCCCTTTCCCACTCATGCTGTCTCTCTCAAAAACGAATAAATGTTAAAAAAAATTTTTTTTAATAGAACACTAGATGATTCAGCAATCCCAGTTATGGATATATATCCGAAAGAATTGCAAACAGGTTCTTGAAGAGATTTTTCATACCCATGTTTATAGCAGCACTATTCACAACAGTCAATAAGTGAAAGTAACCCCAAAATCCATCAATGGATCATAGATAAACAGAATGCTGTATGTTTATCTGAGGGAATATTATTTAACCCTAAAAAGGAAGGAAATCCTGTCATATCCTACAACATGGATGAACTGTGAGGTCATTAGGCTAAGTGAAATAAGCCAGTCAAAAAAGACAAATACTGCGTGATCCTACTTGTATGAGGTATCTAACGTAGTCCAGATAAATAAATAGATAAGTAAGTAAGTAAATAAATTCATGTAGTTAAAGTCGCAGGAAGAGAAAGTAGAACACTTGTTGTCAGGAACCAGGGAAAGAGGAAAAGGGGAGCTTTTTGTTTAATGGGTATAGAGTTTCATATTTGCAAGATGAAAAGTTCTAGATCTCTGTTTCACGGGAGCATGACTATACGTAACACTACTTTATCGGTACATTTTTTTTAATATTTATTTATTTTGAGAGAGAGAGGGAGAGAGAACTCTCATGAATGGGGGAAGGGCAGAGAGAAAGAATCCCAAGCAGCCTCCCCCTCTGTGCTGTCAGCACAGAGCCCTCCGAGGGGTCCATCTTAGGAGCTGTGAGATCATGACCTGAGTCAAATTGATGTATACATTTTTGTTTTAATTTTTTAAATGTGTATTCATTTTTGAGAGAGAGAGAGACAGCTGGGAGACACAGAATCGGAAGCAGGCTCCAGGCTCCGAGCTATCAGCACAGAGCCTGACGCGGGGCTCGAACTCACAGACCGTGAGATCATGACCTGAGCTGAAGTCGGACGCCCAACCGACTGAGCCACCCAGGCGCCCCAAATTGATCTATACATTTAAAAAATGCTTAATGTCTTAGTCTCTTCAGGCTGCTTTAACAAAATACCACAGACCAGGTAGCTCATAAACAACAGAAATTTTTTTCTCATAGTTCTGGCCTGGAGCCTGATGTCCAAGATCAGTGTGCCAGTTTGCTTTGGTGAGGGCCACCTTCTGGGTTGCACACTTCAGGTTGTATCCTTAGGTGGTGGAAGGGAAAGGGGAGCCCTCTTGGACCCCTTTTATAACAGCATTAATCTCATTCATGAGCGCTCTACCCTCGAGACCTTATCACCTCCCAAAGACCCCACCAACTAATACCATCACATTGAGTATTAGGACTTCAACTGGATCAACTTTAAGTCATTTGTTGTCATTGTTCGTGCCGTGGCGAAACTTCGTAACTGTAAACATCAGCTGTGGGCAAGTGTGCAAACACGGGAACTGTTTTTACTGCTAAGTAAGAGTGTAAAATCGTACCACCACTTGAGGAAGCGGTGGCTTTCTGGGAAAAATTGAAAATGCATCGCCCCAGTTCTTCACCCACCCCATCCCACCCCCAATTCCATGCTCTCTACTAAGTGTTTTGTAGTTTTGTTATGGTCTGAATGTTTGGGTCCCCCCCAACCCCAAATTCACACGGTGAACTCCTTCCTAACCCTCAAGGCGATGGTATTAGATGGTGTGGCCTTTGGGAAATGATTAGATCATGAGGGTGGGGCTCTCATAAATGGGATTAATGCCCTTACAGAAGCTCTCCACCCACCCCCGAAGCTTCCTCTCTCTTTCCCTCATGTGAGATTACAGCAAAAAGATGGCAGTCAATGAACCAGGAAGCAGGCTCTCATCAGACACCGAACCTGCTGGTGGCTTGATCTTGGGCTTCTTAGCCTCCAGAACCATGAGAAATAAACTTTTGTTGTTTATAAGCCACCTAGTATGGTATTTTTGTTATAGCCACCCTAACAGACTAAGACAAGTTCCTTCTACTATAAGAGAGGAGTGTGCTTCCATTTTCCTTGTTTGTTTGTTTGTTTATTTGTATTTTCGACACCCAACATGGGACTTGAACTCAGGACCTTGAGATCAAGAGTTGCATGCACCTCCAAATGAGCCAGTTAGGGGCCCCTTTTTTTTTTTTATTTTGTTATGCTTTCCTTTAACTTCAGTCTCAGTCATATGACTTGATTTGACCAATAAAATAAGGCAGAAGAAATAGCTATGTCAGTTCTGCCTTAAGAGATCATGCCTTACTATCATTTGCCCTCTTTCATATCTGCCATTGCCAAGGGCAGAGCTTCCCTGGGTAACTGCTGCAAACTTAGACTGGCCTCCAAAATAAACAGGTAGAGATATCTTAGTCCAAGCCTCAGGGAGAAGCCTCACTCAACTCGATCTGTGGCTTGAAGCTTAGCCAAACCCAGCCTGGATCTGCTGACCACTCCTAGCCTATTTGCAGATTCATGAGGGATAAGAAAAATTTGTTATTTTAAGCTACTGTATTCGGGGGCTGTACGAGCAAAAGGTAACTGATAAAATACAACTACCTGATGCCCCAATAATTCCATCCTTAGTCATATACCTAAAAGAAATTTTGCACTAAATTTAGGCAAGGATAGATGCAGAGGGACAGTTAGAAGCCACTGTAATTATCCTGGTAAGAGGTGACTATGGCTTGGGACCAGTGGAGCTGGAAGAATTGGCAAACAGGTATGTGGCTTTAATGAGAGCCTAGAAGTCTGGAAACCCAAAAGGAAAAGAATAAAAGAAGACGTGTCACGGGGCGCCTGGGTGGCTCAGTCGGTTAAGCGGCCGACTTCAGCTCAGGTCACGATCTCGCGGTCCGTGAGTTCGAGCCCCACGTCGGGCTCTGGGCTGATGGCTCAGAGCCTGGAGCCTGCTTCCGATTCTGTGTCTCCCTCTCTCTCTGACCCTCCCCTGTTCATGCTCTGTCTCTCTCTGTGTCAAAAATAAATAAACTTAAATTAAAAAAAAAAAAGAAGAAGAAGACATGCCAGGCAAACTTTAATTAAAAGAGTTAATTTAGGGCACCAGGGTGGCTCAGTCGGTTAAGCAGCTGACTTCAGCTCAGGGCATGATCTCAAGGTTCCTGAGTTCAAGCCCCGCATCAGGTAAGCTCGAGCCCTGCTTCTCTCTCTCTCTCTCTCTCTCTCTTTCTGTCTGCCCCATTGTGGGATTCTCTCTCTCTTTCCACACCCTCGCTCACTTGTGCCCTCTATCTCTCAATAAAAAAAAAAAAGAAAGAAAGAAAACAAAAACTGTCAACCCAGACATTAACAAAATAATAATAATAATAATAAGAGAGAGTTATTTAGGGGAACTTGCTGGCTTAGTCAGTAGAGCATGTGACTCTTGATCTAGGGGTTGTTAAGTTTGAGCTCCACATTGGGCGTAGTGATTACTTTAAAATAAAATGTTTAGGAGCACCTGGGTTAACTGGCTGAGTCAGTTAAGTGTCCAACTTTAGCTCAGGTCATGATCTCACAGCTCAGGTTCATAGGTTTGAGCCCTGCATTGGGCTCTGTGCTGATGGCTCAGAGCCTGGAGCCTGCTTGAGAATCTGTGTCTCCCTCTCTCTCTGCGCCCCCCCCCCCCCCCGCCCCTTACACTCTCTCAAAAATAGGTAAACATTTAAAAAAATTATTTTTTTTGCATATGTACTTGGGGATATTTTGGATCATCTTTGTCCCATTGATCTATTTTTTTCTGCAGCACCAAATTGCTTACATATTTTAAGGGCTGCAGGGCTACTCCCTCCTCATTTTCCTTTGGAATTTTTCAGGATTAATTTCTTCAACTTCCAGTGAAAATCCTTCTGGTATTTTAACTGGGATAACATTGAATATGAATTCATTTGAGAAGCATTACTATCTTTACAATATTGGGGGCACCTGAGTGGGTGATTCAGTTGGTTAAACAACCAACTCTTGGTTTCAGCTAAGGTCATAGTCTCACAGTTCATGAGATCTAGTCCTGCTTCAGGGTCTGTGCTGACAGTGTGGAGCCTGCTTGGAATTCTCTTTCGTCTCTCTCTCTCTCTCTCTCTCTCTGCCCCTCCCCCACTTGTGCTCTGTCTGTCTCTCAAAAATAAATAAACATTAAAAATTTTTTTTAAAAATTACTTGAGGTGCTGAGGAGCATGCGACTCTGGATCTAAGGGTTATGAGTTCGAGCCCCATCTTGGGTATAGAGATTACTTAAAAATAAAATCTTAAAAAAATTATTTAGGAATACATGAAGTAGGGGCACCTGGGTGGCTCAGCTGGTTGGGTGTCTGCCTTTGGCTCATGTCATGATCTCATGTTTCTGTGAGTTCGAGCCCCACATCAGACTCTCTGCTGTTAGTGGGGAGCCTGCTTCAGATCCTCTGGCCCCCTCTCTCTGCCCTTCCCCTACTCACGCACATGTGTGCTCTCTCTCTCTCTCAAAAATAAACATTAAAAATTTTTTAAAAAAATACGTGAAGTAAAAACAGGCAGACTAAAGAGACAAATAAAAAATATTGGAGTTTAATCACCACCTCTCACTAACGAGCAGGGTACTCAAAAGTCAGCATGTATATAGAAGATGTGAACATTACCAACCACTTTTATCTCAATGACATTTAACGAATGTTACACCCACCCAGTGACTAAAAAATACACATCATTTTCAAATGCACACGGAATGTTGACCAAGGTAAACAACATGCTGGGCCATAAAATAAGTCTTAATAAAATTTAAAACACTGAGATTTACAGAGTATATTCTCTGTCCACAACAGAACTGAATTAGAAATCAGTAATAACATTACAACTAGAAAATCACAAAGCTTGGGAATTAAAAACAAACTTTAGGGGCCTCTGGTTGGTTCAGTCGGTGAAGCATGTGACTCTCAATCTTGGGGTTGTAAGTACAAGCCCCATGTTGGGGGTGGAGACTATTTAAAAGTAAAGACTTGGGGGGCACCTGGGTGGATCAGTCGGTTAAGCATCCGACTTCGGCTCAGGTCATGATCTCACAGTCCGTGAGTTCGAGCCCCGTGTCGGGGCTCTGTGCTGACAGCTCAGAGCCTGGAGCCCGTTTCAGATTCTGTGTCTCCCTCTCTCTCTGCCCCTCCCCTGCTCATGCTCTGTCTCTCTCTGTCTCAAAAATAAATAAACGTTAAATAAATAAATAAAATAAAATAAAATAAAATAAATAAAAGTAAAGACTTGGAAAGAAAGAAAGAAAAAGAAAGAAAGAAAGAAAACTTGTGAGTAAGTAATCCATGGACCAAAAAATAAATCACAAGGAACACTGGAAAATATTCTTAAATAAATTATAAAATACAACTTATCAACATTTGTGGGCTGCAGCTGAATCAGAGCTTTGACAGAAATTTATAGCTGAAAGTGATTATATTGAAAAATATGTGGAGCGCCTGGGTGGCTGAGTCAGTTGCCCAGGCTGAGGTCATGATCTCACGGTTTGTGAGTTCAAGTCCTGAATAGGGCTCCCTGCTGTCTGTGGCAGAGCCTGCCTGGGATCTTCTGTCTCCCTCTCTCTGCTCCTCCCTGGCTGATGGGCGCACGCCCCCTCACCCCATGCTCACGCATTCTCTTTGTCTCTCAAAAATAAACATTAAAATTATAAATAAATAAATAAATAAATAAATAAATAAAATAAAACCCAAATATCATTTTCTTCTTATAAAGCTAAAAAAGACAAGCAAATTAAACCCAAAGTTAGTAAGAAAGAAAATAATAATGCAAATAGTGGAGGGGGGCCTGGGTGGCTCAGTCGGTTGGGTTGAGAATCTGACTTCAGCTCAGGTCATGATCTCCCCATTCGTGGGTTCGAGGCCTGCATCGGGCTCTGTGCTGACAGGTTAGAGCCTGGAGCCTGCTTCGGATTCTGTGTCTCCCTCTCTCTCTGCCCCTCCCCTGCTTGCGCTCTCTTTCTGCCTCTCAAAAAATAAAATAAAACGTTAAAAAAAATTCTTTAGGAAAAATAAACAGTGGAAATTAGTGAAATAGAAAGCAGACAGGCTAGAGAAAAAAATTAACATTTAAAAATTAGTTCTTTGAAGATTAATGTAATTGATAAATCAGTAACAAAGGGAGACTAAGAAACAAAGGGAGAAAATACAATTTACCATCAGAAAATTTTTGTTAAATATTTATTTATTTATTTAAGTAATCTCTACACCCAACATGGGCTCGAACTCACGACGTGGGTATCAAAAGTTGCATCTTTGGGGCTCCTGGGTGGCTCAGTCAGTTAAGCGTCCGACTTCAGCTCAGGTCATGATCTCACAGTCCATGAGTTCGAGCCCCACGTAAGGCTGTGTGCTGACAGCTCAGAGCCTGGAGCCTGCTTCGGATTCTGTGTGTGCCTCTCTCTCTCTCTGCCCCTCCTCTGCTCATGCTCTGTCTCTCTCCGTCTCAAAAATAAACATTAAAAAAAAAATTTTTTTTAAAGTTGCATCTTCTACTGACTGAGCCAGTCAGACACCCCTTATTTGCTTTTAATGGCTGTAAAAATACTCCAGTATATGGATTTATCAGGACATATTTAAGCGAAGTCCTATTGATGGACATTTAGACTTTCTTTCTTTTTTTTTTTTTTTGTGGCTACTCCCAACACTCATGCAATGAGTTTCTTTATGTAGTTGGCTGAATAATGACTCAGCATACATTCGCAGGAGTGTTAGAAAGCTATTCACATTTTGTATTTCTATGCCAATAACTGACATTATTTATTGCCTATAGTCCATGACCTAAAAAAAAAAAATCATATTAGATGAATGTCTCATTCAATCTTCACAGGAACCTTTTGAAATAGCTTCAAGCATGACCTACAAGAAAACTGAAACACAAAAGATTGCAGAGTAACTTGCTCAAGGTCACAAATGGTAGGGGATTTTAATTGGAGTGGATTTTAATTGGAGAGAACCTGGTTTGGGTCTTTTTATCTGACTGCATTTCAGAAGGGCCATACCAAATATCAAATCAGTCTCCCTTCAATCTGTAATGTTTTTTTAAAGTTCTTAATTTTTATATTAAGTAGTCTACAACCGACAGGGAGAGGGAGAGAGAGTATCCCAAGCAGGCTCTGCATTGTCAGCGCGGAGCCTGATTCAGGGCTCGAACTCACAAACCGTGAGATCATGACCTGAGCCGAAACCAAGAGTTGGACGCTTTACTGACTGAACTGCCCAGGTGCACCACGATATCCTCTTTAAATGAATATTCAAGGGAGTATTAAAAAAAACTCTTACACAGTTGGTGCTCAATATTAGTAGCTAATATGGAAACCTGCCGGGTGGTTTGGAATATAATAATAAGGTAGACTTGACTAGGAACTATTTGGATATGGTAGATGAAGGAAAGTAAATATCCTGGGATAACTGCCAGGATCTGGCTATGATAATAGGATGGATTATCTTGCCATGAACCTGCACAGAAAATCCTGAAAGAGGAGTGTGGGAAGAAGATAATGGGTTTGATTTTGGACGTGCTAGATTTGCAATGCCAGTGAAATGTCCATAAGAAGTATGGTTACCATTCACTGAGTGCCTACCTGGGGGGTTTTGCCTACGTTAGCGCCAATCCTCACCACAAAGTAAGAAAAGTATTACACTTATTCTTTTTTTTAATTTTTTTTAATGTTTATTTATTTTTGAGACAGAGAGAGACAGAGCATGAGCAGGGGAGGGGCAGAGAGAGAGGGAGACACAGAATCTGAAACAGGCTCCAGGCTCTGAGCTGTCAGCACAGAGCCCGACGCGGGGCTCGAACCCACGAACTGTGAGATCATGACCTGAGCCGAAGTCGGACGCTTAACCGACTGAGCCACCCAGGCGCCCCTTACTCATGCTTATTCTACAGATGAGGAAACTGAGTGGCAGAATCAGGTTAGTGTAAATGGAGATACCAAGTAGGCAGACATGTCTGAGATCTGGGCGCTGCAGAGTCGTAAACTGAAGATCCAGACTTGAGAACAATTAGCCTAGAGGTGTAGGGGTGCCAGTGACAAAGAAGGGTAAAGCATGAAGACTGGTAATAGAACAGGTCTGAGGGCGGACTCCCGTGGAATACTTCCATTAGCAGAGGAGAAGCCCTACAAGGTCTGCAAGGTAACGGTGGGAAAGGCATTTACGAGAATAAGGGTTATTAGCAGAGATAAATTTTATTTTTATTGCCTTATCTGTATGGCAAGGCAAACATCTAATTAACAGACATCTGTTCTTACTGCCCTATGAGTTGCATTCCTTCCCTTCAAAGTCCCCTATCCCAGTCTCCCTAGCTCAGTTAGACATATATACCTCATTTTGCCTGACTGCCTTTGGAATTTCCATGCCTGTGTGGATTCCCCGTATGTATGCTATTAAATTTGGTTTTCTCTTGTTAATCTGTCTCATGTCAATTTGACTCTTATCAAAAGGACTCTGGAAGGGGACAGAATTCTTGCTCCCGGACACCAGCATTCTGAAATGGAAACAAATGTGTATAGGAGTATAGCTGAGGTTATGGGTTTTAGACTCAGCTCTACTTAGATGTGTGTCCATAGGGAAGTTATTATTCATGTTCCAACCCTCATCATCTGTAATGGGACAATCATACCTCATCTTGTTTTATGAAAATTAAATAAGAGATGCATTTAAAGTAGTTATCACAATACTGGGCACATAGTTGCTATAAATGTTAGAGTCAGGTAAGGTAATATCCAAGGTCAAAGCATTTAACTGTCTGTCTTATCTCCAAGAAGACAGGCATAACCTCCAACACCTAGCAAAATACCTGATACCTAGGAAGTATTAACCAATATTCCTTGACTGAGCTAATGAAGGGTGAATTTTATGATGTTTTTTACATTTTAGTTTGATTTATGACAATGGCTCATTGAGAACAGAAAATGAATTGCAGTGGATTGAAGAGGTATTGGGGGGTGCAGTTTCTCAGTGGAGACAGGGGTTGTAGTCAACTCAGACGGAAGAGAAGGCCCTACACCATTGGCTGGGTTCTGTAAACTTCCAGAACTTCCGTTTCGTTTACATAGAAATGGTAGTTAACTTCAGAGTGTGGCTTAAGGATCACGTGAAATCAAATTTATAAATCTATTCCCATGTAAAAGAAATGCTGTCTACATGTACTCATACATAGTTATTTTCCTCCAAGTTGAAACTGGCTTTATTTTCCACTATTCTTTTGGAAAATGCACGTGGCATGAGGAAAGACAAAGTAAAAAGCTGCTGATGGAGTTAAGAATAATAATCATGTTTCTCTCATCCTGATGGGGATTGTAGTGCAGAGTCTCAACAGATAAAAAAAAAAACCCCTTTTTTATATGAATAAGAATTGATCAGAGAACCAGTGGAAATTAACATAATTGTGCTGAATGGGTCAAAGGGCAGCACCAGAGGAACCTTTAAAGCCTACACAGTTTGGGGAATGTTAAGTATGATCCTAGGGTTTAAGTGGCTGAGGAAGGATTTAGACTTAAGAAATGAGACCTGGAAAAAAAAAAAAAAAAATGAGATCTGGGATCGAGGGCAGGCTAAGAATCAGGGGCGATCTATGGTTGCAAAAACGACAGGAACTGCGTGGCTTATACAGTTTAATGCGCACTTACTATATTGTCTGAGAATGTTCACTTCCACTATGGAACAGAACCGAAATTTTTGTAACACATACGGCACATTAATTACAGAGAAATTAGCAGCCAGTAGGACATATTAGATTTAGGTGGGCAGAGTATATGTGCACAGAGCACCGAAAGGAATGGAAGGAGCCAGAGAAGCCTTATTTAGCACCTCTTATTTAGCAAGCGGGGCAGGGGCAGAGAGAGAGAGAGAGAGAGGGAGAATCTCAAGCAGGCTCTGCACTGTCAGCATAGAACCCCAAATGGGGCTCGAACTCCTGAAACCGAGATATCCTGACGCGAGCCAAAATAGAGTCAGACGCTCAACCAACTGAGCCACTCAGGCAGCCCGGCAGCATCTGTTAAGTCTTCACTTAAATTGGCCATCCATCCTTGACCCCATTCCAGCCCCACATGTATAATGCTCAGGTAGTGAAAATAAATTCCACAGCGGTTCATCAAGCTAAGGAGAGCTGCTCTTGCGGCCAGGAATACTTGCCACAGTGTCTGCAATAGAGCATGCCTGTGTGACTGTGTCCAGGGACATTCCTTCTGCACGACCCCAGCCCTTCGATCTCAGGTTCTGCTCCTCAGTCTTTGCAGTCACATCAGGCACCAGAGACATATATGAACATCGCTACCCTTTCTATCCTCCTTGCGCCCTGTCCCTATGTGAGCGTGACCCATCTCATTCCCCATACTTTGTGGCGTGAGAGTGTGATTAGATTGATTTCATATGTTTCTAGCACCTTTATATCTTGAATATATATATTTAAATACATATGTATATTTAATGGATGTATTTAAATGTATATGTATATTTAATGTTCATTTATTTTGAGAGACGGGGAGAGCCGAAGTATGGGAGGGGCATAGAGAGAAAGACAATCCGCACTGTGAGCCCCGGAGCCCCAGGCGGGGCTCGAACCATGAGATCATGACCTGCGCTGAAATCAAGGCTCCAACGTTCAGCCGACTGAGCCGCCCACGGGCCTCTGATTCTAGCGTCTTAACCTGATCTTTTCTGATAGCTTGCTTGGTAGTATACCTGGAGGTAATGCTACCATTGGCGAAGTAATTTCTTAGCTTAACCTTTTCAAGTTCTCAAGAAACGCTTTCTTCTAGGACCACAGTTTTACATCAACCACCCACAACCCGGGAATCCTTCAAGGAAAAACTTGCCAGCAGCTGCTGCTTCTTTTAAATCAGGTTTCGCTTCAACCTCACGCAGAGGAACCTATTCAAATGCCTACATTTCAGCATCCTCACTCGAACTAACTTCCTGTGCCAGAAGCTTTTGTCTGCCCCAATTGGCTTCTTTATTTAACAAATTGTCTTTATCTCCCGCTTGAGGCAAAGCTCACCGCGGCCCCCAGGAGGCATGCAATATTTACTAAAGTTCCTCCCCCACTTGCCTGCCCCTGTCTGGCAGTTATCTGCTCTTTCCTTTAGGTTTGCAGTCGTGGCCTGTTTTTTTCCCTGTAGACACCCAGTTTTCTGAATAGTAGGATTATTCAGAACAGAATTAAACTTGTCCTTTACCCCCGAGAACCGGGTGCTTGAAATTCAGTAAGCAAGGCTCCTAATCCTACCGCACCAAAAGCTTTGAATCTAGGCTGTGAAATTCAGACGACCCAGGCAAACCGACCCGGTGCGCTTCTTCCTTTCAGGTCCAAACCGAAAGGGAAATGGAAGCTGAAAACGAAGAAAAAGTGAATTTTAAAAACTGAAATATGAGAAAGTAACTTAAATATGACACCGGAGGTAACAACCACCTCCTCTCGGAGGATGGAGAGAGCAAGATTTTCAAAAGAAAGGGATGTAAAAAGATGGAGGGGCTTGGCAGGTGCACTTATAATTAATTTCCTTTCTGCCTTATCTCTATCATACTAGTTTATATTCCTGGCGATTCTGTGACCAAAAGGGTAAGTGAAAGGTTTTAAAATTGAGTTTGCACCTCTCCTCATTCTTCTTGGCAACTTTGTCAAGCTTTTATAGGGCTTACTTAAGAAGATAGTGAATTTTGCTTTTATTAACTTTATTCTCAAAGAGCAATCTTTTACCTTCTTAGGTATTGTGTGTGTATATATCTATACATATATATGTATATATATGTTAATAGCAACATAATATATATAATAACATTATATATATTATATATTATAATATATAATAGCATATATATGTTAATAGCAACATAATTTGTAGTGGTAAATCACCAAAACAGAAGCAATTTTAAATAACTTACAGTGCATCTGTAATGTGTAATATAACAATTGAGTCAGTTCTAAATTTACTGGTATGAAGAAACAACAAATTTACTGGTGTGGAAAGATCTGTATGATATATTCTCTCTTTTTTTTAACATCATTATTATTATTTTAGAGAGAAAGAGAGGGCAAGCAGGGGAGAGGGGCAGAGAGAGAGGGATAGAATCTTAAGCAGAATCTCCTGACTCAGCATGGAGCCCCAATGCTGGATCCCAGACCCAGGGATCATGACCTGAGCCCCAATCAAGAGTCAGACACTCAACAGCCTGAGCCACCCAGGTAGTCCTCTTTTTTTTTTTTTTTTTTTTTTAATTAAACCAAGCGTGGCTGGCTCAGTCAGAAGAGTGTGCTACTCTTGATCTCTGGGTTGGTAGGTTCAAGCCCCACATTCAGTGTAGACATTACAAAAAAAAAAAAAAAGAGAGAGAAAGAGAGAGAGAGAATAAATAAAAACATTCATTTTTCTATGTTCATGAGCACAATCCTTTTTATTTAATTTTAATTTCACTTATTTTAAAATAAGCTCTATGCCCAACGTTGCCTCGGGACACACAATCCTAGAAATCAAGTGTCATAGGCTCTCCTGACTGAACCAGCCAGCTGCTACCGCTCCCCTCCACCCCCGGCCACCCCAGGATATACTTTTAAGTAGAAAAAGCAAGTTACAGAACAAAATGCTTGATGGTATTCCATATTAGGATAGGAAAAATAGGTTATAATTCTATTGTGTGTCACGTGTACACATGGAAATGTCTGGAAAGATAATATCAAAGTTAACAGTGATGTTGAAAGTTAACTTTATGTAATGATCTCTTAATATTGTACAAATAGCTTTTATTTTTTTAAGGGAATGACAAAGTCACACTGAGATGTAAGAAAGAGCCCCCAAACTTAATATTTCCCTGTAGTTCAATGACCTGAACTTCACCCTGATGTTCTTCCCGTCAGAAATGTTGTTAAAGAGAATATTCAAGAAGGAGACCATCTCAACCTTGGCCGATACATTTCAGGAAAATAGGAAATCTTTTTTAAGAATGCAACTATAGGAGTGGTTGGCTGGCTCACTTGAAAGAACATGCGACTCGATTTTGGGTCTTTGAGTTTGGAGCCCCACCTTGTGTGTAGAGATTACTTAAATAAATAAATTTTAAATAATGTAATTATCGATTTTTAGGATTCTTCCAAATAGATATATACCTCTAAATTCTGACATGCAAAGAGGTTGAAGATATAATGCTAAGTGGAGCAAAAAAAAAAAAAAAAAAAAACACCTCTCAGAAGAGAATGTATGGTATGACCCTGTTACAATATATATAAAAATTCGCATAAAATCACCCAGGGGGTGCCTGGGTGGCTCAGTTGGCTAAGCATCTGACTTTGGCTCAGGTCCCGATCTCACAGATTGTGAGCTCTAGTCCTGCATCGGGCTCTCTGCTGTCCGTGCAGCGCCCTCTTTGGAGCCTCTCTCTGCCCCTCCCGCTCTCTCGTGCACGCATGTGCACACTCTCTCAAAAATGAAAAAATTTATGAAAAAGACCATCCAGGGGCACCTGGGTGGCTCAGTTGGTTAAGCGTCCGACTTGGGCTCAGGTTATGATCTCACGGTCCATGCGTTCAAGCCCCGCGTCCGGCTCTGTGCTGACAGCTCAGAGCCTGAGCCTGTTTCAGATTCTGTGTGTCCCTCTTTCTCTGACCCTCCCCTGTTCATGCTCTCTCTCTGTCTCAAAAATAAATAAATGTTAAAAAAAAAAATAAAAAAAAAAAAAGACCATCCATATGACATATACTAAAATACCTGTAGAAATTAAACTGTGCTTACTAGATTTGATTTATTGTTCATTTCTCTATTATTTAAATTTGTTCTCCATAGCACGTTTTAGTTTTGCAGTCAAAAAGGTCCAGGCAGCTTCTTTCTGCCTGTAGGCGTCCTGTGCTTTGATAAAAACACCTTTCTGTACTGGGGTGGGGAGGGTGGGGAGAGGCCCAATCTCTTAAAAAAGATAAACCCAGACTCTGGTTCCCTGATGATAGTGGGGTTCCCTGAGGTGTTTTGTCTTTACCCTGACAGGTGCCTGTTTGAAGACACAGGAGGTGACTGGCATTTCCAAAATGGCTAATCCCCAAAAGAAAACGCTAAACACCAGAAATTCTTTTTTCCTTCTTTCAATCCTTCTTTTCCCCTTCATTTTCAGAACCATGTTTTAAATGTAACAGGTGTTC
The DNA here is from genome assembly GCF_046562875.1 of Panthera onca. Taxonomy (NCBI): domain Eukaryota; kingdom Metazoa; phylum Chordata; class Mammalia; order Carnivora; family Felidae; genus Panthera; species Panthera onca. The sequence continues at coordinate 42,426,868 of NC_138345.1, forward strand.
TGCCACTCTAAATCTTTAATTCTTAGCCATTCCCTTGCCTATTCCCAATGTCTTATAGCTGAACTTAGTCCAAAGCAGAAACAAGCAGCGATCAAGGGTGTAAAAACATCTGTTACATGACAATGTTCAGTACTAGAGAGCTAACTGGAGTTTCTGAAGACTTTGCGGGGCCTGGGTGGCTCAGTTGGTTGAGTGTCCGACTTTGGCTCAGGTCACGATCTTGCAGTCTGGGAGTTTGAACTCTGAGCTCTGTGCTGACAGCTCCAGGGTTTGGAGCCTGCTTTGGATTCTGTCTCCTTCTGTCTCCGCCCCTCCCCCACTTGTGCTGTCTCTCCCCAAAAATAAAATTTTAAAAAATTAAAAAAAAAAAAAAAAAGACTGTCACTTTATACTAGCTATTTTCCCAAGGTCCTAAGTTCTGGTCCACCATTTAGTATTTCCTCATATGTGTTGGCAATTCGTTATGTGCATTTAGTTTTAGAGCAAAGGATTTCATAAAAATGTTAGTGACATATTATCTTTTTTTTTAAAGTTTATTTATCTATTTTTGAGAAAGAGAGAGAATGGGGGGAGGGGTGGGGTGGGGGGGACGGAGTATCCGAAGCAGGCTCCACGCTGACAGCAGAGAGCCCAATGCCGGGCTCAAACTCACCAACCGGGAGATCATGACCTGAGCCAAAGTCCAATCCTTAAAGGAGCCACCTACGGGCCTCCCTTTTTTTTTTTTTTTTTTTTTTAATTAAAAAAAAAATTTTTTTTTTTTCTTAATGTTTTTATTTATTTTTGAGACAGAGAGAGACAGAGCATGAGCAGGGAAGGGGCAGAGAGAGAGGGAGACACAGAATCGGAAGCAGGCTCCAGGCTCTGAGCCACCAGCACAGAGCCCGATGCGGGGCTCGAACTCACAGACTGTGAGATCATGACCTGAGCCGAAGTCGGACGCTCAACCGACTGAGCCACCCAGGCGCCCCTCCCTTTTCTTTTTTTAAAGTAAGCCCTACACCCAACATGGTTTGAACTCAGGAACCTGAGTCAAGGGTTATCCGCTCCACTGACTGAGCCAGCCAGGCTCCCTAGTGACATATCTTAAAACGCTCTAATCTCTTAAAAAAGAATTTTTCCTTCACTCAATACACTTAAATGAAAAGGCCAGGTGGCAGAACAGTGAAATCACATTTGTAAAAAGTCATACTGGGGGGGGGGGGGTCGGGGGGCATCTGGGTGGCTCAGTTTGGCTCAGGTCAGGATCTCAGTTTGTGAGTTCAAGCACCCCATTGGGCTCTCCGCTGTGGGCACAAAACCTGCTTCAGATCCTATCTGCCTCTCTTTCTGCCACTTCCCCAACTTGTGCTGTCTCTCAAAAGTAAACATTAAAAAAAGTCATATTCAAATTTGCTTGAATAACAAAATGAAAATAGTAGGGATTTAGAGATTTCATGTACTATTTTAATTGTTCAATCAATGCTTTGTTTTCATGATTTACTCAGTTCATAACGTGCTTGGCACAAAATTCAACTATCTGACAACTTTTAAAAGAATATTGTGTTGTACTTAGGTATAGGCAGAAATTACCCCTGATGTCATTTGTCAAATGTCTAGAGAATTTGGATGGTCCCACAGCAACATTGGAAAATTAGGGAAACCATGAGGGAAATGACCAGGAAAACTGCCTAGTGGACCGGTCTCTGTGTCTGCTTCAGAAAGTAGATGTTGCCATGGAGCAAGAAGGCAGTGGTGATTAAAAGTGCTCTGATTCAGATCAATTCGGGGTGAACTGGGATGGAAAAGGATAGTAAAAAGAACTATTAGTATAGTTCATAGATGCCTACTCTGCTTCTTCTAAGGGGAAAACATAATTTACCTGGGAAAAAAGTATTCCCAACTAGCCTCAGAATTTAAACATGTCTCTGATCCAGTTTATGTTAACACTAATATATTTGTAGATTTAAGTTTTTATTTTGAGAGAGAGAGAGCGTGCGCACCAGCAGGGGAGGGGCAGAAAGGAGAGACAGAATCCCAAGCAGAGCACAGTTCGAGGCTCGAACTCATGAACCACGAAATCATGACCTGAGCTGAAATCAAGAGTCGGAGACCTTATCAACTGTACCACCCAGGTGCCCCTATACTTTATTTTTTAAAAATTTTTTAATGTTTATTTTATTTTTTTAAAAATTTTTTTTTAACGTTTATTTATTTTTGAGACAGACAGAGACAGAGTATGAACGGGGGAGGGTCAGAGAGAGAGAGGGAGACACAGAATCGGAAGCAGGCTCCAGGCTCTGAGCCATCAGCCCAGAGCCCGACGCGGGGCTCAAACTCATGGATTGTGAGATTGTGACCTGAGCTGAAGTCGGAGGCTTAACCGACTGAGCCACCCAGGCGCCCCTTAATGTTTATTTTTGAGAGAGACAGAGACAGAATGCGAGTGGGTTGGGACAGAGAGAGAGGGAGACACAGAATCCGAACAGGCTCCAGGCTCTGAGCTGTCAGCACAGAGCCCGATGCGGGGCTCGAACTCACGAGCTGTGAGATCATGACCTGAGTTGAAGTCGGACGCTCAATGAGTGAGCCACCCGGGCGCTCCTATACTTTATTTTTTAAAAGATTATTTTAAGAGAGAGAGAGAAAGGGGAGGGGCAGAAAGACAGGAGCATCCCAAGCAGGCTCCGCACCGCCAGCAGGAAGCCCAACGCAGGGCCCGAACTCAGAAACCGGAGAGGTCTGGACCTGAGCCAAAACCAAGAGTTGGATGTTCTAAAACATTGATATTGTGCTTTGTAGCTTGTCTATAAACTTAAGTCCCCTTTTAAATAAAAGCTGGCATTAAAATGTTTTAAAAAAGCTTATTTCCACACAGTGCCTTCTGGCACAGTACAATTGTAGAGAAGAGTGGACACATCCCTGGTGTGAGTTACAGGGTGAGATTCCAATTGGTTGACCTTTTCCCCTCCTTCTCCAGTCTTCTCTACCTTCCATTATTACCTATTCCCTGGCTGCCCTTTATTTAAGCCTCTTTACAAACCTAAGAGCTCTGTTTATCACTTTTCTGCTTCTAATCTTCCAGATGGGGCACTCGTCTTTAACTCCCAAGAACCACAAATTTTATTGTTTCAATATTATTACACACACAAGGAGGAAAAAAGTTTGTTGAGATTTAATTAACTAGTCACCTAGCTTTGTATACTTAGCTATCTTTTCCTTACTCTTTTTTTTTTGTCCCTTTACTTTTGTCCCTTTCTAAGAGCAGCCTCTTAGCAGAATCTTAAAGAGATTTCAGTTAATTGGTCCTTCCCACATCAAAAGACTCTAATAAAGACCCGTGTTTAGTCAAGTTTTTTAGTCACTGAGCTACTGGTAAAATCAGGGTAGAGACAACTAAAAGATAAAGTGGGTATTTATTTGTACTTAAATCTATCATAAACCACTAGCCAAACTGGTCCTATCATCACGACACATTAAAATATAAAAACAGCTTTCTACAAATACTGGAATAACGAACACGTCAGGAGTTGTAGTTAAACCAGCACAGGGGGCAGAGGAAATCAACGACGCACATTATAACTTAACCCTCCACCATTAACAATTGAGGTTGTTAAGCCTCACTATCTCAGAAAATACAAATAATCCTTCATCACATCTTTGTATTTTTACTTCCTATTCTTGTGGTTAAATTCTGGAGCCTAAAGATATACAAATTAGTATTGTATCTAGTTATCTAGAGCCAGAAACATATTTCCGCATGTTGTTCAAAGCAGCCAAAGCTACGGAATCCTCTTTGATGAGACTCCTGCCGTTCCCCCTTGATGGACAGAATAAACATAATGAAAAACAGAATATCAAGGCAGAGATACAGACAAATCCTAGAAGTAATACAGCCATCGCCCAAATGGAGATGGATTAATACACTCATGATCATGCGACTTCAGGCTGTATGTTCAGGGTAGTTTGGGAATAAATCCATTATTTGCTGGGTACTAAAATACTTAGCCGTTTGCTGTATTACACTGTGGCTTTCCCCAGTTGTTTCTAAGAGGGACTGCAAATCGCTGACAGAGTTTTGCTGTAACTGTATCTGGGGCTGCGGGGATTCCTCTCCACAGTCGTGCAGCTGACTGTTCCAGGCCTGGCCATTCCAGGCTTGGGGGCACCAGGTCTGACTGTTCCAGGTCTGGTTGCTCCACGACTGACTGTTCCAGGTCTGGTTGCTCCACGACTGGCTGTTCCAGGTCTGGTTGCCCCATATTGGAAGGTTTCCGGAAGTGTTCATCAGGTATCCCTGGTGATAGGAATAGAAGCCTGGGTATTCTGGATTTGCAGAGCTGTTCTGAAAGAGAACGGTAGATCAACTGAAAGGCTAGAAAGAAAATCAGGATGGTCTGCAGCTGGGGTTCTAACTCATCAGCAAGGACCAAAACGAAAAAGCCATGGAAAAGAAAACAGAGGCATGCCTGGCTGGCTCAGTCAGTAGAGCATGCTACTCTTGATCTCAGGGTCGTGAGTTCAAGCCCCACGCTGGGCATGGAGCCTACTTGAAAAAAAAGAGGAAAATACGTTTCCTGTTACCTGAGTCACAGTGTTGTTATTCTTTGGCCAGTTGTTTTTTTGCCACCTCTTACATTTCATTCTCTGGTTCTGGAACCAGGTCTTAACCTACAAAGAAAAAGGTGACAGGAAAACAGGAAAACATAAAACACCAGTAATGTGGATGTACTAGGGATCAAAGAATATTGTTAACAATTCTCCTCCCCCCCCCCCCCCCCCCCCGACCCCGTCCGCAACTACAACTATTTAAAGCTCAGGAAACTGAAACTTCTAGAGTACTTTCTGAAATCTTGAAACCATTTTCTATGAATGAGTGTCACAGCCCCTCAAGTCAGTTGGCTGCTTTATTTAATAAACCTAACCAGTTTGAGAAAAACCACTGCATATCTATTCTAGAACATTCACATTAAATATGTCTACCTATCTCCCTTTTCATAGTTTACCCACGCCAGTAGTCAGCTAAAGGTACTTTGTCTGCAATAAAGAAGGCTCCCCCACATAAGCACACTTCCATTTAACGTGATAATGGTGGTCATTTCAACTCAAGAAATATGAAATATACCACAAGGACAACTATTTGGAAAATATCAAATCTATTTAAGCATCCAAGAGGCTTAAATTTCCAGGTGATTTGTAAGGTATAAGGTAGAAAATGACATTAAGGAGGACCAGAAGTATTTATATACTTAGACTAAGTATGGCACCAGTGACAGAAAACCATACAATATCTGTCTGACTGCAAAATATGCAAGAATATGGAAAATGATTAACCTCACTAGTAATGAAATGCACACAAACAAGAGATTCCAGTTTTATTTTAATGAGGAGCAGTGTTGGTTAGGGACTCTCCTAACCTGGAAGATGGGAATACATGCATCTCCTTTGATTAAGGAAAAATTGGCAACATTTTCACGATTTTGGCTTGTGCAACAGGGAAAAGTGGTTAAATAAACCATGGCATATTAACACATTACAACGTTAAAAAAATGGTCACGGGGGGCGCCTGGGTGGCTCAGTCGGTTGAGCGGCCGACTTCGGCTCAGGTCATGATCTCACAATCCGTGAGTTCGAGCCCCGCGTCGGGCTCTGTGCTGACAGCTCAGAGCCTGGAGCCTGTTTCAGATTCTGTGTCTCCCTCTCTCTGACCCTCCCCCATTCATGCTCTGTCTCTGTCTCAAAAATAAATAAACGTTAAAAAAAAAAATTGAAAAAAAAAATGGTCACGAAACATTGCAAAGATCCTACTCTCATATGAAAATTATCTGTAGGCGGTACCTAAGCCTACAAGATGCACACACAGATGTTAGGAAATGCTCATCTGCAAATTGGGTTTTTTATTTCGCACTGCAAGAACAAGTAGGCAAACTCTACCTGCTTATAGCTAAGGTTCAGAATGTTGGAAAGTTCTTGCATCTGCTGGAGACTGAGGTATTTCTGTCTCTGAAATCTATCATTGAGTACATATAGCTGGGTCTGAGAGAAGACGGTTCTGATCTTCTGTTTCTTGCCCTGAGCTGGATCGTCCTTCTTCGCGGTGATCTCCTCTGCAGAAGTGGGCAGCACTTTTACTCTGGGGCTGGTGGAAGAATCGGGGCTGTCCTGAACAAGTAGATCCATGCAGGAAGGAAGAGGAGAGACTGTTGGGAATAAAACAACACTTTTCTCTAAAACCTTTCAAATAGCAAATTACTTTCGCAAACCTATGGTTGTCAAAGCATTTTTTGAGAGCCCTCAACCTCAGGTAGTAGGTAAAAACAGAGGTGATAATGGTGGTCATTTCAACTCAAGAAATAGGAGTGACCCCCGAACACTTCGCTGATCTTTGTAGGAGGCCAATCCAATAACTTACCAGTCGCTGCCATCTTACAACCAAGGGACATGGCCAATGGCTTACTAGTTGGGAAGCAGAGTGGGACTCAACTTTTTTTTTTTTTAAAGACTTTATTTTTTAATGTTTGTTTATTTTTGAGAGAGCAGAGCATGCGCATTTGGGAGAGAGAGCGGGGGAGGAGCAGAAAAAGAGGACAAGGATCCCAAGTGGGCTCTGCGGGAGCCCAACACAGGGTGGGGAGGCGGGGTGGGGGGGGTGGGGGCAATTCAGGAACTGAGCCGAAATGGGACACTTAACCAACTCAGCCACCCAGGTGGCCCAAGATTTTATTTTTAAGTAATCCCTATGGCCAACATGGGGCTGGAACTCACAACCTTGAGATCAAGAGTCACATGCTCCACTGACTGAGCCAGCCAGGTGCTCCTCAAACCTCGTTGACAAAAGCTTTCTACTGCAAATCGATGCTCAAGAGTCCATGCTGTGACTGTTCAGAAAAGTGGGAATGATCACTGGAGTCCCCTCCCGCCCCTATCATGTCCCTTCCTAACTTCCTTTTGTAAAGTTAATCATCCCTTACATCATACTTAATACTGTAGGATCAGTTTCTGGGGACCCTTTAAAATCCACAGTTTAGGGGCGCCTGGGTGGCTCAAGTCGGTTAAGTGTCTGACTTCAGCTCCGGTCTTGATCTCCGGGTTGGTGAGTTCGAGCGGCCCGCATTGGGCTCTCTGCGGTCAGCAGAGTCCGCTTTGGACCATTTGTCTCCATCTCTGTCTGCCCACCCCCACCCCCCGCCCCCGCTCGCGTGCGTGCTTCCTCCCCTCCAAAAAAACTAACAAATATTATATTGCCTAGATTTAGTAGCCGTTTAAACTCTTTAATTTCTACCCTAGTCATGGAATAAAGAGACAGCCTTTACGAGGCAAAAATTCACAATCTTGTGCTTCTTGTAAGTGGGCGAGACCAAGGACTTCAGTGGGGGCATCTCCTAAAAAAAACCGGTCTCTATAAACTTGCACTTGGCTTGCTAAGGAGGACACGCCCACTTGCTCATTCCCGAGCCATTTCTCACAATCCAGCGCTGTATTTTCAATGTTCGGAATTATAAAAGGGCATCGACATGAAGTTTAGGGAAACCAGGGAACATTAAAATCCAACAATCCAATAAAGCAGTTTCTTAGTCCTTCTCCAACAGCTTGGTTTTAGAGGTAATCATGTAAACAATGTTTAAACGATTATTTTTACCATGAATCTTAAAAGTGGTTTTTCTTGGGTAAACATTCGTTTACGTTTTCATTTTTAACAATTACTGCCGAATTGATTCACAAAAAAGCGGTGCGGACTTTACAGCAAACTGATCATCCCCCACGCCTGCGGTTACCATGTAGAAGCCAACCTGAGTTTCAAATTTGGGCTCTCGCCCCTGAATGTCAGCAGGTTAAACCTTCTGGGATCTTCTACCATAAAATGGGGTGGACATTTCCTCAGGATATAGGAGACTTGAGCATAGCAGGCTCTCAGAAATTCGGAGCTGCCCCAATTACCACCCACAGAACCAAAGAGGCAGGAGAGCCACTGCCGCTGTTGTACGAAGGTAGAACTTTTCAACAAGGTGCGATTCATAATTGGCCACGCCATTTCTGGAACTCCTTGAAAACCCGACAAATCAAAAAGGTGATGCTCGCGGCATCCCCTACGCCTAGCTGTGATGTTAGCACTTCTGACTTAATAGTAACATTTACTGTTACTATGTGCTCAGCACCCAGTCTGTTAAGATGTATATATCAACTCATTTTTCACAACACATTTGTGTTTCCACAGGGCCTATGCACCTAATGCCTCACTTACCCAGTGAGCCATTGAAATGCCAGCGTCCTGCGGCCCCTGTCGCTTACCTGACACCTGGGACCTGGGTGCAAGGGCACGCACCCACCAAGTTACAATTGGGACAGGTGTCGAGAGGCTTAATAGAGGACACCTGCTTTCATTAATGGGCTGTAATTGCTCACGAGGGAAACGAATGACCCTTCCCCTCCTCAGATTTCACTCTCCCTCAAGGAAATCAGCCTTTCAAGGATTAATTTTCTCTTACCGGTCTCCGTGTGGGGGGTCTCAGCAGATGACATTTGCAAGGGTGCATAATTTTCTTCAGGCCCATCAATCTCAGGCACTGGAGAAGAGTCCCTAGAATCGGGCGCTTCGGGGCAAGGCGGGCATTGGAGCTGAGCTGGATCCGTATTCATGTTGCTGAGTTGAGGGAAGAGAGAAAAAAAAGAGGGAGATGCAGGCTTACGTGTCTAGGTGGAAGAACTTAAAAGAGAAATCTGAAGATCTCCAGATGTAAGAGTATCAGAAAGACAGGATGCAGTGGCGTCACCACCGAAAGGGCCAAGCGCCAACCAACCCAATTTAGTAAAAGGTGAAGATTCTGGAGTCTCTAGATTTATAAGGAAAGTTCGCCCATCCTTAGACCCGCCCCTCCCCGCAGCCCCACGCCCACACACACCCTCGAGAATTCTCAGTTAATCCTGTCTGCCAGTCTCACCAAGGCCATTGTCATGCAAAAGGTAGCTGCCGGGTAGTCCAGACTGGGTGGGGAACGGGAAAACTGGGGCCACAGGACCTAGGAGCAAAAGTAAACCAGGCAATTAAATATTTCTGGGTTCACCACGTTTCCGTCTTTTAAAATCAAAGATGCACTTGAGGCACCTCAGACGACTGAATCTTCCACTCGGGCAGTTAATATCTTGATCTAAGGCCCCGTAGGGTCTCAACATCGAGCTGGTTATGGCAGAAGCTCCAACCACGTAGCTCTATTTTCCTCCTGAGTCCCCCTAAGGTCACAATAAGACACACATTGTATGTTGCTAAGGCGTCAGTGGATGTTAAAAATAGTACTTGTTTTCAACTCCCTCTTCTTGTTTTTTAGCTTTGGAGAGACAGGCTTGTCTTTGCCCCAGGACTGTTGTCTCCTTTAACAAAAGCCAGAGGAGGGGACCTGTGGCCTGCTGATCTGTAGCTGACTTTGGTGCCTCGTAGGTAATTATGCATTCGCCACCAGTATGGAAAAATTTTCAGTAGTTTTTAGACATGCGTGGCTGGATAGAATCTTGACTCGGTATCCTCATCTGTACCTTGTCTGTGTTGCTATAAAAATTAGAGGAAATAAAGTACTGAATCCTCATAATATTTGACACTCAGTGATCTACAAATCGGGGCTATTAATAGGAATTCTGTCTTTATCCTATGCGCTCATGAGCTCCAAGTTTGAAATTACCTTTTTGTTGTGTTTATTATTTTAATGCAGCGAACAACATGATAGATTGAGAGCAGTCCTTTCTTATTTCACCTGGGACGTTCCTAGATCTAAAATAATGAAATTTATTGACCTGTAAACCAACCCAACTGAAAAGAGAAAGGTAGAGAAGAACATCCTCCAAGCAAATGATATTCCTGTGAATGGATTTGCCAACACATTTGCGACAAGTTTCTTTTAGAATCTGTGTTGGACCTCCCGTCTCTTCTTTTTTTTTTTAATGTTTATTTATCTTTGCGATATAGAGAGAGACAGAGCGTGAGCAGGGAAGGGGCAGAGACAGAGGGAGACACAGAATCCAAAGCAGGCTCCAGGTTCTGAGCTGTCAGCACAGAGCCTGACGCGGGGCTCGAACTCCTGAACCGGGAGATCATGATCTGAGCCGAAGTCGGCCTCTCTTTCCTGCTCTGGCTCTTTTTTACGTTAGCTTTTCCTTCCCTGGCCTGGCAATTCTGTCATGTCCTGCAATCCTACTCCATCCCCGGCTTCAATTATTTTTTTTGTTTTCAGTCAGTTTTCCAAAGGAGCAGTTTTTAGGGTTCGGTTTTAGCAGTACATATTTATAGACAAAGATTACAGTCTGCAGCTTTCAATTCTCCTCCCTACTCCTGAATTCAATATTAGAGAAACCTGAGGCACCTGGGTGGCTCAGTTGGCTAAGCTTCCAACTGGCTCAGGTCAAGATCTCAAGGTTCATGAATTCAAGCCCCGCGTCAGGCTCTGTGCTGACAGCTCGGAGCCTGGAGCCTGCTTCGGATTCTGTGTCTCCCTCTCTCTGCGCCCTTCCCCCACTTGCACTGTCTCTCTCTCTCTCTCTCTCTCTCAAAAATAAAAATAGACATTAAAAACATTAATATTGGCGAAGCCTAACATTTCTTCCTCTTTTCCAATCTCCCACCCCTAAAAGTAAACCCTTAGCAAATTCCAATTATGTATTTTTCTGAGCTGCAAGCTGATTACACCTGTCACATTCTCTGCTACTTGGGTCTCCACCTAGAGCTGCTGGCTTTGCTTCCACGCAAAGAGAGTTTTGCTCATAACTTGAGATTGCCAATTCGTGAGCATAGGAGTACTGCTGGGACCAAAGCATGGAGATAAATTCTATGTAATCTTTTCTTTGTCTTCTCAGACCGTCCTGCTGGAGGGGAAAAGAATACAAATAGGAACATCAAGGAAAAGATGGGTGGAAATACAGTGTGCTCAGGCAGACAGTCTCTGTCTCATTACAAATAGAATATGATTTTTTTATACTTTTTAAAATGTTTTTTTATTTATCTTTGAGAGACACAGCATGAGTGGGGAAGGGCAGAGAGACAGGGAGACACAGAATCCGAAGCAGGCTCCAGGCTCTGAGCTGTCAGCACAGAGCCCAATGTGGCTCAAACTCACGAACTGTGAGATCATGACCTGAGCCGAAGTTGGATGCTTAACCGATTAAGCCACCCAGGTGGCCCCATAGAATATGATTTCTTTTAATCAAGGGAATGTAATGTTGGATGTGTACTAAACTTATTGTGGTAATCATTTTGCAACATATCGTACATCAGTTCATTATGCTGTGCGCCTTAAACTAATACAATGTCAAATGTCAATTACATCTCAATAAAACCGGGAGAAAAGTAAATTAAGACGCGGAAGGGGCGCCTGGGTGGCTCAGTCGGTTGAGCCCGTGGTCCATGAGTTCGAGCCCCGCGTCGGGCTCTGTGCTGACAGCTCAGAGTCTGGAGCCTGTTTCAGATTCTGTGTCTCCCTCTCTCTGACCCTCCCCGGTTCATGCTCTGTCTCTCTCTGTCTCAAAAATAAATAAAGGTTAAAAAAAATTAAAAAAAAAAAAAAAAAAAGACGCGGAAAACTTGACTTCCTGCCTCTCAATTCGCACAGTTGGTAAATGAGTGCAGTCAAGGCCACCAGACGCCTTACTTTGCCCACAGCTCTCTAAACTGCAGGTACCAGAAGCTTTGTTCTTTGCTGACTGGAATCTTTGCATGAAAGCCTGGGCTGAAGTCACCCCTCCCCCATCTGTGTCTTATTGTATCTAGGGTCGGAGCCTCCGGAGAGAAAGACCAAAGGTAAGGGGGCTGGTAGCTAGAAGGCAAACTTAACTACATTCTTTGCCCAGGAAAGCAATTTGAATAAGGTTGAGCATGCTCTGGTAGGTGTTGGAGACCTAGGAATTGTTGGGGTGGGCTGCGTGGGTGGAGGAGGGGTGTGTTACAATGCGCTAGAGTCCAGGGCTGCAAATGCAAAAGTGATTTTAGGTTTTGTTTTCCTAGGACCGCCCTCTGGGAAAGAGCTGAAAAAAAGCTAAAAATGAAAAGTATTTTTCAGACAAGATTTATTCCTCACTTTAAAGTTAGGAAACGCACGTTGGGTGACGTAATCCTTTCAGAGCACAGGTGTCCCAACTTTGCACCAGATTTTTGCTGACCTGTCACGAAAAAGAGGAAGTGACAATCATCAGGAGGATGAATATTGACTTCACTGCTCCTCAGTTTAATGTATACATCAAACATGGAATTAATTTCTCACGGACGGGATCGTCGGATTTATTATTGATGCATCGTTGTTTTTACCCTGCACCCATTGTCCATTTGAGTTGACTTGGATGTATCCAAACTGATAGGCATTCACCTGTTTTCTTTTCACTTAATTCTCACGTATGTTTCTGCTCCTATTTTCTCTTTACGTTCTTTCACTCTGGCTAATAAACCCATTCTATAAGTAAGTAACTGTTTCTTGCCTACATATGTACAGACATAGTGTATGTATTTATTTACTTCTTATTCAACTAATAATTCATGAGTGCCTATCATGTGCTAGAGAGAAAAGAAATAATTAAACATCATCTTAATTTTGAGGAGGTAATAGTTTAGTAGAGTAGATCAAAACAGACCAAAAAAAAAAAAAAAGAAAAAGAAAAAAAGAAAGAAAAAAAGAAAAAGAATGTCCTGGGATGAGTATTGAAAAGAAAAATAAATCCAAAAATGATGTATGTACTGGATGCTAAGGGGGCCCAAACAAGAGAAGGTGTGGTTGGGGAGGGGAATCCGCAAAACCTTCTTGGAGGATTTTCCGTTGAACCGAGATGGAAAATTGTTGAGAGAATAGGGGAGGGAATTCTAGAAAATGAACACTTTTGGCAAAGAATCATTATTATTTTAGAAAAATAATGGATGGTTAGGAAGAATTATTATTATTATTATTTTAGAGAAGATAATGGGTCATTGGAAAATAGGGACAAGAGACCTGACAGGTAATGAAGTGACCACAGGTAGCAAAAAAAATTTTTTTAAATATATTTATTTGTTTTGGGGAGAATGCAAGCAGGGGAGGGGCAGGAAGAGGGGGACCGAGGATCTTCGTGCTGACAGGCTGACAGAAATGAACCTGGTGGGGGCTCAAACTCACGCACTGAGAGATCATGACCTGAGCCGAAGTTGGACTCCTAACTGACTGAGCCACCCAGCCGCCCCAAGAAACTGTAAGTTTTGACTTAAATCTTCTTTCTTTAGTTTATGCTCTGTTGGTGTCCTACCTAATGGCCTGATGGTTCTCTCTCTGTCTCCTTTCTGATTCTTCTCATCTCCTTTCATCTAAAGGTTAGAGGGTACCAAAGCTTAGTTCTCAAACCTCCTTTCTATCTTGACTCACTATAGTGGTGATCTTATCCTGTCTTATTACTTTCAATACCGTCTATATGCCTTTGACCTTCAAATGTACATCTTTATCCTAGACCTAGTCCCCAAACTCAATCTCGTATATTCAACTGCCTACCTAACATCCCCACTGGGGTTTCTATAAGGCGTCACAAAATTCATATTTCAAAAACCAAACTCCCAATATTCCTCTTTAGACAGGCTCCTCCTACGGTCTCCGTCTCAGTGTATAACAATTCCATCTTTTCAGTTCAGGCCAAAACCTTAAGGCCATCTCTGTTGATGGTGCCTTCAAAATACATGTAGAACCCAATGTCTTCTTTCTTTTAATTTTTGTGTCTTCCAATGTTTCTTTCTTCAATGGTTGGAGTATTTTTTTTTTTTAATATTTGTTTATTTTTGAGGGACAAAGGGAGAGAGAGAGAAAGCAGGAGGGCGTGACGGAGGGGCAGAGACAGAGGGAGGCAGAGGATCAGAAGCAGGCGAAGGGGGTTCTGTGCTGACGGCAGCGAGCCCCATGTCGGGGCTCATAGTCACAAACCACAACCATGAGATCGTGACCTGAGCCCGAGTCAGACGCTTAACCAACTGAGCCGCTCAGGCGCCCCTGTGGGAGTGAATTTTGATCATCACATGGGCCAGGGCTTAGAGAGCCAGCAGAGCAGCAAGAAATGGTTATTTATTTTATTTTTATGTATTTGTTATTTTTATTTACTTTATAGCCCATGATGGGGCTTGAACTCACAAACCCTGAGATCATGACCCGAGTTGGAATCAAGAGTCTGATGCTTAACAGTCTCGGCTACCCAAGGTGCCCCATGGTTATGTTCTTTTAAAGAACATGTATTTATTGGTTATTGCCTGTGTCACAAGAGAGCCAGGGGCTTGAAATTACGTGTGTCCAAGCTGCATTTGACCTTTTCTAAACTATCTCCCAGGTTACCAGTCTATCCAAACCACCATCTGTCCCTTGGATGATTCCAATAGCTTCCCACCTGGTCTCTATGTTTGCACCCTAGCCTTCCTATTATCTAGTCTTCAACATATTGTCCAGAATGAATTTTTGTTAAGACAACTCATATCAAGCTATTCCTTTGCTTAAAATCCCCGTTCGGTGTTATCACATTTACAGTCACAAATTGAGGTCCTGGATTAACGTGAACCTCTTCTGGCCTTGTAAGACTCTGTCCTGTCACCTTGTGTTCTCCACCCTCCTAGCTGGCCTCCTAACTGATCCTGGAACAAGCCAGGAAATCTCCAGAATCAGGGCTTTTGCTATCATTCTTATCTCTCCCGATCAGTTCTTCCCCTAGAAATCTAAGCAGCTTGATCTCTCCACTCCTTTACATCCTTAATATTACCTTCTCAAAAATGTCCCGCACTCCCTATCATTTTCCACTTGGTGTTTCTTTTTGTTTCACTATTATTATTTTTTAATGTTTATTTATTTTTGACAGAGAGAGAGACAGAGATGGAGACAGAGCATGAGTGGGGGAGGGGCAGAGAGAGAAGGAGACACAGAATTCGAAGTAGGCTCCAGGCTCCGAGCTGTCAGCACAGAGCCTGACGCCGGGCTCAAACTCACAGACCTCGGAGATCATGACCTGAGCTGAAGTCAGATGCTCAACCGACTGAGCCAACCAGGCGCCCCTCCACTTGCTTTTTCTTCAGACCTCCTGTCACCATCTGACACAATATATATTTGCTCTATCCTCATCTGTCTATATCATCTCTTCATCTATCTATCATCTTCTATTTCCCTACAACTAAAATATAAGCTAAGGGGTACTTGGCTGGCTCAGTCAGAAGAGCGTGTGACTCTTGATCTCAGGGTCATGGGTTCAAGCCCCACGTTGTGTGTAGAGATGAGTAAAATAAAAAAAAAAACAAAACTTCTAAAACATTGTTAAAATATAACTACGTGATGGGGCCCTTGGCTGGCTCAGTCGGGAGGAGCATGTGACTCTTGATCTTGGGGTTGTGAGTTTGAGCCCCATGTTGGGTGTAGAGATTACTTGAATATAAATAAAAACTTTTTAAAAATCTTAAAAATACGGTGCCTGGGTGGCTCAGTCAGCTAAGCGTCTGACTTTGGCTCAGGTTATGATCTCACGGTTTGTGGGTTCGAGCCCCACACTGGGCTCTGTGCGGTCAGCATTGGAGCTGCTTCAGATCCTCTGTCCTCCTCTCTCTGTCCCCCCCTCTCTCTGCCCCTCCCCTGCTGGTTCTTTCTTTTTCTGTCTCAAAATAAATACACTTTAAAAAATGTAAAAAACAAAAAGGTTTTTTTTAATCTTAAAAAATAAAATATAAGCCATGTGACGGCAGTTATTTGAATTTTTGCCAGTTTTGTTCCGTGTAGTATTCCAGCCCTAGAAGAGTGCGGCTGTCCTCATCAGCATCACTTGTGAGCTTGTTAGGGACACAAATGGGTGGGCTTAGCACAGAACTCCAGAATAGGAATCTGTGGTGGAGGGGACTGGGAATCTGTTTAAAAAGTTCTCCAGGTGATCCTTTAGTATGCCATTGTTTTGAGAAGTACTATCTAGAAAAGTACCAGGAAAATAATAGATATTCAGTCATTATTTGTTGATGAAGGAATGGGTTTAAAGGAGACCTAGGGCTTTGTAAGCAAATAGAGGGCAGGAGGCATTTCCTTATATTTAAATATTAAGCTGCATTTCAATTAATAATCTTTAAAAAGCAACAATGCTCTTTGCCTCAAGTCTCCTAAACTGTATTCAGTGAGCCTGAAGCTCTTCTAAAAGAGTCAACCTTAATTTGCAACAAACAATCCATCTTTCTGGCTCCTCTGGGAGATAGATGACCCTCAATTTACCTGTGTTATCAGGATGAACCACACCACCAAAGCTGCTGGTTTAGAGATAGCTAGGAGAGCAAAACCACACTTTTTTCCCCTAAAAGAAACTTACTATGAAAAACTTCACACTTTTTAAAAAAAATGTTTTTTATTTATTTTTAAGAGAGAGAGAGAGAGAGCAGGGGAGGGGCAGAGAGAGAGGGAGACATAGAATCTGATGCAGGCTCCAGGCTCTGAGCTGTCCGTACAGAGCCCGCTGTGGGGCTCGAACTCACGCACTGTAAGATCATGACCTGAGCCGAAGTCAGACACTTAAGTGACTGAGCCACCCAGGCGCCCCGAAAACCTTCACACTTACATGGTGGATAATATGATCAACCTTGATAATATATCTGTCATCCACTTCAAGTAATTCATGGCCACTTTATTTCATCCAGTGACTTTACCGTGAGCACAAGTTTCAAAGTTCCGTAAAAATTCACCCAATAGGGGCACCTGGCTGGCTCAGCCGCTAGAGCACGTGACTCTTGATCTCAGGGTTGTAAGTTTGAGCCCCGTGTAGGGTGGAGAGATTAGTTAAAAATTAACATCCTTAAAAAAAAAAAAAGTTTATTTATTTTTGAGAGAGAGCATGAGCTTGACCAGGGGAGGGGCAGAGAGAACCCCAAGCAGGCTCTGCACTGTCAGCACAGAGCCCGACGCAGGATCTCACAAACCAAACCGCAGGATCAAGAATCGGCCATTCAACCGACACAGGCACGCAGGGGCTGCCCCCCACCCCCAATCTTAAAAGAAAATTCACCCTACAAAATAGGTGAGATATCACTGACTCCTTTTTCCACCACCCAAACTTCTATTCAGTCAGTCAATAACTATGTCAAGGTCACTTATTCACGCTGCCATCTTAATGGCCTCACTTGACCCTTGTTCAAGCACCATCTCTTGCCCCCATCTCTGTATGCCTCCAGTGAACCTTCCACACGCCGAACCAACTCTGTGCCGGGGTGATTTACTTTCCATTCAGCCTTACTGTCCCTCTGCTTAAGTGTTGGCTAAGGAAGCACGCAGTCATCACTCTGCCTGCCTCTCAAGCCAGTTCCAAGCCTTGGCAAATTGTTCTACCCAAGCAATCCCCTCTACTCTGAATGCTTCCCTCCGGCTCTTTGTTTGGTTCGTGTTTTTAGGGTTTTTTTCTTAAGCTTTTTTTTTTTTTTTCCCTGCCTTATCTTTTTTTTTTTTTAATTAAAAAAAAGTTTTTAATGTTTATTTATTTTTGAGAGAAAGAGAGTGAGCAGGAGAGGGGCAGACACAGAAGCCAAAGCAGGCTCCAGGCTCGGGGCTGTCAGCACAGAGACGGACATGGGGCTCGAACTCATGAACCATGAGATGATGGCCCGAACCAAAGTCAGAGGCTTAACTGACGGAGCCACCCAGGCACCTCTTCCTTGGTTATCTTTTAAGACACAGATCGGGCATCACCTTCCACTGTCCCCTTCTCTGGGTGAATTAGATGTCTCTCTTCTGTACCTCAATCTTCCCACAGCAGTGGTCACTGCATTTTAGTTGTTATGTTAGGAATAATAATAACTGGCGGGAATAATAACTCTTTAAGGGCCTGGTTTATTTCTAGAACCTAATGCAATGCTACTCCAAGTATAGTCCTTTCTGGCAACATCAGCATCACCTAAGCGCTTGTTAGAAGTCAAAATCAGGGGCGCCTGGGTGGCTCAGTCGGTTGAGCGTCTGACTTTGGCTCAGGTCATGATCTCGAGGTCCGTGGGTTCGAGCCCCGCGTCGGGCTCTGGGCTGATGGCTCCCAGCTTGGAGCCTGCTTCGGATTCTGTGTCTCCCTCTCTCTCTGCCCCTCCCCCGTTCATGCTCTGTCTCTCTCGGTCTCAAAAATAAAA
Source organism: Panthera onca (assembly GCF_046562875.1). Taxonomy (NCBI): domain Eukaryota; kingdom Metazoa; phylum Chordata; class Mammalia; order Carnivora; family Felidae; genus Panthera; species Panthera onca. The sequence goes on from NC_138345.1 coordinate 42,444,941, forward strand.
AAACTTAAAAAAATATTAAAAAAAGAAGTCAAAATTATTGGGGCGCCCGGGTGGCTCAGTGGGTTGAGCGTCCGACTTTGGCTCAGGTCATGATCTCACGGTTCGTGAGTTCAAGCCGCACGTCAGGCTCTGTGCTGACAGCTCAGAGCCTGGAACCTGCTTCGGATTCGGATTCTGTGTCTCCCTCTCCCTCTGCCCCTCCCCCGCTCATGCTCTGTCTCTCCCTCTGTCAAAAATAAATAAACATTAAAAAAAAAATTAAAAGAAAAAGTCAAAATTATGGGCTCCATGTTATCCCAGACTTACTGAGTCAGCATCTCAGGGAGTGGGACCCAAGAATCTGGCTTTTATTTTATTTTATTTTTAGTGTGTGTTTATTTTGAGAGAGAGAGTGTGTGCACACTAGTCAGGGGAGGGACAGAAAGAGAGAGAGAGAGAATCCCAAGCAGGCTCTGGGCACTGTCGGCACTGAGCCGGACATGGGCTCCATCTCACGGAACAGTGGGGTCAAGACTTGAGCTGAAATCAAGAGTCAGACACTTAACTTACTGAGCCACCCAGGTCCCCCAAGAATCTGTTTTTCAGGAATCTGTAATTCTTGTGCATCCAGTAGTTTGAGAACCAGTGCTCTAGAATACAGTGCGTAGCAGTAGCAAAAAAACTCAATACATATGGTTTTAAATATTTTTTTTTTAATGTTTAGTTTTGAGAGAGAGAAAGAGAGAGGGAGAGAAAGCTGGGGAGGGGCAGAGAAAGAGGGGGACAGATCTGACGCCGGGTCTACTTCACAGCGGCAAGCCCAACGCAGGGCAATGCAGAGCTCGAACTCACGAACTGAGATCATGACCTGAGCCGAAGTCGGAGGCTCAGCCAACTGAGCCACCCAGGATCCCTTCAATACATCTGTATTGAATTAATGAATCAGCTCATGTGGTTAAAACACTGATATTCAGAAAACTGGAGAATTACAAGAACTCTCAAAGAAAAAAAAAAATCCCCCCCCCCCAACCCAACCATCTTCTTCCCTGTGGCTCTGTTTTGCATTTGTCAGAGTTTACTCTAACTAAAGGCTTTTAATATTTAAGAACTGAATTCCTAGGTGTAGCGAATTCTAAGGTGTCCCTGTGGAGACCTCTCAAGGGTAAACTGAATTGGCAAAGAGCCTTGACCCTGAACCACACTACTCCCTGTTTCCCACCCTACCCTCAGGGGATCTTGACCCAATGTAAAAAGGGAATCCTTTCTCGTCCCTAGCGGGGCTAGCCCCCAGGGAGAGGAGACATACCTAAGAATGTCCAGCAAAACTTTTCCGAGCATAAAATTGCTCTGGAACAAGCCCGGAAGAGAAGTGTGCTTCTCGATTTCTCAGTAGGTGTGAGAGAATGAGGAAGAAGAAGAACTTGGAAAAAGTAGGTGGTGGGAGGGGCTGGGGGGAGAATAAAGGGAAAAATCTAACACCTTGCCAGTTGCTCTAATTTGCTGGTAGTGGGATTAGATAAAGCTGTTAACTCTCAAAATACCACATCTAAATAGTTGACTCAGAATATCTCTGGATACCAGAGTATTCTAATATTATAAAAGGACTAGAGGAAGAGGTAACAAGAGCATCCTGCCTTCCAGGAGTAAGTTTAATTGTGAAAAATGAGTTCAAGGTTAAGGCAACTAGTTTGATGTTGAGAAAGGAATTCAAATTTTAAGGAAGCATTTAAGGAAGCATTTGTTGAATGCACTAGAAAGGGTTAGGGCAAAATGAAACAAAGATTTTTCTTTTCTTTTTTTTTTTTTTTTAAATTAATACTGAGAAATTACTTGCATAGAATGAACAAATCTCAAGTTGTACAGCTTGGTGAATTTTTTTACTTATGTATACAGATCAAGTTACAACCACCCAAATGAAGACAGAAGCCTTCTAGCACCCCAGGAGGCCGGCTTGCATTTTTGTTAAAGGCTCAGAATCTCAAAATCCAATGTCTCTCAGACCTTGGTCAACTTCTTTTGTGTTTTAGATATAAGGTAAGACAGCCTGAATTTTTAAAAAATTTTTAAAAATGTTTATTTTTGAGAGAGAGAGAGAGCAGGGGAGGGGCAGAGAGAGAGAGGGAGACACAGAATCCTAAGCAAACTCCAGGCTCTGAGCTGTCAGCACAGAGCCCAGAGCCTGAAAACAGGCTCAAACCCACAAACCATGAGAACGTGACCTGAGCCTAGTCGGAGGCTTAACTGACTGAAATTCTGTTCAGGCGCCCCTGAATTTTTTTTCTGAAGTAGGCTCCACACCCAACTCAACTGACTGAGCCAGCCTGGCACCCCCACTAGCCTGAATTTGAATCCCCATTCTACCCACTAGCTATGTGACAAGGTTCACATTTCTGTGCCTCAGTTTCCTTCCTATGAATAACAAAGAGTGAGATAATACAAACTGATCAGATTTGGACGCGGTATTTTAGAAGTGCTCCGTAAGTGTTAGCTCTTATTATTTTCTCTATGCAAGCTATATTTTAGGGAATCCATGAATTCATTCACCCAACAAATACCTATTAGCATCTCTGAAATGTCAAGTGCTAGGAAAAAGAAATGAGTTAGCGTGCTTCCTGTACCAAAGTACTTTATAGCGTAGTATGGAAAAGAAGCCATGCGAACGAATGCGTGCGTGAAGATATTGTGAAACTGGGGTATGAATATGGGGTAGGCAGAAGGAGTACAAAGGAGGGACTTCTGTGCTGGAGGGAAATGAATTAAGAATGTCATTATACCTGGCGTCAGCTGGCTCAGGGTCGGGCCAAGATGTGGTGTGTGCAGAGCCTCTGAGGCAAGTCCTGGGCCTTAGCTTCCCACTGCTGACCCTCCAGCTGCCTTTCCTCTGTCCTCACTTCGTGGAGAAGCCACTCGTCATGTTTGTCTTGGGCAGTCCCAGCACTGGCAAGGGGACCCAGTGTGCATCGTAGAGAAAATGAGCTACACATACCTGTTTGCAGGAGAACTTCTTTGTGATGAAAGTAAGAGCCCAGATTCACGGGATGGTGGACTCACTGAAAAGTGCATTAAAGATGAAAATACCGTGGGGCACCTGGGTGAAGTCGGTTAAGGTCCGACGTCAGCTCAGGTCATGATCTCATGGTTCGTGGGTTCATGTTTCTCTTCGGGCTCTGTGCTGATGTCTCAGAGCCTGGAGCCAGCTTCAGATTCTGTGCCTCCCTCTCTGTCTCTCCCCCACTTGTGCTCTGTCTCTCAAAAGTAAATAAACCTTAAAAAAAAAAAAAAAAAAAAGATGGAAAGATTGTGCCAGTTGAGATAACCATCAGTTTGTCAAAGAAGAAAATGGATCAGACAATGGCTGCCAATGCTCAAAAGAATGGATTCTTGATTGATGGGTTTCCAAGGAATCAAGACAACCTTTAAGGTTGGAACAAGACCATGGATAGGCAGGCAGATGGATCTTTCGTTCTGTCTTTTGACTGTAATAGTGAGATCTGTATTGAACAATGTCTTGAGAGGGGAAAGGGTAGTGGTAGAAGCGATGACAACAAAGAGAGCTTGGGACAGAGAATTCAGACCTATCTTCAGTCAACAAAGCCAATCATTGACTGATACGAAGAGATGGGGAAAGTTGAAAAAAATAGATTCCTCTGGCCTGGATGACTCAGTCAGTTGAGCATCTGACTCTTGATTTTGATTTAGCTCGTGATTCCTCCATTCATGAGTTCAAGCCCCACGTTGGGGCTCTGCGCTGACAGTGCAAAACCTGCTTGGGATCCTCCCTCTTACCTCTCTCTCTGTCCCTCCCCCACTCACACGTGCTCTCTGTCTCCCAAGATAAATCAATAAAAATTTAAAAACAAAAACAAAAAAAGAAAATAGATGCCCTAAGTCTGTTGATGAAGTTTTCGATGGAGTTGTGAAGATTTTTTTTTATAATTTTTTTTTCACGTTTATTTTCTAGAGAAAGAGAGAGAGAGAGAGAGAGACAGAGTGTGAGGGGGGGATGGGCAGAGAGAGAGGGAGACACAGAATCTGAAGCAGGCTCCAGGCTCTGAGCTGTCAGCACAGAACCCAATGCGGGCTCAAACCCATGAACCGTGAGATCATGACCTGAGCGGAAGTAGATGCTCAACTGACTGAGCCACCCAGGCACCCCGGAAATTGTGAAGATTTTTGACAAAGAAGGCTGACTCTAAACCTGAAAGCATCCTTGAAATCATGCTTGAATATTGCTTTGATAGCTGCTATTACAACCCCCTTTGAAGGCAGTTTTAATCTTTCATAATTACCTCTTAATGGCTAGAAAGTATGTAGTAAGACAAATTAAATTAAAAAAAAATTTTAAATGTTTGTTTATTTTTGAGAGAGAGACAGAGACAGAGTGCTATCTAGGGAAGGACAGAGACAGGGAGACCCAGAATCCGAAGCAGGCTCCAGGCTCTGAGCTGTCAGCACATGGCCCGATGCAGGGCTCCAACTCAGGAGCCACGAGATCATGACCTGAGCCAAGGTCAGACGCTTAACCACCTGAGCCACCCAGGTGCCCCGACCAATTGCATTTTTATTTTTGATTTTTTTGGTCACAGGAGTAGATCATGAATTCGGGTCTAACCTCATCTTAGCTATGGTACCCACAAAACAAAGAAGGATATCAGCTAATTCTTTGTTTTTCCTCAAAAAAGCATATCCCTTTTATAGCTTGTGCCTTCTGTGAGCAGAACTTTAGTCTGTGTGTATATCCCTTTAGTAATTACAACATGTTAGGATTAAGGATTTTCTACTTCCTTGTTTTCTTGCAGGTTTTAAATTTCCAACATTTTAAGTGAATTTTATGGACCAAATTCCACAGGAATTTTTGTGTGGTCAGTTCTTGCAAAATGTGTTTGATAAACAAACTCATAAAATGAATTCCTAGAAGTGTTTTAGTATTTATCAAATAACTGAGCATTTCCTATAGAAAGGTAAGAAACCTTAGGCTTTGTTTTATTGCAATTTACAGAAAGTTGTGCGACAAGGCATCTTTTTTGCTTCCAGGGATCGGGATGGGGTCACTGGGGGTTCGGAGCCTGGCAGAATTATCAGCTTTAGTGTGACATGAATCAGAGGGTTAGGGGCAAGGATCACATCTAATGACATGTGTTCCTGTGCCCTTTTATATAAGCGTTATTCATGAGTAAACTGATTTTTAACAAAATTCCTAGCAGTGGAACCTTGAAATACATGTACTAGGCTTATGGTAAAATGATTTGGTTAGTGTTTTGTTATTTTGATTTTTACTTACGCTTATTTTTGAGAGAGAGAGAGAGAGAGAGACAGAGCACGAGTGGGGGAGGGGCAGAAAGAGAGGAAGACAGAATCAGAAGCTGGCTCCAGGCCCTGAGGGGTCAGCACAGAGCCGGATGGGACTCGAACTCACGAATCATGGGATCATGGGATCGTGACCTGAGCCAAAGTCAGACGCTGAACCGACTGAGCTACCCAGGAGCTCCTGGTTAGTGTTTTAGTAACACTTCATTGGAATTTCTTTTGTTTGTTTTCTTTTTTTTTTTTTTTTGCTTTTGAAGTTTATTTATTTCAAAAGAGAGAGAGGGAGAGAGAGGGAGGGAGAGAAGGAAGGAAGGAGGGAAAATCCCAAGCAAGCTCCACATTGTCAGCTCAGAGCCTGACATGGCTTGATCTCAGGAATCTCAGGAACTGTGAGATCATGACCTGAGCTGAAATCTAGAGTCTGAAGCTTAACCTACTGAGCCACCCAAGAGCTCCCCCCCGCCCCCCCACCCACTTAATATTCATATAAAGGTAAAATAAACATTTCAATAGGGAAGATCTTTGGCAGATCTCACTCCCATTGGAGTACAGCAGGGAGTCCAGGAGACCGTAGGTAGGGTGTGGTGGGGACTAAAATGATGACAGGTATGGAGGTTGTGTACAGAGGCAGCCGTGTGGACTTTCACTCCCTGAGACTGACCTGGCTACCTCCACTGCTGAGTGCCCCGTCTGCTTGTAGCAAAGACCAATACTGCATCCCCAACATGGCGCCATTCCCTGGGGTGGGCGATCAGCCATCTACCTAGCGGCCGGTTGATTACACTGGATGGCTTCCACCTTGGAAGAGGGAACACTTTGTTCTTCTTGAAATGGACACTTACTCTGCGTATGAATTTGCCTTCCCTGAGTGCAGTGCTTCTGCCAAAACTACCATCTGTGGACCTCCAGGACGCATTATCCACACAGCATTGCTTCTGATTGAGGAGCTCACTTGGTTGCAAAGTGAGCTCCTGTTTATGGAATTTACTGGCCTCGCAATGTTTCCCATCATCCTAAAGGGGCTGGGTTGATAAAATAGTGGAACAGACTTTGGAAGACTCAGTTACAGTGCCAACCAGGTAGTGATACCTTTCAGGGCTGGGGCAGTGTCCTCCATTAGGCTGTGTGTGCTCCAAATCATCCAGTACATGGTGTTGTTTTCCCATAGCCAGAATTTACATGTCCAGGAATCCAAGGCTTAGAAATAGGAGTGATATCCCCTACTGCTATCTCTAGTGATCCACTAGCAAAATTTTTGCTTCTAGTCCCCCTGGTGCTATGCCCTGCTGGTCTAGAGATCATGCCCTACCGTTAAGGTCAATAGAAAATTATAATAACCCAATCTAGGCAGGACACTAGTGGCTTAGACCCCTGAGGAATGAAGGTTTAAGTCACTACCAGGAAAAAAATTACCAGCTGAAGTGCTGGTTGAGGACAAAAAGAATACGTTGTAGTCTTTTGATAAGTTTGACGAGTATAATGCAATATTGTTGTCTATATTCACTATACTTACATTAGATCTCTATTACTTATTTACTACTCGTTGGGTTCAAAGGGAATATGGAATGGAAAATGAAAGAAAGTAGATATAAACGTCACCTGTGACCATGTGATCAATTTCAGAAACAAAGACTGTGATTGTTGTAAGTGTTTCTTCCCTTTTTTGTTATTGTATAAATCTGCTCCCGGCTCCTATAACAGAATATCACAGACTTGGTGGCTTAAACAACAGAAATTCATTTTCTTGCACTTCTGGAGGCTGGAAGTCCCAGGTTAAGGTGCTTGTGTGGTTGTGAAGGGGAGGAAGACATTATTTTTAGTCCACATTTCATCTAGCTGGACTAAGAATTAAATTTACAAAGGACAGATTAATAGGGGAAACACCCAGAGTTTTATTACATGCACATAGAGGCCCAATAATAGCATTGAGACATAAAGAAATAACCAGGACAGGCAGTTTTCATACTGTTCAGACAGAGACAATCTGTGAGGAATTGAGAGGAGAAAGAAAACTTAACTTTGGGAGCATCCATTAAGGAAGACATTCTAAACAGAATTTGGGCTGGGGTATGGGCGCCTGGGGGGCTCAGTTGTTTGAACTTCGGACTTCAGCTCAGGTCATGATCTCACGGTTCGTGGGTTCGAGCCCCACTCCGTGACCTCAAGGAGCCTGCTTTGAATTCTGTGTCCCTCTCTCTCTCTGCTCCTCCCCTGCTCTCTCTCTCTCTCAAAAATAAATAAATATGAAAAATAAAGAAATAAAGAAGAATTGGGGCTGGAGTAGTAAATTAGCTCAAAGCAATAAGGGTTGTTTACAGTCTTCTGGGCTCTGAATTTCCTATCTCTAGGGGAGGATGTCTCCTTACTTCCTGGTACAGGGACGCTATCTTTCATGTGGGAGATGTTTCTGCTTTCAGGAGGACAGAGGAGGATCTGAGTGTCTTTATTGAGTAGACTGTCTCTTACAAGTAAATTTTGTTCAAAATAATCAATATGCCAAAGTGGCACATTTTGGGGCAGGCTGCTTTTGGCTCCTGCAGCTGGGCCTGATGAGAACTCTCTTCTGGGATTGCCCGTGGCAGCCTTCCTGGTGGGGCCTCACACAGCCTTCCCTGTGTGTTTGTACTCCTGGTGTTTCTTCCTCTTCTCACAAGGACATCAGTCCTGTTGGATTAAGGCCCTACCCTTATGACCTCATTTAATCTTAATTACTTCCTGAAAAGTCCTTTTCTGCAAATAGAGTCACATTTGGAGTTAGGGCTTCAACATATTAATGTGAAGAAGACATAGTTGAGGGGCTCCTGGGTGGCTCAGTCGGTTGAGCGACCGACTTCGGCTCAGGTCATGATCTCGTGGTCTGTGAGTTCGAGCCCTGCGTCCGGCTCTGTGCTGACGGCTCAGAGCCTGGAACCTGCTTCGGATTCTGTGTCTCCCTCTTTCTGCCCCGCCTCCACTCATGCTCTGTCTCTCTCTCTCTCTGTCAAAAATAAATAAACATTAGAAGACATAGTTGAGTCCTTAACAGTTACAAATGTGTGTGTGTGTGTGTGTGTGTGTGTGTGTAGCAAATATTTTTATTTACTTTGTTCTCTTATCCCCATGACATCTACAACAAGACGTATTCATAGTTAACTTTACATTACAGTATTTAAGTTACAGGATATCAGGGAGAAGAGTGAACATCACCCAAAGACTTTGCATTATCTTATGGGGAGAGAACATGTTTTTGGTTTTACCCCGGATAGTTGTCTTATGTAGGCAGGAGTAAGACTTTGCTCTCTGCCTTAGTTGGAGATTAAATACGGTTTAAAGAGATGTATACGGGTGCTAAGTTGATAAGGATTGTTTCCAGTTTAGGGCTATCGCTCACAATGTTGTATTATTCTTGTATATTTTTCCTGGTGTATGTGAGTATTTCTAAGGACATACACTGGGTAGTGGAATTGCTGATTTAGAGAGTATGAGTATTTTTATTATCTATTTTATTTTTAAATGTTTCCTTATTTTTGAGAGAGAGAGAGAGAGAGCGTTAGCACGATCAGGGGAAGGGCAGAGACAGAGCAGGGGACAGAGGATCTGAAGCAGGCTCTGTGCAGACAGCACAGAGCCCCTCACAGGGCTTGAACTCATGAACTGTGAGTTCACGACCTGAGGCGAAATCAGATGCCCAACTGACTGAGCCACCCAGGTGCCCCTAAAATTTTAGCTGTTCTTAAGAGTGAATATATAATTATATTTCGTAGTGTTTGTAACTGGCATTTCCTGTCGGTGTCAATAAAGCTGGGCATTTGCATTTCTCTTGTGAGATGTCTGCTTAGCTCTTTTGCCCATTTGATTCTTATTGATTTTAGTATTAGTTCTTTATATCTTTTAATGAACAGAAGATCTTAATGCAGTCTAATTTGTCCATCTTTTTCTTAATGCTTTTTGTGTCGTTTTTGAGAAATCTTTCTCTGTCCTGAGGTCGTTTTATTTTTCTATATTGCTTTTCTCCCCCCAGTTTTTTTTATTGTGGTAAAATGCACATAACATAAACCTTACCATTTAATGATTTTTCAGCATACAGTTCAGTGGTAATATACTTATAATGTGCAGCCATCGTCCTACTCCATAACTCTTAATTTGTAAAACTGAAATATTATACCCATTAGATAGTAACTCTGCTTTCCTCCCTCTGTCCAACCCCAGGAAACCACCGTTCTTCTTTCTGGCTATGATTTGACTACTCTAAGTATCTCATATAAGTGTACTCCTACAATATTTGTCTTTTTGTGATTGGGTCTTTCTTTCTTTCTTCTTTCTTTCTTTCTTTCTTTCTTTCAGTTTATATATTTATTTTGAGAGAGAGAGAGGAGAGAAGAAGAGAGAGAATGAGCCAGGAAGGGGCAGAGAGAAAGAATGAATAATCCCAAGCAGGCTCTGCACTGTCAGTGTAGAGCCCATGAACCTTGAGATTGTGACCTGGGCTGAGATCAAGAGTCTGAGGCTTGGGGCGCCTGGGTGGCTCAGTCGGTTAAGCGTCCGACTTTGGCTGAGGTTATGATCTCACGGTCCGTGAGTTCGAGCCCCGCGTCAGGCTCTGTGCTGACGGCTCAGAGCCTGGAGCCTGCTTCAGATTCTGTGACTCCCTCTCTCTGACCCTCCCCCGTTCATGCTCTGTCTCTCTCTGTCTCAAAAATAAATAAACATTAAAAAGAAATTAAAAAAGAAAAAGAGTCTGAGGCTTAACCTACTGAGCCCCCCAGGGACCCCTTGTCATTAGGTATTCCACTTAATGTAATGTCCTCAGGGTTCATCCATATGTTATAGCATAAGTCAGAATTTCCTTCCTTTTTAAGGATGACTAATGTTCCATTGTATGTATATATCACATTTTGCGTATCCATTCGTGTGTCTGTGGCCATTTGGGTTGATTGCATGTTTTAGCTCTTTTAAATAATGTTGCTGTGAACATGAGTACAAATATCTCTTTGAGATCCTGCTTTCAGTTTTTTGGAGTATATGTGCAGAAGTCGCATTGCTAGATCAGATAAGAATTCTATTAAAAAAAAATTTTTTTTTAATGATTATGTTTATTTTTGAGACAGAGACAGAGCATGAGCAGAGGAGGGGCAGAGAGAGAGAGGGAGACACAAAATCCGAAGAAGGCTCCAGGCTCTGAGCCGTCAGCGCAGAGCCTGACGCGGGGCTCGAACCCACGAACCGTGAGATCATGACCTGAGCCGAAGTCGGACACTTAACCGACTGAACCACCCAGGCGCCCCAGGAATTCTATTTTTTTTTTAATTTTTATTTTTTCATTAAAAAAAATTTTTTTTAACGTTTTATTTATTTTTGAGACAGAGAGAGACAGAGCATGAACGGGGGAGGGGCAGAGAGAGAGAGGGAGACACAGAATCGGAAGCGGGCTCCAGGCTCTGAGCCATCAGCCCAGAGCCCGACACGGGGCTCAAACTCACGGACCGTGAGATCGTGACCTGAGCCGAAGTCGGACACTCAACTGACTGAGCCACCCAGGCGCCCCAGGAATTCTATTTTTAATATTTCGAGGAGCTGTTGAACTGTTTTCCGTAGAGGCAGTGCTATTTTACATTCCTACCAACAATGCACAAGGATTCCAATTTCTCTACATGCTTGCCAACACTTGTTTTTTGTTTTTGATAGATAGCTATTCTAATGGGTATGAGGTGATATCTCACTATCATTTTGATACATTTCCCTAATGATTAGTGATATTGAGCATCTTTGCTTATTGGCCATTTGTATATCATTTTTTTGGAGAAATGTCTATTCAAGTCTTTTGCCTCTTTTCTCCCCAGCATCCCCCCCTTACAATCCCATTTTTTTTAATGTTTATTTATTTTTGAGAGAGAGAGAGAGAGAGCGAGAGAACGAGAGAGAGCGAGCATGCGTGGGGGAGGGGCAGAGAGAGAGGGAGACACAGAATCAGAGCTGTCAACACAGAGCCCGACACGTGCCTCGAACCCATGAACTGTGAGGTCATGACCTGAGCCGGACACTTAGCTGTCTGTGCCACCCAGGTGCCCCAACAACCCCATTTTTTTATTTAAATAAATGTTTTCAGTTGAAGTATAAGTGAAACATGGTGTTAATCCTTTGTCGTGTGTGTGTGTGTGTGTGTGTGTGTGTGTGTGTGAATTTATTTATTTTTTAAATTAATTTTATTATTGTTTAAAATTTACATTCAAGTTAGCATATCAATGATTTCAGGAGTAGATTCCTTAATGCCCCTGACCCATTTAGCCCATTCCCCCTCCCATAACCCCTCCAGTAACCCTCTGCTGGTTCTCCATATTTAAGAGTCTCTTCTGTTTTGTCCCCCTCCCTGTTTTTATATTATTTTTGTTTCCCTTCCCTTATGTTCATCTGTTTTGTCTCTTAAAGTCCTCATATGAGTGAAGTCATAGGATTTTTGTCTTTCTCTAATTTTGCTTACCATAATACCCTCCAGTTTCATCCACATAGTTGCAAATGGCAAGATTTCATTCTTTTTGATGGCTGAGTAATACTCCATTGTATATAAATACCACATCTTCTTTATCCATTCATCCTTCAATGGACATTTGGGCTCTTTCCATACTTTGACTATTGTTGATAGTGCTGCTATAAACATTGGGGTGCCTGTGCCCCTTCGAAGCAGCACCCCTGTATCCCTTGGATAAATGCCTAGTAGTGCAATTGCTGGGTCATAGGGTAGTTCTATTTTTAGTTTTTTAAGGAACGTCCATACTGTTTTCCAGAGGGGCTGCACCAGCTTGCATTCCCATGTCAATTTTTTTTTTTTAAAGATTTTATTTTTAAGTAATCCCTACACCTAACAGGAGGCTCCAACTCACAACCCTGAGATCAAGAGTCACACGCTTTTCTGATTGAGCCAGCCAGGCACCCCTACTTTGTCTGTTTTTGAATTGTTTGGATTTTGTTTTTGTTTTTGTTTTTTTGTATTTATTTATTATTTGTGAGAGAGAGTGTGTGTGTGTGTGTGTGTGTGTGTGCCCGAGTGGGGGAGGGACAGAGAGGGGGACAGAGGATCTGAATCAGGCTCTGCACTGACAGCCGCCAGCCAGATGCAGGGTTTAAACTTGAAGTCAGGTGCTCAACCCACCGAGTCACCCACGTGCTCTGAGTTGTTTGTTTTTTTGTTATTGAGTTTTAAGAGTTCTCTATATATTCTGGATATTAATCCTGTGTCATCAGTTGTGATTTATGGATATTTTCTCCCATTCTGTGGGCAGCCTTTTTACTCTGTTCATATGGTCTTCTGGTGCACATACATTTTTTACAATTTTAGAATTTTAAATTAAAGCCCACAATTTATTTAAATTTTATTGTTGTTGTCTGTGACTTGGTGTCATAGCCAAGAAATCATGGCCAATTCCAGTGTCGTGAAGCCTTTGCCGTATGTTTTCTTCTAGGAGATTATGGTTTTAGGTCTATATATGGTGTTAGGTAAGGATCCAACTTCATTCAACTCTATTGCCTTTGAAAAGTTTTATAGTTGTACCTTTCCCATTTAGATCTATGAATTACCTGCAATTGACATTTGTGTATGGTGTGAGGTAGAAGTCTAATTTTATTATTTTTCATATGGATGATTAGAGGGAGAGACAAAAGTCCTAGTACCAGCTAATGAGATTAGTTTCCCATTTATTTTTTATTTATTTTTTATTTTTTTTATTTAAAAAAAATTTTTTTTAATGTTTTGTTTATTTTTGAGACAGAGAGAGACAGAGCATGAATGGGGGAGGGGCAGAGAGAGAGGGAGACACAGAATCTGAAGCAGGCTCCGGGCTCTGAGCCATCAGTCCAGAGCCCAACACGGGGCTCGAACCCACGGACCGCGAGATCGTGACCTGAGCTGAAGTCGGACGCTTAACCGACTGAGCCACCCAGGCGCCCCATAGTTTCCCATTTTTCTTCAGTGCTGCCTTTATCAAGTCTCCGTATATATGTAGTTTACTCAATTTCACTTGTCTACTTGCCTACATGTGTGCAGGGCTATACCGTCTTAACTGGTATAACTATAATAAATACTGATATCTAATAGAATAAGTTCATATATTTTATTTGTGTTTTAAACAAGTGTCTAGGCCCATACTATTTTTGGCTCATATTATTGAGTCAAAGTCCATCACATAAATAGGGAGTCAGTCAAATTTTTAAAAACATATCTTAAGAATTTGTTTGGAATCACAGTGAAGACATAGAAATTTGGAGGATATAACAGCGCCTGGGTGGTTCAGCGGGTTAAGCAAGCATCTGATCTTGATCTTGGCTCAGGTTATGATCTCGTGGTTCGTGAGTTTGAGCCCTGCATCAGGCTCTGCACTGACAGGGGGGAGCCTGCTTGGGATTCTCTCTCTGCCCTGCCCCTGCCCTCACTCTGTCTCTCTCAAAATAAATAAATAAACTTAAAAAAAGAAAAGAAATTTGGAGGATATTTACACATTTAAAATATTGAATTTGTAATACGACAAGGATTTATCTCTCATCTTCTTAAAATTTTTTAAAGTTTGTATTTATTTATTTATTTATTTATTTATTTATTTTGAGAGAGAGACTCAGACAGCATGAGTAGGGAAGGGGCAGAGAGAGAGGGAGAGAGAGAGAGAATTCCAAGCAGGCTCCACACTGCCAACACAGAGCCCTATGCAGGGCTCGAACCCACAAAGCCGTGAGATCATGACCCGAGCCGAAACTGAGAGTCGGATGCTTAACCGACCGAGCCACCCAGGAGCCCTTAATTTTTTTAATTAAAATATAGTTTTCTCTGTAGACACATTACGTAACTTTTGTTACATCTATTACTAGGTCCTTGATATTTTTTGATGCTATTGTACATCACATGCTTTTATTAAATTTTATTTTCTTCTCTTGTAAGTTGAAATATGATAGAATTTGGGGGTACCTGGGTGGCTCAGTTGGTGATGGTCCAACTCTTGATTTTGGCTCAGGTCATGATCTCATGGTTCATGAGTTCCAGGCCCGCATCGGGCTATGAGCTGACAGCGTGGAGCCTGCTTCGGATTCTCTCTTTCCCTCTCTCTGCCCTTCCCCTACTTGCATGCACGATCTTCCCCCGCCCCCAAAATAAAATAAAAAACATGATAGATTTTATGTATCGATTTTTGATCTAGCAACCTTGCTCATTTTTAAATTCTAATAATTCATCTGTAGATTAAAAATTTTTATGTACCTGATTATCATGCAAGTAATCATATATTTCTTACTTTTACAAATTCTTATATCTTGTAATTTTGCGTGTAGTCATTCTACTTGCTAGGATTTCCAATACAATATTAAACAGAAGTGGGAATACTGAGCAGCTATGAATTATTCTCAATGTCAAAGCGAAAGCTTTTAATGCTTTACCATTAAGTATGATATTTGCCATGGCTTTTAAAAAAAAAATTTTTTTTGGATGTTTATTTATTTTTGAGAGAGACAGAGGGTGAGCAGGGGAGGGGCAGAGAGAGAGGGAGACACAGAATCTGAAGCAGGCTCCAGGCTCTGAGCTGTCAGCACAGAGCCCCATGCGGGGCTCAAACTCATGGACTGCGAGATCATGACCTGACCTGAAGTTGGCTTAACCAACTGGGCCACCCAGGTGCCCCTGATATTTGCCGTGGCTTCAACGCACACTTTGATTAACAAGCATGCCTGTTTGCAGCAGAACACCTTGTCCCCAGCCAACTCTGTCTAGAAATTACAGTGCAAGTAGGTAGGCTTCATAAAATATGTAAATCATCCAGATGCCCCCACCCCTATTCTTGGGGTGGCCCTGTGGCCTGTAGACAGAGAGGCGGGGAGGGGAAGAATTCCTGCTCTGCCTTTGTTTACAGAGGGATCTAGTGGGGCAATCTGCCTTTGGGGACTGAAGTTGCTATTCAGCCCAACAGCGACACCATCTGGATGGAACAGGAATGAACTGAAGTCCAGTGAGTTGAACTTAGAACAGTTGGGCTGATGATCACTCAAAAACCCTGGCCATTAACGCTTTGTGCTGACAGTTGGACTGTTCTAAAGGGGTTTACCCTATGGCTTGGACAATGAGAAGCCGAGAGGTGGGTATTCAGGAATAAGCCCTTGTAAAGTCAGAATATATGGATAGAGAAGCACCTGGCTGATTCAGCTGGTGGAGCACGAGACTCTTAACCTTGGGGTTGTGAGTGGGAGCCCCACGTTGGGTGTAGAGATTACTTAAAAAAAATTTTTTTTAAAGAAAAAAAAGTACGTGTGGGAGTTCCTGGGTGGCTCAGTTGCTTGGGCATCCAACTTCAGCTCAGGTCATGATCTCGCGGTTGGTGAGATCGAGCCCCTCATTGGGCTCTGGGCTGACAGTTTGGGGCCTAGAGCCTGCTTCGGATTCTGTGTCTCCCTCTTTCTCTGCCCCTCCCCCACTTGCACTGTCTCTCTCTGTCTCTGTCTCTCTCTCTCTCTCTCTCCCTCCCTCTCTCAAAAATAAACATTAAAAAAATAGTAAGTGGAAAGACATTTGGGTTCCCCTGCAAGAGCCTGAAGCAGTCTTCACTGTCTTCCCAGTCTTAAGGGACTGACAGTCAGGAAGCTCATGTCCTAGCTCTGGTCTAAGCCCCAGGAACTGACCCTTCAGTAGATACGAAATTGGGTGCAGAGAAAGAGTGGGTACTGCAGTGCTAGAGTAGGGTGGCACGGAGCCAGAGATGCTGGATTGCTCTGGAACTACAGTGATTTGGTTAATCCAGTAACAGCATGCTCTGTGTATTCCAAACAATGCCCAAGGCAATTGCCAAAGGAGTTTGGGTCCACCTACCAAGGTTCCCAACCAGTGAGTGAGTGACGAGTAGATTATATTGGCCACCTCCTTCCGAATGAGGGTTCTAAATATGCCTTTGTGTGGACATGACAGCTGGTTGAACCCAAGCTTTTCCCTGTCCCTGTGCAAACCAGGGTGCCACCATGAGGAAATTAGAGAAGCTGAGTACCAAATACTCCCACTGAATCGACAGTGTTTGGGAGGTGGCATTTCAAAGGTCGTGATATCCAAGACTGGGCAAAAGAACATGGCATTGAATGGAGCTTTCATCCCCCCTATAATCTGCAAACAGCAGGACTGGTAGAGAGGAAGAATGGAATATTAAAGCAGCAGATGAAATTATTAACAAGTAAAACCACTTTGGCTGGGTGAATGAAGGTACTGCCCCGGGCTCTAATACTTTTGAATGATCAACCAGTAGGGACTATTGTTCCATATGCCAGACTGGGGACGCCTGCTGAGACACTCAGTGTTGTAAATGTATAAAAATCATGGGAGGGGCACTGGATGACTCAGTCGTTTAAGCATCTGACTCTTGATTTCGGCTCAGGTGATGATCTCATGGTTTGTGGGATCGAGCCCCGTGTCAGGCTCTGCAATGACAGCGCAGGGTCTGCTTGGGATTCTGTCTCTCCCTCTCTCTTGCACTCTCCCCCACCCCCTGCAACTTGCACTCTCTGTCTCTCTCAGAATAAATAAATAAACTTAAAATTGTGGAAAACAGCCATGACCCCAGTTCTTACTCTGGATCAGTATGCTATGTTTCTGAGAACACCAAGCCCCCACCGTGCCTGAAGAAGGAGTTCTCTACTAGAATTTGCAATGGGATGTCCCATCAGGGTGGGTGAGTTACTTTTCACCCCCAAGTAAGGGGGAACTACTCAGTCTCACTGGCATCCTGTTGTCCTGCTTCAAGTTGCACCAGTTGAAATGCACTCTACCTGGAATGTAACATGCACCGTTGAGAGGGGAGAAGGTAGTGGTCCTTGTCTGGCATAGTTCACCCTTAATCCATCTCTCACACTAAATGGTGCTGTCCCCCTCCTCCGCTCCCCACTCCCCCGCCGGGGCAACATGTACAGCATGAACAAGGAGGTCAAGTTCCTAACGCTATCCATTCTCCCCAAGGCCAGGTGGGTGTGTTCTGTTTTCTGGCACAAGTATCTGCCTGCCATCTTTGTCCCTCTGTGTTGGACTGGAGAAAAACGTAGCACCCATAGAAGCCTTTGCTCTATTTACCCAACAAGCCTTAAGTGATAGCTGGCGAAGTTTGTATTTACTGAATACTGAAATGTCTCTAGAGAGAAAAGCCGTCCCCCCAACTAGGATGGCCTTGGACATCATTACTGGCTTGCAAGGGAGCACCTGTGCCATCATCCAAAGACGATGCTTTGTGCTCCTACCTGATGAATCTGCTACTGTATCATCGGTATTAAATCACGTGAGAATACAAGTGAACACCCTGGACGATTTAACCCCCAGCCTAGGGGATTAATAAATCACGGGCTTTTGGTAGAAAAAAGACATTGTTACTTATTTTGGGAATTATTATCTTAATCTGTGTTTTTTTCTTGCAGGTGCCTATATTGCTGCTACGGTGTCTGCCTCCAATGCAGCCAGATAGCCACCAAATGAGCCATCCGTATGCTAATGAAAGCCTTGGCCGACCGCTCCGGGCACACTTCAGTAGAGGGAGGCTTGTAAGATTATAAGAGACTGTCCCAGAAGGGGTAGAGTGTCGCAGTAAATCGTGCAGGAGAATGTGATCTCTGGTTGACCTGTGACCCGGCCCTGGGCAATTGGAGGCTCCTGATCCCCACCCACGTCCTTGGAATGTATGTTCTGTTTACTGTTCCCACAGTGGGAGCCATTTGCAGGGACAGAACCTTAAGGGAACAAAGTTTTGTTGAGACCATCTGGAGGTATACGTGACTGAACCCACTTAAGGGCTCTATAGAAACTTTTAAGACTCTGACAGGCAGTTTCAGAGATCTGTTCATCTTGTGGCTGCCCGAAGCAAGGCTCGTAAATAAGTTCCCTTGCTTATTAAGTCTGACACCTAGTAATCTGGAGTGGTGGACCTCTTTCTTCCGTCTTTCATTGCCCTGAGTGTGTGAGTGGGGGCCAATTTCAGATTTCACTGGGGAAATTCATGAGATCACAACCAACAGGGTGGAAGGCAAGGGAGGTTTTGCTTTTTTTTTTTTTTTTTTTTTTGTCCCCATGACCTTCAAGTATTTCTTTCTTTTTTTTTTTAAATTTTTTTTTTTTAACGTTTTATTTATTTTTGAGACAGGGAGAGACAGAGCATGAACAGGGGAGGGTGAGAGAGAGGGAGACACAGAATCTGAAACAGGCTCCAGGCTCTGAGCTGTCAGCACAGAGCCCGACGAGGGGCTCGAACTCACGGACCGCGAGATCATGACCTGAGCCGAAGTCGGCCTCTTAACCGACTGACCCACCCAGGTGCCCCAAGTATTTCTTTAGAAGGCCCTAATTCATACCTGGAATATATTTGGAGTTCTCATTTAGTGCGGCTAAATTATAATGACTTCTTCAATAGAGTGCACGGTAGGGTGCAAGGTACTTTCATGAACAGTATCCCATTTGATTTTTGCAATCAACTTTATTTTTAATTTTTTAACTTTATTTATTTTAAGAGAAAGAGAGAGGGAGAGAATCCCAGGCAGGCTCTGCACTGTCAGGGACAAGCCCGATGTGGGGCTCAATCTCACAAGCCTCAAGATCATGAATGATCTGAGCTCAATTCAAGAGTCTGATGCTTAACCGACTGAGCTACCCAGGCGCCCCACACTCAACTTTAACCTAGGATGTGGTAACCATTGCTTTCAGGGTCAGAGAGACTTGAACATGTTCTTAGCCTGAGAGGAAAGAATGAGTGTTTTGACTGGTGAAATCTGAGTTGAAGGGGGTGAGTCAATAAAAGGAGGGAAGATCAGATTAAAAAACAACAACAACAACAACGGATAGAACCATCATATATTTATAACCTTGATCTAGCTTTTTCTTTTATGCTGAGTAAAAGAAGCCAGACACGAAGAGTCACACATTTATGTAAAATGTCCAGAATCGGTAAATCCAAGCAGACAGAAAGACTGGGTTGCAGGGGCTAGGATGGGAGAATGTTGCCTGATGGGAACCTGGTATCATTTAGGGGTAGTGGAAATATTCCGGAACTAAGTAGAGGTGAACTATTCACTTTTATTTTCATTCATTCATTCATTCATTCAATCATTCATTTTTATCTTAGAGATTGAGAGTCCCAAGCAGGCTCCACGTTCAACGTGGAGCCTGTTGAGGGGCTCAATCCTGTGACCCCGGGATCATGACCTGAGGTGAAATCAAGAGTGAGTCGCTCAACCGACTGAGACACCCAGGCGCCAAACTTTTATTTATGCTTAAAATTTTACTTATTTATTTATTCTTAATTTTTTAAAATGTTTATTTCCAAGAGAGACAGAGACAGAGGGCGAGTGGGGGAGGGGCAGAGAACGAGGGAGACACAGAATCCAAAGCAGGCTCCGGGCTCCGAGCTGTCAGCACAGAGCCCGATGTGGGGCTCAAACTCACGAACTGCGAGATCATGACCTGGGCTGAAGTTGGACACTCAACCGACTGAGCCACCCAGGCGCCCCTTTTTACTTTTATTTGTAAGTAATCTCTACACTCAATAAGGAGCTCGATATCAAGAGCCACGTTCTCTACCGACTGAGCTAGCCAGACACCCCTATTTACTTTTAAATGGCTTATTTTAGGTGAATCTCACCTCAATAAATTATTTCTATGTGGGGACTAAAGAGCAGGCCCCAATTATCTACCCCCAGAAAAGGCCCCAGGGCAGGGAGCAGCAAAGGTTCCCGCTCCCACCCAACCCCTTACACTGAGGGCCTACCTGCAGGGGACCTGGTTGTGTGTTTCCCAGTCTTCAGTCCCTAAGCTAGCCCACTCACCGTCCCCTCCCCACCCCACTGCCACCCCACCACCTTCTTTGTGCTGAGCACACCTCCCACACCCTGTGCTTCTGTCTCTCTGTCTGTGTCTCTCTCTCTCTCTCTCTCTCTCTCACACACACACACACACACACACACACACACACGCACACGCACACACACTCATCTGCCTAGGTCTGAGGCCAGCCTGGGTTGGCAACCCAGGGCAGGCCTGGACCAGGTCGGAGGGTGCAGACAGATGCCAAGCAGAGCCCTTAGGTAGAGTTCCTTAGCACGGAAGGGTAGGCAGCAGGCCCAGGTCCCATCCCTGGGTAGAAGACAGGCCAGGGAACGAAGGAGCGCTCAGCCCTCTTAAAGGAGCCAGGGGCAGGGGAAGGGCTGGGAGGGGTGTTATATTCAGCAGACGGTGAAGCTAGGCTTCTGAAGGCATCGCTAGCCCAGGGTCCCAGCACTGACCGCAAGAGGGAGGCATGGCAGCACAGCCTCAGGCACAATGGGCAAAGAGGACAAGGACTGGGCAGAAACCCTGGCCTGGGACATGGGAGCGTGGCTCCGCGATGACAGTTTTCCTAGCTTGGGAGGAGTTCTCACTCAGGCACTCAGGATTCCGGGGTCCAGCCAACAGCAACTCTGGCACCATGAGATCAGGGCCTGGGGAGGTCAGGGTAGGGGGGGCAGGATGAGGGGCGGGGCTGTAGCCCACCCTGCAAGAGGGGTGGGGGCCAGGGCATAGCCCTCCCCAGCTTGAAGGGCAGCACCCAGAGCCACCGCTGAACAGCAGGGCCCATGGCCTTTGGTGTCTCTGTGGAAATAAAGAGGTTGCTGATCAAGGCCGCAGTAGTAGAAACGGGAGCTGTTTTCTGAGCACTGTTCCCAGTTAGGGCCGGTGCCCAGAGAGGGGCTCCCGGGATGATCTCCATCTAGTAGACGTAACCTTGGTACAGCTTTTAACATAAACTACTAAGCTACTATTCTGAGTTATAATATGTTCAAAAGAAACCCTGACCTCACCTATAACTCTATCACACCCCTGAGCCATCAATGGTGATAACCAAAAAGTCATGTTTTGTCTTACTCTAATGGGAAAAAAATCTTTTTTAATTTTTTTTTTTGGGGGGGTGGGAGGGAGGGGAGGGTGGGTGATGGGTATTGAGGAGGGAACCTTTTGGGATGAGCACTGGGTGTTGTATGGAAACCAATTTGACAATAAACTTCATATATTGAAAGAAAATTATTTTTTTTTTAATTTACATCTAAGCATATAGTGCAACCATGATTTCAGGAGTAGATTCCTTAGTGCCCCTTACCCATTGAGCCCATGCCCCCCCCCCCCACAACCCCTCCAGTAACCCTCTGCTGGTTCTCCATATTTAAGAGTCTCTTCTGTTTTGTCCCCCTCCCTGTTTTTATATTATTTTTGTTTCCCTTCCCTTATGTTCATCTGTTTTGTCTCTTAAAGTCCTCATATGAGTGAAGTCATATGATTTTTGTCTTTCTCTGACTAATTTCACATTTAAAAATTTCAAAGAGGTGGGGGCACCTGGCTGGGTCAGTGGAGCATGCGACTCTTGATCTTAGGGTTGTAGGTCCGAGTCCTACAGTGGGTGTAGACATTACTTAAAAATAAAAATCAAATCCTTAAAGGGTCGCCTAGGTGGCTCAGTTGGTTAAGCGTTCAACTTCGGCTCAGGTCACGATCTCACGGGTTTGTGAGTTCAAGCCCCCCATCAGGCTCTGTGCTGACAGCTCAGAGCCTGGAGCCTCCTTCGGATTCTGTGTCTCTCTCTGTGCCAACCCTGCTCACACTCTCTCTCTCAAAAATAAATAAACATAAAAAACAAAGTAATAAAATTCTTTAAAAAATTGTTTTTCAAAGAGGTGAACAGGTAAAGTTATGGAGGTGGAGAAGAAGGTATAAGAAATTCGAAATACTCTCACATTGGTATTTCAATAGAGAGCATTATGAGTATATAAACACCACATATAAAACACAAGTTGATACAGCCTTGAATATTTCCCAGGTTAAAACCAAAAATGCAGCATGTGTAGCTGAGAGATGCAGACACAAATTGAGGGTTAGATGTTTAGGGACTGGTACTTTTTTCTTTTAAAAAAATGTGTTTTTTTTTAAGTTTATTTATTTTGAGAGGGAGAGAGAGAGAGTGCGGGGGAAGGGCAGAGAGAGAGGGAGAGAGAATCCCAGGCAGGCTCTATACTGTCAAGCACAGAGCCCGATGCAGGGCTTGAACTCATGAACCTGTGAGATCAGGACCTGAGCCAAAATCAAGAGTCTGACACTTAACTGACTGAGCCACCCAGGCCCCCCCCCCCTCTTTTTTTTTCTTACGGGAAGTAGGATTTATTGATGGGCATGAATAAGGAGGGGGTAGGGCTGTTGGGGTTCTCACGAGTGCCGAGCTCACCATTTGTTCAGGGAACCTCGATTAGGGATGCGTGTGACCCCGCAGCCATCTGGGATGAGCCACTTTTAAGCCCCCATGTCTTCAAATTCATCCACATTAAACTTAGGAAAGCCCCACTTCTTGGAAATGTGGATCTTCTGGCGGCCTGGAGACTTGAACTTGGCCCTTTCTAGGACCTCAATCACATGCTTCTTGTTCTGCAACTTGGTACAGATGGACACGATGACTTGGCCAGTGTGGACCCTGGCCACCGTGCCCTGGGGCTGCCCAAAAGTACCCAACATACCCGTCTGGAGTTTGTCAGCCCCAACACAGGAAACATCGTGTTGATGGGGATGATGGAGAAGAGCAGAGTCAAACATGGATGTGTTGGCTTTTCACCATGTACCTGTTGGCACAAATAAGGGCAGCCTCCAGGGCTGCAGAGGAGAGCTTCTCGTATTCATCTGACCCCATGCGGCCTTACAGTGGGAACTCATCCACTTTTGTCTCTTCCACTTCCGGTCAAAGATTTGGATTTTGGCATTGGGCGCCTCTGCAGAAAGGGGACTTTAAACACGACTTGTTCTTTTTTTTTTTTTTTTTTAATGTTTATTTATTTTTGAGACAGAGAGAGACAGAGCATGAGCAGGGGAGGGGCAGAGAGAGGGAGACACAGAATCTGAAGCAGGCTCCAGGCTCTGAGCTGTCAGCACAGAGCCTGATGCGGGGCTCGAACTCACGAACTGTGAGATCATGACCTGAGCCGAAGTCAGACGCTTAACCAACTGAGCCACCCAGGCGCCCCTAAACACGACTTGTTCTTACAATATCAGTAACACTGGGCGGAGCAGTGGCCCATAGCAACTTCAGAGGTGGGCTGAAAAAAAAGAGAGAAACTGGTACTTGTTGATAAAATCGCATTATTTTTTTTTTTAATGTTTATTTTTGAGAGAGAGAGAGACAGACTGGGAGTGGGGGAGGGGAAGAGAGAAGGAGGCACAGAATCTGAAGCAGGATCCAGGCTCTGAGCTGTCAGCACAGAGCCCGACGCGGGGCTCGAACTCACAGACTGCGACATGATGATCGGAGCCGGAAGTCAGACATTCAACTGACTGAGCCACCCAGGCGCCTCAATAAAATCACACTATTTCCCAGCAATTCAGATTGCTCATTTATGGTGTAGGGTGATGATCAAGTGAGGTAATACATTAAAAATTGTCTACATACATCTACATAAATAATACATAAAAATTCTATATACAAGCTAGTCTAATACTTTGAAAAATGTTGATGTTGTTCTTAAGTTTTTCCACTCATGACGTTCTGCCAATAGGTAACACAGAAAAGACAAGCACCCTAAATATTCAGCATCTAAGGAACAAAAAAAGACAAAATTATTAATTCTATAGTGCAATTAATAAACGTTTAATGGCCATAGTTATATATTTGATAATATGACTCCATTGCAAATGCAGTCATTGCAATATGGATTTTTGTGTGTTGAGCAGAGTAACAAATAGGACAAGGACAATCAATGATTCTCTGTGTCACTGGCTGGAACGTGAAAAGTTTTATTTATTTTTTTTTAAGTTTATTTATGTTGAGAGAGAGAACTAGAGAGCACGAGCAGGGGAGGGGCAGAGATGGGGGGAGGAGGCAGGAGGAGGGGAGAGAAATCCCAAGCAGGCTCCATGTTGTTAGCATGGAGCCCGACTCAGGGCAGGATCTCAGGAAACCTGATATCATGACCTGAGCTGAAACCGAGAATTAGATGCTTAACCAACTAAGCCACCCAGGCACTCTCCCCTCCTCCGCTTTTTTTTTTTTTTTTAACATGTATTCTTACTTTATTAAATCTTACTAGTATTCTTTAATGAAAAACACACAAATGAGTAGGCTATATTGAAGAAATCTTATTTTTTTTAAACTTTTTTTAATTTATTTTTTATTTTTTTATTTATTTTTGAGACAGAGAGAGACAGAGCATGAATGGGGGAGGGGCAGAGAGAGAGGGAGACACAGAATCGGAAGCAGGCTCCAGGCTCTGAGCCATCAGCCCAGAGCCCGACGAGGGGCTTGAACTCACGGACCGTGAGATCGTGACCTGAGCTGAAGTCGGACGCTTAACCGACTGAGCCACCCAGGCGCCCCAAGAAATCTTATTTTTATAACAGGGATAAGAAGCCTTTAAGATGCTTCCAGGTATTATCTTCAGTAATGCTTCTTATCTTTATTCTGGGACTCCAGGTCATATTCAGCCCCTACAGCTACCACAAATGCAGCAAATCCCTATTTGAATCCTTGTAATAATGCACCAGCAAAGGAAACATTGTTTGCAAAGCCACTCATGTATCTCCAAGTTTCATTGCAGCCCAATGGCTCCCTTAGCCCTTGTTCTGCCAGCTTGTTTTGGACCGTTTCTAATGGTGTCCCTTTTATCTTCCATTATTTATAATCTGGAAGTTCTAGTTTACTATGATCATGTCCTTGGGCCATATCTGACGGCAATCTGACCTCTCACGACATCCAGTATTCAACCCTGTAGTCGGAACCAAGTGGGAATGGTGGAACATGAAAAGTTTATGGGAAATCCAATAACTATGGAAACACAATCTGTCTCTAAAAGTCAATAAATTCCTTTTTTTTACTTCCTTACAACCAAGTAGTCTACATATAACACATTCTTACCTCTTAGGTCTCTTCTTATGTTTCCTCTTGTACATCACTTTATTGTATTTCTTCCTCCTTTTATGAAACCACTGCTTTATCTGCAAAAAAATAAGGTGGGGAGGTGATGAATCAAGGAATAAGGTATTGGCCTGTCTGGGTAAAAATACTCCACAGGTGACTCCGTCAAGGAAGAAATATGTTGTCATACCTGTTTTACTGTCATATTAAATTCAAATGCAAGTGATCGGCTATCTCCCGTTGTGGGGCATTTGTTTAACTTAAATGTTGCCCAGAGAGTGTCCATGAGGGGCTTACTGACTAATCTTTCCTGGGGATGTTGTTCTTCATTTTCTTCTTCCATTTCTTGTTCTTCTTCCAGTTTCTCTTCTAGTTCCTCCTTTTTTTCTTCCCTTTCTCTTTCTTTCCATTTTTTCTTTCCCTTTCGTTCATCATCACTATGGTTCCTATTTGATTGTTCTGGGTTTTGATCGCAAAGCACATCTGGTTCTTTCTGTATAGCAAAATCTGTGAAATAAAATCAAACTGCAGCTAAATTTGACTTTTAGATCATAGTCAACATTCTTCAGTGTGAGACTATATATTTGATTTTCATAAAATATGAGTGTTGTACATTGTTGGAAAAAAGAGAGAAAAGAAAAAGTCAAGTTATGAAAATCAGTGAAGATTTTCATAAAAATATCATTTTAAAAATGATTTACTTTTGGCGGTGCCTGGGTGGCTCAGTTGGTTAAGTGTCCGACTTTGGCTCATATCATGATCTCAGGGTCCATGAGTTCGAGCCCTGCGTCGGGCTCTGTGCTGGCAGCTCAGAGCCTGGAGCCTGCTTCAGATTCTGTGTGTGTCTCTCTCTCTGTCCCTCCCCCACTCATGCTCTCTCTTTCAAAAATGAATAAACATTAAAAAAATTTTTTAATAATATCCTTTTGGATTTAAATATACACTGAGTACGGAAAGGGGCTATGTATTGAAATTAACAATCCCTTTGTTATGTTAAAAAATAAGTTATCTTGATATAAATAAGTTACGAATGACCTTATTTAAAGAACTATTCAGGTTTTTTTTTTTTCCTCTTATGAGAGTTTTGGTAAAATATACAATCTTTAGAAATTTGTTCATTATGTTTTGGTTTTCCTAGGATTGTTATTATTATTATTTTTAAAAAAATTTTTAATGTTTATTTATTCTTGACAGAGAGAGAGTGAGACAGAGCACAAGCAGGGGAGGGGCAGAGAGAGGGGGAGGAGACACAGAATTTGAAGCAGGCTCCAGGCTCTGAGCTGTCAGCAGAGAACCAGATGCGGGGCTCAAACTCATGAACCATGAGATCATGACCTGAGCCGAAGCTGGACGCTTAACCGACTGAGCCACACAGGTGCCCCCCTAGGATTGTTATTATTGATAATGATTATGATTATGATTATTTTAAGTAAGCTCTACACTCAATGTGGGGCTTGAACTCCCAACCCTGTGATCAAGAATTGTATTTTCTGGGGGTGCCTGGGTGGCATAGTAGGTTAAGTGTTTGACTATTGATTTTGACTCAGGTCATGATCTCATGGTTCATGAGTTCGAGCCCCGGATTGGGCTCTGCACTGGTAGGATGGAGCTTGCTTGGGGTTCTCTCTCTCTACTCTCTCTCTGCCCCCCCCCTTACGCATTCTCTTTCTCACTCTCTCTCTCAGATAAATAGGTAAACTTAAAAAAATAACAAAGACACATAAGAAAAAGAACATAATTAGAAACACAACAGAAAGCAATAGTAATTAAGACAGTAAAGTATTATTGTACAGATGGACCAATTAACTCCTGGAACTGAAAGGGAGTCTAGAAACAGATCCATGGATATAATCAAAAGTTGATATATGATAGAGGAGAACTATAGGTCAGTAATAAGCTATTTAATAAATACTGCTAGAAAAGATTGATAAAATTTATATTAAAAATTGTAACTGCTGGGGCACCTGGGTGGCTCAGTCAGTTCAGCATCCAACTTCGGCTCAGGTCATGATCTCGCGGTTCGTGAGTTCGAGCCCCATATCGGGCTCTGTGCTGACAGCTCAGAGCCTCCAGCCTTCTTCGGATTCTGTATCGCCCTCTCTCTGCCCCTCCCCTGCTCGCCCTCTATCTTTCCCTCCCTCAAAATAAATAAACATTAAAAAAAAATTATAAGAAACTGCTATTCACCAAAGATCTTAGAAATAACATGGAAAGCCATAAATCTAGGGAAATTTTTTGTAACAGATAACTGACAAATTATTGGTATCTACAATGTACTAAGAATTCCCATTAATTAATAAGTAAAAGAAAAGCAATCCAACAGAAAAAAAAAAAAGTAGAGTGGGGGCAAGTGTCAGAATAGCTCTAAATGGCCACTATTTTAGAAAGAATTTTAACCTCAATAATAGTCAAGATGAAGATAAGAATGAAATGTCATTTTGTACCCACATGAGAGGCAGAAATGAAGAAATCTAATAATACCAAGTGTTAGTGGTGGATTGACAAAACTTAAAAAAAAATTTTTTAATGTTTAGTCATTTTTGAGAGAGAGAGAAACAGAGCAAGCAGGGGAGGGGCAGAGAGAAAGGGAGACACAGAATCGGAAGCAGGTTCCAGGCTCTGAGCTGTCAGCACAGAGCCTGAGGGAGGGCTTGAACTCACGAACCGCAAGATCATGACCTGAACCAAAGTCGGTGCTTAACCAACTGAGCCACCAGGTGCTCCCGAAAACTTTTTTTTAAAGGAACATTTGTATATTTTGGGTGAAAGTGTATAAATCCAAGTTGCTTAGGAAACAATTTAACACATTTTTAGAAAAGTATACATTCTCAGGGCACCTGAGTGGCTCAGTCAGTTGACTGTCTAACTTCGGCTCAGGTCATGATCTCGCAGTTGGGGAGTTCAAGCCCCACATCGGGCTCTGTGCTGACCACTCAGAGCCTGCAGCCTGCTTCGGATTCTGTGTCTCCCTCTCCCTCTGCCCCTCCCCCGCTTGTGCTCTGTCTCTGTCTCTCAAAAATGAATAAATGTAAAAAAAAAAATTTAAAAAAATAATGTAATAGCATTGACTTAAAAAACAGAAGTGAAAAAAAAAACAAACAAACAACCAGAAGTGGAAATAATCCAGTGTCCATTGTCAGAATGAAGTTAATGAATTAAAGCCACATCCAACTAATTTTAGAAACATAATTTTGAGTAAAACAACAAGTCAAAAGTACATAGTAATTAATATTTTTTTAAAGATCAAAAAACACGTAATATTATTGAAGGGTGCATAAATATGTGATAAAAATTATAAAACTGGGGCGCCTGGATGGCGCAGTCGGTTAAGCGTCCGACTTCAGCCAGGTCACGATCTCGCGGTCCGTGAGTTCGAGCCCCGCGTCGGGCTCTGGGCTGATGGCTCGGAGCCTGGAGCCTGTTTGTGATTCTGTGTCTCCCTCTCTCTCTGCCCCTCCCCCGTTCATGCTCTGTCTCTCTCTGTCCCAAAAATAAAAATAAAAAAACGTTGAAAAAAAATTATTTAAAAAAAAATTATAAAACTAAGGCAATAATATAATTCAGGAAGATGGTTGGAAAAACAGCATAGGATAGAGGAGATATACATATAAGTAGATGAAATGTAGGGGTAATGCTATACTTATATTGGTAAATGTTATATTACTATATTATTTAATACATAGTATATATTAATATACAGTTTTATAAAATATATTGTTTTTTGTTGGTTGGTCCTTTCGTGTTCATGTCATTAATTTCCTTATAAATTAAGTATATATCAAATATGTTTTTGCATATTTCAAGCATTACATATTTTTTAATGTTTTATTTATTTTTGAGAGAGAGAGAGAGAGAAAGAGAGAGCACAAGTAGGGGAGGGACAGGGAAAGAGGGAGACAGAGGATCCAAAGCAGGC
This sequence comes from Panthera onca, assembly GCF_046562875.1. Lineage (NCBI taxonomy): Eukaryota > Metazoa > Chordata > Mammalia > Carnivora > Felidae > Panthera > Panthera onca. Next base: position 42,474,023 of record NC_138345.1, read on the forward strand.
TCCCGGCAGCGAGCCTGATGTGGAGCTCGAACTCACAAACCACAAGATCACGACCTAAACCAAAGCTGGACGCTCAACTAACTGAGCCACCCAGGTGCCCCTTAGCCTCCTTTTTTATACGGTAATAGTTAAAAACCTAAATCAATCATTAATCATAGGCTCATCTCTTTTACTTTGGTTGGATTTAAGTTCTTCCTAAAACTACGTGAGAAAAACATATATTCAAATGACATCTCTTATACCCTGTTGGTGAGAGTCCAAACCAGTAAAAATCTTTTTGAAAGGAATTTGGAAGTACCTGACAAGGTGTACAATGTACAGACTTTGATCCAGCAAATTCAAGAAGTACTTGCTCCTTAGCATAAAATTGTATGTAAAAAGATGTTTATTGTAACATCCTTATGGTAAAAGGATTGTTTATTATAGGTAATGTTATTTTTTTTAATGATTTTAAAATTTTTGAGTAATCTTTCCATCCAAAGTAGGGCTCACACTCACAATCCCAAGATCATGAGTCCCATTCTCCACTGACTGAGCCAGCTGGGTGCCCCAGTAATGTAATTTATTTTATTTTATTTTATTTTTTAATTTTTTCTTTTTTAACATTTATTTATTTTTGAGAGACAGAGAGAGACAGAGCATGAACGGGGGAGGGGCAGAGAGAGAGGGAGACACAGAATCGGAAGCAGGCTCCAGGCTCTGAGCCATCAACCCAGAGCCCAACGCGGGGCTCCAACTCACGGACCGCGAGATCGTGACCTGAGCTGAAGTCGGACGCTCAACCGACTGAGCCACCCAGGCGCCCCATGTAATTTTTTTTAAACTAATGTTCATCAATGGACGAATGCTGAAGGTTTTTTTTGTTTGTTTATTTATTTATTTTGAGAGAAAGAAAGAGAGAGGGAGCACAAACAGAGGAGGGACAGAGAGAGAGGGAGAAAGAGACAATCCCAAGCAGGCTCCGCACTGTCAGTGCACAGCCCGGTACAGGGCTCAAACCCACGAACCGCGAGATCACGACCTGAGCTGAAATCAAGAGTCTGATGTTTAACCGACTGAGCCATCCTGGCGCCCCAGTAATGACTTTCTATGATTTGCTTATAGGCACAAGAATGATTAAGAATGGAATAAATGATAAGGAACGATTTGCTTATTATTTGATTTCTACTTAATTTGTACTTACTCCAACTTGGTGATTTTGTGAAGTTGTCACCAGCTTCCAGCCCTCGCTGATGTAGGCTCATGATTGTTTTGTTTGTCTCCTAGATGCTCTGCTTGATGTTTAGAGATAAAACAATTCTCAGCCCCAGACAATTTTATCTAAGAGAAGTCCTGAAAGAGATAAAAAAGTGTATTGTTGTAGGAACACACTCAAAAGCTCTTATAAATAAATGACTGCATTTGCTACTTTTCAGAATGTTTCTAAAAAAAATTTTTTTTTAATGTTTATTTATTCTTGAGAGAGAGACATAGAGCATGAGGTGGGGAGGGGCAGAGAGGGAGAGAGACACACAATCGGAAGCAGACTCCAGGCTCTGAGCCATCAGCACAGAGCCCAACGCGGGGCTCCAACTCACGAACGGTGAGATCTTGACCTGAGCCAAAGTTGGACGCTTAGCCAGCTGAGCCACCCAGGTGCCCCCAGCATGTTTTTAATTTGAAAAAAAAAATCATTAAACTTACGAAGTTCACAGCTTGAACCTCATTGCTCTGTTTTTGTTCAAAATACAGAAAACAAAAAAGAATTATTAGAGAATAAAAATATGTCCAAGTAGCATGCTTGCTACGAAAATAAACCAATAAATAAAATACAGAGAATTTTTTTTATGCCTAAAATTTGAGTGACCACTAGTACGGGATTGGTTGCAATGACTCCTAATTTCAATATATCTGAAAGCGTTGTTTTCCCACGTTTTGATCTCTCAAGCAAACGTAAAATGTTATCTTCTGATAATTCACAAGAGACAGTGAATATCTCCTTGAAGATTTTGGGCACCATTATAATTTAGCAAACTAAACTTTTATTATTTTTCTCCCAGCAGCCTCTGACACCTGTTTCAACATTTGCCTTTCCCATTCCCCCAGGCCTCCCAGTTTCCAAACAACCCTGTATCCATCCTGGAGGGCACTGTTCAAACCCAGACCTTATTTTGCTTTAGTTTTTGCAATTAATGCTCTTGTGACTGTGGGCAATTTACTATCCCTCTCTGTGTTTAGTCTCCTTGGCTGAAAATCGGCCCCATACGATTGTTGTGAGGTCCAAGAGTGCTAAAAACAGGACCAATGCTCAGAATTCAATAAACCCTTGCTTTTATTGTTGAAAGCGATAGATCTTTACAGGTCTCTGGTGCTTGGGTGATACTGATGCGGTGTGTGTAACTTGGTGGTACCTGCCATTGCCAGGTGCCCTGGATCATTCCTGCTCTTGGCATCTTCCGTTTCTGGTATCGTAGGCTACCTTTTGCCCTTTTTCTTCCCAAACACCGGCTTTCATATATAGAAACTTTTTTTTTTTTTTTAATATATATATTTTTTTAACGTTTTATTTATTTTTGAGACAGAGAGAGACAGAGCATGAACGGGGGAGGGGCAGAGAGAGAGGGAGACACAGAATCGGAAGCAGGCTCCAGGCTCTGGGCCATCAGCCCAGAGCCCGACGTGGGGCTCGAACTCATGGACTGTGAGATCGTGACCTGAGCTGAAGTCGGACGCTTAACCGACTGAGCCACCCAGGCGCCCCTAGAAACTTAACCACTTTAGTTAGAAAAAGAAATGTGCAGGGGTGCCTGAGTGGCTCAGTCAGTTGACTGTGTGACTCGTGGTTTTGGCTCAGGTCATGATTTCACGGATCGTGGGTTTGAGCCCAGCATTGGGCTCTGTGCTCACAGTGCAGAGCCTGCCTGGGATTCTTTCTCTCTCTCCATCTTTGCCCCTTGGTCTCTCTCTCTCTCTCTGTCTCTCAAAATAAGTAAATAAACTTAAAAATAAAAAATAAATAAAGGGCACTATCTCTAAAAAAAAATGTGCAAAGAAAATTTAGGAATAGGGTTATAACGCTAGCAAAATAGAATCATTAATGAGAAAAACTACATCTAGAGAGAAGGTTCAAGTTTAGGGATAAGATGTATGTCATTTACCAAGCCGCAAAAAAATAGATTTTCTGGGGACTCATTTAATAATTTTCCTTCTTATTAAATTTTACATGCTGAAATTTCTCCTAGGGTGCCTGGTTGGCTCAGCCCAAAGAGCATGTGACTCTTGGTCTCTGGGTTGTGAGTTTAAGCCTCACATTGGGTATAGAGATTACTAAAAAAAAAATAAACTTAAAAAAAATTTCTCTTATTGTGAGATTTTTTCATTTATGCAAGTCTTTTTAAAACAATTTTTTTGTTTTTGTTTTTGTTTTTTTTTTTTAAATTTTTTTTTAACGTTTATTTATTTTTGAGACAGAGAGAGACAGAGCATGAACAGGGGAGGAGCAGAGAGAGAGGGAGACACAGAATCTGAAACAGGCTCCAGGCTCTGAGCTGTCAGCACAGAGCCCGACGTGGGGCTCGAACTCACGGACCGTGAGATCATGACCTGAGCCGAAGTCGGACGCTTAACCGACCAAGCCACCCAGGCGCCCCTAAAACAATTTTTTTGATGTTTATTTATTTTTGAGAGAGACAGAGCATGAGCTGGGGGGGAGGGCAGAGAGAGAGGGAGACACAGGATCTGAAGCAGGCTCCAGGCTCTGAGCCCTCAGCACAGAGCCCAATGTGGGGCTCAAACTCATAGACTGTGAGATCATGACCGGAGCCACAGTCGGATGCTTAGCCGACTGAGCCACCCAGGTGCCCCTCGTTTATGCAATGATCTTACTGGTCCACATACTTTTTTTCAACTGAGTATTTGTAGATAACTCTTACATATAAGGAAGCAATGAATCCAGATTCCCTAGGCTCTATGCCAGACCTACTGGATCACATGATCTTATAAAGTCTTATCTAGATGAACACTCTTATTTTTTTTTTAATGCCCTCTTTATTTTTTTTAAGTAAACTGTCCCCAATGTGGGGCCCACACTCACGACCCCAAGATCAAGTGTCATACGCTGTACTGACTCAGCCAGCCAGATACCCTGTGAAGTCCTTTTTAAACAAAATTTTGATTGTATGGCCACCATTTAAAAAAATCAAGAGATTTGGGGTGCCCGGCTGGCTCAGTTGGTAGAGTATGTGACTCTTGATCTTGAGGTTGTGAGTTCAAGCCCCGTGCTGGGTATAGTGATTACTTAAAAATAAAATCTTTAAACAACAACAACAACAAGAGACTCAACATCAAAATTTAAATTTCTAGATTAAAAAAAATCTGAAATCAGTGGTCCTAAATTTTCATGTCATCACCAATTGGCTGTATCTTGTCCTCTTTAGATGGATTCTGCTTTCTCTAATTAACTGGAGTCCACACTACCTGCTTAATTTCACCTGCCAACCACTGGCAGGCAGAAAAAAAAGAAAAAAATAACACATACACTCATTCTCCATTTCTGACTCAGAAGATCATATATTTTTATATAATAAAACCGCTCTTCCCATTTAACTGTTCAGCTCTGCTGTGGTCAAACTTACACTCTGTTATTACTAAAACCCATAACTATTTTGATTTTTTAAAGCAGGCTCCATGCTTAAGGTGGCGCTTGAACTCATGATCCTGAGATCGAGAGTCACATGCTTTACTGACTGAGCCAGCCAAGAGCACCTAAAATCCACAACTATTCGAAAAATTTTGCTTTTCACTGAGGATCTCTGGCTACAAATGGCTGCAATAGGGAATACCACTGTCAGGCTAGTAGAATCTTGGAGATTTATGTTTGGTTTTGTTTTTACTTGCTTTTCCTCCACAAAATTCCAAAATCAAGGTTTGTCTAAGGGGGGATGGAACAAAGAAAACAAAAACAGAGGACTTGAGAACATGCAAGGGGGCGCGGATCAGATGTTGGAGAACAGAGAGCGCCACTGAAAGAATGCAAGCACATAGATCCTAGCTTTTATCCACAGTTCTATCCTAGTCCCCGACAGATGATAGATAGATGGATGATAGATCGGTAGACAGATGATAGATAGATGGATGATAGATCGGTAGACAGATGATAGATAGATGATAGATCAATACATCTATAGATAGATCGATAAATTGATAGATGATAGATCGCTAGATGATAGATCGCTAGAGCAATAGATCAATAAATCAATCGATAGATGATAGATAGATAGGATCAGTCCAAACTTGCACTACTGGTAAGATTTGTAGTTAGGGTTTAAACTCTGATCTGCCAAGCTAAAAAAAAAACACACACACACACAACCAAAACACTTCATGTATTATACTATGGAATATCATGCACCAATGAAAAAGTATTAAGTAGATCAATAAAGACTAACATGGAAAGATGTTCCAGTATATTTGAAATAAAAGAAACACTTCAAATGAACACATAAAGTAGAACAGATTTCTTGGAGAGAAAAACAAATCTTATACATGTGCACATAACCAAAGGGCTTCACCAGGGAAATACCAACATTTAATAATAATTGAATACTTGCAAACTCGTCCCCAAAAAACCGAAGAGAAAGGAACACTTCCCAACTCATTCTATGAGGCCAGTATTAATTACCCTGTGTTATCAGTCGGGGTTTAACCAGAGAAACAGAACCAGGAGGGGATCTATATCAAGAAACTTATTATAAGGAGTTGACTCACATGATGGTGGGAACTGTCCAGGTAAGTCTGAAATCCTTTGGGCAGCTGTCAGAACAGCTGTCAGAAGCTGCTGTCCACAGAATTTGTTCTCTTCAGGGAAGCTTCAGCTGTACTCTTTTTTTTTTTTAACGTTTATTTATTTTTGAGACAGAGAGAGACAGAGCATGAACGGGGGAGGGGCAGAGAGAGAGGGAAACACAGAATCGGAAGCAGGCTCCAGGCTCTGAGCCATCAGCGCAGAGCCCGACGCGGGGCTCGAACTCACGGACTGCGAGATCGTGACCCGGGCTGAAGTCGGACGCTTAACCGACTGAGCCACCCAGGCGCCCCACAGCTGTACTCTTAAAGCCTTAACTGATAGGGGCCCCTGGTTGGTTCAGTCGGTTGAGCAACCGACTCTTGATTTGGGCTCGGGTAGTGATCTTTCAGGTCGTGAGATTGAGCCCTGTGTCAGGATTCTCTCTCTCTCCTTCTCTTTCTGCTCCCCTTCCTCTCTAGGTAAACACTAAAAAAACAAAAACAAAAACAAAAAACCCCAAAAAACAAAAACCACACACCTTAATTGATTGGATTAGGCTGAATTAGGTGTACTCAGGCCTACGGTTATGGAAGGATAATCTTCCCTACTTTAAGTCAACTGATGAGAGATTTTAATTGCATCTAAAAGATACCTTAAAAATACCAGCAATCCCTACATTAGTGTTTGATTGGGTAACCGGGGTCTGTAGCCTAGGCATGTTGCACAGAAAACTGACCATCACACCCTTATGCCAAAACCAGACAGGGAGATCAAGAAAAGAAAACGATTGACTAACAAACTTTATGAATAGCAGACGCAAAAATCTTCAACAAAATGCTGGCGATTCAAAGCCAGCAATGTATAAAAAGGATTATACACTGTGACCAAGTGGGATTTATGGCAGAAATGTGAGGTTGGTTCCATATTGCGAAAATCCATCAGTGTAATGCTTCAGTAGAATAGAGGGAAAAAACCATATGAACATCTCAATAGAGGCAGGAAAAACTTTCTCTAAAAGTTAAACGTACAGTCACCAGATGACCCAGCAATTTTTCTCTTAGGTACTCTATGCAAGAGATATGAAAACATATGCCCACACAAAAATTTGTTATGTGAATGTTCATAGCAACAATGCTTATAATAGCCAACGAGTAGAAACAATTGAAATGTCCACCAACTGGTGAATAAGTGAAATATAGTGTATCCATACAATGGAATATTATCTAGCCACAATTGAAGGATAAACTATTAATTCATGCTCAGTGTGAATGGATCTTGAAAATATGCTGAAAGAAGCCAGACAAAAAAGGTCATATACTATACGATTCTATGTATATGAAATATCAAGTACAGGCAAATCTACAGAGGCAGAAAATAGATTAGTGGTTGTCAGGAACTAAAGTAGGGCAGAAGGGGAAATGTCTGATAATAGGCTTTTCTTTTTACTTTTTTTTAATTTTAATTTTTTATTTTTTTAGTATATGAAATTTATTGTCAAATTGGTTTCCATACAACACCCAGTGCTCGTCCCAAAAGATGCCCTCTTCAATGCCCATCATCTCCCCTCCCCTCCCCTCCCTTTTTTTTTTAAATTTAGTTTATTTACTTTGAGAGAGACAGAGACAGCATGAGTAGGGGAAGGGCAGAGAGAGAAGGAGGCAGAAAATCCCAAGCAGGCTTCACACTGGCAGTGCAAAGCCCGACATTGGGCTCAAAGTCCCGATCCGTGAGATCATGACCTGAGCCAAAACCAAGAGTCGGATGCTGAACCGACTGAGCCACCCGGGTGCCTCTAACAGGCTTCTTTTTAAGGTGATAAAAATGTTCTGGGATTAAATAGTGGTGATGGTTGTACAACATCGTGAATGTACTAAGAAACCACTGAATTTTACACTTTAAAAGAATGAATTCTATGGTTTGTAAGTCATATCTTAATTTTTAAAAGCACTCACATAGGATTTTAGACCATACTATAGCTAAATGGCTTAGATGCTTAAAAAAATAACTGAAATTGAAATTCAATGTACTAACTCTTTTAAAACTTGCAACTTCAAATTTGCGGGATTCACATCAGTAGTTACATCATTTTCCCCATCACTTCCACCCACAATATAAACATGCTGTAATTATTATCAGGTTAGAAAAACAAAAACACACATCCCTCTAATGCTTCTGCCCCATTTCTGTATTTTCTCTTTAATTTTTTTAAATATTTTTTTAAAATTTTTTTAACGTTTATTTATTTTTGAGACAGAGAGAGACAGAGCATGAACAGGGGGAGGGTCAGAGAGAGGGAGACACAGAATCTGAAACAGGCTCCAGGCTCTGAGCTATCAGCACAGGGCCCGGCACGGGGCTCGAACTCACAGACTGCGAGATCATGACCTGAGCCGAAGTCGGCCGCTTAACCGACTGAACCACCCAGGCGCCCCAAATATTTATTTATTTAAAAAAAAAAAATTTTTTTTTTAATGCTTATTTATTTTTAAGACAGAGAGACAGAGCATGAACAGGGGAGGGGCAGAGAGAGAGGGAGACACAGAATCTGAAACAGGCTCCAGGCTCTGAGCTGTCAGCACAGAGCCCGATGTGGGGCTCGAACTCATAGACCGCGAGATCATGACCTGAGCTTAACTAACTGAGCCACCCAGGCACCCCTATAGCAAAACTCTTTTTTTTTTTTTTTAATTTTTTTTAACATTTTATTTATTTTTGAGACAGGGAGAGACAGAGCATGAACAGGGGAGGGTCAGAGAGAGGGAGACACAGAATCCAAAACGGGCTCCAGGCTCTGAGCTGTCAGCACAGAGCCCGAGGCGGGGCTCAAACTCACGGACCACGAGATCATGACCTGAGCCGAAGTCGGCCGCTTAACCGACTGAGCCACCCAGGCACCCCGCAAAACTCTTTTAAAAAGTTCTCTATGTTTGCTGTTTGCATGCTGGTGATTTTTTTCCTCCTCTTTCTCTCTTGAATTTACTCCAATCAGGCTTTCCCATCCAACCTCCACAGATATTCCTCTTGTCAAAGTCATGAGTTAATAATGCTAACATTGCCAAAATCTAATGATCCATTCCCAATCCCCATCTTACTTGAAGTATCAGGAGCTTTTGAAGTATCAGGAGTCTTCCCTACTTTGAAAAAGCTTTCTTCTGATAGTTTCCAGGACACCATCGTTTCCTGAGTTTCCTTCTATATCCACGGCTGCTCCTTCAAAGTTTTCTTTGTTCCTTCTCTTTCCTCCCACCTCTCCCCAGCCTTGGTCCTGTCGAATCACTCAAGATTAAATCCCTCAATCTCTTCTCTCCTATATATATACCGAGGGTCCTAGCCTCGGTAATCCAATCTCAAGGATTATCCACCCAAATGCTAATCACTGCCAGATTATCTCTAGGCTCATATACCCAACTCTCAATTCAGTATTTCTGCCTGGATGTCTACTAGGTAGCTTAAGTCAAAGCTAAAATTCCCAGACTCGGGGTGCCTGGGTGGCTCAGTCGGTTAAGCGTCCGACTCTTGGTTTCTGCTCAGATCATGATCTCACAATTCGTGAGTTCGAGGCCCAGGTCAGGCTCTGTACTGGCAGTGTAGATCCTGCCTGGGATTCTCTCTCCCTCCTGGAGCCCCTCCCTCGAGTATGCTTGTGCTCGTGTTCTCTCTCGGTCTCAAAATAAAAGTAAAACATACATTTTTTAAAAAGTGAAATATAAATTAGACAATACCATTTCATTACTCAAAACTTGACAATGCCTTTCTATTTCTTTCAGAGTAAAAGCCGAAGACTTTATAACGGCTTATAAAATCCTATAAGATTTGATCTCTTGCTACCTTTTAGATTTCTAGTAACCCTTCCTTTCACTCTCTTTGCTCCATTCCCTTTGGTTGCCATGCTTTTTAGTAAACAAGCCAAGCACAGTCCCAGTTTAGCCTCCAAATGTGCTATTTCCTCTGCCTAGAAAGGTATTTCTCCAGAAAAAAAGCACAACTTGTTCTCCTCCCTTCAGTTTACCCTCCAAGTGCATTTACAGGGGAGGCGGTGACCAGACATGAGATTTGAGTCAGTATTTGATAAGTGGAAACTACTGGGGAGTTTTAATCTGAGTTGTGATCAAGTAAAATTTAAATTGGGAAATTGATTACAGATGTTCCAAACTGGAGACCTGTCAGAAGGCTTTTCCAACTCAGGCTAAGGATTTTGTGCTAAATAGTTAAGATTACCGAATGCCATTGAAGGGTTGTAAATGATGAAAGAAACTACAGAGTAAAGAATAAGTTTGGAATAAGGACTATTAGAGACTATTCCCTAGTAGTAGAGATTACAGTGATAATGGTGACCAGAACTAAGGTAGGTGTCATCTGTATCTTGGACGTCAATAGGCCATTAGAAGGAACAGCCAGTGATAAAGGAGGCAAAGTATTTAAACAAGTTAAAGAAAGAATGAAGGGGTGCCTGGGTGGCTCAGTCGGTTAAGCGTCCAACTTCGGCTCAAGTCACAATCTCACAGTTCTTGGGTTCAAGCCCCGCGCTGGTCTCTGTGCTGACAGCTCGATCCTGGAGCCTGCTTCAGATTCTGTGTCTCCCTTTCTCTCTGCCCCTCCCCTGCTCACACTGTCTCTGTCTTTCTCTCTCAGAAATAAATAAACATTTAAAAAAAAAGAAGAAAGCATGCATTTCCAATAGGTATATGAAAAATGTTCGATTTAATCAAGATGCAAAGAAACTAAATCTTAAACAATGAGATTTATGCATATAGATGTGAAAAATATTATTTGCAGTATGATGCAAGTTTTGTTGAAATTTTGTGAATATAAATATTTATTCAGCACTAGCCCTGTAGATGGCAAATATGTGTATGAGCAATCTAGAATATGTGCCAAAATGTTAAAGTAGTTTTGTTTTGTTTTTTTCTGAAAGATGAGAATGGAAATGATTCTTTTAATATTTTTATTGTTTTGCTTGCTTCTATTTATTAAAATTTCTGTGGGGCGCCTGGGTGGCTCACTCAGTTAGGGTTGTGACTCTTGATTTTGTTTTAGGTCATGATCTCACAGTTCGTGAGTTGGAGCCTTGCATCAGGCTCTGCAGTGACAGTGTGGTGCCTACTTGGGATTCTCTCTGTCTCTTTCCCTCTGCCCCTCCCCTGCTCACTCTCTCTCTCTCTCTCTCTCTCAAAATATATAGATAAACTTAAAAAATAAATAAATAAAATTTCTGCAATGTGCAAGACCACTGGTATAATAAAAATAAATAGAAAAAAGTTGACTATGCATTCAGTGTACCCGCTTGTCCAGTCTTGGAGAGTTTCAAGGGAAGGAACGAATTAGATTTTTTTCTTTTTAGCTACGTAGTTAGTTTCCCAGCAAACAAAGGGTATAATTAAGTTGTTTTGAGTGGTATGGAAATGGTCTCTGATTCGATCTCTGGCTTAGTCGGTAAAGCGACCGACTCTTGATTTCAGCTCAGGTCATGATCTCACGGTTGGTGAGATGGACCCCCACGTTGGGCTCTGCGCTCACAGCGCAGACTGCTTGGGACTCTCTCTCTCTCTCTCTCTGCCCCTCCCCAGCTCCCGTGCAAGCACTCACACGCTCCCTCTCTCAAAATAAATAAATAAACATTAAAAAGAAAAAAAAAAGAGAACATTTGGAAACTATAATAAGGTAATGTCAACCAAAATACTGCGCATTGGGGCGCCTGGCTGGCTCAGTGGGTTAAGCATCCGACTTCGGCTCAGGTCATGATCTCGCGGTCCGTGAGTTCGAGCCCCGCGTCGGGCTCTGTGCCGACAGCTCAGAGCCTGGAGCCTGCTTCGGATTCTATGTCTCCCTCTCTCTCTGACCCTCCCCCTGTTCATGCTCTCTCTCTCTCTGTCTCAAAAATAAATAAAACATTTAAAAAATTAAAAATAAATTAAAAAACCCCAAAATACTGCACATTGATCAATTTTACCTACAACGGTGGCAATATGTCACCTGATGCCAATCTTTCCAAAGCGAGTCTGAAAATTTCGGGCTTAAACTTTGAAATGGTAATAACCATGAGTTTTCAAATCAGACAAGAGTACAGCCAATTCAGGTGGGGTCTTTGAAGGGATGTTTCAGTAGGCAAAAACTGCTTGCTTTTAACAAGGCCGTGTGCACCACGGAAGCTATGAAACATTTCTCTGCGTCTTGTTTCACCTGTGCCACCGTTTGGAAGACAGAAGGGAAGCGGCACATTTCTGTAGAAAAATAATTTAGAAAATGCTACCCACTTCCATGGGCAATTGCTGAAAGAGGAGGCTGGTGGAACAGGCTGGGAGATTTACCAAATGCATTTCTTTCTGTTACTCCTAAAGGCATTGAAGAGGCACGGACTGTGAGCTAAAGCAAAACATCTGAGTATGTCTGTAGGCAGTCTTCCCAGAACGCCCTTCTGGCATGACTGCCTCGCGCTCTACTGGACAATGTGGTGAATGCGGGCTTTCGCTGGTGTTTGCTGGAAAGAGCCAGACACTTTTGCGACCTGATGCTCTGGACTCACAGAAAACTACTTGTGATGTTGTGATTTATAATAAAAAATGTGTATTTGGTCTTCATCCTGTTCCAGGCCCAGAGCTCCTAAAAAAACCTTGTAATTTCCTGGTGAGAGATTCAAAGGTGTCTTCTGTTGTGGTAAAGAGGTGACTTGGAATGTCTCTAAGTAACCGGAAGATGGGGCTGGTTGCCAGGGGAGCCAACCACATGATTTAGAGGGTTGAAACTTCCAGTCCCAACCCCTGACTGACCTCCAGGGAAGGGAGAGGGACTGGCGAATCAGTTCGGTTATCAATAGCCAATGATTTGATAAATCATGCCTATGGGATGAAGCCTCCATCAAAACCTTAGAGGACGGGGTTTGGAGAGCTTCGGGGTTGGTGAACCAGAACCAGAGGCCCAACATGTGCCACCCTGTTGGGCTCCAAACCCACTGGGACAGAGTAGGCAAAATATATAAACAAGTTAAAGAAAGGATGCATGGCCAATAGGTATATGAAAAATGTTCGATTTGATCAAGATGCAAAGAAACAAAATCTTAAATAATGAAACATATATATATAAACATGAAGAATATTATTTGTAGTATGATGCAAGTAATGGCCCCCTTTGTCTGGGGTCTCGCCATCTGTATCTCTTCATCTGGCTGCTGATTTGTATCCTTTAATATCCTTTATTTTTAAAAAAAAATTTTTTTTTTTTAAATTTTTTTTTTCAACGTTTTTTATTTATTTTTGGGACAGAGAGAGACAGAGCATGAACGGGGGAGGGTCAGAGAGAGAGGGAGACACAGAATCGGAAACAGGCTCCGAGCCATCAGCCCAGAGCCTGACGCGGGGCTCGAACTCACGGACCGCGAGATCGTTACCTGGCTGAAGTCGGACGCTTAACCGACTGCGCCACCCAGGCGCCCCCAAAATTTTTTTTTTTTTAACGTTTATTTATTTTTGGGACAGAGAGAGACAGAGCATGAACGGGGGAGGGGCAGAGAGAGAGGGAGACACAGAATCGGAAGCAGGCTCCAGGCTCTGAGCCATCAGCCCAGAGCCCGACGCGGGGCTCGAACTCACGGACTGCGAGATCGTGACCTGAGCTGAAGTCGGACGCTCAACCGACTGAGCCACCCAGGTGCCCCCTTTAATATCCTTTATAATAAGTTGGCAATCTAATAAATAAACTGGTTTCCTAAGTTTTGTAAGCAACTCTAGCAAATTAATCGAAGCCAAAAAGGGGGTCATGGGAGCCTCCTATTTGTAGCCAGCTGGTCAGAAGCACAAGTAACAACCTGGATTTGTGATTGGTACTCGAAAGAGGAGCAGTCTTATGGGACTGAGTCCTGAACTTGTAGAATCAGATGCTATGTCTGGGTAGCTGGTATCAGAACTGAGTTGAGGGGCGCCTGGGTGGCTCAGTCGGCGAAGCATCCAACTTTCGCTCAGGTCATGATCTCACAGTTTGTGAGTTCGAGCCCCACGTTGGGCTCTGAGTTGACGGTACAGAGCTTGGAGACTGCTTCGAGTTCTGTGTCTTGCTCTCTCTCTGCCCTTCTTCCACTCCCACTGTGTTTCTCTCTCTCTCAAAAATAAATAAACATTAAAAAAAATTAAAAAAAAAAGAACTGAGTTGAATTATAAGATAACTAGCTGATGTTCAGAGACTTGCTTGGTGTGGGGGAAGAAACCTCACCCATCAGAACTGGTGTCAGAATTGTACTATGTATGCATTTTTAGTGTTTAATGTTAATTCTGTGTACTCATTTGCACACATGAAACCAGAGGGAATTTAAACTTGTGGACTGAATGATAGATTTTGTGAGAACATTCTCAGGTGGCAAGTTTAAAGTTTTTTTTTTTTTAATTTTTAATTTATTTATTTAAAAAAAATTTTTTTTAACGTTTATTTATTTTTGAGACAGAGAGAGACAGAGCATGAGTGGGGATGGGGCAGAGAGAGAGGGAGACACAGAATCTGAAACAGGCTCCAGGCTCTGAGCGGTCAGCACAGAGCCTGACGCGGGGCTTGAACTCACGGACCGTGAGATCATGACCTGAGCTGAAGTTGGACACTTAACCGACCAAGCCACCCAGGCGCCCCTTTATTTTTTTATTTTAAAGAGAGAGAGGGAGAGAGAGTATGAGTGGGGGAGGGAAGCAGAGAGAGAGAGAATTTTGTTTTACACATTTTTTTATCCTGTTTATTTTCGAGAGAGAGAGTGCACATGGAGAGGGGCAGAGAGAGAGAGAAAGGTTCTGAAGCTGGCTCTGCGTCAATAACAGACAATGTGGGACTGGAACCCACTAACAGTGAGACCATGACCGGAGTTGAAGTCAGATGCTTAACCAACTGAGCCACCCACGTGCCCTGAGAGAGGGAGAATCTTAAATAGGCTCCATGCTCAGCATGGGGCCCAACACGGAGCTCGATCCCACGACTCCGGGATCATGACCTGAGCCAAAATCAAGACTCAGACGTTCAACTGACTGAGCCACGCTGGTGCCCTTCAGATGTCAAGTTTAAAGGTATAACACTAAATACATTGTAATCAGATAGAAATTTGAGTTTCCTCTCTCCCTCTCTCTCTCTTTTTGAGTTTTATTAGAGGTCCCCAAAGTTATGAACAGGATGCTCTGTATAAAACATGCTAAGAGATTATGAAACAGATTTTGCTATTAATGGCTTATCACCCACCTGAAGTGTTTCTGAGGCAAGGAAAATGATCAAGAGAGATAATCAAATTTCTCTAAAGAGAGTTGGTGATTGGCCGTGCTAGTCTTCTCTGTCCCACACTCCAGCCTCATATTCTGGTGGAAGAAATGGTTGCCACTTTGTCAGTCTCAGTCAAGTGAAGAGAATTTCTCAGAGTCATTCACAGAGCTTGACTTTTGCCAATACACAGGGACTGGCACCTGACTCCAGCTTGGGAATGTCTAAATGTGAGAGGCACAATTGGGAGCTGTCCATGGTGGTCACAAGGTTTTACGGGTAGAGCTTTCACTAACAAGCAGATCAGATCAGGAGTATGTAAGCCATAAAAATAACATCTGACAGAGTCTGGATTTGGTCTATCATGCAAGGTCACTTCTTATGGCTTCCCAGGTCATCTATCCTAGCAGTCTTGAAAGGGACACCGACTACCAGAAGATTGGTGCGGAGGAGGGAGTCCCACGGGACAGGTGTAAGAAGTGTAGCCCTCCTTAAGAAAAATCATGGAAAAGGCACTCAGGGAGAGAGATTGTAAAAACCAACAGAGGGGCGCTTGGGTGGCTCAGCTCATGATCTCATGGTTCATGAATTCGAGCCCTGCATCGGGCTTTCTGCTGCCAGTGCAGAGCCTGCTTCCCCTTCTCTCTCTGCTGCTCCTTTGCTTGTACTCTCTCGCTCTCAAAAACAAATAAACATTAAAACAACAACAACAACAACAACAACAGAAAATGTCTTGGGAAAACAATCCAGAAGTATGATCTCTGCCTTGCCTGGAAGGCACATTTGGCATTGTTGCAATCATACCAGTAATGGAGGACTTTGTCCTTTTTCTTTAACCTGCCTGTCATCTAGCTGAGTCAGACCCTGTCAGGCTGGGGATGTGCAAGCACTCTCATGAGGTTTTTAACCATTTCAGTGATATATTTGAAATTGTTTTTGATTAGAGAAGGAGCTTCACTCCATGGCTGAGCAATCTGTTATTTGAAGAACATGTTAAATCCTAGACAAATAACTCTTCTGACAATCTTGTCACTAATTTAATTTTTTTTTAACATTTATTTATTTTTGAGACAGAGAGAGACAGAGCATGAATGCGGGAGGATCAGAGAGAGAGGGAGACACAGAATCTGAAACAGGCTCCAGGCTCTGAGCCGTCAGCACAGAGCCCGAACTCACGAACCGCGAGATCATGACCTGAGCTGAAGTCGGACGCTCAACCGACCGAGCCACCCAGGCGCCCCTTAAGTCACTAATTTAAATGGCAGTTCCTGGGACCACCTAGGTGTCTCAGTCAGTGAAGTGTCCGACTCTTAGTTTCAGCTCAGCTTCGTGGGTTCTAGTTCCGCTTTGGGCTCTGTGCTGACAGTGCAGAGCTCGCTTGGGATTCTTTCTCTCTGCCTCTCCCCTGCTCACACTGTCTCAGTCTCTCTAAAAATAAATAAATAAATAAACTAAAAAAAAAAAATTACATGAAAGTACAAACTTTGAGGTCCAAAATCTTTGAGGATACAACTAGATAACATATTTGGAGATAGTTTCCTTTTCTGGTCCTGTGCCTATGCTTGCGATCTTCCAACAGTCATCTATGCTGCATGGTAAGATTAAGGAATAAACTAACTTCACAAATTTGACGCTTTGTTAATTATGCTGAAACTTGTATAGTGACAAACTTGTAAAAGCCAATAGAAATTCTGGATTTTCAGGAGTTACTTCCAGGTGAAAAAAGTAATGAATCATCATCATCTCTACCTCAACTAGCCAATGAGTTCCTTTTTTTTTTTTTTCCTATCTAGGCAGTTGCTTTTTTCAAATTATATTTTCTTTTTTTTTTTTTTAAGTTTATTTATCTGTTTTGAGAGAGAGAAAGAGACAGTAGGGGAGGGGCAGAGAGAAAGGGAGAGAGAATCCCAAGCAGGCTCCTTGCTATCAGTTCGAAGTCCGACATGGGGATCGAAGCCACAAACAGTGAGATATGGCCTGAGCTGAAATCAAGAGTCAGACACTCGGGGTGCGTGGGTGGCTCAGTCGGTTAAGCTCATGTCATGATCTCACAGTTTGATGGTTCAAGCCCCATGTCGGGCTCTGAGCCATGGTCCAACTCAGAGCCTGGAACCTACTTTAGCTTCTGTATCTCCCTCTCTCTCCATCCCTCCCCTGCTCACACTCTGTGTCTCTCTCTCTCTCTCAAAAATAAACATAAAAAACAAAAACAAAAACAGAGAGAGAGAGAGAGACGCTCAACCCACTAAGCCACCCAAGTGCCCCTCAAATTGTATTTTCAAGCCCAAACTTGTCCTTCCAGGGCACGTGTCTGTCTCCGTAGGTGAAACATGTGACTTTTAATCTCAGGGTGGTGAGTTCAAGCCCCACACTGGGTACGAAGCCAACTTAAAAACAAAACAAAACAGAAACAAAAAACCAAAACACTTGTCCCTCCAACCTCCCATGAAAACCTGGTAAAAACTAAACTGTTGTGATTGAAGTATGAAAGTTGGCTAGAGACCCTTGGAACTCCTAGGCATCCTAGAGGCATAGTTAAATTACAGAACTGAGGTTTGCAATGAACTAATGCTTATTTTTTCCTGACCTGTGCTGAGGGGGAGCATCAGACACTCTGGAGCAGTATCATGAGTGTTCTTTTTTATGCATTTAAGTTAAAATATCTATTGTCTTCTAGGGAAACTGTGGGGACTATCTTAGCCCTCTAGGGTATAGACACTAAATAAACCCATTTCTACTTAATGGTTTGTTATTTGGGAGAACTTACTTAGACAGTGGGACATGGGGTTGTCTCTATTCTCCATATCTTAAAAAGGGGTATTCTCTCATAGTCCCAAGTGTTAGATTTTGCTGAAGGCAGAGTATAGATGCAAGGTTTCCTTCACTCACATTATACTCCAAAATATGGCATGTTGGTATATTGAATATTCTAAGCTGAACTGGTTTGAGAAAACTACAGAAGCAGTAAGGTCACTCTGACCTCCCCCACTTTCCTTCTCTCCTGAAATAGGCCAAAAAAAACAAACAACAACAAAAAAAAAAAACCAACCCTCATGGGAAAGGTGCCCTCCCTATACCCA
The DNA here is from genome assembly GCF_046562875.1 of Panthera onca. Taxonomy (NCBI): domain Eukaryota; kingdom Metazoa; phylum Chordata; class Mammalia; order Carnivora; family Felidae; genus Panthera; species Panthera onca. The sequence goes on from NC_138345.1 coordinate 42,492,086, forward strand.
AAGGGGAAAGAAAAAAAAAAACATCCTTATCTCTGGAGACAAAGAGGCACCAAAAAGAATCCTAACAAACAGGCCTGGCTGAGTTTCTCCCAGTTTACTACAATTACCTCATAATCTTTGACAGGTCATATTTCTTCTCAACCGTCTACTTTTCATCACACCAGGCATAAAAATACTCAGGTTTAACTATTTCTTTAGGGTCTTCATTTTCTTATGGACTCGCCGGTGTCATGTAAAACTTAAATGCGGATGCGTTTGTTCCCTATTAATCCGTCTTTGTTAGGTTGATCTTCGGACCCCAGGGAGTTAAGGAAAACTTTTTCCTCCCCTACATTCTCTAAATCAGACTGCAAACTCCTTCCTGTACTTGAAAGCAGCTTTGATCCACATGCAGTAACGGAGAGGGGAAGAAAGCTAGTTCCGTTTAATTGCATTTTGCCTATAGTCCTTGGTAGCTGAAACCAGGCTGCACATTGTGGACTTAGAAGCCAAGAGCTTCGACATTTTTGTAGTCTGATTTTGCCATGCCAGTCTAAGTAAATGAACTGGCACTGAGGGGACACACAGAAGGGACACGTCTGTTGATTTTTTGCCTATCATCCTACCGCGGCGGAGCTAACGTTGGAGTTCTTTGGCTTCTAGCTTGATGAAGGATGGTTCCGCCAGCGGAAACAAAATTTTGGAGAGAAATAGGTGTGTGAATTAGTTAGTTTGCAGATACAAATGAGGACCTATCACTGCCACTTGAAGATTCGACCTTAAAGGCCTTAGGAAAGGTTGGAGCTAGAGAACGCGGGAGCCTGAATCATCACGGCACTGAGATGACTTGTTTGGATGAGACACATCCAGGAACTGCTTAAAACAGCAAATGGATTTTCTGGAGTTACTTCAGGGTGAAAAAAGTAACAATCCATCACCATCTACATCTCAACTAGCGAATGTCTCCCTCCTTTTCTTCCCCGCCCCCCCCCCCCATCTATGAATTTGGGGTTTTTTTTCCAGTTATCTTTTCAAGGTCAAAACTTATCCCCCCAACCCCCCATGAAAATCTGATTTTTGAGAAGATGGATATTTGGGGAACAATAGAATTAAAGGGGAAGAAATCAATCAGCTGTATGATGATGATAATCGCTGACTGTCTTTTCTTTCATTTTTTCTTTTTTTAAATTTAAGTAATACCTGCACCCAACATGGGGCTTGAACTCACAGCCCTGAGACAAAGAGTCTCACGTTCTTCCAACCGGGCCAGCCGGTATCCACCTGACAATCTTAATGTAAACATCTTCTGTGGCATTGGGGGAAAATGGACAAGGAAATATGGATAACGCTTGTCAGAAGTTTGGGCGGAAAAAGGAGAGAGACAGATGAAGCTGTTGTTAGAGCAAGTTAGAGCAAGTTTAAAGGAAATAGAAAAAGGCAGAAATTATCTCGACAAGGAAAAATAAAAGTTAAGGGCTCAGGTGAGTGGTTGGCCTTGAACAGAAGGAAGAAAAGGAGGAGTCCTTCAGCCTTTATATTAGACCCCAGAAGTGACAGATACCAGGTAACTTTGTTGGGGGTGGGTGGGTTGAGGAAAGCCATACTTAGTGGCCTTATTTTTTGTCAATGAGCAAGGAGAGAGGATATCTGCTTACAGAAAGTGGGGCAGGGTTCCATGGGTGACATGAGGATTAATGAATAACAATATTAACTGTTTATTGAATGTTTGCTATTTATTAATTTTTTAATGTTTATTTTTGAGACAGAGAGAGACCGCGTGAGCAGGGAGGTGCAGAGAGAGAGGGAGACACAGAATCTGAAGCAGGTTCCAAGCTCTGAGCTGTCAGCACAGAGCCTGACGCGGGACTCGAACTCACGAACTGCGAGATCATGACCTGAGCCAAAGTTGGAGGCTTAACCAACTGAACCACCCAGACACTGTTGAATGTTGGCTATTTAATAATATGCTATTAGGGGCGCCTGGGTGGCTCCGTCGGTTAAGCGGCTGACTTCAGTTCAGGTCATGATCTCACGGCTCATGAGTTGGAGCCCCACGTCGGGCTCTGTGCTGACAGCTCAGAGCCTGGAGCCTGCTTAGGATCCTGTATCCCTCTCTGGCTCTGCCCCTCCCCCTCTCATGCTCTCTCTCTCTCTCTCTCTTTCTCTCTCTCAAGAATAAGGAAACGATGGAGGGGTGGGAGGGAGGGGAGGGTGGGTGATGGATATTGAGGAGGGCACCTGTTGGGATGAGCGCTGGGTGTTGTATGGAAACCAATTTGACGATCAATTTCATATTAAAAAAAAAAGAATAAGGAAACATTAAAAAAATTTAAATAATATTCTATTAAAATAAGAATATTACATGGTTTTATTTAACACTTCAAATAACCCTGTGAGATAGAAACTACGAAAATCCTCATTTTGTGAATGAGGAAGCTTAAGCTTAGAGCACATCAGTCGCTTGTCTTAGGTCACGGTTCAGGAAGTGGCAAAGCCTGGAGAGGAAGAAGGGCTATCTGACTCCAAATTGCAGAAGTAATAATGTCATCCAGGAAAGCTAAAGGGATCATCCCCGGGGCGGGGGGGGGGGGGGGGGGGGGGGTAATCTGAGAACCATGATTACCTCGCTGCTTGAGAATAATAACCATCTGTACTTAATACATTAACAGAAGGCTTGCATTTCCAGAGTGAAAAAGAACAGGACCAATAAGTGACACAAGGAGATGAGCCGGGACAGTTCCAGACAAAATGCAGATAAGCAAACCTTCCAAAATCTCTGTAGGACCCATTTATCGAAAGGACAAGTCCGCTTAGCAACAACCTGGTTAAAGGGGGGAGGCAGAGGTTTCGTGTAGAAGTTCTAGTACTTTTTCCTTCTTGCAAACGCTCCTTCTGTTGGAGAGGAACAGACAAACGAAATGAGATTAGCAAAACCCTTTGGCAAAATTCCCTACCACCCCCTACTTCCATCACCTCCCCACCCAGCCTACCCCTCCACCTCTACCCCACAGGTGGTTCTCAAACTTTTGCATGCATAATAATCCCCAGGAGTCCTTGTTAAAACCGAGGCCCCTGGGGGCCATCCCCAGAGCTTCTGATTCAGTAGCTCAGGGGAGAGGCTCAAAAATTTGCCCGTTTGAGAAACTCACTGGTGAGGCCAAGCGGCTCCTCCGGGAACACACTTGGAGAATCACTACTCTGGCTTGTTTCACATCACATGCTTAGCTGAAATATTGCAAAGGGTAGATTCTTGGGTCAGATTGGAAGTCCCAGTCCGCAAGCTAATGCCTGAGTGACAGTTGACTCTCTGCTGGCCACAAGGGACTGCCTACAGTTTGCTTCCGAGAACAGAGAGTGAAAAATGATGAGTTCTGGAATCCTAGCAGCTGAAACGTAATGGGATTACATGCATAGCTGAGAACTCAGCTCATTTAAATTTTAACTAACTGAAAGCATCAGGTTTTTACGACAGTATTCTCTTGCATCATAACACTGATGTCCTGGGGCGCCTGGGTGGCTCAGTTGGTTAAGCGTAGGACTTTGACTCAGGTCCTGCGTAGGGCTGCGTGCTGACGGCTCAGAGCCTGGAGCCTGCTTCGCATCCTGTGTCTCCCTCTCTCTCTCTGCCCTCCCCACTTGTGCTCTGTCTCTCTCTGTCTCTTAAAAATGAATAAATGTTAAATTTTTTTTTTTTTTTTTTTTTTAAACACTGATGTCCTTAAGAATCATAAAGAGCTGCTGTTTAGGTATTTTCTACAAAATAAATTTCTGGACACCTCAGAGCTTTATTTATTTATTTACTTTTTAAAGTTTATTTATTTTTGAGACAGAGCATGAACAAGGGAGGATCAGAGAGAGAGAGAGAGAGACACAGAATCTGAAACAGGTTCCAGGCTCTGAGCAGTCAGCACAGAGCCCGACACAGGGCTCGGACTCACTGACCGTGAGATCATGACCTGAGCTGAAGTCGGCCGGTTAACCGATTGAGCCACCCAGGCACACGGACATCTTAGCGCTTTAAACAGTAAGATAATCAGAAGAAAACACTGCAGTGGTCTGCCTCTGATGCTTCTGATGGAAATTTGCTTTGAGCACGTTCTGTCATTAACTCCAACTCTGGCAAAAGTATTGTTGTGTAAAAAAAAAAAAAACTCAAATAATAATGGTAACCTATTTTCACCTGGAAAAGTGGAAAGTCGGAAAAAGTTGGAAAAAGTGGCAAATTGGAAGGTGCTGGCAAGTTTTAAACATGAATTATACATTCCCAGAGATGCATTGGCGGAGAGGCACTCACAGTGTCTTTATATCCAAGGCTTTTAAAATATTTTTTAAGAGGGACAATAATATTATTTTTCTTTTTTTTTAATGTTTTTTTTTTTTTTTTAATTAATTTTTTGAGAGAGAGCGGGGTGGGAGAAAGGCAGAGCGAGCCGGGGACTGAGGATCCAGAAGCCGACTCTGCGCCGACAGCCGGGGAGCCTGATGCGGGGCTCGAACTCGTTCACGAACCCCGAGGTCATGACCTGAGCTGATAGCGGATGCTCCACTGCCCAAGCAGTTGAGTCACCCAAGCCACCTGTATTTATTTTCAAAGTATGACAAAACCGATGGTAGTTTATGACACGAGATGTATGTTTCATCTCTTTTCTGAAAACTGAAACTTGGCTTGTGTATTAGTTTTCCAGGGCGGCTGTAAGAGAGTATCATAAACTCGGAGGCAGGCACAACAGTTTGTGTCTTATATGGTTCTGGAGGCCAGGAGAATAAAATGGAAGGGTTGGCTTCTTGGGAGGGCCGGGAGGGAAGGATCTACAATATTGTTGTTTGTTTTTTTTTTAATGTTTATGTATTTTTGAGACAGAGAGAGACAGAGCATTCATGGGGGAGGGTCAGAGAGAGAGGGAGACACAGAATCCGAAGCAGGCTCCAGGCTCCACGCTGTCAGCACAGAGCCCTACACGGGGCTCGAACTCACAGACCGTGAGATCTTGACCTGAGCCGAAGTCAGAAGCTCAACCGACTGAGCCACCCAGGTGCCCCTACAATATTGTTTTTTAATGGAGATGTAAACTATGCCGTAGAGGATACTAACGTCTGAGATTAACAACAACAACCCCCCACTCCCCCCACAACAAACAAAAAGGACGGGGAGCCTGGAATGTCACCATCTTGTTCCTTGAGAAAAATCCTCTTAGATGAAAGACACTGGACTGTCATCTGCATGTCAAATGCAGTGTTCTTTTTAAAACCCCAGGGACAGATATAATGTTCTTTTCCACCTTGGGACTGGCCCTGCTGGAGAAGCTTCTACCTTTCTGTTTCTGTCTCAAGCACAAATAGCTTATTCGGATCAGGACTGTAGCTCTACAGATGTGCCTGGGACAGTCTCATTTCTTTTCTTTTCTTTTTTTTTTTTAATGTTTATTTATTTTTGAGAGATACAGAGAGAAGCAGAGCATGAACGGGGGAGGGGCAGAGAGAGAGAGAGAGAGAGAGAGAGAGAGAAAGGGAGACACAGAATCTGAAGCAGGTTCCAGGCTCTGAGCTGTCAGCACAGAGCCCGACGTGGGGCTCGAACCCGTGAACCGCGAGATCACGACCTGAGCCAAAGCCCGACTCAACCGACTGAGCCACCTCCGCTCCCCTGGGACAGTCTCATTTCTAAGTGCATCCCTCCCTTGAAAGCTCTAAGAAGTATATGATGATATAAACATTACATTGTATATTTATAGGTAATAAGACTGGGAAGAAATGCAATAAAAAGTTCAGACTGGTTCTTTCTGAGTAATTCAATTACAGATGATTTTTTTTTCACTCTTGGTGATATTTAAATTCTCCATGATGAAAATGTAGTACTTTTAAAGTTAAGAGAAAATACTGTTGTTGTTGTTTTTTTTTTTAAGGCTATGACTTATTGTTTGATAGGAGTGCCACTGCTTCTGATAAATTTTGCAATTTGGAAGGACCCTTTGGACAAAATATAAACATTGGCACGTCTCAGCGCAACCAAAAAAGCCCATATCACTTTCACTTGTTTATTCAATCGCCCCCTCCCACTCACCCCCCCCCCCCAGGAATGTTACACACACTGCATCTGAGGTTTCAGAGAACCCTACTGCCATGATTGTTCTGAACCCATAACCATCCAGATTTCAGTACTAAAAATTGCCTGAGAAACATATTTTTTCAGCTTATTTCTTTATTTTGAGGTGGGGGAGGAGAGAGAGAGAGAGAGAGAGAGAGAGAGGGAGAGAGAGACTCCCAAGCGCCGCTCGAACTCATGGACTGTGAGATCATGACCTGAGCTGAGATCAGGAGTCAGACTGAGCCACCCAGGTGCCCCTGGCCTGGGAAATATTAAAACAGCAACTAACCAGAACATAAACAGCAAACTATTGACCACGAATAACGTTTATACAATTCAAGAGGCTTCTGGGTAAACGGCAGCCGAATGGGGCAGGTATTTTTGAATAAATGCTGTTTCTTTCTGCAGCCGGAGTGCATTATAGTTCAGCTGATTCTCATTCCCAAGCAGTAAACCTGGCAATTGAAACATGAAGAGCTTGCCTTGAGAGAAGGCAAAGCTAACTCCACCCAGGCCAGTTTCCAGGACAGATTAAAATTACCGTGAGGGCACCTGGGTGGCTCAGTCGGTTGAGCGTCTGACTTCAGCTCAAGTCATGATCTTGCAGTTCTTGGGTTCGAGCCCTGAGTCGGGCTCTGTGCTGACAGATCAGAGCCTGGAGCCTGCTTAGGATTCTGTGTCTCCCTGTCTTTCTGCCTCTCCCCTGCTCATGCTCTCTCTGTCTCTCTCAAACTAAATAAACCTAAAAAAATTTAAAATTACCAAGAAATCTGACTCAGGGCACCTGGATGGCTCAGTCGGGGAAGCATCTGACTCTTGATCTCAGCTCAGGTCATGATCTCACAGTCCTTGGGATTGACCCCTGAGTCGGGCTCTGTGCTGATGTATGGAGCCTGCTGGGGATTCTCTCTTTCTCTCTCTGCAGCTCCCCTGCTCTTGCTCTTTCTCTCTCTCAAAATAAATAGACATTGAAAAAGAAATCTGACCTGATGGGACTTCTCCCGTCTGTGTACATCTGTCTCACAGGCACACGTGAACTGGGACATTTTGTGAATAGCACACAAGAGCTAGAAGTCTATTAGAAAATGGGGTCCAAGAGAGCCTGGCTGGCTTAGCCAGTAAAGCAGGCGACTCGACCTTGGGGTTGTAAGTTGAAGCCCCACATTGATTGTAGACATTACTTACAAATAAAAATCTTAAAAAGAAAAAAAAAGTCAGTGGGGCCCAGAGAGGAAGGAAGCAAGGAAGTCATCTGTTTCCTAAACCCTGTGACTTATGGGCGCTTTTTTATCCATTCACCAAAAACAGTAGAATTTTTTTTAAAGACTTTATTTTTTATGTAGTCTCTACGCCCAATGTGGGGCCTGAACCTATGACCCTGCTATCAGGAGTCACACGCTCGCTCAGCCAACTGAGCCAGCTAGGCGCCCCAGAAAATTTCACCAGGAGTTTTTAGCTCCCTGCAAGCGGGAAAGGAGTCAGCAAAGGAGTCGGAACACACACACACATACACAATGTAAAGAAGAGATGTTTTCACAACTGCTTTCACACATGCACATTCTTAGGTGGGTGATATGGAAGGAAAACGAAATAAATGCTATCCCTAGAGGAAAATCACTCCCGTATAGACTCACTGTAGCCAGTTCAACTGATCAGAGCATCCTTGTTTAGTTTAGAGAAAAACATATAAGGTATTTCGTTAAAAACAAGGATGCATCAGTTTATAGTGTCAATAAACTCTTTATTAAGTAAGCATATTTTCAATTCTTTATGGCTAGAGAAATGTCCTCACCCGACAGACATGCAGGTGTATAACATGCATGTGAATGAGATGCGGCGTTAGCCACACACTTCCCCAGTACTGCCTACCTTTTTTTAAGTTTATTTATGTATTTGGAGAGAGAGAGCGCGCGCGCGAAAGAATGGGGGAGAGGCAGAGTGAGAGGGAGAGAGAGAATCTCACAGTTCATGAGATTTTGACCTGAACCGAAATCAAGAATTATATGCTTAACTGACCCATCCAGGTGCCCCCCACCCCTCACTGCCTATCTTGAAAATATCCTATCCAGGGACGCCTGGGTGGCTCAGTCGGTAAAGCGTCTGACTTCAGCTCAGGTCATGATCCCGCGGTCTGTGAGTTCGAGCCCTGCGTTGGGCTTTGTGCTAATAGCTCAGAGCCTGGAGCCTGCTTAGGATTCTGTGTCTCCCTCTCTCTCTGCCCCTCTCCCACTCGCACTCTGTCTCTGTCTCTCAAAAATGAATAAATGTTAAAAAATTAAAAAAAAAAAAGAAAATATAATATCCACAGCTTTTTTTTTTGGGAGGGGAGCAATTAAAAATCATTTATTCCAATTTAATATCTCCTCTTTTATTTATGACTTTATATATTTAAGTTGTCTCCTTTTTTTTTTTTTAAGATTTTATTTTTAAGTAATCTCTACGCCCAACGTGGGGCTCCAACTCATAACCCTGAAATCAAGAGTCACATGCTCTAGGGGAGCCTGGGTGGCTTAGTCCATTAAGCACCCAACTCTTGATTTCAGCTCAGGTTGTGAGCTCATGGTTCATGAGACTGAGCCCTGCCCTGGGCTCTGTGCTGACAGTGTGGAGCCTGGTTGGGATTCTCTCTCTCCCTCTCTCTCTCTGCCTCTCCCCTGCTTGTTTTCTCTCTTTCTCTCTCAAAATAAATAAATAAACATTAAAAAAAAGGAGTCACATGCTCTACCAACTGAGTCAGCCAGGCACCCCTCTCATATTTTCTTAGTCTAGCTAAATAAAGGTCTATCAGTTTTATTAATCTTTAAAAAAAAAAAAAACCAGTTCTTAATTTTGTTAATCATTTTTATTTTTCTGCTCTGTTTCATTTATTTCTGCTCTGGTCTTTGTCGGTTTCATAATCTTTTTATTTAAGAAAATTAGATGAGCTTGTGATGTTGAGTCCTAATCTGGAGAAAAACTAATCAGGTGATCATTCAAGATAAAAAGCTTGCGATGGGTCATATTATGATCGCTGTTTTACAGAGGTGGAAATTGTGTCGATAAAGTCACATAGCTAGGGGAGAAATTGCACCCCGATCTAACCATTACACTATATTACCACCTCCTGGTCCAATCTTCAGAAATATTCTTTGGAAGTCAGGATTGTGTCTTTTCTGGCCAAAGCATGTGCCTGATAAGATATCAGTATTCCAGAAAAAGTCTCTGTGTTTTCCTGGAGTTATCATGCTTTCAATCATCCTTTTGTCCAAAGAGATTACACGAATAGTCAACCACATAAGAAAAGAAAAAGTTTTACTCCGGTGGCTCAAACATGGCTACATACTGGGGTCACTGGAAGAAGCTTTAAAAATACTGATCCCTGGACTCCATCCCCAGACATTCTGATGTAATTGGTTTGGGGTATGTCCCAAATCAGGATTTCTCGAAGTGGTTCCTCAAAGTGTTACCAGTGTTGAGAGCCACTGATCCAGTTTGGTGCTTTTCAAACTTTTATGTGGCACATAGGGGTTTTGTTAAGATGCAGATTCTGATTCAGGGCACGGTGGCTCAGTTTGTTAAGTGTCGGACTTCAGCTCAGGTCATGATTTCGCGGTTCGTGAGTTCAAGCCCCGTGTCGGGCTCTGTGCTGACAGTTTGGAGCCTGGAGCCTGCTTCGGATTCTGTGTCTCCCTTTCTCTTTGCCCCTCCTCTGCTCATGCTCTCTCTGTCTCTCTCTCAAAAATGAATAATCATTAAAAAAAAATGCAAATGTTGAGTGGGACCCAAGAATCTGCATTTCTAACAAGCTCGTGCATGTTACCACTGCTGCTAACTCACCATTTTAGTGTCACGGAGTCTATGCAAGGTGACGAAATTCTTTTCCTCTAACCTAACTAGAAGGGATGGGCAGGAAGCAAGTTGCAGTGTGAAAACTCAACTGAAACCGACCAAAGGGGTGGGGGAACTCCTGAGGGAAACAGACTATCAGAGAGGACCTAAGTGTAGGGTGTCAGGAAGTAATCGGCTGCCATTGGAGTAGTGAAATTCTGGGGATTTCAAAAGCTGAGAAAGGGCCCCCAGTTGAAGGACACTATATCAGTTCTCACCATCCCTCTTGCAGATGCAGGCTGGGAAAGTACCAGCAATTCCAGCTACCATTCTGAAATGCTGGGGGCAAGACTTTCTATTAGAGTATATTTGGTAATGGGGGTGGGGTGGGGGAGTGGGGACTCTTTCTGGATGGTAGGGTTGGCTCACCGTCCTAAGAAATCACCGAGTAGAAGATGGGCACAGCAAAAACTGAGCAGAAGAATGAACATGTATGTGGAGGGGACGTTGGGCTTCTGGGCAACACACGTGTAGGACTTTGCTGTGCTGGGAAGCTTGCCTATTTTTCTTTTCTTTTTTAAATATTTTTTAACGTTTATTTATTTTTGAGAGACAGAGGGTCAGAGAGAGAAGGAGACACAGAATCCGAAGCAGGCTCCAGGCTCTGAGCTGTCAGCACAGAGCCTGACGCGGGGCTAGAACCCACGAACTATGAGATCATGACCTGAGCTGAAGTCGGACGCTTAACCAACTGAGCCACCCAGGCGCCCCTCACCTACACCTATTTTTCAATATAGCATACCTGCTAGTCTAAGCTCAGTTGGACGAGTCCAAATGACAAGCTAGTCCAGACTCCCCAAGCCTGAAAAGGAGAAGTAAAGGGAAGAAGAGAGCTTTTGTGTACGTGATGTTGACACTAAAAAGTGAAGGAAAGTCCCAGGAAAAACCTAGTGGTTGATCGTGCCATGTTTGCAGATTTCTAAATGTTGCAAGAAGGGGAGAGTTGCATTGGAAGTCATTGTTGAGAGATTCATTCATCGAGTCCTTCCCGAAGGCCTGTTATGTGCTCCGTGGTCATCTAGGGCTTTGTGACACATTAATGAACAAAGCAGACCAGGAACAGAACTGGGGGAGCTTACGTTGTATTGAGAAAAGGGAGATGTTTGCAAGACTATGAGATTTTCTCCAGGAAATGACAAGCATAGGAACATAGTTAACCCTTAGAAATTAGTGAGAAGTTTCTAAGTAATTAAAAAAAAAAAAAAAAAAAAAAAAAAAAATATATATATATATATATATATATATATATATATATATGAGAAAGAGCACAAGCAGGGGAGGGGCAGAGAGAGAGGGAGAGAATCGCAAGCGGGCTCCATACTCAGCACAGAACCCAATGTGGGCTCCATCTTGCAACTGAGAGGTCACGACCTGACCCAATATTAAGAGTCCGATGCTTAACTTACTGAGCCACCCAGGCACCCTGAGAATTTTCTAAGTAATTTTTAAATTAATAGGTGGGATTTTTTTTTCTAGAAAACTGGCACTGGGGGTGCCTGGATAGCTTAGTCAGTTAAGCATCTGACTTCAGCTCAGGTCATGATCTCGAGGTTCGTGAATTTGAGCCCCACATGGGGCTCTGCGCTAAGGGTGCTAACCTGCTTGGGATTCTCCCTCTCCCTCCCTCTCTGCCCCTCCCCCACTGGCGCTTTTTCACTCTCTCTCTCTCTCTCTCTCAAAATAAATGACTAAACTTTAAAAGAAAAAAAAACTGTCACCATTTTAAATGTGAAATCATGAAAACATTTAACGCTCTTTTCCATTTTTCCTGCCTATTTCTTGCTTATAGCTATCACACATTTTCACTGTGATCATGTGTGAATAACAGAGACATGTATTTGTTCTAAGACTTAAGCCTTGAGAACAATTTTGTTTAGGAAATGCTATTTTCAAGAAACCGGTGTTTTGACTTTAGCGGCTCTAGTGCTCAAGTCCTTGTGAAAATTTTCCTTCTGCTCTCCTTCCCTCCTTTCTTTCTTTCGTTCTTTAAAACAAATTTTTTTTTAATGTTTATTTAGTTTTGAGAGAGAGAGAGACAGAGTGTGAACGGGGGAGGGGCAGAGAGAGAGGGAGGCACAGAATCGGAAGCGGGCTCCAGGCTCTGAGCTGTCAGCACAAAACCGGATGTGGGGCTCAAACTCACCAACCATGAGATCATGACCTAAGCTGAAGTCAGACGCTTAACCGACTGAGCCACCCAAGCGCCCCACTTTTTGAAAAAAATAATCTCTACACCCAACGTCTCGAACTCATGCCAGATATCAAGAGTCACACTCTACTGACTGAGCCAGCCAGGTGCCCCACATTTGTTCTAACGTAGCTATTAGGGTTGGGTTGGGATCGTGATAGTCTATGTAACTAATAAGAAAATGCAACATACCACAATTTATTTCACTGGACATTGAGTTTAGGCAACTTACAACAATATTGGGTTATTGCCACAAGTATTTAAACATGCTCAAATGTCTCATCTGTTGAAAGTGCAATTCTGTCTTAAAGACACATCTCCCTCAAAGCACTGTAGCACTTTCTCCTTGCAATGCCCAGCCCCTTGGAGTGGTTTCCGCTCAGCCCCCCTTTTTCAGTTATTAGACTCGGGAGATTCGATTCAGTTTAGAAAGGTGAGTGAGGGATTTGGCTTCAAGGGGAAGAAACCCCTGATCTGAAGAAGATCAGTTAGAGGGTAATACTGAGGCTTTACTGAGACCAGGAGGTAGAAGGGATTGACAAGTTCGTCAAGAATGGAGGACAGGCAGAGGTAAAGCACTGCACATCTTTTCAATGAATGAATGAATGAATGAATGATTTAGGCTCCATGCCCGACGTGGGACTTGAACTCCCCACCCCGAGTTTAAGAGTGGCGTGTTCCACCCAGTCAGCCAGCCAGGTGCTCTGCACTGCACATCTTAAAATAATTTGTGCTCTTTATTTGTTTTCGCATACCTTGATTCGTTAGAAAAATTACTGAAAGAAATAACTGCCTGAGAACTGATATGCCCAGGTTGTGACTGCAAAGTGGGGTGTGTTCAGTTATGGAATTATTTGAGGTAAAGACCAGGTCTAGGTCAGACAAGAGCTCTAAAAACAAGTAGTGACATATTTGTGGCTAATAAAATAATAAGTGGGTATTAAAGGAAATAGGATTTGGAAATGGGGAGAACAAAAGGAAAAGAAAATTCTGTAATCACCTTTACCCCACTCAGATACAAAAATATTAATTCAGAAGTTCCTTTCTTTACATTGTTTTTATTATCTATTTATTTATTTATTTATTTTTGATTTTATTTTTTCTTTTTAAAAATTTACATCCAAATTAGCGTATAGTGCAACAATGATTTCAGGAGTAGATTCCTTAGTGCCCCTTACCCATTTAGCCCATCCCCCTTCTCACAACCCTCTGATAGTTCTCCATGTTTATGAGTCTCTTATGTTTTGTCCCCCTCCATGTTTTTTATATTATTTTTGTTTCCCTTCCCTTATGTTCATCTGTTTTGTCTCTTCAAGTCCTCATATGAGTGAAGTCATATGATATTTGTCTTTCTCTGACTAATTTCACTTAGCATAATACCCTCCAGTTCCATCCACGTAGTTGCAAATGGCAAGATTTCATTCTTTTTGATTGCTGAGTAATACTCCATTGTATATATTTACCACATCTTCTTTCTTTTTTTTTAAACATTTATTGATTTTTGAGAGAGAGACAGAGCATGAACGGGGGAGGGCCAGAGAGAGGGAGACACAGAATCTGAAACAGGCTCCAGGCTCTGAGCTGTCAGCACAGAGCCCGACGCGGGGCTCGAACTCACAGACTGTGAGATCATGACCTGAGCCGAAGTCAGCCGCCTAACCGACTGAGCCACCCAGGCGCCCCGACCACATCTTCTTTATCCATTCATCTACCCATGGACAATTGGGATCTTTCCATACCTTGGCTATTGTGGGCTATTGTGGCTTTCCATACCTTTAAACATTGGGGTGCATGTGCCCCTTCGAAATAGCACATCTGTATCCTGTGGATAAATGCCTAGTAGTGCAATTGCTGGGTCAGAGGGCAGTTTTATTTTTAATTTTTGAGGAACCTCCATCCTGTTTTCCAGAGTGGCTGCACCAGCTTGCATTCCCACCAACAATGCAAAAGAGATCCTCTTTCTCCACATCCTCGCCAACATCTGTTGTTGCCCGAGTTGTTACTGCGAGCCATTCTGACAGGTGTGAGGTGATATCTCATTGAGGTTTTGATTTGTATTTCCCTGATAATGAGTGATGTGAAGCATTTTTTCATGTGTCGTTTGGCCATGTGGATGTCTTCTTTGGAGAAGTATCTATTCATGTCTTTTGCCCATTTCTTCACTGGATTATTTGTTTTTTGGGTGTTGGTTGAGTTTGATAAATTCTTTATAGATTTTGGATACTAACCCTTTATCTGATATGTCATTTGCAAATATCTTCTCCCATTCTGTCGGTTGCCTTTTAGTTTTGCTGATTGTTTCCTTCGCTGTGCAGAAGCTTTTTATTTTGATGAGGTCCCAGTAGTTCACTTTTGCTTTTGTTTCCCTTGCCTCCGGAGACGTGTTGAGTAAGAAGTTGCTGCGGCCAAGACCAAAGAGGTTTTTGCCGCTTTCTCCTCGATGATTTCGATGGCTTCCTGTTTTACATTTAGGTCTTTCATCCATTTTGAGTTTATTTTTGTGTGTGGTGTAAGAAAGTGGTCCAAGTTCATTCTTCTGCATGTCGCTGTCCAGTTTTCCCAGCACCACTTGCTGAAGAGACTGTTTTCATTCCATTGGATATTCTTTTTTTTTTTTTTAATGTTTATTTATTTTTGAGACAGAGGGAGACAGAGCATGAACAGGGGAGGGGCAGAGAGAGGGAGACACAGAATCTGAAATAGGCTCCAGGCTCTGAGCAGTCAGCACAGGGCCCGACACGGGTCTTGAACTCATGAACTGTGAGATCATGACCTGAGCCGAAGTCAGCCACTTAACCGACTGAGCCACCCAGTCGCCCCTCCATTGGATATTCTTTCCTGCTTTGTCAAAAATTAGCTAGCCATACGTTTGTGGGTTTTATATTATTTTTAATATATATACACTCGTTGGTATGCACAATATAAGCAAAGTTATGAAAACCATGTATATGCTTTTTTGTATACTGCTTTTTGAGAAAATTTTCAATTCTTTTTTTGGGAATACTACTGAGGGCTTACTTCTTTACTTTCTTAAACCCTCTAGCAATTTTCTCTTTTTTTCACCTCTTACATCAAGTATATTTCCTATTAAACATTTTTCAAAATATATGAGTTTTAATAGGAGCATAATAATTTATTGTGTAGATCTCTAGCATCATCCATTAGTTCCTTATAATGACATGTGTGTTATCTACAATTTTTAATAAACAATATAATTACCTATCACATGCATTGCTGTCTATACTATACGAATTTATAATTCATTAAAAATTTAAAAAAAATTAACGTTTATTCATTTTTTGATAGAGAGAGACAGAGCACGAGTGGGGGAGGGGCAGGGAGAGAAGGAGACACAGAATCCGAAGCAGGCTCCAGGCTCTAAGCTGTCAGCACAGAGACCGATGCAGGGCTCGAACCCATGGACCATGAGATCATGACTTGAGCTGAAGTCGGATGCCCAACCGACTGAGCCACCCACATGCCCCTATAATTCATTTTTTAAATATATATATATATATATATATATTTTTTTTTTTTTTTTTTTTTTAAGTAATCTCTAAACCCAACCTGTGCTCGAACCTACCATCCCAAGATCAAGAGTTGCACACTCCACTGATTAAGCCAGCCTGGCACCACTATCTGAATCTGTAATTCAAATGAGAGCTGTTTTCTATGATTTGACAGTGTTCCTGGGCTTAACCATCACATTCTCTTAGACATGGTCCAAACTGACACAGGAGCGGGAACACTCCATACACAGCTCATGTCATTGCATACCCTTGTTTCCCGGACTGAAGTGAAAACCGCAGAAAAGCCCGGGTGTAAACCAGATGCCAGGAAATTGCACGGTAACCAGCGTGCACAGGCCTTTGTGAGTGCTGCCTGTGTTGGCTGTATGATTATGACTGCCTTATGCTTCAAGAAGGTGCGGTCCACTGGGTTATCCTTGGTACTAGAACCTTTTTGCAGTGTCTTTGTCGTCTCGATTCTCATTCCTGGTAGTTCGGACAGGATAAGTCATAACGAACGTTTGCCCACGCAGTGAGGTTCTGCAGTTCATTGAGAAGAAGGCCTTGACTAGTCCTGATAGATTAGGACTGGGGACACAGTTGTGCAGGGCTTCACAGGAAGGAGGACGTGTTCTGTGAAATAAGTTAAAAATGGCAGAGGGACCCCTGGGGGGCTCAGTCGGTTAAAAGTCTGACTTCGGCTCAGGTCATGATCACATGGTTCATGAGTTCAAGCCCCGCATTGGGCTCTGTGCTGGCAGCTGAGAGCCTGAAACCTGCTTCAGATTCTGTCTCCCTCTCTCTCTGCCCCTGCTCTGCTCATGCTCTGTCTCTCTCTCTCTCTCAAAAATAGAATAAACATTAAAAAAATTTTGAAAAAATGGCAGATAAGAGCTTGATAATATCAGATATTATCACTGGTTACTCATTCTATAACTTGATGAAAGTCATGGGGCAGAAGCAAGCAATTTCATATCTATAATTAAAAAAAAATCTTAATCTCATTTTCATATTTGGTGTGGCTCTCAAAATCATTAGTACAATAGTTAAGCCTTAGGGCCTTAATAACATTTGTGTTTATTAAGAGATTTGAGGGGCGCCTGGGTGGCTCAGTCCGTTGAGTGTCTGCCTTCAGCTCAGGTCATGATCTCGCGGTCCATGAGTTTGAGCCCCGCGTCAGGCTCTGTGCTGACGGCTCAGAGCCTGGAGCCTGTTTCAGATTCTGTGTTTCTCTCTCTCTCTGCCCCTCCCCTGCTCATGCTCTGTCTCTCTCTGTCTCAAAAATAAATAAAAACATTAAAAAAAAAAAGAGAGAGAGAGATTTGAGGTAGTATGTTCTTTAAAGTCCTTTTGTTCTCAAATGTGTCTTTACACTGAATATAAAAGCAACAGTGCAAGGGTCCCTGGGTGGCAGTTATGTGTCTGCTACTTAAGAGTCAGTTAAGGGGCGTCTGGGTGGCTCAGTCGGTTAAGCGTCTGACTTCGGCTCAGGTCATGATCTCACACCCCATGAGTTCGAGCCCCGCGTCGAGCTCTGTGCTGACCGCTCAGAGCCTGGAGCCTGCTTCCGATTCTGTGTCTCCCTCTCTCTCTGCCCCTCCCCTGTTCATGCTCTGTCTCTCTCTGTCTCAAAAATAAAAATAAACATTAAAATTTTTTTTTTTAAAAAAGAGTCAGTTAAGTGTCTGACTCTTGATTTCAGCTCAGGTCATGATCTTATGGTTTGTGAGATCGAGCTCTGCATTGGGCTCTGAGCTGACAGTGTAGGGCCTGCTTGGGATTCTCTTCTCTGTCCCTCTCTCTCTGCCCCTCCCCATGCACATGTGCTCTCTCTCAAAATAAGTAAATTAAATTCAAAGTTTTTTGGTTTTTTTTTTTAAAGTAAGCTTTACACCCAATGTGAGGTTTGAACTCAAGACCCTAGGATTAACAGTCACATGCTCTACTGACTGAGCCAGTCACGTACCCTGTCCCTAGTTTTATTTTTTATTTTTATTTATTTTTTAATTAAAAAAAGTTTTTTTTTTTTTAAATTTTTTAGAGAGAGAGAGAGCATGAGTAAGGGAGAGGGGCAGGGAGAGAGAGAATCTTCAGCAAGATCCATGATCAGTGAAGAGCCCACTATGGGGCTCCATCCCACGACCCTGGGATCATGACTTGAGCTGAAATCAAAAGTCAGATGCTCTACAGACTGAGCCACCCAGATGCCCCTGTCCCCACTTTTTTTTTTTAATTTTTAAAAAGTAGGTGTTGTGCCTACTTGATTTTGATAGTAGATTTCCTCCCTTTGATTACACTGTCTTCACTTTTACTTAAAAATAAAGGGGGGGGGCGGGTTGGGGAGCTATCTCCCTTGTCTTTCCCAGTTTTGAATTCACAGAAGACAGGACCAGAAGCCTAGATCCCAAGCTGACCTAATTCTTTGAAAGGTCAAGACCCATTCTTTCAATCACATTTTCGAAGGCCAACTTCACTGAAACAATGAGTGACAAAGTAAAAGAGCTACTTATCAAACACATTAGTTATGTTATCTCAATGTTGTTTTTATTCATTGCCTTAGATACAGTTAGGATTTAGAATATACTTTTTATTTAGTATAAAAATGTTAATAGTTATGACTTGTTATAGACACATACATTTGATTAAAAAAAAAAGTGTATAGATTTTGCTTATACACAAAAATACCCACTTCCGTTTGTTTTATCCCACCAGGTAAAATATGTAAAAGCAGACTGTTTAATGGCTCCTATTCCTTTTAGTGCAGGATTTCTCAGACCTATTGCATTTGTGCACCTGTCAAAGTTAATTTACTGCTTTGTGAGGAATCTCTCAAGGAGATAACAGACTGTACCCATTCGCGGTGACTTGGGAAAGAAGGTTTGCACACCTCAAGGAAGCTTCCCCACGATGTACGGATTATTATTGACTGTTGCTGTTTTATTTTTTTATAGTCATAAAGACGTCATGTTTTTTTATTTCTTGACACGAATTGAATTTAGGACACAAGTTGGAGCTATCTTCCCAGAAATACCATTAGCAGAAATAGCAAGTAATGTATCTGAGAAGCGAGCCTCAAGCAAATTGATCTGCGGGTCTTCGTCAGTTCCAAGCAGCGAGGTTTGATCCCCTGCCCAGATGCTTGTTTCAGCCCAGAGAACATCAACACAGTGCCAAGGAGAATTGTGCTCACGGAGGTGCAGAATCTTCCTTTTTTTCTCAATTATCGATAAATCGTCTCAGCATTCAGTATAAAACGCAGAACCACCATTTTCTCATTTCTCAGCGAAGGACGAACATTTTCTTTCTCCGTTCCGGTTGTTCAAACACTCTCTTCGATTTTAATTTTTTTTTCCCTCTGGTCCGTTTTGAGTGTCTCAGAACTGCTTCTTTTCCTGCCTTCAGCTTGGAGACCGCAGGTCTTCCGAACAAGAAGTTAGGAAGGAAAATAGAAGAAAGAAAGAAAATAGAAATGGAAGAATGTATTCTTCTTCCCCTGAAACTACAAGAAAAGCTGCTACCGTTTGACATCGTAAAACTGTCCTCGCTTGAAATATCCTTGCTCCTTTCTAAGGCCAGTACCTCCTATTTTGTGCTTGATTTCATCTCTTGGACTGC
Source organism: Panthera onca (assembly GCF_046562875.1). Lineage (NCBI taxonomy): Eukaryota > Metazoa > Chordata > Mammalia > Carnivora > Felidae > Panthera > Panthera onca. The sequence goes on from NC_138345.1 coordinate 42,511,329, forward strand.
TCACAGCTGTTACTCCGGGAATTCTTACCGCCCTCTATTGCATCATTACTCTTTCTCTCAGTACTTGATCTTTCCCGTCAAGCCTGCAAACATACTACTAATGCAGAATTCTAGACCCGTCTGGAAATCTCTGATAGGTCATTAAAACTCCTTAATCTATTTGTAAAGAACTTCTCGTTGGCTCTAGAAAGCAAGAGCATTGAAATTCTTTTTGTTGTTGTTGTTGTTGTTGCTGTTTATTTATTTTTGAGAGAGAGAGAGAGAGAGAGAGAGAGAGAGAGAGAGTATATGCGCGAGCAAGGGGCAGAGAGAAAGGGAGACAGAATCCCAAGCAGGCTTTGCGTTGCCAGCACAGAGCCCGATGTGGGACTCGAACCCACAAACCGTGAGATCAGGACCTGAGTTGAAACCAAGAGTCAGATGCTTAACCGACTGAGCCACCCAGGCACCCTGAGAATTGAAATTTTAATGGAACTGTGTTCATAAGAAATTCGGTCTCAAAATTGGCTCCCATCGGGGCGCCTGGGTGGCTCAGTCGGTTGAGCGGCCGACTTCGGCTCAGGTCATGATCTCGCGGTCCCTGAGTTCGAGCCCCGCGTCGGGCTCTGTGCTGACAGCTCAGAGCCTGGAGCCTGTTTCAGATTCTGTGTCTCCCTCTCTCTGACCCTCCCCTGTTCATGCTCTGTCTCTCCCTGTCTCAAAAATAAATCAGTGTTAAAAAAAAAAAAAAAAATTGGCTCCCGTGGAATAGCCACTGAAGCAGAATCTACATTTTTTAGCAAGATCCTTATGTGCTGCAGAAAAGTTTGAAAAGCCCCAACCTAGACCAGTGGCTCTCAACACCGGAATCACTTGAGGAGCTTTAAGAGGTCCTGATGTCCAGGGGACATCCCAAACCAATTAAATCCCAATCTCTGTGGGAGTGGGTGGAGTCCATGGGCCGATATATTTTTAAGTGGGCTCTACGCCCAGTGTGGGGCTTGAATTCACGACCCCGAGATCAAGAGTTGTATGCTGTACCAACTGAGCCAGCTAGGGCCCCAAGGAGTCACTGTTTTTAAAGCTCCTTCCAGTGACACCAGTGTGAAGCCAAATAGGAGAACCATTGGAGTAGACAGAATTTTCTGTTTCCTGTGTGGTTGACTGTGCAATGTCTTTTAGAGAAAGAGGATCCAAGTCGTGATGATTCCAGGAAAAGATAGAGACCTTTGTTGATATGTTAAATGATATTTCTTAAGATTGGCCCAGAGGAGGGTCAACAAGATTCAATCTCAAAAATGAGAAGCTGAAAAACTAAACAAAATGAACTACAATATACTGTCATAAAGCCTAAGTATACAATAAGAAAGATCTATACAGGGAAACAGATGACCAGATGAGGTGGGGAGGGGGGGGTGGTGGGTTGGGGAGGAAGATCTCAGAGTAGATGGTGGCCACTGGGGTTGCAGAGGGGAATAACTACCCATCTCCTAGGGTGGTTTGCAAAGGTTAATAGATGACTGTTTCTCCTATGTCTATTTCACTTGCCCAAGAAATGGAGTGTTTCATGGAAGCTGCAGGATATAATGACTTTTTAATAACTATTCTACTTTTTTTTTTTTTTTAACTTTGAGAAAATGTTTCTTCACTTTTGAGAGACAGAGAGAGAAAGAGAGAGAGTGCGGGGGAGGAGCAGAGAGAGAGGGAGACACAGAATCTGAAGCAGGCTCCAGGCTCTGAGCTGCCAGCACAGAGCTCAGTTCAGGGCTTGGACCCATGAACCGTGAGATCGTGACCCGAGCCGAAGCGGACTCCTAACCGACTGAGCCACCCAGGCGCCCCTCTAGTTACTGTTTCTGACTCATCTGAAATATTAGTTTTAGTGAGTCAGGAAAGAATGAGAAATCGGACTACTCTTTGATCTTGAAGAAGATTGGTTGTTTCTTAGAGCTTGGCCTTGCTTAGAATCCTTGGTCCAGTAGTTCCACTACCCTGCCCAGTATCCAATCTAAAACCATGCATTGCATTTGTTTGTCACATCCCTTAAGACTCTTTTAATCTAGAACAGTCTTTTTTTCATGACACTGAAATGCTGAAGAGACTAGATCCTCTAGAATGTCTCCTATCCTTCTGTCTGTCTTTCTGTTCTTCTTTATAGATATTTTCTTCTCACCTATCTTTCAGTGAATTAATTTCCTTTATTTATTTTTTATTTTTTATTTTTTTTGGGAAGCTCTGTGCCCAATGTGGGGCTCGAACTTACAACAGGGAGATTGAGTCGCATGCTCTGCTGACTGAGTCAGCCAGGCCCCCAATTAATTTCTTCTTCAGCTGTGTTTAATCTGTCGTGAAATTCATCTACTAAGTTCTTAATTTGTTGGGGTGCCTGGCTGGCTCAGTCGGTAGAGCATTCGACTCCTGATCTGGGGTTATGAGTTCACGCCCCAACACTGGGCACAGAGTTAAAAAGAAAAGAAAAGAAAAAGTTCTTTTTTTTTCAATTCTAAATATTTAACTTTTTTAGTTTCTAGTGCTCTGCTGAAACTTAAAAAGAATTTTTTTTTTAATCTTTATTTTTGAGAGAGAGAGAGAGAGAGAGAGAAACAGAGCATTAGCAGGGGAGGGGCAGAGAAGGAGACACAGAATCTGAAGCAGGTTCCAGGCTCTGAGCTGTCAACACAGAGCCTGACACAGGGCTCGAACTGATGGATCATGAGATCATGACCTGAGCTGAAGTCGGACGCTTAACCGACCGAGCCACCCGTGCTGCCCTGAAAATTTTCATCTTATTACTTATATTCTTAATTTTTTTTATGTTTATTTTTGAGAGAGAAAGAGAGAGAAAAAAAGACAGAGTGTGAGTAGGGGGAGAGGGGCAGAGAGAGAGGGAGACACAGAACCTGAAGCAGGCTCCAGGCTCGTAGCTGTCAGCACAGAGCCCAAAGCAGGGCTTGAACTCACAAACAGGAGATCGTGACCTGAGCTGAAGTCGGACACTTAACTTACTGAGCCACCCATGAGCCCCTTATTACTTACGTTCTTAAGCATATTAATCAGAGGTATTTTAAGTCTGATTCTAAAAACTCTAACTGAGCTTTATTAACCTGGGCTTTATTTTATTTTATTTTATTTTTTTAATTAATTTTTTATTAATTTAATTAATTATTTATTTAATAATTATATTTATAATTATTTAATTTATATTTATAAATATAATTTATAAATATATTATAAATATAATTTATATTTATAAATATTAATTTATATTTATAACTATTTAATAATTATTTATAATTTAATAAAATTGTTTATTAATTTTTTGTTAATTAGTTAATTAATTAATTAATTTGATTTTCTGTTTTAGGTCAACTCTTTTTTTTTTCGTATGTCCAATTATTGTCCATTGAATACTAGGTAGTATGTATAAAAACTTAACTCCCTCTTCCTTAACTGTGGCTGTGAATGGGAACTTCTTTCCAATGCAAAGGCGGAAAGAAGAGTAACTTTATAGTGGAGAGAACGGACAAACACAACCTCAGCGCCGTGATCAAGGTCTGCCGTGACGGCAATGGCTTGTTGATGGTATGCACCCTTGATATGATGTGATGAAAATGGCACTTTGCACCCGGCTTTGCTCCAAAAAAAACCCGCAACCCAATTTATTGGGAGAAATACGTCAAATTTCAATACAGGAACATTCTCCAAAATACATGACCAATATTCCTGGATGGTCATCGCCTGAAGAAGTTTAAGGAGACCTGATAACAGTGTCAGGTGGACAAAAATCTGGAACAAAAAAAAGAACGTTAGGTTATAAAATAAGAGAACTTGAATGAGGTATAGGTTTTAGTGAATAATAATGTGTCACTGGGGCACTAGGGTGGCTCGGTGGGTTAAGCGTCTGACTCCTGATCTCAGCTCGGGTTTTGATATCAGCCTCGTGGATTCGAGCCCTCATTGGGCTCCACACTGGGCATGAAGCCTACTTAAAATAATAATAATGATAATGCAGCACTACTGGGTCATTCGTTGTGACGAACGTACCATACTAACGTAAGATGTTAATAGGAGGGGAAACTGGTTTGTGGTACAGACAGGGAACTCTCAGTACTATTTTCTCAATATAAATTTAAAACTATTCTAAAAATTAAGTTTATTTAGGGGACCCTGGGTGGCTCAGTCGGTTAAGCGTCCGACTCTTGATGTCGGCTCAGGTCGTGATCTCAAGGCCCATGAGTTCCAGCCCCATGTCAGGCCCTGGGCCGACAGCTCGGAGCCTGGAGCCTGCTTCGGATTCTGTGTCTCCCTCTCTCTCTGTCCCTCCCTCACTCATGCTCTGTCTCTCTCACCCTCAAAAATGAATAAATGTTAAAAAAAAAAAAAAATTAAAAAAAATTAAAAAAATAAAAATTAAGTTTATTTAAAAAAAAATTGTAGAAACGTGTTGGCTCGTCTTACCTGTTTCCAGAGAAAACTTTACTTTTGTACCTGTGAGGTCAGAGTCTCGTTTCAGCCCTCCAACGTTCGTAGGGCAGTTCTGGGTGGGTCCGTCCTACACTCCAGTTTCCCCCTCTTGCCCTGTGAGTCTCCTAAAACTATGGAGCTTACCAGCCACCCATTGCCACTTTCTGAGCTGAGACCCAGTCTTACAGGCGCTGCTAAGAGTCAGCAAATGTGTCCAAGCTTCCCTTCTCTGTGAGGTGTTGGCCTCTTAAATTCCCCACTGCATTGAAAGCTCTCTGATGCGGGGGCCTGCGTGACTCAGTCCGTTAAGGGACTGACTCTTGATTTCAGCTCAGGTTATGACCTCAGGGTCATGAGATTGAGCCCTGAGTTGGGCTCTGCGCTGCCTCCTTAAGATTCTCTCTCTTCCTCTCTCTCTACTCCTCCCCAGAGCACGTGCACTGTCTCTGTCTCTAAAATAACAAAACATTAAAAAAAAATTTTTTTTTAACATTTATTTATTATTGAGAGACAGAGAGAGCGTGAGCAGGGGAGGGGTAGAGAGAGGGGAGACGCAGAATCTGAAGCAGGCTCCAGGCTCCGAGCTGTCAGCACAGAGCCCGACGTGGGTCTCGAACTCACGAACTGTGAGATCGTGACCTGAGCTGAAGTCAGTCACCTAACCAACTGAGCCACCCAGGCGCCCAAAACATATATTTTTTAATCTTACAAAAAGTAAAACAGAAAGCTCTCTGATACTTCAGGTAGTTGTTTTTATGTTTATCTAGCTTTCCAGGTTCTCAGCAGACAGTCAGCCTGACACAAGCTCTTCAGCCACAATCCAAACAGGAAGTTTCTGCTTCTCATTTCTGAGATTGCCTTTCGTTTCCTCACTGATTCCAAAATACTGAGACGCTCCTGTTTTCCATGAGTCCGGGTGCTTCTTCTTTGTGCTAGCCAATACTTTAGTAAAAAGCATTTTATTTCTTCTTCTTATTTTTTTATTTATTTTTGCAAGAGAGAGAGAGTGTGTGTGAGTGGGAAAGGGGGGGGGGGAGCGGGGGAGACAGAGGATCTGAAGCAGGCTCCGTGTGGACAGCAGGGAGGCCCATGTGGGGCTCCAACCCACAAACCGCAAGATCGTGACCTGAACAGAAGTCAGATGCTTAATCGACTGAGCCACCCAGGCGCCCCAGTAAAAAGCATTTCAAATATCAGGGAGATTTAAAAAATGACCTAGATGCTAGAAATGATTAACAACTAATTAGGGAATGGGGCACCTAGGTGGCTCAGTCAGTTAAGCGTCCGGCTCCAGCACAGGTCCGACTTCAGTTCAGGTCATGATCTCACAGGTTCACAGATTTGAGCCCCGCGTCAGGCTCTGGGCTGACAGCTCGGAGCCTGGAGCCTGCTTCAGATTCTGTGTCCCCCTCTTTCTCTGCCCCTCCCCTGCTCGTGCTCTGTCTCTCTGTCTCTCAAAAATAAATACATGGGAAAAAAAAATTAAAAATAACTAATTAGGGAATTAAGTTAGGAAGCAAAATAGGAAAAAGCCGAGTGACATTGACTAAAATTATCTTCTGGAAAGGTAAAAAGTACTGTGCCTGCTTCAGCAGCGCATACACTAAAATTGGGAAGATACAGAGAAGATTAGCGTGGCCCCTGCTCAAGGATGATATGCAAATTTGTAGAGTGTTCCATATTAAAAAAAAAAAAAGGTACCGGTAGCTGATAAATTCCCTTTGGCATATCCCATTGTGATCTAGCTTTCTTTTTTATTTATTTATTTATTTATTTATTTATTTATTTTTTAACATTTATTTATTTTTTGAGACAGAGAGAGACAGAGCATGAACGGGGGAGGGTCAGAGAGAGGGAGACACAGAATCCGAAACAGGCTCCAGGCTCCAAGCTGTCAGCACAGAGCCCAACGCGGGGCTCGAACTCACGGACCGCAAGATCGTGACCTGAGCCGAAGTCGGCCGCTCAACCGACTGAGCCACACAGGCGCCCCTGTGATCTAGCTTTCTAACTGCACCAGCAGGAAAACAAAGTACTGAAACAAGAATTACCATGGACGGATTTACTTTCTGTAATTCCATAAATTATAGGTTACAAGATGAGCCTGGGATATCTAGTGGTACCAGAAAGTAAGGAAAAAGGAAATACTCAAAGAATTATGGCCACATGTCAAACGGAGAGAGTATGAAGGTTGAACTGGCTCTCACTGGCCACATGTGGACAGTTTGAGTGTATTTCTCTAAATATTTATAAACTATTTATAGCACCAATAAATGATGAAGTTATGGTCTCATAAATTAAATTTCCTCCCAAATCAATCAGCTTTCTAGAAACTGATACATTGGACTAACTTAATGGCTTTACGTATTGTTAGAAGTCAATTCACAATCACATGATTATAAAGTTGATCAGTAATGTTATACCAAAACAAGTTCGTTATTTTAATATTACTTTTTTTATTGTGTTGTTTTTTTCCCCCAGAGTGAGAGTTAGGGCCAATAAAGTCTAGATCATTTCTCAGATCTATTTCCCACTCACTCTCTTCTGCAATCAGAACATCATTAATCCTTCATTCCTATTTTCGTATTAAGATTCTTTTTTTTAAAAATTCTTTTTAACGTTTATTCATTTTTGAGAGATGGAAAGAGACAGAGCATGAGCAGGGGAGGGGCAGAGAGAGAGGGAGACATAGACTCCAAAGCAGGCTCCAGGCTCCAAGCTGTCAGCACAGAGCCGGATGAGAGGCTCGAACCCACGGACTGCGACATCATGGCCTGAGCCGAAGTCAGACACTTAACTGACTGAGCCACCCAGGCGCCCCAAGATTCTTTTTTTTTTTAAGTTTACTTGTTTATTCTGAGAGAGAGAGAGAGCAGAGCTGGGGAGGGGCAGAGAGAGGAGAGAAAGGATCCCAAGCAGGCTCCACACTGTTAGCGCAGAGCCTCATGTGGGGTTTGAACTCACAAACCTCGAGATCATGACCTGAGCCGAAATCAAGAGTCACATGCTTAACTGACTGAGCCACCCCCATGCTCAGGAATCTTTCGTTTCAAGATTCTTACATTTTGTATTTTTAAACACCAACTGAAGCTATCCTGAGTTATTTTAGGTTATTAATCATCTATCCAGTTATGAAGGCTTATGCTTTCAGTGCCTTTCAGAGATCAATGATTTTAGCTAAGTCGAATGATTCCATCCAGGGAAACTATCCTTGGCAAAGAAATTATCCCCAAACTCACATGTTTAATTGTGTTGGTATCTCATTCTTTGAACTGCTGGCTCTTTTCTAGTTTGCTTTAATTTTGCCTTTTTTTTTTTTTCCCTCTCTCTTATTGGACCAGACCTACCTTCAACAGGAATATAATTCCTGAATTGGCAGAGTCCAGGAAAGATAGTTCTCTGTAGGTCGTGTCACACTGCCACAGCATCACGAGGACCAGCCAGTAACCCATCACCTTCGCCTGCAATTACAATTACCTGGTTATGAGCCGGTCATTCATCTCACAGAAGAGCACAAGGGAAGACGCACGGGTCGTGCCCAGATAACGGTCTGCGGCTTACGCCACCATCTGTGAGGAGCCTGTCCCCTTTGAAGCTTTATACCTACATGTACTGGGACTCCCCAGCCAGAGAACATCTCAAACCTGTACTTGATTTTTAGTGGCAGAGTGGGGCTTTTTGCTTTAAAATGTTTTACATTTGGGGGGCGCCTGGGTGGCTCAGTCAGTTGAGCGTCTGACTTCGGCTCAGGTCATGATCTCACGGTTCGTGAGTTCGAGCCCCGCATCGGGCTCTGTGCTGACAGCTTAGAGCCTGGAACCTGCTTCGGATTCTGTGGCTCCCTCTCCTGTTCGCACTCCGTCTCTCTCTCTCAAAAAATAAATAAACAGTAAAAAAAGAAAAAAGTTTTGCACTTGGGGCACCTGGGTGGCCCATCGGTTAAGCATCTGACTTCAGCTGGGGTTGCAATCCCAGTTTGTGGGTTTGGGCCCCACATCGGGCTCTCTGCTGTCGGCATGGAGCCCGTTTCTCAAAAATTAAAAAAAAAAAAAAAAAAAAAAAACCTTTTACATTTTCTTGCATTTAAATTAATATTCAATTTATTGTGGTTGTACGTTTTTAAAACTTAGTTTTCTTACAACTTGAATCTCAAGGGGAGCCTGGGTAGCTCAGTCAGTTAAGCGTCTGACTCTTGATTTTTAGCTTGGGATTCTCTCTCTCTGCCCCTCCCCCGCCAAAATAAATAAATAAACTTAAAAAAACCAGCTTGAATCTCAATGTACAAGTCATCTTATATTTGTGTATTTGTTTATTTATTTTTAATCTTTTTAACGTTTATTTATTTTTTTTCTTGTATTTTTTTTTAATTTTTTTTGAATGTTTTTATTTATTTTTATGACAGAGAGAGACAGAGCATGAACAGGGGAGGGGAAGAGAGAGAGAGGGAGACACAGAATCTGAAACAGGCTCCAGGCTCTGAGCTGTCAGCACAGAGCCCGACGCGGGGCTTGAACTCAAGGACCATGAGATCATGACCTGAGCCGAAGTCGGACGCTTAACCTACCAAGCCACCCAGGCGCCCCAACGTGTATTTATTTTTGAGAGAGAGAGAGGGAGAGAGAGAAAGCATGAGCAAGTGGGGGAGGGGCAGAGAGAGAGAGGGAGACACAGAATCCGAACAGGCTCAAAGCTCTGAGCTGTCAGCACAGAGCCCCATGCGGGGCTTGAACTCACTAACCGTGAGATCATGACCTGAGCTGAAAGCAGACGCTTAACTGACTGAGCCACCCAGGCATCCCTTGTCATCGTATATTTATAAATTTAATACTTTTTATGATAAAATTTAAAACATTCACTTTCCCTTGTTCCTTGACTAATGTTTAATTAGCACTTATTTATTTGGCTTAATTAGCTTTCAAATGATATGCTTTAAAGATTCCCTCAACCTTTAACTCTATTTACAAGCTTAATTAATTAAAATTCCTTAAATAAAGAAAGTGTTACGGAACCAGGCTGGAATGCTGGCAGAAGAACCAAGGGGCACTTGGAGATCTTGGAAGGCAGGAGGTTTATTTTATACCAGTGGGCTCAGAGGAGGTCATTCTCCAGAGGTCTGAGTCCCGAGCACAAGCGAGGGGGACAATTTATAGTCTGTTACTTCTGCGTTCTGCATTAGTAGTAATTTGGTCCACACAGCAAGCCGGGCAGGAAGAAGAACTCGGAGGAGGAGTCTCTAAGCTAGGAACTAGAGCTTATGTTAGTCCCTTCAGCCATTGTATGGTGCATAACTGTACTTATTTTCCCCCAAAAAAGGATCAGTATTTTTGACTTTCCCTTCAGCCGCAGGCTCCAATATGGCTCTGCTCGGCATTGTTACCGATCCTGTCTTTATCTACAATTTTTATATTTTGTTATCATCGTGTATTTTTGCATTAATTTCAATCTTTAAAAATAACCCTTTATTTTTATTTTTTTTTTTAAGATTCTATTTTTTTTAAAGTAATCTCTACACCCAACATGGGACTCAAACTCACAACCCTTAGATCCAGAGTCGCATGCTCTAGGGGTGCCTGGGTGGCTCATCGGTCAAGCATCTGACTTCAGCTGGGGTCCTGATCCCAGTTTGTGGGTTTAGACCCCACAGCGGGCTCTCTGCTGTCAGCAGGGAGCCTGCTTCAGACCCTCTGTCCCTCTGTCCCCCCTCTCTCTGCCCCTCCCCTGCTTGCCCTCTATCTCTCTCAAAAAAAAAATAAACATCATATATATATATATATATATATATATATATATATATATATATATATAAAGAGTCGCATACTCTACAGACTGAGCCAGCCAGGCACACCTAAAAATAACCCTTTAAAACATTTATCTGGAATGCTGAGGTTTTAAGTGCCTTCTCCACATGTCTTGCCCTTTACTAGTCCCTGTCCTTCCTCTCCTACTAGGTACCAGTAACGCCCATTCCCATATGTACCCCAAATGTCTCCAGGCACTGCCAAATGACCGGGGGCGGGGGGAGGAGGGGGGTGGTGGCGGGGGGGTGGCGGGGGGGACCTGCCCCTTGTTGAGAAGCACTCTCTAATAGTATTAGATATCACTTTCCTGGCTCACACTCTACCCGAGTCTGTCTCTGGAATTCTGTTTCCCTCCATAGTCCCCTCTAAGCCTCCCTTTCGTTCAGATCATCCAGGTTCTTATCACTGGAAACTGCCTCTCTATTTGGTCCCAGGATTAGAAAAGGTGGATACGTTTCTCAGCTGCTGGAAGATGGCATCTGAAGAATGGACAAACCCTTTTAATTTCCAAGAAGAAGAATTCGTAGCAGAGCCTCCTAATCACAGAAACAGTTGTGATGAGATTGTGTAGTATCACATACCCCATCTGGACAAGATAGTGTCTGCACAACCCATCTCCTGACTTCCAAACACATATTTTAGAGGTTGTCTCAGAGAATGAATTTGTGTAGCATAATCTTTTTTAACAATCAGATCTGGTTTTAGTTTCTTTACTTCCTAGCTATGTGACTTAAGGCACATGTTCCAGTTTTCTTTTTTCTTTTTCTTTTTCTTTTTTTTTAAGTTTATTTATTTATTTATTTTGAGAGAGAGAGAAAGAGAGAGAGAGAGAACAAGCTAGGGAGGGGCAGAGACAGAAGAGAGAGAATCCCCAACAGGCTCTGTGCTGTCATTGTGGAGCCCGACGCCTGGCTTGATCTCACAAACTGAATCGTGAGATCGTGACCTGAGCCGAAAACAAGAGACAGACGCTTAACAGACTGAGCCACCCAGGCACCCCCAAACGTTCAGGTTTTCTAAGACTTAATCTTCAGGTGCACATCTGTATAATTGGCATGGTGATATTTACGGCACAAAGTATTGCATAGGAGAAGTGATCTAATTTTTTTTAATTTGCTTTTTAGAGAAGGGTCAGATCTTTTCAGCTTTTTTAAAAAAAATTTAATGTTTCTTTATTTTTTTTAATTTTTTTTAACATTTATTTATTTTTGAGACACAGAGAGAAAGCATGAACAGGGGAGGGTCAGAGAAAGAGGGAGACACAGAATCTGAAACAGGCTCCAGGCTCTGAGCCATCAGCACAGAATCTGATGCGGGGCTCGAACCCACGGATCGCAAGATCATGACCTGAGCTGAAGTTGGCCGTTTAACCGACTGAGCCACCCAGGCGCCCCTAATGTTTATTTTTGAGAGAGACAGAGAGTGTGAGCAGGGGAGGGGCAAAGAGAGAGAGGGAGACACAAAATCCGAAGCAGGCTCCAGACTCTGAGCCGTCAGCACAGAGCCCGACTCGGGGCTCGAACTAATGAGCCGTGAGATCATTGACCTGAGCCGAAGTTGGAGACTTAACCGACTGAGCCACCTAGGCGCCCCAGAAGTGATCTAATTTTAAAAACTTTTCTGGACTCACCACTAGAATGTGTTCAACATCAAAGAACTCTTCCAAAAATTAAAAAGAAAAAATAAGCTATGAATATTGTGGTTCCAGTCAGTACCAGAGAACTATGGCATCATCGTAAAGTAATGCTTAACGTTTACCAATAGTATGTGTGTTGAGTAAGGGTGTTCCTAAATTCAGATCACATACCACTATTCTGTTAATAATGAATGAAGAGACAGAATGGATTTTAAAAAGGAAAATGAGAACAAAACAAAATAAAATCTGAATGTATCCTTTCGAACATATATCTTGAAATCTGACCAACTCAGACCCAGCTCTTTTGATCAGAGGTGGTTTTTCTTCTTTTTAAAGCAGATATTTTCTCTCTCTTCTGTGCAGTATAGCCCTTCATCCCATGGATGGTTTGCAGCACTGCTGAGGGGAGTAGTGGGAACATTTTTCTTTAATTAAAGAGTTGTATTGTCACCTGGCCATTTTAGTCTCTCTGCTGACTCCTTTCCTGCCCCCGGACAAGCTCCCTGGTGAACATCGTGTACATGTTTCTCCTGGATAGCAGTGACATCTGGTCTCCAGTTACAGATGGCACAGGCACGAAGGCGGCTTCACTTTTAAGTTCTTCACTTTCAAGTTCTCTCTTATTTAATTTTTTAAAAATCTTTATTTATTTTTGAGAGAGAGAAAGAGAGAGAGAGAGAGTGCAAGCGGGGGAGGAACAGAGAGAGAGGGAAACATAGAATCTGAAGCAGGCTCCAGGCTCTGAGCTGTCAGCACAGAGCCCCATGTGGGGCTCGAACTGACGAACCGTGAGATCATGACTTGAGCTGAAGTGAGACGCTCAACCGACTGAATGCCCCGGGCGCCCCAGGTTCTCTCTTATTTAGAAACCTAAATAAACCCCCTTGCTTCTCCACAGTATGTGCAATGTACCCCAGCTTTTGGGTGCCTGGGAGCTGGACTTACCAGGATTGAAAATTCCCACCAGGTTTGACACATTAGAGTCAGGAACTCTGCCACTTTCAATCATGAAAAGCCCCTTGCCTTCATCTCTTAAATCCTCATAAGAGAATAAAGTGCGTTTAGCGGTTTGCCACTAAATTGTACGTGTCTCACTGGCTCCATCTGCTGTCAGAAAGAGGAACATTACTTCATCCTTAAAAGTGGCGATTGGGAGCCTTGTGCCTCCTTCTGGGTCTGTTTTATCAGAATCTTCCCGGATTGAGGACTGAGTAACGTTTATGGCTCAGTGTTTGTTTATATTTTAAGTCTGCAACTGCTGTTATATTAATAGTACTCCAGGGGCCCCTGGGTGGCTCAGTCGGTTAAGCGACCGACTTTGGCTCAGGTCATGATCTCACAGTTTGTGGGTTCAAGCCCTGCGTGGGGCTCTGTGCTAACAGTTCAGAGCCTGGAGCCTGCTTTGGATTCTGTCTCCTCTCTCTGCCCCTCCCCTGTTTGTGCTCTGTCTCTCTCTCAGAAATAAACATTCAAAAAAAAAAAAATAGTTCTCCAACCTGTTTTTTCCTTTGTGACAAGGTTTTACTTCGAGCTGTCTAAAAATACATATAGAACTCTCCATATTTTTTTCCTTCTTCAGACATTATTGGTATGTTGTGATTTTGTAGGAAAACTTTCATTTTTATATACGTTTCAAATTTATCAGGGTAAGGATTTACAGAATCTCTTATTTTTTTTTCACCTTTATTGAGATTTAACTGTCATATAACATCATGTAAGTTGAAGGTGTACATGGGGATGATTGGCTACATTGTATATATTGCAAAATGTTTATGACAGTGAGGTTATGACGATGACATCTCTCACCTCACATAATTATCATTTCATCGTTGTTGTTGTCGCTATGGTGGGAACATTAAAATTCTACTCTTATAGCAAGGATTTCAATACAGCAATACTGTATTTCAAGGATACAATACAGTATTGTTAACCACACTCGCTCGGCATGTTGTGCATTAGATCCCTGGAACTTACCACTGAAAGTTTCTACCCTTTGACCGACATCTCCCCATTTCTCTCCCCACCCCCAGCCCCTGGCAAACACCATGCTACTTGGTTGCCACACATGAGATCGTATAGTATGTGTCTTTCTCTGACTGATTTCATTTGGCATAACGCCCCCAAGGTCCACTGATGCGAATCAGTGAGTCCACGGATGCTGAAAAATCACATTTATGTGTTTTTCCTTCCTCCTGTTACCTTCCTCCCATCCCAATCACAGGAAACTTGCAGGGCATTTATTTGTGTTATGGTAACAACCCTGCGCCTTGTTTTTGTTTTTATAAAGATTTTCTGTTGTTTTTTTTTTCAAGTAACTTCTACACCCAGCGCGGGTCTCGAACCTACAACCCCGAGATCAAGAGGTGCACGCTCCATGGACTGAGCCAGCCAGGCGCCCGGCCTTGTTTTTAATAAATACACTCTCACTGGGGAGCAAAAAACCCTGTCCTACCAGCGGAAGCAAATCAACATGTAACAAATGCCTTCGACATAAACTTTGCTTTCCCCTTGAAGTAAATGCATTTCATGTAACCGCAGAAAAATTTAAAAACATATAAAAAGAATGAAGAAGAAAATAACAATAAATAAATAAAATAAAAATCCCACCGCAGGAAATGAGTTACTGTGGATGTTTTTTCCTCCAGCCCTTTAAAAATCCTCTCTCTTAGGGCTCTTGGGTGGTGCAGTCAATTGAGCGCCTGACTCTTGATCTCGGCTCAGGTCACGATCTCACGGTTGTTGGGTTCGAGCCCCGGCATCGGGCTCTGTGCTGATGGGGTGGGGCCTGCTTGGGATTCTGTCGCTCATCTCTGCCCCTCCCCCACTTGTTCTCTGTCTCTGTCTCTGTCTCTCAAAAATAAATAAATAAATAAATAAACACTTAAAAAGTTAAAAAAAAATAAAATTCTCTCTCCTACCACATGACCACAGGTGATGGGGAAGCAGAGCTACTTCCAGGAGAGGGAGTCTGACAAAGAACTGCCAAGGCCAAAGGACGCAAGCAGGTGTGCAGATGACCCAGTCCAGACTGGGGGTGGGAGGGGCTGAAACCAACCATCCGAGAGTCTTTGAAGGTCTTGTAACTGGAATGAATCCACTGTACGTCCTTTAACGAGGCCCTCTTGGAGGACAGGTCTGGTGCCAGCAGCCACGGTAATTCTAGCTCGAACAGAGGATATTAAAGTTGCTGTGGTTAAAGCTCATACCCGGATCTCGGCAGCAGATAGGCTGTTGCGGTGAGGCAGAGGGGAGCCACTGCCCGCCCAGCCCCTGCCTCTTGGTGCCCTCTCGGTGCTCTTAGTCAACTGTCCCTGGGGCTCAAAGCATTTACTGTGCAAAAAAATAGAGTATTCAAAGCAGACCAGAGCCACCTGGATACCACAGCTAGAAATAGTGGTGTAGAACTGTAGTTCTCTTGTGTTGGCTTTCAGAACTGAGACCATGATTAAGAAGGATGGAGGGGGGGGGCATTGGTAACGCACTGCTAGGGGGGAAATTCTTGGACTGGCACAAGTTAAAAAAAAAAAAAGTTTCTTATTAGAAAAGAACAGGAGGCACCTGGGCGGCTCCGTCGGTTAAGCGTCCGACTTCGGCTCAGGCCATGCTCTCGCAGTTTGTGGGTTCGAGCCCTCCGTCGCGCTCTGTGCTGACGGCTCAGAGCCTGGAGCCTGTTTCGGATTCTGCGTCTCCCTCTCTCTGTCCCTCCCCCGCTCATGCTCTGTCTCTCAATAATAAATAAACATTAAAAAAATTAAAAAGAACAAACATTTCCTCTCAATATATGTGAATGATGCTTGCATTGCCTCATGCATTTTGGGATCGTCATGGGTGCTGTAGAGAAATAGCTGATACTCCGTCAGGTGCATTTGACACATCTAGGTAGCAGCACCTGGAGGGCTTCCTAACCTACAGATCGCTGGGTTCCACTCCCACCCCCCCCACCCCCCACCCCCCCAGTGTTAAGCCTGAGGTAAGGCCTGAGAATTTGCACGACTGACTGGTTCCCAAGGAACTGATGCTGCTGGTCAAGCAGAAACTTCACCTTCCGAACCACTGAGCTGCACCGTCCAGTCTTTTTTTTTTTTTTTTTAATTTTTTAATGTTTATTTATTTTTGAGAGAGATACAGAGTACGAGTGGGGAGAGGGCAGAGAGAGACACAGAATCCGAAGCAGACTCCAGGCTCTGAGCTGTCAGCACAGAGCCTGACGCGGGGCTTGAACTCACGAACCGTGAGATCATGACCTGAGCCGAAGTCGGACACTCAACAGACTGAGTCACCCAGGTGCCCCGGCACCATCCAGTTATAACCAAAAAGGATGCGTCCAGGGATGCCTGGGTGGCTCCAGGGTCAGTTAAGCTCCCGACTCCTGATTTCAGCTCGCGTCACGATCTCATGGTTATGAGCTCAAGTCCCTCATCAGGCTTTGCCCTGACAGCATGGAACCTGCTTGGAATTCTGTCTTCTTCTCTCTCTGCCCTCCTTCCTCCCCACTGCCCCGCCCCCCCGCCGTCAATAAATAAATAAATACCTTTTTTGTTGTTTTTGTTTGTTTTTAAAGGATATGTTCCAGAGTCAAGGAGAATTATGCGTTGTCCTCATGTATTGGTAGAGCCATGCATTTTGCATTCGGTCCAGTAACCCAGTGCCTCTCCCATTACTAACGCGGGGAATTTTCTCAGGAAACTACATGAGGCAATTTCAACAGTGAATGAGTTCCCGAAAGACTTTTTCTCCTTTCCGCATTCAGACCTTGGATTGAAGCTATTACAAAATTTTCCTTCTCCACTGGGAATAGCCCGGGGTCATCAAACCACCGGAGTTAGTCTATCTTTAGAATAGTCTCAGCGAGTGCACCTGGCTGGTTTAGTCAGTAGAGCATGTGAGGTTATAGGTTCGAGCCCACGTTGGGCATAGAGATTACTTTAAAAAAAAAAAAAGATCTCAGGGGATTCAGGTTGTAGTAATTCCTCAAACAGAAGCTCCCAGCATCTATAACACCAGGCACTTTTCACCAGCCGATGTGAAAACATGTCATCAGTGTTTCTGCTTTTAAGGGAAGCAGTGTTTCTGCTTCTTTAAAAAAAAAATTTTTTTTTAACGTTTATTTATTTTTGAGACAGAGAGAGACAGAGCATGAACAGGGGAGGGTCAGAGAGAGAGGGAGACACAGAATCTGAAACGGGCTCCAGGCTCTGAGCTGTCAGCACAGAGCCCGACGCGGGGCTCGAACTCAGACCTCGAGATCATGACCTGAGCCGAAGTCGGACGCCCAACCAACTGAGCCACCCAGGCGCCCCTGGAGCCTGCTTCTGATTCTGTGTCTCCCACTCTCTCTACCCCTCCCCTGCTCACGCTCTGTGTCTCCCTGTCTCTCAATAATAAATAAATGTTTAAAAAAAAAAGTAAAAAAAAAAGATTTTATTGTCTTCATAACGTAACAAAATATGAAGCTTTGAACTGGATCCTTGGCTTTTTCTCTTCTTATCTCTCCTCCCAGTTCAAAATGCTTGCATCTCTTAATAGCCAGCATTCTCTTAGATCTGCAGTTGGGCTCAACCCATTCAAACCTCAGCACAATCTTCTCTGCAGTTTTAGCCTTTTTCCAGAAAATCGGCTTAGTCTGCCCACCATAGTCCCTCTGCTTCCTCACATAACGCGGCTTTCCCTGGTCACAAAGAGAATCTTTGCCTTCCTTGCACTGTGTCACTTTGTGGGGTTGGTGGTTGCCACACTTCTTGCCGAAAGTCGGCTGGGTTTTAGGAACGTCCACCATGGCTGCGAGAACACTGTCGGCATGGAAGGCTGAGGTTTTATTTTTAAGTAATCTCCACACCCAGTGTGAACTCTCAACCCTGAGATCAAGAGTCACATGCTCCACCGTCTGAGGCAGCCAGGTGCCCCTAGATTTGTCTAATTCTAGCAACGTGCTATGGTTTTTTTCAGAACATTCAAACACAGGAAAAACCCCGTGTTCACCGGAATGTGGGGATTTGGGGCACTTGTATTTTGCTTGTGTCCTAAGTTCCTAGAACAATGCCTGGTACATGACAAGTGCTCTGTAAATCTCTATGAAATAAATAATTGAAACCTAAACTTTACAAACACTGACAATTCACATTAGCATAGTCCCCGCTATCCGTGCATTCCATTCGACTGGTGTTGCTCCTGAAGTTACGGTTCTATTGCGTTCTAGGTGCAGATATGCTCTCTGTGGCTTCTTGTTAGGGGCATCACGTCTCTCTCCTAGGTAGAGCCTTCTGAAGGAATTGTTTTTTTAATGTTTGTTTATTTTTGAGAGAGAGAGAGAGAGCACGAGCAGGAGGGAGACACAGAATCTGAAGCAGGCTCCAGGCTCCGAGCCATCAGCACAGAGCCCGACGCGGGGCCAACTCACGAGCTGTGAGATCATGACCTGAGCTGAAGTCGGATGCCCAACAGGCTGAACTACCCAGGTGCCCCATAAGTAGAGCCTTCTCAACCAAGCATGACTCACTTACCCTAAACAGCCTATCCATTTACATAACTCCTATTGGGACTTGGGACGGAGTGTGGAGAAACAGGCTGGGAAAGATAGGTATTAGCACACTGCATGCTATTAAGTCTATTCCCTTATTATACTGTCTTTGCTACTAAAAGAAAGACAAAGGAAGGGAAACATACTTGCCGGAAGCCGAGCTATCCAACCAGCCTGATGGCAGGGCCCAGGGGGTGGACGGATCGGGACTGCAAGGCGGCCCACAGACAGTGAAGCTTCTCGTACTCCCGCTTTTATGTAATTTGGCCTTAATAAAAGTACCTGGGGGATTGTCTGTTGGGGAATCGCCCTCGACAGGCCCCCCGGGAAAAAAGAACTATTGGGGAAAGAAATAAGTTTCCGCAAGGAAATTGTGCGGCCCTGCATTTAGCCCTTGCCACCCCCTATAAAGACTCCTCTACCGAAAGGAAGGATAGCCCCATACATTTCCCAGCCAAGGAAGGAACAAATGGATTTGAAATCCCCAGTCCGGCAACAAAGGAGTGTATCTATGGGCACAAGTTACTCTGACCCCTAGGCCCGCTTGGCCCCCAGGAGGCATTCCAGATGATGATTGAACCAGGTAAACAGAATGGTTCATTGGTTCCTAGGTACATTGTCTCTCTGAAAAGGCACAAGGCGTGGGTTCCTAAGGCCCTCTGGGCCCCCTCCTGGCACCTCGGACCGAGGCGAACACTTTTGTTCCTTAAACCACAAGTGGTTCAGGGAAACAACTAAGAGGTCATGTCCCTGTAACTGTTCCACCTGAGGTGTTGAGAGATAGATGACCTTTCACGAAAACAGCAAAGCAAATGCTTTATAGATTATAGATAAACGTAGATACATAATGAAAATAATGTAAGAAATTAATCAATAAGCAAGGGGCAGGAGGGAACGTTATGAGAAAATAACCATGTTATTCCTTAAAGGGTGATTACACATAGGAACATTTTTAGAATTAGGGAATGCCAGAAAACATAGAGGAATTTGCTAGCATAAGGAAATTGCTAGCAAATATAATGCCTCGTTTGCCACAATAAAGCGGCCAGTCCAACACACTGCTGTTGTCCGTGTCCATTTTTATTTTTGTTTTATTTTATTTTCACTCTTTCGTTGACGCCGTTCATCCTTCGGGAACCCCTGGACCTGCTGGGGCCGGACTCTGGCACATACTCAAAAACCTCTATGTCTACCCACCGATCTGACACACTTCCTAGATTGGTAGAGAGCAGATTAATTCTCCGGATCAATGTGTCTCTGGGGAAATTCGGCAAACGGGGTATCAGCATTTGACAAGATTTTGCTTTGATTAGAAAACATTCGGAGACACCTTTTCTCCATGTTGCTAATCAGTGTCGAAAAATGATGTTTGTTGCTTCTTTTCCTTTAATTTTTTTTTTTTTTTTTTTTTTTTTTTTTTTTTTAAGAGAGAGAGTGTGTGTGCACCAGCAGGGAAGAGGGGCAGAGTGGGGGAGAGAGAGAATCTCAAGCAGGCTTTGCGCTGAGCAGAGCTTGGATCCTGTGACCCTGGGATCATGACCTGAGCGGAAATCGAGAGTCAGATGCTCAACGGACTGAACTACTCAGGCGCCCGTGTTTATTTACTGCTTCTAAGACTCTCGCTAAACCTTCTAGTTTTCTATTTCATATGTAGATGGATGTTATCCTTGAGTATCGGCATAGGCGGACCCAGAAATGCTATGCCTCGTGAATCTCGGCATCCTGGAGCTGAACCCTCGAAGGGTGCCACCCCCAAATTCAGGATGGTCCACGATCCTCCTGAAACTCCTTCCACCCTCAGTTCCTTATCACCTCATGTCTTCCAGACCATGGGATCCTCCCAGTCTCTCTTCCTTCCTCAACTGGTCTGGATCCCAGAGTTGCACATCTGAACCTTTTACTTGAAGCATTACTTATTCCGCATCTCAGTCTTTCCATCCCACCTGCCTCACACTGTTCAGTTTAGAACTCACAGAGAAAGTCACATCACACTGAAGATGTATTTTACTATCAGTTCATGGCTTTCAACTTCATCTAGATTCTCAGACCTTCTAGTCCCACACTGTCCACTAGGATAGCCATTAGCCACATATCACTACTGGGTACTTGAAAGATGCTCACTTAGGGGCACCTTTGGGTGGCTCAGTCGGTTGAGTGTCTGACTTCGGCCCAGGTCATGATCCTGCACTTCGTGGGTTTGAGTCCTGCATCGGGCTCTGTGCTGACAGCTCAGAGCCTGGAGCCTGCTTCAGATTCTGTGAATCTCTCTCTATGCCCCTCCCTCACTCTGTCTCTCTATCTCTCCCAAATGAATAAACATTTAAAACAATTATTTAAAGAAAATGGGAATGCAAGCTGGTGCAGCCCCTCTGGAAAACAGTATGGAGGTTCCTCAAAAAACTAAAAACAGAACTACCCTACGACCCAGCAATTGCACTACTAGGGATTTATCCAAGGGATACAGGGGTGCTGTTTCGAAAGGACACATGCACCCCTATGTTTATCGCAGCACTATCAACAAAAGCCAAAGTATAGAAAGAGCCCAAATGTCCATTGATGGATGCATGGATAAAGAAGATGTGGTGTATATATATATATATATATATACACACACACACACACACACACAATGGAGTATTACTCGGCAATCAAAAAGAATGAAATCTTGCCATTCACAACAATGTGGATGGAACTAAAGGGTATTATGCGAAGCAAAATTAGTCAGTCAGAGAAAGACAAATATCATACGACCTCACTCATATGAGGATTTTAAGAGACAAAATAGATGAACATAAGGGAAAGGAAACAAAAATAATATAAAAACAGGGAGGACAAGGCGTAAGAGACTCATAAGTATGGAGAACAAACAGAGGGTTACTGGAAGGAGTATGGGAGGGGGAATGGGCTAAATGGGTAAGGGGCATTAAGGAATCTACTCCTGAAATCATTGTTGCACTATATGCTAACTAATTTGAATGTAAATTAAAAAAATAAAATTAAAAAAAGAATTCTAATATAAATTACATATAAATATCAATTAAAAAAAAAAAGAAATATGCTCCCTCAAATTAAGATATACTAGGGGTACCTGGGTCAGTTGGTTAAGCATCCAACTTTGGCTCAGGTCACGATCTTGCCGTTCATGAGTTGGAGCCCTGCGTCCGGCTGTGCTGACAGCTCGGAGCCTGGAGCCTGCTTCGGATTCTGTGTCTCCCTCTCTCTCTGCCCCTCCCCCACTCATGCTCTGTCTCTGTCTCTGTCTCTCTCTCTCTCTCTCTTTCTCAAAAAACAAACATTAAAAATTTTTTAAAAACAAAAACAAACAAATCAAGACATACTACAAGGACTTCTGGCCAAGATGGAGTAACAGGGACCGGATTCATTCTCCAACCTGAAACAATCAAGGACTCCACACAAGGACTCGCTGTGCAAACTTGGGCAAGCAACTTATCTCCCGTCCTTGTATGTGTGATGGGAATAGTAAGAGTTTCTACCGCATAGGGCTGTGGCGATGAGTAAATGTGAAAATGTGCGTATAGCACCTAGCATAGGGTTTGGTACCCAGTAACACTGTATAACTATTAATTAGCAAGGATTATTACTGTGATTACCCAACACTTCTAATGTCAGCCACAGAATTGCTGTCTCCCTCACTCTCAGCAGATGACCTTTCTTCCACCTCACTGAGAAACGGGCCGTTGTGTGATTGCACGTAATGTATTTTCCTCTTGTTAATAAAGTCCTCTCTGGGGCGCCTGGTGAGTCAGTCGGTTAAGCATCCCACTTCGGCTCAGGTCATGATCTCGCGGTCTGTGAGTTCGAGCCCCGCGTCGGGCTCTGTGCTGATGGCTCAGAGCCTGGAGCCTGTTTCAGATTTTGTGTCTCCCTCTCTCTCTGACCCTCCCTGTTCATGCTGTCTCTCCCTGTCTCAAAAATTAATAAACGTTAAAAAAAAATTTAAAAAAACAACAACAAAGAAAGAAAGTCCTCTCTGCTCCTGTGTATCCCAACTCCTGCTTTCAAATCTCAAGGCTGAGACCCTCTACCTTTTCTTCTCCTCCTTTGGGGCCAAGCAGTCACCACAGCTCTGATGTTCCTCTTCCCCATGGTCCAAAGACGTGAAGTCCTGGGTTGCCTGCGTGGTTCAGTTGGTTGAGCAATTGACTCTTGATTTTGGCTCAGGTCATGATCCCAGGATGGTGGGATTGAGCCCTGCTTTGGGCTCCACACTGATAGGGGAGCCTTCTTGAGATTCCCCTCTCTGCCCCTCTCCCCTGCTCATGGCCTCTCTCTCTAAAGTAAAAGCAAATAAATAAATAAAACAAAATAACAAAGACTTGTGAATTCCTTCTTCCTTTCCTTTCCTTTTTTTAAATTTTGTTTAATGTTGATTCATTTTTTTTTTTTAACATTTATTTATTACTGAGAGACAGAGAGAGACAGAGCATGAGCAGGTGAAAGGCAGAGAGAGGAGGAGACACCGAATCTGAAGCAGGCTCAAGCCGTCAGCTCAGAGCCCAATGCGGGGCTCGAACTCACAAACCGCGAGACCATGACCTGAGCCGAAGTCGGACGCTCAACCGACTGAGCCACCCAGGCGCCCCATAATGTTGATTCATTTTTGAGAGACAGAGCACAAATCAGGGAGGGCTAAAAAGAGAGGGAGACACAGAATCTGAAGCAGGCTCTAGGCTCTGCACTGACAGGCTGATAACAGTGCGTCTGATGCGGAAATCGAACCCACGAACCGTGAGATCGTGAGCTGAGCTGAAGTCGGACGCTTCACCAACGGAAGCCACCCAGGCAGCGCGAGTTCCTTTTTTCTAGTAACGTGCTCCAGTTCCTTCTCTTAGAACACCACCGGCAACCGAAATCCAAAACTTGGCAAATACCTTGCATCCTCCTATCATCCATAATACTCAAAAGCAGTGTTAATTTTGTTGCCTCAGTTTTCCTACAACTCCATAGAAACTGCTCAACTTCACATCACCGATGGTTATCTTCACATCATGAAGTCCCACAGGTACTTTTTAGCCCTTATCTTAAAGGCTCAGTCTGTCGACTGTGATGGGAGGCTACTGACCAGGAATCATCGGAGTTCAATGCCAAGGAGGCCACATCCTCAGCCCACTGTGGTGGGGTATAGGTGAGGTATAATGGAGGCATAATTTCCCTTTCGAACCCCCGATAGTGCGGTCATGGCAAAATCAGAGAATTCAAATGTTTGGATTCCTGTCTTCTTTGGTTACTGCACAGCCCTAGTATAAGAGGGAAGAGATTTGAAAGAAGTACAGAAGCAGAACAAACTTAATCCTGGTTTCTTTCCCACAAACAGATGACACTGAGATGTGGAGGAAGGACTTGGGGTAGGAAGATAGAGATTTCTACATGCGTTTGAGGTACTTTATAGCCTGTCCCCTGTCTGAGGTCGGTTCCAACTGTGGCAGTATAAAGGAATATTCTTTTTTGGAGATCTGAGACTAGAGAGGAACCATGCCTGTTTTTTAATTTTTTTAAAAAATTTGTTTTAATGTTTATTTATTCTTGAGAGAGAGAGAGAGAGACAGAGCATGAGCAGGGGAGGGGCAGAGAGAGAGAGAGGGAGACCCAGAATCCGAAGCAGGCTCCAGGCTCTGAGCTGTCAGCACAGAGCCCGATGTGGGGCTCAAACCCATGGACTGTGAGATCATGACCTGAGCTAAAGTCGGATGCTTAACCGACTGTGCCACCCAGGCACCTCAAAAACCATGCCTGTTTTTAAAGAGACTTCCCAGGATATGGCAAGGCCCATAGAGAATTCCTTCATGGAATCATTGCCATTGCTGGTAATTTGAACCGAGCCTTAGAAGTGTCTAGATATAAGACTGGACACACCTCTCTAGGCTTGTCTCTGGCCTAGTGGCCAGAATGACATTTAAAAGCTCTGGTGATTCGGGGCACCTGGGTGGCTCAGTTGGGTGAGCATCTAGCTTTGGCCAGATGTTGTATGTTGTATGTCCTAGTTTGTTTAAACTTCAGGGGTAGTTAGCTGCCTTAATTCAGTATCCATACTTTAGTGACAATCCAGTTTATGTAAGAAAAGCCACATTCTAGAGACACCTATGAAAAAATGCTTCTGATATCCTTATCTTGATTAGAACCCAAGACTTGGTGAATTTGCAGAGTGACTATGACAAGTTGTGTTTTTATTGGTGACATTAGAGACTTGTTATAAATGGACCCAGTTGAAAGTAAAGGTATTTAAGATACATGCATTGGTAAAAATATTTTAGAGACTTCTCCTTTCTTGCATGAAGAGGGAATAAGAATTCTGCAAGAAGGGCGTCTGGGTGGCTCAGTTGGTTAAGTGTCTGACTTTGGCTCAGGTCATGATCTCGCGGTCCATGGGTTCAAGCCCTGCATCGGGCTCTGTGCTGACAGCTCAGAGCCTGGAGCCTGCTTCGGATTCTGGGTCTCCCTCTCTCTCTCTGCTCCTCCACCACAAGCACTCATGCTCTCTCTGTCTCTCTTTCTCTCTCTGAAAAATGAAGAAATAAACTTAAAAAAAAAAAAAAAAAGGAAGAATTCTGTAAGGCCTGAGGCCTTTGTGGCTTGAATACTAACTTTCCCTGTTTGACAGAATTTGTAGTTGCCTCTGGAATGTTGTCACATCTGCCTGGCATGAACCTATCATGAAAGGTATTAGTTCAGGGACCTAAAAAGACTGAAAGCTGAAACACCACTGGGTCTATAGAACAGCTTGTACGAAATGTTTTGTGTATCCTTATTAATGAATAAATGCCGAATGTCTGAGTATACCTCGGTATTTGGTCTGAAGCAGACTTTCCTTATAACCTGGTAGTGAGAACATGGTGAGCTAACCGGCAAACTTTCTCATGGCTTCTTTTATTTATCTGTTTCATCATTATTTTCTCCGGGAATCTGGGGTACACACTTATGGATTAATCATAAACCTTGGTTTGTGACAATTCGAGCCATGCCCTTGTTAGTCTACAAATGGCCTGCCTTTATTTATTTATAATCAGCTATGTCATCAGTTTTAATAATTCAAGGGGCACTCATGAAACCAGCGTTCAAAACAAATGCTGGTACCTTGACAGTAATCTACATTTCTCCCAGATTTCTTAAAAAAAATTTTTTTAATGTTTGCTTATTTTTGACAGAGAGAGAGAGAGAGACAGAGCATGAGCGAGGGAGGGGCAGAGAGAGAGGGGGACACAGAATCCGAAGCAGGCTCTGGGCTCTGAGTTCTGAGCTCCGAGCTGTCAGCACAGAGCCCGACGCGGGGCTCGAACTCACGGACTGCGAGATCATGACCTGAGCCGAAGTGAGATGCCCAACCGACTGAGCCACCCAGGCGCCCCTCTCTCGGGTTTCTTAATAGCAGCATTAGTAACATCTTGAGCCGGATAATTCTTTGTTGAGGGGCTGCCCTGTGCATTAGAGAACATTTACCAGCATTCTTGACCACTACCCAATAGATGCTGGTTGTACCCCCTGCTTTCAGTCATGACAAGCAAAAATGTCTCCAGACATTACTACGTTGGGGGACAAAATTGTCCCAGGTTGAAAACCAAGAGTTATTCCTATTGTCTCCTCCCCCTGTGTTATTGCTCTATTGTCGCTGCAACAAATCACCACAAACTTAGTGGCTTGAAAGCACCATGAATTTATTATCTTGCAGTTCATTCTATAGGTCAAAATAGCCATTCTATAGCCAGCTCTTGCTGGCTAAAATCAAAGTGCTGGCAGGGCTGGGTTTCCCTTCTAAAAGCTCTAGGGAAGAATCCGTTTCCTTCTCTTCTCCAACCGGTACCAGCTACTGGCATTCCTTGGCTCCTGGCCCCCTTCCTTTGTCTTCAAAGCAAGCAACCACAGTGGGTTGGGTCCTTCTCACATCTCCTTCTAGCAAACTCTTTTCCGCTTCCCTCTTCCATGTTTAAAAACCCTTCTGATTCTATTGGGCCACCCAGATAATCCAGGATGATTTTAAAACAACAGCTGATTAGTGGGGTACCTGGTTGTCTCAGTCAGTTAAGTGTCTGCCTTCAGCTCAGGTCATGATCTCACGTTCGTGAGTTCCAGCCCCACATCAGGTTCTCTGCTGACATCTCAGGGCCCGTCTCAGATCCTCTGCCCCACCCCTCTGCCCCTGCCCCATTTACACTCTCTCTCTTAAAAATAAGTAAATAAACTTGAAAAAAGAATGTTTTTGATAGGGGCGACTGGGTGGCTCAGTGGGTTAAGCATCTGACCCTTGATTTCGGCTCAGGTCATGATCTCAAAGTTTGTGAGATTGAGCCCCACATTGAGCTTTGTGCTGACAGTGCAGAGCCTGCTTGGGATTCTCTCTGAGACTTCTAGGTTAGTTAGACTTCTGTAGACCTTGAATTATGAACATTTCCATCATCCTAGCCTTATTGCTGATAAGGAAAGGTTGATGAGACCGTGACAGTGTATTGGCCTGAACACCAACCTAAGGAGAGAAGGATCATTCTTCCCAATTATGTTCAAGGAGTAATGGAGTATTCTTTCCAGTAGGGGACATATGGTCCAGTTCTCACCCCTGGATTTCTATCCCTTTGCCCCATCGTGTAGTCCCGCTGGAGGACCCCATCCTCTAGTGCAGAACAGTCTTGGAAGGGTATCTTTTAACGAGCTCTTCAGACATGTTGGATTATTGCCAGGACTGTGACTCAGCAGGACCCCTTCTGGCCCTACCCTTTTTTTTTCTCTAGGCCAGTCAAAATGTGCTCTACCATCAATCAGCAGCATCAATATAACGTGGGAGCAGACCCAAAGTCAGACCTATTGAATCATAACCTGTACCTTAGCAACATCCTCCGGGGATTTGTGTGCACATTAAAATCTGAGAAATACTGCTGTCAGGCATTTAAGGCAGGCATTTGGCTTACCTAAAGCTTGCTGTGGAGGCTTTCAACTTGGAGCCCGGAGGAACTCATAAATCAGTTAGATTAGAACTCTGCTATGGCGCCAGGGTCGCCCCCTCTGGGTTAAGGTTGAACAGGAAAACCTGTTCCTTGAAAAAATCTCGATTTTCCCAAATTGTCACATCGGGCTCAGGTTTTAGAGAAGTCAGACTCAGAAGTCTTTTTCTTTGTTAATGCTTATTTTTCAGAGAGAGCAAGTGCGCGGGGGAGAGAGAGGAGACAGAGGATCCAAAGTGGGCTCTTCACTGAGAGCAGAGAGCCCCCCTACGGCTCGAACTCACGGAACTCACGAACTGTGAGATCAGAACCTGGGCCGAAGGCAGATGTTTAACCAGCTGAGTCACCCAGGCGCCCCCTTTAAGTTTTTGAAATCATACTGTTTTCCCTAAATGAGTGAATAAATCAGGACATAAACATGGTAAGTCCTATTCCTCTGCTTTTTTATTTAGGAGATTTCTATTTCTCTGCTACCGTAAACTCAGTAAATATGTAAAAACAACTCTGGATGATATATATAAGAGTACAACAGTGTATCAGTATCCATCAGTGATCCCATCCCTTCCTCCCTCAACATAAACAAGCTTTTTTTCCCCCCTTATCGTTCCTAAATTTAATCCTTAGTGATTATTCACTTTTCTATTTTTTTTTTTTTTAGTGATTATTCACTTTCTAATCACACAATTAAATGTGTAAAAACAGAGTATGGGAAGTGTCAGGCTTTATCTCCCCAGGGAACATGAAGTTGTAAAACATTCTGGACTTAAGGACACTGATGAATACAATCATTGTTGACATTTTGTGTTAGATAATTCTTTGTTTTAGAGAGCTCTGCATTGCAGCGGTTTTGCAGCATCTCCGACCTTTACCCACTAGGTGTCAGCAGCACTCCCTTAGTTGGAGTCATCCAATAAAATGCCTGCAAACACTCCAGCCGGTGCCAGATTGGGGGGGGGGGGGGGTGGAGAAGGGAATGCCCCCAGTTGAGAACTACTTACGGTGTTTATCATCCGTCTTGAGCTTTACTGCGTGCAGTTCTCAACGCCATACTGATTCTACCTTCTCAGTTGGAGAGGTTTGGGGAGCAAAAAAAAGAGTTTAAAGATTATAAGGTCCAAGGGATTGAGATATGCGACCTACATAGGTGGTTTCCCCTGCAATCGCGGTTCCTTTCGTGAGAAGGAAATCCAGATGGGAAACTTCAGGTAGGGATGTCTTTACAGATACTGGCAGAGACTCAAGAGCAGTAGTTCCCAAACTTGATCGCATGTTAGAATCAGCTGGGGAGAGGGGGAGGGGGAGAAATATACATATACATATACATATATATATATATATACACACATACATATGTGTGTGTGTGTGTGTGTGTGTGTATATATATATATATATATATATATATATATATTTATTTATTTATCTGCCTCTGCCTCTGCCTCTGCCTCAACCCTGCCCTGGAAAACTGAGATTTAATAGGTCTGGAGATGGGCCCAGATTAGGTATTGTTTAAAAAAAATAAAAAATAAAAAATAAAATGGGGCGCCTGGGTGGCTCAGTCGGTTAAGCGTCCGACTTCAGCTCAGGTCGCGATCTCGCGGTCTGTGAGTTCGTGCCCCCTGTCGGGCTCTGGGCTGATGGCTCAGAGCCTGGAGCCTGCTTCCGATTCTGTGTCTCCCTCTCTCTCTGCTCCTCCCCCGTTCATGCTCTGTCTCTCTCTCTCTGTCTCAAAAATAAATAAACGTTAAAAAAAAAAAACAAAACATTTAAAAGTGCCACGGGTGAGTCTAATTGCAACCTCAGTGGAGAACCACTGATCTAGGAGTGTGATGGAACACTGGTAGCAAACAATGATCATGCTTCCCATGCTTTTTGCATGGATAAAACTTGTTCGGGCGAAGGATGATTTTCAGGGGAAAAAAAAAATAAAAAGAATGGTTTTTCCGGCAGCTTCAAGTATCTGAAATATGGATGCGTCTCGTCTGAAAACAGACAAGTTTGGATTTCTTTCTAAGTACCTAAAGTGGGAGATCTTTATGTATTCTAGTTGTACATCTGCAATGTTATTTCTTCTTGGGGGTTAGTATTGAGGGGGAAACATGTTTGGGCTGAGAAATAAACTTTTTTGCTGAAAGTATATCCTCCAAGTTTTAAGTAAGCAGCAGAAAGGCATGATAGGTAAACTGAGGCCTAGAGTCGCTACCCCATTCCCATGCCTGCCACCACATTCCAAACCAAATTCCTGTCCCAAACCAAATTACAATAGGGGAGGGAACTATTCAAAGTTTTAAGTAAGCAGCAGAAAGGCATGATAGGTAAACTGAGGCCTAGAGTCTCTACCCCAAAGTTTTAAGTAAGCAGCAGAAAGGCATGATAGGTAAACTGAGGCCTAGAGTCGCTACCTCATTCCCATGCCTGCCACCACATTCCAAACCAAATTCCTGTCCCAAACCAAATTACAATAGGGGAGGGAACTATTCTACTCTTTATTTTGCTCGCTGGGGATCTATACAGGAGATGGAGGTGCAGCCACAAGTCCCCAAGAGCGAGGGGGCATAAGTCCATTCATCCTACTGTCTGTCTGAGGTACAACCCCTAAGGCTCTTATGCAAGGGTAGAAGGTAGCTACATGGACTCGATTTGTCTCTGGGCCCCTTCCAGAGTTTTTCTGCCCCGCTGTCCCAAACGATGACAAGTCAAGCGAGGACCAAAGCCACGCCCACGACAGACCCTTCAGATTTCCAGAAGTAAGTGATGTTCCACCAGAGCAGAGCGGCAGCTTTTCAATTCATTCCTCTTTGATGAGCTGCGTGTAATTTTCTCCATATACCCTGTGGAACCACACTCGGGACGGGGGTCGTGGTTAGCCTGGAAATTAGAGCATGGAGCACATGCTTCTGCCACCACAAACTCTTGCAACAGCCAGCCCGGCGAATTGGAGGTGCTCACTGATAGCTTCTGCGCCGGCACAGGAGCCTCCGATTGGCAGAGCTTTAAGGTGCAAGCCGCCGAGCATCCTGCCCTGGGGGAGGCCACGCCTCCCTGCGCCCCTAGGCTTAGAGGGCTCGGTCGGTCTGAGCGGTCAGGACAGAGGGACCTTCTGGACTGGCCTCCCGCCTCGTCTAGGGCTCACTTCCTCTGCAGCCGGCGGGAGGTTCCAGATCCGGGCTGAGAAACACCAGCAGTGCCTATCAGGGCAAAGGCTTTATTGGGACGTCCCCTTGGCCGCAGCAAGAAAAGCCAACACGCATTTGTTGGATTGGGCTGTGGGCTCACTTCTTTGGACCCTGACAAGCCGCGGGAAAGGCCGTCTCTAGGTCCCTGCGGGAGATTTCTTGCCCTGCGGAAGACGCCCGGCCCAATCTTCAAAATGTAAGAAAAACATTGAAATCAGTTTCCAAATTGGATTTCGGGTGGCTTAATATTAAGATATGTATTTACAATAAACCAGTTTAGGTAGAAAGAGAATAGCTTACCTTGAAAAAGAGAAAAGAGCTAACACACTAACTAGTGGCTCTATCTCTAGTAACTAGGCTTAAACATTAAATTTAGCACCCGTCTTCCCTCTCTGCAGGGCAAAAAGGGAAACAGGGACGTATTCATTAGGTAGTTTCATAAGAGAACTTAATAGTTCCTCAAGAAAATTAAATTTTTTTCTGGTAGCAAATTGAAACAGGAGGTTATTAAGAAATGTAATTTTTATCATATTGCTATCTCATTGTTTTCTTTGACAAATCCATACTGTGAAATCACTTACTTTTTAAACGTTTAAAGCCTTGAGACTTACAGCATCACCTGGATCCCGTGCCCGATGGCCTTCGCAGGAATTAGGCATGAACCCTGTCGCTGTTTCTTTGGGCACCAGTTACCTTTCTCAAATTACTCTGGTGTTCTCTGCTTTGCACACATAAGCCTGTGTCTCGCTTTGACAGAATTGTTTCATCTTGAACAAATATACCTTCTTTTTATTTTTTTTTTACCTTCAATTTTAAGAAGAGCTGTGTGGGCCCTTTGGTTTCAGAGACACTACTTATAACCAGCAAAATTGGCCTTAGCCCAGAGCCTTCCAGACACTTGGTTTAGACGTCCTGTCACCGGCAGGCCTCCATGGCTTCTAAATAGTGTAAAGAGCCTTACACTATTATCTTCTTATTTTTTGGAGAAAGAGTGCGGGCAGGGGAGAGGGGCAGTGGGAGAGGGAGGAAGGGAAAGAGAGGGAGAGAGTGAGAGAGGAAGGAAGGAAAGAAGGAAAGAAGGGAGGGGATGGGGAGGGGAGGGGGAGGAGAAGGGGAGGGGAGGGGAGGGGAGGGGAGGGGAGGGGATAGGATCCCAATCAGTCTCCATGCTCAGCACAGAGCCAGATAGGAGGCTCAATCCCACAACACTGGGACCTGGGCCTGAGCTGCAATCAAGAGTCAGATGCTTAGCCAATTGAGCCACCCAGACACCCCAGAACATGGGATTCTTGATCTTGGGATCATGAATTTGAGCCCCACGTTGGGTGTAGAGACTACCTAAAAATCTAACACTTAAAAAAAGTGGAGTAAATACCGAAGAAAAGGAAAACAATTCCAGAATTCACTATCCTGAGCACTGAATTCTATTCTGAAGACGAGGTAACTCCTTTTGATATCACCCAAATATGGAGACTAATAGTTGCGTCTCAAATCGGTTTTGTCTTCCTTAGTAATAGACTCTGATTTTTAGCTGGGCCTATTACTGCTCAGCTAACTACGTACATTTCCAAACCACTCGTATGATCAGATACGGCCGTGGGATTAAGCACTAGCCAAAGAGGGACAAGCAGGTGTGTTGTAGGAGGCTTCCCAAAAGGGTCTTTAAAAGGAATGGATTGATGGATGGATTAATGGATAAACAAATTGTGGTCTATACTCCTACAACATGGAGGAGCTGGAAAACATCCTGAATGAGATACGCCAGATGCAAAGAGACAAATTATATGATTACACTTATAGGAAGTAGGTAGAATATGGAGATTTCTGCACAGCAATATGAAACTACTTTATGAGTGAACTGTGTCACTAAAAATGGTTAAAATGGTAAACTTTATGGTATTTTGACCACAGTAATAAAACAAGGAGTGGGGTGGATTTGACTAAGGTATGGAATTCGGTGGAGGAAGGATTGCCTTTTGAATAAATGCTGCTAGAGAAGTTGGCTTTCTACAGGCTGAAAAATGAACCTCTATGTAAGTTTCAGACCTAATAGAAAAATTAACTTTAAATGAATCGACTTACATTTAAAACAGAAAACTAGGGGCGCCTGGGTGGCTCAGTCGGTTAAGCATCTGACTTCGGCTCAGGTCATGATCTCGCGGTCCATGAGTTCGAGCCCCGCGTCGGGCTCTGTGCTGACCGCTCAGAGCCTCGAGCCTATTTCGGATTCTGTGTCTCCCTCTCTCTCTGACCCTCCCCCATTCATGCTCTGTCTCTCTCTGTCTCAAAAATAAATAAACGTTAAAAAAAAAAATTTTTTTAACAGAAAACTAAGCAACAGAAGAAAAATCTTCAGGCTCTAGAGCTAGGCAAAGAGTTCTTAAGAGTTGACACTAAAAGCATGACCCATAAAAGGAAAAAATCCATAAATTGGATTTCGTTAAAATCAAGAACTATTACTCCATGAAAAACCTTGTTAAGAGAATTAAAAAAAAAAACAACAAAAAAAAACTAGAATGGGGAAAAATACTTTCAAACCACTTATTTTCAATGCAGGTGAAAAAGGCCTTTACTGGAAGATGCCATCTAGGACTTTCGTAGCTGGAGGGAAGTCATGCTTCAAAGGACAGGCTAATGCAGCTGGTAACCAATTTGAAGCCAATCCTCATTTACCATTCTGAAAACCCTAGGGCCCTCAAGAACTTTTCAATCTACTCTGCCTGTGCTCTATAAATGGAACAACAAAGCCTGGATGACAGCATTAACTGTTTATATGGTTAACTGAATATTTTAAACCCACTGTTGAGACCTACTGCTCAGAAGAAAAGATTTGTTCCAAACTATGACTGTTCATTGACCATGCACCTGGTCACCCAAGAGCTCTGATGGAGATGTCCAACAAGATTCCTGCTGTTTTCATGCCTGCTAACACAACAGCCATTCTGTAGCTCATGGAGCAAGGAGTAATTTCAACTTTAAGTCTTACTTTAGGGTTTTTAAGTCTTATTAAGAAAGACCTTTTGTAAGGCTGTATAGCTGCCATTGTTTGTGATTTCTGATAGATCTGGGCAAGGTACATTGACAACCTCTGGAAAGGATTTGCTATTCTAGATGCCACTATCTATTCTTCAAGGTAAGAGGTCAACATAGCAACATTAACAGAAGTTTGGAAGAAGTGGACTCCAACCCTCATGGAGGACTTTTAGGGGTTCAAGACCTCAGTAGAGAAAGTCACTGTAGATGTGGCTGCAATAGCAAGAGAATGAGAATTAGATGTGGAGCCTGAAGATGTGACTGAATTGCTACAATCTCATGATAAAATTTGAATGGATGACGAGTTTCTTCTTACAGATGAGCAAAGAAAGTGGTTTATTGAAATGGCAATCTAGTGCTGGCGACCATGCCATGAAGACTGTTGAAATGACAACAAAGGGTGTGAAATTTTACATAATCTTGGGGCACCTGGGTGGTTCAGTCAGTTAACCGTCCAACTTCAGCTTAGGTCATGATCTCACGATTCATGGGTTCGGGCCCCGTACTGGGCTATCTGCTGTCAGTACAGAACCTGCTTCCGATCCTCTGTCCCCCTCTCTCTCTGCCCCTTCCCAGCTCATGCTCTCTCTCTCTCAAAAATAAACATGAAAAACACTCAGAATATTACATGATCTTAGTTGATAAAGCAGCAGCAGCATTTGAGAGGATGGACTCCAGTTTAGAAAGAAAATTCTACTGCAGGTAAAATACCAAACAGCATTGATGCATGTTGCATAGAAATTGTCCTTGCAAGGAAGAAGCAATCAATGCAGCACAAACTGTCATTGTTGTCTTAAAGAAACTGCCCCAGCCACACCAGCCTTCAGCAGCCACTACCCTCATCAAGTCGGCAGCCATCAACAGGGAGGCCAGACCCTCCACCGGTAAAAAGATGATGCTTAGTATTTTCTAGCAATCAAGTATTAAGGCATCTACATTTTTTAGACATAATGGTTTTGCACACTTAATAAACTACAGTATAGAATCTTGGCCTTTTGACTAAGATCAAGTGTAATAAACTACAGTATAGTATAAACCTAACTTTTGTGGGTACTGGGAAACCAAAAAATTCATTTGATTCCCTCTGTTGTGATCTTTACTTCATTGCGGTGGTCTGGAACCAAACCCACAAGATCTCTGAGGTATGCCTGTAAGCGGAAGATAGAAAGTGGAATAACAAAGAAAGTTAATTATATAAATTATAATTTATAGGATGGGAAATAATTATACAAATTGGAAATAATTATTTAAAAAGGAGTCCAGAGAAAGATGCAGAGAAGATACGCAAAGGCCATTCAAAATACACAGAATTGGTCTCCCCAGAGAAAACAAAAATAATGGAACAGAACAATTCACAAGACTACTAAATGACACTGAGAGCACACACCATGTTCAAGAGGAAATGGTGATCCAGAATGGTCAAAACAGAGAGCTATTTGAAGAGCTATCTTCAAAGATAAAAGGCCCTTTTAAAGTCAGGCAAAAGGACACTTAAGGGGTTAGGGAGGGGGTTACGGGGTGGGGGATCAAGCTGGCCTCAGTTCTCATTAACATTCAGCATTTGCAACAGTAGGATACTTTAATGTTTATTTTTGAGAAAGCACAAGCAGGGGAGGAACAGAAGAGAGGGGGAACAGAGGATGGGAGGCAGGCTGTGCTCACAGCAGTGAACCCGATGAGGGGCTCAAACTCACGAACCGTGAGATCACGACCAAAACCATGAGATCATGACCAAAGTCAGCCGCTTAACTGACTGAGCCAGAACAATACTTCTAATATCCTTGAGCAAAAGGAGTTAAGACAAGCAGTCTTTCGAGAAATAAGAGAACAATTCTGGACATGAAAGAACTCGGGGCATAGAGTTCTTTCTGAAGAAAGCACTAGAGAACAGAACAAGTCAGGTGAGAAGTCACTGGATTCACTACAGAAGAGAGATAGTGATGAGCATTACATATATGGAACTGTAGGGAAAAAAAGACTTTAAAAAGGGTGCAGAAAGGAGTAACAGAATAAGCAGTGTTAATCAAATCACGTAGAAATGACAATGAAAAAGTTGAGAGAAAGAAGGGATACCAGGAGAGGAGATAGAATTGACCCGTATGTAGTTGAGATTGTAAAGCTATTCAAACCTGGGGGCACCTGGGTGGCTCAGTTGGTTGAGCATCCGACTTTGGCTCAGGTCACGATCTAGAGGTCTGTGGGTTCAAGCCCCGCGTCAGGTTCTGTGCTGACAGCTCAGACCCCGGAACCATCTTCAGATTCCCTGTCTCCACCTCTCTCTGCCCCTCCCATGCTCATGCTCTGTCTCTCAATAATAAAACGTTAAAAAAAAAAAAAAAGGTACTAAAACATGCTTAATTTTATTACAAGTTTGATAAAACTTCAAGACAGCCCTGCACTTATCCATGTTGGTAGGCTATGATAGTTTGACTAGTTCTTAGAATAATTTCTGAAGACCTAATTTGGCAGTGAGATGTTAATATTTAATATCCCTCTCTTATCACTGTTGAACTTGCCATGTTACAACCAATCCTCCCAAGTTTATGCTTTGTTTCTGCCTCCACTCCATACTGAAGACCAGATTATTGTTCCTTACCTGTGTACTTATCAGCATGGCATAGATTTCTTCACCCCAGGTCTCTAGTAGCTTCGCTTAGGTACCTAATTCATTTCAGTGAACAAAGCATTTGGAACACATGCTCCACACTTCCTTTCCAGCTCCCTCCCGTTTCTTTGAGATCTCTTCCAGAAGTTGGATGTGCAAGTATGTGTCCTTGCTTCCTAACCTCACCCAAATGTGTAAAGTTCCTTCCCAAGACAGTATCACACATTATTAGAATGCCAGGTGTGGACATTCTAGGAATGTCATCGTTCACTGAACACACAGCGGGCAAAAACACATTAAAAAAAAACAAGACTCTTTGAAACATATTCAAATAAGCCTCAATTTTAATAAGATCCTCTACATACATATTTGCTACTGAAAATTGAACTACCACAAAAAACTTTTATTACAACTCTAATTTTTGAAAACCAGAAAACCTAGCCTATGCACCCTGCCATAATTATAATTATGCTCTCCAGCCAAACCACCCAATATTCTCTATGTATTCCTCCCTGCACAAGTTACGTGGCTTCCAATTTGATGTTAGAGTTTTTTTTTAATGTTTTTATTCGAGAGCATGAGTGGGGGAAGGGCAGAGAGAAATACACACACACACACACACACACACACACACACACACACAGAGAATCTGAAGCAGGCTCCAGCCTCCCAGCTGCCAGCACAGAACCCTACTCTACAGAGCTCTAGTCGGATGCTTAACCCAACTGAGCCACCCAGGAGCCCCATTTTAGGTTAACCAATCTTCATGACTTCAGGTTTCTCAAACACCCAGGCTACACTCAAAACTCACTAGTGCTTCCTTGGGTCATATCAAAAAGTGGAACTAAAGTATATTGAGGTCACTCAAATGCAAAACACCGGATTCCTCACAAATTATTGTTATCAAGGTAGAAAAGACAGAGCTAATATAGATCATCAAAATATTATACTTTGTCTATAATAGAGCAGCCTTCCCAAGGTGCTACATAATGATTCTAAAATTACTAGCAAGGAAAACACCATATAATAAGGTTTATGTTTACATAGACTCCATGTCATAATTATTCTCCATGCTGGTATCCTCGGGAGGTCTATGATACAGGCAATAATGACATCTACATCTAAATCTTTCTACTCTGGATTCATCCTGGAAAAAAAAAAAAAAAAGAGATGAATTGCATTAATTTAAATAAAATGGATTAATTGCACCACTAATTGAACTGTAACAACCCTCAAATCTAGAACTGGTTATTAGAATAGCCTTTGAAATACACTTGTGGGGCAAAGAGGAGGCAAGATTGAAACGTATGGGTACTAAAGAATGCCAGATTGCAGATCATTTTGTAACGGTAACATCTGAGCGTCAAAAATGTATTCTAAGGTCATTCTCTGAATGCCTTAAATGTTAAGTCCTCCTAGATTCTGTACTCATATTATTGCCCTCTTACTACAGAGTACATTGTACATCTACCATAAGATAAAAGTTGGAGAATCTTAGTTTTTAAAAATATTTTTGAGGGGCACCTGGGTGGCTCAGTTGGTTGAGCGGCCGACTTTGGCTCAGGTCATGATCTCGCGGTCCGTGAGTTCGAGACCCACGTCGGGCTCTGTGCTGACAGTTCAGAACCTGGAGCCTGTTTCGGATTCTGTGTCTCCCTCTCTCTGACCCTCCCCTGTTCATGCTCGGTCTCAAAAATAAAAACATTAAAAAAAATAAAAAATAAAAAATATTTTTGAGAGAGCGAGTGGCTGAGGGGCAGAGAGAGAGGCAGAATCCCAAGCAGGCTCTAGGCTGGTCAGCATAGAGCCCAATGTGGGGCTCGATCTCAGGACCCGAGCCAAAATCAAGAGTCAAGATGCTTAACCCACTGAGCCACCCAGGTGATCTAAAAGTTAAAGAATCTTAAAAACACAAGTGTTATTCACATCCTGCACTCATGAGTGACCGCTGCTCATCATTCTTAACATCCTAATTGACATTGGGTGCCCAGAGTTAGGCAGTGCTGTCGGCCCAGATCACATGAACCTACCGTGGAACGCTGGTTGAAGTAGCGATGATTTTTAATAAACCACATCAGCCTTTCCATCCTTTCTTTCCGAGCAGTTAACAAAGTCCTTACTCCACCCCTCCTCCTGTTGCTGAGTATTCGGTCCACAAGTCCCTGTGGTTTCGTCTCTGTGTCCTGCTGTTGGGGTGGATATTCTGGTAGAGGGGAAGGAAGTTTGATACTAGGGTCGAGAGTCAATTGACTAAGGTTCTTTATTAATACTTCGGAGATGGTTTGAGAGGCAGCTGAAAGACAAAAGAAAGTTAAGATCCATTAGGGTGAATTGCAATATCCAGAAGTCACTTGTCTCTTGCTCAAAGTAGGTGTGCCTGTTAAAACAGGTTAACAATAAACATTGGGAGGTTCTTCAGGGTTAAGATCACACATAGACATTACCTACTGTGCTAGGTTAACACACTTCAAATGGTGAGAGCATACATTTGAAAATGTGCTTAAGAAACCACTGTGATAGGGGTGCCTGGGCGGCTCAGTCAGTTAAGCGTCCGACTTCGCCTCAGGTCATGATCTCTCGGTCCGTGAGTTCGAGCCCCGCATCGGGCTCTGTGCTGACAGCTCGGAGCCTGGAGCCTGCTTCTGTTTCTGTGTCTCCCTCATTCTCTGCCCCTCCCCATTCGTGCTCTGTCTCTGCCTTTCAAAAATGAATAAATGTTAAACAAACAAACAAAAATGAAAAAGAATCCACTGTGATAGAGGGCACCTGGGTAGCTCAGTAAGTTAAGCATCTGATTCCAAGAGTTGGTTGTGGCTCAGGTTGTGATCTCAAGTTCCGTGGAGTTTGAGCCCTACATTGGCTTCTGTGCTAACAGTGGGGAGCCTGCTTGGGATTCTTGCTCTCCTTCTCTGCCCCTCCCCTGCTCCCTCTGCCTCTTGAAATAAATCAACTTACAAAAGTTAAAAAATAAATAAATAAATAAGAACCCACTATAATGGAAAAGGAGTCATTCTCAGAATTTCCCCCTTCCTCTTATCGGCAGTTCTGAGGTTAGATTTTTTCCCCCAGTGTCAAAAGATACCTTATGTATAGGATTCCAAATATGGGACAGAAATCAGGTATTGGCAGTTCTCCCATTTTCATGTGTGTGAATTTTTAATAGCGGGGAGGGGAAGCAAAGCATTAACGCAAGTCAAAATTAGTAAACAAGTTTCAGCAGTTCACCTTGATAATTATAAAAAAACCTCTTAAATTTTCCTAGGGGAGGGTGGGTAGGGCCCAGTGAAATAGACAAAGTAACCAGAAATGTAACAGTCTGTCTCCTTAAGCAGAACTAGAAGTCAACTGGCTGTTCCCCCCTTCACTCTTACCCAGCCTTTTCTTGGTGTTAATTCTCTCCACTCAAACTCATTTGTTTTGGGAAGTCAGCCACTCACTTGCCTCTTTCCGAACCATGATGCATACCCCATACGCACTCCCATGTCATAGAAGGCAGTTAACCTTAATCTTTCCTGTGTGAAAGCATTAAATATAAAAGTCAGTTTCCATCTGACTTCTAGGGACTTGTGCACATGTAAATAAAGATCCCTAGCTGCAGAACTGTCAGGGTCTATGGCAGATTTGAGGAAAACCAAAGATCCGATCTAATAGACCTTACAAATGTCTTCATTAATTTCACCCCTTGTCTATGTCCACTCAGGCTCTTCCCTCAAAGATGCAGGGTGGGGTGGCGGTGTGGACTGGTGAGGGGGCGGGGAGGAGAGTGGTGCCTGGCAGGGGATACTGATGGTAGCAGGATATAAAATGTCAGGCTTCCCTTCCAGCTGGGGCCCACCTACCACCATCAGCCTATGCCACCCAGCCCCACCATTAGGGTAATAAGGTTTCAAATCCCAAGGGTCTGGTTCTCCAAGGCCAAGCCTGGGATTGGGTGGAGCTCCAAGAGCTTCACTGGTAGGAGAAGAACCCAGGAAGGAGAGGGCCTAATTAGCACTATCCCTGGAGCAGCGTTCCCAAGAAAGCCCTCCAGAATGCATCCTACTGATTTACATTACACTCACTGGCTTTTATCGATGGGCCCCCTCCTTCAATTTCCTCCGCAAAGCCATTTCCCTGTTTATTAACATTCCTAAAGGGGAAATTTAGCTGGAAAACCAATTCAGAAAAGGTTGGGGAGATTAAAAAAGCCCATAGGTTACCTTGGGAGTTTAGGCTTCTAATGTTTGGGGGTTTTTTTTCTTTCTTTCCTTTTTACCATTCCTGACACGTATTGCGGATAGGCAGACATTTTCAGGCACGGCCTAGGAGTATTCTGGATTGCTTTTCCCCAGAAACTGGGCAGAAAGGATTGAAGTATTCCTGAGCCCAGTAAGCAAGCAATGCAGTTCTCGACACCCCTTCCCCAGCTTCCAGCTCTTCCCGTTTCTTCACCAGAGGGACCTACATACACAACGTGGCCCTCCCGCAGGGAAGTGGTTTACTTCTCTGCATTCCTGTGTGTTCCCAAAAGGCACTATCTGGCTTACCTGAGCCTCCCTGGGAATTTTCTTCACTGGCCATCTGAGAAGGTTCCGGGCCACAGGATGGGTAAAGCTTCGTTGGCGAATCCATCGAAAGCCAAGTCTCAGACCTGAAAGCCAAGTCTCAGTCCTTCTAGACCTTTGGATTCCAGTGGAAAGCAATGGGCTCAACTAGCTGCCAAGTAGCCTGGAAAGAACGAGATAGCCCAGAAAGGGCGAGAAAAACGGAGGCTCCAACAAACCTCAAAGTTTCGATCTGGTTTCCTCTTAAAACTACGGATAAGCCAATCAGCGAGCCTATTTTAATGTAAATGCTAATGGTAAAAGGGTAAGGTGAGTGGGCGTCATCCTATTAGTGGAATAAGAGGATAATTCTTCATCTGCTCTGCATTAAAACAATCATACTCTGTCATGTAGGCTGGGAATTTTTACAAGAACCTCGGGTTGTGTCTCCCTAAGGTTGCCTTAAAAATCTTTTTTTGTTTGTTTGTTTTTTCCAAACTACTTCGGGAGATGGCTCCTGGTTTGTGAACTGGGCTTTAAGGTATTCTCGTGCAGAGAGGTGAAGGGTGGTTTTCCTCCCAACTGCTGATTAATTCCCAATTAAACTGACTGAGGAAGTTTCCTTAAAGTTTTCCTTGCCTCGCATCTTAAACCTGGGGTTGCTAGTAAGGGAAAGTAGAGGAGAAATAAAGTGTCTGTTATAAACACTTTACTAGCTTGGTATTTTATGGATGTGTATCTTGGATCGCTTTTTTTTTTTTGTTTATTTTTGAGAGAGGTAGAGAGAGAGCCTGAGCACGCCAGCAGGGGAGGGGCGGGGGGGGGGGGTAGCGGATCCAAGAGAACTCTGCACTGACAAAGGCAAGCCTGAATTGGGGCTCGAACTCACGAACAGTCAGATCGTGACCTGAGCCAAAGTCAGACACTCAACCTACTGAGCCACCCAGGGGTCCCTGTAATTTTACTTTGTTTTATAGACTATTAGTTGAATCGCAGTTAACATTTGTGAGCAGCTGAAATTAACTAAATTTATAAATCCCCTTCCTGCCTCCCCCCATTTGTGCTGAACTCTGGCCAAGAGCACCAATATTAACTGCTGATTTTCTGCTGGAGGTGGGAGAACGAGTCCCCAGCTGTCCCACCCTCTCCCCCCCATCAATGTGCAGCTTCCCCCACTCCCCTTTTAGCTGCAAATCATGAGAAAATACTCAAAAGCAATCTTGCTTATTTTTAGTAAAAAAGCAAGTCGAGGTTCTGATCAAGAAATATTTGTATAGGAGATGACGAACAGCCCTAAGTACATGTTAGGTCACAATACTTTATTCAAGTGTTTCTGGAAAAGTGCAGCCTCCAGATAGCCAGCATCAACAGCGCCTGGTAACTTGTTAGATATGATTAGAAAGCACCGAGCTCCAACCCACATCTACTGAATCAAAAACCACAGCCCAGCCATCATCGAGGTAGTGATTCTGAGGTGTGCTAACGTTTAAGAAGCTCTGCTTAATGGCATTCTTGACTCTCCACGCCTGTTGTTCTCGGCTGTTTCCTCCCTTGCCCTGGATACTGGTCCCATGGCAGTCTCTCAAAATTCCGTTGGGAGAGGTGAGGGCGAAAACCAGATTACAGGAGGTATAAGATTAAGAAGACAGTGAAAAAGGCCGGTATAGACTCCCAAGAAATCCAGGTTTAGGACAAAGGGGAGAGAGCCTTGGCTGCAAGAAGGTGCAGGATATGAATGGTGGAGGTTCAGTTTGCTTCAACATGACAGAAGCTGAGATAAAAGCAAAGGAAAGTAAAAATACGGAGAGACGGGATAGTTGGGGAAACACCCTCCCAAAATATGCTTTAAACAATCAGATTTTTTTTTAAAAAAAAAGTCTTATTTATTTATGAGAGAGAGAGAGAGAGAGAAGGCACGAGCCTGAGAAGGGGAGAGACAGTGAGAGAAGAAGAGAGAGAATCCCAAGTAGACTCTCACTGTTAGTGCAGAGCCCATTATGGGGCTTGAACTCACAAACCCTGAGATCATGACCTGAGCCAAAACCAAGAGTCAGATGCTTAACCAACTGAGCCACCCAGGTGCCCCGAGATTAAAAAAATCTTTCAGGGGGCACCTGGGTGACTAAGTTGGTTAAACGACTGAGTTCAGCTCAGGTCATGATCTTATGGCTCACGAGTTCGAGTCCCATGTCAGGCTCTGTGCTGACAGCTCAGAGCCTGGAGCCTGCTTTGGATTCTGTGTCTCCCTCTCTCTGCCCTTCCCTTGCTCACTCTCTGCCTCTCTCTCAAAAATAAATAAACATTAAAAAAAAAATCTTTCAAAATTATGACACATTTCTATTTAACATGTTTTTTTTTTTTCTTTATAGTATGAAAGATGAGGTAAAAAGCCAAACAGACTAAAGCAACTTGGAGAATAAAAAAAGACTGTAAAAGCATACATCAAGGAAACTATCCCTAATTTCTCCAGAGATAAGAAATCATATAACAGGGGCACCTGGCTGGCTTAGAAGAGTATGTAGCTCTTGATCACAGGGTCGTGAGGTCAAGCCCCACACTGGCTGTAGAGATTACTTAAAAATAATTAAAAAAAAAATCATATAACATATAATGCTATATAACATATAAACAGGATGCTCTTTTTAAAGAAGGAAAACAGCGAAAATAGAATACCTGGAAATGAGAAATTTGATGTTAGAAACTAAAAAAAAAAACATGGTTTGAAGAAGAAATCAAAGATATTCCCTCAATAATTAAAGCAGAACCACAAACAGATGTAAAATAGGAGAGGAGATATAAGAAAATGAAAATTTAAGATCAGGAAGTATAATGGCTTCAGATTCTTCAACAACAACACCGAAGGCTAGAGGATAGTGGAGAAATCCCTTCCAAATTCTGAAGGAAAATGCTTTCCAACCTAGAATTCTGCATTAGTCAAACGACTGAGCCAGTGTGGAACATCCTCAAACATTCAGTTTCTCAAAAAATGTCACCACTGGCATAGTTTCTTTAGTCTTGTGGCAAATTAACTTGATATGAGAACACTACCAGGTAAGTATTCCTAAGGTCATGAAACAGGCTCACAGACCATACTAAAAAGCTCATTAAAATTTTTTTTTAATTAAAAATCAAAACACTCCTATCTTGCCAGTTTTTTAAGTCAATTTAACGAGCACAGCAAAAAGCAAAGCAAAAGGAAGGGGGCAGACAGAACGTTAAAAACAAGACGATAGGCCCAAAATGGAGTCGCTCATGCTAAGCTCCATGTCACCAAATTGAAATTGAATTGAATTACAATGTTGGCTCTCCCAGCATGCAATTTGAAACCAGTTAATCAGAATCTCCACATCAATACTAGTTAGGTAATCTGTGCAACTAATAGACCCCTGCCATGCCCTAAAGGAAAGTACCCTTGCAATAACCACTCTGCTTTCTTGCCTAGAACAACTTCCTTAATCCTGCTCCTTTCTGCCTATAAACTCTCTTTTCTTGTGTAGCTCTTTAGAATTTTTTTCTATTTGCTATACTGGATGCTGCCCAATTCATGAATCATTGAACAAAGCCAATAAGATCTTTAAAATTTACTCCCCTGAATTTTGTTTTTTAGAAATAGGATACAATCTAGATGAATGGATCTTAATTCTGAAGTTATGGGATATGCAGTTGATAGGGTTCATACACGCTCCCCTAAAATATGACATCTTGGGGCTCCTGGGTGGCCCAGCTGGTTAAGCCACCTATGTGAGTTTGGGAGTTAGAGCCCCACATTGGGCTCTGCCCTGGCAGTTCAGAGCCTGCTTGGAATTGTCTCTCCCCCACTCTTTCTGCCCCTCCCCTGCTCATGCACTGTCTCTCTCTCTCTCTCTCAAAATAAATAAATAAACTTTAGGGGTGCCTGAGTGGCTCAATCGGTGTAACCATCTGACTTCGGCTCAGGTCATGATCTCGTGGTTCCTGAGTTTGAAGCCCCAAACTCCTCCCTCCCCCCCGTGCTTACAGCTCGGATCCTGGAGCCTCCTTCAGATTCTGTGTCTC
Source organism: Panthera onca (assembly GCF_046562875.1). Classification (NCBI taxonomy): domain Eukaryota; kingdom Metazoa; phylum Chordata; class Mammalia; order Carnivora; family Felidae; genus Panthera; species Panthera onca. Next base: position 42,556,040 of record NC_138345.1, read on the forward strand.
CCTCTCTCTCTGCCCCTTCCCTGCTCATGCTCTGTCTCTCTCTCTCAAAAATGAATAAACTTTAAAAAAATAAAATAAATAAACTTAAAAAAAATGAACACATAAAATATGACGTCTTGGCATATTGCCTATTTCAAGCTGAGAGGTGCTCTTCCCATACCTGGAAGGGAACGTCTTCATCGCCTGCTAAATTTCCCCCCCATACTCCTTAACCTACGATATCCTTCCACGACCGTCTCCTCTTCCTCAAACCTACCATAAAAACGCTCAGGTTTAACTCTTCGTTCAGGTCTTTATTTCCTCCTGGAGGCTCCTGTAAGGAAAACTTGCGATGAGTAAATGTGTGTGCTTTTCTCCTGCTAATCTGCCTTGGTCAGTTTAATTTTGAGACCCAGCCAGGGACCTTCACGGGGTCAAGGAAAGCTGCTTCGTTCCCCACACCGAGTTTATATGTTTGTCTCTCTACCGCTCCTCCTTCCGCTTTGACGGGGTGGTCATGAGAAGGAGAGTTGAGGTTTGAGGAAAGTGCGGAAGGAGCAGGTGCTAGGTACCAGTAACGTACACTGATTCCACCAGTGAAATAGGCCTGGCCATAGCTATAGCTTGCCGAGTAGCCTGGTGAGCTATCATGAATTTTATTTGCATTTTAAAGGCAGACCGCAAGGGGATAAAAGTGGGTGCCACTAACCGGTGGCTGATTTAGGGATCAGGCAGTTGCCAGTCCGCAGGTGATATGATCATAGGTTGTTCTTTCCCTACTTTTCTTTCTGCAAGTAATAACTGTTTTTTTAAAACTTATTGGTTGCTATTTGACTTACTGTATATATTTATATTTTAACTTACTGTATATTTGGGGGCGCCTGGGTGGCTCGGTGGGTTGGGCGACCGACTTCTGCTTGGGTCATGATCTCGCTGTTGGTGACTTCGAGCCCCGCGTTGGGCTCCGTGCCGACAGCTTAGAGCCTGGAGCCTGCTTTGGATTCTGTGTCACCCTCTCTCTCTGCCCCTCCCCTGCTCGCAGAGTAAATAAATCCCCTGTCTCTCAAAAATAAATAAACAGGGGTGCCTGGGTGGCTCAGTCGTTAAGCCTCTGACTTCAGCTCAGGTCACGATCTCACAGTCCATAAGTTCGAGCCCCGCGTCAGGCTCTGGGCTGATGCCTTGGAGCCTGGAGCCTGCTTCCGATTCTGTGTCTCCCTCTCTCTCTGCCCCTCCCCAGTTCATGCTCTGTGTCTCTCTGTCCCAAAAATAAATAAACATTAAAAAAAAATTTTTAAAAATAAACATTAAAAATCAAAAATATATTACAAAAATAATAACTTACTGTCTTTTTAAACACCCAATGAACTCTACAAATACCTCATGTGCTACTTATTTAGTGAGTATCGACACTTAACTATGAGTTATCTCCTAAGTACTAATTTACAGCCGGGCTTAACATTTAAAAGTATCTCCATCCTATTTCTTCTCTCCCTCTATTGCAGAATTGAATATTCTCAAATAACACTTCAAATGCATGTTGTACCTTTTAACAGGAATGTTGATCTAACTAAGACAGAAAATAACCGAATCAGAAGAATGAGGAGATTGGAAATATGTGAGTGTGAGGTACGGGAGAAGAAAGGACTAAATCTGTGTGTCGGAATTCGATACTAATGCCTAACACCAAAAAACAAAAATAAAAATAAAGAAGTATCATTGTAAGCTTGCTGTTTTGAAATGAGGAGACAAACGGGGTGCCTGGGTGACTCCGTCGCTTAAGCATCTAACTGGCTCAGGTCATGATCTCGCAGTCGTAAGTTCGAGCCCCGTGTTGGGCTCTGTGCTGGCAGCTGGGAGCCTGGAGTGTTTCCTTTCTCTCTCTCTCTCTCTCTCTCTCTCTCTCTCTCTCGGCTCCTCCCCACCCCCTCTCTCTCTCAAAAATAAATAAACATTTAAAAAAAGATCTAGTCTCTTAGCAACTTTTGAAGTTTATAATACAAAGATTATATACTTTGTATTTTGAAGATTATAATGCTATAATCACTATTTTGTGCATCAGAACTCTAGAACTTACATCCAAGCTGCACATGATTTCCTCTTCTGGTACCTTAGTGCTTTGTACTTGTTTCTTCATGTTGTTCTCTGCTACCCTCAGTAGAAGACAAAGGAGGACGTACCCAGGAGGTGGACAGAGTGGTTGACAGGAAAACCTTTAAGGAAACAGTCCAAGGAGCTCAAACTTTTTCTATGTGTTGGGGAAGACTGCCGTTATTTTTCCTTCTGTCCTCCAACACTGAGGTCTAGCTTGCACAGCAGGGAGGTTTTTAGGCAATCCTGAAGAGATACCACTAGAAAAGACAGGCTCTTTAGATTTTCCAGTAAAATTGTAGAAGCTGTAGTTTTTGTGAGAGAATTGAAATTGGAAGCATATCTGTTCTAATTCAATTTCAATACCACCCACCTGATTCTCTCCGTCAATGGTTCATTTATTTTTAAATGGCTGCCAGATAGGCTTATTTGATAGGCTCAAAGGAGGTAAGCATTGACTTTCCAAGTCAGTTCCACCTACCATTTATTGGAAGTCTGGCTCTAATCTGAATTTCTTTTCAGATCCTCTTAAAGCCATTTGGAAGCCTTAAATGTCACCTTTCTTTGCAGACTCAGAGATCTAGGAGGAAACTTCAGGCTGTGGCTAGAGCTCCACGGACTGACCACAGAAGTTTACCCTGAACTAGAGTATGCACGAAAGACCAGGGGAGAAAATTAACAGGAAGACAGGCCAAGTAACCCCCTTTTGTTTTCCCCTTTCTTGATAAGAGGAAATTTCAGATTCTTTGTATTAATTTCCAGCCTTTGAAGAGGCAATATAATTTTTTTATTGTTTATTTATTTTTGAGAGAGAGAACGTGCAAGCTGGGGAGAGGCAGGGAGTGAGGGGGACAGAGGATCCGAAGCAGGCTTGGTGTTATCAGCAGAAGTGGGAGGCTTAACCAACTGAGCCACCCAGGTGCTTCGAAGGAGAAATGTAATTAAGCAAAGTTCCTCAAACCAGAAGAGGCAGGAGTGTAGCCTCCGGGGGCAAGACAGGAAAGCGAAGGGAAAGTCTATAAGGGGGAGCTGCATTGTTAAACTATGTCGACATTGCATTCTTAAAAACAAGGTAAAACAGTCCCCAAGTGGAATCCCTTTGCTAAGCCCCACATCACCAAACCAAGAATTCATTACAGTTTGGCTTTCCTAGAAATTGAATCTTAAGCCAGTCATTCAGGGATCACCTGATCAGCACTAGTTAGATAATCTGATTGACCCTTGCCATCCCTTAAAGTGACGTAACCTTGCCATAACCAGCCTGCTTTTTGCCCATGTATAATGGCTTAGTTCCCGCTCCTTTCTGCCTTAAAAATCTTTCATGTTGCACAGCCACTTGGAGCTTCTTTCTATCTGCTAGATTGGATGCTGGCCTATTCGAATTGATTTTGCTCAAATAAACTCTTGACACGTTTTAATATGCATAAGTTCACGACGTGTTTTTGGTTTTGTTTTTCCTAAAGCAGTCCATATAATTTTATTCACATTTGAACTCCACTGGAGTCAGGGATGAAGTGTCATCTTTCATCCCAAGAATGAAGTCTTCAGGTAACGACGCAAGGGCTATCTGAGCTAAGGGGTCATCATAAGAAGGTAGGGTCCCTGATTTCTCTAATTCACAGGTTTCTGCTTTCTGGAGGCATCCAGTGAATCACCATGCTGCCAAAGTCCACACAGAGCCAGTCATTATCGTCCTTCCTTTCTATCTTAACAGGAGGTCCACTTTTACATCTCAGGTATTTTACATTTTCACCATGTAGTCGGCGATAGCATGCGAGCGTCTCGTGCAAGCAAGTTCCACTCTCAGTCACAGAGGAATCTGTATGTTTCACTTCTGGAGGAACCTTAATCACACAAACGCCTCTTGCATTTTCTAGCCTCGAAAGTGAAACCAGCATATCGATGTCTAACTTGGGGCCAGAACGATCTGCCGGGCCTGACTCCAGGCACCGGACGCCCGCTGCCCCTCGGCCACGCGCCGCAGTGGACGTCGCGCCGGAGTCCAGGAGTCAGGCAGGCCGGGCCGAGCGCTGGTCCCTCCTTCAGGCGCCAGGCACCTGCTGCCACCCTGCGCCACAGCAGCGTCCCAGCCGCCTCCCCACACGGACCGCCTGCATAAATTAATCTCTTAACAGCCCAGAACCCTCCAGTCCCTGGACTCATTTCTGCAAAGGGGAATGTTAGACAGCCCAATGGCTTAATCTGCTGGAGGCCGGAGGAGGAGGAAAGTCTTTAAAATCGGATGAGACTAATCTGCCCCGGGGGTGTGAACGGATGGTGTCAGAATCTTGGCTCTACTTTTTTTTTTTTTTTTAAATCTGTGGAGCCCACCTTTTTTCCCTCCGGGTGGGTTCTCCGGTTTGAAACTGTTTTCCATTCAACTGTGCCAGATTGGTTTCGGGCTGGGCAACAGAGCCGCAGGCAAAATAAACGTGTTGCCCTCAGGGAGCAAATATTCTGGTGGGTAGGGACGACAAACCAGAGATCCAAAATACAGGGTGGGTCGTGAAAAGTATTCCAAAGAGAGGCCAAGCCCGGTAAAGGAGAGGGGAAGGCGGCTGTTGTCGAAATCCTCCCAAACACAATTAATGAACTCCCTCCGCTGCCTGGCTCACCCGCCGGCCCCACCCCGGCCTCCCAGCCCCGCAGGTGTTGTCCCCCTTTGCGCCCACTCAGTTCTCGATGGCGCCTTGGGTCGAGAAGTGTTTCCACCGCATCCCAGGCCATCTGCCCCGGATTCGGGCCTGAAGGCCGGATGAGCGGGGTGGGGGACGAGCTGCCTGGCACCTGGGACCAGCAACGGCCTGGGGACCAGTGGTCGCTGTGGCCCCCGCGCCTGTGCGCGGAACTGCCCCTCGCTTTGCCCCTTCTCTCCCCTCACCGCCTGCACTTGCCTTCCTTTCCACCTTAGTTCTTGAAATTGCACAGCGGAGAATCGATGCTCCCAGGGGTCGAATCCTGCGTCTGCGAGCAGTTATTGGACAGCTTAGTGGAAAACGCTGAATGACTTTGAGAATGTGAGAGCCCGCTGGAGAGCGGGGTGCGGGACGGGGTTCTGATGGGAAGCGCTCAGGATTGGCCGGTGAATTTCCAACATTGGAGGTTTGAATGAAGATACTGGAACCAGGGAGGTAACTGGTTAACTAGTCAAATCAGGCCGATCAGAGGAGAGTAGCAAATATTGTCAGCATTCCCAGGTTTGCTAAAAGGTGAGATTTCAGGAAAGGCTTTTCTTTTTTTGGTAAGGCTCGGCAGAACACGCAGTAGATAATGCTGGTGAGAGGCACAGTCCGAGTGGAACTTTCTATTTCAGCTTTGGAAACCCAGTCCAGAGATCAGAGGAATGCCTTGTATCTTTGCCCCTGTTTCATTAACCTTCTGCCTTGGCTTCTCTTTTTTATTATTTATTAATTTAAAAAAATTTGTTTTAATGTTTATTTATTTTTGAGAGAGAGAGACAGAGACAGTGTGAGCGGGAATGGGGCAGAGAGAGAGGGAGACACAGAATCCGAAGCAGGCTCCAGGCTCCGAGCTGTCAGCACAGAGCCCGACGTGGAGCCTGAACCCACAAACCGTGAGATCATGACCTAAGCCGAAGTTGGACGCTTAACTGGCCAGCCACCCAGGTGCCCCTTCTCTTTTTTATTTTTATTTATTTTTAAAAAATGTTTAGTTATCTTTGAGACAGAGTGGGAATGGGGGAGGGGCAGAGAGAGAGGGAGACCAAGGATCTGAAGGGGGCTCTGCACTGACAGCCGAGAGCCTGATGTAGGACTGGAACTCACGAACCTGTGAGATCATGACCTGAGCAGAAGTCGGACCCTTAGCCGACTGAGCCACCCAGGCGCCCCTTTGGCTTTTCTTTTTTTTTTTTTTTTTTTTTTTAAATTTTTTTTTTAACGTTTTTTATTTATTTTTGAGACAGAGAGACAGAGCATGAACAGGGGAGAGGCAGAGAGAAAGGGAGACACAGAACTGGAAGCAGGCTCCAGGCTCTGAGCCATCAGCCCAGAGCCCGATCCCGGGGCTCGAACTCAGGGACCCTGAGATCGTGACCTGAGCCAAAGTTGGATGTTCAACCGACTGAGCCACCCAGGCGCCCCTTTTCTTTTTTGAGAAAAGAAACCCAGACACAAAGTCTCCAGGTCTTTCCTTTTTCTCCCCCTGAAAAACTTCCAGGCAGTCCGTCCTCTGTTCACTTGTTAAAGAGGGTGTCTAATTTGGGAGGGACAAGGGACTTTCAGAGGATGCTGTTCACCCTAATAGTTCTTACGTGCTTTGCTTTCACCAGCCTCCTGCTCCTCAGAAATGCTGGCAGAGGGCCTCAGCCCTGGTACCAAGCTCCCATCCCTTCTATGGGAAGGACAACAGGGCAAGAAGTTTGGACACCTATGCTTTTCAACTCCCCATATTACAGTGTCCATGATCCCCTTGTGTTTTCCCTGCAGCTTTGTCGTTCCCATGTCATTATCCTCATTTTGTAAGCTAGCTATATAATTTGAAAGCTTTTCTGACTTCAATTTGCCATTGTTCCATTTTATTTATTGGCTGCAAGAAAAAGCATTAGGACTCAGGGACTGCAAATATTATCGAATTCTAACATCAGTAATTTGAGATGAGGGCACCTGGGTGGGTGGCTCAGTCAGTAAGGTGTTCGACTTTTTTTTTTTAATGTTTATTTATTTTGAGAGAGAGAGAGAGAAAACATGAGCAGGGGAGGGCCAGAGAGAGAGGAAGACAGAGAATCCCAAGCAGGCTCTGCTGTGATCTCAGAGCCTAACTCGAGGCTTGAACTCAGGAACCTTGAGATCATGACCTGAGCCAAAATCAAGAATCAGACACGTAACTGACTGAGCCACCAGGCACCCCAGTTAAGTGTTCAACTCTTGATTTTTGACTCAGGTCATGATCCCAGGGTGTTGGGATCAAGCCCTGGGTCCGGTTCCACTGCTGGGCACGAAGCCTGCTTGAGATTCTTTCTCTCTCTCCCTCAGCCCCTCTTCCCTCAATTGTGCACTCTCTTGCTCTCTAAATTTTTTTTTTAATTTTTACAAATTAAAAGAAGAAATTAACAATTATTATATTATATACATATTTTATACCCCTCACACAAAAGCTGAGCATATATGTGAAACATTGCTATCAATTTTTTAAATTTTTTTATTTATTTTGAGAGAGAGAGACAGAGCACAAGTGAGGAAGGGGCAGAAATGAGAGACAGAGGGGTGCCTGGGTGGCTCAGTCGGTTAAGCGTCCGACTTCATCTCAGGTCATGATCTCGCAGTTCGTGAGTTCGAGCCCCGCGTCGGGCTCTGGGCTGACAGCTCAGAGCCCGGAGCCTGCTTCAGATTCTGTGTCTCCCCCTCTCTCTGTGTCTCCCCCCCCCCCCCCCACACTCTGTCTCTCTCTCCCTCAAGAATAAATAAACATTAAAACAATTTTTTTATATGATCCCTCACTTTCTTCAGCCTAGATATTCATTCACCAATTCTACTTAATTCTATGTATTCATGTTTCTCTCTTCAATCCTCATTGCCAGCATTATTTGCAGTCTGAATCACTGAGACAGTCTCCTGGCTAACCTCCTTGTATTATCTAGTCCTCTGCAATCCATTTCTTTTTTCTAATTTTTTTTTTTTCCAGTTTATTTCTTTTGAGAGAGATACAGCATAAGTGGGTTAGGGGCAGAGAGAGGGGAGAGAGAGAATCCCAAGCAGGCTCTGCACGAACTGTGACAGCCGAAACCAAGAGTTGGTTGCCTAACCAACTGACCCACTCAGGCGTCCCTCCATTGCTTTTCTCATTGAGGGTATATTTTGCAGAAAGGTGATGGGGAAATCCAGCCCGTGCCCTACAATGGAGGTCTGTTAGTCCAGAAGAAGGTGCATCTAAAACACTGTCCGGCGAGGAAGGCTTTAAAAAACATATATGCACTAGGGCGCCTGGGTGGCTCAGTTGGTTAAACGTTGAACTTGATTTTGGATCAGGTCATGATCTCACAGTTTGTGAGCTGGAGCCCCTCATCGGGCTCTGCACTGATAGTGTGGAGCCTGCTTGGGATTCTCTCTCTCTCTCTCTCTCTCTCTCTCTGTTCCTCCCCCACTTGTGCTCTCTCTCTCTCAAAGTAAATAAACCTAAAATTTTAAAAAAAATAAAACAACAAACAAAAACAGAGATTAAAAAAAATTATATATAATAATGTTTATTTATTTTTGAGAGAGAGAGACAGAGCGCGAGTGGGGAAGGGGTAGAGAGAGACAGACACAGAATCAGAAGCAGGCTCCTGGCTCTTAGCTGAGACCGATGCAGGGCTCAAACTCGTGAACTGCAAGATCATGACTAGAGCTGAAACCAAGAGTCAGACACTTAACTGAGTCACCCAGGCACCCCCTGCTCTATTCTTAACCTCATCATAAGTCCTATGTGCCAGCAGGCCTCACACCAGGGGGCACGTGGGCACTTCTCACTCCTGCCCATCCCCAATCCTGTGATACTAATGGCAAACATTTGTTAAGACTGGGTCAGGCTGAGTGCCTTACTTTTATTATGTCAGTTAATCCTTGCAGCGTTCCTATGGGAACGTTTTTCAGATTAAAAAACTAGGACATAAAAATAAAATAAAATAAAATAAAATAAAATAAAATAAAAATAAAATAAAATAAAACACTAGGACATAGAGGTTATGTAATTTGCACAAAGTCAGACGAGAAATAATGTTGGAGCCCCGGTAGGATCCAAGCAGTCTGTCTTCAGAATACATGTTCTTAGCTGCTCCTCTAGTCTTTACTGAAATGTCACTTCTTCCAGGAAGCAGCCCGGAAGCCTCATTTCTAGGTGAAGTGCTTTTCACACTGCTGCCTCAGGATGCTGTACTCACCCTATCACATCATCACTGTTAGTTTCCTTTTCAGTCACCTCACCAGAGTATAAACTTCATGAAAGAAAGGAGCTGTTCAAGAATGTCATTAGTATGGTGGCATAAAGAAAGGAGAAATATACCCAATATAAACTTTTAAAAATAAAATAAATTGAAAGCCCCCCCCCACCCCAAATAAGAGAAAAGAAATATACCCAGTAACAGATCCAGATAAATATTAACAGCATTAACAGAATTTTTAGCCAGTGTATAATGCACTCTGATATTGTCTATGTTTTTGTTTTTTACTTTTTTTTTTTTTTTTTCATTTCACTATTCATCAATGACTCAAAACAAAGCTTGAAGAACACTCATCTAGGGCAGGGCCTGGAACAAAATTAAGACATCATAATATCTGTTTAATCATTTGTTCATTCATTGTTAAATCAATGGACATGTATATTTCACACTCATACATAGTAAGTCACAAGTATTCACAGAATGAGTACATTTGTTTTCAAGGTTGTTTTGATTTTTGTTCTTTTTTCCTCTCCCTTAAAATTTGAAAATTCTGCCACTATTATTGAAAAGGCAGGAATAAACTTAGAGCTCCTGAATCTCAGTAGAGGTTAAAGAGGTTAATCCTAAAGGTAAAGGTCAAAAGCAATATCTTTTCTATTGTCTTCTGACTCTCTTAAGCAAGAACACTTTTAAGAATTTGTTATCTAAGAATGCAAGGCTTACAAAACATTGTTATCCAAGGCAATAAAAATGACCCCATCAATCCTTATCAACTACAAATGTATATATATACCCTTGGAGGGAAGGAGGTCTATTTTTTGTTTTCCTTGCTCTGTGCCCAGACATTCAGGGTTCTGCTTTAGATAAGATAGACCATTTAGACGTAGCATTAATATTTTATTTTCCTTGGCTTTGTAGAAACCAAAGAGATTCACTAGCTGTTACCCAGAAGAGAAGTTGTTCACAAACATTTATCTAAATTTTAAATTGCCATTCAAGCAATTTCTTAATATTAAATAAAAAGGTTTTTAAAATATTTCATTTTTAATTTTTTTTTTTTTAATGTTCATTCATTTTTGAGAATGAGAGACAGAATGCAGGCAGGGAGGGACAGAGACAGAATGAGATACAGAATCCGAAGCAAACTCCAGGCTCTCAGCTGTCAGCACAGAGCCCGTCGCAGGGCTGGAACGCATGAACCGCAAGATCATGACCTGAGCCGAAGTCAGATGCTTAACCAACTGAGCCACCCAGGTGCCCCAAATATAAAGTTTTATAATGAAATATTATATAAACTTTCACCTAGTTTTAATTTATAAAGTTATTCAACTCTGAGTTAAATGTTTATTTTATTTTATAATTATATTTATCCTGTCTAAAATGTATAATTGACTATTGCTATATGTTTATGTTTATTTTAATTCCAATTTTTCATTCCAATTCCAAAATTCTAATTTTTACCCATGCCTAATACTTTGAGGTAGGCCATTCTAATTTCAAAAATCTTCTGAGTATGTAAATTTATGGATTTAAGGTAGCAATTTCATTGAAGGTTAAATAGGCCTAATTTCTTCTCTTTGAAAAAAATTTTTTTAACATTTCTTTACTTTTTGAGAGTCAGAGAGAGACAGAGCATGAGCAGGGGAGGGACAGAGAGAGAGAGGGACGCACAGAATCCGAAGCAGGCTCCAGGCTCTGAGCTGTCAGCACAGAGCCTGATGCGGGGCTCGAACTCACAAACTGTGAGATCAGGACCTGAGCTGAAGTCAGACGCTTAACTAACTAAGCCACCCAGGCGCCCCCTAAAAAAATAAAAACTTTAAACTAAAAAGAAACATGGGGCACCTGGGTGGCTCAGTTGGTTAAGCGTCCAAGCCTTAATTTCACCTTAGGTCATGATCTCACAGTTGGTGAGTTCGAGCTCTGAGTTAGGCTCCATGCTGACAGCTTGGAGCCTGCCTCTCCCCAGCTTCCTTGTGTGCACTCACTCTATCTCAAAATAAATAAATAACCTTACTAAAAAATATTAAAAATATAAAAAGAATCATAACGAATGCAGAGAACAATACTAAGGGAGGGGATAACTCTTGGTAGCTTTATCAAAAAGAAGTTGAGGGGCATCTGGGTGGCTCAGTTGGTTAAGCATCTGACTCTTGATTTCAGCTCAGGTCATAATCCCAGGGTGTTGAGATCAAGAGCCGAGTAGGGCTCTGCACTGACAGTGCAAAGCCTACTTGGGATTCTCTCTCCCTCTCTCTCGTTCTCTCTGCCCCTCCTGACCTTCTCAAAAATAAAAAATAAATAAACATTTAAAAAATGTTTCAGTGTTGGGGTGCCTGGGTGGCTCAGTCGGTTAGGCATCCGACTTCAGCTCAGGTCATGATCTCATGGTTTGTGAGTTCGAGCCCCGTGTCAGGGTTTGTGCTCACAGCTCAGAGCCTGGAGCCGGCTTTGGAGTCTCTGTCTTCTGTCTCTGCCCCTCCCCCACTTGTGCCCTGTCTCTCTCTGTCTCTCAAAAGTAAATAAATGTAAAAAAAAAAAAAAAAAGTTTCAGTGTCTTTTTATTACAGGAAAAGGGGCTTATATATATATTAGTAGGAGGGTATGAGTGGGATTAGTGTGTTAGGGTTGGAGAAGCTCCATTCTATATTTGAAGTTCTCCTTAGTTCCTAATGTCACTATATCCAATTCTTTTCCTATAGGACTTTGTTTTGGTGCTTCCATACCCTTAGTCCTTTGAACTGGTTGTTTTTTACAATTTTATTATTATTATTATTATTATTATTATTTTAATGTTTATTTATTTTTGAGAGAAAGAGGGAGTGCGAGTGAGGGAGGAGCAGAGAGAGAGAGGGAGACACAGAATCCGAAGGGGGCTCCAGGCTCTGAGCTGTCAGCACATAACCCGACACGGGGCTCAAACTCACGAACCGCGAGATCATGACCTGAGCCAAAGTCAGACGCTTAACTGACAGGGCCACCCAGATGCCCCTAGCTTATATTCTAGTGGCTTAGAATGATATTCTACAGTTGGAATAGCTGATCAAAGGACATAAGTATTTTTTTTGACTGTGGTAAAATGCACATAACACAGTTTATCGTCTTAACCATTCTTTTTTTTTAAATTCTGTTTTTTCAATGTGTATGTATTTATTTTGAGAGAGAAAGAGAGAGAGCAAGCAAGGAGGGGCAGAGAGAGAGAGGGAGAGTGAGAATCCCAAGCAGGCTCTGCACTGTCAGCGAAGAGCCGGACTGGGGGCTCGGACTCATGAACCGTGAGAGCATGACCTTGACCAAAACCAAGAGTTGGATGCTTAACTAGCTGAGCCACCCAGGTGTCCCTCGTGTTAATAATTCTTAAATGTACAGTTCAATGATATCAAACAAATTCACACTGGGCTACCATCACCACCTTTCCAGAACTTCTTTCCTCTTACAAAACAGAAATTCTGGATGGTTGGGGGTTGGGGGCGGGGCCTGGCTGGCTCGGTCAGAAGAGAATGCAACTCTTGATCTCCAGGGTTGTGAGTTCTGGCCCCATATTGGGTGTAGGGATTACTAAAAACAAACAAACAAACAGAACAAGAAAAACAAACCATAAACTCTATCTATTAAACAATAATGCCCCATTCCCCGTTCTCTCCTCCCACGAGCCTTGGCAACCACCATTCTGCTTCCTGTCTCTAAGATTTGACTAAAGTACCTCATATAGGGAAGGCCTTGAGTAGTTTCAAAGCTTTTAATATACATTGCAGATGTTTCCTCCAGAGAAATGTTATTAATTTATAGCCCAGGGCGCCTGGGTGGCTCAGTCGGTTGAGTGTCTGACTCTTGATTTCAGCTTGGATCGTGATCCCAGGTCAAGGGATCAAGTCCCAAGTCAGGCTCTGCAATGAGTATAGAGCTGAAAATTCTCTCCCTTTTTCTCCCTCTGTCCCTCTCTCCTGCTCTCTCTCTCCTCTCTCAAATTAAAAAAAATTTTCAATAAAAAAATTTATACCCCAGAGTTGAATATAATGCTGTGTTTCCTTGCCTCTTTACCTACACAAGCTAGTGTTCTTTGTGTGTGTGTGTGTGTGTGTGTGTGTTTTAAGTAAGCTCTATACGCAACACGGGGCTTGAACTCATGACACAAAGATCAAGAGTCACATGCTCTACCAACTGAGCCAGCCACGCGCTCTGCTATTCTTTTCTCATCTTGCTAATTGATAGACATCTCATTGCTTTATTCTGCTTTTCTATTTTTTTACTAGTGAGGTTGAATATCTTTTATGCTTACAATCGCAATAATTCTGTTGGCCTGATATCTTTTTCACTTTATTGATAAGAAAACCAAAAGCCAGAGAAACAATTTGTCCAGGACAAATTGATAGAACTGGGGTTTTAATCTAAGTCCCTGACTTCAGAAGCAGTTCTGTGCTATTTAGCCATACTGCCTCACTTTTGAATTTCTGATTTAAGCTGAAAATCCAGAATCGGGATGTTTTTGTTTGTAGAATCCTCGAAGACCATCAAATTTAACCTGGTGACTGTATAGGTAAAGAAAGTGAGGCCCAGGTAGGTTGACCCTTTATGACATCTTAGACCATTTAAATCTTTCTATTTAAAAAAATTTCCATGTCTGGGTATGTTTCATAAAACACCGACACTGAGACACTGAGTGAAATGACCAAGATTACACGGTCTTTGGAGGATCTGCGATTAACTTAGACCTTCTGACTCCTGCTGGATTTGGTGCTTTTTCTTGCGATATATATATTGCTATACTGCACACTCTCAATTATTTTCCTTCCCTTGATTAAACTCTCCTTTAATAAATAAAAATGATAACAATAATTAATATCCACTAACTTTTGTTGAGCATGTCAAATGACGAAACTAAAACAATTTAGTAACAAGTCTGATGTTCTTTACTTAAGAGAAAACAACTATGGAGGTGCCTGGCTGGCTCAGTTGGTAGAGCATGTGACTCTTGATCTTGGGATCGTGAGTTCAAGCCCCACAATAGGTATTGAGCCTACTTAAAAAATGAAAGAACATAAAAATTTTTTTTAATGTGGAAAAAAAAAATCATTTAAGAGAAAACAACCATGGATTGGTTAAATACGGTGCTTCACAGCAAAGGGACACTGTTCCCAAGGGATTTAGTGCACATGGGAGTTTTATAGAACATTAGAAGGGGCAACATGAACACAGGGCATGATCTGCGAGGAGGTTGGAGAGTTCCTTAGAAGGTTAGCAAGTCCTGTTTTCCAGGGAAAGGTGAGCTAGCTAAAGCTGAGTTGGAGGATTGTGATTGGTGTATGTTAAATTTCCCTGATCGGTGTTTCCATAAATGCAGGCTAACTTAGGTTTAGGTTTGTGACATGGGCACCAGGCCAATGGGGTGGTCTCCATCTTGTGGGTTCAATAAACTAATTAACTTTATCAAGTGCTTCACTGGTAGATATTGCCCTGAGCATGGCATATGCATCATCGCATAAGATTTCTTCAGTACCTTAGCAAAGAATGTTTGTTCTTACTTTACATTTGAGTGACTTGGTCATTCATTGATCACACAACGAGTAAGTGGTGGAACCTGAATTTAAGCCCGTTTGTCTGATTCTGACTTTAAGTCATAAACGTTAAATAGTGAAAAACAAAATGCAATCCACACTTACTGTTGAAAACAGGTGGAGATTACAGATTAATTTCAGAGTGTTAACTTTTAACTTTTTAGGATGCAGGCAAGAGGAGATAGGAGACATGGGAATGGAGAAAATTTGGTTATCTAGAAGAGAGAGACCTCTGAAAACAGCACCAATTCATTTGTCCATTTATTTCTTGCACGGATATCTACTGAATGTCTACTACCTGCCAGACACTTTCCTGGCTCGTGGAGATACTTAGAGGAAAATACACAGTGGAGATACTTAGATGAAAACACATGAGTCTGATTCCCAAGAAGTACATTGCCTGGGAGGGACCTGGACAAAAGACACAGTGAAATGCGCTGCGGTGAGTGCTCTCATGAGGGCTCACTCAAAGCTCAGTGGGAGAAAGAAGAAACATCTAAATATATTTTAGTGAGTCAAGACGTCTTTGAGTGGAAGTAACCTTTGTATATGTGCTGCCGAAGCGAGCACAAGTGGAAGTAACCTTTGAACTTGGTCCGTGCAAAGACTCTCAGATGCAATGAGGTCATAGGAGATCTACAAATAGGTCAATATCCTTACAAGGGCGTTAACACTGGTGATGGTGGGTGGTAGGAAATGAGGCTAGTGATACGGTGCGAGATCAATAAAGGTTTTAAATGCCAAACTAAAGAGTTTTGATTTTATCCTGTAGGTGATAGGAAACGATTATATAGTAAAGACAGCATTTTGTTCTTCCTTTAGGGGAAACAAGTTCTTAGAATGGGTGGAATAAAATCGTGTAAAATGAAAAAGTCCCTGCTCTCAAAAAGCACGAAAATTAGTTTGGCAATAAACCAGCTAATTCTTCTACGGCGTTTGACAATCTACCGGTAGTTTGATAAAACAACAAAACACAAAACCAGGAATTGATATATACTGCCAAACCTCAGTGTCTCGATAACCTCCATGCCTTTCCACATGTAATTCCTTCAGTCTTGAATGCATGATCGTCTTACTAGAAAATGTCTACTTCAACTTTAAATCGTTCCCCTGTGTGACCACTTTTTTTGTCCTTACCATTTGGCAGGCATTGTGCAGAGCACTTTAAGTACATCATCTTGGGGCGCCTGGGTGGCTTATTCACTCAAACATCTGACTCTTGGTTTCGGCTTAGGTCGTGATCCCAGGGTCGTGGGATCAAGCCTCTCGTCAGGCTCCACACTGAGCGTAGAGCCTGTTTAAGATTCTCCCTCCCTCTCTCTCTCTCCCTTTGCCCCTCTCCCCCATTGCACATTCTGTCTCTGAAAAATAAAATTTAAAAAAAGATTTAAAAAATACATCATCTAAAAATAAATAAATAAAAAATAAAAAATACATCATCTTAACAGATTCATATAGCATACTAGAAGGTCAGTTTTTCTTTTCAGTTGAGAAAACAAAAACTACAAAAGGTTAAGCGGCATACCCAATGTCATGTAACTAAAAAGTAGTTGAATCAGAATTAACCCAGTCAGTCTGATTTTTAACAGGAAGGGCAAAGTTGGCTGGCTTAGTCTGAGGACCATGCGACTCTTGATCTAGGTAGGGGTCATGAGTTTAAGCCCCACGTTGGGTGTAGAGATTACTTAAATAAGTAAAAGTTATATATATAAAAAAAAAGGAAGAGCGAGGTTAGATGAATAAAATTCAGTCCCTCTTAGAGCTGAAAACAGAGTGTAGATCACCTTTCTTGGGGAGAGTTCTCTCTTCCTGGTTTGGCTTCCCCCATCGCTGTAGATAGAGTCTAACAGAAATCTCCCTGTGTATTTGTCTAAATCGATCGCGAGTGACAAGACTTTTGTCGTGACCATTTTTCATTACCATTCTAGCACCTACCTCAGAGCCTTGCCCATAATAGATGAGTAATAAATGTTGGTCAAATGAATACATGCCTGTCTCCTTTCCATTCTATCCGCCGCTGACAAACCTCAGAGTTTTGGAGTCCGGTCCAGGCATTGGTAGTCTTTGTTTTGTGAACTTTTGGGGAAGAAGAGTAGGGCAAGGGAAGAGAAAAAAATTCTGTGTCCTTTCACATCCAATTGCCTTTGAGGAGCTGGGAAGAGAGCAATTCACACCTGATTATCTTACATCAGGCAAGTTTGCAGCCTCTGAATTGCTAGGCAGTCAGGTGCTAGAGCTCTCTCCAGCCTGATCAGCCAGCTTTGTCTCAGCTCAGAGACCATGATTCCTTCCCTGCCCCTCTTGGCTGTTGGCCTCCTGTTAACCGTGGCTTTGGCCCAGATGGTCCAATTTCAGGAATATGTTTTTCTCCAGTTTCTGGGCTTAGACAAAGTGCCTTCGCCCCAGAAGTTCCAACCTGTGCCTTACACCCTGAAGAAAATTTTCCAGGATCGAGAGGCAGCAGCAGCAAGTGTGGACTCCCGAGATTTCTGCTACATAAAGGATTTTGGTATCCGTGGGAACGTACTCCGACTTCTCCCGGATCAAGGTAAGGAAATGAGGGAGGGTGCTTTCTCCAGAAGAGCCGGGCAGCGGGTGATAATGAAGAAAGGAAAGAAGGGGGGCAGTACCAATTACTGAAGGGTGTGTAGGAGGCCTTGTGCTGGTGTTTTACATATTCTATTTCCTTTACTCCCCCACTACACCCTCACGTTCAGAAGGCAGGTATTCTTATCTGCTTTTTAACAATAAGGAAACTAAGTCTCAGACAGTAGACAATCTGGAAGCTACCCAAGATCATACAGCTAGCAGTGCGTGAACCAACTCAGGATTCAGATTCGGTTTGTTCAGAATCAACGCTTTTGTGCGACGGTTAAGGTGGGAGGAGTGGGGTGGAATTAGGGCCCAGGCTTCACTCTTCTGGCCACTATTGATGCATTCTGGTGCCTATGATATGGCAAGCAAGGAGGCGAACATGGGGCGTTCAGTTTGCCCAGGACTCTTGCTTCCCTCCTCCGCACCCCCCCTCCCCCACTACTTTTGTTGCATGGAAAAGGCTATTGATTTGTGAGCACAGGGGCTCTCAGTCGGCTGGGTGGCTCAGTCGGTTAAGCGTCTGACTTCGGCTCAGGTCATGATCTCACCTTTCATCAGTTCAAGCCCGCATCGGGCTCTCTGCTGTCAGTATAGAGCCCGCTTCAGATCCTCTGTCTCTCTCTCTCTCTGTCCCTTCTCCACTCTCCCTCTCTCTCACTGAAAAATAAACACTGACAAATGATTTGTGAGTACAGAGCAATAATATATGCCATTGTCACACCGTTTATATGAGGATCTAAGTGAATGCCATTCAGTAATTTGTCAAACTGACCACCCACCCAAATTACCTAGGTCAGTTGTTAGAAGTTGACTCTCCAGCCCGGTTCCTGCCCTCACTCTCCCAATTCTTATTCAAGTCTTATTCAAAGTCAGAGATGGGTGTTGTAATCTGCATTTCTGTATAGCCTCCATGGTGGTGGGGGCGGGCGCAGATCAGAAGAGGAATTGAGAGCCCTGATTGGTTAGTTTTATAGTAACTGGAGATAAACTTTGAATACTTATTTGTCCAAGAAGAATTTGTTGGAGACCTACTAGGTGCTGGGAACTGTCCATGGCTATGAGAATATAGAAATTAAAGATAAAGTCTGCCCTTTAAGAGTTTATAGAAGGTCAAAGGGAAAAAAAAAAGGTCATAGTAGGGAAATAGAAAACATATAACTTCCATACTTTATGCTAAGCATTATTATGTAAATGACTCAGGACCTTGGGGGTGGGGGTTCAGGGAAAATTCCTGGAGGAAGGTTAAGGGGTGTGGGAAGCTAGTTTGAAGAGCTTTCCATGGAAAGTAGAAAAGAGCTGAAGATACTTCCTTTCCTCCCCCAGGGAAAAAACTTTGGTTTTTATGGTGACCATAATCCTCTCAAATGACACAGGAAAAGGACATGATCTCCCCATCATCGCTCCCTAACCTCCACCTAGGGAAAACCACCATTAACAGTTGCCATATATATTCTTCCAGACTTTTCTTCTTTATTTTTTCTTTCTTTTTTATTTTTTTATTTGATTCTAATTTTTATTTATTTTTATTTATTTATTTTCCCAATATATGAAATTTACTGTCAAATTGGTTTCCATACAACACCCAGTGCTCATCCCAAAAGGTGCCCTCCTCAATACCCATCACCCACCCTCCCCGCCCTCCCAGCCCCGAAACTCGTATTTTTTAAATAAATGAGATCATACTATACATCATTCAAGTATGAATATCTCGTACAAATCAGAACTAAAAGTCACGATGATCTCCTTGTAAGGATTAAGTGATATTCCATTGTATAGACATACTATCATCTGTGTAACTGGTACTCTGTTGACAAATGTGGACGTAATCTAAAAAAGAACAGCTTTACAATCATTTTTCTGGTACCATGAGTGTCTAAGAATTTCTCACTTTCCCACAGTTTGACAGGAATCCTTATAGAAATGTAATAGAAACTTATTTTTTAAAAAAAATTTTTTTTTTTTTTAACGTTTATTTATTTTTGAGACAGAGAAAGACAGATCATGAACGGGGGA
This sequence comes from Panthera onca, assembly GCF_046562875.1. Taxonomy (NCBI): domain Eukaryota; kingdom Metazoa; phylum Chordata; class Mammalia; order Carnivora; family Felidae; genus Panthera; species Panthera onca. The sequence continues at coordinate 42,575,150 of NC_138345.1, forward strand.
GGGGCAGAGAGAGAGGGAGACACAGAATCGGAAGCAGGCTCCAGGCTCTGATGGGCCGATGGGCCCAGAGCCTGACGCGGGGCTCGAACTCACAGAGTGTGAGATCTTGACCTGAGCCGAAGTCGGACGCTTAACCGACTGAGCCACCCAGGTGCCCCTAATAGAAACTTATTGAAGTGTCACATAATACAGAAGGTGTCCAAATCATTGAGAACAGCACAGTGAATTTTCACAGAATAACCAGCGCCCCAATTAAGAAACAGAACGGACGGGGGCGCCTGGGCGGCTCAGCCGGTTAAGAGTCTGACTTCGGCTCAGGTCATGATCTCACGGTCCGTGAGTTCGAGCCCTGCGTCGGGCTCTGTGCTGACAGCTCAGAGCCTGGAGCCTGTTTCAGATTCTGTGTCTCCCTCTCTCTCTGCTCCTCCCCTGTTCATGCTCTGTCTCTCCCTGTCTCAAAAGTAAATAAACGTTAAAAAAAAAAAGTAAAAAAAAAAAAAAAAAGAAAGAAAGAAACAGAACAGACGGTTACACCAGAGGACCCTCACGCCCCCTTCTGGTTAATCCGACTCTTCAGCAAGAGTAATTTTTCTCCTGCCGTCTAACATTCTGTATTAGTTTTGCCTGTTTCCCACCTTCAACTTCACGTAAACGGAAATGTAAAATGTGTCCTTTTTTCTGTCTGGCTTCTTTCTCTCAACATTCTGTTTGTGAGATTTATCCCTGGTGTGTGTATTTTTAGTTCATTCTCATTGCTTACAGTATTTCATTCTCTGAATATATTACAATGTACTTATGTGTGCTACCCTGGAAGGCCATTGAGTAACAATACTCTTCTAGCTTTTAATTTTTGTTTAACTGGCAGGAAAACATGATCTCGCTGTTTTGATTTTTATTTCTTTAAAAAGGTGGCATGCATTTTCTTTAAAAAAAATTATTTTTAACGTTTATTTATCTTTGAGAGACAGAGAGAGGGAGCACGAGAACAAGTGGGGGAGGGGCAGAGAGAGAGAAATACAGACACAGAATCCAAAGCAGGCTCCGAGCTGTCAGCCCAGAGTCCTACGCCTGGTTGGAACCCACAAACTGAGAGCATAACCTGACCTGAAGTCGGACACTTAACCGACTGAGCCACCCAGGTGCCCCAGGAGGAATGCATTTTCAAATGGATAATGAATCATTCATTTTTACTTTTTTCAAATCATTGCGTATTTATACATTCTGGCCATTTTCTATTGAGGAGTCTTCTTTTTCTTAATGATTTATAAGTCCTCTTAATCATTTGTAAAAGTTCTTTCTAATTGTGAATTTTCACCCATGCGTATTACGAGTATTCTTGGTTGTTCTTTGTGGTTTTAATTTTGTTAATGATGTCTTTTGAAATTTTTTTTTTTTTTAACATTTATTTATTTTTGAGACAGAGAGAGACAGAGCATGAACGGGGGAGGGGCAGAGAGAGGGAGACACAGAATCGGAAGCAGCCTCCAGGCTCTGAGCCATCAGCCCAGAGCCCGACGTGGGGCTCGACGTGGGGCTCGAACTCACAGACCGCAAGATCGTGACCTGAGCTGAAGTCGGACGCTTAACGGACTGCGCCACCCAGGCGCCCCTGTTAATGATGTCTTTTGAACATAGAAGTTTTTTTTCTTTTCTTTCTTTTTAAAAAAAGTTTTTTTTTTTTTTTTTTTTTTTAACGTTTATCCATCTTTGAGACAGAGAGAGACAGAGCATGAACAGGGGAGGGGCAGAGGGAGAGGGAGACACAGAATCCGAAACAGGCTCCAGGCTCTGAGCTGTCAGCCCAGAGCCCGACGTGGGGCTCGAACTCACGGACCGCGAGATCATGACCTGAGCCGAAGTCAGCCGCCCAACCGACCGAGCCACCCAGGCGCCCCTTTTCTTTCTTTTTTTAAAAATTTTTAATGTTTATTTACTTTTTTTGAGAGAGAGACAGAGACAGAAGCATGAGCGGGGGGGGGGGGGGGGAGTGGAGAGGCAGAAAGAGGGAGACACAGAATCCGAAGCAGGCTCCGGGCTCTGAGCTGTCAGCACAGAGCCCGACGCGGGGCTCGAACTCACAGACCATGAGATCATGACCCGAGCTGAAGTCGGACATTTAACCCACCGAGCCACCCAAGTGTCCCTTTTTATTTTCATGCTCTCCAATCTGTCCATCCTTTCCATTCTGGCTTTGGCTTTTCTTTTATGCTTAAGGAATCTGATTTAGTGACAGGAAGAGGAAGGGAGACTGGCAGGTTAGAGTTCTAGCCTGGAACAGGAGAGGTCAACTTTTCAGACAAGTGGAGAGGGGTAAGTTCTGTGAAGACATCTCTGTATTGGACAGCCAACGTTTAAGAAAGGTGTTCCAGTGGAGTAGTAAGGGTAGAAGTGGAAACTAACAGAAAACTACCAAGTAAGAGGCAGAGACAGCGTATATAGACCCACCTTTGTAAAAAGATGGCCAATGAGAAGAAAGGGAAAGATGATATGGTAGGCTTGAAGAGGAGACTGGATAATTTCAAATGCTTAGTAATTTTTGGTTGTTGTTTTAGAGAGAGAGAGAGTGCGGGGCAGGGGTCGGGGGGGAGAGGGGCAGAGAGAGAGAATCTTAAGCCGCTGGATCCCTGGATCATGACCTAAGCCTAAAATCAAGAGTCGGATGCTCAACCAACTGAGCCACCCAGGCACCCTGATTTTGTGATTTTGTTGTTTTTTGAATGAGACTTGAGAATGAAGGAGGAATGGTTAGCATGTTTGGGTTTCTGTTGTAATTTCTCCATAAGCCAATGACCTTAGAAAATACCTACTTAGGGTGAAGCCACCCTACCTAACAATAGGGTGGCATTAGGCCAAAGAGTTTATTTGCAGAGAGGGGAAAACTGAAGATGAAGGGATAAAAAAGGGGGGGGGGGGATAAAAGTATTGACCTTTCTCTAAAGGAATAGGTAAGGTTTGAAAATCCAGGCAGAGAAGTCAGCTTTGAAAACAGGGAGAATACATCTACAATTGCCAAAGATACAGAGACGGGAGGGTCCCTTGTGGAGAAACTGGAGACATCACGCTGCACCCCAACTTTCAGTGCAGTGGGACATGATGTCTTCAGAGACCCCAGACTAGGAATTGTTGACACTGACAACTGTGGGCTTTAGATAAAGAATCATCTAAAGATGAAACATAAGGGATTTCGGGAGGGTCAGTCTTGGCTAGATGGTAGGAGGTTGTTTTGAAGTCAATCTGAGTAGTTAGATTTGGACCAGCGACGCCTGACAGCCTATGATGTTCTTAAACGATTTTGTGCCATGGGTCCCTTGGGCCGTTCTGTTGAAGCTAATGGACCCCCTCTCAGAGTAATGATTTATATGCCTAAAACTATTTAGGATTTCCAAAGAAATCAATTAAATATTGAGATACATTTATAAAAATATTTTAAACCAAATGTGTGTATAGTAATCTAGCATGGGTCCTTTATTAATGCAATCAATAAAACGATCTAGGGAAGGGACTATATTTACCTTAAATTGAAAGTAATGGGGGGCTCCTGGGGAGCTCAGTCAGTTAAGTGTCCGACTCTTGACTCCAGCTCAGGTCGTGATCTCAGGGTTCACGAGATCGAGCCCTACATTAGGCTCTGCATTGACAGCACAGAAACTGCCTAAGATTCTCTCTCTTTCCTTCTCTCTCTGTCCCTCCCCCGCTGGCACTCTCTCTCTCTCTCTCTCTCTCTCTCTCAAAATGGATATATAATCAAAAAAAAAAAAAGGAAAGTAGTATGAGCATAAATTTATTTTAAGATGTTTGCAACAATTTAATCTATGAACATACCTATGATTTTTACTGGTAACAGTGTCATAGGTCCTATTAGGATTTGTTTGTTGCCTATGTTCATAATTGAAAGAAATGCCAAATTTCATTTAGAGTTCCACTGAAATAAAGATATAATTCTTTTTCCCATCCAAGTTCATGGGCCTTCTAAATTCTATCCAGGACCCCTTGGGGACCTGTGGATGCGAAGATAAGAACCTCTGGCCGTGAATGAGGAGTGGGAGAAACAAATCCTCCCCATGGTAGGGTTCGAGTCTAACTGATCATTTCCTGCCCTTGTTTGGTATATGTGGCTATCATATAACAATTTGATATTTATATCATAATGGCGGATATGAAGTCAACTATGTTATGGTGACTCTTACATCTCTGTTCCCATCTAGGTCTCTTTCTTTACTCCAGGAAACTTTCCCAGGCCTCCTCTTGCCTCCAGAAGTTCCTCTATTTTAACCTGTCTGCCATTAAAGAGAAGGAACAGTTAACAATGGCCCAACTGGGCCTGGATTTGGGGCCCAACACTTACTATAAGCTGGGACCAGAACTGGAGTTGGCTCTGTTCCTGGTTCAGGAGCCTCAGGTGGGGGACCAGCCCATCCCTAAACCGGGTAGAATGCTTGCGTTACAGTCAGTACCACGGCCTCAAGGCGTCGTTCACTTCAACCTGCTGGATGTGGCTAAGGATTGGAATAACGACCCCCAGAAGAACTTGGGTTTGTTGCTAGAGATACTGGTCAAAGGAAACAGAGACATTGGGGTGACTTTTCAGCTTCAGGACGCCTGTGCCGGACTGAGACAGTCCCTTCGTGCCTCCCTGCTGGTGGTGACTCTCCACCCTGAGCAGTGTCACCCTTCGTCCCGAAAAAGGAGGGAAGCCATCCCCGCGCCGAAGGCTCCTTGCAAGAACCTCTGCCATCGTCATCAGCTATTCATCAACTTCCGGGACTTAGGTTGGCACAAGTGGATTATCGCTCCCAAAGGGTTCATGGCAAACTATTGCCACGGAGACTGTCCTTTCTCTCTGACCACCTCCCTCAACGGCTCCAATTATGCTTTCATGCAAGCCCTGATGCATGCAGTTGACCCAGAGATCCCCCAGGCGGTCTGTATCCCCACCAAGCTGTCCCCCATTTCCATGCTGTATCAGGACAATGATGACAATGTCATTTTACGACACTATGAAGAAATGGTGGTTGATGAATGTGGCTGTGGGTAGGCTGTCAGAAATAGAAAATAGGAGTGTTCTTAGGGTAAATCTAATAAAACTCGCGACTTGGTCTATGACTTCTTGGATCTGAAATATCAATGTATTTATGTTTACAGTTTGTCTTCTTGGAAAATCCGTCATAACTAATGATATCCTTAATTACACACACACACACACACACACACACACACACACACACACTTAGCCCTAATGATCTAACATAGTCATGATGCGGTTGACAGTATATTAGACACTAGACATAAGAAAACTGGCATTTATTGGTGGTCTAATGGCAAGCATTATTCTACATGTTACCTATAAACATTATTTCACTGTTTCTTGAAGTGGGCCTTACTGTTCTTACGGTTTATACTTCATAGACAGAGCAGCTGAACAATACGTTTCCTTAAAGTCATCAACTTTCCCTGGCAGATCTCATATGCTAACAATGTTACTTAAAAAAATCATTTTGAGGGGGCTCCTGGGTGGCTCAGTTGCTCGGACAGAGCAGAGCCTGCTTGGGATTCTTTTCCTCTCTCTCTGCCCCTCCCCAACTTTCTCTCTCCCACCCTCCCCCTCCCCCCCCCCCCAAATTAGTAAACTTAAAAAAAGAAGAAAACAGGTGGGGCACCTGAGTGGCTCAGTCAGTTGAGTATCTGACTTCGGCTCAGGTCATGATCTCACGGTTTGTGGCTTCGAGCCCCGTGTGGGGCTCTGTGCTGACAGCTCAGAGCCTGGAATCTGCTTTGGATTCTGTGTCTCCCTCTCTCTCTGCCCCTCTTCCACTCGCACTCGGCTCTCTCTCTTTCTTGAAAATAAACATTAAAAATATTAAAAAAAAAAAAAAAAAGTAATCTGACCAAAGGTGTTTAGGAGATAATGTGAGATTTTAGAAGGGAAGTGTGTACAATCAAAATAGGTTCCTTAAACCAGCTGGCATTGAAATATTAAAATAGAGGAGGGCCTGTGTGGCTCAATCAGTCGAGCAACTGAATCTTGATTTCAGCTCAGGCCACGATCCCAAGGTCATGGATCGAGCCCCAGGTTAGGCTCGATGCTGAGCCTGGAGCCTGCTTGAGATTCTCTCTCTCTCTCCCTCTGCCCCTCTCCCCCCTCGCACTTCTCTCTCTCTAAAATAAAATAAAATATCAGAATAGAAATAGTAATAATAGTAAAATGTTGTTATGCTGCTCTTGGTAGTGTTTTCAAAATATTTACTTATTTATTTTGAGAGAGAAAGAGAGCACGAGTGCACACGCGGGGGCAGGGCAGAGAGAGAGGAAGACAGAGAATCCCAAGTAGACTCCATGCGGTCAGTGCAGAGTCGGACTGGGGGCTCCAACCCACAGACCCTGGGATCATGACCTGAGCCAAAAGAGTCATCTGACTCACCCGACTGAGCCACCCCGGTGCCCCACCGTGGTTAGTTAATAACCAAAGTATTCAAGAAGTGAAAACATTAGAAAAGTAATACTTTCAGACTAGAATGAAAAAAAATGGAGGTTTGAATAAAACTTCAAGTGCTCATTGATAATTAAGAAAAACCAGGTGTGGGGTGCCTGGCTGACTCAGTCAGAAAAGCATGTGACTCTTGACCCTGGAGTTGTGAATTTGAGCCCCATTTGGGGTGTACAGATTCTTTAGTTTTTATTTTCATTCATTTTTTTTTAAAGCAGGCTTCGACTCTTTTTTTTTTTTTTTATTTTTTTAAATGTTTTTTTAATTTATTTTTGAGACAGAGAGAGACAGAGCATGAGCAGGGGAGGGGCAGAGAGAGAGGGAGACACAGAATCTGAAGCAGGCTCCAGGCTCCGAGCTGTCAGCACAGAGCCCGATGCGGGGCTTGAACTCACGGACTGTGAGATCATGACCTGAGCTGAAGTCGGTCGCTCAACCGACTGAGCCACCCAGGCGCCCCAGGTGTACAGATTATTTAAAAATAAAATCTTGAGGCGCCTGGGTGGCTCAGTTGGTTAAGCATCTGACTTCAGCTCAGGTCATGATCTCGCGGTTTGTGAGTTCGAGACCCACATCTGGCTCTGTGCTGACCGCTCAGAGCCTGGAGCCTGCTTCGGATTCTGTGTCTCCCTCTTTCTCTGCCCCTCCCATGCCCATGCTCTGTCTCTCTCTGTCAATAATAAACGTAAAAAGCAAAACAAGACAAAATAAAGAAAACATTAAAAAATAAATAAATAAATAAAATTAAAAAAAAATTTTTTTTTAATTTCAGAGAGACAGCAAGCAAGCAGGGGAGAGGGACAGAGGGAGAGAGAGAATCTTAAGGAGGCCCCATGCTCAGTGCAGAGCCCGAGGGGAGGCTCGATCCCTGATGTTGGGATCATGACCTGAGCCGAAATCAAGAGTTGGATACTCAATCGACTGAGTCAGCCAGGAGCCCCCAGAATAAAATCTTTAAAAAAATAAAAATGAGGGGCACCTGGGTGGCTCAGTCGGTTAAGCATCCAACTTCAGCTCAGGTCAAGATCTCGCGGTCCGTGAGTCTGTGAGTTCAAGCCCCGCGTCGAGCTCTGGGCTGATGGCTCAGAGCCTGGAGCCTGCCTCTGATTCTGTGTCTCCCTCTCTCTCTGCCCCTCCCCCGTTCATGCTCTGTCTCTCTCTATCTCAAAAATAAATGAACGGTAATAAAAAAAATAAAAAATAAAAATAAAAATGAAACAATTGGCTCTATGTTCTAGTAATTCTTCAATATGGAGCACATAACTAAGCAGTCTTTATCTGCAGACAAGCCTCTGTATTTAGGGGACAAAATTCAATCACTTTCAGAATTTGACTTCTCATCTCCCTGGGGCCTTTCAACTCTCTTGGCCTGCTTTTTTTTTTTTTTTTTTTCATGTTTATTCTATTTTTGAGAGAGAGAGGGCAAGCGCAAGTGGGGGGAGGAGCAGAGAGAGAGGGGACAGAGAATACCAAGAAGGCTCTGTGCTGACAGCAGAATGCTCCATGTGGGGCTTGAACTCATGAACCATGAGATCATGACCTGAACTGAAATCACGAGGCAGACACTTTCCTGACTGAGCCATCCAGGTGCCTCTCTTGGTCTGCTTTATACATAGGGAGGTGAACGCTGACGTCCGTGTGCCCTCACCACTGCGCTGGAAAAGCAGAGGAAGGAGAGTGGCCCACAGAAAACCAGAGTCTAGTGAGAGCTGTTTCCCAGTGAACAGGAACAAGGCTGACAACTGCACAAAAAGCCTGGACCTGAGTCCACTCTTACATGTATTCCAGAATTTCTGTTTCAGGTCCCCGAATCCATCATCCTTTCTCTGGTAGAGGACGCCCAGATGGCCATGGGTACCGAGCACTTGGTCACATAGCACCTTGGCCACAGCGGCCACGGCAATGCATGTTCCAGCAGGGGCAGCCAAGCGTAGTCGTATAGTCGAGGTTGGTGTGGAAGGCCACACTGCGCCCTGCTGGTGACTCTGCACCGGCTCTTTGGGCCACGCCTGCCTCCGCCCCCTGCCCTCCAGAACTGACCGTCAGTGACTGTCTATTACACACCAATTACTGCACTAGGTCCTGGGAAATAAAGATAGATGGTCACTTTTTTCACGGAGCTTCGAATCTAGCATATTTGGCTAAAATGTATTTCAGGGGCGCCTGGGTGGCTCAGTCGGTTAAGCGGCCGACTTCGGCTCAGGTCATGATCTCACGGTCCGTGAGTTCGAGCCCCACGTCGGACTCTGTGCTGACCGCTCAGAGCCTGGAGCCTGTTTCCGATTCTGTGTCTCCCTCTCTCTGACCCTCCCCCGTTCATGCTCTGTCTCTCTCTGTCTCAAAAATAAATAAACGTTAAAAAAATTTTTTTTTAACAATAAAATGTATTTGAATACGTACAAGCGAAAAATATCAGCATATACCCCAGGATGTGAATATTTAACTATTCACAACTTACATGTTAACTATTGTATTATTCTATTGCGCATATGTGAAAACACTCATATTAAGGTTTCACTCTTATTTAAGTTTATTTTGAGAGAGAGAGAGAGAGCAGGGGAGAGAAAGAGGGAGAGAGAGAGAATCCCAAGGACGCTCTACATTGACAGCGTAAGACCCCTATGTGGGGCTTGAACTCAGGAACTATGAGATCATGACCTGAGCCCAAATCAAGAGTCAGACCAAAATCAGACACTTGGCCAACTGAGCCACCCAGGTGCCCCTAAAGTGTTACTTTCAGATAAAATAAATACAGGTTCTGTTTTTCTTTTTTTAATGTTTATTTATTTTTGAAGGGGGGGGGTGCAGAGAGAGAGAGGGAGACGCTGAATCCAAAGCAGACTCCAGGTTCCACACTGTCAGTGCAGATCCTGACTCGGGGGTCGAACTCACAAACCATACGATCATGACCTGAGCCGAAGTCAGGCTCTTAACTGACTGAGCCACCCAGGTGCCCCTAGATAAAACAAATACAAACAGAAGTTGTAATGCTTTCTTCTCTTACCTCAATGTTTCAGGGATAGGAGTTCTAATATCTTCTACTCCTCCCCGCCCCACCCTCCGGGGATGTTTCAGGGTGCACATCCCCTAACTGCACGCACCCGACTTTGGAGGCTGCTGCTTTTCAGGGACCTGTCTTGGCTCCTGTTTGCTGAGTTTGACATTGATTAAAATGCTCCTGCTCTCCTGACACCAGCCTGTGGAAGATCTATCTTCCTTTCATGGCCTTTCTTACTTTAAACCTTTTCTTTGGGCTCATTGCAAGAAGGTGTCAAAAACCCAACTGACCACAATTCCTGAGGCTGCGTTGCCGAAGTCGCTTCTGCATTGATCGGAAGCGTGACTGCTGGATTTCCTTAGTCCACTCAGGGTTTTGATTTGGGTTCTGTGTCTATATTATTTTTACGTATTTGTATTTTATTTATTTATTTATTTATTTATTTTCACAATTTCTAATGTTTATTTCTGAGAGAGAGACAGAGAGCAAGTGGGGGGGGGGGGGCGCGGGGCAGAGAGAGAGGGAGACACAGAATCAGAAACAGGCTCTAGGCTCCGAGCTGTCAGCACAGAACCCGACGCAGGGCTCGAACCCACAGACCGGGAGATCATGACCTGAGCCGAAGCCGGCCTCGCCACTGACTGAGCCACCCAGGTGCCCCCAATTATATTATTTGGAAAAGGTATTTGCAATTATTAAAAGGAGAGCAGCTATGTCCTTCTGCCTGCAGTTCGGACGTCGGCAGCTTTGTTCACTCCTGAGTTAATCGAGTTTTCTCCTGAGGCCATTATGCCTACGGCTAGAAATGAACAAGAGCACTGGCTTCGTGGCTTTGGGACACACTGCCTTCTGTCTCTACTGGAACAATAAATGTTCAGTTAGTTTACAAATAGGCTTGTGCTACAGACACCGCTATCTCAGAGCATTTCAAGACTTAATGATCTTATTTATTGGCAGGCCTGTCCACTCACTCACAGGCCACTTGGGTTTGAAATTTCACTGTCAGCTTAATCCATTTCAATTCTGTTTGAGGTTTAATGAATGCCTTGAAAGGCATAGTTTCTGTCTTTGGATAGTCTGCCATAAAACAAGGCAGTCCAAAATCAGGTCAGGCCTAACTTTTGTTTATTTTCTTTTTATTTTTCATAAATTTTTTTAGTTTATTTATTTTGAGAGAGAGAGAGAGAGAGAGGAGAGCAAGCAGGGAAGGGGCAGAGAGAGAGAGGAAGACAGAGAATCCTAGAGAATCTGACAGCACAAAGCCTGATGTAGGGCTTGAACGCGCGAATCGTGAGATCAGGACTGAGCTGAAATCGAGAGTCGAATGCTTAACCAACTGAGCCACCAGGTGCCCCTGTTTATTTTATTTAAAAAAAATTTTTTTAAATATTTATTTATTTATTTTTGAGACAGAGAGAGACAGAGCATGAACGGGGGAGGGTCAGAGAGGGGGAGACACAGAATCCGAAACAGGCTCCAGGTTCTGAGCAGTCAGCACAGAGCCCGACGCGGGGCTCGAACTCACGGACCTCGAGATCGTGACCTGAGCGGAAGTCGGCCGCTTAACCGACTGAGCCACCCAGGCACCCTGCCCCTGTTTATTTTAAAATAAGAAGTGAGGCGAGCCTGGGTGGTTCAGCCAGACAGCGCGGAGCCTGCTTCAGATCCTCTGTCTCCCTCTCTCTCTGCCCCTCCCCTGCTCACGCTCTCCCTCTCTCTCTCAAAAAGAAATAAACATTAAAAATAAATAAATAAATGAAATAAGAAATGAGGCATGAGTAGCAGGACCCCCAGGGTTATTCGAGGGTTATTTTCTCACCAATTGTTTCTCCCTTCAAAACAACATTAAACACTCAATTATTGTCACAGAGTTTTCTGTGCTGTGCTTGTGAGTAGAATACTTAGAGTAGCTAAAAAGTAGGGTGTTGGCTGGTCCCAGAGGCAGAGGGTGGCTGTGAAGAAGATAGCTTTGAAGGTTTCAACTGGAAAAAAGTTTGGATGTTGGTCAGAGACTGGTGGAAGGGGCATCCCTGGGTCTGTTCCATCCAAACATTGTTGGAGCAAGAGACAGATCCATGGGACCACCGGGGGCACTGCCCTCTCTTACTTTTTTTTTTTTTTCTAATTGTTTAAGTATGTCTATACCCAACATGGGGCTCGAACTCACAACCCAGAGATCAAGAGTTGCATGTCCCACTGACCCAGCCAGCCAGGCAGCCAGGCACCCCTTCTCTTACTCTTTTTGTTCAATTGTTTGCTTAGCAATATTAAACAGGAAGTTGGTACAATTATTCTGGGGCCAATATTTATCACGTATTTGACAACCGTTACCTTTGCTGTGTTGCAGCAAATGTAAAATTTACCTTTCTGAGAAAGATGCGTACAGATGTTTTGGAAAGTGACTTGAGAGTGATGGGTTTACCTACAATCCATATTTCCATTTTTCAAAAAAAGAATAATTATGCAGTGATTAATGCAGGTAATTGCCCAAGGTCTCCTGACCAGTAATTAAATAAATAGCTGTTTTGAAAGGAAGCATATGATAACTACCATAGACATGGAGAATGCAAGTAGAAACTGAAAGGAAGGAGCGAATCCATCTAAATCAAACAAGAAGGGCTGCTTTTGATATGGGCAGTTGGAGACAGTAGCGTTTTGATAGATGAAGAAGGGGGCTGGCAGGTAGGGAATTTTAGCCTAGCGAAAAGCTAGAGCAAAGGAGTGCCTGGTTGGCTCATTTGGTAGAGCATGTTGATATAAGAGTTGTGAGTTCAAACCACACGTTGGGCGTAGAGCTTATTTAGAAAGAAGAAAGAAAGAAAGAAAGAAAGAAAGAAAGAAAGAAAGAAAGAAAGAAAGAAAAAGAAGGAAAGAAAGAAAGAAAGAGAGAAAGAAAAAGAAAGAACGAAAAAGAAAGAAAGCTATAGCAAAGGCAGGAAATAGATGGCAGAAACTGAGGACTTATTCATAGGGTATGGCTTTTCTGCCCTCTGGCGATTAAAAGAAGGAAGAGCAAATCTATTAAAATCCTTCCATCTGGAGGATCAAGGGTGAGGCCAAGAACCTGATAAAACATGTAGACTTTCCCCAGAATATAATACATATAAACACACAATATTTTGCAAACAATTTCAGTTGCTTCATGGAATCTCTGCCGTAGACTATAGGGTTGTGAGAAAACATTCTTCTTAAGTCAGGTATCTTCCTCCCTCCCTCCCTCCTTCTTTCCTTCCTTCTTTCCCTCCTTCCTCCCTTCTTTCTTTCCTTCCTTCCTTCTTTCCTTTTTTCCTTCTTTCCTTCCTTCCTTCTTTCCTTTTTTCCTTTTTTCCTTCTTTCCTTCCTTCCTTCTTTCCTTCTTTCCTTCCTTTCTTCTTTCCCTCTTTCCTTCCTTCCTTCTTTCCTTCTTTCCTTCCTTCCTTCTTTCCTTCTTTCCTTCCTTTCTTCTTTCCCTCTTTCCTTCCTTCCTTCTTTCCTTCTTTCCTTCCTTCCTTCTTTCCTTTTTTCCTTCTTTCCTTCCTTCCTTCCTTCTTTCCTTCTTTCTTTCCTTCCTTCTTTCCTTCCTTCCTTCCTCACAACCTTCCGCTCTCTCTCTCTTTTTCTGTCTCTTCATGACCCTGTGTGTGTGAGAGAGAAGTACACATGAACTCTTTTGTAATACTCCATTTCTTTTAAGGGACATATTTCTTACATCATTTCTTTCTTTTTGCATTCATATCTTTATGGTACGTTTATGATTATAACTGCCCCTTCAACCATTCTCCACACTTCAGCTACAGTGGGACCTCTAAAACCCAATTCTCTTCATGTCACTTCCTTGTGGTACTGAGTTCTGTCTTGCCTTAGACAAGACAAAGCCCTGACACTATTTGGAAAACTCCTCTCCCTTTTGTTTGCCTTTCTCCAATTAACTTAAAGAAATGTTTTTAATGTTTATTTATTTTTGAGAGACAGAGAGAGAGAGACAGAGCGTGAGTGGGGGAAGGACAGAGAAAGGGGGAGACACAGAATCTGAAGCAGGCTCCAGGCTCTGAGCTGTCAGCACAGCGCCCAACGCAGGGCTCGAACTCACGGACCGCGAGATCATGATCTGAGCCGAAGTCAGACACCTAACAAAGTGAGCCAACCAGGCGCCCCGCTAATGTAATATATGGCCTTTTGTGACTGGGTTCTCTTACTGAGGATAATGTTCTCAAGCTTCATCTGTGTTGTAACATGTGTCAGTCCTTCCTTTTTATAGCTGAATAATATTTCACTGTATGGATATACCATAACTTATTTATCCATTCATCAGTTGATGGACATTTGAATTGTGTGTACCTTTTGGCTATTATGGGTAACACCGCTATGAACGTTCACATACAAGTTTTTGTGTGAGCATATGCTTTTAATTCTTTTAGAAGTGTCAAATCCTCTGGTTACTTTACGTTTAATGTTTTGAGGGACTGCCACGCTGTTTTCCACAGTGGTCGTACCCACCATTTTACATTGCTAACAGCAACGCATGAGAGTTCAAGTTTTTCCATATCCTCACTACCCCTTGCTATTGTCAACTATTTTGTAATTTTAATGATTTAATTTTAGCGAGTGAGAGAGAGAGAGCACATGTGAGCTGGGAGAGGGGCAGAGGGAGAAAGAGAGAGAGAGACAGAGAGAGACTCTTGAGCAAGCTCCATGCTTAGCACAGAACCTGACATGGGGCTCGATCTCATAACCTGAGCCTGAACCAAGAGTCGGGCACTGAACGGACTGAGCGACTCAGGCACCCCTCAAATTTTTTGATTAAAGACATCCTAGTGGTTATGAAGTGGCATCTTGTTGTGATTTTGACTTGGGTTTTCCTAATGATTAATGATGCTGAACATCTTCTCGTGTGCTTATTTGCTATTTCTCTACCTTTGGAGAAATGTCTATTCAACTCCTTCACCCATTTTAATTGGGTTATTTGATTTTTTTTATGGTTGAGTTGCAATAATTGTGATACTAGATCCTTATTAGATATATAACCTGCAAACATTTTCTCTCATTCTGAGCTGTCTCTTCACTTTCTTGATAGTGTCCTCTTTTAATGTGATGAAGTCCAATTGATCTATTCTGCTGTTGTTCTTTGTGTGTTTGGTATCGTGTTTAAAATAAGCTGTTGCCTAATCCAAAGTCATGAACTTGTGTACCTACTTCTAAAAAAATTTGTTTAGGGGCGCCTGGGTGGCTCAGTTGGTTAAGTCTCCGACTTCGGCTCAGGTCATGATCTCACGGTTTGTGGGTTCGAGCCCTGCGTCGAGCTCTGTGCTGACAGCTCAGAGCCTGGAGCCTGCTTCAGATTCTGTCTCCCTCTCTCTCTGCCCCTCCCCTGCTCACACTCTGTCTCTCTGTCTCTCTCTTTCTCAAAAATAAACATTAAAAAAAATTAAATCTCTCTCAAAAATAAACATTAAAAAAATTAAAAATTTTTAGAATTAAAAAAAAATTTTTTTTAACGTTTATTTATTTTTGAGACAGAGAGAGACAGAGCATGAACAGGAGAGGGTGAGAGAGAGGGAGACACAGAATCTGAAACAGGCTCCAGGCTCTGAGCTGTCAGCACAGAGCCCGACGCGGGGCTTGAACTCACTGACCGTGAGATCATGACCTGAGCCAAAGTTGGCTGCTTAACCGACTGAGCCACCCAGGCGTCCCCAAAATTAAAAATTTTTAGAAGTTTGTTGATTTACTTAATCCCTATGCCCAATGTACAACTTGAACTCTAGACCCTGGGATCAAGAGTCACATGCTCTTCTAACTGAGCCAGTGGGGGGCCCCTCCTACATTTTTTTCCTAAGAGTTTGATAGTGTTGCTCTCACCTACTATCCCTCCTCTTCAAATACAACATTTTATGTTATGTGGGTTTTAACCCAATTAAAAATTTAAAAAAGAATAAAATCAATTTTACCCATACTTTAGATGTATGGATTTATTTCTGTGGTAGATCTTGCATATGTTTCCATAGGGGTTCAGAAAATGTCTTCCCCAAATATGCCACTTGGGCATATTGATTATCGTGAGTCGAAGGTACTTGAGAAATGGTGGGCACAAGGACACTATGACCCTCCTTTGTGCCCCTGAAAATAGGAGGCAAATCTCCCATGTGAACAGTACCCTGCTGTACCAGGAGGGTAGAAAGCAGAGACAGGCAGTTTCAGATTGAGAAGGCTGTATAAACAAGTCTTGTTACCTCTTCAGCATTTCACTATCTAAAGCTCAAACCCCTTTGTCTAAGGGCACTTGGATTGCTCAGTCAGTTGAGCATCTGACTCTTGATTATGGCTCAGGTCATGGTCCCAGGATCGAGGGATTGGTCCCCAGGAGGGCGTGGAGCCTGCTTACGATTACCTCTCTCTCTTTCTCTCTCTCCCTACCCCCTCTCCCTGCTCTGCCCCTCTCCTCTGCTCACCCTTTCTCTCTCTCTAAAATAAAATTAAAAATTAAAAAATATATAAAGTAATGAGTCAGTGGCATTTCAGAAAAAATTCCTTTGTCTCGTCAATTTGTCAATTCTTCACAAATTTATTGTTTCTTTGCGTAATGGGTATGAAAGTTCCCCGCCTTGGTCACTTCTTTGAGTCTCATATCTTTGTGGGGTTCCTGTATGTACGTACATATCCTCCTGTTAATCTGTTTTTTTGTTACAGGGGTCTCAGCCAAGAATGTGAAAGGGTAGAGGGAAATTTTTTGCCTCCCACTGTTCAAGGGATAAAAAGAGAAAAAAACAAAAAAAAAATCAAGTTTAAAGGAAAGGCAATAAAAACCACAGATGTGAATAAAATTATAAAAATATAAGACAATATAAGACAATATTAAAATTATAAAACAATTATATAAGACAATTATAAAAATATAAGACAATATTAAGTGGAAGTTTGACATTAACAGAATAAAGAGAAAAATCATAATCATCCCCAAAGATGCAAAAGAATAATGTGGCAAAATTCATGGTCATTTATGGGAAAAATTCTCAACAAACTAGAAAGGAACTTCTTTAGCCCCATAAAGGGCAGCTGTAAAAAACCTACAACTAATGAATAACTGAATGTGTTTCTCCAAAGATCTTGAACAAGTTTGGAATACTCATTCTTATCTTCTCTATTGAACATTTATTAGAATCTTTAGCCATCCCAATAAGGCAGTAAGAAGAAATGAAAAGGTACAAATGTTGGAAAGGAAGGAGTAAAGCTGTTTATTTGTAGATAACATGATTATGTGCCTGGGAAATCCTAAGGAATCTACAAACACGCCCCATAAAACCATTAGAAGTAAGTGAATTTAGCAAGCTGACAAGGTTAGAAGCTACAAATGAATCAATTCTACTTCCGTATACTGTTATTTATTTATTTATTTTTATTAATAATTTGTTTAAACATTTATTTAATTTTGAGAGACTGAGCACAAACAGGGGAGGGGCAGAGACAGAGGGAGACAGAATCCGAAGCAGGCTCCGGGCTCTGAGCTGTCAGCACAGAGCCTGACGCCAGCTCGAACCCATGAACCATGAGATCGTGACCTGAGAGGAAGTCAGATGCTTAACCGACTGAGGCACCCAGGTGCCCCCTGCGTTTTTCTTAAGTTTGTTTATTTATTTTGAGAGAGACAGAGAGCATGTGGGAGGGGCAGAGAGAGAGGGAGAGAGAATCCCAAGCAGCCTCCTCACTGTCAGCACAGAGACCAACGTGGGGCTCCAACCCACGAACCTCGAGATCACGACCTGAGCCGAAATCAAGAGTCGGACGCTTAACCGAGTAAGCCACCAAGATGCCCCTCTATAACCTCTTAAAAAATAATTAAAGAAGACTGTTTAGAGTGATGCAAACAAACTTTAACACCTTGATGAAGCAAATGGTCTCCTTTTGGGGAATTGCAAAATGGGGCAGAATGCAGGAAGCTTTTAGAGGATAAAGAACAAGGAAAAAAGAAGAAAACATCTGATTGCCTGGGGTCACATAGTCCACTTTGGGGTGAGAAGGCCCAGAGTGGGCTTGGGGTTTGGAGATCAGCTGCTCTGGATATGCTGTGTTTCTGGCAGGGGGAGCATTTACTGGGACACAGAAGGTACCTAGAATTTGGTCTGCTGACATGACAGAGAGGGCAGCCGCAGCTCCATCGTGATCCAGAAATTTCCTTAAACAACACTGTCAATGAAGAGTTAGAAGATAAAATTGAAAAACGAATACCATTTACCATCCAATGAAAAACATTACATTTTTAAGGGATACATTTCATAAACTGTACAAAATGTTACTAACAATTACAAAACATTGCTGAGCGGAGTTAAAGACCTAAATAACCAAAACAATAAGCCATGTTTGTGATTTGGAATACCCAATATTTTTGTAAATTAAATTTTTTTTTTTTTATTTTACAGATAGAGTATGAGCTGGGGACAGGGGCAGACAGAGAGGGAAAGAGAAAGAGAGAGAGAGAGAGAGAGAGAGAGAGAAAACCTCAAGTAGGCTCTATGCTCAGCCCGATGCTGGGCTCTGAAGCCATGAACCGTGAAATCATGGCCTGAGCCAAAATCCAGAGTCAGACACCTACCGGACTGAACCACCAGGTGTCTCTGGATACCCAATATTTTAATGTTCCAGTTCTATTCAAGTACATCTAGAAACTCTACACAATACCAATCCAAATCCCAAGAGGAATGTTTGTAAAAATTGACAGACTTAAATTTATATAGCCAAAGCAATTTATTTATTTTAATTTATTACATTTTTTTAAATGTTCACTTATTTTTGAGAGAGAGGGAGACAGAGGGTGAGCAGGGGAGGGGCAGAGAGAGAGAGGGAGACACAGAATCTGAAGCAGGCTCCAGGCTCTGAGCCATCAGCACAGAGCCCGATGCGGGATCGAACTCATGCACAGCAAGATCATGACCTGAGCCAAAGTCAGAAGCATAACTGACTGAGCCATCCAGGCACCCCTATATAGCCAAAGCAATTTGGAAACATTGGGAAAATAAAAATTTATACTACTAATATTAAGTCTTATTATAAATCTACGATAATTATAACAGTGTGATATAAGCAGAATGATAGGCATATAGATCAATGGAAAGAAAGAGAGATTTGATTCCACACTGTATGATTGACTGGGTTTTCAGTAAAGGTGCCAAGGTAATTCCGTAGGAAAGGTACAGACCTTTCAACAAATAGTGCTAAAAACCAAGCATCCACGTGGGGGGAGATGATATAGAAAATCTACTTTGAACTGAATGTTTGTGTCCCCCACACATTTAACCCCTGTTAAAGTCTTAATCCTCCCCATGTGGAGAGGAGCCTCTAAGGAAGTAATTAAAGTCAAATGGGGTCCTGATCTAACAGGATCAATGTCCTTATAAGAAGAGACCTACGTGAGCTACCTACTAATGGTCTGAGCCCTCTGAACTTGCGAACGCAAGGAAAGGTCACGTGAAAACATAGCAAGAAAGCAGTGTCTACAAGACAGGAAGAGAGTTCTCACCAGAAACCAAATTGGTTGGAACCTTGATCTTGGACTCCTAGCCTCCAGAACTGTGAGAAAAGAAACTTCTGTTGTTTAAGCAACCCAGTCTGTGGTATTTTGTTACGACAGCTCTAGCTGACTAATAATATCCATATGGACAAAAAGGAACCCTGGCCCTCATATTATACCATACGCAAAAATTAACTGAAAGAAACAGATTATAGAACGAATATAAAAGTGGGGCACCTGGCTAGCTCAGGCGGTAGAGGGTGCAACTCTCAATCCCGGGGTTGTGAGTTCAAGCCCCACGTTGAGAGTGGGGATTACTTAAAACTTACTTTCAAGTTACTTAAAAATTACTCTTAAGTTATTTTAAAATACTTAAAAAGAAAAATCTTCAAAAACGCAGAAAGCTAAAAACTGAAACTATTTTCCCGTCCTTCGAGTAGGCACTAATTTTACAGACACGATCCACAAAACACTAACCATAAAAAAAAAAATTGACAAATTGAGTTTCGTTAAAGTGGAGAACTTCTTTTCTTCAGAAGAGACACCATTAAGGAAATGAAAAGGCAAGTGTGTTTACATATATAACAAAGGAATTGTATCCACAATGTATAAAGAACTCTTATAACTCAGAAGACAAACAACCCGTAAGAAATGGATAAAATGCTCAGACTTTAGAAAAGAAGATATGTAAATAACTAATAAGCACGTGAAAGGATGGTCAACATCAGGACAATGCTAGTAAAAAATCACAATTAGATACTACCATACCCACAAAAATGATCACTACTTTAAGAGCTGACACTCCCAAAGGCTGAAACTCTCGCACCCTCTTGACGGGAAAGTGAACTGGTAAAACATTTGGCATTTTCTTGAGTGAAATATATGCTTACCTACTTGATCCAGCAATTCAACTGCCAGATTCTTTTTTTTTTTTAAGTGTTTAGTTATTCTTGAGAGCGAGAGAGAGAGAGAGACACACAGAGTGTGAGTGGGGATGGGGCAGAGAGAGAGGGAGACACAGAATCTGAAGCAGGCTCCAGGCTCCGAGCTGTCAGCACAGAGCCCGACGCGGGGCTCAAACCCACAAACCATGAGATCGTGACCTGAGCCGAAGTTGGACGTTTAACTGACGGAGCCACCTAGGCTCCTCAGGCGTCTTTTTTTTTTTTTTTTTTTAATATTTATTTATTTTGAGAGAGAGATAAAGTGTGAGCAGGGGAGAGGCAGAGAGAGAGGGAGAAAGAATCCCAAGTAGGCTCCGTGCTATCGGTGCAGATCCCAAGTGTGGGGCTCCATCCCTAACAATGAGATCATGAGCTGAGCCCAAACCAAGAGTTGGATAGACGCTTAGTTGACTAAGCCACCAGGCATCCTTCTCTGACTGATTCTTTTGCATCACTCTCATAAGGGTACTTTTGATTAGATTGAGACCACACAGGATGGGATAATCTTTTTACCTCAAGATCCTTAACTTAACCACACCTGCAAAGTCCCTTATGCCATTGTAAGGTACCATATTATAAGGTTCCAGGTGTTACGATGTGGCCATCTCTGGAGGGGTTGGTATTCTACTTAGCACCCACATAACTTTTAAACACTTGGCTCCTGGGGCGCCTGGGCAGCTCAGTTGGTTAAGCATCCGACTCTTGATTTCATCTCAGGTCGATTTCATGGTTCGTGAGTTTGAGCCCTGCATTGGGCTGTTCACTGACAGCACGGAGTCTGCTTGGGATTCTCTCTCTCTCTCCCTCGTTCTCTATCCCTGCCCCTGCTCATGCTCTGTCTCTCTCTCTCTCTCAAAAAAAAAAAAAAAAAAAAAAAAAAAAAATCAAGAAAGAAAACTTAAAAGCAAAAAAAAAAAAAAAAAAAAAGAAACACTTGGATTCTGAAGGACCTTCATTTATGAGGTGGCACTTCTGCCCTTTCTTCGTAACTTTTTTTTTTTTATTTTTTAAAATGTTTATTCATTTTGAGAGAGAGAGAGAATGTGACCGAGGAAAGGAGACACAGAATCCGAAGCAGGCTCTGGGCTCTGAGCTGTCAGCACAGAGCCTGACAGGGGGGCTTGAACTCACAATCCACAAGATCGTGCCCTGAGCTGGAGTCAGACGCTCAACCGACTGAACCCGGGTGCCCCTCTTCTTCATAACTCTTTAACTGCCACCCAAACAACTGTTTTATCTTGTGGAGGCTCTACTTTGACTTTCATAATTAAGGAAGATCTTACATGTAGGGGCTTAGGTATAATAGGGGTGGATGGTCCTTGAGATTCAGAGTTCAGAAGCTCTAGTTGTGAGACCCTAGAGGGAGGGAGCCTTGGGTCTTGAAAATGCCCTCACTTCTGGGAGTGTGTGCTGAGCCTCAGAGATGCATGAGCCAGGGTTCAGGCAACAGGAGGCAACGGCAGTCTGGAGCACAGTATTCACTTCCTCAAGAAGGATGAGAAAGCAGGAGTGGACCTGGCCATACACTTAACCTTAGCTTCAAAAAGGAAGAGGGATCACCAAAGACGTAATTAGATGCACTAATTACCCAACTCAGAGGCCAAAGTCCTGATTTTGCATCTATCGGTGCCCCTCCCCATTCCAACAAGATTGGGGGCAAAGAACAAAATAAGAGGAAGTTAGAAATAAGTAAATAATCGCTAAAGATATAAGCAAATGGTCACTCAAGTAAAGAAATAAGTAAATAATCCTCAGTGTCTGCACCAGGTAACGTTGAAAGCCTTCAGATTCTACAAACCCGTCGGTTCTCTCTTCCCTTTGTTCTTCCTTCGCGCTCTCTAATGAAGAATGATTGATCAGTCTTGCCTGACCCTTCATTTTTAAAAGAGGGAAACGTTCCGAAATTCAGAGGTTTCCGGGGAAGAACTTGGAAATGCGGATATCCTCGGTGATTTACTCTACAGAATCCTAAGCTTTCTTATCAACACATTGATGTGAATTACCCACACCTCCTTCCCTCTTAATCTGCTTACTGTTTGTACAGTCGAGATACCCGGCAACTGCCTGAGACTCAGGACTGAGTCATCCTCTGCCCCAGCCAGGTATCAGCGGCCACACCTATGATGTCCAGGTGTGTTGTTGGTAAGAGCGATCAGCACAATATACGGTTCCGGGGGGAAAAGTCCAGTGACAGAGCACCATGGCTTCTGACAAAGGTAAACTGGACCGGGGGGCCTGGCAAGCTCTATATTCATGAAAAGGGCAGATATTCTGTGTGTGTGTGTGTGTGTGTGTGTGTGTGTGTGCATGTGTGTGCGTGTCCTGCCTGTGCTTGTGTCCTTGAGCGTTTTTCAACTTTCCTGTGTATTAATGTATTATTCATACGACTCTTAAATGGGATTTATTATTATTCTTACTACTAACTATTCACATCCACAAATGATTTTGATCAAATGACACCAAATCGATGCTTGTTTCACCGTAATAAAAAGTTCAGTGAAAAATACAACTGTTAAATAACAGTTTAAAAAATAGCAGCGGGGGGGGGGGGGGGGCGCCCGGGTGGCTTAGTCGGTGTCTGACTCTTGATTTGGGCTCAGGTTCAGATTTCACAGTTCATGCGATTGAGCTCCACGTCGGGGCTCTGCACTGACAGTAAGGAGCCTGTTTAGGATTCTCTCTCTCCTTCTCTCTCCGCCCCTCCCCCATTCATTCTCTCTCTCTCTCTCTCTCTCTCTCTCTGTCAAAAATTAATTTAAAAAATAAGTACATGAAGTTAAAAAAAAGAAAGTCTTTTTTTTTAATGTTTATTTTTGAGACAGAAAAAGACAGAGCATGAGCAGGGGGGTGGGGCAGAGAGAGAGAGAGAGAGAGGGAGACACAGAAGCCGAAGTGGGCTCCAGTGTCTGAGCTGTCAGCACAGAGCCCCTCGCGGGGCTCGAACCCACGAATCGTGAGATCAGGACCTGAGCCGAAGTCGGACGCTTAACTGACTGAGCCGCCCAGATGCCCCTCTTAGCTGTTTCTTTTGACTGAAGGATTATCTCCATTCCCTGAAACTTTGTACATTGGGAACTCAGATGACTGAGTCGTGCCCCATGTTGACTCAGTTTACATCCGAGCTCCAAATTCTGCTGCTAACTCTATTGTTCTTTTCTTTTCCTAAAGGCAGTGATTGTTGATTCTGTCTCTCCCTCCTTCCGCATTAACTTGATTTAGAGGGAGACTTTTGCCACCTTTGAGATCCCTTGTACGGCAGCATTTTGCCGTCAATGCCCTCAGTACCCACTGGGCTCCAGGTGAAGTCAGCTTCTCCTCTGCTGGTTCAACAAGATCTTTTCATATCTCGGCACCTGAGTGCCTCAGCTGGTGAAACGTCCCACTCTTGGTGTCGGCTCAGGTCATGATCTCACAGTACTTGAGTCTGAGCCCCGAATCAGGCTCAGCGCTGGCAGCATGGAACCCGCTTGGGATTCTCTCTCCCTCTCTCTCTGCCTCTCCCCACTCTCTGTCAAACTAAATGAATAAACTTAAAAAAAAAAAGGAATATCTTTCCATATGAATTTTGCAAATGTTTTTTCACTCCTCTCACTGACGCAGATCTTTCTTCATTCCTCTTGATTTGTGGTTTAAAAAGTACATGTGCGTATAGGGGCGCCTGGGTGGCTCAGTGGGTTGAGCGTCCAAATTCGGCTCAGGTCATGATCTTGCAGTTTGTGAGTTCGGGCCCCGCGTCAGACTCTGTGCTGACAGCTCAGAGCCTGGAGCCTGCTTCGGATTCTTGTCTCCCTCTCTCTCTGCCCTCCCCTGCTCTGTTTCTGTCTCTGTCTCTCTCTCTCTCTCAAAAATAAACAAGAATTAAAAAAAAAAAAAAGGCGCATGCTTTACCTACTCAGCCAGCCAGGCACCCCAAAAGTACATCTATATTAAGCCAGTGGTGCCCTGGCTTCTCTCCATACTACTAAATACTCCTTAAGTAGTTATTTTGAGATAATCAAAGTTTAAAAACATGCAGCTTTAAGAATAATAGAGAGGTTGGGGCCCCTGGGTGACTCAGTCGGTTAAGCGTCCGACTTCGGCTCAGGTCATGATCTCGTGGTCCGTGAGTTCGAGCCCCGCGTCGGGCTCTGTGCCGACAGCTCAGAGCCTGGAGCCTGCTTCGGATTCTGTGTCTCCCTCTCTCTCTGACCCTCCCCCGTTCATGCTCTGTCTCTCTCTGTCTCAAAAATAAATAAAAATGTTAAAAAAAAAAAAAGAATAATAGAGAGGTTCCTTATACACTTTGCTCAGTTCCCCCCAATGGTTACGTTTTGCAAAACTATAGAATAATCTCACAACCTATGGCTTCTCAGCCTGTGGCTAAGATCAAGTGTAGAATAATATCACAACCAGAATACTAACATTGACACAATCCACCTATTTTATTCAGATTTCTCCAGTTGCACTTGTAGTCATTTATGTGTGTATTTAGTTTTTTCTTTCTTTTTTTAATGTTTATTTGTTTTGAATTTTTAAAAAATGTTTATTTTAGAGAGAGAGACAGAGACAGAGACAGAGCATGAGCAGGAATTGGGGGAAGGGGGTTGCGCAGAGAGAGGGAGACACAGAATCCAAAGCAGGTTCCAGACTCTGAGCTGTTCGCACAAAGCCTGACGTGGGGCTCGAACTCACAAACCGTGAGATCATGACCTGAGCTGCAATCAAGTCGGCCGCTTAACCGACTGAGCCACCCAGGTGCCTCTGTGTGTATTTAGTTGTAGGCAATTTTGTCACCTGCAGAGGTCTGTGTTTTCACCACCATGATCATTCCAACAGTACAGAGATATTTTATTGCCCTTTTATAACCAAACCCTCCTTCTTCCTGCCCCACCCCTGTTCTTATTTCTTGAGAACCACTGATCCGTCCTCACTTCTAAAATTTTGCCACTCAAAATGTTAGACAAATGGAATCATGCAGAATGCAACTTTTTGAGATTGCTCCCCCCTCCCCCAGCATAATTCCTTGGAGATTCATCCAAGTTATTACATGTATCAATAGTTTGTTCCTTTTTATTGCTGAATTCCATTCCATTTACCACGGATTGTTTAACATCTGGACATCTAGGTTGATGCCAGTTTTTAGATACTACAAATCAAAGCGATAGAAACATTTGCATACAGCCTTCGTGGGAGCCTACATTTTCGTGTCTCTGAGATAAATGCCCAGGGTGCAGTTGCTGGGTTATATGGCAGTTGCATTTTCAATTATTGTTGTTGCTTTTATTTTTTTTTTAATTTTTAATTAATCTTTATTTTATTTTATTTTTTAACGTTTATTTATTTTTGAGACAGAGAGAGACAGAGCATGAACGGGGGAGGGTCAGAGAGAGGGAGACAGAATCTGAAACAGGCTCCAGGCTCTGAGCTGTCAGCACAGAGCCCGACGCGGGGCTCGAACTCACGGACCGCGAGATCGTGACCTGAGCCGAAGTCGGCCGCTTAACCGACTGAGCCACCCAGGCACCCCTTTTTTTTTTTATTTTAGAGAGAGAGCGTGGGGGGGGGGTGGCTGAGAGAGAGGGGAAAAGAGAGAATCCCAAGCCAGCTCCCCACTCAGCGTGGAGTCTGAAGCAGACTCCCACAACCCTGAGATCATTACCTGAGCTGAAATCAGGAGTCAGAGGATGGACCAACAGAGCTACCCAGGTTTTTAATACAGAAAAAGAATTAAGGTTGTTGTTTTCTTTTTTTTATTTAAAAAATTTTTTTAATGTTTTATTTATTTTTGAGACAGGGAGAGACAGAGCATGAATGGGGGAGGGTCAGAGAGAGGGAGACACAGAATCTGAAACAGGCTCCAGGCTCTGAGCTGTCAGCCCAGAGCCCGATGCGGGGCTCGAACTCACGGACCGCGAGATCATGACCTGAGCCGAAGTCGGCCGCTTAACCGACTGAGCCACCCAGGCGCCCCGTTGTTGTTTTCAATTAAGAAACTTCTGGGACACCTGGGTGTCAGTTGAGCAACCAACTCTTGATTTCAGCACAGGTCATGATCTCTCATTTGTGAGGTCGAGCCCTGCATTAGGCTCCTCACTGAGCACGGACCCTGCTTGGGATCTCTCTCTGCCCCTATCCTCTCTCAAAATAAATAAGTAAGCTTTAAAAATAAAAATAAAAATAAAATAATAATAACGATTAAGAAACTGCCTGTTTCCTGGAGTGGCTGTACCAGTTTACGTTCCCACCAACAATGTATGAGAGAGCCACTCTCTCTGCATAATATTGTTCTCTCTCTGTCTCTTCGTTCCTCTGTGTATATATTTAGGTATCCCATAATTGATAGTAGTGAGACTCGTTCAGTCATTTGTTCAATAAATATCTACTGCCAACATGTTTCAGGCAGTGTGATGATAGAGTCTAGAACAAGATATTCATAATCCGTATCTCACATAATTTATAATTCATTGTTATTATGGTCATGTAAATACCAATCAAAATATAGCATGA
The DNA here is from genome assembly GCF_046562875.1 of Panthera onca. Classification (NCBI taxonomy): domain Eukaryota; kingdom Metazoa; phylum Chordata; class Mammalia; order Carnivora; family Felidae; genus Panthera; species Panthera onca. The sequence continues at coordinate 42,601,543 of NC_138345.1, forward strand.
TATGGGAATGCAAACTGGTGCAGACACTCTGGAAAACAGTATGGAGGTTCCTCAAAACATTCAAAATAGAACTACCCTACGACCCAGCAACTGCACTACTAGGGATTTATCCAAGGGATACAGGGGTGCTGTTTCCAAGGGGCACATGCACCCTCATGTTTATAGCAGCACGATTGACAATAGCCAAAGTATGGAACGAGCCCAAATGTCCATCGATGGATGAATGGATAAAGAAGGTGTGGTATATATATACAATGGAGTATTACCTGGCAATCAAAAAGAATGAAATCTTGCCATTCGCAACTACGTAGATGGAACTGGAGTGTATTACGCTAAGTGACATTAGTCAGTCAGAGAAAGACAAAAATCATATGCCTTCACTCATATGAGGACTTTAAGAGACACACCAGATGAACATAAGGGAAGGGAAGCAAAAATAATAGAAAAACAGGGAGGGGGACAAAACATAAGAGACTCTTAAATATAGAGAACAAACTGAGGGTTGCTAGAGGGGTTGTGGGAGGGGGATGGGCTAAATGGGTAACGGGTGTTAAGGAAGTCACTTGGGATAAGCACTGGGTGCTTACACCTAGATATAACTTATACCTACCTTATACCTAGTGATACCTAGGTGTAACTGGGTGTCATAGCTAGGGGATGAATTACTGGAATCTACTCCTGAACTCATTGTGGCACTCTATGTTAACTAACTTGGATGTAAATTAAAAAATAAATAAAATATAAGAACAATAGCTCCATAAAAAAACATAAATGTATAGCATGATAATTGCTGTGATGAAGGACGTACAGGGTGCTATGGAAGCAGGTAGAAATTACACATAGGAGCCTCTGAGGGATGACTGTCTCATTGCATTTGATCATTCTTGCTGGAGCCTTAAGGAGGATTTTCTGGTTTGGGATTGGGCAAATAGATTTTTGGCAGAGCCCTTACAAATTTGGCTTTTCTTGAGGGTCCGATCCAATGAATATAGGAGAGACTCTTTTAACCCCATTTTCTGATATGGTTTGCAGGTTTAGAAAAACCGAGTATTTTTCTTAGCTAAATATATGTGTGTGGTGTTATTTGACATAATCGTCTCTTGGTCAACAGGGCCTTCCGCTGGAGATGCCACCTTGAGGTAAGACTGATATTATCATAGGAGCATCTGCGTGGCTCAGTTGGTTAAGCATCCTAGTGCAGTTCAGGTAATGATCTCACAGTTGGTGAGTTCAAGCCCTGCATCAGGCTCTGGGCTGACAGCTCAGAGCCTGGAGCCTGCTTTGGATTCTGTGTCTCCTCTCTCTGCCTTTCCTCTGCTCTCTCTCTGCCTCTCTCCAAAATAAATAAACATTAAAAAAAAAGAAAAGAAAAGAATACTACCATAGTGAGCATTTAATTCAGCAAGAAAAGGTGGATTTAAGAGCTGTAGGACTATAGCTTTCCATATTTTTCCTTTCTTGTTGTATCATGTTCCCACTCTTTCCTTTTGCTTTTTCTTTCTTTTTTTTTAATTTTATTTTTTACATTTATTTATTTATTTTTGAGAGAGAGAGAGAGACAGAGAGAGAGACAGAGAGAGACAGAGCACAAGCGGGGGAGGGGCAGAGAGAGAGAGGGAGACACAGAATCCGAAGCAGGCTCCAGGCTCTGAACTGTCAGCACAGAGCCCGATGCGGGGCTCGAACCCACAAACCACAAGATCATGACCTGAGCCAAAGTCGGACGCTCAACTGACTGAACCACCCAGGCGCCCCACCTTTTGCCTTTTCTAACTTCATTCTCTATAACTATCGCTTTTTTAAAAGCTTACTTTTTTATTTTGAGAGAGAGAGAGAGCACACACACGAGCTAGGGGCTGGGGGCAGACAGAATCCCAAGCAGGCTCCATGTGGAGCCTGCTGTGGGCCCAAGAGTTGGATGCTCAGCTGACTGAGCCACCCAGGCGCCCTATGATTATTGCTTCCTATATCTTTGTTTGTATGTCTTTTGGTTTGTGTTTAAATAAATTACCTTCCAGCTTTGTTCTGTTACTGTTTTATCTTCATACTTCTCTGTTTAAATCACATGACTTGATAGCCATTAGCGAAAGGTCCAGAGAACTCATTTGTCACTTTGAGTTCATCTTTTTATTTTATACCATATTCCCATTTTTCAGACATAGCATTATAACAGGGGGACTTTTGTCAGGGAATAAATTATCTCACGATGGGTGGGAGGACTGATCTATGTGGTCAATAAATGTAATACTTGAGGGATGAGTGGAAATATTGGGATGTAATAAGCTGATGACTCAACCATATGGCAAAGAAGAGTACTCATCACGATCTTGAGTTTCCCCTGAGTTACAGCTCTGAGACATGGAAAGGATTAAGTCTACAGATGTCATTGGGAGGGGCACCTGGCTGGCTCAGTCAGTGGAGCATGTGACTCTTGGTCTTGGTGTGGTAAGTCTGAGCCCCACAGTGGGTGTAGAGACTGTTAAAGACAAAAATCTTTTTTTTTTTTTTGACAAAAATCTTTAAAAAATAAATAAATAAAGATGCCACTGGGAGCAACTTGAATTTTTTTCTTATGAGGAATTAGTATGCAGAATTTCATGCCGAAGAATCCTGAGGCTTCTTCTCTCTTCAGACTTGGCAATAGAATCTTGTTGGCAGTTTGAGGCTCCTACCTAAAATTTAGTTAGAGTCCACTGAGGAACGTTGAGGTGTAGGGATTGGAGCATGGCGTCTCTACATATTTATGCCTGAGTTCAAAACTACCAAGCAACGGTATAGAGAGAGTGGTAACTCCATGACGTGAGGTGGGAAAACTCTCTTCACTATGCTTGTGAGAGAAACTCTGATGATTCAGACGGGCCCACCTAGATAACTTTGGGAGACAGATTAGAAAAGAAAATGTCCTGAGATGTCATGTTTGAGATCTGTGTGATAGGAGAGGGGAACATGAAATCATTCCTCGGGTCCCTCTAAAGATTGCCTGAAAGCATGGGGGTGCTTTTTGTGTTTCAGGAGAAGAATTGAACCCCGGGAGTTTGAAGTCTTCTTTGACCCCAGAGAACTCCGCAAAGAGGCCTGTCTGCTCTATGAAATTAAGTGGGGCACAAGCCATAGGATCTGGCGAAACTCGGGCAGAAATACCGCCAACCACGTTGAGCTCAATTTTATAGAAAAATTTACTTCAGAAAGACATTTTTGCCCCTCCGTCAGCTGTTCCATCACCTGGTTCCTGTCCTGGAGTCCCTGTTGGGAATGCTCCAAGGCTATCAGAGGATTTTTGAGTCAACACCCTAGCGTGACTCTGGTTATTTATGTATCTCGGCTCTTCTGGCACCTGGATCAACAAAACCGGCAAGGACTCAGGGACCTCATCAACAGTGGTGTGACCGTCCAGATTATGAGAGTCCCAGGTAAAAACAACAAACAGAGGACCTTAAGTGTTGATGCGAGACTGTGCTGGTAGCATGTTTCTAGGCCAGAAGAGTGACTATCCCACTTCGGAAGTCTCAGAAGTCAAAGTCAGGGGGCGCCTGGGTGGCTCAGTCAGTTAAGTGTCTGACTTGGGCTCAGGGCAGGATCTAGCAGTTCGTGAGTTCGAGCCCGGCATCGGGCTCTCTGCTGTCAGCACAGAATCTGCTTCAGATCCTCTGTCTCTCTCTCTCTCTCTCTCTCTCTCTCTCTCTCTGTCCCTCCCCCACTGTGCTTTCTCCCTCCCTCTCTCTCTCTTTCTGTCTCTCTCCTAAATAAATAAATAAACTGGCTAGCTCAGTTAAGTGTCCAACTTTGGCTCAGGTCATGATCTGGCAGTTCGTGGGTTCAAGCCCTGCATCAGACTCTGTCCTGACAGCTTGGATTCTGTGTTTCTCTCTTATCTCTGCCCTTCCCCCACTGCCGCTCGGTCTCTTTCTATCTCTCAAAAATGAATAAATGTTTAAAAAAAAAAGAAGAAGAAGAAGCAAAAGTCCAAAATAACATGAGAAAGGACCAGGTCTGATATTCACAGCAAGGAAAATATGAAAAAGAGGGCTCTCTTCTCCATGCCTGCACCTGCCATGGTGACCCATCAGCCATCTTGGAATAAACTATGTTGTTGTTTTTAGGGATTCAGGGGGAGGTTAGTCCATCTCCAACAGCAAATAGGCTGACGGGTTTTATATAACGTGTATCTATAAGCTGGGCTCTCTTTAAAGTAGCTTTCTGCTCTATTAGCTGAATGAAACAAAATTTGTGTCTCCTTAGAGTATGATCACTGCTGGAGGAATTTTGTCAACTACCCACCTGGGGAAGAAGATCACTGGCCCAGGTACCCTGTTGTATGGATGAAGCTGTATGCACTGGAACTGCACTGCATAATTCTAGTAAGTTATTTTATTTTATCTTATTTTATTTTATTTTATTTTATTTTATTTTATTTTATTTTATTTTATTAGGTTTTGTTTATTTAAGTAATCTCTACACCCAACGCAGGGCTCGAACCTATGACCCTGAGATCAACACTTGCGTGATCCTCCAACTGAGCCATTCAGGAGCCCCTCTAGTCAGTCACATTAAGGGACAAAGATTATGATGCCAAAAGAAACATCCTTCTTCAAACTTCTTTTCTGATAAGTTGATATGTCTTTTCTTCACCGTCTCTTTGTCATTTGTATTGAAATTTAGTTATTTAACTTCTTGACATACCTTAAGAAAGTGTGAGAATGGGGCATCTGGGGGGTTCCGTCAGACTCCTGATTTTGGCTTTTGGCTCAGGTCATGACCTCACGGTTGGTGAGACCGAGCCCCTCATCCGGCTCTGGGCTGACAGCGTGTGGCCTTCTTGGGATTCTCTCTCTTCCTCTCTCTCTGCCCCTTCCCCGCTCTCTCTCTCTCTCTCTCTCTGTCTCAAAATAAATAAGTAAACTTAAAACAAACAAAAAAGAAAACGCGAGAAGAACAAGACAATCTCTGTAGGAAATAAATGAGAGAAGGGAACAGATAAACCGGTTTAAGATATACATGGACTCCACATTAACTTGATATTGTTATTATTATTATTATTATTATTATTACAACACTTACTGGCTCTACAGAATTCCAGATATTCTCTTTTCCCATATTGATGTGTGTCATCCTATTGAAGAAATGTAGGTGTCCCATTTGTATTCTCTTGAAAGTTGCTCAATAAACTTCCAACTAATGTTTTGAAATGTTTGTGGTTACAACAGTATCAAGAAAAATATTATTCTTTTTTTTCCTTCCAGAGTCTCCCTCCCTGCTTAAAGATTTTAAGAAGATGTCAGAATCAGCTTACATTGTTCAGACTTACTCTTCAAAATTGCCATTACCAAATGATTCCCCCCCATATCCTTTTAGCTACAGGATTGATACAACTTCCTGTGACTTGGAGATGAATGGAATGATTCCTTGTGGGTGCCTGGGTGGTTCAGCTTTTGGGCGTCCAACTTCGGCTCAGGTCATGATCTCGCGGTCCGTGAGTTCAAGCCCCGCGCGGAGCTCTGTGCTGACCGCTCAGAGCCTGGTACCTGCTTCCGATTCTGTGTCCCTCTCTCTGCCCCTCCTTGCCTCATGCTCTGTCTGTCTGTCTCTCTCTCTCAAAAATTAAAAAATTAAAAAAAAAAAAGAATGATTCCTGCATACTCTGTTTCAGTAACAGGCACTGATGCCCCACGAAAAAGAGAATGCCATTGGAATGTAGAAATTTTCAGCTTGTGTTTCTATACACCAACAACAAATTATCTAAAAATGAAAAAAATTTAAATCCCATTCACAAGAGCATCACAAATAATTAAGGGGTCCTTGGGTCGCTAAATAGGGTGAGAGTCTGACTTCGGCTCAGGTCATGATCTCACGGCTCCTGAGTTCAAGCCCCTCATAGGGCTCTGTGCTGACAGTGAGGAGACTACTTGGGGTTCTCTCTCTCTCTCCCTCTCTCCCTGCCCCTCCCCTGCTTGTGTGCTCTCTCTCTCTCTCACTCTCAAAATAAAATAAAATAAAAACTTTATTATTTTTTTAAATGTTTATCTTTGAGAGAGAGAGAGACAGAGACAGAGACAGAGCATGAGCAGGGGAGGGGCAGAGAGAGGGAGACAGAATCCGAAGCAGGCTCCAGGCTCTGAGCTGTCAGCACACAGCCCGACGCGGGGCTCCAACTCATGAACCGTGAGATCATGACCCGAGCTGAAGTCGGGCACCCAACTGACGGAACCACCCAGGGGCCCATAAAATAAAATAAAATAAAATAAAATAAAATAAAATAAAATAAAATAAAAGCTTAAAAAAAACTATCATATGATTCAACAATGTTATTTCTGGGTATATATCTGAAGGAAATAAAATCACTATCTCAAAGAGGTATCTGCACCCCATGTTCATTGCAACATTGTCTGCAATAGTCAAGACATGCAAACAACCTAAGTGTCCATCACCAGGAATGGATAAAGAAGATGTGATGTGTATCATACACACACACACACACACACACACACACACACACACACTCACACACACACCTGTAACTATGAGGTGATGAATGTGTCTACTCACCTTATTGTAGTAATCAGTTTGCAATATATATTATATCAAATTATTATGTTGTACACCTTAAACTTACACAACATTGTATGTTACTACGTCTCAATAATGCTGAAGGGGATAAAAAGAGATTAAAAAAATAATCTAGGGGGGCGCCTGGGTGGCTCAGTCGGTTAAGCGTCCGACTTCAGCTCAGGTCATGATCAGGTCCGTGAATTCAAGCCCTGCGTCAGGCTCTGTGCTGACCGCTCAGAACCTGGAGCCTGTTTCCGATTCTGCATCTCCCTCTCTCTGACCCTCCCCTGTTCATGCTCTGTCTCTCCCCGTCTCAAAAATAAATAAAACGTTAAAAAAAAAAAAAAAGAGTCTAGGAATTTTAACAAACAGTAATATCACAGATCGTGTCATCCACTGCTGTATCACAAATTATTCTAGTACTTTGTGGCTTAAAACAACAGTAAATATTTATTATGTCAGCTTCATCAGGAATTCGGGAGCAACTTATCAGTATGTTTGTGGCTCAGGGTCTCTCGTGAGGTTTCTGTCAAGCTGTCAGCCAGGACAGCCGTCATCTTCAGGCTTGACTGAGGCCGGAGAATATGCTTCCCGAGTGGCACATTCACATGGCTGGAAAGTAGTGGTTGATGGGAGGTCTGTTCCTTGCCATGTAGGTAGCCCTCTCCACAGGGCTGCTCAGCTGTCCTCACGACCTGACACCAGGCTTTCTACAGAGCAAGCATCTAAGAGAGACCAAGGTGGAAATTGCCGTATCTTTAATGCCTGAGTCTTGGAATCATACGCTATTTCTTCTGCAGTCTTCTATTGGAAACACCAGCCAGCCATGATTCAATGTGGGAGGGGACTACACAAGGGCTTGGATGCCAGGAGATAAGAATAATTGGAAGCCATCTTGGGTTTTAACGGTAGGGACTTTTGCTGTGTGTTTTTAGGACAATTTCATGAAGCCAATCTCTAAGATGCTCAAGGGAAACAAAGAACAAGTTTTTATTTGATTCGGACTCAGAACATCCTAAGATTTAATAGATGATATATTAGCCCAAATTTATAGGATGATGTACTGTTGTAATTAGCAGCCTTTTAAACTTTGAGCAGCTATACACAAAAAAAGGTTATTTCTTGCTCACACTGAAGCCAAATGTAAATCGGGTGAGGATGTTCTTGCTGCCTGCAGTTACTCAGGGACCCAGGTTCCTTCCATCTGGTGACTCCACCATCTCCTATGGCCTTGGAACTCTCTACTGAATTCTCCACATTCGGCCATCTCATAGGAGACAGCATACACAGGAGGGGACAGAGAAGAGACAAAAAAGCGTTAAGTTGCACGAAAGAGTGTTTTTAGAATCAAGGACTGGATATGGCAAACGTCACTTTTGACCCAATTCCACTAATCAAAAATCAATCGTGTGGCCCCACCCAACTCTAAGAAAGACAGAAACACAGTCCAGGAGGAGAAGAAAATGGAGTTTGGTGAACATATAAAGTGCTTGCCGCATGAGGAGACTAGGAAGCTGAAATATTATACAATTTAGCCGGGGTCAGACAAGGAACACCATGGGGCTAAAAGTCAGTGTGCTTTTTTAAAAAATTACTTAAGTTGTAAAACATTTTGTTTGAGCACTCAGGATACACCAGTAACTAGGATCTCCCCAGTTTTCATAATGGAGTCAGACTGGCTCAGTCACTTGCTTACTTGTCTTCCTGGGTTGGAATGGAGATACAAGGCAGTCTTTTGGGAGGCCAAAAGAGGGGCTGGGAACTTATTAGGTATCTCAGTGAAGCCTGTCTAAGCATTTTTTTTATTTTTTTATAATTTTTTTTTTTTTTTCAACGTTTATTTTATTTTTGGGACAGAGAGAGACAGAGCATGAACGGGGGAGGGACAGAGAGAGAGGGAGATACAGAATCGGAAACAGGCTCCAGGCTCCGAGCCATCAGCCCAGAGCCCGACGCGGGGCTCGAACTCACGGACCGTGAGATCGTGACCTGGCTGAAGTCGGACGCTTAACCGACTGCGCCACCCAGGCGCCCCAAAGCATTTTTTTTAAAAACTACTGTGAAAGTTGGGGCGCCTGGGTGGCTCAGTTGGTTAAGCGACTGACTTCGGCTGAGGTCGCGATCTCACAGTGCGTGGGTTTGAGCCCCGCATAGGGCTCTGTGCTGACCACTTGCTCAGAGCCTGGACCCTGCTTCAGATTCTGTGTCTCCCCTCCCCCCCTCACGCTTTGTCTCACTGTTTCTCAAAAATAAATAAATGTAAAAAAAAAAAAAAAAAAAAAAATTAAAAAAAAAAAAAAAAAAGCCAGAGGCCACAAAGCTTCAGATGAGTTTGAGTTAGCTGGATGAGAAAGAAAACTAAGGAGAAGGCTGGTGGGTTGGGAAAATTCAGAATGGTCAACCATCTGGAAATCTCGATAGGATCATTAAATAGGGATCGTGGGAGTATTTGAACAATCAAGCTTGAAGAATAGTATGTGATGGTCAGACACCAAACGGATTAACTATTTTGAAAGCAGAGTAGCTGCAATTGATAATGTCGCTGAGGGTGTGACCAAGCAAGCCTGTGGTTGAGTCAGAACAGAAAAGTAGAAAGGTGGAGGAGGTCAAGTAACTGAGGGGTAAGCCCCCATTGTTGTCTTGCTGTTTTGTTGGTGTTCTTACGGGTTTCAGAACTTTTCTTGGTGTTCTCACAGGTTTCTTTGAGTGGTAGATGAGCTTTAGAATAACTTTGTGGAATTCTTAAAGGTCTGTTCGAATTTTTCAAAATGTCATTAATGAGGCTGTAAATGCCAGATAAAAAAGGCACGTCGTCTTTTATTTTCCAGTCATGTGGTGCTGTCACCTGGTCCATTTCTTCCCAGCCAAGTTTCTCGGAATAATAGTGTATACTCATTATTTTATTGACTTTATTACTTTATTACTTTATTTACTTTATTTATCTTTTGCTCCTCAACTCCTTTGGAAAACCTACGCTAAGGACATCGATAGACGGTCTTCGGGCTTTTTCTTCCTTTACATATTTGCAGAGATTGAGTAAAAGCAATTTGGGAGCATAGTAGTGACTAAAACAGAGCCTACCTTTGCTTTCATGGTGCTCAAAATATTAGTTTTCTCATACTATAAAAACACACTTCTCCGAAGATCTCATCCATTTCCATGGCTTTAACTACCACCCATAATCAGAAGTGATCGTCATAATATATTAACAAATGATATCATCCAAGCACCAAGCTAATCAGAACAGAGCACCAGCCATTCAGATAGCTAGTCTGGTTGCACAGTTATGTTCACTGGATATTAGCCCAAATGATAATATATGAATTTTATATGATAACATGATGTCTGGTAGTTAAGAGAACAAACTGGAGCCTCCAGGCTGCTCAAATTCTGGGTCTTACTTCCTGCCGTGTGACGTGGGGCAAGTTACTTCACCTGTTTGCTTCCATTCCCTCCTCCAAATGGGGATAATAAAGTACTTATATCATAGGGTCACTAGGAGAATCGAATGAGATTTACGTGGAAAGCATTTAGAACACCCTGGACTATAATAAGCACTCAATAGATGAAAGGTATTATTATTCATTATTCTACAACTATGCCTCCAATCCTGACTTTTTTCTCCTTGAGCTTCAGAGTTCCAGATTAAGTGTTTCTCCCTCCCCCCAGCCCCCCAATTATACCATGGATGTTTGGGAAACCTACAAGTTTCAGTATAATTAGTAGAGGTAGCTTTGTAAATAAGTAGGGGCAAACAAATTTTATAAATATTTGGTTATATGTACTGGGTTGAATGGGGGAAAATAATTAAAACAGCAAATATATACAGGACTCACCATGTACCAGGTACTGTTATAAGTTGTTTCTATATGTGAACTCATTTACATATACATAATATATGTAGCAACTGCCCCATCAAGTAAGTACTATTATTATTCCCATCTTATAAATGAGAAAACAAGCACAAAAAGTTCAAATGATTTGACCATGGTCACATAGCTGCTACGTTTTAAATGACTCTGCCTCCAGAATTTAAGTTCCTTGTCATCATGCCAGTATACTGCCTCACTTAAACAGGAAGCAGTTGTTTGTGACAAAAAGAGCATTTCCTACAGCTTTCTTTACATATCAGATCTATTTCCCTCCAGAGTTTACAATTCAAAAATATCCCCCTGCTAGTTAATATAACCGTATATCCTTTCATTATATCTGAGATCAGTACCCTAACAGTGACTCATTGTTTGACCTAATATATTTATATATATATATATATATATATATATATATATATATATATGTATATTTATGTTTATGGATTTATTTAGAGAGGGATAGAGAGTGAGCAGGGGAGGGGCATAGAAAGAGGGAGGCAGAATCCCAAGCAGACTCTACACCGTCAGCACGGAGCCCAGCACCGAGCTCGAACGAACTCACAAACCGTGAGATCAAGACCTGGGCCAAAGTTGGACGCTTAACCGACTGAGCCACCCAGGCACCCCTTGATCTAACATTTCTAAACATCGGATCATTTATCATGAAAGATATATTCTTTAATGTGTAAAGTTAGTTTTCCGAGACAGAATCATTTCTGTGTGCTTAGAAAGCCCTGCTTCATCGCCTAATTATTAAAGAGAAAACGAACGCCATAGGAGCCAAAGTCAAAGCTGGAGACAAGGGAACCAACAAACTGGGGGAGTCACTTCCTGAAAAACTACCTTCTCATCCCAGAACACGCAGATGTGTGTACCTGTGTACACGTTCAGATAATAATTTTTGACCTGCCCATAAAAACGTACATCATTTTTACACAATATAATAAGAAGGATGCTATTCATGTTTCTTGTATTAACGATAGTCACTTGGCTTCACCCTATACTTGCTGAGAACCGGCATCTTCTGAAACTGGCAATGCAGTGTTTCCCAAACTTAAATCATCAGAGACTAAGTACAAATGTTCATATAAGAATGCACTAGATATGGGCACCTGGGTGGCTCAGTTGGTTAAGTGTCTATCTCTTGATTTCCGCCTCAAGTCATGGTCTCGTGATGGGTTGTAAGATCCAGCCCCTTGTCAGGCTCTGTCTGGGCATGAAGCCTGCTTAAGATTCTCTCTCTCCCTTTCCCTCTGCCCCTCCTCTGCTTGCCGGTGGGCTCTCTGTCTCTAAAAAAAAAAAAAAAAAAAAAAAAAAGAATACACACTCGTTGTCAAGAGAAGCCTAAATGAGAGCACTGAGAGTACCAGGCACTGCGGCAAAGAAAGAGTTAACAGTGACTTGAATAAATTAAAATTATGGGACAGCTGAGCCATCCTGGGACACAGGATAGAATGGAAGCTTAAGCTTCCATTGCCATATAAGTTATTGCCTATTTATTTTGTAGTATGTACTTATGAAATCTTTGTGTGAGCCAGTGTGAAAACATTTTGTTAGGAATAGTACTGTAACTTTCTTCTTCTTCTTCTTCTTCTTCTTCTTCTTCTCCTTCTTCTTCCTCTTCTTCTTCTTCTTTTTAATTTTTAAAAAGTTTAAGTATGCTCCGTGCCCAACATGGGGCTTGAACCCACCACCCTGAGTTCAAGTGTTGCAAACTCTATCCACTGAGGTATCCAGGCGCCCCTCATATTATAACTTTCTTAGGAGGAAAAAAAAAAGTGTGAGAGTTTGTACTCCAAGTAGATGATCACTACAGGTTCTTTCTTATTTTATCATTCCATCATTGGTTTTGTGTTTTTAAGACTCTAAGTCAACGTTACCAATCTTTATGGAGGCCTTTCCAAACTTCTGTAAGCTCACTGGTTTCAATATTCTCTATACCTCTGGGCTTCATTTTGGATTTGGATCTCATCTATGATAAAGGGTACGTGAAGTCCCTGTGGGATCTAAATTAGAAGGAAAAAGAAACCAAATTTCGTGGACCGTGACAGCTTTAAAACCCTAGGGGCAGATTTTATTTGATTAACACTCAGAGGTGGTTATTTGTGCTGTACAGACTTCATGGTCCAAAGATTAGAACAGCTTGCTATGCATAAGCCTAGCCAGGCCTTGTGCCTCTGTCTCCACGGTGTGTGACTTCGGACCAGTTCTGTCCTGAGCTGGCCTCTGCACAGCTGACCTGTCCAGATCCTGATAATCACACCTTCCCCTTGCCTCTCAACACTAACCCCAGGACACTTCACTGTCTCTTTTTGGCTCCCTTAAGCCTTGTTCTCTCCTTGTAAATAGTAAAAGTGTATATCTGTTGCTGCCAGGGTTCTGAACATTTTTATAAAATCAGTGGGAAATACCTTCTTGCTTTTCCCAGGTTTGTAGGCATTGGCAATATTGGGTGAATTGTCTTTGTGAACCAGCAGGTGGATGCATGTATTAGTTTGCTAATAAAAAAATAAAGGAGACACCAGCCCTCAACTTGGATGCCCGGATGGAATGGGATCCAGGTATGCCTCTTGTATACCCAACGATGGAGTGCAATCAACCAGATCCCTCCTCTCTTTGGGTCATGTGCCTTTCCCACTGTATCAAGTGTTAGAGACGGCCAAGGCCAGTATTTTCTCAAGCATCTACTCTTCTTCGTTTTTATTGAGACTGGGTGCTAGTTTGTGAGCTACAACATTCAGCAAGGGTGTATCTGAATAGAGAAGGGGTTGTTGGAGAAGAGAATCTAAGAGGCTTATCAACTCAATCACCATACTAGCTTTAAAAGAGGGGTGGGCAGTCTTGCAGCTTGGACTGGAAGGAGGGGAGACATACGAAGAAGCAAGCCAGTCAGTTTCTGTAGCTTGGATTTTCTGTTGGTACTTGATACTTTCACTGTATGATACAACTTATCAAATATCTTAGAAAAGCTGGTGGATGGTCTGTAGCTCTTCCTGGGCTTGTGATAGTGCGCAGTAATTTGAGCAAGTTCCTAGGACAAAGCTATAATGGGTGCAGTATAGTATCCTCTTGGTGGAGGAGTAAATTATTCCATGGGATTTCTGTGAAGGTAAGGTTGGTGAGTCAATCATATTCCCTGAGAGATAAATGGCAGGGATATTGTCCCAGGTTCTGACTAGTCATTAAGCAGAGGACTTGCACAGTGTTTTGTAGAATAATGATATAAAATGAGAGCTTATGAGAGATTATATAGCCAGGTGACCAATAGAGGTAGAATAGTCTCGAGTCTTCAAATAATAAGGAAAATTTCCCTTCCTGAACATCCAAATCCCTGAAGAGAGAAATGTTTGAACTGTTTTCCTAGCTTTATCCCAAATCACATTCCCATAGACAGTCACATGCTTCGTACAAATATCCTTATACCACAAGGTAATAAACTTTTCAGCCTTCAGGAAAGCTTTATATATCATTTTAAGGCATTTTTTTCTTAAAAAAAATTTTTTTTAATGTTCATTTATTTTTTTTTTATTAAAAAATTTTTTTTAATGTTTATTCATTTTTGAGACAGAGAGAGACAGAGCATGAGCGGGGGAGGGTCAGAGAGAGGGAGACACAGAATCCGAAACGGGCTCCAGGCTGTCAGCACAGAGCCCGACGCGGGGCTCGAACTCATGGACCGCGAGATCGTGACCTGAGCCGAAGTCGGACGCTTAGCCGACTGAGCCACCCAGGCGCCCCTAATGTTCATGTATTTTTGAGAGAGAGAGAGAGACAGAGTGTGAGCAGGGGAGGGACAGAGAGAGAGGGAGACACACAATCTGAAGCAGGTTCCAGGCCAGAGGCCAGACACTTAACCGACTGAGCCACCCAGGCACCCCAGTATTTGGGGTTTTTTTTTAGCATTTATTTTTGAGAGTGAGAAAAAGCCAGCACCAGTGGGGGAGGGGCAGAGAAACGGAGACAAAGGATCCAAAACAGACTCTGTGCTGTGAGCACAGAGCCCAGTGCGGGGGCTCGAACTCACAAACCATGAGATCACCACCTGAGACAAAATCAAGAGTCAGCCGCTTAACTGACTGAGCCCCAGGCACCCCGTTTTGTTGGTATTTAATTAAACATTTATTTACTTTGCTTTTCAGGAATTTGGCAATGGATGGCTGGGTATTTTAGAGGTGTTTGCTTTTAGGTCTCAGATAGTTTTTAGACCTTTGAAAAGTTTATAAGGCCTAAGGTAGCTCAGAATCCAGACCATAGCCTAGTTTGCCAAATCACCTGATGCACTTAATCTACCTTCACGTTTTTTAGGAGTAATTGGTTGCGGTAATCTCAACTTTTTTTTTCATATTTATTTTATTTTTGAGAGAGAGAGAGAGAGAGACAGAACACAAGTGGGGGAAGGGGAGAGAGAGGGTGACACAGGATCCGAAGCAGGCTCCAGGCTCTGAGCCGTCAGCACAGAGCCCGATGAGGGGCTCGAACTCACGAACTGCGAGATCATGACCTGAGCCGAAGTCAGACAGACGTTTAACTGACTGAGCCACCCAGGCACTTCAACAGTCTCAACTTTTGATGGGTATTTTATCACCCCTCCACTCAGTAAGACTAGACAAATTCACCCTTGATTAATGCACTGTGCAATCCCGTGGCCTGCTGTGATACTAGGCATCACTTGATCTGATCTGCTCTAGAAAAGGTAAGGCTACCACCCCGCCCTCTCACAGTACAGCAGATACTTATTATTTGTGGCCTCCCAGGCAAGAGAAGTTGTAGCCTGGTTGCAGGCAATCTGAGTAGAGTTAAGAATCTGCTGATGAGCTTGACCTATATACAGCCCAGTGTAAGATACAATCATTCAATCAGTCAATCGGAACAACTTGCATCAAGGGAGTATCGCGTTTCAGTCACTCTTCTAAGACAATAGTGGACAAAATAATACAAATCCTGGGGCCCCTGGTGGCTCAGTCAGTTAAGCGTCTAACTCTTGATTTCAGCTCAGGTTATGATCTCGGTTCATGATCTCAGGTCATGATCTCACTGTTCGTGGATTTGAGCCCCACGTCAGGCTCTGTGCCGACAGTGTGGAACCAGCTTGGGATTCTCTGTCTCCCTCTCTCTCTCTGCCTCTCTCTTTCTCAAAAATAAATAAACATTTAAAAATTAAAAAAAATTGCAAATCCTATAATTCTCCCTCACACACAAGCTTTACGAAAGAACAATTTCTTTTTAAAAAATTTTTTTAATATTTATTTATTCTTGAGAGAGAGAGACAGAGAGAGCAGAAGGGCAAAGAGAGGGAGACACAGAATCCAAAGCAGACTCCAGGCGGGACTTGAACTGAGCCACCCAGATGCCCCATGAGAGAACAGTTTCTGATTGTTGCTCTTGATCCCTAATTCTTTACTTTTAGTTCTTCCACCCAAAGGTCCACCATTCCACTGAAGTCCTTGTTCACTTCCACCTTGCTAAATGCGTTCAGTATTTACGATCTTATCTGCCTCTAAACACGCCTTTCTGAAAACTCCCCACTCCTTTGCCTCCATGGATACCCCTCCCTTGGGTTCCCCTTTTTTCCTCTGGATGTCTCTTCTGAGACCCATTCTTAGATTCTTCTTTTCCTTTCTGCACCTTACATGTCTGTGCTCCCTAGTCCTCATTTGCATTTTGTATACTTTCCCCTTGGGGACCTCACACACAGGCATGAATTCATTTAAAAAAGTATAAGGCTAGGGTTACCTAGGTGGCTCGGTTGGTTAAGCAGCTGACTTCAGCTCGGGTCATGATCTCACAGTTTGTGAGTTCGAGCCCCACGTCAGGCTCACTTCGGTCAGGACAGAGCCAGCTTTAGATCCTCTGTCCGCCCTGCCCCCCCCCCCCCGCCCCTCCCCTGCTCTCTCTTCTCTCAAAAATGAAAAATAAAAGCTTAAAGAAAAAAAGAAAGGATAAGGCTGATGACTACCAAATCTATTTTTTTCCAACCCACACCTCTTATTTACATGTGTCTCAACATAAACCCGTTGTTTTTATTTTTTCTCTCCGCTACGGGATCACCATCAAGTCATTCTTCAAAGTGGAAACCTAGCAGTTATCCTCAACTACAACCTTTTCCAAGAC
This sequence comes from Panthera onca, assembly GCF_046562875.1. Classification (NCBI taxonomy): domain Eukaryota; kingdom Metazoa; phylum Chordata; class Mammalia; order Carnivora; family Felidae; genus Panthera; species Panthera onca. The sequence continues at coordinate 42,618,072 of NC_138345.1, forward strand.
TAATTGGCTAAGGCAGAAGCTACTCCCTAACATTCACCAGCTCCCTCCCTTATCCATGACCCCAGTCTTGCCTGAAAGCCTGCAACCCTTTTATCCAGGCCTAACTACAATTGTGTTTTTATTTTATTTTATTTTTAAATTTTTTAAAAATGTTTATTTATTTTTGAGACAGAGACAGAGCATGAACGGGGGAGGGTCAGAGAGAGAGGCAGACACAGAATCCGAAGCAGGTTCCAGGCTCTGCACTGTCACCACAGAGCCCGACGCGGGGCTCGAACTCATGAACCGCGAGATCATGACCTGAGCCGAACTCGGAGACTCAACCAACGGAGCCACCCAGGCGCCCCCAGAATGTTTCTGAATGGCAAATTGGATCAAGTTATTTCTCCCCTGAGGAAAACTTTCCAGAGACTCTCCATAGCCTTTAGGTTTAAAATTAAACTCCTCAACTTATGGAAAGGATTTTCATAATCAGGCTCCTGCTGATGGAGGAGATGAGCTTTCTCTCCAACCACTTTCTTCTTCCACCACGAGTCACACCTTCTTCTACCTTCTGTACTACTTTACTGATTTATTTTTTAAACGTTTATTTATTTATTTTGAGAGAGAGAGAGAGAGAGAGAGAGAGAGAGAGAGAGCATGCACACGCGCATGCTCACAAAGGGGAAGGACGGAGAAAGGGAGAGAATCCCAAGCAGGCTCCTCACTGTTAGCACAGAGCCGGATGCGGGGCGGGGTTGCTTTCACGAACCATGAGATCACGACCTGAGCCGAAATCGAGAGTTAGACATTCAACCCACTGAGCCCCCTAGGCCCCCCCTTCTGCACTACTTTAAACCTTTCAATTTTTAAAATTTTTTTTATAAATGTTTATTTATTTTTGACAGAGAGAGAGAGACAGAGCATGAGCAGGGGAGGGGCAGACAGAGAGGGAGACACAGAATCCGAAGCAGGCTCCAGGCTCCGAGCTGTCAGCACAGAACCCGACGCGGGGCTCGAACCCACAAACCGTGAGATCATGACCTGAGCTGAAGTCAGGATGCTCAATCGACCGAGCCACCCAGGCGCCCCTAAACCTTTCAATCTTTAAACATATTATTCTTCTTGCCAAGTGTATCCTCACCACTTTTCACTCCTAACTTACTTTTTTAAAGTTTATTTTATTTACTTATTTTGAGATAGAGTGAGTGAGAACAGGGGAGGGGCAGAGAGAGAAGGAGAGAGCGATCCCAGCAGGTTCTATGCTGTCAGTGCACAGCCTGACATGGGGCTTGAAGCCACGAACTGCGCCAGATCATGACCTGAGCCAAGATCAAGAGTCAGACACTTATCCGATTGAGTCACCCAGGCGTCCCCCTAACTTCTTTTAATGTAAGCAAGAGGACTGGGAGGGGGTGTGAGGGGAGTTTCTGGAATGCCAGTAACATTCTATTTCTTCATCTTGGTGTTTGTCATACATTCTTGAAAATCCTCAACCTGTCACTTGTGATTCATGCGCTTTTCTCTATGTGCATAATATTTTAATTAAAAAGGTATTTAAAACTTAAAAATATTAAGCTCCTGGGTATTCTGCTCTAGGAAGCCTTCTTTGGCATCTCAAGCTAATTAAAATAACCTCCTCCATTGGTGGGGGTGCGGGGGGAGGGGGGAAAATGGGTGATGGGCACCGAGGAAGGCACTTGTTGGGATGAGCACTGGGTGTTGTTCGTAAGTGATAAATCACGGGAATCGACCCTTGAAACCAAGAAGACGCTGTATACACTGTATATTAGGCAACTTGACAATAAATTATATTAAAAAATACAAATAAAAAAGGCAATGACCAAAAATAAAAAATAAAATAACCTCCTCCATACATATGTCTGTGTACTTGTGTCAAATTGTGTGCAATTGTGGGTTATTGGTCTCTCTCTCTCCTCTAGGGGCTTTTCTTTCTTTCTTTCTTTCTTTTTTTTTTATGTTTATTTTTTTGAGAGGGAGAGAGGGAGCACGAGCTGGGGAGGGGTAGAGAGGGAGACAGAGGATCTAAAGCGGGCACTGCATTGAGAGCAGAGAGCCCAACGTGGGGCTCAAAATCACAAACTGTGAGATCATGACCTGAGCCAAAGTCACTCACTTAACCGACTGTGCCACCCAGGCGCCCCTCCTCTAGGGGCTTTTTAAAGGGAAAGACTATTTCTCATTATCCTTGTAACAGGAGGACCTACCACAGTGTTTGGCAAACTAATAAGTGCTCAGAAGACAGATGATACAGAGACAAATGACTCCTCTCCTTCTGCTTGGAAGAAATGTGGCCAGCCTGATCGATTGTAGTCACCAGAAAATGGAATTTGATTCTAGAGTTTTGAGATAGAATTCTGCTCCCACCAAAATCAACAACTTTTACTAGAAACTGAAGAGTTAAGCTAGGGTTGAGCAGAGGAGAAGCCACGTGCAAATATCAGATTCAAAGCCTAGGACAACAGAGATTAGAATTGAGGGAATTCAGTCAGTTAGGTGTCCGACTTTGGCTCAGGTCATGATCTCACAGTTCGTGGGTTCGAGCCCCGTGTCGAGCTCCGTGCTGACAGCTCGGAACCTGGAGCCTGCTTCGGGTTCTGTGTCTCCCTCTCTCTCTGCCCGTCCCCTGCTCATGCTCTGTCTCTCTTTTTCTCAGAAATAAATAAAGCATAAAAAAAGAAAAGTTAAGAATTGAGGTAATTCAAGGAGACCAAGTTTAGAGCATAGACAGGACAGAAATAAGCCCAGTTGGGTCCTAGTGATGGCGAGAAACGCGAGCTGTGATTTGGGCTCTGAGTTTAGAGTTTAAGTGTTGTGAGGTACCTGCACAAGTCAGGCTTATGGGGTCAAGGGATAGAGAGACAGCCGGTTGGGCAAGAACTGGGGCCACTGGGTGAGACGTAGGGGTTCAGATACAACGTATTTCTTTCAAAGACAACTATCATCAAGGAGTGATACTCCAGTCAGTGTAGAAATCTGTGATTTGCTTTTAATTCACTGTCCCCTTTGCAACGTTCATATCTAATCACTCTTCCCTTCTAAGTCTGTAAACTCGTTTATGCCTCTCATTTCTAATTGGCACTGATACCAACTTAGTCGAAACATATTTTGAACAGCCCAAAAGATAGGTAAAGCCATTAAACTGTGTCTCTTTGGGGAATTTGAAAACATCGCCAAGTAGCTAATAAGGGAGCTGAAAAGGAATGCCTGCCTGGCCGGCTCATTTGGTGAAGCATGAGACTCTTGATCTCAGGGTTGTGAGTTCGAGCCTAATGTTGGCTGTAGAGAATACTTAAAAATAACATCTTAAAGGGGCGCCTGGGTGGCTTAGTCCGTTGAGCATCCAATTCTTGACTTCAGCTCAGGTCATGATCTCACAATTTGTGGGATCGAGCCCCTCGTCAGGTTCTGTGCCAATAGCCCAGAGCCTGCTTGGGATTCCGTCTCCTTCTCTCTCTGCCCTTCCCCTACCCACTGTCTCTTTTCTCTTTCAAAATAAAGAAATAAACATTTTTAAATATTAAAAATAAAATAAAATCTTAAAGAAAAATAAGGGAAGTGAACAGGGGGGAGCTTTTTTGGGGGGGGGAAAGGAGTTTTGTTTGTTTTTGCTTTTTACATATACATACTGTGACATGTGGGGTTTTATTAATTATATTTTTTAATGTTTCTATTTTTGAGAGACAGAGTGTGAGCGGGGGAGGTGCAGAGAGGGGAGACACAGAGTTGAAGCCGGCTCCAGGCTCCGAGCTGTCAGCACAGAGCCTGACTCGGGGCTCGAACCCACAAACCGTGACCTGAGCCGAAGTCGGATGCTTCATTGACTGGGCCACGCAGGAGCCCCATGTGATGTGTGTTTTATGAGTCAACTTGGCTAGGCTCCAGTTACTCCAAGACTAACCTAGGTGTCACTCTGGGATATTTTGTTGATATGCCTACAGGTCCATAATCAGTTGACGGTTAGATTTCTAGATAATCTGGGTGGGCCTGATCCAATTAGTTTAAAGGATATAAGAACAAGGGAGCTTCTAGAGAGATGTTTCCACTTGGGGACTGAAGCATCTCGGCTCCTGCCCTAACGTCCCAACCTGCCCTTTCCGACAGCCAGCACTCAGATCCCAGCCTTGCTTTGCTGAGCCTACAGTCATGTAAGCCAACCCGTTAATATATATCTCTGTTTCTCTTTTGCTGGCCCAACTCTACTGGACTCTTTCCTACAGATGGCTCAACCCTCTAAAAAGCATTTCATAAATCATTGGTAGTAGGAGGAAAGCTTTTAGACAGTCAAAGAAAGACCCATGCCTTTGCTAGACTTATTTTACTGGAATGTTCTCAATTCCTTAAAGTGGTGGAATGTTCTATATGTTAGTAAATAAACACTGGAGAATATGAAGTAATGAATCCCAATCAGTCCTACGTTTTAAATGGTATTTTCTTTGCTTAAATTTTAACGATTAAAAATTTACAGTGACACTTCTTTTGTTGAAATGTGTGGAGTAAAAAGTTCCCTCTCCCGTGCCTTCTTCCTCCCGTACAGATTTTCTCTCTGGATATAACCGCAGCTGATAGTTTGGATTTTATCTCTTCAGCCCTTTTGCTTAAGTGTATATTTATGAATATGTATCTGCATATGTAAAAAAAAAAGTATGTATACATATACACATACATACCCATTAAAGCATAAATGAGATCAAGCTCTATGAAGCATTTTAAAAGTTTTTTTTTTTTTTTTTCACTTAGCAATATGTTTTGGATATTTTCCTATGTTAATGGCTGCTTGGAGTTTATTTGCCACTTGGTGCAAGGTGCGGTTACAGGGTGTCAGGAAGGCTTGTCTGTGGCTTCGACAGTGAAGAACGGGGTTCCCTCAACTCCCTTTTTCGGTGTTTTGCTGTTTTGATATGAAAGAACCTGAGGGTTTCTGTTTGCTGCTTGCCGGCCTCGTCTAGCGGGAGGGCGGCTGGAGGGGATGGCCACTGTCGCTGAGGGGTCCTCTGTCTGCCTATATACATTTGTGTAGCTTTCCAGCATTCTTTTACAATTGCTGCCGACTCCTACTACTGTTCTATAATTAACCGTCTCACTAATGGCTTGATTACTTACAGTTTCTCCCTAACTACAGGGCTATATACATACATGCCCTTGTCTATGTAACCTTGGGTACAGATAGTGAGAAGGATTTCTTTCTTCAGATTAGTTTCCTAGAAACGAAATTGTAAGGTTAAAGGTTACATATATTTAAAATACTATAGGGATGCCTGGGGGGCTCCGTCAGTTAAGCGTCTGACTTCAGCTCAGGTCCTGATCTCACGGTCCGTGAGTTCGAGCCCCGCATCAGGCTCTGTGCTGACAGCTCAGAGCCTGGAGACTGCTTCAGATTTTGTCTCCCTCTCTCTCTGCACCTCCCGCACACTCACACTCTGTGTCTTTCTCTCTCAAAAAAAAAAAAAAAATTTTTTTTTTTAATACTTTTATGAGCCACCTGGGTGGCTCAGTCCATCGTGCATCTGACTCTAGATTTCTACTAAGGTCATGGTGTCTGAGTTTGAGCCTCATGGGGCACTGCACTGACAACAGGGACCTTGCTTGGAGTTCTTTCTCTCTCTCTCTGCCCTCCTCTATTTGCGTGCCCCCATGTGCTCTCTCTCAAAGTAAACAAACTTAAAAAAAAGATACTTTTAACGGAATTTATAAAGGTCACTATTTAACCATTCATCACTTTATTTACAGAGACTTTTGGAAACATGCTAAAGTATTTAACATTTCTCCCAAGGTCCAGGTAAATTTCAACCTCTATCTTTTCTTGGCTTATTCAGCCCACAATAATCTCTTCCTTCTAGAAATCCAAAGCATCACTGTTAACACTTGTCATTAAGTCATATTGTGACTGGCAATTTCTCAAGCTGAATTGTAGTTGCATTATTAATTTAACTTCCAAACATTAGATTATGGAATGGTGGCCAAGACTATGGAAAAAATTCACAGTCAAATCGATCAGTGAGAAGATTAGTTAAATCTAAGTAGGATGGAAGTTAGTTGCAACATGGTAGGGGGTGTCAAATTCCATTTACCCAAACTGGGTAACTATTGTTTAGTTGCTGAGAGTAGTCGAAGATCTCCTGTTAACAAATCAACCCTTAAAAGGGCCCACGGGTCCATTCCTACTGTAACAGAATAAACCCGGAACTATGTCGTTCTCAGATTCCATGGCTGGTCTGGAATCTCAAACGTTGTAATGGAAAAGTAACTATATCATTGTCATTGTCCAGCCCATCTTAGATGTTAAGTTCTGTCATCTTAAATAGATTAACTACTTTGCAACCCTATAAAAGTCCAGGCTTGAATCTGTAGGTGATAAAATAGGTCAAACCAATTATATTAATAACTTTGTTTGTAGTTCAGGATAATGTGCATACAAAGGTGATTTAAAGAATCTCATATTAGATCTTGGCATTTTAAGCTGAACGGTTTAAGGGAATTTAGTTAAGCCTGTAAAGAGTATTGAGACGTTTGGGACAGTTGACAAAATTTGTTTTGACATTTTATAGGTTTTGTCTGTTAGATTTGCTTGTAAGTTCGCCTGCCTTGTCAAGCATTTAAAGTGGTTAAAAAGCCATCATATTAAAATACATAATGCTGGGGCGCCTGGTTCAGTCTGTTAAGAGTCTGACTCTTGGTTTCGGCTCAGGTCATGATCTCATGGTTCGTGAATTTGAGCCCGCATCAGGCTCTGTGCGGATAGTGCTTGGGATTCTCTGTCTACCTCTCTCTGCCTCTCCCCTGCTCACGCTGTCTCTATCTCTCTCAAAATAAATAAATAAACTAAAAAAAAAAAAAACTTAAAGACTCTCTTTTTCTCTCTCCTTCTGTCCCACTCCACCGCTCTCTCTCTCTCTCTCTCTCTCTCTCTCTCAAATTAAAAAAAGAAATTAAAATACACAACGTAACTTAAGATGGTAAAAATGATGTATTTAAGTTTAATCTCTATTTTGGGCTACTCTAATACTAAAGAGCAAGTCAAAGTGGTTGCTCTCATTTAATACAAAATTAGCTTTGTAAATCATATAAGATAATCTTTTTTTTTTCAGTATATGAAATTTATTGTCAAATTGGTTTCCCATATAAGATAATCTTGAAGTTTGAAATAGAGGCTTAAGAGTTAGGTGCTTCGATTTGTATCTTTAATAAATTGAACATGTATTTAAATTCTAAAATATTATAAGCAGCCGTTTCTCCGACAGAAAGTACCCCAACTCCCATTTAAAACCACATACAGTATTTTCTTCATGTACGTGGCTAGTCTTTCTGACTGGAACATAAGCTTTTATTTTTTAGAAAAAAAATGTTTTTAATGTTTATTTTTGAGAGAGAGAGAGTATGTGTGAGCAGGGGAGGGGCAGAGAGCGAGGGAGACACAGACTCTGAAAGCAGGCTCCAGTCTCTGAGCTGCCACCACAGAGCCGGACACGGGGCTTGAACCAATGAACCGCGACATGAACCCACAAACTCCGAGACCATGACCTGAGCTGAAGTTGGACGCTTAACCGACTGAGCCCCCCAGGCACCCCTGGAATGTTTTTAGAACACAGGGATATATATATATATATATATATATATATATATATATATATAATCTCCATTATGTTGGTCACAATGCTATGCATCTAGTAGTTGATCAGTAAATATTAGGAAGAATGAATAACAGATCCAGCATTTATTTCTCATGAAAAAAAAATTAAGGGAGCTCCACACCCAACACGGGGTTTGAACTCACAATCCTGAGATCAAGAGTGGCAGACTCTACTGACTGAGCCAGCCAGGTGCCCCTCTCATGAAATTTTCTTAAAGACAACCATATGGGGCGCCTGGGTGGCTCAGTCTGTTGAGCACCCAACTCTTGATTTCAGCTCAGGTCATGATCCCAGAGTTATGGGATGGAGCTCTGTGTCGGGTGTGGAGCCTGCTTAGGATATTCTGTCTCTCTCTTTCTCTCTCTCAAACAAAACAAAACCAACCATATCTTCACCACCACAGAATGCTTCTCGTGAGGCATTCCAACTGGGTGGGGGCTGACCGCACTGACGTTAAAAGAATTCACCCAAGGCAAACTAAAGAGTTTATTGAATACCCTGCCAGGAAGCAGTGGTGAGAGACCACAGTGATGAGGGCAGAGTAAAGAGGTATGGGAACATAGGGTATTTTCCCTTGTTTGAAAACTGCCTGGTTGTAAGTAGCCGATTGGTTCGCTGGGGCTTCTGGCTATTTTGAGGTGGGTCGCTTAATGACCCTGTTTGCGTCAACTGGGGGCCATTGCTTCACTCAAATTTTCGTTGCGAAAGCCAGTGGCTTAAAAGTGGCCTCGAAACTTCTCAGTTACCATGTAATAATTAGTGAATATCATAACTATTACAATAGACTAGAGAAGTCGATAGTTCCAGCTGAGATGTGTCAATGGCCTCCGTCCAAAGACCATGAGCGACACAGCTCCTGAAGTTGAACCAGTGGGATTTATTACTCTTGTAGTGAGGGAGAAGACACATCATGGGAAGCCATTAAGTCTCAGTCAGAGGGTGTTTTCTCTTACTGAGCGACTTCACGGCTTGGAATTTAATTACAGAATCTGGGCTTTGGTTTGGTGATTTGAGGGAGGGTCTAAGAACCTGGGGATTTGTGTTAGATTAGATATGGTGAGGAAATGGGATCAATTCTACAACTGGGTGTGTCAAATCTTTAGGGAGGGCTGAGTGGAACAAGGATAAAGCTGTAATCGGCAAAGAAGTAGCAGCCATTCCTTCCAGCCCAGAGAGGCGGTGTTTGGTATTTTTAGGGGTGGCTCAGACAAATTATGAAATGGTTTTGCTTTCTCTCATTTTATCAGTCCGAGTGAACTTGTCTGAGGCTGGTATTCTATGAGATTGTTTATGTCCAATACGAAAATAATACTGCCTGGCTCTCAGTGTGGGACCAGCTTTCAATTATCAAGGGCTATTTTTACATTTGTTTTGGTGTTTATTTTGCCCTTTCTTAGGTACTAGTAGAGGAGGGAGAGAAAAGTAAATAAATTCAAGAAGTGTTTAGCATAAAAGTCTGGAGGACGGGATATGGGAGTAGAGGGTGATGTCGAGGGTGATGTCTTACGTTTCTGTCCTGCCAACAGAAAGGGTGGCAATGCTCATTATTGAGAGAGCACCAGCTTTGTCTTATCTTCTAATTTAATACCTAACAAAAACATGTGAAAAGTTCACGTTGTCACCCATGTAGAGATAGGAAATTAAAGTTGTAGATGGGTTAAACATATCTTGCCCGCTGTCGCATAGAAACAGAATTCAAATTCAGGTTCACCTCCAAAGTCACTGACTTGTTTTAAAAGTGGAGACAGAGGGGCGCCTGGGTGGCTCAGTCGGTTAAGCGTCCGACTTCGGCTCAGGTCATGATCTCGCAGTTCGTGGGTTCGAGCCCCGCATCGGGCTCTGTGCCCACGGCTCGGAGCCTGGAGCGTGCTTCGGATTCTGTGTCTCCCTCTCTCTCTGACCCTCCCCTGCTCACGGTCTGTCTCTCTCTGTCTCAAAAATAAATAAAACATTAAAAATAAATAAATGAATAAATAAATAAATAAATAAATAAATAAATAAAAGTGGAGATAGAATTCACATAACATAAAATCCACACTTGTAAATTCATCTATCGATTCACACACACACGCAAATCTTAGCCACTTTAAAATATACAAGTTAGTGGTTTGGGGGTACATTCAGAATGGCGACTATCGAATCCTAGACCATTTTCGTCACCCCATAAAGAAACGCCGTATGTGTTCAGTGATTCTCATGCCCTTCTCCCTCTTGTCAACCACTAAGCTTTGCCTCTGTGGGCTTGCTTGCTCTAGACATCCCAAATAGGCAGAATCGTACGCCGTGTGGCATTTTCTGTCTGGCTTTCTTTCATTTGGCATCATGTTTCCAAGATTCGTCCATGTTGTGGCATGTATCCGTACCTCACTCCTTTTTATGACCGAATACGATACCATTGGATGGAGATACCACGTTTATTTATTCACCCATCACCTGATGGACATTTGGTGTTCCTACTTTTCTACCACGAATACTCCCGCTGTAAGTCCTCACTTACAAGTTTTTGTTTCCACGCAACACTCTTAACCTCTTGGCGTATGTGCTGCTGAAGTGAGCACTGCTTTTAATCTCTTGGATGTAGGGGTGCTTGACTGGCTCAGTCGGTAGAGTGTGAGACTCTTGATCTTAGGGTCACGGGTTTGAGCCCCACGTGGGGTTTAGAGATTACTTAAATTAAAGGCAAAAAACAAAAGGTTAATCTCTTGGATAAATACCTAGGAGTGCAATTGCTGGGTCATGCAATAATTCTGTCTTTTATTCTCTTTTGAGGAACCACCAAACTGTCTTTCAGAGTGGCCTCACAGTTGTGCATTTCTGCCAGTTAATACATAGAAGTTCCAGTTTCTCCACAGCCTTAGCAACAATTGTTATTATTGCTTTTCTTGTTGTTGATAACCATCCTAATTGTATGAGTGGTATCTCATTGTGGCTTTGATTTGCATTTCCCTAATGACTAAGAATGTTCCCTAATGACTAAGGGGTATCTTTCATGTGCTTATTAGACATTTGTGTGTATCATCTTTGGAGAAATGTCTATTTGAGTCTGTTGGTCATTTTTAATTAGGTTGACTTTTGTTATGGGTTATAAGCGTTCTTTATGTATTCTGCACACTAGACTCACTATTTGCAAATATTTCCTCCCATTTTGCAAGCTGTCTCTTCAGTTCCTTCCTACTATCCTTTGATGTGCAAAAGCTTCTCATTTTATTTTATTTTTTAATTTTTTTTTAACGTTTATTTATTTTTGAGACAGAGAGAGACAGAGCATGAACGGGGGAGGGTCAGAGAGAGGGAGACACAGAATCTGAAACAGGCTCCAGGCTCTGAGCTGTCAGCACAGAGCCCGACGCGGGGCTCAAATTCACAGACCGCGAGATCATGACCTGAGCCGAAGTCGGCTGCCCAACTGACTGAGCCACCCAGGCGCCCCAAAGCTTCTCATTTTAATGAAATCCAATCTCTCTATTTTTTTTCCCTTTTGTTGCTTGTGCTGTTGGTGTCATATTTTAGAGACTGTTGTCAAATCCAAGGTCACGAAGATTTTCACCTGTTTCCTTCTAAGGGTTTTATAGTCTGTAGTTCTTACATGCAGGCAGTTGATAAATTTTGAGTTAACTTTTATATATGGCATGTGGTAGAGATCCAAATTGATTCTTTTGCCTATAGATATCCATTGTCCTAGCAGTTTGTTGAAAGAACTTATATTCTTTTATTGACTGGCCCTGGCACCCGTTTGCATTTGTAGGACAATACGATTGTGCATTCAGCTTGTCCTGTGGATCTATTTATCTGCATTGCAAGGGTTTCCAGGAGATAACTGCACAGTGACGTGGTTGCTTTGACTATTTTTCTCACAGTCAAGGATAGTTGTTACACGTAGGCAGTCTCTGTGCCATAGGCTGGCTCCCTTACATTTTGCTGGATAAAACACTCTTTCTTTGCTATGCTCTGTCATCCTTCCCAAATATTATTCTCTTTTTATCACACTCTCTTAAATAGTGAACATTTCTTTGAGAGAAGCATCACATAAAGTAGGAACCTGTTGGCCTGGTTGACACTGTTCAAGTTAACAGACCCATCGGGGAGAACAGGTGCCTGGTTTTAACACTGAAGCAACCCCTCTCCAAGTGTTACCTGATTACCCGCGAAATGTGTGGTTGTGTTTTCTGAACTATGGACTTCTTTAAAAAGGATCTGTGTTTCCAGATGTGTGACTTGAAGCACCAACTAACTTTCAGGCGTCTTTGTCAGTCCTCATACTCATTTTAAGATCCTTTATTATAAAATACCCTGAAGGTGATCGCACATATTCCATACCAAGAAAAAAACCGTTGTGTGTACAAACAGGAAAACATGCCTCAGACAATTAAAACAGACAGCACATGCTTAGATATTAATGCTCTGAGAAGATGTTTGGGGGTTACAATCACCCAGAGTCTTTCATTAGGTGGTTCTACATAGATCATGGACTGGTGGAGGTCTGTTCACTTGAAAGTGAACCCCAAAGGCAAAGAGTACAAAAATGTATCAGTAATATCCTTGAAAAACTCAGAACGAATAATAGAGGAAACTGATTATAAAATATTTGATCTTCTCACCATGCTTTTAGGGAGTTACCTTCTGTTTCCTCCCAGCCTAAAAGTCATAGAACAGGACACTTTAGGCGCTCCCAGGCCCTGCAATTCTGCCATTTCACAGTAGAGGGCGCTGTTGCATTAAAACCTGCACCGGTTGCACCGCTACCTCGGTGGGCCTGTGCTCCTGGTCTACTTTCCAGATGTTTTTTAAACAAGCCCTGTATACGAATATTTTTTTCTCTAAACTCTAAGGAAGTGAGAGTTGAAGAAAAACAGACTTCTTGAAAGATCGTCCTTTTACCCATTGTCTTCAGAGATAGCTTATAATATGTGACATTCTTGGAGGCTGCTGTCAAAGTCCCAAAGTACGAAATGCATCTCTCAAGTCATCAACCTCATACAGGGGCTGTGGAGAAAGAGAAGGAGACTCAGGGGATGACTTTGTAACATTTTGCAGGAAAGTAAGTGGGGGGGGGACTAGGAAGAGACAGGAAGAGAAGAGGAAGGAATGCTACCAGGAGGAAAAAACAGCTCTTGAGACTCTAACCAAGAAAGAGACATGTGAGGGATCAAAGAGGGGAAGGCAAAGGCATCCTGGCAGAGGGCTCTGCATTGTGAAACAGAAGAGCAAACTCGAATGCGGGAGAAACGACAACAACAAAAAAAGCCAGAAAATAGGCTTTCACCAGGGGAAAAATAAGGAGTGATATTTACACACACGCGCACATAACGACAGTGTGAAAAATATAAGAAAGGAAAACACAAGTCGCTGCAGGAAAAGATGACTTTGGAGAGAGAAAGGAAAGGAGAAGCCAAGAAGCCCCTTACCAAAAGAATGCGTCGAAGCTGTCTGGATAGACGAACTGAATTTTCGTGCAACCCCTCCCAGGCTTTGAAAGTTTTTTCACGATTTTCCACAAAAGTATTCCAGCAATAAAAATAATCTTTAAAAAAAAAAAAAAAGAGGGAGATGGGGTTTAAGACAGCTCAGATCCCAAATCAAGAGAAAAGAAAGAAAACCCTTCCCCCCTCATGCTCCCACAGCCCCTCCCCCTTAATTCTCATCTCCCCCAAAGCCTGGTGTCCAAGCCGTTAATTCTTTTCCTCCAATTCTAGTTGATAATTTTCGGCTGGATCCCGCCCCCGACGTTTCTCATTCTGAATTGCAATCCTGAACCAGAGCTGCCGCACGGCGCCTGCGCAGCAGACGTCCCCTCCGCACCTTTGAAGGTCATGATGGCGATTTGGACGCCCGCGCGGTGCAGGCGCCGCAGCCCCTCGGGCTCGGCCTTGCGGTCCTCGCAGAAGTAGAGGCGCGCGGTGAAGATCCTCAGACTGAGGTTGGGGTACCCCCTCAGAAAGTCGGCCACGTGCCGGGCGCAGTCGTAGCAGGGGCTCCAGGAGGTGAACCAGGTGACGCGGTAGCAGCGGCCAGGGTCCAGGTCCCAGTCGGAGATGTAGCGGAGGAAGAGCAGTTCCACGTGGCAGCCGTTCTGCGGAGAGAGCAGACGACTTAGGTGACGTTCACTGACCTTGACTGCGGCGCCGGTAGCTTTACGGTCATTGATTCACCTGCTCCCCACAGTAATCTTTTATGGGGTGTCCGCAGTTTTGGGCCTTAACGTTGCAAAACGTTTTGCTAACTCCCCGAAGGAGCGGCGAGGCCCGAACCCTTTTGCCGCCGTGGCCCTGTGGCGTGGAGACAGGTTATGGATTTTTCTGTGGACCGGGAGGATGAAATGAGCCTGGTTGAAGTAGCATCACACTGTCGTGGAGTTTTTTAAGCTGCGCTTGTGAGGTTAACTTTTTGCACCTTTAAGGAGAAAGAAAATGGCTTGGAACGAAGTCCTGTTGCTTGACATCGTGGAAATACACCAGACCGCTAGGGGGAGGTAGGAAACTTATGAAGGGGCAAAACACATTAGAGTAAGGCCGACAGAGGGGTGTTGTAAGAGAGGTAATAGGCACTGCTAAGGATTAAGAACAATCGAATGTGTTTGCGCATTGTGTGATCCCTGCGATTGTAATAATAATCTCACAATAGTGAGATATAGCAAGTCGGCTTAGTGTTGCGGGAAGGTCATTAGCCCCGGAATCTGATGATCTAGGTTCCGGTTCCTGGCGTCACCACTCAGGTGACTGAGACAATTTACCCAACTCTTGGATCTTCTAATTCCATACCAGTGAAATAGGCTGGTGTGAGGCTTAAATGAGAAAGAAATAAAGGGTTGGTAACTGCAAAGCCTTCCATACGTAGAATGTGCCACATCAACAAACAAGAAAGAGATTAGGATGTTAAACAATTGTAGTGAGATAATTTACGCAATACAAATGGAGGCAAAGGGAACTGAACAGTCAGATAAACACTAAACAATGAGTCAGTGTCCTTCCACCCATGGATTCTTCCCTGGGACTCCCACCGATACCAGATGTCACTGCCTGTTATGAGACAGGAAATAATCGTTGGCAGAAGCTTATGTAAACCCATCTGGTTATGGTGAAGAAGTCTCTTGGAAGTGTAATTCTCTGATCTTCTAGATGCTGAGAGATCGGTTTAATTAATCAGCCAATTGAAGCTTCCCTGAGTATTCTGGGTCTCATACTCAATGTACTCATTGGCTTATGATCTGTGTGAGCAGAAGGGAATAGGAATCATTTGGCAAACAGAACTGAGTCATTATTAATGTTTCCTCAATTTTTCTTCCTTACTTTTAAAAATTCTAAAGAAAATTTGATTTTCACATTTAAGATTTAGCTTGAATGAGCTGATAATATTCTCCTAAATCAAAAGGCTCCTACATTTGATTTCTTCCTTAACCTCAAAGGCAATTCATTTGCTGGGGAGAGGGGAGAGATTTTGGGGGCAGTTAACTCTTGGCATTGAAGCAAGGTGTGGCAGTAATGTACCCAGCATGATTGGGGAGGACATTGGATGACACGCTTTGGGGCATAACAATTACAATTTCATGGACTTTTTTTTTTTTTTTAAGTTTATCTATTTTAAGAGACAGCGTGCATGAGCACAAGTGGGGGAGGGGCGGAGAGAAGGAGAGACAGAATTTCAAGCAGGCTCTGCACCATCAGGGTAGAGCCCTATGCGGGGCTCGAACTCACGAACTGTGAGATCATGACCTGAGCCGAGATCAAGAGTTGGACACTTAACTGGCTAAACCACCCAGGCACCCTGAGTTTCGTGGACATTTAAAAAAGAAAAAGATTGGGGTGCCTGGGTGGCACAGTTGGTTGAAGCTCTGACTCTTGATCTGGGCTCAGGTCATGATCTCACAGTTCATGAGTTCAAGCCCCATGTGGGCTCCGTGCTAACAGTGCGGAGCCTGCTTGGGATTCTCTCTCCCTCTCTCTGCCCCTATCCTGTGCTCTCTGTCTCTCTCTGTCTCTCTCTCAAAATAGACAAACCTAAAATTTTCTTAAATTAAAAAAAAAAAAAAAAGGAAGAAATCTGAAGACCTAAATGTGAGACAGGTTGAAATGTAATACCGTCAGCAGATGGTTTTAAAAGTGCCCATAGTCTAGCTTTTAATTGCCTTGGAAGCAAATAATTGATACCTTGTTTCGAAGGTGACCGAAGTCCAATGAAAAGGAGGTGGCACTGTCCCGCCGCTTCACCACGTAGCACAAGTAGGTCTCATGGCGACCCTTCGCCCAGCGGACATTCTTGAAATGGTAGAGAAACTTCCTCTGCTTCATCAGGAGGCTGTGGGTGAGAGAGGGAGGAACATACAGGAGTATAGCTCCTTCTCTGGTTACTCCTGGCTTTCCTTCAGGCTTTTTTTTTTAAAGAATTTTTTTTAATGTTTATTTATTTTTGAGAGACATAAAGAGTGCGAGCAGGGGAGGGGTAGAGAGAGAGAGAGAGGGAGACACAGGATCCGAAGCAGGCTCCAGGCTCTGAGCTGTCAGCACAGAGCCCGACGCGGGGCTCGAACCCATGAACCGTGAGATCAGGACCCGAGCTGAACTTGGACTCCATTATTAACCCTTCTTCGTGCTTATATTTAAGACCAATTGACAGGTAGCCAGAACCCCCAAACCATGTGCACTCACAGGACAGTCTCCTCCCACAGCTGTCTTTTAGATGCTGACAACTTGGAATTACAAACTTGTTCCTGGGGTTCCATAATTTTTTTCTTGCAGAGTTCCCCTCCAAATGCTACCTGAATGTCCATTGTGTACTTCAAACTCAACACGGTCAAAACAGAATTCCCAAACTGCCCACCATCCTGATTATCCTGTCTCTCCTTACTTTTTCCATCTCAAGTAACCAGGCTAAAAGCTTGGGGGTCATTGATTCTTCTCCTTAACTCCTCACATTTAAGTAATGATCTAAATATATTGATTCAGGGGCGCCTGGGTGGCGCAGTCGGTTAAGCGTCCGACTTCAGCCAGGTCACGATCTCACGGTCCGTGAGTTCGAGCCCCGCGTCAGGCTCTGGGCTGATGGCTCAGAGCCTGGAGCCTGTTTCCGATTCTGTGTCTCCCTCTCTCTCTGTCCCTCCCCCGTTCATGCTCTGTCTCTCTCTGTCCCACAAATAAATAAAAAAACGTTGAAAAAAAAATTAAAAAAAAAAAAATAAATAAATATATTGATTCAGTTCTCCAAATATTTCTCTTTTGCTTTTTAATATTTTTATTTTTTAAACCTCCGAACATTTCTTGAGTTTGTATCTGCACTGTTCCCCCTGTTCTCTGCTTCGGTCCAAGCCCCTGCCTTCCGTTGTCATGTTGTTCTGGCCTCTAAGCTGGTCTCACTGCCCTCAGACCCTCCAAAAGAACATTCTCCGTGCTGTGCCAGAGTGATCTCGCAAAAACCCAGGCGTGACTATGTCATTTCCATGCTGAAAAGCTCCCAGTGAATCTCTTCTGTTCATAACTCTTTATTTTTGTGTTTTATTTTTGAGAGAGAGAGCGTGAGCAGGGAAGGGGCAGAGAGGGGGAAGGAAAGAGGATCCAAAGCAGGCTCTGCACCGACAGCAGTGAGTCCAACGCGGGGCTCGCACTCACGAACCTCGAGATCATGCTCTGAGCCAAAGTCGGAAGCTCAACTGACTGAGCCACCCAGGAGCCCCTGCCCATAACTCTTTAATGTGGTATTTAGGCCAGTTTTTACATTTGGTTATCAGTCTACATCTCTAGCCTCCTTTCCTACTACTTTTCCCTTGCCCTTCGCTACCTTCAGGTGCCTGTGGTACTCGTGTGTTCTGAGGCTTTTTCTTTCCTATCACCTCGCTGATGCACTTCCTCCCAGTGAATGCTTTCCTGTCTTTTTCACTGGACAAAACCTACATATCCTTCACAGCCTAACTACAATTCAACTCTTTTTTATTTTTTTTTTCTTGCTACCACCGTCCGCAAATTTCTAGGCAAAAATCGAACACTTAACAACAACAAAGACCCTCCTGGGGCACCTGGGTGGCTGAGTGTGTTAAGCACCTGACTCTTGATTTTGGCTCAGGTCCTGATCTCACAGTTCGTGGATTCAAGCCCAGCATAGGACTCTGCAGAGCCTGCTTGGAATTCTTTCTACCCCTACCCCTCCACCCTCCTGGGCCTATGTGCACTCTCTCTCAAAATAAATAAATAAATAAACATTCAAAAGAAAAACCCTCCTGTAGTTTCCCTTGGTTCTCCAGTTCATCCCTACCGAATCCCTCATCCCCGGTTACCAATTGATTGCTGACCTGTCTCCCCATTTAGACTTCGTGTTTTGAGGCAGAAAAGTGTCACTTCATGAGGAAAAAAATCTCTTTTTAACGTAAGAGTAGTACTTGGCTGTTGTTAACTTGAATAATACAAAAATAATACAAAAAGTTAAGTGTTACGTTTCAAAGTACTAAAGAATTACACTATCAACAACAGCCAAAGTATGGGAAGAGCCCAAATGTCCATCGATGGATGATACATATATACAATGGAGTATTACTCAGCCATCAAAAAGAACTAAATCTTGCCATTTGCAACTGCGTGGATGGAACTAGAGGGTATTGATGCTAAGCGAAATAAGTCAGAGGAAGACATATCATGACTTCACTCATATGAGGACATTAAGATAAAAACCAGGTGAACATAAGGGAAGGGAAGCAAAAGTAATATAAAAACAGGGAGGGGGACAAAACAGAAGAGACTCAAATATGGAGAACAAACAGAGGGTTACTGGAGGGAGTGTGGGAGGGGGGATGGGCTAAATAGGTAAGGGGCATTAAGGAATCTACTCCTGAAATCATTGTTGCACTATATGCTAATTTGGGTGTAAATGGAAAAAAATAAAGTTAAAAATAAATAAATAAATAAATAAATATTAAAGAATTAAAATTTTAAAAATTAAAACAAATTTTTCTAATTCAATATTTAGGATACTATCTAAGAGTTAAAATTTTTATGTTTTTCTAGTATTTTACAGTCATATTTACATGGTTTGGATTATACTGATTTCATACGGAATTTTGCACTCTGCTGCTTTTTAAACTTGGCAATATAATCTAAACATTACGTTACGTTGCTCGCATGCCCTTGTTTTCCTTATTCCTAGTGCAGTGTTTTACTTGTCACGAGCACTAAATTGCATTGCATTGGTGGAAATACTCTGTGCTGACTCAAGTTTCCTTGCGTTTGTGGATTTAACACAAGCTCTATAGTATGGTTGATACCAAAGCACTGATGGTTTCTCCGAGTGTTGTCTTTAGTCTCTTCCAGAAATGGATTTATCGAGTTGTGGAGACAATGCTGCCACTTAGTGGCCCAGGGCAGAAGTGCAGTAAACTTGTAGGGACACCTGGGTGGCTCATTCAGGTTGAGCTGAGCGTCTGACTCTTGATTTCGGCTTGGCTGTGGTCACGGTCCCAGAGGTCATGATCCTAGAGTCGTGGGATGGAGCCCAGAGTCAGGCTCAGTGCAGAGTGTGAAGCCTGCTTGGGATTGTCTCTCTATCCCTCTGCCCTTCTCTCCCGTTCATTCTCTCTCTCTCTCTCTCAAATTAAAACAAACAGAAAAAGTGCAGTGAACTTGTAAAAACAAAGAGCGAGGCAAGGATTTGAATACGGTTGGCTGGCAAGAGAATTGAAACTTATTTCACCTTTTTTTTTTTTTTTTAAACCATTGAGGCATAATTTACATACGTCACCCTTTTAAAATGTACAATTTTGTGAGTACTGGCAGATGTAAACACCCAAAGCTGAGACCACCGTCAGGATACAGAACATTTCCAGGGGACGCCTCCCCAGAGTTTCCTCATTCACTATGTCAGTCAGTTCTTCCCCCCCTTTCCTAGGCAACCATTAATCTGCTTTCTGTCACCGTATGTCACTATCCACGTCCTAGAATTCCGTATAAGTCCTACATTATCTCTTCCTTTGTGTCCGACTTGTTTCACTTTGAAATTCATTTGTTGTGTTGCATGTATTAATAGTTTGATCCTCTGTTTTGCGAAGTAATATCCCATTGCATGGCTTAGAGCACGTGTATTCATTCACCTGTCGATGGACATTTGGACTGTTTCCACTTTGAGGCTATTGTGAATAAAGGTTTTACAAACATGTCCCAGTCTTTGTGATGACATAGGTTGAGAATTAATTTTAATGCAATACATGTGATAGACCCTGAATTCAAGAGTTAAGTATCCAAGTGTCACCCTTATTAATTAGGTGAGCAAGGACGAGCTTTTTATAGCCATCTCAATTTAAAATGTCTCGCCTCACACACGTGAAGCTTCTTGAAATACACTTTAAATCCTGAGGCAGAGAACTGGGTTTATCACCAGTATACACATTATGTATATCAAGCAATTTAAAAATGGCTTAATCATATCATTTTAGAAGGAAAAATTGGCATGTGAGAGCAAGCGGGGGGAGGGGCAGAGGCATAGAGATTTTTAAGCAGGCTCCACACAAAGCTGAGCTGGACGTAGGGCTTGATCCCACAACCGTGAGTGAGATCATGACTTGGGCTGAAATCAAGAGTTGGTCGCTCAACTGACTGAGCCACCCAGGTGCCCCAGGGGACTCAGTTTTAAACAGACTAAGCATCATCTCTTACTGAGACATTTCTTTAAACACCTAACGTACCCTGCTGGGCTCTATGGCTAAGCAAAGGGTGGAGAGAGGTACCGTGTCACACACAGCGGATCTGCTGCTGGGAGGAAGAAAAGGTGTTCTGGAAGGGATGTGAGATAGGTGAGGGAATTCAGATGGACTTTTGCCTTCTGCCTCACGGGAAAATACAGCAGTCCATTACTGTTTGTCAGAAGCGACCACAGTGAAGCGAATCACTTGATTGTGACCTGTTAGTTAACCTTCTAGGTCCATCACTTTCCTTCAACTGTAGCTAGGAGCCCATTTCCAGTATCCTGTTCTCTTGGTTTCTCTTTTGGGTACAAAGGACTTTGTAGAGGTAGTCCTTCAAGGTCGCGGGCTGCCAGCTGCTCTGGACAGCTGTGCCCCGTGAGGCAGAACATTGCTGTATCCCCAGCAATGCAAACAGAGACAAATGGGTTAAAAATAATCCTGACGAATGCCCTCTGCAGATTTTCTTTTCCTTAATGATAATTGTATATTTCCCCTTTTCTCCTCTTGAATTTCATCTTTTCTCCTTTTTGTGTCTTTGAGCTTCAACTACGAATTTAATCATTGCTTTGCATTTCATTATGTACAAATATTTTCACTGGACCCTTTACCTCTTTATACCTCAGCTTAATTTTCAAAATCTGATTGCAAACTGAGCAGACATTTGACATTTTTGCCCTCAAGAAAATTTGCTGAAGAACATTTAGACTCCCATTAAAAATCTTAATTCTGGGTGCACCTGGCTGGCTTAGCCGATGAAACATGAGACTCTTGATCCTGGGGTTGTGAGTTCAAGCCCCACATTGGGTATAAAGATTACCTGAAATCTTTTGAAAAAAAATTTTTTTTTAATTTAAAAAATCAATTCTGTAGTGTAAACGCTTTGTAAAAGCGTTGAGATAAAGTATAAGGATTAAGTATGATTCTCCTACTTCTGTAGTAAGTAGGAATGAAATAAGTTATGTGATAATAACATCATAAACTGCTTGTGAAAACATTCTGATAATCTTAAAAATACATTTAAGAAGTAAGTTAAGTGAAACTGAAAGACTATATACGTAGGGGCGCCTGGGTGCCTCAGTTGGTTAGGCGTCCCACTCTTGATTTTGTCTCAGGTCATGATCTCAGAGTTCATGAGATCAAGCCCCACATTGGGCTCTGTGCCGACAGCATGAAGCCTGCTTGGAATTCTCTTTCTCCCTCTCTCTCTGCCCCTCCCTTGCTCTCTCTCTCTTTCTCTCTCTCTCAAAATAAAAAAAAAAATTTAAAAAAAAATTAAAAGGAAGACTAGATAAGGAGTAAAAATGCCACTAACTGCCTAACAATTAACACTAAATAAAGTTATTTACTGATGCTTGACTGATTTTTCTCCCTGTAACAGATACATAACATCCTAGTGACTTTCAAGCAGTTAATTTTGCATATGGGCATTAAAAAATAATCTCTTTACTCTGT
This sequence comes from Panthera onca, assembly GCF_046562875.1. Classification (NCBI taxonomy): domain Eukaryota; kingdom Metazoa; phylum Chordata; class Mammalia; order Carnivora; family Felidae; genus Panthera; species Panthera onca. The sequence goes on from NC_138345.1 coordinate 42,639,810, forward strand.
AACTAAGTTTTTCAGTAAAGAGTCCCCAGGAAGGTTTACAAGTCCTTTTATAGGTGAATGCTGACAAAATTATTAGTACGATTTCCACTACCGTCTATAATATAGTTCTAGTCTTGCTATACCTTTTCATGAATTGAATCTCTAAACTAGTGTGAACTGCACTACACATCTCAGGATGAGTCCATACGTGGCACATAGGAGTTCTTTTGAATATGGAAGAGAGAGAGAGAACAGAGAATCAGGCAGAGAGCGTGTAAGATCTGAACAGATGTGACAGATCCAGAGAAATAAACATGCAGATTGCCCAGGCAGTGAGTCAGATAGTGAGAGGAGAGAAGCAGATAGCTACCAATCTGAAAGCTCAGATTTGCTCGGAGAGGAAAGCCAGTGCACCCCCGCCCCATGAGGAGATGGCTTTACCTGTCCATTGTGGATTCCAGGGTGTCTTTCTTAGTCTTAGGCCAAGGAAGGCTTGCCTCAAGTCCTGCTGCCTCACTGACTCTGTCTGGCAGTGCATTGGCCCCACACATTCAAATTTGAGCTTACCCTCTTAGGCTCCACCCCCCCCCGAGGCATCATCATCATCAGGTACCCCAACAGCCTTCCTCCTGTTTAGGTCCAAAAAAGATAGGCGGGGCTGTCATTGGCAAAGTCACGTGGGTAAATGACTGAGGGCCGGTCTGCTTAAGGTATAGGCTCCTTTAGGGCTACAGCTGTAAAAATCCAGTCTATGCTCCACAGGTAACAAAGATCAGGAAACAATAGCCAGAGACACTTAGGAAATTGTAAGCCTGGTGGCCAATAACATCTTTAATTTTAAAAGCGTAACAATAATATTAGTAATGTTCATTGAAATAGCATCTTGTTCTCTGTGAGCTGAAGGCATCTGTTCCCTTGTGTAAGTGCACGCTTTCTGAATCTCAGTAGAGACCAGCACTAACCTCCTGCTTTGTGGCCAAGCAAGTAAATGTGGCCAGTTATGTAGGACTTAGGAATAGAAATTTTGCACCCTAAACCACCTATTTCCCCCCCCTCCTTTCTGATTGCACTACAAGAATTGCTAGAAGACTAGATGATTGCACAAGAGTAATTTTTGCAAAAGCTGTCTTTTCCACAAGCCATATATTTTGAAGTCAGAAGCAGCGGCATCCCAAAGCATTAAAAAATGTTTATTTCATCAGACAGAATCAGCATCCAAATGACTCCAGTGAACTTGGAAAACCGTCTGGGCTTTTCAAGTAAAAGGCTTTAAATTCCTGCCCTCATATAATTTGGTCTATTAAAGATTTTGCTTCTCCCTCCTAACTCAGTCTAAATCCTTTCTATTTCTTTATTCAATAGAAACTCAGTGCCTAACTACGTGAGAGAAACTGTTGGGTGCTGGGGGTACAGTCGTGAGTAAAGCAGCTAAGGTCTCTGCTCCCTTCCTGCCTCAAGGCTTTGAATACCCCATAGGCATTGATTCCCAAATCTGTCGCTCCAGCTTGGACCACTTCCTTGAACTCAACACAGATGCAAACAACTGCCACCTCAGCATCCCCATTTAAATATCCGAGGGGCATTGCCAACACGCCTCAAACTGATCCCCTTTTCTCTCTCTCAACACACCTGCTCCTTTGGCCATCTTGCCCATCTCCATGACGGTGTCATCCCTCCCACGGCTCAGGTCAACCTGGCAGTCTTCCTTGGTGGTTCTCTTCCTTCTAAAGTCCATTGCATTAGCAAGTCCTGTGACCTCTACTTGCAGAATAAATCCAGGACTGACCACTTTTCACCACCTCTGGTGCAAGCAACCTGGATTACTGCCCCCCACTGGTCTTCCTGCTTCCCTGTCCTTCGATTACAGTCTGTTCTCAACACAGCAATCAGAATAATCCTTTTGAAACACTTTATTTTTATTTTATTAATGCTTATTTATTTAAAAAAATTTTTTTAACATTTATTCATTTTTGAAAGACAGACAGACAGACAGACAGAATCGGAGTCAGGGTCCAGGCTCTGAGCTGTCTGCACAGAGCCCGACATGGGGCTCGAACTCATGGAATGTGAGATCATGACCTGAGCTGAAGTTGGAGGACGTTTAACCAGCTGAGCCACCCAGGCACCCCAATGTTTATTTTTGAGAGACAGAGAGAGAGAGAGAGAGCGCGAGAGCATGAGTTGGGGAGGGTCAGAGAGAGAAGAAGACACGGAATCGGAAGCAGGCTCCAGGCTCAGAGCTGTCAACACAAAGCCTGACGCGGGGCTCGAACTCACGGAATGTGAGATCATGACCTGAGCCGAAGTCGGAAGCTCAACCAGCTGAGCCACCCGGGTGCCTCCCTTTGAGACACTTTAGATCACATAACTCGTCTGTCAAAACTTTCCATGGTTTTCTATTCTCTCAGTAATAGTCAACATCCTTCCATGACACACAAGACCCTGTATCATCTGCCTCTGCTTTGCCTCTAAATTATCACTTTTAGGGGCACCTGGCTGGCTCAGTTGGTAGAGCACGCAACTCTTGGTCCAGGGGTCGTAAGTTTGAGCCCCTTTGTGTGTAGAGATTACTGTAAAAAAGATGAAATCTTAAAATAAATACTTTCAACTCTCTCCCTTGCTTATTCACAGAACACACATGCCCGCCCCCTCATTTGCACTTACTGGCTCTCCTGCCCGGAGTGGTCCTTCCCTGTACATCATTATGGGGTTTTTATTGACTAACTTATGTATTAATTAATTAATTCATTTTCATTATGGGTTTTTAAAATTAAGTTTTTAATTCCAGGATAAGTTCACATACAATATCATATTAGCTTCAGGTGTTAGAGCATCACAGTTTGATTTCCTTATTTATGTCTTTACTCAACTACCTCCTTATACTTGAGGCCTTTCCTAGTGACCATATCTAAAATTTCAACTCTATCCCACTATCCTAGCATTTCCGTTCCCCTTTCTAATGTATATTTCTCTTTAGCACTTATCACTTAAAATATATTGTGATCTGTGCTCCTCATTGACTCTTAGGTCTATGAACAGAGGGATTTTTGTCTTTCTTTTCGCCCTGCCAAGATATTCCTAGTACCTAGTACAATGTTGGCATATAGTAGATGCTGAATGAATGTTGAATGAATGAATCCATAAGGATCTCATGGAACTTACATTCGAGTGGGAAAGACGCATTAATCAAGTAATTGAACCTGTAAATATGTCATTGAAACTGATATTTGCTATGAAAGACAAGTACACATAGTAACAGGAGACTGACTGGTCTGTGGTCAGTGGGAGGATTCCTGGCTGGGAAATGGTAATAGCCAATGTCTTAGCTCCCTTCTCTGTCTGAGATTCTTTGATGGTTGGGTTATGGAAGAAAGGAAGTATTTACCACTGCATCTTAACATTCCACGCCCTGACTCAGAAACTTTTTCTTTTTCTTTTTAAGTTTATTTATTTATTTTTGAGAGGGAGCGAGAGCAATAGCGAGAGAGTGAGAGCATGCACAAGTTGAGGAGGGGGCAGAGAGAAACGTTAGAATCCAAAGCAGTCTCCGGGCTCCGAACCGTCAGCACAGATCCGGATGTGGGGCTCAAACTCACGAGCCATGAGATCATGACCTGAACCGAAGTCGGATGCTTAACCAACTGGGCCACCCAAGCGCCCCCAGAAACTTTCTAATCACACCCTTTGTCAAACACAGAAGTTTAGAGTTTCCTATTTGCCCTACCCTTCCTCTCTCCACTCTATTAAACCTGGAACATTAAGGGAAATTTCTGAAGTGGGTTATTTCAAATCACAGCTAATAGTTTTGAGTGCTTACTGTGGTTAGACATTACACTAAGCCCTTTAAAGACAAAGTACACATATTTAGGAAAACTGTGATGGGGATAAAGTTTCTTATAGGCTCCTGACTTGTGCTCATGGTCCCTGATTCTATGGATTGCAAATTCAACTTTGCCTCACCGTGGGTACCCAGCCAAGGATGGCCCGATGCTAGTTCACTCTCAAGGACTCTCTAAGTTAGAGTGAGTGGATCTAATGTGAGCAAGCCTTACAGTGCTCTCTCACTTGCTTCCAATAAACCAACCAAAATATCAAGGTACCACAGATCTCACTGAAGTGTTGGAGAAGTCTAAGGGAATGATACATGTGAGAGAAGTCATATTAGTTGATAGGTTAATTATGGCTTTTTATAGCTTAAGAAAGAATTTCAAAAGAATGAGTCTCTTCACAGGGATCTGCTCATGACCACATCCCATTCCTAGTGTTGTTCTCCTGCCCTCCAGTCCACTCCTGTCCAAAAGCCTCTTTTTCTCAATTCCACAGGGAAACTCTGCCTTGTATTCTCCAGGATTATTCTCACCCATGGGTCCATGTTTCTCTGTAGACATGTATTTCTCCAAGTCTTTATTTTGAAAAAGATTCTCAGGGCACAGGAAAGGTAGTAGATGATAGCCAGTCACCTTTAGCACTGAATTGAAGGGACAGATGGCCAGGGAAAGGGTAGAGGAGACTTTAAACTCCTCTGCAGAGACCACGATGGGGCATGGCCATGGGTGATCTGACCCCTTTAAATTGTCTCCTCATATATGAGTTGGGCCTTTACCATGTTTTCATCCAGGTGTCCAGAGAAACACACACACACACACACACACACACACACACACACACACGCTCCAAAAAGATCAATATTAATTCTTAGCGATGGTAGTATCTCTAAATTCAAAAAAATAAAAAAATGTTCTGGTCGCCCAAATGATATTACAGTTTGGACTCTTAGTTGCCTTCATATATTCTCTCTTCAAATTATGCCACTTTGGGAGCGCCTGGGTGGCTCAGTCTGTTCAGCTTCCAACTTCGGCTCAGGTCATGACCTCACTGTTTCTGTCTCTCTCTGACTGTCAAAAATAATAAAACCATTTAAAAAATTTAAAAAATGATGCCCCTTTGTTCTAGCTGGAAAGAAGAAAACTGGCCTGTTGCTGATCCACATGCCCCTATGTTTGATTTTGGTTTGGTCTGTTTTTATTTTGTGCAATTCTGATCATTTCTAATTGTACGACTCAGTGGCATTAATTACGTTCCCAGTGTTGTGCAACCATCACCCCTATCTTTCCAAAACGTCTCCGTCACCCCAAAAAGAAACGTCATAACCATGAAGCACGAACTCACCATTCCCTCCTCCTTCTAGATCCTGGTAACTTAGAATCTGCTTTCTCTTTGAATTTGTTGATTCCAGATACTCCATAGAAGTGAAAACCATACAATGTTTTTCCTTTCGTGCTTGGTTCATTTCACTTTGTATAACGTTTTCAAGATTCATCCATGTTATAGTGTGTGTCCAAACTTCATTCCTTTTTATGGTTTATACATTTGTAGTGTTTCATTGTATGTATCCAGCACATCTTACTTATCCATTCATGTGTTGATAGACACTCGAGTTGCTTGCACACTTTGGTTATTGTGCAGTGTGGCAGTGAAGCTTTGTGTACAAGCATGAGTCTTTGTTTTCATGACTAGGAGTGGAGTCACCTGAATGGCATTACCTCTGAATCACACACACACACACACACACACACACACACACACACTCTTAAAAATTATGGCTGAAATTATGAAATTATACTTTTAAAAGACTCAATAGCTCCTCATATGAGGGTCTTAGTCTTCTTCTTTTTTTTTTTTTTTTAACATTTATTTGTTTCAGTAATCTGAGCATCCAGTAACTCAGTGTGGGGCTCAAACTCACAACCCCCAGATCAAGAGGGGCATACTCCACTGCCTGAGCTAGCCACCCTAAGGGCCATCCTTTCTGCTCAGCCTCTGGCTGGGGAGGGATTTTATTCTTGTCTTCACAACGTGTTATTTAACAAGCTCAGCCATTAGCTGGGAAGTAGAAAAGCTAGACCTGAGATCTGAACCCGAGTCAGCCGTCCTGTCTGTGCAATACCGTCGTGTTGGAAAACCAGTCCCACAGACCTTAATCGGGTTGACCATATCAGGTTGGGAATCTTCACATCAGAGCTGCAGAGGATTTTTCCCCTGTATTACTCTATCATTTAGAATTGAGTCTGGCTACATATGTCAGGCAAGTTCAATGAACTACTTATGTGAGATACAATTTCTCTCCCAGATACAACAACGTAAATGTCCAGCAAGTAATTAAATCTAAATATAATTGAAACATGCACTTTGGAGCCCTTTATTTCGTCAAGAGACTATCCATGGGACATGTTTGTAGCCAGAATGTTTTTCTCATCTCTCAGTTCAAATATGGGGCATGAGTCCCAGCCTGGCACCAGTGGGAAATTAAATGCTGCATATCGGGAACCATACAAGACTAGAGGGCAGGGGAGAGTCAATTCTTCCAGATTGGTTTCTGAAGCAGAATTATCTCTGGATATTTGCTTTACAAATGATGTAGATTTGATACGGTGCTGGCAAAATCTATAAACACAACATGGAATACTCATTGTGCATTCTTGCATTTTCTATTTTAAAATCCTACTTTTCAGTGTATAGACTATACACAAGATTTTCTCCAACAAGTGTAAATGTTTTAAATCTTTATGACTTGACAATGAAGGTGCTGGGGAAAAAAAAATTCTGTTGTGGTTGTTTTGATGTTCTACTCCTTTGAGAGCAATGTAAAACGTGCCTTTGTAAGTAATTTATGGACACAGTCTTTGAAAACTGAAATTCACTCAATTAGTTAATATTTATTGAAGGCCTATTATGAGAAAGCATAAGACTGAGCTTTGAAGGGGAACAATGATTTCACATGACAGTTCTTCAAGGAATTCATACTTTTGTTCAAAGCTTCAAAAGTAGATAATACTTGGGGCGCCTGGGTGGCTCAGTCGGTTAAGCGTCCGACTTCAGCTCAGGTCACGATCTCACGGTCCGTGAGTTCGAGCCCCGTGTCGGGCTCTGGGCCGATGGCTCAGAGCCTGGAGCCTGCTTCCGATTCTGTGTCTCCCTCTCTCTCTGCCTCTCCCCTGTTCATGCTCTGTCTCTCTCTGTCTCAAAAATAAATAAACGTTAAAAAAAAAAATTAAAAAAAAAAAGTAGATAATACTTAAATGACAATATAAAAGAGTTGTAGGAACCTTAGCCCTACGTTTCTCCAAATGACATGCATATTTGGAGATAGGCCTATCCCAAGCAGCTCCACACTGTCAGCACAAAGCCTGCCTCGGGGCTTGATCTCCTGAACCGTGAGATCATGACCTGAGCCAGGATCAGGAGTTGGACAGTCAACTGACTGAGCCATGCAGGCGCCCTAGCATTTTTATCTTAAAAATTATTTAGAGTAGAATATAACATGCACGTTCATTTCCCTCACATTTGTGGCTTTTCCCTATTGTCCTCTCCCACCCCCATGTAAAAAGTAAAAGTGCTCAAAACATGGACGATTTCAAAGATTATTATGCTCCCTTGTATGTAGAGTAAGCCCACACGTGGCAGGCATGCAAGTGTGGTTGCTAATATAGGACCATGGAAGTGTTAAGAATAAAACATAGATTCTAGGGATATTTCAGCCGAACACAGGTTGTTTGGGATTATATCCTCAGATGCTCAGCATTTATTTTACTGTCTTACAGGATGTTTGAATGGGGGACAAATTTGAGACACGACGGTTCTGTAATTCTCTATAGAAAGCGCGGATCCTAAAGTACCCCAAATGCTTATATAATTCCAGTAACAGGATGTGCATCACCTACTTAATGCCATGGGCTCAGATAGGTACAATGTGTGAATATGAAAGCATGGTACTTGGAATATATGGAATAATCCTGATGAAAACTTTTCATCCTCTCTCCAGGTAACAGAAACCACATGAGCAAAGGACTGTGTGATGTGCTTGATAGGTTTTAGCAACAATGAGTAGCTTAGGTTAGTTTGGTTTGCGTGATGGCTCATAAGAAAACAATGATGACAGAGAAACCTGAGATGGAATTCATATTTCATTTAAGCTTTTTATTAAGGAAACTTTTTGAACAAAGTCGAGAGTCTTGCACAACGGCTGTAAATAAAAAGCTATTGAAGGGGATGCCTGGGTAGCCCAGTCGGTTGAGCGTCCAACGCTCAGGTCATTTGGCCCGGGGTTGAGGGATCGAGCCCCATGTTGGGCTCCACAATGAGCGTGAAGCCTGCTTAATTAAGACTCCCTCTCTCGGAGCGCCTGGGTGTCTCAGTCTGTTAAGTGACCGGCTCAGGTCATCTCACGGTTCGTGGGTTCGAGCCCCGCATCGGGCTCTGTGCTGAACGCTTGCTGGGAGCCTGGGGCCAGCTTCAGATTCTGTGTCTCCTTCTGTCTGCCCCTCCCCGGCTTGTGCCCTGTCTCACTCTGTCTCTCAAAAATAAGTAAATGTAAAAAAGATGAAAAAAAAAAAAAAAAGATTCCCTCTCTCTGCCCCTCTCCCTTGTTTCTCTAAAATTAAAAAAAAAGTGTAGGGGCACCAGGGTGTCTCAGTCAGCTAAGCGTCTGACTCCAGCTCAGGTCGTGATCTCACAGTCGGTGAGTTCGAGCCCTGTGTCGGGGTCTGTGCTGACAGCTCGGAGCGTGGAGCCTGCTTCACATTCTGGGTCTCCGTCTCTGCTCCTTCCCCACTTGCTCTCTGTCTCTCTCTCTCCCTCTCAAAAAAAATTAACATTAAAAAATTTTTTTTTCTTAATTTTTAAAAAGCTATTGAAGAAGTGTGATTTGTCCAGCATACCGAGAGTAACATTTTTTTTTCCCCCAGAAAGCCGTTTTCCCTGTTTATTTTTCTTTTAAAGGAAGGAAAATTACTCTCTTATAATTACAATAGCATTTTTCATTCCCAGGCATTTGGAGTTAGTGTGATTAAAAAGCCAATTTTGTGGGGTTTCATCATGCTGTTTTTAAAACTTGTTTTCCTTATTAGCTACCTGCTCCCTTCACCAGCTTCTCTTGAAAAACCACAGGACAACCTGGTCAGTTTATTTTTAACGAACACAATATGACTTGGAAATTGTACCTCTCGTGGCTGTGTGAAGTTTTGGACATCTGGACTTCACCACTGCTGATTTTCAGCATGGTTAGCCCAAGGTGAGGTTTCATTCTGGCCAGCGTGTGAGGCCAGCAGGCCCCCTGGGGATCTTCCAGGGCATACATTCCCGGGTCTGAGGGCCAAGATGCTCAGATAATGACTCCCCAGGCCACTATTTTTGGACACCAGGTAGATTGTTCAATATGATACTTTCTTGTTTTTGAAAAAGCCCAAAAAAGGGATCCGTGTGGGTGAAAGTGCGGTTTTTGGAGTGCTTCAACTTCTGCATTTCCTGATTTTTGTTTTTCTCAGTTGGTGGCCAGACACATCACTGAATTTCTCTGGGGTATGAAGCAGAGGGAAGGACCTTTAAACACATACAGGAATTACTCACTCAGCTTCTGCCGCGCAGCTGCCCAGGACTCACTGAGGTTGAGAGAACAAAAAAACAAGTATTCGTCAAAAGCCTGAGGGCTGGGCAGAGGGTTGAAGAAAAAGAGCTATTTTTGCTGGGAAAAATGGCTAAAGAAGCTTCATTGATCATGCACATAATGAAAAATAGCATAGAGCAGTGGGAAAAGTTAGGTTTTGAAAGCAAGTACGTTAAGACCCGAATCGTCACTATTTCCTAGCAAGGTGTCTGACTGTGTTTCAGTTTCCCCACGTGTGAAGTGTGAACAAAAAAATAGTAGTCATCGCTGTCCTTCACTGTGCGTGCAGCTCATACCAGGTTCTGTGCTGAGCGTGTTGTGTGAATTATCTTATTTATAGCCAAGAAGTAAGGACTGTTATCCCAGTTTTCAGACAGGCACACTGAGGCTCACAGCTGGCTGGAATTTTAAAGATGATACAAGCAAGGGGCTGTGCATGTGGCCTAGTGCATGGAACATAGTCTGTACGGAACTGGCTTTATTAAAGATTATCTTACAAAACTAATACGTTTAGAAGGCCAGCCACTTCAAAACTATCAATTGTGATCCTCAGCACGTCATGGGAGCTCATGGTTTTGTGATTGGTAATTAAATGTGAGTGAGGAGTTTGGAGGTTCTCACACTTCAGTGTGAGTGAGTGTAGAAAACTGCACATTCCAGTGTTTAATCCCTCAAGAGTTTATTCAGTGAGTCTGGAATCCAGCCCAGGTTCTCTGCCTTTCTGACAAGCGGCCATTCATTCCAAAGCAGGTGGTCTGTTGGGAACCTGGCTTTGAAAAATATTGCCCTAGAAGAGCTCACATCTCTCCCAGCTCCGAAATTCTGTGTTTGTACGACTTCTGTCTAAAATTCTGGGTGTGTATGACCTCATATAGTTTTGAAAAATTGGTGTGTGTTTGCTTCATTGCTTTTTAGTCCATTGAAATGCCAGGGAAAATTAGAGATGCTCTAAATAACAGAGATCTGTTTTCTTTTTGTGGGTAGGTGCATACCAAAGACCAAATCCCATGTTATTTGTTTGCTCAGTGATGTAATCTAAGGAATGATGATTCCAATCTTGACAAAATAGCTCTGAAAGGGATAAGAGACAGTTTGTAAAGAAAGTGTAGCATTATAGGGACAATATGTTATCTGTAGAATTGCCATTCTGTTTCTCTCTAAATAGTCCCTGACAGTTGAAATCAAATTACCGTCTATGCTATGGGAGTCCTGGCACCATACTGGCAAATTCTTCCTCTTCTTTTGTAGGGTCTTTGCTGATCATTGCCTTTTCTTCTCAATAATTGTTCTGTCTCCAGTAATTAAATCACAACCCCCTTGATTTAATTAAACTCGGTAGGGTTGATGAGATTTGAGAAACTACTTGATATCAGCAACTCCAAATTCTGTGGCCTGGTTTCCTCCTCCCCCATTACCTCCACATCTTTTCTCTTCCTCCACTCACCCATAAGTTGGCTGAAAGTACCAACAAAGATCTCTTCCCTTTACCAGGGGAACTGGGAGATACTACATCAGCAGTATTAGAAAAAAAAAAACACCACCAACCCATTCAATACACTCAATACTTGGTTAATTTATTCAACAGGGTCCTGCCTCCCACACATCCTGGTTACTTTAGACCTCCATCCACAGGCTCCATAGAGGAGGTATGGCTATAGCATAAAAAGAAGAAAAGTCCTGGGGTGACTGGATGGCTCGGGCGGTTAAGTGTCCGACTTTGGCTCAGGTCATGATCTCACAGTTCATGGGTTTGAGCCCCACGTGAGCTCTGTGCTGTCGGCCCAGAGCCTGGAGCCTGCTCTTGATTCTGTGTCTCCCTCTCGTCCTGCCCCTCGCCAGCTTGCGCCGTATCTCTTTCTCTCTCTTAAAAATAAATGAACATTAAAAAAAGTAAAGTCCAAGGGCTCCCTGTTGAGACGGTTATCTTGAATAAGCTCTGTAATTAGCTGTTTATGCCCCGTATAGATAATCTTTCTTTGTAATTTCTTTTCTTTTTTCTTTCTTTCTTTTTTCTCTTTTTCTTTCTTCCTGTCTTTGAGAGAGAGAGGACGCAAGTGAGCGAGGGGCAGAGAGGGAGGGAAAGAGAGAATCCCATGAGAGGGAGAGGGATAGAAGCGGGGCTCAAGCTCACCCGAAGCGGGGCTCGAACTCATGAACTGTGAGATCATGACCTAAGCCTAAGTCAAATGCTTAACCAACTGAGCAGATTGGTGCTTGCTCAGTGGCTAGAAGGAAGAGGAATAGGAAGTAACTGCATAATGGATATGGAGTTCTCTTCTGCAGCGATAACGTTTTATTACTGGATATATATAATGTATGTACTGAATGTCACTGAATTGTACTTTTTAGTATCTTTTTAATAAGTTTATTTATTTATTTAGAGACAGAGAGACATGCGAGGGGCAGAGAGAGAGAAAGAGAATCCAAAGCAAGCTCTGCATATTCATCACAGAGCCCCATGTGGGGCACAGACTGTGAGATCATGACCTGAGCCGAAAACCAAGAGTCGACTTAACCAACTAAGCCCCCAGGCATCCCTGTACTCTTAAAAAAAAAAAAAAAAAAAAAAAAAAAAAAGTTTGTTGAAGTAATCTCTACACCCAATGTGGGGCTTGAACTAAAGACCCGGAGGTCAAGAGTCACACGCTCCTCTGACTGAGCCAGCCAGGCACCCCTGAATCGTCCTCTTTAAAATAGTTTTATGTTATGCGAATTTCACCTCATTTGAAAAAAAAAATTGTGGATTAATTCAGAGACTGAAGGGACTAAACAGCCAGGAAATGGATGAGAATGATGACACGGCTATTCTCTCTTCCTGCATGCCGTTAGCCATTAGTATGTATAAGCAGAGGAGAGAGTCCATAAGTAAGGGAAGTAAAGGGACAGAGGAGATGAATAGTAGTGGGTATAGGAGGGAAGAACTCAGGTGTAAATGCCAAGTTCATTTGACCAACACTTAGGGAGCCGGTGCTAATGGGAAAGTGAAGGCCGTGGGCATGACTGCACAGAATTAAGTGCCCGTAGTTTCTGAACAGGAGGAAACACAATACATTTGCAGTATAAATTAAAGCATTGTTTTATCTCTAATCAGAAATGAAATCTGAAAAAAGAAAACAAAATGTATGCCATTGTATGCGGCAAAAGTGGTTATTCAAAGCAGAAAGAAACGAGTTGAGTAACCAAGAAGCAACTCTGATCTTATTGAGGGCAGAGGGCATGGCTTACTCAACTTTGGATCCCCAGCACTGTGCCAGGCACTGATAGTCAAAAGTTCTTAATGTTTCAGGTCTTTTAACCATCTGATGCACTTAATCTTACAATGATCCAGGGTTTGGTGTCATTGAGTTCTCCCTCGCCCCCCACCCCCTTTTTAAATAAAGTTAGCAACCATTTATTTATATTTTAGAGAGAGAGAGAGAGAGAGAGAGAGCTCGTGAACAATGTGGGGGCTTGATCCCAAGACACGATCATGACATGAGCCAAAATCAAGAGTCTCAGTGACTGAGCTACCCAGGTGCCCCCGGGGTTCTCCTTTTCCAGATGAGGAAACTGAGGCACAGAAAGGTGACAGTCATCATGGCAGAGTTAGGATTTGCACCCCCATGGTCTAGCTCCAGAGTTGGTGTTTTGAAACACTTGTTATATTTCCTGATGGCATTAAAAATATAATAATAAAAACAATGATTAAAAGACTGGTCAGCAAACATATGGATTCTCTTGTATCCCTCTTAGAAGAGGAAAAACTATGAACCTCTTTGGCATTTCCCCCCTTCTCTCTTCTGGCCAGACTCATAGCTCTCAAGAACTGGCTGTATGCAAACAATTCCCAAGTAACCTAGTTCCTGAGTAGTGAATGGCAGTGTGTGAAAGCAAGCGACACCTTCTTTCAGCCTCTACGTTGAATAAGGGAGCACACATCATATCCCTCAGCAGGCAAAATAACGTTCTGGACCCTGAGATACACAAAAGAAATTTGCAGCGTTGTACCATCTAGTTCTATTGTCTAAAATAAATACAGCCTTCAGTCTCCTGTAAATGACTGGCCTCTAGCAACAGCAGTTGTATCCCTATCTTTGGCAAAGGTGACGTCTGAAGGTAGCCTTTGAGAATATGGTAATCATGTTTTTTAAAATTGTGGATTTTCCACCAGGAACAGACTGTTAGTAAATTTTAGTTACCTCAGGAGTCTGTTTTCTTTTTTGAAATATACTGTATTTTTTATGCATGCTTTTTAAAAAAAATTTTTTTTAACGTTTTCTTTGTTTTTGAGAGAGACAGAGAGAGAGTGTGAGCAGGGGACGGGCAGAGAGAGAGGGAGCCGCAGAATCCGAGGCAGGCTCCAGGCTCTGAGCTGTCAGCACAGAGCCCAATGTGGGGCTCGAACTCACGAACCATAAGATCATGACCTGAGCTGAAGTCAGATGCCCAACCGACAGAGCCACCCAGGTGCCCCTGCCAGTTTTTTTTTTTTAAGTCTAGACTCTTACACAAACCTTTGGCAGGCCAAATATTTCTGATTTCTAAACACCTTTGTCTCTGAATCTTCTTTTTGCGGTGGAACAAACATTAACCTAAGTTTTAGAATGTGTAAGTTCAGCTGTGGTTCCATGACACTAAATATTAGGGAGTTTGCAGAACCTCTTGGCTTCTCAAAATCTTGTTTCCAGTCAGCAATGGAATCATAGGAGCAATGATCCCTTTAAATATCCACCTCTTGGGGGCTGCTTTCAGAATGAAATATGATCTTCGAAAAGGAAGGAAGAAAGAAAACCTGATAAAAATTTAAAGTTAATCGTAGGGGGCACCTGGGTGGCTCAGTTGGTTAAGCATCTGACTTTGGCTCAGGTCATGATCTCAGGGTTCGTGAGTTCCAGCCCCACATCTGGCTCCGTGCTGACAGCTCAGAGCCTGGAGCCTGCTTTGGATTCTGTCTCCCTCTCTCTCTGCCCTTCCCCTACTTGTGCTCTTTCTCTCTCTCTGTCTCAAAAATAACCAGTAAAAAAAATTTTTTTTTTTAATTTTATTTTTAACGTTTATTTATTTTTGAGACAGAGAGAGACAGAGCATGAACGGGGGAGGGTCAGAGAGAGGGAGACACAGAATCCGAAACAGGCTCCAGGCTCTGAGCTGTCCGCACAGAGCCCGACGCGGGGCTCGAACTCATGGACCACGAGATCGTGACCTGAGCCGAAGTCGGACGCTTAACCGACTGAGCCACCCAGGCGCCCCCAAAAAATTTTTTTTAAATAAATAAAGTTAAATTTAGTCTGGGATTGTTGCGGTCAAAGGTCGCATCCTGCGAATTGCCATCTGCCACAAGGTCGGGAAACCTGAGCGCAAGGAACACAAGCCTCTGCTGAAGGCTGTGCGAGCTGAATAGGTTTCTGGTCAGATGAGGCAATTACACCTTCAACAGAGTTGTAATGAACAGGTTTGTGTCGCACCAACCAGTCGCCTCAGTCCTTCCCAGACCATTGGAAATTGAACCTTCCTGGCCGAGATGACAAAACAGCTGTGGTTGTAGGGACAATAACAGATGACGTGCATGTCCCCAAGGTAGTGCGCGCACACAGCTGCCCCTGAGGCCCTGTCCTCCAGGCCGGGGCAAGATCCTCACCTTCGACCAGTTGGCCCCGGCCCAAGGGCTGTGGCGCCGTCCTGGAAAGGGCCAAGAGGTGTACAGGCATTTGGGCAAGGTCTTGCCAACCCAACACAGCCATACCAAACCCAAAGTGCATTCCAAGGGTGGAATGTGCCAGAGATGGAGGGGCCTGCCAGGGGATACAAAAACTAACCCCAGATCGCACGGACTTATTAAAGAAGATTTTGGTGGGGTGCCTGGGTGGCTCAGTCGGTTAAGCGTCCGACTTCAGCTCAGGTCATGATCTCGCGGTTCGTGAGTTCGAGCCCCGCGTCGGGCTCTGGGCTGATGGCTCAGAGCCTGGAGCCTGCTTCAAATTCTGTGTCTCCCTCTCTCTCTGCCCCTCCCCCGTTCATGCTCTGTCTCTCTCTGTCTCAAAAATAAATAAACGTTAAAAAAAAATAAAAGAAGATTTTGGATGCCGAAAAAATTTAAAGTTAGAAACCGTAAACTGTAGAGAAACTGGCATTGGTGATATTAAACACCCTTTGCAGGCTTCCCCACCCTCCTGCTCAGTGGTGAGTCAACATGGGTTATCTCATTATGTTACAAGGAAAAGAACAGAAGAGTCACCCTGGTCAAGAACAGTTAGGAAGACAGCAGTGCATTTAAGCGGAAAAAATCGTATTGTTTTCTTAAATATGTAATATTACAGGTGCTAAACATTTTGAATACATGACCTTGTTAATTCTCAGAACCACTCGTAAGGTAGATGTACTCCCATAAATTTACAGTAGAGAAGCCATTCACTCAGAAACACACACACAGTGAGTGCTACATCAGAACTGGCCCTGAAACAAACACAGATTCTTTTATGTTAAAACGAACAAGATGGGGGCTCCTGGGCGGCTCAGTTGGTTGAGCTCCTGAATCTTGGTTTCCACTCAGGTCATGATCTCAATGGTTGGTGAGATCTGCCCCTGGTGGCACTAACATCATGAAGCCTGCTTGGGATTCTCTCTCCCTCTCTCTCTGCTCTTCCCCTGTGTGCACATGCTCTCTCTCTCCAAAGAAATAAGTAAACCTTAAGAAAAGAAAATGAACAAGAATATATAAGTATATATTATTATACCTAGAACCATGTTGATTTGAGTGTAGATGCCCCATGCATAGATGATATATATATTTTTTTAATGTTTATTTTTTGAGAGGGAGAGAGAGAGAGAGAGACCGTGTGAGCGGGGGAGGGGCAGTGAGAGAGGGAGACAGAGAATCTAAAGCAGGCTCTAGGCTCTGAGCTGTCTGCACAGAGCCCGATGCGGGGCTTGAACCCACAAACCATGAATGAGATCATGACCTAAACTGAAGCCAGACGCTCAAACGACTGAGCCACCTAGGTGCTCCATGATCTATTTTTTAGTTGCTGTGTGGCAGGAGAGAAATTATTCCTGCCCCCCGTCATCAGAACCTATTATGATTCTAAGGAATTGTACTTACAAATTCAAGTTATAATTTATTTTATGAAATATTGTACTTTACCACTTATTACACTGTGCCAGATCTTTCCATCCCCATTTCTGTGAGATACTGGCAACATAAGAACATAGTTTAACATTATCAAGTTATAGATTACCTTCCAGCAAACTAGTTTCTCTGAAAAACCAGTTCAGGAGCTGCTATTCCTGATTTTATGTGAACATTTTTGAAGCAATTTTTGTTTTCAACACGTGTTGATTTTGAGGTCAACATTACCCATTTTCATAAGCTTCTTTGTATTACTAGTACTTTTTGGGGGGCACTTGGTTGGCTCAGTCCCTGGAGTTTACAACTCTTGATCTCGGGGTTGTGAGTCTGAGCCCCGTGTTGGGCGTAGAGATTTCTTAAATCAACAAAATCTAAAAAACAAACAAAACAAAACAAAACCCAAAACTTTCTCTTCCTCCCAAACTTGCAGCAATTTTCAGGAATGAATGGATAGATAGATAGATGTAATTTTATACAAATGGAAGAAGTGTTTTTCTGTGCAGTCCTCATTATTCTTCATTGTAACTCCTTGTGCTTGACCTTTAGGAACAGAACACCATATTAGGAAGCAGTATTTAATGACACAGTTGATATCTCAATGCCCATCAATCCCTTAAGTATCATTCTTGTTATTTTCCATTAAACAGTTCCTTATATTTGCTCAAAGCTCATCTGTTCCTTATTTTGGGGGGGTGGTTAGGAGAGGAGGTGAATCTCATACAAATTTAGGAGATCATCCTGAACTCAATCCTCATGGCTTATTATGTAAATTTAATAATGTACCCCATAAAGCTAATAGTACAAATATATGACAAGGTAATCCCACAGAAGAAAGGAAAAGGGAGAGGAAAAAAAAATACCAGAGATAGAGACCAAAAATGCAGGACCCCTGGCTTAGGAAAAAACCAGAACCTTGCTGAAAGTGATCGGACAAATTGAAAGGACGAAAAAAAAAAAAAGCCTTCATCAACTATTTAAAAAAGAAATTGAGGGTTTGAGGTGAAGTGAAGCTTATTTTGTCAACAGGAAGTTACGGTTCTGCACCTCTATTTATATAAACAGCATTTGCTTTTTCCATCTTAGGTTCTGCCCAGAAGTTGTCGTCTGACTGCTGCTTCTGGCTCTGCTTGACTGGTTTTTAGAGAGAAAAAAAAAAAAAAAGAAAAGAAAAAGAAAGAAAAAAACTGTAGCCACACGTTCCTTTCTCTACCGCAGAGAACCTCAACAAGTCACTTTCCCTGATGTTTGGTTAGTGAAAATGCTAAATGATACAGGATTTTGATTTTGATTGGAGTTCTGTATTTTTAACCAAATCTTTGCCTCCAGGAGGGGACAAATCCATAAGGACAGTCCTGCCTCCCTTCCACTGTGCCCCTGATGTCTTTCCATTCTACCCTGTGAAAGTTCCAGGTCTCTCAGAACCTTTTCACTGCACTCCCTTTTCCCATCAGATCTGTGAATTCCCGTCTTCAAGCATCCTCGTCCCCTGTCTTCATGTCAACCTGTCCTTACTCTCCCATCCGCTGACTCCCCTTGTCTGATGCTTTTCTATCTTCTTTTCTGTTTCTTCTCAGAATTCTTTCTTACGGTTGCTTCGGTACAGAAGGAAGGAGAGCCTTAGAGGTTGCAAGCTGTTTGCGCCTCTGACCGGGTGTAACATATCTGGTTACACACAAACACCCCGAAGCAGAGGAGGGAGGAGCTTGTGGCTAGCAACATATACTACTTGATGTCATCAAAAGTAAGGCTCAGAAGTGGGGAGACCAGCTGGGGTTCGCACCATCTGCCTGTGAGTCAAAAGAATACTCAGAGAAAGTGTGCATGGAACTATATTTAGAGTACAG
This sequence comes from Panthera onca, assembly GCF_046562875.1. Taxonomy (NCBI): domain Eukaryota; kingdom Metazoa; phylum Chordata; class Mammalia; order Carnivora; family Felidae; genus Panthera; species Panthera onca. The sequence goes on from NC_138345.1 coordinate 42,658,180, forward strand.
TGCACACTTGAATTTTTCCCATTCAAGGAGAAAGGAGAATTTTCATAAGCATGTTTTATAGAAAAAGTTAGGCTCAGAGCCAGATCAACTCAATCTGGGCAGAGAAAACAAGAGTAGACTTCATGGATAGGCCGATGACGCTGCCATCTTTCAAGGTGCCAGGAAGGCATACAATCTCAAAAATTGCCTGGAGATACTTTCACAAAATCCTTTAGTTCCGACATTAAAGTTGCACTGTTTTGTTTCAAAGAATCATTTTTCATCAAACTGTAAGTTCCTTGCTATAAAATATGGTCATTTGTGCTCACCAGGAAAGGGATAATATTAATGCCTAAAAGAGAACAAGGCTTGCAAATCCTTTCATGGAAGTGACCAGAGACGAAAACTAGAGCATCAGGAACCTGAAATGGGGGCAAGGGTAAAAAACAGCAAAAAGGAGGTGAATGAAATTCTGCCAGGGGGCAAGGGTAAACGGGGAAAGAACAGGACCAAAACAACATCCTGAAACTGACCTGGGACTGTCCTTAGGGGAAAGTTGTGGAGGAAAGACAGAATGGGAAGCAAGTTAGAAATGTTGGTGGCACCTGGGTGGCTCAGTCAGTTAGACGTCTGACATCGGCTCAGGTAGTGATCTCGAGGTTCATGGGTTTGAGCCCTGCATCGGACTCTGCGCTGACAGCTCAGAGCCTGGAGCCTGCTTCAGATTCTGTGTCTCTCTCTCTCTGCGCCCCCCCCCCCCCCGCCCCGTTCACACTCTGTCTCTGTCTCTCAAAAATAAACATTACAGAAAAAAGAAGTGTTGGTTTATATGTCAAGAGTGAAAAAAAAAAAGGTCAATCACATAAGAACAATGAGAAATGGAAAACACTGGCACATGATCAAGCAAAAGAGAAGGGAGTGAAGCATGAAGCTTTACCTAGCAAGACTGTTGGTAGGTAAAGATTGTCACACGGAGCAGGAAAGAAAAGGAACTTTCCGGTGAATTGAGGAGTTTTCTGGAGGAGAGTAAATTGGAGTGTTGGGAGAACCAATGGCAAAATTGTAGGAAGGGTGCAATAGAGAATAGTGGAGAGCGATACTGGTACTCCCTTTTCCCAAGGGGGATGAAAACATCAGTTGGGGTCTTTCTAAACATAGAAGAGAAAAAGAAACAGATCAAAGACCGCTCTTTTCTGAGGAGGAAATTAGAAACATTTATTTTAGAGTGTTTAATTTGCAATATACACAATCCTGGGATTGAGGTGCTTCATTGGAGGGTCACGTTCGTGGAGAGATTCTTAAATGATTCTTGGAAACTCTGCCTGTGAGTTTTCTCTACAGTGGTTACAATATGCATTCAACGTGTCTGTCTATATATGAGCAAATTTACTTTTAGAGGCTGTGGAGGAGAGATTACATGCTTTGGTCTTTCCTAGCATTTCTCTTCAATCAGCTGAGCAAATCCCATTACGCTAAATTGTTTCTCAGCCTCCAGAGTTTGATCCTCATTTACCGTTTTCTTACAATATGAAAAGGATACAACACTACCAAGTGGAATTCTGTGGTGTATAACTTGCCTCAGATTCCTCTATTTCCTACTTGAATTTCATTGGCCTCTGTGGAAAGTTGCTAAGTTCTTCAGGTAGAAGGATCTACAATCTGTAATTCGTCACTTACAATGGGATTTTTTTCTATTACGTTGTGGACTGCTTCCTAATATAGGATATCTCTCCCCTCATAAAGCAGACATGGTGGTTGTGAATCAGATTGCATCTAGGCTTCCAGAAATATGAATAATGCATTTAAATCTTAAATCACAGAATTAAAAAACCTTAGAACTCACATAAACTTAACCTTGTCGTGGTAAAGATGGGGACTTTTACCAGGGCCTAGTGTGGCAGCATGTCTTAAGAATGTAGGTTGTCTGAATATTATTTCTTTTATTCTTTCTTATAAACCACTAGGTAAACTTTGTCTGCCCATTAAAGATGAGGTCTGAATGTCCTTCTTAAGGCCCCAATCAGGCTATTCCAGAATCCATTTGCACAATAATCTCTACAGATTTCGTTTAGTAATGGGGTAAAAGGAGTAGCCAAGGAAATTCACACCATCATTAAGTTGTCTAATTAATTTGGGAAGGTGGGCTAACCCCTACCCCACACGACCATAAATGAGTAAGTAAATAGGACTTTTTAGCCCTACTTGCTTGTTTGGGACAACCGCATGAAAAATTGAATAGGGAACCATGAGTCCAAGTTCCATGCTTGGCCTACTCCTCTTTAGCCTCAGCCTTAGCAGATTTCATCTTGGGTCTTTAGATATTGCCGGTAGGATTGTCTAACTCTTGGCCTCAGAAATCTCTGGGACTACGCAAATTACCATGACTCTTCCGGAAGACCCGCCAGGCAAATCCAGCAAAATAGTTAGCATAAGAGTAAAGAGGAACTTGCAAATGGGGAGTTAATCTAGGACATGCTTGAAAATCAAAGAAATGAAGTCCTGTGGCCAAACTAGTGACAGCTTCTTCCTCCCTAAGATCTATTTCAGACAGATTCAAATTGTAAATATTAACCTCACGTTTATTTTCCTTTGAAACCGTATGTAGACTGTTTGTACATAAGCCACTTGGTTATCATTGATCTACTATGTCTATGGTAGTGAGAAGCAGCAAAACCATGCTATAATATAGACTTTGTTATCGGTCTGGGTAATAAATCAGGGAGTGGGGGCCAAAGCTAGACACTACAAAGGGATTGGTTTAAGAACTACTAATGTCTATGGGTTAGCTGACAATGGTTGCTCTTGTTAGACCATTCTCTTCCTCCCACCCACATGTTCTTCCTTCCTCTTCCTTGATCATCACAGACCACTGGGTCTCTGCACGTTCACATTTTCACAGGGAGGAAGTCGGAAGTAGTTGGAGCGGCGGAGTCGCCTTGGGGGTAAACCAGCCATCTGACGGCAAAGTTCATCTAGAAGAGAAGCAGAGAATAATGCCTAAAGGGCTGGCATTTTGGGAGAAAGAGAAGACCCGGGGCTTCTGAGTGGCTCAGTTGGTTGGGTGTCCGACTCTCGATTTCAGCTCAGGCCGTGATCTCACGGTTCATGAGTTCGAGCCCTGCCTTGCCCTCTGCGCTCACAGCGCAGAGCCTACTTGGGATTCTCTCTCTCTCTCTCTCTCTGCCCCTTCCCTATACATTCTCTCTCTCTTTCTAAGTAAATAAACTTTTGAAAAAAGAGAGAAAGAGAAGACAGCAGTGTGCTTTCGTGAAAGGTTGAAGAGAAACAGATCTGGATTAGAACCCCCGATCTGCAGCTCACTGGTTATTTATTGCTTACTAGAAAGTTACTTAACTTTTCTGAACCTCACTATCCCTTGCAGCAAAAGAAGCATGAAATACCTGCCTCAACAGTATAGTTGTATTAAAACAAAATAATGTATGCTAAGTACCTAGCACAGGTGGCTGGCCGGTGAATTTTAGGCTGCTCTACACGCCTAGCTCCCGATTCTTCTAACCATGGGCTTATTAAATAGCAAAAAAGTGACATTCAATTATTCACTATATATCTAAGTGTTTACTGTGTGCAAATGGCTAACTTTAGTAAGTCCCCTGAGACACTTGAAAGTGCCTAAGTCCCAAATACTCATCCTCAGTCTCAAGGTGCTTCCCTTGCAGGTGGCTTGCACAAGGCCAATGGGGGCAAATAGCAAGTTTCCTTCTGCGAAGTCAACTACAGCTCTTACTCAGCAGCTCCGTGCAAGACGGGCTGTTGAGTCAGAAAGGGCTGTGTCTGTGGTGCCTTCACCAACCACACTTATCGTTTGGGGCTGGCCAGGGAGAAGGTGAGAGGTATCTTTGTTCCCACAATGCACGGTGTATAACCACACACGTTGGACCCTTTTAATTGTTTTTATCAGGTTTTTCTACCCTCCTCTACCCCTGAATTTTTGCATTAAGTAATGTAAATAGTTCCTGGAATTGATAAAGTGTTTCAAATGTAGCCAGCTTCTAAATGTCCTGTTTTGTATTTACTGATAGGCCCTGTCCAAACATCAATTGTCTCCAAATAGTGGAGTTTGTTTTTTTTTTTTTCCTTTAGAGAGGTTTTTTTTCATTTGTGAACATGGCTGCCGGTAGTAGAGTCTATTATTTGTGATGGCTGACTTGGCCTTTTTTTAAAAGTTTTTATTTATTGAGTTTTAGTCATCTCTACACCCAACGTGGGGCTTGAATTCCCAGACTGAGTCAGCCAGGTATCCTGATTTGGCCTTTTCACCTAGAACTCCAGTGAATGATCTCCAAAACAGTTCCAACTTCAGAAAGCTCTATCTATGGGAAAGGTTGGGAGTTACAATCTTGCTGAAAAGAGATCCAAGATATTTTCCTTAGGGTTATCTTTATATACGAAGCACACTGCTTTACCTTGATTGCTTATCTAGCACAAGTTGGTGGGGCAGGCACTGATGGAAGTTCAGGGGGTGACCTAAAGCCCTCCTCCGAAGCCAGACCTTGGATCCATCAGGATCACGTCTCTATTTACCTCTCTCATCATTGCCCCTCCCCACTAAAAAACCAGATATCATCTTACCTTTCATTACTTCATGTTCTTTACAGACAAGACGAGAGCAGATCTCATTGTTGATGATGTACATACGTCGTAAACTGCCAGAGTCCCAGTAACATGGTTAAGGAAAGAGACAGCAAAAACCATCGGGAGGGAGAACTCTAGTCTGTATATAGGCCAGGGGTGCCTCTTCAGCTCCTGTACTCCCCACTCTCCCCTGTCTGTTTTCCTCCTCTCTTGATTTCTTTCCTTAAGTATTTTGGGCTGATTTTTCCCTCCCAGAGGAGGGAAGGGGACGCTTTGCACATTCCTCCTGGAGTCAAGCCTTATCTAATACTGCTCTTCACTATTTCTGACATTGAGAGCTGGATCCTTTGCTTCAGCCTTTTTCTATGGGGTCATAGATTCACTGTACCAGTATTTCTCTCATGACTGTCCTTTCTCCAGCCCTCACTTCCCTTGCCTTCTAACATCTAGTCTTAATAGTCGGTCTGTTTTCCGCATAACTCAAGTCCGACTCCAGGTTCTATCTGGCACCGCCCTAAGAGGGTCATGTCCAAAATTTCTCTGCCACTAAAGACTGAAGTTCCACAGTGGGTGCTCATTGCATAGTTACTGACATGAAACCACTACCAGGGAAGGCGATTTCTCCACATCCTGGGATCCCTTACCTAGTGAAACATAACTGGTGAATGCATTGCTTGACTGGCCGATGCACCGAGTAGAGTCTCGTGCAAGCAAATTTTTCATCCCGGCAATCTGAAGAAGTCCAATACAAAAGAACAGGGAGAGGCATGAACAAAGGATTAAAGACATGGAGGAAGGTACAGAGAGCGGGGGGAAAATACAAAGTAGTCTCTACATAGGATCATTGTAATGTGGGGAATGCCCTTCCTGTTCAACAAAGCAGAACAGTAGGAAACTGGCTGAAATAAAATTTAGGTGCTTTCCTACCTGGACCCAGAAGTAGCTAAAATAATCTCTGAGAGTTCTTCTAGGAAAGTCTTTCTAGGGTTATCCAGGCGGCAGTGTGAAATACCAAACTGAAATGAAATGCTGCTGACTCCATTCTGGAGAATAAGAACTCTTAGGTGGGTCACAGTTTCCGTTGCAGTAGTTTTCAGTCCTAGCTGCACATCAGAATCGTCAGTACATTACAGAAAGCAACTTTGCCCATGACACCTATCGTCCTCTTGTCCTTGCAGTCAGTTCCCAATACACTAACCACCACAGAAAGTCCAAAGGTAGCTCAGGAAGAGGACTGCTTTGGGATCATGCAACAGTGGTCCCATCTTTTCTTCATGACCTCGAGGACAGGAGATCATAAAGGAGAGCAGGAATGAAGGGCATTAAAAATACTCTTTGAGAAAGAATGGAAAGCAAACTAGAAGGTACATCAAGTACCCACCAAAGAACAAGGAGATAAGGAATCCCCAAGAAGAAAGCTGAAGAAAAAGACATGCAAAAGGCAATCATACCTGCTGTGGTATTTTTATCATTGGCCAGAGCTGGAAGGCAGAAATTTCATTCAGTTATCATGAGTTCTAGAACTTACTACCTCTGTAACCTAGAATATCCTTTTACCTTTGTAACCTTGGGGCCTCACTTGGGGCCCATATGGGGCACCCATTAATAAAAAAGTGAGGCACCCATGTTGCCTCACTTGGGGCCCATATGGGGCACCCATTGAGAAAAAATGGGTTGATAATGCTTTTAGCAACTTCTAAAAGAAAGCCCATAATGGACTGCTTTGATCCACAAAACTGAACAGATTTAGAAGTTAGGATGGGAAATGTGATTTTGCCTCTCTCCTCTCTCTTCTAGAATCGAAAAATTGATGGCATTTTGAGTAGCTTTGTGTTGTTGCTAAGAAGCAAATTTAGTATGGACAAAAGCCATATGCCCAGAAGGGCTTCATCCTAGAGCAAAGGAGAGAAGAGATTGTTATCCTGTAGAAGCTCTTGCTCATCAAGGAAAATTTCTTCTCTGTAAATCAGATACACCATCATGGGTTCTTAGATGAAAGTGTTATTCAGCAAAGAATAGCAAAAGTCATAGCCAGAGCCAAACCCAACCTAGGGTCAAGTTAAACACGGGCTTAACTTGTAGAATGAATAATAAATCAAGGAGGGAATAGTGTTGAAGGAATTCACTAACCATGGGAGTGATGTGTACAAATGCCATTGGAAGAGTTGTTTATAGACAGGATACTATAGGAATATGTTGGGTGGTCTTATCTACCTAGTTGCAATTGCGGGCTTCTCGGCTGAGAATTCTCCAGCTTCTACTTCTAGCCCAGATCTCTTCTAAGCTCCAGACCTGTAAATCCATCTGCCACTTTAGGGAAGAGTTTGTGGATATTTCAAAGATCCCCCAAATCTAGTGCATCTCAAACTGTCTTATCTTTGAACCAATTCAAATTGTTCTTCAGCGAATGGTACCACCAGCTACCCAATAGAAGACTGGACATCATCTCCACAGTCCCCTCTCACTTACAGTTCACACTTAATTCTCACTACCTCTTCCTCAGTTCAGGCGATCATCTTTTTACTGGGACTATTGCCATAGCATCTTGACTGGGTTTCTAATTCATAACTCTGATGAGAACCTTTCTTTGTATAAACTATTCTCTGATTGGTTTTTATTTCTATCCTAAGCCTTTGCGCATACTGTTTTCTTTACCCCAAGGCTCTTCTCCCTATTTACTTGATTCACTTTTACTTGTCTTTCAAGAACCAACTTAGTCATTGTGCCCTCCATGGAAGCCTTTCCTAACCCGGGGGACTCTTTTCTTGCATCTTGGACAGCTTCTTTTGCTTATCCTGATTGTGGCATTTTGTGAAACCGAATGAAGTCAAAGTCAGCCATTTGTTTATCTTGTGTATTAGACAAAAAATATCTTGTAGGAGGATATCGGTTTCGTTCACCTTTGTGTTCCTGATTTATATTCCTATAAACCTAGTAGCAGGTTCTCAGTAACCATTTCTTTAAGGTAATCTAGTTTCTGTCTCCTTTTCTTACATCCTACCACTTATTCCTTATAGATTTTGCCCTGAGTATTTAAGCTCAGTTTCTCCAATGTGCCAAGACTTATTTTGCGTTCACATCTTTGTGCATACTGTCCCTTCTTCGACTGCCTGGCTGGCTCCAATTCTTTCAAGAATCAGTTCAACCATTACTTCTAGAAAGTTTCCTTTTATCTTCCCAAGCAGCAAGTTGTGTATATATTTATCTCGCCTTCACCCATCCAGTCTTGGAAACTTTGACGGGAATATCGCACTTCGGTATTTTGTACGTCAGACACCTGGTACAGTCCCTCCCTGGACCTACTAGGGGATCAAAAATATCACTAATTCAAATTGAACTGTTGGAAGAATTTTCACAAACTGTGGTGGTAGCTATTTAGGAACCTTAACCAGCTGTACCGCCTTCCGTAATGGGCTCTGGGGAAAGCCCAGAAAGGCCCCAGTGGCCCTGGGATCCCAGATCTGAACTCACCCAGGTCATCTGTGGAAGGCTCGATATCGGCCAGAACTGAAAAGGCACAAAACAGCAGGTGTGAGGAGGGCTTTGAATTGGCAAGGGGGAAGTCAGAGTGGAAAAATGGACGTTATCACGGCAAAGTCAAGGCTACGGCTGGGGTTTGTGTATTATATCCAAGGGAATAGAGTTAACTGAGGTAATGGTGAATATTTTTTTGGAGAGTATGTGCCCTACTGGCAGTATCCTTTATTGCACGTGCCTTATGTTAGCTATTAATCCACTTTGTTTCATCTTTTTCAGAAAACGAGTGGGACTCTTTCCTTTTATCCCACTTGTCACTGAACAAAACACCCACAATCCCTCCATCCCTTTCTCAGGGATAAAAATACAGGATTAATTCAAACGCTGGAATAAATGTTGTGAATATTAACAAGAATCATGCCATTTTAAAAGATCTGTAGTACAACTTACCTGTTTCATCTGTAGAGGGCTCATTCACCAGGTCTGCAAACATATAACACAAAGAATAAAAAATGCAGGAGGCAAAAGTGGCAAAGAGGGAAGGGGAAGGAGGGTATAGGGACGATCTTAAAGGAGGCAAGAAAAATCACAGTGAAAGAGTGTGACCTCTTGGGCCAATGTGAGGGACTCTCAGAGAAGAAAATGGGAGAGAAAAGATCGGACAGGTTCACAGCATCAGTGGTAGGTAAGATGGACACTAGGGTCTGCCTGAACTCAGAGCACCCACTCACCTCTTGTAACTTTCATTTATCTTCCTACAGACATCACCCTCAGTCCCTCTAGCCCCAGTGTGAAAGCACAGAAATAAAAAGGGTAGCTTACTAGGATCTTCTGTGAATGCTTCTGGAGTCACTTGAGTCACATCATCTGAGAAAAAAAAAAAAATCAGAAAACATTTTTTTCCAATTTATTTATTTTGAGAGAGAGAGACAGACTGAGAGCACGAGCGGGGCAGGGACAGAGAGGGAGAGAGAGAATCCCAAGCAAGATCTGTGCTGCCAGGGCAGAGCCCGAGGGAGGGCTCGAACTCACGATCTGCCAGATTATGGCCCGAGCCGAAATCAAGAGTCGGATGCTTGATTGACCAAGCCACCAGGGTGCCCCCCCAGAAAATATTTTTTGGGCGCTCTCCGTCCCCCTCCCCTTCTTGCACTCCCAGGAAGTGAAACTGTCCAGCACAGCTGCCCACACATAGCAGGTATCCCACAGTTGATTTTCTTTGTTTGCTTCCCAAACCAAGTCCTTTCCCTGCAACCCAAACAGATGTCACGCTTTGCCACTGCCCTGAATATACCCACACAGTCCTAGCCTAGAATATCCTTTTCCCTTTGTGTGCCTTCCCCTCCGTGCCTGTCAGACAATCCTCCACTGGTACCCCCTTTCTTCATGATACGCGGGTTAAGCATAGGAAGAGAAGAATCACATCATTTCGTTGTCCTACCGGATAATAAGCATACAGCTAGCTTGGGTTTCCTATGCGCCAAGCACCATTGAAATCTGTTTTTACAGATGATAAAATCGAGCGCCAGACAAAAAATTTACCCAAGGTCCTACAGCTTGTTATAAGTACCATGGATTGATGGCCTCTTGGCAATACTTTCATTAAATGAAAATTGTCTTTACCAAAGACATTGAGTATGATAATTATAATTTTGACATAATTGGCTATCAGTTTGCTGAAACGCTTACATATAAGTGTGTTCCCAAAGGGTGATGTGGATGATTTTCTGATGCTCAGTGAGAAGTGAGGTGAAGCGGGGGGGTGGGGAGGGGAAATGCCAATGATAGTAGAGAATGACCTTGCAGTTGAACATTGAAAGGTAAGGGCAGGAGGAGACATAATAATAAGCGGTCCCAGCTTTAAGGTGGAATCTATTAGGATAAACAAGCAAACTGTATCAAAACTACAAATAACAGCACTATCCAAAACCAGCTGTCTCTCTCTGCTTTAAAACACAGGGGCACCTGGCTGGCTCAGTCGGTTAAGTGTCAGATTCTGGATTTCAGCTCAGGTCATGGTCTCCTGGCTCGTGAGATGGATCCCCATACCTGGCTCTGTGTTAACGGAGCATGGAGATTGCTACTTGGGATTCTCTCTCTCCCTCGATCTCTCTGTACCTCCCCTACTCGCATTTTCTCTCTCTCTCTCAAAATAAACAAACTTAAACAATATTTAGATGTCATCACAGCTTTGTTACTTTGCTTTTTCTTTTTTAAATGTTTACTTAGTTTAAAAGGAAGGGTGTGTGAGCAGGGGAGGGGCGGAGAGAGGGGGAGAAAGATAATCCCAAGCAGGCTCTGCGCTGCCGAGCACAGAGCTCAAAAGGGGGCTCGAACTCATGAAACGTGAGATCTAGACCTGAGACGAAATCAAGAGTCAGACGCTTAATTGACAGAGCCACTCAGGCACCCCAGCGTCTAAATATTCAGTAAGTATCCCATCTAGAAGTATCCTTCCTTGTAGACGGCTTGTCATCACAATCCATTTTGCCCACCAGGGGTCACCAAATTCACGTAGTTTCCTTTGACTTTTTTTCCTTAACCGTCAGTGTCTAAATGGCAGGTTAAATCTGGAAAGAATAGCATTTTCATAAAGCGTGCCAGAGCGATTGATCATTGTGGTAGAGGGCAAAGAAAAATAAAACATTTTGAAGCAATTTATTTTGAGAGAGAGAGCCCTAGTGGGGGGGGGGGGGGGGGGAGGGGAGCAAGAGGTGAGAGAGAAAGAAAGAGACAATCTCAAGCAGGTTCCAAGCTCAACTCAGCACAGAGCCAGATGGAAACTCAATTCTATGAACCGTGAGATCATGACCTGAGCCAAAATCAAGAGTCCGGCACTCAACCGACTGAGCCACCCAGAACCCCACATCATCCTCTTAAAAAAATAAAAATAAAGTCATTAGATCCTACAGAAGGGGCTTTTTATCTCTTAACACTGAACATTAGCTTTCCTTACTTCAGGACAAATTTTGGTAAAAGAAATCCAAGGCTGGGACGCGTGCGTGGCTCAGTTCGTTAAGCGTCTGACTTCGGCTCGGGTCATGATCTCACGGTTTGTGAGTTCGAGCCCCGGGTCGGGCTCTGTGCCGACGGCTCGGGGCTTGGAGCCTGCTTCAGATTCTGTGTCTCCCTCTTTCTCTGCCCCTCCCCTGCTCACGCTCTGTCTCTCCGTCTCTCAAAAATAAATAAATGTGAAAAAAAAAAAAAATCCAAGGCTGTTGCAATCCTCCAGGACATTTGAGAAACCACTAACCCGAGTCATTCCAAAAACCGTGAGGGACGTGGAGCCTCTCCAGGACACGGTGCCATCCCACCAGTTCCCTTCCTGTCCTACATTCCAGTCCAGCCACTCACAGAGATGGAAGCAAACCAGTGGGAGAGCGGAGGGGTTGGAAGTGTTTCCTTGCTGTCGCCTCTGAATTTCTGGATAGAGTACTGTTTGCCCGTGTATTCCTCAGATCACCCACCTTATCCGTGAGCAGCCAGTGTATAAATGTTTCTTTAGGGTTCATGAATGTTCTCTGAAAAGAAATCTTAAGCAGGCGTTTTTAGCACATCTTCTATTTCTGTTAAAGAAGCATCGCAAACATCTGGAAAAGGACTGGACCGTAACGGGCCCAGAAAAATGAATTCAGAACTCTGATGTGGGTTCAGAAACTGAGGGATTCAGACCTCTTTACCCACAGCAGTGAAAAAAAAAATGCCATGTTTCCACATTTTTATCTACTGTACCAGGATGCCCAGGAAGAAATTGTATTGTGCCCCAGTGTATGCATAGAAAATTGAAACCAGATTTATATGATGCCGCTTTACTCTTGCAATGTACTTGCAAAGTACTCCTTTTTTGTTTTAGTTTATGCTAATTTATCAAAAACAAAAGGCCAATTGTGATCTGCTAATTTGATTTTATGATCCATTAATGGGCTCTCAAGGGTCGGGGAAAGTAAGAGATAAATTGTAGTTATGTTTGTCTGGAGGCAGAGTGGAGATGTTAATTGGAGTTTCCTTCGTCAAGCTGAAGGAAGTGGCCCTTTGGAAGCCAAGACTTGGGTTCTATCCATCAGTGCCAGAATTTCACTGTCGTACTGAGATGGCTTCTTATCCTGTCTGTCAGTTAGCTTCTCCGTTGTTACATGGTTGGGAAAATGCTTTCTGTTGTTAGTGGTATTTTCTGAGGAAGCTAAGAGATATATATATAGGAGAGTAAAAATGAGGGATGGTCATGGAGGAGGTTTTGGGAAAGGTATTTCAGTTGACAAACAAAAGAAGTTTTTTGAGAGGATATTAGGATTTTGGAAACTGGTGAATTAGACCCTATTTCCTATAAATTGGCAATATGTCTCTCTCTTATATTACAGATTCTTTAACTGGGACCATTAATCCATATTATACCGATAAGAACCCCAGCAGATGGTGCGGGCACCTGGCTGGTTCAGTCAGAAGAGCATGTGACTCTTGATCTCGGGGTCATGAGTTCGAGCCCCACATTGGGGGTAGGGATTACTTAAATAGATACTAAAAAAAAAAAAAACAAAACACAATAACCAAAACATAAAAAATACACACAGAGCCCGGATCCATGGGTTTACGTACCTCCTCGTTGACCATTGGCTCCTAGTGGTGTCCAGTCTGTGGCAAAGGAAAGAGAAAAGGGATAAATGACTCTAGCTCTACACCCCATAAAGCTTTTATAAGATGAACCAGAAAATGATGGGAAAATCGTTTACTTGATTTTTCTGCATTGGATTTCTGTATAGTGCCATACAAAATCAAGGGTGCCTGGCCGGCTCAGTCAGTAGAGCATGCGACCCTTGATCTCAAGGTCGTGAGTTTAAGCCCCACGTTAGGCGTGGAGCCTATTTAATACAAAAATGAAAAATTTCAAAATTACTCAGACCGTTAGTGCTGATAGGGAAACACTCAAAGAAAAACAAGTTCCTGGGAACAAAGCCTTGCTTTGCCAAGCCCTGACTTGGGGTGCCTTCTTGCCCTCAATCCCCTGCAGGAGTGGGGTCCTATTGGGCAGACGGGGCCAGCAGCCTTTCTAATGTGCCCTGTTCTATCACAACCTCCATTGTACAAGCTACATTACTGAACAACCTCAAAAGTGATTTTCTCACAGTCTGTATCTGGCAGAATGAGAAAATAAAATAGAGTAGGCTTTCGTCAACGTCAGAGGGTTCGCTTTCCGTGGCCCCTCTTCCAGCTCAGTGACTTTACTTGAGTGTGTGGTTAGGCACGTGTTTCTTTGTGTGCGTGTGGATATATTTGTGTGTTGCAGGAGCCAGTGTTGATTAAGTGGGAGTGTATATATTCCCACGGGTTCCCTTTATGAATTTAATTTGGTCCAGTTTCTTACTAGCCATCTCTGTATGTTTGTGCACGCAATTGTGTGCCCATTTCTTTTTTCTTTGGTGTTTGTTTGCCTGTACGTTTATGTGTGCGACCCTCTTATGGTTAGTATGGGTCCGAGGTCATCTCTCATCTCCTCCTAGCCCTTTCTTCTCAGACATGAATCTGTTCCTCTCTTTCTTTTTAAAATTTTTTAAGCTTATTTTTTTTATTTTTAAGAGAGAGAGAGAGAGAAAGCATGAGTGGGGGAGAGGCAGAGAGACAGGGAGAGAGAGAGAATCCCAAGCAGGTCCCACACTGTCAGCGCAGAGCCCGACATGGAGCCCGAACCCACGAACCACAAGATCATGACCCCGAGCCAAAGTCAGACGCTCAACCGACTGAGCCACTCGGGAACCCCTGTTCATTTCTCTAATGGCTATTCTAGAACTCAGTAGCCGGCGCTCCTGCTGTGGTTCCTCTTCAACTTCCCCTCCATCCTGCCCTCCAGCCTACACCTCCACACTCACGTATAGCTGAGGAGCTGGCATTGTAGGGAGGAAAGAACAAAGGTAGGGACTCACCAGAGGGGATGATGAACGCAGTGAGACACAGAAGCACCTTGGGTCCCAAGAGCAGCATATCTGACAGGGGTGTTGGGAGAGTAGAGGTTGTAATGCTCAGGGACACATCAGCATTTTGACTTCAGGCAGGGGTACCCGCAGGGCCCCTCTCCTTGTCTTCCCAGGGTTTTTCCTGGTCCCCCATGTGACTCAAGCCCTTTCTCTCTTTTCGTTCACCCAGCATTCTTTTCCCAATTCTATTCTGTGATCACTTACCATTATTCTAACTCGCATTACTTTTTTCTGCCCAGTCAGAGAAAACTTTGTGTTCTAAATGGTCTGTGCTTGCCCCAACTCTTGGCCTCCTTCATCCCCCAGTGTCTAATTTTCCCTTTTGATATCTGTGGCTATTTTAATATCATCTGCTTAACTTGGTGTCTCCTGTTGAATTCCATGGATAATTGGGATATCCACTCAATTCTAAGGCAGTGGCATTTCCTATTGCCCCCCCTCCGGCCTTTCAATTTCAACTTCACCCACGCACAAACACACACACGCACGCACACACTCCCTCTGTCTGTTTAGGGTTATATACAATCAAACAACTCACTGTGTACTTTTTCTCTGCTCTTTCCACCGAGTCCTTTGGCTGCTGAACGTGTCTCTCCTTCTCTCGCTGTTTCTACTTTGGCTGGAGAATAAGATGAACAGGGCCACTCCCTGGGAAGGACTTCAAATTTGGCCTACTCTGAAACAATGAGATGAGGGAAAGTGAGGAGAGAGAGAGAGACACAGAGAGGGAGAAAGCCAGGCTAGAGGAGTGTGATGGGGCTGGACTGAGAAGGGGCTGGGATTCGCAGTCACTCACACCCTCATTCCAAATGTTATGACCACACCAGTGAGTGATATGCCGTTCCCTAGGAGGCCTGGCTCCCACTCATGTGCCTTTCTTCCATGAGTTTCTTTTCCCTCTTGCAACCTGGCCCCAGGCCCCAGCCTCCACCCACCTCCTTTTCCTTGGGCTCCTTACCTAAGTAGCTCCGTCTCATCATTGCACAGTCTGCCCCTTCTCTGGCCATCTTCTATGTTTGAATCATTCTGCCATCCTCCCCTCTCACTTTCTTTATTGACATTTACCTCTTCAACGCCACCAAATTCCTTTATATCCCTGTGTTTCTCTTTTTTCTTTGCCTCTTTCTTGACACATGCATTCCAGAATGTGGTTCTGCCCCTCCCGCCCCTCCCTTCCCATCCTATTTATTCCATTTTCAAACAAACACAGACACTACATAAGCTTTGCCCAGGAGGAGGGTTGGCTGCTTTAGGCTTAGGAAAAGTTGAAAAATACACTACTCTCTGAATCCTTTTGAAATGTAAGGGAGTTCTGTGAGAGGACATGCCAACCTTCTTCTGTCTTTTGTCTTTGTTTAAGCTTATGCTAAGCATCTTGGTTTCTGGAATCTTATGGACAACATGCTATCCAAAGCCCAAAGGAAATTGGGAGCCAATTTCATTCTGCTGGCCTTATTCTCCAACCATACTTTTCCCCACATCGTGTAACATACAGATAACTTTCTCAGATCCAGGAGCTTTTAAGACTTTGTATTTGCTCTTATTCATAGAAACCTAGAGGTTTTGACTGGTTAAAAAAAAAAAAAGATATATCTCCACTTTGGAGGGAACAAACTTGAATTACAGAAACTCAAATCTGAGGGATCATTGACCTTGTACACATTTAAGTGTCTAAGTTTCAAGTTAATCTGTTGGCTTGTCAGGAGATAAACAATGTAGACCAAAGGAGCTAAATTAGAGGAGAGTACAGGTAGACAGAGAGCAGATCGTGTTAATAGAATACAGACTAGAAAAAGAAAAAATAAGAGAAGGGAGGGGGAAAGGAGCGGAGGAGGGAAGAGGGGAGGAAGTAAACTAGTTATTTGGGAGGAAGGGAGAGCATTGGATTTAAGCAGAACTAAGGAAATAGCACCTTCAGCTCCTCCAAAGGGGCCATACGTGTTCCATCTCTGAGACACATGGGTTCCGGTCACAGTTTAGAACAAATGTGAGCATAAAACCCTGCTCTTCCTGACCTGCCTTACTGAGAACTTGCCCTTCGCCCATGTGCTCTGCAGTGAGAGTGCAGAGGCTGGAAAACAGATGTGATTCCAGTCTGGTGAGAGTCGGCAAAGAAAAGGCAGGGAGGTGGGGGTGGGGATCGAAACACAAAAAAGCAGAGGCAAAGCAGAGCTGAGGCAGGACATACAATAGAGAGCTTAGAGCAACAATCATGTTTTCCATGAAGCTCAGACAGATGGACAAACTGAACTCAGCCCAGTCATTTGGCAGGGAGAGCAATGACCTCAATGTGCTGGCCCAGCTCGAGACCATAGCAGAGAAGAGCCTCCCCAGGCAGCGGGAGGGGGTGCTCTCCTGGGGTCGTAGGAGGGAGTCTGAAGTTAGGGCAGCGACAGTGGAACAGAATGTCCGGAGTAAGGCAGAGGGAGAAGGCAGGCAGGGAGCAGCAGCTTACAAGGAAAAGAGAGGAAGCTTGGGCGCACTGATGTTAAGAGCAGGAGCCACCATTTCTTCGTGCTGGGCTTCCTAGGCTTCCAGGAACGCAGTTTGTCTTGAAGTGGTCTGATTAATTTTCTCTTCCTTGCAGTTATGGTGGCCCTTTCCTTCCAGCATTGTTCCCCATTTGTTTTCAGAGCCCAGGTAGGGAGAGAACCTCAGATTTGCTTTTCCCGAGGTGATTTGGTCAGCTTCCGTTGTATTACACTATCGGTTTATCGTCGAATTGCATGCTTCCGCAAGTAGTAACACCAACGGGTCAGAAATGAACAACTGCCAACCAGAGCCGTGAGCCTCTGGTTTTCTGAGGTTCCCACTGACCCCAGGGGAAGAACTCCCTGGGCAGCAGTCCACGATCCCATCCAATGCAAGCTGATCGCCTGTGGATGGAGCGAACAGGAAAGTCCTCTATGGAATAGCCTGGCAGGTGCAGAGGCCACTTAATACAGGCAAGCTCATGTTTGAGTCACATAGGAAAATTTTCGTTTTCGAAAAGGGTCTCCAGTCAATGGCAGATGGGGGAAGTACAAAGGAAGAGAAGGGAGGCAGACAAGCGAAACGGCGCACCGGTTCTATTCATCTGTTTATTGGCCTGTAAAGAATACACCCATTAGCTGAAGGCCTCTGGGCAAATGTACAGAAAAGTTATTACTACAGTCCAATCCAACTAAATTAAATCCAGGGCCTAAATGCAAAAAAAGAAGAAAGAAAAAAAAAAAAGCCAAAACGAAATCCCATAAAAGGAAAGCAAGAAGGGAGGAGGGTTATACGAGGTGGGGAGGGAAGAAAGGCAGAGAGCAATGTGTGCGGAGGAATGAAGCAATAAACTAGTAACAGCCCAACTTAAACGATGGACTCAGTGCAGGAGTTAGAAGCTAGGAAACGTGCATCCTCAGACAACTTCCCACTCATTAATAACCCATACTTGCTGTAACACCTCATGCCTCTGCGCTTTGCACTTTCTGTTCCTTCCTTTATGAAATATCCTTTCCCAATCCCAGTCAGTAAATGCTCATGTGTACATCAAAGCCCAGGTTAGACTCTGCCTCTTCCCAGAAACCTTTTCTGGTCTTCTCTTCTTCTGAAGATTTTTTTTTTTTTTTTTTTTTTTTTTTTACAGTAAGCTATGCATCCAAACGTGGGGCTTGAACTCATGACCAAGAGATTAAGAGTTGCACGCTCTACAGACTGAGCCAGCCAGGCACCCCCTGCCTCTCAAGAGCTTATCATTCTCTCTACTGAGCTACGTTTGTATTTATTTCCAGTTCCTTGATTGCAGAGGTGAAGTCTTACTCATCCCTGGCAGGTAGAATGATTAGCATGTAAGAAGCAAACTTTGGGGACACCTGGGTGGCTCAGTCCGTTAACCAGACTCTTGATTTTGGCTCAGGTCATGATTTCCCGTGTCGTGGGAGCCAGCTCCATGTTGGGCTCTGTGCTGACAGCTCACAGCCTGCTTGGGGTTCTCTCTCTCTCTCCCCCTTTCTCTCTGCCCCTCCCCCTCAATCACTGAGCTCTCTCTTTCAAAATAAATAAATACATACATACATACATACATACATAAATAACGTTATTTTAAAAAGTCAAAATTTGGGGCGACTGGGTGGCTCAGTCGGTTGAGTGTCCGACTTCGGCTCAGGTCATGATCTCACAGCTCGTGAGTTCAAGCCCCGCGTCGGGCTCTGTGCTGACAGCTCAGAGCCTGGAGCGTGTTTCAGATTCTGTGTCTTCCTCTCTCTCTGACCCTCCCCCATTCATGCTCTGTCTCTCTCTGTCTCATAAATAAATGTTAAAAATTTTTTTAAATAAATTTAAATAAAATCAAAATTTGGTCATTTGAATTGGATTGAGATGAAGACTTAAAATAGTAAAATTGCTATTTCTATGTAAAACATTTCAAAAAATGAGTCAAATGCCAATATGTAGAGAGGATAGAATTCTAGAGAGTAACTAGTTAGAGAATTCACAAGGATTATAGCAAGTGGAACAAATAGCCAATGTATTGAAGTGATCAGAGGCAAATAGAGCAAACAGAAATAGGCCTATAAATTGGGCAACAGCTACTCTAGAAACAAAGGAATTTTGGCAGGGAGGCTGTAAAATCAGTGTATGGAAAACATGTCGTTTTCCTTCAGTGCCGTTAACTCATAATAAAACGTTTAACTTATATCTGCAATAGCGCGTCTGTCCCATCGTTCTGGTTGATGTAAATTTTCTGATGATACTGGTGGTCTTGCATTGTAGGCCACGCTGTCTTGACCATGCAAATGTGAAATGATGTAGAATGCTTGATCCAGGGTCAGGATTCTGTTAAGGTTCCATCTTCCCATTCTACCCATCGGAAAACAAATAAAACAGGGGTGCCTGGGTGGCTCAGTCAGTTAAGCATCCGAGCCTCGTTTTTGGCTCAAGTCATGATCACACAGTTTGTGTGAGCCCCATGTCGGGATCTGCTCTATGAAGCCTGCTTGGAATTCTCTCTCCCTCTCTCTCTCTGCCCCTTCCCTCTCCCCTCCTCAAAAAATAAGTAAACGTTAAAAAATTAAAAAAGTCTGGACTATGCAAATATCGGAAGAAAACAGGAAAGTTCAACGTATGTAATTATTAATAATTGCTAATATAATTATTAAGTTTGGTAGATTTATGATTTATATGTATATATATTCTAGATAATATGTGCTAGGCAGCCTGGCCTGCAGGATGGCCTCCAGTGATGATTCCTCCCTTCTATTCTTTTCCCCCTTGAGTGTGGGTTGGATGGAAGGACCAGTAGCGAATAGAACGCAGCAAAGGCTCAGTAGTACCTTCCAGATGAGATTACAAAGACTCTGGCTTCTAACATTAGTGTTCCCTTTTGATCTCTGACTTGCTTATTTGCTCTGAACAAAGCCAGCTGCCATGCTGTGAGCTACTCTATAGAAATGCTCTTGTGAAAGAAGGGATATCTCTAGCCAATAGTCAGCAGCCCCAGAACTCTAAGAGCCATATAAATGAACTTGGAAGTAGATCTTCCCTCAATTGGACCTTGAAGATTGCAGCTCCAGCCAACGCCTTGACTACAGCCTTGGGAGATTCTGAGCCAGAGGTACGCAACTAAGCTGTTCTTGTATTCCTAACCAACACAAGCTTTGGGAAAATAAATGTTTGCTGTTTTAAGCTGCTACATAGATCATTGATATGTCCTATACTATAATACATAATCATCTTATCTAACATATGAATATAATATTTAGATATTTCTCCCTGTATATAGTATATAATAATGTATTATAATGTTGATACAATTGTGTGAAAGACTAAATTAGCCATTATTACGCATTCGCCATTTTTTAAATATTTTTTTAACTGTTTATTATTTAAAAAAAAATTTTTTTTAATGTTTATTTATTTTTGAGACAGGGAGAGACAGCATGAATGGGGGAGGGTCAGAGAGAGAGGGAGACACAGAATCTGAAACAGGCTCCGGGCTCTGAGCTGTCAGCACAGAGCCTGACGCGGGGCTCGAACTCACGGACCGCGAGATCGTGACCTGAGCCGAAGTCGGATGCCCAACCGACTGAGCCACCCAGGCGCCCCTTAACTGTTCATTTTTGAGAAAGAGAGAGATAGAGCCTGAGCAGGGAGGGGCACAGAGAGACAGAGACTGAATCTGAAGCAGGGTCTGGGCTCTGAGCTGTCAGCACAGAGCCCGACGCAGGACTCAAACTCACAAACCCGCAAGATCATCATGACCTGAAGTCAGACACTTAACCAATTGAACCACGCAGGCGCCCCTGCATTAGCCATTATTATACACTAGTTAGTAGTAATGGCTAATGTTTATGGAACATTTACCATATGCTAGGTGCTGTGCTAAAAAGTATGATTATACTTCTTTTGAAATTAACACATTCATAAGAAAGCATAGAGAAAGGAGAGAGACGAAAAGAAACAACAGATAACAGAGGGGACAGAAGAAAAGGAAGAGACGTAGTAAGAAGGAAAACAGGGGAGAAACAGGGTCCAAGAGACAGAACTCATGTGGAAACCACAGAATTATCCTTTAATATTCACTACTAATGATTCATATAATTTAGTACTATAATTTACTTGAAATGTAGGCCATGAAAAAAGAAAGAAACAATTTGAGGCACCTGGCTTAGTCAGTAGAGCATGTGACTCTTGATCTCAGGGTTGTAGATTTGAGCCCCTTGCTGGGTATACAGATTACTTATGAATAAAATCTTAAGGGGTGCCCGGGTGGCTCAGTCGGCTGTGTCTGACTCTCGATTTTGGCTCAGGTCATGATGTCACGGTTCATGACATCCAGCCCCATGTCGTGCTCCATGCTGACAGCACAAAGCCTGTTTGGGATTCCTTCTCTTCTCCCCTCCCCCCCCCCCTCTCTCTCTCAAAATAAGTAAACTTTAAAAAAAATCTTAAAAAATAATTAAGAAAAATAAAATGTATTTATTCTTTTAACAAACAGGGAGAACTTTCTATACTCCAGCCATTCTGTTATAGATATTTGAAATATACTAGAAATAAAATGGATAATATTTTGCTATTACACTGCTTACAATTTTGAAGGAAAGCTATGGAAGTTCCTTCTTCGCAGATAGAATTTTTTTAGTGATTTAGGTTCATGTATTTCTAGAAACAGAATGATGGATTGGATGGCTGTTAATGTTGGAACTGAATCTACTCACAGGAAAATTGGAATTCGCTTATTGTTCAGCGGGGTCACCCACACCTTAAAAAAAATTTTTTTTTAATGTTTGTTTACTTTTGAGGCAGAGAGATAGAGCATGAGCTGGGGAGAGTCAGAGAGAAAGGGAGACACAGAATCTGAAGCAGGCTCCAGGCTCTGAACTGTCAGCACAGAGCCCGATGCGGGGCTCGAACCCACGAACCTCGAGATCACCACCTGAGCCAAAGTCTGATGCTCAACGGACTGAGCCACCTAGGCACCCCACCCACCCTTTTTCTTAAACTGTAACTTTTAAGTAGGCTCCACACCCAGTGTGGGGCTTGAACCCACAACCCTGAGATCAAGAGTCACAGGCTTGGGGCGCCTGGGTGGCTCAGTCCGTTAGGCATCCGACTTCGGCTCAGGTCATGATCTCGCCATCTGTGGGTTCGAGCCCCGCGTCGGGCTCTGTGCTGACAGCTCAGAGCCTGGAGCCTGTTTCAGATTCTGTGTCTCCCTCTTTCTCTGACCCTCCCCTGTTCACGCTCTCTCTCTGTCTCAAAAATAAATAAATGTTAAAAAAAAAAATTAAAAAAAAAAAAAAAAGAGTCACAGGCCTTACAGCCTGAGCCAGCCAGGTGTCCTGCAGCTTTCCTAGACTAAGAGTGAAAGAGGCTCTGTGAACCATCCTGAGGGTGGTTCATTGCTGCTCTTTCAAACACTGCATACTGATCAGTGAGCATGAACCGTTCATACCTTTCCACTTGAAGATCCTTCTCCCCAGTTCCCTTCAAAGTATGGTTTAATAAACCATGCCAAACTTAGTGATTGAAAGCAACAATTCATTGTTTTCCCTGATTTTATATGGTCATCAGGTGGTAAGTCTGCTTTCCATGGTGTTGGCCAGAAAGATCCAGAATGGCCTTGATCCAACGGCCAGCGGATGCTAGCTGCCCACAGGAGTCTGTGACAGGGTTGTGGGCAACAGTTCTCTTCCTTGTAGTGTTGACGCCTGACTCATCTGGGTTGCAAAAGCGTAGCCATGTGTTGAGAAGGAGAATTCTGAGAAACGAAGAAAAAAGTGGAGCTCTCTTAAGGGTCAGCCTGGGAAATTACTTGCTCTCCCTCTCCTACGTTCTATTGGTGAAAACAAATCTACAGGGTCAGTTCCAATTTTAAGGAAGGGGCAACAGATTCCACCTTTTCATGGGAGGATTGGCAAACAATGTGTAGCCATCTCTGATCTATCACAGTGCCTCTGAGGTTACAGAGAATCTTTTCAACAGCCCAGGTAGGTGCCCAACGGGAAACATTTATATTTTGCTCTTTCCTGGAAAGCTAATTCACTTGTCTTCACAATGCTAAGGAAGGCCACCCACCCCCCCCAAGGTCCTCTTTGATGCTCAGTATTGTAGATGAACTGCATTCTCATTTTCTTGATTTCTGTACCACTAGGCCCTGCTGACCTGTCCTCTCTGTTGAGATATTCTCTTCCCTTGGCATCTATGACACCACGTCTCTTTGTTTTTCTCTGCTCCCTTCAGTGTTCTTTTACATTTCTTTTTCTTCTGTTCTCTGGTAGTTTTCAGGGTTCTTGCCCCGGCCATCCCTCTTACTACACTGAATCCCTCATGAGTCCCATTCAGTCCTATGTCTTTATTTTCCATCATTCGGCTGATGTTCCCGGATCCACACCCGAGTCTAATCTACTTGTCTCCTGAGCTCTGCATCTGAATGTGCAACAGCACATCTCTGTTTGGAGGTCCCACAGGCACCCTGAGTCCGTCAGGCTTTAATGGAATCATTTAAACAGCAAGAGACAGAGCTGAGGAATAGACTGTAGGCTGAGCTTTTAGGAGTGACTACCAAGAGACTCCACTGCTCCTTCTGCCATTCGAAGGCCCCCTCCCAGGTGACCTCCTTCACTCTGACTCCTCCCCACCCACTCTTTGTTTTCAAAATCCTATTGATCTTACTTTCTTAATCTTTCAGAACTATCCTTTCTGTCCATTATTTCCATCACCACTTCAGTTCAGCCCAGCCCTTACCCTCAGTTGGAGTGTCCCTCCGCACCACCGCCCTTAGTCATAACCCAAAGCGCCAAGAGTTGAATTTCTAGCGCTGGTCAGATTAAGTCACTTTTTGGCGTAAAGACTTTCAAGATTCCTCATCTTCAGTATACGGATAGAAATTCTTAGTATGCATACATGACTATTCATTTTTTTTTTTTTAAATAAATATATATTTTTTATTTTTCGTCTTTTAATAGTTTTTTCATGTTTATTTATTTTTGAGAGAGAGAGAGACAGAGCGTGAGCAGGGAAGGGGCAGAGAGAGAGGGAGACACAGAATCCGAAGCAGGCTCCAGGCTGTGAGCTGTCAGCACAGAGCCCGACTCAGGGCTCGAACTCACGGACCGTGAGATCATGACCTGGGCGGAAGTCGGACGCTTAACCGACTGAGCCACCCAGGTGCCCCTGACTATTCATTTTTTAAAATCTCTCATCACCACTGCTCCAATCCACCCATGCTAGTGACTTCCTGCCTTGCTTTCCACCTGTACTGAATTACTTGCACTTCTGAAAAACGACATTCGATTTGCCAACCTCCACCGTAATCCTTACTTTCCCAAGATCTTTATGTTCAGCTGGCTGGTTTCTCCTCATCCTTTATAACTCAGGTTGGGTATTATCTCCTTTGGATTGTTTTCCCGAGTGTCTCCGCTACAATGAGTGGCTCCATGTGGACAGAGGAGTGTTACTGTTGTATGCCCCAAACCAAGCACAGAGACTCCGTTTCTGCGCATCGGAAAGAAGTGTGGAGTGTGAAGGGGAGAGGCTGTATTTCCTAAAACTGGTCACAAGGGGGCAGCAAATAGCTTCTTTAGACTAGGCACTTCTGTTGGTTTTTCTGGCATCGCATTTACTATTACAACTGACTGTTGGTGTTCTTCTAGCACAACTCGAGCTAGGCCTGATGGGAAGGAAGATTGCTAATGAATCAGAACTGTACTTCATGTATATTCTGGTTGGTTTCTCAACGCCAGGCACTTCACTAAGTACTAGTAATTAAAAAAGATGATTCGTTGGGGGGAGGCGGGGCAGGGCAGTGCCTGAGTGGCTCAGTTAGTGGAGCTTCTGGCTCTTGATTTTGGCTCAGGTTGTGGTCCCAGGGTTGTGTGATCAAGCCCCGCCTTGGGTTCTGTGCTGAGTGTGGAGCCTGCTTGAGATTATCTCTCTGTCCCTCCCTCTGTCCTCTCCTGCTTGCAATCTCTCTCTAAAAATAAAAATAAAATTTTTAAAAAGATGAATCAGGGACACCTGGCCAGCTCAGTCAGTAGAGCATGTGACTCTTGACCTTAGGGTCATGAGTTCAAGTCCCATGTTGGGTGTAGAAATTACATACTAACAACAACAACAACAAAAGATAAATCACAGTTCCTACATTCAAGGAATCAATAATTTCGTGGGAAAGAGAAGTGATCCTGAACTTTCTTTATACCCTGACATATGAAGAAACAAGTGATTTGATCCAAGCGATACTGATTTTCATCAGTAGCAATGTCTGCTTCAGATGCCAGACCGATTAAAGCACTTGACTGGCCCAGTCGGTAGAGCACACAGCTCTTTTTTTTTTTTAACATTTATTTATTTTTGAGACAGAGAGAGACAGAGCATGAACAGGGGAGGGGCAGAGAGAGGGAGACACAGAATCTGAAGCAGGCTCCAGGCTCTGAGCTGTCAGCACAGAGCCCGACGCGGGGCTCAAACTCATGGACTGTGAGATCATGACCTGAGCCGAAGTCGGACACTCAACCGACTGAGCCACCCAGGCGCCCCATAGAGCACACAACTCTTGATCTCCAGGGTCGTGAGTTCAAGTCCCATTGGACTTAGTGCTTACTTTATTATTTTTTTAAAGATATTATTTTTAAGTAAAGTCTACACCCCATGTGGGGCTTGAACTTATAGCCCAAAGATCAACAGTCCCATGTTCCACAGACTGAGCCAGCCAGATGCCCCAGGGCCTAGAGATTACTTAAAAAAAAAAAAAAAAAAAAAAAAGTGGAATGGTTAGTTACTGGGTGCAAATAAGATAGAGTCTCTTAAATGACAGGCATGTTTTTGAAGAGCATGATCCCCATGAACCCAGCTAATTCCAGCCCCAGTAATTCTAGGATGGCCAGAGAAACATGCTCCAACTTGAGCTCACTGCTTTTCTCTTCCTTCTCTTCCTTCCTTCCCTTCCTTTTCCTCCCTTCCTTCCCTGTCTTCCCTCCTTCCCTTGCTTTCCTTCCTTCCTTCCTTCTCTTTCTTTCTCTCTCTCTCTCCCAGATGAGCAGTTTTATGTTCACAACAAAATTGAGTGAAAGGTACAGAGAATTCCTATATTACCGCCCCCCCCCCCCCCGACCCATACACCTACGTCCTCCACCACTACCAAAGTGGTGCATTTGTTACAACTGATGAATCTACATGGACACATCATCACCCAAAGTCCAGAGTTAACCTTAGGGTTCACTCTTACTGTTTTAAATTCTGTGGGTTTTGACAAATGTATCAGGGTATGTATCCACCATTAGAATATCATTCTATTTCACTACCCTATAAATGGTCTATTTTTCTCCTAAAGTAAGCTGTACATCCAACGTGGCTTGAACTTATGACCCTGAGGTCACGCTTTACCAACTGAGCCCCCCCCAGGTGTCCCTAAAATGCTCTGCCTATTTATCCCACCCTCCCCTTTAAGCTCTGTCAACTGACCTTTACTGCCTTATAGTTATGTCATTTTCAGAATATATATGGTTGGAATCATAAAGGATGTAGCCATTTCAGATTGGCTTCTCTCACTTAGTAATATACCTTTAAGGTTCTTTCATGCTTTTTTTGTGATAGCGCTTTTCTTTCTAGTGCTGTGCAATAATCCGTGTTCCAGATGTAAGCAATTTCATGACCTGTTCACCTACTGAGGTCTCTTCCAAGTTTGGGCAATTATGAACGAAGCTGCTCTGAGCATCCGTGTGCAGTGTTTTGTGTGGACGTAAGCTTTTCCTTTGGGTAAATACCAAGGAGCTTAATTAATTGATCAGATGGCATGAGTGTATTTACTTTTTTGTTTTAATGTTTGTTTATTTCTGAGACAGAGACAGAGCATGATCGGGGGAGGGGCAGAGAGAAAGGGAGACACAGAATCCGAAGCAGGCTCCAGGCTCTGAGCTGTCAGCACAGGACCTGACGCGGGGCTCGAACTCACGGACCGCGAGATCATGACATGAGCCAAAGTCGGTGGCGCAACTGACTGAGCCACCCAGGCGCCCCACGTGTATTTACTTTTATAAAGAACCAGTAAACTGTCTTCCAGAGTGACTGTACCATTTTGCATTCCCTCCAGCAATGAACACGAGTTCTTGTTGCTCTAAATCCTTGTAGTGACATCTCATTGTGTTTAATTCACATTTCTGTAATGACACATGGCGTGGAGAGTTTTTCATATTTCTATTTAGCACCTGGTGCCTCCACTGATAGGGTGCATGGTCGGGGTTTTTGCCTATTTTTAAATCAGGTTCTTCATTTTCTTATTGTTGAATTTTAAGAGTTTATATACTTTGGATCACAGTCCTTTATCAGACATGCCTTCAACAAATACTTTCTCCCATCTGTGGCTTGTCTTCTTTGTCTCTTGATATTGTCTTCTGCTGCGCAAAAGATCGGGATTTTAATGAGGTCCAGCTTATAATTTCTTTCATGGATCATGACTTTGATGTTATATCTAAAAAAGTCATCTACGTGCCCATAGTCATCTGTTATCTTCTAGGGGTTTCACAGTTTTGGGTTTTAGGTCTATGATACATTTGAGTTTATTTTTGAGAAGGCTGTGAGCTCATATATATATATATTTATTTTTTTTTTTATTTAATGTGGAGGTCCTACTGTTCCACATGATTTGTTGAAAAGAGTGTCTTTGATCCATTGTATTCCCTTTGCTCCTTTGCCAAAGATCAGCTGACCATATCTATGTGGGTCTATTTCTGAGCTCTCCCTTCTGTTCCTTTGATGTATTTGTCTATTCTTTTGCCAGTGCTGCACTGTCTTGATTACTGTAGCTTTATAGTTCGTTTTAAAGTCAAGTGGTGTCGGTCTTCCAACTTTGTGTTTCTCTTTGGATAGTGTATGGGCTGTTTTGGGTCTCTTGTCTCTGCCTATAAACTTTAGACTCAGTTTGTCGATACCCACATAACAACTTGCCGGGAGAGATTGCATTGAGTCTATATACCAAGTTGGAAAGAACTGACATCTTGATAATATTGAGTCTTCCTGCCCACAAACATAGAATATCGCATCCATTTAGTTCTTTGATTTTTTTTTTTCAGAGTTTTGTAATTCTTCCCCTTATGTTTTCTCAGATTTATATAGAAGTATTTCATCCCTCTACCCCTCCCCTGCTCACGCTCTGTCTGTCTCTGTCTCAAAAATAAACATTAAAAAAGTTTTTTTTTATATACGTATTTCACCTTTCGGGGTGCTGTGACAGTCTAAGTACTATATGTATTTATTTATTTTATTTATTTTTATTTTTTTATTATATGAAATTTATTGTCAAATTAGTTTCCATACAATGTAATATATGTATTTAGTCTCCCCTCCTCACCTATGGTTCCTAAAACACTTGGAATCGATCAGCGTCTTTTTGTTTTTTATTAAAAAAAATTTTTTTTAACGTTTATTTATTTTTGAGACAGGGAGAGACAGAGCATGAACGGGGGAGGGTCAGAGAGAGGGAGACACAGAATCTGAAACAGGCTCCGGGCTCTGAGCTGTCAGCACAGAGCCCGACGTGGGGCTCGAACTCACGGACCGCGAGATCATGACCTGAGCTGAAGTTGGCTGCTTAACCGACTGAGCCACCCAGGCTCCCCGATCAGCGTCTTTTTGTATGCTCACGAGATGCCTGGTGGTGGGGGGCTGCCAGGATAGCCTCGGATCGGGTACTGGTTGCCAGGGCAAGTAACCACGCGATCCGAGTGCTGGAACTAAGCAGCTACCCCCATGTAATGAAACCTCCGTACAAAACCTAAGCAAAGCGATTTGAAGAGCTTCTGTGTTAGCAAGCACATTCAAGTGCTGAGCGGGCAGTGTGGCCTGAGGCGACATGGAAGCCATGTGCACCCACCTCATACCTTGCCCTGTGCATCCTACCATTTGGCTGCTCCGGAGCTGTGGCCTTTATAATAAGTGGCTAATAGTGAGTAAAACCCTTGCTTGAGTTCTGTGAGCCATTCTAGCCAAGTTATTGAAGGCAACGAGGGACCTGTGATTTACAGCTGTTAGACAGGAGTACGGGAGGCAGGAGTTGCGATTGATGTCTGAGATGGGAGTGGTCTTATGGAACTGAGCCCCTGACTTGTAGGATCTGACTCGACCTCCAGGGAGATCGGGTCAGAATTGAATTGAACTGTAGGGGGCCCAGCTGGTGTATGAGAATTCATGAAGGAGGGAAATCACCCCACCCAGTTGGTATCAGAAGTATTGGGAGGAGAGAAGACACAGAAGCTTTTCTGTTCAGGTGCTAATGTAAATGGTATTCTGGTTTCAATTTCAAATCCCACTTGTTCAGGGTGCCTGGGTGGCACAGTCTGTTAAGCAGGCGATTCTCGATCATGATCTCACGGTTCATGAGTTTGAGCCCTGCGTCGGGATCCATGCTGACAGTGCAGAGCCTGCCTGGGATTCTCTCTGTCTCTCTCCCTCTCTCTGCTCCTCCCCTGCTTGTGCTCTCTCTCTCTCTCTCTCAAAATAAATAAACCACAAAAAAATTTTTAATGAATAAATTAAAAACGATTGAATTTTGTATAATTTTTGTATTCTGCAAACTTGCTGTAGTCCCCCGTTAGTTTGAGGAGGGTTGTTTTTTTTTTTTTTCCTGGTCATTTCTTTATGATTTTCTACGTTGATGACCACATCATCTACAAATGAAGACAGCTTTATTTCTTCCTTCTCAATCTGTTCACCTCATCTTTCCTTTTTTTTTTTTTTTAATTGCATTAGCTAGACTTCCAGTATGATGTAGAAAAGCAGGGACGAGATGAAATATCCTTGCCTTGTTCATGATCATAGTGAGAAACTGTCCAGTATATCGCTATTAAGTATGATGTTAGTGATAGATTTCAACAGGTCTGGCTTGCAGCGGGTCAGTGGGATCCCAGTGGGGATGGAGTAGTGTCCCCTCACCCAGGGATGCCAAGGAAGTCACTCATCCAGTGGGATGTCCCATTGCAAATTGCAGTAGATAATTCCTTTCTCAGGCACGATGAGGCTTGGTGTTCTCAGTAGTGTAGCACTTGATCCATGGTAAGAGTCACAACGATGGCCTTTTTTTGGGCACCTTCCATACCTTCACAGCATTGGGTGCCTTGGCAGAGGTCCCCAGTCTGGCATATGGGTCCACAAGACTTACTGATTGATAATCCAAATGTATTAAAGCTTAGGACAGGGATGCCTGACTGGTTCAGTTAGTAGAGCATGCCATTCTTGATCTTGGTATTGTGAGTTCAAACCCCAGGTTGAGTGTCGAGATCACTTGGAAAAAAAAAAAAAAAAAAAAAAGAATAGGACAGTACTTTAGTCCTCCCAGTCAAGGTTACAACCTGTTCCAATTTATTTATTTTCTTAAATATCTTTTAATTTTTTATTTAACTGTAGCTGTCATACCATGTTCATTTTTTTAATGTTTATTTCTGAGAGAGACAGTTAGAGAGAGAGAGAGCGTGAGCGGGGAGGGGGGGGGGTGCGGGGGCAGAGCGAGGGGGAGACACAGAATCCGAAGCAGGCTCCAGGCTCCGAGCAGTCAGCAGAGAGCCCGATGCGGGGCTCAAACTCACGAACCGCGAGATCATGACCTGACCTGAAGTCGGATGCTCAGCCGACGGAGCCACCCCCGTGCCCCACCTGTTTGCAATTTAATCTGATATTTTCATACTCCATCTTTCATTTGTATGAACCCTGCTGTATGAACCTTGCTGCTTGTAGGTTACAGTATCGATGGAACCTCCATTCAAATGTCATGATCTTTTGCCCTGTCTTAACATGTCATGCCCTTTACAATGTGACTCTCGATCACTGTCTGAGAAGAGTGTCCATACACGGCCCTCCGCTTCTGTAATTCCCCTATTGGGGGCAGCCTGGTGTGTGTATCGACAAGGAGAAGCATGGGTTAGTTCTGATGCAGTGTCCACACAAACTAGGGCATATTTAAAACCCTCAATCAGAGTGAGGGGGCCCATATAATCAATTTGTCAATCCCTCACCATTTGGGAACACCAGTGGGTGGCCTCAGACCTTTGGGTGGTTGCCTTGAGCCGTATATACAACACAGGTGACATGCTGTTACTGCATTAACCAATCAATCAATATACCGTATCTACTAAAGGGTCAGGTGCTAGGGCTCATACCCAAGCCAGGACATCTGTTTCCTTCCTGATGGCCAGAGGTATCCATGCCTTATGAGCCAGGACATGGAAGGCAGCAAAGACTGCCTCAGGCTTGTGCAGGCAAATAAGGATATCCCTCCGCACTTGACCCCACAAAGCCTCACTCATGAATCATTTTACTCCGTGGCTGCTGGGGTTCATTCCTTCCTGAGAGGCTCCACCTGGAAGAGTGATGTGAACACTGCTAGGACCTCTTTCCCTTTAGGGACATATCAAATGTTTGCCCCCTTCCAGAGCTTGGATCGACATCCTAGGGGCACTCTCCCCTTCTGCTGACTCTGCCACAGTATCTGACCCAGACCTTCCAAAAGTCGCAGATACATCATATTCAAAGGGTAGCCCTGCTCGGGAGATGTCTCGAGATGTAATCTGCTTCCCCACTATTTTCGCCTTGTCAATGCAGCTTGCTGCTCTGGGTCCCAATCCCACATATGCCCTTTCTTTACCAGGTGGCATAAGGGATGGACATACCAGGTGGGGAGTAAAATCCTCTGACCGACCGCCCATTCCTACAAAGGCTTGCACCTCCTTTACTTTCCGAGGCATGCATCTTATAAAACACAGTTTCTAGGACAACATGCATTCACCTAACTAAATGACACCCAAAACTTTATGGTAGAGCCTGGGCCTTGAATTTTCTGTGGATTCACTGCTCATCTTTGCCCTAGCAGACGGTACAGCAAAGCTTGAGGGATGTCCTCGAGCAGAGGCAAAGTCTTCCCGTGTTAACAGTGTATCCTCAACGTCATGGTCCATTTTGCTAATGTCAGGAAGGAGTACAGGAACAATTTTTGGGCTATCATCCTACAACATATAGTGGGACTCTGCAGGTAGCCTTGGGAAGCATTTAAAAGGTACATTATGGGGGGCGCCTGGGTGGCTCAGTCGGTTGAGCGCCGACTTCGGCTCAGGTCACGATCTCGCGGTCTGTGAGTTCGAGCCCCGCATCAGGCCCCTGTGCTGACAGCTCAGAGCCCGGAGCCTGTTTCAGATTCTGTGTCTCCCTCTCTCTGACCCTCCCCCATTCATGCTCTGTCTCAAAAATAAATAAACGTTAAAAAAAAAAAAAAAAGGTACATCATGGGGGCCACTGGGTGTCTCAGTCGGTTAGGTGTCCAACTTTTGGTTTTGGCTTAGGTCGTGATCTTCAGGCTTTGTGGGTTTGAGCCCTGCGTCGGGCTCTGTGCTGGCAGCATGGGATTCTCTGTCTCTCTCCCTGTGTCTGTGCCCTTCCCTCACTCCTGATGTCTCTGTCTCTGTCTAAATAAATAAATAAACTTTTTTTTTTTTTAAGGTGCATTATGGCACTGAATAATGTATGCAGTTGTTGAATCACTATATTGTATGCCTGAAATTGATATAACACTATTAACTATACTGGAGTTAAAATAAAAAAACAAGTAAAAAAAAAAAAAGGTTCATTATGTCCTTCCCAAATGAAGGCAAATTGATATTAGTTATCAGAAACCTGTACTTGTCAAAGTCTCTTCCATGAATCTCCTTGAAGATGAAGCACATTTGCAAGAACACGTTTGCCAAAGCATTGGAGTAAAACCATAGCTATCTACAAATCACAAAAGATTTTAAAATGGCATGGTAGAAAAAGAAATGTTTTCGGGGCACCTGGGTGGCTCAGTCGGTTAAGCGTCTGACTTCGGCTCAGGTCATGATCTCACGTTTCACGAGTTCAAGCCCCGCATCGGGCTCTGTGCTGACAGCTCAGAGCCTGGAGCCTGCCTCGGATTCTGGGTTCTCCCTCTCTCTGCCCCTCCCCTGCTTGTGCTCTTTCTCTGTCTCTCAAAAAATGAATAAATGTTAAGAAAAATTGAAAAGAAAAAGAAAAAGAAATGTTTTCAAAAATAATAAATAAAATAGCCATGGTTAAAGATTTGATAAGAGTTAATTATAATGCAATTAACAAGAGAATTTGGTTATTTCTGTGACATGCATTTAAAAATTATGACTTGTTACGGGACCTGGTCTGGATCATCCGGCAGAAGAACCAAGTGCCAGTCGGAGATCTTGGAAGGCAGGAGGTTTATTTCACACTGGTGGGCTCAGAGGATGTCATTCTCCGGAGGTCTGAGTCCCAAGCATAAGCAGAGGGGACAATTTATAGTATGTTACTTCTGCATTCCACATTAACAGTAATTTGGCAGGCGGGACAAGGGGGTGGGAAGAAAAACCCAGAAGAGCGGGGGGAGTCATTGGGCAAGGACTGGAGTTCCCCTACCAGTCCTGTCGGCCTTCTTTTGGGAGATTTTTCCCTATCAACTGATTGGATCGCCTGTGTGGCTCAGTCGGTTAAGTGTCCAGCTCTTGGTGTCAGCTCAGGTCATGATCTCACAGTTTGTGAGTTTGAGTCCCACATCAGGCTCTCTGTTGATAGGTTGGGGCCTGCTTGGGGAGTCTTTCACTCTCTCTGCTCCTCCCCCACTTTCTCTCTCTCTCTCTCTCTAAAATAAAACAAAAAAAATTTTTTTTAATTGTGACTCATAACATGCCAACACATCAGATTTTTAGGAATTTTATATAAAAATACCTTAAAGTTTAGCATAATTTTTTTCCATGCTTCCCATGTAGTATAACATACCCAAAAAACTTACATAGTTGGGGTGCCAAGTTGGTTCAGTTGGTAGAGCCTATGACTCTTTATCTCAGGGTTGTGAATTCAAAGCCCCACATTTGGTGTAGAGATTGCTTAAAATAAAAATTGCACAGTTGTAAAAATCCTAGTTCTTTTAATAGAGAAGACTCCATTTTCTTAGGAAATCAAAGAGCTGCTAAATACAAACACAGAATCTTTGTTTTCTTGGCAGATTACATTAAAGTTTTATGTATTATATAAAGAAGAAGCTTTGTTTAGAGTTTATTAGATCAAAAATCTAAGAAAATGTCCTTTTAGAACGCTTGGCTGGCTCAGTTCGTGGACCATGACACTCTTGATCTCAGGGGCAGGAGTTCAAGCCTGAT
This sequence comes from Panthera onca, assembly GCF_046562875.1. Classification (NCBI taxonomy): domain Eukaryota; kingdom Metazoa; phylum Chordata; class Mammalia; order Carnivora; family Felidae; genus Panthera; species Panthera onca. The sequence continues at coordinate 42,691,820 of NC_138345.1, forward strand.
GTTGGGTGTAGACATTACTTTAAAAAAATCGTGAAAAGTCCTTTTAACAGAGAGGAAATCAAATTCTAATTTTGTACCAGTGTACTTTTAATATCCCTTTTCAAATTTAAAAAAAAAGTGTTTTTTTTTAAAATATGTATTTATTTTTGAGTGAGAGAGAGAGACACACACACACACACACACACACACACACACACACACACAGAGCGGGGAGCAAGGGAGGGTCAGAGAGGGAGACAGAATCTGTAGCAGACTCCAGGACGCCGGGCTCCAACTCTCCAGCCATGAGATCATGACCTGAGCTGAAGTCATAAGCTTAGCTGACCGAGCCATCCAGATGTCCCAAGCCTTGCGTCTTTCATAAATCCATTTTGGCAAATACCCTCCAGAGTTCAAAAAAAAAAAAAAAAAAAAAATCACATAGACACAACATACATCAACACAGATAAATTGTTAATTTTTTAAAATGTTTATTTATTTTTGAGACAGAGACAGGGCGCTAGAGGGGGAGGGGTAGAGAGACAGAGGGAGACACAGAATAAGAAGCAGGCTCCAGGCTCTGAGCTGTCAGCACCGAGCGGGGGCTTGAACTCATAAATGGTGAGATCGTGACCTGAGCCAAAGTCACACGCTCAACCGAATGAGCCACCCACGCGCCCCTAGACACACCACGAATTTAGTACTCTGAGGAAAGACCATGTGAGGACATAGTAAGAAGGACGGTGGGGCTCAAACCCACACTGTGAGATCATGACCTGAGCCGAAGTCTGACTGAGCCACTCAGGCGCCCCAACGCAGATGGCTTTTACTTCACTCACATGGCTAAAGCTTCTTAATGCTATTTGCTGCGATCTTCCGGAGGCCACAGGCTAGATTTGGGGCCAGGGAACTTATACAGCACTGTATCTCATTTTATTTAATAATTTATTTTTATAGCACTGTATTTTACAAAGCTTCTTCCCCCCTCCTGTTTTGTCTTCAGTCTCTGTGTTTTGGTTATCTCCTGGGTGTTTACATTTCAAAGACATGATAAGATTTACAATTTCAAGAGACAGAGAAAGAATGTAAGTTTGTGCCCTAGGCATTTTCGAATAATTGCTACTTAAATTCTTTTTGTTTTAAGGGTTGACAGCCTGGGGCATTTCATCCCTTCCCCACCCCCACCCCCTCACCGCCACAGCATCTTCTGCAGCTGTCATCACTTTCCCAGGGATTCCACCTCTTAGCATCCCAACCAGGCTTTGTCAAAGGGCGCTCAGACCTTATTCTGTGCCTTCCTGGCCTTTGTAAATGGCACTAAGGTTACCAAATTATTACTCTGCCCTCCCACCTTGTCAGCCATGCCCGAAGTTAGCAGAGCAGTGGACAGCTTCGTGCCTTTCTCTCACCAGAACCCGTCTTCCAACTCTAACTCAAGCTGCAGTCTCTAGTTGGGTACTGGGGGGGCAGCTAAACGGCCTCCAGGAGGGGGCCAGTCCATCGCAGGAGACTATATTCCCCCTCTTTGTTGCAGCCTACGAGGCAGTTCCTTAAATAAGCACATCAAACCAGCCATTGTTTTCAGGGTGTCATCACACTCACATGGCGATCTACAAACATCTAACATAGAAGCCACCTCTCCCAATGACACGGAAGTCAATGGCCGGTGTGGGATTTCCTACCCAGATGCGTCTTTCCCAAGGCGCATTTTTTTTTTTTTTTTTTTTTTTTTTTGGTCTCCTGGCTGGTGCACCAATTGTTGGTTTAAAAATTGGTCCTGTAGGTAGTAGGCAGGGAGAAGCCGAAGAGGTAGTCCTTTCCAGATCAGTAAGTGGCAGGTTTTATAAGCAAGAGAACGTACTTCTAAGGCTTGTCTGGAGTGGCCTCAGGATGAGTAGATCTGTGCACCCATTTGCCAAATCTTAGATGTTTGTATAGAGGTCTTAACTGGGTTTAGTCACATCTACTGTCCAGATGGTCTTAACACATTTGGATCTCAAGGCTGTGTTCTTGGGGCAGCTTCTGGGAATAAGAGAAGGCAAGCAGAATGCACATTACAAAGACAAGGTGAGGAAGAGGGCCCTCCAATTGTCCAGGTCCAGGTTGCCAGAAGTGAGCTCATTGGGTACCTACACCTGGTAGCTCATTGCTCCTAGGGGTTATCAGGGGCCTCCTTTGGTTTCCTCTTCTAACACTATAACTATTAACAGATAAGGTGAAGCATATTAAAATTTTTAAGAGTTTATTTTGTTTTATTTTTGTGAGGGAGAGGGCACGAGTGAGCAAGGGGCAGAGAGGGTGGGGGGAGAGAGAGAGACAGAGAAGGGGAGCTCAAGCTCACCCAAAGCGAGGCTCAAACTCATGAACCATGAGAACCGTGAGAACCTGAGCCAAAGCCTGATGCTTAACTGACAGAGCCAGCCAGGTGCCCCAAGAGTTTATTTGAACAAAAGTTTTTTGAATTGGGACAGCACCAAACCGGAAGTGGTTAGGAGTACTCTACCCACAGAACCCTTAGGAGGGGCGCACCTGGGTGGCTCAGTCGGTTTAAGCCTCCAACTTCCGCTCAGGTCTGATCTCGCCGTTTGTGAGTTCGAGACCCGCATCGGACTCTGTGCTGCTGGTAGGTCAGAACCTGGAGCCCACGTCAGCTTCTGCGTCTCTTTTCTCTCTGTCTGACCCTCTCACACTCACACTCTCTCTCTCAAAAATAAATAAATACTAAAAAAAAAAAAAAAGAAAGAAAGAAACTCTGGGAGAGAATTTTCTAGAGAAAAGGCAAAAAGCAAGGAAATTAATTGCTTAATCACTTAAAGTTTATTTGTTTCGGATTGGCTGTCCTTAGCTTTCAATTTTGTAATCTTAAGACATTTGCAGGCTGATTTTGGTTTGCTTATGGAGAGCCTCAGTCCAATGACTCCCTTGTTTAGTGAATTTGACACATTTTATACAGATTTAGGAAGGGCTCCAGGGAAGAATTGTGAGAAAATGGGTGGTTATCAAACTTTAGCGCATCAAAAGTATTCAGTGCTCGTGAAAGATGCTTGTGTTCCTTCTTTGGGGATTTCAATTTGGTATATACGTGGTGGGGGTAAGAATCTTCACTTAGCAACTCATGGAGGTCTTACTGTGAGCTCAAGTCCCACGTTGGGCTCCACACTGGGTGTGAAGCGTACTTAAATAAGTAAGTAAGTAAGCAAGCAAGCAAGCAAGCAAATAAATAAATAAATAAATAAATAAATAAATAAATGCAGTCCTTCTTACTTTATCCAAATATTTCTCAGACTCCGGTGTTTTCCAGAATCCTCTGAGGATATGACTGCTAGATAAGACATAGGATGGTCAAATTAATTTGAATTTCAGATAGGTAGCAGATAAATTTTTAGTGCATCTCAAATAAGGCAGTATTTGTGACATCTTAAAAAAAATTTTTTAGTGTTTAATTGAGAGAGAGAGAGAGAGAGAGAGTATGAGCGAGGGGAGGGACAGGGAGAAATGGAGACACAGAATCCCAAGAAGGATCTGGGCTCTGAGCTGTCAGCACAGTGCCCACCCTAAGCAGGGCTCCAACTCACGAGCTGTGAGATCATGACCTAAACCAAAGTCAGAAGTCCAACCGACTGAGCCACCCAGGAACCCCTATTTGTGACAAATCTCATCAGTTGTTTTAACTGAAATGCAAATGTCCTTTTTCTCCAACCATCACCGAATATTTTCTTCCTTTTTATTTTTTTATTTCTTTTTAATTTGAGAGAGAGCGTACGAGTGAGGTAGAGGGGAGAGTGATAGGAGGGTGGGGAGAATCTCAAGCAGATTCCGTGCTCAGCATGGAGCCCAACACAGGTCTCCATCCCACGACCTTGGGATCGTGACCTGAGCCAAAATCAAGAGTCAGGTGCTCCATGGACTGAGCCACCCACGCATTTCCATCACTGAATACTTTCACATTGGTTGTTTGAATCTTCCTTGAGTCAGATACATGTGATGGCTGTCTCTTTTGTCTTTTTAGGAAATTTCAAAATATATAATCTCATGAGGAGATTCTCTTTATCACTGATTCCCTTTTTAACCTTTCCTAATCTCTCCTACCTTTAGGGTTACCTCTGTAACTTACTGGGTAACAAGAAGCTTGAGAAACTTAGAACTAAACTGCCGTACTTTTTATCTTGTTTCTTTCTTTCTCCTTTTACTTTCCCACCTGCTCCATTTTCTCTCTCCTCCTCTGCTCTCCCGTTTCCTTCTTAAGTCTGTTTCTCTGCTTTTGTCCCAGTTGTCTTTCTTGAAATTTCTACCAGGGCTTTCCCTTTTCCACTTTGTTCCCTCTTTTCTGTTTTACTCGTCCTCTTTTTCTTTCCTTCCTGCCCTCTCCCCAAGGCTTCCATGTCAAAGTTAAGCTCAGTAGGGTAAAAAAAAAAAAAAAAAAAAAAAAAATAAGCTTCGTAGAAACAAGTCAGGGCACTAGGAACCAGTCTGCAGTGTTGTTCCAGAAGGAGATTCTGTTCTGCCAGTCCCTTTGCTGGAGCAAGTTCTCAGTCAGGAGAAAGGAGGGCTTCAAGAAACAATTGCTTTGCCTGAGGATCTGATGGGAGGGTGATGGATAGCACTGCAGTTACGACTTGGAGAACTGCAGGAAAAGGAGGGGAACCACTGCCCGGCAGCGTGAGGGGAGGGGGTGGCTGGGAGAAAGAGCCAGTCAGGAAGAGCTTATGAAAGGGGAGGAGAATGTACTGGCTGCGTATGCCGCGTGCAAGAGACCTTTCTGCAGATATTGTGTCTTTGTGAGCTGACTGCAGAGGCCATGTGCATGCCGAATGTATGTGAATGTATGTGTTGCTGATTTCAGATCATGGGTCTGTGTGAACTGCTGACTGCAAGAAATGGGGATGTGTTGTTGAAAGGATTTTGCAGTCAGAGTGCTTGTTTGTGGTTCTGTGGTATGTGTGACTGACTTTTTGCCAAATGCACCGTTCTGATTCCAGCTCTGAAAGTTTAGTGGAAGTCTGGCTTACTAAGCCAAGACACAACAAAGTTAGAAGGAAATTTGGGGGCAATGTGAGATGGACATGAACAGAGCAGCAAGAGAAAAGAAAAAAGGAGATTTGAACAAAAGGCAGAATGACAAAGCAGAAGATTGAACAATAGAAATTCCCTCCTTAGAAAAGACAACTTTGATAGGAGGGAGGAAAGAAAAGTAACATTCTTCCAGGTATAGGCATTATGTATCCCTAATTCTTCCTGTACCTTGGTGAGATAGTTCCTAGTTTTTCTCTTGTTTCTTTCTAGACACGGTGTATCATGACATGTATGTTACAGGTATATTTTGGCTATACCAGGGGCTATTTTAAAACTTAACAGTTAAGCAAATGGGAGCATTAACAGTTCTTAAAAGAGAAAAAAGAGGGTTTGTTTTGTTCTTGTTGTTAGATAGGAAAGCTATTGGACATAATGGAAGGACATTCAGTCTTGATCAGAGATTAATTGAACAGGATTAGAGAATTACCGTTGTGGTGATTAGAATAATAGTGTGAAGTGCATGACACATTCCAAAAGCAGGGGTGTTGAAACATTCTATTGCCTCATTCCAAAGACGGTTACTGTTATTAATACAGTTGTTAACAAAATTTAATAGGGACGTACACCTGGAATGAAATATTTAAGTTAGGCTTAAGAACTTCTAGATCTAGGCAGATAAACACAGATGCATCCTAACTTTGAACTTGGATGTGGACTGGGAGGGAAGTTTCAGTTGGGAGCATCCCAGTTTTGCTTTGTTGCCAAAACACTACATATTTTTGATGATTTCAAACTGCAGCCACTGTAATGTCTTTCTCAGCTCTTTACTCTCGTCATTCTTTAAACCTAAGTAGTTGGAAATTATTATAATTACATTTCCAATGCTACTTTTGCTCTGTTCATTAATGTCTTTTGTTTCCTTCAGCCATCTTATCCTCCTTTTCTTCCTACTAGTTGTTTTTTTCAATCTGCCTCTCTCCTTCGTTATTTCCTCCTCTCCATCATGTTTCCCTGGATTTGATTAAAATTCTCCTTCACTTCTTTCCTCACCTGTCTCTCCTTTGTCAAAATAATTATTTTTCAGGCTCGTCTTTCTCCTCATTCCTTTCTCTGGTGTCTTTGTCTCCAGCAGAGGGGGTCTGATGGTGATGGGAGGTAGGGATGAGGCCTGGGAGAAGGCAGGCTGGGAGGGGGAGGAGGAAGTGGTGTTTCAGCTGTTTCTGCCATCAGCCTATGAAAGGCCGATTTAAGCTCGCCTCTGTAAATTCCTAGCCTCCCATCCCACAGCCTTCCCCTTCAAAGAGTCTCTCTACTTTCCCACCTTAAATTCCACCTCCCTTTCTCCCCACCACATTTCTCGGGTGACATCACTTTCTGCCAGCTGTGACTGCAAGGGACACTGACCTACTTTTGCCCTCTCTGTTAGGCACTAAACCCTGGTTTCTCTGCTAAACTCTGGATTTCTGCTAACCACTTTTTGCCCCTGTGTGTCACTTGATCCTTTTTTTAAACCTCAAAACATTTCATGGTCTCCTATGAGGCTGTAGTTTTTAGTATTTAAACTTTGAGAAAAAGCATAATTATGAAAAAGCTTCTATGACTTCAGGAAATTCACTTATGATTTATATGGATGAGTGCTTTGTTAATCGAAACATAATCTCTCCATGGCTGAAGAATAACATGTATTAGTCATTTTTGAAGAATCTTTATAGGTATGCTTGGCTAATGGATTCTTTTGTGCCAAATTCTTTGTTGTTTTTTTTAAGAGGGAGATGAGGGGGCAAGTGAGTGAAGGGCAGAAAGAGAGAGAATCCTATGAGGGGTTGGAGGAGAGAAAGAGAGAGAAAGAGAGAGAGAGAGAGAGTTTCTCTTTTCTAGTGGGGCTCACCCGAAGTGGGACTTGAACTCACAAACTGTGAGATCATGATATGAGCCAAAGTCTGATGCTACTGAGCCACACAGGTGCCCTGTGACAAATTCTAATATATGTATTTACAAATGTTTTGCATATGACATTGGAGACATAAGCGAAAGTAGCAGGCATTGATGTATAAATAAAACTTTACATACGGTCGTCCCTGCATATCCACAGGGGATACATTCCAAGACTCCCAGTGGATGCCTGAAACCACAGATAATATTGAGGCCTATATATAAATTATGTTTTTTCCTATACATACACACCCATGAGAGCATTTAATTTGCAAACTATGCACAGTAAGAGAGAGAAAACTAATAATAAAATATGCCAATTACAACAATATACTGTAATAAAAATTATGTGAATATGGTCTCTCTGGCTCAGTTGGTCGAGCGTCCGATTTTGGCTCGGGTCATGATCCTGCAGTTTGTGGGTTCAAGCCCCGCACAGGGCTCTGTGCTGACCGCTCAGAGCCTGGGGTCTGCTTTGGATTCTGTATCTCCCTCTCTCTGTGCCCCTCCCCCACTCATACTGTATTAAGAAGTAGGGAGAAACTGCAGAGAAAACACATTTTTATAGCTTTTGGAGGGGCTAGAGTAAATGATCAGAAACATGTACTTTGATGATGCTTGGATTGAAATTCTGGTTCTGCCCCTTGCTAGCTGTGTGAGTTTGGACAAGTTACTCAGCCTCTCTGTGCCTCAGTTTGCTCATTTGTAAAAAAAAAAAGATCCTGAGGTCCTTTAGGGTTATTATGAAGATTACACTGTTTCATGTACATACAAAGGTTCTGAGAACATTGCATGTTCTAAGCTATTTTAGGTTTATTATGAGACTAGGGACAGATATATAACTATATATGTTTCAAGTATTCTTGTGGTAATTTTCTCTTGCGTACATTTTCATTCACCATTTCTGTACTCAGCAAGTCAGTGTTATAGATCTTCTATCTTAGTCTAAGTCGTCTACTCTGGCTGTCCACAGAAGTTCTGGGACCCGAGCAAGAGGGATCGAAACGTGTGTATTAGAGATTTGTCTGGTGATTCCATTGTGTCACTCAGTATAGATTTCTCCTTTTCCTTTTTTCTTCCGCTTACTTTCTTTTCTGACTTTATTATGCTGTTATGAGAAAACTTAAATTGAAAAGCACTTAGAGAAAAAAGCAAGGAGTTTGGGAATTCAGGTGGAGTTGATGGAAGCAAGGTTAAGTAAAAGCAAAGATGAGTTAAAAAAAAATAAAATAACTCAGTGATCAATGCAGGTTTGAAAAGCCAGGAGAGCAAAAGTGATTTAAAAAGGAAATGAGGAGCACCTGGGTGGCTCAGTCGGTTAAGTGTCCAATTCTTGATTTTGAGTCAGGTCTTGATCTCACGGTTTGTGGGTTCAAGCCCTGCGTTGGGCTCTGTGCTAACAGCATGGAGCCTGCTTGGGATTCTCCCTCTCCCTGTCTCTCTGCCCCGCCCATGCACGCTTCTGCAAGGGCTTGGTCTCTCTCAAAAGTAAACTCTAAAAATATGAAAGAAAAAGAAGAAAGAGGGGCGCCTGGGTGGCTCAGTCGGTTAAGCGGCTGACTTCGGCTCAGGTCATGATCTCACGGTCCGTGAGTTCGAGCCCCATGTCGGGCTGTGTGCTGATAGCTCGGAGCCTGTTTCAGATTCTGCGTCTCCCTCTCTCTGACCCTCCCCCGTTCATGCTTTGTCTCTCTCTGTCTCAAAAATAAATAAGCGTTAAAAAAAATTAAAAAAAAAAAAAAGAAAAAGAAGAAAGAAAAAGAAATGAATATGGCAGGTAACAATTGGGACAGAATAGATATAAATAGCACTGCTTCTTTGCATTGAGGATAACTGCAAGAACTCATGAACAGGACTCCAGAGTCTAACTTTGTCTCTTTTTTAAAGTTTTTAAAAATGTTATTTATTTGAGAGAGAGTGCAAGAGGGGGAGAGTGGCAGATGGTGAGAGAGTCTTAAGCAGGTTCCATGTTGAGTGCAGAGCCTGACATGGCGCTTGACCCCACGACCCTGACATCATGACCTGAGCTGAAATCAAGAGCCAGACGCTCAATTAACTGAGCCACCCAGGTGCCCCAGTATAACTTTTTCAATACTAGGTTGTTAGGATGCTTTTAGAATTTTTATTCAATATGTAAATGTTTAATACTAATTCAAGGTGCTGCTGGTGACATAAATTGTGACAGATCCACAGAGCTCTTGTGTGGCATTGGTCTGGTTGAAATGTTTACTAATTCATTCATGTTTCCCTGAACCAAGTAAGGGTGGTTCTTGTTTTATTTTTTCCCTTATTACCTGATGTTTCCTCTATTTTGTAGAAAGGAACACACTGTCTTTCACATTTACTTCTCCCTTTATTCTTACCAGATTGATATGCTTTAAAAAAAAAAAAATTCTTGTTTTTGTTAGTTTTATGATTTTTAGGAGAGAGAGTGAGAGCAGGGGAGGGGCAAAGAGTAAGGAGACACAGAATCCGAAGCAGGCTCCAGGCTCTGAGCTGTCAGCACAGAGCCCGACGTGGGGCTCGAACCCATAAACCATGAGATAATGACCTGAGCTGAAGTTGGACCGTTACCGGACTGAGCCACGCAGGTGCCTTCAAAATTTCCTTTTTTTTTTAGTTTTAAGTAATCTCTATGTCTAATGCGGGGCTCGAACTCACAGCCCTGAGAGCCAGCCAGGCACCACCCACATTAAGATACTTTTTTTTTTAAGTTAGGTATTTATTTTGACAGAAAGTGTGAGTGGGGGAGGGACAGAGAGCCAGGGAGAGCGAGAATTTCAAGCAGGCTCTGCACCATGCCGGGCTCGATGCCTGGCTTGAACTCATGAAATGTGAGATCATGACCTGAGCTGAATTTGGATTCTTAACCGACTGAGCCATCCTGGTGCCCTCAGATTGATATACTTTTAAAATATTCCAGTGAACATGGGGTACCTGGGTGGAGTCGGTTGGGTGTCTGACTTCAGCTCAGGTCATGAACTCACAGCTAGTGAGTTCGAGCATTGCCCCGGGCTCTGTGCTGACAGCTCAGAGCCTGGAGCCTGCTTTGGATTCTTTGTCTCCCTCCTTCCCTCTCTCTCTCTACCCTCCTCCGCTTATGCTCTGTCTCTGTCTCAAAAATAAATAAACATTAAAAAAAATTTTTTTTTTTTAAGATATTCCAGGGGCGCCTGGGTGGCTCAGTCGGTTGAGCGTCTGACTTCAGCTCAGGTCATGATCTCATGGTCTGTGAGTTCGAGCCCCACGTCGGGCTCTGTGCTGACAGCTCGGAGCCCAGAGCCTGTTTCAGATCTGTGTCTCCCTCTCTCTCTGACCGCCCCCCTGCTCATGCTCTGTCTCTCTCTGTCTCAAAAATAAATAAACATTAAAAAAAAAAAAAAATTAAAAAAAAAAAAAAGATATTCCAGTGAACAGAGAATCAGGAGACTCGGAAACTGCCACCAATGATTTCATCTTGTTGCCTCAATTTTCCCTTCTGTCAGAGGGGTCTAGAAATAGTTTCTTAACCTTACAAAGTTGCTGGTAGTTAAAATGAGTTTGTAAATGTTAAGGCTTTAGGGCGTCTGGCTGACTCGGTGGGTGTAGCGTGTGACCCTTGATCTCAGGCTTGTGAGGTTGAACCCAACATTGGATGTGGAGGTTAAAAATGTGGAAGGTTTTATTTAAAAAAAAACGTTTAATGTTTATTTTTTTCTGAGAGAGAGACAGAGACAGAGTGCCAGCGGGGGAGGGCAGAGAGAGAGGGAGACACAGAATCCGAAGCAGACTCCAGGCTCTGAGCTGTCAGCACAGAGCCCCTCGCGGGGCTCAAACTCGCAGACAGCGAGATCATGACTTGAGCCGAAGTGGACACCCAACCAACTGAGCCACCCAGGCGCCCTTTTAAATAAAGGATATTTTACAAATGATTTTTCTCTAAGACATTATTCTCAAAGTCTCATGGGTCTAAGAATTATTTGGGATGTGAATTCAAAATGCAGACTCAGGGGTGATTGTCTATGCTTTGAGTTTGGCTCAAAAATACAGATATCCAGGCTGATTCAGAAGGTCAGACGTGAGGGCCAAGGAGTCTGCAATGTGAACACGCATTCCAAGTTATTCCTGAGTGGTAGAGAAAATGAAATATTCCAAACAGCCAGATACAATTAAGGAGGGGGAACCCTCTATTACTTCTTGAAGTCTTATTTTTCTTTACGCCCTTTCCTCCTGATTGAGGCAAGGTACGGTCTTCACTCCTTTTCCCCCACCTCCCATCCTCCTTTGTGTCTGGCATTGACATTTTCTTCGCGTAGTTGAAGAGGCGCTCAGTTTAATGTGTAGAAATGGAGTGGCGGAAAGGGAGGAGGGATGTGGGTGGGGAAAGGCTAGATCAGTATTTAGCTATTCTAACTGTGGAGACTGTTGTTGTCGGGCTGGTTCTAGCCGGCTGGTTCAGGGAGAGGAAGCCGTGGGGACAGCTAGAGCCTGGGCAGCTGCCCCTGCAGTTCTGTATTTGCTAGTGTAGGTTCTGATGTGACACAGACTACCTTTTCTCCACCCACATGAATTTTACAGGAATCACATCAGATATGCCGTGAGGACTACTATTTTAAGTACTGATAACAGTCCTGGATTCATTCCTGTTTACAGTTCTCCTCTTTGCTACTCGGAGGACTTTAATTTCAATCCAATCCCAGCTTGTTTTCTTGTCTCAACCCAGGAAGGAAAGATTTGCGCCAGATGGCGTCTATGCGGTACTTAAAGATTTTTGCTTGATGTGCATTCTAGAAAATATGTAAGTAATGTTTTTCTGGATGGTGGAGATAGACACCAAAGCAACACAAGTTGAATCAGAGACAGGAAATTAGTGGCACCTGGACAACTTTGTTAGGGGAGATTTTGTTTTCATCACCTCCTCACATTTTATGTGCCTTCCCCCTAGTATCTTCATATTGTCTACCAAGAACTTTTATAAGTGTTTCTTGCTGGGTACCTGGGTGGCTCAGTCAGTTGAGCATCCCACTTTGGCTCAGGTCACAACTTTGGTCTGCAAGTTTGAGATTGAGTTCGAGCCCAGCACGGGGCTGTCTGTTGTCAGCTCAGAACCCACTTCTGATCCTCTGTCCCCCTCTCTTTCTGCCCCTCTCCCCGCTCATGCTCTCTTTCTCAAAAATAAAAATATTTTAAAAAAGTGCTTCTTGCTGCAAATCTCGCTATCACATTCTAACCAGCTAATCCATTGATTCATTGAAATGGGTCTAGATAATGTGTACTGTCATATATAGTTAATTCTAATATCTCTGTTGTCTAAACCTTGGTTCAGCTTAGCTGCGTGTTAGAATTCCCCGGAGAGCCTTAAAAAATATTGGTGCCTGGATCCCAGTAACAGTTTGTACTATGACACAGCTAAACATTGCATAACTTCTCTTTGATATTTGACTATTTTGGTATAGCCTACACACACACACACACACACACACACACACACACACACACACAAGTATAAAAACATTTTATTTTTAAATACACTCTACACTCAACATGGGGCTCAAACTAACAACCCTGAGATTCAGAGTCACTTGGTCTACTCACTGAGCCAACCAGCCAGCTGCCCCAATAACCAGTATTTTCTGAGGACTTACTATGTAGTAGATCATATTTGAGTTACCTCAATCTCTATTTTGTGGATGAGATAACTGAGGCTTACAGAGGTTAAGCACCAATCACATGCCACTAGGAAATAAACCTAAGATTTTAAATCAGATTTACCTGACTCCAGAGATGCTAGGTTGCTTATTATGTCTTCTCAAGGGATTCAACTGACCCCAGAGCATTCTGAAGAATATTAATTTAATGGTTAAAAATGAGTGGTGCATGATTAAACCAAGATAAGCTTTAAGTAGTACTTAAAGTACTTTTTTTTAAAGTTTATTTTGAGAGTGAGAGTGGGAGGGGCAGAGAGAGATGGAGAGAGAGAGAGACAATCCCAAGCAGACTCTACACAGACAGCATTGAACCTGACGTGGGGCTCGAACTCACAAACTGTGAGATCATGACCTGAGCCGAAACCAAGACTGAGATATTTAACTGACCGAGCCACCCAGGTGCTCCAAAATACTTTGTTTTGTAACGTAAACTCTACCCACAACGTAAGGGTCAAGCTTAGGTCCCCAAGATCACATGCTCTATTGACTGAGCCAGCCAGGTGCCCCCAAATACTTTCAAGAATATATTGTTACCCAAAGGAGATGTGAGTCCATACCTGTCTAAATAACAACCATAAAAGCACAAAGATTATGACTGAGTCCAAGAATCTGAACCTTTCTGGACCTTGCTTTCCATTATGGAAATGCTAAAAATAATTTAAATAAAGTGAATCTGATCATTTATGTAAATATTATATACTGACAATTTAAGCCATATCCTTGGCTTTGCATTTAAGAATATACTTCTGTCTTTTGTTTGTTTCTGACTACCTTAAGTGGAAACCAAAACGTTGCATACATTATGAATTTCTTTGGATGTGTCTGGCGTATAATGACAGTGCATGAAATACATAGCATTGTTTTTTTTTTTTTTTTTTTTAAGTGGCCAGTGAATTACTAGTCTAATATTCCCTACCCACAGTTTCAGCAATACATCCTTTTCCTGCGTGCTGCATGGTTACCTTGAATTAGGTTTCTTAACAGGACGGAAGAATAGGATAGGTAGTACTGATAATCGGTGGGGCCAGTCATACAACCTTTTCCCTCTGTCAATCACCCTGTGTATCTTTTGCCAGATTCTCATTGTGTTAGCATCTCTGTGATCAAGGTTCTCTTGATCACAAAATGCTTCTCTTCTTTGTCTTTAGGTTGAATATACTTTGCTTCAGGAGACTGAATATCAGGGTGGAAATAAAGAGCAACATCTTAGTTCTGTAGACTCCCCCCTCCCCTTTTTTTGAAGGTAGTAATAGCACATTTATTCCTGTAAACGTGTCCTTTGTGAGAACTGTTCCCTCCTAGGTTACTCTCAGTGGCAAAACAGCAGCAAACACAATAGCACTTGCTTTGTGCCAGGCGTTAAGTCTTATCAGCTAATTCACTCCTTATACCAACTCAATGAAGTAACTATTTTTGTATATTCTACAAAATACTTTTATAGTTAACTTTTGTAGTCGGGCAGATTAAGATAGAGAAGTTAGGGTACTTCAGAAGATTTAAGTAAGGGGAACTAGAACTCTGAGCAAGTCCAGAAGTTAACCACCCTATGTTTTGCTATATCTCTTAAAGGACTAAGTGAATGAAATCAGCAAAAAAGGCAGACTAAAATGGTTGGGAAAGGATTGCTCAAAAGAATTTGTTGACTTAGGCGACTCAGAATGGAATGTGATCCGTAAGAAGGCAAACTGGTTAGTTAGGACATCATTGTATCCCTCATGTGGGATCTCTAGGGGTAATAAATGACTATGGTTATTTTGGAAATGAATCCGCCAGGTACAGTCGCACGGTGATCTGTTACCTTTCGTTTCATTCTTTATGATCTAGAAAAATTAACACAGGACTAACGTAGCTGAATATATTCAGATTCATTCTTACAGCAACCTTGGAATATATTCTTAGCTTTTCAGAACAAAGGCTTGGGGGGAAGTTATGAAACTAATTTGCCCCAAGGTTTATACTGGTTTCCAAGTAGCAGAGCGGGCTGTACCACACTACCCTGCCTATATGTTTAAGCCTGCATAAAGCCCTGAGCATGTATGATGTACTGTAGTTTACAAATTTGTCTTACAACGTACAGAGGCAACGTCTTCATTCCGTACACGCATAAGGACCTTATAGGTATTGATCTTTGTTCCCAATCTTTGCCTGTGGGAGGGGAGAGACCACGGCTTGCGGGGACACCAGGCGGAGGGCGCCGGAAAGGCTGCGCGGGAGGTGGGCTGGGCTGGGCAGGGCAGGAGACAGAGGCGTGGACACGCACAACCACACAGTGCCCCAAGAGGCTTGGTGGGCTGGCGTCAGGGTTCAAAGTGTGCATGAATGGGGCCAGAGGAGGGAATGTGAGGGCAGGGAGGGTGTACAACGGAAGGAATCAATCTCGCGGTTTCGAGGTGGGAACAAACCTCGTCTCCCCCCCCCCCCCCACCCCCCACCCCCGGCGTTTCCCTTCCTTAGTAAGGACGGTTTGGGGGCGGGTGGGGAAAGCGCGTCCTCGAAGCGCTCTCGCGCTCCCATTTACCTCTCGGCACTCGCGCTCCATCGCCCCTCTACCACCCGAGAGGCTGACGATGGCTGCGAGTGGGGACGCGGAGCCTGGAGGGCGGGTCTCGACGCAGGTGTTGGATGGATCCGCTAGGCCGGGCTCGGCTGGCTGGCTGGCTGGCTGGCCCGGCCCCTCGCCCCGCGGCCACCGCCCCCCGCCCGCCGCGCCGCCGCGCCGCCGCGCCGCCGCGCCTGGGGGGCGGGGCCGGGGCGCGCGAGGGTCCTCTGCACGCGGGCGGGCGGCGCGCGGCGCCTCGGTCTGGGGGAGCGCGGGGCGGTCTCCGCCGGCGTCGCGCGCGCTGTGTGTGAGCGGGGTTGCGCGCGCGCGCGCGCACTACAGGCGAGTGAGGGAGCGAGGAGCGGCCGGGTGTGAGAGTGTGTTTGGGGGTGGGGGCGAGTGTGTGTGTGTGTGGGAGTGTGTGTGGGAGTGTGTGTGGGAGTGCGTGGGAGTGGGGGTGAGGGACAGCCAGACCGACCGCGAGGCTGTGAGAAAGTGGGCGAGTGTGCGAGGGTGCCCGGCCTGGCTGCGGGAGCCGCGGTGGCGGAGGAGAAAGGAGGCGGCTCCCGGCATCCCGACCCCCTCCCCCTCCTCTCCTTCTCGGACTTCCAGCCAGCCTGCCCGGCAGCCCGCGGTTCCCTCGGAGGCCCCAGCCCGGCTCCGCTGGCCGAGAGCGAGGGAGGAGCCGCCGGAGCCAGGTGAGCGGTGCGATCGCTTCCCTCCCCCGGTGTAGTGGCGTGAGGCGGAGGCGCGCCCGCCGCCGCCCCCCCCCCCGCGCCCCTCCCCCAAATGGGCGACTGCGGCCTTAGGGACTCGGCGACGAGCTGGGGCTCGGCCGGGCGGGGCGCGCCGGGGGCCGGGGGGCTTGTGAAGCCCGGGGGGGGGGGTCGCTCCGCCGCGGGGGGGGGAGCGGTGGGGAGCCCCGGCCCGGTCGGCGTGCTGGGAGGGGGCCGAGGTCGCCGGGTGCGTGTGACGGGTGAGAACTGGCGGGGACAGGCGGCGTCCTCGGGCGTGAAGTGTGCTTCCCCCTGTTTGTGAGGGGGGTGTGGTAACCCTGGGAGTGCTCGTTGGAGTAGAACACGCGTTGTGCCAACCTGTCTTCCAGCGTGTGGTGATCGCTCCTGCCCCTGCTTCCGTCAGACACATTCCTGTGGTGTGACCGAGGGAGGAGGATGTGGTGTTCGTCCTGCACTTAGTATGGTTTAAATCCCATGGTTTCCTCCTTACGTGTGAAATTTTAGAGAGTGTGACAGTCCTACCTCCTTTGCCTTTGGCAGTGCTCTGAGTAAGAATGGGGTGACAAATAATTGCTTGGCTCGTTCGATTTTTCTTTTTTTTTAAGGCATTTGACCATGATGCAAATCTTGCCCCCCTCCCTTTAAAAAAAACCCCAAACTAGTTAGATAATAACTTCACATTTGCCTTACTAATGTGTCCTTATCTCAGATGGCGGATTTGTAATCCCAGTATTTTACCCCACTTGTAGGTGTGAATAGAGAGGGGGCGGTAATTGCATTCTATGAGTGAGGTTATGCTACCCGTGTTGACTGTAACTTCCGATGTGAATTCTTTTAGCATGCTGTTATTTTCCCATTAATTACATAAATTGTTCTCACATCTTTGGGGAGTTGGATTAAATTCTAAATCTGAACGGAAAGTACGTGAGGCAGCCTAATATGGAAGATACTCTTTTTTTGTGGGCTTGGTGTTTGTTGTATGTACCGAAGTTCTTAATTATTAAATGTAACCTTTTAAAATTTAAATGCTATGTAAATTTCGTTAGGTCTTTAACACCATTGGGCCGTTGAAAGGTCATTTTTTTTTTCTGTTTCTTACAAAGAATTCACTGTCAGAATACTATAAGATATTCATTTGGAATAAAACACTCTGAAATTCCAGTCATGGAGATTGAACATTTATTTTCTAACTTTTAGAATGACAACCTCTAATTTTCAAAAATGACAGTCATAGTTAAATTTCTCTTCTAATGGTTGCTGTGTGTCATTTGGTCAGTATGTCAAAGGGGAGGAGGCCTATTTTTCTTTGGAGGTGATCTTTTGTTTATTCCTTTCTATCTTGGTTAGTGCAATGACTTTCCTTCTTTCATGTCAAAGATTTGGTTGTTAGTTTGGCAAGATGGCTGTTGATGTTTTCATCTTTCTCTGTCTCCTTTTTTTTTCCTCTTGTTTTCTCTTACCCCCACCAGGTGCCAGAGTCTGCTTGTTGGGGAGGGGGGGCACTCTGATTCTGACCACAGGGAGCCAAGAGCATCAAATACATTCATGTAGAATCTTTCCACTCATTGAAGGTCCATTTTTCTGTTCCCTCCTTTCCCCCTGCAGGGGGGAAGGAGTTGAATGACTAACCTTTAGACTTTGGGCTACCAGCTAAAATTCCACTTAGTTGCTGGTGGATAGCTTTTAATTTTTTTTTCATTTTCTTAGATTGAGTGGTTTTCTTAGGTTGAGTGGCAACCAGAAATTTCCCTTTTTTTTCTTTTCCTTCTCATTCAGTTCCTTTTCTCTCTCCACAAGGAAATCACTAGCAACGTTTTATAAATCCTCTACCCCTTCTTAGCTGTATTATGAAGGCATACACTAAAGAGAACATGTTTTTTTTTTTTTTTTTTTTTTTTAAAGAGAACATGTTTTTACATAGGACCAATGAATGCCAGCCAGACTTCAGGCATTAGTGTGTTGGGGTACAGGATGAACCATGGCTAAAAAAAAACACCTCCCAATTCTTGTTTTTCTCAGTTTGTATCCCCCTGGGATTACTGGGGTAGGTTACTAGATTGATTTCTCAAAACTTCTCCCCTGTCTATGACCTGAAGGAACATAACACTGGAAGGATTTGGGGGAAGGGGAAAGAACAGGGCCAGTTGATCCACAGTTTGAGAAGTAGCTTTTATCATCTTTCTCTGGGGGGCGGGCATAGAGACTTAAACTGCATGAAAGTGGGTGGAGGAACGTAGGAACAACACGACAAGAGTGACAGAAAACCAAGCATAAGTTAGGAAGGGGGAGTTTGTATGTTGCTTACACCGTTTTGGGGGTTACTTAGTGATGTGGATTTGTAGAGAGTTTATGGCAGTTTAGGTTACAAAGAGTAATCTCTGCAAGTGGGATTAAGTCATAGGCATATGGGGAAAGAGCTTTGAAATTATAATCTAATGTTATTTTAATGTCTGGGCATAGATTGTGATAGGAAGAATAAAAATATGTTAATGTTAACTGTACTGGCATACACAGTTGTTTCAAGAGAGGTTGAGTAGGAGAGATTAGGTACAGATATTGGGGAAACTGTCTTTCATTATTTGGGAATCTTCCTTTTCGTCGTATTAGGGGCTGTTAAGAAATAATAACATACTACCCCCCAAAATATCTGTACATGATGTGTTTTAGATTTGTGTGCAATATGTGAATGTGTACATATTAGATTTGCAGAAAAGGACTGACTTTCTGACTTCATGATGTCATGCCATGCTGTTTTTTCAATGTTTTCTTTTCCAGTGTGTTTTTCCTTTCAAAATTGGCTTGGAGGACAAAAGCTACAGAGCTAGCTAGCTCTACTCCCTTAGAGCCTGGTCTGCATGGAACCCATCTGCTTATTTATTTATATTTTTTAACTGCTTTTACTGAAATTACAGGTTTTTTTTCCTTCTGACTTTTATTGTTAGCAAAGGTAATTATTTCAGGATGAGATGTATAATGGTGATGGAAAGTAGCATTAGGCTTGGGTTTTTAGTGTTTTCTTTCCCCCCAAATGTTTGTTTATTTTTGAGAGGGAGATGGTGCATGGGGTGGGGGCAGGATAAGAAGGGGACAGAGGATTTGAAGCAGGCTCTGAGCTAACAGCCGGATGTGGGGCTTGAACTCATGAACTGTGAGATCATGTCCTGAGCCAAAGTCAGATGTTCAACCAACTGAGTAACCCAAGCGCCCCATTGGGTTGTTTATTTATATGTGAAATTGAAAAGATAAATTATGAATTTTTGACAGCTATGTTTAGATCTTATGGGGTATGCATTTGCCTGCTATTAAATATTGAAAATGTTTTTTGATCCTGCCTTATGATTCAATATAACAGACCCCTTTATTTTATTTTATTTTTTTTTTTAATTTTTTTTAACGTTTATTTATTTTTGAGACAGAGAGAGACAGAGCATGAACAGGGGAGGAGCAGAGAGAGAGGGAGACACAGAATCTGAAACAGGCTCCAGGCTCTGAGCTGTCAGCACAGAGCCTGTCACGGGGCTCAAACTCACGGACCGTGAGATCATGACCTGAGCCGAAGTCGGACGCTTAACCGACCGAGCCACCCAGGCGCCCCTAACAGACCCCTTTAAAATAACTCCTTGGGGCGCCTGGGTGGCTCGGTCGGTTAAGTGGCCGACTTCGGCTCAGGTCATGATCTCACAGACTGTGAGTTCGAGCCCCGCGTCGGGCTCTGTGCTGACAGCTCAGAGCCTGGAGCCTGTTTCAGATTCTGTGTCTCCCTCTTTCTGACCCTCCCTCGTTCATGCTCTGTCTCTCTCGGTCTCAAAAATAAATAAACGTTAAAAAAATTAAAAAAATAAAATAAAATAACTCCTAACCCCTAACGCTTAACATTTAGCTGTCATATATGAGGTTTTATGTTGCTTGCTGGAGATAATAGAGAATAAAATAAGGATTCTGTCTTCATGGAGTTCACAGTCTAATTTCATTGATCCTTGTTTTTTTCATGTGGCAGTCTGTTCTCCCATCAGTGTCCGGAGGAGTCTGCTAGATTATTGTAAAATGTGTATCGATTTATGAATTGATAAAGTAACAAATTTGTGTAAACATCGATATGCCAAATTAATTTTTACTTCCTTTCTTTCAAAAGTGGCAGCATATCACCAAGTTGTGACCAAGAAAAAAAAAATTTACAATTGTGGTATCCCTATACTGTACACCTGAAACTAATACAACACCATATGTTAACTGGAATTAAAATAAAAACAAAATTTCAAACCTACCCCTTACTTAAATGTTTTGCTCTGTTCAGCTCCTTTTCATTTCTTTCTCTCTCCCCTCTCCCTCCCTCCCTCCCCTCCCACCTCCTCCATCCCCCCAACCTTTCCTGTTACTAGCTCTTGACTTCTTGTTCTTAGGAATATAGAAATAAGGTCTCCAAATAGAATATGGATTTGCGATATTAGGTCACACTAGTTCTCTCTTACTGCTCCACTTTCCCGTATTTGGCAGCATTTTAGACTTTGATAGTTTATCAGAAAACTACATTTTGGAAATATCTTGCAGGTTTGTCCAAACAGGAACTTTGAAATTTTTCCTGATTCATTGTGGTTTTTAATTGTTAGCTTATTCCTTTGACATGTGAATTAGTTAGCCATGTTTGTAAAACCTTCAACTTAAATATAGTAATATCTTCCCAACTCATTTTTCAAGGTAATGTCCAGAAAGAAAATTTAGAAGGAAGGCCCAACATTTAACATGTTAAACATGATGAACTTTTTTAAAAAATAAAGATCTTATTTATTTATTTTGAGAGAGAGAGCGAGAGAGAGAGATAGTACATGAGCAGAGAGAGAGGGGGAGACAGAGGATCCAAAGCAGGCTTCACGCTGACACCGTTGAGCCTTGATGCAGGGCTCAAACTCATGAACCGTGAGATCATGACCTGAGCCGAAGTCGGACACTCAACCCGCTGACCCACCCAGGTGTCCCAATGTTTATTTTTGAGAGAGAGCACAACCAGGAGAGGGAGAGAGAGACAGAGACAGAGAATCTGAAGCAGGCTCCAGGCTCTGAGCTGTTAGCACAGTGCTCAATGCTGGGCTCAAATTCACAAACCATGTGAAATCATGACCTGAGCCAAAGCCAGATGCTTAACTGACTGAGCCATCCAGGTGCCCCTAGATTTTATTTATATTTTCAAAGTAATTTTTGTACCCAGTGTGGGTCTTGAACTCAGAACCCCAAAATCAAGAGTCAAATGCTCTACTGACTGAACCAGCCAGGTGCCTCTAAACATGAGCTCTGAGTAAGCCATACTACCCTTTGAGTCTCAGGAAGACTTTGCAAATTTTGTGCCATGTTCCAGAAGGAGATACATTGATTTAACATTCCTGTATTAAGTGAAATCATTAGAAGTTTTATTTGGGTTACTGAGAACTTTATTTGTGAGAAAACTTTATTTAAAGTTTACTCATTTTGAAAGAGAGAGAGTGGGAGTGTGGGAAGGGCAGAAAGAGAGGGAGAGAGAATCCCATGTAGACTCTGTGCTGTCAGCACATAGCCCGATGATCCATCTCGCAAACCCTGAGATCATGACCTAAGCTGAAATCAAGATACAGACGCATAACTGACGGAGCCATCCAAGCACCCCTTGATACCTTTTTAAAAAAAGATTTTTTGAGTATTCCCTATACCCAAATGTGGAGCTCGAACCTAGGAACCCAGAGATCAAGAGTCATATGCCCTACCAACTGAGCCAGCCAGGGGTACCATTCAGAGAAAACTTTTTTTTAAAAGTTTAGTTTTGTACACCAGACTATTTTTATATACCAGACTGTTAAATTACCTGTAGCTTTGAATAACAAAGCTTTGAATAGCAAAGTTACAGGTAATTTAAGTAAAGGTAACATAATTTTCTGATCTTTTAGTTGAATATATGTAAATTTGCTTGTTAATTTGCTCATGATGTTTGTTTTTCTTCTCCAGTTTTCTTTTTATTGTGGTAAAATATACAGCATAAAATTTACCTCCTTAATCATTTTTTAGGTACACAGGTTAGTGATATTAATTATATTCATATTCTTATGCAACTATCTACCATATTCATTTCCAGAACTCTATATATTGCAGAACTGAAACTGTATACCCATATAACTAACTCCTCATTCTCCCAACACCCCAGCCTGTGGCAACCACCATTCTACTTTCTGTGGATTGACACATTATATATTTTATATACTGGTGCATAATGTCCTCCAGGTTTATCCATGTAGCAGCATGTATTGGAATTTAACTCCTTTTTAAGGCATTGTATGTACATACTGTATCTTATTTATTCATCTGTCAACCGAAGGCTTGGGTTGCTTCCACCTTTTAGCTGTTGTAACGCTGCTATGAACATGTGTATGAAGATTCTTCTTTGAAGACTCTGTTTTCAGTTCTTTTGGTTATATACCTACAACTAGAATTACTGGATCATACAATATTTCTATTTTTTTTTTTTTTTGAGGAACTGCTATACTATTAAAAAAAATTTTTTTAATGTTTATTTATTTTTGAGAAAATGTGAGGGACAGAGCATGAGCAGAGGAGGGGCAGAGAGAGAGGGAGACACAGAATCTGAAGCGGGCTCCAGGCTCTGAGCTGTCAGCCCAGAGCCCGATGCGGGCTTGAACTGATGAAAGGTGAGATCATGACCTGAGCCGAAGTTGGACGCTTAACCGACTGAGCCACTCAGGTGCGCCTGCCATACTATTTTTAATAGCAGCTGCACCATTTTACATTCCAACCAACAATTTTCAAGGCTTCAGGTTTCTCCACATTCTCCCCAACATTTGTGATTTTTTGTTTTTTGACAGTAGACCTCCAGTGTGTGCGAGTTAATTATATGGTTTTGATTTGTGTTTTCCTAATGATTAGTGATGTTGAGCATCTTTTTTTTGTGATGTTTTATTATCACATCCTTTTAAAAAAGCTCTGTGAGGGCTGGGAGTATGTTTTGTTTACCATGATATTTTAGAGTGCATAGTAGGCACTGAAATACTAATTTTTAAATTAAATGTATTTAATCGAATACTTAGTGTTTTTAGTATTTAGATTCTTAATTGATCTGAGATTATGACCAGTGTTTGACTTTGAACAGTTTTCTTTTTTTTGAGAGAGGGATATAGAAATACTTCTCCAGGGATGTTGTAAAAATAAATGTAAAAGTGAAATGATGAAATGTAAGATGATGATCTTGTCAGTGTAAAAAGAAACTCCCTCTTATCATCGATACCAATACTTACTGGTATTTTAATGTCAAGGGAATATTTCAATGTCAAGGGAATATTTTCATACAAAAATTTTAATGTCAAGGGAAAATTTTCCTATAAGATTTGACCAAGGTATGATGGACTATACTTGTTAAGGTAAGGTTTTATGGCCTATAATAAAGAATTCCCAGATATCATTTACATAAGCAAAAAAGGTAGTAGGTAGTCCAGGGTCACAGCACTACACAGTTGTCAGGCATTCAAGTTTTAACATGTCTCTGTGTTTTTCCTAGGGTTCACTTTTCACTCCTGTCTTCATAGTCTAGGTGGTTGTTAGAGCTGTAGCCATAACACTTACATTCCAGGAAGGGTGGAGGAAGGGCCAAGGAATAGTATAGTATACCTCTTAAGTATGTGTTCTGAAAATTTCAGTGCAGTACTTTCACTCAGCTCTTATTGAGTAAAATTTACTTATATGATCACATCTAGTTGCAAGAAAGCCTAGAGAATACAGTCTGTTCGTTACATGGCATTGTGCTTAGCTAGATATTGGATATCTTATTATTAAGGAGTCATTAGAAAATGGATATTGGGAAGGAAGTGGCAGTCTGTGCCATGGAGTGTGTGGAATTTGAATTCACTTGGCTTTACCACTTAACTTCTTGGCTAGAACGTATTCAGCTAACAAATGAAGACAGTAATGCACCAAAGGGATGGTTGTGAGGATTGAATGAGAAGATACAGATAAATCGCCTACCATGGTATAATGTGGGTTTTTAAAAATATTTATCCAAATTCCTTTCATTGTCTTTAGGTATGGTAGAAAAAAGTAGAAAGAAATCAGAAAACCTGAATCTTAGTCCTGGCTCCGTTATTGTGATAAGCTCATGATAACTTAAACGGTCAGGCTGTTTCTTTAAAATGGGAAGATATATGTGTGTATTCCTCACGTAATTACATGCAGATTAGATTAGAAAATATATGTGGAATGTGTTTCATGAGCTGTAAATGGAGAATAGTTTTAACCTTATCTGTGTGCATTATTTTGCCTTTGTCCTGCATATATGTTTCTTTGTATGAGGAAAGGGAATTTATAGGCACTTGTCTATATATTTCAAAGTGTTGCCTTTTCTTACCTTCATTGGTTTTTCTGTTTCATCACTCATTTTTTTTCAGTCTTTTGATAAAGGGATCTTCTTGAGATTGGGTAGGAAAATCATTGCCCTCTCTTTCCCCCCATAATCACATATGTAGCTTAAAAAAAAAAAGTATCATAGGTAAAAGTGCTATAAAAAGGAGAGAGTGTGAATGAGTGTGTCATGTAACCTTTAGGAACTTATTGGTTTGCTCTATTTTTGAGGTATATCCTTTTCAATATAAGGAGGGGGTTGTGAGGGCTATCATACATTTCTTTTCTGTCATAGCTAAAGACAACTTTGATTAATATCTAGCCTTTTGCTCCTACTTTCAAAACATTCCGGTCTGCCTTAAAGTTAATGTGGCAAAGAACATGGCATTTTGTATAAACTCAGAACACCTAAACAGTGATCTTATTTTATGTGGCATCTTAGGTAAAGGATGAGATTTTATAGGAACTATCCAGATTTCAGAGGGACATTTTTTTAGAGATTATTTATTGATGAACATTGTTAGTGAGTAATGGGGTAATTGGACTAAGACTATTATTTGGTTATTTCTGAGACTCTTCTGAGGTTTTCAAGTTACCATTCAGTCGTTTTCTGTACCTTAATAAGAGCTACAAAAATCACCTCCTATCCCCAAATAGTATGGGTCTTCCTTTTCACCCTTCCTTTTTTTTTAAAAAGGTTTTATTTATAATTTTTTTATTAACAAGGTTTCTTTTTAATGTTTATTTTTGAGAGAGAGAGAGAGACAGAGTGTGAGGTGGGGGAGGGACAGAGAGAGAGGGAGACACAGAATCCAAAGCAGGCTCCAGGTTCTGAGCCCGATGCAGGACTCGAACTCAAACTGGGAGATCATGACCTGAGCTGAAGTCCGGATGCTCAACACACTGAGCCACCCATGCATACCCTTTTAAAAATTCATCTTATAGCACTGACAGTATAAAAAAAAATTAATTACAACATACTGTGATAATTGCCAGAATATGTGTATAAGATAATGTAGATTCATGGAGTTAGGATGATTTTTATAAGTCAGAAAAATTTAACAGATGTATTAACTAGTGAGCCAGTATTTACTAAGGTAGGCTTAGGATGTATATTCTAAGCAAAAGGAAGCATGAGAGAATACAATGTGTTCAGGAAATTGGTAAATGAGAGAGAAGAGAGGGTAGAAGATTAGTTTGGAGGTGTTTTTAGGTGCAAAATGTTGCATGTACTGGGGATGAATAGGAAATTCAAGTGGTATTTAGAAAATAGAATTACTGTTGTAATTGTATGTTTACGTAGTGAAGAAAAATAGAAAATGATGCCAGAGTTTCTGAATTAAATGCTTAAATTAGGATGAGTATATCTGGCAGTATTCTTCTGAGAAACAGAACCGGTAAGAAATTGTATATATGTGGAGGGAGAGGGATGTACGGAGGGAGGGAAGGAGGAAGGGGGGAACGAGAGAAAGAAGGAAATAGAAATTAATTTTAAGGGATTGGTTAGTGTGATTGTGGCACGTCTGAAATTTGTAGGGCAGACCAATGGGTTAGAAACTCAGTCAGGAACCTCTGTGTTAACGTGTTGATGCAGAGTTCCTTCTCTTGGAAACCCTTTTTTGTTGTTCACACCTTCCACTGATTGGATGGGGTCCACGCATGTCATAGAGGGTAATCTCCTTCACTCAGAGTCGACTGATTATGAACTTTAATCATATTTCCAAAGTACCTACATAGCTACATGTAGACTAGAGTTAGACCAAACAGTTGGGGCACCATTGTCTAGCCAGGCTGACGCATAATATTGAACTATTAAAATGGGAATTCAAGGTGTTTAGGTATGTGAATAAAAAAACTTCAGAATTTTACTTGCTCAACTGAGGCAATGTTTGTGGCATTTAGTTAGGGATGCCTACTAAGCAGATTGAAATAGGATCTCAAATACAGTTGAGAACTCCAGGTTGGAAAGATATTTAGTGGGTCAATGATATATTCAGATTTTAATGATAATAGTTGAAGCCTGGCTGAGGATGAAATTTCTAGAGAAAGGAGTGAAGGGTTTAAGAAGGAAGCCCTGGGGATTATGTACAGAGAAAGCATCCCCCCTCCCACAACCCCTCCAGCAACCCTCTGTTTGTTCTCTATGTTTAAGAGTCTCTTTATGTTTTGTCCCCCTCCTTGTTTTTATATTATTTTTGCTTCCCTTCTTCTAACGTTTATTCTTTTTCAGTCTTTAGATTCTAAGTTCATATGCTGTGTCTTATCTGGAATAAATGATTTTCCTTGTAGTAAGAGGTGCCTTAAGGTCTTCAAATGGTAGATTGATATTTTTGCTTTTTCCCTAGCAAAATAATTAACATTAGGAAGTGGCTTCATGAGAAAAATGAATGATGCACTTTATTTATGATTCCCATTTAATTAGCCTTGCCTGTACTATTGACAGATGACAGTAAATTTTTTTATTGGTTTGTATATCCAGAAGTTTGCATGGGAAAACTATCTCTAATATAAAACTAAAATTTCACTGTTGAATATCTCTTTATTGAAAAAAAAACCAGCAACTGTTTTTGTAGTTACTCAGTAGCATTTATTCTATATCTGATATTTGTGTATCATTTTCCTTGATACTGTGGGAGAAATAAATTGAGGACAGGAATTAGTTGATCTGAATTTACATTCTAAGAGCAGAAATACTATATTCTTTTGTATATGTGGACATTTACAAATGCTGTGTTAATCTTAACACTGTTGGAGAATAAACTCTTTTTTAAAGTATTTTTTTAAAGAGAGATAGAGAGTGAGCTGGGGAGGGGAGGGAGGGAGACAGAGAGTCCCAAGCAGGCTTCACACTGTCAGTGCAGAGCCCAGTGCTGGACTCTAATTCATGAACTGTGAGATCATGACCTGAGCTGAAACCAAGAGTTGGGACACTTAACTGACTGAGCCACCCAAGTGCCCTTAAACTCTTTTCTAATAGTAAGTAACCAAACTTACTCCTTTAAATGTCAGGGGAAATAAAGGAACCATTTTATTTTACAAGGGACTCTTTTCTGACGTTTAAAATAGTGAATGTAATCAGAAAAAAAATTGTTTTTTAAGGACTCAGGACTATCATTTTATTTGTGTACTTTTGGTCTTCTGACCTCTATAGATTTATCATAACGCTTTTGATTTATCAGCAGTTTTGTTTTTCTTTTTCCCCTCATGTTTATGGATGGGAGAAATAGATATGTTGGAAGAGACCCTGGCCTACTGGTCTCCGCCTGGCCCACAGGAATGTTTTGGAGGTCTCCCAGAGCAGGAGGGCCAGTGTGAGGGTTGGGAAGGGGAGAGAATGAATGCAAAGCTTTTGCCTTGGTGGTTGGGGAATCTTTTCCTGATTGTTTCCTGGTTATTGTTAGATGTGAATCTCAGTGGAGCATCCTGATAAAGGCAAGCGACCCTGGGTACCTGGGGACCACCAGTGGCCCCTTAACCTGTCGAAATAAAAGTGGACCATTCGGTGGAGGAGAGGTTGTGCTCTTTCTCTGTCAGTGAACTAGACTTTGGAGATTACTATGAAATTATACTGGATAAAAAATTGGACAGGTGTCACTTGAAAATACCAGTACCAGTGGAACAGTAAGTGACAAGCTAGAGTTTAAGCTTACTTGCCCTTTTCAAACTGGGAATGTCATGTACTTGGTATACAGAAAGAATATTTTGGAACACAGTGTGTCATACCTCTGTGATTCTTTACATGAAAAGCAAGACATGACATGAGAATCTTTTGAAGCTGATAAAGAAAATATATTCCACATGAACAAAGATACTTTGGTGCAGGGCAAGGTGATGATCCCCAGATCTTGCCATATTAACTGCCTCTAGGTGGGCTTTGAGGAACCACAACCATTGACATTGATGTTGGACCTTTTCAAGATAGTGTCTACCTCTTTCACAGAGTCTTCTGCAGGGTGAGAACATTCTTCTAGTTCCAGATATGGGGGTGCAAGTATTCTCTGTGAAAGGATATAGTCCCAGTTGTGGCAAATGATGAGATCTCTAGGCTTGCTTCCAAATCATGAAGGCAGAGAGGGAACACCATTTTCTTTGTTAGAAACCCAGGATCAAGAGGATTTAGGGTTCATTAAAAAAAAGGAAAAAAATGAAAGGAGATGGGGAGGCTAATCTGAACTTTCATGTGTTGGTTGCATACCAGTGTAGAAACACTCAAAGATTACGCAAGGATATCAGCGCTGCAGCCATGAAGCCAGACATGGAGATGCTCACGTGCATCATCTGTCAGGAGTTGCTGCATAACTATGTGAGATTGCAGGCCTGGAGTGCTTTTATTATCTGATGATACAATCCTTGAAAACACCATA
This sequence comes from Panthera onca, assembly GCF_046562875.1. Classification (NCBI taxonomy): domain Eukaryota; kingdom Metazoa; phylum Chordata; class Mammalia; order Carnivora; family Felidae; genus Panthera; species Panthera onca. The sequence goes on from NC_138345.1 coordinate 42,720,438, forward strand.
TTGTCTTACTATTGGCCTGGGAAGTTTCCACAAGTTGACATATCAATATTGGCAGAACAGTCCTGCTTCCCAGTTGCCAGTGGCTATACCATCTTATCCTGATTTCTGTTGGGGCCACAACTGCTGTACTCATTCAGTACAATTTCATGTGGTGAAATTTAGTCAAATTGGCGAACAGATGATGTTCAAGAACTAAGTGTAAGGGATGGAACCAAGATGGCTTTAGAATAATGGAGGTCATTGACAGGGTGTTTCAAAAACTATCCATTCTTAGGATCATTTTTATAGTGCCTATCTCAAGGAAAACTGGGGATCTCTACATTAGGTACCCTGGTGCAAATTTTTTTTGGTGGAGCTTTTCCTCTGACTGAGACTTCCTAGTGACCACATCTTCCTATTGTGTAAGTTGAATTATTACTACATCTAGCCTAAGGCTTGAAAGGGTATGTTCTTGACCACAGCTGTGGAACAGGTGTACAGGGGGCTAGGAGGTTGTGGGCATCGGGCATCCCCTTTGCTGGTTAGTTGGGTCTTGGCCTGATGCATCACCATAACTGAGAGCTCTTAACCTTGCTTTTCCTCAGCTACAAGTCACAACTATTGTGCTTCTCATTTTATTTTATTCTTTCCCTGCTTTCCTGTGATCGATGCCTTTGAGACCCCATGTTGTGGGGCACATGGGTGAGTGCGGCGCAGGTATGGCAGGCCAAGGTTTGGCGTGCTGGCGTGTGTGTGTGGTGGTGCTTCTGGCTCGTGATATTCTAGTCTTATTGTGTGCATTCAGGTGGAGACCCTGGAGAGTGTGTGAATGGTGCATGAGGGGCTACTTTCAGTTGCTGTGACGCTGGAAGCTGTCTATATGTATGGCTTTTGCTTCCTCTAGTTCTTATCCTTGTCTTTTTTTCTGTTAGATTTGCTGTGTCATCTGGGGTGGTATTAGGATTTTTAAAATTTTTAGTAAGCTCCATGCTCAACATGAGGCTTGAACTAAATGACCCTGAGATCAAGAGTTGCATGCTTTACTGACTGAGCTAGCCAGATGCCCCAGTAATTTTATTTTTGAAAAAAGTTTTTTTTTGTTGGGGTGCCTGGGAGGCTCAGTTGGTTGAGCGTCCAACTCTTGATTTCAGCTCAGGTCACCATCCCAGGGTCATGGGATTGAGCTGAGCCCCATGTCACACTCTCTCCTGGGCGTGGAGCCTGCTTCAGATTGTTTTTCTCCTCCTCTGCCTCTCTCCCTTGCATACATTCTGTCTCTAAAATAAAAAAAAATTAAAATAACGCTTAAAAAGAAAGGCTTTTTGTTGAAATAACCTGTTAATGTTTGTCAGTAAAGCTTGTAACTTTTTGCTTCTTCTCAGGAAAATAATTTTCAGCTTTTGTCTTGCTCATGATGCAAGCTCTTGCCCATGATGCAAACTCTGAGAAGCAGCACTGTATTTGTGGAAGAAAGTCCTTTTTTGTATTACAGTAAACAATCTGTATTTGTTTAAAAAAAATTCTATTTAAAGTAAGCATAAAAACATTGAGTAAGAGCATGCTGTCCTCTGACTGAAATAAATTTGAGCGAATGGACCCCAGCATTTATTTCGGCTATTTAAAGTTTTTTTTCCACAGTCTCAAATTACTCTGATTAAAGTTGTTACATGAATGACTTCAGTGTTGATACTCATCTAATAACATAGGTGTTACTATCTCATTTAAAAAACATTCCTATAAATATGTTAGTGATAAATATGTTAGTGATAAAATATACATACATATGAGAAAACAAGGGAAGAAAATTGAATTAAAAAACTACAGTTACATGAACATATATAAATGGAGTTTATCGTGATGGGAGATACAAGGATATGATATACTAATGATTACAACCTTGTCTATTTTATATCAAGGTATTTGCATTTTGGGTGGGGTAAATCAGTCAAAAGTAGATGATCAGATAAAAGTACATTTCTAGATTATATATAATACAGGGAATGGCATTGAGTATATAATATTGAAAATGGCACTTTTATTTTTTTTTTAATTTTTTTTTTTTAATGTTTATGAGAGAGGGAGAGAGATAGAGCATGAATGAGGGAGGGACAGAGAGGGAGACACAGAATCCAAAGTAGGCTACAGGCTCTGAACTGTCAGCGCAGAGCCCATTGCAGGGCTCGAACTCATGGACCATTAGATCATGACCTGAGCTGAAGTCGAACGCTTAACCAATGGAGCCACCCAGGCGCCCCTAAAAAATGGCAATTTTATTAAGTGACCTGCTGTAATTATTAAACTGCAGTGCTTCCCCAGTGGAAGGGGGAGAAATTTTGTTTTGGGAGGTGGTGAGTTTCTACATTTCTAGTGTTGTAAAAGTTTTTGATTTTTTTTTTTTTTTAATTTTAGATAGAGTGCATGAGTGGGAAGGGGACAGAGAAGGGGAGAGAGAGAGAGAGGGAGAGAGAGAGAAAGAGAAAGAGAAAAAGACAGAGACAGAGACAGAGAAAATTCTTGCCCAGCTTGGAGTCTGACATGGGGCTTGATCCCATGACCCTGGGATCATGACCTGAGCCAAAATCAGGAGTTGGATGCCTGACTGGGCCATCCAGGCACTCCTTTTACTATATTTTTTAAAGTAATCTCCATGCCTGATATGGGGCTCAAACTCATAACTTCAAGATCAAGAGTCACACACTAGTGACTGAGCCAGCCAGGTGCCCCAAGTATATTTTCTTTCTTTTCTTTCTTTTCTTTCTTTCTTTCTTTCTTTCTTTCTTTCTTTCTTTCTTTCCTTCTTTCTTTCTTTTCTTTCATTCTTTCATTCTTTCTTTCTATTTTTCTTTTTAGATTTTTTTTTTAACGTTTATTTATTTTTGAGACAGAGAGAGACAGAGCATGAATGGGGGAGGGGCAGAGAGAGAGGGAGACACAGAATGGGAAGCAGGCTCCAGGCTCTGAGCCATCAGCCCAGAGCCCGACGTGGGGCTCGAACTCACGGACCGTGAGATCGTGACTTGAGCTGAAGTCGGATGCTTAACCGACTGAGCCACCCAGGCGCCCCTCTTTCTATTTTTTTTAAAACAGGAAGAAATAAAATTTAATTTCATATGTATGGGAGATGCATAAAGACATGAAATTCCTTAGGTAGAATTCTTTATTTACCCTGTGTGTGTATTTGGTCTTTGTCTAGAAAGAATCGTCATTCAGGAGGAAATAATCCAGGAAAAGGAAGAACAAGCAGATCAAGATGTGTAGCTCTGTGGCGGCCAAGTTGTGGTTTTTGACCGATCGTCGAATCAGGGAAGACTATCCCCAAAAAGAGATTTTACGAGCATTAAAGGCCAAATGTTGTGAGGAGGAACTGGACTTCAGGGCTGTGGTGATGGATGAAGTAGTACTGACAATCGAGCAAGGAAACTTGGGTAAGTCTATACTAAATAATTTTATGGATTTTTTTCTTAGAATATGTTGAATCCACATTTTCTAGGAATAATTTGGATGAAGGAATTGTTAATAGCTTTACATTACAATCATCTGATCTTAAAATGTAGCATATTTTATGGAAGAAATGGAAACCCCGGAATTAATTGAACCTCTTATGTTATTTTTATTTTAATGTTTATTTTTGAGAGAGAGACACACATGCATAGAGCGTGAGTGAGGGAGGGGCAGAGAGCGAGGGAAACACAGAATCCGAAGCAGGCTCTAGGCTCTGAGCTGTCAGCACAGAGCCCGACGCAGGGCTCGAACTCATGAACCGTGAGATCATGACTGGAGCCAAAGTCCATGACCTGAGCTGAAGACAGACACAAAACCGACTGAGCCACTCAGGTGACCTGAACCTCTTAAGATATTATTTAGGAAATAGTTGGGAGAGAAATTAAAGAAAATCTCCTTGTTTTTCCCCATTATTACTGTCCTCTAATTTTAAAATATGTTGTTTATAAGGTGCTCCTGAGAGAACTTGTACTTCATGGGATAATTCAGTAATGAATTTATTAGTAAATTCATCAAATTCCACATGTGATTCTTATTTTCTTTTTTTCTAAAAACTTCAGAATATTGACTACTTTTTAAAAAATGTTTATTTATTTATTTTGAAAGAGAGAGAGAAGGAGAATGTGAGTAGGGGAGGGGCAGAGAGGAGAGAATCCCAAGCAGGCTCCATGTTGCCACCGCAGAGACCAACGCTAGGCTCAGTGTCTCACAAACCGTGAAATTATGACCTGAGCTGAAATCAAGACTTGGATGCCCAACCGATTGAGCCACCCAGGCATTCCTTTTCTTTCTTTATAAAATATTTTATACATATAGTATATAATACACCGTTTGTTTCTCTTCACTGGATAAAAGTGTCTGAATAATTTGACTCAATTGGTGATAAGTCTAGTATTTATAATTCTGTATTTCATATTTGTTTTAGGGTTACAAGAGGATTATCTTAGAAACAGAATTCTTTAGGACTGACTTAGGAATCTTTACGTCTTTACCCTGGAAAGTTATGACTTGTAGGTCATTTCTGTTAGGGAGCATTATATGGTGGCATATACGTGCCATTTTGGATTAACTTTTAGAAGACTAGACATAATTTAGTGATAGTATTCAGTAAAGATATGAGACAAACACTTAAAACAGATTCTATGTTACTTAACTTGCTTCGAGACTATAATCATAATGAGAACATGTGTTTTCATCAAAAAAATTGAGGGAGATGGTTATTGTGAGAACTAATAATATACAGAATATAAATCTGCTATTAGGGTAATTTCATTTGTAGGCTAGTTAATAGATCCCAGAGTCTTGCCTGATGAATAACATGATACTGTAGATTTAAGTAGGTAAAATCTCTTAGCAAACAGTTGCTCTTTACTCTCTGTCCTTTAACATTTATTCCATTCACTTTACCTTTTTACAGTTATTGTTGCTTTGGAAATAACTTCTTTAGAACTGAACTGTTTCCAGATTGTTTCACTGGAGTGTTTTAGTTACTACCTTTATAAGAAAGATGCACATTATTTTATTTTTGGTCAATTTTTCTTTTTTTTAAATGTATATACATAGGTCCAACACTTATTCAGATTCTGGATTTGGGATAGAGCCTGTTTCATTCTTTCATAAATATAATTTGAGCACTTACTATGTGCTAATTAATTGGTATGGTATGCAAAATGAGACATAGTCCCTATATTCTAAAGGCCAAGATTAATATTAACATCAATCAAGTGATCACACATATTAGTGTAAAATCATTATAACTTTGGTAAATTATAAAAGGAATGGATATCACTTTGCACCCCCCTGCCCTCTAGCTAGCTATGACAGATACATCCTGAACAAATCAGAGCAAATCTTTTCTTTAAAAGTCAGAATCTATCACATGCTTTTATAACTTGCAGGTTTTTCAACAAAATTGCATATACAATTGTTGAAATTGGAGTCAGAAATCCGGACAGAGTATTGTGTTAGGAGCCATGCTCTTGAAGTATGTGTGAGAAGGCCAGTGTACATAGGTCACTAAACACATAAACCGCAGGCTTATGGTGTATGTCTCTGTTTTAAAGGTTGGAAAACCAAAGGCTGCCTTTCCAACAGTCCTCTGAAGTCAGGGTTTCTTATTAGACCAAGCTTCTGTCACATAGACCTATTACTACAAGATGTGGGAAATGCAAATGGACATCTCTGTTCTAATACCTTTCATAGGTTGAAAAATATCTAAGATTGGGGTACCTGGGTGGCTTGGTCCGTTGAGCGTCGGACTTTGGCTCAGGTCATGATCTCACGGTTCATGAGTTCAAGCCCTTCGTCAGGCTCTGGTTTGACAGCTCAGAGCCTGGAGCCTGCATCAGATTCTGTGTCTCCCTCGCTGTCTGCCCCTCCCCTGCTCACACTCTGTCTCTCTTTCTCTCTCTCTATCTCAAAAATAAATAAACATTAAAATTAAAAAAAAAAATCTAAGATTGAAAACCATTGTTCTTGGTTTTTTCTTGTTTCCTACTGGACACTCTTTGTTCTCAACTGTCACTTCAGGCCAGTAGGACAAGATTGAACTCACTTCTTCCCCACGAAGCTATCTTATTTCAGCTTTTCGGTTTGTATTTTGTCCTTTGCCCTGGTATTACCGTTAACATATCTTTTGTTTTAAACATATAGTTTTTAAGTTTATTTACTTATATTTAGAGTAGGTATTTGAATAGAGATGTCCATTGCATTTGCCACATCTTGTAGTAAGAGGTCTGTGAGAAGGGCGTAAGTGAGAGCAAGAGAGGAGCAGAGATAGGGGAGAGAATCCCAAGCAGACTCTGCCCTGTCAGTGCAGAGTTTAATGCAGGGCTCTATCCCACAAACCAAGAGTAGGACACTTAACTGACTCAGCCACATGTGTGCTTTTCTGTTTTATTCTTAAGAGCCATTTCTGCCACAAAATTTTCTTGCTTTTTCCTTCTAAATGACAATTGTTCTGCTTTTCAGTATCCTAAGTCAGGCTGTTAATGGCCCCAAGTTTAAACGACTGCAACATTCCTATAGCCTATAGCTCGTTATCTTTCACTACAGTGTTTCCTCTCTAGCTTTCTCATTCATTAAACACCAGTTTTATCATCTTTCTAAAAACCTTCAGAAACCCTATTTCCAAGCATTGTTCAATCTATTTTATTTTTAAGGCTTATTTAAAAAAATAATTGGGGAGGGAGGGGCACAGAGAGAGACACACACAGAATCCCAAGCAGGCTCCAGGCTCTGAGCTGTCAGTACAGAGCCTGACGTGGAGCTCGAACCCACGAACCATGAGATCATGACCTGAGCTGAAGTCAGACGCTTAAGCAACTGAACTGTCCAGGCGCTCCAGGGCTTTTTATTTTTTATTTGTATTATTTATTTATTTTTAAAATTAATGTATTTATTTTGGGGGTGGGGGGAGGGAGAGAGAGCACGTGAGAGGGAGCAGGAGGGGCAGAGTGAGGGAGACAGAGGATCCGGAGAGGGCTCCTCACTGACAGCAGAGAGCCCAATGTGGGGCTCAAACTCATGAATGTGAGATCATGACTTGAGCCAGTTTACTAAGCTTACTCTTCCATGTACACTGTTTATAGCATAAATGTTACCACATGTGCAACAATAAGACCCAGCTTCACAGCCGGTAGGATGCTCTAATGAAAAAGAGACAACATGTGTTGGCAAGAATATAGAGAAATTGGAATTCTCCTGCATTGCTAATGGGAATGTAAAATGGTGCAGTCCCTTTGGAAAACAGTTTGGCAGTTCCTCTAAAGGTTAAACATACAGCTACCATAGGATCCATCCCACTCCTGCATGGAATGACAACGTATGTTTGGAAGAATTCACCAGTGAAAACATCTGGTTCTGAGCTTTTCCTTGTTTGGAGACTTTGGATTACTGATTTAATAGGTCTGTTCAGATTTTTTATTTCTCAATGATTCAATTTTAGTAGGTTGTAGGTTTCTAGGAATTTATTCATTTTTTCTAGGTTATCCAATTTGTTGGTGTGTAATCGTTCATAGTTGTCTCTTATGATTACTTTTATTTCTTTGGTGCCCATTGTAACATTTTCTTTCATTTCTGATTTCTTATTTAAGTCTCTTTCTTTCCCTTTTTAGTCTAGCAGAGGGTTTGTTAATTTATTAATCTTTCCAAAAATCCAAGTTAGTTTTGTTGATTTTTATTTTATTTTTCTCTTTTTTATTTTGGTTATTTGTGTTCTAATTTCTTTTTTTAGTTAATTTTTTCTTGAAAGAGAATGCAAACAGGAGAGAGAGAGAGAGAGAGAGAGAGAGAGAGAGAGAGAGAGGGAGAGGGAATCCCAAGCGCTCACAGCGCAAAGCCTGATGTGAGGTTCGATCTCACAACTGTGAGATTATGATCTGAGCTGAAATCAAGTGTCAGATGCTTAGCTGATTGAGCCCCCCAGGCACCCCAGAGATTTTCCTTCTTTCTTAATGTGCATGTTTATACTTGTACACTTCGCTCTTAACACTGCTTTCACCACATCCCCTAAGTTCTGGTATTCTGTGTTTTGCTTTTGTCTTAATATTTTTTTTCTCTTTTTTTCTAAACTTTAATAATTTTTTTTAACTTTATTTATTTATTTATTTATTTTAAGAGAGACAGTGAGCCAGGGAAGGGAAGGGAAGAGAGAGAGAGAGAGAGAGAGAGAGAGAGAATCCCAAGCAGGCTCCGCAGGGTCAGTGCAGAGCTTGACATGGGGATTGAACTCACAAAACAGTGAGATTATGACCTGAGCCAAAATCTAGAGTCAGACGCTTCTTAACCAAATGAATGAGCCACCCAGGCGCCTGTTCTTATGATATTTTCTGATTTCCCTTGTTACTCCCTTTGTTTTATTTATTGTTTGAGTGTGTTACCCCTTTTGTTTTATTTATTGTTTGAGTGTGTTATTTAATTCCCAGGTATTTATGAGTTTTTCATTTTCCCTTTGGTATTCATTTCTAGTTTCAGTCCATAGAAACCGGAAAAGATACTTGGTATGATATCGGTATTCTTAAATGTAAGATTTCTTTTGTGGCTTAACATGTGATCTATTCTGGAGAAAATTTCATTTGCCCTTGCAGAACTTGGATTGTGTTGTTGTTTGGGGTGGGGATATGTGTTTTGATATATTTGTTAGGTCTAGTTGATCTGTGGTGTGTTTCAGTTTTGTTTCCTTATGAGATTTTCTTTTTTTCTTTGGGGGGGGGGAATGGTCATTGTTTTTATTTATTTTTTTAATTTACATCCAAGTTAGCATACAGTGCAACAGTGATTTCAGGAGTAGATTCCTCAATGCCCTTTGCCCATTTAGCCCATCCCCCCTCCCACAACCTCTCCAGTAACCCTCTGTTTGTTCTCCATATGTAAGAGTCTGTTATGTTTTGTCCCCCTCCCTGTTTTTATATTATTTTTGCTTCCCTTCCCTTATGTTCATCTGTTTTGTCTCTTAAAGTCCTCATACGAGTGAAGTCATATGATATTTGTCTTTCTCTGACTAATTTCACTTAGCATAATACTCTCTAGTTCCATCCACGTATTTGCAAATGGCAAGATTTCATTCTTTTTGATTGCCGAGTAATAATCCATTGTATATATTTATCACATGTTCTTTATCCATTCATCCATCGATGGACACTTGGGTTCTTTCCATACTTTGGCTGTTGTTGATAGTGCTGCTATAAACATGGGGGTGCATGTGCCCCTTTGAAACGGCACACCTTAGATAAATAGATAGTGTAATTGCGGGGTTGTAGGGTAGTTCTATTTTTAATTTTTTGAGGAAACCCCATACTGTTTTCCAGAGTGCTGCACCAGCTTGCATTCCAACCAACAATGCAAAAGAGATCCTCTTTCTCCACATCCTCGCCAACATCTCTTGTTGCCTGACTTGTTAATGTTAGCCATTTGGACAGGTGTCAGGTGGTATCTCATTGTGGTTTTGATTTGTATTTCCCTGATGATGAGTGATGTTGAGCATTTTTTCATGTGTCTGTTCACCATTTGGAAGTCTTCTTTGGAGAAGTGTCTATTCATGTCTTTTGCCCATTTCTTCACTGGATTATTTGTTTTTTGGGTGTTGCGTTTGATAAGTTCTTTATATATTTTGGATACTAACCCTTTATCTGATATGTCATTTGCCGATATCTTCTCCCATTCTGTTGGTTGCCTTTGACTTTTGCTGATTGTTCCCTTCTCTGTGCAGAAGCTTTTTATCTTGATGAGGTCCCAGTAGTTCATTTTTGCTTTTGTTTCCCTTGCCTCTGGAGGCATGTTGAGTAGGAAGTTGCCATGGCCAAGGTCAAAGAGGTTTTTGCCTGCTTTCTCCTTGAGGATTTTGATGGCTTCCTGTCTTACACTGAGGTCTTTCATCCAATGTGAGTTTATTTTTGTGTATGGTGTAATAAAGTCGTCCAGGTTCATTTTTCTGCATGTTGCTGTTCAGTTTTCCCAGCACCACTTGCTGAAGAGACTGTCTTTATTCCATTGGCTATTCTATCCTGCTTTGTCAAAGAGTAGTTGGCCATATGTTTGTGGGTCCATTTGTGGGTTCTCTATATTCTGTTCCATTGATCTGAGTGTCTGTTCTTGTGCCAGTACCATACTGTCTTGATGATTACAGCTCTGTAATACACCTTGAAGTTTGTCCTTATGAGGTTTTTGTCTGTTTGCTTCATACTATAACATACGGTATTTGTATTTTTCATTATTGTGTTAGTATCCATTTCTCTCCTTGGTCTTTTACTATTTGCTTCATGCAAGTGGGTACTCTATTAGGTGTCTGCATATTTACAATTGTTAATAGCTTCCTGGTGAATTGACTTTCATCATTATAATGATGATTATCTCTTGTGACAGGTTTTCTCTTAAAGGGCATTTATCTCATAAGTATGGCCACCTATATTCTCTTTTGGTAACATTTGCATGGAGTATCTTTTGTCAGTCTTTTACTTTCAGCTTTTGGGTGTCTTTACATCTAAAATGAATCTCTTGTGGGGCGCCTGGGTGGCTCAGTTGGTTAAGCGTCCGACTTCGGCTCAGGTCACGATCTCACGGTCCGTGAGTTCGAGCCCCGCGTCGGGCTCTGGGCTGATGGCTCAGAGCCTGGAGCCTGCTTCCGATTCTGTGTCTCCCTCTCTCTCTGCCCCTCCCCTGTTCATGCTCTGTCTCTCTCTGTCTCAAAAATAAATAAACGTTAAAAAAAAAAAAAAAAATAAATAAATAAAATGAATCTCTTGTTAGTAGCATATAGTTGGCTCTTATTTTTCTATCCATTCTATCCCTCTGTATCTTTTCATTGTGGGGGTTTCTTTCATTAACCTTTATTTTTTTAAATTTTTTAATGTTTGTTATTTATTTTTGAGAGAGCACAAGTGGGGAAGGGGCAGAGGGAGAGAGGGCAACACAGAATCCAAAGGAGGCTCCAGGCTCTGAACTTTCAGCACAGAGCCCAATGGGGGGCTTGAACCCATGAACTGCACGATCATGACCTGAGCCAAAAGTCGGACGCTTAACTGAATGAGCCACCGAGGCACCCCTCTTCTGTTTACTTTTAATGTGATTACTGAAAGAGTAAGACTTACTGTTTTCTGTATGTCTTGTACCTATTTTGTTTCTCTTTTCCTCTCTTATAGACTTCCTTTGTATTTTGTTAATTTGTTATGGTGGTATGCTTTAGTTCCTTATTTAGTTTTATGTATTTTCTATAGGTGTGTATTTTATTCATCGTTACTGTGGAGATTACGTAATATGCTATATAGTTGAATTTATTTTAGATGATAAATTTATTCATATGCAAACTCTGCCCTTACAAATCTTCCCTTATCTTATGTTAACAATGTCACAATTACATCTTATATTTTGTATCCATTGAAATAGTTTTATGGGCATCGTTATTTTTATGCATTAAAATTTTTTTTTTTTTTAATGTTTATTTTTGAGAGAGAGAGAGCAAGAGAGACAGAGAGAGCAGGTGCACAAGCATGGGAAGGAGCAGAGAGAGAGACAGAGGAAGACACAGAATCCAAAGTAAGCTCCAGGCTCTGAGTTGTCATTGCAAAGCCAGAAGTGGGCCTCCAACCCGCAAAAACCGTGAGGTCATGACCTGAGCCGAAGTTGGGATGTTCAACTGACTGAGCCACCCAGGGGCCCCTGCTTTTGACTTTTTTTTTTTAAGTTTTTTTTATCCATTTATTTTCAGAAAGGTGGGGGCAGAGAGAGAATCCCATGCAGGCTCTGTACTGCCAGTGCAGAGCCCTACGTGGGGCCAGAACCCACACACTGTGAGATCATGACCTGAGCTGAAATCCACAGTTGGATGCTTAGTTGACTGAGATACCCAGGCACCCCAACTTTTTTTTTTTTTAATACATAAACTCTAGGCCCAACATGAGTCTTGAACTTAACGACCCTGAAATCCAGAGTCGCATGCTGTACCAAGTAAGCCAGCCAGGTGACCCTGTATGCCTTTAATTTTAAATGCTATACCAGCAATAGCACTGATTTATGTACTACCATTGGAATATTTTAGGATTCTGTATTTATATGTTTACCTTTATCCAAGAGCTTTATTTTTTTTTATGCTTTTGTGTTGCTTTCTAGTATTGTTTTTCGTATTTTAAAAAATTTTTTTTAAAGATTTCATGTTTAAGTAATCTCTGCACCCAGTGTGGGGCTCGAACTCACAACCCCAGGATCAAGAGTCAGACACTCCATTGATGGGGCCAGTCAGGAGTACCCCTGCCTCCACTGCCTTCTAGTGTTCTTTCAACTTGGACTCTCTTTAGCTGTTCTTATAAGGCCAGACTATTGGTGATGAACATCTCAGCTTTTCTTTATCTGGGAAAAATCTTTATGTCTCCTTCATTTTTGAGGGATAGTCCTGCTGGATATGTTATTATTCTTCATTGTCAGTTTTTTTATTTCAGCACTTTTATTTTTAATTTTTTTTTTCTGACGTTTATTTATTTTTGAGACAGAGAGAGACAGAGCATGAGTGGGGAAGGGGCAGGGAGAGAGAGGGAGACACAGAATCTGAAGCAGGCTCCAGGCTCTGAGCTGTCAGCACAGAGCCCAATGTGGGGCTCGAACTCACGGACCATTAGATCATGACCTGAGCCGAAGTCGGATGCTTAACCGACTGAGCCACCCTGGTGCCCCTCTCATTCTTTTTTTAAAGTTTCCTGTCTCAGTAATTCAGATGTCTTTTTTGAGTTTGCTGATTCTTCTGTTTGAACAGTTCTGCTAGTAAACTACTGTGTGTATTTTCAGTTGAGTTTTTGTGCTCTTTAGCTCTAAAATTTGTTTGATTCTTTTTTAATAGTTTTTCATTGATATTCTCATTACCACACAATGTTACATTAGCAACATTAGATCTTTGTTTATTTAAGGTCATGTCTGGAGATTTATTTGTATCCTTTGAACCATGTTGCCTTGTTTCTCTCTAGCCTTTGTTATTTTTTGTTGGTATTTGAGCATTTGAAAAAACAGCCACCACTCTCAGTTTTTATGGACTACTTTTATATGGAAGACTTCTACCAATCTCTCTTTTACTTTCAAAAAATTTTTTAAAAATTTTATTTATTTTGAGAGACAGCGAGCATATCAGCGGGAGAGGGGCAGAGACAGAGAGGGGGAGAGAGAGAGAGAGAGAGAGAGAGAATCCTATGCTCCGCACTGTCAGTGCAGAGCCCGACATGGGACTCTATCTCACAAATTGTGAGATTATGACCTGAACGGAGATCAAGAGTTGGACTCTTAACCCCCTGAGCAGGAGCCTCATCAATCTTTTAATTGGAGAGTTTAATTCATTTACATTGAAAGCAATCACTGTTAAGGAGTGACTTACTTCTGTCATTGCTCTGTTTTGTTTATACCCTATAGCTTTTATTGTCCCTTATTTCCTATACTAGTGTCTTACAGTAATACTTGCTTTTATATTAATGACTTTTTCCTTTAAACGTATTAGTCTCCATTGTCATATAGAAAACAATAAGTACAGTTAGAAACTTTTGTTCCAATAATACTAGCTTTTCTAATTCCTCCTGTATTTGCCTTTATTGACATTTTTATTTTTCTGTATGGTTTTTAGTCACTGTGTAGTGTCCTTTCATTTCTTCTTGCAGGACTCCTTTGAATGTTTCTTGCAGGACAGGTCTAGTGGTCATGCACTCCTTCAACTTCTGTTTTTCTGGGAATGTCTTTCTTGATTTCTCCCTCATTTTTAAAGGATGCCTTTGCTGGTTGATAGTTTCTTTTTTCTTCTTTTCTTTTCTTTTCTTTTCTTTTCTTTTCTTAGCACCTTGAATATGTCGGCCTCCCATCTTCTTGCCTCCAAAGTTTCTACTGAGAAATCTGCCAATTGAGGATCCTTATTATATGATGATTTGCTTCTCTTGCTTCTTTTAAGATTCTCTTTGTCTTGGATTTTGAAAGTTTGATTATAGTATGTCTCGGCATGAGTCTGAGTTCATCTTACTTGGAGATTGTTGAGCTACTTGGATGTTGATATTCATGTCTGTCATCAGATTCGTGAAGTATTCAGTCATTATTTCTTTAAATATTCTCTCTGTCCCTTTCTTCCCCTCCCTTTCCTCATCCCATGTACTCTGTTTCTCTCCCTCATTTCTGGGACTTCTGTAATATGTATGTCTCCTCAAGTTTAGTGATTCTTTTTTCTGCCTGTTCACATTTACTTTTGAATCCCTCCAATGAATTTTTTATTTCCATTTTTGTACTTTTTATTTTCAGCTTCAGAATTACTCTTTGGCTTCTTTCTGTATTGTTTTTATCTATTGATATTTCTGTTTTGCTCACCATGGTTTTCTGGATTTTCTTCTCATGTTTCTTTAGTTCTTTTAGCATCTTAGAGACAGTTGTTTTAACATCTTAGTCTAATGTCTCTGCTGTTAGATCTTTTTCAAGAACAGTTTCTGTTGATTTATTCCTTTGAACATCTATACGTTCCTGTTTCTTTGTATTCTTTGTGAGTTTTTGCTGAGTACTGCATATTTGAACCCCTAGTAGTGTGGTAACTCTGGAAATCAGATTCTCTTCCTTCCCTAGGATTTGTGTTTTTTGTTTGCTGTTTTCATTTTTGTTTCTTTGATTGTTGTAGGCTGTCTCTTTGCTGAGGATTAGCTGGGGATGTAAATTTAATGTCTTCTCAGGACTTTTCTAAACCATTTCCGAGTCATGCACAGGCACTTTGTAGTTTTCCCATATATGCAGTTGTTTTTTAATGTCCTGGTCTTTAATGTCTGGCTCCTGAAAGGGGAAAAAGGGCAAGACAGACAGAGGAGGGGGGCAGAGAGGATATTTGAGGAAATAAATAAATACCCTGGAAAACACTTAACCTGGATTGGTAGGGGCTTATAACAGTGGATGGGGGTAGTATAACAATAATGGCTACTGACCCCTTTGCCTGAAATTGTATGATCAGAAGCTGCAACCAGCCATCAGAAGAGAGATACTCAATATTCAGAGGACAGGATCCTTTTAGCCAGCCTTGGCTCCTGCAAGGTGTGTCAGCTGCCCCAGGAACAGATGCATAGTATGCCTGAGGGGTGGGGGATGGCTAGTGCTCCTGTGTTAAGAGCTGAAATTGAGCAGAATTCACTGTATTTTACCATTCTTGTCATTTCCCGAAAGTTTCAGTCCTTCAACAAACTAGAGAGTTCTAAAGCAGTTATATCTGATTGTGCCAGTGCAATTATTGTATAATGGCAGGGTGACAGATTCCTGGTGTACCCTACTCCACTACCTTTCCAGAATCCTCTCTTCTGTCATGTTTCATTGATGTTCTCTTTTTCTTTTTGTTCTGATGTTTTGTGTTTTGTATCTTAATGGATATATGCATTGTGAATATGTTCTTTCACTCTGTGGCTTGCCTTTTTGCTCTGTTAATGGAATATTTTGGTGGATGGAAGTTGCCAGTTTTAATTAGGTATAATTTATATTTATTTTTTTTGGCTAGTGCTTTTGTGTCCTTGTTAAAAAATATTTATGGAGCCAAGAATTCCTTTGAGGGGTGCCTGGGTCGCTCAGTCGGTTGAGCTTGGAGCCCATTTAAAAATCTCTCTCTCTTCCTCTGCCTCTCTCTCAAATAAAAAATAAATAAAAGAATTCCTTTGAGACACATACCGAAATACCTACTTGATAAAATAAGAAATTGTTAAGTGAAATTATGAAGTTGGGGAAAGGGACATATGATATGGTATCTTTTCTAAAGGGAGAGTGATATGTGATTATAACCTTTGCTGGTTTAAAAAATGGATAATGGAGCGGCACCTGGCTGGCTATGTCAGAGGAACGTGTGACTGTTGATCTTCGGGTTGTGAGTTTGAGCCCCATGTTTGGTGTAGAGATAACTTAAGAAAATAAAACTTTTAAAAATAAGAATAGGGAGCTAATGGAAGGATAAACCATAATTTTTAAAAATATGTTTACCTTTAGGGAAGAGAGAAAAGGTTGAAGAGCAAGCATGAGCTAGACTTCTCTGACTCAAAATAATCTGTGGTTGGGGAAAATGGGGATGTTGAGAATAACAAGGTCAGCCATGTGTTGATAATTATTGAAAGTAGATGAATAGTAGATGAATTCATTGTAATGTTCTCACTACTTTTCTTTTTAGAAGTTTCTATAATAAAAAATGTAAACTAGGGGTGCCTGGGTGACTCAGTCTGACTTTAGCTCAGGTCGTGATCTCACTGTTTGTGTTCGAGCCCCCAGTCGGGCTCTGTGCTGACAACTGAGAGCCTGAAACCTGCTTCAGATTCTGTGTCACCTCCTCTCTGTGCCCCTCCCCAGCTTGCTCTCTCTCTCTGAAAAATAAATAAACATTAAAAAATTTTTTAAAAAAATGTAGAATAAATGTAGAGAAAGTTTGACCTGATGAAAATTTGTTATTCCCAAAATCACTTCTTGAGTTAAACTAAAGCTTTTTGTTTTACTCTAGCAAATTCACCAGAAAATACACATTGCTTTGAAAAGGTCACAAAAGGTCATAACACTACACTTGATTTATAATAGGCCTGTCTTACTGTTTAGGTTCTATGTGTGTGTAATACATATTTATGTAATTTGTGTCTTTCATGAAACAGAAGTTTTATGGCATGTACTTGTTAGCATTTTAGAAGGGCCCTGTGATTTTTTTTTTTTATACCTTACCAATGAAGACTTTTGTTTTCTTTAGGGAGAGATGGCAACAACTCAGATTCATATTCTCCAAAACTTATTTCATACCTGAAACAATTTGTAATCTTCTTTTCACATGTTTTTATGTCTCTGAAAAGCTGTTGTGTCTGGAAATATTTTCTTTTTTTCATTTTATTTTCTTTTTAATTTTTATTTAGTTTTGGGAGGGAGGAAGAGAGAGAGTGTGAGTGGCGGGGGGGCAGAGAAGGGGCGGGGGGGAAGAGAGAGAATCCCAGGCAGGGTCCATGCTGCCAGCACAGAGCCCAATGCAGGGCTGGATCCCACAACCCTGGGATGATGACCTGAGCTGAGATCAAGAGTCAGACACTTAACTGAGCCACCCAGGCACCCCTTTTTTTTCTTCTTAAAAATGGTTTTGTAAGAAGAAATCAGTTTGCTTTTACATACACTGAGTTACTTTGGTATTTTGGTTTTAATTTCTAGATTTACCAATTACCTACTTTTAATATACGCATATACTTTGTCCCCCCACTCACCCCATTAATGTTAATAGTGCTATCATGAGGTTGATTCAGTCATTTGAAACAGTTAGTGTTAATGACAGCTCAGCTGGTCCTAATTCACTGAGCTAATCCTCACTATTTGGCACTCTGCCCCCCACCCCATGTTGCATTAGTAGATAAACCTATCCCCAAATAACACTTAGTTATTTCATATAATTAAAACATTTTAATTTATTCTGAACATTTTCCTTAAATGTTCCCCTGGAAGTTTCCTCTCAGTTAATTTCAAAGGAAAGAGAAAGAAACATTTTGAGAGCACTACTGTATATAAAGCATAGTGCTAGGCACATGTATCTTTTTTTTTTATTTTATAAAATCATAATAGCTTTATATGTTTCCTAATTATAAAGTGACACAAACAGTACCAGAATATAAAGATTAAAGCAAATGTCAGTTGAAATTTTACCATCCATAGGTTTATCACTGCTAAACACACAAACATAAATGAATTACTACATATTGTCCTTTAACTTTTTTTTCACTTATCAGTGAGTGTCATCTACTTGTCAAGATACTAGGTACTGGAGATACAGAGTTTATAGCAAAATAGACATATTCCAACTGGTCCATGGCTTCTTTAAACTAATTGGGAGACATGAACATTATATAAAAGTCAAAGAAATAGTTACACACTAAGCGGTATAAAGGAAAAGTATATGTAGTGTGATATGAGAGAATACACTAATGGAATCTAATTTATTTTAAGATTTTTTTTTAAAGTAATCTCTACACCCAGTGTGGGGCTGAACCCACAACTCTGAGATCAAGAGTCACACACTGTACCTACTGAGCCATCCTGGTGCCCCTAACTGGAATCCAATTTAGATTGAGTTAGATAAGGCCTCTTTAAGAAAGTGACACTAAAATCTGAAGGATAGATAGGTGTTATCCAGGAATACAGTGAGAGGAAGAGTATATATGCATTGCTGTTAGGTAATATTCCTTTGCCATAAATTCTTGAAGAGGAATCACTGTTCATTGCCAGAGTGTCCTCTAGAAAGGTTTTCCTTTTCCAGTATTCTCTCAGTGCGATTGTTTTCATTTTAATATTAATTAGACAAGGAATGGTGCAGTTTAAGTCACTTTTCTGCTTAATCTTTTAGGAACTTGATCTATGATTCCAAACCCAGCTGGACAGTGAGATTTACAGTCAAAAAATAAGTTGGGGGAGCCTGGGGTGTAACTCAGTCAGTTGGAGCATCTGACTCTTGATTTCGGTTCAGGTCATGATCCCAGGGTCATGGGATTGAGCCCTGTGTTGGGCACTGTGCTGAGTGTGGGGCCTGCTTAAGATACTCTCTGTCTCTTTCTAAGATTGAAAAAAAAAAAAAAAAAAAAAAAAGAGGGGCGCCTGGGTGGCTTAGTTGTTTGAGCGTCTTCACTCTTGATTTCAGCTTAGGTCATTAGATCAAGCCCTGCATCGGGCTCTGTGCTGACAGAGCCTCCTTGGGATTTCTCTCTCTCCCTCTCTTTCTGCCCCTCATCCATGTGCTCTCTCTCTGTCAAATAAATAAACTTAAAAAAAAAAATCAGTTGTTGAGTATTCAACGGAAAAAGCTTTAATGTCTTCAGTCATCAGGAAGAAATTTTTTTTATGAACTCAGGCCTTCTGTCCCCTGCCCCCAACCTTATCAAAATAGTAGGGAGCTTTGGTTATATTTAGTCTGTGTGCTAAACCCAGTGTTGGGCTGGAACTCAGTACCCTGAGATCAAGAGTCATAGGCTCTTCCTACTGAGCCAGCCAGGCACCTTTTCAGTGATACAACTGAAGGAATTTTTATCTTTTCTACAGCACCAAGTACCAGTCTTAGCAGCTGCCTATCCCTTTCCAGAAATAGTTCAGAAAAGTGAAGCAATTGGATTAGTTGCCCCTCTAATGCTTTATTTAAACTCTTGGATTTAGGGATCAAATTGCTCATGGAAATGGCTGCAGTTTTTATATATGATGTTGAGTGTTATAAATTAAGATATGAATATAAATATGTATGTGAATATTCATATGAATAAAAGTTATAGTGATAATTTATAGACAAGTGAGATAAATTAAGAAATGTGATATTCTTGCAAATAAATAAGTAGGTTCTTTTCATTTATTTATTTTTAATTTTTTTTAATGTTTATTTTTGAGAGAGAGAGAGACACAGAGTGTGAGCAGGGAAGGGGCAGAGAGAGAGGGAGACACAGAATCTGAAGCAAGCTCCAGGCTCTGAGCTGTCAACACAGAGCCTGACATGGGGCTTGAGCTCTTGGACCACGAGATCATGACCTGAGCTTAAGTTGGATGCTTAACTGACTGAGCCACCAAGCAACCCTATTTATTTATTTTTTATTTATTCATTTATTTTTAATTATTCTTGGGGGAGTGGGGGAGAGAGAGTGAGCAAGCACATGAGGAGTAGAGGGGCAGAGAGAGAGAGGGAGAGAGAGAATCCTAAGCAGGCTCTGCACTGTCA
This sequence comes from Panthera onca, assembly GCF_046562875.1. Classification (NCBI taxonomy): domain Eukaryota; kingdom Metazoa; phylum Chordata; class Mammalia; order Carnivora; family Felidae; genus Panthera; species Panthera onca. The sequence continues at coordinate 42,740,092 of NC_138345.1, forward strand.
GTGCAGAAGCCAGGCTTGAACTCTAAAACAGTGAGATCATGACCTGAGTGGAAATCAGGAGTCACCCAGGTACCCCTAAATAAGCAGGTTCTTAATTATAAATACCATTTCAAAGTAATTCCCTTGGTTATGTTATAGGATGAGATAGTGATGAAGTGTTAAAAGACCTTGAGTATCCCTGGTCTCTGTCCCCAAAATATAGTTATTAAAGATAATGAAAACTGCCCTACCAAATACTAATAAATTGCAAGGAGTAAATATAATGTAGATAAATTTTCTAGTTCACTTCTTGGCCTGTGGTACATTCTTATTTCTTTGCCTTCAATATCTATTCCTGCACCCCATTTCTTAACTAAACAGCACATTGATTTCCTTTTGAGAAATTCCTTCTTCCACATTGCGCAGTCTTGTTGGGGCTGTTACTTATGGTTCCCTACCACTGGATAGTCAAGCTGGGCCGTAGGTTGGAAGTCTATCTTTATTTCTCTCGTCCCTTTGAGTAGTTTGACTCAAGGATATAAGGAGAAAGTTTGGAATTTAATAATTTTCGTATGGCATCTTAAAATTTTAGGTTGTTTCTTTGTTCCCAGATTCGAAGAATGGCCATGGTCTTTTTTCCCAAGCCTGTTTTTGTCGTCATTCTTTTTAGTTCTGAAGTTCTAAGCAAAATCCTATACCCATCCATCCGTTAATTTTTTTCTTAATAAAGTTGCCTAGAGATATTTTAGTTGCTTACAAATCCAATAACCTTAACCAATACAGAAATTAATTCTGGAGAGCAGATTGTGGATTGATTACTTGGCATAGGTAAGACAGAAGTCCAATTAGATTAGAACTGTTCCAGAGAGGTAATGTAATAACCTATGGTACACAATGTTAAAAATGGTGATTAAGTAATTACTTTTATTTACTTGGAACCATGGTCTTCTTTAGTGTAAAACTCAGAGGAATGGTAGGTGTTGCCAGATAAAACCTGTTTTAGAAAGTGTGAGGGGAGGGGGCGGCTGGGTTGCTCAGTAGGTTAAACCTCCAACTCTTTGATTTAGGTTATGATCTCACTGTCCGTGGGTTCAAGCCCCACATTGTGCTCGGTGCTGGCAGCATGGGGCCTGCTTGGGATTCTGTCTCCCATTCTCTCTCTCTCTCTCTCTCTCTCTCTCTCTCTCTCTCTTTCTCTCTCAAAAATAAATAAACGTTAAAAAAAAAAAAAGGAAGTGTGAGGAATTTGGAAGTAGGAGGGTAGAATGGCCTTTTGAAGGCAATGGAGGAACTCAAAAGGAATGAATGAGGAGTTCGTTCTAAGTTCTTTTTTCAAGGCAAATAATAGAATTCAGGGGCTTTCTATTATTTGGGTATATAGGTTTAACCTAACCATTAGAGTATATTCCTGCTGAAAGGAGTCTTCCAGCTATCATGCTGCTTAGGAAATTAGCACAGCTAGAGATTTGGAGGGAATTCATGTAACACAAAAAAAGAGATCGGGCTTTAGAACTAGCTAGACCTAATTGTCCTGGCTGATCTAGTTATTAAACAAAACCTTTTGCAGTTGGTCAGACTGGTTGTCTGGTTTTATTTACTTGCTATGAAATTAAATGTTTGTAGTTTTCTAACAAGTAGGAATAAAAATGAAAACGTCTATTCAAGGGAAAAAAAAGCCTATTCTATAATGTTGTGCTCAGAATTACTTGAGATGTGTATAAAATTCCCTGTTACGATATCTGACACACAGTAAATATTTAATAAATGATGTTGTTATTGTTGACAGGAAAACAATATTCTGTTTATTCTGTTATTCTGTTTATGCATTATTCTGTTTATGCAAAGTGCTTTTCTGTTATTCTGTTATTGCTGTTTATGCAAAATGCTTTTCAAAAAGTTAATTGCTTATTTATTTTAGTTTGTTAGTACACTCTACACTAAATCTGGGACCTGAACTCATGACACTGAGATGAAGATTTGTATGCTGTGTGGACTGAGCCACGCAGGTGCCCTTTATGCACGGTACTTTTGATAGTTGTGAGATTGGATGATCCTAAGACTATTTTCTGAGAGGTGCCAAGTGACAAGTCACCAAAGAACTTAGAAGAGTAGTGAGTGTAGTTACTAAACTAACTTAGGCAAAGAATGATACTTTAGTCTGAGGTCTTAGAATTCAAATTTTAAAATTATATATATTTTTTTACAGACACTCATATAACAATACTCAAAGTTTATTACAAATATTAGCTCATTTGATTCTGGCAATAATCCCATGTGATTGGTACTGTTACTCTCTGTATTTTACAAATGTGAAAATGGAATCCTTGATTGGTTAAATGTTTTACTCCACATCGTAAAGCTATTAAGTGATTGAGCCAAGATTTAGAATCAGGCAGTCTGTCTTCAGAGCTCAGAATATATTCGTATTTCTTTTTCTTACATACAAAGTGGTATACTATAAATACTCTTCTGTCTGCTGCTTCTTTCCTCCATTAGATTCTCCAGGATGCCTTATGCAAATAGTGTCTGCAAATGATGATAGTTTCCTAGTTTCTGTGCCTTTTACTTCCTAGTGTACTGGATTAAGTAGGACCTTCAACATAATGTTGAATAAAAATGATGATAGTGAGCACACTTGTCTTAGGCTTTATCTTAAAGGGAGTGCTGTGATTTTGTTCCAATAAATAAACCTGATACTTACTAGATTTTTTTTTTTTTTTTTTTGGGCAAATACTATTTGCCAGGTTAAGGAAATTCCCTTCTCTTCCCTTTTCTAGTGATGAAAGAGGTGTTTTTCTTTATATGTATACATATATATATTTTTTATGTTTATTTATTTTTGAGACCGAGAGAAACAGCATGAGTGGGGGAGGGGCAGCGAGATAGGGAGACACAGAATCTGAAGCCAGCTCCAGGCTCTGAGCTGTCAGCACAGAGCCTGATGTGGGACTCATACCCACTAGCCACGAGATCATGACCTGAGTCGAAGTCGGACGCTTAACCAACTGAGCCATCCAGGTGCCACAAGGGGTGTTTCTTTTTAAACCACATACTCATCAAGACTTATTTATGGTCAGTTTGGTTTTAACTATTCTAGTGGGTTTGAAATGGTGTCCAGTTGTGGTTTTATATCCCAGGTTACTAATAAGGTTGAACATCTTTTTATATATTCTTTTGGGTATCCTTACTTGTAAAGTGCTTAAGTCTCTTGTCCATTTGCTTTGGGGTTGGTTGTTTGATTATTTTACTTTGGTAAATGCCTCATTTGTGGCTTGCCTTTTAACTTCTTAATGGTATCTTAATAAAAAGAGGAATTTACTTTTAATGTACTGTAACTTGTCTTATTGTTTATGGCTGATTCTTTCTGTGCCCTGCATGAAAAAATCTTTTCCTACTTTGACGTCCTCAAGATAACCTCTTACATTAGCTTTTAGAGAGTTAACGTCAAAGAGTTTTGTCATTCACATCTAGATGTATGTATGTATGTATGTATGTATGTATGTATTTATTATTTTTAAATTTTTTTTTTTTTTTTAATTTATTTTTGGGACAGAGAGAGACATAGCATGAACGGGGGAGGGGCAGAGAGAGAGGGAGACACAGAATCGGAAACAGGCTCCAGGCTCCGAGCCATCAGCCCAGAGCCTGACGCGGGGCTCGAACTCACGGACCGCGAGATCGTGACCTGGCTGAAGTCGGACGCTTAACCGACTGCGCCACCCAGGCGCCCCTGTATTTATTATTTTTGAGAGAGAGAGAGAGAGCACGAGAGTGAGCAGGGGAGGGGCAGAGAGAGAAGGGGACAGAAGGTCTGAGGCAGGCTCTGTGCTGACAACCTGATGTGAGGCTTGAACTCTCAAACCGTGCAATCATGACCTGAGCTGAAGTTGGAGGCTTAACTGACTGAGCCCCTCAGATACCCCCATTCACATCTAGGTTTATAATCCACCTAGAATTGAGATTTGTGTATGGTGATAGGTAATAGTAAAGGTTCATTTTCTTTCCATTTGAGTATTTGGTTGTCCCAGCACCTTTTATTAAGATTGATCTTTCCTTACTGCCTTCCAGTGTTGCCTTTATAATAAATCAAGTATTTGTACATAAGTGGGTTTATTCTGCTCCTTTGCTTAATTGTGATTCTTTTCACCAGCATGACAGTGGCTTAATCACTACAGTGTCATGATATCCAGTAGAGCAAGTCTTCTCTTCTTCTTCAAGAATGTCTAGTTATTCATGTTCTTTTGCATTTATTCATAAATTTTATAATCAGCTTGGCAAGTTCCACAGAAATACCACTTGGCATTTTGATTAGAATTTATATTGAATTTATAGATCAATTTGGGAAGAAATGGCACATTCATACCATTAAACCTTTTGATATGTGAATATTGGCATGTGCTCATTCTCTCTCTCACTGTCTTTAATTTCTCTAATGATATTGTGCAATTTTATCCCCCAAGGCCTCGCACATCTTTTATTAGTATTTTATTCTTATGAATTTTATGTTTATGCTGCTGTTGTAAATGATAACAATTAAATTTTTTAAATTTCTGACTCATTGCTGGTTGAGTTTAATATACTGACAGTCAAATAACTTACTTTTTCAGCAATTTAAGATAGATTATTTTGGATTGCCTATTTCTAAAATTGTATCATCTACAAATAATAACAATTTCATATATCATTTCCAATCCTTAATATCTCACTTTTCTTGACAACACAGGACAAGACCTTTGGACAATTGTTGGATTAAATAGTTATAGTGAACATTCTAGTCTCATTCCTGATCTCAAACTTTCATTAAGCCATTAAGAATGATATTGGCTGTAGGATTTTTAAGATAGCCTTTATCAGATTAAGGGCATTTTCTTCTTCGAGTATGCTAAAGATATTTTAAAATCCTGAATGCTTGTTGAATTTTATTAGTGTTTATACATCTATTTAGTGGTTATACTTATTTTTACCCAATAGCAGATTACATGATTAGTTTTTTACAAGTTAACCAACTTAAATTTTAGAATAAACCCAACTTGCTTATGATTATTATTATTATAATTGGTGGGTTAATTTGTTAATATTTTGTTGCAGATTTTTACATTTATCTTCTTGAATGAGATTGGCTTGTAACTTTTCCTGTTGTGAATTTGTCATTGTCAGTTTCTGCTAACTTGTGTTAGGCCTCATAAAAAGGGCTGAGGAGTGTTTTTTGGTTGTTACTGTTCCTCATTGTTTTCTGGAAGACAAAAGCATAGTAATATTTTATTTTTTCCTGAAATGATGGAATTCACCTTTGAAAGCTATTTATGCCTAAAGATTTCTTTGTGGAAATGTTTTAGTTAAAGGTTTATTGTTTTTAGTGATTCTATATTTCTTCTTATGGCAGTTTTGGTAAATTGTATTTTTCCAGAAATTTTTGTACATTTTATCTGCCTTTTCAGATGTGTTGTTCACAAAATTTTTTCATTATCTTTTCAGTGTCTGTAACATATGGTGAACTCCCTTTTCATTCTCACCTTTGTTTATTTGTATTTCTTTTTTTCCTCTAGATCATTCTCATCAGGGTTTTAACAAATTTATTAGTTTTTTAGGGACAAACTTTTACCTTGGCTTGTCTTGCATTTCTCTCTTAAAAGTTTTTCCTTCTTTGAATTTTTTTTAATGTTTATTTTTGAGAGAGAGACAGCAAGAGAGACCGAGAGAGCGAGCATGAGCAGGAGAGAGGCAGAGAGAGAGGGAGACACAGAATCTGAAGCAGGTTCCAGGCGCTCAGCTGTCAGCAAGGAGCCCAGTGCGGGGCTCGAATTTACAGACTGTGAGATCATGACCTTAACCGAAGTCAGGCCCTTAACCGACTAAGCCACCCACATGCCCCATTTTTCCTGTACTTTGGGTTTGTGGATATTAATATGATTTAATTTATCTTTGGTGTTTTTGGTTTGAGTTTGCTGGTTTTTGTAAAGCAATTTATTGGGAGAATTTTGTTTTAGGCAGTATAGTCAGACTCAGACCTGGGCTTAAACCCCACTTCTCCTTAAAAACTGTGAGATGTTTGAATTTCAGTAAATAGTAATTGAGCATTTACTATATGCTAGAGAGTGCTACGGGATATAGCTGTAAAGAAGATGCTCAGAATCCCACTCTCATGAAATTTATTTTCTACTTTCTCTAGCTCTCAGTTTCCCAGCTGCAAGAGGGGATGATGAATGACAGTGGTGATTACGAGTTTTTAAGTGCTTATTATGTGCCGGATACTTTTTCAGTAATGTTAACCAAGTTAGTCCTCACCACAGCTCTGTAAAGGAACTATTCTTACTATCCCCGTTTTACAGATAAAGAACCTGAGGCACAGAGAAGTAATTTGCCTGAGGTTACACAGTGGGTAAGTGGCAGAACTAGGTTTGAATCAGATGTGGGGTTTTGTTACATGCATGCTAGAGAAGACCTTGCAGTAGATCTCACTTTCTCTTTTTGCCTTTGCTATTCTCTCACCATTATCCTTTGCTGTTTGGGGTCCAAATGAAACATTTGAGGGAAAAACCTTAATCTCTCACATTCCCTATAGTTTATTGGAACATTCAGTATTCGAAGAGTTTGATAGAGTTCCCCTCCCTTTGTGTTTTTTGTTTTGCTTGTTTGTTTGTTTGTTTGTTTGTTTGTTTTTGGAGTTCCAGTAGGCTTTTATTGAGATAAATCAACAAAAATCACAGTTTATCAAACATTTTTTCGAAACTGTGTAAGCTCATCAGAGACTCTGGGCCGTATAGGTATACATACAACATAACACATCCCAACGAAAACAGTCCAACTGGAACATCTCTTCCGTTTGTTACTAATTATTCCATAGCCTTTAATTTATATTTATTTAAAATGATATAAATATGTGAGTATATTTTTATGTTTCATTTTTACTTTAGCTGTATTCAGAAAGTTCTAGTTATCATTAGTTGTGTAAGCTACTGTTGGTTACCAAAACTTGGTAGCACAGATTGATACAAATATATGTCTTTAACCTGGAGCCACTGTTAAAAAAAATTTGCCCCTTTTAGAGTAGACAGAGGGGGCTTGATACTTAAAGAAGCTTTGTGTATATCACAAGCTTTGTTGCCTCTCCCCCTCTCTTCTACAGCAGTCTGTTGCTGGAAGACCCCAGTAAATTTTTTGTGGCTGGCTTCATTAATAGCGACTTCAATTATATATTTCCCCACTTATCTTTTGTATAGGTTTTCTTTACCATTTCAGGAAAGATTGCTATTTTGTGGAAGAGCAAAATATAATAATTAGGTTAGATATAGTATTTTAGTTTTTAATTTTTCAGTCATATTAGGATAACAGTAAGGAAAAAACTTCATAAAAGGAAGGTTTCGTGCTAAATTAGCAAAATTCAAGTATATCTTCTTGTTTTTAATAGTTCTTATGCATCAAATATTAAATAAATCAGATCAGTTTGATTGCAGTTGAGGACAAAAGGGGATAAAGAAACAGGTTCCTAAGTTTTATTGCTATTAAAAGTTACCATTTGTGCTATCAACCTACCCTCCTCACCATTGTAAACTCAGAGTAATTGATAGTCACTAACAATAATTAAGCACTTAGTATATGCCAATAATTTATTAAGTACTTTATGTGCATTTTCTTCCCTGTCATTCTTCTTAAAACCTCTCAAGTGGGGCTAGGATTTTATCCCAAGGCTCAGAATATCTTAAAGTGGGTACTCAGCAAATGTTTTTGAATGAATAAAAGAAGGAATGGATAAATGGAAGAGTCCCTTAAAGGTATTTTTTGTCTTTTTGTTTATCAATTTCAGGAAATATTTCTCCTAAGATAATTTTTTAAAAACCATCTGTGGAAGCTCTATAAAGAATGTACTGAAACATTCTTGAATGTTTGCATTTATAAAATTTAAGGAGATGAGTAATTTAAAAAAAAAATTTTTAATGTTTACTTTTGAGAGCGAGAGGCAGACCGTGAGTAGGGGAGGGGCAAAGAGAGAGGGAGGCACAGAATCTGAAGCAGGCTCTGAGCTCTGAGCTGTCAGCCCAGAGCTGGATGCAGGGTCAGTCTTACAAACAGTGATGAGATCATCACCTGAACCAAAATCAGACACTTAACTGACTGAGCCACCCAGGCACCTCAAGTGATGAATTGTTTTAGATAGTGACATCACATTTCTTGCCTCTTGATGTTGATGTGTCTTGCCTCTTTCTGCCAGTTTTTGGGATGCAATTGGTCATCTTGACCTCAGATTCCTTATTTGTTAAAGGTACTTGAAAAAGATCCTAGCGAGTCACTACCTTCAATAAAGATGCTTTTAAAATGGAAAGGGGCTCCTGGGTGGCTCAGTTGGTTAAGGGTCTGACTCTTGATTGGCTTAGGTAATGATCTTGTGGTTCTTAGGATTGAGCCCCAAGTTGGGCTCCATGCTGACAGCACATAGCCTGCTTGGGATTCTCTCTCCCTCTCTCTCTGCCCCTCCCCTGCACTCACTCTCTCTCTCAAAATAAATAAACTTTAAAAATAAATAAAATGGACAGTGATCGTCTGATTGCTTGTTTGCCTTTCAGTTTCCCTTTTTCTTTTCCCCTTTTTAAAACTTTTCCTTAGTTTGTTTGTTTGTTTATTTATTTATTTATTTATTAAGTTTTTTTAATGTTTTTATTTATTTTTGAGACAGAGAGAGACAGAGCATGAGCAGGGGAGGGGCAGAGAGAGAGGGAGACACAGAATCTGAAAGCAGGCTCCAGGCTCTGAGCTGTCAGCACAGAGCCTGATGCGGGGCTCGAACTCACAGACCGTGAGATCATGACCTGAGCTGAAGTCGGACGCTCAACCGACCGAGCCACCCAGGCGCCCCTCCTTAGTTTATTTAAACCAAAAAAACCCCCACCAAACAAACAGTTGACCTAATTTTTTTCTTTTTTTCTTTCTTTTTTTTTTTAAATGCATGACTGTAATGCTGCAGTGCGGCAGTACTCAGTGATAATGAAGTGCATTGTTAAGTAGTTTTCCTTTTGCTTCTTTTTGTGCCACTGATGAGGGATCTGGAAAGGAGTTTTATTGGTGCCTCATTCACAAAAGGGCTTACCTTCTTTGAAGAAAAACATTTTGTCTCTACCTGGGATTACTAGGTAGATAAGACTTGGAAACAAATTGGAGGGAAAAAGGACTGCTGAAGGGGTTAACAAAGGATGTTTTGATAGGAAACAACAGATCTCTTTAAGAAGCAACTAACCAGATAGGAAAGGCATCTTATAGATGGCATAAGAATGGATTCTTCCTTTTTTTGAAAGAGGGAGAAAAGGAGAGAGCGAGCTCCTGGTGAGGGGCAGAGGGAAAGGGGGAGAGAGAATCTTAAGGAGCCTCCATGCCCAGTGCAGAGCTCCATCTCACAGCTGTGAGATCATGACCTGAGCTGAAATCAAGAACCACTTAACTGACTGAGCCACCCAGGCAGCTCAAGAATGGATTCTTAATAGTATACTTGTTTTTGGTGTTTGGTTAATAGCTGTTTGAATTCTTACCCACCCTTAATAAAGACTTTTTAGTGTTTTGTATTACTTTTTTTGGGAATTATCTGACATTTGGCACTATTCATATCCATTGCCCAGTGGTTCTCTTCAGAATTTAGGTAATTACTTTTCCTACTTCATTTTGATTAGTTTGGAACCTGGTAGGGATGTGAGGGGGATAGAAACCAGTAATTAAAAAAAAAAAAAAAGGACATTTCTGCTGTTTTAGATATATGTGAAGACAGATTTGCAATTTGCATTTATGCAAATTTTATGCCTATTATGGTAGACATTAATTCTGTGTAACCTGATCCCTCTTACTGAAACTTTTATTAGTTATTGCTCTAGAATAGATTAATTGGGAAATAGGTGTGTAATAACATGAGTATCTTAAAATGTTCAGAATTATGTGGTCTTTTTTGGTGATACGACTCTGGAGATTTTGCACTGTGGGAAATACAATTTTTTGGTGAAGAATAGTTTTATCGGTTAAGTAATGAATCGGTTTTGTGGACTATTGACCTAAAACAACTAAATTTTGTTACTTGAATTCATCTGGGAGTGTGGAGCTCAGTTCATCTCTTACACTGCCACCTTGCTTCTTTTTTTTTTTTTTTTTTTTTAGCTAGAACTCATAGAGAAAAAATGTGCTCGATTTCTGGTCGTAGATATGGCTCTGAATACCTTTAGTAAGTTATTCTAGCTTTTTTTTTTTTTTTTTTAATTTTTTTTTTTTTTTTCAACGTTTTTTATTTATTTTTGGGACAGAGAGAGACAGAGCATGAACGGGGGAGGGGCAGAGAGAGAGGGAGACACAGAATCGGAAACAGGCTCCAGGCTCCGAGCCATCAGCCCAGAGCCTGACGCGGGGCTCGAACTCACGGACCGCGAGATCGTAACCTGGCTGAAGTCGGACGCTTAACCGACTGCGCCACCCAGGCGCCCCAAGTTATTCTAGCTTTTATTTAGTCTTTCCTTTTCTCCCCTTTGAAGATGAACTAACAAATTATTTTACTGCAGTAATAACATTTGGAACATAAATGGCAAGGGAAGTGGGACGGTAGTTGAACAGTAAATGGGCTTTCGGTATTGATGAAATGAATGGATGAGAGACCGTTAAAAAAGTAAGAGTGAAAAGCTAAGCAGCAAGTCACAGAGATTTTGAAATAGGAATGACTAGCACCAATTTTCTTCAGATGAATTTGATAAGATTTCTTGGTTTCTGCCTGTGTCTCCAAGCTTTGTATTTAAAATTTTCAGTGTATATAGTAAGTTGAAAGTACACAATAGAATCATGAACAGCTATATTCTTGCTGCCTAGATGGAGTGTTCACTAGTAACCTTTTCTTTCACTTGTCTTTCTCCTAATATGTATAAATATCATATACATTACATATAGCTTTTTGAGGGAGTTATTAGACTTTCACAACAAGTAGCTGTCTTCATGTCACTTGTTAACCCCTAAATACTTCAGTATCTGTAGCCAAAAAATAACGACACTGTCCTATATAATTTAATACCACTAGCACACCTTAGAAATGAATAAGCCTGTAATATTCATCTAGTAAACACTCTAGAATCAGATTTTCACAGTGGATTCTAAAATATCCTTTAGTTATTCTCTTTTAAGTTCATGTATTTTAAGAGAATGAGAGAGTTGGGGGGGTGGGCAGAGAGCGAGGGAGAGAGATCTTTCAGTTACTCTTTTCAAATCAGGTTCTGTAAGGGTTTATGGAAGGGTATTGGATGTAATGTCTACCTAGTCTTTCTAACTCTAACAGTGTCCATATTTACTTATTCAGTGACATCAACTTTTTGAAGTAATCAGAAGAGTTATCTTTAATGTCTCATATTCTGGGTTTGTCTAAGAGTTTCCTTGTGTTATCTGCCTTCTGAAGCTTCCTGTGACTTGGCATGATTAGTTACAGGTTATGCATTTTGAATAAAAAATACTGCCTAGGCGAAGGTAGATACTTCATAGTGCATTCAACCAGGAGGCACAAAATGACAGTCTTTGCCACTATTAGTGATGCTAAATTTGATCATTAGGTAAGTAGTGTCTATATGCTCTGTTACAAAAACCTATTTTTACTTTCAGTTTAGAAAATCTAAATTTTCTAAAATCTATATTTTGGTACTGTACAAACCTCTCCCCCCCCCCCAAAAAACCCCCAGCAACCCCCCCCCCCCAAATATCCCTTCAACCTTTTCTTAACACTTTTAGCATCTTAATGATTCTTGCCTCATTCACTTATTTCATTGGGATTTACAAAGTGTTTATTTTTCAAATTTTGTACTCCTTCTATGTTAATTGACATTCATCTTCAAAGAAAAGCTTTTCCTACTAGTGATAAACTATACTTCCTATTGAAAAGTTGGGATAAATGTAATTTTTCTCATTATTTATTAGTTTTTAGAATAAGGAATTGGGTAGTAGTCCCTTCAGTGATAGCGAATGAGACTTTTTTTTTGCCCATTCTCTATAATTGTTACGAATTCATGAACTTGTTTTGTATTCACTGTGTTATCAATTAATTATTATTTTTAATGGTCAAGTCATCTGAAATTTGGCTAACAGGACCCCTCCTAGACTCTCTCCTGTGTTTTTAGTGACATACCTCCCTTAGTCTTTGAGTGCTTCCTTGATTTCTGGCACGGAGATTGTGTGCGTTTTTAGTAGTGCACAAAAAGTACCTTTACTTGAAACTTTCAGTTAAAGCTCAAAATCCCAGAAATCCTGAAGAATCCTTCTAGAACACTAAAAGATGGAAAAAAATTAATGCTAGTTAGCAAGGAACCTATCAGTTGCCTGTTTCTTGTTTCCTGAGTACAAAAACACTAGTACTTACTCTTTTTTCTTGCCCCCAAAATACTAGTACTTATTTTTTTATTAAAAATTTTTTTTTATTTTAATGTTTATTTTGAGAGAGAGAGAGAGAGAGAGAGAGAGAGCGTGAGCAGGGTAGGGGCAGAGAGAAAGGGAGACAAAAAATTTGAAGCAGGCTCCAGGCTCTGAGCTGTCAGCACAGAGCCTGATGTGGGGCTTGAACTCATGAGCGAATTCATGACCTGAACTGAAGTTGGATGCTCAATTGACTGAGCCACCCCTGCACCCCTCCTTTTTTTTTTAATGCTTATGTACTCATTTGAGAGAACACGAGTGGGGGAGGGGCAGAGAGAGAGAGGAGGAGAGAGAGAATCCCAAGCAGGCCTCATGCTGGCCGCACAGAGCCTGACGTGGGACTCTGTCTCACAAACCGTTTATCTTGAAAATATAGGAACAAAAATTGTTCCCACACCCCATTGCTATACTGAGGTTAATTTACTTTTGGTTGTTAATGCTTGATCATATATATACTTAATCTGAAATGTGATATCTATAATATTGTTTTGAAATCTTCATCCCAATACAAAGTATAATTAGATCAACAGTTTCACAAGTTTAGATTTAAGGTAAGTAAAAAAGACAATGTATATATGAGAAAGTAGAGTTGAAAAGAAAGCTGAGTGGTAGTAGCACATCCAACTGGACTACCTGTTTTTACAAGTGTAGTGGAATTGGGAAAATTCTGTACATGTTCATTTGCATGTGTGTACTGAATAACAGGGATCTAAGGCGCAGTCATTTCTTATTTCAGTTTTAAAAACTCTACCTCAAAGATAATAGCATTTGCTAAGAGTGCCCAAAAGATCAGTAACACTAAGGCACAGTTGTGAGAGATGTTGCTTTGGTTTTTTGGGCTTAAATTCATCTGTACCTACTCCTCTTTCTAGCCTTGGTTCATCTCTGCTTGTATAAAATAACAAAGTGTTTGTTTCCATTCAGGAGGTATTGAATTTCTTCCCATCCTCAGTAATACCCATATAGTATGGTATGCAGATCTGACTGCATTTTGGGTGAAAGTACTCCCATACTCCCCATTTCCAGTGGCAACGGATAGGTAGTTTCTACTGGTAATGTGGACTAAGATTGGTACATTTCCATTACTTTCTTTATCACCTTTCTTAAAAGGTACAAAAACTGTCTCCAGTTTAGGGAAGTGAAAAGAAAAGGTAATAATGGTTGAATTTTCTCTTGACAATTGACAGTATCTCTTTCTTGAATAAACTTCTCAAAACTCAGTCTTCTTGTTACTTCTGTTTTATTTAATGAATTTGATCATTCCTGATAATACTGTCCGTTCTTCTCTTTTGCAATACTACTTAAAACTAGATTCTTCTAGTTTTTGGCTGATTTTTTCCTCAGGTTTTTAGTTCCTTTTCTGTCTCTTATTGGGACCCATCAAATCTTGGTCTTAGGTTTCTCCGTTTCTTCCTTTTATTTTTTTAGTCTGTATATCCCTGTTTCTTTAGCTATTATGTCTTGGGCAGATTCCAATAAACAGACAAATAAGTAGTACGCACATGTGTACCCACACTCCATATTCCAAATATGATTTATGTGTATATATAACGTATATGTATAGTTTCAATCCATAGTTCAGCTATTACAGAATAGTTCTGCTTTGATGTCCTCATATTATCACCAGATTCTTTTCTGTCTAGATCCAGATTCAGCATCTTCTGCCCTAAAATGGCTTTGCTTTTCAGCTTCCTCATTCTCCATATCCTAGTCTAAAAACTTTTAACCCCCAATCTGGTCAGTAGGTTTCTTCCAACTAAAAAGAAAAAAAAATGGTGTTTAGATTTGCCTGTAGAGGAAAGTCATTGCAAAACCCTAAGAAATGAGAAAGTGCGGGATTGCAGAAAATTGAGTGCTGATCTCAAGATGTAGCAGCACGGTGAATGATGGTGAGAGTGCCTGAAGCAACTGGCAAATCCTCACATGTGCTGGTGACCACATACCTATGTGCAGCTGCCCCTGGAGGATAATGACTTCTATATCTCTTTCACCTTTAAAATTGTATATAACTGTCTCTTGGTGGTAGATTCTCAAAATGGAATCCTGCTGGTAAGGGAGTATAGGAAATGCTTCTAGATCCTGCCATACAGGAGGGATTAAAAGATAGGGATGGTGTGAAGTGTCAACAGGCAGCACATACCCTCAGTTTCCTTAATCAGAGCAGATGTAAACTCTTTAGCTCAGAATTTATGGATCCAGCAGTTCCGGTTTTGACTATTTGCCTGAAGAAAACAAAATCACCAGCTCAAAGATATATCTCAGTGCTTCGTTGCAGCGTTATTTATGATAGGACACAGAAATAACCTAATTGTCCATTGATGGATGAATGAATAAAGAAAATGTGATATATATTTACATACATTTGAATATTATTCAGCCATTAAAAAAGAAAATCCTGCTGTTTGTGACATTATGGGTGGATATTATGGCTGTTATGCTAACAGAAATAAGTCAGAAAGACAGATACTGTATGATCTTACTTATATGTAGAATCAAAAAAGTCTGAACTCCTAGCTACAAATCAGAACAGTTTGGTGGGTGCCAGAGATCTGGGGGGATGGTTGTTGGGGAAATGGGAGATGGTGGTCAAAAAGTACCGACTTCCAAGTTATAAAAATAAATCCTGGGGATGTAATGTACATCATCGTGACTATGGCTAACAATACTGTATTGTATATTTGAAATTTGCTAAGAGAGTAGATCTTAACTGTTCTTCTCATCACAAGAAAGAATTTATAAGTGTGAGGTGATGTTAACTAACTTTATTGCAGTGATCATCTCTCAGTATTTTTCATATATTAAATCATTATGTTGTACACCTAAAACTAATAGTGTTATATGCCAGTTATATATCAATAAAAACTTGTGGCTTTGCATGCTTGACACCTTAAATGACCAACCTTATCTTTTACATTCTGTCAATACAAATTGCAGTTGAAGCACATATTGTTTGTACTGCTCTTTTGCTCTGTGACTTCTCCCACTCCCTTATATGTGAAGTGTCATTATTCTTTTCTTGAAACACACACGTTCCTAAGTCTTAGGCCCTAACTCAGCTCTTACCCACTGATCTCTCCTATATTAGAACTTCCGCCATGTTTGAAAGTGTCTCTCCTACTAGAATGGAATCTTCTCAAGAGTAAGGACCTTATTTGCCTTATTTGCCAATCCAAGTCTGCTCTTTATAAAATAATCTGACACATACTAATTGCTTAATATTTATTAAGTGAATGAATGTCTGAGTAAGGTATTGCTCATATGGTGTATCTATAAGATATAATTGTTAAGTTTTTTTTAAAAATCGAATTTTTCTAAAAATTATATAAATATTTTTCCGTACTTAGCAGGGGGGAAATATATACTATTAACACTGAGTACTTAGGACGTTGGATGGGAGCAGAATATATCACATATTTTTGTCTTTGTCATAAAGAAGCATATACTATTTTTATTTTTAATTTTTTAATGTTTTTTATTTCATTTTTTTATTTAAAAAAATTTTTAATGTTTATTATTGAGAGACAGACATTTGTATGGGAGGGGCAGAGGGAGGGGGAGACACAGCATCCGAAGCAGGCTCCAGGCTCTGAGCTGTCAGCACAGAGTCTGACGCGGGGCTCAAACTCACAAACTATGAGATCATAACCTGAGCCAAAGTCGGACACTAACCGACTGAGTCATCCAGGCACCTCAATGTTTATTTTTGAGAGCGAGAGAGAGAGAGAGAGAGAGAGAGAAGAAAGAAAGAAAGAAAGACAGAAAGAAGAGAAAGAAAAAGAAAGTATGTATGTGCTGGGGCATGGCAGAGAGAGACAGAGACCTAGAATTCAAAGCAGGGTTCAGCCTCTGAGCTGTCAGCACAGAGCCCAGTCCAGGGCTTGAACTCACAAACTGCGAGATCATGACCTGAGCTAAAGTTGGACACTTAACCAACTGAACCACCCAGGCACCCCTGAAGAGCATATGCTAGTTTTAAATGAAAACAGGTTTTTTTTTTTTCCTGAAGATATTTTTTTTTATATTTAAGTAATCTCTACACCCAATGTGGGGCTCAAACTCACAACCACTAGATAAAGAGTCACACGCTTTTCTGATTGAACCAGCCAGGCACCCCAAAGAAAATAGGTTTTAAGGAACAACTCATATAGATAATTTGTTCCTTTGTTATTTGGGACCTCTTTAAATAGAATGGTATTGGGTAACATCCAAAAAACTTTTATTTATTTTATTTATTTTTTACAGATCTTATATGTAAGCAAATTCCATACCCAATGTGGAGCTTAAACTCACAACCCCAAGATCGAGAGTCGCATACTGTACCAACTGAGCTAGCCAGGTGCCCCAAAACTTTCTTTAAAATCTTTAATTATAAATGTCCTCGCTTAAAAAAAAAAATTAAAGAAGATGGAGAATTGCATGGAGCAAAATGTGAAGTTTCCCATTCTACCTTTGTCTTCCTGCGCTGCCACCCACTCACACTTAGAGAAAGCTACCTATATCATTTATCAGATCATACATTTTCTATGCATATGTAAATACAAAACTTTTCAGATTTGTTTTTTGTTTTTCTTAAAAATAAATGTAAATAGGTGTTTAATAAAATGCGTCACCTGGGCATAAAAACATATAAGCAAAATCATAAAAGAAGGCAACTTTCTTATTTCCTGCTTTATCTGAAATGAACACATAATGAACATAGTTGGTACAGAATTATTTTTATTTTATTCTAATTCCAGTAATTCTAGTTACAGTTTGATATTAATTTCAGGTATGCAGTGTATTGATTCAACAAATCCATACATCAGATTTGATTTTTTTAAACTCAGCATTATGTATCTGGACATTTTTTTCTACATTTGAACATAGAGATTATGACATTCTTCTTAACTTTTATTAATAAGTAAGTTCTACACCCAATATGGGGCTTGAAGTTACCACCCTGAGATTAAGAGTTGTATGTTCTACTGACTGAGCCAGCCAGGTGCTTCTGTGAATTTCTTTTTTAAAGGCTATGTAGTATTTCATTGTATTGGCACATACCATAATTTATTTAACCACTGCAGAAATTCTTCTCATTAAATTTTCTTTTTTCTTATAAAGGAATATAATTTAAGGAAGAATGTCTCTCTGTTCTGGTGAAAATGGTATATTTAGTTTTGTGAGCCCAGGTCTAGTATATTTTGGTATATTCCCTTTAATGGTTTTGGCTTCATTGGGGTGTATTTCAGGTCTACGGATCAATGGAGAACTAATTACTGCCTACCCCCAGGTGGTGGTAGTGAGAGTACCAACCCCTTGGGTGCAGAGTGATAGTGACATCACTGTTTTGCGCCATCTAGAGAAGATGGGATGCCGGTTGATGAACCGACCTCAAGCCATCCTGAACTGTGTTAATAAGTTCTGGACATTTCAAGAGTTGGCGGGCCATGGTGTTCCTCTGCCAGATACTTTCTCTTATGGTAAGTTCACTAATAAGAATTTATAGTCTAAGTTTTACAACACTGATGGTTTTGAAAGGCATACTAAATTAAGAGGGTTATGTGATACAAGGAAATTTGTGAACATGGAGGAACTTCTTACAGAAGTAATTTTCAGTGTTAACAAACTGGGCAGGAGCATTGTGAATCATGTGTCAAGATTTAGTTCCGTGATATTGGTAGAGTGGATTTAGGTATTTTGGGCTTTCTAGGCTGTAAGTTCACTCTTGTGCTCTCAGTAATGCTGTTGTAGTCAGAGAGCTTTATTAATAATGCTTAAACAAATTACTGTTGTTGTCCTCCAATAAAACTTTATTATTTAAAAAAGGCAGTGGGCCAGATCTCATAGGCTGTAATATTCGATACATCTCTGTTTAATATCTGTTTATCCTTATTAGCATTTTCATGATAATTTTTTTAGAAGTTTTTTCTCTTATTTTTTAAGAAAATGACACTGTAATAGGTATGCTTTAAAACCAGTGCTTCCAAAACCATGGTAAAAGTAAAGGATCTTTTTTTTCTTTAAAGACCAGTATGCTGTGTATCAATACTCTTACAAAATATGATAAAAAAAAGTCTGAGAAATGCCAGATTGTTATAAAAGCTTCCAGTGTTTACTCTTTTTGTATTTACCTGGTTACATATCAGTAGCAGAGAAGTCATAAACAGGCACAGGTTTTTGGACAACACTTTTGAGTAGCACTGCCGCAAACAATGTTATGTTAATGTATTTCCTGCCTGTCCAGTTCTTTTAGATTAGAAAGGATCAAATTTGCTATAAATCATTGCAGTTTTCCATAAAGACATTTTTTCAAATAAATGTCCAGTAGTGTGCTTAGAGAGTTAATGAAGCTTTAAAAAGAAATCCCTATCCTATTCCTACCGTTAGTATTTTAAAGAAGGGAACTCCCCAAGTCTGTATGACATGTGTTGATACAGTTGCTGTTTTTAGCAATTGCACAAGAAGAGACAATATGAATAGTTTGAGAATTCTGTCAGATGCTTTTGGAATATTATATTATAGCTTATATCATGGGTCTACACTTCTGATTTTAAGAGAATGGAAAGGAGAAAAGTGTTAGCCCAATTCCCAAATACTACCTATGTTCTAATGTTGACAGTTTAAAATTGGGGACTGAATCATCTTAATTTCTCTAGGCTGCAAATGTATGCTACTGCAGTTGCTTAATGAACTTTTTCCTGGTTTAATTTTTTTTACATCACCGGGCTGATACCACAATTCATTTTTGCTCTGATTTTGCTACTGTATCATTTGTTCCTGGGCAGTAAAAACAGAAGAAAACTTAACTCATGGGTACTGTCTGCTGTAGTATACAAAGAACTCTGATTCATAATGGAGATATGAAACATTAATTTGTGTGTTTGAGAGGGATAGAACACATGTAGCATCTTTTCATCCTTGAGTGAGTCTTCTAAACAGACTCATTCTTCTGTTTCTTAATCTTTAGATGGAGATTCTTTAATCTTTAGATTAAAACTGGAATTTAAATACACTAAAGTAGGTCTTGGTGGTTCTGTTATTTGTGTAGTGGAAGAATAAAGGATAAAAATATGAAAAATTGTATAGAACTAGGAAATTTTGTTTTAACTGAAAGATAATTTCCTTAAGTTAGATATTAGAATATTTATAATTTAAGATAACTTTCATCCATTTTAAAAGGTGTTGTTTCAAACTGATGTTTAACTGTATTTTCAACTTTTATTTATTACTTTCTCTAAGAAAAACAAAATGTAGCCATCAGGTTCTTACCTTCTGTCTCCTGTGTTGCTGACTTTAGCATAGATAACACCACAAAACACCTCTGTTACTATTCTTTTTAAATTTCTTTTTTACTCAAACCAGGTGGTCATGAGAATTTTGCTAAAATGATCGATGAAGCAGAAGTACTGGAGTTTCCAATGGTAGTGAAGAATACGCGGGGTCATAGAGGTGTGTATGAGTTGTCACTATGGCACATCATTTTGAAATTACTCTTGAGAATTAATAAGGGTGATTATACAAAATAGATTTTTTCTTAATCTGATCAATGCTCTTATTATTTTCTTTGTATTTCCTCACGGTTATTGACTAGACAATAGCTTTATCAGTTGAAACGTATAGCTCTTTGGGGCGCCTTGCTGGCTCAGTTATGTGATCACCTTTGACTCAGGTCATGATCTCACAGTTTGTGAGTTTGAGCCCCGTATCGGGCTGTGTGCTGACATCTCGGAGCCTGGAGCCTGCTTTGGATTCTGTCTCTCTCCCTCTCTCTCACTGCCCCTTCCCTGTTCTCACTCTGTCTCTGTCTCAAAAATAAACATTGAAAAAATTAAATAGCCACTTCCTTTGACATAAAAATCGACAAATAGAGCAGTGGAATGGACTAGTGAACTTGGAAATAAAACTAGGCATATAGTAACATACTGCTCTTTTACCCTATGCAAATTTTGTATATATTGTGTAATAATATATAAGACATGGTCTTTTAAATTTTTTTTTGTTTATTTATTTTCAGAGAGAGAGACAGAGCAGGGGAGGGGCAGGGAGAGAGAGAATCCCAAGCAGGGCTCTGCACTGTCAGCACAGAGCCCGATGTGGGGCTCAAACCCATGAACTGTGAGATCATGACCTGAGCTGAAACCAAGAGTTGACACTTAACCAACTGAGCCACCCAGATATCCCTATAAAACATGGTTTTTCTCAGAAGGAAATGTTTTGCTAATAAACGAGGCTGGCATTATTGGCTCACATGGAGGAATATAAACCTTGGACCTCTACTTCACAACATCTACTGAAATAAATTCTAGGTTACTGTAGGAATTAAGGGAGTGGTAGGAGATTATTAACTTTATCTTAAATACATTTTTGCATTGTTTCAATAACTACCATAACTGTTACTTTGGTTAAAAATTAATAGATTCTGAAAGAGCAGGTTGGGACCCAAGAAGATGCAGGTAATACATATCAACTGCTCGCAGTTTAATGACTTACATGTGTTTTTTATTCTTTTTCAATCATAGGCAAAGCTGTTTTCTTGGCTCGAGATAAGCACCATTTGGCTGATCTAAGCCATCTTATTCGCCATGAAGCTCCATACCTGTTCCAGAAGTACGTTAAAGAGTCTCATGGACGGGATGTGCGTGTCATTGTTGTGGGAGGCCGTGTGGTTGGCACCATGTTACGTTGTTCAACGGATGGAAGGATGCAAAGTAACTGCTCACTAGGTAAAAACAATGCATGTGTCTTTCTAGTGTATATAATATTATTACAGCTTGTCCAGCGAGTGTTCATATATAATGACAGATCTTTTTACTTAGTAAGTTGAAAACTATTATCTTTCACCTTTCACACATAACTATGATCAGTAGCCGTACCTTGAATATAGTAAGTATACTTTTGAGTTGTTTTTCTAGTAGTAAAATTGGATTTGTCTGAGTCATAAATTTTGAGATCTTACTGCTGAAGTGCCTCAGAGTTTAGTCTGAGCTTTTTCTTCTTTAATGTTTATTTCACTTTCTTATACTTGACTTTCTTAGTCATCCGATCTGGCTCATGGTTTTAAATACCATGTATATGTTGTGATTTTCACATTTATATCTGTAATTTAGGCTTTCTTCCTGAACTCCAGGTACATATAAATAACTGCCTACTCAGTAGTATCTCCATGTAGTTGTCCAACAGACATTTTAATCTTGACCCAAACTGGTCAAATATTTATTATTAAAGTATGATTGACACACTAATTTTAGGTGTACAACCGAGGGATTTAGGTGTACAGCCCAGTGCTTTGTCCCCATATGTTATTATAATGTTATTGACTATATTCCTTTTGCTATACTTTTCATCTTCATGACTTGTTTATTTTGTAACTGGAAGTTGTACCTCTTCATCCCCTTCACCTGTTTTATCCCCCTTCATCCTCTCCCCTCTGGTAACCAGATTGTTTAGAGGCCTTTTTTATATGAACATTCTCTTATATTCAGTTTTAACATTAATGCCAACTACCATCTCTTCAGTGCTGGTACAGTAGTCAGTGCTTTATGACTGTTAACTTCTTTAGATATTGCTAGGTATTGTTAGTATTCCCATTTTACAGATGAGGAGGGCCCAGAACAGTAAGTAACTTGCTCAAGATAACAGATCTAATCATGGTGCCGCCAAGATGCAAATATACTGTTTGGCTCCAGAGCTGTCCTCTTAACCACTCTTGAATATGTTGATTTCCAAAAGTGGAAAATTACATGGAAGCTATGAAGATATCTAGATTTTCAAGTACATGACATGAATTTAATCATTTTTTAAAACTGTTAAGCTCTGTCCCTTCATATTCTTAATGTTTTTTTAACTGTAATATGATCTCAGGGGTGCCTAAGTGGTTCAGTTGGTTTAAGTGTCTGACTTGATTTCGGCCCAGGTCATGATCTCAGGGTTCATGAGTTTGAGCCCCACGTTGGACTTTTCTGCTGACAGAGCAGAGCCTACTTGGGATTCTCTCTCTGCCCGCCCCCCACTCGTGTTCACTCACACACTCTGTCTCAAAAAAGTAATTAAGAAACCATTACACAATATCTCAGTTAAGTGAAGTTACATACATATATCTTAGATAATTATGGTTATTCCTGGAAATAGGCTTTCAAGCTATTTTTTTCAAAGACTGTTTTGGTTTTTCTGTAATGAATAGTTTTTGTTGACTGTAAAACATTTTATTGATTGATTGATTTTTGTAAAGATTTTATTTTTTGGAAGGCGCCTGGGTGGCTCAGTCGGTTAAGCGTGCAACTTTGGCTCAGGTCGTAATCTCACAGTTTGAGAGTTCGAGCCCTAAGTTAGACTCTGTGCTGACAGCATGAAGCCTGGAGCCTGCTTGGGATTCTGTGTCTCCCCTTTCTCTGCCCCTTACCTGCTCATACTCTATCTCTCAAAAAGTAAATAAACATTTAGATTTTATTTATTTATTTATTTATTTTTAAGTAATCTCTGCACCCAATGTCAGGCTTGAATTCACAACCCCGAGGACAAGAGTCACATGGTCTGCCAACTGAGCCAGCCAAGCACCCCCCGTTTTTTAAAGTTTCTTGATCATTTTTTTGGTTACCTTAGTGGCTCAGTTCGTTAAATGTCTCTCTCTCTCTTTTTTAAAAATTTATTTATTTTTGAGAGAGATAAGAGTGTGAATGGGGGAGGGGCAAAGAGAGAGAGACGGAACCTGAGGCAGGGTACAGGCTCCATGGTGTCAGCACAGAGCCCCACACAGGGCTCAGACTCAAGAGGCATAAGATCATGACCTGAGCCTAAGTCGGACTCTTAACTGACTGATCTACCCTGGGGCCCCAAGCGTCTAACTCTTGATTTCAGCTCAGGTTATGATCTCATGGTTCGTGGGATGGAGCCCCTAGTCGCACACTGCACTAACAGTGTGGAGCCTGCTTGGGATTCCCTCTCTCCCCTTCTCTATGCTCCTCTCCTGCTTGCATGCACTTGCTGTCACTCTCTGTCCCAAAATAAATGAAGAAACTTAAAACAAAACAAAACTTCTTGATCATTTTTGATCAAGGTTATATAACATTTTGGTTTTATTTGATGTATTGGGGAATTTTCAGTCTTATCTTCTGGCACTTTACATAGGTAAAGTAACATCAGAATAAAGGATAGCTAAACAAAACTCCACTTTGAACCTATCTGGTCCTAGTTCTTTTTGTAGTAGTAGCGCTTTTATCACCTTTCCGATCTCTTCCATAATAATAATTGGCCTGTTTAAGTTTGCTGCTGCTTGAAGCAGTGTTGGTAATTTATCATTTGCTTAGAAATTTTCCACGTGTTTTAGGTTTCAGATTTTTTTGCCAGGTTCTTTAGATGATTGCTTGTGCTTATTTGAATCTCTCCTTTGTCTGCAATTTTGTGTTTGGTATCATTCATAATCTTGTCAAAGTAACATTTGGATTTTTCTGTCCTTTCTATTTTTCTATTCTATTCATTCAACTTTCTGTCTTTACTGAATCTCTCTTCTTAGTTTCTTACTTTATAAGTAATTTCTTCTTGCTAATTCAAAATAAAAGTTTTGGTATGAAGTGATTTTATACATGTTTTCATTTCCCTGTAATTTAGGGGATCGGTGTTGCAATTTCTAAGTCCTTAATAAATCTTTTGGTTACTTAAATCATTAATTTATAATTTCTGTTTTTCTTGGGTTATTGTCAGACAATGTTGCCTGTAAAAAGTGTTTTTAAATTTGTTAAGGTTTTTTTGTTTGTTTCCTGGGACAAGCACATGATTATTTGTCAGTATTTGATAAAGGAAAAAATGTGTATATCAGTATATACTATATTCAAGAGATATAAGGCTATGAAGTCAAGTTTGTTTTTGCCTTTGTCCCTTATCTCTTTGTCCATTCCTTTAGTTTTCAAAAAATGTTTTCATTTAATACATCCTATAATTAAATTTTGTCTTTCATTCCAGTCTGACTAGTTTCCACTTTTTCCATGGGAAATTTCAGTTCGTTTTTAATGTTATTGCTCATACAGTTTATTTAATTCCTTCAGTTTGATTTTGTGTTTATTATTTAAATTGCTTCTTCCTCTTTTTTCTTTTCCAACTTTTGTGGTTTGTAAGGTACCATTAATTCCATTTCCACCCTTGTTCCCAAACTCAATGTGGATGCTCATCCATGGTTTTACATTCCATTAACGGTTAACTTCTCTGTCCCTGTGTTCAAATCAGACATACATTTTCTGCTATTTGGAAGATAACAGTTTTGTCTACTTTGTTTTCTATTCTTCTCTGCCTTCATAAAAATATAAAGTCTGTGGTGTACCTTCACCTCTATCCGTATTATTGCAAGTAAGATAGTTTTCTGTGGAAGCTGAATGCTGTCTTCAGAAAAAAATTGCATATGGCACCTTTGCTTTCACTACTGATTTAAAAGAGCGTGTTGTGAGATTGAGCCCTGAGCGCTGAGTGTGGAGCCTGTTTAAGATTCTCTGTCTCTGGGGTGCCTGGAGGGCTCAGTCGGTTAAGCATCCACCTTCAGTTCAGGTCGTGATCTCAAGTTTCATGAGCTCAAGCCCCATGTTGGGCTCTGTGTTGAGAGCTCAGAGCCTGGAGCTTGCTTCTGATTCTGTGTTTCCTTCTCTGCCTCTCCTCCACACATGCTCTGTCTCTCTCTCAAAAATAAATTAGAAAAAAAAACTAAAAACGGTGTTTTTACTCCAAAAATGTATCATTTTGGCAACTTATTTTGTTTCTTTTTTTGCCAGGTGGTGTGGGGATGATGTGCTCCTTGAGTGAACAAGGGAAGCAGCTAGCTATCCAGGTGTCTAATATCCTGGGGATGGATGTGTGTGGCATTGACCTATTGATGAAAGATGACGGCTCCTTCTGTGTCTGCGAGGCCAATGCAAATGTAGGTTTCATCGCCTTTGATAAGGCTTGTAATCTAGATGTAGCTGGTATCATAGCGGACTATGCCGCCTCCCTCCTGCCCTCTGGCCGGCTCACCCGGCGTATGTCCCTGCTCTCCGTGGTGTCCACGGCCAGTGAGACTAGTGAGCCGGAGCTGGGTCCCCCAGCCAGCACTGCTGTCGACAACATGAGCGCAAGTTCCAGCTCTGTTGACAGCGACCCTGAAAGCACGGAGCGAGAGCTACTCACCAAGCTCCCAGGGGGCCTATTCAACATGAACCAGCTGCTAGCCAATGAAATCAAACTCCTGGTGGAGTGACTCCACCGGTAAATAATTAACCAACAAAACCCTTGTAAAACTCACTTTCTTTTTCTTCTTTTTTTCCCCTTTCTTTCTTTCCTTTTTTTTTTTTTAAACCAACTTGCAATGCTGTTCATGGAAGGTACTCAGGAAGATGAGAAAATTGAGTAGGATTAGTTAGGAGAGAAGACAGGGGAGAGAGATAGACCTCTGCTATTAAGATGTTACTGACTTGTTTACGGATAGTGCAGATAGGCAGAAGAGGTGAGCTACAGAAACACATCAGGCTCTTATAGTTAACCTTTTAAATCACTCAAAAATGTGTATGCTCTCAGACCATCAAGAACACACAGTTTTTTTTCATGGTCCCTTGCTTTTGCTTTTGTATAGTTGCTACAAAATTGAGAATAGGATAACTTCACATTGTGTTGCAAAGATTTGTGATGAGCGAGGAAAATAATCAACCTAAATTATAGGAATTTTTTTATACAAGTCTGAAAATTCTGCCTTTACCATATTAACTAGCAACTTTATGTCCGTAGTTTATGAAATCTTGAAGAGCTATTTTGCTGGGATTTATAATTTTTGTGCTTCGGTTTTTCCCTTCATTTGGGTGGGAGGGCAGTATTAATATAACCCAATAAAGGTTTTTTCTAATGACAAAATTGGCATTTTTGCATGATAAAAGGGAAATGAACAGTATTGCAATGTCTGGTACACAAGGTGACATTTACTCCAATGTAGATAAAATTACACTAGTTTAAAATATGTGCATTGACTTGTATTTGTTAGTGTTTTAATCTTTTTTGAAAGATATATGCTCTGTTAATGTTGCAGTTTTTTTTAATACATGCTAGTCTAACATTCCCTGATCTATGCCTGCATCTTTAACAATGGCCAAAGTGAAGAAAGTGCTACCTTTTTTGTTAACAAGACACTGACTTGAAACATGTGCATTTAAAGCCTTTTATTTTTTCCTTTTTTTCTTTTGGTGGTTGGGCATTTAAAGTATAAGGACAAGGAAAAATATTTTTGGGGGGCAAATCAAGGGTCTATAAGTTCTTTAGTATAAAGCTGAAGTGATTTATAATACCAGCATTATATATTTGCATTTTTCACATTTTAGGAGGGAGTATATATGTGTGTGTGTGCACGCATGCATGTGTATGTGTTTTGCTTTTTGTTTCACCAAACAATCAAAAAAGATAGATTCTAGAAAATGGAGCATGATGGGGAAACAGTTTTTACTTTAAAAAACAGATAAGTTGTTTTAATAACTATACTCCACTGGGGTAGAGGTACTCACTAAAGACATAAAGAGAATAGATGCTTCTTAGGCCTTTTTATGTATATGTATGTTGTTTGGTTTTTTCTTTGGTTCTAGACTGTTCAGTGTATGATTTATTCAAGGCTACATGCTTTTCTATGCTTCTGGCTGTGCATTTTCTCCTATTACATGTAGGTTTGAGGGTGGGGTGGACTGGACATTTTTGTTTGGGGACTTACTTAGCAGTATTAAGTCTCTTATAGCCCAACTCTGAAGCCTTCAATACTGTCCATTCTTTATATTCCTTTAATTTCTGAATTTATAAGATCCCCAAAATGGCATATAATACGAGCCTTTGAAACAGGGGTAAATCTATTTGAATAATGGGTTTGGAAGGTGTGTTAAGAAATGGAGATGCTCCAGAGCTCAACGTAATTTTTTTAAACAGCAAGTTCCATCTCACTACAATCCTCTGAAGCTTTTACCCGAGTCCTTTCTTGCCTCTCCAGTGCTTTTTTTCCTTCAGATGGACCTTAAACATAATATCTTGGACACTACTAGAGAGACTTCGAGGCAATAATAAAAGATCAGTATTAACCAGCTCTAACAGAGGTTTGATCATGCTTGTACAGTTTTTCCCCGTTTTAAAAAGGAATGTAATAAAAGTTGTTTTTTTCCATAGAATTAAATAATATTAAAATTGAGTGAAAGGTTGATTGTTGACAAATAGAATAGTACCTCTAATCTGTGCAGTGTCTCATTTCACCTCAGAAAAAGATAATAAGAGGATTTTCTAATTTATTTTAGGATATTCTAATCTCCTATAAAAGAATTTGACTTGCATAGAGTTATTGTGGGCCTTACATACATATATAAGTACCTCTGTCTCATTAACAAAAAGAAATACATGGTACTTCTTTCACTGAATGACCATAGGAGGATGCATAATATTTGGGATAGAGAGATAAATGAGGGAGAAAGAACTGCTTAATTAAGTCATTATTCATATGTTTGTGTAGAGACCATCTGGTTGTCACATAAATTATGACACATTAAATAGTTACATATAACATGTATATAGATTTATGAATTTTATAACATAAATAGAACACCCTCTCTATTTGATGAAAAACTCAGGGTTTATGTTGGGTTGGATAAGGCACTAGGAAAAACGTAGATAGACTTTAAATTTTTTTTTACCAAACTAACCAACTATATCATAAGAATTATCTGAGATTATTTCACCTTTAGTTTTATTCACTACTGATTGATCTTTTGTGCATTCACAGTATATTAAAACATAGCTTTACCAACCTATTTCTGGATCATACACTCACATATTAAAAGGAAAAGGGTAGGAATGGTCATCTTAGACTTTAAAACATGGGTATCTTCTTGAACTCACTCAAAAATTAAGGTAAAGAATATGAACAGATCATTCTGGAAGAACCCAAATGAAACATCCCAGATATTGAAGTGAAAGTTAAATATATTTTCTTATTGTTTAACAACTTTTGTATTATCATTGCTATTATGAGAGGTAAAAATGTATATTTATCAAATATGTATAAGTCTTATCATGCCCAAATCTGAATTATTGTAAAATTGTGTATTGTTAAAATTGTAATTCTTAATTGTATTTTAAAAGTAATTCTGATATTGTTTTTATGTTACCTGTGATGAAAACTGGACTATGCACACACATACACACACATACACAAATATGAACGATTCCATTTAAAATTTTTAATAGTTTTTTTTCTTTTTTTGGTGCCTAATAATTGATTGGTCATTTCTGCTGGCTTTTACTCCACTGAACTTTGAAATCTTTCTGTATATGCTATCAATAAGAAAATATGCTGGAACATTAGAAAAATCCATCAAGAGACTTGCTTTCATCAAGCACTTTATCAGACTTTTGAGAAGGTATCGAAGGCATTGAAAGAAGTAATTGACTTTCAAAATCATCTCTTCTTTTTCTCAAGAAGAAAACGATGGAAAAACAAAATCTCTTCATTCAGTGAATCCCCAGTTTGGGGTCTGGGGAGCTTAGAGACGTTGTGAAATCAAATCTTGTGTTACATTTTTCTCCTGGCTCACTCTTTTTGAGAAGGTTTATGGGCTATATGGCTGGTGAGACACGATCCCCTCCTAAGAAAATGTAGGTGCTCAGACAGGTAACCTCTGCTGCTACTGTTTTTATTTGTTTGTTTGTTTGTTTAATTTCATTTAAAATTTGTTTTTGTTGTATTAGGATATCTTAAAATGTAATATATTGCAGGATTTATAACCAGGTTCACTGCTTTCTTTCTTTTTTTTTCTTAAAAAAAAAAACAAAACAAAGTTTCATTTAAGATACATTTAGGCGCCTTTGAAGCTTGGATTTTGGAATGTTTCAGTAGTGGACAGAAATCTGCTGTTGGAATCTTCTAGTCTTCCAGGTTTAATTTGAAATGTTTTTAGTTTTGTTTTGGATTTTTGTGTGGTATTTTATTTCCTTTATCAGTGCCCTTTTGCCATGCTGTTTTGGGGTGGCTGCCTAACTCTAGTGAAAATTCTTTCTATATTAACGAAAGTTTGGTGTTTTAAATTCCTTAATGTTTTGCATTTTTAAAAATTGTTTTTAAAGAAATATTCTAACTGCTTGCACTGTTACTGTTCTTTGCCAGCCTTTTCAGGAGCCAAAAAAACAAAAACAAACAAACAAAAAAATACCCAGAGAAAAAACTTTCCTTCTTCCCCCTTCCTGATGATGAGTGAGAAGTATTGAGAACTTTCGGGGTCAGTGCCCTTCTAAACTCCCCTTCCCCCAATAATGCAGCTGTATAATGAATGGTAAATGCAGCGGTTTGGATTCAGGCACAGCCCCAGCCTGCTTGCAGGTAATTTGACTCTCCTTTCTTTCCATCGCAAGGCTAACCTTACTTTCTTTTTAAAAAATTTTCTTTCTTTATGTACTTTAACGGCAACTGTGGGTTTGTAAAAACTCTTGTTAAAAAAAAAAGAAACAAAACGCATATCTAACAGATAATTTGATTAAAGAAGAACTTTTGGGGGTAAAGTTTGAGTTGGTTGGGATGAACTCAGGACTTTGGGGATTTACTTTAGCCATTTAGATAACTCCATTCCTTGCATATATGTCTATAATTAAGTATTTCAGAGTGTGACTTTTTTGGCTTTGTTTTTGTTTTGGGTTTGTTTGTTTCTTCCATTGTGCTACTCTGGCTTAAGCTTTTTCAGGGGTTGGTGTTCCGAATACAGTGAGCTCACAGTATAAAGACATCAATTAGGAGTTGCCAGGTATGGAAAACTAGAGTTTTGAAAAGGTAAAATTAGGTTCTAGGTTATATATATGGTAAAAACTCATCATAGTTTTGAGTTGGTCTTAGTGCTTCTCTTTCTGTGACATCATTATAAAAGTGAAAAGGAATGACGAGACAAAGATAATAGAAAGCATTTCAGTTATTTAAGGAACAGTGTGATCTCAGAACTAATCATTTTAGCATTTCTAAGATGCTAGTTCTAACAAAGAAGATAGATGTGAGCAGCTTGAGGTTATCATAATGGTTTAAACAGTAAAAAATTACAGATTTGCAAAGATCGGAGGGCATTTCTGAAGCACAAATCATTAAGCACATTAACCAAGGCTATAAAACAAACTTAGTGGCAGGAATAGGAGTTATCCATTTTAATAGCCTTCCCATTAGCTTATGTAGTAGCCTCTTCTCTGTCTACCCCAGTCCACCTACCCTTTCCTCCTTTCTCCTGTCTTTCCTAAATTTTTAGTTCTAATATGAGTTATTATCATTGGGGAGAAAAATCCTCTTTCTCCTAGACAGTGGTCAGGAACTTTTCAAGATATACTTCTGCGTAATTTTATTCTGTGGCTTTAGACGTATATCCGACGAGGCTTTAAGTTCACTAGTTAGCTAATAGGAAAATCCTGGCTTGTAATGCATTCTACAGCTGAAGGCATAAAATAAATCATTAACCTGTTTTGTGCTTCAGTTCACCCATAATCAGATAGGACCAGTCTCTCCCCTAAACATCTTAAGAGAAAAGTATTTATCTGTTGAACTGAAATTTACTAACAATGGAATCCCAGCTGCCTCCTGCAGGAATTTGTGATATATACTTAAAAAGGCTTGTACCAGAGAACTTTGTTCTCTTGCTGTAAGAATGGCCAGCATTAGAATGTGTGGACTGTGTGATTGCATGGGACGTGGAGAATTTAACAGTCTCCATTCTGTTATCCCCATGAAGATCACTGACTTGTTAAGAATGATCTTGCTTTCAGATTTCACTATATACAAACTTACTAGCTGGGCCTTATATAGAGTATATACCTGGCTGCTGTTGTGGGGTTTGGGAACATGAGGGGTGGGGTGAATTGTTGTTGTTTTAGGTTTCAGTCAGACAGACATCACTGTGCCCCAGTTCCCAGAAGCACAGCAGGCCTCTAGGAGCATCCGTGGGAACGGCGCAGTCCTGACATCACCAACTCTCCTGCTCAGGCTCATCCCATATACAGAGGTCAAAGGGTGGGGTTTGAGATCGGGGGAAGGAATGAGAAAGTAGAAACAATGTTGCTGCAGTGCCACTGTTGACTAGCCTTTGGTGCTTATGTCTGTTTGTTTTATTTTTTATGTTGGCAAAACTGTATTTTGGGGTAAAGGTAGTGGGAGGGTGGAACAAAAACAAGCCATTAATTACTGTTATTACTGTTCATTATTGGATACTGTTCTTTAGTAGCTAATGCAGAATAAAATTTTAACCTAGACCCTCAGTGACAAAAAGAATGGGAATAGAAATGATATTCAGGAATTTAACAAACAGAAAACATTTATGTTGTGTTAGTTTCCAGTTCTACAACTGCTATTACATTTGTCACTCTGTCTCCCTTTTTTGGCATAATTTTTTTGTGTATGTATACAGTTTGAGGAAATGTGCATTTGTGATTAGTCCTTTTAAAAGGACTTAATGAATTTATTACTCTTTTGCAAAAGATATACCCAGTGCTTATATGGGCATACAAATGCTACCCTATTTTAAATGTAGGTGGCGTATGTGTTCGTGTTTTAATGTATTCAGAGCCATTGGGCAATAAGCAGTCCAGAACATTGAAAACTCATGCAGGTAAAGCACCTAACACCTTTAGTTTCTAGAATTACTTTAAAAAACGCCTTTATTGCTGCATCTTCCACAGTTCTTCTGAAAGTTTCTGAACTTGAAATTTGTAGGAGTTGTAAACTACCTAGTTAAAATTTTAAGTTGCACACTTACTCATAAGATTGTAGAGATAGGTGAAGAAGTGTAACAAAAGAAATGGCTCTTGAGATGGCAGCTGCCGAGCATCTAAATCTTTCCACTTAAAAAAAATTCCCAGCTTAGCATGAATATTGATCATACTTGTTTGATTTTCTGTGATTGGGACTTTTGTTGTTTTGACTTTGGTGGGGAGGA
The DNA here is from genome assembly GCF_046562875.1 of Panthera onca. NCBI lineage: Eukaryota > Metazoa > Chordata > Mammalia > Carnivora > Felidae > Panthera > Panthera onca. Next base: position 42,772,386 of record NC_138345.1, read on the forward strand.
ATTGGGGGAACAGTGAGGAAGCTTGTGCACATGTGAAAATATGAAATGTTAAAGGAAGTTTTCAGTTTAATCTGAATAGTAAGCAAGAACTTTTTCTATATACCCTTCTGCTGCAGCAGAGAAATAAACTGGTAGGTGGCAGCAGAAGAAGGAATTCTTCAGATTGATGGCTACTGAAAGAATCTCCATAGGACAAGAGATAGAGCATAACATATCAATTGAAGCAAAGGGGGCAAATAATGGAAACAGGACAAAAATTTTTGGATTTTCATTCTGAATGGTAAGTTATTTTCAACTAAGAATGTGTTTTTAGTCTGATAGTGGGATAGTGGTGTTATATGCCATTGTAGTATGTAATCATAAATGGCCCTGTAGGCCTTTGCCTTAGGATAAATTTGGCCTAACTAGGGTCCTATCACTTTTTACTTCGGGGGGAAAAAAAATTAGGGCACCTGGGTGGTTCAGTCGGTTGAGTGTCTGACTCTTGACTTCAGCTCAGGTCACGATCTCACCATTTGTGAGATTGATCACCACGCTGGCCTCCTCACTGACAGCCCAGAGCCTGCTTGAGATTGGTCCTCTCTCCTCTCTCTCTGACCTCCCCTGCTCACATGCTCGCTCATGCACTCTCTCTCTGTCTCTCTCTCTCTCTCGCTCTCTCTCTCAAAAATAAATAAACATTAAAAAAATAGCAATGTGTAAAATTAGGGGTCTCTCCCCAGTATATTGATATATATGACCTTTTCCCCAGCTTTATTGAGGTATAATTGACAAAATTGTGTTTTTAAAGCATACAATGTGATAATTTGATAGGTATATACATTGTAAAATTCTCTCTCATCAAATTATCAACACATCCACTATGTGAACCTTAAAGATGGCAAAAATTACGCGTCTCACAGTGAGTCAGATTTTTAGAAAATCTGTAAGATAAGTGAAATACACATTGTTAGCCATTTTATAGAAAAAAAAGTCTGTCCTCTTTTTAGTGGCACATTGGGGGGATAGCAATAAAAATATGTAATTTGGTGGGGCACCTGGGTGGCTCAGTCGGTTAGGCGTCCAACTTTAGCTCAGGTCATGATCTCAAGGTCCGTGAGTTCGAGCCCCATGTCAGGATCTGTGCTGACAGCTCAGAGCCTAGAGCCTGCTTCAGATTCCCCCCCACTCTCCCTCCCTCCCTCTCCCCCCTTCCCCTCTCCTGTTCACACTCTGTCTCTAAAAAATAAAAAAAATTAAAAAAAATGTAATTTGAAAAACTTAGGGGGTAAAAATGATCTTTTCTTCAACTAGCTATCCCCTATCTAGTCCCATTTCCTTGTTACTGTGTCTGCCCATCAGTTCAATTCTGTTCACTTTTCTTTCTGGCCTTACTGTCTCTGCTCTTACTTTCTTCCATTTCTTTAGTCGTGCTTCTGCCTCCCTGTCTTTGTAACTCTTCCTCGCCTTTGTCTCCCTGTATGCCTCTCCCTTTCTTTCATTCATTCCCTCAGAATTTCACTTTTCCATTGTTGCCATTTTTCATCTCTGCCTGCCTGCTTTTCTGTATGTGTGTCTCCCCCTTTTCATTTGCATTCTCTGTATTGCGTCTGTATCTGCTCTATCTGCTTGGGTAAACAGCTTTATTTTCTTTGCATCAATAACTGCCTTAAGACATGTTAATCAGAGTATCAACAGTGTGATTATTTTAGAAGTTGGTGAGGCTGAATAGAAGAAATTGAGGTTTTAAGTCCCAAGAGTTAAGAATTGAAATTTATAATGAGATGCAGGTCTCTTTACTCAGCTACATGTTTAACTATAATGTCTTTATTGTTGCTGGAAACCAAGCTGTTTTATGAGCACTTGGACAGAAGAAAAGTCCTATGGTTCTTAATTTCGTCTAGACTTTTAACTTCAAATTGACCCTGATTTTTTAAAGTTTCTAATGAAATTAGAAAATGAGCAAAGCAGTCATTATTTTGTAGACATTTACCAGAGAAAATAAAAAATTTATTGATGTAATTGGCATGTAACATTATACTAGTGTTACAGGTACAATACAGTGACTCGATATTTATATACATTGGTAAATGATCATCACAGTAAGTCTAGGTAACATGCATCACTGTATAATTACAGAATTTTTTTTCTTGGGATGAGGACTCTTAAGATCTACTCTCAGCAACTTTTAAATATGCAATTTTAGTACTTTATAACTGGAGAGAAAATAAAATTTTAGCCTTTAAGATAAAAGTTAATAGCAATTGAGCTAAATCTTTTCTAAGATATACATGTGAAGATTTTAGAAGTGTTAATTAACTTTCTTAAAGTAGTGCACAAATACCTGTTTTCAAATTTTATAGACGGTGAAAACAGGATATCCAGAGGAGAGATTATTATTTAAAGAAAAGGAGTCCTAAATAAATGAAAGAATGAATGAATAGATGGATAGATGGAGTCCTGCTTCCTATTAATATATGTAATAACAGATTGAACTCTCAGCATACAAGGGCCTGCCATAGAAGTTTAGAATTTCTAAGCTGGCAAGCTTGGAGGCTATATATTGTAATCTTGAATATGCTAGTAAGGAAACTAAGGTTCAGAGAAGTTATTAAATTTCCCAAGATTATAGAACCGGAACAAGGACCCAAATCTCCTACCTGCTAATAAAGTGCTCATTTTATCATGATCTTTGAAAATCTGTTGTAGTCGCTGAAGAAATGAAATGTTCTGCAGTGAGAGCTGTGATACACCAATGGAAAGTTATCAGTGTTTGTGCTTGTGGTTATCTTGTGGGGAGTCCCTTCAAGTGAAGGATATGAAGGCTAGCTGTGGGTGGCTATTTTAAATGGCTTACATGTAAAATTAACGATTACATCATTTACAGGGTTTGGTGATGATGTCCCTTATTAAGATAAGACACAAAGAGGTCTTCAGATTCTTTGCAATTTCTGGTTAAGGGAGAACAGAATGGATTCCTTAGACCTAGTATAACATTAATCTTCTACCTGTCTTCTTGCCTGCCTTGGATTCCTATTCTGGAAAATGAATCCGTCTACAACGAAAACTTTATATTGTTCTGAAATTCCTTATTTTCTAGCAGATTATTAGACTAGCAATGGGGCAAGTGGATGGTTAAACGGGATGATTGTGTATCCATGGATGAATGGTAACATGAAGCTAGAATAACCGATACCATTGACTAAATAAATATATGGCAACTTAAAAAAAATTTTTTTTTAATGTTTTATTTATTTTGGGGAGAGAGAGAAAGAGACAGAACGTGAGTGGGGGAGGGGCAGAGAGAGATGGAGACACAGAATCCGAAGCAGGCTCCAGGCTCTGAGCTGTCAGCATAGAGCCTGATGTAATGCTTGAACTCATGAACTGCTAGATCATGACCTGAGCCACAGTCAGACGCTTAACCGTCTGAGCCACCCAGGCGCCCCAAATATGTGGCATCCTTTTGTTCCTTTTTTTAAAGAAACAGTGTAAAAAGAAGTCACCTTCTATTAAAAAAGATCATTTATTCTAATGCTGAATGACATTATGTATACTTATATGGAACACAAGAATACACCACCTCAATTAATAGGGCTAGAATTTGTATGTCTTTTCAAACAGTTTTTGTCTTCATCTTGAATTCTGGTTCCTATAGAGATGGCCAACTTGAATTTTAATTAGAATCAAAATCTATTGTTCATTGTCTAATTTGTTGAAAATGTAACCTAGGGGCTCTTGGCTGGCTCAGTCAGTAGAGCCTATGACTCTTGATCTCAGGGTCCTGAGTTCAAGCATTATGCTGGGTGTGGAGCCTACTTAAAATAAAAATTTTTATTTAAAAAAATTTTTTTATTTAAAAAAAAAAAGTAACCTAGGGTAATAGAGTAAGAATATAACATTTAAATTTAATTTTGTTCAGGCATTTTGGTATAATAATTTTGTTTTATTTTGTGTGATCTTGTGCAAAGATTATTCTTGTCTCAAGGTTTTCTTCTTGGTAAAATTTTCCTGGCTACAGTAAACCCCAGTTGTCTATATTATAGGATTGTTAAGGGATAATATTGCTGATACATCTTTATATGTCAGAATAACAGACTATACCTTAGTATATATCTTTTTCAACTGAGATCACAAAGGTAAAGTGTGGTAATCACAAAAAAGCTAGTTGTGCGTTTGTTTTTTGTTTTTTGTTTTTGTTTTTGTTTTTTGTAATCTAGACAATTTTTAATATTTTGTCACATTAGTTAATTTTTAATATTTTCTTTTTCTCATATTAATTATAAAGACTGTTTAAATCTGTGGTTTAAGTGAGCTATATGTGTTTTTCCCCCTCTAGGTTCTTTTGAAGTAACCAGTGATCCTTTTTGCTTATCACTTCATTCACAGAATGGACGAAGATAGATTTGACTGTATGGTTTTTGAAATGGAGGATAGAAATACACAGAACAAGGAAGCAGTAGCTCTAACCTGTTTGATTCAATGTGTTTTCTAAAATAAAAACACCAGAACTGGGAATGAAATAGTATGGGGTGTGATTTGTTCTTTTGGCAGTCATTTCTGCCCACTCCATCTTGTATGAATTCACTTCAGTCCATATGGCTAGATTTGAAGTCTAGCTCCACATGTGTCATTCTTTTTATTCTTTTCTTCAGTATGCAAGATGAAACTCCTTTGTTTTTGACATACTGATCTTTCTATGATATGTTTTGAAATGATTACTCCCCTCGGTACATAGGCATTAAAATATGTATCATTTTACTTATAAATATGTATTATGTGGATTTACCTCTGCCCCTTTCATCCCTCTTTATCTGTCTATGCTAAATAATTGTTTCTGTGTTTGTTTGTTTTTTAATCTCTGAAGAAATGCAGCCTTTTTTCTGTTTCACTCTGACAAGGCTCTGGCACACACTCATCACAGCATCACTCACTACATTTTAATCTTCTTGTGACTAGAGATCATGTCTGACCTAATATATTTGAACTATATAAGATCTGATACATATATGTGCATATGGAGGCAGCCCTAGTACCTCAGACCAAACATATGGATATTCTTTGTTGTCAGGTGTCGATACAAATTCTAATCCCATTATTTACTGTTTACCTGGACTTTGGACAAGTCAGCCCCTTCAAGCCATAGGGGGGTATTTGTAAAAAAACGGAAACAATTGTATTTTACTAGATTAATGTGTAAGTATAGCTTTGCTACAATACATGTGTAGTGCTTAGCACATAGTTGAATAATAAATACTAATTGTCCTTTAATTATATAAATTTTGGTTTTGGATATCTTATTCAAGAACTGCTGAATCTTTTCATCTCAGAATTAGAGTCCATAAAGTTTTCTTTGTTGATCATTTTCCAGTTTTCCTGTTGAAGCTCCTTTCACAAGATTTTGTGGTTGGAACATTGTGCACACATGTAGTATTTTTCCTAATCTGCACTGCTTATTCCTTGTCTCCACACTTCAGTGACTGATTTATATAAGATACCTTTTATCTCATATTTGCTTCAGTTTTTCCCTATCAGCTCATAACAAAAATACTTTTTCTTCTAACTCAGGAGAATGAAACAAGTGAGGAATAGGCATATGATCCTCCCAGAAATGGTTTGAAGTGACTTAACAGACATATTAAAACAAAATGAGAAGATTGAGATAAAGCCAAAATAAAGGGCAAAAATTGGGTGAAACAGGGATTAAAATCATGCAAATGCATACTATGAGGTCCTATACATTTGCTTGGAAGTGGAACAATTGGCAGAAGAGCAGAATACGGTAATTAGAAGATTCATAGTAACCTTAAGATAGAAGCAAATTTATTGCACTGGAGAGGGATTATGTTCTGATCTTTGAGATAGCTCACAATGCAGATCAGTATCGTGACATTAAAATGCAATCCATTAAAGCCAGCACAGTAAGAAGTCCTCTTGATGGTCGGAGCTGATTCAATGATAAAAATTTAAATTTCCTCAAAATGACCTACAACCACCTAGATCATAATCACTTGAATTACTTATTTAGAATATAGATTCTAGGGCCCTAGACCAAAAATCTGCTTTTTGGCAAACTCAAGTGACTTACTCGCACCAATGTTTGAGAACCACTGCCCTAAATCTTGTCAGCACTGGTGCCTTTAAGAAAACAGCTCAGGGGGCACCTGGGTGGTTCAGTTGGTTAAGCCTCTGACTTCAGCTCAGGTCATGGTCTCCCAGTTCGTTGGTTCGAGCCCTGCATCGGGCTCTGTGCCGACAGCTTGGAGCCTGGAGCCTGCTTCAGATTGTCTCTCTCTCTCTTTCTCTCTCTCTTCCTCTCTCAAAAATAAAACATTAAAAAAACAAAAAACAGATCAGAAACATATCTAAACTCTGTGTTCTGTGAAAGGACGAAGAGTAAATATTAGGCTTTACCACCTGCATATGGTCTCTGTTGCTTTTTAAAAAATATTTTCTTAACTCTTTAAAAACATGTTAGCTCATAGGTGATACAAAACAGGCTGACACCTACTCTAGAGAAATGGGTGGATTGAATGTACCTTAGGCAGTAAGTAATCAATGAAATACAATTCTCTAAACTGGAGGCTTTGTTAAAGGTAGAGTTATTTGCTGTGGTAGGAAACCTGGTGTATTGAAATTCTGTGTAGTGAACCAAAAATGATGCTTTGGTAGTCAAGGAAGAGTTGATATCACCATGAAAGTTAGCTTAAGTAGAAATATCTGAACAGAAAGATGGGATTTATGTGACCAAAATGTGCTTTAGCACGGAGTTCTTCAAGTATCTTAATACTTGAAGGTTCAGTAAATAAAGTTCAAATGGATGACCTTGATGGGTTGTTTAGTTTAATTTGTTTTTAGTTCCCCTGTACTCAGCTGCTAATTACTCAGGGAAAAAAAAAAAAAAAACAACCTTTAAAAGTCAGGGCTTCATGAAGCAGGTTTTACAAGGGGCCACAAGAGTATTCAGCTATTGATATTTCATGACATCTAAAATTTGTGTAGTATAAATTTGAGAGACAACACGGATTAGGCCGTTAAGATCTGTGTCCCTGAAAGTTGTGTAGAGTCAAGAGATGCAGATGGTTTTGGATGATCTTCCCCACTTTTTTTTTTAACTTCCTGATTATCGTAATTTTAAAAGTTAAAGCATCCATGCTAGTGTCACTTTGCATCCTCCAGCAGGCAGACACCAAGATGGAGTTAGATGTGCTAGGGTGTTTTGAAGAAGATGCTAGTGAAGCGTGCAAGAGAGAGGGAACAGTAGACAGGAAAAGCCTTTAGACTGTGATGTGAGCCCGACGCCTGTGACAGAAGAAAGTGGAGTAGAAAGCGCATCAGGGGGTGCCTACATGGCTCAGTGGGCTAAGTGTCCAACTCTTGATTTTGGCTTAGGTTGTGATCTCACGGTTTGTGGGTTTGAGCCCCACGTCGGGCTCTGCGCTGACAGCGTGGAGACTGCTTGGGATTCTCTCTCTCTCAAAATGAATAAACTTAAAAAAAAAAAAAACCCACACATTCTTCTAAAAAAAGACAATAAAAGCAACAGATTTTCTCTGAGAAAATCTCTGCCAGCCTGATGGAGGAATGTTAGAGCAGATTAGCCATTAGGGTAGTTCTGCATTGAGCCGGAGCAGCCTGAGGAGAAACCATGGCCTCCATATGAATGCTGGGGCGGATCAGAAGGAGTTGCCGCTGGAGGCTGCTTGTAACAAGTTTTTTTCCAGCTTTACTGAGATATAATTGGCCAGTAACATTGTATTAGTTTAAGGTGTATAACAATGATTTGTTACGTACACATACTGTAGAATTATTACAGTAAGTTTGATTAACATCTGTCACCACAGTTATTTTTTTTATGATGAGGTTTTCTTTTTTAATTTTTTAATGTTTACTCGTTTTTGAGAGACAAAGCATGAGTGGGGGAGGGGCAGAGAGAGAAGGAAACACAAACTGAAGCAGGCTCCAGGCTCTGAGCTGTCCGCACAGCCCAACAGGGGCTTAAACCCACAAACCATGAGTTCATGACCTGAGCTGAAGTTGGACTGAGCCATCCAGGCACCCCTATGATGAGGTTTTTAAACATCTACTCTCGGAAATTTACAGCAATGTTAACTGTCAACATGCTGTGCATTACATCCCCCAAACTCCTTTATCTTATAACTGGAGGTTTGTACCTTTTGACTATCTTCACCCATCCTCCCCCTCCCCCACTGCAAACCTCCCTCTGACCAACATCAAATCTCATCTTTTTCCCTGAATTTTTTTGTTTTTTAGATTACACATATAAGTGAGATCATTACAGTATATATCTTTTCCTCTCAGACTTTATTTCGCTTAGCATAATGCTCCCAACATCCATCCATGTTGAGACAGATGGCAAGGTTTCTTTTTTTATGGATGAATAACATTCCATTGCATCTATATACCACATTATTTTTACCCATTCATTCATTGATGGACACTTTGTTTCCATACCATGACTATTGTAAAGCTGCAGTGAACATGGGGTTGCACATGCTGGATCACATGGCAGTTCTATTTTTAATTTTTTGAGGGCCCTCCATAATGTTTTTCATAGTGGCTGTACCAGTTTACATTCCCACCAGCAGGGCACAAGGTTTTCCTTTTCTCCACATCCTTGCCATCGTTTCTGTCTTTTTGATATTGGCCATTCTAATAGGCGTGAAGTGATAGCTCCTTGTGGTTTTAATTTGCATTTCTCTGATGAATAGTGATGTTGCACTTTTTCATGTGCCTGTTGGCCATTTGTTGTCTTGTGTTTGGAAAAATTTATATTCAGTTCCTCTGTCCATTTTTGAATTGGGTTGTGTTGTTTTTATCTTTGCTATTGAGTTATATGAGTTCTTCATGTATTTTTTATATTAACTCCTTGTCAGATATATAACTTGCAAATATTTTCTATCGTTCCATAGGCTGCCTCTTCATTTTGTTGTTGGTTTCCTTTACTGTATAGATGCTTTTTAGTTTGATGTAGTCTCTTTGGTTTTGTTGCCTTTACTTTTGGTGTGAAATCAAAAAAAATTATTGCCAAGACCATTGTCAAGGGCCTTACCCTCTGTTTTCTCCTAGGTGTTTTATGGTTTCAACTCTATGTTCAAGTGTCTCATTTTTTTTTTCTTTCATTGATTTTGAGTTAATTCTTGTATATGGTTTAAGGTAAGGGTTCAGTTTCATTCTTTTTGCACATGGTTGTCCAGTTTGCCACCATTTCTTAGAATATCCTTTTCCCATTATATATTGTTGGCTCCATTTTAAATTAATTTACCATATTGACCATATATGTGTGCGTTTTTCTGGGCTCTGTATTCTGTTCCATTGATATATGTGTCTGATTTTATGCCAATATCATACTGTTGTGATTACTATAGCTTAGCAATATACTGTAGTTTGAAATCAGGAAGTGTGATGTCTCCAGCTTTGTTCTTTTTTTTTTTTTTTTTAATTTCTTTTTAATGTTTATTTTTGAGAGAGAGAGAAAGAGCCTGAGTGGGGGAGGGACAGAGAGAGGGAGATAGAATCTGAAGCAGGCTCCTGGCTCTGAGCTGTCAGCACAGAGCCTGACGCAGGGCTGGAACTCACAGACCAAGAGGTCATGACCTGAGCTGAAGTCGGATGCCGAACCAACTTAGTCACCCAGGTGCCCCATCCAGCTTTGCATCAGGTTTTCTTGAAGAGATCTGAGTGGCACACTGCTGTGGCAACCACATTCATTCTACCTGTTATGCCAGTACAAATCTTCTCTATATACATTTCGGGAGCAGCTCCTGTACAGTTTTATGAGTTTGTTACATAAAAGCTCTATTGTGTCTTTTTCGACCAATACACCTATAATACCATAGATCTGGCATATCATATGGTCCAAGTTGCAGGGTTACTTGTATCACAGCCTGAATCTTCTACAGATCCCCTTCCTGATACAGGCCCTATTCAAACCTGTTAGCCTTTTATATCATCCAGTAGATGGACTGGAATAGTGTTTCTAGGTGGAATGTATTGCCTCCAGAATCTGGAGAGATCCACTGGGTATTGTGCTTGCTTCCTTGTAGCAAATGATGCAAATGTAGCAGGCTTTCATTTTGTAGGGGATGTTCATCATGCCCTTTACCCCTGGTCTCCTAAAAACTATAAGAATGGCAGACCCTCAAATCTTTATAGAGTTTATCTCTCACTCTCTGAAACGTATCTACACAAGGCCTTCTGTATGGTAAGCTAACTTTTGCTTATCTTGTCCAATCAGCATGTTGTCATTGATGTGCTATTCTATGGAATGTCCATATGACCTATAATTTAGATTATGTCATCAAAGGTACAGTGGTTAACCTACCCCTGGAGCAGAACTAAGTGAATATTTTCCATTCCGTGTGGATGCAAACGATTTCTGGTCCTCATCTGATAGAGATAGAAAAAAAAACATTTTTATTTTTTAACGTGTTATTCATTTTCTGAGAGAGAGAGAGAGAGAGAGAGCAGGGGAGGGGCAGAGAGAGAGGGAGACAGAGAATCTGAAGCAGGCTCCATGGCCCACAGCCTGATGTGGGGCTCAAACTTGCCAACCACAAGATCGTGACCTGAGCTGTAGTCAGACGTTTAGCTGACTGAGCCACCCAGGCGCTCCAGGAAAAAGATTTTTGAATTGCCAGATCAGTGGCTGTATATGATGTACCTGAGATCTAATACCTCTGCTGTATGTAGTCACCGGCTAAGAGTAAGCCAGGAAGACAGTGGCCTTGGTGTAAATACTGAGGTGGACCCAACAGAGGAGCAGCTGGAGACTAGCCAGCCAACTACATTTCGCCACAAGTTTTGGGAGAGGCCTGATTGGCAAACCTCTGTGGCTGTCACAGTGCTCATGGTAGACAAATGGGTCTCAAGGAGAGAACAACTGGAAAGAAAGACCCATCAGTACTCCTCCCCCACCTCCTGACCTTACTCCCTAGAGAGAATCACTGTTAACATTTTCTTTCATATCCTTCCAGAATTTCTTTTAAGTTTATTTATTTTGAGAGAGAGAGAGAGCGGGGATGGGCATAGATAGAGGGAGAGAGAGAATCCCAAGCAGGCTCCTCACTGGCTGCGCGGAGCCCAATGTGGGGCTTGATTTAGTGAACTATGAGATCTTGACCTGAGCTGAAATCAAGAGTTGGACGCTTAACTGACTGAGCCACCCAGGTGCCCCTCCTTCCAGAATTTCGGAATCCATTTATACATGTCTTTTTTCTTCTCAAACCCCATGGGCTCATGCTATAAAGAGTGTCCCATAACTTCCCAATGTGTCTTGAATATCTTGCCGTACAAATAGGTATACTGCTACCTCAGTTTATTAAACAGCTACATAAAATTCTACTTACTTCTGTCATAATTTATTTCTGTGGCTTAGTTACATGAAATATTCTAGTCTTTAAGTTTTTCCTTTGTATTTAAATTTATTTCTGTTATACGTAACCAAAGATTTCTAACACAAGAAAAGAGAATGAGGACAAGGAAATAAACTTTATTTGACAGATTTTTTTAGGATAACCAACTGAAAATTACTTGAACAGAAATTGAGCTGGAGAGGTAACTCTTGGGGAGAAAAATCTGCATACCCGTACTAAAAAAATTCATACTACTTTGGGAAACCATGAAGAAACTTTACACAATTATATCCAGAGTGAATCCCAAGATTCTGTCCTTGATTAATTATCAAAGGATGAGAAAGAGATGAGTTGATTAAAAAAAAAAAAAAGCTTACTTCCATAATCCAGAAGGTTTATATTGACCTGAGTGCACTAGATCTAATGGAGGATAGCTGGACCATAATAGGGATGTGGCAGGATTAAAGAATTGCCAAGTCTAATTAACATCAAGGGACTATAAAGTACCAGCAGGAATAGTAACGTCATTTCTACCAGTTCAATAAAATCAATTGAGTATTTAAACAAACGGAATATTTTCAAAATCCATATTTGGCCTCATTGGGGTATATGAAAACATAATGAAAACAAAAAGAAAAGAAAGACTGCCAACCAATTCAATATTTCCAAAAACAGTTTTTATAGTCTTCAATTTTATTTCTGTAGACACTCCATCTCTAAATCTACAGGAAAATCCATTTAATATATGCTTGTTGGTGCAGGTAATAAACATTTTATAAGTTCAGTTTATAAGCAGAGGAATTCACATAATTCTAGACCACTTTATGCAAGCCACTTGTGCCAAAGAGCCTGAAGTATTATATACTGGGCTTAGTCTGGGTTGAACAGACTAGACTTTTGATAACATACATTATCTCTAAGGCAGATCTATACCGATTTCCCAGTTCAGGGAGTTTGCAGTGAAGTCAATTAATAAGGCCAATCAAGTCTATTATTTGTCCAATAGTGTCTAATAACCATAGCCCCATCATTTGACAAGTATCATTAAGCATATTGAGTAAAGAAGTTAGATTCTAAATTTCAGCTGTGCCATATACTAGTTCTGCAATTGTAGGCAAGTTAAACTTTCTTTTTAAAAATATTTTAATGTTTTTTAAATTTATTTTTGAGAGAGAAAGAGCATGAGCCAGGGAGGGGCAGAGATAGACGGAGACAGAATCTGAAGCCAGGCTGGAATTTGTGAACCATGAGATCATGACCTGAGCTGAAGTTGGATGCTTAACCAACTGAGCCACCCAGGTGCCCCTGCAAGTTAAACTTTCTATGCACCAATTTTTTTATCTGCAAAGGTCATCAGTGATAAGTTTTTTTTTTGTTTTTTGTTTTTTTTTTTTAGGAGTAATCTGGGGCGCCTGGGTGGCTCAGTCAGTTAAGCACCTGATTTCGGCTCAGGTCATGATCTCCTGGTTCATGAGTTTGAGCCCCACATAGGGTTTTCTACTGTCAGTGCAGAGCTTACTTGGGATCCTCTGTCTGCCTCTTTCTCTGCCCCTCCCCCCCCCCTCGCCCCCCTCGCCATGCTCTCTCTCTCTGTCAAAAATAAACATTTAAAAAAATATGTGGGAGTAATCCTAGTAGCATTTGGTACATAATTGATATTAAATAAATGGCTTCCCTAGAGTTTCTTCCCTTTGCACCGAATAATCATAACGGAAATGTAAGTGGTAATCTGTGTCTTCCACTAGCCAAAGTCTGCTGGGATATGGAGATTTTTCTTGTACTTGTGAACATTTTTCAAGTACTTTGTACTTGTGAACAAATTTGCATAATATGAACAGTGAAACAGCAACCCACAAAATGCAAGAATATTTGTAAATCCTGAGGTGCCTGGATGGCTCGGTCAGTTAAGTGTCTGACTTTTTGGCTCGGTCATGATCTCACTGTTCGTGGGTTCGAGCCCCGTGTCGGGCTCTGTGCTGACAGCTCAGAGCCTGGAGCCTGCTTCGAATTCTGTGTCTTGCTGTCTCTGTCCCTTCCCTACTCATGGTCTGTCTCTCTCGGTCTCTCTAAAATAAATGTTAAAAAAATTAAAAAAAAAAGAATATTTGTAAATCCTGTATCTGGTAAGAGGTCAGTATCTGGAATATATAGAGAACTCCTAACATGCAACAATAGCAAAAGCAAATAGCCAAATTTAAAAACAGGCAAAGGATTTAAATAGATGTTTCTCCAAAGAAGATCTACAAACAGCCAATAAGCACATGAAAAGATGCTCAACATCACTAATCATTAATGCAGCGCAGATCAAAACTGTAAGATAGCATTTGTTAGGATAAGTAATAACCAGTGTTGGCAAGATGGGTCAGCCCCTCCTGATACACACAGAATGAATTTCCCACAACAATAAAAGGAAAGGGCAGTTTTCTTCCTCAAAAGATACAGAAGAGATGATGAAGGAAATGAAAATGACCGAGGAATAAATATAAAGACAATATTGTCCTTTTTGTAGAGAGAGTGCGAGCGGGAAAGGGACAGAGAGAGAATCTTCAGCAGGCTTCAGGCTGAGCGTGGAGCCATGCAGGGCTCGATCCATGACCCTGTATCATAAAGACAATATTGTCTTAATGGAGACAAGTAATATTTGAGAAATTAAGGCACAGATTTAGAGAAATTAAGTAAACTTCTATTGATCACCTAGTAGCAAACTCAAGATATAAAAACACTAGACTTGGGGTGCCTGGGTGGCTCAGTGGGTTGAGCATCTGACTCCTGACTTCGGCTCAGGTCATGATCTCCTAGTTTGTGGGTTCGAGGCCAGTGGGACAGGAGAAACCAGATTTGTAGCAGCAGAGACTCTTTGTTGGCCTTGAAGAAACAAACTGCCATTTGGAGAGGTCCATATGGCAAGGAACAGTCAGTGACCTCTAAGAGTCAAAGCTTTCAGTCCTAAATCACAAGGAATTGAATTCTGCAAACAACTAGTGAACTAGGAAAAAGGAACCCGCGCCTCAGATAAGATTGAGAACTGAGTAGACATGTGTCCAGATTCCTGACCAATGAAAACTGTAAGGTAATAAAATATGCTCTTTCAAACCACAAAAACTTGTGGTGATTTTTTATACAGCAATGGAAACCTAATGCGAGTATCTTTATAGTAAAAATATTTATATAAAATGTCGAATATATTTAATATTTTATATGTATTATATATTGTATAATATATTTTACACTATAAACATATAGTATATAGACTGGCAGATTTGTGCTGCCTTGTCTGATGGTGGAGTAACCTAGTTTATAGGTTCACAGGCATAGGAGTCTAGTATATTCCATGACTTAGGACAATAACATTATAAAATGGAAAGTGCACGGTATTGAGAGACAGGAAGTAGTATTCTGTGCTGGCTCAGCCCCTAACTGCATAAGTCACATAAATACTTAATTTGGAGGAGCTTCAGTTCCCTCATCTGGAACAGGAAGGAATTCGACTGAGTTAATTCTGATTCCCTTCTAGCTCTAACCTTCTGCATTAAATATGTCAGTCATACCTAGGGTATATACATATATTTCGGATATATAGGTATATACGAAAGGAAGGATAAGTTTTTCAAAGTGGTGACATAATGAATATTCAGGAACTAGGGGTGCCTGGGTGGCTCAGTTGGTTAAGTGTCAGACTCTTGATTTTGGTTTGGGTCATGATCTCATGGGACTCTTGATTTCAGTTCAGGTCATAATCTCATGGTTCATGAGTTCTATCCCTGCATCGGGCTCACACTGGCAGTTCAGAACCTGCTTGGGATTCTCTCTCCTCCCTCTCTCTCTCTGCCCCTCCCCCACGTGTGCATGCACTCTTTCTCAAAATAAACTTAAATATATCTATATGAGAAAGAAGCTATAGGAGCAGAGTCTGAAAGTCCAGAAGAAGAGGGTTTGTAAATGCACCTGGGATGTGAATTGTGAGAAATTGAACTTGCCAATTCATGGCCACTCAGAGGATCACAGGCAAGAAATATCCTGTATCTTTATAATTTTGTGGCCTAAATGAGAACATCAGGGTAACTACTAACGAAGCACATGGTAAGTAAGAATATGTTTTAGAGCCTCTATGGGTGCTGTATATGCTGCTCTGTCTTGTGCAGATGGAGACCTCAGTCCACAAACCGCTGCCAGGTTCAAAATGAGATGGCTGGATGCATAGAATTCCACCCTTCAATGCCAGGAGACTCGGTATTGGCACACCTATCACAGAATAAAAGAATGGAGGAAGAACGGCCAGGTAGTCTTTCCAGCAAGATGTATATTTGAAAGAGGAGATCAAACATGAAAGAGGGTTGAGTCAAAGACATAATGTTTTTCTTAAAGACAGCTATAAGTCTCTTCAATTCGAGGGAACAGCACAATATGTAGTTAAATGTACACACGAGGAATTAAAAGGGCCTCCGGAATTCATCTGTGCTTTCTCCTACTTTTTCCTATACTGCGTAACTAATCTCTCCTGGATATCAAAGGAAAAAATTCTTTCTACTTCACCAACTATATTAGGTAGACACAAATAGTTTTAGAAAAAATGATGGCTTCACTTTTTAACTTAAGAATGATGGTATTGAGAGGCACCTGGGTGGCTCGATCGGTTAAGTGTCTGACTTTGGCTCAGGTTATGATCTCTTATTTCGTGGGTTCAAGCCCTGTGTCGGGCTCTGTGCTGACAGCTCAGAGCCTGGAGCCTGCTTCAGATTCTGTGTCTCCCTCTCTCTCTCCCCCTCCCCTGCTCGTGCTCTGTTTCTCTCTGTCTCAAAAATAAATAAAAACATTAAAAAGAATGTTTTTAATGTACCTTTTAGGGTAAATTTTATGTTATCTATATTTTGCCACATTTTTTAAAAATTAAACAAATGTTTGCAACACAATTCTGCCATTAGTTTGTAAGGTGTTCATTTTACCACATATGTATCAGCATTAAAAATCATGGCAAATTGTGTTTTAAAAAGAATGAGGATATTATATAGCAAGTCTTCAATGAATTCTAGTGGGAATATTAGACATTTTTGCCCCTTTTAGTTATGTTGTTGGGGCCTTTCAAGCTGAGCTTAATATCAGATCCTTTCCCACAGTTTGAGTCGCTTTATTCTCATCTCAGCCAAATCTCTAGGTTAAATTCTGGTGATCGGTAAAACACATTAAATATCTTTTGTTCAACAATAACACTTGGCATCAGATAACCTTTGTTACAGGCAAGACTCACTCTGATATTATGTGACATTTTTGGTAATTGGATTTCTGTCTTGTCTCCTATGGCTGAATGCCTATTTTTATAAACTTCCTAATATCCTAAATGCTCTATGATTGGGCTCAGACTTTCATTTAGCAAATATTTAAAGGGTCTACTGTGTGCGGTGCACTACTTTAGCTGCTTAGGTTAAAATCGGGAAAAACAAAAAAAGTCTTTTTAGTACAGTATGGGAAACAGTAAATCATAAATGTAATTAAGCTAGCTGGAAATGTTCCTGGAATGTTTGAAGGACAGCAATGAGTATGGATGGACAGAGAGGGCAGTAGTGGGTCAGAGAGGTAATGAAGGGCCAGGTTAAACAGGGCCTTAGGAGAACTATAGAGGCATGGTTTTAATTTGAGAGAAATTAAAGGCATTGCACTTTTTTAGAAAAGTAATATGATCTTCCCTCTCTCTCTGCCCCTCCCCTGCTCACGCTCTGTCTCTCTCTCTCTCTTTCAAAAATAAATAAACATTTAAAAAATTAAACAAAAGAAAAAAGGGGCACTTGGATGGCTCCGTTGGTTAAGCGTCTGACTTCAGGTCAGGTCATGATCTCAACAGTTGGTGAGTTCCAGCCCCGACTTGGGCTCTGTGCTGACAGCTCGGATCCTGGAGCCTGCTTGGGATTCTGTGTCTCCATCTCTCTCTCTCTCTCTCTGCCCCTCTCCTGCTCGTGCTCTGTCTCTCTCTCAAAAATAAATAAACATTAAAAAAATTAAAAAAAAAAAGAAAAGTAATATGATCTCACTTATATTTAAAAAAAATTTTTTTTTTAATGTTTATTTGTTTTTGAGACAGAGAGAGACAGAGCATGAATGGGGGAGGGTCAGAGAGAGAGGGAGACACAGAATCTGAAACAGGCTCCAGGCTCTGAGCTGTCAGCACAGAGCCCGACGCGGGGTTTGAACTCACAGACCATGAGATCGTGACCTGAGCCGAAGTCGGCCGCTTAACCGACTGAGCCACCCAGGTGCCCCTCTCACTTATATTTTAAAAGACTCAAAAAAAAAAAAAAAAAGACTTATTTTAGCTACACTGTTGATAATAGATTCAGGAGAGTCACAAGTAGAAACAGGGAAACTACAGCCATAATACAGGCAAGAGGACTTCTGTTTTTGGTCAAGATGGAGTAAGAGTGACTAAATTTACCTAGCTATCTGAAATAACTAAAAAACCAGGAAATAATATATAAAACGCGTACTGGACATCAGGGAGAAGAGAATGATTCCTTAGAGAGGGAAAACACCTAAGGTGAGCCCTGTGATTGCCCCCAGCATACTATCCGGGGGGGTTTCTACGTCACAGTGCAGGGGAAGGCAATCTAACAGTGGCCGAGCGGTCCTACCGAGTTTAAGAAATGGAGCTGGGAATTAGAGAACCAACGCAGCTAGAATTTGGGCAGAGTGCCAGAGAGGAAAGAGCTGCACACAGAGTACAGAGGCTGCAGAGGGTCACCCTGAGGGTCTGGATGAATTCTGAGCAGCACGTGCATATGAAGAAACTCCCCAAGGACGCGAAAAGAACCACCTGAAATCACGAGTGGGAACCGTTCCTGGGGCTCCCAAGAGGTTTGGAATTGTTTGTATTCCCCCCAGCCAGAGTGGAAAAACTAAGTAGATCATGGGACAAAAAGTAGAGAACTCAGAAGGGTGTTGCTTCAGGACTTGGGGGGGAAAAATTGCCCTAGACTGAAGGCTGCTCCATCACACCTAACAAGCTTAAAAGAAAGCCTCGATCGCAGCTGGGGCAAACAATAGATTAGCCAAGGTCTTAAAAGGGAAAAAAGGTGAGGAATGTGAGGACCAGATGGGTTTTGAAAACTCCAACCTATTCCTGGGATCTAGGAGGCCACATGCAGGAGTAGGGCTGTGCACATGCTCAGAAGAGACCTGAGAAGGTCCTAGGCTGTGACTTCTGACTGGCGTTGAAACTATACACAAGCAGGAAATGAAGGCTGAGATAAAGTTGTAAACTGCCTGGGGAAATAGAGAAGATGTGCTCCAATATGCACAAAGAATCCCTCAGCAAAGACTGAGAGATTTCCCAGTTTTAGGCCTTAAAGGAAATTTCTCTCCAATTATTAGCTGACCCCTGAGCTAATGGAGGGGCTTCAGTGTCTCTACACAAAAAACAATACAGAATTTGCAGAATCGGTCTGGAAGCGTCACTGAACAAACAACAACTACAACAAATAGCAACAACAACAAACCCTGGGAAGGGGAGAGACTCTGATTTCCAGAGTTGCTTAATTATATTATTTGAAATGCCCCATTCCCAACAAAAAATTAGGACGTATGCAAAGAAATAAGAAAGTGTGGTCCATACATAGTGGGGAAAGAAAGCATTCAATAGAAAGTGTACCTGAGGAAGAGCAAATGATTTACTAGAAAAAGACTTTAAATCAGTTATTTAAAATATGTTCAAAGAGGGGCACCTGGGTGGCTCAGTCAGTTGGGCATCCAACTTTGGCTCAGGTCATGATCTCCCAGTCTGTGGGTTCGAGCCCCGCATCTGGCTCCATGCTGACAGCTCAGAGCTTGAAGGTGCTTTGAATTCTGTGTCTCCCTCTCTCTCTGCCCCTCCCTTGTTCGCGCTCTGTCTCTCTGTCTCTCTCTCTCTCTCAAAAATAAACATTAAAAAATTAAAAAAATAAAATAAAATAACTAAGAGAACACTATAAGGAACTAAAATAATGTTTGAGAAAAATGTCTCATCAAATAGGGAATATCAATAAAGATAAAAAATATTAACAAGATCCAGATAAAATTTCTGAAGTTGAAATATACAATATCCGAAATGAAATAAGCACTAAAGGAATTTTGAGCAGGAATAATAAAGAAGCAGCAAACTTGAAGATAGTTCAATTGAAATTATACAACATAAAATGGGGGGAGGTATGGAGCCATATATATATATATATATAGAGAGAGAGAGAGAGAGAGAGAGAGAGAGAGAGAGAGAACAGTTTTTGTAAACAATTAAAATTAAATTTGTATTAATCCAAGTTAGATTGCTATCAATTAAGATGTTACCAATTAAAAAAAGATGTCAATAATAAACCACAGAGCAACCACTAAAAAAATAATTAAAATATATAAATAGAAAGAAATTAAAATGATACCCTTGGAAAATCTATTTAACAGAAGAGAATGCAATAATGGAAGAATTGAAGAATGAAAAGACATAGTAAGTGGCAAAATGGCAGATATAAATCCTCCTTTACCCTTATTACATTAAATGTAAGTAGATTAAATTCTCAAATGGCAGAAATTGGCATATGGCTATGTAAAAGGGGGGAAATATGATCCAATTATATGTTGTCATTTTAGATTCAAAGGAAAAATAGGTTCACCATAAAAGGATGGTAAAAGATATGGCATGGAATACTAACCAAACGAAAACTAGAGTACTATACTAATATCAGACAGTATGGTTTTAAGACAAAAATTGTTATGGGAGACAAAAAAGGACATAATGACAAAGGTTAGTCTATCAAGAAGAAATAACAATTAAACATGTACCTAATAACAAAGGCCCAAAAGTCATGAAGAAAAAAAAAAAAAAAGAACAAAACTAAAGGGAGAAAAAATACACCATTTTCCTAATGGATAGAACCAAGCAGAAGACCAGCGAGTAAATAGGAGACTTGAAGAACAGTGTAAACCAATTACACCTAATAGACATCTATGGAATACTTCAATACCCAACAACAGCAAAAGACATATTTTTGTCTAGCATGTACAAAACATTTTCCAGAATAGAACATATGCTATGCCATAAAACAAGCCTCAATAAGTTTAAAAAGAATTGAAATTATAAAACTTAAGTTCTTTAGCCACAATGGAAGAACTTAGAAACCAGTAACAGAAAGACATTAGGGAAATTCACAGGTATTTGGAAATAAAACAATATCTAAGTAATCAATGGGCCAAAGAAGAAATCACAAGGAAATAAGAAAATAATTTGGGATGGATGAAAATAAAGACACAATATACAGAAACTTATGGGATACAATTAAAGCAAGGGTTATACTGTAAACCACCTACAATAAAAAAAGAAGAAAGAACTCAAATCATTTACCTGAACTTCTACCTTAGGAAGGAAGAAAAGAAGAACCACGTAAACCCAAAGCGAGCAGAAGGAAGGAAAGAATAAATATTAAGAGTAGAAATGAATGAAATTGGGAATACAAAAACAATCCAGAAAATTCAAAACAAAACGAAACAATGTTGGTACTTTGAAATGATCAACAGAATGGAGAGACCATTAGCTAAACTGACCAAGGCTGGTTGGGGTGGTGGTGGTGGGAAGACTCAAATTACTGAAACTATGAATGAAATAAGGGACCTTACTGTGGACTCTACTGAGCTAAAAAAAAGATTATAAGAGAAAACCATGAACAATTGTATGTCAACAAACTAGATAATCTGCAAGAAACAGACAAATTTCTGAAAAACCACAAGCTACAAAAACTGACTCAAGATAATATACTGAAATAGATACGTGAAAAATAAAGACGTCAAGTTACTAATAAAAATTTCTGACAAAGAAAATCCCTGTCGAGGTGGCTTTGCCGATAAACCCTACCAAATGTTTAAAGAATGAATACCAATTCTTCATGAACTCTTCCCCCCCCCCCCAAAAAAAAGAACAGTAGGGAACACTACTCCACTCAGTCTGTGAAGCCCATATTACGATGATACCAAAACTTGACAGAAACATCACAAGGAAAAATACAAATCAATATCTCTTCTGAATATAGAGGAAAAAAGTCCTCAAAAAATACTAGCAAACTGAACAGTTGTATATAAAAAAGGATCATATGCCACGGCCAAGTGAGATTTTTCTGAGGAATGCAAAGTTAGTTTAACATCCAGAAACAAATGCAGTAATGTAATACACCACATGAGTAGAATAAAGGGCAAAACCACACAAATATCTCAGTGGTTGCAGAAAAAGTATTTGACAAAATTCTATACCCTTACGTGATAAATAAATTAGGAATAGAAGGAAACACCTTTGATTGGATAAAGGACATCTCTAAAGGCTGACTCAACATTGAGAAATCAATTAGTAGGGGCACCTGGGTGACTCAGTTAAGTGCAGACTCTTGATTTCTGCTCAGGTCATAATCTCACAGTCGTGAGATTGAGCGCTGTGTGGGAGGAGACTGTTCAGGATTCTCTCCCCCTCTCTCTGCCCCTCCCACGCTCCCATTTGTGTGTTCTTTCTCTCTCTCCTCTCTCTCTCTCTCTCTCTCTCTCTCTCAAAATAAATAAGTAAACATTTAAAAAAATCAATTAGTATAGTTATGCCTGGCTGGCTCAGTCAGTAGAGCATGTGACTCTTGTTCCCAGAGTTGTGAGTTCAAGCCCCACGTTGGGTATACAGCCTACTTTAAAAAAAATCAATTGGGGCGCCTGGGTGGTTCAGTCCGTTAAGGGTCTGACTCTTGATTTTGACTCAGGTCATGATCTCACAGTTCATGGGTTCGGGTCCCATATGGAACTGTCATCACAGAGCCTGCTTGGGATTCTCTCTCTCTATCTGCCCGTCCTCCTCTCACGCTCTCTCTCTCACTCTCTCACTTTCTCTCAAAATAAATGAATAAACTTAAAAGAAAAACCAATTAGCGTAATCCATCACATCCATCATATCAAAATATGATATCGACAGAAGCAGACAAGCAGGGGAGGGGCAGAGAGAGAGAGGGAGACACAGAATCTGAAACAGACTCCAGGCTCCGAGCTGTCAGCACAGGGCTGGAACTTGGGAACAGCAAAATCATGACCTAGGCTGAAGTCGGACGCTTCACGGACTGAGCCACCCAGGCACCCCTGTGGGAGGATTTTTAAATGTAAATGTGATTTCTTTAATGGATATAGGACTAGTGAAATCATTTTTTTCTTGAGAGAGCTTTGTAGTTTTTTGTAGTCAAAACATTTCTCCATTTAGCTGAGTTGTCAAATGTGTTGTCATAAAGTTGTTTATAATATCTCCTCATTATCTTTTTGATGTCACTAGGATGTTCTTAGTGTTTTGTACTTGCCTTATTTGTTAACTTGGCCTAATCTTAAATCTCCCCAGCTGGCAGGGAAGCTAGCATACTTAACCAAAGTCTCTACCTAGAAAGTTTTCTCTAAAGACATTTAAAAATTCTTAAGTTTCCTTCAATTACTCCTTAGGAGACTCCATGCATTTGAAAGACTGGCCCATCATTGAGGATATGAGAGAGGCAGGAGATATATGAAAAGACTGAATAAAATCAGTGAAGAGAGGGGTGCCTGGCTGGTTCAGTCAAGGGAGCCACTCTTTTTCATGACTTCAGCTCAGATCATGATCTCGCGGTTTGTGAGTTCGAGCCCCGCGTTGGGCTCTGTGCTAACACTCAGAGCCTGGAGCTTGCTTCAGATTCTATCTCCCTCTCCCTGCTCCTCCCCTGCTTGCACCTCTTTCTCTCTCTCTCTCTCTCTTTCAAAAATAAACATTAAAAAAAGTAAAAAATAAAATAAAAATTTTAAAAAGTCAATGAAATGAAAAGAATCTGAATAAGTCACTCAAGGGTCATTCTTCTTCTATCAGTTAAGTTCATGTTTGAACAACCTGGGCAAATGACATTTTAGCTTAGTTTCTTAAAACTTGTTTCACAAAGATTCTGTTACCTCCCTTTAGCCTTCTAGCCCGAAGATAATCTATCTGAAAGGATGCTTCCTAATGTCTGTGCTCATGTGACTGTCCATTTCTGCTCATGCCTTTTTAAAATAATTGCTTTGATCTAGTCTAACGCCCTTCGTCCCTTGGATGGGACCCTTGTACTCTGATTCCACCTACTAGTTGGTGCCTGGAATAACAATGGATTTTTCCATCAGTCCTCTTTTACGGCTGTGAATATGGAATTTGTTATTGATGGAAATCGGCATCTCCTTTAGGAACTTGGTGACACTGTTTGGATTTTAAACATCTTAATCTTAATCTTTAATCTTACTCCTTCAAATTCCCATACAATATGTCCAAAGACCTTAATAAAGCCAGACAGGATAGCAAGGCACTTTTAGAAGAATGCTCTTGGAATTTTTATACAATCCTATGATGGCTAGTTGTTAGACAAATTTCTGAAGATCAGTCTCTACTGTTAACTTTTCAGTTATTGGAGAAATAGAATAAATTCCACATAAGTTCCATGCAAATGTCTAATTGATACGTGACAATAGCTTAATGATAAATTTATAATTAGATCTTTTTTTCCTTAGCGATTGCCCTAAGGATTACCAATAATAACTTAATTTATAATAATCTAGTTTACATTAATGCACCTTAATTTCAAGAGTATATAAAACTTCTGTTCTTATGTAGCTTTGTCCCTTACCATGCTGCTGTTGTCAGAAATTGCAGGTTTATACATATATGCCCAACAACTTGCATTTGTAATTATTGCATCATGCAGTTGTCTTTTATTTTTTTTTAATTAAAAAAAAAATTTAACGTTTATTTATTTTTGGGAGCGAGCTGGGGAGGAGCAGAAAGAGGGAGACAGAGGATCTGAAGCAGGTTCTGAAAAGTGAGCGCAGAGCCGGACGTGGGGCTTGAATTTACAAGCCGTGAAGTCATGACCGAGCTGAAACCAAGAGGCGACCATTCAATCGGCTGAGCCACCCAGGTGCCCAAATTTAAAAAAAAAAAAAAAAAAAAAAAAAAAATTAAGTTTATTTATTTACTTTGAGAGAGACAGAGTACAAGCAGTGAAGGGGCAGAGATAAAGGGACAGTCCCAAGCAGGCTCCTCGAGATCAGAGCAGTTCCCAACATAAGGCTTGAATTTACAAAACTGTGAGATCATGACCTGAGCTGAAATCAAGAGCCAGAAGTTTAACAGACTGGGCCACCCAGGTGCCCCCTGCAGTTGTCTTTTAAATCAGATAGGAAAAAAAAAAAGCATGAGAAACAAGTAGTACATTTATACTCTATTTTTTTATTATCTATGTAGTTACCTTTATTGGTGCTCTTTATTTTATTTATGAGGATTCAAACGGTGCCTGACAGGCTCAGTAGATAGAGCATGAGGCTCTTGATCTTCGGGTTGAGTGTTCAAGCCTGTTGTTGGGTATAGAACTTACTTAAAAAAAATACATGAGGATTCAGGTTATTGTTGAAAGTCCTTTTATTTCAGCCTGAAGGATTCCCTATAGTATTTCTTGTAAGGCAGATTTGTTACTAAGGAAACCTCGAAGTTTTTGTTTATCTGGGGGTGTCTTAATTTCTCTATTTGGAAGATATTTTTGCTGGGTATAGAAGTCTTGGGTGACAGTTTTTTTTCTTTCAGTACTTTAAATATATTATCCCTTTCGATCTCCATTTTTCTTTCTTTCTTTATTTCTTTCTTTCTTTCTTTCTTTCTTTCTCTTTCTTTCTTTTTAAGATTTTATTTTCTTAAGTAATTTCTATACCTAATGTGGAGCTTGAATCAACAACCCAGAGATCAAAGTAACTCTAAGGACTGACCAGCCAGGTGCCTCTGATCTCCATGGTTTCTGAGAAATCAGCTGTTAATCTTACTGAAGCTCTCTTGTTCATAAGGAATTGTTCTCTCTTGCTACTTTCAAGTTTCTCTCTTTGTCCTTTCATAGTTTGATTCTAATGCATCTGAGTGTTGGATCTCTTTGAATATATATATATATATATATATATATATATATATATATATATATTATTTTTGAGAGCAAGAGAGACAGAGCACAAGTGGGGGAGGGGCAGAGAGAGAGGGAGACACAGAATCCAAAACAGGCAGATCTCTTTGAATTTGTTACATTGGAATCATTGAGCTTGGGAGTGTAGATTAATGATTTTTATCAGAATGGGTGAATTTTTGGCAAATGTTTCTTCAAATATTGTTTTCTCTTCTTTTTCCTCTCACCACCAGTTTTGCAACTTCTATTATGAGTAGGTAGGCATGCTTGATGGTCTCACGGGTCTCTGAGCCTCTGTTTATTTTCATTCATTCTCTATTTTTTCTGTTCCTCAGACTGGATAATCTCAATCGACCTAGCTTTCAATTCACTGATTTCTTTGTACTGCCTACTCAAATTTGGTGTTGAGTCCCTCTAGTGAATTTTTCATTTCAGTTGTTTTATTTTTCAACCCCAGATTCATTTGAAAACTGCTATCTCTTTATTGATAGTCTCTATTTAGTGAAATATTGTTCTCATACTTTCTTACTTCTTTAGACATTTTTTTTCTTCTAGTTACTTGAACCTAATTAAAATAATTGGTTTGAAGTCTTTTGTCTAGTAAATCCAGGAACTTTGGGGGCTATCTCTATTGATTTCCACCCACTGTGTATAGGTCAGACTTTCTTGCCTAATAATTTTCTGTTGAAAACTGAACATTTCAAATAATATAATGTGACATCTCTAGAAATCAGATTCTTCTGCCTCCTCAGGATTTATTATTGCTGCTGTTTTTATAGTTGTTTTTGTTTGTCCAGTAACTTCTGAACTAATTCCATACAAGTTTTCAACAGTGGAGTTTTTCAAAGTCCCTGTGGATATCTCATTCCTCACCTTTTCTTTTTAAGCATTTTGGTTAGTCTATTATTTATGCCATCATCTTAGGCAGCTATAAAACATTCAACGAAAGCACTTCCTCCATATCCCTGAGGTATGTAGCAGTGGGCAAGTTTGTATGTGGTTGCATAAAGAAAAGACTTTCCAGTAGTCTTCGAGGGAACCATTAGCAGACAGGTCAAATAATAACATTTCTTTGGGAATGAGATTCTTTCCACCCTTCCCTCTTCCATTATTAGAAATGCAGGCTATTATTTTTTAGGGTTACTACGGAACTGGGGCGTGGGAGACGGGACTAAGGTAAGGAAAAGCCACAAAGCTTGCTGCTTTTACCGGGATTCAGCTGTTTTTCTTAAAGAAGTGTTCTCTGGATGGCTGCAAACCTTTGGTTGATTTCCAGGGTTTAACGCCGGTTCTATTTTGCCAGGATTTTGTTGTTGTTGTTGCTTTTAAGGAGGGACAAAGTTTTAGAGATACTTACTACATGATTTTTGCTGAAATCACCCCAATTAGACCTTTTTTGCTCTCATTTTAAAAATTCATTCATATTTATTAAATGCCTACCACAGACAGACACTGTTCCAAGTGGGCTAGGGATCCAACATGATGGTTCAGTTGCTGTCTGAGTTTCGGTCTGGTTGAGTGGCAACCTTTCGCTCTGATGCATTCATATTTGACCTTTGACACATTGTATGGTTTACTCAAATGGATTTGAGGAAGAAATAGTGAAGCCTATAATTTAGTAGAGAAGAGTGGAGGAGACACGGAGGCAAGCAAGGAGTGGCCCTAACTTCAGCTGATCTAATCCCTTCCATCCCCAAACTATAGCTTGATTTGTTTGACTTTTGCTCTCTAGCAGTAGAGTCTCAAGTCAGCAGTCGTTGAGTGGGTTGGAAACAGGCCCCTCTCCTCTGGTATGAGGAGAACAGAATATTCTGGCCTGCTGAGAATACCAAGGATAGTATTAAGGTATTTTTTTTTTTTTTTTTTTAGAGATAACCAAATATGGTGAGCTAGTAGCTTTTCGGAGAACAAAATATTCGAAGAAAATATTAGCAGGTGGAAGACCTAAGACTATTTGTGAAAAAGCAGATTGGACTTGAAAAAATAACATCATTGAGTTATATAAAATATAAATATAAGAAGTATTTTTAAGGGGCGCCTGGGTGGCTCAGCCGTTAAGCGTCTAACTCTTGGCTGGGGCTCAGGTCATGATCTCACGGTTTTGTGAATTTGAGACCCACATCAGGCTCCATGCTGACAGACTGGGATTCTTTTTTTCTCCCTCTCTCTCTCCCTCTCCCCTGCTTGTGCTGTCTCTGTCTCTCAAAATAAATGAATAGGCTTTAAAAAAAAATTAAGAAAAAAAAATGAAAGGATCAAGAAAGTTGGAATAATATAAATAAAGAAGAATTCCAAGCACACCAGAGCAATTTTTTTTTTCTTAGATGTACTGATGAGTGCTTATCACCACTAATTTTTTGGTGTGGATGAATTGGAAATTTATGAGTACCCCCGAATAACTATTACATATATTATATAACTGTAAATATAGTTAACTTAGTTATGCCTAAGATAATAAATAGTATAAGATAATAACCTATTAGGATAAAATAATAACAATAATATAATATTATATATAATTTATATAGTTTATAATTTATATAATTTCTATATAATTTCTATAATTCTTATTCCAGAAATACTTTTATTATTTACAGTAAAGGGCCATATGCAAGAACCCTTTCAGGTAATATATTATGATATCTATTTAGGCTCAAACCCTCATGTCAGGATTCTGATACCTAGAACAAAACTAAGTAGGGTAACTCTTTACAGAATAACTATGAACGTGGCTGTTCCCTCTGTATAGGCTATGTGATGTGCCAGCAATAGGATTTTATGCAGTCTAAATTTTGGAAATTATTAAACCCAGGATATTTTCCCCTAAGAAATTCTAGGCAGATTATCAGGCTGACAACTGCGTTCAATAGATTTTGAAATGGATTAGAAGAGATAAAAACATTTGACTGAAAGCATAGTAAAGAGCAGTAAACAACTCCCACCCGAAGGTCAGCTAGCCTCCTGTAGAGGGGTGTGTATTATGGCAATTGGGTGATTCTTCTAATATAGGAAGCAGAAACAGATAATGGAACAAAAGGAGAGACAAGACTGACCCAAACCATGCTTATATCATGTTCTGATCACATGCCAGTGTGATGGGCAAACCACATCCTGGGGACCTCAGGATGTTCATGCTCTAGAATTTATTTCAAAAGCAGTTTGATTCACATTGAGAGCAGACCTGGAGAGGTTTCCTGATTCTAACTCATATAGCTATTAGTTAGATCAGTAAATATAATTGATAGGAAAGTATTTAGACTAAATTAGCATAAATGTAATATTTAACCAGTGAAACATTTTCTACCTCCAGCTTTATTGAGATATAATCCACAAATAACATTGCATTATATTAAGGCATACAACATGATGATTTGATATATGTATATGTGGAGAAATCATTCCCACATTAAGGTTAGTGACCACATCTACAGAGTTATAATTTGTGTGTGTGTGGTGAGAACATTTAAGCTCTACTGTCTTTGCAAGTTTCAAGTATACAATACAATATTGTGAACTATAGTCCCCATGCTATACATTTGACTCCTTGAACTTATTACACCTGAAAGTTTGTACGCTTTGGCCAACATCTCCCCATTTCTCCCTCCCTCAGCCCCTGGCAACCATCATTCAACGCTGTTTCTATGAGTTCAAGTTGTTTAAATTCTGCATATAAGTGAGATCATACAGTATTTGTCTCTCTCTGTCTGTCTGATTTCACTTAACATAATGCCCTCAAGTTTTCATCCATAATGTGGCAAATGGCAGGATTTTCTTCTTTTTTATGGATGAATAGTATTCCGGTGTGTGTGTGTGTGTGTGTGTGTGTGTGTGTGTGTGTATACATATCACATTTTCTTTCTTTATTCATTGACAAACACTTAGATTGCTTCCATGTCTTGGCAGTTATATCTTCAATTATATATCCTCAATATATCTTCAATTCATTTCCTTTGGATATATACAGAAGTGGAATTGCTGGATCATGTATGGTAGTTCTATTTTTAATTTTTGAGGAACTCTATACTGTTTTTTATGACAGCTGTGCCAATTGACCTCCCACCAGTAGTGCACGAGAGCTCATTTTTCTCCACATCCACCTCAAAATATATAATTGGTTTATTTTTTGTTATCTTTTTTGTTTTTAATCTTTGTCATCTTTTTTCTTTTTAATGATAGCCGTTCTAAGATGGGGGGGGCAAAGGAAAAAATACTAGCCATTCTAACAGATGTGAGGTGATATCTCATTGTGGTTCGTTTTTTGTTTTTTAGTACAGTTGACATACAGAGTCATGTTAGTTTCAGGTGATGTTACAGTATCATTGAATATATTCCCGATGGTGTGTCTTTTATTTATTTATTAATTAATTAATTTATTTATTTATTTATTTTAACGTTTATTCATTTTTGAGAGATAGAGACAGAGCGTGAGCAGGGGAGGGGCAGAGAGAGGGAGACACGGAATCCGAAGCAGGCTCCAGGCTCTGAGCTGTCAGCACAGAACGCCACTCGGGGTTCGAACTCACGAACCGCGAGATCATGACCTGAGCCGAAGTCGGATGCTTAACCCACTGAGCCACTCAGGAGCACCCCCATGGTGTGTCTTTTATTCCCATGACTTATTCATTCCGTAACTGGAAGACTGTATCTCCCACTCTCCTTTACCCATTTTGTCCATCCCCCTACTCTCCTTTCCTCTGGCAACCATCAGTTTGTTCTCTGTATTTGCAGGTCTGATTCTGCTTTGTGTTGTCTATTCATTTGTTTTGTTTTTTAGACTCATATATGAGTGAAATCATATGGTATTTTTCTTTCTCAGTCTGACTTATCTTACTTAACATAATACCCTCTAGGTCCATCCATGTTGTTGCAAATGGCAAGATCTCATCCTTTTTTATGGCTGTATAATATTCAAGTGTATGTATTTGTGTGTGTGTGTGTGTGTGTGTGTGTGTGTGTGTGTGTACATACATCACATCTTCCTTATCCATTCATTCATCTATCAATGGATTCTTAGATTGCTTCTGTATGTTAACTATTGTAAGTAGTGCTGCAATAAACATAGGGGTGCATATATTTTCTTGAATTAGTGGTTTTGTCTTCTTTGGGTAAAATACCCAGTAGTGGAATTATTGGATCATATGGTACTTCTATTTTTAACTTTTTGAGGAACTTCCATATCGTTTTCCACTGTGGCTCTACCAATTGACATTCTGATTAACAGTGTGTACAGATTTCTTTTACTTCTTTCTTTCTTTCTTTTCTTTCTTTCTTTCTTTCTTTCTTTCTTTCTTTCTTTCTCGCTCTTTCTTCCTTTCCTTTCCTTTCCTTTCCTCCTTCCTTCTTTTCTTTCTCTTTCTTTCTTTCTTTCTTTCTTTCTTTCTTTCTTTCTTTGTCTCTATTCCTTTCCTTTCCTTTCCTTTCCTTTCCTTTCCTTTCCTCCTTCCTTCCTTCTTTTCTTTCTTTCTTTCTTTCTTTCTTTCTTTCTTTCTTTCTTTCTTTCTTTCTTTCTCTTTCAAGAGAGAATCTTTAGCAGGCTCCATGGCTCAGTGTGGAGCCTGATGAGGGGTTTAATCCCATTACCCTGGGATCATGACCTGAGCCAAAATCAGTAGTTGAACCCTCCACTGACTAAGCCACCCAAGGGTTTCTTTTTCTTCACATCCTTGCCAACACTTACTGTTTCTTGTCTTTTTTATTCTAGCCATACTGACAGGTGTAAGGTGATACCACACTGTGGTTTTGAGTTGCATTTCCCTAATGATTAGTGACGTTGAGGAACTTTTCAGGTACCTGTTGGTCGTTTGTATGTCTTCTTTGGAGAAACATCTATTCAGATCCTCGGCCCATTTTAAGACTGGATTACTTGCTTTTTTTGCTATTGAGTTGTACAAGTTCCTTATATATTTTGGATGGTAATCCTTTATCAGATAGATGGTTTGCAAATATTTTCTCTCATTCCATAGGTTGATTTTTCATTTCGTTGATTATTTCTTTTGCTATGCAGAAGCTTCTAATGTGATGTGCTGTCTATTTTTGCTTTTGTTGTTTGTGCTTTGGGTGACATATCCAAAAAAATCATTCCCAAGACCAGTGTCAAGGGGCTTTTTTGCTCCGTTTTCTTCCAAGAGTTTTATCATTTCAGGTCTTACATTTTAATTAATTAATTAATTAATACAAGTTTATTTATTTATTTTGATAGAGACAGAGACACACACAGAGAGAAACCACATACAAGTGGGGCAGGGGCAGAGAGGGGGAGAGAGAGAATCCCAAGCAGGCTCCTCACCGACACAGGTGTTGAACTCACGAACCACGAGACCATAACCTGGGCGGAAGTTAAAGAGTCGGACATTCAGCTGACTGAGTCACCCAGGTGCCCCTCTGGTCTTACATTTAAGTCCTTAATTCATCTTAAGTAAACTGGCTTTGTCCTGTGCTTCCATCTGGGACAGATTCCTCTGTCCTCTCATTTTGTCTAAGTCTCGGTGCCTGTGTCTCTGTGTTAGGAGAGTCAGCTGTGTCTCCTCCTCTTGAGGGTAATGGCTTTATGAACAGGAGGTCCTGTGGTGCCCTGCTGTGTAGTGTCCCCTTGTTCCCCAGAGTGTGGGACTTCTGGGAACGTCTCCGACGTGTGCTCCGCGTGCTAGCGGATCCTGGCTGCTTTATCCTTCAGGCCGGTTGTCTGCAGAGGCTCTCCGCCTGTTGTGGGCAGTGTTTCCTGGCAGAACGTGGCACGGCGTAGCGAGGTGCGCTCCGGTCTGCTTGTGAAGTGAGACCTGCTGCCGCCACCCGAACCGAGGCCTCGCAAAACTCCTGGGTCAGGAGATATGGCGTTGGCAGGGGTTTGGGCCAGTCTTCTGGGGAGAGGGCCCGATGCACTGGGACTGAGGCAAGAGTTACTGGGAAGCGTGGTTCTTCCGGAGTGCAGAGCGGGGAGTGTGCCGGGCTTGCTGTAGGCAAGTTAGGTTCATAGTGATGTCAGTGCTGCGCTGGTTCCCTGAGGTGGCTCTGTGTTTCTGGAAGGGTGGGGGAGGGAAATGGCCCCGGCCAGTTCCTTTGTTCTTGGCGGGGTCTCTCCGTGAATGCTGCCTTTCTGGGATGTGCTCTGAGATGAGCAAACGACGTTTCCGCACTGTATGTCCATAGGCTGTTTGTCTACCTTTCCTCCAAGAGCGGCCCCAGCGTCCTCTGATTTCTCCCAGAGCCAGACATGCTGACTCCAGTCTGTAAGCCTGGCTGGTTGCGAGAACACAAAATTTGGGCCCTCTTGCTTTCCAAGCGAATTGCTACGGGCAGTCATTTACCCCAATGTGCCCCCCCGTGTGCTGATTTGTCTCTTCCCTTCTCCGCATCCGTGGCAGTTCCCTTCCCCACTGCAGCCCAAGCTGTGTCTCCACACTTCCTCTTCCATGTGGCCTCTTCTCTGCCTTTACTTGTGGTGTTTGCTCTGCCAGTCTTCAGATCAATTTCTGGGATATTTAGGATGATTTGGTAGTCATCTATTCTATTCGTGGGACAAGGTGAGCTTAGGGTCCTTCTACTCTGCCGTCATCTTCCCTTCCAATCCTAGCACCATACTGTTTCGATTACTATAGATTTCTAATATAGTTTTAAATCAGGAAGTGTAATGACTCCAGCTTTGTTATTCTCAAGATTGCTTTTGGGGAGCCTGGGTAGCTTAGTCGGTTGAGTGTCCAATTCTTGATCTTGTCTCAGGTCATGGTCCCCGGGTCCCAAGGTCCCAGGGTTCCAGGATAGTGGGATCAAGGCTTGCATTGTCAGGCTTGACACTGAGCCTGGAGCCTGAGTTTCTCTCTCTCTCTCCCTCTCCCCAGTTCTGTCTGTGCATGCTCTCTCTCTCTTTCTCTCCCTCTCAAAAAAAAAAAAAAAAAAAAAAAAAGCTTTGGCTATTTAAGGACTTTTGTGGTTCCATATGAATTTTAGGGTTTATTTTTCTATTTCTATGAAAAAAGTGCCACTGGATTTTTGGTAGAGATTGCGTTGAGTCTATAGATTACTTTGGATAATATGAACATTTTGACAGTATTAATTCTTCTGATCCATAAATTTGAGATATCTTTCTTCTTATTTGTGCCTTCTTCAATTTTTTTATTAATGTCTTATATTTTCTACATGTACAGAACTTTCACCTCCTCAGTTAAATTTATTCTTGGGCTGCCTGGGTGGCTCAGTCAGTTAAGCATCCGACTTCGGCTCAGGCTGTGGTCTCGTGGTTTGTGAGTTGGAGCCCCATGTCAGGCTCTGTGCTGACAACTCAGACCCTGGAGCCTGCTAAGGATTCTGTGTCTCCCTCTCTCTCTGTCCCTCCCCTGCTCATGCTCTATCTCTGCCTCTGAAAAATAAAGAAACACTGAAAAAAAATTTTAATTTATTCTTAAGTATTTTATTGTTTTAGTTTTTAAATATTTATTTATTTTTGAGAGAGAGAGACAGCAGGAGTTGGGGAGGGGCAGAGAGGAGAAGGAGACACAGAATCCAAAGCAGGCTCCAGGCTCTGAGCCCTCAGCACAGAGCCCAAGAAGGGGCTCGAACTCACGAACTGCAAGATCATGGCCTGAGCTGAAGTCGGATGCCTGACTGAGCCACACAGCCACCCCAGTGTTTTATTGGTTTTAATGCAATGTAGTGTAAATGGGAATTTTAAAAGTTTCTTTTTCAGATAGTTTGCTGTTTGAAGTGTCTATAAGGCAGGACTGACACTGACCCTTCATGGTCACTTCAGGGAGAGACAGACAGAAACGAGAGGGAAAATAGAGACTAGAACCATGTATTTAAAGACAAGAAGTCATTAATAATAGAAAGAAAATGGAATCTAATTTGGAATATTTCAAAACCCTGGCTTTCATGTGTCTCTAAATTGGTATTCATCTTGGGACGCCTGGGTGGCTCAGTCGGTTAAGCATCCGACTTCGGCTCAGGTCACGATCTCGCGGTCCGTGAGTTCGAGCCCCGCGTCGGGCTCTGTGCTGACAGCTCGGAGCCTGGAGCCTGTTTCAGATTCTGTGTCTCCCTCTCTCTGCCCCTCCCCTGTTCATGCTCTGTCTCTCCCTGTCTCAAAAATAAATAAAACGTTTAAAAAAAATTAAAAAAAAATTGGTATTCATCTTTACATACACTTTCTATAGACTATGACTATATAGTGTAATAAAATTGATTATTGACATAAGAATTTGTTTGATGTAGACTAAAACTGAAATTGGACATGCTGGTTTTCCCTTGTGTCCGTAGCAATCAAAACCTTCAGAGGCAACCACAAAGTGTTCCAAACCTAAATAAGAACCCTGCTCTGTGCATACATATGTGTGCTTACTGTGCGTGTTTGCTGTGGGAATGAGAGAAACATGCAGGGAATATTTTAACCTGTAGAAACAAGTTTCCTAGCGTATTCCTAACAAGGCTCTGATGCAATATTTGTGGAAGATCTAATCCTGACCTCATCAGTACTCACCAGTGTTGACTGATTGAAAGCTTCCTAGGTGCCAGGTACTATATTAAATGTAGAGATATGATATTTAGCAAAACGGAGTTCCTGTCCTCAGAGGTTATATAGTCTGTGCACATCAGAGAGATTTCCAAATGAATGTAGATGTGAATCTATATCCTGGGCCTTCCAGTGCTAACTAACTACTCCACGGTGCAGACTAAATTTAACATTCACTGTTTTGCTTACTCGTTACTGTTTATATGGGTCTATTTTAAAGAAAATTATAGACAATAAAACACAGAGGCAGCCTCTCATTTTTTCTGAACAACTCTCCTTTCCTATCAAGGGAGAGTTCATCTGGATTCGTTCCACGGAGAGCTCATTAGTGTTGGCATCTTATTTCTTCTACCAGATGTGGTTACTATCTTCATTTTATTCCAGGTAGCAGAGTACCAAACTAAAATTGCTAATGCTAAGTTCAGAGAAGTCCTGGGAAGAACTAACTGCAAGAGAACAAGAACAAAGAGGGAAAGGTAGGCAGTTTCATGACCTCTTTCTATTGGACATTGGTGAAGGAAATGCAGAAGAGAGTTGACATTCTGAACCTTTATTGTCAGAACTTTGCTCTAAACTCCAGGAAGCCTTTCTGACTACTCTTAGATCTAGCATTACAGCAGCTGTTCTCGAAGTATGGTCTCTGGACCGGGAAATCAGCCTCACCTTAGAACTTGTTCAAAATGCAAATTCTCGGGGGTGCCTGGGTGGCTCAGTCGGTTAAGCGTCCGACTTCGGCTCAGGTCATGATCTCACGGTTGGTGGGTTCGAGCCCCGTGTCAGGCTCTGTGCTGACAGCTCAGAGCCTGGAGCCTGCTTCAGATTCTGTGTCTCCCTCTCTCTCTGCCCCTACCCCACTCGCGCTCTGTCTCCCTCTGTCTCAAAAATAAATAAACATTTTTTAAAAAATGCAAATTCTCGGGGCACCTAGGTGGCTCAGTTGGTTAAACATCCGACTTCAGCTCAGGTCATGATCTCACGGTTCTTGAGTTTGAGCCCTGCGTCACGCTCTATGTTGACAGCTCAGAGCCTGGAGACTGTCTTCAGACTCTGTCTCCCTCTCTCTCTGTCCCTCCCCTGGTTGTGCTGTCTCTCTCTCTCTCTCTCTCTCTCAAAAATAAATAAAATATTAACAAAAAAATGTTAAAAAATGCAAATTGTCAGGCCCCACCAGAGACCAAGGAGTCAGAAACTCTGGGACAGGGTCCCAACAAACATTTTGCCATGTCTCTCTTATTAATAAATCAATTGAGACAGAAGATAGATTCTTCAGGGATTCCTGGATGGCTCAATCGGTAGAGCGTGTGACTCTTGACCTCAGTGTTGTGAATTCCAGCCCCAGGTTGGGTGTGGAGCCTATTTAAAAAAAAAATAAAAGGTGGATCCTTCTTCCTGGATCCTAACTTCCTTCTTCCTGGGGTTAGCTATAGGAAAGAGTGAATGGTGCCATTAATCATAAAATTATACCAAGCAAACAGGGAAGGAACATTGAAAGAGTTTGGAGAGCAGAAGCAGAGGGAATTAATTTGGAGGTACTTAAGAGATGCACAAAATGGGGGTGCCCGAGTGGTTTAGTCAGTTAAGCGTCGACTTCGGCCCAGGTTGTGGTTTCGGTTTGTGAGTTCGAGCCCCACCTTGCACTCTGTGCTCACAGCTCGGAGCCTGGAGCCTGCTTCAGATTCTGCGTCTCCCTCTCTCTCTGCTCCTCCCCCGTTCACATTCTGTTTCTCTCTCTCCCTCAAAATAAATAAATATTAAAAAAAAATTTTGATGTCTTTTATATTTATTTTTATTTGATTCCGTTTCCAGAGATCTTCATTTATTTGGGCAGTTTCTGTCTGGTATCTTACGAGACGAGTTAGCAAACTTTCTAGAAATGATCAGATAGTAAATCATGAGGGTTTGCAAGACAAATGGTCTCTTGGAATTCCTCAAGTCTACCATGGTAGCACAAGAGCAAATGAGTGTTACCGTGCTCCAACAAAACTTTATTTACAAAACCTGTGGGGGCTGGATTTAACCTGCAGGCTATAGTTTGTCACCCCCGTCATATCTGCTGCTGTGAGACTCCCTTTAATATTGCCAGTAGCACAGGTCTGGCACTAACCTTTGGTTTCTCTGAAAAAGTCTTTTTTTCCCCTTCATTGACAAGATGTTTTTGTTGGCTAACAGAATACTGGATTTTGTGGGTTTGGTTTTTTTTTTTCCTTTCAGTATTTTGAAGATGCCAAGTCATTGTCTTCTGGCTAACATTGCTTCTCATGAGAAGTTTGCTGTAACTCTCACCTTTGCTTTTCTATATATGATGAGTTTTTTATTCCTTTGGCCCTCTTCAAGACTTCTTTTTTTTTTTTAAGTTTTTTTTTTTTTAATGTTTTTATTTATTTTTGAAGGAGAGAGAGAGGGAGACAGAACATAAGTGGAACCAAATTAAAATGATTGGGCACTGTAATAGACCTAACATTTGATTTTCCCAGCATCTTTACCCCCACATAGTGGTGGAAGAGAACTTCCTTTGGTCAATGCCACATGTCTCTTTGGGGTTGCTTCATCCTGCTGGCCTTTGGGTGGTAAGAAGGACCCAGGTCCTCCCTCTCGTAGTATTCTGGCTACGATGATTGATTCAGAGGTGAGCATGTGAGAGAAGGAGGAACAAAATCCTTCTTCAGAAATTTCCCTAACATAGATGAAAAATTTCTGTCTCTTGGGATCATAGAGCTGGAAGGATTCACAGCTCCCTCTTCTCCACTGCTTGAAGGAAATCCTGTGTGTGGCGGGACTGAAAGATTGGGAGAAGCGAGTCCTGGCAGCATCAGTTCTCTGACTTCGGGCCATAACATGTTCAGTTTCTCTGGTTCCTTCAGTTCTATGTGTGTGATCCACCCCAGTTACCAAAAATCCTTTTTTGTTTAAGTTGGTTTGATTTGGGTTGTTCAGTGCTCCAGAAAGTATCCCTACTGATTTATGCTGTAGGCGGCATTCAAGTCTTGCCATTTTAGGGGTGGCCGGGTGGCTCAGTGGGTTAAGCATTTGACTTCCGCTCAGGTCATAATCTTGCGGTCTGTGAGTTCAAGCCCCACATTGGGCTCGGCATTGGTGGTGCGGAGTCTGCTTGGGATTTTCTCTCTCTCTCTCTCTCTCTCTGTCCCTCCTCTACTTGCGCTCTCTCTCTCAAAATAAATACACTTAAAAAAATTTTTTTTAAAGTCTTGCCATTATAAAGAACACTGTGAAGCAACTTAGTAGCTACATCTTTTGCACACATGCATGCTTTCTTTCCACATTAAGAAACATTTCCAAAGTAGGAATTGCTGAGTCATAGAACACGTAGATCTGAAAGGCTTTTGATGTGTGTGAAATTGCCTTCAGAGAGGTTGTCCATTTAGACTTTTGTAAGGAGTGTATATGTCCCTATTTCCTTACAGTCACGGGAATACTGAGTATTATTATTTTTTTAAATTCCCAAGTAGATATACTGCTTTTCTATACCTGTGTATAGAACACCCATACCTGTGTTCCCAAATAATGTCTTAATAGGATCATAAAAAGAGAGCAAAGATCAAACATGGATGGAAATATGGAATGACACCAGAAAAAAAGGGAGGAGTCCAAAATTTGTTCCAAGAGCATTACCACTATGAATACTCAGCCCTGGGTTTTCCCCCAGAACAGGTATTACGAACTGGCTGAGCCAGTATGAATATTTCAGGGAGAAATAAACTTGAGGAAGTGACAGAAGTCCTACCCTGGGTTACCACCTTAGCCTGGGGCTCCAGTAGGTTATTGGCTGGAGCATTAATAAAAACTCCACACCCTGTGGGGTTAATATATATGCTATAGCGGGGACCCAGATTTCTGGTTCCTGCTCTTGAGGAGTCTGTCTCACCGGCAAAGATGTGGGCTCAACTCCTTCTAGGAATATTGGCCCTGTCACCAACCATTGCAGAAAAATCTCTCCCGTAAGTGCTTGGTGTCAGAGGTGATGTAGGGCAGGTGGCTTCTTTGTCTATTTTTCTCAAATGTTAATATGCGGGAGAAGAGATAACCTTTGACTTATTTTAATTTCCTTCTCATCTGTTCCTTCTTTGGTTTCATTTCTCCTTTACCCAGAGAGAAAGGCTGAGGCATCAAAAGGGAGCCTTAGGAAAGATAATGTTTAAAAAAAAAAGATAATGTTAAAATATAGTAGAGTCCTAATACCCTGTTCTCTGTAATAGAATTAATTTCCCTCTTGGTACCCTAGGCATAGGTTCTCAGTGATGGTCTCCTAATTGTGGGAGGTTTAAGGCTATGCACTGAGTTATTTGTTACTCATCTGTTCCTCCATTATAGAAAATAAGATTCCTAAAGGCAAGGGCTCAGTCTGCTTAATTCACTGCTATATGCTGAGTTCTTAGGAGAGAGCTTAATTTTTCACTGACTGAATGTATCATTACTGCCCTGAAACCCTTATATTTCCTTAATAGAAACTACCTGGTGACCTTACCAGCCCAGCTTAACTTCCCCTCTACCGAGAAAGTTTGTCTGGATCTGAGCCCTGGGAACCATGATGTAAAATTCACTATTACTCTGGAGACCAAAGACAAGACCCAGAAGTTGCTAGAAACCTCTGGGTTGAAGAAGAGACACTTCCATTGCACCTCCTTTCTGGTAAGCACAGATTCAACCCTGAATCTGCTCCCTTCCTTTTTTATCCTTCTTTGGAGACACTTGGCACAATCTAATTGTAAGTACGATTTCTGTTGCCTTACTTTTGCCACGGTCTTTAAACTTATCTCCCCTAAATGTAAACTCAGCTCCTGGCCATAACTCATTCACCATTTCCTTGACCTTGGATTTCTTCCTTTAGTTTTTGACCTTAACCTCTGAATATCGTTTCCCTTCTTTTTCCTGGCAGTGTGTTTTACGGCCCTAACTTTGCTACCCGCATCTAACTCAGCTCTTTCCTTCCACCCTCCCACTCTGGGGTTGAGACCAGTTGATTCATTCCCCAACATCCTGCTCCTCCAGAGCCCCCTTCTCTTGTCCAGGTACCACCTCCTGCTGGTGGCACAGAAGAAGTGGCTACAATCTGGGTGTCGGGAACTGGAAATAACATCAATTTTGTGGAGAAGAAAAAGGTTCTGATTCAGAGGCAGGAGAACGGCATCTTTATACAAACTGACAAGCCCATCTACAACCCGGGGCACAAAGGTAAGAGGCATACATAGGGGATTCGACAAAAGACTGGGGAAACCACTGCACATATTCCAGAAAGAGGGGCTTTGTGGTTTGGGGGTAGGCCTATGGGGCAGGAGGGAGGAAGTTCTGGAGGGATGAAGCGTGACAAGTGTGGAATGCCTGCTGTGTTACGGAAGCAGAGAAAAGTGGGTGGAGTTGCGTGTGTGTGTGTGTGTGTGTGTGTGTGTGTGTGTGTCTGAAACAAAAGTATACATTTCCCGGGAATGGCGTTTGATCAGTGTAGCTAGGCTGCTGTGTCTTATGGCGAGCTGCTTGTCTGTGAATAAGAAAGCATCAAAAGCATTTGGCTTAAGCTCCTGATATTTGTACTTTGTGCCTTCTTCCCTAGAAGGGCATTCCATTATGATGTTTCCAAGTCAGGGGCTTTTATCTGTCTGTCAGTGTAGGTTGTTTGTTTTGTTTGTTTGTTTCTTTGTTTTTTAAAAGTAAACCCTGACCAGGTTTTGCTGACTCAGAAGTGGGGGGGGGGTGCGGCAGGGAGTGGAAAGAGTGGAAGAAGGACTGGAGAGGGGGAAATCCCTTTG
Source organism: Panthera onca (assembly GCF_046562875.1). Taxonomy (NCBI): domain Eukaryota; kingdom Metazoa; phylum Chordata; class Mammalia; order Carnivora; family Felidae; genus Panthera; species Panthera onca. The sequence goes on from NC_138345.1 coordinate 42,812,962, forward strand.
CCAATGATGCCTATTCTATTCTAGTGCATTTCCGCATTGTCACCCTGAACAGCAGCTTTCTTCCCGTGAATGACAAGGTGAGAATTCAGTTGGGAAGAAGGAAGGGGAGAGGGGTAGGGCAGACTGAGATAGAGCAGGGAGAAGAAGAGATTCTTCTTCCTAAGAGCGTGAAGAGGTGAAGTCCTCTGAGGAGCAGAATGCTTGTGCTAGCCTCAGGGCACAGGTCCAAAGCCTGCCAGTCCCCAGCAGCCTAAAAACAGCCAGAGGTGCCAGCTCTTAAGCTGATAGCTGCGAACATCAGTTAGGTTAATATTCCTGAGACGTGCTTGTATCCACTGCCCGTTTTAAATGTTTTCCATGTTATTTTATTTTTTATTTTTTAAAAATTTTTGAGAGAGAGAGAGCATGCGAGTGCCAGTGGGGGAGAGCGGCGGGGTGGGAGGGGGAGAGAGAGAAAGAGAGAGAGAGAGAGAGAGAGAGAGAGAGAGATTGATTTCCAAGAATCTCAGGCTCATGACCTGAGCCCAAATCAAGTGATGGATGTTCAATTGACTGAGCCCCCCAGGAGCCCCTCCACTGTCGTTTTAAGAGTTTCTAGAGGGGTGCTGGGTGGCTCGGTAGGTTGAGCGTCTGACTCGATTTCAGCTCAGGTCATGATTCCAGGGTTGTGAGATCGAGCCTCACATCAGGCTCCGTGCTGATGGTGGAGACTGCTTGGGATTCTCTCTCTTTGTCTCTTTCTGCCCACCGCCCCCCCCCCCTTTGTTCGCGTGTGTGCATGCACACTCTCTCTTCCTCTCTCAAATATAAACAAACAAACAAACAAATAAATAAATAACATAGAGTTTTTGAAAACTTCAAGATTTTCTCTCCAGGAGTGATACCACATGACTTTGCAGTTCAAAAATTAGAAATAATTCAGGAGGGAACGCCTGAGTGGCTCAGGCGGTTGAGCATCTGACTGAGGCTCAGGTAGTGATCTCATGGTTCGTGGGTATGAGCCCTACATCGGGCTCTGTGCTGACAGCTCAGAGTCTGGAGCCTCTTCAGATTTTGTGTCTCCTTCTCTCTCTGCCTCTCCCCTGCTTGCACTCTGTCTCTCTCTGTCTCTGTCAAATAAACACTGGAAAAAAAAGAAATAATTCAGGAGTATTCCTAGCAAAAATTAGAAATAAGAATATCCAATCCCACCTTTTTTTTTTTTTTTTTTTTTTTTTACACTACAAGGCAAGGTGATTTATAAAGTAGGCAATTCTCCTAAGGCTACATTACATGCCTAAGGTAAAAAAATGTGGTAACACTTGGCAATTACTTAAAGGTTCCTTAAACAACTCAGTCCCTGGAATCATAAGCCTTTTGATAGGTTTGATCTCAATTTAGGGCTTGTGTCATTTTTATATTTCTGAAACACTTACCTCACCTCTCAGACATTTCTGCTGCCTTCTTTGCCCTTCATTCACAGCCCATGATACATGATGTGTCATGAAGCTTTTAAAGATAATCATAGGGCAGCATTATTGTTATTTCCATCTCCCCTTCTCAGAGTTTCTTTCCTCTCCGTGCAGTGAACCTATGAGCTTTTTTTTTTTAACCATTATCCTCATATTTCATTTTTAGGCTGTTTTCAATTTTTTTATTTTTTAAGTTTTAATTAAAAATTTTTTTTCACTTATATCCAGGTTAGTTAGCATATAGTGCAACAATGATTTCAGGAGTAGATTCCTTAATGCCCTTTACCCATTGAGACCATCCCCCCACCCACAACCCCTCCAGTAACCCTCTGTTTGTCCTCCATATTTAAGAGTCTCTTCTGTTTTGTCCCCCTCCCTGTTTTTACATGATTTTTGTTTCCCTTCCCTTGTGTTCATCTGTTTTGTATCTTAAAGTCCTCATATGAGTGAAGCCATATGATATTTGTCTTTCTCTGACTAATTTCCCTTAGCATAATGCCCTCCAGTTCCATCCACGTAGTTGCAAATGGCAAGATTTCATTCGTTTTGATGGCTGAGTAATACTCCATTGTATATATTTACCACATCTTCTTTATCCATTCATCCATCCATGGACATTTGGGCTCTTTCCAGACTTTGGCTATTGTTGATAGCGCTGCTATAAACACGGGGGTGCACGTGTCCCTTCGAAACAGCACACCTGTATCCCTTGGATCAATACCTAGTAGTACAATTGCTGGGTTGTAGAAGCTATGAGCTTCTTGGTGAGTAGCTTCCTCTGCCATTACTTTCTTTCCCAATTTGGAATTCTTTTTAGCTTCTCCTTCCTGTCACCTGTATCCTTTCTGTATCAATCGGGTTTAATATTGACTAGTTATTTCTTAACAGACTGTTAATTCCAGAGCAGAGAGGAAAGGCTAGGGGAAAATGTGACCACAGCCCAGTATTATTTTAGACTCCACTGGCCCCTGAAGGTGCCTGAAGGTTAAGGGTCCCATTAACTACCTTTCTTCTATTATCTCTCCTCTGCTCAAATTAGACCCCATTACTGAGAGTTGTTCTGATTTCCATAGTTATTCTCTCTTTCTATCTTAAAATTACTCCTCCCCTACACCATTTCTTTAGCCAGCCCCCTACTCCAAGTTCCAAATTTGAAACTCCTGTTTGAAACACTGAAATCAACTAAAGGAATTTTACTAAGAAACTGAGGGACAAAAATTGTGAAGTTAAGCGACTGAAGTATACTTGAGATTAACCGAGCCTATCTACTTTGGTGGCAACACCCATTTATTCAGAAACCTCAGCCTACTTCCAGGTGGAAACGCTATCTTCTTACTTGAACACTTGTTGTTTTCCGGAGCCTGCTTCTAAGTAATTGGTGTTCTTCCCGCCTCTTGACTCTCCGTGTGAGGAAAGTACTTTGTTATCTGAGAAGTGTTCTTTTTCTCTAATTTTTAGCCATCCGTAGTAATCTCATTTTTGTCTCCTTATTATCTGTATAGCTCTGGTTTGTGAAAGTCTCAAGCCTCTCCTTTGACCCCGAAGGGGAATGGAATGTGCCACCTCAAAATGGGCCACTGTGGCATGTGGATTGTTTTGAACTGCGGGTAATCAAGAGCCAGCATGCTCAGGAAACATTTTTTTTTTTTTTACCTCTCTCTTAACTGACTGAGAGAACTGAAATAGGAGGCCTGGCCCAGTTGCCAGATATAACTTTTTTTATCTAAAGGATTTATCTGGGGGCACCTCGGTAGCTCAGTCGGTTGAGGTCCAGGTCATGATCCCAGGGTCGTGGAATGGAGCCCCAAGTTGGGCTCCATATTGAGCCTGGAGACTGCTTAAGATTCTCTCTCTGTCTCCTTCTGCCCCTCTCCCCCTGCTCCTGTGCTCTCTCGTGCATGTTCTCTCTCTCTTTCAAAAAAAAATATTTATCTACATGGTAAGGCAAAGATTTGATTACCAACCATTTGTTCTTCTGCTCTCTCTGTGACTTGCCCGGTGTCCCTTTGAAACCCCAGGCACCTTTGCCATTCCTTAGCTCAGGATGATACAGAATCTTCAATTGCCTGACTGCCTTGGGGTCTCATTGTCTTTGTGGGGCTCCCAAATGCCAGTAATCAAATGTTTTTCTCCTGCTAATCTATCTTTGGATTACTAGGCTAGCCAAAGACACTAGAAGGGGGAAATTTTTCTGTCCCTCTAATCCTTACCTCTCATTTTTTTGGTTTTTCTGAAGAACTGCCATGATCCTTGATATCCAGGCTGACAGCTGCCTTGACATGACGTGGTGCTTGGCCCAAGAATCAAAGGCAAACACCACCTTGACTTCATTTCTGTTTCCTTCCAAGAGAGATGCAGCCCCTGAACCCTCTCTGAGACCACACATCTAAATTCCAGCTTTCAATCCCATTTAGTTTTTTTTTTTTTTAAATGTTTATTTATTTTTGAGACAGAGAGAGACAGAGCATGAACGGGGGAGGGGCAGAGAGAGGGAGACACAGAATCTGAAACAGGCTCCAGGCTCCGAGGGGTCAGCACAGAGCCCGACGCGGGGCTCAAACTCACGGACCGCGAGATCATGACCTGAGCCGAAGTCGGATGCTCAACTGACTGAGCCACCCAGGCGCCCCAATCCCATTTAGTTTTTAAGTGTATGTAATACTACTTGGAATGCCCTGAACTTAATAGGTGTACAGTCTCTAATCTGAGTTTTAATTGCATTAACGTTTATGTATGTATGTATGTATGTATGTATGTATTTCGCATTTATTGATTTTGAGAAATGTACGAGCACATGAGCAGGGGAGGCGCAGAGAGAGAGAGGGAGAGAGAGAATCCCAGGCAGGCTCCACGCTCAGCATGGAGCCCGACTCTGGGCTTGACCCTAGGATCCTGTGATCACGACCTGGTGGAAATCACGAGCCGGATGCTCAACCGAATGAGCCACACAGGCGCCCCTGCATGTATCTCTTCAAAAGCGTATTTCAGGGGCACCTGGCTGGCTCAGTCTGTAGGTCATGTGACTCTTGATCTCGGGGATGTGAGTTTGACCCCCAAGATGATTGTACAGATTGCTTGAAATCTTTAGGGGTGCCTGTGTGGCTCGACTGGTTAAGTGTCCGACTCTTGATTTTGGCTCCGGTCATGATCTCACGGTTGGTGAGATCGAGCCCCATGTCCAGCTCCGCACTGACAAGGCAGAGTGTGCTTGGGATTCTCCCTCTCCCTCTCTCACTGCCCCTTTCCCCTGTGTGTGCGCGTGCGCACACACTCTCTCTCTCTCAAAATAACTAAATAAACCATAAAAATTTTTTTTTTAAATCTTAAAAAAAAAAAAGAAAAAGTACATCTTAAATAATCATGATCTCATTATCAAACCTAAGGAAATTAATAAGAATCATTTACTATCATGTAACACCTGTCTTAAGTTAGGGTTTTTTCAAATGGCTGATTTTTTTTTTTTTCAAACTAGGATCTGATTAAATTCATGCATTACATTTGATTGTTACATCTTTCAAATCTCTCATAATTTAAAATAGTCTTATTTTTTCATTGTCGCCTTATATATTTTTTAGGAGAGAGAGCGAGAGACGTGATCAGGCTAAATGACTTGTAGAATGTCCCCATTCCAGAAAATGACATTGACTTTTGAGGAAGCCTAGTTGTCTTATAGAATATTCAACGTTCTTTTTTTATTTTTTATTAAAAAAATTTTTTTTTAATGTTTATTTATTTTTGAGACAGAGAGAGAGAGCATGAACAGGGGAGGGTCAGAGAAAGAGGGAGGCACAGAATCTGAAACAGGCTCCAGGCTCTGAGCTGTCAGCACAGAGCTCGACGCAGGGCTTGAACTCACAGACCGCGAGATCATGACCTGAGCCGAAGTCGGACGCTTAACCGACTGAGCCACCCAGGTGCCCTTCAAGATTCCTTTTTAAAAAAAACTGTTTATTTATTTATTGTGAGAGACAATGAGAGGGGCAGAGAGAGGGGGAGAAAGAGAATCCCAAGCAGTCTCCATGCCCAACACAGGACTCTGATCCCCACCAACCATGAGATCATGACCTGAGCTGAAACCAAGGGTCAGACCCTCACCTGACTGAGCCGCCCACATGCTCCAAAATATCTGACATTCTTCATTCGTCTGGTTATGTCTTTCTTTGTAGTCTAACTTGCTCCCCTATGTTCTGGAAGTAGTTCTGAGGTCTTCATTAGATTTAAACTGAACCTTTTTGGCTAAAATATTTATCAGGAAATGCTGTGAACACCCAATGTATCTCTTCAGAAGATACCTAATGTCAGGTTGTCCCGTTATTAGTGATGATGAGTTTGATTACTTATTTAAGGTGGTGATAGCCTAATTTCTCCAGGTAAAGGTATGTCTTCTTCTTAAAATTTTTAAAATGTTATTTATTTATTTATTTATTTATTTATTTATTTATTTATGTATGTATGTATTTAAATGTGAGCTCTATGCCCAAACTGTGGCTTGAATTCATGACCTCAAGGTCAAGAGTCACATGCTGTACTGACTGACCCAGCCAGGCACCCCTGTCTTTTTTTTTTTTTTTAATTAGCAAGTAATTTTGGTGACACTTTGACACTTAGCCCAATAACCCGTTCACCATGAACTTAGTGGTTTTAGCGTCCATTTTCTTGAAGAAACTATACAGGGTCCTTTGATGGAACTCTTTTAAACAACGTATTTTTTAGCGGTACCTGGGTGAGTCAGTTGGTTAAGCGGCTGACTTCAGGTCATGATCTTGCGGTTCCTGGGTTTGAGCCCCACATCAGGCTCTCTGCTGTCAGCACGGAGCCTGCTTCAGATCCTCTGCCTTCCTCTCTCTCTGCCCCTCCCCTGCTCATGCTGTCTTTCTCATTCTCTTTCTCTCTCTCTCTCTCTCTCTCAAAAATAAATAAAACATTAAAAAAATTTTTTTTTAATGTTTTATTTATTTTTGAGACAGAGCATGAGCAGGGGAGGGGCAGAGAGAGAGGGAGACACAGAATCTGAAGCAGGCTCCAGGCTCCCAGCTGTCAGCCCAGAGCCTGACGCGGGGCTCAAACTCTTGAACCATGAGATTATGACCTGAGCCAAAGTCTGCACTTAACTGACTGAGCCACCCAGGCGCCCCCAATACTTTCTTTTAAGGCATGTGGTGTAGAGCACTAAGGGATGCAAAAGCATCAGAAGCTTCATTTCTTCAGTTTCTGGAGACTGGCAATCCCTTTGAGGAAATCTCTTCTCTCTCCTCCCCCAGCCAATAAGCTTTTGCTCATTGTTACCCTTATGGAGGCACCAAAGAGCCATTTAGAAAGGCTCAGAGAAAGACAGACCTTGTGAATTTTTTTTTTTTTTTTAGAGGGAGGTCACAAGTGAGAGGGTGGAGAGACAGAATCCCATGAGGGGCAGAGAGAGGGAGAGAGAAGCAGGGCTCACCCGAAGTGGGGCTCAAACTCACCAACCGTAAGATCATGACCCGAGCCTCAGCCAGATGCTTAACCGACTGAGCCACCCAGGTGGCCCCTTGTGAACCTTTTGCTTTCGGCCCATCCTTATTGAGTATCCTGCTTTAACCCACGTTGTCTGGTTTTCCTTTTCAGTACTCCATGGTGGAACTGCAGGTAGGTAGAAGTTTCCTTTCCTTTTCTGTCAGCTGTGGAAAAGGGGAGATGATTTTGGTGCTCAACCCCGAGGCCAGAAACCACTCTGAGATGTTGGCCCAGTGCCCAAGATGGAGCCCGCAGCCCAGCACCCACAATTCCCCCCAAGCCATGCCTGCTCTCTGGCCTGTGCTCTCCCACCCTCTCAGGCCTGAACCTCTGTAGATAAGGACACACTGCCCTGCGGCCACCAGCCTTCCCACTCTGATTCCTGTGACTTCTCTTCTCCATGCGAGTTCCACTGGGCTCAGTTCTGTACTCCTCTTATTGTCATGGCCGTTCTTGTAGACGCTCAGCAGTTGGCTATGACGTGAATACCTGTGGGCAGTGCCGAGAAGGACAGGGACCAGAAAGTTGGAATATCTCATGGCATCGCCTCCATTGTTCTGTTACCTTATCTGTCAGGTAGCTTACGATAAATTCCCTCAGCATTACCCCTACATAGGCACCGAGAACAAACAACTCTCTGTAAAGGCCATCCTAAAGCCCACTTTCTGAAACTGACAATAACACCTTAGAGGACTCGATCTGACTCTTTGAATCCACAAGGATGCTTTTCTTCCCCAGTGGGGTCCGGCCCTATAGGAAAATTTATTTAGCAATAAGAAAACTATAAATGAAAACTTAGCCACAAAGAAAATTATGAATGAAACAGGGGGCCCTTCTTCCTGGATGCAGACCACGGAGGTCATGAATCCCAGGGAGTGGGATTCTTTACCTGCGCTTTGTGTCTTTACCTGCTTTTTGTAGCGCAGAGCGAGAGACGGGCAGGTACGTCATGAAGTTTCTTTTTAATGAACGCAGGACCCAAATAGCAACAGGATTGCCCAGTGGCTGGAAGTGATGCCGGAGCAAGGCATTGCGGACCTGTCTTTCCAACTGGCCCCAGAGGCAACGCTGGGGACCTATACCGTGGCAGTGGCTGGGGGCAAGACCTTTGGCACCTTCCTTGTGGAAGAATATGGTAGGTGGGAGAATCAGCAGGTCAGAGCGTTGGACAGAATCTTGCCCCCAAGTCAGCAAAGGTACAGTAAAATATACTACGGGGAGGGATTCTTGATTCGTTTTTGAATCCTGGCTAAGCCAGCTAATAACGTTAGGAGCAGTTTTGCCTTGCTCGTCCCCTCCCTTAACTTAATTCATTTAATTATCACTGTTTCTATATCCCTCTGTCTACTGTCGGTAGGGTCAAATCCTTTTTCTTGCCCATTTTTGTTTCCACTCTCCCCAGTGCTGCCTAAGTTTCAGGTGGATGTGGTGGAACCCAAGCAGTTATGGACCGTGGAGGAGTCCTTCTTAGTGAAAATTTGTTGTAGGTGAGACTAAAGCTCTGGATCTGGTGGAGATTACAGCTATATGGAGAAGAGTGACAGGGGAGAGTGGTTATGGAGGCAGTGGTTAAGACTCGAGACATTTTATGCGGTCCAGAGCCGTGACTTCTCCCAGAACACATTTTCTTTTTTTGTTGTGTTTTTTTGGGGGGTTTTGGGTTTTTTGTGTTTTGTTTTAGAAAGAGAGAGAGTGAGAGGGCACTCAAGCGGGGGAGGGGGGGAAGAGACAGAGAGAGAGAGAGAGGGAGAGACTCTTAACCAGGGTCCACAGTCCACGCTCAGCACAGTGTCTGACATGGGGTTTGATCCCATGACCCTGGGATCATGATCTGAGCTGAAATCAAGAGTTGGACAGTCAACCGGCTGAGCTACCCAGGTGCCCCTACATTTTCTTTTTTTTTTTTCCTTATTTATTTATTTATTTATTTATTTATTTATTTTTGAGGGAGAAAGTGTGCGTGAGTGGGGGAGGGGCAGAGAGAGAGAGAGGGAGGCAGACGATCCAAAGCAGGTTCAGCCCTGTCAGCAGCCAGTAAGCCCACCGTGGGACTCAGACTCACGAACGGTGAGATCATGACCTGAGCAGAAGTCAGACGCTCCACTGACTATGCCACCCAGATGCCCCTCAGCATTATTAGTTAGTGTCTGCTTTGTGTGGAACACAACAGTGAATCCCATGAGAAATCGGGGTAAGGAGAAAGAAAAGCATCGATCTCGGTCCTTCGGATGGTATTTGTTGTGTGGTGGCCGACACCCCAAGGCTTTGGGTAAAGCAGGGAAGTGGACCAGACTAGTGAAGGGTAGGACAGGCAGTGCTTCCAGAGGCTGGAGTACGGAAAAGAAGGAAAAGTGGTGTTTCGGAAGAGGAGGGCTGGATCTCAAGTGGAATCTCCCAACTCTGACTTGCCATGCTTCTCTGGGTTAGGTACACCTACGGAAAGCCCATGCGAGGGGCAGCACAGGTATCCGTGTGTCAAAAGGCGTATACTCACCATTTTCCAGAGGCAGAATGGGAACAGCTACCCGACAGATGCAAGAACCTTTCTGGACAGGTGAGTAAAGGGGATGTAGCAAGGGAAACTTATTCCTGTGTCCGAAAGTAACTAAGCACCAATATACCAATATAGAAAAGTAGTAAAAACCCCAAAGTAGGGACCTTTTCACACAATCGTCGTCCCAGTTCCAAACCACAAGGCAGTCTTCTTTATTCTAAACAGGTTAAGTCTTTTAGAATCTGCCCTGGAGTCGAGAAATTAAGCTAAATCCTTGTGAGGCACAATTTTCCTGCCCTGCAGTTGGTTCTTTCTCCCCCTCTCCGATCTTGGAGCTTCAACGTTGCTTCATGATTATCTGTGTCGGAGGAGAGTTTTTCTTTCTTTTTTTTTTTTTTAACGTTTATTTGTTTTTGAGACAGGGAGAGACAGAGCATGAACAGGGGAGGGGCAGAGAGAGAGGGAGATACAGAATCGGAAGCAGGCTCCAGGCTCCGAGCCATCAGCCCAGAGCCCGACATGGGGCTCGAACTCACGGACCGTGAGATCGTGACCTGAGCTGAAGTCGGACGCCCAACCGACTGAGCCACCCAGGCGCCCCATAGAGAGTTTTTCTTTCTTAAACGTGGCGAAACTAAAGTATGGAGATCAAAATTTCTGTCCATGGTATATTATCAAGTGGGAGTAGAAGTTAGGTGATTCATCCTCCCTTTCTCTCTCCCTGATTGCCTCACTAGACTGACAAATCAGGATGCTTCTCAGCTTCCGTGGATATGTCCACCTTCAACCTCACTGGTTACACGTACAGCCACAGCATCAATATTGTGGCTACCGTGGTGGAGGAAGGAACAGGTAAGTTGGACACGCCTGCCTTCATTAAGAAAAGAGACAGGAGAGGGGCGCCTGGGTGGCTCAGTCGGTTAAGTGGCCGACTTCGGCTCAGGTCATGATCTCGCCGTCCGTGAGTTCGAGCCCCGCGTCGGGCTCTGCGTTGACAGCTCAGAGCCTGGAGCCTGTTTCAGATTCTGTGTCTCCCTCTCTCTGACCCTCCCCCGTTCATGCTCTGTCTCTCTCTGTCTCAAAAATAAATAAATGTTAAAAAAAAAAAAATTAAAAAAAAAAATAATAAATAAATAAATAAAGAAAAGAAAAGAGACAGGAGAAGGGCTGTCCTAGGAACAGACCCATCGAGAGGGCTCAAGACCTACCCTCATTAGTGTTTGGGAACGAGTCTGTTCTTAGTTCACCGTCAAAGAGAAATGCCGGATTCCAATCTGTCATTCACTACCTATTTCCCCAAAAGTTTGGGGAGGAGGAGTTCGTTTGGATCTTTGGCCGGAAATGTGTTCAGTTTCATACGTCCAAGGTGGCACTGTCCTTTCAGGGATTTTACGTTACACACACAGGGTGTTTAGGTCATCATACGTCTGGTTTCCCTCTTCAGGAGCAGAGGCCAATACCACTCAGGATATCTACATTTCTTCAGAAATGGGATCGATAACCTTTGAAGACACCAAAAATTTTTATTACCCCAATTTCCCCTTCACTGGGAAGGTAGGTTGAAACTTGTCTCTACACCCAAAAGGTGCTTAACCATCCGCTGTTGCCTTCTTCCTGGAGACATATAATAATAGCTCATTTAACATTTTTTTCTCAGTCCTTTACGTGTATTCGCCTGTCTAATCTTTACAACGATCCGATGAGGTAGACACTATTATTGGCCCCGTTTTACCGATGAGGAGACTGAGGTACAGAGAGGTTAAATGATTTTCCAAAAGTTATACAGCTAGTAAGTGGCACCTAGGATCAAACCCAGGCAGACCGCATCCAGAGTATATAGTCTTAATTCCTTGGGTTGTGCTGCCTTTAGTCTCCCATGAGATGTGTCTTGAATATTAATGTGACTTCATTGCCTTTCCCAGTGCCCGGGACTCGTACTCTAATGTCCAAATCTTTGAATTTTAGATCTGCACGGTATCTGGAGAAATCATCTAGTCTCCTCATCTAAGCAAGATTAAACGTGCCTTAACAGGGAGCCAATTATCGCTCCTTAAGCAGTTTCTTCAGAGATTTAAAATTTTCCTTTGTTGGAGTCTTCTTTCTGATACTTAACAATCTGTCCGTCTCTCCAGTTTATCTTTGTTAACGTCCCAAACAGTCGTTCAACACAATAATGTAGCATACTTCTAGATCTATTTAGATCAATCCTTAGCCATCTTGTCTCTAGACCAAGGGTAGATCCAGATTCTCTGGGAGCCTATGGATTATAAATTTGGGAGTGGAAGGGGATTCTCTCTCTAAAAAAAAAAAAATAATAATAATGTACAGAGAGGGGCGCCTGGGTGGCTCGGTTAAGCGTCCGACTTCGGCTCAGGTCATGATCTCACGGTCCGAGAGTTCGAGCCCCGCGTCGGGCTCTATGCTGACAGCTCAGAGCCTGGAGCCTGTTTCAGATTCTGTGTCTCCCTCTCTCTCTGCCCCTCCCCTGTTCATGCTCTGTCTCTCTCTGTCTCAAAAATAAATAAACGTTAAAAAAAAAAAAATGTAGAGAGCCTTGGAGGGGGGGAACCTGTGTAAATGAAGGGTCCTGAAGCTTCATTAGCTACGTGACAAATCTACTCCTGCTCCAGGCTGAGCTGCTTCTGTTTGCTTCTCACTTCCCCACAGATGTCAGGTTCCAATGCTTGAATCGCATCTACTTGTTTCTGGACTCTTTCGTGAAATGTATTCTTAGAGTTTCTTTTCTCACCTCACTTCACCTCATACTTGAACCGACTCCAAACCTAACCCTAATTCATGCCCTCATAACCTTCACCCTTTAGATAAGAGTTAGGGGCCATGACGGCTCCCCCCTCAAGAATCATTCAGTATTCCTGGTGATTTCTGGCATAAATGGAACCACCAACCAGACCCTAACTACTGACAACGATGGCCTTGCTCCCTTCGAGCTGGATACAGTCAGTTGGAATGGGAGAGATATTTCTCTGGAGGTAAGCACCGAAGAGGACACGCTTTCCGGTAAGGCTTCCCTGAAGGAAAACCTCAAACTTTTCCTCTTCTCTCCCCTCCTCCCTCATTTGTCATTCTGTCAGCATCATTCACCAGTCCTGCTTCCCAGTTGACAAAAACTTTTGTTGGCCTTTAATATCAACCGAATAAATTTTCCTTCAGGTAAGCAATGTTATTTCTACTAATTCAGCGTACGACTTATCCTCATCTCTATTTGATCCCATATTTAAAATCAGCGTAGGGAGAGGGCATCTGGGTGGCTCAGTTGGTTGAGCATCCAAATTCGGCTCAGGTCATGATCTCGAGGTTTGTGAGTTCGGGCCCCGCGTCGGGCTCTCTGCTGTCAGTGTAGCACCTGCTTCAGATCCTTTGTCCCCTTCTCTCTCGCTCTCTCTGCCCCTCCCCTGCTTGCTATCTCTCTCTCAAGAATAAATAAACATGAAAAAACAAATAAAATAAAAGTAGAGTAGGGAGGACAAGATAACTCAGAGTCATTTTCTTCCCTCTCTGTCCCTCCCTCCACCCGCTCTGGGGCCAGTACTCATAAACATGGCAAAGAAGGAAACTCTGTGTTTTGGATAACTTCCAGGGAAGGCAACTCATACCAGTTATCAGCTGTGACACGATGCTGCGCAACAAACAACCACAAAACTTTAGTATTATACAACCACAAGTGTGTCCCTCTAGGGGACTTCTTGTCCCTCTGGGGTAGTCAGGCAGCTCTGCTGGTCTTGAGGGGGGGTGTGGTTCTTACATACTGTGGCTCAACCGGCTGATGAAGGCCAGGCTCGCATGTCCCAGCAAACTAGTTCGGGTACATTCTTACAGCCATGACGGGGAGCAAGAGGAAAGGTCGACACGCAAGGGCTCTTCCAAGCCTCTCCTTCTCTTGCATATGCTCACATCCCGTTCCCGACAAGTCACATGGTGGGTCTGCAGTTAGACTAACAGGGCAACACAAGACTACGTGGCAGAGGGCATTAATACCCGAGGGATGGATTGGGCCCATTAGTGCCATGGTTCACCATGCCGCTTAAGCAAACACATACAATTTGTGTGGTGGCTCATTTAAGTAATTGTTTACATAAGGCCTCACTCAGTCACTCTACTTAGAAATAATCTTCATTTTTTTCCCCCTCTTCTTTTTTTTTTTTTTTTTAATTTTTATGTGAATTCTAGCTAGTTAACATACAGTACAATATTGGTTTCAGGAGTAGAGTTTAGTGATTCATCACTTACAGACAACGCCCAGTGCTCATCCCAGCGAGTGCCCTCCTCAATGCCCATCACCCATTTAGCCCACCCTCTACTCACCTCCCTCCATCAACCCTCAGTTTGCTCCCTGTTGTTAAGAAGCTCTTATGGTTTGGGGCCCCCGGGTGGCTCAGTCGGTTAAGCGTCCGACTTTGGCTCAGGTCCTGATCTCACAGTTCGTGGGTTTGAGCCCTGCGTCGGGCTCTGTGCTGACAGCTCAGAGCCTGGAGCCTGCTTCGGATTCTGTGTCTCCCTCTCTCTCTGCCCCACCCCTACTCGCACTCTGCCTCTCTCTCTCTGAAAAATAAATAAACATTTAAAAAAATTAAAAAAAAAAAGAAACTCTTATGGTTTGTTTCCCTCTCTCTCTCTTTTTTCCTCCCCCCCCTTCTCATATGTTCATCTCTTTCGTTCCTTGATAGAAATGATTATTTTTAAAATTTTTTTAACGTTTATTTATTTATTAAAAAAATTTTTTTTAAACGTTTATTTATTTTTGAGACAGAGAGAGACAGAGCATGAACGGGGGAGGGTCAGAGAGAGGGAGACACAGAATCTGAAACAGGCTCCAGGCTCTGAGCTGTCAGCACAGAGCCCGACGCGGGGCTCGAACTCACGGACCGTGAGATCATGACCTGAGCCGAAGTCAGCCACTTAACCGACTGAGCCACCCAGGCGCCCCTAGAAATGATTATTTTTAGCCTTACTATCCTTTACACCTGGTTTTCTTATCCCTAGGATGTATTCTTTGGTTTCTGTGTAATCTTAGTCATGCTTATCTACATCTCTTGCATCAGTCCGTGAAGGTTTATCACCCCCAATTGAGCATCACTTGAAAACTATAATTTCACTCGTCTACATACCAAAGTGCTGCTGCACATAACCACTGTTACGGATTCCTCAATCATCCTTAGCTGGACCTCTAGTAAAACATCCACATGCCATTCTTAGGCAGTGAAGATTTGAGAGAGATGGTTTTGAAAACCATAAGAAGTCCATGGGGTTACTATGGTGGGGGCATGTGTTAAAAGCCTTTTTCTTTCTCTGTTCTTAGGGCAGATTCCAAATGGACGATCTGGTATATAAGCCAGAACAGGTGCCTCATTACTACCAGAATGACTATCTTCACCTGCAGCCCTTCTACAACACAACTCGTAGCTTCCTTGGCATCCACCAGCCAAACGGAGTCTTGGCATGTGGCCAGCCCCAGGAAGTGCTGGTGGATTATTACATCGATCCCGCCGATGCGATCCCTGCCCAGGAAGTCATCTTCTCCTACTATGTGAGACAGGGCAATGAGGGCTGGGGAAAGTGCACGAGGGAAGGAAAGGAAATGAGGAGAGTGAGACGGAGAGGGTGATTTATGTCTAGAGACACAGTGCAAGTCACGTGGGTAATTTCAAAACGTTTAGAAGCCGCAGTTAAAAAAATTAAAAGAATAGGTCACACTAATTTAAAAAATACATTTTAGGGGCACCTGGCTGGCTCAGTCAGGGGAAGAGGCAGCTCTTGCTCTTAGGGTCATGAGTTCAAGCCCCACACTGGGTGTAGAGATTATATATATATAATATTATGCATATGTGTATATGTAATATATGTATATATACATATATATAAACACATATACATAATATATAATACATACATATACGTATAATAATACATATATATGTATATATACACATATATACATAATATATAATACATATATGTATAATAATATATATGTATATATACACATATACATAATATATAATACATACATGTATAATAATACATATACATGTATATATACACACATACATAATATATAATACATACATATATGTATAATAATACATACATATGTATATACACACATATATACATAATATATAATACATATATGTATAATAATACATATATATGTATATATACACATATACATAATATAATACATACATATATGTATAACAATACATATATGTATATATACACATATATACATAATATACAATACATATATGTATAATAATATATGTATATACATACATGTATGTATAATAATACATATATGTGTATATATACACACATATACATAATATATAATACATACATATGTATGATAATACATATATGTATATACACACATATACATAATATATAATCATACATATATGTATAATAATACATATATGGATATATACACATATATACATAATATATAATACATATATGTATAATAATACATATCTATATGTGTATATATACACACATATATACATAATATATAATACATACATATATGTACGTATATGTGTGTATATAAATGCACACACATATGTATATATATACACACATATACACACGTGTATATACACGTATATATGTATACATTTAACCCAGTGTATCCAACATATGATCGTGTCAACCTGAAATCAACACCAAAATTATTAATAGATATTTTACACTTCTTGTTTAGCTGAGTTCCAAATCTCTGAAACTCAAAGTATGTATTTTCTAGTAGCCACCTTTCAAGGGTTCCAGCAGTCACATGTGGCTCGTGCTACTGTATTGCACAGTGTCGGTGTAAAGGATGGGGGTGGATGTGAAAAAAAAGAGATTTTAGAAAGGAGCCCAGGGAAACTGTCTGGGAAGATAAAACGAAGAATTAAGGAGAACACATTGCTGGTCAGGGCTGAATGGGAGCTGGGTGCGTGAATGGGGGAGAGGGTGCGGAGGGGCTGGGACTCAGAACAGATTTTATTCTGTGATTCACTGGTCAGTAATTTAAAAATAGATGATAAAGGTTAAAATTAACATTGATAGCAGGTTTGTGGTGTGAGTAAAATCACAACTTGTGGCTTGATAAGCGGCTTTACTGGTCACCTTGGTGATAGCAGGGAATTAGATTTGTGTAAAGCCCGGGTTTGCCGGGGCCCAGAGTCTCTATTCTTTTATCACCCTCTCCAAGTTTCTGAGGGATTTTCTCCCCATTGATTCATTTCAGTGTCTTCGCGCAGAAACAATCATCCTGACCAAACAGGATGAGGAGGGGTAGACAACATAAGGAGTCAGAGTGCTAACACGGGCACTGTCTTCGGGACAGGAGTGTGGGGACAGCCGGGGGGCGGGTGGATGGGCTGATCAGTGTGGAAGGGCTGAGGGCCAGCTGAGAGTCTGAAGAGCCGGCCCTAGAGCCCTTGACTGCAGTCTGAGCTGACAGCCTGCTTAGAAACAGTTTCACTGAATTTGGTTTCAAGTGAGTGAACAGGGAGAGTTCGACGAGGGGATTTCTCCCCCAAAGAGTCAAATGTCAGAAGGGCTCAAGGCAGTTTAAAGTGCACTCGTTTCCATTGAATTTTGAATCAAGCGATTAAAAAAAAAAAGTTATGAAGACGGATGGATTTTGGGTTAACTTCATGTTACAAGGAGTATAAGAGAATCAAACCTGGAGACCTTCAAGAATCGGTGGACAGCTCTCTATTGTGAAGAATGGCTTCTGTTCCGTTTGGCCCCGAAGTAATGATGACCTTTGTCTCCTCCCATCCATGGCTGGGGTTCTCGGGAGCGCCTCCAAGAGGAAGGGTCATCAAGGCTCATGGTGCCATCCGACATTTGACAAACTGACGGACGCGGCATGAAGCAATGAGCCAGGCTCTGGAACTAAGAAAGGAGACTTTCCTTATGCAGAGAGGCAGGGATGCTCCACAAGTAGGGTCCCATAACTTCTGTGCGGTTGATGATTTTTTTTTTCTTTTCTCTTTTTTAGGTAGTGGGGAAAGGGCGTTTGGAGATAGAGGGGCAGAAACACCTGAATTCTGAGAAGGAAGGTGAGTGTTTAGGCTTCCACTGAAAGATAAAAGGATATCTTCAACTTCCAGGAAGCTCTTGTTATCCCAGAAGCAACAGAGAAGAAGCAATGAGAGAATACCACTGATCGCCACAGAGCAGGAGAATGGGGAGGCCGCAGCTAGGGCAATGAGAGGCGTAGACTTGTGGTTGGAGGTCATTCATTGGTGGACGAGCGCGCATTCTCATCCCTGTGTATCCCCTCTTCTTTTCCAGGAACGAAAGGCTCCTTCTCCATCTCACTGACCTTCACTTCCAGACTAGCCCCTCATCCTTCTCTGGTGATCTATGCCATTTTTCCCAGCGGAGCGGTTATAGCCGACAAAATTCAGTTCTCAGTAGAGATGTGTTTTGACAATCAGGTAAAATGGCAGTTGAGGAAGGTGAAGAAAAGGTCTGGGCAGAGAGAGAGAGAGAGAGAGAGAGAGAGATCTGGTGTATGCTGGGGCTGGAGATCAGGCAGGGACAGAGGAATAAGAAGATAATAGGGAGGCGGATGTCATTATCGTATTTATATCTTCAGGATGTTTTGTGGAAATCGCTCTCTTTCTTTTTAGAAAGTCATGCCGGGGAAACTGTGTATTCTACCCAGGTCTTCTTTCTTTTTAGTTTCGGCCTCGTAAACTTTCTGTGTTATTCTGTGCTGTGCTGCTCGCTTTTTCCAGCTGTACCGCAAGGGCACTAGTTCTAAAAGGGCCAGACTTAAAAAAAAAAAAAAAAAAATCAGTATAAAAGTGAAGGAATGGGCCCCGATGCCGGAACTGGGGCATATTGGCAGATGAGGCAAATTATGTTGTTTCTCCCCGTCTCCGGGCTGACCTGATCCCCAAGTTATACTTTTCCCTTCCCCAGGTTTCCCTTGGCTTCTCACCTTCCCAGCAGCTTCCAGGAGCAGATGTGGAACTACAGCTGCAGGCAGCTCCTGGGTCCCTGTGTGCAGTCCGGGCGGTGGATAAGAGTGTCTCACTGCTGAGGCCAGAGAGAGAGCTGAGCAACAATTCTGTGAGTAGTCTGCTACTGGGGCGGGAAGAGAAGACAGCGTGACTGCATTCGAACAAAAGATGGATTTCAGGGAGTGAGAAAGAAAGGCTGAGGGAAAGCCTGAGCTTTTCTACCATAAGGTGGTAGAAAAGCTGGTGGGGAAACAGAGGTAAACTGATGACATGAGAAAGGCAGGGCTCATGTGGGCATAGAAGTAGGAAAGATGTAATAGGAGATAAGGGTGACAGATTATTGAAGAAGGTGAGAAAGAGGGGGGGCCTGGGTGGCTCAGTCGGTTAAGTGTCTGACTCTTGATTCTGGCTCAGGTCACAATCTCGTGGTTCGTGAGTTCGAGCGCCCCGAGCTCTGTGCTGTCAGCACAGAGCCTGCTTGGAATCTTCTCTCTCTCTCTCTGCCCCTCCCCCGTTCACGCACATTTCTCTCTCTCTCAAAATAAAGAAATGAGCTTTAAAAAAACCTTTAAAAAATGGTGAAAAAGGGGTCAAAAATGTAAAGGTAGGGGAGATTTTGTGATGCAATAAATACAGGAAGATTTCGGGACTAACGAAGAGAAATAATACAAGGGCGGTGAGCTGTGGCACCACAGTCCGAGAGAAGTTTCTCTACTGATTTCACTGTGTCAGTAGTTTATTTCCTTTTCCCTTCCTGTTTCAGATCTATAGGATGTTCTCATTCTGGTATGGTCACTACCCCCATCAGGTGGCTGAATATGATGAGTGTCCAATGTCTGGCTTCTGGAACTCTCCACAAACCCTCTCGGTTATGTGGAGGCCTTGGTTCTCTGAAAGTGTGGACCTTTTCCATTTTTTCCAGGTAGATGTTCTTACCCGTTTTGTTCTTGTAGAAACAATGGTGGTGGTGGGCGGAGGAAATTCCTTAACTGAAAAAAGCAGAGAGACTCATGTGGGCACTGAGGGGATAAAACCTTGGAAGAAACTCCTAATATGTGAGGTAGCCTCTCCTGGTCCTTATCCTTGAAGAAGGTACCCAACTGCCCAACTGCATTGGAAGAGGGCCACCGTGAGAGGCTGTGTGCAGCCTCTTTCCATCATTATAAACAATACGTGAGTAGAAGTTAAGTACTTTATGAGTAGGAGTTGGGGATGCCGAAGCCTAAGTCTGACCGGAAGTCTCTGAAGTCAGGAACCATGTCTTGTCCATATTTGTATTCTCTCTAATGACTGATCCTTCATAATACTCAATGTGTTTTTGTTGAATTGACTGAGCCGATATGGTTCCTGCCCTCAGACAGTTCAGGCTAAATCAAATAATAAGGGCACAGTGACTAACGTTTGGAAGAAGCATGAAATATATTTGACAATGAAATAAGTGGATTACTATTCAGTGATAAAAAGAAGGATGAGATCTTGTCATTTGTGTCCACATGGGTGGATCTTGAGGGCGTTATGCTCAATGACATAAGTCAGTCAGAGAAAGACAGATACCATATGATCTCACTTCTATGTGGAACCTAAACAACAGCAACAACAAGCTCATAGAATAATTTGGTGGCTGCCAGAGGCAGTGGGCATGGGGTGTGCAAAATGAGTAAGGGTTGTCAAAAGGCACAGACATCTGGTTTAAAAGAAGTCCTGGGGATGTAACATATAGTATGGTGACCGCATGGCTAATATTGTATTACATATTTGAAAGTTGCTAAAAGAATAGATCTTGAAAGTTCTCATCGCAAGAAAAAAAACATCTTTTTTGTACCTAGGTATGGTGATGGATGTTAACTAGGCTTATTCTGGTGATCATTATGCAGAATATATATTTAAAAAATTGAAATTTTTTAAATTTCTGGCTGACAGAAGTGAACAAAACTTGGTGGCTGAGTGTTGGGGAATAAACACCTGTATCACAGTTAACAGGAAAAGAAGGCTTGGTTCAACCCTTTGAGGATAGACTGCCTAGGCAGTAGCCCACATAGTAAGGGAGGGGACCACTTTAACTCTTCGTCCTCCGGTTTCTTTGGTGCCTATCAGGACATGGGCCTGAAAATACTGTCCAATGCCCAGATTAAGAAGCCAGTAGATTGCAGTCACCAGTCTCTAAAGCACAGCATTGCAATGGCGGAAGGTAAGCTACCTGTGTAGCTTAAATCATGGAACTCCGGAAGCACACTCTTTGCTTCCTGTTCCTGTTGCCTCCGGTCAGAATGATAATGGCTTGCCGGTCATGGATGCAGGCAGCCACATCTCTCTCTGGGGAGCACTTTTGAAGCTTGAAGCCCTTACCTATTCATCCCCTGGCCAAACCTCCTCATCTGTCACTTCCCCCTGATGGCCTTGAGACTAGTTGGTTCCTCGGTACTCCTTCCTCCTTGTCTCTGACTTGTTCTCCGTTTCCCTCTAAATTTCTTGGTCGTAGTTCCTCTGCCTCAGCTTATCATACAACAGAAGTCTTTTGGGAGAGCCCGGGTGGCTCAATTGGTTAAGCATTCGACTCTTGATATCGGCTCAGGTCATGATCTCAGGGTCGTGGGACTAAGCCTCACCTTGGGCTCCACATTGAACATGGAGCCTGCTTGAGATTCTCTCTCTCCCTCTGTCTCTCTTCCCCGCCCCTACTCGCACGTGTGAGAGGTCTCTCTCTCTCTCCCAAAAGTCTTCTGTTTTCCCAAATTCCCTTATTCTTGTTCTCCTCAGCAAATTATGGTAATCGTCTAGTGAGTTTTGAATCATCATCATCTTCATCACTTCAGTCAGAGGATCCTCAGATCCGCCAGTATTTCCCAGAGACTTGGCTCTGGGATCTGTTTCCTGTTGGGTAAGTGATGCCTCAAAGATATAGCAAGATTGTACCTTGTGGAGTCAGCAGCGAATTCAGAGTCAGATCATTTTTTTTTTTTATTTTTTGTTTTTTACATGTATTTATTTTTGAGAGACAGAAAGAGACGGAGCACAAGTCAGGGAGGGGCAGAGAGAGAAGGAGACAAAGAATTCAAAGCAGGCTCCAGGCTCTGAGACATCAGCACAGAGCCCGACGCGGAGCTCGAACTCACAAGCCATGAGATCGTGACCTGATCCAAAGTCAGACTGAGCCAACCGACTGAGCCACCCAGGTGCCCCAGAGACAATGTCGTTGTTTTTTTTTTTAAGACATGGATTTACTTATTTATTTTTTAAATTTATTATTTTTTTAAATTTTATTTTAGAGAGAGAGTGCAAGCAGGGGAGGGGCAGAGGGTGAGAGGGAATCTTACGCAGGCTCCACGCTCAGCACAGAGCCCGGCCCGGGGCTCATGACAAGCTCATCTCAAGGCTCCTGTGTCCAAAAAGTACATGAAAAGATGCTCCATATCGCTAATCAGAGAAATGCAAGTGAAAACCCCGACGAGATCGCACCTCACAGATTCAGGGGCACTGGCTCTTTCAGATACGTGTGTCCACACGTGCCCACCTGCTCTTACCCCCTCCTCTACGCAGGCACCCCCTTCTCCCATATTTGTACATCCTCACTCCCCCCGAAGGGTCACACTCTGAGGCTGGCATGTTCCTCAGTTCGGCTGCCTTTTTTACCTTCCCCTCACCTCCGTGACAACAACAAATGACTTCTGCAGGTGAACCGATAGCTTCATCCACAGTGTTCTCCTTGTCCTGCTGTGTGTGCGCGCCTCACCTGGGTTCTGTGTTCTCACAGTAACTCAGGGAAGGAGGCTGTCCACGTCACGGTTCCTGATACTATCACCGAGTGGAAGGCCATGACTTTCTGCACCTCCCAGACTAGCGGCTTTGGTCTGTCACCCACTGTTGGACTGACTGCTTTCAAACCATTCTTTGTTGATCTGACGCTCCCTTACTCAGTAGTTCGAGGGGAATCTTTTCGCCTTACTGCCACCATCTTCAATTATCTAAAGGACTGCATCAGGGTAAGAGCCGAGATACGGGAATCTCTGACCCCGGGAAAGAGATGGGACGCGATTCCCCGTTTTCCTAAGCCTCTGTGCGTGGCTTCCTGTACTCAGACCCTTTATATTTCCTAAACATCTTCAGGTTCACACTCACCTGGCTAAATCCGATGAGTACCAGGTGGAATCGTGGACAGGTCCTCAGGACTCCAGCTGTCTCTGTGCTGATGAAGCAAAAAGCTATCACTGGAATATCACAGCTATCAAGTTGGGTAAGAGGAGGAGGGGGTGGAGGGAGCAAGAGAAGCATAGAGCAAAGCTCAGTCATTGAGAACGTTACCCTTTCCTCTCCTGCGTTTGCTTTGTTCTTGCTTTTTCATTTTATTTGCCTCTATTTTTGCCCCCTAAGCCTATGCCATCAATAAATAAGCAAATGCTCTTTGATCGACGACCAAAAAGTTATCCAAACGAGACTATTTTGAGTGCGTAAAGGGGAGCTTTTGATATTTATGCCAAGACAAGGGCTATAGAGTCTTGTTATTAATCAAGTACTTACTAAGGGCCAGCCTCTGTTCTAGCTGCTTGACCTGTACGAATTCATCTAACCGTCACAATAGAGATGTCATTTGCTCTTAAGATAAGATCCTGGCGACTTAAAGTATGGTCGTCCGATGTATTAGTTACCTAATACATTAGTTATCTAATACCTATCTGATACAACCACCCTGAAAACTTAGAGGCTTAAAAGAATAAACATTACTCATCACCCAGTTTCCGTGGGCCAGTAATCTAGGTACTGTTTAGCAGGGTGCCTCTGTCTCAAGGTCTCTCATCAAATACCAATCAAATTGTCAGCCAGGGCTATGTTTTCATTTGGAGACTTGACTAGAGGAGGATCCGCTTCCAAGCTCCTTCCAAAGCCTCTGTCCCACAAAGGCTGTGATTCTTGGCCTCAGCTGTGGGCTGGTGGCCTCCCTCAGTTTCTCGTCACATGAATCTGTCCACCGGGCGGCCTCATGACAAGACAGCTGGCCACCTGCAGAGTAAGGGGCCCAAGAGAAAGAGTGCCCCTGAGATAGGAGCTATAGTCTTTTGTAAACTAATCTCAGAAGTGGCATCTCATTGCTTCTGTCCTATCCTCCTCTTTGGAAGCCAGTCACTTAATCCAGCCCATGCTTTGAGAGGAACTGACACAGCAGTATGAATACTGGGATGCAGAGATAATTGGGGACCCTTAGAGGCGGCCTACCACACTGAACCCGCATTATTGACATCACCTGGAAATTTGTGAGAAATGTGATATAGGTCCCACCCCAGATCTACTTAGTTTGTGTCGTAACAAGATCCACTGGTCTTTGAATGCCATTAAGTTTAAGGAGCACTGGTCTGGAGGGGAAGAGACCTCCTTGGACCTCCGGCAACAGGGCTAATGCCTTCCTTTCTCCTTCTTTCTTGTCAGGTCATGTAAACTTTACTGTTACTACCAAGATTCTGGACAGCGATGAACTCTGTGGGAGGCAGAAGGGGTTTGTTCCAGAAAAGGGCCAAAGTGACACACTCATCAAACCAGTTCTGGTCAAGGTGAGTTTTCTGCAGGCTTAGCTTCACGAGGTAGAGACAGCAGGCACCCCGGGGGTGCTCTGTGTGTGTCTAGCCGTACGGTTGGTCTCCCACGGCTGTCTGACTCCAAGTGCAGTCAGGTAGCTCATTTGCCTTCTTCTGTGACCCCTTTCTGCCCTTAATCATTTGCCTACCCCATACCAATGCTCTCTGACAGTGCCTAATACAGCGCCGGATATAGACCCTCAACGAAAGTTAGTTTCTCTTATTAAAAATCTCTACTATCGGCATTTGCTGCTTTTCTTTTATCCCCTCAGGAACCCCATTGCCAATCATGCCTCTTAGAAGTGTCCTAAACTTGCCCTTAGTTCTAGCCCTTGCACAGAAAGAATTTTACTGGTAGATCCATCCCTGTGTTGAAATGGAGTTCTCAGGGTGCCCGGGTGGCTCAGTCGGTGAAGCGTCCCACTCTTGACGTTGGCTCAGGTCATGATTTCACGGTTTGTGAGTTCGAGCTCCACATCGGGCTCTGAGCTGGCAGTGTGGAGCCTACTTGGGATTCTCTCTCTCCCTCTTTCTCTGCCCCTCCCTGGCTCATGCGCTCTCTCTCTCTCCCTCTCTCAAAATAAATAAATAAATAAGCATTAAAAAAATAAAAAAAAGGAAAGAAAAGAAAAGAAATGGAGTTCTCCTGAGCTTCAAGGAGAAGCTCTGTTTTCTCTTGTTGGGAGAAACCCTGGGGGCACAGGGAGGGCCTTTTCTCCCCATTTCCCATCCACTTCCTGTTCCTTCAGGGCCACCTGCCCTGACATTCACCTTCATTGTTTTCACCCTATGTCTCTCTTCATGTCAGCCTGAAGGAGTCCTCGTGGAGAAGACACACAGCTCATTGCTTTGCCCAAAAGGTGGGTGAGTGCAGAGAGGGGTTGGTACTGAGAATTCCCGTAGCCAACGGGAGACTTTCTTGGGCCAAAGGAGGAATATAAAGGACAGGAAAGGGTAGGAGAGTCTAAGGGTGCTGTCCCTAATAGGACCAATTAGCTGGGAGACAGGATGAAGAAAAAATGTACAACACAATTATGTGTTGTTTTTTTTTTTAATTTATTTTCGGCAAAGAGCACTGTGAATAGGTTAAAAGAAATTTGCCTCCATCCCATAGCAAGGACTGGGTACAGACAACCCTGAATTATAGAAAGGTTTTCTATGGTTTGGGCTTGAACTCCCACTGTTTTGACCTTCTATGCTTTCCGCTTTTCTCTGCCTCTCACAGGACAAGTGGTTTCAGAATCCATTTCCTTGGAGCTCCCTGTGGATGTGGTTCCTGATTCAGCCAAGGCTTATGTTGCGGCTCTGGGTAAATAGCCAGAGATTCTTGCTCAAAAGGACAAAAAAAAAAAAAAAAAAAAAAAAAAAAAAAAAAATGGGGCTGAAAGTTGCTGAAAGTGTGGAGTGGGTTAGGGCATGTGGACCTATCCGAGGGAAGATGTGTTAAATTAGAAGGGACAGAAGAAGAGCTTATTCTATGTAGTGGGCAAATACAGCCTCTAGATAACAGTACATGTGGGATTAGATGTCTATGGTAGTTAAAAACAGAAAGGAGCCTGGATAGGAAGAAGTTAAAGGTCAGGGAAGCTTCATATGCGTTTAGGTTCAGGTGGTCTATAAACTGAGTGGAGGAGAGACATAATGTTTGTAGCAACCTTTAATGAGGAATTTATCTAGTTGAGTATAGCGTAGGGGAAATAACACCATATTTACACAGACAGGGCACTTCTCTGGGCAAGGAGAGGGATTGAGTAGAAAAGCATGAGGTTGAAAATCATATCAAACCAGGATGGGATCCCAGTACTGCCATTTAATAGCCACGTGACCTTGAATAAGTAAACAATTCCGATCCTCCCCTGCCCTTCTGCAAGACTGTGATGATAACCCACCTCTCTGGATTGGTGTAAAAATTAAATATAAAGTTTCCACCGCAATATCTAGCATATACTAGGAGCCCTGTGTATGTTAGATCATTTCTTTACTCTGATCCCCTACTAAGATCCTTTCCAGGATAAAATTTCTCTATTTTGACTGTAGTTGAGTCAGACCTCTAGTGTAACACTCATTTTTATTGTAGGATGTAGCTCACTGTCTATGTCTGTCTTTCACGCTGCATTGTGGGCTCCTTGAGGACAAGGGTCACCCCCCCCCTTTTTTTTTTGAAAGAGAGAGAGAGAGAGAGCATGCAAGGGCAGAGAGAGAGGGAGAGAAAGAATCCCAAGTAGGCTCTGGCTGTCAGCATGGAACACGATGTGGGGCTCCATCTAATGAACTGTGAGATCATGACCTGAGCTGAAATCGAGAGTCGGACGTCTAATGGACTGAGCCACCCAGGCGCCCCACCTCCTTTTTTATTTGATTCTAGCACAGTTATTGCCACATAGTTGACATTCAGTATGTATTTATAGATTTGAATTGAACTTAATGGCTAAAAGTGCAGATGTTAATGGGTCACTTAGATCAGGCTTACGGGTGTATAAAATATATGGCAGGTCAGTAGGTATAACTTGGAAAAGGGGATCAGGATTGTGTTTGCTTTGGCAGGAACATGGTGATTTGGAGGACAATGCATTTATATGCAGTGGAAGAACTTAGAGATTGAGTCTAAGTATTGTAGGTTTTGTTATGTTACTCACCAGCCCATGACGTGTCTTCTTACAACCCTCCACGCCCTTAGGTAACCCATGTACTTCTTCTCTGTGTGCTCCAGCACCTTGTGTGCACCCAAAATGATCGCACTATATTATAATTGTTTATAATGAATTCTATTTGTAATGTTTTGTAATTGTTTGCCCCTCGGATTATGATCTTTTGAGGTAAAGACTGTACTTGACTTACTGTCTCCCAGGCCACAGCGTAGGTACTCAACTAAATGATAGCTGATACGCGTTTGTTAAATGAATGACAATATGGGGCGCCTGGGTGGCTCAGTCGGTTGAGTGTCCGACTTTGGCTCAGGTCACGATCTCGCGGTCTGGAGTTCGAGCCCCGCGTCGGGCTCTGTGCTGACAGCTCAGAGCCTGGAGCCTGCTTCAGATTCTGTGTCTCCCTCTCTCTCTGCCCCTCCCCCACTCATGCTCTCTCTCTCTCTCTCTCTCTCTCTCTGTCAAAAATTAATAAACTGTAAAAAAAATTTTTTTTAAATTAAATGAATGACAATAAATCAGAAGGCTTCTTTCTTCTCTCTACCATCACTTTCTCTTTTCTTTTGGATCTCAGGAGACATTATGGGCACAGCCCTACAGAACCTAGACAATCTGGTACAGATGCCAAGGGGCTGTGGGGAACAGAACATGGTATTGTTTGCTCCCATAATCTACGTCTTGCAGTATCTGAAGAGGGCAAGGCTGCTGACTGAGGAAATCAGGTCTCGGGCAGTGGGTTTCCTGGAGCTTGGTGAGTTGGTTCAATTTTTCTTCTTGAACGCATTCTCTAGGGGCTATGATAGGCTCATAAGATATAGGGAGGTTCCCTCCAAAGTGTCTCACATCCCTGAAAGTCTTGAAAGCCACGTTTTTTTGAAGTTGGTCCTGTGATCTAACCCCATATCTGGCTTCCCAGGGTACCAGAAGGAGCTACTGTACAAACACAGCAATGGCTCATACAGTGCCTTTGGGGAGCAGGATGAAAATGGAAACACATGGTAATATTGCCCAATTCTCAGTGGATCCCAGAGCGTAATTTCTGGGCCTGTGGAGCTATTCCTCTCTACCTCTTCCCTTAACCCCATTCCTTCTTACATCCGTCTTCTACTCCTTTAATACTGATTATTTCAGCCTCATGTAGGATCAAGCCCCTCACCCTTCTCCTTGAGCTTGTGCCTCCCCCGTTCTTGTCCCCATTGATACCCATTAATACTTCCCTTTTCTAGGCTCCTATGGCATTATGTTTCCTCAATCCCTTTCTGGAACCATACGCCAGAATAAATGACAGAACTGTTGCACCCTCACTGGGGAATCCCCCCCTTCGTGCCACATTTCTCTCTTTACCCACGTAGGTTGACAGCGTTTGTCACCAAATGCTTTGGCCAAGCTCAGGAATTCATCTTCATTGATGAGAAGAATATCCAGGATGCTCTCAAGTGGATGGCGGAAAACCAGCTCCCCAGCGGCTGCTATGCCAATGTGGGAAAGCTCTTACACACAGCTATGAAGGTGCAAATCCACCCCAGGGCTCTCAGCCCATCACCACATCTGGGAGGAGCTTGCACCTCTGACTGAGCAGAATCAAAAGGGCATAGGCCTGGGAGTCAGTGTTCTTCAGGTCTGAGCCCTGGCTCTGGGTGACCCCGGTCAATGTACTCAACCAGTCTGAGCCACAGCTTCCACGTCTGTAGAAAACGAGAACATGTACTAGCACAAGGCTCTTAACTTGTGGTCCTCAGATCAGCAGCAGCAGCAGCACCTGAGAACTTGTTTGAAATGCAAATTCCAGTTGCTACCCCGCCTACTCTGAGAAACTGTGGAGGGCGTGGGCCAGACATTTGTATTTCTGACAAGCCCTCGAGGTGATTCTGATATTCCCGAAGGCGTGAGAACCACTGGACTAGCCGTTCGCTGCTCTTTTACTATCTCCCCGAATCGGAAGCGAAGCCACTTTCTCGGGTGACGACCCATAGGCAGTCCAGTGTTTTCTGTAAGAGGTTCGCTCTGTGCCAGGCACTGTTCCAAGCACTTCGTTTATTTGATATTATTTAATGTTTACAGCCAATTAATCAGCTAGGTGCCGGTATACCACTATCACTCCCATTCTACAGATGAAGGTGCAGAGATTAAGTTAACCGCCCAAGGTGAATGGTAATGAGTGGGAGGACTCTATTTTGAACCATAGCCGCTGGACTCCATTCACTACGTTGCCTGCACCCCTCCCAAACACAGGCTGAGGTGTTGATGCTTCAGGAGCATTTGTTCCATTCGGAATATACCCAGTGAAGGAAAGATTTGTATGTACGTTGCTAGGGAAATCATTTACGTTGCCATTCTGGGGCCTCAATTAAAACATTTTGAGTATTAAACAAAACAAAGTCTCTGTATAGGATTCACTAGTACATTCCTTATGCCAGATTTTATCAGTGTCTCCAAATCTCTGTCCCCTTATACACTGAAATACACGTGGGAGTAGCACAAGCCAGGGCTTGACTTGAACAAGATGGAGGAGCTGTTTCCTCTTCCTGCCCACCAGCCCCGGCCAGGCTCTTAAGAAACCCATCACCGGGGCGCCTGGGTGGCTCAGTCGGTTGGGCGGCCAACTTTGGCTCAGGTTATTGATCTCATGGTCCGTGGGTTCGAGCCCCGCGTTGGGCTCTGTGCTGACAGCCCGGAGCCTGGAGCCTGTTTCGGATTCTGTGTCTCCCTCTCTCTGACCCTCCCCCGTTGATGCTCTGTCTCTCTCTGTCTCAAAAATAAATAAATGTTAAAAAAAAAAAAAAAAAAGAAACCCATCACCTGTGTAGCAAGCTTTAGTGATTTGGTGCAAGAGCTCCATAATTAAACTCCCTGGGTTCAACTCCTGCTGCTTATTAGCTGTGTAATCTCCAGCAAGCCATTTAGCCTTTTAAGGGTTTATTTTCTTATCTCCCGAATGAGGATAACAATTGTGATTAGCTATTTTTAAAAACTTGCTAATATCTTTCCGTAAAAGGCATTAAACGGGGTGGGTGCCATCTGATCTCCCCCCTGGAGAAGAGGCTGGACCTTTTTTTTTTTTTTTTTAAATTTGTTTTCTTTATTTTGAGGCAGAGAGTGAGCACGAAGGGGAGGGGGTGGTGCAGAGAGAGGGGGAGAGAGAAAATCCCAAGCTGTCGGCCCAGACTTGGTGTTTGGTCCGTGAGCTCGTGATCTGAGCTAAAATCAAGAGTCAGACGCTAACCAACTGAGCCACCCAGGCGCCCCCGGGGCCTTCTGCTTCTTGAGAGGATGTCTGTTTGAGGAGGCTCAGATTCAGGAAGAACCCGAGAATAAGAGATTTTTCTCCATATCCCCTCCCCTGTGATTGTCTGTATGCTTGTTTAAATAATCCACCCATTCAGAGGGGATACTTTTTTGCAATCTGCGCACGAGTCATACAACGTGCTGTGCTGCCTGTGGCCCTGACCTCGTCTCCCTGCGTCCTCTAGGGTGGAGTTGATGATGAGACTTCCCTGACTGCATACATCACAGCCGCGTTGCTGGAGATGAGCAAAACCATACAGGTGCGTGTCTCTAGGGCCTCCTCTGTCTATCCTTCCTATTATGCCTACTTCTAGAGACATTGCACCTACCCTTCACCCTTGTAGACTCAAAAAAGGATACGATGACTTCCTTATCACTTCCCGTTTTCAAAGGAATGCCTTATAAACTCAGTTCTTCATTGTACCTTTTAGGACCCGATGGTGAGTCGGGGCCTACGGTGCCTCAGGAGTTCTGTTTCCTCCACTAACAGCCTCTACACACAGGCCCTACTAGCTTATACTTTCTCTCTGGCTGGGGAGATGGACATCAGAAACACTCTTCTTGAAAAGTTAGACCAGCAGGCTATCATCACAGGTATGTTGGCCATGTTAGGAGTGTTTTGTCGAAATTGTGGAAATGCGCTGTGAGTTATCTGTGATTGTTCCTAGTCCCCGTAGTCCCACATATATTCAGTCTTAGAGAGGATTCCTTTTAGCACAAGGTGTGAAGTCATTAGGTCACTGTTGAGGGTTTTATAAGAAAGCCCATGGAAGTCCTTAAAAGGCATTGTTATACTTTTAACACGAAGAGAAAATAAATGGTGGGAGCTAGTCAAAGGACCCCTTGGTGTTGTAGAATCCCCCCTTTTGCCCGTCTTTGACAATTCTTTGCTATGAGTTCACTGAGGTTGACGGGATAAGAGAGACTTCTCAAGGTCCTTTAAAAACTTTATGTACATAATCTCTACACCCAATGTGGGGCTCAAACCCATGACCCCGAGATCAAGAGTCTCATGCTCTTCCGGTTGAGCCAGCCAGGCACCCTAAAAACTTTTGGGTGTATTTGGAATACTATTTGATGTTCTAACCAGCATTTTATTGATCTAGCTGTGGGGTTAAAATCAAACTTCCAGGTAAAAGCTTAATCTTGGCCTTCATTTGTATGAATGTCGTTACTAACTTGTCCTCTCCTGGGTTCTGGGTAGTTTTTTGACTGGTACATAAGCGACTCTAGTCATGAAATGAGTGTCTCAGACAGTGGGTTGCACATACCTGTTCCAGTGTATATTGATTTAATGAGATTATCTCTTCTCCATTATCTTGCATTGCCGGCTCACATGATTTCTCTTATGTTTTTCCAATTAGATTGCCTCCTGTGGGCTATTTATTTATTATCTTTAAATGGATAATTAATTAAACTTCTAGATTTCACTCTTCTTTTTTTTAATTTATTATTTTTTTTTAATTTACATCCAAATTAGTTAGCATATAGTGCAACAATGATTTCAGGAATAGATTTCTTTGTGCCCCTTACCCATTTAGCCCTTCCCCCTTCCCACAACCCCTCCCGTAACCCTCAGTTTGTTCTACATATTTATGAGTCTCTTCTGTTTTGTCCCCCTCCCTGTTTTTTATATTATTTTTGCCCCCTTTCCCTTATGTTCATCTGTTTTGTCTCAAAGTCCTCATATGAGTGAAGTCATATGATTTTTGTCTTTCTCTGACTGACTAATTTCACTTAGCATAATACCTTCCAGTTCCATCCACGTGGTTGCAAATGGCAAGATTTCATTCTTTTTGATGGCTGAGTAATACTCCATTGTATATAAATACCACATCTTCTTTATCCATTCATCCATCGATGGACATTTGGGCTCTTTCCATACTTTGGCTATTGTTGATAGTGCTGCTATAATCATGGGGGTGCATGTGTCCCTTCGAAACAGCACCCCTGTATCCCTTGGATAAATGCCTAGTAGTATGATTGCGGGGTCCCAAGGTAGTTCTATTTTTACTTTTTTGAGGAAGCTCCATCCTGTTTTCCAGAGTGGCTGCACCAGCTTGCATTCCCATAGCTTTCACTCTTTTTATTTCCATTTGCTCATCCCTTTCTTTGAGTTATCTGTCGTCTTGGTTGTCCTAGAGTTCTGTTTTAGTCTCATATTCTATTTGCTCACCCTCATTAGCATTTTTCTATGATTTCTCAGAGTTCTTACGCATATCCTGTCATTGTTATTCTTAAGATGTTAAACTTTTGATTAGGTAAAATAAAGGCTAAAAAGTTAACAAAATTCTACACGCCAAAAACATGCCCCCAAACATGTAAGATTCTTGTAAGTTTCTACTTACCTATCTCCACTGGCATTAGAATTGATAAATTAACAAGAGTGGTTTTCATGTGATTGCTGGAGGCATTTGTTGACACTCTCAGCTTCACCTTGAGGAATTATGGATGGCTCTACACACACACACACACACACACACACACACACACATACACACACATCCCTGTGTAAACATAATGGCCAATACACCTGAAGATTCTGAGAAAAATTTTTTTTCTAACTCATGATTAATTTTTGGCTGGTGCTTGCTCTGCTCTGAGGTGTAGCATTTACACATTGAATATGGGAAATCATCTCCTTCTAAGACCTTCCTGATTATGCTTCTTTCTCCACAGGAGAGTCCATTCACTGGAGCCAAAAGCCTACTCGGTCCCTGGATGCCAGACCTTGGTCTGAGCCTGAGGCTGTAGATGTGGAACTTACAGCATATATCTTATTAGCCCAGCTTAGCAAAGCCAGCCTGACTCAAAAGGAGATAGCCAAGGCCACTGCCATAGTGGCTTGGTTGGCCAAGCAACGCAACGCGTATGGGGGCTTCTCTTCTACTCAGGTAAATAACCCACTCTCCAACCTCGACTTATCAGGTAGTATTAGTCCTCTGTGGAGAGAGGACAAAACAACAAACAAACAAAAACAAGACACAAAAACTATTGCCCTTGACTTCTAGGTCAATAATTCTATAGGGTGGGAGGAAAAACGTGTGAAAAATATATAGGGTTCATAACAAGGGTCATATGAACACATAAATAGTACTATATGTACTTAATTCTCTTCCTTTGTAGAATATGAAACATAATGGAATAAAGAGAAACATTATAAGATCAGTGTTTTATGTGTGAATAGGACATATATAATTATGACTATATTATACATTAACAGATTAGAAAGCCAATTATGGAGTCAGAAACATAAAAGCAAGATTTTACAAGTATACTTCCTTCTATTGCAGGTATTGGGAAGCTAGTAAGATATACAGTTTCTATTTTTAAAAGTTCACAAACTAGCTCTTTCCGCCATCTTTTCGTGCTGCCATAATGGTGCACATGAATGTCCTGGCAGAGGCTCTCAAGAGCATTGACAATGCTGGAAAGAGAAGCAAACACCAGGTTCTTATTGGGTCGTGCTCCAAAGTCATCATCGATTTCTAACTGTGATACTGAAGCATGGTTGCATTGGCGAATTTGAAATCATCGATGCTCACAGAGCTGGGAAAATTATTGGAAACCTCACGGGGGATGGGGGAGGCTAAACAAGTGTGGGGTGATCAGCCCCAGGTTTGATGTACAGCTCAAAGGTCTAGAAAAATGGCAGAATAATTTGCTCCCCTCCTGCCAGTTGGTTTCATTGTACTGACAACCTCAGGTGGCATCATGGACCATGAGGAAGCAGGATGAAAACACACAGGAGGGAAAATCCCGGGAATTCTTTTCCTAGGGATAGAATATGCTCATGCAAATAAAATGCCTCACTGGACTCTTAAAAAAAAAAGTTCACAAACTAGAAGTAAAGTTCGGAAAAGCTCTATAACTACAGAGCAGGATTTGGTTATACCAGAAAGAAACAAAAGATACAAAATAATGCACTTAAAAAGGGAAAGAGAGCTTACAACAACTTGAAGGATAAGAAAAGTCTTCAGGGGAGTAGCATTTGAGGTAGATCTAAAAGCATATGCAGGGGCACCTGACAGGCTCAGTTGGTAGAGCATGTGACTCTTGGTCTTGGAGTCGTGAGTTCAAGCCCCACGTTGGGTGTCGAACCTACTTGCAAACAAACAAATAAATAAAAGGATATGTAACATTTGGGGGGACAACTATTACAAGGAAGGAGAAATGGCGTGAGCAGAGACAACAGTTTGCAAAAGTATAGAATGACTGTCAGGAAAACTGGGTTAGCCAATGCATAACGGGACCTCAGTTTAGAAAGTTCGGACAGGTTTATACCATGGAGGCCCTTGTGTATTCAGACTCAAGATTTTGCCCATTCTGAGAAGCTATTAATTTTTTTAACTTTGTGTCAGAAAGATTAACCTGTTACTTACTGTTACTTAGTGTAGGGGATGGTTCTGAGGAGAGAGACACTGGATTTGAAGAGATAGGACACTCTTTCATTTGTCTAGGTTAGGGGTAAAGAGAACTTGAATTCGGTGGCAGTTGGGAAAAAGATGTAAAATCGCATGATATATTCAAATAGTATCATAAAAATTGTCTTAGATGATTATAAAGAGAGTAGTCATTAATTCATTTGTTCTGCAAATGTTATTAAATACATACCATATCCAACTCACTGATCATACAAAATAATCAAAAAAACATATTTCTTGGGGCACCTGGGTGGCTCAGTAGGTTAAGCGTCCGACTTCAGCTCAGGTCGATATCATGGTCTGTGAGTTCGAGCCCCACATCGGGCTCTGGGCTGATGCCTCAGAGCCTGGAGCCTGCTTCCGATTCTGTGTCTCCCTCTCTCTCTGACCCTCCCCCGTTCATGCTCTGTCTCTCTCTGTCTCAAAAATAAATAAACTTAAAAAAAATTTAAAAAAAAACCCCAAAAAACTGAGTCCTTAGGTTTTAAAAAACAAAACAACAACAGCAAAAAAACATATTTCTTGTCTTTGTAAAGATTGTATTCTGACTCATTGAAATTAGGGCCAGTTTCGTTGAGGATATAACATGTAAATAAGACCTGGAAAAAGAATATATTTTAACTGATGAAGTGTGTGATAAAGATGTTAAGAGCACTGAAACTGAATATGGTAATGCCTTAATAGGAATTTTAAAAAAATTATATGGCACTGGGGCACATGGGTGGCTCAGTCACTTGGGTGTCTGACTCTCGATTTTGGCTCAGGTCATGACCCCAGGGTCGTGAGATTGAGCCCCGCCTCGGACTCTGCACTGAACGTGGAGCCTGCTTGAGATTCTCTCTCTCTCTCTCTCTCTCTCTCTCTGCTCCTCCCCTGATTGCACTCTCTCTTTCTAAATAAATAAATAAATAAATAAATAAATAAATAAATAAAATAAAATAAAATAAAAAATTATATGGCACTATCCTTCCTTCCTGCAAGGAAATTCTTGGCCAAAGATCAGGAAGGACTTCTTTCTTGCTGAGCCCTAAATAATTATGATATACAATTTCAGAAAGCCGTGAGTGAAATGTTTAGAACTCTCAGTGACAGATACATGTCAGAATTGCTTTTCAATAAAATCCTTAGCTATTACAAGAAGGCACATATCACCCACAGTAGTTTTTCAGCCGGTGATGAGGTCTCGTTTCTTGAATTGTTTCCACATATTGGAGCAATAAGGACCTTTTGGGATCAAGTTCACAGAGAGTAGATACAAAGTTGTTTGTAGATAGTCAAGCTACATAGGAATCACTCGTTCGCAGCTTCCCCAGAGTGGGTGACCTGCCTTCCTGTTTTTCCAAAAAAAAATTTTTTTAATGTTTATTTTTTTTTAAGAGACAGAGAGACAGAGTGCAAGTGAGGAAGGGGCAGGGAGCGAGAGGGAGACACAGAATCCGAAGCAGGCTCCAGGCTCGGAGCTGTCAGCACAGAGCCCGACGTGGGGCTCGAACCCACCAGCCGTGAGATCATGACCTGAGCCGAAGTCGGACGCTTAACCGACTGAGCCACCCAGGCTTTTATACGATAGTATGATGTCTAAATACAGCTGTTCTTTTTCATTTGGGATAGGAAGATGTGGGGTTCCCTTATTCTGTAGATACTGTACAAAGTGTCGAGCATGTAGATATTCTCATAGCAGTAAAATATAGCAATTTGCTGGACATCTCGTTCTGTTTTTTCTTTCCTCTAGTTGTCACTTATATAAATCATATTTGCAGAATGGAAAAGTTCTGATGCCTTGCCTTCTTGGTGGCAGCTTATCTGTCTTCTATCCAAGTGAAGAAAAGATGGTCACATGGCACAGTGGCGAAGAAGCCTTAGTTCGCAAGGAAGGGTACCCTGATATCCTCTCCAGCTGTGCCATAGAAGATCATTACACAGCTAAATGACTTTGAAGAATGTGCAATTTTTAGGGCTATTATGTTACTGCTATTTCCTCTCCAAATAAGGAAACTGTAAAATATATACTGAACAGTTACCCACTTGCTTCTAACTATAGCCCATTCTGAAGCTAGGTTTGGTTGAAGACGAATATGAGATGAACCCGATAACCTATAGATGTGTCATAGCAACTTGATGACAATTTTCTAGACAGGCAAGATATGATTTCTATGTCGGTTTCCCCAGCATCGATGAACGTGGCTCTTACATACTTAGAAGAGGCGTCATCCACACTAGTGAACAGCCAGACACGTAGGTTATCGGGTTATTTGAAGTTAATTCCAGTGGCTCACAAAATGTAAGCATATGCCCCACCGTTTTCTTCAGGATACTGTAGTTGCCCTCCAAGCTCTTGCCAAATACGCCGCCACTGCCTATGTGCCATCTGAGGAAGTCAACCTGGCTGTGAAATCCAGTGAGAATTTCCAGCGTGCTTTCAACATTCAGGCTGCCAACCGGTTGGTATTTCAGCAGGAGACTCTACCCAATATCCCTGGAGCGTATACCTTGGAGGCCTCGGGCCAGGGCTGTGTCTACGTGCAGGTAAGCAGAGATCCATGAGAAAGAACCAGCACGCATTGGGAAGGAGAGCCTGCGGGCGTCTTTGCCTCCAGTCGAACCTCCTGTCTCATTTGTGAAGAGAGTAGTTTGAGCTGTGCAATAGTTAAAGTTCTTCCCAGCTCTGATTTGGTTATCTATTTCCTCCTGCTAGACGGTGCTGAAATACAACATCCCCCCTCCTAAACTTGCGGATACCTTTAGTCTTAGTGTGGAAGTGGGAAAGGATACATGTGAGCAAGTTACTTCACCTCGATCCTTGGTGCTTACTATCCACACCAGGTGAGAAAAGCTGAGCTGGGGGGGGGCACCCGGATCATAGAAGCTGGTGTGTGTGTGTGTGTGTGTGTGCGCGCGCGCGCACGTTGGGGCTACAGAGTCTGCTAAGAGTGAAAATAACGGGTTGACACAGATGTACCTCTTTCTGCCCTTAGTTATGTGGGGAGTCGCAGCTCTTCCAATATGGCCATTGTAGAAGTGAAGATGCTTTCTGGGTTCAGTCCCATGGAGGGCACCAATCAGTTAGTAAGTCTGTTCTTTCTTCTTCATTTAACAAGCTCTAAAAGGACATAAATGATCCCTAAAAAGCTGGTGAAATGGGCTTCATGGTCTATCTATCTATCTATCTATCTATAATCTATCTATCTATGCATGTATATATACAACTCATAATTACATTATTTCAATGGGCTGCAAAAGTGCATCAGATGTGTTAAATGGAAACTGGAATCATCTTGGTTCCTTTGTCTTACCTTTTCAGTGTATATTGTTTCCTTGATCATGACAGAGCTTTGGTATAGTACCCTAAGGGATAGGGAAGGCTCTGGATCTTAGTCTGTTTTCTTGTCCCCCTTTCTTATTTAGCTTCTCCAACAACCACTGGTGAAGAAGGTTGAATCTGGAACTGACGTACTGAACATTTACTTGGAAGAGGTAGGTGTTCAGAAACTGAACCCAAGAGCTTGATTCCTTATGTAGCTTTGCAACTTCCCTTTTAATCTGTATATATTGGTGTCACATGCACAGGGATGAGGGAACCGAGAGAATGGGTCTGAAGCCACGAAGTGAATTCTACCTCCATGTTGTTTACTATAAAATATTCTTATTCACCTCCAGGGCAGTACTAACAGATACATCATGCTAGCCATCTATGTCATTTATTTTTTTAAGTTTATTTATTTATTTTGAGAGGGGGTAGGGGCAAAGAGAGAGGGAGAGAGAACCCCAAGCAAGCTCTGCCCTGTCAGCGTAGAGCCTGATGTGGGGCTCGATCCCAAGAACCATGAGATCGTGACTTGAGCCGAAATCAAGAGTCGGACACTTAACCAACTAATCCACCCAGGCTCCCCGCTATCTATGTCATTTAAAAATGTGTCGGCCAAGATGTGACCATTTTAAAATAAGGTGGTCAGGAAAGGCCTCTCTGAGGAGATGTTACCTGATCAGAGACCTGAAGGAAGAGAGAAAACCACTAGGAAGTAAAGAGCCTTTAAAAAAAAAAAGAAAGATTCTGTTCCTTTGGCCACTTCAATTAATTTAGTGGAGGAACCATGGGTTAGAGTAGACCAAGAATGGAGGGGACTTTGTCACAAGAAGGCCAGGAAGCTGTAAGATCCTAAGAAGAAAGAGTCAGGAAGTTGGCAGAAGCCAACATCTTGAAGACTGGCGTAGGGCAAGAAGGGACAGGTAGAAGGGTTTCAGGAGATTTGGGTGAAGACAAGAGTCTTTTAATCTCCGCATTACAGAGAGTGTTATTTTCTCTTTAGTTTTGATATGATGTTTTGTCTTTCTTCTCCACAGCTGAATAAGAGGACTCAGGCCTTTACCTTCACCATCAGCCAACGTATGTTGGTCACTAACCTGAAACCAGCAACCATCACGGTCTATGACTACTACCTCCCAGGTGAGGGCTGAGCTCTATTGTATCTCCCAATGTAGTTCTACCTCGCTCTTCATGCTATCTCCCCTAATTTTACACATACTCTTTCCCAAGCAAGTAGCATATAATTACATTATTTGACCTCCTAAAACATTGCATTTTAACTGTATGTCATTTTTAAAAGTCTTCTGCACTAGCGATGTTTTACGACGGTCCACAGACCAAAAGGACAAGAGGGACCCTTGTTCTTTAAGGCCTGACTATTCGTAATGTTTTTGCTGCGATTAAGAATTTACCACAACAGTAGTGTTTGGAACTTTCCCGTAATTCGGAATATGCTCATAATATGCTCATTGCGTCTAGGGATCCTCTGAACAGGGTTAAAGCAGTAGCTTTTATGAAGTACTTTCTCTTTGAATGCATGAGGGCCCTTATGTAATAATATATGTCCTTTCATCTTACAGGTGAACAGGCAACAATTCAGTACTCTGATCCTTGTGAATGAGGTAAGGATGAGCTTTTGCGGTAGGGTGATAGTATTCAAAAGTTAAGGGACCTTCTTCTGAGTTACTGTTATTACCTTTGGGGAGCTAGTTTTTGATAGAAAGTGGGCTTTCCTTTTTTCTTTTTCTTTTTTTTAAATCTTAAATCCTTTTTTCTTCTTGAAGTAAGCTTTACATCCATCGTGGGGCTCAAACTCTCCACCCTGAGATCAAGAGTCACATGCTCTACTGACCGAGCCAGCCACATACCCCCCTTTTTTGGTCCTAAACTCTTTTTTTTTTCTTTTTTTAAAATTTTTTTCATGTTTATTTTTATTTTTGAGAGATACAGAGACAGAATGCGAGTGGGTTAGGGACAGAGAGCGAGGGAGACACAGAATCGGAAGCAGGCTCCAGGCTCTGAGCTGTTAGCACAGAGCCTGACGTGGGGCTTGAACTCACGGACTGAGAGATCATGACCTGAGCCGAAGTCAGATGCTTAACCCACTGAGCCACCCAGGCGCCCTGGTCCTAAACTCTTAGAGAAAGAATAATAATCTTAGGTCACACCAGAAAAAGTTAATAGTGGCATTTGTGGGAGGGGTTCTATGTGGTTTTTAAAAACCAGATTTTCTTCTCATTGAAATTGATGAATTTTTAAAATTATTTTTACATTCTACATCTTTGTTATATAAAAATACTAAGGGAAAAGTAAAGATTATTTGATCCTGCTCCTCTGAGATAACACTATTAATAATCTCATTGCGCATTCAGGAGATTTTCTTGTAGGTAGGAAAAAGCTGAGGGAGCAGCTGGATGGCTCGATCGGTAGAGCATGTGACTCTTGATCTCCGGGTTGGGAGTTTAAACTCACCTTGGGTGTAGAGATAACTTTATTTATTTATTTATTTATTTTTTAAAAATGTTTATTTTTGAGACAGAGAGAGACAGAGCATGAGTGGGGGAGGGGCAGAGAGAGAGGGGGGACACAGAATCCGAAGCAGGCTCCAGGCTCTGAGCTGTCAGCCCAGAGTCCGACGCGGGGCTCGAACTCACAAACCATGAGATCATGACCTGAGCCGAAGTCGGAAACTTAACCGGCTGAGCCACCCAGGTGCCCCTAGAGGAAACTTTAAAAAAAAACAATTAAACAAATAAATAGGAAAAACTCTTTTACATTCATGAAGACTTTCTGAGTATAATGATGTCTTCTTTCCCCCCGCCCCCCCCCCTCCTCTCCCAGGATAGAAGTTGGAAAGAGACTAATTTAATCCCTTGTGACATTACTGGACAACATTCTTCTGCCTCTTAAAGCAAAACTCATTCAATCAACTAATTTGATTTCTCTGATTGACTAGTGAGTGTGTAACAGATGAGCAGGCTTGAACCTCAGCTACTTTCTTCCACTTCACAGATGCATAGATGCTGGAATAAAGGGTTGGGGCAGGGGGATGGGCTCGGAATAATCACCCCAGGGAAGAATTACCTGGAAAAGACCCCTGGGGGAGGAGATGTGATTTAGCCACAGGGCGGGGGACTCTCCAGAGAAGATTTGGAAGTAGAGGGGGATCCAGGGAAGATAAAAATGTCTTTCCGGAGGTTAAATCTAAGGGGAGATGTAATTTAGCGCTTTGGGAGTAGATGAAAAAAATTTTTTTCCTTGAAAAGAAAACCCGTGTCCTTGACTCTGTGCGTCTTGCTATGGCTCCCAAAGGTTTTGTTGAAAGATAATAATCATCCTTTAACCAGAACTCATATTTTGGCTTCCTCTTTAAACCTTTTGACCCAGACACGTCAGAGAATCGTCTTGCCGATTCTGGGAGGGGTCAGAGAGTCCCAATTAAGGGATTGTGTTCAGCCAGCTGTCACTGCAGGGCAAAATAGTGATTGATAACAAGAGAAGTGGCTGGCCAGGATTCCCTATCTCTGCGCTTCTCCTTCAGGATTCCCCCAGCCTCTTCCGCTAGGGGATACCTATCTTTGTGTAAACTGTTTCTGGAAGCAATGTTTTTGTTTTAGAAACGGGTCTGGAGGCAAAGGTATGGGGGGGAAAGAGATGAATAGTATTTAAACAGAGAAGAGCATCTAGGCAACCACACCTTTTCACCCTGGATATTCACTCTCTGATCTCGCTCCTTTGGACTGTAAATTTTGACCAGAAGAGCCAGGGGAAAGTAAGTTCATGATGTAGAGATATTTCCATAAGCCCAGGGCCATATTTGCAAAAATTGTTCATTTCCTGTCTCCCCCCACCCTAGACTCTGCCCTGGACCTCCTAGTGAGAGAACATGGGGAACATACCCAAAGGAGGTCATCCCCAAACCTGCTTTACCTCTCAGGTATCATGGAAATTAAAGAAAAGAGGGCACTCATGAACGCTCCCCCCACTCCTGAACCCTCTACCCTGTTACATTTGGCTCTGTGACTCCTCCCAGAACCCACCCCTTTTTGCAATGGAGGGAGATAGTGATCCTCAGGACTTAAGAAGTTATATCTGGGGGCGCCTGAGTGACTCAGTCGGTCAAGTGTCCGACTTTGGCTCAGGTCATGATCTCACGGTTCGTGAGTTCGAGCCCCGCATCAGACTCTGGGCTGACAGCTCAGAGCCTGGAGCCCGCTTCACATTCTGTGTCTCCCTCTGTCTGCCCCTCCGCTGCTTACACTCTGTCTCTTGCATTGTCTCAAAAACATATAAACATTTAAAAAAAAGTTTTAAAGAAGTTATATCTGGATAGAATATTTTAAATGAATATTTGAAATGAATAGAGTTTCTGTGTTCATTGTATCTTTTGGGCTTTAGATTGAAGGCAAAGAATATTCTTTTTTTATGTAAAATAGTTTTTTTAACGTTTATTTTTGAGAAAAAGAGACAGTGAGTGGGAGGGGCAGAGAGAGAGGGAGACACAGAATCAGAAACGTAAACATTTCTGCATATCTAAGAAGCAAGGCAACATTTCTGCATATCTAAGAAGCAAGGCGATTGTGAGGATTAAGTGACATGTCATATTATAGTGCTTATAGTAGGGACTCAATACATGCATTTATTATATGCCAGGCACTTTACCAGTTCTGGGAATGCAAAAATAAGTAAAATGAAGTTTCTGTCCTCAAATTGTTCACAGACTGGTGGAGGGAGAAAATAAATAAATCAACAGTTACAATACAGTGTGAGAGAGAAAGAAAGAAAGAAAGAAAGAAAGAAAGAAAGAAAGAAAGAAAGTGGGGGCGGGGCACCTGGGTGGTTCCGTCGGTTAAGCTAAGGTTAAGCTAAGCATCCAGCTTTGGCTCAGTTGATCATGATCTCGCAGTCTGTGAATTCAAGCCCCATTGCATTGCGTGCTGACAGCTCAGAGCCTGGAGCCTGCTTCTGATTCTGTCTCCCTCTTTCTCTGCTCCTCCCCCACTCATGCTCTCTCTCTCTCTCTCTCTCTGTCTCAAAAATAAACATTAAAAATTTTTTAAGAAAGAAAGAGAAAGAAGGGAGGAGAGGGAGAGGTAGAAAATACAAAAAGCTATGGGATTACGTAGGAGAGGCACCTTCCTAGACTGAAGTGA
Source organism: Panthera onca (assembly GCF_046562875.1). NCBI lineage: Eukaryota > Metazoa > Chordata > Mammalia > Carnivora > Felidae > Panthera > Panthera onca. Next base: position 42,855,762 of record NC_138345.1, read on the forward strand.
AGGAGTGGTCAGAATGGCTTTTCCAGGTTGATGCCTGAGCTGGATGAACAATGAGAAAATGAAAGAGGAAGCAAGTTTGGGCAAAGTGAGCTACAAATGAAAGACAAAGAGGTAGAAGAAATCATGGGTATTTCATCCAAGTAGTTCAATGCAACTCATGGATTGTGTGTGTGTGTGTGTGTGTGTGTGTTTAAAAGTGAGTTGAGGGGCGCCTGGGTGGCTCAGTCGGTTGAGCGTCTGACTTCAGCTCAGGTCATGGTCTCACGGTTCATGGGTTCAAGCCCCGCACCAGGCTCTGTGCTTGACAGCTCAGAGCCTGGAGCCTCCTTTGGATTCTATGTCTCCCTCTCTCTGCCCCTCCCCTGCTTGTGCTCTGTCTCTCTCTGCCTCTCAAAAATAAATAAATGTAAAAAAAAAAAAAAAGTAATAATTAAAAAATAAATTAAAAAAGAAAAAGAAAAGTGAGTTGAGAAAGTAGAGAGAAGTTAGATCCTGACTTGCTTTTTCAGAAGAGCAAGGCACCTGGCCGGCCCGGTCAGAGCATGTGCAGCTCTTGATCTCGGAGTTGTGGGTTTGAGCCCCACGTTGGGTGTAGAGATTACTTAAATAAATAAATACACTTAAAAAAAAAAAAAAAAGAAGAAGAAGAAAGAAAGATCATTCCAGCATCAGACTGAAGAATGGAGAAGAGAAGGGTGAAGCTGAAGTTCTCAAAATCATTTAGGAAACTGCTGTGGTAATCTGGACACGCGCTGGGGAACTGGCAGCGGGAGTTAGGAGAAAGGGGCGTACGTAGAAGTTACTCCGCAGGGGAGATCGCATCAGAACTTAGTGATGTCAGAGACAAAATGCACCAGACAACTGAGGTGATGTTATTCAGGCTATTGCAATAGAGGACATGTTTATTAACGAAGAATGTCTCATAGAAAAGGAAAGGGAACTGAGGTTTTATGGAGGTAGGAAAACACAGGGCCCCAATCTTACTGGAGTCATGAGCCAGTGTAGAGACGGGTCTTTTCATGGAATATACGAGAACAGGATGGAACACAAAAGGTGACGGGGGTTTGGAAAACAAAAAAAATGAGGGTATTTCTTAACTGACCTGTTTTCCAGAAGCAAAGAGGTCTGGTGAAACTCACCATTGTCAGTGACTAATTGGATGTAAGACAAAAGAGTCCGGGAAGAATCTGGGAAAACTGCCAAGACTCTAGACTGTAGAATTTGTAAGAGAGGAAAACCTTTTCCTCTAACTTCTTTTTTTTTTTAATGCTTCTTATGTCATTTTTAAAAAATATTTGTTTTTGAGGGAGGGGAGGGGCAGAGAAAGGGAGACAGAGAATCCGAAGCAAGCTCTGTGCCGTCAGTGCAAAGCCTAATGTGGGGCTCGAACCCACGAACCGTGAGATCATGACCTGACCTGAGCTGAAGTCGGACACTCAACTTGACTGAACCATCCAGGTTCCCCCCCCTTTTCCTCTAACTTCTTATATTCTGTGCCTGGGGACTGGGAATTAAATTGGCAAAAGACAAATTAACAGGAGAAAAGATCTATTTGTATGTACCTGGTCACTTTACAGGAAGAAAGCAAAAGCCCTAAGAGTCAGTTAGGTCTGGGGGCTCATATTACCATTTTAACAAAGGGCAATATGTTATAGAGAAGTTACAAAACAAAGGAAAAGGTCTTTGGTCTTCTAGGGGCAATAACACTGTGGGAAGGTAAATATAGGGGGAAAGGAGTGAAAGATTAAGGTTATTTTAGTAAGGTTTGTTATGCAGACTTGTTTATGCTGACTTTCCGTGTCCTGTGATAAAGATCGCTTTCCTGGTATGGGAGAGGGGAGGGGAGACAGTCTCACAAGAGAAAATTAACGCCCTGCTTTCAGGCAGAAAAGGAGAAGGCAGAGTTCCTCCTGTGTCTGCTTCCCAGATATGCCTTTGGTGTTCCAACCTTACCCTTACTTCTCCAGGAACACCAAACTGCATTTAGTTCCCTATTTCGACTATGCTCCCTGATCATTTTTTTTTTTTAATTTTTTTAAATGTTTATTTATTTTGGAGACAGAGAGAGACAGAGCATGAACAGGGGAGGGGCAGAGAGAGAGGGAGACACAGAACCGGAAGCAGGCTCCAGGCTCTGAGCCATCAGCCCAGAGCCCGACGCGGGGCTCGAACTCACGGACAGGACCGCGAGATCTTGACCTGAGCCGATGTCGGATGTTAACCGACTGAGCCACCCAGGCGCCCCTCCCTGATCATTTTAACATATGCTTTTTATGCTGCTTGCAAAGCCTTTCCATCTCTTCTGCCTGGAGGTTTTCCACTGGTCCTATAAGACGGCCTTCGAGAGGTGTTTTCTAGTCAGGAATCTTCCACAAGAATTCCTCTCCACTCCTGTAGCACTTTCCACTGAGGACTTATCAAACTGGGTTCACATTTTTCTGTTAATACCCCCTCTGCCCCACCAGCACATAAGATCCTTGAGGGCTTCCAACCTGATGGTATACACATCAAATATCTCTCCAGTATCCATTCTCTTTTTCTTCACTAAGGAAAAGCATAATTGTAACGTGCCCAACTGAAATACTCACCTTCTCAGAATTACTTACAGTTCGGGGAGGCTCTGTGGCAGAATTCTAGCCAAAAAAAAAAAAAAAAAAAGGTAACTGGAAGTTTCTGGAAATAAATCCCTTCTGAAGGAGATGACAGAACCTCACAAAGGGATAGCTTTTGGCCTTTCCTTCTTCTTCTTGACTTGAACAACGACGAGGATCCTGGAGGAAAAGCATCCTTTTGCAGCCATGCAGATAAAAGCCGTATGTTGAAGATGAAGAGACGAAAGGAGTTTGGGTGCTTGACAAGATCATAGATCTGTCCTTGACTTTGGGCCCTTGGACATTTGGGATAGGCAATGAGAATAATACATGGTTTACTTTTTGCTTTTGCTTTTTAAAAACATTTTATTCAAGTATAGTCAACATAGAAACAACACCAATTTCTAAAAGCACAGATTATATTTACCCATATAAAAACAAGAACATGGGGCGCCTGGCTGGCTCAGTCATGGAGCATGTATGTGACTCTTCATCTCAGGGTTGTGAGTTTGAGCCCCACATTGGGCATGGAGGTTACTTAAAAAAAAAAAAAAAAGAATATGTAAGAATACAAATGGTTGCTGCTGGCTTGTTTCCCTCAACAAAATGTTTATAGGTATTCATTGATATTATTTTGTATAGCTATAGATCATTCATACTCATTGCGACATCGTTTTCCATTGTATAAGTATACCTCAGTTTATTTCTCTATTGTACAGTTGCTGAGAAATGACGTAGTTTCACGTTTTGTTACTTTGAATAGCATTGCTATGAATATTCGAATACATATCTTTTGGTGAACATATTGTATGCCTTTATGTTGGATATATACCTAGGGGTATAGAGGGCCATAGGGTATAACACATGTTTTACTTGAGTAGGTGCTCTGAAACCTTTTCCAAAGTGTTTGGACCAATTTACACTCTCAAGAGCGGTGTATGAAAGTTTCAGTTACTCTTCATCTTTGGCAACATTTTGGTATTTCCTGACTTGTTTGTTTTAGCCATTGTGGTAGACGTATACTGTCATTTCATTGGTTTTTAATTGGTATTTTCTTGATAACTAATAAAGTTGAGTACTTTGAAAAAAGCTTATGGGCCTCGTGGATATTCTTTTTGTAAAAAAGCAGCTTTATTGGGGTGCCTGGGAAGCTCAGTTGGTTAAGTGTCCAACTGGTCAGTTGGTTGATTTCAGCTCAGGTCATGATCTCACGCTTTGTGGGTCTGAGCCCCACATTGGGCTCTGCTCTGACAGTGCAGAGCCTGCTTGGGATTATATCAATTTCCCTCTCGCTCCGCCCTTCCCCCATTCTCTCTCTCTCTCTCTCTCTCTCTCTCAAAATAAATAAACTTTTAAACACTTTTTTAAAAATTTAAAAACAGCTTTATTGAGATATAATTCACATATCATACAATTCACCCATTGAAAGTATATAATTCAATAGTTTTTAGTATATGCTGATATATGCAACCATCACCACCGTCAACTTGAGAATATTTCCATCATCTTAAAAGAAACCCCATATCCTTTAGCTCCCTACACCCCTTGCCCAGCCCTGAGCAACCACGAATCTAGTGTCTATTTCTACAGATTTTCTTATTCCGAACTTTGATATGAATGTAATCACAATATGTGAACTTTTGTGACTGGCTTCTTTCCTTTAGCATAACACTTTCAGGATTTATCCATATTGTAGTATAAACCAGCACTTCATTCCTTTTTATAGTCAGATAACACTTCTATGACCTGATAATATGGTCGGATATCAACTGTGGCTAAACCACATTTTGTTTATCCATTTGTCCACTCGTGGATATTTAGGTTGTCTCTACCTTTTTGCTATGATGAATAATGCCGCTATAAACACTCAGGTACAAGTTATTGAGGGGATATATGTTTTCAGTTCTCTTGGGTGCATACCCAGGAGCGGAATTCCTGGGTTATAGTGTAACTCTGTGTTTAATTATTGGAAGAATTGCTTGACTGTTTTCCAGAGTGGTGACACCCTTGTGTATTCCCGCCAGCCATGTATGAAGGTTCTTCCTTCTCCACATCCCCATCGATTGTTGTTGTTAATCTGACTTTCTGATTCTGGCCACTCTAGCTGGGTATATCAGGTGTCCTTGTTTACAGAGTGTTCAAGTCTTTTGTCTGTTTTTCTATTGGGTTGTTTTCTTTTTGGAATTCTTTATATATCTGAAATCGGAGGCCTTTGTTAGATGTATGTACTGCAAATGTCTTCTTTCAGTCTGTGGGTTGCGTTCTCACTCATTAAAATAGTGTCTTTTTGCGAACAAATGTTCTTAATTTTAATACAGTTTCTGTGGGTGCTTTTAGGTTCTCATTTTTTTTTGTTGTTTAATTTTTTACTATGTGTCTTATGTGTAATTTTTTTTTTTTTTTTTTTTTTTTTGAGAGAACATTTGTGTGAGAGCCAGGGAGGGGCCAAGGGAAAAGGAGAGAGAGAATCTTTTTTTTTTTTTTTTTTAATTTTCTTAATATTTATTTATTTTTGAGAGAGAGACAGAGCACAAACAGGGGAGGTACAGCGAGAGGGAGACACAGAATCTGAAGCAAGCTCCAGGCTCTGAGCGGTCAGCACAGAGCCCGACTCACGAACTGTGAGATCATGACCTGAGCCGAAGTCGGATGCTTAACCAACAGAGCCACCCAGGCACCCCAAAAGAGTGAGAGAATCTTTAAAAAAAAATTTTTTTTTAATGTTTATTTATTTTTGAGAGAGAGACAGAGCACGAGTGGGGGAGGGACAGAGAGAGAGGGAGACACAGAATCCAAAGCAAGCTCCAGGCTCCAAGCTGTCAGCACAGAGCCAGACGCGGGGCTCGAACTCATGAACTGTGAGATCATGACCTAAGCCGAAGTCGGATGCTTAACCGACTGAGCCACCCAGGTGCCCCAAGAAGAGAGAGAGAATCTTAAGCAGGCTCCATGCCCAGCACGACGGGGCTCAATCTCACCACCATGAAATCATGATATGAGCCGAAATCAAGAGTTGAACACAACCGACTGAGCTACCCAGGTGCCCCTTATATTCTATTTAAGAAATCTTTGCTCTGGGTCACAAAAGTGTTTTCCTTATGTTTTCATCTAAAAGCTTTCTTGTTTCAGCTTTCACACACACACACACACACACACACACACACACACAATTTTTTAAAAGTAATCTCTACACCCCACTTGGGTCTCATGCTTACAATCTTGAGATAAGAGTTACATATTTTGCAACTGAGCCAGCCAGGTGTCCCCCCGCAACTTTCATATTTGACATACAATCCACTTGGAGTTAATTTTTGCAAATGGTATGAAGTAGGGGACAAGCTACATTGTTTCCCCTTATGGATATCCAACTGTCTCCTCACCATCTACTGAAAGACCATTCTTTCCTTACTACATTGCAGTGTGTGGTTTTATCATAAGCTAGGTAACCATACTGGTGAGGGTTTATTTCTGTGTTCTGTTTGTTTCATTATTGTGTTTGCCTATCCTAATAATACCCCCCCCACACACTAGTTTTATTTATAATAGTTTTATACATATCATTTATTATATATATGATATCTGCTGGTATAGTTTTCTAGTCGTGTGATTTTTCCTTAAGATAGACTTGGGGGCGCCTGGGTGGCTCAATCAGTTAAGCCTCTGACTTTTGATTTGGGCTCAGGTCTTGATGTCAAGGTTTATGGGACTGAGCCGTGCATCAGGCTCTGTGCTGACAGTATGGAGCGTGCTTGGGATTCTCTCTCTCCCTCTGCCCCTCTCTCCTGCTCATGTGCTCTCTCTCTCAAAAAAAATAAATTTGAAAAAATAGCGTGGTATAATATGGTGGTATAATATAACATATATTACAATATTACAGTATTATAATATAATATTAAATATATATTATATATTACTATATAATATATATTATATTATACCACCATATTGTGTGGTAATATGTATTATAATATATATAACATTATAATATATATTTATTAGCTATCATATGAACAGAATTATACATTATATATGTCATATTAATATGATTATATATTAAGACATTAATCATAAGTAATAGCAATTAATGTATTAATTGATGTATATACAATATGCTACATATAATACTATAATAGTGTTTTATAGTATTAAAATAATACTATACTGCTATACTATTACTAAAATAATATAATAATAATACTATTTAATAGTATTAAAATAATAAATTTAATACTATATTTAATAATATAATATTCAAATAATATTTAATACTATATTTAGCAATATAGTATTAAAATAATAAAATTGTTATTAGGACTATGGAATTGGATGGCTTTGTATGAGGAGCAATAGATATTTCGGAGAGGGGTTTACACTGCTCAGCTTTTCCATAGGCAGTTGGCAAATGATTATTTAGTCTCTAAGACATTTCAAAACCCTCACCGTGGCTGTGTCTGCAGTCCTAAACCATGATTCTTAACCAATCTTAAACCCCTATGTTGAAAGACTCCCCCACTTAAACCAGACCTCCAAACCACATAAATATCCCGACTTAGCCCTCCCCTCCCAAACTCTACTAAGGAGGTATGCTGACACCCTCTCACCTGTTGAGGGTGATTAATAAGCAATTAAATGCTACATATGAAAATCTGGGGGCCTCTTGGCCAGATATAAAAATTCTCAACTTCTGCAACCACAGTGCAGGAAAATCTCAAGACCAGGCTCAACATTTTGTTACAAGAGGAACAGCTCCAGGGGCTCCTGGGTGGCTCAGTTGGTTAAGCGCAGACTTCAGCTCAGGTCACATCTCACAGTTGGTGAGTTTGAGCCCCACGTCGGGCTCTGTGCTGACAGCTCAGAGCCTGGAGCCTGGTTCGGATTCTGTGTCTCCCTCTCTCTCTGTCCCTCTCCCGCTCGTGCTCTGTCTCTCTCTCAAAAATAAAATAAATGTTTAAAAAAAAAAAAAAAAGGAACAGCTCCAGAGAAAGTTGAATTCTCAGCCATTTCCAGATTGCTTTGCCAAGGTCAAAGCACTCTTTGAAAGATGAGGTAGAGGCTTCTATCTTGCAAGACAGTGCACGGTCCCCTCAAGGATATACCCCTGATTTCTCTCTGGTCATTACTTAAAAAGGGGTGGTGAGGGTGAAAAATATATTCATATAAAGTACTTATCTGGAGGAGGGAGGGATGAATTACAAATTAGCATGAGAAAATTTTTTGGGGTGATGGATATGTTCACTCTCTGGATTGTAGTGATAGTTTTTATGATTGCATACATATATCAAACTTCATCAAATTGCACACTTTGGGGGCACCTGGCTGGTTCATTTGGTGGAGCACAATTCTTGATCTCAGGGTTGTGAGTTCAAGCCCTACACAGGGTGGTAAAGCTTAATTAAGAATTGTGCACTTTGGGACACCTGGGTGGCTCAGTCGGTTAAGCATCTGACTTCAGCTCAGGTCATGATCTCACAGTTTGTAAGTTCAAGCCCCGCGTCGGGCTCTGTGCTGACAGCTTGGAGCCTGGAGCCTGCTTCAGATTCCGTGTCTCCCTCTCTCTCTCTGCCCCTCCCTTGCTCACAATCTGTCTCCCTTTGTGTCTCAAAAGATAAATAAATGTTAAAAAAATGATAATAATTGTGCACTTTAAATATGTGTGGTTAATTGTACTAATTCTACCTTAAAGCCATTTTAAAATGTATTCAATAAATATTAGCTATTATTGTGAGGAGAGAACCTGAACCCTTCTTTCTAGGAATCAACATTTCCAGGCCCATTTAAGTCCTCTGTCCCATAACTGAGGCTGTCCTATGAACCCCGGGCCTTCTTTCCGCATCCAGGAGAAAGGGTGGAGGCAGCTTTTACCTAGGCGAGAAAGTGACACCTGCTGGCCGGAGAGGAAAGTACACATGGTGTCTTGCTGAACGTGTTTAGATTTTACTTCTTTTCTTCAAAAAAATCATTTATTTTGGAATTAGCAAGACATACTGATGTAAAATTCAAGGGTGCAAAAAAAAAATCACCTTCTACGTCTCTTCTCTCAGTTCCCTCCTCAAGAGTAGCTATTATCGGGGCGCCTGGGTGGCGCAGTCGGTTAAGCGTCCGACTTCAGCCAGGTCACGATCTCGCGGTCCGTGAGTTCGAGCCCCGCGTCAGGCTCTGGGCTGATGGCTCAGAGCCTGGAGCCTGATTCCGATTCTGTGTCTCCCTCTCTCTCTGCCCCTCCCCCGTTCATGCTCTGTCTCTCTCTGTCCCAAAAATAAAATAAAAACCGTTGAAAAAAAAATTAAAAAAAAAAAAAAAAGAGTAGCTATTATTAGTTTTGTTAAATGCTAGCTCCCTGAAAGAACCTTAGTAGTGACTGGGAGGGGAGGGCTAAGTCAGGATGTTTATGCGGTTCTGGGGTCTGGTTTAAGTGCGGGAGTCTTTCAATGTAGGGGTTTCATTAAGATTGGTTAAGGAACATGGTTTAGGACTGTAGACGCAGCCACGGTGAGGGTTTTGAAATGTCTTAGAGACTAATCATTTGCCAACTGCCTGTGGAAAAGCTGAGCAGTTTAAAATGGTTTTTCTGGGTGTTCCTGAATTACACACCACAATTATTTGCAACTTTTATTTTCTGGGCAAGTATTTCCTGGAATACTAAATTCATATTAACGAAGACAGTGCAATAGTAAAGTCAAGTTCATGTAGACAGTGTGGGTGTAGATGGTTCTTTGTTTCTCGTATATCTTTTCAAAATATTCTGCGCATATTCGGTCATACATGCATATATACATTTACAAAATGTCACCTTTAAAAAAAAGTTAAGAGGGGCGCCTGGGTGGCTCAGTCGGTTAAGCGTCCGACTTCGGCTCAGGTCATGATCTCAACGCATTGTGGGTTCAAGCCCCGCATCGGGGTCTGTGCTGACAGCTCAGAGCCTGGAGCCTGCTTCGAGTTCTGTGTCTCCTCTCTCTGCCTCTTCCCAGCTCGCACTCTGTCTCTGTCTCTCTCTCTCAAAAATAAATAAACGTTAAAAAATTTTTTTAAGTTAAGAAAAAAAGTGTCATCTTTTATCTTCTAACACTTGTTGCAGAAATACAGAAACTAGGTATAAGATACTCCTTAAATATTAGCTATCCAACAGCGTTCGCTCTGTAGTTCCGTGTGATGTACTGTTTTCAGAGTATGCATGGGTTTGGGTTTTTTTTGTTTTTTTGTTTTTTTTATCTCTTGCATTGAATGGAATTACTGTTTGCAGCATTCTACTAGCATTTTCCTCCTTAACAATTTATGTAACAGATTACGGTTTTGGCAAAACCAGTGGGGCACGTTTTCTCTTATTCCTGGTTTCTTCTTTTCTGTCTTAAATTTTTTTTTTAACGTTTATTTATTTTTGAGACAGAGACAGAGCATGAACGGGGGAGGTCACAGAGAGAGGGAGACACAGAATCTGAAACAGGCTCCAGGCTCTGAGCTGTCAGCACAGAGCCCGATGCGGGGCTCGAACCCACGGACGGTGAGATCATGATGTGAGCCGAAGTCGGCCGATTAACCGACCAAGCCACCCAGGCGCCCCGTTCTTTTCCGTCTTAAAGTGCAGTTACAAGGCTGTGCGCCAGGGGAGAGAAAGAATTATTCCATGGCACTGAGATATGAAGGCACCTGCAGAGATGTTTATCAAATACATGTTCTCTGGGCATCTACTCGGTTCCAGGTACTGTGCTAGGCACCGGATGAATATGACGACTACACTCTCGCCCTAACAGGGCTTGGGGCTTAATGAGGAAGATCAACACTGAGCATATAGTTATGAGTGGAATGAACATAACAAAGAGCAAGAGGTATGGGGGGGGGGCCTCACCTAATCTCGGGACCAAAGTAAAGATTCCCAGAACTGATGCTTGTGCTGCATGCAGAGGGATAAGCAGGAAGGATAGAGGTATGGGGTGACGAGTGTGGGGAATATTCCACATGGAGGAAATAGTGTTCGCATTCTCTGGAGACTGAGGTTATTGTTATCTTTTTTTTTTTTTTTTTAGTTTCCCTGTTTTCTGTGTCCAGCCGTTTGTTCAACCATCTTGCGATCTCCTTTCCAAATATCTTGCGTAGGTATGTACACATAGATTTTCCGAGTTAGAAGTCATTATCCTGGGGGTGCCTGGCTGGCTTGGTCAGAAAAGCATATGACTGTTTTTTTTTTTTTTTAAGTATTTATTTATTTATTTATTTATTTATTTTGATAGAGAGAGGGGAGGAGCAGAGAGAGAGGGAGAAAGAGAGAATCTCAATCAGGCTCATGAACCGTGAGATCGTGACCCAAGCTGAAAGGGAAGAGTCGGATGCTTAACCAACTGAGCCACCCAGGGGCCCCCGGAAGAGCATGTGACTTTTGATCTTGGGCTCTTGAGTTGGACCCCCACATTGGGTGTAGAGATCACTTAAATAAAACTTAAAAAAAAAAAAAAGGCATCAACTTGAATACATAAGAATCTGTTCTGTGACTAATGTCCCTCCTCAGCGCAAGCCTCTCATGTTAGTGATCTTAGGGAAAGACAACCCTGTACTACTGTTTAGTTTTTAGGAGATGCAATGAAAATCATTTTCTGAATCCTGTATAAAGTTCAAGAACTGGCCACCTTTGGCAGAAGACGGAGCTCTAATTTCTTGCAACTGAAAATGTCTTTAGAAATCTCCTAATATGATCTCTTTAACTGAAAAATGAGGAAACTGAGGCCCAAGGTACAGAATCCTTTATGATACTCAAGACAAGCAGCCAGAGGAGACCTGAGAAATTGAACAGGTTGTAATCTCACAGAAAATGCTGTGAGATTTACATGCTGGTATATTTCCCCAACAATTAGCCTCGTGTGATGTGTGGAAGATGGAGATGATTTTACATAAGGCATAAGAGGGTGACTGGGTGGTTCAGTCAGTTAAGCGTCCGACTTCGGCTCAGGTCACGATCTCACTGTTCGTGAGTTCGAGCCCCGCGTCGGGCCCTGTGCTGACAGCTTAGAGCCTGGAACCTGCTTCAAATTCTATGTCTCCCTCTTGCTCTTCTCCTCCCCCGCTCATGCTCTGTCTCTGTCTCTCTCTCTCTCTCTGTCAAAAATAAGTGTAAAAGTTTTTTAATTAAAAAAAAAAGATTAAATGGATAATAAGTAAAAAACATCTAACATAGTTCATGTAAATGACTGTTGAGGTTGTCATTTGGTCAGTTGGATCAAGAGACAGGATTCTTTTTTTTTTTTTTTTTTTTAAGTTTATTTATTTATTTTGAGAGAGACAGAGACAACGAATGTGGGGGAGGGACAGAGAGAGAGGGAGAGAGAGACAATCCCAAGCAGGCTTCTCACTGTCAGCACAGAGCCCTATGTGGGGCTGCAAGATCATGACCTGAGCCGAAACCAAGAGTCAGATGCTTAACGCACTGAGCCACGCAGGCACCCCATCAAGAGATCAAGAGATAGGATTTTTTTTTTTAAGTTTATTTATTTTTGAGACAGAGAGAGACAGAGCATGAACGGGGGAGGGGCAGAAAGAGAGGGAGACACAGAATCGGAAGCAGGCTCCAGGCTCTGAGCCATCAGCCCAGAGCCCGACGTGGGGCTCAAACCCACGGACCGCGAGATCGTGACCTGAGCTGAAGTCGGACGCTTAACCGACTGAGCCACCCAGGCGCCCCTAGATAGGATTTTTTTAAAAAAATAAATGTTTATTCATTTTTGAGAGAGTGTGAGTGGGGGAGGGGCAGAGAGAGGGGGACAGAAAATCTGAAACGGGCTCTGTACTGACAGCATTAAGCCTGATGCGGGCCTCAAATTCACGAACTGTGAGATCATGACCTGAGTTGAAGTCGGATGGGCAACCGACTGAGTCACCCAGGCGCCCCAAGAGATAAGATCGTTCAAGAGTTTCCCTCCGATTCCTTCATATTCTGATCAAACCCTACTCCAGACATCATTTGTCCCTTTCTCATAGGAAGGACAACTCTTTGGACACCAGACTGGGGGGGACATCGGTACCCTTGAGTATGCAAAATCTTAGAGTCCTTATCACAACCTGCTTTACACTCTAGTTGTTAATATTAACAATTACAATATTTTTTTAATGCTTACAAGGACAATCAGCGGGTTATCTGAATTCTGCTCGTTACTCAGTTTTCACAACAACCGTGAAAGGGAGGTGAATCTCTCCTTTTACAGATAAGGAAAATGAGACTTACAGAGGTTCTGTTACACGACCATGTGCATGGCAGAGATAGCTAGTAGCAGTCAGAATCTGAACCCAGATCTCAAAGTTCATGTTCTTAACTGAAACACCAGATTTAAATAATATATATACCTGACGTTGTTTCCCAATTATATTAAGTTCCTTGAAAGGAATCAGTTTTGGGGCACCTGGGTGGCTCAGTCGCTTAAGCATCCGACTTTGGCCCAGGTCATGATCTCGGGGTTCGTGAGTTCAAGCCCCGCATCGGGCTCTGTGCTGACAGCTTCAGAGCCTGGCACCTGCTTTGGATTCTGTGTCTCCCTCTCTCTCTGCCCCTTCCCTGCTTGCACTCTGTCTCTCTCTTAAAAATAAACATTAAAAAAAATTAAAAAGCAAAGGAATCAATATTTTTGTTCGCCTCAGTATGTCCATAATGTTTAGCACAATACCTTGAACAAAGCAAATAATAAATCATGGGCAATATCTATTAATCCTTTAGAGGTTGTTATATTTGTGCAAAGAAGTACAGATCCAGGTATATGAATTCAGGTTTCATGAGGGATGCATTTGAACGTCATCAGAATAGACCACTACAAAATATGCCACTTTGGCCTAAGAATTGTTTTGAGCTGATGGCTGTTTAGAAACAGCTGATGCAGAGCGCCTGGGTGGCTCAGTTGGTTAAGTGTCCCAGTCTTGATTTTGGCTCAGGTCATGATCTCATGTTTGTCAGGTTGAGCCCTGAGTCGGGCTCTGCATTGGCAGCATGAAGCCTGCTTGGGAATCTCTCAATCTCAATCTCAATCTCTCTCTCTCCCTCTCTCTCTCCGTAAACAAACTTAAAATAAAAAGGAAAGAAACAGCAGATGCCAGAAAAGCTCTCTATCCTTCCCCTCTCCCTATCTGCCCAAAATTAGGGCATCAATTTCCCTTTGTGAAGGTGTCCTCCTCCCCTCTCCCATACCAGGCAAAGGACAACAGACTTTTAATCACTGGACACCGTAAGAGGGGTACAGCACCGAGATGGGTCTGCACAAACAAACCTGACTAAAGTAACCCTTATTCGCCATTAGTTTCCCCCATACGTTTACCTTCTCACAATTTACCACTCCTAGAAACTCAAGCCCTTTTTTTCCTTTGTTTTATCCTTTCTTCACAAATTAATCGCCCTTTGGGGCATCTGGTGGCTCCGTCGGTGAAGCATCCGACTTCCTCTCAGGTCTTGATCTCACTGTTCCTGAGTTCGAGCCCTGCGTCGGGCTCTGTGCTGACAGCTTGGACGGAGCCTGGAGCCTGCTTCCGATTCTGTGTCTCCCTCTCTCTCTGCCCTGCCCCCCCCCCCCAAAAATAAATAAAACATTAAAAAAAACACACAAAAAACAACCCCCCCCCCCCAATTAACTGCCCTTTGTTAAAATGATATACAAACTCACAGGTCTAACTGCTTTGAGGAATTTTCAATTCTTTTCTGCGAGCCCCGTCCCCCGTGTGCACCTGAAAAAAACATTTTCTGCTGTTAATCTGTCTTCAGTTAGTCTATCCACAGGCCCCAGTGACAGAACTTAATAGAGTACATGTTTAAAAGTTAAAAAATGAGGGGCGCCTGGGTGGCTCAGTCGGTTAAGCGTCCGACTTCAGCTCAGGTCATGATCTCACAGGACGTGAGTTCCAGCCCCGCGTCGGGCTCTGGGCTAATGGCTCAGAGCCTGGAGCCTGCTTCGGATTCTGTGTCTCCCTCTCTCTCTGCCCCTCCCCCGTTCATGCTCTGTCTCTCTCTGTCTCAAAAATAAATAAACGTTAAAAAAAAATTAAAAAAAAAAAAGTTAAAAAATGAGACTACCTTGGTGATAGATAGTAAAATAATCACCTTTGCCAAGACTCTCAAGCTGTTAGGCGACAGAAGCCATAGCCGCTTAGGACCACTGTTGTTGCTTTCTCTACTTGAGTTATCATTGCAAATCGTTCTCGGTACAAAAATGAAAGAACCATGAGTAATCACGTGACATCATAGTTGGTGGCTTCAAAAAACTTAAACTTCTCTTGTTTTTAAACACTTTTTTTAATGTTTTTTATTTATTTATTTATTTATTTATTTTTTCAACGTTTTTTATTTATTTTTTGGGGACAGAGAGAGACAGAGCATGAACGGGGGAGGGGCAGAGAGAGAGGGAGACACAGAATCGGAAACAGGCTCCAGGCTCCGAGCCATCAGCCCGGAGCCTGACGCGGGGCTCGAACTCACGGACCGCGAGATCGTGACCTGGCTGAAGTCGGACGCTTAACCGACTGCGCCACCCAGGCGCCCCTGTTTTTTATTTATTTTTGAGACAGAGAGAGACAGAGCATGAGCAGGGGAGGGGCAGAGAGAGAGGGAGACACAGAATCTGAAACAGGCTCTGGGCTCTGAGCTGTCAGCACAGAGCCGGATGCGGGGCTCGAACTCACAGACTGTGAGATCGTGACCTGAGCCGAAGTCGGATGCTTAACCTGCTGAGCCACCCAGGCACCCCAAAACTTCTCTTTACTTACAGTTTAAACCTTTTGGGAAAATGGTTGAATCTAGCATAAAGTGGAGAATTACTAAAGCTAAACATACCTAGATACTTCTTAGGGGCAACACTTTCAAATGTCCCACGAACAGTCTTGATGCTAGAATCCACCAGTCTTGCTTTTTCATTCCATAATTTTGCTTTATGTGCAGAAAGCTCATTTGTGGTCGAATAATCGATTTCTAACCCTAACCATCGTCTTGTAAATATATGATGCTGCTGTCAGTTCAGCGTAAATGTATTGCGACAAACCAAAAACATCAAACGTGTGTATTCAATTGATCATAGATCATCTTTCTATGGGAATTATAGCTTATCTTTAGTTAACAAGTGTCCATAGGAGAAATGTATGTTTCCTGTGTGTGTGTGTGTGTGTGTGTGTGTGTATTAATGGATGTGCATACAGATGGTTGGAAAGGCAGAAAGAAAAAATTTGAAAGATAGAAAAAGACAACTATAAAATTACAAAGCTTAGATAAGAAGTCATCAAAAGCACAGGTTTTTAACCATTTTGTCGCCACATTATGAATGAGGTGACATTTTCACATGCCATCCCTACCCTGACTTATCTCTATAAAGGGACCCAGGAATATGCCCAATTCTGGCGTTAGACATTAATGTACCCACCTAAGAAAATACAGGGGCAGGGGCACCTGGGTGGCTCAGTCAATTAAGCATCTGACTCTGGTTTTGGCTCAGGTCATGATCTCACGGTTTTGTGAGTTTGAGCCTTGCATTGGGCTCTGCATGGGCAGCACGGAGCCTGCTTGGGATTCTCTCTTTCTCCTGCTCTCTCTCTGTCCCTCCCCCCACCTGCACTGTCTCTGTCTCTCCCAAACTAAATAAATAAACTTAAAAAAAAAAAAAGAAAGAGAAAAAGAAAACATAGGGGCAAAAAAGCAAAAAAGAAAAAAAGGGAAAGAGAACGAAAAAAGAAAAAAGAAAATACAAGAGTGCCTAGCTGGCTCAGCTGTAGAGTGTGTGACTCTTGAACTTGGGGTTTTGAATTAGAGCCCCATGTTGGATGTAGGGATTACTTTAAAAAATAAAATAAAATTGTAAAAAAGGAGGAAAAGAAAATAGAGACAACTTCTTTAGGTAGCAATTTTGCTATAGTTACTGAAATACCAAACATACGTGTATTTTGACCTACCAGTGACACTTTAAAAAAAAATTTTTTTTTAACGTTTATTTTTTTTTGAGACAGAGAGACAGAGCATGAATGGGGGAGGGGCAGAGAGAGGGAGACACAGAATCTGAAACAGGCTCCAGGCTCCGAGCTGTCAGCACAGGGCCCGTCGCAGGGCTCGAACTCACGGACCATGAGATCATGATCTGAGCCGAAGTCGGACGCTTAACCGACCAAGCCACCCAGGCGCCCCTACCAGTGACAGTTTAAGGAACTTCTTTTATAGTTATGATTGCATCTGTGTGCACTGATACACGTTTAAGGATATTGTGATTATACAATGGTACAAATAACAAAAATGTTCATCAGTATGTCTGTATTGTATAATAACAAAAATGTCCATTCAATATCTCTACACAAGGGAATACTGTGCAATTGTTAAAAAAGAATATGGCAGCTCTACATATTCTCTTACAGGATAATCGCTAAAGTCTATTCTTATGTCAAAAAGCTTGGAGGTGGGGCACCTGGGTGGCTCAGTTCAGTTAAGCGTCTGATCTCGGCTCGGGTCATGATCTCATGGTTTGTGGGTTCGAGCCCTGCATCAGGCTCTGTGATGACAGCTAGGAGCCTGGAGTCTGCTTTGGATTTTGTGTCTCCTTCTCTCTCTGTCCCTCCCCCACTCGTGCTCTGTCTCTGTCTCTGTCTCTCAAAAAAAAAAAAATAAACATTAAAAAAGAAAAAGCTTGGAGGCACTTACGTTTTCTTTCTTTTTCTTATATCCTACATCCGTTATGTCAGTAAATCTGGTTGGCTTTAGCTTCAAAATATATTCAGGGGCACCTGGCTGGCTCAGTCAGTAGAGAAAATGTTGACCTTGAAGTCATAAGTTGAAGCCCCACATTTGGGTGTAGAGCTTACTTTTAAAAAAGTACACACACACACACACACACACACACACTTTTTAATATCTATATCTTCAATATCTGACCACTTCTCATCATTTCTACTGTTATCACTCTGGTCTATTGCAAATGCCTCCTAACGGATCTACCAGCTTCTATCCTTGTTTCCCATGCCTATTCTCTTAAAAAAATTTTTTTAAATATTTATTTATTTTTGAAAGAGAGAGAGTGTGAGCAGGGGAGGGCAGAGAGAGAGGGAGACACAGAATCCGAAGCAGGCTCCAGGCTGCCAGCACAGAGCCCCATGCGGAGGTTGAACTCACAAATCGTGGGATCATGACTTGAGCCGAAGTCGGATGCTTAACCAACTGAGCCACCCAGGCTCCCCTCTCATGCCTATTCTTAACACAAACAGCCAGGGTGATCCTGTTAAAAAGGTAAATCAGATCACATTACTCCTCTACTCAAATTCTCCCAATATTTCTCCGTCAGAGTAAAAGCCAGAGTCAGATCTAATAATCTTTATTCCATTCCTCCCTCCCTCCTCCTCCCTCCCCGGCGCTCTCACACTTCTTTATCCCTCGTCTCCCGTTCCTCACCTCTGGTCTCCTTCTGGTCCACACACACTATGCTTGCTGTTCCTGTAGGGGAGGAAAGTGTTCTCTTTGACCCTCATAGGGTCTCTGGCTGGGTCTGAAAGCCAAACTGACAAAGACAGAGTAACAAAGGAGAAGCATATAAATGTTCTGAATATAATTTTGATTATATATTATATATATATAATATATATATTATAAATGTTCTGATATAATTTTGACAAGGGAGCCTTCATAAGGAAACGAAGACCCAAAGGAATGGTTACCCCTGAGGATTTTTATGCCAGGTGGGATGACAAGCTGACGGTCGAGGAGAAATATGGTATGTCTGAGAGTATGATGTAATTGTAGTAAACTGGAGGGAACTCAGTAAGTCCTGTTCAGATTCCTCACAGCATCCCTTTGTCTTTGGAGATAGGGGTGTTCCTTTCCTTCAGGTATAGGGAAGGTGCCTCTGCCATGAGGCTTCCAAGACCTATTTCAAGGAAGAAGGCTCAGGAGAAGGTCAGAAAGACATTCTTGTTTCTCTGGTTCTAACTCCTTCAGCTGAAAATAATCAATATGCCAAGGCGCCCTATTTTGGGGTAGTGCGCCCTGAACCCCATTGTTCTTCTAACACACTGGCGCATAATCCTTGTGCCTGGAGCCGATATACGCATGACTGCCTCTGTCACTCCCTCCGGATCCCTTCTTAATGGCCATCTTGCCTATGAGGTATTCCCTCACAACTCTCCTTACATTCTAAGCCCCGCCCCCTAATTTTCCCGACCCCTTTCCATGAAAAGTGTTTTCTCCGTTGCCCTAGTCATCATATGACATTCTACAGATTGTGGATTTTACTCCTTTGTTGATCGCTCTTCTCCCCCACGAGAATGCAAGTTCCACGAGGGTAAGAATTTTTGTCCATTTTGTCTACCAATGGATGTCCGTGACAGAAGGAAATGGCTGTAAGTGGCTGTCTCATAGTAGGCCCTCAAACTGGTTTTGGTGCATACTGAATATGAGGATGAATTAGAGGTCAGTATGAACTAAAGAGAGCCATCAAGGATAATTCTAAGGTGTGTTGCCTACATAAGTGGGATTGCCATTTTCTCAGCTGGGAAGGCTAAGCCAAGCAGATTTGCTGTAATGATTGGTTGTCTGTCACACACGCCTCTAGAATGCAGTCAGGAAGGAGACTCAGGGGCGCCTCAGTTGGCTAAGCATTTGACTTCGGCTCAGGTCATGATCTCACAGTTCATGAAT
Organism: Panthera onca; assembly: GCF_046562875.1. Lineage (NCBI taxonomy): Eukaryota > Metazoa > Chordata > Mammalia > Carnivora > Felidae > Panthera > Panthera onca. The sequence goes on from NC_138345.1 coordinate 42,874,971, forward strand.
TCCAACCCCGCGTTGGGTTCTCTGCTGTCAGCGTAGAGCCTGCTTCAGATCCTCTGTCCTCCTCTCTCTTTGCCTCTCCCTCGCTAGCGCTCTTTCTCTCAAAAATAAATAAAACTTTAAAAAAACAAAAAAGAAGGAAACTCAGGCAGAGTGCTTTGACAGGGAGATCTATCTCCCCTATTCTGGTAACTCTAACAATTTCTTTACTCAGATTTATAGATGCAAATGCTCCCTGTCTGGGTGGTGGAAAAGATAATCCTTTTTTTTTTTTTTTAAGGTTTTATTTATTGAAGTAATCTCTATACCCAGTATGGGGCTCGAACTCATGACCCCCGAGATCAAGAGTCACTCGCTCCACTGACTGAGCCAGCCAGGTGCTCCTAGAAAAGATAATCAATCCTTAAGGTTACGGTTGGTGGTTCAGTAGGATATCAAGCAGTTTTGTATCCAACCCAGCAATCTTTTCTAGCATTCCTGTATTAAATTGACTGTAAACATCGAGCATCTCAAATGCACTTTGAGCTGATTTTAATGTCTCAGTGGTTCTCTCATTACTTAACAAGTTATAGAAAACGTTTGACACGTGTTCATTTTATATTTGCATGAGAGTTATGATTCTACCTTTTTGAAAATTATCCTTTACTATCATTTTCACAGACCTGCAAAGCCACCACTCAAAATGATTCCTGGGCACTTTATTCACCGATTAGCCCAAGCTCGTGATACAACAGATTCTCTTGTTGTTAGCAGACAAAGAGGTAATGAAGTTGGCAGTTGGCTGGACTTCAGGCAGCAGAAAAGGTCTACCGTTAGCCACCGCATTTGACATACTGGTTAGTGGGTGTTAGTTCTCTACTGCTGCTGTAACAATTTACCACAACTTAGTGGTTTAAAGCAACACAAATTTATTACCTCCCAGTTCTATAGATCAAAGTGTGATATGCATCTCACTGGGTGAAAACGGAGGTGTCATAGGGCTGTCTTTTCTGGAGGCTGTGGAAGAAAATCCATTGCCTTGTTTTTTCCCCAACTTCTAGAGGCTTCCTGCATTGCTCAGTTCACGGTCCCCCTTCCATCTTCAGAGCCAGCAATGGCAGGATGAGTCCTCTGTCTGTTCTGCCTGTCTCTTCTACCTCCCGCTTACACGTTTAAAGACCCTTGTTATTTGGCTCGTTCAGATAATAGAGAACATTCAGATAATAGAGAATGATCTCCTTATTGTTAGGTCAACTGATTAGCAAGTTTAATTCCATCTGCAACTTTAATGTCCTTTTGCCATAGCATAACACATTCACAGGTGTCACGGACGAGGACATCTCTGGGATCATTATCTGCTTATCATTGGGAGAAGGGAGAAAACAATTTAGGGAAATAATACATACATCTCTCTTCTTTATTTTTTTGCTGAGACATCTCCCCAGTATCTTTGTGGATCAGAGCTGTATCCCTGGTTAACAAAGGCAAAGCAGGTCTTCCACTATATGTATTTACAGTAGCAAATGCCAAGTATCTTCATGCAAACATTTATGTGTGTTAAGCATTTTATTTATTTACAACATACATGTGTTTTAATTTAAATCTTAGTTAGCTAACATACAGTGCAATAATGGTTTCAGGAGTAGAATTCAGTGATTCATCACTTACATACGACACGCTAAGCATTTTATTTATTTATTTATTTATTTATTTATTTAATGTTTATTAATTTATTGAGAGACAGAGAGAGACAGAGCATGAGCGGGGAAGGGGCAGAGAGAGGAAGACAGAATCTGAAACAGGCTCCAGGCTCTGAGCTGTCAGCACAGAGCCCGACACGGGGCTCGAACTCACAAACTGCGAGATCCTGACCTGAGGTGAAGTTGGTCGCTTAACCAACTGAGCCACCCAGGCGCCCCACGCTAAGTGTTTTAAATAGATCTTTTGCACTACTTTATTTTCGTGTAAAAGATGTGATGAAGTCAGACAGACCTGAATTTAAATTCCATATACATATACATATATATATATATATACTTTTTTTTAACATTTATTTATTTTTTGAGAGACAGAGAGAGACAGAGCATGAGCAGAGGAGGTGCAGAGAGAGGGAGACACAGAATCGGAAGCAGGCTCCAGGCTCTGAGCTGTCAGCCCAGAGCCCGCTGACGTGGGGCTTGAACCCACGAACTGTGAGATCGTGACCTGAGCTGAAGTTGGTCGCTTAACCAACTGAGCCACCCAGGCGCCCCTGAATTTAAATTCTAACTCTATTACCTACTATCTTCATGAACACTGAGCAATTTTCCTCACCTTCCTGAGCATTAATTTCCTCACCTGCCAGTTAAAGATTAATAGGAGGTAGCAAAAAAAGGTTTTTGAGAGGGTTGGACACAATAATGTATATGAAGCCATGAACAGAGGCTCTGGAGTATATTTTATTTTATTTTATTTTATTTTATTTTATTTTATTTATTTTATTTATTACTTTTTTTTAATCCCCTGCCCCTTCTAAGTATATTTTAAATCACTTTTTCCTTTTAGACTTCTTCCCAGGGGGATTAGCTCTCTTGGCCTAGGGTACATAACCCCAAAAGGAAATAAATCTAGTGCTTATTGTCAACATGGATTTGTACCCAAATCCTAGAAAAGTAGACCAAAAGGCACACTGGAAGCCCCAAAGGAAGTAATTTTTTTTTTAAGTAATCTCTACACCCAACTTGGGGCTCTAACTCACAACCCTGAGATCAAGAGTCACAAGCTCTTCTGACTGAGCAGCCAGGCAGCCCCCCAAGGAGGTAAATCTTGTACATAAGGAAGGGAATACTGTTTTCATATAAAATGTTAGTAATAAAGGGGATCAGAATATGCCACCACAAAATATACCACATTGGCATAAAGATTATTTGGAGCTGAAGGCAATTGAGAATTAACAGATGCCCTACAAGTTTTCCACCTAAGATCCCCTCTGCACCCAAATTTATCATTCCTGAAAGCCCAAACCCTCTTTCATTTATTTATTACAAATTTTTTTTTAATGTTTATTTATTTTTGAGAGAGGGAGAGACAGAGCGTGAGCTGGGGAGGGGCAGAGAGAGAGGGAGACAGAAGATCCAAAGCATGCTCTGTGCTAACAGCAGAGAGCCCGATGCAGGGCTCAAACCCATGAACCAACCGAGAGATCATGACCTGAGCTGAAGTCAGGCAGGTTCTTAACCGACTGAGCCACCCAGGCACCCCTCTTTCATTTAAGAAGGGTATAGAAGCTCCTGAGTCTAACAGCTCCTTTGAGTTTTACTTCTTTTCTGTGAACTCTCATACAAATAAATATTAATAAAACTTTGTGCCTCTCCTCCTGTTTATCTTAATGAATAAATAAATTCATTAAAGTCATTAGCATATAAACTCAATAACTCAATCGTGAGTTAATAAAGATGTGATGTATGCTGAATAAAAAAAATAGTGATTTAGATGCATCTGATGATGGCAAAAATATGCTGGAAACTAATAATAATAGATCATACTCTGTGCCTGACATCATATGAAATAATTTATAAATGTTGCATTCATTTCCAACAACTACTGACTGCTATCCCCATTTTACAAAAAGAAAGTCAAGGCTGAGAGAAGGTACAATATTTGAGCTCAACTGCACGCTAATCATCTAAACTGGTGACTTTTATGTTATTGCCCACTCTATGCTACTCAAGGATGTGGCGGGGGGAAGGTGTATCCATTTCTTCTGATGGAAATGCTGGACGGAATACTGAGCAGAACCAATCAATATGGTAATTTTAAATTTGTACTCTAAAGAAAGGAAGTAGGGTGGGTGTACTAGAGGAAAAAGTTTTCTTTAACCCTTTTAGGGGCCCTTGGCTGAGCCTAAAAATTAAATCGACAAAGACAGATTAACAGGAGAAGAGCATACAAGTTGTTTAAAAATGATCAGAGGAGGGGCGCCTGGGTGGCTCAGTCGGTTGGGCGTCCGACTTCAGCTCAGGTCACGATCTCACGGTCCGTGAGTTCGAGCCCCGCGTCGGGCTCTGGGCTGTTGGCTCAGAGCCTGGAGCCTGTTTCAGATTCTGTGTCTCCCTCTCTCTCTGCCCCTCCCCTGTTCATGCTCTGTCTTTCTCGGTCTCAAAAATAAATATACGTTAAAAAAAAAATTAAAAAAAAAAATAAATAAAAATGATCAGAGGGGGCTCCTGGGTGGTGGCTCAGTCGGTTGAATGTCTGACTTCGGCTTGGGTCATGATCTCACAGTTCATGGGTTCGAGCTCCGTGTCGGGCTTTGGGCTGACAGCCTGGAAGAGCCTGCTTTGGGTTCTGTGTCTTCTTCTCTCTCTGCCCCTCCCCAACTTGCACTCTGTCTTTCTGTCTCCCCAAAATAAACATTTAAAAAATTAAAAAAAAAAAGATTAAAAAAGACAATTTAGGTGATACAAACAGACTTTATTTAACACTTTGCGAAGTGGACAGAGAACTGCAAAATGGGGGCAGAAGGCAGCAAGATTTTAGAGGATAAAGAAGAAAAGAACAAGGAAGTAAGTATAGAGCCCAGAGTTGGTTTGGTGTTTGGGGATTGGCTGATTGGATATCCTGAGTTTTTGGCCTAGTGAAGCATTTACAGGGACATGAAACTTACCTAAATTTCAATCTGCTGACCCAACATCCCGGGCAGAAGAGACTCCATCTTGCCTAGAGATTTCTTTCAACAAAATTTATTTCTTTAATATAATTTCAATGTGACACGGGAGCCTTCATCAGAAAATGAAGATCTAAGGAAATAGAACAGTGTCTTTATGCTAGATTTGATCAAGAGTGAACAGTTGTAGAGGAATAGCATAAGGAGTGTGAGGTAATTGTTATAACTTGGGAGAAATTTTTTTAATGTTTTGTTTATTTTTGAGACAGAGAGAGAGACAGAGCATGAGTAGGGGAGGGGCAGAGAGAGAGGGAGACACAGAATCAGAAGCAGGCTCCAGGCTCCGTGCTGTCAGCACAGAGCCCGACACGGGGCTCGAACTCACGAACCGTGAGATCATGACCTGAGCCGAAGTCGGATGCTCAACCGACAGAGCCACCCAGGCGTCCCCAACTTGGGAGAAATTTAACAAGGCTTGTTCTTGGTGTCCTTTGTCCTCAGACAAGGATGCTCCTTTTGGCCCAGGGCACCTCTCACATGAGGGTTTTACCACCTGTTTTAGACAAGGAAGAGGGAAGGAGGAGTTTAGAATGACTTTCCTGCTTCCTCCATTTTTCTCAAACTCCTTCCATTTGAAAACTCAGTGTATCAAGGTGCAATATTTTGGGGCAGTGTGGGTACTGGTGGTGAGGAATAAGAGATATTTTTATCTTTTAATTTCGTATATTTTTTTCAGTTGGGAGAAGGGCAACCATCTAGGAAATTAATTCAGTTAACCAATATTTATCGGACATCTTCTTTTTGGTAGGGATTATGAAATGTCCCTCTTCTACATTCAACTTTCAGCCTCCAGTTTTCTCCAATTAAAGCTGAGGAGCTTGGATAATTTTATTTTATTTATTTAAAAACAATTTTTTTTAACGTTTTATTTATGAGACAGGGAGAGACAGAGCATGAATGGGGGAGGGGCAGAGAGAGAGGGAGACACAGAATCTGAAACGGGCTCCAGGCTCTGAGCGGTCAGCACAGAGCCCGACGCGGGGCTCGAACTCACGAACAGTGAGATCGTGACCTGAGCCGAAGTCGGACGCTTAACCGACTGAGCCACCCAGGCGCCCCGCTTGGGTAATTTTAAAGTTCTTTTTCGTTTTATAAATCTAAGAGTCCATAAATTCTTTTAACCTTCATTTCATCTTCTCCCCATTCTACTGTACTTATTGTTGTTTTTTTGGCTGTAGGTCACCAAGGACCATTTATTTTTTCACTTAGTAACACTTCCTGCCGGTTAAAAAGTCACATGTGACATGGTAAAAGCCTTCCTCTCTGCCTTATGATCTTTTTTTTTCCCTTTTCAAATTTTCACTTAAATTCTACTTAGTTAACCTGTAATGTAATACTGGTTTCAGGAGTAGAATTTAGTGATTCATCACTTACGTAGAACACCCAGTGCTCAACACCAGTGCCCTCCTTCATAGGCAGCACCCGTCTAGCCCATCCCCCCCCCCTTTCCTCCCATCAACCCTCACCTCCCAACTAGACCTTAAAGTGGCATATAGAATGGTGGCGGGCTGGGGTGGGGGGGTGTGTGTGATGTGTATATGGTGGTTCACATCTGCAAGTGGTGGTGTTTAGAGTAAAAGTTACGATTCCCTTTTCCCCCTACTTCCTCCAGTCCACGTTTGCATAGAAGCTGAGCGCACGGGCTTCCTTGCCTGGTGGCTTGTAAATAGATACATTCCAATGAGGCTAACACCTCCAGGGTTAAGGGCCTTCTCTTCCTCCACAATTCATGGCGCAAAGCTGGGTTTAGAAGGGTTGGAGGATGCTTAGTCTCTGTTCAGTTGATATGCAAAATTAAATCGGCCTGCCTACTATTCTGTTGGCTTTAAGTTGTTGCCAAAGAGGTGAGTGAGTGCCTTTCACAACCTGATCTTCCTTATTTAGGTGAGTTTTCAGGGGGGAGGGCGTCTGCTTCGACCCGACAGATAGAACGCATTTCCTTTTCACCTGTTTAGGCTAATGACTTGCAGTGTTATGCAGAGTAAAGAAATTACTCAGCCTCTATTCAGGAGAACTGTTTGGTTTGAAAAAGAAAACACTAATTCCAGCAGAATCATTAAATGAAAATGAGAAAGTTTAGCAAAATAATAATAATAAAAAAAAAAAAGAGCCCGTTAAGGATTTTCTAGGGATTAACAGATTGTTTTGCTCCCTTTAGGTAGAGACAAATTCTTCAGTACCGTTTCCCAAGTGGACTTAGTCCGTGCGAATGGTTTTCATATGGATGGAGGTTTTCCTTAATACCTCACTTTATCATTAATACATTTCTTTTTTTTTTTTTTAACCCTGAAATTTCCTTTGGAACATTGCTTAGACCCGCGCCTCGGGAAGACTGGTCCGTCTCAGAGGGAAATGAAGTTGAAAACAATTGTTGTGAAATATGGGGTACAAGCCTTCACATCAGAAGATGAAACTTTGGGCTCATAATCAATAACACATGGGCTGCGCTAGAGTATTCCCAGGCTAGATTTATAGCATTCCCCCAAATTACACATCATCACTACCTTATTCCCTAAGATCTTCGAAATGCGTAACTTTTAGGAGATGTAGGGGCTGGTGACCAGGAATACAAAAAATCTTTAGAGGCGGAATGCATCGATAAGCAGTAGGGGTGATTCTGTTTCACCTCCACTGGTGAAAATACTTGGGATATATCACAGGCCTTCTTTAGACACTTAACGGCACCGGTTCTCCCACGGAACCCACGGGAGCACGTGAGTAATGTTTCTTGACCCGAATGTCGTATCAGCTGAAAACTGTCTACGGATACCACTTTTTCATTGGTGCCAAGAGACTCCGTTCAGGCTCAATATATCCACTGTTAAGCCTCCGCAAGAAAGCTTTAAACTTCTTTGACGTGCCAACAATCTAAGTTTGAATTAAATGACTAATGCTTTACCTAGTTTCTACCACTAGCGCTCTGCCAGCATCTTTTCAATTCATCCTCAGCCAAAGCCTGTCAACCATCCTGGCAACACACCCTTTCACCTCCCCACACCTCACGTCTTTGCTTTTCCAGTCCTTTGGCTGCCCTCGGGTTCCTTCCCTCACATACTTGTCTGGCTGGTTCCTAGAAGCCTGGCAGAGATTAGTCTCTGACATAAATCTGGCTGCCACGGATTAAGAGCCGGAGTCCAAACCCACCTCCCCGAGCGCAGATCTAAATGGATCTCATTTATAAACAAAGAGAACACCTCTATTTTTTTTTTTTCTCGAAAAACAAATCATGCACTGGCTTTCAAAGGCGAGAATTAAGAGCGGGTGGACAGAGAGAAGGACAGACTAGACCAGAGGCTGGGGAAAAACTAGGAGGTAAAAATTGTTCCTGGATGAAGATAACCCCAGAGAAGGCAGCAGCCTTCCTTATCTATCCACCAGGGGTCCCCCAGCCTGCTGTAAAGGTAAGCGAGGGCAGTTATCTTTGTTCTGTGCCCTGAAGTAACCCAAGTTTCCAAAACGGGAGGTGGCACATAGTAGGTGCTCGATTAATATTTGCTGAATGTTCCCAAGGCTAAGAGGATTAAAAGCCCACCAACTGCTCTCATAAATAAACTGGCAAAGGCCACTGCCTCATCAAATGTTTAGCATCCCCAAATACAGCCCCATTGTTCTACTCTATACCCTCTCTTTATGCCTCATCCCTGATTTTTGTCGTTCTTTTGCATACACACTTGCACCCAAGAACTCACGCGCGCAAAAAATCCCTGAAATGACAGACTTAAATGTGTTGTTCAAAGCAAGGCTTATTGGGTTGCCGCTTTTAAATGAATGTCAACTCCTAATGGGTTCAGTTTCTGGGCAGCATTCTTTCCCGCCTTCTCGGAGTTGAGGTGAGGATTTAACAATCAACATTCTCTCTCCAGTGCCTCAATCTTTTTCTTTCCTGTTCTCTCCTCTCCTCGGCTCTATTTCCTTCCCCAGTCTGTCGTTTCTCTCGGGTGGTTGCCTCGCTTTCTCCCTCTTTGCCTGTTCGCCCCTTTGATCCTTTCTTTCTATCCCTTATTCCCAGAAGCTCCAGAAAATACCTCCTTTTTTCCCCCCTTTGCACGTCACTTCCCTCCCTTCTCCCATCTCCTTCTCCTAGTCGGTGAGAGTGAGTTCCCCACTAGAGGCCAGCACTTTCTCAGTTTCGTCCCTCCAACCGGCGCGCAGAACTCGGAGAGAAAGAAGGGAAAAAAAGAGGAGAAAGAGAGAGCGAGGGGGGGTTGGGGGGGGCGGGGAAACAACAACCCCGGGGCCTAGAGCGCAGAGGCCCGGGAGCGGCGTCGTCATGGCAACGGGCGCCGGCAGGAAACGAGGGACGCGCGGGAGGGAGGAGGGGTGGGAGGAGGGCGCCGAGGGGAGGGGAGGGACGGGGGAGGGGTCCGGCTGCCCCGGAAGCACCTCCCCGCCAGCCCCCTCCTCCAGCCCGGCCCGCAGCCCCCGGCCTGCAGCCCCCACCCTCTCGGCCCGGCAGGAAGTGACAGGCCCGGAGCGAGCCCCGGAGGCCTGGCAGAGCCGCGGCCGGGCCCGCACCCGGAGCGGCGGGAGGGGCGGGGAGCCGCGGCCGCGCCGGGCACCTCCCACCCCGCCCTCGGCGCCCCCGCCCCTCCAGGAAGGGGAGGAGGCGAGGGGAGCCCGCCGCGGAGGCCGAGCGAGCCCCCCGCCCGGCCCGGCGACTGGGGACCCCGGCACATGAGGTGGACGCCCCCCGGGAGCACTTCGGTGCGGAGCCGGGCGCGAAGGTAACCGGGCGGCCGCGGGCTGGGGAGGGGCAGGACCTCTGGGGGCTTGGCTGCGCGGGGATGTTTCTTCAGCCACCTCCGTCTGTGTAACGCCCCAGGTACCTCCCCCAGTTTCTTTCCCTGCCTACCTCTAGCGCTGAGCTCTGCGGTCCTTCGGCTCTGTCTGTCCAAGTCTTCTTGCTATTCATTGCGCTGCGCTTCACGCCGTGTGTCCGTCACCCTAGTTGCTTCTGACTGCTCATTTTCTCATTCATTTTTTCCTTCTCTGACTTTGGTTCTCCCATCCAAGCCTGCTGTCTAGTAATCTCCCTGCTTTGGATGGTCCGCTTGGTGCCTCGGTCTCCCAGTTCCTTGACTTCTGTCTGTCCTTCTCCTGCTTGGCTCCCTGCTATCAGTAAGCACATCTCCCAGCTCACTTGGGTCAGTTCACGCCTGGCACCGCTCTATCTGCCCCCTTCCCTCGGTGTCTTTGATTCCTCTTTGGAACCTCATTTTCATCAGGGTTCTGTATACAGCGAGCACCCGTGGGCGCTTACTTATTATCCCTGTTCTTCAGATCACTTCCATTTCTTTGGCACAGCCTTACTCCCAACCACCCCCTTCTCCTGCCGCCCTTCCTATGCCCGGTACTTTATACAAGACGGAGTTTTATGTTTAGGGAAATTTATTCCCTCCAACTCTTGGCTCAATGGGCCCAGGATCCGGTCCACTTCACTATCCTTTTCTAGCTCCCCGCCAGAGGTCCGTCCTAAACCAACCCAACCCAACCCAATCCAGTCCATACACACCCAACTACTACGGTTCAGGGTGACCACAGTTGAGCTATTGTGGGGACCTCCGTGGATCAGCTTCTTGCTCTTTCTCTTCTGGCATGATTCTGAAAATGTAAATTCACTGTGCCTCCCAAACTTTTGGTTGTTTTCATTTTCTCTACTTAATTTTGCAGTCCCAACATTGATCACAGATGAACAGATTTACGTGGCTGAGATCCAGGAATCCTACTCTTGATGTCAGTTTCTCCTGATTTTATTCCCTAAGCTGGTCCCTTTCCATCTCTATTTTCCTCTCACACTCTGAAAAAAAATTACTCCGACTTCCATTTTAGGATCCTGCAGTTTATTAGCACTTCCCCCTATGAATGTAGGAATTAATGTATCCTCCAGCTAGTAAAGGGGACTCCTGTCTCTGAGTCCAGTGAACTAAGTCCATCATTGATCTCTATATACAACTCTGCCATGCTGCCTCTAATCCTTACCCACTTTTTTTTTCTTCACATGCTGATAATGAGGATTCATGGGTCTGTATCTGTTGAGTGCTTTGATATTTTGGCGAAAGATGTGGGAGAAGGTAACCGGAGTTGAGTTGAGGCTGATAGGATTTCCCCTGTGTACTTCGTGGGTTATATCCATGTTTGCAGTGACATTTGCCACACCTACAGAGATGGGTAGAGTACTTGGGGGATGATGATGCGATCAGATGATGCCCTGAATGGAATACTGAGAAATCTCCCTAACTCTGTTTCCGGGGCCAAACGGTTTGATTTTGTCTCCCTTGTTTTGTTTTGGATGTAATCATTATGATCAGTCCATTTTAATAAAACTGTTGACAGGCCTTAGCAGAAATTCTGGTTTGATGTTTACATTCCTAAACCAAATAGTGCTTTGCTGACCTAACGTTTCTAGTGGCCCCGTGCCTCAGAGGTAGAGAATATAGTGTCCAGGCTTAACAAAAGAGAGAGAGAGAAAAAAAATAAGAATGAACCAAAAAAAGCCATATGGTCATTTAGTGCTGTTTAGAGGCCTATTTCTTATTTCTCATCTCCTGTCTCGTTGCTTGGTTCTTAGCACTGTTTTCATGTCTGTTTGCAAATTTTATCGTAGACCTCCCCCCTCACCCCGCCCCCCGCAGCGTAAATTCTGACTGCTTAATTAAGTGCACCAAAAAGTTGAATCTTACTTTTTTGAAGATTTTCATTGCTGTGTATTTAATCTGTTTCATACGTGGGAGTCCATTTGTGAAAATGATACAGTACATTCAACTGTGAAGATTTTTCTACAAATGGGGAAACTGAGGTATAAGCAGGGAAAGTGACATGCCCAGTGTGTGATTAATAGTAGCCTGAGCCGGAACCAGGAAGCTATTTGGGCTGTAGCCCAGTTCTACCTGCTGGTTTGTTTGTTTGTTTCAAGTTTTATTTATTTAAGTAATCTCTGCACCCATCCTTAAGCTCCGAACTCATGGCTTGACTCATGACTCAAGAGTCTGCATGGTCTTCTGAGTGAGCCAGCCAAGGGCCCCTCTGCCTTCCAGTTTTCTGACCTTCCATGATGCATTTAACATATCTGTATCTCAAGCCCCTCCTCCATAAAATGAGGACAATAAATATCAAACCCAATGACACTGCCTTAAGCACAGATTTTTTTGTTTGAGGAGGTAGCATGTGTTCATGTAAAAGACCTGATACTTCCTAGCACAACTTTAACCTCAGAAAACCTCCTTTCTGCAGTGATAATATGGGGATAATCCTGTTTACCTTAAAGCTCTGTGAAAAATAATGGAGATGAAGAGCTAGTCAGTGAGAGGAGGCACCTGGCGGCTTCTCAGTGCCTGGTGACCATTGTTAAGATGATGCTGATAATGACGTTGAGGATCCAGGCAAAAAGGAGATAACTGTTAAGTGGCTTGCGGGAATGTAAGGTAGCCTTAGCCTTAGGAGTCTTGAATTCTAGCCATTTGCTAGTTAGTGACAGTCCCAAGGGACTATGTAAAGGTTTCTTTTGAGACATCGTGTAGCTTCAAACGATGGTATGGGGAACATATGGTTGTGTATGTTGTAGATTTGGGAATTCTCAAAAACCCAAGGAATCATGGCTACTGGAAAGAAGAGGAAGAGTCTTCGATAGCTTGAATAATAACAAGAAATAATAGCGTGAGATCCGGTGTAAATTTTAATCCTTCGCTACTTTCCTCTAGGTCTTGAGTTAGAGCGCCGGCTTTGGGGACCCTGGGCCAGTATCATGGAGACGGAGAGCGAGCAGAACTCTAACTCCACCAATGGGAGCTCCAGCTCTGGGGGCAGCTCTCGGCCCCAGATAGCTCAGATGTCGCTGTATGAACGGCAAGCAGTGCAGGTGAGGCTCAACTCGGAGGGGCTGTGATCTGTGAGTCTGGGCTTGGGGTAGGCACGGGTGCTGGGGGGAGAATTGCTCTTAGCTCCTTTTCAGCAAACCGGGGCAGTTGGATTAGGTGACAACTAATGCCCCTTCCAGCCCTGAGAATCTTAGGGGTTTATAACAGTTTGACCAAGCAACCAGAGAATGAAATTCAGTCTTTAAACCATGGATTTGTATATCACTCAGTTCATGTAGCTAGATTCTGACTACCCACTTCTCTTTGTGGACTGTCAGGTTTTTAATATTTGGTCTTTCTTGTCAATCACCCTGAGTAATGGAAGTTTGAGACTCAGAGTTTTATTTTTTGATAAATAGTAGAATTCCACATTAAAAAAAAATCTGCCTGGGAACGGGGCATTTTACGTAAAAGAGCTTGGTTGCTAGAATAACTATGCACATCATAAGAATAGTTCTAATTATTAAAGAATAAGAATACGGTAATATCCCAAAGTCAATACTAAAACTGCATTACCAGTAACATCCTTATAATGCCAGCTGTTGGAAAATTGTACTAATAGAATCTTTCACAAGCCCCCGTTTGCTCTCTTTTTCATCATTTTCAACTGCTTGGGGCTCTCTCACCGTTATTGTATCCCTAGCGTATGGTCTCTTATTTTTTTTTGTTCTCTTTAGTTTTTCTTCTTATTTTTGTTTTATTTATTTATTTATTTATTTATTTATCTATTTATTTATTTAAGTTTATTTATTTATTTTGAGAGAGAGAGGGTGGGAGAGAACTGGGGAGGGGCAGAGAGAGAGAGAGAGAGAGGGAGGGAGGGAATCCCAAGCAGGCTCTGCGCTGCCCGTGCAGAGCCCGACGCGGGGCTGCATCTCACGAACCGTGAGATCGTGACCTGAGCCGAAACCAAGAGTCAGATGTTCAGCCCACTGAGCCACCCAGGTGCCCCTTTGTTTATTTATTTGTTTCAATAAGCTCCACGCCCCAATCTGGGGCTTGAACTCGCAACCCTGAGACCAAGAGTTGCATGCTCTATACGTACTGAGCCAGCCTGATGCCTCTTCTTTTCTTTTCATTAATTGTTTTCAACTTGTCCAGCCCTCGCTCTTTTCCTTACTACATCGCATGCTTCTCCACATTCCATTCTGGGAATTAAGAGTTCATGTGAGTTACACTGCTTTGCTTGTCTTTACCTACAAGACTAGAGCATGACAGAATTAATTGTTTCTCTATTTTTTGAAGACTGTGTGAACTTCCTAGTTCTCCTGTAAAAAGGGGCAACTCCGAAGGTTGTTGATTTCGCCACACTCCCCCTCTTCTTTTGTTTCTCTCCTCCTTAAACCTCCCTTTCCGAGGATCGCAGTCATTTGCATAGAATAGGAGTAACAAGGGATTCTTTTCTGAGTGGGTTGGGTTGATCCTCTCTTTTTCCTCTTAGGCTCTGCAGGCCCTGCAGCGTCAGCCCAACGCGGCTCAGTATTTCCACCAGTTCATGCTCCAGCAGCAGCTCAGCAATGCCCAGCTGCATAGCCTGGCCGCCGTCCAGCAGGTGAGAGGTCAGCAGCCGGCTGGCCCAAGAGGGAGGGGGTAGGTGCTCCAGGTGGATAGGGGCGTACCGCCTCCTCCACTAAGTCCGGGTGGCAACAGTGTCTTTTCTGCCTCCTGCCCTCCAGGAGGAGGACGAAGGGATCTCAGTCTCTGGGGTTGCAGTAGGAGCTGGGAGATAGAATGGCTGTGTTCTCGAACTGCGCTGTCCCGTATGGCGGCCACCAGCCGTGTGTAGCTAGTGAGCCCTTGACAACAGGACTAGTCCAAATGGTAACATTATGGATCGCAAGGTCTTCGAGTGGAAAAAAAAAAAGTAAACTGTCTGAGTGGTTTGTTTCTCTTGGTTATACGTTGAAATGAGAGATAGCGGCTTAAGTAAAATCAAAGCTTATTTTGTATCTTTTCGCTTTTCGAAAAGCATGCGTCCTAGAAAATTATATATGTGGCTCGCATTATATTTGTGTGGGACAGCCGCGGACCAGACCTGAGAGTGACTCTTGATACGATCTGATCACAGGTTCTTCCGCCTAAGAGAAAGTGGGAGGAGGAGGAGGAGGAGGACAGATTACTGGATCTCCCCCCCCCCCCCCCCTCCGGGGGAGTTACGTGGGAGTTATTAGGCTAGCGGTTGTGGTAATGCCAGCGTTATTGGGATAGCGAATATACTCTTCCTTGCTCTGTGGTAGTCTCTGGGTTCTTACCCGAAGTCTCGATTCCATTTTGCGCTGGCACTTAGAAGATTCCGAGTCTTCTCCTTCGTTGTCTCTGCTCTTTCTTGTTTCCTTTCCCCTCTAACAGGCCACGATCGCTGCCAGTCGGCAGGCCAGCTCCCCAAACAGCACTACACAGCAGCAGACTACCACCACCCAGGCCTCAGTGAGTACTGCCTCCTCCCACCAAGTGGCACCCTGTCCTGGGTCTTTGTCTCTGGGGTAAACAGCTTTGGGCAGCCAGTGGGGAGTGCTTATTGAGCCATTAATAGTATTCATCGCTCTGACGTAGAGAATGTCAGTAAAAGGGAAATAACTGACTTGAATCTATATAGGACCCTTAACGAGGAGGTCTAAGAGAGGAGGAAGAAAATCCCCGGGGGGAGAAGAGGAGATAACAAAGGGAAGGGACTGATCTCTGGACCCTTTCCTGAGATGTGAAGTCTGCTCCATTTTTGTTCCTTTCCCCTCCCAGCCGTTAATGCCAGTGGGTAGGGACTGGCTTCTTTACTTTGGTAATACCCTACAGTAGCTGGGATGACGGTTATGGATGGGAAAGTGTTATTCATTCCCGCCCCCCCCCCCCCCTCCGTTCTGAAAATGAGATATTCTGCTCTTGACTGTGTCACTCTGAATTGCGTCCATGGTGTATGTTTCCTTTGACCCCCTCCCAAAGCCTTAGCCTGGTTCCTCTCTGTACCACGCAGATCAATCTGGCCACCACGTCGGCCGCCCAGCTCATCAGCCGATCGCAGAGTGTGAGCTCTCCCAGTGCTACCACTTTGACCCAATCTGTGCTACTGGGGAACACCACCTCCCCACCTCTCAACCAGTCTCAGGCCCAGATGTATCTACGGGTAAGCCACCAACACGACCACCATCGTTCCGGGGCATAACTGTGAGTGGCCCTGGCAAACAAAGACTTGAGTGAAAGCTATTTTACTTAATTACGGTTACCCCGATATGTTAAGACACACTGATCTGCCTCCTAGGCCTTACTTATGTGTAGAATTGATGCTCAGTATCCACGGGTAGCCTGCAGATTACATCGAGATCCTAAGTTAGATGTTCGCCTTAACATTTGACTCAAGGAGCGTCACGTGTAGTCCAGTCGTTAAACCTGTGGCTCAAGTACACAAACTAAGTGTTATCTCTTAGCCTGTCTACCTACTATATACATAAATACTTGTTCTGAAATCCTCATTGTCTCAACGTCTTTGATGTTTGACTCTTTGATATCAATCTGTAGTTTTATGTACATTCTAGGTTTCCTTCTGGATGACTCATCGCATATGGAGAATAAGGGTCTCCTGGGTTGGTGTGGAAAGGGGCAGGGCTTAGCAGTTTCGTATCTTCTGTTTATTTTGTCTTGTGGTCCTTCCCTTCCGTTTCTTCTGTCTTTCTTCTTTCCCTCTTGTTCTCTTTCCTTTGCTCTTCCTCTTCCTCCTCTCCTTGCCAGCCACAGCTGGGAAACCTATTGCAGGTAAACCGGACCCTGGGCCGGAATGTGCCTCTAGCCTCCCAGCTCATCCTGATGCCTAACGGGGCGGTGGCTGCAGTCCAGCAGGAGGTGCCATCGGCTCAGTCTCCGGGAGTCCATGCAGATGCAGATCAGGTCAGTGGCAACCACTTGACCTGGGGATGGGCACTGGGGAGGATGAAGGGAACGACCACAGACCAGGGCCTGCCCTGCTACCCCATTACTACTTCTCAGGATTCTTTTCTCCTCCCCTTTTCTTAGTTTCTATAGAACTTGAATCCCTTATAGCCGATGAGTTACTCGAGTTAGGAAGGGAAGTAGATTTGACTGAAAACAGCCCTGTGGATCTGGGAAGCCTGTTCTCATCCCAGGGTAGATTTCCTTACATTCTTTTAGCCCTCTGTGGCTCAGTTTTATTCAGGAAGTCTTAATTCTCTTTCTTTGCAGTATTCTCTTCAAGATAAGGGAATCCTGCAGTTAGCTAGATGTGAAGCCAGCCTGGCTGAGTTGCTGAAAGAACGTTTGATTCCTTCTCTTCATGAGTTACGGTAGCTGCCCACTTTCGGCAGTGTGTTTCTACTCGCTGTGTGCCCAGTAAAGTCTTCCTCACCCTTGCTCCCCGTGCCTTATCCCCAAAATACGTATATTTATTTCGAGCATGAAGCTTTTGCTTCTTATGGATGGAATACCCACTGGGATCTCACAATCACTTTTTTCTTTCTCTTAGTTTGTCAGCAAGTAAATAGTGAGCTTGAGCTCTTTCTACTGATGTGCTCAGAAATATACTAGAGACTTTGGAAGATTGGAAAGCAATACAAGTCAAGTCTTCAAAGATCTTAGAGAACAAAGAAGTGCGAAGTAGATGGTACTAACTTGGAGGGACACATGAGTTTAGAGAAGAGTTGGCCGCATTCCTTCTCGGGGACTCTGGGGATACCTGAGTAGATTCTTAAAGGATGGATAGGATTTGATTCAGAGCAAGAAGAAAACTGAGAGAGAACAGGGTGTGTAAAGGCATAACTCCTATATGTGCCTGAGTTGGGGATGAGTGGATAAAGTGGAGACAACAGACCTGATGGCAGAAAAGGTCAATGGCAGGGAGAAGTCTGAAAAGTACCTTCATAGGTAGCAGGGGTCATGGCTGGCTGTTGAACAGCAGATTAATAGGATAAGGACAGTATTTTGGAAAGAATTTTCTAGGAACATGTACCTGGAGAAGAAAGAGAAATTAAGGAACCTAGGAAGAGGGGCGCCTGGGTGGCTCAGTCGGTTAAGCGTGTGATTTCGGCTCAGGTCAGGATCTTACGGTCCGTGAGTTTGAGCCCCATGTTGGGCTCTGTGCTGACAGCGTGGAGCCTGGAGCCTGCTTTGGGTTCTGTGTCTCCCTCTCTCTCTGCCCCTCCCCCATTCATGGTCTGTCTTTCTCTGTCTCAAAAATAAGTAAACATTAAAAAAAAAAAATTAAAAAAAAAAAAGGAACCTAGGAAGAGATTCTTGGGAGTCATTCAGTCACTAGGGTAAGACCTTTGTTTTAGACTATGGTAACAGCAGGGGGGTCCGAGGCTGAGGTTGTGACTTCGTATCCAGTTTTTTCATTTATCCGTCTATTTATTCATCAGATATTTGAGTGTCAGTATGTGGGGGGACAGAGTAGTGGTTGAAGACGTGAACTGATATTTGGGTCAGAATGCAAGTCCATGACTTACTGTGTGACCCAGGCAAATGACCTAATACATTTTTGCCAGTTTCTTCTTCCATAAAATAGCTGTTGTTAAATACCTACCTCAGGTTGTGTTGAGGGTTTAAATGAGTTGTCGGTGTAAGTGCTCGAGCAGTGCCTGGATGCGGTGAGTGTTGAGACTGTTGGCTGTCATTACTATGTATCAGATATCCCCTGCCTTGTATGCCCAAGAAGATCATGAACATTGGACTGTTAGGGATCGCAAATCACTGAAGCACCAGACATTATAAACAAAGAATCACCTGGATGGTTTAATAAATAATTGATTCATGAGAAAAGCACGGAGTGCTCCGCAAACACAGGAAGAGACCTAATTTAGCCTTGGGATTGGGGTGGAAAGCAAGAAAGCCACCCTTGAGGGAGGTGTCTACCTGGAAGGAGAGTGGTGAAGACATGGGACACCTCATGTCCAAAGACCCTTTAAATCCAAAGAGGAGGGAAGGAGCTTTATACATGGGAGGAATTAAAAAAGATGGTGGGGACAGCGTTTGGGGTTTTTGGCTTTCTGCGAAGGGCGAGAGGACGCTGTGGAAGGATTTGAAATTTGGAAGTGACGTGGAGCGATTTGAGGTTTGTTCATTTGTGTGTTTCGAGATTACGTTGGCTCCTCACTGGTGAATAGACGGAAGTGGTGTCGGTGTGAATGTAAGGAGAACGACAGCGTTAGAACAGTCGGGGGGAAAGGTGGTGCTTGGATTGGGCAGTAACAAGGGAGAGGGACAGAAACGAACAGATTGGAGAAAAACTTGGAAGGTCTTTGAAAACGGAAAACTGATTCCGTGGATGGGGGAGTCGAGGGAATGCCAGAGATGAGGTCTGACACTGCAGTGAGGTGGCTGCTCGGGCTACTTAGGGGATGAAGAATGTTGGAGAAGGGGATTGAGGGTGAAGTTCACCCTTTTGGATATGCCGACTTCGGATGTGTTTGTGAGTCACTGGGTCACGAGGAGGTCAGCAGTTTTGTATATCTGGTGCTGGAGCTTGGAGGGGAGGTCTGTGAGTTGGAGATAAACGTTCAGGAGTAGTAGGCACATAGAACATTTGGGATTGCTTGGGGAAAGGTATGGGTTGACAAGAGAAAAGCGTTCAAAGATGGAGCCCTAAGGGTTAGGACAGTGCCTTAGAAAATGGAGCAGGTCACGGTCGAGTAGTGGGTGATGGACTGGCAAAGGGGAATAGGAGAGAGTGGCAGAGAAATAAGAAAATTTGGATTGTGTAGTGTCATTAAGACGGGAGCACAATGTTGGAAGAAGTGGTGAGAAGTCCTCTGTCAAATGCAGTAGAGAGGGCAAGAAAGATAGAATCACTAATAGGGATCGAGAACCATTTCAGTGGAGTTGGTGGGGGGTGGAAGTCAAAGTAGTATGACTTGAGGGATGGCTGGATAGTGAGAACAGGCACAGCGCATGTGAACAGTTACTACCGGGTTGGCAATAACAGGAAAGGAAGATGAAGCTGGGGTTGGGACAGTGGGGTTCGGTTGTGACGGGAGGCAACCGTTAGTGGAAAGGTTGAAGAGACTGGAAGGAATTGATAGACTAATCTCCTTGAGAAGGATGAGGGGTGGGGCCCTGACTGTGGGATTTGATAGGAGGGAGGAAGGGAGAGCAGGGAAAAAGGAAGTGGTGGGTGTTTATGAGGGGGACGTATAGGTTTGGTGATGGAGCTCATGGAGGGTGCTCGTAATGGTTTTATTGTCTCTGCAGGGGTGATGAGGAAGAGGGGGACGAGCAAGTGGTTCTGAGGTGTATAGGGAGACTAGGACAGTTTTATTTATTTAATATTTATTTATTTATTTTTGATTTTTTTTTTTTCCAACATTTATTTATTTTTGAGAGACAGAGAGAGACAGAGCACAAGCAGGGGAGGAGCAGAGAGAGAGAGGGAGACACAGAATCCGAAGCAGGCTCCAGGCTCTGAGCTGTCAGCACAGAGCCTGACGTGGGGCTCGAACTCCCGGACCGCGAGATCATGACCTGAGCTGAAGTCAGCCGCTTAACCAACTGCGCCACCCAGGCGCCCCAGACTAGGACGGTTTTAAGCAACCGTTATGGAAAGCTGGTTAGAAAAAAACTGTAGAATTGCCAGATCATATTAAGTGCCCCAGTGCCCAATCCTGATGATTCTTCTAAATCTCTTAAAATCTATCACTTCTTTACTGCTTGCCTGAACTCAGGTTCTTATTATTTTTTACCTGAATTACTGTACTAATTTTCTAATTGGTCTCTTGACTTCAGCCTTATCTACCTCTAAGCATCTTCCGTATTACTATCAGAATAAGGTTTTTTTTTGAGAGAGAGAGCGCATGCATGTGCGTGGGGGAGGGGCAGAGGGAGAGAGGGAGAGAGGATCTTAAGCAGACTCCTTGCACAGCATGGAGCTTGACGCGGGACTCTATCTCATGACGCTGAGATCATGACCTGAGCTGAAATCAAAGAGTAGGATGCTTAACCGACTGAACCACCCAGGTGGCCCCAGAATGAGTTTTTTTTTTTTTTAAGTTTATTTATTTTGAGATTTATTTATTTTGCACAAACAGGTGAGGGGCAGATAGGAGAGACAGAATCCCAAGCAGGCTCCGTGCCATCAGCACAGAGCCCGGTGCGGGGCTTGAACTCATGAACTGTGAGATCATGACCTGAGCTGAGATCAAGAGTCAGTCGTTTAACCTACTGAGCCACCCAGGTGCCCCAGAATAAGTTTTTTAAATAAGAAAATATGTGTTGTTACTAACATTATTTTAAATTGTCCTTCTGGTGTATCAGATTTGATAAATCACAATCCTTGGTTCATGATATCCTGTCAGCAATGGTCCATTCATGGTCCACTTTTATGTATTTTCTCAGTATGTTTTCATGATGTAATAAGCAATCCCCAGTTCCACCCACTGCCTGTCCCTATCCATGGTCACAATCATTCTTATTCCTAGGTCCATCCTTCCCTGTGTCCCTTTTTTTAATAGTTTTATTGTGCTTACATTTCTCAGAAGTACTTGTTATTATGGAAAATTTCACACTTCGGGAATAGTAAAAAACATGGAGCCCTATGTACCTACCAACCAGCTGCAACATTTGTCAACACATGGCCATTCTAGCCAGGCCCCTTCCCTCCACCTGTGGATTATTTAGAAGCAAATTCCAGATACCATAACTGATATATATATAATATATATATATTTTTATATATATAATATATATATATATATATATAATATATATATTTTTATATATATAATATATATATTTATATATATATAATATATATATTTTTATATATATAATATATATACATCAGATATATAATATACATATATATTTGAGATATATATATATCATATGTATATATTTACTTTGTAATTAAATTTAGAAAGTCTTTGGGTTGTATATAATTTTGGGGGAATACTTGTCCAGATCCGTCCATACTGTTGCATGCTGTTGTGTTTTATTAATATTGATTTCTATGTAGTATTCCATTGTGTGCATATACGACAGTTCATTCATCTTCTCTTCTGATAACGGTCACTTGGGTTGTGTCCAGGCTTTTGTTACCTGCGAAGAATGCTGCTGTGAACATTCTTAGACATCAGCAAGAGTTTCTCCTGCGGAATTCCTGGATTAGGGGCTGTGTGAATGTTCAACTTTATTTTTTATTTATTTATTTTCTTCCCAATTTTTACTTAAATTCTGGTTAGTTTTAACATATAGTGTAATACTGGTTTCAGGAGTTGAAGAATGTTCAACTACAGGATATGATGCCAAACTTTTCCAAAGTGTTTGTGCTGACTTACACTTCTATCAGCACCATTTATTTTATTTTTTTATTTTTAAATTTTGTTTTTACGTTTATTCATTTTTGAGAGACAGAGAGACAGAATACAAGTGGGGGAGGGGCAGAGAGAGAGGGAGATGCAGAATCCGAAGCAGGCTCCAGGCTCTGAGCTGTCCGCCCAGAGCCCGACGCGGGGCTCTACCCCATGAACCGCGAGATTGTGACCTGAGCCGAAGTCGGACGCTCAACCGAATGAGCCACCCAGGTGCCTTATGTCGGCACCATTTAAAAGAATGGTTTCAACTGTAGATTTGTGTCTGTGTATTCTGCTTAATATTCTTCAGTGGCTTCCTGTAATCTGTTAGGTGCTCATCATTCCTCTCTTCATATTTTGGAGTACTTACTATGTCAGGCACTGTGCTAGGTGCTAGAAATGGAACAGTGGAGGAGACAGATCAACTTTGCGAACCGAAGTTCAGACTCTCCTAATTTTAATATACCAAGCCCTTCATAATCTGGTACCTTTCTACCTTGCCAGCCTGAGCCTACCTTCCTAGCTTCATTTCTTGTCACTCCTTCTAACTTCCCCCGCACATAACGAAATATTTATAATTTCCAGAAATGCTGTGCTCTTTCTTGGCTTGATGGTTTTCCAAATGTTGTTACCTATATCTTCAAACCTCCGCCTTCACTCTTACCTGTCGAGTCTCAGGTCAAACAAAAGACTTTTAGGAAGTCTTCCCTGATCTCCCTGGTCTGACTCAGTCTTCCTTCTCTGTGTTCCCATGGCAGTTTGTGCATATCTCTGCATAGTATCCTATGGCTATTGGTGATTTTCTGGTCTTTTCTGGTGGAAAGTACTCATTAAGAGGAGGGATTGTGTGTCTTTCGTCCCTGCGTTTCCAGTATCCAACGTAGTACCTGAAGCATAGTAGGTATTTGGTAGATGTTGAAGGAATGAATGGAGAGCAAAGGGAAAATCTGAGACATTTTGAAGGAATAAATGAGTGAACTTGCTGATGGGTTTGATAGTGGATGAAGGAAACTGAAAATCAAATGTGATTTGAGTCCCTCCCTGAGTGACTGGAAGGACTTTCGTGTATGTAATTGACAAGGTGGGGGGTACGAGTTTTGAGGGGGGTTGGGGAATATCGGTGGCTATCCTCACTGCTACTGAATCATCATAGAAATCTTGACCTTAGTCCCTCCTGTCCCCCCCTTTTCAGTATATCTCTTTCTTCTTACCTTTCAGGTGCAGAATTTGGCAGTGAGGAACCAACAGGCCTCGGCCCAAGGACCCCAAATGCAAGGCTCTACTCAGAAGGCCGTTCCTCCTGGAGCCTCCCCTGTGTCTAGCCTCTCCCAGGCCTCTAGCCAGGCCCTAGCTGTGGCTCAGGCATCCTCTGGGGCTTCAGGCCAGTCCCTGAACCTCAGTCAAGCTGGTGGAGGCAGCGGAAGTAGCATCCCAGGGTCCATGGGTCCAGGTGGAGGTGGCCAGGCACCTGGGGGCTTGGGTCAGTTGCCTTCCTCAGGAATGGGTGGTGGTGGGAGCTGTCCCAGGAAGGGCACAGGAGTGGTGCAGCCCTTGCCTGCAGCCCAGACAGTGACTGTGAGTCAGGGAAGCCAGACGGAAGCAGAAAGTGCAGCGGCCAAGAAGGCAGAAGCAGATGGGGCTGGTCAGCAGAACGTGGGCATGAACCTGACACGGACAGCTACACCTGCTCCCAGCCAGACCCTCATTAGCTCAGGTAAGCTTGTCCCCTCTCGTAACGGCATCATTCTCTCAGAACTTGTTTGAAATCTTCAGAGTACGTTTCTTTGCCTTTTTTCCTGCTTCTCTTGGTCCTGGAGTAGTGGAAGGAAAGAAAATCGCATCAGCCTCGATCATATTCGTCCAGGGAGAGAGGGGGACTGGTAATAGAGCTAGATCGCGCCCTGTTTTCCACCAGGCAGCAATCAGTTTACAAACAATTGCTTCCTTCCCTTCTTAGGCCCTGAGTTTACCCACCCTACCCATTCATTTCCCCCGTTCTTACTGAATTGCCTCCTGTGTTGTAGGAGGTGTTAGGGATGTGTCTTTTTTTTTTTTAAGTTTATTTATTTTGAGAGAGAGAGCGAGAGTGCTAGCAGGGGAGGGGCAGAGAGAGGGGGAGAAAGAGGATCCCAAGCAGGCTCCGCGCTGGCAGCGCAGAGCCCGACTTAGGGCTCATTTATGAACCGTGAGATCACGACCTGAAACCGAAATCAAGAGTTGGACGCTTAACCGACTGAGCCACCCAGGTGCTTCAGGGATGCATCTTTGAAAAACAGAGGCCTTGTCCTCGTGGAGCTTAGGATTTAGCTTAAGGGATGACTTCTCCTCTCACTGTTTAATGATGATTAGTTGGACCAGCCAGGGTAGAGCGGAGCACTTCGGACTAGCAAGCAGAGCACAGTTTAATATAGTCACCTTGTGATCATCTGTATCAATGATAAGGGTAAAAAAAGAATAAATAATAGTAACCCCAAATGGTTTATACTTCTTTTATTTTTTAAGTTTTTTTTTTTTTTTCACTTTTTAAAAGATATTTGAGATAATGCGCCCGCAGGGGCATGTGAGTGGGGGAGGGGCGGAGAGAGACTCCCAAGCAGGCTCTGCCCGACATGGGGTTCGATCTCATGACAGTGAGATCACGATCTGAGCCGGTATCAAGGGTCGGACGCTTAACTGAGCCACCTGGGTGCCCCTGTACTTGCTTTTAGACTGTGGTTAGATAGAGTTAGATGTGTGCACCTTACTTGGTAAGGTTTATGTTTGCCTGCCTTGTTTCTAGCACTTTGGTTGTTGCTGTGTTGGGATGATTTACTTACAAAAAGTCAGGAGTTAATTATCGGCTGTATTACTAATATCTAGGTATTTACGTACCATAGCGCTTCTATTTCTAAAGGGCTTTTGTCTCACATACGCTCTCTGGACAATCTGGGAGAATATGGGGGTGGGGGGGTGGGATTGTCAGCTCCACTTGCAGGGGAGGAAACTGGGTAAAGTCAGAGATTATAGCTGCGACTCTTAAAGACCCCCACAGGTGGTGACCTAAACTGATGAGTCTGGAAAACCGAGGCATTCACCGGAAAATGTTGGTAATCTTTACCTCTGAGGACCTCCGTTCTTTCAGCGACTATTACGTCTTTCTCATGTGCCGGGCACTGGGCTGGGCTCTAGGGATGTAAAAAAAGTGAAGAAAGCGGGGACTCAACCCTTGAGGAGTCCAGTCCAGTCGCACAGAAGATGGGTCAGCCATTCTCCTTTGCTGAGTCCCACTAGCAGGATTTAGCATAGCAAAGGGAATAAAAGTTAGATGGATACAAGAACTTACCGAGGGCTCTCGAGTTCCTTCCTTGAGGTCCTTCATCCTAGACAGAGGTGGTAATGTCTGCCTCAGACGAAAGAGCGTGACCGAAGCGCTGTCTCGGGTCCGCCGCAGGTTAGATTTGCAGTCGCCGCGCAATACCAAGAGCAAGCGCGCTTTGGAAGGGTGGTTTTACTCTTCGTCGGTAACGAGGGTGATTTTCTGCTCCTCCCCTCCGTCCCGTTCGGGCGGTTCCTGCAGCCACCTACACGCAGATCCAGCCCCACTCCCTGATCCAGCAGCAGCAGCAGATCCACCTCCAGCAGAAACAGGTGGTGATCCAGCAGCAGATTGCCATCCACCACCAGCAGCAGTTCCAGCACCGCCAGTCCCAGCTCCTTCACACCGCCACGCACCTCCAGTTGGCCCAGCAGCAGCAGCAACAGCAGCAGCCGCCGCCGCCCCCGCCGCCGCCGCCACCCCCGCCGCCGGCCACGACTCTCACTGCCCCTCAGCCACCGCCGGTCCCGCCTACTCAGCAGGTCCCGCCTTCCCAGTCCCAGCAGCAAGCCCAGACCCTGGTGGTTCAGCCCATGCTTCAGTCTTCACCCTTGTCCCTCCCGCCCGACCCGACCCCCAAGCCGCCCATCCCCATCCAGTCCAAGCCGCCGGGAGCACCTATCAAGCCTCCTCAGTTAGGGGCTGCGAAGATGGCAGCCACCCAGCAACCACCACCCCATATCCCCGTGCAAGTCGTGGGCACCCGGCAGCCGGGGACAGCCCAGGCGCAGGCTCTGGGGTTGGCACAGCTGGCGGCCGCCGTACCTACTTCCCGGGGGATGCCCAGCACAGCGCAGCCTGGTCAGGCCCACTTGGCCTCCTCGCCACCTTCGTCGCAGGCTCCTGGCGCGCTGCAAGAGTGCCCTCCGGCCTTGGCCTCCGGGATGACCCTTGCTCCTGTGCAGGGGACGGCACACGTGGTAAAGGGTGGGGCTACCACCTCCTCACCTGTCGTAGCCCAGGTACCTGCCGCCTTCTACATGCAGTCCGTGCACCTGCCGGTGAGTGCCATCTGATGGTTTTGAGGGCACGGTCACCTTCCAGTGGGCCTGGGGCTCAGTGGAAACAGAGCTTAACTTAGGAGGGGAATGAAGAGAAGAAGGGAGCCTGGGTGGCTCAGTGAGTTGAGCATCCGACTCTTGTTTCGGCTCGGGTCACAATCCTCGGGTTGTGGGATCGAGCCCCGTGACGGGCTCTGCACTGAGCATGGAGCCTGCTTGGGACCCTCTCCCTCCCTCGCTCTGCCCCCCAACCCCACTCGCACTCTCGCACTCTCTCTCTCTCTCTCTCTCTCTCTCTCTCTCTCTTAAAAAAAAAAAAAAGTTGGAAAAGTTAAGATACTGATATTTATCATTTAACCTTAACTTCTTCATTGGAAGCCCCATCTCCCAATACAGCCACACTGGGGTTAGGACTTATGAACTGGGAAGGAGGAGACCACAAACATTCAGTCCATAACAAATCCATAATTCATACGTGTGAGTGAGTGAGCACGCGTGTGTGAATAAGTTACTGCATCAGTTGCTCTGTTAATCATCGTCTTGTTTCATCGGTGACCCTTATTTGTTACAAACCCTAAAACTGAAAAAGATACTGGTATTTGCTTCTTTTGTAAGGGAGACATTAATAGAAGGTTAAGGTACTGGTATTTATTCGTTCCTTTTGTAAGAGAGAGACATTAATGTATGTAATAGTCTGTACTTCATACTCCTGAGTTTGCTATTGAATTCATTCTGGGTTTTTGGATCTCTACTAAGTTATTACCAATTGGGGAATCTGGAAATGAGAAAATTTTCGCTGGTATTATGGGAGTAATTGAGGTTCTTTATGCTCCTTCACTCATATATCTTGATTTCTTTCCTGTTCTTCACTTGATAGAGCAAACCCCAGACATTGGCTGTCAAACGGAAGGCAGAATCTGAGGAGGAGAGAGACGATGTCTCCACATTGGGTTCAATGCTTCCTGCCAAGGCATCTCCAGCAGCAGAGAGCCCAAAGGCCCTGGAGGAGAAGAGCAGTCTTGGAGGTGAGTAGCTGACTTGTGCAGTGCAGAGATTAGAGAAATGTTCGGAGTGGGCCGAAAGATAAATCTGGTTCAGGAGAATACGGGAATACGGGCCTGAACTTGGATGAATGAGTGGATCCAAAAACAGGGACACCAGGGTGAATGCTCAGAGGTGAACGTGTATCATTGTGGAAGATCACACTGGCTTGGCGAACAGATGGGCCAGTTATGTCATCCCCGGTCTGCTCCTTAGTCTGTCTGTGTTTGTTTTCCAGAGAAAGCTGAACCAGTGACCGGTGTGAATGCTAATACTCCAAGCAGTGAACTAGTAGCCTTGGCTCCTGCCCCGTCAGCACCCCCTCCTACACTAGCCATGGTGTCCAGACAGATGGGTGACTCAAAACCCCCACAGGCCATCGTGAAGCCCCAGATTCTCACCCACATCATTGAAGGCTTCGTTATCCAGGAAGGAGCAGAGCCTTTCCCGGTGAGGGCAGGGCCATAAGGTGGGACTTTCAAGTGGAGACGTGGTCTGATTACTGTCTTTCCAAAGTCCGCTAAAATCAACGGTCTCAGAACTGTTTAATTACTAGAGAATGGTCCAGTTGTGTTGTGCGCGTAGTGAGTTGTGAAGGAAAAGAAGGAAGGGAAGTGGGAAGATTATGTGTAGACCAGAAAAAATGACAATGTTGGGAGAGGAGAAGAAAAGGAAAAAGCTGTTCATGTTTAGCTCCGCAAACTGGGTTGTATGAGAACGAAGAGACGTGTGGTGGAGAAGTTAAGGGACTTTTTCTAGGTTGCCAGCCCTTGCAGAACCAGGACCAGGATGCCGGTGTTCTGCGACTTTGGAATGCAGAGGACAGCCGAGGTAGAAACCTGTCTCCCAGGGGCTTATGGGAGAAGAGCCAGTTAGGCACTCCTGATTGTCCTCTTGAACAGGTTTCCTTGCACCAGGGTTGGGTTAACTCAGAAAACCAGGCAGAGACGGCTGAGAAACGCTGGGGAAAGCTATCGAGAAGCAGAAGGGAGTCGGGCTGACTTCCCTGTAAACTTTGTCTGGCACAGGTGGGTTGTTCTCAGTTACTGAAAGAGTCTGAGAAGCCGCTGCAGACCGGCCTCCCGACGGGGCTGAATGAGAATCAGTCAGGTGGCCCCTTGGGAGGGGACAGCCCATCGGCTGGTGAGTATTAATTTAGAGACCCATCTGGAGAAGGAAGCTCACGGAGATGTGTTTGACTCAGTGTAAAATAGTAATTATTTAAGGTGGGAATTATGTGAAGTCCATTCACACACAGCAACTATATTAAATACCAGATGTGTAGAATCATACAAGAGGAGTTCCAGAGGATTAGGGTAGTTTTTTCCAGCTAACCTCTTGAATTATTTACTGTAAGGATATATTTTTCAAAAGATCTCAAAGAGGAGACTTCTCCGACTTTGGCTCAGGTAATGAGCTTATGGTTTGTGAGCTCAAGCCCCGTGTGGGGCTCTGTGCCGACAGCTCAGAGCCTGGAGCTGCTTCAGATTCTGTGTTTCCCTCTCTCTCTGCCCCATCCCGGCTTGTTCTCTCTCTCTCTCTCTCTCTCTCTCTCTCTCTCTCTGTCTGTCTCTTGCTCTCTGTCTCTCAGAAATAAATAATAAAAACATTAAAAAAAATAAAATAGGATACTTTTTGTAAAAAAAATTTTTGTTTACTTTTGAGAGACATAGAGAGCGTGAGCGTGGAGTGGGGGAAGGGCAGAGAGAGCGAGAGAGAGGGAGAGAGAGGATCTGAAGCAGGCTCTGCACTGATAGCAGGGAGCCCGATGCTGGGCTTGAACTCTGGAACCGTGAGGTCGTGACCTGAGCTGAAGTTGGACGCTTAACCAACTGAGTCACCCAGGCACCTCTAGTTCTCCTTAGTCTAGATTTTATACATTAAGTACATTAAGGACTCTGTTTACATTTCCCCCACGGCTTTTGTAAACTGTTGTTGGGAGAGGGATCTTGTATCTTTGTAGTTAGTAATTAGTTCCTCTGTCCTGCTCGCTAATGCAGTCTTATCTGAAATCTGAGAGTATGTATTAGGATAAAGTTTGTCTTCGGGGCACCTGGGTGGCTCAGTTGGTTAAGCGTCCGACTCTTGGTTTAGGCTCAGGTCTTGATCACATGGTTCCTGAGTTCGAGCCCCGAATCGGGCTCTGCGCCGGTGGCGTGGAGCTCGCGTGGGATTCTCCCTCTCCTCTCTCTCTCTGCTTCTCCCCCACTCTTAAGCGCACTCTCTTTCTCAAAATAAATAAAGAAACGTTAAAAAAAACATTACAAGGAAAAAAAGGCCAAAGCTAGTCATCGAAAACGGAAACAGTCTGCCTTAAGTCCGAAGCCCAGGGACGTTCCTGAGGGACATACCTTTATGGTTTTGGATTCTGAACTTCAGTTTGTAGGGATTCTGACTTAGGTTGTGTAGCTCCGTGGGGGCAAACCCTGAGAGTGATTAGTCAACTGTGGGCCGCACGACGGTCTGAGCGGCAGCGGAACCGGTGACCGCTCTCCAGCGAGGCCTTGTTTTCCAGAGCTGGATAAGAAGGCGAATCTCCTGAAGTGTGAGTACTGTGGGAAGTATGCTCCCGCAGAGCAGTTTCGCGGCTCCAAGAGGTTCTGCTCCATGACTTGCGCTAAGAGGTACCACGGGCACCCCTTCCTCACCTTCTGCACCCGTTCCTCCGTCTAACAGGGCGCCCCCCCTTCCTTCCCTGGGATCATCTCACAGCTGATCGTTCAATGAGTCTCCTTGCCTGTCTGCTGGCCCGTTCGTCCCCGAGTCGGTTCTTAAGACACCGATTCACGTTTAGCGAAAGGTAGCAGGGTAGTCTTTGTAGCACCTTTGACGTCCGGCGCGTGCCCTGACCTGTAGGTATAACGTGAGCTGTAGTCACCAGTTCCGGCTGAAGAGGAAAAAAATGAAAGAGTTCCAAGAAGCCAACTATGCTCGTGTTCGTCGGCGTGGACCCCGCCGTAGCTCCTCTGACATCGCCCGCGCCAAGATCCAGGGCAAGCGCCACCGGGTGAGCTGCCGGTGCAGAGCCGGCTCCCTTTCAAGTGGTCCTTTTTCCTTGGTCCTCCCCTACCGGGCGATTCCTTTGCCCAGGTGAAAGACAGCAGGAGACCAGAACTCATTTTTGCATTGATTGCATCACTTGAAATTCCAAGAGATCCTGACCTCTGGTCTCCTTTCACCTGATGACTGGTTCATGTATCCATTAATCTCGACATTACATTTGGGGAAACCCAAATTGTTGGAAGAAGGGAGAATCGAGGAAGTGATAGCATATACTTGAAAGCGACTTGAGAGTGGGCTAGTGACTGGGCATTTGCAAACCAAGTGCTGTTTTTTCACTCGCGGTGATGCTAGGTTTTCCTCTCTGCCCAATTATTGGCTCAAACCCCAAATGGGGCAGGGGGACACCTCACGCCCCGTATTCATGATCTCACTGCTTTGGGATTCTCTCCTTAGGGTCAAGAGGACTCTAGCAGGGGTTCGGATAATTCCAGTTACGATGAAGCACTCTCTCCGACATCTCCTGGGCCTTTATCTGTGAGAACTGGGCATGGAGAACGTGACCTGGGGACCCCCAATACGGTACCACCGACGCCAGAATTACATGGCATCAACCCTGTGTTCCTGTCCAGCAATCCGAGCCGTTGGAGCGTAGAAGAGGTGTATGAGTTCATCGCTTCTCTACAAGGTACTGAGGATCTATCTGGCAGAACCCGGATCCCATATAGGTTTAGTTTCCTTAGGTCACCCAGTGTGGGCCTTCGTGACAGGGAACGTGACTGACTCTTAAGCAGTAGGGACTGAAGTACGGTATGATGAAGGCTCTACTCTTGATCATTGCCCAAGTTACTTGTCCACAGCCTGGTTTCTTAATTTCCTTCTGGGTTGATTGTCCTCAACTGTGTCAGCAGTCTTGCAGTGTTTGATTTTCACCTTCATGTTTCTTACCGATAATTTTTGGATAAAGTATATTTTTTGTGTGTGACTGTGATACCTGTCACGGATAGAAGACTTTTTCCCACTAAAGGGACTAGGAAATAAGGGGCCATTGTTAACTCCACACTCTTCAAGGCAGGATTGTTTATAAGCTACTCTGGAAAAAGGATGGTTTTCTCCAGAAAACAAAATCACTGTACCCGTTTTGCCATTTGTGTGAATTATGGGTCCTTAAGCAAAACTGCCACAAAGGCTCTGAACTTTGTTTTTTGCTATTATGAAAGAAAACAGGTCGATCTTGCTCCTTCCTTTTCCTCCTTGCTCAAGCTATTTGAATGAAGTTATTTCTATGATTGGACAACTTTGTCATTCTTCTTTTATCTGGGCTTTTTTAAATGTTCATTTTTGGGAGAGAAAGAGAAAGAGAGCGTGCAAGTGGTGGACAGGCAGCGAGGGAGAGAGAAGTTCCTAAGCGGTTTCCATGCTGTGTATGCAGAGTCAGACGGGGGGCTTGAACTCACGAACTGCGAGATCATGACCTGAGCTGAAATCGCGAGTCTGATGCTCAACCAACAGCCAGCCAGGGGCCCCGAGGCTTTTTGTTTTCATATTTATTTTTTTAATTTTTACTTAAAAAATTTTTAATGTTTATTTATTTTGGAGAGAGACAGAGCATGGGCAGGGGAGGGGCAGAGGGAGAGGGAGACACAGGACCTGAAGCAGGGCTTGAACCCACGGACCGTGAGATCATGACCTGAGCCCAAGTCGGATGCTTAACCGACTGAGCCACCCAGGCGCCCGTTTTCATCTTTAGTTTCTCCCTCGTATCCTCGGGTGCCCCCATGTGGTTTCTCATGTGTATTCCCCCCATTTCCTTCTAGGCTGCCAAGAGATTGCAGAGGAGTTCCGTTCCCAGGAGATTGATGGACAGGCCCTTTTATTACTTAAAGAGGAACATCTCATGAGTGCCATGAACATCAAGTTGGGCCCTGCCCTCAAGATCTGCGCCAAGATAAATGTCCTCAAGGAGACCTAAGGTGGCCCTCTCGCACACACGAGCCGAAGGCAGACACTCTCCACTGTCCAGGTTATAACCTGGTAGCAGCAGACTTTACAGGGAAGAAAGAGCTGTTCCAATTACGTAAATCTTCTGGAGAGGGGATTACCGAGACAGGGAAGAAAAGTGCAAGAATTGGTTGCTGGTGCTACATGGCGGCAGCTGTGACATTTTCTCCGGGTTCTACCTTCATTTTTAAAAGTTACGGTTCTCGCTTTTCTCACTTCCCCTGATCCAATCTTTATAAAAAGAGGCAGTCTAGAGAAGTAGGACTGCTCCGCCTTATCCTGGAGTGGAGTACGTAGCCAGGGCCTCAGCTCTCCGGGAGGAGGAATAGACCGTGTGGAACCGTAAGGAAGTGGGTGGAACGCGGGTGTGCCTCCGCAGCGGGAGAGCGAGGTGGGGTTTTTCTAGCTGGCGTGACACGAGCGGCAAAATCTGGCAGCCCCTCTCTTCCCTCTGGACCGCCTGGCCGTGGCCTGGGGTCTTTGTCGTCGCTCCCTCAGTACTGAACGTTTTCTCCTGCGTTCCTGGCAGGGTCACCAGCACCCGCAGAGACTCGGTGTCATTCTGATCCGCTGCAGGGGCTAAAAAGTGTTGGGCACGCGTGTGGCTGTCATTCTTTCCGCATCCCCATGCTCCCTTCAGTCTGTGTGTCTTCTACCCTCCCTTTCTTTTCAGTTCCAACTCTGCTCTGTCCTATAGCTTTATTCAAACAGGAGTGTGTGGGGCTGAGGTCAGGAGTGTAAGTACCTGCCTTAGGCGCTATTCCTTATACAACAAAAATATTAAATATTTTTTTCCTCCTCAGTAAAAGGATAAAAATTGGTCTCAGTTGTCTTACTCCATTCCAGTGTCTCTACCCTCTTCTTTCATACAAAAGACTAGGGCAAGTTGTTTGTTTGTTTTTTTAATCTTTTAAGTGTTTTTTTACAAAAGAATGTAGTTTCCTGTTTTTTTTTTTTTTGCATTTTTAAAACACCAGGTGTGGGGGAGGGATGCAAACAAATAACAAAAAAGATGTTTTTATAACATTATTTTCCCTGTTTTAGAAAGAAGAAAAAAAATCATTCCAAAAGTATTTAAAAGTCCAAAGATGAAATAATTTCATTTTCTTCCCTAAAGGCTATAAAAGGCCCCTGCCTGTTGACTCCGTCCTCTTGTGTCCAGTGGAGCCATGTTACTCTTCACTGGCCCAAGTTCACTATCACAGAAAGATCGGCCAGGCTTGTGGGCACATGGCCTAAACAAGAAAGTGGAAGCATCAGAGGATTCCAAACCTCCCCCCACAGAACTGCTGTGGGCAAGAAGGTCCTTCCCTGAGCCAGAAGGGACAAGCGCGGCAGCATTCCACACCCAGAGCACAGGATGGCAGAGCCCTAGATGTCCCACCTCTGCTTTCATTCCCTTTCCAGAAGATTTTGGGGGGTAGGGTTGGGTGGGGGAAGGTCGACATGCCTGCGAAGAAAGTGCAACATACTTAGAAATACCAGTAGAGGGAAACATCTTAGAAGAAAAGCTCTACCAGCTTTTACTGCAAGTGGGAGAAGAAAGCCACTGAGGACGTCCCACTACAGGTAAACAGACTTCCTTTTCTGGAGCCCCTGTAGCACACGGGGTCTGATTCACTTTCCCTTTTCAACAGACTAGACTTCCAGCCACATGGGGACTAATGACCATGAACCCACAATCCAGGGCCCAGTTCCAGCTAAAAGGTCACTCCAATGCCAACAACTGCTGGGATAGTATTTTATAATCCTCTAAGTGGGAAATGAATCCTCTTCCCCATCCTAATCCCAGAGGTGGGAGAAGTCTGCAACATCTCCGGGCTCAGACCAAATGGCAATACTTGGATTGCAACCAAATGATCACTGTAGAGTAGTTCCAAGCAGCAAGAGATCACATCCAGATTCTCATGGAGACCACTGTAGGGTGCAGAGTAACGGCATGAAAGCAATCAAACCTTGTATAAATAATGTTTCTTGCCTTTTTTTTTTTTTTTTTTAATTAAATCCAGTGTCTCAAAAACTTGTGAAAATGTGTTTAAAAAGGTCAGGGAGCCTGCCACGCTTTTTTGCTCACTAGGACTATCCTATTTGTACCTTCTGACACCAAGAGATAGTGTAATAGCCTCTTTTGCACAGGCCCTATCATTTTATCTCTGTCCTGTAACTGTACCTCTCTAGAGGAAAAACAATCGGGGAAAAAGGAAAGGCATTTCTGCTAGTGAGAAGAGAATGCAAATCAAAAGCAAACTGGAAAGCAAGAGCAATATTAAGGGTGGGATGAGAGACTGGAGTGGACGCTGCTTAAGAAATCTGGCTGAGTATGCTTTGGTTTGGGGGACTGAAGAAGCAGCTGGGCATTTAAAGTGCAATCACATTGGTAATAAATGATCATCCCTTTCTTCTGACTCTTCCCCCAGCTGATCATCCCCCACACCACGATACGCAGCAGGCACATTTCGGGGTTTAGAACGGCACACAAAGTCACAACCATCCTGTAGAGAGAGAAGCAAAGGAAGGAAATGATAATTTGGAATAACCAACTTTAGTTTGAGGCAAAATGTACCCGTGGGCTAAGAATGTGGCAAGAACTAGGTTTCTTCACGGATGATGAGAAAACCTAGATGCTCTAAGCATCAGCCTGAATTGAATTTGGGGCCAACCGGAGAAAAATTCTAATCACGTCTCATCTCGCCATCTAGGCCCCTGCAAAGCTTTCTCAGATGCCTAAATCTAAGCAACGGTGTTGTTCTCCCAGCCACGTCTTTGGCAAAGGCCAGGCACTAAGATGCTATGCTACTTACTGCTTTGTGCTAGGGCCAGCAGGTACTTTGTACTGGGTTTGCTGGGGCTTTTGTAGTTTTAGCACCCAAAGTCCTGTGTCTCGAGAGATCCCTCAGTGTGGGTAAACCGAGATGGCTGGTGACTCAATCTTGTATGCAGGCTACAGACTCAGCCAGCAGTCCTGTTACTTACTGCTACCAGGTTGCCAAGATCTTGCCAGAAGGCGAGGTGAGGAAACTGCTCCATTCCCTTGGCTCCCACCACCAGTCGCTGGTATAGGAACCCCCCGATGACGTAGACTGCGACCAGTGATGCAAACCTGTTGAGGAATAAAGACCTCTCTGCTTAAAGACCAAGGAAGAGTAAAACTTCAATAATAAAGATGATCTTTGTATTCACTAGCTGTTTCCTAGGCTGTATTCTGTAAAAATGGGGAAAAAAAGGGGGGAGGGGGAGGGTTAGCTGCTTTAAAAAGCCAATTAACATTGTCTAAAAGCAAAAGGCTCAGAAAAAACAAGACCCTCGTGTATGACTCTCACCTAAAGCCAAGAATAGTTACAGATCTACAGTTCCATTTCTCCCAAAGTTCTAATAGTCTAATGGGATAGATTTAAGAAGAGTCCGGTCCTCCTGTAGGGGGATAAAAAGCACCTCCAAATGCAAATACTTATTAGGTGTGAAACATTACATCTCGTTTTGAAAAAAACTTGCATAGTCAGAGTTTAAAGAGGATTTTCAAGCGAAGCTCCCCGCCCACCCCCCCCCCCCCCCCCGCCCCCCAACACAATTTGTATCTAAATAGCACCAAGGAATTGAGTTGAGAGGAGAAAAAAAAGGACTGTTTGGACTGATAGAGGAAAAAGCACTCACGTGACTAGTAAGATAGAACCCACACTGAGGCGGGAGATCTCCGGGGCACAGGCCAGGCTGCTGTCCATCTCGAAGAGGTAGAAACAATCTTGGACTTTGCCTCGCTCCTCAGACACAGGGTTAAAATTGTCCTGATGACGAAAGGCCAGAATGCAACAGTTATGTGGTGAACGGTTTCCTTTGGGCTCTTATTAAAAAAAGAAAAAAACCCACAAGCCAAAAAAAACAGTTGCTTTCTCTTGGTTCAATAACCTATTTTCCACATATAATGGAAGACAAGGTGTCTGTGATGCAGGGCGACACCAGACTTCTGATCCATCCCAGTGTTATCTCGTCCCCTCTGGAGACTCTCCCACCTTGGGTCAGTCCTTGCATGTGCTCTCTAGGCCCGTGTGCCCCAGGACGCCTCACCGCTAGGGTGTGTCGATTGCAGGAGATCATCACCACTGCACGACGCTGCTCCATGCCACAGTGTCTGTCGTATTCATCACCCCCTTTATAGGTCAGCATGATCCAATTACCTGAGAGAGACAAGGAAAATGGAGCTTTGGGGTGGAGGGAAAGCAGAGGCAGGCCTAGGTACTATGGTAGAAAGGAATTGAGAAGTTCAATGAAACTGGTTTTAATTCAAATAATCCTTATCAGTATGGGCTCTGTATACCAAATACCAAGCTAAAACTGGCTTCTTTGTAACAGCTTTGTGTTCCCTTAAGACAACTGAGATCCAGATATTCATATGATAATCTTAATTTTCCACAATAAAAGGCAGGCAATTGATAGTGAAAAAACAATTATGACCCACACTGTGACAATGATTCACATTTTCGGAACACCTGCTAACATCGAAAGAAGAGGTTCCATAAAATTACTAGCTGGCAGGGGAATGCCTACGATTTAAAATTAGCCACAGATAAATTCAAAGTGGATGACTGAAAAAAATTTTAATGTTTGTTTATTTTTGAGAGAGAGAGAGAGAGAGAGCGAGCGAGCAGGGGAAGGGCATAGAGAGAGGGAGACACAGACTCTGAAGCAGGCTCCAGGGTCTGAGCTGTCAGCACAGAGCCCGATGTGGGGGTCGCAATTCCGAAATGGCGAGACCATGACCTGAGCAGAAGTTGGACACTTAACTGACTGAGTCACCCAGGCACCCCTCAAAGTGGATGATTTTTAAGATTGGGAGCCATTTATTCTTTATTTTTTATTTTTTTTTCAATGTTTACTCATTTTTGAGAGAGCGTGCACGCCCACAAGCAGGGGAGGGACAGAGAGACAGGGAGACACAGACACTAAAGCAGGCTCCAGGCTCTGAGTTACCAACCCAGAGCCCGTGAGATCATGACCTGAGCTGAAGTCGGATGATTAACCTGCTGAGCCACCCAGGTCCCCCCGTTTTTATTTTTTAAAGCTTATTTATTTATTTTGAGAGAGAAAGAGAGCGCAAGGCACGGAGGGGCAGACAGAGAGAATCCCAAGCAGGGTCGGCACCGTCAGAGCAGACCCCTATGCCGGGCTCGAATTCATGAACTGTGAGATCATGTCCTGACCCGAAATCAAGAGTCGGACACTGAACTGACGGAGCCACCTGGACACGCTGCCATTTCTTCTTTAATGTTTACCACATTCAAATTGCTTTTGCAAAATATCCTTTGGTTTACCGGGTGAACAAGACAAAAGATTCCGCTTCCAATTTTACATACAAAAAACACAGTAAGATGAAATGATTCTTCCAAGTCACAGGACAAGTAAACATAAGCTGGGTCAAAAACCCAGTCTTCCAACCCTGAGCCCTAAACTCTCGATGTCGTTTTATTATATTACTGATAGGAGCAAATGCCTGCACTGGAAAATACAGTCATCCACTTAAAAGAGGGAATCAGACTACAGGTGCTCAAAGTGTCCTTTCGGCAATAATGATTTTAGGACTTATGAGAAACATAACCACCACACCACAAGTTGGTGGGGAAGTTTTTGTAGACTGGTTTGCAAAAAAGCTTAACTTAATCTCTTAAAATTTAACTGGCAGAGTTGGACTATTTCAATGCGAAATGGTCACGGTTGGTATTTTCATGACTAGCATGAAAAATGCATTAAGCTACAGAATCCCAGCTAGATTCTTCTTTCTGCCGAAGCTTTTCATTAACTTTAAAACAAGCACACAGAGGTCCTGAGCCATGGCTCCAGAGGAGCTGGGGAACTAGGTATCCTGTGGTTTACAGTCTCAGGTGAGCTGAAGCCCACATGCCGTAGGATGCTCCAAAGACACTGAGAAAGGCTGACGTATACAGGACTGTCAGAGGGATTGACTTGGGATCAATCAATCAACAGGGAGACTCTTACTTCCATTGAAGATGTGGGTCTCGTTGAGTCTCCCTACCACTGTCTCCTTGCCGTTACTTTTGTTGATCTGCACCAGGCCTGCCCCAGAGGTACGGTTGCCAGCTTCTCGGCACACCCTGAACATGTAGATATATGTATCTGGGCCCTGGCCCACAGTGCTCTCAAAGCTGCAAGGAGAAGCGTGGAGAAAGAAGGAAGAGGAGAGTTACTGGCTATCAGCCTTAGGACAAGCGGCCTCTCTTCCTTTAACACCCGTCCCCCGAAAGTGTGATCCATTTATTTATTTGATGTCACAACTAAACGTAATAGTGAATAACATTCGTCGCATCATGCGATATCCATGAATCATGAGATGTCCACGTAAGAGTGAATCATATTTACTGAATCATGAGACAATCCTAATTGTTGATGATGACTGATTAAGACACAACACTCAAGACACCTAGATATTCTAGAACACCTGTTCTAGATTATGCTGAAGTGTTAGTTGCTATTTCCCTGCGAATAAGGATCTGTGTTCACAGGAAGTATCCCTTGTCCCTTGAAGATCATTTCCAGATTTATATACCTGAAGATTCCTAACAGTTAAGATGATGTGTGTAGGCCTCAATGTTCATCTGATTCTTCTAAAGTCCCACTAAATGGAGGTATCAAATAATGCTTTTTAATTCCTACAAGTTGGTCTCTTGGATCCAGTCTCGGAAATAGCTACCCTTCTGCATAAGAGAACTCCACATTGCTAGTAAAAACCGGGCTGAGAATTTGCTCTATATCATAAAAAAAAAAAAAAGGCAAGCTATCATGGCCAAATAAGACCAATACTACTGAAGTTCAAGTTAGAACCGTCTCCCAGAGGAGGTTCTTATACACGTATTCCCTCCGTACAGAGTAGTAATATGAGAATAACGTCAGTAAGTGGAGGAAAAGACCCTTTACCTTTTGTTATACAGTGGTTGCAGCCTCTTCAGTAGAGCCAACTCTGTCTCTGACTCTCTACCCTTGTCTCCCACCAGGTCACAGGTTTTTTCTTCTGTCT
Organism: Panthera onca; assembly: GCF_046562875.1. Taxonomy (NCBI): domain Eukaryota; kingdom Metazoa; phylum Chordata; class Mammalia; order Carnivora; family Felidae; genus Panthera; species Panthera onca. Next base: position 42,914,211 of record NC_138345.1, read on the forward strand.
GCCAGGATTCTCTTACTGCCACAGCCAGGAGCAGTGGCAGGAGCAGTCCAGTCCTCCAGCAGCTGCAGAAGGGGAACATCCTTTTGGGAGACGGTGTGTGTGTGTTGAGGAAGCGGGGTAGGATCAGGAAAGAAGGGAGAGAGAGATAAAACACAGCAACGTGCAATAAGTGAATGTGTTTTTGTTTTTACCGTTTTATCTCCCGTCCGTCACTTATTTTACGCTAGTCAGTCTTCCTCCTTACCAGGAAGTTGGGGTTCATTTTCTCGTGTCTGCTTCAAGCTTTTGGCTTTCACCCATTATTTTTTCCTGTCCTTTAATGTTCAGAATTGGATTCTTAATCTCTAGGTTTTTTTTCTTTTTAAAACTTATTTTGCAAGTCTTTTCCTAGCAGACTCTCTTGCCTGACACCGTTGCTCACCTCCTGTCCTGCCTGGGTGCCTTCAGGAAAGGGGCACACTGTGTGCTCAGCAAAGAGGACGGCACTGGCCTTGGTGAAGAGTCAGTGTCTACGGATGGTTGCTGATGATTTCGGCATAGGTGTGCCCTACAACAGGAATGTCTCAATTTCCGAGGCGATTTACCAACTCCTCAGCTCTACGGAGAAAGGCGTATTTTCCATCCTAGAAACTGTCAGAAGGACCAACCAATGGCCTAGGAAATACCTAGCTGACACCAAGGAATGGTAGTGGGATTCTTCAGAATGTCCAAGATTCTCTGGCACATGCAACAAATAGTACATCTTAATATCTTTGTGCCAAGAGCACCTGTAATAGGAAACTCATACAGACATGTAGCTTTCTGTGTCATTCACAGGTGAGTCCTTCACAACAAACTCTGGGGGTGCGAAGAGTTGGAAAGGAAAGAACAAAAAGGAATTACTTAATTATGACAACTTGGGTGGAGACATCCTTGCTTCTTTACGCTTTTGTGAAAAGTTACATTGCGGTATCTCATATTTAAAGTTTAATACTTTAATACAGTTCATAAAAGCTGCTTCAGGGGCATCTGGGTGGCTCAGCTGGGCTCAACTCTTGCTATCGGCTCAGGTCATGATCTTGCGGTCATGAGATGGAACCCCCACGTCGGGCTCTGCATTGAATACGGAGCCCGCTTGGGATTTTTGCTCTCTCTCTCAAAATAAACAAAAATTAAAAAAAACAAAAACAAAAACAAATAACAAACCTGCTTCAACCTGTGACCCACCCTAAGAGAACACTCAAATTTTCACTTAACACTTGATAAAGTCCAGTTGAAAGTTATTGAGAAAGATGTAAAACAAAGAAAGAGACTCGAACACTTTGGGCCCTAACTTCTCCTATCAGTAGTCAGGAGCATCCACCAGTCTTCGTTCATATTTGCCCTAAGAATCATGAATGGAGATAAACACAGCCACAGCACCTAAACCTTGACATTTATCTACTTTGATGTCTCAGGTCTGAAAAAATATTTGGTCACTCAAACTATAGGAAGAAGAAAATTCATGAGGTCAGAGACAGAGTGGTTTGAAGAAGTCTTCCAAAACCCACCTCAGGCTCTACATGTCACAAATCCCAAGAGTTTCTAAATGTCCAGGACAGTTGTCTTTGTATCCTCCAAATTGCTGGCAATTCTTGGGAATCACTAAGTCACTTTCCAATTCACCTGTTCCTTGTACTGTTCTAGGAATGGAAACACATGGCTCCGTTTCCCAGACGCCTTTTCTCTAATCCATCCCCACACCCAAGGACATTCTGATTTACCCTTGCAGAAGACTTCACTCTGGTATCCATTCTTAGCTGATGATCATTCAGGCCACTGCTACTTGTTAATTTCATAACTCTCACTGTTATGGTACAAAGATTGAATTCTTCCAAACTTTCCTCACGTATAACAGCATGCTTCCATACCACAAGTCTGAACTTTGGTTAATACGCTAGGCAGGATTTAATGGGTACTAAGAAGTTTAAAAACAGGAAAATGGAAGCTCTGAGCCCTGAATTTTCTCTGCTCCCCTAAACCAACTTACATCTGGCCTTGTGTTCTCCACGTTCCACTAGGGCAACAACAAATGCTGGGGAAGTTGTCTTGTCTCTCTGACTCTGTACTATTTCCAACATCAATTCACTGTAGTAATATTAATAAAATGTTTCCATAGAATAATTATCACCAGCCATAAAGTCTGAGGCCCCATACACATTTAAAGCACCAATAGGAAACTTAATAGAGTGCCTGCCTTCTACTGTTAAAGGCACTTATCATGCATTAACTAATTAGTCCTTACAAAAACTCTACGCAGTGAATACAATTGTTGTCTTTTTTTACAGATGAAAAAGCTGAGGCACAGTTAGTGGATGGACCAGAAAAGTCTAACTCCAGAGCTCACGGTCTACACTGGACCACACGTTCATGTTACCTCCTTTCACATTAGTTTTCTGGGGATCTGAGTCGGCAGCCAAAGCTCTGCTTTCTTTCTGACAAAGCAGGGGGAAGTGACTCCTCACACAGTTCAGAGGTTGGAATAAAGAACTCAAACCTCAGACTCCTGCCTTCCCTAAATTCATTGCTCAGCACACTATGTGACCAGCTGAGTTCTTAAAAAAAAAAAACTATTAATAAGAGACTCTTTTCATGGGACTGATTGAACATGCCATTTTCCGTATATGGTCTCAGGATCTAACTTAAAATTTCAACATTCTGGACTTTTGAGATTTTTTTTTTTTTCCCCAGGACCAGTTTTCTGGAGGGATGCTCACACAGAAGGCTGTGTCCTTTGGCCTCAGAATCAGTTCCTTATTTGTTAACAGTTAATGATTTCTTTTCCCAAATTAGAACAAAGAATAGGATGAAGGGTTAAACACCCTGAGGGCTGCAATAGTTGAGTTGAACTCTCTTTCATTTGCTTATTGGTTTAAGAAGTTAGGATGTCAAACTTACATTATTCTCTTTTCTGTGTAAGGTTTATCTGTATGTTTGAACTGCTTCTTTTGATTCAGTGGCAAATGCTCTAAGTGTTTTTAATCTAGATCATATTTTGGCAATCTTCACAACCCAGAAGAGCAGGTATGATTTCTCTCATTTTACAGATGAGGAAACTGATGCTTACAGAGGTTAAATGATTTGCCCTAGGCTGTCCAAGTATTAAACATGTATGAAATTAGTGGGACAACCTGGAGGATTCATGGCACAAAGCTACTTGCTGGCAATGTTCTGGAAAGTACAGAGGGGCCAAAGTTTGTTAGGAAGAGTATAAAATCCAAGGGCTGCGTAGTTCCCTTTGAATGTGCTACAATTAGATTCTTGAGGCGCCATAGTTTGTCTAGAGACTTTGGAAATAAAGAGTAGGACTTTTAAGATTTTGAAAAATCCCCTTCAATTGTCCTGTTCTGGGACAGATCTATTTCGGTAATGCAAAAAAAAAAAAAAAAAAAAAAAAAAAAAAATCTCTTTAATGGGATGTTCCAATGACGGAGGCAGGAATTGGGAAGCAGTTCACATCGCTGGGGCTCTGTCCCACTCTTTCCCACCCCTCAAGACTAGCCACGAGCATTTTCCACTTTTCAGTGGAATTTCTACTTTCTGCTCTCTGGCTCACTCCCGAGGTAGCAGCCCTTATCGCCTGTCTCCAGCAGCCTACACCGTTGGAAGAGCGAACCTAATTAGCTAAAAGGCCCAACGCTGCAAAGCCTTAGAGAAGTAGCTCTGTGTCCCAAGAGCGGAAGCTCCCTACAAAGCGAAACACTAGATAAGCCCTCCATGAGCTTCTCCGTATCACACACGGATCCCCTTCAAACTTCTTCCAGGGTTCTAGAAATTCTCGTTCCGTCTTCGTCTCCTGACTTTCCAATCGCTTAGGGCCGTATCCTCTCCAAATGATGCCACTTTGACTTCCTTCTCGATACAGGCCAAAAATTCCTTCCACAGGTAGCCAGTAATCCCTCAAACGACTCCATACCTAGGGTCCTTCCTTTCTCTGCTTTCCAATACCCGTCAATTCCCTCTCGGGTCTGGGTAGGTCTTTTCTCCCTCGCTCCCTTCGGGACTCGAAACTCCCTGCCCTCACGCCTGCGCCTGCGCCTCCACGCTGCCCTAGGGCTCCTTAGCTGCATTTTGGGCTAGAACCTTGGCCAAAGCTGACTTCGGGATCCCAGCCCCTGTCACGGACGCCGAGGTGTGAGCGCTCTCCAGCTCCTCTCCTCCTCCACGCCCCTCATACTCACGTGTCACGGGCAAAGGGAGTAGCCAAGGCGCAGAATCCCCGGCTGAATACCTGCCTGGGGCTGGGAGACAGGGCCAGCGAGGGGCCAGCCGCAGACCCCCGACCCACAACTCGTGTCAAAGGCCAGCGTTCCCCAAGACGCCTCGCTGTGCACCACTCCGGGAACCGGAAACAGGAAGCACCAGGCGTCCTCTGGGCAACTGCTCCTCCCACTAGACCCCGCGGCATGTGACCACAGAACCATTTCGCCCCTTTCCCCTTCCCGGTCTCCCGGCGGATCCCAGACTCTGATTGGCCAGGATCCGGGCATTTAGCTCCGCCCTTGTCTTATCAACTCCAATCCCCATAGAGATTTTCAAGTTGGGTTCCACCTTTTCGGGTCGCCTTTCTACCAATGGGGCCCCAGAATCCCGCCTCCCGGCCTCTCGGCTCGCGGAGTCACGCGCGGTCACGCGGGGTCACGCGCGGTCACGCGCCAGGCCCGCTCCCCGGTAGGTCCCCAAGCGGACCGTACGTAAGAGCTGGCGGCGGAAGCGGAAATATGGGGAGGGGGCTGTCGGCCAGGCCTCAGTGGGAGCTGTAGTTCTCACCGCAGGTTTCTTCCTCTTCGCGCTTCCCCAGCTCGCTTGCCGCCTGCGGGAGGCGCTGTTTCGCCGTCTGCCGGCCCCGAGTCGCGTTGTCTCCAAGCCCGGCGCCTAGAAGACAGTGGACAGCGACTGGGTCGTGGTAGTCCTGGCATTCTTTACGACACCTTTGTTCTTTATTTCCTTTCTACAGCTTAGTACCTTGGGGTCTGTTGTTACCGATACTGTTTTTGTTAACAGTGTCATCCCGGTGTCGTGGCGTTTTGCGTGGAACACCGCAACCAGTTCAGTTCGCCAAGAGATCTCTTGGCATTTTGCGGTCTCGTGGCCCTTTGCGTGATGAGCATTCTGTAACCAGTTCTGTTCTCCAACCTGTCCCGCGTTTCTGGTGTCCTGGGGAAAGAGCAGGTCAATGTTAGTCTTTGTGCCTTTGCCAAGATCCTCTGTGGTTTCCCTCGTGTCTGTCTTATTCGTCGCTGGGGAGGTCCTGCGCGTTCCTAGAACGTGGTTCAAATGCTGTTTGCTCCGGTGGTGTCCCGGCTCGACTCTCTTCGGAATAAGTAACTCCTTCTAAATGCACACTTGTTGCCCATCCCCGGTTTTAGCGCGTTTTCATGCCGCTGTGACTCCTACGTGGGTTTTGTATGTGTCCCTCCCCCTCCCATCTTTGCGGATAGAGACTGGATTTTGATTCGTCATTCTCCTCGCCAGAGTTAGCACAATGTTTTGAATCCAATAGTAATAGAAGCTAATACGTGTATAGTTCTGCAGTGCCGGCACTGTTGTCCGTGCTTGAAGTGGATACTGATTCGCTTAGTCTTCACAAGTAACCTTGAATTTTAAAGCTCCTAGAGGCTAAGTAACCTACTCTGGGTCCCGCAGCTATTTAAGTTACGGTGTCAGTATTCAGTTCCCATAATTTAGGCATTAATTAGATATGCATATAGTCTTCAGAGTCCACGCTCTCAAGCAGTACATTGAGTGTGTAGGATTCTGTTTGTTTATTAATTGGTGCATTCAGTTCAGGCAAGGTGGGTTGGGTTCAGGTGTGTTCTCAAAAAAAATAAAATTAAAAAATTAAAAAAAAATTTTTTTAACGTTTATTTATTTTTGAGACAGAGTGAGACAGAGCATGAACAGGGGAGGGTCAGAGAGAGGGAGACACAGAATCTGAAACAGGCTCCAGGCTCTGAGCTGTCAGCACAGAGCCCGACGCGGGGCTCGAACTCACGGACTGCGAGATCATGACCTGAGCGGAAGTCGGCCGCTTAACCGACTGAGCCACCCAGGTGCCCCCCAAATCTTTTAACAATAAAAGTAATTTGTAATCAGAAAATACAGAGAACATGTTCTCCATTTCCTTTTTAAAAAAGATTTAATATCCTCAAATGTTTCTCCATATCACTAACTTTATAAATAAACGTTTTAATGGTTGCGTAATACTTAGGTGTATGGATTGCTGCTTGAGCAAGTCCATTAGAATTAGGTATTTATTTCTATTGAATTGCTTTTATCAGTTCATTCAACAAATATTTACTGAGCAATATACTGTTACAGATTTGGGGGGTGCGGGGTGGGGGAGACAAAAATCCCTTTTACAATAAGCTTTCATTCTGGAACTGATGTTCATTTGTTGGTGAATTCAGAAATCTTGCCTCTTGGTCATTGCCTAGGGCCGCATTGGACTGGAGGGAGGGAAGGGTGCATGTTGGAAGTCACAAAAGGTCCAGCAATGCAGCTGAGTAGGGTGAATAACTTGTCTTCTGTAGGAGTGAGAAGGAGGGAGAGACTTCCCTTTCTCTCCACTCACAACTAACCTGGGTTACTTCCCTGCTTCTCATGCTTCAGTGCCCATTGTGGAAACTATCTGTGCCAGGGACAAAAACTGAAATTAGCAGTTCTTTTTTGCCTTTCTGCTCTGCCTGTCTGTAGCCGCATCATTAACAAGGACACCCCCCGGCACGTAATACCCACACCCACACCCCCCTCCCACATACAAGGTAAATTGCTCAGTTTGTTTAGAAAGCAGTCCTTTAGCAGTTTTGTGCTAAAATCAAATGCGCAAAAATACCTCCTGTGTAGTATAAGCAGAAGAAGGAAAGGTACTTGAAAGATCTAGTACCCCTCATCCACGGGGGATATATTCCAAGACCCCTAGAAACTGCAAATAGTACTGAAGCCTGTGTTTTTTCTTATACATACATACCTATGATAAAGTTTAATTTATAAGCGAGGCACAGTGAAAGAGCGGACCTACGCCGGCCGACTCCATCTTGTTCTGTGTCCTCCACCTTGAGTGACTATGTCCCCGACATGCCCCCTTTCCGGGAAAATTGCAGAACCACGCCTCCTCCCCTTGAGTAACCTCCCGCTCACCCGTTCAAACTTCCGAATCAAAACACGCCCTGCGACCTGCGTAACAGGACTCCGACCCTTCCCCAGCCAATCGGCTGAGGCCGCAGCCATTACCTCACCAACTGCCCCTAGACCCCTATAAAACCTTTGTGCTTTTGAAACTCGCTCTCTCTCTCCGGTATCTCACCGCTGTGTTGGTGCAGGTAGGAGATTGAGCTTGAGCTAGCTCGAATAAAGGCTCTTTGCTTTTGCATCAGACTCGGCTCCCTGGTGGTCTTTGGGGATCACGAATTCTGGGCATAACAACAGTACGACACTAACAACAATAACTAATAATAAATTAGAGCAGTTACAACAACATATGAATGTGGTCCCTGTCAAAATATCTTACCCGACTGTACTCACCCTTCCTCTTGTGATGGTGTGAGATAACATGCCTACATGATGAGACAGAGTGAGGTCAATGACATATATATTGTGATTTGATGATAGATTACTACTGACCTTTTGCTGATAAGTCAAAAGAGGATCATTTGCTTCCAGGATGTGGTTGACCTTGAGTAACTGAAGCCATAGAAAGCGAAACCATGGGTTAGGGGAGACCACTGTATTCTGAATTCTTCCTTCAATTTGTTGCTTTGAGAATTCTCCCGGGTGTGATTTTTGTTAAATCTGAGCTGGAAGCTTGGTTGGGAATGGCTTTTTAAAATCTCTCAGCAGCTTCCTTCAGTTATGAGTTTTGCGTTACACGTGTTGCTCTGGTTTCACTATCAAATAAATCCTACCTGCTCACAATTTTCTGATCTACTCAGGGATTTTTTTTTTTTTTAAGTTTATTTATTTATTTTGAGAGATAGAGAGCCGGGAAAGGGCACAGAGAGAGGGCTCCCAACCCTCTCCCAACCATGAGGTTTGAACTCCACGCTGTCAGCGCAGAGCCTAACACGGGGCTCAAACCCACGAACTGTGAGATCATGACCTGAGTTGAAACCAAGAGTTGGACGCTTAACTGACTGAGCTACCCAAGTGCACTTGCTCAGGGATCTTTGAAATTCGTTTGGTAGTTTCTCAGTCCTGATATGCATGTATTCGACTTGCCATCTTGAACTAGATTTCAGTTTTGAATTTTTATTGATGACTTCTTTTTAAAATATTTAACATATTTCAAGGACTCAGTGTATTTTTTTGGTTTTGGTAATTTGCATTCTTTTTTTTTTTTAAAGTGTTTATTTATTTTTGGGAGAGAGAGGGGCAGAGAGGGAGAGAATCGCAAGCAGGCTCTGCTGCACTGTCAGTACAGAGCCCTATTCGGGGCTCAAACCCATAAACTTGAACCGGGGGATTATGACCTGAGCCGAAGTCAAGAGTCAGAAGCTTAACCAACTAAGCCAGCCAGGTGCCCCTTGTTTTAGAACTCTTGTATTCCCTTTACCCGGATTTGCCAGTCCTTTACAAGTTGCCCCGTTTGCTTTATTAGTCTCCTCCCACCCCACACTAGTTTATTTTGAACAATTTGAAAGTTCCCTATTACCATTACGCACATCAGTGTGTATTTCCTCAGAATAAAGACATTCTTTTACCTTATCACTGTGTAATTGTCAAAATTAGACACTGTACCATTGATACAATATTATTACCTAATCCATGGTCCATATTCACATTTCATCCATTGTCCCAGGAAATATGCTTTATAATTATTTCCCATTCCCCAACCACAGAAGCCAAGCAGGGGTCACACGGTGAGGTTAGTTGTCATTTTTACCTTATCTGCCCGTGAAATTTTGAAACGTATATGTTACTTAAATTGTAGAGTGTCTCTTATTTTGGGTATGTCTGATGTTTCCTGATGATTATATTTAGGAATGAATTTTTTCAGTAGGGCTAAGAGACAAGTGATGTGTTCTTGTATCAGTTGGGATCCAATTGGAAGACAGATATCACACCAGTGATTTTAAGGAAACAATTAATGTAGACTGGTTTTCTAGTAAATCATTACTAAGAGGAGGCAAACAAGGACTCGAAGTTATAGAAATTACACAGAAGTAGCAACTACAGGATGCAGCTACTACTTCTGGGCTGAAGAAGAGTTAAGGAAGTACCTTAGAAACTTAAAGGAAGTGCTCCCTTCCCCAACCACAAGGTAGAGATTCAGACCTCTGAAGAGAGGGTGTGGTTCCTGCCGCAGAATGTGCAGCCCACTGATAAGGTAACAGATAAATTGCTGGAGGGCGTGGGTTGATTTTGAGCTGGTAGTGGGAGCCTCTTTATGGTGGCTCCTTTGTCATTTTGACAGGTCCCATCATTGTTTGAGCCAATTCTTTGCTTTTGGGTACACAGATATTCCATGTTTATCTTGTGTTTTAATTACCTTAGAATCAATCGTTTCTTCAAGGCAGACTTGTTCCATTTAGTGGAGAATGGTATTGAGAAAGCAAGATGTGTTTCTTGCTACTTATGGTGACTGCTTTAATGCCCCTTAGCAGACACAGGAAATCAATGTATCTTTCCAAGAGTGAGCAACCAGGCTCCCATCGTACTCAATATATTTCACCTTTGTTCACGCATAAGGAAACACAGAAAGTAGTTTAAAATTTTTTTTTAATGTTTGTTTATTTTTGAGAGAGAACGCGCGCGCGCACACACACACACGGGCGCGCGCATGAGCAGGGGAGGGGCAGAGAAAGAGAGAGAGGGAGACCAGGCTCCAGCAGAACCCAACATGAGGTTTGAACCCAGAACTGTGAGATCATGACCTGAGCCAAGGTCAGATGCCTAACAGACCGAGCCACCCAGGCACCCTGCAGAAAGTAGTTTCATAACCGATAAACCATACTGTTGTATAAAGCAAGCCTACTAATTAGAGTTCAATGTTTGTTTAAAGTTTCATTTTTTTGTTGTTGAGGTAAGTTTTATAAATAATAAAATACACAACTCTTAACTATATAATTCACTAAAAAAACTGTCAGCAAATAAAATTCAGAAGTGGTTTATAAACCACCCAGGAGCAAGGTGATGATGTCTAATTTTACCATTTCTATTCAACACTGTACTGAAAATCCTAGACAGGACTGGAAAGGGACACAAGGAAATGTTCCTGGGTGACGAAAATCTAAATCTTGATTACAGGGTGGTTACCACTTCAGGTTTCTTTTGTTTACTGTTTGCATGTATCTTTTTCTGTACTTTCCTTCGACCTGTTTGTGTCATCATATCTAAAGTGCGTGTGTTATACACAGCATATAGTTGCGTTTTTTTTGTTTGTTTTTTGCTTTTTTTTCTCCTTGTGTTACAACCTCTGCCATTTATTTGATGTGTTTAGTCCATTTATGATGAATTCACTTATTGATGTGGTTGGCTTTAGGTCTATCATTTTGCTATTTGTTTACAGTCTGTCTTACATGTTTTATTTCCCTTTGTTTCTTCTTTCCTTTAAAGAAATTCAGGGGAAAAAAGAACACCATCTTTTATATGCACCTATATATTTACCATTTCTGTTCTTCAGTCTTGTAGGTCTAAGTTTTCATCTCGTGACGTTGCTTTTAAGTATGAAGAGCTTCTTCGAGCATTTCTGGTCGCGCTGGACTGCTAAACAGTTCCATTTTCTTTATATAAAAGTGTTTTTTTGGGGTTGCCTGAGTGGTTCAGTTGGTTAAGTGTCCAGCTCTTAATTTCTACTCAGGTCATGATCTTGCAGTTCCTGGGATTGAGTCCCAAATCGGCCTGCTTGAGATTCTCTCTCTCCCTTTCTCTCTGCCCCTCCCCTGCTAGTGTGTGCACTCTCTCTCTCAAAATAAATAAACTTAAAAATAAAGAAATTAATGAGGTGCCTGGGTGGCTCATTCGGTTGAGCGACTGACTTTGGCTCAGGTCACGATCTCGCAGTCTGTGAGTTCGAGCCCCGCGTCGGGCTCTGTGCTGACAGCTCAGAGCCTGGAGCCTGCGTCGGATTCTGTGTCTCCTCTCTCTCTGCCCCTCCCTTGCTCATGCTCTGTCTTTCTTTCTCTCTTTCAAAAATAAATTAACATTAAAAAAAATCTTAAAAAAAATGAAGAAAGAAATTAAATTTTTAAAAAAGTCTTTTTTTCTTCTTTATTCTTGATGGATGTATTTGCTGGATATAGAATTCTGGACTGGTAGCAGTATTCACCTCACACCCCAGATTGATTCAGGTATAATTGACATATAACTGTGCAAATTTAAGGTATAAAATGTGATGATTTGACATGTATGTATACTGTGAAATGATTACCATAATAAGTTTAGTTACTATATCCAACACCTCACTTAATTACTTTTATTTTATTCTTTTTTTTTTTGGTGTTAAGAACATTGAACATTTACTCTTAGCATATTTCAAGTATACAGTCCAGCATTCTTAACTGTAATCACTGTGTGGTACATTACATCTCCAGAACTTACTCATCTCATAAGTGGACGTTTATACCTTGTGACCAACGTCGCCTTATTTCTCCCCCCCTCAGCCCCTGGAAGCCACCACTCTACTCTGTTTCTCTGAACTTGGGGTTGTTTTTTTTTTTTTTTTTTTGATTCTACATATAAATGAGATCAGGGGCGCCTGGGTGGCTCAGTTGGGTAAGCATCCGACTTCGGCTCAGGTCGTGATCTCACAGTTCGTGGGTTCGAGCCCCACATCGGGCCCTGTGCTGACAGCTCAGAGCCTGGAGCCTGCTTTGGATTCTGTGTCTCCTTCTCTTTCTGCCCCTCCCCTGCTCGCCCTCTGTCTCTCAAAAAGAAGTAAACATTAAAAAAAATACATATAAATGAGATCATACAGCATTTGTTTTTCTCTGACATTTCCCTTGGCATAATGCCCTCAAGGTCTGTCCATATTGTCATAAATGGCAGGGTTTCCTTCATTTATATGGCTTAATAATATTCCACTGTATCTATATACCACATTTTCTTTGTGCATTCATCCACTGAAGGGACCTAGGCTGTTTCCATGTCTGGACTATTGGGAATAATGCTGCAGTGAACAAGGGGGTGTAGATACCTCTTTGACATTGTGATTGAATTTCCTTAAGCTACACACCCAGAAGTGGAATTGCTGGATCATATGGTAGTTCTAGTTTTAATTTTCTGAGCAACGTCTGTATTGTTTTCCATTGTGGCTGTACCCACGGTATTATTATCTTACCTTTGAAAAAATGGCAGGGGTCCTGGGTGGCTTAGTAGGTTGAGTGTCTGAGTTTGGCTCAGGTCATGGTCTCCTATCGGGCTCGCTGCTGTCAGCGCAGAGCCCTCTTTCGACCTTCTACCCTCTCTCTCTCTCTCTCTCTGCCCCTGATCTTCTTGTGTGTGCTCTCTCAGAATAGAATAGAATAGAATAGAATAGAATAGAATAGAATAGAATAGAATAGAATAGAATCATTTAAAAATGGCATTCCGTTGTCTTTCTCCTTCTTGGTTTCTGATGAGAATTCAGCTACCTTTCATGTCATTGTTCCTCTTTGTTAATACGTTGTTTTTCTCTCTCTGCTTGCAGTATTTGCTTTTTATCTGGCTTTCAGCAGTTTTGTTATGATGTCCTTAGGTGTGATTTTCCTTGTATTTATCCTGATTGGGGTTCGTTGAATTTCTCCTATCTGTCCATTTCGCACTAAGTTTGGGAAATATTCGATCATTAATTCTTCAAGTTCTTTTTCTGCTCCACTATTTTCTCCTGTATTTCTGGGACTTCACGTACAGGCATTGATGTCGTCCCACAGGTCACTGAGGCTCTGTTTATTTATATATTGTTTTCTTTATATTGGGGTAATTTCTAGCCATCTGTCTTCACATCCCACTGACCTTTTCTTCTGTCCTCTTCAGTGTGCTGTTAATCCCATTCAGTTGGGTTTTTTAATTTTAGTTTTTTAAAATTATGGATATTATTCTTTTCTGACTTAGAATTTTACTTGGCTCTTTTTTACAGTTTCTATTTCCCCACTAAGGTTCTTCATCTTTTTATTCACTGGGACTATATTTTCCTCTTGCCTTTGAGCATATTTATATGGCTATTAAAGTCTTTGCTAATTCCAACACCCTTGTCATCTTAAATTTCTTTTCTAGTTTTTTACTTTTCTCTGCGCTGTGACCCACGTTTCCTTATTTCTTTGAGTTGTAATACTCTTTTACTGTATGCTGGAAATTAAATATATTGCATTATAGGGAGTCGAGTTATGTTGTCTCCCTTAAGTGAAATTTTTATTTGGAAATAAAGTCATATTTATAGAAAAGTTTCAAAGGTGGTACATAGCATTTTTTTCATACCCTTCACTCCATTTCTTCTAATGTTAACGTTTTAAGTAATTGTACTTTTGTCAAAACTAAGTAATAATAACTGCTCTATTATTGACTAACTTTGAATGTCACCAGTTTTTTTATTAATGCCCTTTTTCTGTTTCAGGATCTAATCCAGGATATCCCCTGGCATTTAGGTGGGTTTTTTTTTTTCTTTAATTTTTATTTTTGAGACAGAGAGAGACAGAGCATGAGCGGGGGAGGGGCAGAGAGAGAGACACACACACAGAATCCCAAGCAGGCTCCAGGCTCCGAGCTGTCAGCACAGAGCCCGACACGGGGCTCAAACTCCTCAACCGCGAGATCGTGACCTGAGCCGAAGTCGGAAACTCAACCGACTGAGCCACCTAGGCGCCCCCAGGTGTTTTTGGTTTTTTTTAAGAGAGAGAGAGCTCCTGTGCATGTACGTGCAGTGGGGTAGGGGCAGAGAGAAAGTGAAAGAGAGAATTGTAAGTAGGCTCCATGCCCGATGGGGAGCCTAACGTGAGGCTTGATCTCGCGACCCGTGAGATCATGACCTGAGCTGAAATCAAGAGTCGGTCACTTAGCTGACTGAGCCACCCAGGTGCCCATGCATTTAGGTTTTATATTTCCTTAGTTTTCTCTGGTCTGTGGCAGTTTCTCAGTATTTCTTTTTCGTAATGTTGATATATTTAAAGGGTACTACTCAAATACTTAGTACTTCTCAATTTGAAGTTACCTGATTTTTTTTTTTTTTTAATCTTTAGACTGTAACTATGGGTTTTGGTACAATGTACCACAGTAATTAAAGTAGCTTTTTCATTGCATCATATTGGGGGTACATGATAGCAACAAGACTTATTACTGGTGGTTTACATGATTAACCCTTTTTATATGATAAAGGTTGTGTTTGCCAGGTTTCTCCAATGGAAAGTTACTGTATTCCACTGCCCGTATGTTATTCTTTGGAAGTGGGTCACTAAGTCTTTCCAATGCTTAAGAGGAAGAGAATTAAGTTGAACATCATGATGGGGAATGCCTGCATATATTATGTGTAATCTCTGTATGAAAGATTTATAACTTCTTCCTCATTTATTTATTTATTCAATCATGTATTTTAATTAGTGTGGATTCAGAGGAGTGATATCACCATGATGGCAGATTAGGAGACAGACCCCAGTGTCTGTCCCCTCCCTTCCCCCTCCAAAGAAGAACAATTAGACGGTTATCACTAATGAAAATATCTCTGAAAGATTCTAGGAGGCCACTTAGGAAAGCATCAGCAACACAGTGGGGCAAAAACACTTGAGAATAACCACACAAAAAAGGTAGGAAGAACAGTTCCATCACCCACATATATACAATCAACTAATTTCTGACAAAGGCACCAAGAATAAACAATTGGGAAAGGATGGGCCCTTAAATAAGTGATGTTGGGAAAACTATATCCACATGCCAAAGAATGACATTGTACCCTTTTTTAATACCATATATAAAAGCAACTGAAATAAATTGAAGACTTAAAAAGTAAGACCTGAAAGGGGTGCCTGAGTGGCTCAGTCAGTGAAGCTTCAGACTTCAGCTCAGGTCATGATCGCACGGTTCGTGAATTCGAGCCCCGTGTTGGGTTCTGTGCTGACAGCTCGGAGCCTGGAGCCTGCTTCGGATTCTGTGTCTCCCTCTCTCTCTGCCCCTACCCCACTCGCTCTCTGGTTCTGTCTCTCTCTCAAAAATAAATATTAAAACAAAATTTGAAAGGAAGACCTGAAACTGTAAAACTCCTGGTAGAAAATGTCAGGGAAAAGGTCCTTGACGTTGGCCTTGACAATGTTTTTTTGGAATGTGCACTAAAAGCACAGGCAACAAAAGCAAAAATAAACAAGGGAGGCTAGATCAGATTAGGTCGTTTTTGCCCAGCAGAGGAGACAATCAACAAAATGAATGAGGATATAAATTGGTACAGCCACTACCAAAAACAGTATGGAGACCCCTCAAAACATTAAAAATGGAACTACCACATGATCCAGCAATCCCACTTCCGAGTATATATCCAAAGGAAGTAAAATCACTATTTTATTTTATTTTATTTTATTAAAAAAAATTTTTTTTTAACGTTTTATTTATTTTTGAGACAGAGAGAGACAGAGCATGAACGGGGGAGGGGCAGAGAGAGAGGGAGACACAGAATCGGAAGCAGGCTCCAGGCTCTGAGCCATCAGCCCAGAGCCCGATGCGGGGCTCGAACTCACGGACCACAAGATCGTGACCTGAGCTGAAGTCGGCCGCTTAACCGACTGAGCCACCCAGGCACCCCTAAAATCACTATTTTAAAGAGGTATCTGCACTGTCACAGTGCACTGTCATAGTAATCATAATACGGAACAGCCTTAGTATCTGTGGGTAGAGAAAATGTGATATACAGTATAACCTTGGATTGTGAGTCACTTGTTCTGCAAGTGTTCTGCAAGATGAGCAAACATTTCTAATAAATTTTAACTTGATGAACGAGCAATGTCATATGATTACAACTGAGCCAATGGTTCTTCTCTCTCTCTCTTGCTGTGGGATTATGGGTGATGGTGTCCCGTGCTCAGATGCTCAGTTTCAGGCCGAGGTGTTTTTCAGTGATTTTTCAGCACGTGGAAGGTGCCCATAACTGAACACTAGTGTATTTTTTGTCACTTCAAAGCACCTATGGACAGTCCTTTAGTTTTCCATACCAAGAGTAAGTTTAGGAACGCTTTGCTTTTTCTAGGTCAGGCTGCCTGCACATATAGACCCTTTCCTCCGCTGCCTTATTGTCAGTTACATTAAATACAGTACATGACAAGAGTTTATTCATACTGCCCTGTAGTCAACACCCATGCAAGCATATACAGTGGCCCCCATGCAGAAAAAGGTTGGAAATAAAGGCGGTAAGAAAAAGGAGATGATTACGGTGGAAGTTAAGGGAATTATCGGGAAGTATGAACGAGGTACGTGAGTGGCCAAAATTGGAAGATTTTGTAAAGAAGTCTATGTCTGCATCTTGTCCGCAGAGGAGGAGGAGGAAAAGGTGGAAGGAATCCCTCACTTCAAATGAGATTAGGGAGATGTGTCAAATGTGGGAAACAGTGCAAAATTGTGTAGAAAAGCACCACCCAAATAAAGCTGGAGTAGTGCGAGCGATGTATCTGTTTAACGACAATGCAGCATCACATTTCCCCGAAATCCTCAAAAGGAGGCAAAAGCAAGTGTTATTGGATAGATTCCTTGTTAAAGAGGCACAAAAAGATTCCATTGAGCCAATAGATAACAGTGATTCCATTAGTGATAGTTAAAGTTGTCTTACACAATAACCCTCCGCTCTCTTGTCTCCTTCTCACCAGCCACGAAGGTTTTCAAAGGTAAGTTCAGGTTAATTTGTTTATTTTTTTTTATATTTTGTATGTTCTTTATTATTTTGTATTCTATTACAGGATTGTAATCATTTTTATATGAATATTTTTTGGGTTGTGGAATGGAATCATCTGAGTTTCCATGATTTCTTATGGGGAAATTCTCTTTGATATACAAGTGCTTTGGATTACAAGCATATTTCTGGAACAAATTATCCTCACAAACCAAAGTTTTACAAACGTATGTGTGTGTGTATGTGTGTGTGTGTGTATGATATACAAAATTATTCAGCCTTAAAAAAAGAAATCCTGCCATTTGCAACAACACAGATGAAACTAGAGGATATTATCTATGTGAAATAATCCAGACCAGAAAGAAATTTCTCATATCACTATTGTGGAATCTAAAAAAAAAAAATGTCGAGTTCATCATAACAGAGTAGAATGGTCATTAGCAGAGGCTAGTGAATGCGGGAAAAGGGGAGACATTATTGATCAAAGGGTATGAATTTTCAGTTATAAGATGATTAAGTTCTGGAGACCTATTGTACATATAAACAAACTGGTCTGTCTGTATAGTGGAATATATTCAGCAATAAAAAGCAATGAATTATTGATCTATACTACAAACACGGATGAGTCTCCTTTCATTCACAACATGGGAAAGATGCAAACTAATCTACAGTGGTAAAAGGCAGATTAGTACGTGCCTGGGTGGTGCAGTCAGTTAAGCACCTGACTCTGGATTTCAGCTCAGGTCATGATCTTACGGTTTGTGAGTTTGAGCCCTGTATTGGGCTTTGTGCTGATGGTGTAGAGCCTGCTTGGGAATCTCTTTCTCTCTCTCTCTCTTTCTTAAAATAAATAAATAAACTTTGTTTTTATAAAAAAGGCAGATCAGTGGATGCCTAGAGAAAGGTGAATGGGAGGGGCAGAGGAGTAGTACAGAGTGCACAAGTAAACTTTTAGGGGTGATGAATATGTTTATTTCCTAGAGGGTGGTGATGTTTTCACTGGTGCATGCATGTATGTTATTTATACATCAATAAAGCTATTAAAGGGGCACCTGGGCGGTTCAGTTGGTTAAACCTCTGGCTCTTAATTTCTGCTCAGGCCATGATCTCACGAACTGTGAGATGGAGCCCTTCATCGGGCTTTGAGCTGACAGTGTGGAGCCTGCTTTGGATTCTTTTTCCCTCTTTCTTTGCCCCTCCTTCTCTCCCTCTCCTTCTCAAAATAAGTAAATAAACATTAAAAAAATTAAAAAAAACAGGGATACCTGGGTGGCTCAGTCGGTTAAGTGTCCAACTTCGGCTCAGGTCACGATCTTACGGTCTGTGAGTTCGAGCCCCGAGTCAGGCTCTCTGCTGACTGCTCGGAACCTGGAGCCTGGATCAGATTCTGTGTCTCCCTCTCTCTCTGCCCCTCCCCCTCTGTTTCTCTGTCTCTCAAAAATAAATAAACATTAAAAACTTTTAAAAATTAAAAAAATATAAGCTATTAAGAAAATAACATAGGGGTGCCTGGGTGGCTCAGTCAGGTAAGTGTCTGGCTCCTGATTTCGGCTCAGGACATGATCTCACAGTTCGTGGGTTCTAGCCCCGCATTGGGCTCTGTGCTGGCAGTAGGGAGCCTGCTTGGAATTCTCTCTCCCTCCCTGTTTGCCCCTCCCCTGCTCTTGCTGTGTGTCTCTCTCTCTCAAAATAAAAAAAATAAACATGAAAAAAATTATTAAAAAAATAAATGAATAAAAATAAAAACATATACTCGGGGGATGCCTGGCTGGCTCAGTCAGTAGGGCATGTGACTCTTGATCTGGAGGTCGTGAGTTCAAGCCCCATGTACAGTGTGGAGCCTACTTACAAAAAGTAATAAAATGAAATGAAATAAAAAAATGTATACTTGAAATTTGCTGAGAGAGTAGATTTCAAGTGTTCTCACCACCCCCCGCCCTCCCACACGAATGGTAACTATTGGAAGTGTTGGATGTGTAAATTCGTTCGTGGCAATCATTTCACAATGTTTATATCAAAAGTTCCACATATATATGCTTTAAGTATATACAATTTTAATTAAAGATACATGCAGATAAAAAATCAGTGAGTATGAATTCATAGCTGTTTTTTCTTTCTCTGAGTTATAATCCCATACGGTTTATTCATTTTCTTGCCCTAATTGTTTCATTTTTGGCCATCGGGAGCATTTTCAGGTTGGTTCCCGTGTCCTTCTGACATGACCTCATCTTGCCTTTTTTTTTTTTTTTTTTTGGTTTTAGTTTTTGAGTACCTCCTCCTTTTCTAGCACTAAAAGATGCTCCAGGCTTATCTTGGATTTTCTGTGCCCTGACCCTAGAATTAGTCATTTCCTCAAGAGGCCCTGTTCTTATGTTGCTGCCACGGCCACCTTCTCCTCCTCTTTCTTCTTCGTCTTCAACCATCTTAACCATTTAAAAAAAAAATTTTTTTTTAAACATTTATTTATTTATTTATTTATTTATTTTTTTTTTTTAATGTTTATTTATTTTTGAGACAGAGAGAGACACAGCATGAACGGGGGAGAGGCAGAGAGAGAGGGAGACACAGAATCAGAAGCAAGCTCCAGGCTCTGAGCTATCAGCCCAGAGCCCGACGCGGGGCTTGAACTCACGGACTGCGAGATCGTGACCTGAGCTGAAGTCGGACGCTTAACCGACTGAGCCACCCAGGCGCCCCAACATTTATTTATTTTTGAGACAGAGAGAGAGAGAGAGCATGAACAGGGAGGGTCAGAGAAAGAGGGAGACACAGAATCTGAAACAGGCTCCAGGCTCTGAGCTGTCAGCACAGAGCTCGATGCGGGGCTCGAACCCACGGACTGGGAGATCATGACCTGAGCCGAAATCGGACTCTTAACTGACTGAGCCACCCAGGCGCCCCAAGCATCTTAACCATTTTTAAGGGTGCGGTTCAGGAGTGTCAAAATGTTCAATGTTACAGACTTAGTATTTGTGTCCCCTTCCACCCCCAGAGTCCTATGCTGAAACCTTAATCTCCAGCGTGGCTTTATTCTTTCTTTCGTGATGGGGTCTTTAAGGAAGTAATTAAAGTGAAATGTGGTCATCATGGTGGGGCCCTGATCTGAGAGAATTGGCATCCTTATGAGAAGAGCCACCAGAAAGCTTACCTGCTAGCTCTCTTGCACACGTGCACTGAGGAAAGGCCATGTGAGACCAGTGTAAGAAGGACAATGCTGCCCCCCCCCCGGGGGGAGTTCTCACCAACTCTGCAGGCACCATAATCTTGGACTTCCTGTGTCCGGAACTGTGAGCAAATAAATTTCTGTCGTTTAAGCTACACCGTCTGGGGTCTTTTGTTATGAGAGCCTAGGCAGACTAACACAAGCCTGTTCACACTGTTGTACGACAGATCTCCAGAGGTTTTTCATCTTGCCGCACTGAAACTCTAGAACCATTAAACAGTCCCCCACTTCTCCCTCCCCCAGTCGCTCCAGCAATCACCATTCTATTTTCTGTTTCGATGAATTGACTACTGTAGAGACCTCATATAAGTAAAATCATAGAGTATTTATTTGTCTTTTTTGTGTGTGTGTGATGGGCATATTTCACGTATCATAATGTCTTCGAGGTCCATCCATACTGTAGAGTGTGATAGGGTCTGCTTCCTTTTTATGATTGAATTATATCCCATTTTATGTATAGACCCCCTAAGTAAGGGCGTCCGAATTTGTTCTCACAGGCAGCTAAATTACTGGTAGATTTTTTTGATTCTGGTCAGCACCACACCGCCCCTCAGCAGTGGCTTGCAGGGTCTCGTTCTCTGTTTGTGCGGCCCACCTTGACCATGGTGAATTCCCATGTGGTTTTTGGGGCACCTCTCTCTGTAGCCGTCTCTTGCCAGTTACCCTGCCCTGCACGCCCCAGCCACAAACACAGCTCAAAACTGTGCCTCTCTCTGCCTCCTCCACTTAAACTGCTGCTCTGTTTAGAATTTGTTGTCCTGCTTTGTGCCAGAAGGTGGCCCTGGGTAGAATGCCGGTGACCCCAGTGCTCGCCTTTGTATATTCCGTTCTCTCTGGGATCGCTGTGCTGCCCGTACTCCTGTGCCTGAAAACAGTTGCCTCGTGTAGTTTGTTATATATAGTTTTTTGGCTGAAGAGCAAGTCCAGTCTTACCCTTGTGGGAAGCAGAGCTATGTTAGGTTTTTTGTTTTTGTTTTTTTTTAGATTTTTAAATGTTTTTTTTTTTTTAATTTTTTTTTAATGTTTATTTATTTTTGAGACAGAGAGAGACAGAGCATGAATGGAAGAGGGTCAGAGAGAGAGGGAGACACAGAATCCGAAGCAGGCTCCAGGCTTTGAGCTGTCAGCACAGAGCCCGATGTGGGGCTCGAACTCACAGACCGCGAGATCATGACCTGAGCTGAAGTCAGATGCTTAACTGACTGAGCCACCCAGGCGCCCCGTTTTTCTTTTTTTAAGTAATCTCTGTGCTCAACGTGGGGCTCAAACTCATGACCCCAAGATCATGAGTCGCATGCTCTACCAACCGAGCTAGCCAGGTGCCCCACAGCTATACTAGTTTTTATTAATATCCTCTCCCTGCTTCTCTTTCCTCTCTTCTCTCTGTATACGTTATGTTTTGGCATACTCTTACGTAGAGTTTCAATTCCATTTCTGTTTTCCCTACTTTGACTTTTTATTAACGTTTCACCTATTAGAAATACGTTATTCACACTTTAGTATATATTTATGTAATTCATTCCCCCTTTTGTAGTTGTTTTTGAATATAAAAATACGAGAACAAGGAGAGAAAATTTAATGGAATTTCTGACCCTGTGACGCGTAAAGACTGAAGCACAAGTGGGAAGATGTTTGGGGGCACGTGGGGGGTGGGTACAGCATTTTCACAAAACATGTATCTGGGAAGTAGTTCATTTTCCCCATGATGCCAGGCACATACACCCAGCAGTCCATTTCTCTTGTCATATGTCACTAACCAAAGACTCCAAGAAACAATGAAATTGGTCCCATTTGGCATGCATCCATTTTCTCAAAAGGAAATAAAGCAAATACAAAATCTGTAACTAAGAACCACTCTTGTTTTCATCTGTTTCCATCGCTGAAATTGCTGGACTTCAGAGCAACTTTTCCTTGTTGTAGAATTATGTGAGATGGGAGTCAATTTAATATGTATTTAATGAGTATCTAGAGCGTATGGTAAGGCAGAAAAAAAAAAAAAAAGAACAACCGAGTTTAGAATATTAATTTCATAGGCAGCTCCAGATTTTGAATCATTTCCTGAAACATTACTTCTGCTTATGTCATGCTGGACCATTTTTTTTTCTTGAAAAAAAAAAAAAAAAACAACTTGAAAACCTCCAAATTTCCTGCTAACAGTTAAGATATTGGGCTGTTTCCTTATTGACATGTGCCTCTTCATACTTCTATAATTTTACTCTCTCGATCGCTTCTCAGCCTTTTGGCCAAGATCAAGTGTATAATTTTACTCTCTCAGCTGGATGTGAATGACATTAGATAAAGATGATTGACAATGATATTTATTCTGTATTACAGTTGTCTACTGAACCTCCAGCCCAGAATGACTACAGACCACAGGAAAAAGGTGAGTTAATCAAGTTAGTGTGCAAAACCATGGAAGTGACCTTAGACTAAGGAATGAATGGGATGCAGAGTAGGTTTAGAGTTGAGGATGCAGAAAAATCGAGGGCAATTTGAAGGGTAATTTTGGTTCAGTTGGCAGTGCAGACTTGAAATATGAAAATCTGCTCTATGGTCAAGGATCTGATCTTAGCTAGGTCTCAGGTACATTTTTTTTTTTTTCCCTAACTGTTCACTTTTGTGAAACATCTGTGAAACCCAAGCTAAGGCAATTCTGTTACTCTTTATTGCTCCTGAACTAAAGCAAGAACTTCTTTAGTAATGTTTGGAGTAACCTTGGACCAGCTGTTTAAATTCTAAGCATCTCTGTTTTGTTTCCTGACTACGAAATCAGGAGAAAGACACCAATAATGTTGCTAATGGATAGTAGTAAGAGTTTCTTAGGAAAGAAACTGACTCACATGTCTAGATCCCCATCCCCCCCAGTATTGTGCCCGAGTGGTGACAGGGGTAGGAAAAGGTATCAAGAATACTACCGATAAATATTCAGTGACTCTTTGGGGATTTGAGGATGAAAAAGACATTTTTACTTGGAGCCCTGCGAGAACACTTTCTGAGACAGGCAGATAATAGTTAAGAGCAAAAATTAGTATTTGACTTTATATCTTAGGCAATAAATTCCTACAAAGTAGGTTTTTTAGTAGAGCTTAATAAACTTTCTCTCTTATTATTACAATTTTTAGTGTGGTTCTTTGAAAGCATTGCTGTAATTTGCTAAACGATTCTAGTATACTTGGACATTTAGGTTTATTTCTCATACTATAAATTATATGGCATTGAACATTTACATTTATATATATAATTCTGTCTTCTGGATTATATGTGTACTGATTTCTAAGGAATAGAAATGTTAAGGCAAAGGAATCTATATACTAATGTGTGAGTGCAAGGTCACACAGTGGTAAGCTGAAACCTGAATATAATTATCTTGATTTCTAGGCAAGTGGTTTTTTATTCATATACAGTACATATTGCACATTCTTATTTACTGCCACTATGTTCCTTACCACCCTAGCTTTCCAGGGTGCTCTCCTTGGGCATAGGATAATAGATGAGGAGTTTTCAAATGACATTAAAAATCTCTGTACAAAATTATTACATGTTTATTATAGAAAATAGGGGAAAAATGAAAGCAGATACAAGAAAATAAAAATCACTAATAATTTCACATCATGGCGATAGTTACGATTACTATTTTGATCTATTTTTGCCTGTCTATACTGAGCCTACTCTATGTCCTCTACTAAGAGGCTTTTAATATGTATGTTTTTAAAGTAAATTAAAACACATTTTAAATTCCGCTTAATTTCTTGAACTGGGCTGTGGTTACACAAATACAACCGTGTTTTGATACCATTTTTCATTTTGCATGACATCTAAAATCAACATTTATTTTATTAAGTATTTTACTATAGTGCAAGTGTATTTTTTCGTGTTTTTGGGTGTGTCCATCCAAATATTTATCGTGCAGAACTCTCTCATTTCATTTTTATTTATTTATTTAAATTTCCTTTTTTTTTTTTTTTTGGTATTTATTTATTTATTTTGAGAGCGAGAGAGAGCACAAAAGGGGTGGAGAGAGAGAGGGAGAAAGAGAGAATCCCAAGCAGGCTCCACACTGTCAGCGCAGAACCTGATGCGGGGCTCAAACTCACAAACTGTGAGATCGTGACCTGAGCCAAGATCGAGAGTCGGGTGCTTAACTGACCGAGCCACCCAGGCACCCCTGAGCCCTCTCATTTTAAAGATATCTCTCACCATGAATTTCTTTCTTTTAAGAAGTTCGGAATGCTTCATGGATATACACACATGTCTACAGGATAATTTGTCTAAAATTTAAGCGGTAAAGTGAGACCCCAAGTAGAGTTAATTTCCAAATTTCCAAGTTAAAGACGACCAAATAAAGGGATCAAACGTAGCACTTAAATTCCTAACTTGAGACATTTTTGTTCTTTACACTAACCCATACACTGTCAGACTATGAAACCGCTGCGATTTTGAGATAAAAGTTTGGGTTAAGAAAAATGTGCATTTTCCAAAGGGAGGAAAGTACCATTCTTAGACATAGGTTATATGTAACCTAGTTAATATGGAGTGGTGCACTATTCTTAAACATATCAACCTAAACTCATTGTTCTTTCAGTATACGTGCTGCTGACGCGAGCACAACCCATTGTGCTCTCAGAAACGACAGTTTACAAAGCACTTCTGAGATGTACTTTATTTTATTTTCATTTAAATTGTAGCTACTTAAATTTTGACTGGGTAATACCCCACATGGTTCCAAATTCAGAAGGTGCAAAAGAAAACAAGGTAAAAACGCCTCCCTCCTATTTCTATCCTCAGCGACCTAATTCCCCTCCCTAGAGACAAACAACGTTATCAGATTCTTGTGTCTACTTTCAGAAATACGAGCATACGTTGTTCTGTAAAATATTTCTTTCCCTTACCTATATATCTTGAAAACCACTCCGTACCTGTAAAAAAAAGCATGTCTTTATTCCTTTTTTAGAATATTCGTTTTATGGGTATATCAAAATGTATTTTAAAAAAGAAAATGTAGTTGACCGGTCTTTTATTGGTAGCCCTTTAGATTGAATTTTGTTGTTTTCTTCTGCAAATACTATTGCCATGAATTGCCTTATAAATACGACACTTTGCACATGGGTGAGGATCTGTGGGAAAATATCCTCCAAGAGAATTTGCTGGACCAAAGGATAAATGCCTTTGTGATTTTTGTAGACATTGCCAAATTGTCCTTCAAAGTGGTTGTACCAATTAATATTTTCACTGCTAAAGCATGAGACTATATAAGCCACAATTTCGAAAGAAAAAAATATTCTGTTTTTTTAAGTTTAGTTATTTATTCTGAGAGAGAAGAGGGGGGAGGGGCAGAGAGAGAGAGAGGGAGAGAGAGAGAATCCTATGTAGGCTCTTTGCTGTCAGCACAGAGCCCAACTGGGGGCTTGAACCCAAGAACGGTGAGATCGTGACCTGAGCTGAAATCAAGAGTTGGACGCTCAACCAACTGAGCCACCCAGGCGCCCAAGAAGAAAGTATTCTTTTTTTTTTTTTTTTTTAATGTTTATTCATTTTGAGAGAGAGAGAGACAGAGAGAGACAGAGACAGAGAGCACGAACAGGGGAGGGATGGAGAGAGAGGGAGACAGAATCCTAAGCAGGCTCCAGGCTCTGAGCTGTCAGCACAGAGCCTGATGCGGGGCTTGAACTCAGACTGTAAGATCATGACCTTGGCTGAAGTTGGACGCTTAACCGACTGAGCCACCCAGGCGCCCCAAGAAGAAAGTATTCTTAACTTAACAAATGTAATATGTTGTTTGATAAAGATGTGGGTTGTTACTCTAGACTTTAGAGCAAGTCCCTGATATCCAGCAAAGAAACTAGGCCAGATTTGTTCAAGACTTCAGATATCCTTCCTTGGCCTTTTCTTTTCCTTCAACCTTTATTGTAACTCAGGATTTTGTTTTGGGTTCTGTGCTTGCAGTTTCTTCTCCCAGGTCCCCTCTCTCGCGCCATGTGGCAATAGCTTTGGGACTTCTGAACGCCCTTCTTATGTGTTTGCTGCTTGTCCCGTGGATTCTGTGCCAAGGTGAGTACTAACTTTAAGTGAACATCTTTTATTTTACCTACTGTTTAAAAAGTTTATTGATTTAAGTAATCGCTACACTCGACACGAGGCTTGAACTCAACGACCCTGACGTCAGGGGTCTCCATGCTCTTCAAGTTGAACCAGCCAGGTCCCCCTATTTGACTTATTTTGTGTTATAAAAGCAACATAACATAACGGAAATTTTGAAAAATGAAAAGTAATGCCAACAAAATAAATCACCACTTGTATAAACGACATTTCCTGGGTACAGTCCCCTAGTCTTTGACTACAAGCATTTATGTAAATGTTTATTCTTTTAACAGAACTTCTGTCAAGTCCTCTAAAATCTTCCCCACGTTTTTTCTTTTTTTAAAGTAAGTCTGAGTGTAGTTCTGATCATTATATGCTTGTAATTTCGTATATTGCTTTCTAATTTTATATTATATCATAAACACTTTCCTACCTACTACCATATTTATCATGATAATCAAATTATAATTATATCATTTGGCTATTAATTTTGTATTCATTGTGCTTGACTTTTCACATAATATATCCATCAAAATTTAATTAAATATATTCTGATTTTTTTTTCCAATTAGACTGCTTTCACATTTTCTAAAATGAAATTTTCTAGATTTAATTCTTCTAGGTCCTTAACTGTGCTGATCCAGAAAGCCCTTGGTTTACTGTCTCACAGTGCAGAGTTTTGACTTAGGTTATGTTATTGAGATGATCGTTAGTGACAGATTGTTATATACAGACTTTATCCATTAGGACTCTAAGGGTTCATCCCTGGGACTTCTACCTCAGACCCAAGTCTTTTGACAGAAAGAGACTCCAAGGGAAGTTGGGAATTTTCTCATTCATTCTGGGAAATGCCACAGTTGTGCAGAAAAAGCACAAATCTATAAGGTGCCAACTTTATAGCTTGATCCCCAGAACCCTATATGGGTCCCCTGCTAAGCCAAAGAAAAGTTGTCCAATGTTGACATTGAAAAGTACTGCCTTCCCTACTTTTAACTCCCCAAATCTACACTAGATATGTAACCTGTTAAGCAATTCTATATCCACACATGTGCTCATTTGACATAATGGCTCACGCTTGCCTACTGTGGAATTGTGCCTCTGCAGAGTTTATACAAATGCATTACGTGGAAGTAGAAAATCCATAGAATTATGGAATCTTGGCTGAAATTACCTTGAAAGCTTGCTCAGTTCCCTTTCATTTTCACAGACCTGTAATCGAACCATTTTAAAGGGGTGAGAGTGTTCTGTATTTAAAAGAGTCCTGTGAGGGGCGCCTGGGTCGCTCAGTCTGGTTAAGCATCTGACTTCGGCTCAGGTCATAATCTCACGGTGCGAACACAGAGCCCGGAGCCTGCTTCAGCTTCTGTGTCTCCCTCTCTCTCTGTCCCTCCCCTGCTCTCTCTCAAGAATAAATACACATTAAAAAAATAAAAAAAAAATTTTTTTTTAAATGTGTATTTATTTTTGAGACAGAGAGAGACAGAGCATGAATGGGGGAGGGGCAGAGAGAGAGGGAGACACAGAATCGGAAGCGGGCTCCAGGCTCTGAGCCATCAGCCCAGAGCCCGACGCGGGGCTCGAACTCACGAAACGCGAGATTGTGACCTGAGCTGAAGTCGGACGCTCAACCGACTGAGCCACCCAGGCACCCCTCAAAAACATTTTTAAGAGTCCTGTGAAGAGAATTGCGTTCACTTTTCACTTTTGCATCTTGATATCCATCTCTATTGGAAACATTTTTTTTTTGATAAATTATTTTGCTGAAGTATAAGTCTTTTGTCTGATATCCAGTGATGATAGATCACTGGATATTTGTGCCAAATATTTGCATTTGTGCTAAAAGAGAAAACCTCTATCTTTCACTCTAGGTAAGCTTGCCTTTTCTAGCTTCTGTCCTTTTCTTTTGACTCAACCTGGGGTATCAGGTTGAGGTTGGGCATTCTGGAAGATTCTGCCTGATTTCAGCCATGTATATTATGCAGCTACACAATGTGTGCACTGAACCTACGTAGACAGGCACTGGTACAGATAATGTGGATGCATCGTTATTTTATACGGTGTGTGTATGGCATGAGGGCATAAAGACCCCTAGCTCAAGTAAGGTACTCTGTCCACGGTCCTCAGCCAGGTTGTATGTGTTTCCCTACCTGCTTCTTTAGTCATAGTCCCATGGCTGTGTCGTGGAACAGACAGGAGTAGTGATGGAGTTGGGCATTGCGAGGTTTTTAGTTTGAGGCCATGCACTGTTGTGTGTTTCTCTAAACCTTAGTCTGAAAGACGGTGGGGCAGGGAAGACAGTGGGGCCACCATATTCTATTTATCTCCCATTTCATCCCCGGGGCCAAGTGGTCTATAAAGATGTGAACCAGGTCCTCTTCCTTTCCAGGTTCCACTCGTGCCAGTTGTCCTAGTTGCCCAGACTTCTGGGTGAGGTATGGCGACTACTGTTACTACTTCTCAGTGGAGAAAAACAACTGGGATTCTAGTCTGGACTTCTGCTTAGCTGAAGACTCCCATCTCCTTATGCTTACAGGCAACCAGGAAATGGTAAATGAAAACACTTAGCAAACGTAGGGTTTTTTTTTTTTTTTTGTTGATGAGTGCTGCTTCAGTGTATCATGTCTCCTCTTTTGAGGAACAGAAGGAACATTCTTCTCTTTCTTTC
Source organism: Panthera onca (assembly GCF_046562875.1). Lineage (NCBI taxonomy): Eukaryota > Metazoa > Chordata > Mammalia > Carnivora > Felidae > Panthera > Panthera onca. The sequence continues at coordinate 42,942,969 of NC_138345.1, forward strand.
TCCTTCTCTCTCCTCTTTCTCCTTCCTCCTCCTCTCCCCCTGCCTCCCTCCTTTTCCTTCGTATTCCTTACCCTTTCTCTCCCTGACCCAGCAACCCTCAGGTGTGGACACCTAGATGTTTGCAGACTCAGGTGTGTGTGTAGGTGTGTGTGTTGGAGGAGGAAGGATGGTGAGTATTACAGACAGGAATTAGGCCTGAAATACAGGTTGAAGGAAAAGAACGCATTAGATCTAGAAACAGATGGGTCCAGCACCCAGGAGGCATCAGAGTCCTATGCAGGAGCTGGTGGAATTTCGAAGGGAGTGGGGGAGAGAGATGATGGGGGACAAAGAGACAGTGGCGAGGGCTTACATGCCTTTTTCATGAATTTCCCTTCATTCATTGGAATCCAGTAAGTTCCAGGCTAGGAGACGGTTGGGAATGATGGGGAGGGCATGGGGAGGAAGCAGTTCCAGAAAGCTGGGAAAGAAGAAAGGAGGGGGGGGGGCGGGGATCTTAACCTCCTTGCAGGGCTAAGCTGGGCTAACCTCCACTTCCTACTGGACTCTCAGATCCTTTCTGTCCACCCAGGAGTCTCCGGGAGGAGAGCTCATTGTTAACCCTAGAGCAGCTCCAGGTAATAGAAGGAGTTGACATCCTGAGGTAACTTGAAAGCCTGATGCAGGACTCGAAGCCGCGTACCACGAGGTCGTGACCTGGGCCGAAGTCGGGTGCTTAACCGACTGAGCCACCCCGGCGCCCCTGATTTTTGTGTGGTGATAATTGTTTTACGTATTCTCTTTTGGGTAGAATCAAGTCCCAGACAACAGTTTGTTCAGAATTGAGCTATACCTGTGGAAATAACGTTGTGTGGTGACACACACTAACTACTTTGGTAGCATTGCGTACCACGTAGAGCTGTCCGGTCACCATGTTGTACATCTGAAGCTAATGTCACATCGGGTGTCAACTATACTTCAAGTTAAAAAACAAAAACAAAAGCATTCTTTCGGGAAATTCAGGGAGGTAATCATTCTGACGCTGTTGAAGAGAACACATAGTCCCTACATTTTTCTACATTCCTGTTTTGAGAAAAGACGGAAGCATCTAGATTCCTTGTTTTCCGTCAAATGAGGAATGCTGTCATTCCTCTGAAATTCTGCGTGGACTCTAACTCCAAATCAGTCTCTCTCTGTGACTTCCCTTTCTTGTATGCCTTTGCCAAACCATGTGGCAGAATGCACCGGGGTCTATTCGTGAGATACAGGAGATTTTATGGCATCTGATAATAATAGCCTTGCTTTCTGGGCCTTTTGCAGCAACCGCTGTTCTCACCGTGATATAGCTGCAGCGGAGGACGCGAGCTGACTAAAGTCAATAGCAGAAGTGAGCAGAGAGCTTGCAACATCGCAGGGCAAAGACTGGTAAATAGAGTAGTGAGTCATAATGCGAGACCCTGCCACCGAGAAGTGTGGTATGGCAGCTATTATAAACGAGACATTGTGGTAATGAGGGCTGAGGAGGAAAAGGGCAAAGGCACGGAATATCTGGGGCTTCGGGATATTTCTATTTCTGCATGCTACCCCGAAGGAATAGAGGGGGTATGAGAGGGATTTTTGTCTGTCTTTACTTTCCTTGAATCCTGCCTCTGCTGTTGAGTGAGCTGAGCAGAGTTAGATGGGCTACATTTCCAAAACTGGCTTATTTTCTCTTAAGGCCCCTTGTTTCAGGTCCGCGCTAGAGAGGGTAGAAGGCCCCTAGCAGATTTAGTAGCAATCACCGGGAAGTTTCGCTTCTGACATTCCTGTGGAACCTTGCTTGATTCTCGGGTCTCTTTTTCTTGCCCCCAGCTTTTGTCAGATTCTATAGAACCAGAATCTGGCTTACCCTTCTGTCTTAGATCAGTTACAGCAAAGTGAATAATAATAATAATAATAAGAAGAAGAAGAAGAAGAAGAAACTAACATAAACTGAGGCTTTGCCAAGTGCCAGATATTTTGTGTATATTATTCTCAATCTTCATAGCCCATCCTACGAAGTCAAGTTCAACATCTCCATTTACTGATGAGTGTGTACTTGATGAACAACAGTTAGTGAACAAGTAGAAGCCTACAAATCTGGCAGACCTACACCGTTTTTTTCAGAGTCGGATTTTAAACTCCACATCAGCCAACCTTTTGAAGTCACTTACGGGATTATTGTATTGGACGGCTTCCGGATCCATCCTGTGTGTGCTGAAGAATGAGATGACTTTTCCTATTGTCTTCTGTGCCTTTTCTTTTTCTTTTTTTCTTTTTTTTTTAAATGTTTATTTAGTTTTGAGAGAGAGAGAGCAGGAGTAGGGGAGGGGCAGAGAGAGAGAGGGAGACACAGAATCTGAAACAGGCTCCAGGCTCTGAGCTGTCAGTACAGAGCTGGACGCGGGGCTCCAACCCATAAACTGTGCGATCGTGATCTGAGTCGAAGTCAGATGTTTAACCGACTGAGCCACCCAGGTGCCCCATTCCGTGCCTTTTCTATTCACGTTCAGAAAAGCATTTGAATTTGAAATGCGGAACGTACATTACGTGACTCTTAGGATTGAAATATATTTTTAAAATTTTTACTATTTTTTTATTTAAAACATTTTTAATGTTTATTTTTGAGAGAGAGAGAGCATAAGCAGGGGAGGGGCAGAGGTGGGGGGGGGTGGACAGAGGATCTGAAGCGGACCCTGGGCTGATAGCAGAGAGCCCAATGCAGGGCTTGAACTCATGAACCGTGAATCATGCATGACCTGAGCTGAGGTCGGCCACTTAACCAACTGAGCCACCCAGGGGCCCCTTAAATATATTTAAAGTAGTGAGATGCTCACTTATTATCTCTTTTTTCTATCTTGCACTTAAACATTTTATTTTTGAGAAAGTAATTACAAAATGGAAATGGAATTGCTCTGTTATTTCGGTTTTCCGTTTACATTATGGCACTTCCTCTTTGTTCTTTTTCTTGCTCTTTGAATTGCTCTTTAGATCTTTAGATATATCCAAATTCTTGATTTTTTTTCATTAGGCTCCGTTTTTTAGGATGTTAGCATTTGTTTCTTATGGTTGTTGGTGTGTTATTTTAAAATATATTTTGACTAGAGCGTACCCGGTGGGAATACTTTGGTTTCTTTAAGTCTATCCTGACGCCCCTCACCCTGTAATACCTTTCTCCCTCATTACCATCATTGGGGATTATATCATCAGACTCTATTCTTTTAACAACCTCTCATTCAGCTTTAACCATCGGCCCTCTCAGGGTTTGTGACTTTGAGATTGTCTGTCTTCCTCCCGAACTGTAATACTAGCTTTTCTTACATTTAGGGTTTGCATCTAAATATTCTCAAGATTTCCTTCTTTGGATACTGAGGTACAAACACTATGATGTCATGGGCACTCTCCCTCCTATTTTAAAGTAGAATCAGGTAACAGAAAGTTTTTAAAAAAAAATTTTTTTTTAATGTTTATTTATTTTTGAGAGAGAGACAGAGTGTGAGTGGGGGAGGAGCAGAGAGAGAGGGAGATACAGAATCCGAAGCAGGCTCCAGGCTCCGAGCTGTCAGCACAGAGTCCGATGCGAGGCTAGAACTCACGAACCGTGAGATCATGACCTGAGCTAAAGTTGGACGCTTACCGACTGAGCCACCCAGGCGCCCCCGGAAAGTTTTTTTATAGTTTTTTTAATAGTTTTTTTTCAGACAGTCTTGAGTTCGTTTTTACTACATTGCTTGCTAGCTGTGTGAAGTTTCCTTAACCTCTTTGACTCTCAGTTGCCTCAGGTACAAAGAGGAAAAACGTTCCAGAACTGTTACAATATTAAATGAGAAAATCTGTGTGGAAGTTCCTTTACCGTAGTAGGAATCACTTAATTTTAGTTTTTTTTTCTTTTCCAATTCTTTAACGAATTCTCCTTGTCACTCAAAATAAAGCTCAGCATCACAATAACTTTTATTTTTCTCTTCTGCCTCCCAAGACATGAAATTTCAACAAATATGTATCACAAAGTAAGTTGTGACTTGTTGAATTGAATATGTTCCTTATGAGGAGATATGAAATATGTTTGAAGACTCAAAGAAATGGCTGGAAACACAGGGTTGATGGTAGGAGAACTGTTTTGCTCTGGAGATGCCGATAGTCTCGTAATGTCTGTGTTTTTTTGTCACCCTTCCTTCATAAACAGATTGAGCAGCAGTTGTGACCTTCACACCAAAAGTGTAGGTGTGGTAGACAGTTAAGATATCTCTCGCTATCTTTGTTTTTTTTTTTTAACATTTTACAAAATTGTGGTAAAATATGCTTAACGTAAAATTAACCATTTTGACCATTTTCAAATGTACAATTAAGTGGCATTAAGTACCTTCACATTGTTGTGCAACCGTCACCACTGTGCATGTCCAGAACTTTTTCATCGTCCCAAACTAAAATTCTGTACCCATTAAACAATAACTCCCCGTTCCCTCTCCCCCCACCCCCCACCCCCCAACCGCTGGGAACCACTGTTCTTTTTGTGTCTCTGGATTTGCCCATTATGTCCTTTCATATCTGGCTTATTTCACTTAGCATGCTTTCAAGGTCCTTTCAGGCTGTGGCATGTGGCAGAATTTCATTCCTTTTCTGGCCAAATGGTGTTATGGTGTTCCATTACATGGATATACCACGTTTTGTTAATTCATTCCTCTGTCAATGGGCAGTTCCAATATCTTTTGAATATTGTAGCAGGGATAGAGTAGTAATCAATAAAAATTCTTGCTATTGTAGTACTTACTTTTGGAGGAAAGACAGACAACAAACAAGTGAATAAATAAATTTGGTGATACATGCCTTGAAGAAAATGAAACCGTGTAATAGTGAATGTAGGTACTACTTTAGATTGGCCAACTAAGGAAGGCCTCCCCAAGGAGGTAGCATTTGAGCTGAGACCTAGGCCTGAATGACAGCCATGTAAAAATCTAAGGAAAGGGTATTCCAGGCAGAGGGAAAAGCTACATAAAGACCCTAAAGTAAAAATGACCTTGGCATGTTAAAAGAATAGAAAAAAGCTTCAGGCGACTGGAAGCTAGTAATTGAATAAATGCTTGGCAGGATCTAGATCGTGTAAAACCTTGTAATACATAGTAAAGATTTTAGATTTTATTCTATGTGAAAGAGGAAATCATCAGAGAGCATGAATCAGGGGCACAATGTGATCTTATTTATTACTAGAAGGGGAGTGCCTCCTATAACGCGGAAGTTCAGCACTAGGAGAGAAAACTTGGATGCGTATTAGGTAAGGAGCGTTGGGTCAGCCCGTTCACCCATGTGAACTTTTTTACCCTTCTAGATAGAAGAACAGGATAATTCTAGTGTATCTTTCAGGGCTTTATTTTATAACTTGAAAAAATCCTTGCGAATATCTGAACTAAATCCTCTTAAGGAAACTCCAACTCAGCCAGATTAAGCAAAGTTTTCATCTTCAGAGAGCAGGGACAAAGCTAATGGTAGTGTATTGTTTTTGTTTTGTTTTCCTAAATGCCGCACTGCATGTCGAACCTTTCAAGTGAATTAGGAATGAATGCAGAGGTATTTTGTAAACCTTAAAGTACCGTATGAATATAGGACATAATTGTCTTCAGGATACTCTGCCCCGAGAGAAAAAAGTTATCACAGGAGATGGATTATTTGGGAAGGAAGTGTTGAGAAACAACTTTTACAGATTTTTCAAGCGCTTCATCTAGAAGCTACTCCCACCACCATGTTTCTTCAATGGAAACTAAGCTTGAAATCCAATGAAGAGAAAATAGAAGTTATTCGGAAGCGGGAAATAGCACAAAGGCCTTGTTCTGTCTGTTATGGACGGCATGTTTGTGTCTCTCAAAAATTCATACATTGAAATACTAATCTTCAACGTGGAGATATTTGAAGATGTAGCCTTTGGGAGACAATTAGATCATGATGGTAGGGCCCTCATGATGGGATAAGTGCCCTTATAGATCTTGTCTCTCTGCTCTCTGCCATGTGAGCCTACAACTAGAAGATGCCCATCTGCAAATCAGGAAGCAGGCCCTCACCAGATGCCAGATTTGCCAACACCTTGATCTTGGACTTCCCAGCCTCTAGAGTTGTGGGAATTAAATGCCCATTGTTTAAGCCACCCAGTCTATAGTGATTTGTTATAGACCATCTCTTTTAATGTTTTTAGTGGGGATGCAAAGAAACCTTATGCTTCTCTTTGCTTTTAGAAGAGAAACTCTTGGGGCACCTGGGTGGCTCGGTCGGTTAAGTGTCTGACTTCGGCTCAGGTCATGATTTCATGGTCCGTGAGTTCGAGCCCCGCGTCGGGCTCTGTGCTGACAGCTCGGAGCCTGGAGCCTGTTTCAGATTCTGTGTCTCCCTCTCTCTCTGCCCCTCCCTCACTTGGACTCTCTCTCTCTCTCAAAAATGAATAAACTTTAAAAAAAAATTAAAAAAAAAAAAAAAGAAGAGAAACTCTTTATTTGTGCCAGTGATAGTCTCCAAGTAAGTAAAGGGGGCTAATCCAGACCCAGTTAAGAGCAGAGTCCTTGAATTCTTACTCCTTAGCAACCATCTTCCAATAAAAACAAGGACATCAAAATGGGACATCTAGCAGTATAGGAAGAATCACAGAGTTGAAATTTCTTAGTAGAAACTGGTGTCTTCGTAGTTGTTGGATAAAGAAAGCATATTTTCTTTAAAAAGCATTCATCGAATTCAGCTGCGATTAGAAATTATTGATACATTTAAATGAAAAAAATTATATATCTAATTTGGAGGAAAATTAAGAAGTTTAAAAATGTGTTGTGTTTTTTTTTTTTTCCTGAAACCTGAAGCAGAACGTAATTTTCTTTGATTTCTTTTCAAAGATATCTAGAGGAGGTTTTTCAGATTGCCTGAAGGAAATCTAGGAGTACTCTGCCATCTTGGGTCTTCCCCAAGATGGGCTTATAAATAAGCCCAGGTGTTAGGATATCTGCCTTTATGTATCATGAGAAACAAACATGATATATTAGCTTTAATAAACATTCTTATTCATACATCAGCTTGTTCTGTACAACATTGGCATCCCAAGAAAGTCAATCATACTGGAATCTAATGTTATAATATAAGCTTAAGCAGTCTTCTTGGCCTATTTTATCAAAGAGAATGTCCAGTTGCCTAGCATGCTGAATGTACATGTTTCTTGGCACATCCTAGGAGTCTCATGGTTTTTTCAGGGCTAGAGAAAGCACATTTTATTAAACCAAACCAACCAAGTAACCCAACAAAACCACTAAAACACAAGATTCCTGGGAACAAAATAGAAGGGAGGTCTCATTTGAAGCCTTCTTATTAGTTTTACATTTTCTTTCACCAAGGATTTGTAGTGACCTCAAGGATTAAGAATAAGAAGTAGAGTATAGAGGGGCACCTGGGTGGCTCGGTCAGTTGGGTGTCTGACTTTGGCTCAGGTCATGATCTCATGGTTTGTGGGTTCAGGCCCCGCATCTGGCTGTGTGCTGACAGCTCAGAGCCTGCTTCAGATTCTCTGTCTCCCCCTTTCTCTCTGCGCCACTCTCCCCTAAATAAATAAATAAGTGTTAAAAAAAAAAAAAAAAGAAGTATAGAGAGGATGCCAGGTAATCATCTCACTATACATACAATATTTTCTGGACACACAGAGATATCAGTTATCGATGTCCCCAGATGCTACTGCACACATTTGTACTTGCCCACCGCTTGTAACCCAGACGCTTTGGTATCTGTTAAGACACATATGAATACCTTTGCATATTCATTCGTACTCTGAAACATACACAACTCTTGAGCTCCTTATTTGATATGTAACTTTCCCGTCAGTAGGCTGGTCTTACGGTTACGTTGGTCAGACTTACACTTTTGTCCTTCCTGCTCCTGAAGAAACATAATACTTGTCAACATTAACGTCACACTGAAAATTCAGCATCACAAGACAAATCTCTGTAACAAGAGCAGCTTGCAAAGCCGAGGTGTTGTTTATTTATTGTAAAGTATATTCATTACACTAATACCAAATCCTACGCCAGAGTTAATGTTCTGGAATTTGTCCTTCATTTTATTCCACTTGGAGAGGCCTATTACCTTAGAGTGTAAGCTCCTTCATTTGAATGTCAGACTCTACAGAACAAAGAATGTTTTATCTCTGTTCTAGTGGTTGCATGGGACATACGGGTGGAGCCAACTTGAACTTTACCTGACGCTTGTTTTCTTACGAGCCGTTTTTATTTTTCTTGTCATATGGAAAATTGATGAGGTCTTGGAAAATGCGAGTGTAGTGTGGAAAAAGACAAGTATGTTGCTACAGGCTTAATAATAATTTATGTGTTAAATGAGAATGAGAAAGATGACTGCTTCCATAGTGGTATTTAGCTTTTCCTCTATTAGGTACTCTACCTAATCAAGTTATAATGGAAGGCAGAGATGTGTCATATTTACCTTATCTTTCATGTTATAAGAATGCAAGTACAGACATAAAGTTTAATTCTGGGAAATGCTCCACTCTGCAACGCATCTCTAGAATTAAGGGCTTATCGAATTTTTTAAATATTTATTTATTTGAGAGCGAAAGAGAGAGGGCAAAAGCAGGGGAGGGGCACAGAAACAGGGAGAAGGACTGTGCACTGAGTGCAGAGCCTGATGCGGGACTCGATCCCATGAACCGTGAGATCACACCTGAGCTGAAATCAAGAGCTGGACGTTTAACTGACAGCCACCCAGGTGCCCCTAGAATTAGAATTTAAAAGAGAAATTAGTTGTTTGGAGTAGGTGGTGGTCTTAAGCAGCTTGAACTGCTAACCAGAGTATCACTGGGTGGTTTAAACCACAGACATTTATGTCTCACAGTTCTGGAGGCTGGGAAGTCCAAGATCAAGGTGTTGACGGGTTTGGTTTCTGGTGAGAACCTTCTTTCTGACATGCAGACAACCTCCCTCTCATTGTGTCCTCTCCTCGTGGAGAGAGACTGAACTCTGGCCTCTTCTTACAAGGAGGCTAATTGCATCAGTAGTGAGGGCCCCGTGACCTCATCTGAACCTAATTACCTTCCAAAGGCCCCACCCCCAGGTGCCATCATGTTGGAGGTTAGAGCTTCGACATACGGGTTTTGAGAGCAATAAACATTCAGTCCATAATAATGGTAATGAGAGGGTGTATAAGGAATAATTGTTTGATCATGACACTGAATCTCCTCTTTGGTGTTCTGCGTTTTCTTATCTTTTTCCATCACCTTGAATCTCTCTCTCAGAGCCTGCTTCAACCTCTCCTCAAAGAGGACTTTTATTGGATTGGTCTGAGGAACAATTCTGGCTGGAGGTGGGAAGATGGGTCAGCCCTAAACTTTTCAAGGTAAGGGGGTTCAAGACAATGAAAGAAAAAGAGAAAATGGGAAGAAAAATTATGTGACTAGGGAAATAGATCAAGGATAAGAGAGGAAGAGGAGAGGAAAGGGTAAGGAAAGGAAATAGGGAACAAGGAAGGAAATGAACAGTGGGTAAGAGCAAAAAAAAAAAAGGATGACATTTTATTTATTTTTTAATTTTTTTATTAAAACATTTTTGTTTAATGTTTATTATTTTTGAGAGAGAGAGACAGGGCGCGAGCAGGGGAGGGGCAGAGAGAGAGGCAGACACAGAATCTGAAGCAGGCTCCAGGCTCTGAGCTGTCAGCACAGAGCCCGGCGCGGGGCTCGAACCCACCAATGGCGAGATCATGACCTGAGCTGAAGTTGGGCACTTAACCGACTGAGTCACCCAGGCGCATATCAAAGATGATAGTTTAAAGGGAGGCTAATGAACAATTTTTATTCTGCTGTTTTGGGAGTCGAGAAAAGTGGGAACTGAATAGGGAGAAAGAACTTGCTCAGTTTTCATCCCTCATGTCTTGCTAGTCCTTTACTCTCATGTTACCTTAATTGATTGACTTTTTTGATTTCTTACAGGATTATTTCAAACAGCTTGATACAGAAGTGTGGTACCTTCAGCAAAAGTGGTTTCCTAGGCTCTAGCTGTGAGGCTCTTTTACAGTGGGTCTGTAAGAAGGTCAGACTTTGATGGGTGGATCTGTCATATGGCTCCCTAAAAAGGGGGAGCCAGCCTCTGGGTGCTGGGATAGTCATGAGTGTATATTTAGTGAAAGCCGAACCTTCTAGAACATGGCATTAGATGTAAGATTAATGCGATTTCCCTGGGACTGATGGTTTATTGCTGGACTCTCTTTGAGAACAGTTAGATATTAACAATTTAAAGATCAGATCTAGGAAAATTTGTGAAAGAAAATATTGTTTTAGTACTTCTCACAGTAGTGACTGATGCTGCCTTCTTCACCCCCATTCCCACCATCTCTGTCAAAAATGTACCTTTTCTGTGTTATGGTCTGAAATAGTCCGACGATATCCATGCAAATATATACTATTGCTAATGTGTTACAGAGTTTTGATGTGTGCTAATAGGCTGGCATGTTACTTATCCCTGATAATATGTTTTTCTTCTAACAATGGCCCTTTGCAAATAAAGCTTTATTCTAAAGGATACTGCCAATAGTGACAAGTAGAAAGTGGATAAAAACAGGGTGATGCTTTCTGCTTCTCAGCTCTCTACCACTTAGAGACTTGGCCTTGGCTGAATTTAATTTTTCTGGGTATGCATAAATGTGGATGAATAAACCAATGTATGACCATATTTTTCCATATTGTGAGTGCGTGATCTGCATGCTAATTTCACAATCATGGTCAGTCTGATAGAGGAAAATTTACAGAAGCAGTTTATGTGCTTGATTCCCAAATTAGGCACGAATGCCTCAAAAATAAAGAAAAACTTTATTATTTCTCTTAAGTATGGTTTGGACATAGATGAGGAGAGAAGGTGCTGTTTAAAGATGCAGGAATTTACCCAAGGGATACAGGAGTGCTGATGCATAGGGGCACTTGTACCCCAATGTTTATAGCAGCACTCTCAACAATAGCCAAATTATGGAAAGAGCCTAAATGTCCATCAGCTGACAAATGGATAAAGAAGATGTGGTTTATATACACGATGGAATACTACTTGGCCGTGAGAAAGAATGAAATCTTGCCATTTGTAGCAACGCGGATGGAACTGGTGGGTATTATGCTAAGTGAAATAAGTCAGGCAGAGAAAGAGAGATACCATATGTTTTCACTCATATGTGGATCTTGAGAAACTTAACAGAGAACCATGGGAGAGGGGCCGGGGGGCAGGGAGGGGAGGAAGTTACAGAGAGGGAGGGAGGCAAACCATAAGAGACTCTTAAATACTGAGAACAAACTGAGGGTTCACAGAGGGTGTGGGGGGAGAGGGGAAGGTGGGTGATGGGCATTGACACTGAGGAGGGCACCCGTTGGGATGAGCACTGGGTGTTGTATGGAAACCAATTTGACAGTAAATTATATTTAATAATAAAAAAAAGATGTAGGAGGGAATACTAAAGGGGACCATCAGTCTGTACTGTCAATGACACCGAGTTGTAATCTCTTGTCTTTCTCTTTCATAGTCTTTTTTTGGGGGAGGGGGGGCAATGGACTGTATCTTATCCACCATTGTATCCCACACACCTAAAATAGTGCTTGTATCAGTGAATATTAAATAAATAAATGGACAAATAAAAAATAAAAATTAAGATATTCTTATTCTGGTAGTTCGTGTTCGCCCATGAGTTAATTAGAAGAATTAAGGGCAAGAAACACAGTATATTCTAATCCTTCCCTAACATCCCCCCCCCCCCCCGCCCCCCCAAGGTGTGCATTCGGTAGCTGACTCGAAAAGGGCAAAGAGTCAGGTTAATCTAGATATACTGTTCACAGAAGGAAGTGGTGGAAACAAACTCCCATCTCCTTATGATCTCTTACCTTTGGCTCTGGGTTGGAGGGGGGTGTCTCTTGATTATGAATGTGATGGTAGTGATCCCACTTGGTTAAGGATGTAATGATAATGATTCCACTTGGGCCCCCATGGCTTGGCTCCTAAGGGGCGCACAATCTCATTTACTTATTCAAGGACAAACCAAGGAGGCCGGTGCACTCCTGAATTCTCCCCTGAGCAGGAAGCATGTGGGCAACTCTTTTCCGTGACAAGGGTTCAGTGTTCTTGCAAAGATTTCTCACCACCTCTCATCAGAATTGGATCTAGTTCACTGCTCTTTCTCCCTTTAGGATGTTACATTTAGAAATAACTTACTTATTTATTCCCTAATCTTACTCATGAGGGGCCATGGGGCAGTTATTAATGCAATCCTTCTACCTTGCCTTGTGAAATAAAGTTTGGTAAAACTATTAGAAACTAACATTTTTCTTTTTTTAATTTAAAACAAAAAAAAAATTTTTTTTTAACGTTTATTCATTTTTGAGAGACAGAGAGAGACAGAGTGCAAGCAGGGGTGGGGCAGAGAGAGAGGGAGACACAGAACCCGAAGCAGGCTCCAGGCTCTGAGCGGTCAGCACAGAGCCAGATGCAGGGCTCGAACCCATGAAAGTGAGATCATGACCTGAGCCGAAGTTGGACACTTAACCAACTGAGCCACCCGAAGCCCCTCTTTTTAAAATAAAAAAAAAATGTTTATTTTATTTTTTATTTTTTTAATTTATTTTTTTTAAGTTTATTTACTTATTTTGAGAGAGACAGAGATAGCACAAGTGGGGGAAGGGCAGAGAGAGAGGGAGACAGAGAATCCCCAGCAGGCTCTGCAGTGTCAGCATGGAACCTGACGTGGGGCTTGAACCTGTGAATCCCGTGAAATCATGACCTGAGCCGAAATGGAGAGTTGGATGCTTAACAGACTGAGCCACCCAGGCACCCCCATTTTTTATTTTATTTTTTATTTTTGAGAGAGAGAGAGCGCGTGCATGAGTAGGGGAGGGGCAGAGAGAGAGGGGGAGACAAGGAATCCAAAGCAGTCTCCAGGCTCTGAGCTATCAGCCTGACATGGGGCTCAAACCCACGAACTGTGCGAACATGACCTGAGCTGAAGTCGGATACTTAACCAACTGACCCACCCAGGCACCCCTCTTTTCTTTTTCTTTTGCTCATCTGTTCGTTAAATTCCACATATGAGTGAAAATTTCACATATGAGTGAAATCATACGGTATTTGTCTTTCTCTGGCTGACTTATTTCACTTAACATTATACTCGCTAGCTCCATCCATGTTGTCATAAATGGCAAGATTTCATTCTTTTTATGGCTGAATAATATTCCATTGTGTATATACATACCATCTCTCAGTTGACGGATTCTTGGGTGGCTTCCATAGTTTGGCTATTGTAAATAATTCTGCTATAAACATTGGGGTGCATGTATCCCTTTGAATAATATTTTTGTATTTTTGGCGTAAAACCCAGTAGTGCAATTGCTGGATCATAGGGTAGTTCTATTTTAAACTTTTTGAGAAAACTCCATACTGTTTTCTACAGTGACTTCATCAGTTTGAATTTCCACCAACAGGGTTCCTTTTTCTCCACAGCCTTGCCAACACTTGTTTCTTGTGTTTTTGATGTTAGCTATTCTGACAGGTGTGAGGTGATATCTCATTGTGGGTTTTTTTTTAATATGAAATTTATTGTCAAATTGGTTTCCATACAACACCCAGTGCTCATCCCAGCAGGTGCCCTCCTCAATACCCATCTCATTGTGGTTTTGATTTGTATTTCCCTGGTGATGATTGATGTTGGCCATCAGTATGTCTTAACTGGAGAAATAAATGTCCGTTCATGTCTCCTGTTCATTTTTAAATTGGATTATTTGTTTTTTGGGTGTTGAGTTGTATCAGTTCTTCATGTATTTTGGATACTAACCCCTTTATCATATATGTCACGATGTCTTCTATTCAGTAGGTTGTATTTTAGTTTTGTTGATGGTTTCCTTCACTGTGCAGAAGCTTTTTATCTTGATGAAGTCCCAATAGTTCATTTTGCTTTTGTTTCTTTTGCCTCAAGAGACCTATCTAGAAAAGTGTTACTGTGGTCAATGTCAAAGAAATTATTGTCTGTGCTCTCTTTTGGGATTTTTATGGTTTCAGGTCTCACTTTAAGGTCTGTAATCCATTTTGAGTTTACTTTTGGATATGGTGTAAGAAAATTGTCCACTTTCATTCTTTTGCATGTAGCTGTCCAGTTTTCCCAACACTGTTAAAAACATTCAGATGTTTTTTTCTTCAAAGGTGTTCAAGATAAATAAAGCAGGAAAAGCTAACAATCTGATCAAATGTACGGTTCAAAAATGTCTTTTGGTGTTTAACAATAAGATCTAGGAAAGGAAACTACAGAGTTACCTTAAATGGGATGAATAAGTTACCACTGGCAAGTTTCTGGCAGTAGTAAAACAAAAACAAAAAATTAAGTCTCTTGACCGTATAGATATCGCCATGAAAAATTTTTTTCAATCTGTACAAAAGATCTTTCTCCACATATCAATTGTTTCTTATGATTTAATTGTTGTCTGTGTGATGTTCAACTATTTTTTTTTTTATGCACAGAGATTATGTTTCACAACTCTTACCCAGATGAATACGGCACTTAGTTCAGACATATCAAGCCACAGGTTTCCCCTCCCCTCTAACCAAGCTATCAAATTTCTGTCTTAACTAATTCAAAAATATTAAGTAGTGAGAGATCCAGATCTATAAATGTACTAGGTACAAGGAGGGTACTGTGTTCAGTCTGGACTTTGACAAAGGAGTAATATTCCAGGGAACATAGGACAAATAGCCAAAAAGAATGAAATCTTGCCATTTGCAATGACACAGATGGAGCTAGAATGTATTATGCTGAGCAACATAAGTCACTCACAGAAAGACAGATACCATATGACTTCACTCATATGTGGAATTTAGGAAACAAAATGTGTGAACATATGGGAAGGGGGGAAAAAAAAGAGAGAGAGAGAAGCAAACCGTAAGAGACTCTTAATGATAGAGAACTACTGAGGGTTGATGGAGGAAGTGGGGGGAGAATGGGCTAAATGGGTGATGGGCTTTAAGGAGGGCACTTGTGATGAGCACTGGGTGTTGTAGTGATAAATGACTTAAATTCCACTCTTGAAACCAATATTACACCATATGTTAATTAACTAGAATTTAAATAAAAGTTTGAAAAAAAATTCTCCCCCCCAACCCCCCAATAATAGCACCTTTAAAAAAGAAAACAAGACGGGGGGCCCCTGGGTGGTCCAGTCAGTTAAGCGTCCAACTTTGGCCTAGGGCATGATCTCACGGGTTGGTGGGTTCGAGCCCGGCGTCATGCTCTGTGCGGACAGCTTGGAACCTGGAGCCTGCTTCGGATTCTGTGTCTCCCTCTCTCTCTGCCCCTCCCCTGCTGTGCTCTCTTTCAAAAATAAATAAACATCAATTTTTTTTTTTTTAATGGAAACGAGGGGCACCTGTGTGGCTCAGTCAGTTAAGCATCTGACTCTTGGTTTAGACTCAGGTCATGATTTCACAGTTCCGTAAGTTCAAGCCCTGTGTCAGGCTCTGTGCTGACAGTGTGAAGCCTGTTGGGATTCTGTCTCTATCCCTCCCTCCCTCTCTCTCTCTCTCTCTCTCTCAAAATAAATAAATAAACTTAAAAAAGATTTAAAAAATAGAAAAGGAAACAAAAACAGAACACATTTCTCTTATGACTGTGTAATTTTCACCAGAATCTATACTTCTCAGAGCAGCAAGGACTTTTCAATCTATGAAATGTCACTAATATCTATAATCAAATACAAGCATAAAATTTAAGAACTAAAAACATCCTCGAAAGAAATAACCACTTAACGCTAGCTCCAACACCATTTATCGAAGAGATGTTTTTCCCCGTTGAATATTCTTGCCTCCTTTGTTGAACATTAATTGACAAAATAATTGTGGGTTTATTTCGGGGTTTCTCTTCTGTTTCATTGATCTATGTGTCTGTTTTTGTGCCAGTACCATACTGTTGGATTACTACAGCTTTGTAGTATATCTTGAAATCTGGGGTTGTGATACCTCCAGTTTTGTTTTCCTTTTTTAAGATTGCTCTGGCTACTTAGGGTCTTTTGTGGTTCTATACAGATTTTAGGATTGTTCTAGTTCTTTGAAAATGCTGTTGGTATTTTGATAGGGATTGCACTGAATTTGTAGATCGCTTTGCAGATTTGTAGGGTAGCATGGACATTTTAAGAATATTTGTTCTTTTTTTTTTTTTTAGATTATTTATTATTTTTAAGTAATCTCTACACCCAAGGCGGGGCTCGAACTTACAACCCTGAGGTCAACGGTCACATGCTCTACTGACTGAGCCGGCCAGGTGCTCCCAATAGTTATTCTTCCAATTCATGGAATATCTTTCCATTTGTTTGTGTCATCTTCAATTTCTTTCATCAGTGTCTTATAGTTTAGAGGACAGTGATTAGAGTCCCTCAAACTCCTCGGTTCAAAGGTCATCATCTTCATTAGTCCATATTTGCCTCTCTTGCAGTCCATTTACACTTCCCCTTTGTCCTGCATCCCTACTTTTATTTATCTTTCCTCCACAGGAACATACTTTGATGTTTGGTATATTCCTTCAGCTTGTTTTATATGTATCCGTATAAGCTATGTAGTGTTCTTTGTTTCATATTTAAATAATAATTTTTATATATTTCATTGTTTTACTTTTTCCACGAGCATTATATTTTTGAGATCTATTCAGGTTGTACTATGTACATGTAGTTCATCCTTTTAGGTGGCACATGAACCCCATTTTATATATCCATTCTTTTAATGATGGACACCCGGTTTGCCTTTGTTTCCCCACTATCACAGTGATGGGATAGATATTCTCTTCTATATCCCTCCTCCAAAGTCTTCCCCATCTTAGGAAATGGCCCTGCCTCCATTCTGTTGTTCAGGTTCCAACTTGAAGAACTTGCCTTCCCCCTTCCTTCCTCCCTTCCTTTCCCCCTCCCTCCCTTCCTTCCTTTCTTGTCTTGTCTTGTCTTGTCTCCTGTTCTCTTTCTTTTCTTTTCTTTTCTTTCTTTCTTTCTTTCTTTCTTTCTTTCTTTCTTTCTTTTTCCCTTCCTCCCTCCTTCTTTCCCTCCCTTTCTTTGCTTTCTTTCTTTCTTTCTTTCTTTCTTTCTTTCTTTCTTTCTTCCTCCTTCCTTCCCTCCCTCTCTTTCTTTCTTTCTTTCTTTCTTTCTTTCTTTCTTTCCCAAACTGAAGAGTTTTCTGATGTATTTATTTTTTGACCTCCAACAAATTTATCACCTCCACCAGCAAAGTATATTCTAAATCTAATCTCTTCTTTCCATCTCCACTTCTAACTCCAGTCCCAGCCTCTGTCATTGTTCATTAGATGACTGTGACAGCTTCTTTTGTTCCTACCCCCTTTAAAAATAGTTTTATTGAGGGGCACCTGGCTGTCTTGGTTGGAGGAGCATGCAACTCTTGATCTTGGAGTTGTGAGTTTGAGCCCCATGTTAAAGAGTAAAATTTGATAAGTTTTGACATATGTATATGCCCATGAAAATAATGTCACCGTAATCAAGATAGTGAAATAGCAATTATCCTGAAAATGTTCCTCAGGCCTTTCTGTAATTCCTCCTTTTCTCTCCTCCCTGTCACCCAACACTCCCCCATCTTCAGGAAACTTTGGTATACTTTATGTCACTATAGATGAGATTACATCTTCTAGCGTTTTACAGTACATAGAGTTTTACAGGGTCATTAAGTATGTGCTCTTTTTTTTTCCCCTGTCTTTTTTCACTCAGAATAATTATTTTGAGATTCATTCGTGGTGTTGTATGTATCAATGGTTTACCCTTCTTTATTGCTAATATTCTACTATATGGGTGTGCCATAATTTGTTTATTCATTCACTTATTGATTGACATTTTGGTCATTTCAGTTTGGGGCTGTTTAAAAAAAGCTGTTATGGGTGCCTGGGTGGCTCCGTTGGTTAAGTGACCGACTCTTGATTTCTGCTCAGGTTGTGATCTCACGGTTCGTGGGATTGAGCCCTGCCGTGGGCTCTGCACTGACAGTGTGGAACCTGCTTGGGATTCTTTCTCTCCCTGTCTCTCTGCCCCTCCCCTGCTTGTGCACACATACACCCTCTCTCTCTCAAAGTAAATACAGAAACTTAAAAAAAATAAAAATAAAGTTGTTATGAAGATTTGGGAACAAATCTTAGTATGGACACAGGCTTTCTTTTCTCTTGAGGAAATACTTAGGAGGTGGAATGACCAGATCACAAGGTAGGTATATGCTTAACTTTTTAAGTAACAGCCAACCTCTTTTCCAAAGTGTTTGTACCGTTTTGTTTTCCAGTCAGCAGTGTACGAGAGTTCTATTTTCTTCACCTCCTCTGTGATATTTGGTACAGTCAAGTTCTTTTAATGTTAGCCATTCTAGTAGGTACTCAGTGGTATCTTGTGGTTTTAATTGCCATTTCCTTAAAGGTCAACGGTGTTGAGCCTCTCTTCATGTGTTTATTTGCCATCCATATATCTTTCTTTGGGGAAGTATCTGTTCAGATATTTTGCCTATTTCTTTGTGTTCTTGTTGTTGAGTTTTCAGCATTCTTTGTATTCTGGATCCAAGTTCTTACTACATAAACACTTTGCAAATATTGTCTCCCAGTTTGTGGTTTGTCTTTCCATTCTCTCAACAAGGTGTTTCAAAGAACAGAAGTTTTTAATTTTTATGAAGTCTATTTTACCAATCTTTGTATTACAGTTTGTATTGCTTGTATGTTATTTAAGAAACTTTTGTCTAGTACAAGTTCATAAAGATTGCCTTACATTTCCTTCCAGAAATTTCATAGTTTTAGCTTTTGCATTTAGATCTGTCATCTATTTTGACCCGACTTTTATAGATGATATGAAGTGTGGGCTGAGGTCTTTTTTTTCTTCTTGTTATAAAAGCCTAATTTTTCCAGCCCCATTTATTGAGATAACTATTCTTTTGTCATTAAGTTCCTTTGATACCTTTGTGGAAAATCAATGAAATGATTATATTGGCCTATTTTTGCATTTTTTCTTTTGTGCCATTTATTTGTATGCTTATCCTTTCGTTTCTACCTCACTGTAATTTGATAGTAAGTCTCGAAATCAAGTAGTGTAAACCTCCAACTCTGTTTTTCTTCTTCAAAATTGAGTTGTTCTAGGTCCTACGATTTTTTTCTTGTAGATCTTAGATAAATATTCTATTCCTATGTTATTTTGTACACGTTTGAATATATCAGGTTGAATTGTTGGTCCAGTGGATACTTTGTTCACACGGGCCTGCTAATTTTTTAAAAAAAAATTTTAATGTTATTTATATTTGAAGGAGAGAGAGACAGAGCGTGAACAGGGAAGGGACAGAATCCAAAGCAGGCTCCAGGCTCTGAGCTGTCAGCACAGAGCCTGACACGGGGCTCAAACCCACAAACTGCGAGATCATGACCTGAGCCGAAGTCAGATGCTTAACCGACTGAGCCACCCAGGCACCTCACAAGGGCCTGCTAATTTAAACTCTCGTGCAGTGTATGAAGTAAAGTGACTATTTCTCTATATCATCATCAGGCAAGGGTAAAGGGAACCACAGGCTCCTTATGATCACGACTTTTCACTCCTGGATCTATCGTCCTGTGAGTTTTTACTTAGGAGAAGGTCTTCCAGGTTCTTCAGATTGGAGCATCTGTAAGACAAAGCTAGGAATGACCTTTGATAGTAATGATCTCTCATAACAAAACCTTGATGATCGTAAAGTCTTTGTTCCCGTATGAGTAATGAGATGGGGAAGGAAATGAAGGCGAGGGGAGAACACTCCTGGCACACAGGACAAAGTGTGAAAAGAATGTGATAAACACTAAGGAAGGAGTGATTTTCAAGGTGGAGGGAGCATTCATCAGTGGTTTGGTTGGCATTTTATGCTAAAGAGATGTAATGTAGCACAACGACAGAAGAGCATTCCATGAAATTGGCAATGTGGAGGTCATTGTCCATCATTCTTTATTAGTGTGCTGGTGAAAGATATGAAATTGCAGTGAGCTGACAGACAGGAGGTAAGGAAGTGGAAACAATGAGTTTGGATATTTCTTTTAAGAAGTTTTGTTACGGACAGAAGGAAAAAGATAGCATCTATATAAAGGCCTGTAGGTTGTGCCGATATATTTTTACATATAGATAAGAAAGAGTAACTCGTGTTTATAGCTTCCAACTTAGTTGAAAGAGAAAAGAGATTAAAAATGTATGCAACACCAGGATCCTTGAGGTAGTGGATGACTATGTGAGCCGATGCACAAATGGAAGAAATAATTTTGGGTGGCAAGAGTATCCCCTTTCCTACGGAAGGTGGAACGATGGAGGAAGATTCCAATGTTTGTGTAAGCGACAGTAAAGGAAATGTACTGGTGAACTCCATTTTCTCGGTGAAATAAAGGACAAGGTTATATGCTAAGTATGAAGGAGAAAGTGATAGGTTTGGGATCTATAGAAGGCAGAATTTTGGAATTTCTACACAGGGAAGAGAGACATCTCCCTACAGACGCAACATTGCTGGTCAACACCGAGGGAGGCAGGAGGCCACACATTTTTAGTGATTTCAGCCCGCATTGTTGCCTGATTATTGAGAGCAGCCCATGTCAGACTAGTTATAATAACAGAGAAGCCAAATAGTAGGGATGCTGGAGCATGGCAATTTTACAGGGTGGTTTCAGGGGAGAAAAATGGTGTCAGGAAATAGAAGTAGCCAGAATTACATAAGAAACCCTGAAGTGAGGGACGTGCTGGATGGGAAAAGATTTGGGAGTAATAGTACAGGAGATGAGATAACTAATACAGTGAACATTGTTGTACGCGTCTCCTATTTCCCTAGAAGAGATTCCGAAAAGTGAAAGTCATGGGCCAAAATGTAGGCCAAATTGAAAATTTTATTTTTTTTAATTTATTTTTTTTTATTATATGAAATTTATTGTCAGATTAGTTTCCATACAACACCCAGTGCTCATCCCAAAAGATGCCCTCTTCAATGCCCATCACCTACCCCTCCCCTCCCTCCCACCCTCCATCAACCCTCAGTTTGTTCTCAGTTTTTAAGAGTCTCTTATGCTTTGGCTCTCTCTCCCACTCTAACATCTTTTTTTTTTCTTTTTTTCCTTCCCCTCCCCAAAATAAAAATTTTAATAGATGCTACCAGATTAGTTTATAAGACTGAAACAGTTTTACTCCCACTAGCAAGGGATGAGAATACTGGTCCTCCCTTCTTCTCAGCTGCACATGTTCTCAAAATTTTAGATTTTAGCAAATTGTCATTATTATTATTACAATATTATTATTATTATTATTATTATTATTATTATTATTGTCTTTTCCATCCGTAGGCACTGTGTATACTCAGAATGACCTTTTTGTTAGTCACATGTGTTGCACATGTTTTCTTTCTACTGTTTTTTTTTTTTAATGTCATGGGGATTTTTTTTTTTCTATTCATGCATTTTAAGTTTTAGTAAAGTCAAATCTTCATTTTTTCCCTCCAGTTGTGGATTCTGGTTTTCTACTTAGAATCTCTTACATGGGATTATACATACATTTTTTCCTAATAAATTTATATTATTATTGTTATTTTGTTTTACATTTTATTTTTAAGTTTTTATTTAAGTATTTATTCATTTAAGCAATCTCTACCTCCAATGGGGGGCCCAAACCCACCATTCTGAGCTCTTCTGCCTGAGCCAGCCGGGCGCTTCTGGTTTTACATTTTACATTTTTTACGTTTTATTATGTTTTTACATTTTATTTTTTTATTTTATTTTATTTTATTTTATTTTTTATTTTATTTTAAGTTTATTTTACTGTGAGAGAAGGGGAGAGAGAGAGAGACAGACAGACAGACAGACAAACTGCGAGTCAGGGGAGGGGCAGAGAGAGAGGGAGAGGGAGGAATCCTAAGCAGGCTCCACACTGTTAGTGTTGAACCTGGAAACCCCGTGGGGCTCAAACCCCCGAATCATGGGATCATGACGTGAGCCGAAATCCAGTCACACACTTAACCAATTGAGCCACCACGGCGTCCCTACCTTTTAATAATTAATTCATTTTTGCTGTTTTGGGTCTCCCTTAGAGCAGACTGAATTCTGGGCCAAAATCCTGGATCATTGTGAGGGTCTCAGAAACAGGTCTGAGGGTGATAGTGACAAGGAGGAACAGACGAAAAGGAGCCATTGGTTTTTTTTTATTGTTGTGAAATACACATAACATAAAATTTCCCGTGCTAACTATTTTCAGGTGTACAGTTCAGTAGCCGTAATTGCATTCACAATGTTGTGAATCTCTTCAAGGCTCCATTTTTATAGGATGAGGAAATCGTGGTCTGGAATCAGCCAGGGGAGCAGCAGCAACAATGCAGACTTTCCTCTCCTCACCACTTCCTGCCTCCCCCCAACTTTGCAGGACGCGGAGCAGCCTCATTTTGCGAGGACATCGGTTTTTCTAAAAACAGTTGTTGGGCAGTTAAGATAAAGAAGGGTGGGAACATGGTGCCTCTGGACGAGTAATAGAAGGTAACCTGTTTCCAGGGTGACCGGGATTTCAGCCGGCGCTCCAGATAGGATTTACCAGCAGGGGCAGCGAGAGGATGGTCCGATTGTGGAGACCCAGGTCAGGACTGGGGCAAGAGTGGGCACAGGTACCGATGATCCGGTGTCAGACTGGACACCGATGGTGTCTCCTACCGGATCACTCTTCCTGTTTTTGGCCTGGTCAGTATGCTGTTCCTGCCACCAGTAAGATTCTAAAGGAATGTTTATACAACTGCACAGAGATTTAGGTACAGAGAACTTTATTACACTTCTACAGTAGGAAGAATCAGAAATGATTCAAATGTCTACCAGTATTGAAATGATTAAAGAAATCCTGTTACCTCTTGCTTTCTTTCGGTAGACCAGATCTTTTAAAATGAGAATGTTGTGGGTGCGCCTGGGTGGCTCAGTCCGTTGGGCGGCCGACCACAGCTCAGGTCATGATCTTGCGGTCTGTGAGTTCGAGCCCCATGTTGGGCTCTGTGCTGACAGCTCGGAGCCTGGAGCCTGCTTCCAGTTCTGTGTCTCCCTCTCTCTCTGCCCCTTCCCTGCTTGCTCTCTGTCTCTGTCTCTCTCAAAAATAATAAACATTAAAAAAAAGAGAATGTTTTTTGTTTTTTGTTTTTTGCCTGGATAACTAGAGAACAGCCATACTAATAGACCAGGAGAAGCCAGTCATGATCTGCCAACAAAATCGTCAAGCTAGAACCTCAGGGAGGAATTACTCGGGCTCCACAGTGCTGCTGTTCCCTTGGACTTGGGCCTTTGGCAGAGCCCATCCCCATCGGAGGATTAGTCTGGTTGGGCTGTCGTGGGAATGCAAATTCAGACCGCAGCCGGATTGCTTCTTTGTGCTTTGGATTGCTTAATGTGCCTTCTCCTTTCTCCCCCCTTTAAAAATCTATTCTCGAAAGTTGCATTTTCTTCTTTTGCCCCTAAACACAGGTCCTCTCTGTCTTTTTGAAAAGGCTACATCTTTGGTCACATGGCTATAGAGTTAGTAAACCTTACTGCACACATTCCAAATTTTGTAACGGATGCCAACACTAACGTGTTGGCCTATCTTGGCTAACACAGCTGTTGTGGACCGGGCTGCCCTTACCAGTTTGGCCCCCAAACCAGCTGTTATTTATGTGATCTATCTCCACAAACTGGCTGGAATGTTCTCTGTAGATCCCTGGGAGGAACTAGGAGATGGTTTTTGTTTGTTTGTTTTTATTTTTATTTTTTATTCCCCGCCGCCCCCCCCCCCCCCCCGCTTAGTTCTTTCTGTTTTTTTTGCTTAGCTAATTTTTCCTTAGTGCAAGACCCTGTGTGACTTGTAACATCTCACTGCCACTCACTGTGATGGGTATACAGTGCTCAAACACTTTCCTGAAACCTGTCAGTTATGCTGGCTCTTTCTATGCCAGAGGTTATGTATATTTTTAGACTGTGCCTTGTCTCTACCTGAGAACTGTGGGAACATACTGGGAGGAACGCCAATGCTGGAGTTAGTAAGACAGACCTCTATTCAAATCCTTTTTAGAATAATGGCTGTGTGACTTCAGGCAAAACGCTTAACTTCTCTGAGCCTGGGTTTGCCCAGCCCATGTGATCATTCCATCTAAAGTAGCCAGTCTCCTTGCTGTCTGTGACATCCACTTGTTGAGTTCCTTCCAAACTCTTGTCACCGTCTGTGCTTCCCTTTACGTGTTACTTCTTTGAAATTATTATTTACTATGTTTTGCAGATGTGCACGCTCACAGGATAAAATGCAAAAGTTACGAAGGGATCGTATCTGTGAAAACAAGGCTGGCCCCACCTCTGATTGCCACATCACTTACTTCCATTCCTTCTCGAGTTCCTTTCCAGATGTAATCTTTCCATACACATGTACATGCTCACACACATACACACACACACACACACACCTCTCAAGTCATAGAATAGTATACACACTATTCTGAACTTCACTCTCCCCGCCGATTAACAATATATCTTGAATCTTTTTATGTTCATACTCATAAGAACTGCCTCCTTTTTAATGATTGGATAGACTTCTGTTTTACGGCTCTAACAATTTAGCTAGTCTTCTATTAGTGGAAGTTTAGATCACTTCCTCTTTTTTGACTTTACCAACAATGCTGCAATGACTGTTTATCTACAGGCATCCGGGTGCCTGGGTGGCTCCGTTGGTTAAGTGTTGGACTCTTGATTTTGGCGCAGGTCGTGGGATCGAGCCCCGTGTTGGGCGCTGCACTGAGCACGAAGCCTGCTTAAGATTCAATCTCTCTCTCCCTCTGCCCCTCACCCCTGCTTGTGCTCTCTTCCTCTCTCTCTCTAAAAAATTAAAAAAAAAAAGTGAACTGGGTAGTCTACAGGCATAGTTTTGTGTCTTTGAGTGTTTGTAGACGTGCCAAATAGCTCTATGTAAGTCTGCAGATTAATAGTCCCACCAGCAATATATGCTAGTCTCATTTTCTCATTACTCTTCACCAGTGTAGTTTTTTCAATAAAATATTTTGATCTTTGCTAATTAGAGAAGGGAAAAATATTTTCCTCTTGTGGTTTTAATTTGTATTTCTCTTGTTAAGAACTACAGAGAGCGTCTTTGCACCTGCTGAAGGGGCATTTGTGTTTCCTTTCTTGTGAACTGACCATTCATAGCCTTTGTCCTTTAAAAAAAAATTTGGGGGGCGCCTGGGTGGCTCAGTCGGTTAAGCGTCGACTTCAGCTCAGGTCACGATCTCGCGATCTCGCGGTCCGGTGAGTTCGAGCCCCGAGTCGGGCTCTGGGCTGATGGCTCAGAGCCTGGAGCCTGCTTCCTATTCTGTGTCTCCCTCTCTCTCTGCTCCTCCCCCGTTCATGCTCTGCCTCTCTCTCTCTGTCTCAAAAATAAATAAACATTAAAAAAAAATTAAAAAAAAATTTGGATGATTGATCTTTTCCTCAATAATTGTGAGAAAAAAGTTCTTTACACACTGAAATAATTAGCTATTTGAGTGTGATACAAGCTAAAACTATTTTGTCTTAGTTCATCATTTTTCTCTTGTATGTGATGGGATTTTTTTTTCCTTGTTAAAAATTTGGGAATTTATTTATTTATTTATTTATTTATTTAAAGGGAGAGAGAGTGAGTATGAGTGGAGGAGGAATACAGAGAGAGGATCCCAAGCAGGCTCCCTGCTGTCAGCTTGAACTCACAGACCGTGAGATCGTGACCCAAGCTGAAATTGAGAGTCGGATGCTTAACTGACAGCCACCCAGGCACGCCGAAATTTGGGATTTTGTATATCACATTTATCCTCCTTTTTTAAATGAATTCTAGCTTTTATAGCATTTGAAATTTTTCATTCTACATTCTAAGATTAAATTGGGTAAAGAAGAGTATAAGACAGCTGACTTCTAGTGGAACACATAATTATGGAAGCATCAGGAACAAACTGGAATCAGCCTTGTTGTGGCAAGAAGGATGGAAAAATTGGTGCACCTGTAAGTGAAACGTTGGAGAGTGCAGTGATTACATGTTTGAAGGCTCACCCAGGAGGCTTTAAGAACCACTGTCCAAGGGGACAGATGTTCACTGACTCATGAACTCATCAAATATCCCTAGACTCAGAAACAGAGCCACGAGTGGAAAACATTGTGGAGAGACTAGAACAGCCTGGGGATGTCCTTTCAATATATATATATTTTATAATGTTTATTTATTTTTTAGATAGAGAGCGTCAGTGGGGGAGGGGCAGAGAGAGAGGGAGGGGAGACAGAAGATATGAAGCAGTGAGCCCGATGCAGGGCTCGAACTCACAAGCCATAAGATCATGACCTGAGCCAAAGTTGGACGCTCAACCGTCTGAGCCACCCGGGCGCCCCTGGGGATGCCCTTTAAAGATACAAAATTTTGGATAGAAGTTTACCTACGAATAATTGATTTTTTTTTGAATAGTTGATTTTTGTGAGTACAGAAGCTTACTCAGTAATGAGAGTAGTAGAATCTTAGAGAAAGACTTCTTTCTGTGGTCTTGAAACTTGACCCGAAAGCTAAAGCTGAGAATGGTGGGGGACGAGAAGTCCTGTATTCTAAAGGGGGGCCTTAGACACAACCCATAGGACTTTCCAAACTGGCTTAGGGGCAATTACCAACAGCTCATCAGGGAAAATTAAAGACTGATTACGGGCAAGTTCTTTGAGGCAATGTGTAGATGAGCAGATCGCTGGGGTATTTCACCTCCCACTCCACTGCAAGCCAAGTGAGAGGGGGAACCAGAGGCACCCAGGAGACATTGGGTGCTGCTTGTCGGAGGTGGGAGCAGAGGCTGACTTCCTGGTGCTATGTTGCTCACCAATGGAAATGTGTGGGTTTGTGGCTGTCTGGGGAGGAAGAGAGTGCTTGGAAGAACTTGACCCAAGTTCCCCATTATGGAGGGTGTAGAAACTCTTACCTGAATATTGATTAGAGAGGTCTGATGGTGGGAAGCTTGTAGAAATTGCCCCAGAAGATGAGGGAAGGTGGTGCAGCTGCAGTGGATGAAAGCTGACCGCAAACTCACTGTTTGTTGAGTTGGTATATGAGCTCCCTTGAACTCAGAGGAAGCAGAAGGTCACGGGATCTGAGTTACCTACAAAGGGCTTTATCCAAGAGGACTTCCTGCCAGGCTCAGACCCCAGGAGAAAGAAGTCCTGTAGAATGGTTCACCGTAACTTGAGAGTTAAGGTAAAGACATAAGAGGTCTTCCAGAGAGCATAGCACCTGGATCGGGAAATGATGCAGTGCAGAAATTCCTCAGGGGCGTATCTCTCTGTGCACAGGATCTGCTGAAACCCACGGAAGTGTCCCATGAGGGATAATTCGTCTTTGGGCACTGTGTCAGGGTTCAACAAGAGAAGCAGAGCTGGCAGGAGATATGCATCAAGAGATTTATTGCAAGGAGTTGGTTTACCCAATCGTGGAGCTAACTGGCAAGTCCAAAATCCATAGGGCAGGCTGTCAGGAGGGGTGGGCTAGAACACCCCAGCAGGGCTGAAGCTGCTGTCCACAGGCGCAATTTCTTCAGCAGGGAAGCTTCAACCCTGCTCGTAAGGCCTTTCAACTGACTGAATCAAGCCCGCTCGGATGATCCACGATAATCTCTCTTACTTAAAGTCAACTGGTTATAGACTTTACAGTTTTCTAAATGTTTATTTATTTTGAGAGAGAGAGGGTGTGTAAACAGGGGAGGGGCAGAGAGAAAAGGAGAGAGAAAGAATGCCAAGCAGGCTCCATGCTGGCAGCCCCCAATGGGGGGCTGAAATTCACCGACTGTGAGATCATGACCTGAGCTGAAATCAAGAGTCGGACGCTTCATGGACTGAGCCACTCCAGGCGCCCCTGGTTATAGACTTTAATTACCTAACATACCCTCATAGCAACATCTAGATTGGTGTTTTGATTGAATAACTGAGGACTGTTGCCTAGGCAAGCTGACACATCAAACGACCATCACGGGTATCTTCTACACAGAATGATGACCGGGTAACATCGGTACCAGTGACAACTCAGCCCAAGGCCAATTTCGAGGCTACTGAATGAAAGATGTTTTTAGTGGCCAGTCAAGGGTAGAATATTTTGAATCACTAATGGAAAGAGCATCTTCTTATTACCTCAATTCTAGGAATATTCATGCATTATTTTTACCTGACTTGGATGCAAATAATTTATTTGTGACCAGTCATTCCCTTTGTCACTGTACATTTTCAAGATAGAGACCTAGGATCATTTGATTAGCAAGGTTGCCTGTACCCTGTATTCAGGTTACTGCCAGTCATGTGAACTAGCCTTAAAATGATAGAGTGAGTAAGGAAGAAAAGAATGATAACGTTCAGTAGCAAGGAAACTGGAAATATCAGTAGTAGGAGGTTCCTTAATAAAAAAAGGAACAAACGAGGGTAAAACAGACACATCATATTCTTAATAAAAGGTGACATTTGATTATAGGAAGTTAAACTTTATTTTTTTATTACTGTTTTTTTAATGTTAATTTATTTTTGAGAGAGAAAGGGAGAGGGAGAGAGAGAGAGAGAGAGAGAGAGATACAGAACATGAGCAGGAGAGGGGCAAACACAGAATTGGAAGCTGACTCCAGGCTCCAGGCTATCAGCACAGAGCCCGATGTGAGGCTTGAACCCACGAGCCGTGAGATCATGACTTGAGCTGAAGTCAGAAGCTTAGTCGACTGAGCCACCCAGGTGCCCCTGGTTATAGGAAATTAAACTTTAGATAAAGCAGGAGAAAGAGGAGAAGTGGGGTAAAGTGCTAAATCTTGTTATCATTTAGAATGGTTCATAATTCCATACGCATAATTTCAGTATGTGGCACAAAATCATCACAGAGTCACAGACACAATGCTAACTCCCCAGACCTTTCCTGTGGTTGCAGTGCTTAGCGGGAACTACATAGCATTGAATATGTTCATTAGAAAAAAAAGAAAACATCTAAAATCAATCATGTATGCTTCCACCATAGGAAACTTGCAAAAGAAAAGCAAATTAACTCCAAAGTAAGTAGAAGAAAAGAAATAATAAATATTCAAACAGAAGCAAATGAAATTAAAAACAAGAAGTCAATAGAAAAAAAATCAAAAGATCAATAAAATTGATAAATTTCTAATCAGGCTAATCAAGAAAAAGAAAGTAGACACAAATTACTATCAGAAATGAAAGAGGCAACATTATAACAGATTCTATGGGAACTAAAAGGATAATCAAGGAATATTATTAATAACTTCATGCCCATAAATTTAATAACATATGAAATGGACCAATTCTTTGATAGATACAATCTACCAAATCTCTTATATGAAGAAATCAATAATCTGACTAGGTCTATATCTATTAAAGAATTTGCATTATAAATGAATAACCTTCCAAAACAGAAAGCACTAGGATCAAACTGTTTCCACTGGTGAATTCTACCAAATGTTTAAAGAAGAAATGATACAAATTCTCTGTACTCTTTTCCAGAAAATAGAGGGAACACTTCCTAACCCATTCTATGAGGCCAGAATTACCCTAATACCAAAACCTGAGAAAGACATTACAGGAAAGTAAAACTAAATACTCTGTCATGAACAAAAATGCAAAAGTCCTCAACAAAATATTAGCAAATCAAATCCAACAATGTGTAAAAATAATTCTACACCATGAAAAATGGGATTTATTCCAGATATGTGAGCCTAGTCCAACATTTGAAAATCAATTAATGTAGTTCTTCATGTTAACAGGCTAAAGAAGAAAAATCATATGATCATAACAATACATGCAGAAGAGACATTTAACAAAATCCAACACCCATTCATGAGAAAAGCTCCCACCAAACTAGAAATACAGGGAACTTCTTCAACTTGGTAAAGAATATCTACAAAAAACCTACAAGCTATCATTATACTGATGGTGACAGACTAGATGCTTTCCCCTAAAATTCAGAATGAGACAAAGATGTCCCCTCTAATTATTCCTATTCAACCTTGTCCTGTTAATCCTAGCTAATGCAATAAGACAAGAAAAGGAAATAAAGGTATACAGATTGGTAAGGAAGAAATAAGACTATCTTTGTTCACAGATTACGTGATTGTCTATATAGAAAATCTGGAAGAATAGAACCTTAAGGGAAGTTTGGTCAGGGTTTTCTGGGTTTTGATTAAAAAAAAAATTAGGCAAATAAATTTGAGAAGGAAGAAAACCAATTAAGAAACTGAAGTTTATGGCTGAAGTGACTAAACGTTTTAACAGTAAAAACATATCCCAGACAAAAACGATTCCTCCAGGCTGGGCAGAAAGAGGTCTGTGGATTTCTTGCAGGTTTTAGAGGGAAGGTTTCCATGGGACACCTGGAAGGCTGATGCCAGGCCCAGCCACTTGTTCTTTGTCAAATATTCCTATCCCTATGAATGACAAGGAGGCCACAGAGTGGTCGATCTAAAACAGTCATGTCGACTACAGACAGATGATTGCAGTAGGCTGAAATACTTTCATCCTGCATTAGTTCCCCACGATGTCTGAGATACATTTCTTGTAGTCCAAAATATCTGAGATAAATTTCTTGTAGTCCAAGGGGATGAGGCGTAGAGTCACATTTCATTTATTAGAAAACAAAGAAATGTAATATTTCTCATAGAATACACTGATTCTAAGAAACACACCCTGTCCCCATCCCAAATCAGCCATATCCAGCATTGTGAATGTAATTCTGAAGACTATACTTTCAGGGATCATTTCTATAGTTTGTGAATGTAATTCTGAAGACTATACTTTCAGGGATCATTTCTATAGTCTGCGAATGTAATTCTGCCCACGGAGAAGGACAATTTGTTCTAGGCACCTTATTTTGTTATTGTCTTGTTTTAAGTTTCCATAATTATTTTATTTCTCTTTTTTCCTCTTCCCTTTGCCTAACTTCTTAATTTTTGTTTTACATGTTTTTTATAATTAATAAGGAAGCAGTACTTACTTTATAAACTTTGCTGCCACCCTGTGGCTAATTTTCATTACTGTACATGAAGAGAGGGCATCCCCACACTTCTGCTAGGCCATCAGAAGAGGGACAAGGGTACAGGAAGCACGTTAAAAAAAAACATTGCAGAACATCCAACATGGTCTTTTACCATAATGCTCAGGATCTTAGTCACGAATCTAGTACATGCTATCGGTGTCTCTTACGTATAAGTGTTTGTCCTTTAAAATCTTGTTAGTCTGAGTCCAACCTTATTTCAGTGGTTCCCACTCCTCATCCTCATCATATGGCTCAATACAAATTTGAGAATTCTTTGGGTCCCGTGAAAAATGCCATTGGTATTTTGATGGGGAGTGCACTGAATCTGTAAATGACTTTGGGTAGTATAGATATTTTAACAATATTGATTCTTCCAATCTGTGAGCACAATATATCTTTCCATTTCTTTGTGTCCTCTTCAGTGTCTTTCATCAATGTCTTAATAGTTTTCAGTGTGTTGTTCTTTCTTCTCCTTGGTTAAATTTATTCCTAGGTATTTTATTCCTTTTGACGTAGCTGTAAGTGGGATTGTTTTTCTTAATTTCTCTTTCTGATAGCTTGGTATTAGTGTATAGAAAGGCAACCAATTTCTGTGTGTT
The DNA here is from genome assembly GCF_046562875.1 of Panthera onca. NCBI lineage: Eukaryota > Metazoa > Chordata > Mammalia > Carnivora > Felidae > Panthera > Panthera onca. Next base: position 42,974,598 of record NC_138345.1, read on the forward strand.
AGCTTTGTGTCTTTCAACTTTACTGAATTTATTTATTAGTTCTAATAGGCTTTTTTTTCCCATGGAATCTTTAGGGTTTTTACATATAGTATCATGTCATCTGCAAATATTGACAATTTTACTTCTTCCTTATTACTTCGGATGCCTTTTATTTCTTCTTCTTGTCTGACTAGGGCTAGAGCTTACAGTACTATGTAGAACAAAAGTGGCAAGAGTGGGCATACTTGTCTTGTTCCTGATCTTAGAGGAAAAGCTTTCAACTTTTCACTATTTAGTATGATGTTAGCTGTGGGTTTGTCACATATGGCCTTTGTTATGTAGGCATATGTTCTGTTTATACCTGCTTTGTTGAAAGTTTTTATAATGAATGGATGCTGAATTTTGCCAAAATTTTTTTTTCTGCATCTTTTGAGATGATCATACGATTTTTATCCTTTGTTTTGTTCACTGATTGATTTGTGCATATTTAACCATCTTTGTATATCTGGAGTAAATCCCACCTGACCATGGTAGATGATCCTTTTAATGTATTATAAAATCTGGTATACTAATATTTTGTTGAGGATTTTTGCATTTATATTCATTAGGGATATTGGCCTGTAATTTTCTTTCTTTCTTCTTTCTTTCTTTCTTTCTTTCTTTCTTCCCTTCTTTCAGTGTCTTTGTCTGATTTTGATATGAGGGTATACCTTGAGGCAAATGAAAATGGAAACACAACTTTCCAGAATCTATGAGCCACAACAAAAATAGTTCGAAGAGGGAAGTTAATAGCTATGAAGGCCTACCTCAAGAAACAGGAAAAATTCCAAATAAGCAATCTACCTTTACACCTGAAGGAACTAGCAAAAGAAGAACAAACAAAGCCCAGAGTTAGTAGAAGGAAGGAAATAGTAAGATCACATAGAAAGAAATTAAATAGAGAATAAAAAAAAAAATAGAAAAGATCAATGAAACTAAAAGCTGGTTCTTTGAAAAGATAAACAAAACTCATAAGCCACTAGCAAGACTTATCAAGAAAAAAAAGAGAGAGGGCCCAAGTAAATAAAATCAGAAATGAAAGAGAAGTTACAGCTGACACCACAGAAATACAAAGGATCATGAGAGGCTATTACAAGCAATTATATGCCAATGAATTGGAAAAGCTAAAAGATATGGATCAATTCCTAGCAATGCACAATCTTTCAAGACTGAATCATGAAGAAACACAAAATCTTATTAGACCAGTTACAAGTAATGAAATTGAATCAGTAATTTAAAAACTCTCCAAAAAACAACGATCCAGGACCAGATGGCTTCACCGGTGAATTCTCTGAACATTTAAAGAAGAGTTAGTGCCTCTTCTTGAATATAATTCTTTTTAATTTTTTTTATAAGTTTATTTATTTTGAGAGAGAGTGCATGGAAGGGGCAGAGAGAGGAAGAGAGACAGACAGAGAGAGAGAGAGAGAGAGAGAGAGAGAGAGAGTATCCTAAGCAGGCTCCGAGGTGCGGAATCCTATTTCGGGCTCGAATCCACAAACCATGAAATTGTGACCTGAGCCAAGATCAAGAGCTGGTTGCTTAACTGACTGAGCCACCCAGGCGCCCCTTAAATATAATTCTAGTTGGATATGAACAAACCTTGCTAAAGGAAACAAACCTGGCTACGGCTAAGAATGAGATTCATCAGATATGCACCCTGTAATAAACATCTGCTCTGCTGATGAAGGAATTAGAGGAGTTTTCCAGAGAGCTTGTGCTCCTCTCCTAAGGTGTATATTTCTGTGTTATCATTTAGTTTGAAGAATCTGAGATCAGCCAAAAAAAAAAAAAATGTTTTTTGTATTTAAGGAGGACTGGCTTTGAGAGCAAAATGAAGCCTGGAGGCATGGAATGTGAACTGCTTACCTGTGTTGCAGGGGACACTGTATTCAACAAAAACTGCCTCATCTGAAAGACACAACAGGAGAAAGGCATGAGAAAGGGAGCTTCAGTGGGACAGGGTTTCATGGGGAGGTTTTGAAGGTGTTAGGACTGCAGACTTGACTGAATCGGGAACTGCATCATTGTGGAAATAGCTATCGGGGGCAATAGACAAAAATGGTCCAGGAATTTCCATTCTTGATAACAGGGACATAATCCCATTTTCTGGGGGAAAAAATAAAAGCCTGTTTCTACTAGAGTGATTCAAGAAAAGTATGGGGGGGGTAGTTGTAGTTATGCATGCTTTGGGTTTTCTTTCGATATTGGCTTCTTTTTTCCTTCATGGTATTTTCTTATACTTTCCTCCTGGTCTGAAATACTCAGGAAGTTCTCCACTAATCAGCATGATCCACACACTTCATTTTTCAACTCAAATTTTACTTTCTTTGTTTGCTTTTCCGTGACCACTCAGGCTATAGTTCTCTCCCCATCTCCGATTTCCTACTATAATTATTTGTGTAAGTCTCTAGGCTTTTATTTATGGCTTTGCATTGTTATGTTATCATGTGAAGGAGATTTATATGTCTCTTCGCCTGTAAACACTTCATTGTAAAACTCTTAGTACCTTGCAAAATTTTGCATGATGGATAGGCTTATGTTGTGGGTTGTATTTGTAGTGGTTTTGTAAGGCGAGGTGGCAGGAATAAGTTATGGGTGACAGAATAAGTTGAAAACAGGACCTACGTACAATTGTCCATCACAATCTAATTTCTTTATTATGGATTGCATTTATTTAGGGTTCTTAGTCCTGTTTACTCACCTGTCTCGTCATAATCGTAGACTTTCACGACAGCAGGTTTCAGGTCTCTTATGGGGATGGCTTGTTGAAGTATGAAGGAAAAGCTCAGGGTCTGATTGGTAACCTGCGAAAGGAAAGCAAGAATAATCCAGAACCGGAGAGGCCTCATTTCTCTTTCTTTAGTGTGATTCAGTATTCATCCTTTGAGGAACAAAGGATTTTTTTTATTAAAAATTTTTTTTTCTCATGTTTGTTTATTTTTGACATAGAGATGGACGGACAGACAGAGCGCAAGCAGAGGAGGGGCAGAGAGAGAGGAAAACACAGAATCCGAAGCAGGCTCCAGGCTCTGAGCTGTCATCACAAAGCCCGACGTGGGGCTCTAACTCACAAACCATGAGATCATGATCTGAGCTGAAGTCGGACGCTTAACCGACTGAGCCACCCAGGCGCCCCAAGGAAGAATTCTTAGTTGGCTGATAGCATTCGATCTCAAGCCAATTATGCTTTCTAACAGCTCATGTGCATGAATGGTGGTACGGATTTTCCAGTAGGAACCTGAGCAACTAGAGAATGGGTTTTTTTTTTTTAATAAAAAGTATACCAGTTTTTTTTTAACCCATTAAAACAATTACTATTTCCTCGTAATGTCTAATACATGGCTCTGCTCATAGGGAGAGATAAATTCTTTTTACCGGCAGACTCTATCCATATTAATATTTTCTTTTTCTAAAGTTTATTTATTTATTTTGAGAGAGAGAAGGAGAGGGAGAGAGCGAATCCAAGCAGGTTCTGCACTGTCGGTGAGGAGTGTGATATGGGTCTTGAACTCACGACTGTGAGATCATGACCTGAACCGAAGTCAGACGTTTAACCGAATGAGCCACCCAGGGGCCCCCACGTTAATGTTTTCAAATATCTGAAAAACATTTTTCAAAGCGTAAACATACATGTACGAAATCAGAGTGGTGTTCTTGTGTTGCTAATGAAATCAATAACATTACTTTATGATAAAATGGACTATGATTAATACATCTAGACTGATCATCTTTATCTATCTATCTATCAATCAACCAATCAACCAACCATGTATCTATCATCTGTCTAATTTTTTGTATCCGTGCATGTTAAATGAGATTGATATCACTGATCAACTCTTGGGAACGCTTCCTATCCTTTTTTTTTTTTTATGTTTATTTTTGCGAGAGAGACCAAGAGAGAGTGTGAGCCAGCATGAGTGGGGGAGGAGCAGAGAGAGACAGATACTGAAGATCCGAAGTGAGCTTTGCTCTGACAGCAGAGAACCCGATGTGGGGCTCGAACTCATGAACCATGAGATCATTAATGCCGAACTCAGACGCTTAACCGACTGGGCCACCCAGGTGCCCCAACACTTCCTATCCTTCGTCGTAACTTTCGACAGGGCTTCTAAATGATCAGGCCTGTTTGCGGAAAAGAGTGTTTCCCTGAAGTAAATGGAAATGCTCATATTGCCATACTAGTATGAACAAATCCATGCCCACTGGCCTCCCCAAACCCCCTTGCTCCTGACACTCCCAAGTTCCAGGGAAGCCTGCAGTGGGGAAAGAGAATTTACAACATTATCTTATGGAACAGAGAAGACGTGCTTTCTCAAAAGGCTTTCCTTCTGATTGCTCTTCCCATATCATGTACTTCCCAGGTGAAGAGACCCACCTAAAAGGACTTTCCACTTGGATGTGTTAAGCAAGGCTGCAGGGCCCTTACCTGTTCCACATAAATTGACACATTGTTGTTCCTCGCTTTCTCCTGCCAACGTGGCTAGATCGTTCAAGATGAGGCAAAGGAGAGAAATCCCCAATGTTAACTGAAGCCCTTCAGTGCTAAGAGACAAGTAGACCGTGGGACTGAAGTCTGTATTAAAAAAGCTGAGATTAATTGTCTTTAAATGAGTGTGAAGATATTTGTCCAGTAGAATGGAAACATATACAGGAAATTGTGAATACCAGTACTTAGACACAAAGGTAAATATTCCTATGACTAAGAAATAGGTATCCCTGGCTTTTGTTTAAAGGTATCCTTTAACCAAAGGATAAAGGGAGAAGTATCCTCAAGTTGGATAGCGATTCATTTGAGATTATCTATGAAGGTATCTTTCTCTATTCTAACATTGATCTCAGCTTTCTCTGAATTCTCACGGTATTTAAAAACTATACCAACAATTTTGGTGCTTAATTATATCTTGTCCTTAAATGTTATTTGATAGCTTCAGTTATTGTTTTTAAAAAAATTTTTTTTTCTTTTAGTATTCTTAACTAGAATGTAGGCTCAATTAATCCCAACATCTTTCTTACAATTCTTGTATTGGAACCTAACACAATGCTAACCATACACTTGGTCGCAGATAAATTTAGTTTCCTTAGATTAGGCCCAATGTTGCCCTGATGCACGTTGACATGGTGAGAATGTTGTTGGTATAGCCTTATGCTAGGGAGACAGAAAATTCAAACACCTACCATCCATTTACCATTTTCACTGTTGGTTTCAGGAGAATGAAATCAGATACTATCTTTACGTCGGCGATCACCTTGTTGGAGGCCGCATGGCTTCCTGTCTAGCTGTAGACCCAAGAAAGAGAAGAACCAGGCCTCCCGATATGTTGAATCCTGCTCTCCTTTAAGGTCCACCACAAGCCTTTTGTCAAGTAGCTTTTTAAGTAGCTTTCTCTACGTAGCTTTCCTAACTGCTGCCTTGTCCTCAGTGATATTTCCATCCTTAGAAATATATAGTCAATGTATTTTTATAGACGGTATCAGTGGTTCTGAAAATTGACTATATAACAGAATCAGCTGCAGAACTCATGAAAATATAGATGCCTGGGCACAGCTCCAGAAATACCGAATTAAATCTCTGAGGGGGGAACCTGGAAATACCCATTTTTAAATAAATTTTACAAAAGAGGATAACTAGATTTTAGAATCTCTGGTATCTACTACTGCCTTGAAACGTACACATTTTAGGTTAATGATTATCTTTTTCTTATGTGCAAATGACCTTCACAACTAGACTATAGATTCCTTTAGGTAAGATACCTATCTTATTTATATTCCCCACAGCTTCTTGAATGTATTTTTGCTTAATTAATGTAACTCACTTTTATAAAATACATTTAGCTTATTTGTCTTTTGATGATGGGCCAAATTGTGAATATTATTTTTTTCTTTTCGTCTGGGAGCCATTGGATTTTCTTTTAAAAAATTTTTTTAACGTTTATTTTTGAGACAGAGAGAGACAGAGCATGAACGGGGAAGGGTCAGAGAGACAGGGAGACACAGAATCTGAAACAGGCTCCAGGCTCTGAGTTGTCAGCACAGAGCCCGACGCGGGGCTTGAACTCACGGACCGCGAGATCACTACCTGAGCCGAAGTCGGACACTTAACCGACTGAGCCACCCAGGTGCCCCCGGATTTTACTTTTAGGTAATCTTTCCACCCAGTATGGGGCTTGAAATCACATCCCTGAGATCAAGAGTCACACGCTCCCCTGGACTGAGCCAGCCAGGTGCCCCAAGACCCATTAGATTTTGTAATTGTAGCCAGAGTCACCTTTTCTGTTCCAAGTAAAGCTTTTGAAGAATGCTAGTGAATTGTGAATTATTTTTCTGTAGAAAACTAGAATTTTATTTTATTTATTTGATTTGAGAGAGAGAGAGAGAGAGAGAGAGAGAGATTGCACACACGTGAGCAAGGGAAAGGGGCGGAGGGAGAGACAGAGAATCTCAAACAGGCTCCATGCTAAGCACAGAGCCCAATGTGGGGCTTGATCTCACAAACCTGGGATCATGAATTGAGCCAATATCAAGAATTGGATGCCCAACTAACTAAGCCTCCCAGGTGCCCCTAGAAAACTGGAATTTGAAAAGAAGATTTCCTTTGGAGATAAGGAAGAATGAGTTCACATTGAAGTACTTTTGAAAGTATTATTGAAAGGACTTGTTTATTCTTCAGCAATCGTTGTGGGTAATAAAAGAATCCTAGAGGTAGACAAATTAGGCCCATAACTGTACCAATTCTTCATTGTCCACATTGGTGAAGACAGTTTTTTTTTTTTTTTCATTGACGAGGCAAAAACTTAACGACAAGGATTTCTTTAGGTCTTCCTGAATCTATGTACTCGAGAGTTCTAGGTGCGAATATTTTCAGGGCTAGATAATACAGACAGATATTTTTACCTGACTTCAGTGAGATTTGGAAACTTATGTGGGTTTTAGGTCCGTCACAAGTTTGGGGTATTGCCTGTACTTGTAGACTGAATGCAGATTCCTTGCTTTCCAAGAAAACCTTGTATTTCAGAGCTATCTGTGGAACATTATGAATAGAAAGCGTTTCCCATCCAGAGGACCATTCAATGGGTCACAATTCCATTTCTCCCGATGTGCCCTTTTATTGCCCATGTAGGAATAAATAGAGTTTCCATTTTCAGGAGGAAGGATTACAATCGAACCTCTCCAACTTTCCATGAGAATCTTACCTGAATATACACACATGCTTCCTGTGACAGGTTTATTTTGCACTGCCCCACCCCCCCGCCCCCCTGCCCTGAGGAATGTCTGGTAATGAGACTCGAGGTAGTAACAAGAGGTTGGTATTCTCCAATTAGAATTTTGTGGAAAATGTTTTTGAAGACTGAATAGTCACCAAAGCAGCTTTCTCAGTCTGACAAAAGTGGTTGCTCCATATCTGGAGAAAGCATGGTGAGCTGTCAGCACAGAGCCCCCACGCAGGGCTCAAACCCACAAACTGTGAGATCATGACCTGAGCTGAAGTCGGACGCTTAACCTACTGAGCCACCCAGGCACTCCTAAATATGTTCTTTTTAAAGAGTGTTTTGACTTTAGGGTCCCTTGAAATCCCGTATGAATTTTAAGATGGGTTTTCCATTTTTGCACAAAACATGATTGAAACCTCGATAGGGGTTTTGGTGAATCTGCCTATAAATTGCTTTGTCATTTAAAAAATATATTTTCATTTTTAACCATAGTTTTAAATTCTTAAAGAAACAGCATCGCTTTTCCTCGGCCATTGCATGGATGCACGTACATATCGTACTCAGTACTGAAGTATTTGGGGGAGGAGTGGAGAGTTAAAGTCTCTGTGAGCCACCTGGCTCGTCCTCCCCAGGAAGTCTCCAGCACCCTGGCTTCCTTGGGTGTCATTCACTGCCATTTTATTGATTTGTTTTGAGGTTTAATTTTTTAGTGCTTAGTTATTTTTGAGAGAGAGAACACAAGAGCACTATCAGCACAGAGCTCAATGTGGGGTTCCAACTCGTGAACCGTGAGATCGTGCCCTGAGCTGAAGTCAGATGCTTAACCGACTGGGCCACCCAGGTGCCCCCTCTTACATTTTAATTAGGTAATTACGTCACCAGTTAGACATCTGTCTCTCCTGCTGGGCTGTAGCAGGACTTCCTCCGATTTCTTCCCCTGTGCACCCTGAGTACCTAGCACAGTGTCCTGTACATCTCAGGAGCTGATGGGACCCTGAAAAGGTAGGGGGAAACGTGCGGGACCCAACAAGCCAGAAAGAACCATTGGACTAATGTAATGGGAAGCCGCCAAAGGGCTTTAGACAAAGAAGAGTTACAACCAAATGTGAAAAATCCGGGCGCCTGGGTGGCTCAGTTGGGTGAGTGTCTGACTCTTGGTTTCAGCTCAAGTCATGATCTCACCATTCATGAATTCGAGCCCCACCTCGAGCCCTGTGCTGTCAGGGTGGAGCCTGTTTGGGATTCTCTCTCTCTCTCTCTCTGCCTCTCCCCTGCTTGGGCTCTCTCTCTCTCTCTCTCAAAATATGTAAATACACTTAAAAATATGTGAATTTTCCGAAGAAGACTTTGGCTGCAATTTGGTGAGTGGTTTGGAGACACGAATGCTCTGGAGGGCACAGCAGCTCTTAAGGTGGGAGGTGAAGGCAGCCTGGGCGAGGGTGAAGGCCATGAGGATGGGAGGGAGGCTGTGAACCTTTTACAGGAGGGAACCTGCACAATTAGAGTTTGGAACGGGATCATTTTGGATCCCGAACCATCGGCTGCTCAGTGCTGGCTGAGCGTCAGAGTCCTACAGCGCGAGGCCCAGGGGATCCTGGGAGGAGTTGGCCCACAGCCCCCAAGCCTCAGACCTATTGCCCTCCTCCCCCTGCCCTGTTGGCAGAACAAATGTAAGGGCATTAACCCAATTACCTGCACTTTCCAATATATTTTTAAAGTCTCAGCTTTCTGTCAACGCTACTCAGGAAATTGGAGAAAACGATTGGATTCCTAATAGTAATTTTTAAAGCAAGTAATTTCAGATTTGCTTTTTTTTTTTTTGAGAGAGGGCATGAGTAGAGGAGGGGCAGGGCAGAGGGAGAGGGAGAGAGAGAATCTTAAGCAGACTCCACACTCAGTGCAGAGCTTAACATGGGGCTCCATCTCACGGCCATGAGATCATGACCTGATCCGAAATCAAGAGTTGGTCGCTTAACTGACTGAGCTGCTACCCAGGCACCTCTCAGCTCTGCTTTCTTGTGGTTAACTGCTCTCCGGGTGTATTGTTACCCTTACTCAGAAACGACCTTGAGCGTCTCCATTTTTGCATAGATTTCCCTTGAAGAAGTCATGGGGTTATTGACAGGCTTTAAAAGATCGTTTCAATAAAGAGCTACCATTTAGGTTTTGAATGTTTTTGTGTGTCAAGAACTAGATTAAGCACACTGCTCGCAGCTATCTCCTGAGGTAGTCGCTGTTTCTAGGCCCATTTTGCAGATGAACCGGAAGTGACTGCTGGTTCCAGCCGGCACCATTGTGCCCAGTGAGGTCCGTTATGTGGAGGACCTTTGGCTTTTCATCCTCATACACGCTTGTGGAGGCTGATAATATTCTCCTTTTATACAGATCAGAAAACTGAGTTGTGAGAGGCAGTAAGTGCTGGGTAAGATTACATAGGTGCTAAATGCCAGAGCTAGATGTTGAGACCATCCCGCTTTCCACATCTTTGGAAACCTATGCTTTTCCCACCACACCACGCTGAAAATTATATAAAATATGGAAGGGAGGTGATTCTCCAAAGAGGGAAACCCTGACCACTTCACCGTTAGGATAATCATTTCTTCCCTGTGTTTTTGGAAGGACTTTAGCTTGGTCCTGAGTATCGAATTTGTGCTGAATAAATTTTGTGCTCCCTTAGCCCTGTGAGGTTTTTGGTGAGGGGCCTCCGCAGTGATATTGCAGCTTTGCAAGTGGTTTGGAATTCATGTAGGGTCGAGAGGGGGAGGCTGGAATGTATGGAGTTCAGTGATAGCTTTTATCTTTTACTTTTGCCCAGTCCAGAGTTAGAGCTCAGAATGCTTGAACTTCAAAGTCCTTTAAAGCTCTTAGCCGAGGGGCGCCTGGGTGGCTCAGTCGGTTAAGCGTCCGACTTGAGCTCAGGTCACCATCTCGCGGTCCTTGAGTTCGAGCCCCACGTCGGGCTCTGTGCTGATAGCTCAGAGCCTGGAGCCTGCTTCCGATTCTGTGTCTCCCTCTCTCTCTGCCCCTCCCCCGTTCATGCTGTGTCTCTCTCTGTCTCAAAAATAAATAAACGTTAAAAAAAAAAAAAAAAAAAAAAAGCTCTTAGCCGATACCATCCAAGCTTCTGTCAAACCAACCCAAATGAAGATGAGGACTCCTAGGATTATTCCAGAGATCTCTACAAGCTCTTGGAGTTTCTGCTCCTCTAGCCACACAATAAATGATTTCGATACTTCCCACAAAGAAAATGTAGAGATCGGATATTGTGGGGATGCTGATTTCTGCCTCTGAATCGCTTCTTGAGTTTACACCTATGCTTTCATCCTGGCTCAAAGTTCTGGGGGAAAAAAATGCTCCAATATAACACTCCTATTTGGGCTGCTGAGTTCTATAGATTTTTTATTTTAGAAGGACTCGTTTCTGATGTGTCACCCCTTCAACTTTTTTCAATCTGACATCCTTTATTGAAACCGATCACTTGTATCAATCAATGGCAGATTTGGTTCTGAGGACATGTAATCCCAGCTCAGGTGAAGTTCTAACTAGTTATGCTGCCTCCCAATGTAACTTATCCAACATTGTATTTCATTATTTCCCTTTAATGTGGGAAGTCTTTTCTAGTCGAGACAGTCTTATTCTCTCCTAAAATGCACTCTGGCTTTTTCTTAGGGTATTCCTGTAACCAAACACCCTTCCCACTCTCCTAGTACATAATCCTTCTCCTGAAGCCCCAAGTGAAACCTACTCAGACCAATATCCTGGTAACATTTATTTTTTTATTATTTTATTTTATTTTATTTTATTTATTTTTTAAACATTTATTTATTTGTGAGACAGAGAGAGACAGAGCATGAACGGGGTAGGGGCAGAGAGAGAGAGAGACACAGAATCGGAAGCAGGCTCCAGGCTCCGAGTCATCAGCCCAGAACCCGACGCGGGGCTCGAACTCATGGACCGCGAGATCGTGACCTGAGCTGAAGTCGGACGCTCAACCGACTGAGCCACCCAGGCGCCCCTCCCGGTAACATTTTTAATTTTCTGAAGTCCCTCAACCCTTGATTGCTATCAATGTTTAATCTTAAGATTCTACTGGGAATTATATGGAAATGTTATAAATGTTTATTGAATGAATGAGGAACCAGTGGTAAAGATTGGCCAGAAAAAAAGGTTTATTCCTCAGATCTTCAGACATACAAAAATTCTTTTCTTCCACAGAGACCTGAGTCTGTGGAACAGGTATTCCAGCAAAGCAGTTTTCATTGAAGTGGTCTTCAAGCATTTCCATGATCTGTGAGAGTGGAAAGAAGAGAAAATCAAGAGGGACATGGGTCTCCTGAGCAATGAATATTCTGTCCTTTAGATCTGGGTAGCACGGTGCCTAAGGAAACCTGATTAATATAGTGGGAAGTGAGATTTATTACTTATAATTATTCAAAAAGTAACCCTTTAAAGTTTGGCCATCAGTGACCTTTTCCCAACAAATGAAGTTTTCAGTAATAAGTTGAACTATGAGCAAGAGGGTATCTATGAAAAGCATTTAGCCAGAATTTCATGTTATGGGAGGGACAAGCCAAAGGGGGTGTGACTGCATTTGGAAAGCGTGTGCATTGCTTACCTTTGCTGCAAGGGGCACTGTACTCAGCAATTGCAAACTCATCTGAATGAAAACAAAAACCATTAGGTGAAGTGAGAGGGATAGCAAACACCTGGGGGAGACAGGTCCCTTAAAAAATCTTTCCTTATGGGAAGACTTGGGTCGGAAACTTCAGCATCATCCATTTGATGCGTTGCTTGTGGCCTTCTGTTGCCAACTCTTCAAATACAGTGTGTTGTGTTTCTCTTTACCCTACGCTTCTGAAGGACAGTTCACATGTTATACTTCTTTAAATCTCATGGTGTCTTATCGTTGACTTATCTGAAGAAAAGGGAGCTAAATGTCCTACAGGTGGTTGGTATTAGTAATTGACATATTTATACAACTGGGAGTTTCTACAACGTATGTATAGAAGACAGAGAAGAATCAGACTTGATGGAGACAAAATGAAGTAAATAAGAATAGTTAGTGTAATAAGGGGCCCCAATACAGTTCTCAAATCGAAATTTCTGTGATCAGAAATTTAATTTCTAGGGGTGCATGGGTGGCTCAGTCAGTCGAGTGACCAACTCTTGATATTGGCTCAGGTCACGATCTCACGGTCGTGGGATCGAGCCCCGCCTCGGGCCCTGCACTGAGTGTGGAGTCTGCTTGGGATTCTCCCTCTTTCTCTCCCTCTGCCCCTCTCCCTGGTTTTCTTGCTCTCTCTAAAAATTAAAAAAAAAAAAAAGAAATTTAATTTCTATGTGGAAGTTGTTCACACTTACCTGTCTCATAGTAATCGTAGACTTTCACTATGGCTGGCTTCAGATCTCTCACTGGGATATCTTGCAGAACCATGAAGGACAAGCTCAGTGTCTCATTGGTCACCTAGAAAGCAAAAGGGAATTAAAATTTTTCTTCTGTCTTCTTCGAAGGAGTTTAAGTATTCATCTACTTTCTTGGGGGAAAAGAACCTTTTTTTTTAATCAACAAACAGTGTCCTTAAATTGCAGAAAGTTCCCAGAGTGAATGAAAAATTCCAAAATTTTTCTTAAATAATCCAATCAATTCATATAGTCGTATAAATAAATGCTAGTCCATGGGCTCTGTTTATAGGGGGTGAATGATATATGATTTTATTGATTGAATGGTCATGTCCATTTTTACATATCCAGAGATTTGGTATAATTTTACTTCGCAATCTTGTAGAAATACTGTGTGAACTCAAAAAGGAATATAAAAAATTGATCATTACAGCCTTACTAAAATTTCATAAAACTTATAAACTATAACATCCACTAATATATGAATGCATAAATTATGTTAGATTACACAACTATAAAGTGAGATTAGTTTATGGGTGGACTGATCTTATCATTTTTTGGTACATCCTTGCTGAGATGGACAGTATTTTCCCCTTTTATATTGTTGATGTGCTGTTGATATAATAATTGAGGTGTCAATTATATAATTGATATATTTGAGATATAATATATAATTGATATAGCAGCATCAACATAAGAATTGATGTTGATATAATTATGTAAAGAAGAAACCATTGGGTTTACCACTGGGTTTCTTCCTTACATTATTCAATATTTTCAAAATAGATTATGGACATAAAAAACACATTGTATAGAGAATTTCTTGCTTATGAGGCCTAGAAATATTCATATCCCAATATTATAATAAGCCATTTCTTCCCATTGTCTCACATGAAATGTGAATAAAGGAGAGGAGAATGTTTATTGGAATTAATATTAGAACGCTCATTTAAAAAAATGTTTTTTTGAGAGAGACAGCACAAGCAGGGGAGGGGCAGAGAGAGAGGGAGAGAGTGAATCCCTCTGCTCAGCACAGAACCTGACACGGCGCTCGAACTCATGGACTGTGAGATCATGACCTGACTCAAAATCAAGAGCTGGACACTTAGCCCACCCAGGCACCCCTAGAATGCTCAAAGTTTTGCCATGAGGTGATGTCTCCAAAATGTCTTCATTCACTTCCTTTAGAATAGGATTATTATAACTCCCTTAGAAGGAGGATTATCAGGGTGCTTGGGTGGCTCAGTCAGTTAAGCATCCGACTTCGGCTCAGGTCATGATCTCGCGGTCTGTGAGTTCGAGCCCCGCGTCGGGCCCTGTGCTGACAGCTCGGAGCCTGAAGCCTGCTTCGGATTCTGTATCTCCCTCTCTCTCTGCCCCTCCCCCACTCACACTCTGTCTCTCTCTCCTTCAAAAATAAATAAACATTAAAAAAAATTTTAGAAGAAGTATTATCTATATTTTTTTCGCAACTAGAGTGGCAGGGCTCTCACCTTATCCAGATAAATCAAAACATGGTTGTTGCTGACTTCTGTTCGGCTCACGTGGTTAGATCTTTCAAGCTGGAGAAAATTAATACATCACAAATGTTAATAAACAGACGAAGCCTCTGGGGAAACCAGAGAAAAGGAGAATTTGGATTACCAAATTAAGCCTGAGGGTAAAGCTGCTTCGAATGATTTTTGTAAGTAAAGATGATAATGTTTTTAAAGTAAAAATGAAAGATACTTGGGAGGCAGCATTTAATATTAGTTTGGCACATGCCTATGTGTAATGTTGATATATCTGCAGAAATGTGAAATAAATGTCCTAAACTTGAGAATTTTCCGTATTTCAATGTTCAAGTTACATTCTATTCCTTCATGAAGGAGGTTTCCTTTTTTAACTGTTTTTTTTTTTTAATTTTTTGCCTGCTCTAATTTATAGCAATCTCATTTTCCTCCGAACTTCTGTAATACTTCTAGTTTGTGCCCGTTGGTTATTTTTCATATATTTTTTCCACTGGTGCATAAGCTTTATCTTAAGAGTCTAAGCTCCAGGAATCTGCTGATATTCTTCTAGTACGTTGTGGCTTCTCGAAGAGAGCTGTTTGTGAAATGAGACACACAGTCCCTCCGGGGGTCATCAAAGCAGCGGATGAAAAGTCTGTTGCATCTGGCAAGGTTACCATGTCTGCCCGGAAGGCTCAGGGGACTAAATGAATATTATCCCTAATCCCTGCCACCCTAGTCTTAATCAGTGGTGGAAGGATGGTCTCAGCACTGTTTGTCTCTGTTGGCCATTTGAGTTTAAAAGTAAGACTGGTTAATGATAATAATGCCTCGTAAAACCTTCAGAAGGAAGGGAGAATGTTTTGTGGACCATTCGTTTGTGTGTGTGGGTGTTTTAAGTTATTAGCTTTTTAAAATAAATACTTTTGAATGGGAACAGCGTGATCAAAAACCTGTTCACAGAATTTTGAGATGCATGAAAACAGAGTTCCATGAGGAAAAAAGAAAAAAAACCCACCACACATCAAAAAACCCATATACAAGCAGGCTAAATTGTATTTCTGATTTGGAGAAAGTGCTAGCCTTTGGTAGAAGTTGATTTAAAATATTTTAAGATTTTCTCAGTCTGGAGATACATAAAACATCAAATAAACTAGAGCCTCCTGGACGTATAATAGACCTACCATTTTCACTGTTGGTTTCAGGGGAATGAAGCCAGATATCATCTTCACATCAGTAATCACCATGTTGGTGGTGGGACGGCTCCCAGTGTAACTGAAGATTTGGGGAAGAAAGGAAATTAGGGCCTTCCGTGTTTTCTCCCATGTCCACAGTAAGCCATCACAGCCCTCAATAGTACATGAAAGCCTTCCTAAATATCCCACCCAAGTGATAGGGAGCTTGTTAAAGCCACAGAGACCGGGCTTTACCCTAAACCTGATGAATCAGGATTTTACGTGTGTGGACTCGAGGTTCTGGAGTTGAAGGAAGCTCTGTGAGTGACACATAGCTGGGCCTGAGACCGCTAACCTCTGCGCGTTATTTGTTACGTATACTTTTAACTTTTGTCCTGAACGGTATCCCCAGCCAGGGTAGAACATTCCTGTGGGCAGAAACGTTTTTTGGTAAGCCCTGGAGCTATTTGAATGTTGCTGTGCATGTATGCAAATCGATTATTTTGTGTGTAATCTGAGGTTTACTTATTGTCGGTAGGAATTCTAACTACAGACTCACTACGTCCTTCTATTCAGACGTTTTGGCAATCGGAGAGAGCAAGAACGATATAGAATTTCATTACAATAGAATGAATTCACTTACATTTAGAATTAAATCAGGAATTCGGGTCAGAGGCAAGGGTGAATGTTCTCTTTTTTTAGTTCTTATTGAGGGGACTTAACTTTTCAATAATGAGGTTTCACAATCACAGATCCTGGAGGCAGGGGAGGCACAATGCATATACCCCATCATGAAGCGATTCTGTATCGGCATGAGGACGCATTGCTTTTTACAACAAATGTAGTGCAAACATTTATTGCCACGCCACTCAGCTTAATGGGAGTTCCGGTAAGAAGACTGGCTCTTTTTTTTTAACGTTTATTTATTTTTAGACCGAGAGAGACAGAGGATGAACGGGGGAGGGTCAGAGAAAGGGAGACACAGAATCCGAAACAGGCTCCAGGCTCTGAGTGGTCAGCACAGAGCCCGACGCGGGGCTCGAGCTCACGGACTGCGAGATCATGACCTGAGCCGAAGTCGGCCGCCTAACCGACTGAGCCACCCAGGCGCCCCTAGAAGACGGGTTCTTATACCCAGAATTAGACGATCCAGTCACAGGTCTTACCTGACATTCAGTGAGATCTGGAAGCTGGTGTGGGCTTTGGGTCCATCACAGGTTTGGGGCACAGTCTGTACATCCAAAGCAAACGGGGACTCTTCCTTTTCTGGCACAATATTGTATTTCAAGGATGTCTGTGGAACATCAAAGACAAAAATCTGTGTTCCCTCTGGTCACCAGAACTCTTCCAAGCTTCCTCAACTCGTTCTCTGGGTGGCCCTATCATTTGCTGAGTTAGGAATTGAAAAAAAAATTTTTTTTAATGTTTTACTTATTATTGACAGAGAGAGAGAGAGAGAGAGAGAGAGACAGAGAGACAGAGCATGAGTGGGGGAGGGGCAGAGAGAGAGGCAGACACAGAATCTGAAGCAGGCTCCGGGCTCCAAGCTGTCAGCACAGAGCCCAACGCGAGGCTCGAACTCATAGACCGCGAGATCATGACCTGAGCCAAAGTCGGAAGCTCAACCCCACTGAGCCACCCAGGCGCCCCACTGAGTTAGGGATTTTTTAGTGAGGACTGTTCCGGTGGGCCCTCTGACCCCATGTGCCCCAAGAGTCTCACCTGGAGGTAGACACATCCTTCTCCTGTCACTGTCATGGTGTATTCTCCAGGCACCTTCGGCAATGAAGTCTGTTGTAGTAACAGACGGTTGTCGCTGTCCACTTGGAATTTTTCGAAAACCGCCCCTGAGTATTGGATGGTCACCTGTGCAGGCTTCCCAGTTCCGGTGAAAGTGGCTTCCCCATACTTGGACAAGGCATGGAGAGCCACCACTGTGTCCTAGAAAAGACGAGTGAGAGAACCTGTGTAGGCTCAGTAACCTTTTGAGGGCCCAAAGGCATGTCGACAAGATGGGCCTTGACGTCCTCTTTCCTGCTTCCCTTGCTACTTAAATAATGGAGTTCTAATTTCCAGATTGATTAGAATCCTTAGATAGATAACAGAACCGTAATATGCACATATCTGCCTCCAACTGTATGCTTTAGAGGCTTCTTTTATTTCTCAGAAAATTGATCTTTTCCTATGGATGAATGTTTGTGGGATATGGGCTGTGGAAAGTATATGTGAATGGGAATCATTCATTGGCATTAGCTATTTGTCTAAGATGTCTTACTTGGTAATTGTGGTTATGTCTGCCATCACTCAACCAAAGATCAGTCTGCCTCTCACCCCAAATTAAACTCTGCTCTGTTGCTGAGTTCAGTGCCCTGAGAAAACCCAAGGTCCTTTGCAGCCATGATCAGGGGCATGCTTAATTATAATTATCTTCTTGATTTATTGGCATTTTTTGGCTCTCCCTTTTTTTTTTTTTTTTTTTTTTTACCACATGTCTGGATTCCTCCCACCCTTGCATGCCATCTTCTCAATTCTCAAATCTTCTCAGCATTGAACCTGAATGATATTCTTTAAACAATAGATTTAAGAAAGAATAACTGTTGTCATAAAAGTATTCCATGTTTTCCCCATTCATATGGAAAAATAAGCCTAAATTCTCTGAAAATAACACTTCCTGCTGTGTACCTATTGACGGATTTTTTTTAGATAGTCTTACGATGTTGGCAATAATAAAGCAAGTTCTTCATGCTGCTGGTGAACAAATATTTGTATAGCAAAGGATGAATAGTGGAAGCATAAAATGTGTCGGCTTCAAAATAAGCCGGTTAAAGGGGACCTTTGAATACAGAGATTTGCAAGGAGAGCTTTTTTGGGTTTTGAGTGGCGCTCCTGAGAACTGTTTGAAACTGTTCAAACTGTTTGAAACTGTTTCCAACTGTTGTTTGAAAGGGACTCTTAGAACTTCCAGAAGATTCCTGAAGGTAGGTTTTTAAAAGCCATTCTGCTGTGGCCATTGCACATAGGGTCTCACTTCTTTAGGGAGGTAGAGTTTTTATTGGCAGGAGGGGACTGTGATGATAACAGGGCTGGGGTGCCAGAACTGCAGGAATTTTCTTTTTAGCCCTCTTTGACTTTGAGTTTTCCTTATTTCTCGCTCTCCCTGAATACTCGTCATATTTTCCTCATTTCGGGTTATCCGCATCCTCATTTTTCCCTCTTGCATGTGTTTATATCTTGTTCAGAGCTTTTGTTCCCTGAAGGCGAAGCAAAAGTTTCTGGCAGACACAGACCTGGGTGGAGGAGAAGCCCCCGTGGGCATTCTGTTGCTTTAGGATCCAGCTCACGATGCCCGCGGCCGAAGTCAGGTCCTCGGAGGTCGGGCCGGGCTGGGCCGTGAGGTGGGCGAGGAGCACATAGGACGTCATTTCCACCTCAGCTGAGGGAGCCTGGGGCTGATAAAGATGCCCCACTGGCGCCTTGGGTTTCTGAGGTCGCTCCCAGTGGATGGAATTGTCTGGAGATGAGAAAAAGAGATTTGTGAGTAACCACATATTCATATCTAATTTAAGCCCGAGCTTAAGTGGAGGGTGCCTTCCAATTATATTCCCTTGGACCTTATCTAGATGCTTTTCCTTCTGCGTAAACCTGAACGTGGTTTGTTTCAGCCAGCCTAAGGTGGAAAATGTTGCTGAGTCATAAGCCCACAGCCAACGAAGTTGTCAAACGGTGGCTATGGTTGGGTCGTTGGGGGGAAATTGCAGAGCAAGTTCGCTCCCTGACTGTGGGGGTTGCTTGTTTCTGATGTTATCCAGACCTTATCTGGGCTTTGTGAAATTTTCTATAAATTTTCCTATTGAGATTTCTTGTGAGGATCGCAGATGACATGAGATAACGGAGTTTGCACTCATTAGGGTGCGAATAGTACCCTAATAACAGTACGAAATAACAGTAATCCTTAAGGTAACCAAAGGCTGACCAGGGTGTGACCTAATGGGAACCAATTTAAACTGCTGTGGGAAGTAAATTACGCTGCGGAGTAAATCACAATTTGGGAACATCCAGCAAAGGGGAAGATGTGTTTTGCCTACGAATCAGCGATTCACTTCTCGAAGTAGAACCTACAGGAACTCACACCCACGCACAAGGAGACAGACACATCAGTGAGTATTCACTGCAGCACGGTTTGCCATAGCAACAAATAAGAGACAACACCTATGATGAGAGACTCTTTAACATAAGTTATGAGTTACCTATATTTTGCACTATATTATGCGGCAGAGAAAATAATGAATTAGAGCTATAGGCCCTCAGTAGGGGACTCCTGTTAGCACAATGTGGAACTTAAAAAACAAAAGGCAGACAAACAGACAAGAAAACAAGATGCAGAAATACTCAAAAGTGTGATACTGTTGATTTAAGGATGAAGAACACATCAAAATTCTGAATGTTGTTTAGGAATATAGGTGGAGTAAACATAAAGCTATCCATAGAAATGGTAATGACAAATTCAGGGTAATGGTCGCCTTTGGGGGTGGGAGGGGCACACAGAATTTTTCCTGCATTGGTAATTTTGTATTTCTTAAGCTGGGAGGGAAGTATAAAGTGGTTTGCTGATTATCCTTTATGCCTTTTTGTATATCTGAAACCTTCCCGATACATTTTAAGAATAAACACGTAACGGCACCGTTAAGGCAGAAAGGTAGAATATATTTTATTGGATAAACTATTACCATTTGCATTTTATTTTCTATTTTTTCGACCTGAGCAGGGGAGGGGGCAGAGTAAATACTATTATTACCCCCATCTTACTGATGAAGGAACTGAAACATAGACAAGTTAAGCGACTTGCCCAAGGTCACACTGTTAAACTGTTCTGGAGCCAGTCTCCAGAGGCTGAGCTTCTCACGACTACAGTGCACCTGCCTCTTATCTTTTGGTGTGTGACTTGCTTAAGAAGTTCCAGATTTTATGGTGATAGAGACAAGAGAAGAGAGGGGAAAGCGATCACAGGAGGTAGGTGTGGGGGGTTTTGAGGTATGGTTCTTGATACAGAGAAGGCAGGATGTTTGCTCACCTTCCTTCACAGCTTCCTCATTAAGTAAGTGGAGTATCTCCTTGCTCCTGTCCTGGTTACCTACCAGGGCAAAAGCATAGGCCAACAGTGCCTTGGTGTAGACGTGCTTTTCATGGGGTCCTTCCTTTGCTGAATTCCAGGCTGACTCCAAGCAGAACAGGGCATTGCGCACAACAGGGTGCTGAGGGGGGAAAACAGGGAGGGAACCGAGCTGTGTGAACAGGGACACTGGCTTTCCCAGGTAAATGCGGATCATTTTCCAAATGCATGTGTCCATCTGTTCTCATTCTTTTCCTTCTTTTTTTTTTTTAACGTTTATTTATTTTGAGAGCACTCAGGAGGGTGAGAGAGGGGCAGAGAGAGAGGGAGACACAGAGAATCCCAAGCAGGCTCCATGCTGTCGGTGCAGAGCCCGGCTTGGGGCTCGATGTCGTGAACCGCGAGATCATGACCTGAGCTGAAATCAAGAGTGAGATGCTTAACCTACTGAGCCACCCAGGTGCCCCCATCTGTTGTCATTTTTATGGAGAGAGAGAATAGTATTTTATGTTATTATTACATTCGTTAGGCAGGAGCACAGACCATATTTTTAGAACTCATTTTGTATGTACATATGGCAAGAGTGGGAGGTCTTAGGGGAGAAATAGCTTAGGGGGCATCCCTGGGATAGTGTATATCTTTCTTAATGGATTGACCACATTTCCTATTGATCCGAGAAGCATTGGCATGGCATAGAAGGAAAGCTGACACCTGGCTTTTAGTAAGGTGATATTTCTGACAGCCGGACAGCAGTGTCATTGTGTCCAAACTATGCCTCAGCAGGGGAATGAGGTGGTACCTACAGTGGCGGGGAGAGGAATCTCCAGAAGGGAAATGGTGATGTAGGCAGAAAGGGTCACTTCGTCTTCCACTCCACCCTGTAAGTGTGGGGGGGGGGGGGTAGAGAGAGAGATTTGATTAATTGAACTTCTGAGAATGCTCTTAATCAGCTCCTGGGTGTCATGGAACGTATCCTTACTCGTCTGCATCCCCAGGGGGCAAATTAGCACAAGCAACCTACGTTCCATCCCTTCTTTCTTGGCACTATCCGGGATCTATCTATCAATCTATCTATCAATCTATCTATCTATCTATCTATCTATTATTTGTCTTTCCTAAGGAATTCCTATATTATCCTTGTAGACATCAGAATGGACAGATAAAAGCTAACTCCACGAACACCTCACCTTAATGGCATTGTTGAGCAGAGACCCAGAGCTCCTGAAACAGCCATTGTCCTTCTGCTTTTGGGAGAGCCAGGTGAGGGCTTGGGTGATGTGTGCTTCATCAATGAAGATGTAGGCTCGAGCCTGGGCAAAAGTCTTCAGTACAAAGGCGGTAAGCCTGAGCAGGAGGGAGGCGATGGTGATGTTTATGTTGTGACAATAGTTTTATAACTGCGTCACAGTGACAGGCTTCATCGGACAC
This sequence comes from Panthera onca, assembly GCF_046562875.1. Lineage (NCBI taxonomy): Eukaryota > Metazoa > Chordata > Mammalia > Carnivora > Felidae > Panthera > Panthera onca. The sequence continues at coordinate 42,996,430 of NC_138345.1, forward strand.
CATTTACATTGATGTGAGTCACCTGACCGGTATTCACGTGTATTTAGAACTCCCATCTTCATTAGACTGCTTGATTAATCTGCTAAATCTGGTATTTCCTTGCTGACTCATTTTCTCTTTGCTACAGCGAGTAACGTTCTAATGTTCTTCTAATGTTACTTGTCTTTACTTATTTGAGTAAGGTTTTCCATCTTTCTTCTCTTTAGAGACTTCCTTCTGTAGATGGCAGAATCTTCTACGGAAAATTGTGGTAACTTCTAACTGCTTTGCTTTGCCTTAGGGATTTTAAAACAATGTTTCGTGTCACTGGGTCCCCCTCATTTCTTTCTTCCTATGAGTGAATTTATTCTCAGTCAAGATGAGTATGATCTAAAAGCCTACCACAAGTGGAAGTTAACGTGGTTTATCTAAAAGTTATGTGATACGTTCACTGGCCATATTATTTAAAAACTCATGGTTATGGGAGCGATTTTAGAAAAAAATAGCCATTTAAAAACAGCTATCATATTATTATTGTTATTTTCTTTTTTAATTTTAAATGTTTATTGAATTTTTTGAAGGAGAGAGAGACAGAGTGTGAGCGGGGGAGGGGCAGAGAGAGAGAGAGACAGAGACACAGAATCCAAAGCAGGCTCCAGGCTCCCAGCTGTCAGCACAGAGCCTGACGTGGGGCTCGAGCTCATGGACTGTGAGATCATGACTAAGCAGAAGTCGGATGCTTAACTGACAGGCACCCAGGCGCCCCAATTTCATTACTATTTTTAACTGATTTTAATTTTAAGTAATCTCTACACCCAACATGGGGCTGAACTTAACAACGTGAAGTCAACTATTGCATGCTCTACTGATTCAGCCAGCCAGGTGCCCCCCCCAAAGGCATCTATTTTATTTTATTATTATTATTTTAAAATTTTACTTTATTTTTTAGAAGTTTATTTATTTATTTTGAGAAAGAGAGAGAGAGAGAGAGAGAGCACGCATGAGTCAGGGAGGGACAGAGAGAGAGGCAGGGAGACAGAATCCCAAGCTGGCTCTGAGCTGTCAGTGCAGAGCCTGACTCGGGGCTCAGATTCACAAACCATGAGATCATGACCTGAGCCGAAATCAAGAGTCGGGCGCTTAACCGACTGAGCCACACAAGCGCCCCCCCACCCCCCCAGAATAGCTATTTTAGAAAGAATATGCTTGGTGTTATTAACAGGATGAATTTTGGGGACAGATCTAACATACATGTATTTGAATGTCAACTTTTCTGGTGGTTACCTCGCTAGTCTTGGTATAGGTACTGAGCATAACCAACTACAGGTTTAATAATACATATCTGATAAGGTTACTGTGAATATACTTGTGATAATACATGTAAAAGAGCTGGTACGGAAATAGAAGCTCAAAAAACTGTCTATTCCTTACCAGGTATTGCCCTCATTCCTGCCATATTTTTCCCCAAAGGTGCTATAGGAGCCATCATGGTGCTTATAGGTCAGCTGTCTCTGGTAACCTGGAATAGAAGGTTAATGAAACAGTATGACAGATGGCATGTGTTTTGGCCAGAAAAATTACCAAAATGCCTCGGTCTCTGCTGATATTTCTTTCTTTCTTTCTTTCTTTCTTTCTTTCTTTCTTTCTTTCTTTTAATTTTTTTTTTGACGTTTATTTACTTTTGAGACAGAGAGAGACAGAGCATGAACGGGGGAGGGGCAGAGAGAGAGGGAGACACAGAATCCGAAGCAGGCTCCAGGCTCTGAGCCGTCAGCACAGAGCCCGACGCGGGGCTCAAACTCACGGGCCGCGAGATTGTGACCTGAGCTGAAGTCGGACGCTTAACCGACTGAGCCACCCAGGCGCCCCGATATTTCTTTCTTTTAAAAAAATTTTAAAAAAGTATTTATTTATTTTTGAGAGAGAGAGCACACAAGTGGGAGAGGGGCAGAGAGAGAGAGAGAGAGAGGGACAGAGGATCCCAGGCGGGCTCTGCACTGACAGCAGAGAGCCTGATGTGGGGCTTGAAACCACGAACTGCGAGATTCTGACCATCTGGCGTCCCTTTGGTGATATTTCTTAAATTTTGCTGTCATATGTTAGAAGGGTCTGAGTTCTAAACATTAATGGGAAGTTGGACCCTGGATAGTTACCGTAAAATCACAGCATGAGTACCAAAGTAACTATGATACTATGAGAAGCCAACATACCATAGAACCGATAAGTAATTCAAGCCTATTGGGAAATCCAGTGTATTGTTAAAATGACTCTGTGAAGTTTTCACTTACTTGTTTAATCACTCACCGGTATTGAGGTAGCCAATGGCCTTGGACTTGACCTCTGGAGTCAGCTGTTGTGTCTTATTTAGATAATTCAGAACATAGATGTTAGGAGCAAAGAGGACCATATTCTGTTCTCCACAGCCATAGGGCATTCGGAGGAGATTTTGTATATTTTGCATGGCAGAGCCCAAGATGTCTCCTAGGGAATGGGAGAGATGGGACATCATAAGTCTTATAGATTATAATCTATCCGAATCCTTAAGAAGAAAGGAATAATTTTAGGAAGGTTGAAAAATGAAGATTTTGGGCAAGGGTGAGCTGTCCAGGGACAGGAGTATGATTGGGAGCAATGAACAAGCCCAAAGACGGAGGGAAGACTGAAGTTGAAATTATAGTTGTTATTTTGAGGGAGTATTTATGGAAAAGAAATACAGTAAAAACTGCCCATATAGTAGAATGATTCACAGGGACGGAGCTCACCCAATACCGAGATGGAGGCTCGGGCAGATTCTTCTACCACGTTCTGTGGCAGCTTCAGAGATAATTGTTCAGACACTCCGGTATCTAGAGAAACACACAAGCCATAATGAAAATAATGCTCCTGCAGAGCTCCAAAACACAGAAGCCAGACTATGCCTTATACTTAAACTTCTGAAAAGTTGTCCCTCTTCCAGTATTTCCCTTAAAAAAAATACATACATATATATATATATATATATATATATACACATATATATATACACACACATATATATAATCTTAAATGTGTACAAACGGGATTCTGAGATTTCTAGAAATTCTTCTTCCCCATCCCTCTTTTCCCCCATGTATTTAGAGTGCATTCCAAACAAGGCTACAAATTGACAAGTGCCCATGATGTTGTGACTCCGTCGTGACCATCCCGTGGCTAGCATGAGATGGTTATCACAAGATGATCAGTTTAGCGTCTATTCCTAACCTCCTTACTCGACAGTTGTATGAAAAAACCCCCTAATGTATACATAAGCAAAGAAAAAATCTCTGGGATTTCCAAATTCCGACAACAATGTCCTTACTGCCCTCAAATTTCACAGATATGAAGGTCGTATTTTTATGGGGGCCCGAGACATGGGACTGGGGGTGAAGGTGAACAGTATCTGACTCACTGAACATAGAATAATTGCTGCTGCTAGGCATACATTTACTGCCATTTTAGGATTGGTAAATTTCATGACGATGAAAGAGAAATGTAGCATTTATCTTCATGCTGCATCCCCCTTTCTCGTGAAATTAACATTGAAACTTTGGTCAAAGGGTACAAATTTTCAGTTACGCAGGAAGATTACACTATAGAGATCTATTGTATAGAACAATGCCTGCTATTAACAATACCATACTGAACACTTAAATGCTTATTTGCTAATAGGATAGATCTCATACTAAGTGATCCTATCACACAAAAAATATGCTAATAAGTGAGTGGCAGGAAACTTCTGGAGGTGATGGATAAGTTTATAGTATAGATTGTGGTGACAGTCTTACAGGTGTATACTTATTTCCAAACTCATCAAGTTGTATACATTAATTATGTGTGTTGTTAATTACATTTATATACACAGTTGTGTATCTAAATTTTAATTTTATATATAATATAATATACAATTATATATACAATATATAATATACAATTATATAATATACAATTATATAATATATAATAATATAATATATAATATATAATTATATAATATATAATATATAACGTATAATATAATTATATATATTATATATTATTTGTATGTTAAAAAATTTTTTTTAATGTTTTTTATGTATTCTTGAGAGATAGAAAGTGCATGTGCACACTTGCATGCAAGCACGGAGAGGCAGAGAGAGAGAATCCTAAGCAGGCAACATGGGGCTCGAACTCATGAAGCCTGAGATCATGACCTGACCCGATATAAAGAGTTGGATGCTGGGGCGCCCGGGTGGCTCAGTCGGTTGAGCAGCCGACTTTGGCTCAGGTCACGATCTCGCGGTCCGTGGGTTCGAGCCCCCCGTCGGGCTCCGTGCTGACAGCTTGGAGCCTGGAGCCTGTTTCGGATTCTGTGTCTCCCTCTCTCTGACCCTCCCCCGTTCATGCTCTGTCTCTCTCTGTCTCAAAAATAAATAAACGTTAAAAAAAAAAAAAAAAAAGAGTTGGATGCTTAACCACCTGAGCCACCCAGGGGCCCTGTATTATTTGTATGTTAAAAAAAAAAACAAAACTCTCTTACCTTCCCCCCAAGAAACTTTTGTAAGAAAACAGATACCAGAGAGGAGCCTGAGTGGATTCTCTCTCTCTCTCTCTCTGCCCCTTCCCCTCTCTCTCAAAATAATTAAATAAACGTTAAAAAAAAAAAAAAAACAGATGCCATAAAAAAGGTAAAAGACAAATTACCAAGCCAAAAAGAAAAAAAAACAACTTATTCAATAGATAAAGAATCAGTCAGATACAGATGAATCAGAAAAAAAAAAAAAAATCACTCCAACCTGAAAGGTCACAGGATATGAAGGCATTCATAAATGTGTAAAAATGAGCTCATCGTCACTTGTGATTGTAGAGATTTAGGTTAAAACATTATATTTTTTCATCTAAAATTTTCACCAAAATTGAAAACTTTCATGGTAAAAGATGCTGGTGATCACGGAGGGAAATATAAACTTGGTGAGAATATTAACTGTTAGATATTAGCAAAAGGGTTTTTAAAGTTCTATTAAAACTGAAGAATATACATATCACCTCTTAATTAGGAATTTCACATTTTACAAATAAATATACTTGCATCTGGGGGTGCCTGGGTGGCTCAGTTGGTGAAGCGTCTGACTCAGAGCCTGCCTGGAATTCTCTGTCTCCCTCTCTCCCTCTCTGTCCCTAACCCGCTCGCTCTCTATGTCACTTTCAAAATAAATAAACACTTAAAAAATACTTGCGGGGCACCTGGGTGGCTCAGTCAGTTAAGTGTCCGACTTTGGCTCAGGTCACGATCTCATGGTTCGTGAGTTCAACCCCACATCAGGCTCTGTGCTGACAGCTCAGAGCCTGGACCCCGCCTCTGATTCTGTGTCTCCCTCTCTCTCTCTGCCCCTTCCCAGCTCATGCTCTGTCTCTCTCTCTCTCTTTCTCAAAAATAAATAAACATTAAAAAAATTAAAAAAAAAACACCCTTGCATCTATACATAAGGAGGTATTTATTTATTTATATTTATTCATCTGGCAAATAGTTAAGAAAATGAGGAATAGCTAAAATACCAATCAGAACTGTGATATATCGATAGTAGGGAATTTTACTAAATTATATCAAAGGGAATTACCTTTTAGGAATGGGACTAAAAGGGATTACCTAGTTCTATAATTTAACATGGTTAGATTTTTAAGCTAGATTGCTGAGTAAGAAGTCACGAAATGTTGCTTATACAAGTTACAGGATGAAACTTAATACCATTTACATAAATCACATATATAAATAAATTCATCTATGCATATTATTTTTAAACATATATGGATGGTAATTAAAGTATTAAAAATATTGCCTTTAATATGAAGCTGTGTTTTCTAAAGGAGAATGTATTTTTGTATTACACAGACAATAAAAATTAATTAAAAATTTTTTTTTGCTGTTTATTTTGGGGAGAGAGACAGAGTGTGACTGGGGGAGGGGCAGAGAGAGAGGGAGACACAGAATCTGAGGCCGGCTCCAGGCTCTGAGCTGTCAGCACAGAGCCCAACATGGGGCTTGAACCCATGAACTGTGAGATCATGACCTGAGCCAAAGTCAGATGCTTAACTGACTGAGCCACCCAGGTGCCCCCAATAAAAATTAATTTTAATAAAACTGCTTGATGATCAGCTCTAGACACATAAGAAATAAATCAAAGTAAAGAACTCAGGAATGGAAGGCAAGCCATGATAAAAGGATTTGGTGGTAAATTCACTTAAATGTAGAAATAAGGCTAGATAACCAGGCAAATATGTTTTTAGAACACATTTTATATATTTGAAGTCTTGACAGTATAATAAACACAGTAAACAAAAATTCATAGGTAGACAAAGTCAAGAAACACATGTATGATGTTGACTCCATGTTGTTTGAGATGAGAACACATTGTGTCGATAAATTTCTTAGTGTACCAAATTTCTGTAAGTGTTTTTGTTTAGACTAGAAAATTCTTCACCAAGATAAAGTTGTATCTTCTATTGTGAGTTTCTTTAGTGTCTTCTCAAATGGGTTGATGGTTCTCTGGGTCTTACTTACCTTGTAGGGAAGCGTAGGAATAATATATAATGTCATATACATATATATATAAATATATATATTATATATATGAGATATGTATTATATATATAATATATATAACTATATATATAATATATATGAGATATGTATTATATATATAATATATATAACTATATATATAACATATATGAGATATATATTATATATAATATATATAACATATATGAGATATATATTATATATAATATATATAACATATATATAATATAATATATAATATATATAATATTATATATTATATATAATATAATATATATTATATATTATATTTAATATAATATATAATATATTATATATTATAATATATAATTTAATTATATTTATATAATTTAATGTAATATATATTAATTAAATATATAATTTAATTATAATATAATATTATATATTATAATATAATATATATTATATAATATATATATAATATATAATATATATATATTATATATAATATAATATATATTAATTAAATATATAATTTAATTATAATATAATATAATATTATATATTATAATATAATATATAATATATAATATATATATAATATATAATATATATGTTAATATATATATATAATATATATATATATAACCTGTCTCCTGGACTTTATAATAATATACAAAATTCTTCGAACTTTAAATGTTACACAAACTTTGGTCAATGCTATCTTAATTATGATGAGTGACTCTTACCTGGTGGACAGAGCAGGGAGTTGAATGTTGCTTCCTTCTCTAGTCCTTCAGGCTTTAGGTGGAAAGAAAGAAAAGGTAGAGGTAAGAATGGACATGTACTTTGGTAGTAGAACTGACTTCCAAATGTATTACATAAATAAATTCTGTAAGTATAAGCAATATGAAGGAGACAGGTTGATAGATGAGGAGGAAGTGAGGGAAAAATGATATAAATATTGAGACAGAGAGAGAGAGAGAGAGAGAGAGGGAGAAAGAGAAGAGGAGAGAATATTGTGAACTCTTCTGTGATTATGTATTATTTAACCCTTCTTAACTAAAACTTGGGATCTCAACTGGATTCACCATTGTTTTTATTGACTCGTTGTGACCTGTCAAATGGATTGGCTTACTTACTTCAACCAGCAGAGACTTGATGATTGTGTCTTTCTTTCCATATTCAGGGACCACAGTCACCTCGGTCCCACATGGCTCTTGAGACTCCAGTGCCTCTGCGCTCACGGTGAAGTTCACATTTCCTAAAAAAGGGGCAGTACAGATGAGCACCATCGCCTTCTTTCTCCATGCCTCCAAACCTCACGTTTCATAAGTGTTCAATGTTTTGTAACCTCTTTTTGTTTTATAAAAACACAGGAGCAGGAATGGAAACACAGAGGCTAATGATACTGAGAATCCAAGGCAGAGGTGGAAGTAAAGGAAGTGGGGAGAGCCTTCTAGAGTAAAAGACACAGGCGAAAATCCTACCATTGGAGGGGGTGTGTTTTTGCCTCAGGGAAATAACATTAGATGTGAGGATCCTGCTGACCTATACAATCCTTGAGTAGAGAATTGTCTCTAGGAGAGTGTCCCTCACCTAATGCCTTTGGTGTTACTGCCCAGGACAAAGTTTGCCGGCCATTCCCACAGATGCAGTGAGACTCTTGTTTCTTCTCCTGGACTAGGAATGCAGGAGATTCGTCTAGCTGCACATTAACCTGAAACCACACGTAAATCCAAGAGACAGATCAGAAGGAGAAGGAGACCAAAAGCATAATGGTTTGAAATAAAGCATGTTGGGGATTGGTTAGATTTTAGGTTGCCTAATAGTAGAGATGATCTAAGTGCAGACCAACTACCTTTCCATGATCTGACATGGAAACCTTAGTATTTTTCAATAATCTGCTCATTCATGGGGTGGGACAGGAGGTGCAAAAGTCATGATGGCATGTTGCCTGTGGAAACTCTACATCTCTGGCCTGGGATCTTGACCATTCCTTCAGCTCTCCCAGCAGAGTGTACAAGATTTATAAATGCTTGTGGTTTCAGGGGAGGTCAGATGCTCACAAATAACTTTCAAAGTGAGGTTTGATATATCTATTGGTCTAGGATGCTATGTGAAAACTAAATATGTGGAAGGTAGAAGTCGAAACCTTAAGGGATCTAAGACGTGAGAATGAAGCATACTGATTTTTGTCCACCTTGTCAGAAATCTTCATACTGCACAAGCTTCCTAAACTTATGGGGTTGTGGCAAGGCTCAGAAGCTTGTTTTAAGTTGCACGTATTTGGAAATACCGGCAACCATGGCGTCTATAACATATGAATATCTCTGAGAGGATTCCTCTTCTGGTGAGCTCATCTGGCACAGTATTTCAAAGAGTGCAGTTTTCAATTTATTGGACTGTCACCTCGTGTTCAATTGAGAGGTCCTTACCCAGATGCAATTGGAAAGGTAGTTTAGGACAGTGGCCTTGAGCGTGAAGGTCTCTCCGCGGATCACAGAGTAGGGCATTGTGAGCTCCACAAAGAAGGGCTGGAAGGCGCGGAGGGAGGCGGGAAGCGAGAGACCAAGTCCAGTGTCATTGGACAGACAGAGGGCCCCTGCCTTCCATTCCGTGATGGTGTCAGGGACTGTTACTCCCACTTCAGCCACACCTGATGCGCTGGGGAGGATAGAAATGTGAAGAACAGAAAGCAAACAGTGAAATAAATTCTTTCTAGGAAGAGAACTCCTATAAATAATTCTATTGTCGTGACCTGAATGCACTCAGTAGAAATATCAATAAAGGAGAGGATAATCAAGGCTTGAAATGGGAAAATATTAGAAGTCCTTTCCTTCCAATTCTGTTTGCAATTCTAGTCTATATCAGAATCTTCTCTAGACATGTAACTATAGCATTGTCTATTATAGACAATGTTGTTACAAATTGAATCTGTAATTTGAGATTGCTCTTAAATTTTACTCTTGAAAATACTGTTCCAATGAAGGCAGGCTTACAGTTTTTAATTCTACTATGACTGCGTCTCGTTGGTCTGACTGATTCTGTGCTTAACCCAAGACTGTTGGCCGGTGAAAGATCTCTTACAGGTGTTAGTCTATGCAGTACCTGGTCCTTATTCCCATTTTCTGGAAGTCTTAGAATTAAATATGTGCAAAATTTCTCAGCTCTGATATAATTAGAAGAGTGAGACTTCATAGCAGAAGTACTTATGTTCAGCCTCTCCTGAAAATAAGAACGTGTCTAAAAGAAATACTTGGATATTGAAAAATTAGCCAAACCCGGAAAATCGTGAGGCGTCTATATTCGTACCTTTTATATATAAAGAAAGTTACTTACTCTACGGCCACCAAGTTCCAGATCCACGTCTCAGGGAAATACTTTCTCACAGTCTCGGTGAATGCCTCTGAAACATGTGCCATATCTGTAAGTTCCTGGCCTCTTTGCAATTCAGATATGGCTATGGTGGGCGAGGGAGGAGACAGAAATAACAAATACAAAGATTAAGCTTATGAGAGCTTGTAATACATGTTACAAAAGAAATAAACAGGCTGATGGAACAGACAGGAACCAGGAGAGGATGCTTTGGTGCTAAGGGAATACTTCTTTGAGGAAGTGATATGTAAGCCGAACTCTAGAGCTTACGTTTGGACTAGAATAAGTCCAAAGTGGACTAGAATAAGTCCAAAGTGAGTGGGGGTAAGAGAATCACAAATACAGGACATGGAGATCTAGAGGCAGAAAGAGCCTCGGATTGCCTTTGTAGCAGAAAAGAGTCCTCTGTGCTTATGGCACATTGCCTCGAAAGGAGAGTGATGTAACGTGGATTGGAAGAAGGGCAGGAGTCAGTTTCCATTTGGTATGTTCCTCTGTGGGGTCTCAAAGAACCATTGTCCCCAAACATTATGACAGTGGTTCTGAGAAGTTTATAGGAGTGAAGGATCAAGGATAAAAACGTTTTTAGGGCGTGAGGGTGGCTCAGTCAGTTAAGCGTCCGACTTCGGCTCAGGTCGTGATCTCGCGGTCTGTGAGTTCGAGCCCCGCGTCGGGCTCTGGGCTGACAGCTCAGAGCCTGGAGCCTGCTTTGGATTCTGTGTCTCCCTCTTTCTCTGCCCCTTCCCCACTCGTGTTCTGTCTGTCTCTCTCTCTCAAAAATAAAAATAAACATTAAAAACGAGTTCTTTCTTTCCACATGTGTCAGTATATGTGCTGCTGAAGCGAGCACTCTTTCCACATGTGTCAGAAGGTCAGTGGGGTTTTCTCTTGCCTGTTTACTTTCTGTTAATGGTGTGCTGGTAAATATTTAACAACCAGTTCTCTGAAAAAAAATTTGTGCCTATACATAAGTTTGCTATAAATTCCACTTTTTTAAAAAAAATTATTTTATTATTTTTTAAGTGTTTACTTTTGAGAGAGAGAGAGAGAGAGAGAGAGAGGAGGGGGAGGGGCAGAGAGAGAGGTAGACAGAATCTGAAGCAGGCTCCAGGCTCTGAGCTGTCAGCACAGAGACGATGTGGGGCTCGAACACATGAACCATGAAATCATGACCTGAGCTGAAGTTGGTTGCTTAACTGACTGAGCCACCCAGGTGCCCCTACTATAAATTCTACTTTAAAGGATTATAGACTTTAGCTTATAAATAATAAAAAATATATAATAATATTTATTTAAATTCCATATAACTAATGAATTTTCATTGAATATTTTCCTTGATTTTTTGACAAACTCTTTAGTGTGTATTCAACTAATATTCCACCATGATTTGACAATATCAAACTATAAATAAATGGTTACTTAGTGTCTGATTCACCAGTAAAGTAGCCCATATCACTGACAAATAAATGTGATTTCAACATGAATATTGACCGATATTTTGGGGAAGTTAGAGCTTCCTTACCTAACTGGTGAGAATGTAGTCCCAACTTGTGAACATTTCTGTTTCTATTTATGCTGATCCTGTGACTAGAAATTATATCTTTCCTTTCAACCTCACACATCTCCATTTACTAGAGGTGGATTCTTCTTCTTCTTCTTCTTCTTCTTCTTCTTCTTCTTTTTAAAGTTTATCTTATTTATTTTGAGAGAGAAAGAGCAAGTAGGGGAGAGGCAGAGAGGAAGGGAGAGAATCCCAAGTAGGCTCCATGCTGTCAGCACAGAGCCCGATGCAGAGCTTGATCCCATGAACTGTGAGATCCTGACCTGAGCCCAAATCAAGAGTGGGATGCTCACGGTGCCTGAGTGGCTCAGTCGGTTGAGCGTCTGACTTTGGCTCAGGTCATGATCTTGCGGTTCGTGGGTTCGAGCCCCATCGGGCTCTGTGCTGACGGTATAGAGCCTGGAGCCTGCTTCGGATTCTGTGTCTCCCCCTCTCTCTCTGCCCCTCCCCCGCTCATGCTCTGTCTCTCTCTCTCTCTCCTTCAAAAATAAATAAATTAAAAAAAAAAAGAGTGGGATGCTCAATTGACTGAGCCACCCAGGCACCCCTAGAATAGAAGCGGATTCTTCATGAATGAGTTTCCTGATTGCTCAATCAGAATTAATCCTTTCTCTTATTCTGTATATCTGTACCTCTGTCTCTCTCTCTCTCTCTTTAAATGGGAGTATAGTTGACATACAGTTCCTGTACCTCTCTTATGAAACTTCTTACAGTCTGCCTTGTATCCTCTCCAGCATTGCATATGTGGGGGCTGGACATAATCAGAATGTTTGGGTTTGTATTGCTATGTGATCTTGAGCAAGAACCTTAATATATCTGAATCACAAGTGCTTTTCTGTTCATTTTATCACATTTTATATTTTTAAAAAATCTTTTGTTTGATTCAGTATATTAGCTTCTATTTTTATTTTTTTACCTGGAGAAGCGAATAGTCTTCGAGATGACTGCATTGCATAGGGTTCAGGTGGTGAGCATACTTTGGGTTTATGAATCCTTGTGTTGGTGAATACCTTTAAGCCCATATCCTATGAAGGAAATTATCACTGAATTAGTACATAAATGTAAAATATATAGGCACATACTTCATTGAATTTCACAAACATTCCAATTAGCTTAATACTAAACTTTTTTTTTTTTTTTAAGTGGAGCCCAACTCAAGCAGGGCCTGAACTCATGACCCTTAGATCAAGACCTGAGCTGAGACCGAGTCAGATGCTTAACTGACTGAGCCACCTAAGTGCCCCAATGTTGAACTTTTAATGCTCACATCTGTAGAAAGGTTATTGGTATACTCACAGAAGTAATTTTATTCTGTTGGTAAAACTCTTTTAACAGTAATATTTTATATATGTGACATTTATAAATAATACAAGGCAATGAATTTCGGGAAAAATTAAAAAAAAATTGATTAGTAGTCCAAAAAGTTCTAGCTCTGGCTCTTTGCTATGATCAGATCTGCTACTATTCATAATCTTGGAGAAGTCACTTGACCTCTCTGTGTCCCGTTACCCTCAACTGTGATATGAAGGTATTAAAACAAATATGTATTTTTTGCATATATAATATTCCATGAATCTTTAGAATTCAAAATCTTCAAAACATCTTTAGAATCTAAAATACAAGGAATTTACCTGTAGGAAGCTATACATATCTTTTTCATTTGTATTTGATACAGGCGAATACATGATTCCATTGATAAAGACATTATGGCTATTGACACAGTCTTCATCATCTTCCTCCCGTTGATTCAAACTCGCAGGGAAACCAGTGAGGTCCTTCACCGGTAGCAGGTTATAAACCTGTATGAATGCAAAGGACAAAAGGACAAACTTATTTGTGGCTTATTCTTCTTACGTGCAAAGAGAAAAGAAAAGCATAATTACCGTCAGTCTTGTTTGAGTGCCACTGTTGCTTAAATAATTTACAGAGATGAAGCTGTTTTAAGAATTTTAGGGAAAAATATCCCCAAACATCCCCATCGAAGTACGCAAGGATCATGATAGCTCGTTACACAGTTCAGAGGCAAACACTAGACTCCATACTAGAATGGAATAAAACTTTATTGGGATAAATCTATGCCTGCTATATTTGAGACATGGTATAAAACATCAGGCTGATAGAAGGAAATGATAGTTTTGTCTCTCCTTGTGGTTAGCAACTGACTCAGTGTATAACAACATTAACGAACACATGTTCTGAACGGGCACACGAATAAGTAAATATCCTCTATATAGGATAGGATAATATTTTCTTAGGCATATTCTCCATCTCCCCCCTTGGTTTTTTCTTGAAAGCGTATTATATGTTCTTGTCTATCTCATCTATGGAAGCAGAAGTTCCATGAGAGCATGGCTTCTTGTTGTTCAAGGAGTTCACTAATAGATCCCTGCATTCCAACAAACAGTAGGTACACCTACAACACAGCAGGTACTAAATAAATACCTGTTGAATGAATGGCTTATGTTACTGGGAACAAATTGTTTCATTAGTAAAATACTATCAAGGCTCGAGAGGACTGGACTAGTGTTCTAACCCAGGTCTACTCCTAAATACCTGAAAGCTTCTACTTTTTTATTAAAAATTAACAGGATATTCTGCCTTATCTATCCACCAGTGTTGCTATAATTTAAAAAGATCCTGAGATGGGGCGCCTAGGTGGCTCTTCAGTTAAGCGACTGACTGTTGATTTTGGCTCAGGTCATGGTCTCATGGTTTGTGGGATCGAGCCCCACGTCTGGCTCGGCGCTAACAGCATGGAGACTGCTTGGGATTCTCTCTCCCTGTCTCTCTGCCCCTTCCCCCCTTAAAGTAAATTAAAAAAAATAAAAAAAATAAAAAGACCCCAAGAAGGATGAAATTGTTCTCTAAACATAAAACATTGTATTTTCCCATATATGCCCTTGCTCCCTCTACTGAAACGTACGCAATACTTCCTTTAGAAGAATTCTAATATTTTCAATTAAATTCCATTTGGAAGGACTAAAAAACTAAAAATCTTTTCTTATAACTTTTTTTTTTTTAGGGAGTAAAAAATATACATTTCTCTTTGTAAAATTTTGATAGTAAAAAAGAAACTACCGGAAGAGGTTATTTCAATTGGCTTCATATTGAAAATTTGAAGACACAAGCAAATGACTATTAGCAAGTGTTGACTTGTTTCTCATTGTTCTACTCCAGCATACACTTGTGCTATTTCTTCCATTGATATTTTAAAGGATTTAATTTATTAATGTCATTTATCATATAGTAATTCATTTCTCCAAAAACATTTTTTTTAAAGTTTATATATTCTGAGAGAGAGAAAGCACAAACGGGGAAGGAGCAGAGAGAGAGAGAGAGAGAGAGAGAGAGAGAGAGAGAGAGGAGAAACCAAGAATCCCAAGCAGGCTCCACACTGGCGTTGGGGGACTCGAACTCATGAGCGGTGAGACCATGGCCTGAGCTGAAGTCAGATGCTTAACCAACTGAGCCACCCAGGTGCCTCCATTTTTCCAAATCTTTATTCATCAGAGACAATGTATATCTTCCTTCAGAAATTGTGTTCATCTTGGAACCTACAGTGTTTGATATAATTCTTAACAAAAACAGAAATTTGATATTTCGTATCAGTTGTCGTGCACCTAAATGTACCACTTTTGTTAGGCTTTTTCAAACATTACAACTAGTTTGAAAATACCTATTACCAGTTTAGAGAGCTCTAGGATTTCAGGGGCTTGAATGGTGCATGATTTTATTGACATACATATATATAAACAAACACACATGTACATATGCGTGTTTATGTTTGTATACGTATATAAACTTATGTAAACAAATACATATCTATGTGTTGAAATGTAATATATTTCTCACCCAAAAAAGTGCCCATGAAAGAGATCAAAGCTACTAACTCCTAGGTAAATAGAATTTTGATAGATTCTATCTTACTCAGATAGGCCTTTCTCCTCGCCCTGAGCCCCTCGCACGGCCCTTCCTGACCCCCCAGGGCTGCCAGGAACTCACCGAGGCCGCGGACAGCTCAGCCTCAGGCCTCATGAGCAGCACACTTTGGTCCACGGCACGGAGGGCGCAGAGGGACTGAGGAGAAGCTGAGACTCGCAGGTGGATGTGTGAGGCCGGGAGACTTTGTGCTGGACGGAAGCTCAAGTCCACCTATGAAATTGGGGAGAATGGTCAGAAAAACAAATGTCCTGATTTAATTGATCGTTCACAAGCATTTCCTGAGTGTTCCACACATTCAGGACGTACTCACTTTATTTGACTTGGCGGTGGTCAGCACCATGGGAGTCTTGAGGCTTTTTGTCCCCTACGCTTCACTCTGACTCCCAAGAATCAGTTGAACCATTGTAATGATATCTAATTCTTATAAATGATTAAATTTGAGATTCCATTTTTTACCTTTGTTACACGGTAAGGTGTTTGTTAAGTGTGGGTGAGTGCACACGGTTCTAGATGCTCTCATATTTTTCTTTTGGCTCCCTAGTAATCTTAAAAACTCGTGTTTCCAACGTTTCATCATAGACGGGAGCAAGATACTCTGAACTGTATCATATAGTAAGAGACAGTGCACGAGAATTTTAAACTAGGAGGCAAGTGGCATGGATTCCTCGTGTGTCTCTGCCATTCCCTTGCTGAAAATCTCTGGAGGATTCATTTTAACCCCTTTGGCCCCAGTGGTTCACATGCAGAAAATAATTGATAATAATAGCAATTGAAAAAAAAAAAACCCACCTTGTTGGACAGACAGTTTTCAATCGTATATTTTGCAGAATCCCCAACCACTTCCCCGTCAGGTAAAATGGCGTAGATGAGCAATCGGGCGATGGGAGCAATGTCTGTGTCCACAGGGACTGACACCGAAAAGTGGCCTTTCACTGGAGCACAGAAAGAATGAGGAATTGTGAGTATGGGTTAGACGTCTCCCCAGGGCTGAAATGAAAGTTTTCTGTCCCACGAAGCCAGTTTTAGGAGCCTGGTCTGGTTAACGGCTGTTTCTATTGGTTGGTATAATAGGTAGCAACCAGCAGACCTAGTAGGCTTAGTAGTAAACATAGAATGTTTACCTCTAAGAATTCTGTACCTCTGAGAACTCTAGCTTTAGGAAGAACCTTATCAAAGTGCTCTCTTCTCTTATCATACAATGTTTCCACGCTAATTTTCAGCTTTAACTCGTCTACACAAAGTTCTGATTTTATCTGAGGGCATGGAGACATCCACTTGGCTACTATTTGATCTAGACTTCACACTAGAGAAGGGAGATAGAACCAGAAGTTATGAAGAAGCGTCAAAAGAGTGGTTCACTGATAAGGTTTGTTGTAAGTGGTCCCTGAGACTTCCTTAGAAGAGCTGAAAACTTCGGAGGTTTATATCGGTCCGTATTTATTCATGGTGAGAGTCCCAATCCATGCTGGAAGTACCCAATTTAACCTTTCATAAATCAGAACTATCTTCAAAAGGGAATATGATATAAAGATATAAATGACTCAGCAAAAGACGGAGCATATAGAAAACATTCCAAAATTTTACCTTTCTCTCCATTTCCTAAAACAATTTTAAAATGCCATTTGAGAAGAAGCTCCATGACTGTCTATGGTTTGAAAACGTGGAATATGCATAGATTATAAAACAACAACATCAACACTTTAAATGATCTGGACAGAATACAGTGCTGAAGGAAAAGAAAAGAAATATTCGGTAAAGGGCGAAAAAACAACACGCCATTATTTCTTTCCCCTCTCAGCTTCTCATTTATTGGCGTTAGATGGAAACCCTCTCTCTTTTTTGAAACTATTTCTGGTATTTCTGCAGTGTAAGGCTGACTGTGTCGGAGTGGGGCAGAAATGTGGAATTATGGAAATACTCACTATGTCCCTGCTTCACAGGCAGCACATAGGTCCCAGTTAGGACAATGCCTCCCTTTGCCATTATCTGCAGAAAAGGCAAGGAAAAGGAACTTGGTTTGCCTGACAAAAATCTTACACCCCATGTCTTGCCCTTCATGCGTCATTCTTACTTTATTGAGCCCGAGCTGGCAATAATTAGCCCAAAGAGAAGCCAAACTTTCAAAAGGAACATGGATCATAAGTCAAAGTAGTGACATCTAAGGAGTTTCCTGGTTCTTTGCCCCTCAGAGGGCTCTTGTCTATGGGGAGTCAACCAACTGGCCTTCCTTCTCACCAGATAATAGAACACGAGCTCCTTCAGCGTCTGCAGGGCGTGTCCATTCAGGGTATAATGTGCTTGGACTGTCTGAGTTTGGCCACAGGGCAGTTCATGAGGCATGGGCTCTAGGTGGACAAAACTCTTGCTTAGGGAGAATACAAGGTTAGCAGTGTGATAAGCTTCTTCGTTTTCTGCTGACAGCCATTGATAGCCATAACAGGGACTCTGATCCTTGTATTTGACCTAGTGAATTAAAAAAAAAAACCAGTATTAATTTCATAGATCATATGTCAGAGGGAATCAAAGTTCTCACAAAACTGCCTTGGTTCATCGTCCTACCTTAACTAGCACCTAGAAATCTTTTACTCCACAGTAAAAAAGTGAGAGAGTGTTTATCTCTATTGCAGGCCTTTGCACCCCAGAGGCTCCTGGGTTGGTATTTAACCTTCTGAAGGGCATACACAGAGGCATCTTTTGCTGTGTTTAGTTTGCTTGACACTGTTTTGGGGGCCACTTTACCTACGCAGACAGAGACGCTGGAATTCTAAAAGCCCATTGAGGAGACCAAATAGTCTCCAGAAACTGAAGAACTACACTTCGGAGACTTATTTACAATGGACTTCCACCAGGTATTATGAATATGTCATGTTTCAAACTTAAGGGTCTGAGAATACTTTCTGTCAATAGCGTTGGGTTCCAGAGTTGAGTTGGTCAATTAGCTGAAGTCTATCACTCCTGCGCTGTCTGTGGCTGACTATTTTATTTTGCTTTCTGAATGTTTACTTATTTATTTGGAGAGCGAGAGAGCTTGTGTGGCAAGAGCAGGGGAGGGGCAGAGGGAGAGGGAAGGAGAGAATCCCAAGCGGGCTCTGAGCTGCCAGCACAGAACCTGAAGCGGGGCTCGAACCCACCAACTTTTGAGACCATGGTTTGAGCCGAAATCAAGAGCCAGACACTTACCCAACTGAACCACCCAGGCTGATTGTTTTTAACGCTTTTTGTCCCTCTGGACTCTCAAGGTTCATAAGCCTTTTTGGGGTTGTCATTTAACTCTTCTCCATGCAGAAGACTTTCCATATTCTTTTCAGGCTTTCCCTACCCTCATCCTCACCTCCCAAGTGGCATGAATGAATCCTTGTGTCAGCAAAACACTTTATTTATATTTCAATATATGCTCCAGTGATAACATATAAATAATTACCAGAGGGGTTATTTAAAAATAATATTTTTATTTTCAGGATGAGCACATTGCCTGGCGCGTGGAAAACGTTCAAGACAGTTCTTGATTGAATAAATGGGCGAACACTCAATTTTTAGCTAATTAGGAGATATGGGCTTTAATGCCATCCATGTAAAGTGGGATCAATCAAATATCCCATTTATTTGTCATCATTATTATATAATGTTTACTTGAGTATCCATATATCTCTGTGTATATTTACATTTCCATTGATGAATAGAGAACTCTATGCTAATATAAAGCGAATTATATGGGTATAACAAAAATCTGGAGAAAATTAGAATAGCAGGGGGAAAATAAAGCAAGAACAATAATTTATAGGGTGTATACACATGAAATGAATGCTACTAGTCATGTTAATGGGGCGCCTGGGGGACTCAGTCAGTTAAGCGACCAGCTCTTGGTTTCAGCTCAGGTCATGATCTCATGGTTTGTGGGTTTGAGCCCCGCATTGGGCTCTGTGCTCATGGGGGAGACCTGCTTGGGATTCTCTATCTCCCCCTCTCTCTGCCTCTTCCCTCCTTGCTCTCACTCTCTCTCTCTCTCCCTCCCTCTAAAAATAAAACCACCCAAAAAACCTTAAATGCTAGTGATGTTAAAATGGGCTTTTACAGTAATAATATTCATATTCAAGTTAAAGGGGGCTTACTAAGTGCTTTAATATGTATTATCTTTTTCATAAGTACATATTTTTTCTATTTTCATTTCAAAATAACACATTAACTTTTAAAAAAGAAGTTAAACATCACATTTAATCCCCAAACCCTGATAACTAAAGGACATTACTTACAAAAAATTTTTTAATGTTTATTTATTTTTGAGAGTGAGAGAGACAGAGTATGAGTGGGGGAGGGGCAGAGAAAGAGGGGGACACAAAATCCAAAGCAGGCTCCAGGCTCTGAGCTGTCAGCACAGAGCCCGATGTGGGGCTTGAACTCATAAATGGTGAGATCATGACCTGAACTGAAGTCAGACGCTTACCCGACAGAGCTACCCAGGTGCTCCCTTAAGGACATTACTTTTAAATTGAGATATTCCTAAAAGTAGCTTGAGGATTCTGTGTCTAATACTATAAACATGAATATATTACATACAGAATAATGTCTTCCTTTGCCTATTTAGGGGCCTAGTATTTGAAAAGCCATTTGGGTTGATTGCACTTTCTTTCATAAAAGAAAAAAACCTTTATTAAATTTTGTTTCTCATGTTTTTTTTTTTTTCTTAAAGTCTCTAGGCTTACTTTTTATTTTTTTTTTAATTTTTTTTAACGTTTATTTATTTTTGAGACAGAGAGAGACAGAGCATGTACGGGGGAGGGTCAGAGAGAGGGAGACACAGAATCTGAAACAGGCTCCAGGCTCTGAGCTGTCAGCACAGAGCCCGATGCGGGGCTCGAACTCACAGACCGCGAGATCATGACCTGAGTCGAAGTCGGCCGCCCAACCAACTAAGCCACCCAGGCGCCCCTAGGCTTACTTTTTAAATTTCATAGTTGTTTCATTAACTTCACTGCTCAATGCAACAAGATCTACATTCTTCCTTGAATGTCAATCACCTTTCTGATTCTGACCTCTAGATCTACCTTATCTTCTTTAACACGTTAATGCAAAACTCACTTCTTTACCCTGGAGAACAGTAATGTAGCTCTGTGGATTCTGCAAAGTTCCCATGTGCTACGTGTACCTCAGCCGGCTTTCCATCAAAAGTTACAATAGTGTTTTCATTACCTCCCATTTCTCCATACTACTGGACTCTGGGTTCCTTGTGAATGGAAGTAAATCATAATCTGTGCAATGGCATTTTCTGTTATTGTCGCTATTTCTTCGTCTATAGAGCTTGACTGAATACAGCCTTTTCTTTTTTCTGTAATTTATATGTAACAAACATTTTCTCAAAACCCTCAGCCTCATGCTCTCTAGTCTCATTTTCTGGCAGTCTCTGTCTTCATTTCAGGACGACTCAACTTAGGTTACCAGGTTTTTCCTCTTGTTTCTCCCCTCCTTTTTTTTTGTTTCAAGTTTTTATTTAAATTCTTATTAGTTTCAAAATGTATTATCTTATTTGATGGGGCACATGCACCCCAATATATTTAAATGCTATATATTTATAGCAGCATTATCAACACTAGCCAAATTATGGAAAGAGCCCAAATGTCCATCCACTGATGAATGGATAAAGAAGATGTGGTATATAAATACAATGGAATATTAGTCAGCCATCGAAAAGAATGAAATCTTGCCATTTGCAACAACGTGGATGGAGTTAGAGTGTATTACGCCAAGTGAAATAAGTCAGATAGAGAAAGAAAAATACTATATGATTTCACTCATGTGTGGAATTTAGGAAACAAAACAAATATATGGGAAGGAAAAGAAAAGACAGAGGGAAACAAACCATAAGAGACTCTTAATGATAGAGAACAAACTGAGGGGTGATGGAGAGAGGTGGATGGGGGATGGGCTAAATGGGTGACGGACATTAGTTGTGATGAGCCTAGGGTGTTATACGGAAGTGATGAATCACTGAATTCTACTCCTGAAGCCAATACTGCGCTGTATTGGCTAACTAGAATTTAAATACAAAGTTGAAAATAAAAAATAATTTTAAAAATGTATTATCTTATTTAATTCTCACAACAACCCCAGGAATTAGGTACTAATATTGTATCCACTTTACAGATAAGAAAATAAAATATAGAAGTTTTTCGTTATTTTCTCTTAATATAGAGTCAAGCCAGGATTTTAATATAATTTATCTGATTCTGGAACCTACTCTTTTCTTTTCTTTTCTTTTCTTCCCTTTCCTTTCCTTTCCTTTCTTTTCTTTCTTTTCTTTCTTTTCTTTCTTTTCTTTCTTTTCTTTTCTTTCCTTTCCTTTCCTTTCCTTTCCTTTCTTTTCTTTTCTTTCCTTTTCCTTTCCTTTCCTTTCTTTTCTTTTCTTTTCTTTTCTTTTCTTTTCTTTTCTTTCCTCCTTTCCTTTCTTTTCCTTTCCTTCCCTTTCCTTTTTTCCTTTCTTCTTTCTTTAAACACTTTCTTCTTAATGGTGGAAAAAACACATACCAAAAATGACCATCTTAGTTATTTGTAAGTGAACAGATTGCTGGTGTTAAGCAGTGGGCAATAGATCTCCAGAGTTTTCTCATCTTTGTAAAACTAAAGCCAATAAACAACAATTCCTCATTTCTCCTCTGCAGCCCCTGGCAACCACTATTCTATTTTCTGTTTCTATGACTTGACTATTTCAGGGACCTAATGTAAGTGGAATCATACAGTTTGTGTGTGTGTGTGTGTGTGTGTGTGTGTGTGTGTGTGTGTTTGGTAACGGGCCATTTCACGTAGCATAATGTCTTCAGGGTTCATTCACATTGTAGCATGTGACAGATTTCCTTTCTTTTTAAACCTGATACCATTCCACTGTATGTATAGACTACCTTTTGTTTTTCCGTTCATGTGTTGGTGGATATTTGAGTTGCTTCCCCTTCTTGGTTAATGTGAGTAGTGTTATTGTCAACATGAGTGTGCAAATATCTCTTTGAGACTCTGCTTTCAATTATTTTGAATATACATCCAGAATGAGATTACTGGATCATACGGTAGTTCTATTTTTAAATTTTGGAGGAACTGCCGTGCTGTTTTCCACAGTGGCCACACCATTTTGCATTCTCAACAGCGCACAAATGGAACCCACGCTTTTAACCACAACACTACACTGCCTCCCTTTTAATAGTGTTTTCAAAGTTGACCTGAAAAATTGACTTACAATTTCTTTTTTTTTTTTTCATTTCCATAGGACTAAACACCACTTGGAAATTTCACCACTTCTAGGTTGCAACCTTATTTTCAAGGCTATTTCATGTCATTGGTGACGTCTCTTCCAACTTACCCTGACAGTGAGAGAGGTGCCCATCACGCTGGTGGGGTCGATAGAGAACTGTACCAGGCCATGCTCATCAGTGGTCGCATTGGATTTATAGTTAGCTTCATTTGCTGTGATGAAGATGAGTTCATTTGGCATGGGGACACCTTTCCCATCCACTAGTTGCACCTGAAGATTAAAATCTGTGGATCAGTTATATGGTTAATACCCAGCAGTCACCAAACATTCATTCTATCACAAATATTTCTTGAGTACGTCCTGTATGTTGGATACGGTTCTGGGCATTGAGGCTATCGCAGTGAACAAAACAAAGCTCCGCCATCTAAATAGAGCTCACCGTCTAGTAAAAGAGATAGATGTTAAATAAATGCATAAATGATATATACGTGTTTAGCAGTCATCAGTCCTGAGACAAACAGTAAAGCAGTGTAAAGGGATGGGGAATCATGGAAATGAAGATAGGGATGACCTGAAAAGTGTATTCTCTGGATATTTTAGAAGTGCTGTGGGTTACACAGAACCCTTAGAGAGTCACAGAACACAAGAGTCAGATAGTAATGGCAATTTTTAACCCCTTACCCAAACTTAATTGAGCCCCAGGCACTTTTTTGGTGGCTGACCGTTAGCTTTTCATGGATTAGTGTTCTGAAGTATAATAAATGCACAAGTTAGAAGTTGCTAATACATTATCCCGTGTACTTTTCTAGTTGCTTTCTATATATCTGCTTCCCAGTCTAGATTTTCCAACTTTTGGAAGGTAGGCAGATAGCAGGAGGCACTCCCCATGTGCAAAATGCAAAATTGAGGCAAATCATATAGTATTCAGTAAGGGCCAAAAGTGAAATTACTGCTAATGTGGAACTCGGTAGATGAGTAGTCCAGTTAAGATTTCAAAGAGGACGATTCTTTTTCAGTAGAAGTCACTTTTGGTTGCAGGAAGCACTGTTCAAAGACTTGGGTCAACGTATGTAATTAATTCGTAAGATCTGAGTTCGCCAATGAAACGTTGGCTGTGCGGGCAAAGTCAAGGTTAGATTCTCTCGAACTGATGAGAGAGTCTTATGATTGATGGGGTAGTTATTTGGCAGGAAGGAAATACAAAAATAGTACAATCTGCTTCTGAGAAATTAAAAATAAGTAGACTGTGCATTTTAGGAAGTGACTAAAGTCTCTGAAATTGTTTGCTGTCAGAACATAATCGAGACATTCTAAAACACACTTCACCACTTCTTAATGGGGTCTAGTCCCTCTGTCTTTTACAGTCTCCACACCTGAAACCTCAATAACATTTCCATTAAGAATATGATACACGGTAATTACTCATTGGTGGGCATACAACTGTCATCTCAGACTTTTGGAGTCAGAAAGACCCATTTGCACATATCTGTTTCCAATAGAAAAATAACAATACAAGGTTTTTCGTAGACACATGAGAAAATTTATATTTTTAGAATCTGGAAATCTTACACAGCAGTATTTTACCCTTATGTGTACTGGTTTTTAATACATTCTTGCGAGTGTAAAAGAAAGTAGTGTTAACTGTACTATCCATGGAGAAACACTAGGTACAGTAGAATCTTTTAGACTTCAAAATAACAATTAAAGCCACCTACCCACTCACTACCATATAAAGTTAGGATCATGTAAGTGATCAGAGGATCATGTAAGTGGCCACGGGGAATTTCGAGATTCTTGTGAGGAAATATAAAAACCTGACACTATCTACCGGTAGTGAAAAGATGAAAAGATTGAGTGACAGCGCACAATGCTGTTCAAAAAGTGGGGGAAAACAACCCGTCTGCTTTTGATGGTGCTTTAGAATGATTTTATAGATTTCATATACAAATTTATAGAGGGAAAGATTTATTTTTATGTGGTTTTATACCTTTGCTTATATTAATCAATAGATAATATTAAGCAGGTCTGGTTTTAGCAGGATATATGTTTATTAAATGACGCTACGTAATTTGATTTGTGAATTAGAAAATACTCCACCTGCCCAAAGAAGGGGATCCCTTGTCTAAAGTATGGGTCCACTTTCACAAATGAGAGTTTGGTTATGGTTCTTGTTATTTCACTGGATCCTTTTCCAGTTAATTCTACCTCTGGAAAAAAAAAGAAAGAAAATAAATTGCTTTTTGGAAGGATGATCCCCCCTGAACAACTTCTTCTTCTTCTTCTTCTTCTTCTTCTTCTTCTTCTTCTTCTTCTTTTGTAATGTTTTTAACTTAGTTTTGAGAGAAAGAGAGAGCACAAACAGGGGTGGGGCAGAGACAGGAGGAGACACAGAATCAGAAGCAGGCTCCAGGCTCTTTGAGCTGTCAGCACAGAGCCCACCTTGGTGCTCGAACTTGTGAACTGCGAGATCATGACCTGAGCCCCAGTCAGACGCTCAACCGACGGAGCCACCCAGGTGCCCCAATCCCCCCTGAACTTCTTATGTTACTACTTCCTTTCCAATTCATAATTTGGCAAAGGAAATAAATCAGTGTTCATTGCTTTTCCCCCCATACCCACATGGTACACAAACCTGTTCCTTCTTCTTGGATCTTGGCCTCCACTTCAAGCTTCATTTCATACCCTTGTCTCTTCATCTGGAAGATCTTGGTTTTTATTTGTTGAGAAAAGCAGCCCTGGCTGTTTAGCTAGGAGGGGATAAAGCAAAATATAGAAACGTAATACTGGACAGGTCAGTGGTTGGTTAATCTGGTGGGATTTTTTGAAGGGACAATGTAACCCAGGGGTTTTCTAATGACAAGAACACAATAAATATTCTCTAGGGATTAGTTATGATTACATTTCCTAATAGCATCTGGTTTATTACAGACATATATTTCTTAGCATCTAATATTCCCTAGAGTTAATGGGATAGGCATGCCTTAAAAATTTGTGGGTAATCTTACTGTAGCGAGGACCTAACTTTTCACCAAAGCCGGGCCCCCCTTCCATAGTACACAACTGTTGCAAGGAAGTGGCTGCCCATCTGAAGACTGTGTTTCCTACCTCCCTGGCACATAGGTGGGGCCATGTGACAAGTTCTTGCTCACAGAAAGAAGGCAAAACCTATACCCTTCCCAGCCCAAATGCTTAACAGGTATAATGATTTTCCTTCTTCCTTCATACAAGTAGATGTCCAAGGCAGCTTTGAATGCCAGGTTTGGAGACTGCTCTCCACTTCCACTATTCTGGGTGCTTGGTGAACCGAGCACACTCCCAGTAGCCAATTATAGGAAAGAAATAATTCTTATTGTGCTAAATCACTGACATGTAAATTACTGTGGCTAACACAGCATTCTCTTGTAGAGTGTTCTCTTCCTGGGTTAGCACCATGTTGTAACTCACTGCTTATCAACAATGTCTCTGTTGTTAGTTCCTTAGGAGGAACAGTCTTCCACCTACCTGTTGACTGAATTTCTCACAGATGGCCTGCGACTCTCCACTATAGCAGTTAGAAGGGTTACTGTACTTTCTGCACATGCTCATAGTCAGATGTCCTTGGACAGGCTTCCCGTATGTGTATCTGTCATAGGAACATTGCCAAATGAATCAAAGCAGACATTGAACATCCCCATTTTCTACCTATTTATATTCCCCCTTTAGCTGAAGTATATTTCCTCTCTGTACTTCCCTCTAATCTCTGCAGGGCCTTCACAATGCTGAGAGCAAGTAAGTTAAGTAATGACCCTTCTTTTTAACAAATCTCTAGTGCAACATGCTGAGATTTACTAGTCTTCTTTGATCATGTCTTTTTTACCCCTTAATTTTTTATTTTTAATCCCATCTTTAAAAAGATACATCTCTTATTACCAAAGCTACCCCTGTTCTTAAGAGAGAGGGGAAAAAAACAATACCAACAAAATAAAGAAGAGAGAAAATGCCCTCAATTCTACCTAGGAATACAAACTATTAATATGATGGTGTCTCTTTCCATTATCCTCTTGTGATGTGTAGCCTTCTCTATGTATATGGAGTTTAACTTGTTTACTTTTTTTTTTTTTTTTTTTTTTATTTTTGGGACAGAGAGAGACAGAGCATGAACGGGGGAGGGGCAGAGAGAGAGGGAGACACAGAATCGGAAACAGGCTCCAGGCTCCGAGCCATCAGCCCAGAGCCTGACGCGGGGCTCGAACTCACGGACCGCGAGATCGTGACCTGGCTGAAGTCGGACGCTTAACCGACTGCGCCACCCAGGCGCCCCTAACTTGTTTACTTTTTATGAAACTGGGGTTGTGCCATATAGATATGTCATTGATGGTTGATGTGTTTTCAAGGGCATTTGTTTGCTTCCCTATCTAAAACATCTTCTGAATCTTTACTTGCAAGAGTATTGGCTCACCAGTTACATAGGATCAGGAATTTGGTGGCGATTATTCTGAGACAGTGCTGGGGCAGGGACCCTGCGGAATTGTGGGTGCATTACGTGTGCGGTCGTTGGCAGGGCTGGTTTCTTCACTCTGTTTGCTCTTTCTGCTAGTGCTATCGATGGGCGACTGGGGATGGGAGCATTAGATTTTAGAAACATGAATTTTCAAGGTTGGAAAGGACCAAACTGAGATATCATGTCCAGTCTCATCAGGAAAAATGGCAGTGCTGAGAGGAATGTGACATGACTTGGGTAGACCAATGACTCAGCTGAGATCTTGGTAATATGCCTATCTCTACAAATTCTGAATCAAAGCTATTTTTCCACTATGTATGCAAGGTCACGTAAATGATCTGTTGATGACAGAATTTCCTCTACCTGGGAAATGGGAAAGTCAGTATCCTTCAACACTATCCCATTTGTGTGTGTGTGTGTGTACGTGTGTGTGTGCGCGTATAGCTTTGTCACTTTCAGAATCAGTCCTCATAGATAGGTTCTCTAGGAACAGTTACTTGCCCCGTGATAGTTATGACGATGCTGGTAAGGACATGAAAGAACATAAGAAGGAAAGATAGAGAAGCAACAGGCGAGGAAGGTTCTAGAGATGGGATGATTCCATGTACTTAAAGTATTTGTCCTCCCACTGTTCTTAAAGAAATGAGTGAAAATATCCCAAATGGTGAGTCTCCTTTTTTTTTTTTTTTAAAGTTTACTTATTTTGAGAGAGAGAGAGAGTACACACAAGCGAGGGAGGGGCTGAGAGAGAGAGAAACAGAGAGAGAATCCTCCCTGATGCCAGCACGGAGCTGGACGTGGGGCTCTAACTCAGGAAATGCGAGATTATGACCTGAGCTGAAATCAAGAGTCAGACACTTAACTGACTAGCCACCCAGGTTCCCCATGGTGAACCTCCTTTAAATAATTCTCTCAAACGATAAAAAAAATAATGACAATAAACTCACAGGCCACAAACTGACACATTCACCTCTTCTTCCAAGATAGTGATTATCTTTGGCATTGTTACTTGCACTTCAAACTTGGGGAGCACTGTTCATCGGAGATAAAGGAAGTTAGTGATTGTTTTTCAACTTTTGGGGAGTTAGTATTCTCAGTTTCTCTGTAACAATTCCCTAACAGTGTTTTAGCATCCTGAAAAGTTAGCTGTACTCTTCTCTCCAACCACCTTACCATCAAATGGATATTCTGATTGAAGGACTGTGACGGATCACTGTAATCCTAATGAATTATGGAAGCCTTCTCTTAAAGGTATTTTACATTTTTTTTGAGATTAAAAATTATTACAAAAAGCAACCAAGCTATACAAAGTCCTATTCACAGATTATTGATAGTCTCATTGGGGTTAGATATAACTGATTCTACTCGAAGCCCAACCTCACATGTAGGAAATGAAAGGACTCTAAATAACCTCAAATTCCAGGCCCTGGAAGTTTGGATATGAAGAAAATGCTCCGTGACTTTCCATTATCCATACCAAATTCCTCCACGGCGAAGGGGTGCTCCGTTCTTCCACCTGATTCCTTCTGTACCACCACCTTGTAAGAGCCCTGGATGGGCTCTGATGAGAGGGGAAAGGCCAGTTGCGTGAGGCCACTCGCTAACTTGAGTTTCTGCCATTGTGCGATACGATTTCCTTTCGGGTCCTATGGATACAGTAATTGTAACTTACAAAAGAGCCTAGAGCCTTAGAGACAATAACAGAAATCTATGGAGACCCCTATGTTATTCACAAAGACAACCAATGGGGTGGTGGTGAAGGGAGGGAAGGAAGATGACTTAAAATTATCTGGTGCTGTATGAACTCAGACATTTCTCCCTTAATGACAAGCTTCCGGTAGAATGTAACAGCCTCTCAAATATGAACATTTTCTCTAAATGTATTACTTTAATTCTGATTATGGAATGTTTCCTGTTGCTTACCTGAATGAATACAAGTGGAATCTGAAAGACAAAAGAGAAATAAAGGAATGTAGAATTATTTTCAAATATTCTTAATTGTGATTTATAAGCAAGACATCTTTATGCAGAATACCTCTATCTATAGTAAAATAGGAAAAAAATTCAGGTTAAGTTTTATAAAACTTTTAACTAATCTATTTTAAGCAATTAATAAATAATACTAAGAGCTTATTAAGCTATCAGCAAAATATAGGTATGTGCACAGCCTTTCATTAGCAATAGTATTTACTGACATTACTTCAATGCTTATAGCATCAAGTGAGGAATACTCACTCCTTTGTTATGAAATTTTACAGATTAAGAAGTAAACACCAACAAAATTATAAGTAACCATACTCAGATCCAAATATTGAGATGGCCAAAGAATTCTTAGTTCGAAGAATAAAAAAGAGGAATAGCTCCTCTGCTATCAATATTTAGTCATTTAAAAAAATGTGTATTTATTTTTGAGAGAGCACAAGTGGGGTGGGGCAGAGAAAAGGGGACAAAGGATCCAAAGCGGGTTGTGTGCTGACGACAATGAGCCCGATGCAGGGCTCCAACCCACCAACCGTGAGATCATGACCTGAGCTGAAGTCGGACCTTAACCGGCTCAGCCACCCAGGTGCCCCAAGATACATATTTTATATATTCTTAATATTTATATATTTATAATTTTATATTGATACTGATTTGATATTTAATA
The DNA here is from genome assembly GCF_046562875.1 of Panthera onca. Lineage (NCBI taxonomy): Eukaryota > Metazoa > Chordata > Mammalia > Carnivora > Felidae > Panthera > Panthera onca. The sequence goes on from NC_138345.1 coordinate 43,026,186, forward strand.
TTTATGAATTTAAGATATATATCGATGATATATCAGTCATGTATCTGAAATATAAAGAATATATATGATAAACATATTATATACACACACACACTCACACACCTGATTTATATATCAGGTAGGAAATGCCAAGAAGAAAAAAACGGGGGACAGTAAGGCTACTACAATGATGGATAAGGTGCTTATTTTAGACGGAGGTGTGAAAGTAGAAACTAGGAGACCAGCTTCAAGGTTACGGAAATAGTCTTTTTTAGAAGTGATATTGGCCATGGGGCACCTGGGTGGCTCAGTTGGTTGAGCTTCCAGCTTTGGCTCAGGTCATGATCTCGTGGTTCATGAGTTTGAGCCCTGCCTTGGGCTCTCTGCTTGCTGTCACCACAGAGCTTGCTTTGGATTCTCTGTCCCTTCTACTCTCTGCCTCTCCCCTACTCGTTCTCTCTCTCTCTCAAAATAAATAAACTTGGGGCGCCTGGGTGGCTCAGTCGGTTGAGCGTCCGGCTTCGGCTCAGGTCACGATCTCGCGGTCCGTGAGTTCGAGCCCCGCGTCGGGCTCTGTGCTGACTGCTCAGAGCCTGGAGCCTGTTTCATATGCTGTGTCTCCCTCTCTCTCTGACCCTCCCCCGTTCATGCTCTGTCTCTCTCTGTCTCAAAAATAAATAAACGTTAAAAAAACCCCAAAACTTAAAAAAACAAAAGACGTGATATTGGCCAGGATGAGATTGTAGTAATTCAAGTGGTAAGAAATAGAAATAGTCTGGGTATATTTCAAGCTAACATGACTTTCAGATGTAGTGGATGCGAGTGTCAAAGAGAGGAAGCAGGGATTACGTGAGAATCTTTTGTTTAAGGCGTTAGAAGAAAAGAATTGCCTTTGAGACAAGAAGATGTGGTGGGGTGGTGGGTTTGGGAGAGAAAAACGAAGACTCTTTTGTTTGATGTCTGCATTAAAGTTGAAAGAGTTATTTCTTATCAATATCAAGTAGGGTTAGTTTCACTTGACCTTAGCCAAAAGGCTGAGAAGCGATCAAGTAGTGTTAGTTTCAAGGAACAAAGACTGATTACACTCTTCCTTTATAGAGGAGGTTTTTGGTAGGTATGTTTAGAAAAATTCTAACTCTTTGAGAGTTTATTTGAATTTAAGCTGTTTGATGGTGTAGGTGGGTCTATTATGTAATATCTCTTTCTAATTTGCCTAATTGAGAACTTTATAAGGAATAAGTTTAACTGTGTGACAGGTGACTAAGTACCAGTACCAAGATGGAAAGAATTAGGTACTCTCTTGAGCTGGGGTTCTGGTTTAAATGAGGACCTCTCACTGTTGTACTGCCAGAAATCACCACCAGTGATACCAGATTCTTCCTCTCCCTGGTCCTCCTCCAACACCAAAAAGAGGCTTCCAGATTGTTTATCCAGATAAGAATGATTCCATATAGACATTTGGAGACTCACCAACTCACTCAGGGGGTGAAAATTTCCATCCAATGAGACAACACGAAACTTCACTGAAACAGAAATATTTTCCATGAGTCCCAGAGACCTTAAGTCAGGCCTATGGGCCGGTGAGACAAACTTTTAAAGAACCAGGACTACAAGGCCTTTGACTGGGGAATATGCAGGGGAGGAAGATCTTTTCTTTTGGGAGTTGTTCTAACTGTAGGGCCTCTTCATACCTGTTTGCCCTGGTTTGTAGATGGCTTTGTCTGTCTGGACGAAGACCAGACTCTCTTCATTTTTAACCACGACTGTGGTCCGCTTCTTGAATTCTTGGGTTGGTCCTTTCACTTGGACAGTGAGGAACATGACCTCCTCATTGGATGGAGATCTTGGGACCTGAAACATAAGACAGACCCCAAGAACCCATTCAGTCTCCCAAGTTTCCCCCGCCACCCCATGTTCCTCTCCTCCCTGGACATCTGGCCCCTTTGCTTCACTGCACCCCCCTGATTGTCAGTAGGGGAAGTTGCCATGGACAGGAATTACTTCTGTCATTTTACAAATGGGGAGACAGAACAGAAGATGGAGGAAAATATATCAGTAAAAGAGGTCATAAGTGAGACTCACATCTCCTTATAGATCAACAAATACAGTCCTGATTCAATTATATACTGAACTTTACCAAGCTGATGTTATGTGCTAAAAGGGCATGGTAGGAATATATTTTAAGGCTATGGGAAAGAAAACTACCATAGTTTATTGGCCGTAGGCTATAAGCATGTTACATGTGGGCAACTCTGAAGAGATTGGATATGTGCTTATGGAAATTTCTACAATTTTCACTCTTCAGTATGGGGTGATGTGTTCCTGTCAGGCCACCACTGGGGGTGTACATCATGCATTGGTCTAGTGTGCCTTATTAATATTTTTTTCTATTTTCCATTTCACAGAAGTCACATTTTAAGAAGAGGTCACATTTTCCCTTTGTCTAGTGCGTACTGCTTTTTCCCCTCCTGGCTAACAGAAATTTTCTTTGGTCATTAAGTTGATTTTTAATATGCCTATAAATATTTGGCTCCCATGGCTGGAAATTCACACACACTGCTTCTTAATTCCTATGCATAGTTACTACATTTAGATTTCTTTCTGAAGTCTTTTCCAGGCTCTCAAAGTTTTATCTTGACTGAATTCTATATGCCTATGACCCTAACCAGTAGAATCAAGTGTATTAAGTCAAATAGGCATACTCACAGTGAAGGAGACGCAGTGGAATAAATCCTTCTCCACCACCAGGTCAGTGAAGAGGCTCTGGTTTCCCCTGAGGGACTCCAAGGAAGCACTTACAGTCACTGTCTCATCCAGGTAGCTCAGAAGGATGCAACCCTTCTCAGGGGTCTCAGTATGGAGCAGGGAGGGGACCAGGGCCATGTACTGCCTGGGAATCGGGGAGTCCAGTTAGAGGAGAGTGTAGGAGGGGAATCACCCTGGTGTTATCGCCAGCACTATTTTCCATCACAATTATTGTTACTATCATTCGTTCTCTACCACAAGAAGACATATCGGTGAACATGAAATTGATCTCTGCTGTGGAACGGCACGTGCGAGACTTATTCCCTGTTCCATCACCAATGCCATTGCAGTGAACATTTGACTCGTGTGAGCAAATTTGCTGAGACACCTCACTTTCAGGAACACCGTATGCAAGCATCAAAATTCAAATCAGAAATAGGCTGATTACACTTATGGTGTCGTAAATCTATTTTACACTGGGACTGTTGTAAAAAGCAAGCAAGGTCTCAGGGGAGACATTACAAAAACCAATCAACGTGCAATACTTTCCCTGGATATATATATCCAACAACCCTGTGAAAATTGTATGGAAAATACTTGCTTCCACTTTGTAGATATGGAATCTGACGCTCAAAGAAAGTCATTAGTTTAAAGTCTCAGTTGTGGTGAGCAACTAATGTTATCTTCTTGTTACCTAACTCTGGCTCTTTGCATTTTCAATATTTGCCCTTCAGTTCTTGGCTAGACAGTGGTTCCGCCCACAAATGGCCTTCTAGTGATGGAATTTTGGGCCGAGATAACTCATGAGCAGAACAGACTTTGACAATACCCTCATACATAGTTTTATTGGCTGTGTAGTTTTCAAACATTTCTGCTCACAGAATTCCTAAAATAATTTTTAGACACTACACATTCCTTACATATTTTCAAGTAAACATGTATATTTTTGTCACAAGTTTAAATAATAGCAAAAGATACTATTTCCAATGACATTTTAAAAGTTAAAACTTACATCAGTCTTTTATAAGTTTTTGATGGGTTCTTAAATATTCTAGCAACAACATACCCAATATGACCTATTTAAAAAATATGTCAAAATGTCCTTTCTGTGATGATCAGAAATTTAACATCTTTCTTTTTTTTTTCCCTCCTTAAACTTGAATTACCATGCCACTGACTACACAGAAGTTTGTCCTAAGACTTTAATGCTTCAAAATATGTTCATGGATAACTCTGGCTTCTTTATTAACTATATATGTATATATATATATATATATATACATATGCTCATACATATAATACTATGGATGGGTGCTTAATTTAACTTTAACTTTTTTTAATTTAAAAAAAAATTTTTTTAACATTTATTTATTTTTGAGACAGAGAGAGACAGAGCATGAATGGGGGAGGGGCAGAGAGAGAGGGAGACACAGAATCGGAAGCAGGCTCCAGGCTCTGAGCCATCAGCCCAGAGCCCGACGCCGGGCTTGAACTCACGGACTGTGAGATCGTGAAGTGAGCCGAAGTCGGACGCTCAACCGACCGAGCCACCCAGGCGCCCCTTAACTTTAACTCTTTATGCGACCATAAAGTTGTAAATGCTAAGCATTTTCTTCTGGATTGAATTCTTTTTAGAAGTCTTATGAGAATACAACTGATCAAAACAATATGAATGTATTACAAGTCATGATTCACACATACTATAGCAAATAAAAATATTTTTGAAGCACATATTTAATGAGAACAATGAGCTGTTTTTGTGTTTCCACGAATGGCTATTCCTTAATAGCAAGAATTGAAAGAGGCCTAACATTAATTGTGTTACTATTTTTAGTCTGTATAGACATGAGTGCTGTGAAAAACTGTTTACCTGAAAGTAAATAAAACACAGATAAAACAAGTATATCGTTGTTACCGGTTCTTGCAACTCCTTCTGCATTATATACCAACATTCACCAAGTATCTATTATCTATTATCTATTATCAAGTATCTATTATCAAGAATCGCTTCTAATCACCTGTCAGCTGGTATTTTGTTTGGATGCCCCTCAACTTTGTTGACACAAAGCATTCATCATCACATAATCTGCCAAAGAATTTTCTCCCTCATCGTTAGAATCCTTTGCTTTCTCCACACCAATATCAATATTTCAAATCGTTTTTATGATTTGGCATCCTACAGATTTTTATACCCCAGGACAGTGCTCCATGGTAGCATATGATTGAAGGAGAGGTTTGCCTTTCTTTCTTTCTTTCTTTCTTTCTTTCTTTCTTTCTTTCTTTTTTTTTGTCTTTCTTTTATAAAGTGGAAGATGGACAATTAAGGAAGGGGAAGTAATAAAGGATAAATAGCACGGTCGAGAGCAAGCAATCTGAATGTGAGGATCTGGAAATCGATTCCTTTGAAAGGATCACTTCCCAAAGCCCCTTAGAAAGTCTTTGCATATGCCTAGCAAATTTAGAAATTCAGAGATTTGGAGAGTTGGAGAAGATTAGTTAAGAATAAGTAAAGAATGAATAAACCAGATTTATGAAATCTCATCATGGGAAGAGACTTTAGGGGTAAGAAGGTGACAGTTTCATGGGAAAGACAAATGAATCACACAAAGGAGAATCAGAGAGGATTCTCTTTTAGGGAAAGGATTCTTTATGTTCTATGTGAAACTCACAGTTTTCCAGGGACTGAGGCATCTGCAGGCAGGAAGATCAGAAGGAGGAGAATAAGATTTGGATGAAGCAGTTTGTTCTTCCCCATGCTGCAGGGAGAAGGGCCCCCAGGAGACCAGACCGTACTGCACCCCGCTCCCCTGCAACTGGTCTGGTCCCAGACATTCCTCAGGGCAACTAGGCTTTATGCTGCTCTCTGTGCAAACAGGAAGTTCCACCCACACATGGTGTCTAAACAAAGTAGAGGTCTCTGAACTTCTGTGAAAGGGTCATTGCTCTCAGGGGCCCAATTACAGTCAAGGTTAATTCCTTGTGGGCTAAAGAGAATTCCTGGAGGGATAAAATCCACATTCCCCTTCATGCTCGCTTTCTCTGCCTTTTACTGTAAAGCAACTAATCGGGTTTGCAACCCCTTCTCTCTCTTACTTCTTCGTTCCATTTCCCCACAGCTCCTTTTGTGGCTTTCCTCACGTCTCTTGCCTGAATAGTTGGCAAGGGAAGCTACAATTTAAGCAACACTGGACAGGCTCAAAATAGCTATTTCACTTCAGGTCAGCGTGCCTGCAAGTCCTCCATTAGATATGCCTGCTCACATGTTGAAGCAGTTTCAGCATTCAGTAGTTCTCTCTGGAAATGATATTGGATTGAGCTAATAGGTGTTTGACCTTAGGGATATTACTGGATGGCGGATGTGGAGCCAGATCCTGGGGGAATGAAAATAGAAAATATTTTCCTGTATTGAGATAGTGAGAAGCTGAAAAGAGAAATGGCAGGACCTCAAGAACAAAGCTTTGACCTACAGTGCAAAAATCACAATAGTCTTTATCATTTACTGTACACACACGTTTTGTTACTGCCTTCTAAATATACTACTCTTCAACAGTCTTTAATCATATAAACTATTTCATCCATCCACCCATCCATCCGTCCATCCATCCATCATGTATTCAACTATCTATCTATTCAAACTATCCATCCATCCATTCATCCACCCATCCATCCATCCATTCAACTATCTGGTTGTTTTATAAGTATTTATCAAGCCACGTAGGGCTCAGTATCATGCAAATTATGGAGATGGAATGGTCAAATATGTAAAAACAGGTATGCACTAAAAAGTCTTATGTTCTGTGGGTGTGAAAGCAGACAAATAAACAAGCAATAAAAATACTGTAGCCAAACATTATTATTATTATTTTTTGGCCCCTATAACATGAATATTTATTTGCTTGATTCTGTCCAAAAGATTCCTTAACGTATCCTCCTTTTAAAAATTCTTTGCTTTCTTTGCTCTTCAGCTTGGGTGCTTTCTATTATCCTGTCTTCCAGATCACTGCTGTGTTTTTTTTGTTGTTGTTGTTGTTTTGTTTTTGCATCTCCTAATCTACTCTTCCGCTAGCATATTTTTATGTCGGTTATTGTCTTCTTTAACTGTGATTGTTTTTTCCTTAATATTTTCTGCCTTCTTATTTGGAAATAGCAGCAAACGGAGTCATTCATGGAGCATTGCCAGAGTCACCTTTTTGAACACGTTCGTATATACAGCGTGTAACATGTAGTGCAAAGCGTTAATTAAATATAGCGTTTTACTGAAATTGACGGTGTGGCTTCATTCACTCAGATACCACTGTTCCCAACGATTTTTGTGCCTGTTTCTTCCAGGAGTGTGTACCACACTGCACACACTGGTGAGCAACGTGTTCACCGACATAGTGCTCCAATGATTCTTTCGAGCATCTCGCACTGTTAGAAATGTCTTTTGTACGTGCGTTTTAATGCAATGTTCTTTATGTATCTATTTGAATACAGTTGGCACACACTGTTACAATTGTCTCAGGCATACCACACAGTGACAAGTTTATACATTCCACATTGTGCAATGTCCACTACAAGTGCAGCAACTATCTGTCCCTATATGTTGCTATACAGATACATTGACTATCTTCCTCTGCTGTGCCTTTTATCCCTGTGACTTATTCACCCCATAACTGGAAGCCTGTGTCTCCCACTCCCCTTCACCCATTTGCCTACCAACCAGTGGGTGAGGGGAATATAGTTTATTCTCTGTATTTATAGGTCCAATTCTTCTTTTTGCTTTTTATTCATTTTTTTTTAAGTTTCCACTTATGAGTGAGATCATATGGTATTTGTCTTTCTCACTCTGACTTATTTCACTTAGCATAATACCCTCAAGGTCCATTCGTGCTGTCTCAAATGGCACGATCTCATCCTTTTAGTGGCCAAACATTCTTATCGAAGTTCAGGATGCTCTGGGAATGCAGAAGAGGGACACATAATCCAGTCTTGGGCTTTGGAAAAGAATTCTAATGGGAAAGCAAAATTTTAATGAAGCTCTGAAATATGAGTAGTGTTTAGCCAGAGGGAAGAAGGCGATTAAAAAAAATGCGTTCTAAGCACATAAGGAATGATGTATACAAAGGCTCAGGAGGTAAGAATAATCATGACACATTTAGTGAGATGGAAAGCACTTGGTACAGAGAAGAGGCCCATGCATTCCGAAAAGTGAAGCAATCTGGCTTCAAATAAAAAAGGAGCTTGTTGGCACTATTAAGGTGTTTAGGGGAGTGATCAGGTGTGAAGTGACTTCTCCAGATTTGTTTCTCAGAAAGGTCACTTTGAAGGACTGACTGGAAGGAGACAACCCAGGAGGCAGAGAGGCCATTTGGGAACTGATACAATTATCTAGGTGACAGATGATGGTATTTTGAACTAGGGCATTCATGATGAGATTAGAAAATGACTGATAGGGGCGCCTGGGTGGCGCAGTCGGTTAAGCGTCCGACTTCAGCCAGGTCACGATCTCGCGGTCCCTGAGTTCGAGCCCCGCGTCAGGCTCTGGGCTGATGGCTCGGAGCCTGGAGCCTGTTTCCGATTCTGTGTCTCCCTCTCTCTCTGCCCCTCCCCCGTTCATGCTCTGTCTCTCTCTGTCCCAAAAATAAATAAAAAACGTTGAAAATGACTGATAGATTTATATCACATTTAAGAGGTAACGTTACAGCACACAGTGAATACATGAATGTGATAAAGGAGAATATGCCTTTCAGTTTTCCTGGTAGGTCGCTGAGTGGATTGTGTTGCCTTTAACTGATTGAATGCCTTTAGCTGAGGATGCACTGAGTGGGGACACAAAGAAGACAGGAGGGCTAAGGGTTGGGAAGAGAAAGAGTCTAGTTTTAGAAAGTACTTGTGGAATATTCAAGTATTAATATTCAGAGGGAGTTTAACATTTGCATCTAGGGTTTAGAGCAGTATGGTTTCATAGACATATAGACTGTGAGCCTCCTATGTAATTTTGCATTTTCTAGTAGCCACGTTAAGATACAAAAATCAGCAGATTGAATTAATTTTGGTAATATATATTTTACTTAACTCATTATATCCAAAGTACTATCATTTCAACATTTAATCAATATAAATATCGCTAAAGATGCTTCATGTTCTTTTTCTGGTAACAAGTCTTTGAAATCTGGTATGGGATTCTACACTAACAACACATAACACTTCAGGCTAATCACATTTTGAGCGCTCAATAGCCCATGTGGTTACTGGGTACCATATTTGACACGGTAGGCTTAGAACCATGTTTTTCAAAGTATGGGTCTTCATCTACAGTGGTCATAATATGATGGGTGAATTATGATCAAGTTTTAAAACAATGAAACAGAATATAATAAAATAGGAAATAGAGGTAGTGAAAAGACTAAGTGAAAATAGTAACTTCAGAAATATCTGTTGCACGTGCAGCAGAAACTGTTGGTTGTATTTTATTACCCCTTCTCTAATTCTATTTTTAATAACACAACTGGGTTTTAGCTGAGGACAAACTGCCTAGCTAAAAACTTCCATTTCTCACCTCCTCCCTTGAAGCTGAGTGTGGCATGTGACTAAGTTCTGGCGATTGGGGTGTTGGGGAACATGATGTGTGCGGCTTTTTACGACTTCAGAAGTAAGGGTTGGGTTCTGTGCTCCCCCTTTGTTCCTTACCACGGGCTGGAATGTGGACACAATGACTATGCTCAGAACTTCTATTGTCGACCGTAAGATGGAAACCATGTGTCAAAGAAGACAGAGCACGAAGCATTCCTGAATCATCCAAAGGCCACTCTAGCCTAGACTTTCGTGTTACCGAAAAATGCTTTCCCTTATTTAAGTCACTGCATTTTGAGATCTCTTTGCTAAAGCGGCAAAAATTGTATCCTAACTAGATCATTTTTTCAGTCACTATCTCTGTCTTGATTGATCCTCTCTGTTCTTAACTGTTGGGTGTCCTTTCATTGTGAGAATGTGATGAGAGTTCCATTGTGAACTGCCCGGTGAAAATGGACAACATTGGTTACTGTCGGTTAAAGTCGAAATCAGAACAATGCCAGCTTACTGAGATCTGGCCTACTTATACAGATTATAGATTTAGCAGCAAATGGGGAAAGCTGATGCCATGGAAAGGGATAATACCCAGGTAGGATATGCTGAAGAAGAGAGTCCGGGACAGAGCCCCATGGGACACCAGTGTCTAGGTGATGGGCAGGGGCCCCCAATGGGACAAGAAGGGCTAAGACGGAGAGAGAAACACAGGAGAGTGTGGGATCTCTGAGGACAATTTTGTAATGAGCAGGCTTCACGCCCAGCACGGAGCTCAACTTGGGGCTTGAACTCACGACCCTGAGATCAAGACTTGAACTGAGACCAAGAGTCAGATGCTCGACCAACTGAGGCACCCAGGCAGCCCACTGAGGACAGTTATAAGAAGAGAATAACCAAGAGAAGACTTTTATGAGTTTGAGTTATTGGGGCCTGATGCCAAGCCATCTGTGAATAGCATACAGAATTAGAAAAAAAAATAATTTCAAAAGTTTGCATGGTTTTATCGTGTGTCGATTCAAAATATAACAGAAGTTAAGTTCCTAAAATAATTTTTTTTTTTTAGCATTTAATCATTTTTGAAAGACAGAGAGAGACAGAACAGGAGCAGGGGAGGGGCAGAGAGAGAGGGAGACATAAGATCCAAAGCAGGCTCCAGGCTCCGAGCTGTCAGCCCAGAGCCCGATATGGGGTTTGAACTCACAAGACCAAGAGATCATGACCTGAGCTGAAGTCAGACGCTTAACCGACTTGAGCCACCCAGGCGCCCCAAAACTTGTTATTTTTAAGAAGCTAGAAACAACTGGGACACCTGGGTGACTCAGTTGGTTAAACATCCTACTCTTGACTTTGGTTCAGGTTATGATCTCGCAGTTGGTGAGACTGGGCCCGAATCGGGGGCTCTGCTCTGAGAGTGCGGAGCCTGCTTGGGATGCTCTCTCTCTCCCTCTCTCTCTCTCTCTGCCTCTCCCTACGCATGCTCTCTCTCTCAAAATAAACAAACTCAAAGAAAGGCAACTAATAGACCACATGATCGTTTTTTCTCCATCTGGGGACAAGGAGGACACCGGGACCCAGCAGTTTCAGAGTCTGGGTTGGTGGGAAGCCTGATGGGAGCTTGTGGAGTGAGAGAAAACAAGGGGCCAGCGTCACTGAGTTTGTCTGAAGGGAAGGGCATGAGAGGGAAGTCGTGGGCAGACAGGTGGGGCGGGAGGGAGTTTCTCTGACGAGCCAAGAGCCTTGTACAAGCTTATGTGAAATGTTGTCTCTCTACACGCTGAGTGGGAGAGTCAAACGAAAGGGGAGAGGTTGGATATTGCGGGGTGAGGAGTGCTAACCCCCGGAGAGGTGGCTGAGGATGCGTGAGATAGATGTAAGCAAGTGGATGGAGGAATTATCCTGGGGAGAAATGGAGCCACTTTACTACACTCCCAGATAAAGAGGCACGTTTTCTCTACAATGCTCCCTTCCCCCAAGACGGAGCTTTCTTTCCTTTAAAAAAAACCTTTTTTTTAACGTTTATTTATTTTTAAGACAGAGAGAGGCAGAGCATGAACAGGGGAGGGGCAGAGAGAGAGGGAGACACAGAATCCGAAACAGGCTCCAGACTCTGAGCCATCAGCACAGCGCCCGACGCGGGGCTCGAGCTCACGGACCGCGAGCTCATGACCTGAGCCGAAGTCGGTCACTTTCTTTCCTTAGGGAGAAGAAAGACGGGCGGGAGGGGAAAGAGTTACTGGATCCGTGGTCAGGACCCTGCGTCCTAGTTCTGACCCGGTTAGGCCGTCCTGGGAAACTCGCTGGACTCCCTGAGTCTCAACTTTCTCGCGGGTAAATACGGGGACGGTGATATGGGTGCTGTCCGTTTCGTGGGGGTAGTTTTGCCCACGACGCAGGGTGGAACCCAGTTTTTTTCTAACCTGTAAACCTTAGTGGATCTTAATGACTGAAGAAGGGCTCTGGGCTTTGGTGTAGAAGAGCATCCAAATACCGCAAGTTCGGGTACCTTGGGAACAAGTCCTTGACAGAAAAGAGAGCAAATGCTATACATTTTCGAAAGAGTTAGCAAATATTTACTGCTAAAAAGCTGGGGTAAAGGGATAAGCTAGGCAAGAAAGTAAAGGAAAGAAGAAAGGGGGTTCACAGAAAAGAAAGGAAGGGAGCAAAATGCAGGAAAACTGATTCTGGTAAGAACAAGGGAGGATTGGGCCCCTGGGTGGCTCCGTGGGTTGAGTGTCCTACTCTTGATTTCGCCTCAGGGCTTGATCTCAGGGTTCGTGAGTTCGGGCCCCACTTCAAGCTCTGTGCTGATGGGGTGGGGGCGGGGGGCGCTGGGGGGGAGGGGGGAGGGGCTGCTTGGGATTTTCTGTCTGTCTCTTTCTGGCCCTCCCCTGCTTGTTCTCTCACTCTCTCTCTCTCAAAAATAAACAAATACTAAAAAAAAAAAAAAAAAAAAAAAAAAGAACAATATACACAATGGAGTACTACAGGGCAATGAGAAAGAACGAAATATGGCCCTTTGTAGCAACATGGATGGAACTGGAGAGTGTGATGCTAAGTGAAATAAGCCATACAGAGAAAGACAGATACCATATGGTTTCACTCTTATGTGTATCCTGAGAAACTTAACAGAAACCCATGGGGGAGGGGAAGGAAAAAAAAAAGAGGTTAGAGTGGAAGAGAGCCAAAGCATAAGAGACTCTTAAAAACTGAGAACAAACTGAGGGTTGATGGGGGGTGGGAGGGAGGGGAGGGTGGGTGATGGGTATTGAGGGGGGCACCTTTTGGGATGAGCACTGGGTGTTGTATGGAAACCAATTTGACAATAAATTTCATATATTGAAAAAAAAAAAAAGAACAAAGGAGGATTACTTGGGAATTGAGAAGAGCTAGGATTAGAGGTACAGTATATGACCCTTAACAGAAATAAATAGAAAAGAAATGTCTCCATTGTATTCGTACAGTGCTTGCCAGGGACTGAATGTATCTTCTCCAACGGTAACAATTGTTACACTTCTTTTATTTTGCCTCAGTGAAGAGAACATTTAGAGTAGTGTAGTTTCTGAGAGCAAAATGCAGGACATTTCAGCTGGTTACTTGTTAACTACCATCAAAGTCAGAAAGCTTAATTAATGACATACTATGTTCACTCTATCAGAGTGTGCATTTGCTTTATCTTTGTACCAGTATCTTTCTGAAGAAAACTTGAAGTTATGATAATATGTATCTACAGAGAGGTTCTCAAAGATCAGTGTTTCTTATTTGTGCTATCACATTAACCTTGTCTAATTTGTTTTTTAGTTTTTTTTTTTTTGTTTGTTTGTTTTTTGAGAGAGAGACGGAGTATGAGCAGGGGAGGGGCAGAGAGAGAGGGAGACAGAATCTGAAGGAAGTTCCAGGCTCTGAGCTGTCAGAGCAGAGCCCAACGTGGGGCTTGAACTCATGGACTGCGAGATCATGACCTGAGCGGAAGTCGGAAGCCCAGCAGACTGAGCCACCCAGGCGCCCCAACCTTTTCTAATTTTTTTTCAAGTATGATAGATTTTATTTTATTGTTTGTTTTTTGTTTTTTTTTTAACTTGTCTTATTTATTTTTTTTTAATTTACATCCAAATTGGTTAGCCTATAGAACCTTTTCTTTTTTTTAATGTTTATTTATTTATTTATTTATTTATTTTTCAATATATGAAGTTTATTGTCAAATTGGTTTCCATACAACACCCAGTGCTCATCCCAAAAGGTGCCCTCCTCAATACCCATCACCCACCCTCCCCTCCCTCCCACCCCCCATCAACCCTCAGTTTGTTCTCAGTTTTTAAGAGTCTCTTATGCTTTGGCTCTCTCCCACTCTAACCTCTTTTTTTTTTTTCCTTCCCCTCCCCCATGGGTTTCTGTTAAGTTTCTCAGGATCCACATAAGAGTGAAACCATATGGTATCTGTCTTTCTCTGTATGGCTTATTTCACTTAGCATCACACTCTCCGGTTCCATCCATGTTGCTACAAAGGGCCATGTTTCATTCTTTCTCATTGCCACGTAGTACTCTATTGTGTATAGAACCTTTTCTAATTTTTGATGAGAAAAATATTTGAATGTACAAAGATAAAAAGCATAACAAACCCAAACAATATGCTTGCCATAGCTTCTCAAAATTATCAGAAAGTTTAGTGTTTTATCTTTGACTTTATTTTTTATTAAAAAAAATTTTTAATGTTTATTTTTGAGAGAGAGACAGAGTGCAAGCAGGGGAGGGGCAGAAGGAGAGGAAGACACAGAATCTGAAGCAGACTCCAGGCTCTGAGCTGTCAGCACAGAGCCCGATGTGGGGCTTGAACTCACAAACCGTGAGACCATGACTTGAGCCGAAGTCAGTCGCTCAACTGACTGAGCCACCCAGGCGCCCCAAAAGGGTACATTATTTTAAGTCTATGATTACTAGTGATGTACTTCATCATTGACACTTGTACGAAGACTGTTGCTTGTATATTAACTTTGTGTAGGAGTTTTATTTTCTGATTAGGAAGTCCTTTTGCACCCCAAGTTGTAAAAATATTCTGCTATATTGTTGTCCTAATTTAGGTATTTGTATTTTCTATTTTTATCTTTTGATGTATGCAGTTTAGTGTTGAATAACGAAGCAAGGTAGGAGATAATGCTGCAGGATGAATTTTCCTTTGGTGAATGAAAAAATGTGTGTATGTATGCATCCGTGTATGTGTGTGTGTGTGTGTGTGAGTGTGCATCCTGAAACACACAGGATTATTTCATCGCTTTGCCATATGAATTCACTTTGTTCTCCGTGGCTCTCATGTTCACCGTGGAGCTTTTTCGTGGCAGAACCTTCATTTTAGAGAGTTATAGTTGGTCTGGGAGAAAACCTTGGAATCAGATTTTAAGAATAGGAAAACATGAAATTGATTATCGAGCTTTATTTAATTACTTAGATGTTAATGACAATACTTGTGTTCTTTTTTTTAATGTTAATTTATTTATTTTTGAGACCGGGAAAGTGTGAGCAGGGGAGAGGCAGAAAGAGAATCCCAAGCGGGCTCCCCACGGTTAGCACAGAGCCTCATGTGGGGCTTGAACTCATGAGTTGTGAGATCATTGAGCTGAGCTAAAACCAACAAACACTTAATCGACTGAGCCACCCGAGCTGAGTAATGTTCTGAGAGCTTTAGATGTTCTAATTTCTTTCTTGTGTTTTTTTTTGTCGTGCCCAAAGGTTATTAGTTAGCCATTGGTTGAATTGTGCGTGGTTTAAATAACCCACAATTTCTAGTACTATAGCAATTTGTAAGAAATAAACAATGGAATATATTTGTAAGATATTACTAAAAGCTGCTAAGTTTTCAATGTCGTTGTTCTTATAATTCATGGCAAACTTTCATGGCAAATTATAAATACGTAGTCTCCTTTTACTTACTTTGAAATAATGTGTATTTCAGTATCATTTGGAACTAAATCATGTTATGTACAAAGCAAAGGGTATGAAACAATGGTAGTCCTTTAATAAATGTGTGTGTATAAAATTGTGGTTTTCAGCTTTTGGTAACTGCAGTATTGCGATTTATAAGAAAAATATATATATTTGGTCATTAAGATGACCAAATGGTCATTAAGATGACCAAATATATATATTTCCCATTTATATTTGTTCTTTGTCCATGGTTCCTGACTCACAACTCCCCAAACCCTTGGAATTTTCTAAGTGTTGAGAGCAACAAATGTATTTCTTATTACGCTTATGAGATGACTTTTATTTTTATTTTTAGGATACTTTATGGTCAAATTGGCTTACATACAATACCCAGTGCTCATCCCAACAAGTGCCCTCCTCAGTGCCCATCACCCATTTTCCTGTCTCTCCCACCCCTCCATCCACCCTCAGTTTGTTCTCTGGATCTAAGAGTCTCTTGGGTTTGCCTCCCTCCCTCTCTGTAACTTTTTTTTTCCCCTTCCTTCCCCCATGGACTTCTGTTAAGTTTCTCAAGATCCACATGTGAGTGAAAACATATGATATGTGCCCTTCTCTGACTGACTTATTTCACTTAGCATAATACCTTCCCTAAGGATGGGGGCTGGTTGCCGGGAGAACTAACCATGTGATAGGGAGGGAAAAGGGGCTGCAGATTGAATCAATCACCAACGGCCAGTGGTTTAATCAATCATGACTGTGTAATGAAGCCTCCACAAAACCGCAAGAGGACTGAGTTTGGAGAGCTTCTGAACATGTGGAGGGGCCAAGAGAACGGTGCACGCAGAGAGGGCATGGAAGCTCCGTGCCTCTTTCCTCATCACTTGCCCCTATGCATCTTTTCCATTTGGCTGTTCCTGAGTTATGTCCTTTTATAATATACTGATAATCTAGTAGGTAAAACGTATCTCTGAATTCTGTGAGCTACTCTAGCAAAATTAATCTAACCCAATGAAGGGGCCATTGGAACTTCCAATTTGCAGTCAGAAGCCTAGGTAACAGCCTGGCTTGCTACGGGTGTCTGAAGGGGTAGCAATGGCACAGTCTTGTAGGACCGATTGGGGCTATTAAATCGGGCCCCAGAGGCCCAAAACTCTATTGATTGGTTAGACATCATGATGCAGCTTTTCCACGTCGTTAAAAAGTATGGTATGGATTGCTAACATATTTTAACGTTTTGGAAATTATTCCACAATTTTCTTTTTCTTTTTTTTTTCCCTAGCTTTACCAAGATGTAATTAACCTATAACACTGTGTGAGTTTAAGGTATATAACATGATGATTTGCTATATATACAGTGAAACGATTAACACCATAGTGGTTGTCAACACCTCCATCACCTCACATAATTGCCAGTGTGTGTGTGTGTGTGTGTGTGTGTTTGTGGTGAGAGTATTTAAGATTTATTCTCCTGGTAACTTTCCAATAGGCCATACAATATCGTTAAGTGTCTCCACATGTGGTACATTAAATCTGCACAACTCGTTCCTCCTGTAACTGGAGGTTTGTTCCCTTTGACCAACATGTCCCCATTTCCCCCACGCCTAGCCTCTGGCGACAATGATTCTCTCTGTTCCTACGAGTTTGGATTTTTTTTAGATTCTACGTACAAGTGAGATTATACAGTGTTTGTCTTTCTCTCTCCGACACTTCACTTAGCACAATACTTTCAAGGTTTATTCATGTCCTCAGAAAAGGCAGGATTTGCTGCTTTTATCTAGCTCAACAGTGCATTGTTTATGTATATCAGCTTTTCTTTATCAATTCATTTGTTGATGACATTTAGGTTGTCTTCTTTGGAAAAATGTCTATTCATATCTTCTGCCCATTTTTTATTTGAATTATTCATTTTTTGGGTGTTGAGTAATTTGTAGGTTTCTAAGAATTTCTGTTTTTTTTCTACGTTTTCCAATTTGTTGGTTTAAAATTGTTTATAATAGTTTCTTGTGATTGTTTAGTTCTATGAGAATAGTTGTAATATCTTCTCTTACAGATATGTGGGTCCTCTTTTTTTTTCTTAAGTAGTTCAGCTAAGGGTGTGTCAATTTTGTTGATCTTTTCTAAAAACTCATAATTTCTTTGGTTTTTAAAATTGTTTTTCTTTTCCCTGTTTCATTTATTTCTGCTCTAATCTTTATGATATTCTTCCTTCTGCTAATTTTAGGGTTAGTTTGTTCTTTATTTTCTAGCTTCTGGAGGTAATACAGCTAGATTATTTGGTATCTTTCTCCTTTATTATGTAGGCATTTATATAAAAATTGGAACTCTTTTCTTTTTTCACATTTGTATTTATCAGATCATGTAATGTATTACTAAAATTTATAATTCTAATAATGCAACTGCATAACAGATTTGGCACTGACTACAAAAATTCCGAGTAAGCACAGAACTCAACTATTAGGAATAAAAGTATGTGGGGATAATAGGGATGATTATTAATTACAAGCATTCAATATTTCACTGATTTCATTTTTTGAAATGGATGATATTATTTTATATGGTGATTTTTTTAAAATTTATTTTTTAAATTTACATCCAAGTTAGTTAGCGCATAGTGCTATGATTTCAGGAGTAGATTCCAATGATTATTCCACCCTATTATCTGGTGAATCTTTTAAGTGAGGTGTAGTTAAGAAAGTTTTTACTATAATTCATTTAAAGGTTAGGTAAACAATATATTCCATTGAAGCTTTATTTCAAAGGAATAATAATTATTAAGATTTCACGTTTATGACAAAATCTACTCTATGAAATGTCTCTTCATGTGACATAGGACCTTTTGAGACAAAATTTTGGTTTTTCTCTGCTTTTCTCCTCTGGCTCATATTTGCATGAACCAGATCCTTATATAGGCTTCTTAATTTCTTCAGAACAATGCATAACTTACCACGAATATTCTTACAGTTGGTACGAATGCAACTTTTTTTTTATATGTTTATTTATTTTTGAAGGAGAGAGAGAGTGAGCAGAGGAGGTGCAGAGAGAGAGGGAGACACAGAATCCAAAACAAGCTCCAGGCTCTGAGCCGTCAGCACAAAGCCCAACGCGGAGCTTGAACTCATGAACTGTGAGATCATGACCTGAGCTGAAGTTGGACGCTTAACTCACTGAGCCACCCAGGTGCCCCAGAATGCAATATTTTCTAAGTGAAGAGACAGTTGTTCTCCCACCAGTTTTCTCTGGCAGAGGCTGGGGTAACTTTTCAGAAGGTATTTCGCTCTTTTAGTTACACTTTTTGAAGGATGTTAAATCTCTTCACTTCACTATATATTTAGGCTCTTTTGTGAAACCAAACTACCAGAAAATTCCACAGCTGGTGTGTGTTATCTTGGCTTATTATAGGATTTCATTAAGTGGCTTGCTTTTTAATGTTATCAGCCCTTTTTCTTTTTCTCTGATTTCATTAAAAGATGGTTTCAAGAAATAACAATATTAAGTTACTGGAAAATTACATAGTCTGGTACATCATAGGAATTTAATAACTATATTTATTAAATAAAGAACCATATTAAATTTAATTCTCAAGTTGATGCTAAATAGATTGTTGAAAGCATTATTCATCATCATCATCATTAGTTGATGATAAATTCACTAATTCATTCAATAAACATCATACATTCTATTGGTGACAGTGAAAGCACAGATAAATGGTCACTATTTTTTAAGAAGAGAGTTGAAGAGAAGAAAGTAACTTTTTTTAAAAATTTTTTTTCAATGTTTATTTGTTTTTGAGACAGAGAGAGACAGAGCATGAACAGGGGAGGGGCAGAGAGAGAGGGAGACACAGAATCCGAAACAGGCTGCAGACTGTGAGCAGTCAGCACAGAGCCCGACGCAGGGCTCGAACTCACGGGCCGTGAGATCATGACCTGAGCCGAAGTCGGACGCTTAACCGACCAAGCCACTGAGGCGCCCCAAGAAAGTAACGTTTAATTTATTCCATTTTTTCAAATATATCTCTGATTATGAAAAGAATGCACACTCATTATAAAATATATAGGCATGGAGAAAATAGAAAATAACACATGAGCTGCCACTCCAAATAGCTCTAGTCTATAAATATTGTAAATAATAAAATATATAAACCTGCAGATATGGATTTTTTTTTTACCATTTTAACCATTTTTATAGTACTTAAATTTTTTTTTTATTTGAGTAGATTTGACACACAATGTTACGTTAGTTTCAGATGTACAGCATAGGGATTCAACTTCTCTATATGTTATGTATCTCAACCATTTTTAAACCTACAGTTTAATAGCATTAAGAATAGTCACGTTGTTGTGAAACAGATTTCCAGAACTTTTTATTCTTGCAAATCTGAAACTCTATACCCACCAAACTGTCTTTTTTGCCTCTTCCCCCAGCTTCTGATGACTACCACCTGACCTTTTGTTTCTGTGGATTACTTTAGATAGCTCATATAAGTGAAATCACACTGCATTTGTTTTTTGTGATTGCCCTGTTTAATTTAGCACAATGTCCTCAAGGCTCATTTGGGTTGTAACATGTGGCAGGATTTCCTTCTTTTTTAAGGCTGAATGAGATCCCGTTGTATAGAATTTCGTTTATCCATTCCCTCGTTGATGGACATTTAGGTTGCTTCTACCTTCTGGCTATTGTGAACGGCGCTGCTATGAACATGAATGTGCGAATATCCCTTTGAGAACTTCCTTTCCATAGTTTTGGATATAAACCCAAAAGTGAGATTGCTGGATCATATGGTAGGTCTATTTTTAATTGAGGAACCACTATGATCTTCGTAGCAGTTGCACTATTTTACAATGACGCCAATAGTGGACAGGGTTCCAGTTTCTCCATATCCTCGTTTTGGTTGTTTGTGTGTTTGTTTTTGATAGTAGCAATCTTAATGAGTGCGAGATAATATATCATTGTGATTTTGATTTGCATTTCTCTGATGGCCAGTGACGCTGCCATTTTTTGGTGTGTTTATTCGTCATTTGTATATCATCTTTGGAGAAATGTCTATTCAAGCTCTTTGCTTATTTATTTATTTATTTATTTTATTTTTTAATATTTGAAATTTACTATCGAATTGGTTTCCATACAACACCCAGTGCTCATCACAAAAGGTGCCCTCCTCAATATCTTTGCTCATTTAACAAAGCTTGTTATTGGATATTTTATTGTTGAGCTGTAGAATTTCTTTATATATAATAGATATTAACCCCTAATCAAATATAAGATTTGCAAATATTTTTGCCATTCCATAGATGTTGTCACTCTGTTGATCATGTCTTTGATGTACAAAAGTTCTTAAATTTGAGGTAGTGCAATTATCATTGGCATGTTCAATATCATAAAGCTTCCCCCCTCTGTTTTCTTCTGGGAATTTTATAGTTGTAGGCCCTACATTTATTTCTTAAATCCATTTTTGTGTTAATTTTTGATGAGGGTCTGACTCCATTCTTTTGCATGTCGATATCCAGCTCTTAGCATCATGTGTTGAAGAGATTATCTTTTCCCTCTTCAGTGGTCTTGGCATTGTTGTTGAAGATCATTTATGAGGATTTGATTTTTGGCTCTCTATTCTCTTCCATTGATCTATTTGTCTGTCTTCATGCCAGTATAACACTGTTTTGATTACTGTAGTAGTTTTGTAATATTTTTGAAGTTAAGAAGTCAAGTCTTCCAAACTGATTCTTCTTTTCAAAGCCATTTTAGCTATTCAGAGTCCTTTGAGATTCTACATGAATTTTGTTAGGGATTTTCTTTAGAAAGTGTGATTTGGGGTGCCTGGGTGATTCAGTTGGTTAAACATCTGACTCTGGATTGTGGCTGAGGTCATGATCTTAAAGCTGTGAGATTGAGCCCCACATTGGGCTCTGCACTGAGGTGTGGAGCCTGCTTAGGATTCTCTCTCTCTCCCCCCCCCCAACCCCAATCTCTCTCTCCGTCAAAAAGAGAAAAATAAAAGTGTGGGTTTATTATAGTATACATTTTGCTCTATAATTTTTTTCCTTTAAAATATATATTGTAGATAACTACCCATGTCAACATAATTATCTATATCAAGAGAGATATATTCATTTGAATTACCTTATATGTATGTATTATAATTAATCAATGCCATATTGATATTCAATGTTTTTTTTTTTTTGTTATTCTAGTTATAGCATTCATGAACATCTGTGTTTTTGAAGAGTAGTCTGTAAGGTAAATTACTAGAAGTAGACATATTGGATCAAAGGGTAATGCTAGGATAGGAGTTTTGCAAGGGGAAGGATTTTGTTCATTGCTATATCCCCTTAGTGTCTAGGACAGAACAGTACCTGGTATGTACTAGGTGTTTAATATTCATTTAATGATGAATATATCTATCTATGTCTATGTCTATGTCTATGTCTATGTCTATATCTATATCTATATCTATATCTATATCTATATCTATCTATATCTATCTATGTCTATCATCTATATATATCTATATCTATATCTATATCTACCATCTATCTATGTCTATATCTATATCTATCATCTGTCTATCTATCTATATCTATATCTATGTCTATATCTATGTCTATATCTATATCTATATCTATATCTATATCTATATCTATATCATCTATATCTATATCTGTCTACATCTACATATACCCTAAATTCCTGAGATATAATTCTTGAGCTCAGTCTCAAAAACTGAGAAGATATTTGCCAAGCAGACTATTGCATATCCTTCTCCCTAGCCATCTTCAAGCTGTGGATCTAGCTCGATGTAATCTGACCAACGACATATAAGTGGAAAGCTGCTGGGAGCTTATGGAAAACTTTTGTCTTCGTAACAAAAAGTGAAAGTTTCAGTGGTCACACAATAAATGTCTTTCCTCATTCTTCCTGTACGGAAAATGGATGTGATGCTTGAAGGTTTGGTGACCATCTTGATATGATGAAGCAATAGGAGGAGGTGGAGGTCTGCATGCTAAGCAAGTCCAAAAGATAGAAAAGGCCTTGGTGTCGGCCAGCATTATTGGGCAATTGCATCAACCTTGGAATGTCAACCTATGGACTTCTTTCCTATTTGTTTAAGCAACTATTAGTTGCTTTTCTGTTATTTATTGCCAGAGGGATTCCTAGCTGATACAGAGACAGACGCAAAATATTTTCTAGGTAGATAGGTCGGTGTGATGAAAACCACGGGTTTTGAAACAACATGGGGGTTAGGTAATATGCAGGGAGAGTTAGAACCTTTTGTGCCATAAGGGAGAATTTAGATTTCATTCCACAGGCAATTTTGTAGACAGTGAAATGAGTTGGCTGTGGCAGAAACGCAATCACTCTGGTAGGAGGGGGGCACACGCGTTGGAGTAGAGCAATTTAGGAGACAAGGAGACCAACCAGGAGGCTATTTCAGTGTTCAAGTCAGAGAAAATGAGGGCTTAAGTAAGGTTGTGACAGTGGGAAGAGGGGGAAAAAGATGGATTTGAAGTATACCAAACATGACTTAATTAGTAGTTTAATATCGATGAGCACAGTGGAGAGAAGTTATATGACTGCATTTTATCACCTGTAAGACATCATTGATATAAAGGACACCATTATCTAAGCTACTATTTAAAGAAAAAAAAAAAAAAACCTCATCTAATTAAATTACGAATTTCTACTGATTGTAAAACACACCCTGATTTTGGAGATGTGAAAAGATGTGTGTCTTAGAATCAATGAAAATTGGTTAATAGCTAATCTTTATAGGTGCTATGTGCCAGGCATTTGCAGCTTACCTTAATTATGTCACTTAACATGCTCAAATATTTGTGGATTGTTTCTGAGTACACAAAAACAAGAAACTCAAACTTTTTTTTTCTTTTTTCTTTTTTTTTAATGAACTGAGCATGACATTGATATCCAGACCTGGAAGAGATAAGAGAGACACTAATCTCACTCAGGAACACTGATAAAATGTCTTAACTGAAAAGTTAGTAAACATAATCCAACAGCACATTAAAGGAGTACTGATTTTACACCATGATCAAGTTGATTTCATTTCTGTAGAGGTAGGAAGGGATTCGAACAATATCCACTCTTTATAAAAGCACAGTAAAAGAGGAATGAGTGGTTAATTCCATAATTATATAGTATTATACATGCATAATTATACATATATAGTGTCTTTACAAAGTATTTACAATAAGTCAGAAAGACGACGAAAATGCTATCTTTACTATTCTAAGTTTGCTCTACACATTTCAGCAAATACAAATGAAGTAAACTAGGAGCATTAAGAATAAAAGGAAAAGGTGAGGGGTGCCTGGGTGGCTCAGTCGGTTAAATGTCCACCTTGATTTTGGCTCAGGTCATGATCTCACGGTTTGTGAGTTCGAGCCCCGCATTGGGCTCTGCACTGACGGTGCAGAATCTGCTTTGGATTCTGTCTTTCTCTGCCCCTGCTTTGCTTGCTTTCTCTCTCTCTCTCTCTCTCTCTCTCTCCCACTCCTTCCCTCTTTCTGTCTCTCAAAATAAATAAATAAACTTTAAAAAAGGAAAAGGTGGGGCGCCTGGGTGGCTCAGTCTGTTAAGCGGCCGACTTCGGCTCAGGTCATGATCTCGCAGTCCGTGAGTTCGAGCCCCGCGTCGGGCTCTGTGCTGACAGCTCAGAGCCTGAAGCCTGTTTCAGATTCTGTGTCTCCCTCTCTCTGACCCTCCCCTGTTCATGCTCTGTCTCCCCCTGTCTCAAAAATAAATAAAACGTTAAAAAAAAAAAAAAAGGAAAATGTGAAATGATGATTATTTGAATACGAGATAAGTTATACCTGGAAAATAGAAGAGAACCAACTAAGAAACTACATCAAACAATAGGAGAGTCAGTAGGTTAGCTGGACGTAAAATTAATATGCAGCAGTGTTTGCCAATATAGAAAACATCTATCAAAACTAAATCACAAAAACCCTATAATTGCACAAATCATTTGACTCAGCAGTTATATTTCTAAGAGTTCAGTCTGTTGTTTTACTAGCATTCTTGCAAAATGATGTATGTTCAAGATTATTCGTTGCAGTATTGCTTGTAGTGACAAAAGACTGGAAACAGCCCAAATTTACATCAGAAGGGAGTTGGTTAATAAAAATATGGGACCTCCATACACTGTAATGCTGTGAGGCTGCAAAGAAAATCCCCAGAGATCTGGAAACCTGTTTAAGATACACGGTGGGAAAATAAAAAGTGAGTTTATGTTACCTTTTATGTTAACGAGGTGGGAATAAGAATTAATAAGCATATTTGTTTGGGTATTGGCAGTTAGGAAGGTTACATAAAACACTAAGAAACGGGGTTGCCTAAAGGGAGGAGTGAATGAAAAGTAGGCAAATCGGGAGGAAAGGTGAGCAGACAGCTTTTCACTGTGTATCTTTTCTTATATTCTGGTATTTGAGCCATCTGACTGCTACCCATTTAAAAAAAACATAAATTAAAAAAATGTAAGGAAAATAAGCTAAGTGACTTTTGAAAAGTTGGTGGAACCCTGAACACATTCATTCCAATTTTCTGAAATTTAGCTGCACAATTTATGGACCCACAACAAAAACAAAACAAATTGTGCAGATTCACACGGCACTTTGTGTAAAAAAAAGGCACTCATTGTGCCATCATTTATTTCATACTTACTCTACACGAAGTGTTCTGTAGTTCCTGAAGCTAAAAAGCCCTGACAGAACTGAATCTAGTGAGTGATAGATGAGTAAATAAATGTTGAGGCGGCAGTGTAGCAAGTGCCTTGAAGGACTTAAATCTAGAGAGTTGGGGAAGGCGTAGGGGGTCACCTAAATCTGACAGAGAAAAAGTTCCTGGGTCGATACCCACGGATCTGAATTTAGAAGGAAAAGTAGAAGTTCTTCAGCTGATAGAGCGCAAAGAGGAGACAACATGGGGGTGTGAAGGGCGTGGTCTCTCTGATGCCCCGCACACAGTCAAGGCCACGTGTGAGGAGAAAGAGAGGAGAAATTGGGAACAGAGGAGGAGGCAGGAAGCAGACTGTAGGGATATGGCACTAAGGTAGAGGCCTTCAGACCAAAAGATTCTAAAATGGAGAAGTGACACGATCAGTTTTGTGCTCCAGAGCTATCATTCTGGTAGCAATGTGGGAGACAGATGGGCAGGTATCCAGAAAAGGAAGTGACATTTGAGCTGATCCCTGAGTAAGAGCTAGCCAGGAAAAGACTAGAGAAAAGGAGGTTTCCAGGCAGATGGGTTAGTACCCTTGAAAGACAAATGTCCTTGGAGCACTTAAGAATATGGAAGAGAGGCACCTGGTAACTCAGCCAGTTAAGCGTCTGACTCTTGATTTCTGCTTGAGTCATGATCTCATGGTTCATGGGATCAAGTCCCTCATCAGGCTCTTCACTGACGTTGTGGAGCCTGCTTGGGATTCTCTCTCTCCCTCTCTCTCTCTCTCTCTCTGCCCCGATACCCTCTCAAAATAAATAAATTAAAAAAATAAAAGAAAATGGAAGAAAGCCAGTGTGAATGGAGCCTGCTGTTCAGGGAGGAAAGTGACATGAGTTTGAAGAGAAAGGTCTGGATCATGGAAGGGCATTGGATATTATTCCAATTGTACTGAGTAGTCATTTAAAAGCATTTAAGCAAAAGAGTGGTATAATCTTATAGACATTAAAAAAAACCCAAAAAACACCACGATTGCTATGTAGAGAACGGATTTAAGAGACCAAGAAGATAAGGGAAGAGATCAGAAAGAAGGTTCTTACAAGGTGAAAGATAATGGTGCTTCAGGTTAGGATCTAGAATGGAGGTAGAGGGAGTAAATATAATTCATTAAGTCATGATACTGTCATTACCAAGACGGTTGATGTAGGAGGAGAGGAAAAGTAAGAAGGAGGGGGGCAAGAGTTGAGTTGATGTGTTTAGGAGACATCCAAGTAGAGATCTCTACAAGACATTTCCATCTTTAATAGGAATGTCCCAGAGTGATACTGTGCTCTTACTGTAACCTATCAGGTGGCATATGTTTCAATTTTTCCCATTTTTGGCAACGTTAAATTTGGTCACTTGATTAAGGTGGTATGGGCCAGACTTCCGGTCTATGTTTTTTTTTTCCTTTATAACTAATAAATATTTTATATACTCCCAGACTCATCAAAATTTCAATGTATTCATTTATTTGTTTATGCCAATATGGAGCCATGGTTTCCTATTTTATTTAATGGGTTATACGTTATTACTACCATTCTCTGGGTGCTCAAACTGTCCCCCATTTGGCCAGGAAAACTCTTTTTAAGTTGGCTTCTGCGTCCTTGTGACATGTCCTTATCATTCTTTGAGCAATTCTTTATTTTCAGGTCTAGGATAGTTCAGGCTCATCTTATAATTTATCTTCCCCAAACCTGGAATCAGCATTTCTTGAAGGAATGGTTTTTGGCTGTTTTTAGAGGATGATCTTAAACATCAAAAACTGAGCTTGTGGGTCAGATGCTTGTGACAGCATCTTTTACAGAGCAGATTTTTAATTTTAGTGAAGTCCAGTTTATCAATTATTTCTTTCATGGATTATGATTGTGTTATATCTAAAGTCATTGGCATACCCAAGGTCACCTAGATTTTCTTCTATGTTATCTTCTGGGGTTTTGTAGCTTTGTATTTTACATTTAGATCTATGATACCCTTTCAGTTCATTTTTGTGAAGAGTATAAGGTCTGTGTCTGGACCCTGTCCTTTTTTTCCTCCCTCTCTCCTTCCCTCTCTTCTTTTTTCCTCCCTCCCTCCCTCCCTTCCTTCCAGCACCATTGGTTGAAAAGACTGTCCATTCTATTATATTGCCTTTGCTCCTTTGTGAAAGATCATGTGAATTAATTTCTCAGCTCTCTGTTCTGTTCCACTGATCTATTTGTCTTTTCTTTCCCCAATACCATATTGTCTTAATTACTTTAGCTTTATAGTGAGTCTCAAAGTTGGGTGGGAGGTGTCCTCCTAACCTTCTTCTTTTCCTTAAATATGGTGTTGGGTCTTTTGCCTCCTTATATAAACTTTAGAATTAGTTTGTTGATATCCACAAAGTAACTTGCTGGAACTTTGATTGGGATTGCATTTAGTAATGAGATCAAGTTGGAAAGACTGGCAGCCTGACAATATTGAATCTTCCTATTCATGAACATGGAACATCTCTTCATTTATTTAGCACTTAGATTTCTTTCATCAAAGTTTTATAGTTTTCCTCACGCAGGTTTTATGTATATTTTGTGGGATATATACCTTAAGTATTTCACTTTTGGGTGGGGTGCTTATGTAAATGGTATTGTGTGTTTAATTTCAAATTCCACTTCTTCATTGTTGGAATATAGGGAAGCAGTTGGCTTTTTATATTCACCTTGTCTCCTGCAACCTTACTTTAGTTGTAGGAGGGTTTTTTGTTGCTGATTCCTTCACATATCTACACAAACAACCATGTTCTCTTTGAGCAGAGACAGTTTTATTTTCTTCTTTTGCACTCCATATAACTTTTCTTTTCTTTTTTCTTTTTTTTTTTTTTTTTGGCCTTATTGTATTAGGTAGGACTTCCAGGATGATGTTGGAGAGGAGTGGTGAGAGGGGATATCCTTCCCTTTCTTCTGATCTTCTGGGAAAGTTCCAATTTCTCACCATTACGTGTGATCTTGGCTGTAGGTTTTTAGTAAGTGTTCTTTATGAACTTGGGGAAGTTCTCTGTTCCGGAGTTTTTATCATGAATGGGTATCGGGTTTTTTCAAATGCTTTTTCTGCATTTATGCAGACTAATATGACGATGTAATTTTTCTTCTTTAGCCTGTTCATGAGATGATTAATTGATTTTCAAATATTAAACTGGCCTTGCATACCTGGGATTAATCCCAGTTAGCCATTGTGTATAATTCTTTTATACACTGTTGGATTTGATTTACTAATACTTTGTTGGGAATTTTTGTACCTATGCTTATGACATATATTGTTCATATGTACAAACTACATATTGTAGTTCAAACTGCATATTGTAGTTTTCCTATAATGTGTTTGTCTTGTTTTGGTAACAAATTAATACTGGGCTCATAAAATAAGTTAGGAAGTATTTCCCCTGCTTCCATCTTCTGGAAGAAATTATAGAGAATTGGTATAAATCCTTCTTTAAATATTTGGTAGAATTCACCAGTCAACTGTCTGGGTCTGGTGGTTTCTGTTTTGGAAGGTTATTAGTTACTGATTCAATTGTTAAAATAGATACAGACCTATGCAAATTGTCCATTGCTACTTTTGTGAGTTTTTTCAGAAGTGTCTTTCAAGGAATTGGCTAGTTTCATCTGGGTTATTAAGTGTGTAGGCAGAGAGTTGTCCATAGTATTCCTTTATTATCCTTCTGAGGTCCATGAGATCTTAGTAGTGTCTCTGCTTTCAGTTCTGATATTAGTAATTTGGGTCATCTTTCTTTGTTAGTTAGCTTAAAGAGGATTGTTAATTTTATTGATCTTTTCAAAGAAGCAGTTTTTGGTTTCACTGATTTTCTCTTTTGATTTCCTCTTTTTAGTTTCATTGGCTTCAGCTCTAATTGTTAAATAATTTTTTTTCTTATGCCTACTTTGGATTTAATTTGCTCTTCATTTTCTGATTTCTTAAGATGGAAGCTTTGACTATTGATTTTAAGAGTTTATTTTTTCTAGAATATGCCTTCAATGTGGTGAATTTCCATCTAAGCACCGTTTTCACTGTGTCCCACAAATTGTGATAAGTTGTATTTTTACTTTCATTTAGTTCATAATACTTTAAAATTTTCTTGAGATTTCTTTGTTGACTCATGTATTATTTAGAAATATGTTCTTAAATCTCCAAGTATTTTATTTCCAAGTTATCCTTCTATTATTGATTTCTAGTTCAATTCCATCATGGTTTATAAGCAAGCATTGTATGATTTCTATCCTTTTAAACTTGTTAAGGTGCATTGTGTGGCCCAGAATGTGATCTGTTTTGATGAATATTTCATGTGAGCTTGAGAAAAATGTGTATTCTGCTGATTTGGAATTAGGTCGTCTATAGATGTCAATTATATCCAGTTGATTGATGATGCTGTTGAGTTCAACTACATCCTTACTGATCTTCTGCCTGCTGTAACGGTCCATGTCTGATAGAGTGTTGTTAATGTCTTCAACTATTGTAGTAGATCCGTCTATTTCTCCTTGCAGATTCATCAGTTTTTCCATCATATATTTTGGTGTTCTGTTGTTAGGCACATACGCAGTAAGAACTGTTACTCTTTTGCAGAGCTGATCCCTATATCATTCTGGAATGGTCCTCTCTATCCTTGATAGTTTTCCTTGATCTGATGTCTACTCTATCTGAAATTAATATAGCTATTCCTGATTTCTTTTGGTTAGTGTTGGCATGCTATGTCTTTCTCCCTTCCTTTAGTTTGAATTTATATGTGTCTTTATATTTAAAGTGGATTTCTATTTATTTATTTATTTAAGAGAGAGCGGAGAGGGAGGAGAGGTAAAGGAGGGGAGAGAGGGAGAATCTTAAGCCACCTGCATTCCCAGCGTGGAGCCAGAGTTGAGGCTTGATCTCATGACACTGAAATCATGACCTGAGCTGAAACTAAGAGTCAGACACTTAACCGACTGAGCCATCCAGGAAACCCTAAATGTTTTCTTGAAGATAACCTTATGTTTTCTTGAGGATAACATAGCTGGGTTTTATTTTTTGATCCATTCTGACAATCTCTCTTTCTTTCTTTCTTTCTTTCTTTCTTTCTTTCTTTCTTTCTCTTTCTTCCTTTTTTTAAAGTAGGCTTCATGCCCAACATGGGGCTTGAACTCACAACCCTGGGATCAAGATTCAGATGCTCTACCAACTGAGTCAGCCAGGCATCCCAACCTCTGTTTTTAACTGGTATATTTAGACCATTGACGTCTAATGTGTTTGTTATTGATATAGCTGAGTTAATATCTATGATAATTTCTACTGTTTTACATTTGTTGCCCTTATTGTTTTTGTCCTACTTTTGTCTTCTACTCATTTTTCTGAAACTTGTGATTTTAATTGGGCTTTTTATGAGGCCATATATTTTTAGTGGTGACAGTCTTTATTATTGTGTCATTTGTTTCAGCTGCAGATAGCTGAATCGGTCCTCTTTTGGGATTTTACAGAATCTAGTATTTCCACTGGAATGCCTAAGTCATACCCTATCAGCACAGAGCCTGTCACAAGGCCGATCCCATGACCTGGGAGATCATGACCTGAGCCAAAATCAAGAGTCAGATGCTTAACAGACTGAGCCACCCAGGCGTCCCGAGTTGTATTTTATTTTAATTAATTAATTAAAGCTAAGTTTTTGAGCTTGCTGAACAAATTCTTATTGCGAATTATATAATTTGCACTTTAAAAACAACACCACAAAGTCGGGACTGTTACTATCTCTCTTTTAAAAAAAATTTTTTTAACGTTTATTTATTTTTGAGACAGAGGGAGACAGAGCATGAATGGGGGAAGGTCAGAGAGAGGGAGACACAGAATCCGAAGCAGGCTCCAGGCTGTGAGCAGTCAGCACAGAGCCCGACGCGGGGCTTGAACTCACGGACTGCGAGATCATGACCTGAGCTGAAGTCGGACGCTTAACCGACTGAGCCACCCAGGCGCCCCATCTCTCTTTTTTAGATAAGAAAACTGAAATATTGAGTTGATTAGCACATGACCTATAAGTAGTTGAATCAGCATTCAAACTCAAGCGGGACTGATATTCAACATATATTTATTGACTGCATACAGGCGTTGTTCTAGGTTCTGAACATGTCAGTGACTAAAACAAAGTCTATTCTCGTGGTGGAGCTCTATTCTTGAGGAGAGAGAAAAATTGTAAACAAATGGTAGGTATATGGTGCTTCATCCTGTGGATAAAAGTAAAGCAGGATAAGGTGGACAGGGAGTGTGTGTGTGTGTGTGTGTGTGCACATGTGTGTATATACTTTGTGTATGTGCTTTGTGTTGGAGCCTTCTCCTTCAAGATGACATTTAAACAAAGACCTAAAAAAAGTGAAGGTGTAAAACATACAGATTCCATGAAACAGAATTGTGTGGCGGGAGGGTGTTTGAGGAAGACTAAGGAGGCTGGGAAGGCTGGAACAGGGTGACTGAAGGGAAGTGAGTAGGATAGAAGTCAGATGGTAGTAGGTAGAGAATGGGATGTTGATCATGTGGGGCCCATAAGCTGTTCCAAGGCTTTGTCTCTTATTCTGAGCTATTTGAAGTATTTTGTGGATCACTTGGAAAGTTGTTACTTTAGGGGCGCCCGGGTGGCTCAGTCAGTTAAGCGTCCAGCTTCGGCTCAGGTCATGATCTTGCGGTCCATGGGTTTGAGCCCCGTGTTGGGTTCTGTGCTGACAGCTCAGAGCCTGGAGCCTGCTTCAGATTCTGTCTCCCTCTCTTTTTCTGTCCCTTCCCTGCTCACGTTCTGTCTCTGTCTCTCTCTCAAAAATAAATAAACGTTAAAAAGTTCGGAAAAAAAGATTGTTACTTTAGAGAATACATTGTGGGGACAGAGGTGCTAAACTGGGGGCTATCAGTCAGGAAATTACTTCAATAATCCACGTAAGTGATAAAGCCAGCGTGGGCTAGGGAGATAACAATGGAAGTAATGAGAAGTAACCAGATTCTAGATATATTTTGGAGGTAGAGCTGCTATGATATAGCAATTCCAAGGTTTTCGTCTGATTAGTTGAAGAATGAATTTACCATTTATTGATATTGGATAGGCTCTGGAAAGAGCAGTTTTCTATTTTTTTTTTTTAAGGGAGAAGTCAGGATTTCTGTTTTGAATGTCATAGGTTTATAATGTCAAACAGACATTTACATGTAGTTGTTGAGTGGACAGTTGTATTTACAACTCCATAGTTATATAGGGTGACCCACGCTACATAAAAGCTTGGAGGTTATCAGCATACCGATGGCACTAGTGTTTAAAGCATAAACCTTGGGTGAAATGCCCATGGAGTGAGCACAGACAGAGAGAAAGTTCCAAAGATAGGGGTTTACTACCCACTTTTTCCTTCTCTTCATTTTTTTCTCCTTCAGCAACTATTGTATGTTCTCTGATAGACACAAAGACTACTAATGTGATACGGAAAATTAAGAGAAGTCTTTTCATTCACCACCTTTCCTACATTTCTAAAGTAAGAATTCTGTGAAAGGCCGATCCACAAGATATTAGAATTGCCCACTTACAAACCTAAAATTCGTATGGAACCATAAGAGACCCTGAATAGCCAGAGCAATCTTGAGCAAGAAGAACAAAATGAGAGGCATCACACTTCCTGATTTCCAACTGTATTACAGAGCCACAGAAATCAAAACAGTAGGGTACTGGCATAAAAACAGACACATCGGCCAATGGAACAAAACAGTGCAGATATAAACCCACACGTTTATAGTAAATTGATCTTCAACAAGGGGAGCAAGATCATATGGGGCAAGGAAAGTCTCTTCAATAAATGTTGTGGGGAAAACTGGAAATCTACATACAAAAGAAGAAAGTTGTGCCCTTTTCTTACACATACACAACAATCAATTCAGAATGGATTAAGACTTAAGCATACAACTGTAAAACTCCTAGAAGAAAACAGAGAGCAAGTGTCTTGGCAATGATTTCTTGGATATGACACTAAGAGCACAGGCGACAAGAGCAAAAACAGACAAATGGGACAACATCAAACAAAAACGCTTCTGCACAGCAAAGGAAATGATTAGCAAAGTGAAAAGGCAGCCTGTGGAATGGGAGAAAATAGTTCACGAATCATGTGTCTGATAAAGGGTTAGTATCCAAAGTAATAAGGAGCTCACATGACTCAATAGCAACAGCCCCCCAGAACAACCCCTCTGCCACTCAAATCCCCCAAAACAACACCAAAAAATGATTAAAAATGGGCAAAAGACCATTTCTCCAGAGAAGACATACCAATGGCCTACAGGTAAGTGAAAAGATGTTCGACATCAATAATCATCAGGAAAATGCAAATCAAACCCACGATAAGATAGTACCTCACAACTGTTAGGACAGCCATTCTGAAAAAGTCAAAAGCTAAGTGTTTAGAAGGATGTGGAGAAAAGTGACCCCTTATACCTGTCGGTGGAAATGTAAGTTGGTAAAGCCATTACAGAAAACAGGTATTTATAGAAATACCACATGATCCAGCAATCTCACTTCTGGGTATATACCCAAAATAATTGGAATCAGGATCTCAAAGAGCTATGTGAGCTTCCATGTTTATTGCAGCATTAGTTACAATAACAGAGACATGGAAACAACCTGTCTATAGACAATAGAATAAAGAAAATGTGTGTATACATGCAGTGGAATAGACTCAGTTTTAAAAAAGAAGGAAATCCTGCCATTTGCTACTACATGGATGAACTTGAAAGACGTCAGGCTAAAGGAAAGAAACCAGACACAGAAGAACAAATGCTCTATGGTCTTACTTATATCAGAAATCAAAAACAGTGAAACTCAACAGGCAGAGAGTAGTGTTACCAAAAGCTGAGGGTAAGGAGAATCAGGGAGATGTTGGTTAAAGGGTATATGGTTTCATTCACGCAAGATGAAGAAGGTTAGAAATCTGTAGAGCATAGTGCATATAGTTAACAATATTGTGTGCTTAAAAATTTCTTAGAAGAGAAGATCTTAGATTAAATGTTCTTATCAAAAAAGAAAGAGGGAAGAAACGGATGACAGTCACATCTATGGTATTGTATATGGTGGTGGTTTCATAAGTATATACATACGTATCTTCAAACTCATCAAGATGTATACGTTAACTATATATGGCTTTTTTGTCTGTCAATCATAACTCAAGAAAATTAACTACTTAGAAATAAAGGAAGGAAGGAAGGAAGGAAGGAAGGAAGGAAGGAAGGAATTAACTGACTACGCTAGGCCTTGAATTAGTCATAGTGGTTTCACAATAATGGTAACTAAGAATAAGAAATTTCAACTTTTGGGGTAAGGAAATAGAAGTTTTGACAATTTTTAAGAACACTTACTGCTGTAGCAGATATGAATTAGGAACCACAAACCGTGTCATTCAAAACGTATACCACTTTTTAAATGAAATCTAATTCTGTTTCCATTTTTCCAAATTTCTGGGTGAGAATTAATCTCAGTTTTTAATAGAGCTTTTCTCACACTGGGATTTGTAAAGCAAAATGTCTGGGAAGGTTGCTTTACTGTTCGCTTGAAATGGTTACTCTTGATGTGACTGTGTCATTGTCCAACCCCTCAGCCCCTTTGAAGCCTGGCCGTTTGGGCCCAAGAATGTTTGCTGAGACTGGGAGCTCTTTGGTTCAGGGTGGCCTCACATAGTCATTTAACTCAGAGGTCCTATCTTTCCCCTGGGTGCAATGAGGGAGAGGACCCCAGATGCCCACTATCTCGGGTCACACAAACCTCCACCCACCTCCTGGTTTTGGATTCTCCCTGCCAGCTGGGCTCCTACTCTTCCCTCCCTGCAAAAGACTTCTTTCTTCTCTTCATGAGCGCCTAGAGTGATTTGCTCAGATAGGCAGGGCTTTCACATAGTTATCTTTAAGCAACCTCTACTTCTGACCTTGAAAATTCTTTTAAGGCCAAAGAACACAAGGTCCTGGCTAGGCTTTGAAATAGGGAAGGGAAAAACAAGGGATCGGAATCAGCACAGATCACATTCTTTGCAAATCCTTTTGAGGAGTGAAAACAAAACACCAGTTCATATTTCAATAAGTTACCCTTCCATGTTATTCAGGGAAGGAAGCTGGGAAACAGAAATATTTCACTTATTTTGGGAGAAGCAGAATGAACATGCAGAGTTTCAGTGCAAGTATGTGTGTGTGTATGTGTTTGTGTGTGTGTGTGTGTGTGTGTGTGTGTGTGTATGTGTGTGTATATTTTGGGGGCGGAATATATCATATATATATATATATATGTATATATATATATATATGATATATATATATCTTTTGGGGGGAAAAAGAAAGGAAAAGATAAAGGGAGAGAACAGGCTAGTTATCATTTTGGTAATTTCCATTTTTACACGTACATCTCTATAACCTCACATTATTGGATAAAAACATGCAGAGACTTCTGGTGCTTGGCTCCCATGTCATGATTTTCATGGAAAAATTTACCATCTCCCTGATTTCTTCTTTGGTCCCTATTTGATAATGCCGTTACTATCCCACACATATATTTTCCCTGTTTGTGCAAGCAAAAATATGGTCCTAGAAACATGGAATTTTAATCCTAGGATTCAATAAAGAGCCCTAGCATTAAAAGACTTAACTCTTTTTCTGGGAACTGTAAAATGTTAGAAAAATATGTTAATCTCTGGTTCTTACTTCTCCCTTTCCTTATGTAAAAGTGGATCTTGACCTCATAAGAAAGGGATCAGAATTCGTAGTGATAAATTACGAATAAACTGTGTTTATTCTTCTCTCTTTGGAAAACCTAGGATGAAATAAAAAAGCATTCTGGATTAGGGAAAGGATTTCTTAGCCTCCTGGCTGACCTGCCCTCCCATCCTCCCTCATGTCTTCCCATCTAATCCCTGTGATTGAGAAACCTCTGTTTCTTACCAAATTCTCACGTTTGAATTCAGATCTTTTGGGTCATCTTTAAAGATTTCTTCTAAATTTTCCATTTTGAAACACTGTGCCTTGATTCTGAGGAAGGCCAAGGAGAATGGTTTTTCACGCTGTTTCTAGTCTTTTTTCAGGAACAGAGAATTAGATTTCATTTTTTTTGGCAATGCGACTTCATAGGAAATATTATATTCATGCATCAGGATGCACAGAATATCTAATTATTTCTCTCTTTCTGATGTTAGCAATCACTGGTGTTCAAGACTTAGATACATTATTTCATTATGAGTTGCAAAATGGGTTTAGATAAAATTAGAAAACATAGAAAAGTCTCTGAGATGTTTAAAATGCTATGCAAGTATAAAATTACATCAATATTGAATTTTCCTATGAAGGAGGAGGAGGAGACCCACATAAGAGAGAAATAAAAAGTAAATAGACAAAATTCCTCCAACCCTTATGGGTTGAGAATTCTTTGATAAAGAGGACAACAATTGAAAGATAATTGGGCTTCTGAATAAAATGTACATCCATTTCCCTCCTTTTCTTTTCTCAACCCCTTTTAAAGGATGCTGAAGACAAGAAGAAACACACAGTAGGGCTGAAAGTGAAAGGGGGTATCAGGTAAGAGTTCTCCACCATTACCCTCCACAGAACATGGATTTTAGCAGTTATGAGAGTACACTGGGGGGAGTTGGGAAGTCCAATGGGGAAGTTCTGGCCCACTGTTGGGAATCCAAGAATAGATGCACTGAAAAAGGTAAGAGGAATATTTTTACTTTGCCTTCATCACCGTTCCCTAAAGCAGCACATTTTTGGTGGCAGGAGAGACCCCCGTGGCCTGCGACTTTTCCCATGGGGGTAAGTGAGAACATACTGAGTGCCCCATTAAAGTTGGGCTTGGTCATGTGACTTGCTTTAGCCAATAGAATGCAAATGAAAGTTATATACACCACATTTGAGGCAAAGCTTTTTTTTTTTTTTTTAATGTTTATTTACTTTTGAGAGAGAGAACTGGAGAGTGAGCAGGGGGAGGGGCAGAGAGAGAGGGAGACAGAGAATCCCAGGCAGGCTCTGCTCTGCCAGTGCAGAGCCCAATGTGGGGTTCAAACTCACGAACTGCACCATGAGATCATGACTTGAGCCCAAATCAGGAGTCCAATGCCCAACCGACTGAGCCACCCGGGTGCCCCTGAGCCAAAGCTTTCTGAGCCATTGCTTGATTCAGCTCTTTCTCTTTCCCCTCTTCCATGAGAATAGTTTATCCTCATAACAATACTTTGAGATAGGGTCTGTTATTCCCATTTCTTTGTGAGGAATCCGAAGCAGAGAGTTGAGTAACAGCCCCAGTCATTCAGCTGGTGAGACAGGGATGGAGTCAGAATTTGACTCTAGGTAGTCTGGCCCCAGTGTCTAGATTTTAGCCACTGCACAATACTGCCTGTCACCAACACATTTTCTTACTCCAATCACTTTAGTCTCCTGTGAAGTCCATTTCTGATGGACTTTCTTTTTTTTTTTTTTAATTTTTTTTTTTAACGTTTATTTATTTTTGAGACAGAGAGAGACAGAGCATGAACGGGGGAGGGTCAGAGAGAGGGAGACACAGAATCGGAAACAGGCTCCAGGCTCTGAGCTGTCAGCACAGAGCCCGATGCGGGGCTCGAACTCCCGGACCGCGAGATCATGACCTGAGCCGAAGTCGGCTGCTTAACCGACTGAGCCACCCAGGTGCCCCAACTGATGGACTTTCTTAAGGACGAAGATAAACATTTCTTGCTTCCTCTCCAAAAATATTTATGCCTAACTAATCAATACTACTTACTTACCTCCGTCTAAACAAAAGCTTCCTAGACCAATGAATGAGTTTTTTCCCTAAGATTTCTCAGAACATAAACTATTTTCAGTTATTCTCTGTTCGACTTTATATGCAATAGCCACAGCTGAACTATCAGCAGATGTTACACATCTGTATTCTTCACATTATTTAAAACAACATAACATTTCATGTAAGCATGTAATTGATATTTGATAAATGAACGATTGAACAAATGATAGCTTGCCCAGAAACATATATTTATTCAACAAGCCTCTTTGATGTCTGTTTCACAGAGACAAACGACTCCATTTCTTCTCAACAGAAGTATAGGACAGGGAATCCAACAAAATATGGAGCCTAAATACGGTCTTCAAACATTGCCATGCTCTGCATCTATGGAGGGAAGAGAAACATAGGAAGGTGGTGGGGTTTCCTCAGGAACATTCCCTCTGCTGAGCCTGGGCTAGAACAGGGGTTGGCACACTTTTGCTGTGAAAGGGCGTATGGTAAATATTTTGGATGTTGCAGGCCATGTGGCTTATGTCATAACTATTCAACATATGAAAACAGCTGTAGAAAATAATGCAATGAGTGTGGCTCTGTTCCAATAAAAACTTCATTTACAAAAATAGATGTTGGGCTAGATTTGGCAGGAGAATTAAATAGTTGTCCCTTGGGCTGAAAGGGACGGATTAACTGTGATGTAAAATGTTGCCTGTCCGTGATAGCTATCCTACAAACAAACACGCAAACAAAACCTATTGACTTTACTGATAACGGTGTGGCTATCTGAAATTGGAGAGGCCACGGTTTTCTCTTTGTGTGAGAATGTGCCACGTGAACTGTCTTGGGTCTAGGAAAAGACTTGTAGAGAATTTTAAATTTAGAAGAAACTTTAGGGAGCATAGTTCATGCGGAATGAGGGTGGTCCTGGCATGTGACCTCTTACCTATGCTGCAGGGGGCGATGTACTCAGCAATGGCAGACTCATCTGAAAGAATCGTTGGATGAAAGGAGACAAAAAACAAATCTATAAACGGGAGCCCATACTAAGTCTGTTCACTTTACTTTTGGAGACAAGTACACATCAGGATTGTCAAAACTCTACATAAATACACAAGTGTTGAACAGGATAGTTAAAATATCTATATTCGAACATTCACCTGTCATAAACTGCCTTTCCTCGTTACATTATCTTTTTATGTGGATTATGTTCCCTACGTCTCTAAAATATTTGAGAGCAGTGTCCAGATATTATCTTTCTTCTTAAATTTCTAAGTTTCTGACTCAGTAGATAGTGATGAATTTGTTCCACTAATAGTTGCTACAATATGTATCTTAGAGCAAAGAGACAAACAGATGTAGCACTGACCGAATGGACTAAAACCAAGATCTGTTGTAACAACGGATTCTATTTCTTGGCTCTGGGTTGAGACTTATTTAGTTGTTTCAGTTTCTTCTCACTTACCTGGCTCATAGTAATCATAGACTTTGACAATCGCTGCCTTGAGGTCCCTTACTGGGATATCTTGCAGAACCGTGAAGGAAAAGCTGAGTGTCTGATTTGTTACCTAAAAGGACAAGTGGGAGGAATGAAGAGTCTAGAAAGTGTCCTTCCCTCTTCCTTGAGTAAATTATATTCTTTCTTTGCTCTCTGACTCTCATGCACTGGTGTCTTTTAGGTGAGCAAACATTTATGGGTGACAAGATGGATTTCACATGCAACTTTGGAAACACTTTACTGTGACCAAAATTCCCCAGATTTTCTCCTAAATAGCTGAGACAATCTACATTCTCTGGTAGGCTTAGCTATGAGATTAACTCTCTGGGCCTGTGTGAGTGTTTGCCAAGATGCAGAGACTTGGCTTCGTAACATCTGTAATTATCAAGCTATTCTTTTTGTGTGACTGGATAAGACATTCCCTTTGCTTTATAGTCAGATTTGAAGATATTCATGAAGTCTACATTTTATTTTATCTTATAGAGGGATGTATCAGGATGTTTACACTATCATTAATCAACCACTATCGTACATTTATTCTTTGGGGGGAGGTCTTTGAAATAACAGACACAATAACCTTTTTGTTCATTGATGTTCTACTTGCAATTTCATAGACATATTCATTTTCCAATTTGAACATAATTAAAGGGAGCAGAACACTCCATGGGTCTAAAAGGAGATTTTTATTCTTTTAGAATAAAGGAACGTTCTGGAAAGGTGCTACTAATTACTGCTTACCTCATATTACTTATTTTCTAATGAAGAGACCCACTTGAAAAGACCACCATGATGTATAGTCTCAGCCAAAATGTCAGAGCTCTTACCTGTTCCACATAAATGAGGACATGATTATTGCTGACTTCCGTCCTGCTCACATGACTAGATCTTTCGAGCTGAAGAAAATTAGAAAATTTAAAAAATTAGCAAATGAGAGAAGATTGTAGTAAGGGACAAATGTCCAAATGATGTCAGGGATAGGATTCTTATAAGTCATTTTCATGATTAAATAGCCAGGGTACATTAAAGATATAAAACATGGGTGGGTGGGGGGCGGAAATCACATTTGGATACAGGCTTCAGTGTTATCATGTCTTGACCATGAAAAAATCATCTGGCTTTGTGTGATGAGAAGGAAGCCAGTATTTTCAGATCAGGATTTCCATCATGCTTCAATATCCAAATAACACATTAGACCCTCTGGCATCTTTAATGATTCTAGTTCACTTTGATTCTGTCATTGCCAAATGTTTGAGAGCATATCAGCCAATCTGATACTTAATCAAAGTCTGTCTTTCTTGCATTGTTATAGTAAAATACAGCTTTGTACCCATGTGCTTTAATTCCCTAACTAGACTGCGAATGGCTTAAGGACAGGGACTCCTCTTGGGTTTCTCTGGTATCACACAAGTCCCTCGGCTTAGAGACAAATAAACAATTATTGAATTTAATTTCCTGGGTTTGAGAAAAATATTTTGGGGGCAGGATGATAAAGATAAGGCTTTGCTATTGGTAGGCTTCTAGTTTGAATATACAGAGCATCCTTTGTTTGAAATTTACTAGGCTTAAAATTCACCTACCATTTTTATTGTTGGTTTCAAGGGGATAAAACCAGATATCATCTTCACATCAACAATCACCATATTGGAGACAGGACGGCTCCCTGTGTAACTATAGTGTCAAAGGGAAAAGGAGTAAGGGCTTTGTATGTGAAAGAAAGCCAGAGTCCCTCCTTCAAGACCTACCATAAACCTATCTTCTTGAAGTTTTCTGTGACATTATGACTCCTAGAAATCTGTGTTCCCCAGACATGTATGACACTGATGTTTGGAACCCTGAATGTATATAAGATCTACTGTTTACTAAAATCATAGATGTTTAAGCCCCAGTCCCAAACTATCAAATCCGAATCTTTGGGAATGGAGCTTAGTAGTTTGCATTTGTTAACACATGATAGTTTTTGGACACTTCATCTATATGTTTGTTATTTAGTAGGTATTACTTTAATATTTTTAATTAACTTGAATGTAGCATGTCTCCCAGAGAGGCTCCAAAGTGTTGTAAGATCGGATAGACTTTTATACTTTTATGCAAGTAAGATTTGTTTTAC
The DNA here is from genome assembly GCF_046562875.1 of Panthera onca. Taxonomy (NCBI): domain Eukaryota; kingdom Metazoa; phylum Chordata; class Mammalia; order Carnivora; family Felidae; genus Panthera; species Panthera onca. The sequence continues at coordinate 43,067,427 of NC_138345.1, forward strand.
AATATCAATATCATTAATATTAGTTACATAGTATTCTATTGCTGCTATGTTTTCTTAGGGTTCCTATAAGTTTTTGATGGGTTATTATAGGGCAATTTCTATATCTTATATGCAATTTATACTTCTCTTTAATATTAGCATTTGCTATTTATCTGATTAGAAAAATAATAGAATATAATCATTCAGAAGAGGTAAAGAAGACTTTCTTCAACCTAAAGTACAAATCTTTGTGGAAAATAATTTACTCTTCAGTGATGCGTTGAACAAAAATTAGCGTAAAAGTAGGGAATTTTTAACATTCGAATAGTCCACACTTTTTATTTGACAGTTTAAGACCAGACTTTGCTTTTAAAGGCTTTGGAAGTATTACTGAAACTTTAAGACAAAAAAAGTTACTAAATAAAAGAATCACTTCATGGTGATAGAAGGCTAACTTCATTAGTAGATATAACAGCTTTAAATTATACCCACCTACTAGTATAGCTTCAAAATATATTATTAAATACTGATGGTTCCAAGTAGCTTTTAGACTCAGGATTGCATGATTCAGCCATAAGTCTTACCTGACACTCAGTGAGATCTGGAAGCTGGTGTGAGCTTTGGGTCCATCACAAGTTTGGGGTACAGTCTGCACCTTCAGAGTAAATGAGGAGTCCTCCTTCTCTGGAAGAATATTGTATTTCATGGATGCCTGTGGAACGGCAATGCACCATCAGTTTCTCTCTTTGCCTGGAACGCCTCACTTTTTCATCATTTCACTCCTCCAGATTTGCCCTTTCCATGTTCAGAAACGAGAGACCAGGACTCCTCTTTCATTCGGTAAGGTTAAAATTTCCAACATAACTTGAGTCTCACCTGAAGATACACACATCTGTCCCCAGTCACCGTTATGGCATATTGCCCAGGCAGCTCTGGCAATGAGACCTGATGCAGTAACAGGAAGTTGGTTTTGTCCACTTGGAAATTCGTGAAAAATGTCTGTGAATTCCGAATGGTCACCTGTGCAGCTTTCTCAGTCCTGGTGAATGTGGCTGCTCCATATCTGGACAAGGCATGGAGAGCCACCACCGTGTCCTGGAAGAGAAGAGTGGAGAACCCACCCCCAAAGAGTAAGTTTTTGGTAGCAGGGACTGCCCCCAAAGTCTGTGTGGGTTACCACAAGGGGATGATGGCTTTTTCCCCCTGAAGTATACATCTGCTAATTGTGTTTCCTTTTTCTCTGCCTTTCACGCACTATCAAAGTTATGCTACAGTTTCCGCAAGTGAAATAAAAGATTTCTGATGCCAATTAGCCTGGCAATTTGTTTTCACTTGTATTAGGTTTGTCCTAAGGGACTATTCCCCTACGTCCAGAGATTACGGCCTACCCTTTCTCATCAATGGTGCTCCTGGCTATAGCTGTCCAAGATTGGGTCTAAAATTGACAAGTTAGGAAAAAGAGTGAATGGTGTTAATTTAGGTAGAAGAGTGACTGAAATTGGCTGCGAGTAGTGATATGAGACCATTGCACTTTCCCAAGTTTCTTTCCCACTTTTATATAGCGTATTTTCACTTCCCACACCTAATTTCTCTGAAAAATAAAAGTCCCACTATGTACATCCTAAATATTGAAAGAGCTTTGTAGGAGGGAAAACCCAGATTCCCTGGATATTTAACACAATCACTCATATCCTCAGTAAAATAGTTCCAGAATTGTGGTAGGAAAAAAAGAAAATTCCAAGAACTTCAGCTTTGAAAACAAAAATTGGTTTAAAGGGAGAACACATTTCTCAGGGCAGGCAGAAAGGCGTGGAGAGGCTGGCTAGAACTTCTCAATCATTCTGTGGAGATCAAAGTGAACTCTACTTGGTCACTTCCCTTTTATTTTCTTTTTAATTTTTAATGTTTATTTATTTTTGAAAGAGAGAGAGAGAGAGAGAGAGAGAGAGAGAGAGAGAGAGAGAATGAGCAGGGGAGAGGCAGAGAGAGAAGGGGACAGAGGATCCAAAGCAGGCCCTGTGCTGCTGACAGCAGAGAGCCTGATGTGGGGCTCGAACTCATGAACTGCAAGATCATGATCTGAGCTAAAGTCAGACACTCAACCTACTGAGCCATCCAGGTGCCTCGGTCACTTTCCTTTTAATCACACAATTTTCTGGTTCACCTTAGAGGATTTCTTGTTGGAAGAATCCTACAGGAGCCAAGGACACTGTGTCTTATCCAGTGGCGATTTTACCTTATCTCGACTGAGAGTAGGTGGGGTGCTATGGGCCATCTAGTGGGGAGAGGAAACGGGTGCTGCTAAACATCTTTGGTGCCCAGGACAGCCCCTCACAACAGTGTTTATCTTCCCCAACATGTCAGGAGCACCGATATTCAAAAACCCTAGTCTAGAGTGTGGCCAGCGACCCATGTGTGTAAGCTTTAGAGAGGGCTGATGTTCATGGTCATTAGCCACATGGATAGGGTGTCAACATAGCACTTGGGAAAAGCGTTTTGGGGGAATGTCTCAGGTCTGTTTCCTTCAGATTCCTACTGTCCTCAAATATCCCTAAAGAACCCTCCCCATGATTTAATGGTCTCTTCTCTTTTCCTCGTAACTGTTCTGTTTTCAAGCTTCCCATCTGCCAAGTGAATCTGGAAAAGAAGACTATTTGGGAACCACAGACCTGGGTGGAGGAGAAGCCCCCGTGGGCATTCTGTTGCTTTAGGATCCAGCTCACGATGCCCGTGGCCGAAGTCAGGTCCTCGGAGGTCGGGCCGGGCTGGGCCGTGAGGTGAGCGAGGAGCACATAGGAAGTCATTTCCACCTCAGCTGAGGGAGCCTGGGGCTGATAAAGAGGCCCCACTGGTGCCCTGGGTTTCTCAGGTCGCTCCCAGTGGACTGAGTTGCCTTAAGGGTAAGAAAAAGGATGATGATTCACAGATGATACATGAAAACACATTTGTATCATGGGTAGCTGAAAATAATACAGGGATGGAGTAAGGTCCTCTCTGCCACAAGCCCCACAAATTCCCTGAGTCACATTTCCATACTAAGCTTGGTTTAGTCCTGTGGGGCTAAGTTGAAGAATGTTGTTGGAGGACAAAGCACGGAACATCCTATTTTTATTAATTTTTTTAATGTTTATTTTTGAGAGAGAGAGAGAGAGAGAGGCAGAGAACGATGGAGACACCGAACCCAAAGCAGGCTCCAGGCTCTGAGCTGTCAGCACAGAGCCCGACGTGGGGCTTGAACTCACAAACTGTGAGATCATGTCCTGAGCTGAAGTCAGACGCTGAACCGACTGAGCCACCCAGGCACCCAAAAGAGTTCCCTTATTGCTTGAGATATTTCGTGGAAACTGGAGGATAAATTGGAATATAAAACCTACGCATTGATCCCAGAGGACTTTTTGTGATCATCTCTTTTGCAAATAGAGATAAAAACACTGTGAAAATGTTATTGCACTTCCCTGAGTATGGCTTTTTTGTTGTGCCTCTTTTCATTCGAGTATAATTTCATTCAAGCAGGCAGATACCATGGGAAATATATATAAATTTAAAATATATATATATGTCGCAGTGAGGAATAAACTTCCACAATTTACCTGCAGCACTGTCTACTACGTGACACACTGTATAACGTATGACATTGCAGAGACGACATTTTTATGAGAGGTGCTCTGATTTCATAACACCTGAGTTGGATAAGGAGACTTGTTACTTTCAGCAGGAACACAATTCTCTTTTTGCAGTGTCAGGGGAAGAGGAGGGGGACATTTGTTGACCATTCGCTCTCACCTTCTTTCACAGCTTCCTCCCTAAGAGAGTCCAGTATTTCTCTCTTCTTGTCTTGGTTTCCCACTAGGGCAAAAGCGTAGGCCAACAACGCCTTGGTGTAGCTATGGCTCCCATGGGTCCCCTCCTTTGCTGTGTTCCAGGCAGACTCCAGGCAGAAGAGGGCATTGCGAATAACCAGGTGCTGCAAAGACCAGGAGGTAATGATGTCAAGCTAGGGCAAGTCGCGGATGGAGCGGGCCCTGGGTTGGACATCGAGTGACAGATGTTATTCACGGCTGTTAGCCAGCCAGGTAGACAGCCGGATATCCACGATTTTGAAGTTGAAAAAGTGTTTTAAATCTCTTAGCTTTATACTTAAGTCTTAAAAGAGTAAGTCTACAGAACCTGAGTGTTTAGGATGAGTTTTGTACATAGCCTGAGGGCGTTGCTAGGCAAGTATAAGTTCCCTTTGCTGGATTAACCACAGAGCTCTGTGAGCTGAGAAATGCCTCTGCATTGAGCGAAGGGAACTTTGAGACTTGGCTTTTTGTAGGGCGTGTTCAGACATCAGGGTTGTAGTTTTCATGGTAGGAAGTGGAATTGAGGTGAATCTTACAGTGGCAGGGAGAGGAATTTCCAGAAGAGCAATAGTGACATAGGCAGAGAGGGTCACTTCATCTTCTACTCCTCCCTGTGTAAAGAGGAAGAGAGAGAGAGAGAGAGAGAGAGAGAGAGAGAGAGAGAGAGAGAGAATTTTTATTAATCCCACTTTAAGATGTTAGTATATTCTTTTCTGCTGTTTCATGGAGATTCTCCTCAGTATCTGTCTCTATCAAGCAAATTAACAGCCTCATGCAAAGTACCATTTCTTTCTTCTCAGGTTTCACATCTTCAGGTTTAACATTCCTTCCCTGATGCCCTCTCACAAAATACTGCACTTCATCTTTGCAACCCCTCTGTGCCTTTTTTCCTCCCATCACCTTTGGAGGAATGTTAGCATGTGTGTATCATTGTGAGGTTCGGGACAAGTACTCAGAACACTTCACCTTAATGGCATTGTTGAGCAGAGACCCAGAGCTCCTGAAACAGCCGTCTTCCTTCTGCCTTTGGGAGAGCCAGCTGAGGGCTTGGGTGATGTGTGCTTCATCGATAAAGATGTAGGTTCGAGCCTGGGAAAAAGTCTTCAGTACAAAGGCTGTGAGCCTGAGGAGTCAATGAACTATTACTGAGAGTCTGGAGACTTTGTCTGTTAACGATACTCTTTTTGTTTCATCGCAACCTGTTGTCGAATGCATTACCAACTGGTCCTGACTTCCTAAAGCATTTCTGTGTCACTTCAGAGATTCAGGTGTCTCCTAGTGTTCTTGGGAAGTTGAGATATTTGCTCTCACATTCTGGATTTTCTGTATTTATTTCTTCTCACAGATTTCCATTTTTAAAGTTATTTATTTATTTTGAGAGACAGAGAGAGAGAGAGTGCTTGAGCAGGGGAGGGGCAGAGAGAGAGGGAGAGAGAGAATTCTAAGTGGGCTTGTGCTGACAGTTCTGTGCTGATGTGGGGCTTGAACTCACAAACCATGAGATCTTGACCTGAGCCGAAATCCAGAGTCGGATGTTTAACCGACTGAGCTACCCAGGCTCTTTTCACAGATTTCTTACCTCCTCTTATGCAGCTAATAGTCTAATGAACTGCTTTTAATGTCCTGCCTCAGTAAATATTTCACCTCGCCCAGCTTCTCCACCACTTTCTGGGTCATTGATTTCCTCTCGTTTTCTTTTGTGGTCTGACTTCTTCAAGATGGATGAATAGAAAAATAAATAAATGAGTGGATGGACAGACAGGTAGATAGATGGAGGGACAGATGGAAGATAGATGGATGGACTGACCACGATGGATGGATAAACAGAGAGACAGACAGACAGACAGAGAGAATCATTTAGTAGAAGTTAGTAAAGGACACTCAGTGAGGAATGGCTACGGTTTTTCTTGCCTGTCTCTAGTGTCTCTCAGTGCTAAGCAACAACTTAAGAGGGAAAAACCACAAACTTACAATGGTCTCTTAGCAACACGAGAAAGAAGAGACGCTTGGCATATTAGATATAAAAAAGAATCAAGTTCCAAGTGTTCTCATTTCTGCCACCTATTAGCCGTTTATACCAGAGACATTTATTTATCCATGTTGTATAGCATTTCCTCCTCTGTAAAATGAAGCGGCTCTCACTTCACAGGGTAGTTGTAAGAATTAAATAGGCTAACATATGTACATGCTGTGAGCTCATCGTTGAGACTCAGATTTTCTTCTCTTACCAAGTGTTGCCCTGGCTCCTGCCATATTGCTGTCCAAAGGGGCTGTAGGAACCATCCTGGTGTTTGTAGTTCAGCTGTCTCTGGTAACCTGGAATGAAAGGTTCAATTAGTTCAAGAAATATTACAGAAAGGCAAGCCACCCATACGTGCAGGTTGGTCAGAAGCCCCAGACATTGTACGGTCTCTTGTGCATAGGATCTGTCATGGTGATATGGATATGTCACAACACAACATCCTATCAAATGTTGGGAAAGTTGTCATTTCCCCCAAAATCACCATCATTAGCTTAATATCTGGTAATATGATTCAAGTTTAATCGGGAAAAATCTCATTAGAGTAACAAAGTAAACTCGTCTTTGTCTCACCACTGGTAAGATAGCCAAGGGCCTTGGACTTGATCTCCGCTGTCAACTGTTGGGTTTCATTCAGATAGTTCAAAACATAGATGTTCGGAGCAAATAGGGCCATGTTTTGTTCTCCACAGCCATAGGGCATCTGGAGGAGATTCTGTATATTTTGCATAGCAGAACCTAATATGTCACCTGGGGGATGTGAAAGATTAGGTGTCAGAGTAATTTCAGCTCGTAAGTAGCTCACACTATTAAAGACAAGTGATTTTCCTATTTAGTATAGATACTATCATTTAGGCAAGGGAAAAGTTCTATTTAGAGAGTGAGACTTCCAGAATCCCAATAGAAATAGATACTATCAATAAGTTGAGATTTCAAGCACAAACATAGAAAGATAGATAGATAGATAGATGGAAAAAAATGTATTATGGCTGATCTTTTGTCTCAAGTTTTCTGGGTGCAAGTTGACTCACCCAAAACTGAAAAGGAGGCTCTGGCCGATTCTTTGACCACGTTAGGTGGGAGCTTCAGAGATAACTGCTCAGATATTTCAGTGCCTTTGGAAACAGACAACCCATATCAAAAGACGGCATCTCTTACCGCAATATGATGTAGTGGTTAGGAGGGGGTCAGAGCCACCCTGCTTGGATATGGTACCAGTCCTGCCACTTACTAGCTACAAACCTTGGACAAATTCCTTAACCTCTTCATCGTCCAACTTGCTCGTATGATGATTCAAGGAAGAATGCATGCGAAACACGTGTGCATTAGAACAGCCTCTGCAACATGTCGTATCTCAATACACGTGAGCAGTTATTATGGTTGTTATTATTATATTCAGCAGTAGTGTAATTATGTCTCCTTCAGGGACTCGGGGTCCAAGGGATAAGGACTGTGGCTTATGGTGAGATCACCTTTAATAGTCCAGCTCTTCTTGGTGCTGTATGACTACCAGAGTCCTTTCCCCTCTCACTTTGCTATGTTTTGTGTTGCCGTGCATAGTGGCTCTCTCAAAGGAGCCTGGGAACTGGTGAGGGTGTACAGTTCTTTGATTTAATGGTACAATTCTCTGCTTTTATTGTTCTCTGAGTTTATATTTTAAAATGGTCCTTCTCAAGTGACAAGAAAAGCGTCATACACACTATGACGTAGCGCTAATACGAATGTGGTAATGTAATTTGCAAGGTACAGGTGTTTCTTAGTGATATGACAAATTCCCGATGTAAAATGGGTTTTCTCTTTGCCATGAAAAACATTTTTTTTAGTAAGATGAGTACAAAGTGCCACATATTTCATCATCAACTATTTTAGGGAATATTATTGTCATTCATACTTATCATGACTTTGCTCTCCTTCTACCTAAACTATGACACTCTAAGCTACTATGTCTTGACTGGTTCACGATCAGTCCCTGGGCTACGGAGGTAAAGGCTAAATGTGAACTGAGTTTGCACTGTAACTTGACATACATATCCCTGTGAGGCGTTATTCTCACTATGATTATGAAGATTGACTGTTACCTGAAGCACAGATCATAAAGTTGAAAGTCTTTTCTTGCTCAATACCTTCAGGCTGGAGTAAAAAAAAAAAAAAAAAGGAGAAAATGGATAAATATCCAGGTTTTTGAGGGACAACCGTAGATTCATTGCATTGAAGGCTGGAATTTACACTAAACAATCTTCACATCCCACTTATTATCAAATTACTATAAATCCATACAATTCGAAAAACCAGGGAGATCTGCAGAGGAGGAAAGGAGGGATAATAAGGAATGAGAATCAAAGGTACAAGGGGTGAGAAATAAGTGAATCTTAGAAGAGAGGTAGAGATCAAGAAAAGAGAATAGTTCTAAATTAATCTATGAAAAAAGTATTTACAATAAGCTAACAAGGTTAGTTAGCAAAGTTTACTATAACACTTTTTTTTCATATTCTATTTTATTTTAGAGAGTGAGCAGGGGCGAGGGGCAGAGGAAGAGAGAGAGGAGAGTCTTAAGTGGGCTCCACATTGTGGAGCCTGACACGGGGCTCGATCTCATGGCCGTGAGATCACGACGTGAACGAAAATCAGGAGTCGGGTGCCTAACCGACTCCCATAAACTTTTAGGACAGGAAATTCCGTTAGTCTTCCCAGGGGCATTGTGTGAGTATGGTATAATTGCCCTTTATTATCTCAAGAATATGGCCATATTTTTTCATTGTTGTTATTGTTAGGGTCTCAGAAAAATATGTCAAAGTGGTCCGGACCGACCTACCTCCACCAACAGGGTTTTGATGACCGTGTCTTTTCTCCCCATCTCAGGGACCTCAGCAATCTCATTTCCACACAGCTCGAGGGACGGCACTGCCTCTGCACTCACCGAGAAGTTCACACTCCCTGGAACAGAAAAACGTAGAAAAACATGCACGTTCACCTTGAGAGCAATCCACGCCATCCCTAATAGCTGAGAATGTGTGCTTGTCAAATGGTCTACCACTGAGCTGTTACCCCCGGAAAATGACTCTGTGCTCTGTCATCATCTTGAAGGGCTGCCCTTTAACCTTATTGTTGGCCGGAAGTGGGAAATAAAGCTGAAAAAGACCCCAAGGCTAATGTCCACTGTGCCCAAGCCACAATGATCATGGGACCCAGGTGCAGTGGGAGTACTGGGAGGCCGCTGGGGGTAGAAATCAAAAGAAGTGACAAACTAACCTTACGGAATTATATTTGCGGAAAGCAGAAAGGAGAACGTGATGTACGTAGGATACCTGCTACGCTTGTTGATCGGAGAACGTTTTGGGGGAACGTCACTCACCCAGTGTTTTGGCAGTTATCGTCCAAGACAGGGTTTGCCTCTCATTTGCACAGATGCAATGAGATTCCTCTCCCTTTTCATTCTGGGATTGTAGGAAGGCTGGGGAAGCTTCCAGTTGCACACTGACCTATCATTTGCAAGCGAGGCATAGAAACAAATGGTCAGAATATGGAGAGACAATGAATGCACGGAACTGGGACCACATATGAGATGCTGCACTAGACTGGGACTTGGAGAAAAAAATTATGTCACGTAAGTCCACGCATGCTTTGAGGAGTTTAAGAATGGCAGTGATACAAAGCAAGAATGATTCCTTACTAGGAGGATCTGGCCTTTGCATTAGGGTAGATTGGAGAAATTTGCAGGTATAGCAATAGTGGAGGGGAGGGGAAAACCGCAATGGAAGATTGCCCATGGGAGCATTACCTACTGGTTCTACCCATTGGTTCCTACCTCCCGTGTAGATTTTCTTCCTGACTTCTTTCTTCCCTTCTTCCCACTTCCCTCAACAAATATCACCTGTCTACTATATACAAGACAGAGCAAATTAAGAGCTTCCGGACCTTGAGGATATTGTGTTACAAAGGGGATAATCTATATACAAAACCGTGATGAAATTTACAAAGAAATACATGCTGTAGAAGTTACAAGCATATTGTGGGAGTTTAGAGATAAGAACTTGAAGGATGACACTCATGGAATTAAGAAAACTGACTTTTTTTCTGTCAGCATCAAGAATTTTCCTGGCAAAAAGCCTATCCTGTGTTAAAGGATTCGGCCAGATTCGGGCAATTTTCTTTTTAAAAGTATGTGGTTTGGAGATCCTGTACCTGTAGCCCAAAGGTCATTGTGTTATCTTCCTGATCAGGTTCTGCCCTGCTTAGCACTATTTATTTGCAGTTCTAGGGCAGAATTCCCAGTGTTATCCACAGTCTTGGGAACGGAATCGGGAGCTGACCGACCGAAGAAGTCTTTGATTCTATCCCCCGTTTCAATTCACCCTCATTTTCCTTACCCGGATGCATTTGGGAAGGTAGTTTAGGACAGTGGCCTTGAGCGTGAAGGTCTCTCCGCGGATCACAGAGTAGGGCATTGTGAGCTCCACAAAGAAGGGCTGGAAGGCACGGAGGGAGGCGGGAAGAGAGAGACCAAGCCCTGTGTCATTGGACAGACAGAGGGCCCCTGCCTTCCATTCCGTGATGGTGTCAGGGACTGTTACTCCCACTTCAGCCACACCTGATGCGCTGGGGAGGATAGAAATGTGAAGAACAGAAAGTAAGCAGGTGAAACATCTTTTCTCAAGCGAGAATCAATATGTCCACACGAGTACACCAGATTATGTATCGGGAAACTGAGTTGGGAAAATAGAAGGTACTCAACGGTGCCTCTTTCCCTTATCAACATGTCTGTACCTTAAAAGAAAAATACTTGCATGTGATTCAGTTTGGTCCATAGATGTCCTTCACTGTTGTACAATCCCATAAACAAGCATATTTAAGAATCACGATCTAACAAACAGACCATTACATTTACGTAGCCTGATTTGTTTATGCGCGCGTTCCAATCTTGTTTGCGGAAGGCTCCCCCCATAGCATTAGGCAGTCTAGCATTTGGATATTTTTAGCACCCATGTCTCTTTTCTGGCAGTCTCAGGAACAGTTATTTCAGAATTGCTCATCTCTGAGAAAATTTTACCTATAAAGTAAAATATATTTTTATATTATATTTGAAACCTCTATAATAAAGGCATTTTCTTAGACCTATCCCGAAAGGATGAGAGGTTAAGATGATTATTTAGAATTTCTCAGAAAGGTTATCTTAGAGTTGAAAATGCTGGAGGATTCTCACTGGCTCACCCACAGCAAATGGAGGAGAGTGAAATTACTTACTCCACGGCCACCAACTCCCAGATCCAGGTCTCAGGGAAATAAGTCCGTACCGTTTCAGAGACTGGCTCTGGATTATTTATGGGCATTATATTATATGCGTCAAATTGAGGACTGTATGGACTTGCTGCCATTCCCACTAATAAAATAAAGGAAAATTACAATCTAGTTAAAGAAAAAGCATCCATTCATGGTGCATACGTGAGAGTTAGAAGACCAAGTTTTCACTTTTCCTGCTCAGATGGTCTCCTAAGGGTTGTAGAACTTTGGAAATAACTTGTTGAGCCCTCATTCTTTGAGCAGACAGGAGTCTCTGTTAAAGGTAGAAATTCCCTGTACCCTAGAGATAGCATAATTTTGTATGAGTGGAGGCTCGTAGAGCAAGAGAACTTGGACATGCATTTATAGTTTGTGAGAGATATAGTGGGTTTTCAAGGTCACAGAGTATTGTTTCCTCCGTAAGAAGGACTGAGCAGAAAATGCAAAACTCTCTTCAGGCAACATGTGTTCAATTGTTTGAGTTACCAATGGGTGAATAGAATTTAATAACATCATTCTTTGCACTATAATGAAGCTTGTAAACTCATTGTTCTCTTGATAAGAAGGCTAGAGCATTAGATTTTCTTCTCTTTATGTCTTGGGAAGGAGAAATGAAAAATTCAAGATGCCATAGAAAGATGGTTCCATTTGCTACGACAGAGACAGAGAAATTATTTACAAAAGTGAGGGGATAGAGAACTAAACATGAAAGCTTTCTGATCCTTGTTGTGCCTGAGGTCATGCTTATAAATTGAGTTTGGCTTAGGCTCTCCATCCAAGCACCCCAGGTGATATTTCAGAATTGCCTTGTGAAATAATATTTATTAAAAAACAAAACAAAACATGGGGCACCTGGGTGGCTCTGTCAGTTGAGCGTCCGACTTCGGCTCAGGTCATGATCTCACCGTTTGTGAGTCTGAGCCCCACGTTGGGCTCTGTGCTGACAGCTCAGAGCCTGGAGCCTGCTTCGGATTCTGTGTCTCCCTTTCTCTCTGTTCCTTCCCCCTTTGTACTCTGTCTCTCTCTCAAAAATAAAGATCACAAAAAATTAAAAAAAGGCTTTAAAAAAATTAAAAAAATAAATTAAAAAAAAAAATTTCCAGGTATTTTCCTTTGATATCTCTCTCAACTGTAAAAAAGCATCCACAGTAATTTCTTTAATTAATATCCTACAACTTCTTTCCTATAAGTCCTTCCACGTGGTAGCCATCTCTGTCTCTGACTTTGATTTCTCCCTGATGTTGCTCTATTGTCTCTGTTTTTACTCTTACGTTGAATATGTAAATCTGTTATTGGTACTTAAATTTATCTAAATGGATGATGCATCTAAAGAAGCTATTTTCTCGTTTCTGCTACAGATGTCAAAGACCCTTCAACTTCTCCAGCTATTCCAGTCAACAAACAGTGGCTTAATGTGTTATTTTAACTCCATGTATTGGATGATGACTGTACCTTCCTTATTGTCTCATTCTCAAGGTCAACTTCAACTCTCTACTGATCCTTTCACAGTGTGTATGTTAAAATTCTATTCTTCCTCTGTCACAACTCATACACTCTACGTTAAATGCCTTTAGATTCATTTCCCAAGACGAAATGTTATTGTGGTCGTTATTATTATTATTCTGCTTCTTTTTCCCATCTGACTTCATCGAAATGTGTTGATCCCTGGACACGTTCACTTACGTTCTATTTCACTGCTGATCACAAAATACTTTCAACTGGATACTCTGTTCATGGCTGTGGAAGGGCCACTCAATTTAGCTTTGTAATTCTTGTATTCATTTTTGACCTTTGCTACTTTCAAACAAAAAAAGCATAAAAACTGAAAACTTAATTTTCTTCTAAATTCAGTATCTAGTGTGATCCTTATAAGAAACATATTAGATCACGTCACTCTCCACTTCTGAAAATCTTTCCATCTCATGCAGAGTAAAAAGTCAAATTCTTACAATGATCTACAAAGCCCTATACCATTTGGCCTCAATTATTCCGCTGATCTCTCTTTCCAACTGCACTTACTTTATTCACTCTGTTCCAACCATGCTGGTTTCCTTACCCTTAGAACATTCCAGGTAAGCTCTCACCTTAAAGCCTTTGAGAGACAGAATAGTGTAGAGGTTAAAAAACATGGATCTGGAGTCAAACAGCCAGATCTGAATCTCCATCTTATCTCTTACTGGTTGTGGCATCCTAACGGCTTCAGTTACTTAACCTTTCTGGGTTCAGTTTTTCCATTTGAAAAGTGCTGAGAACCATAAAAAAGAAATGGATTGACTTATTTCACTTAGCATTATATTCTCTGGCTCCATCCATGTTGTTGCAAATGGCAAGATTTCATTTTTTTTTTTTTTTTTTTAATGGATGAGTAGTACTCCTAAGGCAGTCAGAAACAGATAAATATCATACGATTTCTCTCATGTGTGGAACTTAAGAAAACAAACAAGCAAAGGGGAAAAAAATAAGGGAGAGAGAGAGAAACCAAGAAACAGACTCTTAATTATAGAGAACAAACTGATGGTCACCAGGGAAGAGGGAGGAAAAGCAATGGGTTAAATAGGTGTTGGGGACTGACGGGTGCACTTGTTATGATGAGCACAGGGTGATGTACAGAAGTATTGAATCACTAAATTCTACACCTGAAACTAGTATAACAATGTATGTTAGCTAAGTGGAATGAAAATAAAAATTTAAAAGAAAAAAAAGGAGAAATGGAAATTATGAGGTGACAGAAATTTTAATTAATGCTATAGTGATAATCATTTTGTAATATATAAGTGCATCAGATAAACACATTGTATTCCTTAAAATCATTTAATGTTCTATATCAGTTATATCTCAATAAAGCCATCTGTCATGTTCACTGGGCACATAAAACCTCTGATTCGTAAATACAAAACTCAGAAGATGTTCATCTTCATTAACAATATACATCAAGAATATTTTGGAAGAAAAGACAGAATCATGGGAGAGAGAGAGAGGAAAAAGGTTTGGTTAATGGGCTGTAAGTATAAACAGATCTGGGGATTAAAACATGTATTTTAATGGGAAAGTGAAGGGTGTTGAAAGAGGCTGCTTCCTTTGATGTTTTATTTCGTTTTCTTTTGGCTTTGGATTAGGAGATATTTCTGCCATCTTCACATTATTTCTTTTCACCAGCAAGGCTTGTTCTCTTCCTTTCTATTCTTTAAGATATAGCATCTCTAAAAATGTCTCCTGATTCTGTAGTTAGAATTATTCTCTCCTTACATGGTAAACATTTTCCTTTCTTATAGTATAGTAGAATCTTGTGTTTCATCTGATTTTGTGCCCTGAAATATCTGATTCACGTAGGGGCTCCAGGGTGGTTCAGTCGGTTAAGTGGCTGACTCTTGATTTCAGCTCAGATCATGATCTCATGGTCAAGAGATCGACCCCTGCATCGGGCTCCATGATGAGAGTGGAGCCTGCTTAAGATTCTCTCTCTCTCTCTCTCTCTCTCTCTGTCTTTCTCCCTCTGCCCCTCCCCTGCTTGTGCTCTCTCTCTCTCAAAATAAATAAGATAAATAAAATAAAATAAAATAAAATAAAATAAAATAAAATAAAATATCGGGCTGATCTTTAACAAACTGGTCAGTTCTGTCTATGCCATTTACCAGCTAAATGATCTCAGCAAGAAACATCTGAATCTTAGTTTCTCTATGTATCAAATGGAGATAAGGCCACATTATCTATCTCGTTTTACATTTTTTTTTTTTTTTTGGCAAAGTAATATCGTTGGATGCTATACAAAATTGAAAGCAACTTGCTATTTACCTCCATACATTGCTTGCCTTTCTGCTCCTGCAGGTGGTTGGATCACTGAACACGACCGTGGTTTTCGGATTTTAGAGTTGGTGAACACCTTTAATCCCATACCCTGTAAAAATGGTGACTCAATAGGTTTGTAAACTTGATTAGAATCCATGAAATATATTTTCCTTAGAAATTTCCCTATGTAACCCCGATAGCCTTAATGTTAGATTAATTCCCTAGGGGTACACAGACTCAATAAAAGAGTGGTAAAATTATAATACTTTATGGCTTATCAAGATTTTATAATTTATGGCCTTTTGCAAATTAAATATAACTAAAATATTTCAATGAAATGGCAGAGGTTGGATCTAGCCCTGTCTCTGAGTTATCAACTGTTAGGCTAAACATTTTCTAAAACTATATATTTCTAAATTATATATATATATATATATATATATATATATATGTATATTTATATATTTATATTTATAAATAAATATATATAAAAATATATAAATGTGTATGTAAATATATATAAAACTATATATATAACTATATATATATATAGTTTTACTAACATAAACATGTTCATAAGCCGGTACATTAACAGGTAATAAGGATTTTACCTTTAGGAAGTCATACATATCTTCTTCATCATAACTTGCTAGGGGAATGTAGATGGCTCCTTTAACAATGATATAAGGATCGCTACAACTTGCATGTTCTTCTTCCTGCTGGTCCAGTTTGTCAGGGAAACCAGTAAGATCCTTCATCGTTAGCAGATTATATACCTGGAACAGAGGGGCGATCAAAGACAGAGCTCTTACCTGTTTTTCTTTTGAAATAGCCATTGAACTGAGAGAAATGTGATAAGAATCACCATCAGTCCTTTCTTGAGTACCTCGAAGTAGTCGGTCCCTTAGAGAGAAGTTAAAATTTTTGTTTGTTTATTTTTATCAGTGTTTTGTGTTTGTAATTTATTTATTTTTGTGGTTCTATTGACATAAAACCTACCTGGGAAAATGTTTCCAAGGATTATACAACTTAAATTACCAAGGATTACTGAAAAATTCATTCTAGTGTTTAGAGGTAAAACTAGACCAAATAAAGAAAGATCTGAACTGTCTCTGTGTTTGATGAATAGTTAATCACCTGACAAATTTAGGGGCACCTGAGTGGCTCAGTCAGTTAAGTGCCTGACTCTTGATTTCAGCTCAGATCATGGTCTCACGGTTCATGAGTTTGAACCCTGCGTGGGGCTCTGTGCTGACACCATGGAGCCTGCTTGGGATTCTCTCTCCCTCTCAAAAATAAATAAATGAGCTGTAAAAAAAGAAAAGAAAAAAATACGCTAATTTAGGTAGGAATTACTGCAATCTGTTAAGCTTCTATTTCTATATAGTTTTGTTCTTGGATAGAAAAACCACATAGGTACATAGGTGAATATCACTGATATTCAACAGAACAATGTCTACACAATTGCAAGCTCAGGCCACCTTTTTTTTTTTTTTTTTGAAGAAGGATGACTTAAATGAAAGAACCACGAATCCGTAGGGTGGAGCCAAGGGGCTTGGATATTTATTTCCTAGGCTGGAGTAAGAGTGAGTCCTAATCAAAGGGCTTTCAGCCTTTGGGTGGATCTCAGAACTGCCACGGACCAATACCTCCTATGTGCCTTTGTTTCCCCTTTTGAACAGGAGTATCAGTATGTCAGTTCCACCATTGTATGCTGAATGTGTGAAGGTAAACACCTTAAGTACACGCTAGGTCAAGGTCTTCATAGCTAGAGGAATTGTACTTGAGGAACAACGCCCAAGGAACATCAACTGTACCTGGGCCTAATTTGGGAATGAGACTTCTAGGGTCATAGGAGGAAAGTGAGTGTATTTTACATGTGGGAAGGTAATAGGTCACTGGGAGTCAGAGGGCAAACTGTGAACACAGCCTCCAAAATTGCCCCCAGTAATCTCTACCTCCTGGTATTTGTGTTCTTGTGTAGTTCCTCCCGTAATGAATAGGGCTGACATCTATAACTAATAACATTAAAAAAAATTTTTTTTTGATGTTATTTATTTTTGAAGGAGAGAGAGTGACAGAGCGTGAGGGGGGAGAGGCAGGGAGAGAGGGAGACACAGAATCCGAATCAGGCTCTGGGCTCCGAGCTGTCAGCACAGAGCCTGACGCGGGGCTTGAACCCATAAACCACGAGATCATGACCTGAGCCGAAGTCGGAGGCTTAAGCGGCTGAGCCACCCAGGGGTCCTTATAACTAATAACATTTTGTGGAAGCGGTAGTGTGTAAATGCCAAGGCCATGTTATAAAATATATTGCAGCCTTAGCTGCTGTCTCTTGGATCACTTGCTTTAGAGGAAATCACCTGCCATGTGCTGAGGACACTCAGGTAACCCCAAGGACACTCAGTCAGTGTGGTGAGGAACAACTGTATGAGCAACACATCTTGGAAGTAGACTTCCAACCTCAGCCAAGCCCTAATAACATGTTGCCATGTTGACGAACAGGTGCGATCACAAGCCAGTCACTTAGCCCAGATAAGTCCCTTCTGGATTCCTAATCCACAGAAAGTGCGAATGACAATACATGTTTATTGTTTAACACCAACACAGTTGGGGAGCATCATTATGAAGCACTTGATAACTAACCACAAACACTCTCTAAACTTCTTTACCTATTTACTTTGTTCTTGAGTAGGAGAACCAAATGGTCGCATAAGTGAGCATGCTCCATCTGTTTTGGATGAACGAATATTTTCCAGGCTATTGTTAAAGCAAGTGACGTAAAGACAACTGTAAGAGCCCAAGTCTCCAATTATGTTCATACTCCTTTTTTTTATCTCTATAATGTTGAAAGCTGTGTTATGCAATTGAATCGACTGTTAAATTTATAGAACTAAACAAAATAGGATAAACACAAAAATATTGAAAAGTAGACTAAACTTGTTCAATACAAGCTGAGCTGAAAAACAGCTCAGAATAGACTACGCAAATACAGTGTAAAAAAGAAAAAAAAAAAAAAAGGCATTTCTCCAAAGAAGGCACCTAGAGAGAATAAGTCCCTTTTTTTCAGGTTAACTTCATCATGCCATCTTCTAATTCAAATAGAAAACTGTAGTAAGAGAAATCTGTCTTTTTCTCTAATAATTATGATGCTATGAGGAGATATTTTGACCTGTTAATACAAGGCTAAGGTTGAAAAAAATTTTTATGATACCCTTTTTTCCGAAGAATGTTAATTTTGATGATTAGAAACAAGACAGTGATTCTTGATATAGTTATCCCACAGTTTTAAAATTTAATACCTACAAATGAATTTTGAGAAGTAGAAAGCAGAAGAAAACCAAAAGAAACTTCAATATTACTGATTTATCCTCCAGTATTGCCAAATAATAATAAGTCCCAGGTAGGCAAGTTAATGAGTTAATCTATTTAAACATTCATGCATAAGGCAATTAAGGTTATAAAATTCACCACTGATAACTTTTTGACAATGATCAAATTCCAGTAACATGTCATTTTTCTTGCATCATGGTGAGCATTTTCGAAAGATGAGTAATCTAGTGTTTTTTTTTTTTTTATTTTTTTAATGTTAATTTATTTTGAGAGAGAGAGACAGATTGCAAGTAAGGGAAGGGCAGAGAGAGAGGGGGGACACAGAATCCGAAGCAGGCTCCAGGCTCTGAGCTGTGAGCACGGAGCCCAATGTGGGGCTTGAACTCAGGAACCATGAGATCATGACCTGAGCCAAAGTTGGATGCTCAACTGCCTGAGCCACCCAGGTGCCCCCAGTAATCTAGTTTTAAATAGGTTAGAAAAGCAGTTTCTGAATTTTCCTCTACTTCTGATGGTTTTCAAAAACCGCATGTTTGAAAGTATTTTCACCTGATGCTAATTACTGACCATATTTTCCCTTTTTATTTTTTGGAGTCACATGCAATTTCTTATTATCGTCCCTCTAAAACGACACCTCTGTAAGGGACAAAGACTGTGATTGTTTACTGCGATTTCCCCAGCTCCTAAAACAGACCTAGCACATAGTAGGCCTGCAAGCTGGTGATAATGATGATGACGACAATGATAGCAATCAAAACCAATGTGATACCCCCAATATCACCACTATTAATTAATACACTTCTAGGGAAAAAAAAGAAGGAACTTAAAATTTTAGGTAGTCTGGGGCTCATCCTTGCTGACAAAGCTGGAGTAGGTCACTTTTTTCTGAATTGAAAATAACTTGCGAATCACTTATTACCATTTTCACAGATCGGAAGCACTCTAGAGAGATAAATAGATCTGCTGGGAGGTAAATGGCTTAGGCTTGCAAATATCAATTTTGTCTAAAAAGCTTACTGCATTGACCAAAAATGGCTTATTTATTTATTTTTATTTTTTTTAATGTTTTTATTGATTTTTGAGAGAGAGAGAGAGAGAGAGAGAGAGAGAGACAGAGCATGAGCAGGGGAGGGGCAGAGAGAGAGAGGGAGACACAGAATCCGAAGCCGGCTCCAGGCTCTGAGCCGTCAGCCCGGAGCCCGACGTGGGGCTCGAACCCATAAACCTGACCTGAGCTGAAGTCGGACGCTTAAACGACTGAGCCACCCGGGCGCCCCATCATAGTTTACTCTTAAGAGGGGCTTATCCTCTCCCCCCCACCCCGCCAACCCTCCTGTGGTCCCTTACGCGGCCCTTCCTGACCCACAAAGCTGCCGGCAACTCACCGAGGCCGGGGACAGCTCAGCCTCGGGCCTCGCCAGCGGCACGCTTTGGTCCACGGCACGGAGGGCGCAGAGGGACTGAGGAGAAGCTGAGACTCGCAGGTGCACATGTGAGGCCGGGAGACTCTGTGCTGGACCGAAGCTCAAGTCCACCTGTGAGAGCAGAGGGAAAAGTCAGTCAGTGCTTCCTCGACCTTTGGGACCCTGCCGTCACCCACATTTCCCGAGTCATCTTTACATTAAAGTCAGGAACCTATTTTCCCAAGTTCCCTTTGCTGTTGAAAAGGTTCCTTCAGGGGCGCCTGGGTGGCGCAGTCGGTTAAGCCTCCGACTTCAGCCAGGTCACGATCTCGCGGTCCGTGAGTTCGAGCCCCGCGTCGGGCTCTGGGCTGATGGCTCAGAGCCTGGAGCCTGTTTCCGATTCTGTGTCTCCCTCTCTCTCTGCCCCTCCCCCTTTCATGCTCTGTCTCTCTCTGTCCCAAAAATAAATAAAAAAAAAAAAAACATTGAAAAGGTTCCTTCAATGGCTCAGTCTTTTCCTAAAGGGACAACTGGTAGCTCATAAGGGATACGTAGCTTGTTTGATATTTAGAGGCCCGTCTTTACCTCTGACCCATTATAAGGTGGTTCTAGGTATTTCTGTCTGTCCTTAAGGTCTTTGGAATGTTGGAATCTTAGCATGTTACATACCTCATGCAATTGAATTAGTGGACAGGGCGCCACGGACACAAGGTTGGACTATGTTTTAGCTATGTGGTAGCAATTTGGTAGCAAATTTGGTAGCATTTTGGCATAATTGACAAATTATTGTACTAGGTGCCTGGAGGTTTCGCTCTGCCGTTAACTGGCTGGGATCCTGTGTGCAACTAATTTCATTTTCTGGGCTCAGTTTTCTCTGAGGCAAACGGAGGGTGCCTATAGTTCCATTTCTTGGTGTTGTCACTTCATGCCGAAGACACTCACCTTGTTGGCTAGACAGTTTTCGATCTCAAAACTCTCGGAATCTCCAATAGCTTCTCCGTCCGGTAAAATAGTAAAGATGAACAATCGGACGATGGGAGCAACGTCCGACTCCACAGGGAAGGATAAGGAAAAGCTGCCTGTCCCTGGGACGTGGAGAGAATGAGACAAGACGGTCATGGGTCAGAGCACTACTGTTAGATCTTACCCAGTTTAGACCTGTGCCTACTCCTTCAATGGCGTAGTCTCTTTAACGCCATTCTAATTATCTGGTGAAATTAACAGGCTATTTTTCCCCTTTGCAACGTCAACTGTGGAATAAGTGAAAGTCCCTTACACTCATGTCTGTGTCTGATTTTCCACTTAACTAGGGCTGGAAGCGACTTAAGTTAGAGTAGGTCTACGTTTTTCTACATATATATGTGTACAAAGAATATTTCATAAAGGCTGCTGGGCTCAATCAAAAATGATACAATAAGGGAGGTGCCAGGGTGGCTCCGTCGGTTAAGTGTCTGACTCTTGATTTCAGCTCATGTCACGATCTCACAGTTGGCGAGATTGGGCCCCACGTCACCCTGTGCCGACAGCATGGAGATTGTTTGGGATTCTGTCTCCCTCTCTCTCTGCCCCTCCCCTGCTTGCACTCTCTCTTTCTCTCTCTCTCTCCCTAAATAAGTAAATAAACATTCAAAAAAATTTTTAAAACTTTACAATAAGCAATTAATTATATATGTTATATATGAGTATCTATATCATATATTTACATGATGAATGGAAACCATTCCTTTTAGAAACCATTTCAGGCCAGAGGTGATTCTCAGAGTTATAATTTGTAAGATATAATCAGAGGGCTTACTTTTTTCCCAAATACATGTCTTCTTTATTGTGGTAAAAAAAAACACACATAAAATTCGCCATGTTAACCATTTTATTTTCTTAAAAAAAATTTTTTAATGTTTATTTTTGAGAGAGAGACAGAGTGCGAGCGGGGGAGGGGCAGAGAGAGATAGGGAGACACAGAATCTGAGGCAGGCTCTAGGCTCTGTGCTGTCAGCACAGAGCCCAACACGGGGCTCGAACTCATGAACTGCGAGATCATGACCTGAGCAGAAGTCACACGCTCAACAGACTGAGCCACCCAGGCTCCCCAGCCATGTTAAACCATTTTAAAGTGTACAGTTCAGTCGTATTAAGGATATTCACTTTGTTGTGAAACAAATCTCCAGAACTTTCTCATGTTGGAAATCTGAAATGCGATGTCCATTTGACCACTCACTTCCCCCCTTCCCTCAGTCTTTTGGAATGGCCAAGGCAGTGTCATGGCATTCGTATTATTGTCTCATTGGAGGGATCAAGTTTTAACTTAGATCCCTAAAAAGGAAAGTTTTGCTGTGAAAAGAGGGTGATTTCAACCCTTGTATTGCTGTGTCTGGAGTGAACCATGGTAGGTAAGAGTAGGTTGAAGTATCACAAAAACAGAAAAAAAAAATTATGGCAGATTTTTTTTCCCCCAGGGAATACTGGAAAGAAAGTAACCTTTAAGTAATGAATTTTGTGACGGCTTGGTCACTGAACATCTGAATTCTGCACTTAAAAGAGACTCAGACATTGTTCTGAAATTAGTAATTTGCACCTTGATATCAAAACTGCAGAATAGTATAAGAAAAGAATGATATGAGTAAGTTAAATGTAAGCAATGAAAAAGGTTGAATTTAGACAAACTCTGAACAAAGTTGGTTCTTTTATCTATTAGAGTCAAGGATTTGCAGTATGTCTTTATGAAGAACAAATTGATAATGAATAACATAACAATGTGTGGTTAAAATAGTGTTATTATAAATACTTGTGAATTCACTTGGTTATATAAAGAAATTCCTTTCAATTATTGGCAGAATTAATTTCATTACATTTTTGTGATACCTTCATGGAGTAAATAATTAATAAACTCTCTACTACTATGTAGAAAGTCTTCCTTTTCTGAATGATGCACGAATTAAAATGTCAAGAAAGGAAAAAAATCAGATCAGCACATAATGTTTTCAGGCCGTCATCTATTTCTATAAATGGTTACACACTGCAGTCTTAGAAAATAGAAAATAGAAAAGCAGGCAACAAGATGCATGGAAGGCAAATAATGCACACTGTGGGGTCCATTCTGTACATCAAAGTATCCCTATATAAATATTGGGATAAATGATATTCAAAGCTGGCAGCACTCTTTAATGTTTAATTCAATTTTTTAAAAAATGTTTATTTATTTTGAGAGAAAGAGTGTGAGCAAAGGAGAGGCAGAGAGGGAGAGAGAGAGTACCCCAAGTAGCCTGTTAGCTCAGAACCCGATGGGGGGGGAGGGGCTTGATCTCACAAACCGTGAGATCGCTACCTGAGCTGAAGTCACGAGTCCCTTGTTTAACTGACTGAGCCACCCAGGTGCCCCCTAAATAATTTTTAATTAGTGAGAGTGCTAATTAGTAACTTCGTTTAAATTAAACCTTCTCCAATATTGTTTCAATATGGAAAAATAAAAATATAATTGATGTCTTATTTTTCCAGCGTGATAGGGGAGGAAACTATTAAGAAAATCATAATTTCAAGCATCGTTACGTTTAGCTCTGGGGTGCAGTGGAGTTTGGTGAAATATTTGCCTTAATTCTAGTTAATTATGAGCATGCTCATGGGCTCTTTTCTCGGTGATTTAAATCTTGACATGATTTAATTAGAATGGAAAATAATCCTGGTTTCCTTTCCCACGACTTATTAATGAAGTGCACTCAGATTCACGTGTGAGGTTCCCAAGTTCATGCTGGCGGCACTGTATGCATCCTCATTAAGTGCTGAAGGGAGTGAGCCTTCCCAGAGACAAGAGAGCCTAGCCCAGAGTCTGGCACATCAGGAAAAAAAAAAATTCTCCATGATACCTAACTCTCTCCTCTGCAATACTAAGGTTAAAGATGGCCAATACACGTTTATTGTTAGGGTTAAAAAACAGAAGGAAGCTTCGATTTTCCGAATTTTGGAATTTAAGTATCAGCTGGAAGAGACAGACTGGGAGAAAAAAAGTGTGACTCAGGCAGAATGCCTGACACATAGTAGGCAATCAAATTTATCTGTTGACTGTGTTGAGTAAAAAAATGCTAGAGTCATAAGGAGAATCTATATTTTCTTTGGTGTCCTTGTTACAAGGGATAATGAGAATAATTTCCCTATTTGTGAACTGTCACTGAAGTGTAAAGCTGGATGTGTTGGGAAGGAGATGGGGGGTGGGGAATGGATTTGAAGATACTCACTGTCTCCCGGCTCTACAGGCACAGCATGTGTTCCTGATCTGATGATGTTTCCCTTAGCCATGAACTGAAATGAAAAACCAACACAAAAACAACCTTTTGAGCCTAACACACTTCTCAACATCGTACTCCCCACAAGACCTGCTTTCTGTCCTTGAATCTCTGCTAGAGAGAATCAACTGCCTGAAAATCAAAGAATCAAGGGGAACATGGGTAAGAAAGCAAGATGGCGGTGCACAGGCAATTCTTACATTCCTGGCTTTTTAACCACTTTCGTCTACCGATGAACTCCAAATATATTTTGTAGCCTTATCCTTACCAGGTAATAGAAGATGAGCTCTTTTGGTTCCCCAAGGGCCTGCCCATTGAGTGTATAGTATGCCTTGATAATCTGAGTTTGGCCACAGGGCAGGGTACCGGCCACAGGCTCCAGGTGAACATAATTCCCGCTGAAGGAGAAAGCGTGCCTCGCAAGGTGCTGAGCACCCTGGTGTTCTTCTCTTAACCATACAAAGTTAAAACAAAAGCTAGTTTGCTCGTGGAAGGCCTGATAAAACAGAAAAACAAAGATTATTGTTTCGATAGTTCTTCACTTTAGCTTCCCACCAAAATGAACAGTTAAAATTTTGTGTCTTCCCTTCTAACATATACTGTGCATCATCCTCATCCCTGTTCACCACCGAATAAACAAATTATCAGCCTCTCAAATTGCAGCGATTAACAGGAAATATTTAGAAATTAATCTCCTTTGCCCTGAATTTGCCAAATTGTCATTGATTTATCTTCTCTTCTGTAGCGCAAGGCCGGAGGAACAATGGCGTCCCAGTGAGAATGGCAAGTAGTCTTAACAAGCATAAAAGGAAATCTTTAGATAAGAGAAGTGCCTTGTAAATTGGTTTAATTGAAATTATGTTGTATGTATTAATGTAATATTTTATAACTGTAAGGGCTTCA
Organism: Panthera onca; assembly: GCF_046562875.1. Lineage (NCBI taxonomy): Eukaryota > Metazoa > Chordata > Mammalia > Carnivora > Felidae > Panthera > Panthera onca. Next base: position 43,092,244 of record NC_138345.1, read on the forward strand.
AAGTTGTTTGTAAATAATCCCAGCCAATTATCATCTATGCTTCTTATCATTACTATGACTTTGGATTTTTAAGCCCTTGTAGTTTTGGGACCTTTAAACCTTGAAAATGTTGTCTAGGAGATAATTCTATTTATTGCCCCCGCAGTGGTTGCTCCTTAGCTATTTTATGAGTACACACCCTTTCTTTTTCTGAATTTACTAGGTGTATTTTGTGGACCTTTGTATTTGCTATCATAATAAAGTTCCTATTTTTTTATGATTGCCCTGAAATATATCATACTAATAATTGTAACTATGATTGTAGAGTTTCAAATATAGGGACACTCTATTCATCCTTTCAATCCTAAGGAAGAGCAGGTATTTATCACATAGAAAACATTAAGCATCATTCCATATTTTAAATTGAATTAACATGTCAACATTGGGAAATGGAAATAATTTAAATGCTATTTATCTAACCTGGAATCAATAAATCATTATCTTTTTTTACCACTTCTTTGCTTGAGCTTACAAGAGCAAAGTCTTTTTAGTTACAGAAATCTTTTGATCCTCATCATTAGGCAATATATACGAAGAATGTGTGGGGGTTCCAATCACTTTTAAAGTTATTTGAGTAGACGTAGAGAAAAACAACAGAAAACAAATTACATGAATTACTCACCTATTGAGGAACTGATATTGTTCAGGACCAAATCCTATATGCATTTTTTTTTTGCATGATACATAAAATTTTTTTTATTTTTATTTTTTTTTACGATACATAAAATTTTAAAGATAATGTGAATGAAATGATCAGACACTTCTATAGTATCTCTTCTGTCTTCGTTATTTTATTTTAAAAAAAATTTTTTTTAACGTTTATTTATTTTTGAGACAGAGAGAGACAGAGCATGAACGGGGAAGGGGCAGAGAGAGAGGGAGACACAGAATCGGAAGCAGGCTCCAGGCTCTGAGCCATCAGCCCAGAGCCCGACGCGGGGCTCGAACTCACGGACCGCGAGATCGTGACCTGAACTGAAGTCGGACGCTTAACCGACTGAGCCACCCAGGCGCCCCTGTCTTTGTTATTTTAAATGAAAATGTTAATTCCCAAGTTTATCCCTAAGTTGGACAGCTTCTCATTTCTATCTCTTAAATACAATGTATGCTTCTTCGTATTTGAATAAATAATGGTCACCGAGGTGTCTCTTTGTCCTCTGGTTTTTTTTTTTTTCTTTCATACTTACCACAACAGAAATTTTGTTGGCCAAGACGTTAGTGGTATTGATGGAAAACTGTACAAGACCCTGTTCATTGGTAGTTGCATTGTAAAGATAATTGGCTTCACTTGCAGAGATAAAGATAAGTTTATTGGGAATGGGTACACCTTTCCCATCCACCAGAAGCACCTAGAGAAGAAAAGTACTTGATAAGTTATATGGATAATACTCAGAGAAGACAGAACTCATGGGAACAAATTCCTTTGCTGCCATAACTGAACGAAAAAAGCAAAAGCCAACCTCTAAAACAACCCTTCCATATTTACTACAAAATCAAATTTTTTTCCACTGTATCCTCATTTCTTTCACCTTTTTACTCTGTTTTTGGATCCTCATGTCCTTTTCGTCTCTGCAGACAAACCCCATAAGCAGCCCCACAAAAAGTGTTTCTTTTTGAGAAGAATTATAAGTTATTTTAAATACATTATTATAAAATGGGTGAATAATTATAAATAACTATAAAAAGGGTAAAATTATTACTTAAAATGAACATGTATACCTTAGGCATGAGAATAATTTAATAATAATGACCATGAAATATATGCTCTTATAGGTCCTATGCCTAAAAATAAAACCACTTATCCACTTGCTTCTAAATAGAACGACGGATATAAAGGAGGATACTCGCAGCCATAATTGAGAATGATTTGTGAGAAATTCTCTTAAAATTCTGAAGCTGGCTGGATAATGTCAGAAATGTATTTATTGTAAGACGGTTGGTAGAGAAGGTTTGACATAATCACTACTTCATATCACATTAAGAATCTTCATTAGCTACATGTTCTAAAAAGAAAGAATACCTCTGATTCTCAAAATACTGTCGTATGTGTTTGTACATTTTATTGGTGATATTTACAAAGGAAGGTCCTTTTTCTTGGTTTCATGTTTTGGGTCTAATTGATATCGCTAACTAGATGTAGGCTACATCATCATGCCCTGATGGTAGGTACAACTAGATACTTCATTATTTGTGAATTGCAATATACTCTACCTGTCCAAAGAAGGGGATTCCTCGTCTAAAGTGTGAATCCACTTTCACGAACCTGACTCTGGTTACAGTATTTGTGATTTCACTGGTCCCGTTTCCAGTAAGTACTATGTCTAAAAATATGTAGAGAAGAGTAAGTACTCTTGGAAGTTACTTTAGTCCTAAAATTCATGTCCTTCCACCTTCTTTATGACCCTTGTTTTGTTATGGAAAACAAACCAATGCTTATGGTTTCACTCCCCACATTAATTTGGAGTTCACACCTGTTCCCTTTTCTCTGATCTTGGCTTCCACTTTAAGTTTCATTTCAAAACCCATATTTTTAATCTGGAGTACATTTGTGTTTACTTGTTGGGTGATGCAGCCATTGCTGTCGAGCTGAGAGAGGAAAAAAAAAATTGATCAATCCCATACTGATTAAGACCATACTGACCGAGACTAAATTTATCATTTTCTTTCTGATGCCGAGACAATTTCTTTGGGTTAAACATGTTAGTTGGCCTTTAATATTCACATCTGCTCTCTAAGGGTTAGTCATCAAAGTGAGAATTTTATTGACTAAGAATAGAAATTCTTTCTTTTTTTTGGTGGGGAATATATTGGGATAAGCTTGCTCTGATGTCTTCTTTCTAGTTAGTAAAATAGGGTAGCTATTGTCAACAATGATAGTCCCTGGCGAGAACATTGTAGACTAACCTGTTGACTGAATTTCTCACAGAACTCGTTCTTTTGGCAATTAGAATGATGAAGTAATTTTCTGCACAGGCTCACAGTTGCAAGTCCTGGGACAGGTTTCCCATAGGTGTATCTGTCATGTAAGAAACAAATCAGGAACTGAGGAAGGGTATCTACCTTTTCCACTACATCAACCCACCACAGATCAAACACATACTCTTTGCAGTTCCTTGTACTTCTCTATCATTTTGGGCTTATATCAAGTTGAAATATGTCTGGAAAGTATCTTTATCAAGAGGTACTACTTATTAAGGCATTTGAAACTGTGCTGCAATGTACAAACAAGTTTCCTTTGGGATTTAAAAAATTTCTTCCTTTGGGGCACCTGGGTGGCTCAGTCGATTAACTGTTCAATTCTTGATATCAGCTCAGGTCGTGATCTCCCAGTTGTGAGACTGAGCCTTGTGCCGGGCTCTGTGCTAAGCACAGAGCCTGCTTGGGATTCTCTCTCTCCCCCTCTCCTTGTCCCTCCCCTTGCACACTCTCTCAAAATAAATAAACATTTAGAAAAATTTCTTCCTTGTAGCCTATTTTTTTTATCATTCTTTTTATTCTGTCATTATAAAATCAAAACTTGTTGTTTATACCAAGTGGGAAACTTAGATAATAAATAGAATTGAAATAAATAAATAATAGAAATAATAACGCTAACACCATAATGTGCTTTCACACACACACACACACACACACACACACACACACACAGAAAGAGAGAGAGAGAAAGAGAGGAAAGAGAGCTCTGATAAAGCCAAACAACCATGGGGCATATAAAACAAAATTGTGTGTGTGTGTGTGTGTGTGTGTGTGTGTGTGTGTGCGTGTGTGTGCACTCTATTTCTCTATTAGTTTTTTTTTCCTTTCTCGATAAAAATGGAATAATTAATAATCAGTTTGCTTTGGGCATTAGTTTTATATGTAAATACTTCCAATATCACTTCAAATAAAATCAGAGCAACTTATTCTGAAACCCCTTTCTAAGATACAGATATCAGCACTAGGATGCCATTAAGTTAGGAAGATCCTTGAGGCAAAGGTCCAGATCCTTTGATGCTTCCGGTATATAATATTTAGATGGGCATATTTTTGTACCCTGTATGCTCCCTCTTCTACTGATGATTTATAGGAAATGAGTTTTAATTCTCAAGGTTGAAATGAACTGTAAGAGCTATTTGTAAATGCAAAAGGTTAAAGAAGAAGGGAACCATACAAGACAGAAAAAAATTTCAAAAATAGCATTAGTAAGTCCTTCACTATCAATAATTACTTTAAACGTACACAGATCAAATTATCCAATAAAAAAACATAGAGGGGATGAATGGATAAAAATACAAGATCCAACTATATGCTGTATACAAGAGACTCACTTTAGACTGAAGGACACATATAGGCTGAAAGTGAAGGGATAGAAGAAGATATTCCATAAAGATGGTAACCAAAAAAGATCAGGGGTGGTTATACTAACATCACAGAAAATAAACTTTAAGTCAAGAAATGCCACAAGAAACAAAGAAGAAGTTGTATAATGATACAAGGGTCAATTCACCAGGAAGATATAGCAATTATAAAAATATATGCATTCAGCACCAAAACGTCTAACTATAAGAAGCAGACACTCGGGGCGCATGGGTGGCTCGGTCGGTTAAGCGTCCGACTTCGGCTCAGGTCATGATCTCACGGTCCGTGAGTGCGAGCCCCACGTCGGGCTCTGGGCTGATGGCTCGGAGCCTGGAGCCTGCTTCCGATTCTGTGTCTCCCTCTCTCTCTGCCCCTCCCCCGTTCATGCTCTGTCTCTCTCTGTCTCAAGAATAAATAAACGTTAAAAAAAAAAAAATTTAAAAAAAAGAAGCAGACACTGACAGAACAGAAAAGAGAAACAGACAATGATGCAACAATAGTAGGAGACTTCAATACCCCACTGTCAATAATAGATAGAATATCCAGACAGAAATTCAAGAAGAAGCAGTGACACTGAACAATCTTAGACTACATGGACTTAAGAAACATATTTAGAATATTATACCCCAGTGTTGGCAAGGATGTGGAGAAAAAGGAATCCTTGTGCACTATTGATGGGAATGTAAATTGGTACAGCTACCGTGGAAAACTATGGAAGATTTTCAAAAAATTACCATATGACCTAATAATTCCACTACTGGATATTTAACACCACAGCCCCAAACTTCTGGGATGTAGCAAAGGTGGTCATAAGAGGAAATTATATAGCAATGCAGGCCTTCCTAAGGAAGGAAGAAAGATCTCAGATACACAACCTAACCTTACACTTCAAAGAGATGGAAAAAGAACAACAAATAAAACCCCAAAGCAGCAGAAGACAGGAAATAATAAAGATTAGATCAGAAATCAATGATATCGAAGCCAAAAAAGCGGTAGAACAGATCAATGAAACCAGGAGCTGGTTCTTTGAAAGAATTAACAAAATTGATAAACCACTAGCCAGTGTGATCAAAAAGAAAAAGGAAAGGACCCAAATAAATAAAATTAAATAAATAAATAAAAACTGGGGGCGCCTGGGTGGCTCAGTCAGTTAAGAGTCCGACTTTGGCTCAGGTCATGATCTCGCGGTTTGTGAGTTTGAGCCCCACGTCAGGCTCTGTGCTGACAGCTCGGAGCTTGGAGCCTGCTTCGGATTCTGTGTCTCACTCTCTCTTTGCCCCTTCCCTGCTCACGCTCTGTGTGTCTCTGTCTCAAAAATAAATAAAACATTAAAAAAAATAAAAAGTAAATAAAAACTGGAACAGGAATAAATAGAAAATTTTAACAGACCCATAACCAGTAAAGAAATCAAATTGGTAATCAAAAATCTCCCAAAAAACAAGAGTCCAGGGCTGGATGGCTTTACAGGGGAATTCTACCAAACATTTAGAGAAGAGTTAGCTCCTATTCTGTATCTTTTTTTTAAATATGAAATTTATTGTCAAATTGGTTTCCATACAACACCCAATGCTCCTCACAACAGGTGCCCTCCTCAATGCCCATCACCCACCCTCCCCTCCCTCCAACCTCCCATCAACCTTCAGATTGTTCTCAGTTTTTAAGAGTCCCTTAGCACCTATTCTCTTGAAGCTGTTCCAAAAAATAGAAATGGAAGGAAAACTTCCAAACTCTTTCTATGAAGCCAGCGTTACCTTGACTCCAAAACCAGATAAAGACCCTACTAAAAAGGAGAACTATAGACAATTTCCCTGATGAACATGGATGCAAAAATCCTCAACAAGATAGTAGCCAACTGAATCCAACAGTACATTAAAAAAACTATTCACCATAACCAAGTGGGATTTACACCCGGGATGCAGGGCTGGTTCAATATCCTCAAAACAATCAATGTGGTACATCATATCAATAAAAGAAAGGACAAGAACCACATGATCCTCTCAGTAGATGCAGAGAAAGCATTTGACAAAATACAGCATCTTTTCTTGATAAAAACCCTCAAGAAAATAGGGATAGAAGGATCATACCTCAAGATCATAAAGGCCATGTATGAAAGACCCACCACTAATATCATCCTCAATGGGGAAAAACTGAGAGTTTTCCCCCTCAGGTCAGGAACACGACAGGGATGTCCACTCTCACCACTGTTACTCAAGATAGTATTGGAATTCTTATCCTCAGCAGTTAGAAAACACAAAGGAATAAAGGCATCCAAATCAGCCAAGAGGAGGTCAAACTTCCAGTCTTCACAGACGACATGATACTTTATACGGAAAACCCAAACGATTCCACCAAAAAACTGCTAGAACTGATCCATGAATTCAGAAAAGTTGCAGGATATAAAATCAACGCACAGAAATCGGTTGCATTTCTATACACCAGTAATGAAGCAACAGAAAGAGAAATCAAGGAGTAGATTCCATTTATAATTGCACCAAAAACCATAAAGTACCTAGGAATAAACATAACCAAAGAGGTGAAAAATCTATACAATTAAAACTATAGAAAGCTTATGAAAGAAATTGGAGAAGACACACACACACACACACACACACACACACAAAAGGAAAAATATTCCATGCTCCTGGATTGGAAGAACAAACATTGTTAAAATGTTGATACTACCCAAAGCCATCCACATATTCAATGCAATCCCTATCAAAATAACACCAGCATTCTTCACAGAGTTAGAAAAAATAATCCTTAAATTTGTATGGAACCAGAAAAGGCCCCAAATAGCCAAAACAATCTTGAAAAAGAAAACTGAAGCTGGAAGCATCACACTCCCAGACTTCAAGACATATTACAAAGCTGTAATCATCAAGACAGAATGGTAACAGCACAAAAACAAACGTTCGGATCAATGGAACAGAATAGAGAACCCAGAAATGGACCCACAAACGTATGGCCAACTAATCTTTGACAAAGCTGGAAAGAATATCCAATGGAATAAAGACAGTCTCTTCAGCAAGTGGTGCTGGGAAAACAGGACAGCGACATGCAGAAGAATGACCTTGGACCACTTTCTTACACCATACACAAAAAGAAACTCAAAATGGATGAAAGACCTAAATGTAAGACAGGAAGCCATCAAAATCCTCGAGGAGAAAGCAGGCAAAAGCCTCTTTGATTTTGGCTGCAGTAACTTCTTACTCAACACGTGTCTGGAGGCAAGGAAAACAAAAGCAAAAATGAACTATTGGGACTTCATCAAAATAAAAAGCATCTGCACAGAGAAGAAAACAATCAGCAAAACTAAAAGGCAGCTGACAGAATGGGAGAAGATATTTGCAAATGACATATCAGGTATAGGGTTAATATAAAATCTATAAAGAATTTATCAAACTCAACACCCAAAAAACAAATAATCCAGTGAAGAAATGGGCAAAAGACATGAATAGACACTTCTCCAAAGAAGACTTCCAAATGGTGAACAGACACATGAAAAAATGCTCCACATCACTCATCATCAGGGAAATACAAATCAAAACCACAATGATTTACCACCTCACACCTGTCAGAATGGCTAACATTAACAATTCAGGCAACAACAGATGTTGGTGAGGATGTGGAGAAAGAGGATCTCTTTTGCACTGCTGGTGGGAATGCAAGCTGGTGCAGCCATTCTGGAAAACAGTATGGAGTTTCCTCAAAAAGTTAAAAATAGAACTATTCTACAACCCAGCAATTGCACTACTAGGTATTTATCCAAGTGATACAGGTGTGCTGTTTTGAAGGGGCACATGCACCCCAATGTTTATAGCAGCTCTATCAACAATAGCCAAAGTCTGGAAAGAGCCCAAATGTCCAACGATGGATGAATGGATAAAGAAGATGTGGTGTATATATATATACAATGGAGTATTACTTGGCAATCAAAATGAATGAAATATTGCCATTTGCAACTACGTGGAGGGAACTGGAGGGTATTATGCTAAGTGAAGTCAGTCAGTCAGAGAAAGACAAAAATCATATGACTTCACTCATATGAAGACTTTAAGAGACAAACAGATTAACATAAGGGAAAGGAAACAAAAATAATATAAAAACAGGAGGGGGGGACAAAACATAAGAGACTCTTAAATATAGAGAACAAAAAGGGGTTGTGGGAGGAGGGATGTTCTAAATGGGTAAGGGGCATTAAGGAATCTACTCCTGAAATCATTGTTGCACCATATGCTAACTAACTTGGATGTAAATTAAATAATAAATGAATTAAAAGAAAAGAAAATACTCCAAGGATCCTCTTAAAATTGGTCAGAGGAGAAATTAAAATTAATTCAATGTCTCATTACGACATTGAGAAAAATCCAGCAAAAGGGACATTTCAGGCAAATCCAGCAAAAGGGATATTTACAGGCCAACTGGCCGCTCTCTCCAATAAGTTAACATCCTGGAGAGAAAAGGAGGTTCCAGACTTTTAAAACTTTAAGATATTTATAGATTCCCATGGCTTGCTAAAAAATATTAGGGAAAAAAACTGGAAGGGGGAGGAAAGAACAAATGGGACAAATTAAGCAAAAATTCATTATTGTGTAATGGTCCATGGGTAATCATGATGGGTACATGATTTTCATTTTACTATTCTGTTAACTTTTGCATTCAAAAAAATTTCCATTGTGGAGAGTTGGAAAAAAGGAGTACATATGAGTCATCGTAATCAAGAGTAATGAGTAAATCAGTTTTAGAAAGATTGAGGGAACTTGAGTATAAAATAAGAATTAGTATAAGAAAATTACTTTTAATTTTGTTAAGTATGATAATGACATCATGACTATGTAGGAAAATGTCAGTAATTTTTATTTTTATTATTTAAAAAAATTTTTTTAATGTTTATTTTTGAGAGAGAGAGAGACACAGACAGAGCGCAAGTGGGAAGGGGCATAGAGAGAGGGAGACACAGAATCCAAAGCAGACTCCAGGCTCTGAGCTGTCAGCACAGAGCCTGATGTGGGGCTCGAACCCACAAACCGTGAGATCATGACCTGAGCTGAAGTCAGACGCTCAACCAACTGAGCCACTCAGGCGCCCCAGAAAATGTCAATAATTTTTAAAGGTATATAGTGCTGCATCAAGGGGACAATGTAATGATCTTTGTAATTTATCCTGAAACGTTAAAGCAAAAAAAAAAAATGATGTAGCAGATATAGAAAGGTGTTAGATGTTAAATCATAATTATGGGTGTCCTCTATTCCTCTGCATATTTGAAAATTTTAATAATAAGCAGCTGAAATAAGTCATTGAAATGTTTTTTAATTCAGTTAAAAATTAATTTGTACTTAGGTACCTAGCTAAGTAATGACTCAAATGGAGGCAAAATCTGAAATTTCAGGCAAAAGAAATTTAACTCACATCCCACATACTGTTATGTTCACTTTTTCATCCAGGATACTGATTATCTTTGGCACCTGAACTTTGACCTCAAACTTGGGAAGCACTGTTGGTAGAGATAATGGAAATAGGGAGGTTGGTAAATATTTAATGGAAATACAAATATTTTCATGTCTATAATTTTCCCCAAAATAATATCCTGAAGGCCTAGATGCATTTTTCTTTTTTTCTTTTTTTCTTTTTTTCAATATATGAAGTTTATTGTCAAATTGGTTTCCATACAACACCTAGTGCTCATCCCAAAAGGTGCCCTCCTCAATACCCATCCCCCACCCTCCCCTCCCTCCCACCCCCCATCAACCCTCAGTTTGTTCTCAGTTTTTAAGAGTCTCTTATAGATGCATTTTTCAATGTGCCAACTTTAAGATAATAAGGTTTAACAACTCATGCAAAATTTAACTGACTTCGTGGTGACAGCAGATGTCAATGACACTAAACAAATGATGATGGTTCCACTGAAATAAGAATTTTGATACTTGGCAAAGCGCAACTTGCTACTGGAAATCAGACTCTCGTGAATTTCTGGTGCACAGAATTACGATGACTTTACAAACAGCTAAAGCTGATTCTAATCCAAGTTCAACATACCTACACGGAATTCAAAAAATCTAAATGAATGCTTGGTATGAAACAAAATGTTATGTCCTTTTCATCGTTCATAATCCATACCAAATTCCTCTACAGTGAAGGAGCGCTCTATCCTTTTGCCTGATTCCTTCTGTACCACCACCTTGTAAGAGCCCTTAATGGGCTCGGACGAGAGGGGAAAGGCCAGCTGTTGGAGGCCACTCTCCAACTTGACACCTTGCCATTGTCCAACACGGTTTCCTTGTGGGTCCTAGACAGAAACAGGGAGCATGGAGAATAATCATGTAGCTATGATAGCCCTTGAACAAAAGACTTTGGGGTTGGTAACTGGCATTGCCTTCAGAAGAGATAAACACAGAAGGAAGATAAAACAGAGTAAACCTGACATCTGGGAGCAGGGGATTTTAGATCTGACAGTTGTTTTTTTAATAGTAATTCATCTGTCAGGAGTATCAGCACTTCCATTCTTAAATGCACTGATTTCTTTATACAAGACTCTGATGCTTACCTCAAGGTATACCAGTGGAATCTATATGAAAAAAGGAAAGAAGAGATGTGATTAGAATTTCACCAAAGACTATGATTTCAGACTTGTGATCAAATAGGGAAATGGGAAAATGGATTCTGTAGTAAGTTATAACAAAATTTAACCTGAAACATTAAAGAGCTAGAACTGTTCAGGGAAACTAGTAAATAGTTCTAAGTGAAAAGCATAAATAACGTATTTCTACAACAATCATTGTGTTGCCATTTCCCGGAAAAATATTTTTGGTGAATAAGTTTTATTAATATTTATTAATTTACTCATATTTTTAATCAGTAATACTAGGTACTTACGACCTGTAAGTAAAGAATATGACTATATTGCTTACTTATATAAATTATATATTAATAGCGTGATATGTCATTATGATTTAGACCAAATAAGAATTTTGGTTAACAGTTAACCAAGGACATTTTTTCCTAATTTAAAAAATTGCATTTTTACAGCAGCTTTGTTTCTTTCCTTGTTGAAAGCTAGTTGGAGGAAGGATCACCCAATTAACAAAAGTGAAATCTTTACATGTGATATATATTGTATATTACATTATGTGTTAATATCTATGACAAATACATGTGTATATAGTATATATATGTATTTGTTACCATATTATAATATTGTCTATTACGTATATATTCAGAAGCAGTGAAACTCTGTGCTTTTAGAAATCATAAACTCCTTGAGAGTATGGATATGGATAATATCTCACTTTTTTACTCTTCATTATGTTTAATGTATTATGGTCACAGCAATAAATGTAGCTGACTACTGTTGAGCTGATTAATTACTGTTATAAGAGAGACAGCTTCCTCCATCGTTTACCCCTCTGTAATGCCTTCCATAAGACTCTAGATCTGTAGGGAGGCAGGATCCCAGTTTCCAAAAGGAATGTGGTTCATCTTCTTGCTTTTCCTGGACCTTCCTGCCCCTGCTTGGGTGAGTACTCCCATCCCCTCCTCCCATCCCTGCCATCAACCCAAACCATAACTACTGAGATCCTTACCAGTTCATTTAAGGGGTGAAAGTTTTCATCCACAGAGACAATACGGAATTTTACTAAAAAAGAAAGAAATACTCTGATAAGACTCAGACATGATATGATAAGGCAGGTCATGTGAGTGATAGGGCAGGAGGCTAAGAGATGGGGATAATTAATGGTGCCTGGCTGGAAAACCAGCTTTGGGGTGGCCTCTCCTTCTCAGTAGTGCCCCAGTAGTAGAATTTCCCTCCATACCTGTCTGTCCTGGTTTATAGATGGGTTTGTCTGTCTGGACAAAGACCAGACTTTGAGCATTCTTTACCAGCACTGTGTTCCTCTTCCTGAAGTCTTGTGTTGGTCCCTTTATCTGGACACTGAGAAATGCCATCTCTGACAAGGAGGAGCTCCTTGGGAGCTGAACAACAAAAAATACCACCGAGGAGTTGCACAGTCTTCTTTCTCTGAATCCTTCATCCATGACTATTTTCTACCTCTCTCTCAGCTTCACCAAGGGCTAGGTAAGTATAAATATTTTGCCAGACATGAATGAAGATAATAATATAAGATATAGGAGAGATATGTCAGTGAGAACAGCCGTCAGTGGAACCCAAATATCCAGAGAGCTAACCTGGAACTCTAGTGATTAAATCACACTCCTTTTAACAGAGCAAAATCTATGTGGAAAGAATGGAAAGAAGCATCTTTATAAAAATATGGGAGAATATGGGAGCTGAGTATCCCAAGCACAAAGAGGGCGACCTCAAAGAGGTACTGGATGTTTGCTTGGAGTTTCTGGTACTATTAATACATTCAGAGGACAAAGACACCTAACATTTCGCCATAGGAGAAAAATTCTGCTACAAAATTCTGCTGTCCTACCATGAAATTTTTGTATAATCTCTTTCTAGGTATTGCTTGCTCTGACCTTAAAGAGATGGTTACATATCAAAATTAGAAACCCTCTTTGACTAAGTCAGGGCGCATGGGTGGTTCAGGCATCCGACTCATGATTTCGGCTCATGTCACGATCCCATGGTTCATGAGATCGAGCCCTGTGTCAGGCTCTGCGCTGACAGCATGAAGCCTGCTTGGGATTGGGGTTCTCTCTCTCTCTCTCTCAAAATAAATAAACAACCTTTATTTAAAAAAGAAAAGAAAAGAAAATCTCTTTGACTAAGTCATGCTTTCTATGGCCAATAGAATTTTTAATTTAAATCGAACTTTGGCATGCAGAAAAATATTTCTCTCCTCTGTGGATGGAAATTCCATGCTTTGTTTCTTAGTAGCTAAAAACTCACTCTCTTTCATACGTTATGAAGTCCCCACCAACATTTAAAAAAAATATTGTATTTTTTTTAAAGGATCCACATCCAAACGTGGGCTCAAACTCGTGACCCCAAGATGAAGAGTCACATGGTCTACCAACTGAGCCAGCGAGGTGCCCCAGCTCACTAACATTCTTAAAGTTGTTCTTTGCAGATTCAACACCAGCTCCCGTCACCATGATTCGATATAACGTATCAAACAAGGACAGGCAAATAGTACTCACAGTGAAGGAGACGCAGTGGAATAAATCCTTCTCCACCACCAGGTCAGTGAAGAGGCTCTGGTTTCCCCTGAGGGACTCCAAGGAAGCACTTACAGTCACTGTCTCATTCAGGTAGCTCAGAAGGATGCAACCCTTCTCAGGAGTCTCTGTGTGGAGCAGGGAGGGGACCAGCACCATATACTGCCTGGGGAGAGAAGGCTGAGTCAGAGACAGAAATGGGGAATAATAAGCATTTTCTTTTTTCTTTTTTTTTTTTTTTTTTTTTTTTTTAATTTTTTAACGTTTATTTTTGAGACAGAGAGAGACAGAGCATGAACGGGGGAGGGGCAGAGAGAGAGGGAGACACAGAATCTGAAACAGGCTCCAGGCTCTGAGCCATCAGCCCAGAGCCCGACGCGGGGCTCGAACTCACGGACCGTGAGATCGTGACCTGAGCCGAAGTCGGACGCTTAACCGACCAAGCCACCCAGGCGCCCCTTAACAAGCATTTTCAACCATAAACGTGTTTTCCGTAACCATATGTACTTCTTGCTACGACTGATTCCATACCAAGTGTCAATGAACAAAGAACAGGATGATGGAAGGTTCATCGCTGCCAGGCATAAGAATTCTATTTTTCACTCCTGAGTAGTCCCTCACCCGCACAGCCTATATCAGCAGTTGTCTTCAAGGATGTTATAGTTTTACGTGCACTCTTTGTATTAAAGGACTTTAATATCCGAGTTCCTGAATATATACCCATAAAAGTACATATATATAACAAATTGCTGATGATTATTCACTTTATAAAAAGATTTACATTAAATTCTGTCTCTATAAACATCCCTTGTGCATGAACACCATGACTGAATACATTCATTTGGAAAAACCTCAGTGAAATCGTTTTCTTTGTAACAGCGGTACTGAAGACATAATGTATTTGCTGTTTCTCTAAGGTTCTTCAGACATACCTTAGCCAAAATCGATGGTATTTTTGTCAACAAGTTTTAATTTTTGTTATTAATTTGCATGCACACACATGCACTCACAAGGACACATTGCACTTGATTAACATCCTCCTTCATCCTCACCCTCTTGAGGTAATCAATATTAATATATTGATATTAATACTTCTACGTTCATAAATATATCCTTGTGGTCAAACCTCTATGGGTCAATAAATTATCTTATTAAAAAACCAAGTTCACACAAAATGTATTACTTTACAGTCTTTTTTATGCTAATTATTGAATGTATTTAATTATTCAGAGGTATGGGCAACCTTGTGTGTGAGTTTACTTTCTTTATTTTTTTAGAGGGAGACAGTGCACGTGCGAGTGGGGGAGAGGACAGAGGGCCAGAGAGAGAATCGCAAGCAGAGCCCAAGCTCAGGGTGGAGCCTGACTCAGGGTTCTATCCCATTACCCTGGGATCATGACCAGAGCCGAAATCGAAATATGGATGCTCAAATGACTGAGTCACCTATGTGCCCCTTAAAGGTTGTGTTTTTAGGTAATCTCTACACCCAATATGGGGCTTGAATTTACAACCCCGTGGTCAAGAATCACTTTCTCCATTGACTGAGCCAGCCCGGCACCCTTGTGAGTTTACATTCTTGACTTTACTGACACGTTTCCTTTATCTATTATATTCTTACAAACCCCCTCCCCCTCCGGATAGTTCCAGTCACAATTCTAGCCATTTTTCAGGAACCCTCCCAAGTGACACGCTTGACCAAAAAACTGTTCATGAAACATTCGACGCCATATAATCTCCCCATAGCCTGAACCCCTATGGGCTGAAATGTGTTTCCTAAGTGCCTGGTACCTGCAAGGAATTGTGTTAAGCAGTCTCTGTATTAAGCCTCCTAACAATCCTGTGTGGTACATGCATCATATTTTGTATGTTCATGATAAACGTGAGACCCTCGCCAATTCCCAAATTTGAATACGCAACAGTAAGATACTGCCTGCTCTGCCGACTCACTAAACCAATAAATCATACACAAAATGTGACTTTGCAAAACTTTAGTGATTCAATAGCTGCAGATTTAAGTCCTTAATTTATTGGCGTTAATTTACAATTAAGAAAAAAAAAAAAACCAGGGCTGTTCTTTTCTTATATTGTTTTACTAGCCTTTCCCTTCTACCTCCAACATGGACTCTTACGCTTAAGAAACAGCAGGCAATTTGACACACGAAACACTATTTTATTACTTTTCAGAATTAATAGGTATGAGACTCACAGAAGAGAATAACAGAGACAGTTTAGTTGTGGAATCTGGTAGTCAGATTTGGTTCTCTCATTCTCCAAGGGGTCTCTTCCAACGCATTCATCAAGCTGTATGTGTTTTAAGTTTTTCCTTGGCCAAACTATATGCCATGGATCTTTAGATCTGCTCTTCAATAATTAAAATCTCATACACAGATTCAATACAATCCTTATCAAAACCCCAATGACATTTGTGCAGAAATAGAAAAATCTGCACATATTCTCTCTTTTAATAAACTTCAAAGGCAAATCACTCCAAATTACCAACAAACACTTATAATTAAACTATGAAGTAATATATTGAACATTGCACATTGGGAGCTACGATTCAGACACACAGAGGATCCAACATTTAAAACAGAATGACTTTGGCTCAGGTCATGATCTCACAGTTCCCAAGTTCGAGCCCCACGTCAAGCTCTGTGCTGACAACTCAGAGCCTGGAGCCTGCTTCAGATTCTGTCTCCCTCTCTCTTTGCCTCTTCCCACTCACACCTTGTCTGTCTGTTTCTGTCTCTCAAAAATCAAAATAAACGTTAAAAAAAATAGGTTGACATTGAGGGAAGGTTGGGGGGTGATGGGCTAAATAGGTGATGGGTGTTAAGGAGGTCACTTCTTGTGATGAGCATTGGTGTTGTATGTAAGTGATGAATCACTGAATTCCACGACTGAAACTATTTTACTGTATGCTAACTAACTGAAATGTAAACAAAAACTTAAAAAAATTCATTAAAGTCTCAGGTGTTTTTATTGGATAAGTGCTAAAGTTTTGTTCTAAAGGAAAGAAGCTCAGAGCAGTTAAATAACCTGTCCATAATCATTCAGATGGTACCTCTCATTGAATCCCTTTCTGGCATCTGGGTAGTTTTTGACCTGAATAATCTACTCTGAACTATATATATATGTGTGTGTGTGTGTGTGTGTGTGTGTGTGTGTGTGTGTGTATATACGTATATATATATATGTGTGTATATATATATATGTATATATATATATATAATGTAAATCACATTTATCAAACATGTGATAACTTATAAAAATTATCGGTTTTTACCTCCTCGTCCACACTTTTTTCCTCCAGTTCTTTGATGTTCATAGGAAAGAAGACATGAGTGTATAATAACTTATTCAATATACTGTTTTTGTTCTTATTAGTTATAAGCCTGTTTGATATCATAATTTAAAAAGTAATTCCATATACACCAGATATTTCAAACAACTATTTCATAAAGGCTCTTGAGCATTCATTTAATAGATATTGAAATTGGGACCCATCCAGGTTGAGTAATTTGCCCAAGATTTCCTCTGTAAGTGAGCAATTAAACCCTTAAAATATTACCTAATCATGAATGTTGGCATTTTAAATATTTGCCTTTGTAGGAGTGACTGAATTTTGCAAATATTAAACAGAGGACTTTTAGTTTTCTCTTTTCATCATGTTCTCCTGAAACCTCCATGACTCTGAAGCTCACTGCCCCAAGGCAAAGGAGAACAGTCACCCGGGCTTTTGGGTAATGTCTCTGATTTATCGCATCGAGGGCTAATAAAGTTGGGGCGACGCAGAATGTCTTCTACATAGACGATACCTCTTCTGTTTATGACAACTAGGCCATGAGGCTTATTGTTCTTTATCAAATGGTGGATGGGATGTAAAGCAACAGTTTTCAGTGGGCAGAGTCATCCTGCGTTGTGTTGGACTGAAAACACAGACCGCTTAACATTTCCGACCCCAATAAATGCCCCTTGCTTCATCCATCCAGCCTCCTCGCAGAAATCTGAACAGCCCCCCCCCCCCCCCCCCCGCCATATTTCCAGATCCTCTCTGGGTGGAATGCAGTGGGAGGTGGTACCATATGGCTGGTGGTACCATCCATAGTTGGAGATGGGGTAGAGGAGTGATGGGAGAGAAACGTACGCTGACCGGTTACTGGGAGATTGTATGCTGAAGGGATTTGAAGAAGAAAGGAAAGTGAGTTGGCCAGCATTCTGACCTTTGATGCCTCTGCACGTTTAGGACTCTGGAGGCTGCCATGATCAATCTGGGATGTAGCTACGTCAGTCAGGAGGGGAGTGGGTAGGGGTCTGAACTTCAAACGGGAGAGGTGACTCTGCAATACAGGTTGTATTGGAACAGTCAAGGGATTGGAGGAAGGATGCTGTGACAAGTTCGGGGTTCTATAGCATAAAAAAAGAGCTGAGGGTGGATCAGAGTCGGCCAGAGAGGGCTTCTGGGACTTCTTGGTCAAGGAAGCAAGCTGAGACAAACCAGATGGCTGAAGACTCAAGTGATGAATGCTGGCAGGTAAGAAGAGGCTAGATTAGCAATGGCCGAGGAAGAACGAAAACTCTCAGGTTTCAGACTCTGAGCCTTTTTCTCCACCAGGAAGGAATGGAGATCACAACCTTCTAGATACTATGGGGAGGCCGTATCTAGTATCTAGATACTATTGGGGAGGAACTGGGGAGAGGTGGAAGAGAAGCTTTGCAGTTATTGGATTCCACCAACTTTACAACTGACTAGTTTTAAATGACTCCTTGCCCCTCTCCCTGACTGATTCGTCACCGGGGTCTCTTGCTGAGGACTCAGTAAGTTATTGGAAAAACAGAAGAAAAAGAAAAAGAAAAGGACCCATGCTCCCTCTGCATGTGTGACCTACAATATGAATTAAATGGCACCCCACTGTACATTTTAACTCTTTTTGTTGTTTTTTTTAATGTTTATTTTTGAGAGAGGGAGAGACAGAGTGTGAGTGGGGGGAGGGGCAGAGAGAGAGCTAGGCACAGAATCTGAAGCAGGCTCCAGGTTCTGAACTGTCAGCACAGAGGTCCATGCGGGGCTCAAACTCATGAGCCGTGAGATTGTGACCTGAGCTGAAGTCGGACGCTTAACTGACTGAGCCACCCAGGTGCCCCAACACTTTAACTGTGTTTATAGTCAACACTTTCCGTCCTCAAGAATGACTCTGGGAAGGTGGGATCTGAGGTTTCAGTGTCTGACCAAATCACCCCTTCTCGTGACTACTTACCCTATTTATGACTGTGATGATCCAATGAGAAAAATTAAAAGGGTCCGACAAATGAAAGGACAAAAATAATCAGTTATGAGTAATCTCTTATGACTGGAAGGTATCCTAAGAAATGGAAGGGTAGCATTTAATGGGAAGGTCAAAGCAAAGATATAAAGAAGAGACAGAGATAAAGAACGGACTCTTGAGGAGGGGACTCTAAGAGAGACTCACGTTCTGCAGAGTCTGAAACATTGGTAGAAAGCAGGACAAGGAGAAGTAGCGGGAAACGTGAACGAGGAGGTCTGCCTTTCTCCATAGTGAGGGACAAAGCGCAGGGACTGTATCATGCCCAACTCCCTGCCTTCAGCCTGGTCCCTTGAGACGTCTTAAATTTACCAGGCTTTCTGTGGCTGCTATTTGCAAACAGGCTCCACCCCAAGGCTTCCAAATAGCACTCAGAGTTGGGCAGAGTTTCCCTAAAAAAGGTCATTGCTCTCAGTGATTGCCTCATTACCCTCAAGGCTAACCTCTGACCGGCTCTGGGGCATTTCCAGAGGATGAAATTCATATTTAATTGTCATGAACTTTCTTTTTACTTTGACGGCAGAGCTCCTGGTGAGAGACTAGTTCTAAACCATTCATCCGTGTTATACATACAGTAAATCAGTTTATTTTGTTACAGCGCAGCACTTTTTGGTCATGGCCAACCAAATTTTATGTTGCCACTTGCCCGGTGATAGAATCAAGATCGTCTCCATCTCCCCGACACCACAAGTAATGCTTTGATAAGTATCTTTTTTATTTTTTTATTATGAAATTTATTGTTAAATTGGTTTTCATATAACACCCAGTGCTCATCCCAACAGGTGCCCTCCTCAATGCCCATCACCCGCTTTCCCCTCCCTCCCACGCCCCCATCAACCCTCAGTTTATAAGAGTCTCTCATGCTTTGGCTCCCTCCCTCTCTAACCTCTTTTTTTTTTTTTTTTTTTCCTTCCCCTCCCCCATGGTCTTCTGTTACGTTTCTCAGGATCCACATAAGAGTGAAAACATATGGTATCTTTCTCCGTATGACTTATTTCACTTAGCATAACACTCCCCAGTTCCATCCACGTTGTTACAAAAGGCCATATTTCATTCTTTCTCAGTGCCAAGTAGTATTCCACTGTCTATATGGAAAGAGCCTAAATGTCCATCAACCGATGAATGGATAAGTGTCTTTTTAACGTGTTTCCTTAGAGACGTAGGTGAAACTTTTTGGAGGATGCACGCACAGAGGAGGGATGGCTCGATCTGCCGCGTGTACTTAACTACCAGATTACTCCCCAGAATGGTTGTAACACACTGTGATTCCACCAGCTAGTGCGTAAGGATTTTCATAATCTCAAACTTCTGCCAACAGCTGGTCTTTACATTTTGCCAAATAAATGGGTAGGAAGTGATATTGCATCATTGTTTGAATTTGTGTTTATCCGACTAACAATGACTTCAAGGGTTTGTTTTGTTTTTTAACTATGGCTATACTTTGTAAATTGCCTGTTCATTTCCTTTTTCTCATATTTATTTTTTTGATTTTTTTTAAATGTTTATTTTTGAGAGCGAGTAAGAGAGCAAGCATGGGCACGCGGCAGAGAGAGAGGGAGACAGAGCATCTGAAGCAGGCTCCACACTGAGAGGTGAGAGCAGAGAGCCAGATGTGGGCTCCAACACACAAACCATGAGATCATGACCCGAGCCAAAGTCAGATGCTTAACCTACTGAGCCACTCAGGCGTCCCCCACCCCCTTTCTCATTTTGAAAAATTATAGTTGCTATCCCAGTCTTGTTGATTTTGCTGGAATTTCTCGTATAAATCTACATACCAATTCCTTGTCAGTTTTAGACATTATAAACATTTTTGTTCATTTTCTCATCTATAACTCTGTCCATAGTATCTTCTATTTCTTAACGTTTCACTGATCAACTTCAGCTTCTTTTCCTTGTGATTTATGCTTTTGCAGTTTGGTTTAAGATATTTCCTCCCAGTCCCAATTTGACTTTTCTGTTAATTTTATAGTTTGACTTTTCACAAGTGTTTCAGCAAGCTAACTGTATTCTCACTTTGTATGTGGTATTCTTTGCAGATCCAAGTTATGTTTTTAACCTTTAATTTTCCTAGCCCTTTCTACTAACAACTTTATTTATTTATTTATTTATTTCTTCTTTTTTTTTTTTTTAAAGAATTTTTTTATGTTTATTTATTTTTGAGAGAGAGACAGAGAGAGAGAGAGACAGAGCAAAAGCAGGGGAGGGGCAGAGAGAGAGGGAGACACAGAATCTGAAGTGGGCTCCAGGCTCTGAGCTGTCAGCACAGAGCCCGATGTGGGGCTCAAACCCACAAACCATGGGACCATGACCTGAGCTGAAGTCGGACACTTAACCGACTGAGCCACCCAGGCGCCCCATTTTTATTTATTTATTCTTAAGTAGGCTTTGTGCCCAGAGTGAAGCCCAATGTGGGGCTTGAATTCACGACCTTGAGATTAAGACCTGAACTGAGATCAAGAGTCAGAGAAGCTTAACCCACTGAGCCACCCAGGTGTCCCATACCAATCTTTTTAAACCCCATTGACTTGTGGTGCCACTTGTAAGGTCTTTTAAAGTCTCATATCTGCATAGAACTATCTCTGAACTCTGTGTTTCTGACCGCCGGTCTTTTTGTTCATTCTTGCACCGGTAATCTCCCCCATATACATGTAGTGAGCTTACTCATTTCTTGTTTTCTTTTTCTTTTTATCTTTCAGAGGGAGATGGAGAGGGAGAGGGAGTGAGAGGGAGAGGGAGAGAGAGGGAAAGAGGGAGAGAGGGAGAAAGAGAGAGAAGGAGAGAGAGGAAGAGACAGAAAGAGAGAGGGAGGGAGAGAGAGGGGAGAGAGGGGAGGGGGAGGGGAAGAAAGAGAAAGAAAGAGAGAGAAAGGGAGACGGAGAGAGGGGGAGCTTATTCATTTGATATTTTGTTGTTGTTTTTCCCTGTAGTCTCTGTCAGTTGCTGAGAGGGGAAGGTGATACTTGTTTTGCATTGCAATTTATTTCCACTTATGCTCATATAATTTTAATGGCTGCGTCTTGATTCCTGCAGTTTGCATGATATGTTTAATACCCATCTTCAGCAATGCCAGTGGGTTCTGCACCTCGAGGCTATTAGAGTGTCCCATTGACAGCAGTCACCTGTGGGTGACTTTTCCCAACACCTTCTGAAGGGCTTCGTAGCAAGAGTGCCACCAGCCCAGCACCCTCCCTTGTCACCTGGTTTTAAAGCCTGAGTGAACCTTCTCTATCATCCGGGGGCCAGGATTGCTCCCTCTCCAACAATGGTTAGTACTCAGCATTGAGGAGTTCCTTCTTTGTTTTTCGGTGTGTGTGTGTGTGTGTGTTTTGTTTTTGTCTTTTTTTTTTTAAGTTTATTTATTTATTTTGATTATTTTGAGAGAGAGAGTGCATGGGAGGTGGGGAAGGGCAGAGAGAGAAAGAGAGAGAGAGAGAGAGAGAGAGAGAGAGAGAGAGAATCCAAAGCAGTCTCCTCACCAGTAGTGCAGAGTCCGATGCAGGACTCAAACTCACGAACTGTGAGATCGTGACCTGAGCGGAAACCAAGAGTAGGAAGGACGCTTAACCAACTGAACCACCCAGGCACCCCGGGAATTCCTTCTCTGGCTGTACTTTAGATCTGACTTTTCCTTGGTGCGCTATTTCAGCCCATGGATAGGGGCTCCACAGTGTCTGCTCCATAGGCCTGCTATTCCTGTATTTTTTTAGAGTTCTTTTTATTCTGTATTAAATAATTTCTTATTATCCCAACCCTCTGTTTTTGCTTATAATACTTTATTTTATTTTTTTTTAACATTTGTTTATTTTGGAGAGACAGAGAGAGGCAGAGCACAAGTGGGGAAGGGGCAGAGAGAGGAGACACAGAACCCGAAGCAGGCTCCAGGCTCTGAGCTGTCAGCACAGAGCCCAATGCGGGACTCAAACTCACAAACCGTGAGATCATGACCTGAGTGAAGTAGGACGCTTAACCAACTGAGCCACCCAGGTGCCCCTCTAATACTTTATTTTAAACCTTCCCTGTTCAAATTACCATGTGGTTTGGATTCCTTGATTGTACCTTGCTTGATTCAAAATTATACTTTTCTCAAGTTTCTTTGATTTTACCCACTTTATTTAAAGAAATCTATAAATAGCTTCTTTACTTTGAGAGAGAGAGAGAGTGAGAGACAGTGTGAGCAGGGGAGGGGCAGAGAGAGAGAGAGAGAGAGGGGAGAGAGAATCCCAAGCAGGCTCCGTGCTGTCAGCACAGAGCCCAACGCGGGGCTCAAACTCCCTAAACCATGAGATTATGACCTGAGCCGAAACCAAGAGTCAGATGTATAACTGATGGACCCACCCAGGGCCCCAACTTTCAAATCTTTTATAGCATACTCTGGTTTATTTCTCTGTTTTGCTTGCAAACTTTTTCTTGAATAGTTTTCAGGGTAGGGCTCTTATTTAGCAAAACTTCCCAGGCTGTGCACACCTACAAAGATTTTTATGTTCTCACATTTGAGTCATGATTTGTATGGACATAAAATTCATGATGTGAAGTTTTTCCTTAGTGGTTTAACCTGTTATCCCATTGTATTCTTGTGTCCAGTGTTGTTGAGAACCTGTACCTAGTCTTTTTCTCCTGAACCATTTAGAATTTTTCTTTATCTTAGATATTTTAAAAGCTTGGGGCACCTGGGTGGCTCAGTCGGTTAAGCATCTGACTTCAGCTCAGGTCATGATCTCGCGGTTCGTGAGTTCGAGCCCCGCGTCGGGCTCTGGGCTGATGGCTCAGAGCCTGGAGCCTGCTTCCGATTATGTGTCTCCCTCTCTCTCTGCCCCTCCCCCATTCATGCTCTGTCTCTCTCTGTCCCAAAAATAAATAAACGTTAAAAAAAAAAAATTAAAAAAAAAAAAAAAATAAAAGCTTAGTATGTGTCCAGGTTTTTTTTTTTTTTTTTTTTTTTTTTTTTTTTTTATCTCTTTTGTGTAGTTATTTACTTTTTTTTGATGCTGGGAAATTTATTTTCATTACTTCTTCATATTTTTTTCCTTTTCCTTTTTACTTTCGTCTCATGAAGTTGAAGATGTAAATGTTCAGACTTTTACTTCAATCTTTCGTATTACTTAGCTTTCCGTTTACTTTTTCTATGTGTTTAAACTTTCCTGCTGCTTTCTTGCAAAATTCCTCAACTTCACCTTCAAGCTCATTATTTTTTGCTTCAGTTCTACACATCAGGATGGTAATCTCAGAAATTTCAAATACTACGTATTCATATCTAATATTTCCACTTTTTTGGTGTTATGATTTCTTGTGTTTAATTTACATTTTGTATACCTTTTAATGTCTACTTCATTAGGCTTATTTTATATTGGTATTTCGTTCTGATAATTTTTCTTCAGATAATATATGTTGATCAGTTTGTTGTGTTTCTTTAAAAAATTTTTTAATGTTTATTTCAGAGAGAGAGAGAGAGACAGAGAGAGAGAGAGAGAGAGAGAGAGAATGTGAGCAGGGGAGGGGCAGAGAGAGAGAGGGAGACACAGAATCTGAAGTGGGCTGCACAGGCCCATGCGGGGCTTAAACCCATGAACCCTGAGATCAAGACCTGAGCGGAAGTTGGACGCTTAACCGACTGAGCCACCCAGGCGCTCCTGTTGTGTTTCTTTTATAGGACTTGAACAGCTGAAATTTATTGTTATTTTGGCTGTGAGCCCATTATAAATGGGATACTTTGTCTCGTATTATATATTGGGGAAGAGCCAAGGATCAGATCCTGTGTGTGATCTGGAGAGTGAGTGTAAAGTTTGGGGAGAGAAAGAGTCCTGGGAGGAAATCCCCAGTCATCAAGGACCACCATTGATCACTTTTACTTGTTACATTTTGTAAAAATTTAATTTAATTTTTTTAAAAATTTAAACCCAAGTTGGTTAACACATAGTGTAATAATGATACTTTTTACATTTCTATATGTTTAAGGAGACAGCAATGAAAACCGATCCTCTCGGGGCGCCTGGGTGGCTCAGTCAGTTAAGCATCCGACTTCGGCTCAGGTCAAGATCTCGCCGGTTTGTGAGTTCGATCCCCGCATGGGGCTCTGCGCTGACAGCTCGGAGCCTGGAACCTGCTTCGGATTCTGTGTCTCCCTCTCTCTCTGCCCCTCCCCTGCTCACGCTCTGTGTCTCAAAAATGAATAAATATGAAAGAAAGAATGAAAGAAAAGAAAGAAAGAAAAGAAGAGAGATCATCTCCCTGGAGCTCTGAGGGTTCACAGGGGGACAAACCGGAAAAGCAAATGTCCGAGGCGGCTGGTTATTCCACATCTGATTTCATCTTTACACTTACAGAGCTTTTCGGTTAACAGGATTTCACTCTAGGCTTTTGCTGCCGATTTCTGTGAAGGGATAATGACCATCCCAAACCAACTTGAAAGAAAGGCAAGGGCAGCATTTAAATAACTGTGTTTGAATTTATCAAGTCAGGCCGTTTCCAGCTTCCTTTCTCGTTGATTACCAACCCTCCCTCCCCCCCACCCCCCCTGCCAGTTCCTCAACAGTTCCAGAGTGCATTCATTTCTCCAGGTTTTTCTGATACTTTGTTGATTCCTAAAACCCATGTTTCTCTTTTGCTTATATTGTTTCTCCCGGGTTGTTTGGAAGGAGGAAGAAACAGCCTGCGCTAGTGTTTCATCGTGTCGGAAGTAAGTGTTGACTCCCCTCGGTGCTTTCTGCCCTTTAACTTGGTTTTGATATTTTGTGTCCCTTTATTAGTCTCTTCTGCCTTGGGAGTGATTTCCGCCCATCTGACTATAAAGTTGTTCGTTTCATCTTATTTCTGTCAGAGCTACGGCTTCAACCATTAGCTGATTTCTTTTGTATTTCCATGAGTTCATTTCTTATTTCTTGAGTTATTTATAGCTGGTCTCTCTTCACATCAGCCACGTTTTCCTTGCCTGTTTCCTATTCCTTGTTTTTACAACTCCAAACTTTGAAACGTTGTAAAAAGGATATGTGTGGCCATAGAAAATTGTATTATATGGTTCTTGAGTGCTTTATTAGCCAGTGAAAATGCGAGATACAGAAGGTAACTTAATGATCTCTCTTGCCGTTGTTTTTCCGTATATAGGGCTAAAAGTCATAATCAGGGATGGTTTTGACTATTCTGGGAACAGAATAAACACAATTATGCAGAGTAATGAGCGGCGTGTTTGTTTTCCGAGGGAAAAAAGAGAATATTTTTTGTTTTAAAATGTCTGGTTCTTGGGGCGCCTGGGTGGCTCAGTCGTTAAGCGTCGACTTCAGCCAGCTCAGGTCATGATCTCGCAGTTCATGAGTTCCAACCCCCGTGTCCGGCTCTGTGCTGACGGCTCAGAGCCCGGAGCCTGCTTCACATTCTGTGTCTCCCTCTCTCTCTGCCCCTCCCCTGCTTGTACTCTGTCTCTGTCTCTCTCTGTCTCTCAAAAATAAATAAAACATCAAAAAAAAAAAAAAAATGCCTGGTTCTTTCATAATGTGAAATAGAACAGTGAAAGAAAAAAAATCTCAATGAATGTGGAATAACGTCTGTAGGAAATGATTTTTTTCACCCTCATTTATAACATTGAATCTGGAAAAAAGCAACGTAACTTTTTCCATAGCTGGCACATTTTTAAAAAATTTTTTATTTAGACGTAACTCGCATAATACAAAAGTCACCATTTTCCAATGTACAGTTAAATGATATTCGTGGTGTTAGGCAATCCTTGCCACTATCTAATTATTGAAGATTCCATTACCACCAAAAGAAATGTTGGACCTGTTCCCAATTTTTTACTCCTCAGTGTCTGACAACCACGAACCTATTTTCTGTCTCTATGGATTTGTCTGGACATTTCAAATAAATAAATGGAATAATGCCTTATGTGGCTTTTTGTGTCTGGCTTCTTAGCACGGTATTTTCAAGGTTCATCCGTGCTGTGGTATATATCAGTATTGTTTCATATGGATGAAAGATACTCTATTGTACAGCTGTACTATCTTTTATTTATTCATCCATCAGTTGATAAGACATTTGGGTCGCTTCCACTTTTTAGCTGTTATGAATAATTCTCTGAACAGCTGTGTAAACGTTTTTGTGCAAATATATGTTTTCAATTGCCTCTGGTATGTAAGTAGGAGTAGAATTGCTGGGTCACATGGGAACTCTCTGTTTAACATTTTGGGGAACCGCAGAATTGTTTCCCAGACAGCTGCATGCGGCTTTTTGCCTTGTCTCTTTGATAAATGAGGCTTCCGTTTTCTCCACATCTTTGCCAACACTTGTCATTCTCTGTTTTGTTGTTGTTGTTGTTGTTGTTTTTTAATTATACCCATTCTACCAGGGGTGAAGAGGTATCTCATGGTGGTTTTGATTTGCATTTCCCTAATAACTAATGATTCTGAGCGTATTTTCACGAGCTTATTGACTGTTGCATATCTTCTTTAGAGACGTTTCTATTTAACTTCTTTATCGTAGTTTAATTTGATAAATTAAAATAAATTAAATAAATCATAGTTTAATTTGTTTTCTTACGGATGAGTTGTAAGAGGTTTTTATGTGTTTGGGATCCTAGACCTAGTTTTGAAAATAGTTTTGAAATAGAGAATTGTGAGTCTTTCTTCTTTGTTCTTCTTTTTCGATATTGTTTTGGCTAATTTGAGTTTCTTGCATCTCCAAATGAATTTCAGGGTCAACCTGTCCATTTGTTAAAGAAAAGCAGTTATAATTTTGGTGGGGATTGCACTGAATCTACAGATCAGTTTGGGGGATATTGCCATCTTAATATCAATAAATTAGTAAAATACAATTTATATGTTAATATTTTATTACTGTATGCAATATATTTTATATTAATATGTAAGTCTTTCAATTCATGAACATTTGATATTTTGGAGTTCCTTCCTCCACCATTTTTGCTGATGTTATTCTTAGCTCAAGTTTGATGGCTTTATTAGTTTTTAAAAACTTGTAAAACATTTACTGCAAAATTTTATATCAATGCAAAACTAAAATTAGGCTTTCTCTGTTAATGGTATAGTGGTCCTAGAAATTAAATCGTGATTATTTATTTGGAATATAGTAGGCATTATTTTAAATATTGTGTTTTTAATGAATATAAGAAAAGTTACTTTTATTTCTTTTTATGCTATATCTAACCCTCAATTTAGTAGATTTTGTTTTCAACAATGGTTGAGAATATTACTTATTTTCTGTTACAACGTGTCTAGATAGCAGTTATTCAGTGTGTTGCACCGGAATATTTTTTTCTGTTTTGTGTTGACTTTGCAATCATGTTATCTTTCTTCTTCTATGTTAATTTGAAAATATTTTCACTTTGATTAGGTAATAAGTAATAATGTATTCTTTCCCCTATTTAATCTAGTTTCCCCTATTTAATCAATCTGGCCACTTTCTTTTGCTTGCCTCAGATAGCATCCTGATTTTAAAAGGAAATTATAAAGTCAGGATATTTTTCATTGTCTTTATTAATTAGCTTAGCAGTGTTGTTGTAAGACCTACTTGAGAAGAATGATCAAATTGGAAGATATCCTCAGCCTTCTCTAGGTTAAATGTGCACAGGCAAAATGTCAATATAAATATTTCAGAAATTGTAGCTTTTATGTGAAGATACTGGAGATTTGTCAATGTCTTCATTGTCCGTGTATATTCTCACTTTTATGAAAACATCGAGCAAACCTGTGTGAAATAGCTATGTGAAGTATGCCTATGAGAAATTTTCTCTCCTTCACTATGACATTATAAGTTACTGTAAGAAACTAACTTATCTCACCATCAAGCAGTTGTCTGCTGCTTGATGCTTGCTGAATGCTTCTGGAAAGTTCCCTACTAGATACTATGGACATTGGTACTTCAAAGAACAGACTCTTGGATACAGTTTTCTAAGCTGTTCTTCCTTAGACAACTTTCAGACTGTCCTAATGGATCAGGCAAGATTTCTGGGACTCTTTTCAGTTTAGAAACAAATATACTCCAGGAGAGAACAATGCTTGACTTAAGATCAAGCAGAATGAGAATTACTAGGATTGACTAAACCAAAGAGGGAAATTAAAATGTGGTTATCTCTTTGGAATATGGTAGGGAAATTAAAATGTGGTTATCTCTTTGGAATATGGTAGGTAGGTATTATTTTAATGTTGTATTTTAAACAAATATAGGAAAAGTTTTTTTCTCACTCTTTTTACCTTATACCTAACCCCTAATTTAGCAGATTTTATTTCCGTGGATGGAAACAAAACATTTAAAGATGATAGCTGATTCCCACTGATAACCTTAGAATTCAAACACATACTTTGACTGAATCTTTATACTTCGCACAGCAAACATTGATTGCATAGTTTAATAAGTATTTGCTGTTTCTTTTAACGTGGATATAGTTGCACAGGTTGATTGTGTAATCAAGTCATACTTGGAGCAATAATATTTGAAAATAATTCTCATTTAATCAGACATGATACGTTCGCTATTGAGAAATACCAGTGGTGCCTACAAAGTTCTCTCGTGAAAATGACCTGGTACCTGACTTATAGGGCTTCAATCTCAAAAGAATAAACAAGATCATTCCCTGGCAAGCCAAAGATCTTAGAATTTGGGGGACTTTTTTTTTTTTTTATTATTTTTTTTTTTTTTTAATGTTTATTTATTTTTGGGAGAGAGAGAGAGACAGAGCGAACGGGGGAGGGGCAGAGAGAGAGGGAGACACAGAATCGGAAGCAGGCTCCAGGCTCTGAGCCATCAGCCCAGAACCCGACGTGGGGCTCGAACTCACAAACTGCGAGATCGTGACCTGAGCTGAAGTCGGACGCTTAACCAACTGAGCCACCCAGGCGCCCCAGAATTTGGGGGACTTTTAGGTGAGAGGAATTCATCTAACGTTGTAGGTACTATAGGTGAAATAATAAGTCATGGAGGTTTTTAAAAGTCTAAGCCAAGATTCCTTATGAAAGCTGCTGGACAGAAGTTAGTTATGTGGCCTTAATAGCTGTTTAATACTGAAGGCTCAAGATTTTCAGACAAACCCAAGGAGGCCTACATTAACCCTCATTAACCTTCCCGGGCACTTGTGAAAACAATGAGTACAAACCTAATAAGATGGTCATTTCTTTTTTTTTTTTTAATCAAGAATAATTTTATAGAGGGGAGACCGTCAGAAAAACTATCAGAAACTCAGCAGTAAGGCAAAAATGGGGAGTAGCACATTCTTTCTATATAACTTGGGGTCAAGGACCACTTAAAGATTATCCAGGGGCATATGCTTAGTTCATTTCATTATTTACTACAAATGAAAGGCTCTAGACTCAGTGAGGTTACTTGTTGATTTTTGTTAGGTACACACGCAAATAACTTCTGCCCAGTGGAACAGATAACCCCTAAGATTGTATGGCTTATTTTACATTATTTAGTTTTGTACGTAACTCATCATTCTTCTCCTAACAGTTTTTTAAAAATTGTTTGTAAGTTTCCTAGCTTTTTGGACTTGTTATAACATTTTACCTGTTAATTAATAGGCTAAATAAGATCTTAGACACTGTGTTCAGTTTATAGTTGCCTCAGAATATAAGTTACAAGTATATGAATATATATTTTCTTTTTGAAAGTTACAGTTTGACAGTTTGTAAAATAAGGAGATACCAGAGTTAATAATATCCATCTATGAGTCCCAGTATAAATTATAAAAAAATTTACAGAGAGGGTGCTGTTTTATTTTACACAAATTGGGAAAAGCATTCCCTTTTATTTTTAATCTTTTCTTTTTCGATATCTGATAATCAAGAGGCAGTTTAATTTTATATTCGGCTGCTCACTGTCTTTGAAGAGAGAACCTTTAGGCCAAATGATAGCTAAGCCTGCTGAGGATGAAAGTCTTTTGTGTGGCTTATATATTAACAGAGTTTGGGTAATCAAAGATCATTTACTGAACATGACAAGTTTCATTTTGTCAGATTAAGTACACATTACATCTTGGTACAGATTTTTTCAGGCGAAGCTTTGTTCAACCATAACGTGAATCCTTGCACAGCTTGTACATTTAGTGGCTTGAGTGTTCTTTAATGTTATCTCATGAATTCGGATTCCTCAATTTTATAAGAAAAATGCCTGAGGATATTAAGTGAAAAGCGTAAGGATATTTTGCACACTATTACCATTTAAATAACAGTGACTTCTTTATATTTTTAGAATCACGAAGAAGAAAGGTCTACAACAGTACTTTTGTGTTGTATTAAGTACCAAATATTTCTTGAGGGAGTGTACCAGAACCGATTAAAATCTGCCAGCATTTTCACCCAAATGTGCCTTGAAGTCAAGTAATATGAATGACCCATGGATTCCTTTATTTTTATTTTGGATCATTTTATTTTCCTTATGACCACAGGAGAAATCTACAAGAACTTCCTCCTGGAGAACTTTAATAACAAGAACTGATTCATCTTTTATGAGAGAAGCTGTCAACATGGCAGAAAGCCAGACGTGAAAAACTAGACCCCGGGACATTACAGCAGTTTCCTACAACGGCCATAACAAACTACCACACACTGGGTGGCTTAAAACAATGGTAATTTGTTCTTTCATAGTTCTGGAGGCTAGAAGTCACAAATCGAGGTATTGACCGACCCGGGCCATGCACCTTCCAAATGCTTTCAGGGGCAATCTCTTCCGTGCCATTGTCTTAGCTTCATTGGTTGCCAGCAGTCCTGGTATTTGTGTCCCTGCTCCATCACCACGTGGCATTTTTCCTGCAAGTCTGGCATCGTCTTCCCTCTGTGCATGTTTGCCTCTGTATATCTTCACCTTTTCTTATGGAACAACAGTAGTATTGGATAAAGGGTCCATCCTACCACAGTCTGATCTCATCTTAATTTCCACCTTTCTTTTTTAATGTATGTTTGTTTGTGTATTTCTTTGAGAGAGAGGGAGAGAGACCGCGAGCAAGCAGGGGAGGAGCAGAGAGAGGGAGATACAGAATCTGAGGCAGGCTCCAGGCTCCCAACCATCAGCGCAGAGTCCCATGTGGCGCTCGAACTCACAAACCGCGAGGTCATGACCTGAGCTCAGACGCTTAACCCCGAATGAGCCACCCCGGTGCTCCTCGTCTTAACTTACATCAAAATTACATCTGCAGATGTATTTCCAGATACAGATATTCCCTATTTCCAGATAAGGTCACATTCACAGGTACCAGGGATTGGAACTTCAACGTATCTTCTTGGGGGGACACAATTCAACCCACAACAGAGATAATGTGTCTTTACCCCTTTGGTGATTGCTGACAGCTAGTTTCGCAAGCCAGAGGTGCTAATTTTCCTCTTTGAGCTCAGTGAATGCATAAAAGGTACTTTTAAACAAGTTTTAAGGTGTTCATAAATAAGCCAAATTCCTTGTTCTCCTCATCTACTTGACTTGGGAAAAGTATGAAAATCTTTTCTGTAACACATTTGTGACACATTAAGCAATTCAACTCAGCTTGGGGTGAAATGATCTTTCTAGTGCATTTTCTTTCCTGATGTATTCCAACACCTTTGTGTTACTGCATTTATCTTGCACGTACCCACGTTTGGGAACAGGCTCACTCAAGGACCTGTTCCGTCACACTTTTGTTTTGCTGAGAGCCTACGATATTCACAGCACTGTGTTAAGTGAATAGGCCGCAGGCATGATTAAGATACTGGTTTCGTTTTCTTTCTTTCTTTCTTTCTTTCTTTCTTTCTTTCTTTCTATTTTTAAAAAATTTTTTTTAACGTTTATTTATTTTTGAGACAGAGAGAGACAGAGGATGAACGGGGGAGGGTCACAGAGAGAGGGAGACACAGAATCTGAAACAGGCTCCAGGCTCTGAGCAGTCAGCACAGAGCCCGATGCGGGGCTCGAACTCACGGACCGCGAGATCGTGACCTGAGCCGAAGTCGGACACTTAACCGACTGAGCCACCCAGGCGCTCCCAGGTTTTGTTTTCAAAGAGATCTGATTCGGAGATGAGAGGAAAATAATCTTTTAGTTTGTTTTATATGAAGTGTGTAGAAGTGTGGAAGAGAGATATGTGTGCTAAACCATGTGATCAGGCGTGAAGAAGATAGCCTGGCTGTGCACAAATGGCCTGTGTATTTGGACATCAGCAAAAGCTCCTTTCTTCCCTTTGCCAAGGAGTTGAACTCTCAGAATGCAAGTCTGAAATATTCTCTCGCTTTAAAATCTTTCAGCGGTTTCTAGTCTTTCATTATCTTGTAATTGTATTCTTTTTTTTAAGTTTATTTATTTATTTTGAGAGAGAGAGAAAGCATGAGCTTGGGGAGGGGAGGGGAGAGAGAAAGAGTGAGAGAGAGAGAGAATCCCAAGCAGGCTCTGCACTCTCAGGTGAGCCCCATGCAGGGCTCGAACCCGCAAACTGTGAGATGATGACCTCAGCCAGAGTCAGACTTAACCGACCGAGCCACCCAGGAGCCCCTTGTAACCTTATTCTTGCATTTATCTTTTAATTTGTCTCCATGTATATACATTGTTTTATGCTTTTATTTTTTATTTTTATTTTTAAAAAATATTTATTTTGAGAGAGAGGGAGGGCACAAGCAGAGGAGGAGCAGAGAGACAGAGGGAGAAGGAAAATCCCAAGCAGGCTTTACTCTGTCAGTGAAGAGCCTGACATGGGGCTGGATCTCACAAACCATGAGATCATGACCTGAGCCAAAATCAAGAGTTGGGTGCTTAACTGATTGAGCTGCCCAGGCGTCCCACTTCATGCTTTTAACTTATCACACTATATATATTTATGAAGTCAACCTCTAATTTTAACTTTGTAGTTTAGTCCAAAATCAGAGAGTAAATCAAATTTAGAATTCACTTTCTTGTGAACTGAATAAATGAAGATAAACTGTGTCTGAATAGGGAAGGCTAAATATTGTAAAATGTTGACTTTCACAATCATTAGAAATTGATTAATATTCAATGCAATACTAAATAGTACCCAGTAAAACTAGGGAGATAATTAACTTCACAAAGGATTTTAAAGTTTTACCTGGAGTAAATAATAAACAGTATTGCAAAGAAAAGATGCAAACAGAGAAATGAGACAGACCAGCCATAATAGTTATTAAAAGCTGTATTTTATTAAGCTACACAAATTCAAAAATTTTACTTGTGAAGGAAACACACACAGGATTTCATCAACCCAAAGATCTGTCTAAAGCTAGCCCTTTATAGTCATGCCAATTCTCCCTTGCTTTACCATCCATAACCCCTGGGAACCACTAATTTGTTTTCCATTTCTATCATTTTGTCATTTCAGTAATGTTAGACAAAAGGAAACATGCACTATGACCTTTTGAAATTGGCTGTATTTTCATTCAGCGTAATATTTTTTTTTTAACGTTTATTTATTTTTGAGACAGAGAGAGACAGAGCATGAATGGGGGAGGGTCAGAAAGAGGGAGACACAGAATCTGAAACAGGCTCCGGGCTCTGAGCTGTCAGCACAGGGGCCCGATGCGGGGCTCGAACTCACGGACCGTGAGATCGTGACCTGAGCCGAAGTTGGCGCTCAACCGACTGAGCCACCCAGGCGCCCCTATTCAGCGTAATATTTTTGAGATCTATTCAAATTATTGTGTAAATCAGTAGTTTGTTCCATTTTATTGCTGAGTAGTATTCCACGGCATGAATGCACCACAGTTAATATAACCATTCACCTACTGATGGACATTTTGGATGTTTTCAATATTTGGAAACATTGCTTTCTTTACCCTACCTTCCTGTGGGTTATCTGAACACTTACTGGAATTCCATTTTGATTTATCTATAGTGTTTTGAGCGCAGCTTTTTGTAGAGCTTTAATAGTGTTTTTAAAAATGTTATGGGGAATAGATACAGATTTCAGAAGGGAAATATAACATTGATAAAGAACAAAAGAAATTGTAGATGTGTATACGTCATAAATTTATTCCACATACAAATTTTATGTATTCCGATTCCTGTCTCCTGTTTCTCTATATTTTCTGCTGATCAATCTTTGTTCTTCATTGCTAGAGAAGGTCATCTGATGAGGTCCACAAGTTTCCATTTTTAAGCACTTCTGTGTTCAGATTCTAAACAGTAGAATAAAAGGTAGGAAAATTAAGGAAATTCTGTCATCTACTAAAGGAATAATTTTCATATTTCAATCATAAATATTCAAATGTAATAAATTTTAATTACTTTCAATGATAGGGATGTTCTTGTCCCCCCCCCCCCCCGCCCCCCGCCAATTTTAGAATGGAAAACTGAAGGTCTCAAAGCAAGTGTTATATTGTCAAAGATGAACACCGTTGACCAGCCTAAGGGAAAATCTTGTAGGTCCTATCTCTTATGCTGTGCTATATGGATGGTTACAGGGAAAAACTTCCTGACCTTAAATGGTATAAGTGCAGAAACATCCTAAAAATGTCATAGGTGACAAATTAGATGATTTAGTTTTCATATGTGGCAAATTCCTGGATTCATCTGCAAACAAGTACTCCCAGATTCAGAAATTATACTTTACATGCATGTTTTTCTTACTGAGAAATTTGATAATACATTTGAAACAGTTTGCTTCATAAATGCCACACCATGGACCTTTATAATATGATAAGGATAGACTCAAGCAACAGCCTTATGCAGACGACAGGTGCTTTTTTTTTTTTTTTTTTTTTTTTTTTTCATCTTGGCACTAGATTTTACTGTTTATACTTTACCAGCACTGCAGGGGTCACTGTACTCTTCAATAGTGAATTCCTCTGAAACACAAAATGAGAAGACAGAAAGAATGAAGACCTCCAGTAAACAGGCATCTGGGCAGTTACTTATAAATAAGCTGTAAACTAAGAACTTCTGTGCTAAACCATGCAGGATTGGTGGAGAGGGGAGGAAGAAGAAGTTAGGCTTGGATACAGAATTCAGGGCCAGGTTTCACAAATGGAAGGCTGTCTTTCTTTGGACACCGGGTAGCCCTCTTCGCAGCCCTGCTCTTCTTATTGGAGCTGTACCTATCCAATGACCGCAGACTCACTTCTTCCTCCAGGGAAAGACTGCGCAGTTTTGTTTCAGTGAAGGTGACCCTTTACCAGGTTAGTTCTTTCTTTTTAAGGTTCAGCATGTATGAATCCCACTTACCTGTCTCATAATAATCATAGGCTTTTACAGTAGCTGGTTTTAAATTGTTTACTTGGATGTCTTGTTCCACTGAGAAGGAGAAACTCAGGGTTTGATTGGTTAGCTGGAGAGACAGGAAAACCAAATTGGAATCCAAGATTAACTTAGTTACCGGTTACCATCCTCTCTTCCTACGATATCATCAAATCTTATGGTTACGCTATCCGTCTGTAACAAAACCTTTGGAGAGAATGGCATTTTGAGACTCAGTGACAGATACAGGAAGGACAAAAAAGATGATTCTATGGACAGTGAAATGTAGTAAGCTTGAACTTTGTTGACTGGTTCAGCCTCCTTCACCTGTGTGTCTGAAAAACATTATTATCTAGGATCTGGATTGGTGTGTTGGAACCTCTAGTAGTGTTCCTGGATCTGGCAGAGTCTACAGAATCTCACCTCTTCAAAGTAAATCAGGACATGGTTGGTGCTCACTTCAGTCCTTTGAATCTGAGGCTTTTCTTGGAGCTGTTGATCAAGACCATAAGGCAGATATATGAGATGAGGAAATTCCAGGCTGAGAGTACTTTTCAGGTATTTATGATCCAATGGGCTGCTTGGAAACATCCAAATTGCTAATTGTGATTTCTTCAGGAATATAGTAATATGTATTAAGCCCTTTCTATATTATCTACCATTATTTATACCTCTGTATCTCTGTATCTATCTATTACCTACCTGTCAATCTGTCATCTAACTAATCTATCCATAACATATATATTTTCATAATATATGAGAGAGAATTATCCTTTACATATAAAAAGAAAAAGGGAGAGTATCACATTTCTCTCTCTCTCTCTCTCTGGCATCTTTTTATATCATATACATGTGTATATATGTGATATATTTTCCCTTTTTAACATACACGATTGGAAGATAATTCAATACCTCTCCACATATCTAGATGTCTCCGGGCCTGCTGGAGCCTTATTCACCATGTCTAGGACTTACGTCTTATACCTGATACCACATAAGAGGGATGATTCACTATTAAAATGACGTAAGCACACTCTAGAGAAGTAAGTTTGAGGGAGTACCTCTTGAAAATTGAATCAGTAAAATAAAGTAAAACTGAATCGGTAAAATAAAATTGACAAGCACAAATGCCAGTATTTATCATGACTTTGATATCTGTAAGGGATATAGGGCTTACCCTTTTCACTGATGATTTCACAGGTATGAAGCCTGATATCATCTTCACGTCAACAATGGCCATGTTGGAGCTTGGTCGTTCTCCAGTATAACTACAAAGTCAAGGCATCGGGAGAAGGCATTCAAACAAAATCCTTTGGAGTTTGTTCAAGACAGAAGTCTCCCCTTCTCTTTTATTTCTGGTGTTTTCTATCCTTAACCACCACGCAGCTTCCCCATCTACTTTCTTTGCTTCTGCTATTGTTATTTGGAAAACCCACCATTATGAACTCACACTCCGCAGGCATGGCAACATCATGTTCTCAATGTTAAGGCTTTTCAGCAAGAGTGAAGAACATTTTCTCACTAGTAAATATTGCAAGAATTACACATTCACAATGTGTGATCTTGGACAACGGAAGTTCCCCGCACAAGAAAATCGGTTTCTCAATATTCTACGAAAGGTCTTACCTACACAAGGATTTACCTAATGTTGATGTGAATCTGGAGTTTCCTGTGAGCTTCTACGCCATCACAATTCTTGGGGAGAGTATCAACCTTCAGAGCGAAGGGAACTTTCCCTTCTTTCTTGGGCAGGACATTATATCTCAGGGATGTCTAGAAAAAATTTAAAAACATCCCTTATCTTTGCACTTTAATAGTCTGTCTCTTCTAGATGATTCATATCTCTTCTTAGCCCACATGCCTTTTTCCATTTGGAGGTTCGTATCTAATTCTTGAGACTTTTCCCTTACACCCTGGTAGTCTCACCTGGAGGTACACACATCCTGATCCTGAAACGGTCGTGCTGTACTCCCCTGGAATCTCTGGCAACCTGATTTCCTGAAGCAACAGGCGATTGGCATTGTGTACTTGTAATTTTTCCGAGAAGGTCTGCGAAGACTTGACAGTGACTACAGCAGCTTTCTCCATTTTACTGAATGTTGCGGCTCCATATTTGGACAGGGCTTGAAGCGCTACCACTGTGTCCTGAAAAGAGATGGGGCAGAAATCATGGGAGAGAAGGTACCAAAATCATACTGGATGTAAATCATATCAACCCTACTCTCTCTCGGAGTTATTTAGTGACAAACGCAGACCTGTTATTAATCATAAACTATTCTATGTCCTTGGTGGTGGGGGGGGGGACATTAAAAAGTTTCCCCATTCAAGTAATTTACACTCAACACATGGAAATTCGACCCAGATATTTGACATAAAGCAGAGGCTTTCTCGATAATTTATAAATTTATATAATAATACATGTGTACACATTCGAAGAAAGGGGAAGAAATTGGAGCTAGATAGAGGAGACTGTGAAGAATGTTAGACATAAGAGTATGGATGAATTA
The DNA here is from genome assembly GCF_046562875.1 of Panthera onca. NCBI lineage: Eukaryota > Metazoa > Chordata > Mammalia > Carnivora > Felidae > Panthera > Panthera onca. Next base: position 43,130,717 of record NC_138345.1, read on the forward strand.
TGAGAAGGGTTTATATAGACAGAAGAGGGGCATCAGGGACTACCAGGGTGGGAAGACACAGAAAAAGGAGGGAGCCAATTCCAGAAAAAAGCAAAGGGATCAGCCCAAGCAGATAGGAGTCTTCGTGTTTACTGGGGAGAGGAAATGTTTTGCATTAAATATTAGACGATTCTAGTCTTTGGGTGAAAAAAAGATTTACTTTAACGAGGAAGTAATTTTATGAAATATTGCGTTAAAAAGATTGATCTATTTTACAGTTGGGGGTCCACTAAGGAGAGAAGATAAGAAAGACTGTACAAAGGGCAGCGCAGTAATGAATATATTAAGACAGGGGGCTGGAACCCTTCTGCTGATGGAGGAATGGAGAAAGTATGAATTAGAAATATTATCCAATTATCCAACTCCTAGAATATGGTTGTGTCTACATATGTAGTCAGGTATTTATTTTTCTTCCCAGGGCCTCTCCACAGACCTGAGTGGAGGAGAAGCCCCCATTGGGGTTTTGTTGCTTGGTGATCCATTTCACAATACGTGAAGCCACAGACAGATCTTCCGAAGATGGGGTAGGCCAAACAGTAAGATAGGCAAGGAGCAAGTAAGAGGTCATCTCCACTTCAACAGAAGGAGCCCGGGGTTGATAATAGAGCGACAGAACTTCTTGAACTTTCCCAGGACGCTGCCAGTGGATCGACTCATCTTTGAAAGGGAAAAGAGTATCATCTTCAACTTAAAGAATGACTTTTAAATCTGATTCATGAATATTCATTAGCGTTAGAGCTCACGTAGTAGTGAGCTGGTGTAAAAATAGTAATCACCAATCAAGCAACGCTTTGCCAATTTACGTTTCCAGTAAATCACAGTTTTTTTTTCTTTGTGTCTATTACATACTGGTGTGATATTAGAGGTCGGGCTGCAGAGTCTATAATGTGTGAACTGAAAAAAATATTCCATGTCACCTACAGAATTGAAGCGTTGGATCAATGATAATTATTTTTATCATCATTATAATAATATAATGTGATATATGTGATGTACTATAGTCATGATAGGTTCTCTTCCTTCTTTTGATCACTGGTGATTCCGGACGTAAATTCTACCTCCTTTCACCGTAGCAGCTCTTACCTTCTTTCACAGCATCTTTGTCCAGTGATTCAAGCAGCTCACTTCGCTTGGCCTGGTTTCCTGCTAGGGCAAAGGCATAGGCCAATAATGCTTTGGTGTAGACAAGATTTCCTTGGGCCTCTGACTCTGAGATGGATCTCCAGGCACTTTCCAGGCAGAATAGAGCGTTGCGGACAACAGGGTGCTAAAGCAGATGAAAAAAGATCTTTATCTAGCACAACCAGGCTAATGAACGGTCTCCAGGCTAACACCAGATGAATAGTCTCCATGTGTCACGTAACATCACGGTTCTGACCCGAGAATAATTTCCTCTGCGGCTTCCAAAAGTATCTAGTCTTTTATGTGCCAGTGAAAATATACCAAAATTAAATAACATAAAAACCACGACTCATTGTCCTCAGAGATTCATAATTTCGTGATTTGTATTCCTTATATTTGTGAGACAGGATATAGGGACTGTGCTGGTACATACAGTGACAGGCAGTGGCATCTCCAGCAGAGCAATGGTGATGTAGGCAGAGAGCGTCACTTCGTCGTCTACCCCACCCTGTAAAGATCACAGGCAGAGATACTCAAACATCCCAATATTCATTAGCCGGAGTTGGCTAACTCTACTTTTCCCCTTGCTCACTTTTCACCAGAAAGCATCTTTTCTTGTGCAGTATGATTGATTTTCCCCTCTTTCTCCTCCACCCTAAAATTCTTGAATCGGTTCCAAATCACTCACCCTCACTCTTAGTAACACGCTGAGGCGTTTCGCACACTATTTTAATTCCCTAAAAAACTACTGATTTGTTGTCAGGTTGCAGAAGCTTTTAGAACCTACTTCCCTACCTCAAATCTATGTCACCAAGACTTGAGGAATCAGTAGGAGTATCTTTGTCCCTACATGTGACTATTTCCAGGGACCAGAACAAAATTAATGGCACCACCTTAATAGCATTGTTTAGCAGTGATCCAGAGCGTTGGAAACAACCATTTTCCTTCTGCTTCTGTGAGAGCCAAGTGAGGGCATCCGTGATGTGCGACTTCTCCACAAAAATGTACGACCGGGCTTGAGCAAAGGACTTGAGCACAAATGCAGTAAGCCTGTCCAGCACAGAAGAGACAGACATGAGGACCATCTCACGTTCAAAGCTCATTTTGGGCAACGGCATTCAGACTTTGGTCCTCACAACTCAGTGGAAGCAACCATTGGGGGAATTGGTGGGGACAGGACACATGCACGCTAAATATTCTTTTGTTTGTGCAGCAACTATCTGAGTTCTTTCTTGAATCTCTAGACTTAACTGGTTTCTTCAGAATTGATGAAGAACCTTCCACTTTTTTTTTCACTTTTTTTTCGTGCACAATGTTTGCCCGACAACGCTGTCCATCACCCAAACTGCCATTTCCTAAATGATTCTTTATCACATCACAGTCCCTTTCTGTCCTTTCCCTCTTCCTTCCCTTAATACACAGTATAGAAGCTTCTTTTACCATTCACATTACAATGCTTCCTGCCTTATATTTCCATTTTGGGGGATCTTTATTTTACTGTTTACTATTTACTTTATTTTACAGGTGAGTGTTCATACATGAATTGGTGAGATCACACGATAGTGATGACAGGCTTGTGGAGTTTTAAAGGATAGCGCATTCCATGAAACAACTCCAGGTATCAGAGAATCAATATTTCCAGAATTCCCAAATAGAATGAATCTGCAGTGAGCATATGGAAATAATTATCTTACCAAGTGTTTCCCTGACTTCTACTATCATAATCCCCAAAGGTGCTGTATGAACCATCTTTGTGCTTGTAATTCAACTGCCTTTGGTACCCTGAAAAGGAAGTATTCATAGGTTTAGGAAACAGCAGAAACATTGGAGAATTAATCAGTCTTTTCCTCAAAACTTGGTTAGGAATCTTAGGAAAACTACCGTTTTATCAAGATATCTCCAAGACTGGATAATGCCATTGAATTTTCTGGAGGTATAGTGGGACATTTGATTGGTTATCGTGGCAACGGTGATTTTTTAAAATCTTAACCAAGGAGAAACTGATTGGAGTTCAGTGAAAGAGCTATTTAGGGAATCAGTTAAGATTTCTCCTTTCGGGGTAATCTCTCACCACTGACAAGATAGCTGATGGCTTTGGACTTGATATCCTCCGTCAGCTGTCCTGTCTCATTCAGATAGTTCAGAACATAGATGTTAGGGACAAAAAGGACCATATTCTGCTCTCCACAACCATAGGGCATCCGGAGAAGATTCTGAAGATTTCGCATTGCAGAACCTAGTATGTCACCTGGGGAATGAGAACATAAAAAAAAATCTGAGGCACTCAGAGCTGGTCTATGTTGGGATAGGAAGATAGATTACTAGCAAAGTGTGAGGTCAAATCACTTATGGAGAGAAGGACAGGAAAGCATAAGAGGCGAAGAAAAACAAGAAATGGAAAGGATAGAGAAAAGTGGGAAAAATAAAGTCAGTGGTTCAAGGATGGAAAAAACTGAATGGCAGGAGCCATCTTTTCTGATAAACAACTTGTCCAGTAAAAACCAACTTTCAGGATGCCTCACCACCTAGTCAGTCTCTTGAAGATGAGGGCACCAAGAGGTGACCCTTGGTACTTTTTAGAGTGTGTCAAGGTAGCACAACATCTGTTCAGCCCTCTTGTGACTAATACCCAATGCGATTCTTAGCTTAGCACTCTTTCTCTCAAACGAATGCCTACAGCCAATGTCTTAACTGTGGATAGTGAGGCTGCGTGCACGAGAATAGTGAGATGGAAAATTGTTTGCCTCGGGCTGGCAGACTCACCCAAAACCGAATATGTCGCCCTGGCAGATCCTTCAACCACATCTGAAGGAACTTTGAGTGACAGCTTTTCAGACACTCCAGTTTCTAATGAAAGAAGACAAATATGTATAAGGGAGGGACAACAAGAGAGCAATGTCCTACTTTTGTTTCAAGTTCTTCCCCCTTTTTGATCAAATTCCCACCTGTCCTTTCTCTGGATCACTGTATCATTTCTTTGATGTCTAAGTTTCTCCTAAAGTCATGGTTCATCTCGCAGTGAAGTCCATATTAACATATGTCTGTGCTAAATTTGTACCGATTTCCTTCTGAGCACATGCCTTATGTTATGACTATTTTCTTCCCCTAACTGCTTATGCTGATATATATGATGAGTGTTTTTTTAAAAATACCTCCATTCCATAAATATGCATTAAGTGCACGCGATATACCGGCTTCTGCTTCAAGTGCAATGATATAACAATTTTCAAAAAAAAAAAAAAAAAATTCCTGACTTCCCAGAGTTTTCATTTTAACGGGAGTAATCAGATAACAAACAAATATTTAGTATGATAGGCGTTAAGAAGTTCTATAGTGGGGCGCCTGGGTGGCTCAGTCGGTTGAGTGTCCGACTTCCGACTTCGGCTCAGGTCGCGATCTCGCGGTCCGTGAGTTCGAGCCCTGCGTCAGGCTCTGGGCTGATGGCTCAGAGCCTGGAGCCTGCTTCCGATTCTGTGTCTCCCTCTCTCTCTGCCCCTCCCCTGTTCATGCTCTGTCTCTCTCTGTCTCAAAAATAAATAAATGTTAAAAAAAAATAAAAAAAAAAAAAGAAGTTCTATAGAGAAAATTAAAGCAGAATGTTTATATGGGACAGCTGGTAAGACAAAGCAAAGACAGAGCTGGTGTGAAGTAAGCTCCTCTCTTCAATAAAATCATAGGTGACCGGAGATTTGAAGGATGTCAAGGGATATGATTTACACATATCTGGGGGAAGAGACTTCCAGGGAAAAGGAACAAAAAGCGAAAAGACTCCAGAGATTAGAGTATGCTGGCTGTGTTCCAAGACCAGACTGGGAGTCCACTGTGCCCAGAGGAGGGTGAGTGAGGGAGAGAGTCACAGGGTATGAAGTCATGGCAATCGTGAGGGTTTGGAGGGGACATTGGAGGAATAGGCTGTAACTTTTGGGGACATGGGAAATTCTCAGAAGGTCTGAACGGACGGGGCACATGATCTGAAGTGTGCTTTAAATAATCCCTCCTGCTGTCAGGGATCAAGGGCAGGTGGCCAGGCGACCGGTTAGGAGGTTATTGAGATGATCCAGGAGAGAAAAGACTAGAGTAGAAGTGCACATGGCGATAAGTAAGAAGATTCTGGATAAAATGTCAAGGTGGAGCCGATCATAGTTGAAAACAGATTGGGTGTGGAATGTAAGGAAGTAATGGTGAAGGATGACTATCAAATTTTTCCTTCAGGCAAGTAGAAGAGTGGGATTTTTATCATCTGAGATGGATTTAAAAAAAATGGCAGGAGGAGCAGGTTTGTGGGAACCAGGAGAAGTGTAGTTTTGAACATGCTGGTTTTGAAATACCTATGAGTCCACAGGCCCGTCAGTGGAGTTGATAAGTGGGCAGCTGAATACACGAGTCTGAATTAAGAAAGCAGTGTGGACCCAAGTTGTACACTTTGCTGTCTCCAGTGCAAAGCTGGAGTTATTCAAGTTATTCAAGTTCTGGGACTGAATGAGATTATCAAGGGATGCTCACCTACAGGAGAGATCTGCACACGGAGCACTGTTCTCAAGATGATTCTAGATGGTGCAGAGTTGAACATTTTCATGGTAATTTTTATATCATTTTGTTGATAGTGTTAGTAAAATATTGGTTTTCTATACATGCTAGTGACCTGAAGTTCTTCTTCAAATGACTTACATGAGTAAGTTAAATTTGAGTACATTTAAGCTAGTCATTGAATAATGACTACTCTTGCCACACAGGTATTTCAATACTTTGAAAATTATTTAGGGAGAAGTTTGATAAACGCAGGTGCATTGGAAAGGATCCTGTTCTGCGGTCATCAGCTTTGGTTCTCCTTATTAGCCGGAAGCTTTTAGGTAAGTCTTTTAACTTCTTTGAGTCTTCATCTGGAAAAGACCATTCTGAATCAAATGCCCTGAGGTTTGCCCTTGGGAGAGTACGCTATATTTTTTCTCCAGAGGAAAACATACCGCATATGGCATTCTACAACCCTACACTTGGGCGCGAGTGGCTGAACTTGAGAATTTTGTCTACTTTTGACCCTTACCTGATGCACAGAGGAGTGTGTTGAAAGTTTCCTCCTGTTCTATTCCTTCAGGCTTTTCGTTGGGGAAAAAAAAAAAAAAGTGAAAAAGTAAAGTCATACTGAGTGTAGAAGAAAAAAAAAAACCCAATTACTCTAAAGGAGAGGAGAAAATGTTAGTAAGACACTGAGCTGCAGATCCATTTCTATTCTTGGGAACGAAATGGCACTCACATACATAGTAGGTAATGCTATATAATATAATAAGGCCTCTGAGACTCAGGAAGTTTACCCACGTACCTCAACTAATAAGGGCTTGACTACAGTGTCCTTCTGCCCAACCACTGGGACTGTAGGCACCTCGTTGCCGCACAATTCTTCAGACTGCGGGGCCTCCACGGTAGCTGTGAAATTCACCTTGCCTGGAAAATAAGATCCTTAAGGAGTTAAACAGTGATTCCATATTGAATGGTTTCCCTTTTTAAGTTTCTCCAGGAGATATAATGGTTTTCTTTCAGTGCATCATGGTTGAAGGAGGAGGGAAAAACCCCACGTATCCGGGTCAGGGTCAGGGTGGAAAGCAAATCACTACAACGCAGGAAGTGGGAGTTGCCAACAACCTTATCACTCACCCAGTGACTTTGGAGTCACAGTCCAGGACACCGTTTTCTGCCTGCTTCCACAGACGCAGTGATTGGCTTCATTCTTTCTCACTAGGTCGGCCGAGTTGTCAGGGAAGGCTTCTAGCTGCACACTGACCTGAACCCCATACCCGCCCACAAGTGTGAGAAAGAACACAGGGGGGGAAAAAAAAAGAAGGAATCAGGTGGAAATAATATCTGAATTTAGGAATACACAGAAAATATAGAACCCCAAGCAAATACAACGTTACCACCTTGGACGGGCCAGGTAGCTTTGCTCTTAGCACCTATTCCATTCCAAAATTAGCCTACATCATTATTCAGCTATGATTTGCCGGGGGATTATGTAGGAGACCGGGATAATGAGTGGCGACTGGGTGCCTTCCTTGTACTCTTGCTTGCTCCCAGAGAAGGGCCCTTACCCGAATGCAGTGGGACAAATAATTGAACACGGTGGCTTTGAGGGTAAAGTCTTCTCCTCGAACCACAGAGTAGGGGAGAGTGAGTTCCACGAAGAAGGGCTGGAACACTTGAAGAGAGATGATGGGGGAGAGACCCAGCCCTGTGTTTCCAGACAAGCAGAGTGCATGGGCCTTCCACTCAGTGATGGTGTCAGGGACCTTCACTGCCAACTCACTTCTACCTGATAAACTGGAGAAGGAAAAAAGAGGAACACTGTGAGTCAACACATTTTTTAACACGGGCCATAGCTGATTCTAGAGCGGGGTATCTTAGTAACCCAGTGTGGCCAATGCCAAACTTGGGACTCCTCAGGAGGTCTCTGGAAGTTTTTCTTTTCTTTTTAGAGGCAAGGGTAGCTTCCCACTTTCCATTGTTTTAGATATCTCAGGATGAAATTAGAAAAAAATTTGCATTGCTGATCTACGAGGTCAATGAACTATGAGCCTAAATGTTTACCGGAAAGAAATGGAACAGCACTGAAAGGCTCAGGAACCAATGCTAACACCAGAATCAAAGAGGAGGAGTCACATCTTTTCCTAAACTAAATTCTGGGCAACACACAACTTACTCGAGGGGTACCAAGTCCCAGATCCAGGTCTCAGGGAAGTACTTTCGGATTGTCTCTTTCCTGGGACGTTCTACCATGGCTGGAACATTCTCATTCATTGTTATTGCTTGAGCTCTTCCCCCAACACCAGGTGCTACTTGTGGTAAGACTTGTGGAAGGGCTGTGGAAAGACAATACGAAGGGCCCAACAGAAACCTCATTTTTATCATGAATTTCTTCGCGTTGCCTAGTTTCTCAAGCAGAATAAGGTCATTTGCTCAGGGAATGTTCATTATCAGAGCAATTTAACCTATCAGCTTGTTACTTTGTTCACTTACCTATTTGCTCTCTAAGAAAGCTAATCCTATCTCCTTCAAAGAGTCTGGAGGTAAATGTATTTTTCTCCAGAAATGAAAACAAATGTAGCTCTCTGTGGATTATTCAATTAGCGAAGGGAGGAATAACACACCCAATAGTGCCTTTACACTGAAAGGATGATCACGTGTTCTCCACTTGCAGTGAGAACTGAACGAGAAGAATGAGTAGTAGCTACAGAAAGGATTTAAGAAACGCTTTTTTCCTTGACAGTGAATGAGATAGGGACACAAACACTAGAATACAGTAGAGGATGTTATAGACCCCAGAAACTCAATAAAGGACAGAAAATGAACTTTGGAGTGACCAGAAACGACTTTACCAAAGTAGAATTTTAGATGATCATTGAAAGATGAGAAACAAAGGAGAATCGAGGAGATATTTGAAGGAAAGGGCTCTAAAAGTATGTACACAGAGGTCAGAAGGGATGCTCCACAGGGAAAAGGGAGTGAGATGTCTATTTTGAGGGTTTGTTGAGTAAACAGTAGGTGTAGTTATATAATGAAGTACCAGGAAGATTAGGGCAAATAAAGTAGATCTGTTAATGCAGGAGTTAGCTTGATTTAAATAAAAGTGACACTCTAGAGATCAGAAGATCCAAAGATCACAGGTGTAAATATATAAATATAAATATGATATATATTTTACATACACATAAAATAATATAGTGGAACATGCCTTTTTAAAACCTTAAGTACAATAATTCTATGAATTCTGGAAATGGTGACCATCTATGGGAAATAAGTGACATGATAAGAGCAACGTTTAAGGGTGATAGTGCCCTTCACAGTATCCAGGATAGACTGACGTGAAGAAGGACAGGAGGCAAGAAAAGTAAATTAGGGTAGTTTGTAACTAATTTCGTTATGAAATAATGAGGCACAAGAATAAGGTGGTATAACTGAGAAGGAAAAGGAAATAATGGGTAGGTGACAAATACAAATGCAAAGTTTGCATAGAGTCTTACAGAATATTTGGGGTAAGAATGTAATGACACTACTCTGTTTTTAGGTTTTCTGGATCATTCTATGAGCATGTTTTCTCTTATGTTTGGAAAGAAAATACACACTTGGTATTAAGAGGGATAGGAAAATAAAGTAATAGTGCTTTTCAATTATTATTATTATTATCATTATTATTTTTTAGGTTTATTTCTTTATCTTGAGGGGGTTGGGTGGCAGAGAGAGAGGGAGAGAGAGAGGAGAGAATCCCAAGCAAGCTCTGTACCGCCAGTGCAGAGCCCGATGCGGGGCTCAAACTTACGAACCGCGAGATCATCAACTGAGCTGAAATCAAGAGTCAGAAGCTTAACTGACTGAGCCACCCAGTCACCCCTCTTTTCAATTATTTTTTTGAACATATACTATTCATGGCAACATGATTATATTTTTTCATTTATGCTCACAACACATGCTCAGTAACTTTGATGTTGTCATTCTGATTTCAGATTTGAAGAAGTTGAGCCTTAGTCTGTGAATTTGGAAAGTCCCATATGACCTACCACACAGATAAGAACATGTCCCTTGGCCCTTAGCACACTGCTTTTTTCACTATACAGAATTTTCTTTCTGTTGAGGGAATATTCTGATTTGCTCCTCTATTGCCAACTAGAACTTTATTCTTTGTCTTCTTAGGTAAATCATGTCTACTGTATTCAAGTCCGTGTTTATTTTATTTTTAAGGAACACTTTATACTAGAACATTTCTTTTTTTTTTTTTAACGTTTATTTATTTTTGAGACAGAGAGAGAGAGAGCATGAATGGGGGAGGGGCAGAGAGAGAGGGAGACACAGAATCGGAAACAGGCTCCAGGCTCTGAGCCATCAGCCCAGAGCCTGACGCGGGGCTCGAACTCACGGACCGCGAGATCGTGACCTGAGCCGAAGTCGGACGCTTAACCGACTGAGCCACCCAGGCGCCCCAATATTCTAGAACATTTCTTATTAGAAAGTAGGACTAGTGGATATACAAATGCGTAGAGAAAACTTTCTCTAGACGTGACAGCAATAGAAAAGAATACTCAGAATCTTTTCAAATTTTCCTCATTGCCAGGTATACTGGAAACACACAAGGAGACCAGTAGTCTAACTGCCAAAAGTTGGGCTATTCTATTTCATTCAACATATCAAAGTCACTTTGATTTTCATAAAAAGAAGATGACAGAGACAATTAATGTCCATACGATCTTTCACATTTCTCAGCCTTCCTTGCAGGAAGGGCAGATATCCCACTTCCACAGCAGGACAAAATAATCATTTCCCTCCTTTCTCATGGTAATGGTCTTGGATGGCACATGGGAAATGGAGTCACAAGATGAAAGTAGAAAGGGTACCCCTAACTCACTGATTGGGGGGGAGCCGTTCTGGACAGCTACTGGATGCATATGCAGTTGTGTGTGAGCGAACAAAGAAAAGCAAATGTTATCATCTTAGTTGCTGAGCTGTGGGAGTTTGGTTGTTATTGCAGTAAAATCTGTCTTATGCTAATTGAGGTGTTGAACCCACACTGGATAAGGAGGATTTGAAATTGCAAGACTACTGCAGGCTAGGACAAAAAAGCAGTCAACTTTGATTTCAGAGACAGAGTAAAAAAATGAAACGATAATTGCTTTAAAAATTGTTTCTTTTTGGAGGGGAGGGGGTGTTATTTGAAGAAAACTCACCAAGAAGTCGCTGCAGATTCACAAGAGTCACAAGATTCAATACTCAGAAAAATAACTTTTCATCCCACCCCACCCCAGCAAAACATCATTTTTTCCCCTATTATCCTAGCAGGCAAAGGTATCTCCCCCTTACCGTCTTCATAGGCTATAGGATATGGTGGAGGCAGCCAACAAAAAGATGGACTGTGGAGTTTTGAGTTGGTAAAAATATTTAATCCTGCAGACTGGAAGAAAATGGATTATTAAAGCATATTGGCAATCCAATCCTGAGAATGGGATCTTTTCTTACATTTGTACTGTAGGGGTCAAGAGCAGGCTGCCCAAAGCGAATATAGCATATTGATTATTTTGAATTGAGGCTAGTTGGGAAACATTTGGTTCAAGGACACTCAATCCCTCCTCTGTCTTCCTCACAGCAGTAAATAAATCTCCCACATGAAAGGTACCCTTTCATGGAAAGGGTAAGGAAAATAAAAATCCTTATCACCAGAGATAGGAACTTTAAAGCCAAGAATGTTGTAGAAACAAACCCCGTTATTATTTTTTTTAATCTATGACCTCAGCCCAAATTCCATTTAGAATTCTAAAGCTCCCGAACATGTTTTCTTTATCCTGTCAGTTTCCCACAAATTTGTCTTCTCTTTGGCTAAAAAGTACAAAAGCTTCCTGTTTGTTCATTTCTTTAGGTCTCAATTTCATTATTGGGCCCCCAGAGCATGTAATAAAACCGTTTTTCTCTCCTGTTAAACTGTCTCCTAGAAATCTAATTCTTAGTCCAGCCGGAACACCCTGAGGCGCAGAGGAGGAATTTTTCCTTCCCTACATGATCACACTTTCATTATTATCATGCATATAGCCCATAGGATCATCATGAAAGTGCCACACAAAAAGGAAGAGAGCTATTTTATAAATATGAAAACGGAGTCACAGACAGTCCAGTTCATCCAGTTAGTGACTAGGAGTTGGGATTAGAACCCTGATTCTACTGATTCCTATTTCTGAATTTTGTTGCTATATGCTGATGCCTCTTTAATTATCTTTTGCATCCAAGAAACTATTTTGCACCTGTATGTTTATCTTCCCTTCCTTTTCTCCAACCAACTAATATTTGTTTCTCCAAACAAATATATATATATATAGTGTGTGTGTGTGTGTGTGTGTGTGTGCGCGTGCGTGTGTGTGTGTGTGCACAGAATAATTGTTTATGTTTCTTTTCATTTGAAATTATAGGGTTGCACATTGGAGATTTTTCTTCACAGTTAGTTACACTTTGTGTTGTTTAAGTTTTATTGGAAAATGTGTCTTTCCCTAAATATCTATGCTCAGCCCATCACTTTCCTAATTTAGTCTTGCTTCTTTTCTTTCTCATTTTCTTGCAAGCATCTTGAATCTCTGCATCCAAAACATACATGCAGATGCCTACAGTAGCCTGATTCCTCGAGTCCACTTGGTCCCAGAGGCCTCTTTCCTCACTATTTGTCACCAGGAAATACTACTCGCTGTCTTACCTCCAAATACGCGGGAAACTGTGCGAGGCTGAGACACAGTTATCAGTGGTGGCAGTGACATGAAACAGGGAGAAAGAAGTCAGAAGCAAATGTTTAAAGATTAAACAGTTAGCTAATGAGCCTAAAGAGTCCTCTACCTACCCCTCTCTCACCAACTGATTTAAGATCCCGGAGGCTCTAGAAGAAGGAGATTTAAATTGCTCTCCGCTACGCTGTGGAAGAAGGGCACGTTTCCTCAAGATACAATAAGGGTTTTAAGCCCTCTTTGGTCGTGTGATAAGACTTCATCTCAAAGCTGGACAAACTCTCCCTTCGTAACACTGTCTAGTTACAGTTAATCTGAAAGCTAGGCATTTTATTTAACCTGGGGCATTTAACCTGCCCCAGGCCTGCTCACATTCTGACCCAAGTTTTGTAAATCTTTTCTTTGTGAAAGACTACTTTCAGTTTTCCCGGAAATTTTACTGCAGTAAAGATGATGAAAGTATTATACTTTGTGTATTCAGTCATTTCTTTATTCAACATTGTATGTATTGTGCAACAGACTGACGATAATGGCCGCCAATAAGGTACTCACCTTTCACTGTGGAAAATGTTTCACTATGCTCACACTAGTTTTCTATGTTTCTATGAAACATTTCTATGTTTTGCTAGAATCTCTGACAATTGCTGAGGGGGCTATGGCAGTCGTAAACAGCTTTGGGATCAACCTGGTTGAGGCTGTGGGCCCTAAAAGCATACCACTTGCGCTAAAGAGTGCGAGATACATTGATGATTGAATATCCGTATGTGTACAAAGTTCTCCGTGCTTCTGAGGTTTCAGTGTTTTTCTGTTAAGCTTAGCTTTGTTTTGGGGGGGGTGCAGGATCAGATTCTAGAGCTTAGAAGCCCATTTGTTCTCCACTTCAACAAAAACTTAAAACTCAATGTTGTTTATACTTTTGGGAAGGTGAATTACCTCAAAAACACTGTAAACGTCATCCTCTTTTATGGCCCACTTTGGTGTGTAAACAATTCCATTGTGAACTATGTCTTCTGCATTGATACATTTTTCACCATATGCATTCAGGGGACCTCCGTGTGTAAGGCTAGGGACCCTCTTTGGTGGCAGCAAATCATAGACCTGCAAAGTTGAGAGAACAAAGGGAAACTTCTTGTTTTGTCTTGCCTTTTAAGTTCATTTTTAGTGTGATAATGTTCAATCTGGGATTTAAAAGATTGTGGTGTTTATTGAATACTCCCATGCCAATGATACAAAGAACCACAGACAAATCATGGGGAGATAATAAATGTTAGGGATCCTAATCCTGTTGTTGTACAAAAGACATTAATACATAGAGAAATGAAATTAATTGATCAAAGTCTCAGAGCCCATTTTGGTTGAGTAAGAATAAAACTCGTCTCCTGTCTCCTACACCAAATGCCTATCTTTTTTTTTGAAGTTTATTGATTTATTTTGAGAGAGGCAGAGAGAGAGAGAGAGAGAGAGAGAATCCCAAGTAGGCTCCATGCCTAGTGTGGAGCCCAACATGGGGCTCGATCTCACAACCATGAGCTCACAGCCTGAGCCGATATCAAGAGTTGGATGCTTAACCAACTGAGCCACCCATGTGCCCCCCAAATGCCTGCTTTTAAAAGGAAGCCAAAAATGTGGACAGCATAGCGAAGTGTGACAGGAGCACAAAAGCCACTCATAATCCCAACAGTCAGAAATAATTTCCGTACATTCCCAATTCATTCCTTTTCCCATTTTCTACGATTAAGTTCTTTTTAACTCTTACTGAGTTTTTTGTTTTTGTTTGTTTTAGTCTACTATTTTAGTTCCAACTCTAGCTTGACCAAAAACTAGGTGCCCAGGCAACCTAGAAATAAATCAATTGCAGTTCAGTTTTTGCCCAGAGCCTGGTGTCAGGCCACCTGCTCAGTCACATAGTACCCAGGCCATTAAATAAACACAGGCCTCCACGCAGACCTTCTAATGTGGCTGCATTCACCTCTTGCCTATGCTACTACAATAACCTACTAATTGTTCCCATTCTTTCATTCTTGCTCTCATTCGCTCAGCAGCAAACAGGATCTCCTTAACAGATAAATCGGAATTGGCACTCTTCTGTTTACAACTCTTCAGATTTACCATAGCATTTGCCGTCACCTCCAAACTCCACTCCAGGCTAACAGAGCTCGTCACAATCTTCCTTACTTTCCATTTTACCTACAGTCTCTAGCATCCTCGTCTCTCCCCATTACTTATTAGGTTATTACCTTTTCCTTTTAGAACACTCCAGTCTTGTTCTGACCTCAAGCCCTTTGGGCGCACTGCCCTCATTCTTCATAATACTTGTCCTTTTTCCTTCATTCTCTGACCATGAGAAGACACTCTCAATCACCACTTGAAACAATGTCCAACTCTTTTTTTCTTTATCTCAGCATCTTTTTTATTTCTTTCACTATCCTCACCCAAATTGGGAACTATTATATGTTTATGTTTTTGTTGCTTACTTGTTTATGTTAATGCCTCATAAGACCGTTAGTCTAAGATGGTCAAAACCAACATCTGAAAGTTTACCATTAGAACTCCTGTTTCCAGAGCAGGATCCAGCCTCTAGGGAAGAGGCAGTGAAGATTTGTTACATAAATAAACAGACAGAGAAAGTAAACTATAAGGCCTTTTTGAAAGTGCTCTATTACAAGAGACATCTGTAAAAGACAAGTTTGAATGGAAACTCTCTTTTGTCCATACTTCAAACCGGTGAGCAAGCACCTAGATTTTAGGGGAAGCTGAAAAATCAGGCATTTCACATACTATCTTGATGTGGTGCATTAAAGGTGGCTTGGAATGAGATTTGATTCAAACTCCACCCTTAAAATATATTTTATATATATTATATATTTTACATATAATATATATTATATATTTTATATAATATATTATACATAAATATATATTATATTTATATATTTATGTATACATAAATAAATATATATTATATTATATAATATAACTTATATATAATCTATATTAAATATAAATATAGTATATTATATAAATATAATATAAATATAAATATAAATATATATTATATAAATTATATTATATATTATATAATATATATTTCTATATAATATATACTATATAATATTTTTGTGTAATACATATATTTTATGTGATATATATTATATTTTATATTTAAATATAATATATATGTTATATATAATATATATTATATATATAACATAATAACATATAACATATATATTATATTTAAATTATATGTTATTATATATATAATATATTATATATAAATTATATATATATTATATTTAAATATATATAATATAATTTATATAATATATATTATATATAGTATATATTATATACGTTATATATAATAGATATTATATTTTAATATATTCTATAGTGGCTTTATCTGTCATAGCTGTGTTTTCTTCATTCATAAAATTAAGGTAATAATGACCACCTTAAGGAATTATTACTCATGTGTTGATTCCCTAACAATGTGTTGAGCACCTTTTATTCATAAAGTACTGTGCTAGGCGGTGAATGCAGTGGGGAACAATATTGCTCCCTCACTGAGAATATATCACGAGAGAGAATGAAGTGAGAGCAGATTATGTTAAGCACCTGGCGCAATGTCTTTTGTGGAACTGAATTCAAGTCCAATTCATACATAACTTACCAGAGTATGCCTGACACTCTGAAGGATACGTCCTCTCAGTTATAACTGGTCTTAGCATATGTGCATTTTCTGAAATCCAAGGCTGAAAGGGGACTCACCAAACGAGGCGAGAGCTCAGCTTCAGGCTTCATGAGCAGGACGCTCTGGTCAACCGCACGGAGGGCACAGAGAGAATGGGGAGTGGCTGTGACCTCCAGGTTGATGTTTGAGGCCGGTGGGCTCTGGGCTGAGGAGAAGCTCAAATTGACCTGTAAAAAGGATATGATTATGACAGCAAATGTTCTAAGTATTACAGCCTCAACACCTCTACCCCAGACGAGGACTAATTCTTTCTACGCTTGGTTTCCCTTCATCCTTTTTGGAGCAGGCTTAAGAGGTGCGAACCGGTAGGGACTACCAGTGAACGATCTCTGGGGTAAATTGGAAATGTAGCTCCAGTTCACTGAGATTTCCTGGTCCTCGTGTAGCTGGTGAAATGTACATTGGTTTTGATCACATTGAGACAGAATCCCCGACGGGAAAAAGAGCGCACACTGCTAACAAATATACATACTCTGATGCAGTTGACCTATCTCCGTGCGGTGTTTTCGTGGTGAATGCGCACAGTTTGCATGGTGCCATGAAAAGTCACGCTCCACCTCTGAGACCAGCCACCTGAAGCCTCCTCCAGGTCGCAGTCTTAGTCGTCTGACATTCTAAAGGGGTGCAGGGCCGCTTCGGCCGGGAGAAACTCACTGATAAGTGAACCTATCCGTTCTTCATGTTTCTGTAAATATTTCTGGAGCAGAGTCTGAGTTTTATTTTATATTCAATATAGAAAAGAAAATAATTTAGAATCTAGAGTCTGTAGTAGCACCAGGAAACTTTCCAGGTTCTTGAACGGCAAGGTGATTTGGATTGGAATGAAATGTCAGTATGCTTAGTTAAAATAATATCTCACTTGCTTGCTGAATTTAACCGTGATCATCCCGCTATGTGGTCTGTGAATTAATGTAACAATTGGATTCGTGTATCATGAGAGCTACACGAAAAACAATTAATAGATTTATTCTCAAAATGAGGAAGTATTCATCCCTGTAGTTCACTATATTATGAAAACATGGCGTATGGAGAATTTTGTTTTAAACGTGTTTGTTTTTGTTTTCAGAAAATTTAAGCGTATGAAAACATGTTTGTGAGTGCCTATTTCAAATGAACACATGAATTATTTGCATTATAATCCACCGAAACGACTATTAATCAAGAAGTGACTACATTAGACAATGTAAAATGCTTTACTGATACGCGAACAAACAAAGGATTTTAAGGCATAGTTGGAGAGTCTGCACTTATCCATATTAATCAGTGTTATCCTTTAAAAATGTTTGTGATGTTTATTTATTTTTTAAATTAAGAAAATTTTTTTAAATTTATTTTTTGAGACAGAGAGACAGAGCATGAGCAGGGGAGGGGCAGAGAGAGAGGGAGACACAGAATCCGAAGGGGGGTCCAGGCTCCGAGCTGT
This sequence comes from Panthera onca, assembly GCF_046562875.1. Lineage (NCBI taxonomy): Eukaryota > Metazoa > Chordata > Mammalia > Carnivora > Felidae > Panthera > Panthera onca. The sequence goes on from NC_138345.1 coordinate 43,148,292, forward strand.
CAGCACAGAGCCTGACGCCGGGCTCGAACTCACGAACCATGAGATCGTGACCTGAGCTAAAGTCAGATGCTTAACCGACTGAATCACTAACGCGCCCCTTAAAAAAATTTGTTTTGATGTTTATTTATTTGTGAAAGAGAGAGAGTTAATCAATGTTATCCTTCGTAAATAATTCAATCCAGTTAAGAATGACAGGCAAAGTGTTATGTGGTATTTAACCTATATACTAGATCTGTTATTGTTAAAGTAAGAGAGATACAAATTTTGGATAGAAAACAGTTTTTCTCTATCCTAATGAAGACTGAAGAGAATACTTGAAGTATATTATTGGTTTGAGGGAACACACATCTCAGACTGACTTGGTTCTTCCCTCCCATTCTCCACCTGTTCTTGCCTCTGTTTGTTCATCAGCCTGCCAGGCTGTCTACCTTCTAAGGTCCTCAGTTTTTAACTTTTTAATACCTCTTTTTTTCTAACTGCTGGTGGTAAATGAAAATAGTCACCTTTCTTCTAAATACTTTTCTGGTTTTCACAGCGTCTCTCTACTCGTGATGAATAAGTTACGAGATATTTGATATGAAGAGACTGAGAACGATATCCAGGGGCTTGCACTCCTCTGTGGAAATTTTCTGGTGTTACTCAGGAATGGTCACCTGTTTTCTACCAACAAGAAACCCCTGCTGGAATAAGCAAAGTGTGCCGAAAGCTATAGCATAACATGGCCATTCCAAGGTGTAACCAACAACCAACTACCCGCGATTAGCAGTAAGGGCATTGAAGTTTGAGACAGGAATCTCTTCTAGGTTCACATGGAACACAAAGAACATCCAAATAGAGCAGAAGAAACTATGCCCTTGGACACCTGTCCTGTTTACTAGCATTCTTTAGTACGATAGAATTAAAATTTTATACCAGAATCCATTGTGTATTTTTCTTAGATCATTATATGTTTTTTAAAAAAGATAATCTAATGTAGTTCGCATTGCAGAAATGTTCACTTGCCATCAAAGCATAGTTTTTCTTTTTTTTTTAAGTTTCCTTATTTATTTTGAGAGACAGAGCACGGGCGCGTGCAGGAGGGGTGGAAAGAGAAGGAGAGAGAAAGAATTCCAAGCAGGCTCTGCGCTCTCATTGCAGAGCCCAATGTGGGGCTTGAACTCATGAACCGTGAGATCATGACCTGAGCCAAAATCAAGAGTCAGGCAGTTAAATGACTGAGCCACCCAGGCGCCCCTAAATGTGTAGTTTTTTGTTTGTTCTTAAAAACATTTTTTTAAATGTTTATTTATTTTTGAGAGAGAGAGACAGAGCATGAGCAGAGAGGGGCAGAGAGAGAGGGAGACACAGATTCTGAAGCAGGCTCCAGGTTCTGAGCTGTCAGCACAGAGCCGGACTCGCGGCTTGAACCCACCGGACTGCAAGTTCATGACCTGAGCCAAAGTCGGATGCTTAACCAACTGAGCCACCCAGGTACCTTGCATAGTTTGAATCTTCATAAAATTCATGTTAAAGAGTCCTAGGTATATTTTTAAAAAGATAAGTGAAGTTGGTGGATGCTCTCTGATTGTTCATGTTAAGCACCAAATTCTGTTGGGATAAAGGCTTCTTGTTACAGCTATATATTCTTTGGAAACATGAGAAGACTCTATGTGCAAGTATGTTATATTTTTATGCTATAGTCATTATTAGAGTGCCCAGGCTGTGTTTCTCAACATGGGGCACATACATATACCCCTGTTCTGTATTATCAAACTGAATTTAAACTCACAATGAGTTACTGGTTTCTGCAATAGCACACTGAGGTGCGTCGGGGGTATGATGGGATAAAATGGACACATCCTCGGGAGACATCATTTTTAACTGAAAATTTAGGGAACGAAACGTCAAGATTAAAACTATTCAGGTTGTATAACAGAATAGATTTTGAATTGCACATGAATTTTAAGATAAAACAAGAAACTTGTCAAATATTGTGTGTCTAGGGCCACCTGCTTTGAACTTCTTCACCAGCCCTCTCAGGGTATGGCATCACTCTCGGCCTCTGGATGTCCTTTGGAGGAAAGTTCCAGGAACACTATATGGCAGTTTTAGAAACGGCCACGACATCTGTCTTTTCCGCCCTTCAAAAGGGGAGATGAATAAAAGGACTGCTGATACAGGTGACTCACCTTATTGGCAAAACAGTTTTCGATGTTGATTTTCTCCGTGTCGGCAATAATTTCTCCATCAGGCAAAAAAGCATACAGCAGCAACTGGGCATCAGAAGCGATGTCCGACTCCACTCGAAAGGAGAAGGAAAATACTCCTTTCACTGAAGAGTAAGAAAACGTTCAAGATACTTGATTAGGAAGAGGGAGGAGTTCTCAACTTTATACAGAAGAGACCCTCTAATGACTTAACTCCTTCTAACATTTGGAGCACACTAAAGGAAGAGAAGACTTGCATTTACACCATCGTGTATGCAGTTGTGTTGAGTGCGGACATGCTGAGCCAATGACGTTTTCCCGGAAAAGTGTAGGATACATTTGTGCATTTAAGTCGAAAAACGCATTTAATGCGCCTTTCTGTTTTTCAATTGAAAAAAAGATTTAAGACTCTACTGTAGAGAACGAACTGAGGGTTGTAGGAGGGGAGTGGGTGGGGGATGGGCTAGATGGGGGATGGGCATCGAGGAGGGCACTCGTTGGGATGAGCACTGGGTGTTATATGGAAGTAAGGAATCACTTAAATTCTACTGAAGCCAGTGGCTCCGCTATATGTTAACTAACTTGAATTTGAATAACATCTTGGAAGGAAAAAAAAAAAAAGATTTCTTAAGAAAGAAATCAAGAGGGAAGAACTTCTAGATATCGTTAATTACCTCTACCTCTGATCCACATCAACACAATTCCTGTCATATGCACGAGGAAAAGGCAAAGAACGCAACCTCGTCTGACCTTCAGGCCATTTTCAATACCGCAGAGATACGGGTACGAATAATTACCGACAAAACCGGGTGTGAATCTGAGTTTTATCAGGGAATTGCCTATATTTATCTTAGTTGCTTCTTTCTGCGTGCATTGCATAGTGCTTATGTGATGTCCACACTTAATTTTCTTGTAAATGATCTAAGTTCTGGGTAGCAGGAAATTCTTTCAAAAGTATAGCTTTCCCGTGTCTTTAGAAAGTTGGAGGGCAGCTTGGGGTGAAGAAGCACGGAAACAGCAGGGTCAAAATAAATTCGAAACTTCTGGCTTCTGTCATCTAGCATAACATGCTCTATGTCCATCCATGTTGTCGCTAATGGCCAGATCTCCTAGGGAATATAGTCAATGATATTGTAGTAACATTGTATGATGACACATGGTGACTCTACATATCATGGTGAGCGCGGAATAATGTAAAGAATTGTCAAGCCAGTATGTTGGACACCTGAAGCTACTATAACACTGTGTGTTAATTATACTTCAATAAAGTAATTTGAAACCATAATACTAAAACCATATAAAGAGCACATAAAAAGTGTCACAACAGGGACGCCTGGGTGGCTCATGTGGTTAAGCATCCAACTTCGGCTCAGGTCATGATCTCGCAGTTCGTGGGTTCGAGCCCCACGTCGGGCTCTGTGCTGACAGCTCGGAGCCTGGAGCCTCCTTCGGATTCTGTGTCTCCCTCTCTCTGTGCCCCTCCCCTGCTCGCATTCTCTCTCTCTCTCTCTCTCACAAAAATAAATAAACATAAAAAATAGCATAACAACATCTTGAGGGCATAGACTTTTTATCCAAAACTCTTATTATAGAGATATATCAGGACAGGAAGCTATATTATTTTCAAAGTTAGTTCTCTTCAAATATAGTTCAAATATGTAAACTTCAAATAAAGTTTAGCTACCACAGGTTGTAGACAAAGAGATATCTTATCCTTTATTTATGAATTACTTTAAAAATATTTCTTGTGTGCCCACTCCGTGCCAAGGACACGGAAATGGGGTTTCAAAGGTAAAAGACAAACATATTTTAATTTTTGTAATGGGTACTCTTCATTTTTTTCCTGCATATACTGATTCACCTTGGGTGAATGAGCTTTTTGGTTCCTAAATATGCTGCTAATAAAAGTTTTTATTTTATTTTTATTTTGTTTTTGTAAAATGATAGCTTATAATTATCAAATGAACAGAAAAAAAGGAAGCTATTTATGAGATTTAGCCTAGGGACATGTAACAAATAAACAGACCAAATGTATTTACCTTTTGGAACAAACCCCCGCCCCCTTTTTTTTAAGGTTAATTATCCTTCGTGGGATAACAGAAATCGAGAGATGTTGGTGATTCAAGAAAATTCAGAAGGAAAGTGCCGTATAAGATATAGAAATGTTGTGAACCAACTTGACTTAAATGACATTTAGAAAACGCTGAAGAGCAGAAGAATAGAAATACTAACATTTATCAAGATAGACCATATGTGGGGCCATAAAACATGTCTCAGTAAATTTAAAAGAAATGACCACAATGGCATGAAGGTAGAAATCACTAAGAAAAGTTTCTGAAAAATACCTCAATATTTAGACACTAAAAAACATACTTATTTTATGACTCACCCAGAGTCCAAAGAAGAAATTAAAAGGGAAATCTGACAATGTTTCGAACTGAGCACAAATGAAAATATCACATGCAAATACTTGTATGATGCAGCTTAAGCAGTATTCTGAAACCTAACGTTGTTTGTCCAAACGGCTTTCAAAATTTCTTGGGACTGATAACTCTTTTTGTCCTAGAAAGGGTTACACTTAAGGCCTCACCAATATCTAACTTAGACAATAAGATGATATTTGGGACTTTTGAGATGATGAGACTTACATGAGATTTTGGACTTGAGTTAATGCTGTAAAGGATGGAGTCTTTTAAGGCTGTTGGGATAGGGTGAGTGCATTTTGCACATGGGACGGATGTGAATCTTTGGGGCCAGAGGGCAGTTTGTGGTAGGCAGATTAACGTCCTCCCCAAAGATATCATAATCTGAAAAAGTTGTGTACATGTTATGTTACACAGCAAAAGGGACTTTGCAAATGTGATTACGTCAAGGACTTTGAGAGGGGGAGATCATTCTAGTTATCCAAGTGAGCCCGATGGAATCATAGTGATCTTTACTTAAAAAAAATTTTTTTTTTAATGTTTATTTATTTCTGAGACAGAGAGAGACAGAGCATGAGTCGGGGAGGGGCAGAGAGAGAGGGAGAGAGACAACTGTGAGATCATGACCTGAGCCGAAGTCGGACGCTCAATCGACTGAGCCACCCAGGCACCCCTGAATCATAGTGATCTTTAAAAAGGGGGCAGAAATGTAAGAGAGAGATTTGAAGATGAAGTGCTCCCGGGGTTGAAGATAGAGGGGCCACAAACTGAGGAATGCAGGAGGTTCTAAGGCAAGGAAACGGGTAACTCCTTAGAGCACTAGAAGGCAGCCAGTCCTGTTGTCACCCTGATATTAACCCAGTGAGACTTCTGACCTACAGAAGTGTAAAATGATAAATTTGCAGTTATAAGCCAGAAAGTGGGTGGTAATGTATTACGGCAGCAATAGGAAATGAATTCAAAGACGTACACAGTAAAATTTTTCCTTGGTGATTTTCTGCACTTTCAAATAAATACGTTAATAAAATTAACATTTTAATAAAAATATATGCATTTTAAAACATTTAACTATAAAATGAATATATTTTACTTTAGGAATAAAATTTAAAATATAGAAATGTTACAAAAATAAGAGAAATTACTAAATGGACTAAAATGAACCTAGTATGCTATCGTTTTGCATGTTTATTTATTTGAGAGAGAGAGAGAGAGGGCTAGTGGGGGAGAGGAGGAGAGAGAGAGCGAGAGAGGGAGAGAGACAATTACAAGCAGGCTCCGTCTCACAGGGCTAGATCTCACAACTGTGAGATCACAACCTGAGCTGAAATAAAAAATCGGACACCTCACCAACTGAGCCACCCAGGTGCCCCCCGCCCCCCCCCCCCCCCCAGCAACCTTTAAAATGTTTATTTGTTTTGTATTAGCTTATCCTCGTCTTTGGTTGATAGAAGAAGGTTGGAGACCATGACCTCTGTAGAATGTAAATGTAAAATGTAAAAGTAGCTCCGTCTTGCTAAAATGTACAGAATTTGAGTATACGAGAGAAAAAAAAAAAAGGGGGAAATCCTGGAAGTACTTACTTTCTCCGTGCTCAATGGACAACACGTGGATTCCTGATCGGGAGATGATTCCTCTTGCTTTGATCTGAAGACGGAAAGATATCCATTATCGTTTTAAAAGGCACATATTAAACTCACAAGAGCCTATTCAAAATATATAAATAAATTATCTCACTACTGCAACCCAGAAGTTTTGAACACTAAAGTTCTCTTTCAGTATTTTCCTATGTGTAGAGTTACATACTTTAAATAACAAATACATGTTTTGCAATGTTTTAGTATTTTATTTAGTATTTGCTATTTTTCTTGAATATTGATATTTCAAATTTGCATATTCTTTCAACAAATATTTTAAACATACACAAGGCAATATGTACTAAAAGCAGATAGATATAAAATATATGTAAGTATTCTTTATTGTTAAAAAGCCAAAGGTATTGACACTCTCTTTGTGCCAGGCATTGAGCTAAATTATTTAGTTATAGGATTTTATTTAATGTGCACAGTATTCCCATGAAGTGGGTATAAATCTCATCCCTAGTATTCAGGTAAGATGATTGACGTTTGTCTTTACAAACGAGATCAGGTAAATTGCCCAACGTCACGTAACTAACAAGCAATAAAACTAAGATTCTGACTTACTGTCAACTTTTTAAAAAACTTTTCAATAGAATTTTTAAAAATATTGTCTACGGGGCGCCTGGGTGGCTCAGTCAGTTGAGGATCTGACTTTGGCTCAGGTCATGATCTCACAGCTTATGAGTTCGAGCCCTGCGTCGGGCTCTTTGCTGACAGCTCAGAGCCTGGAGCCTGGTTCGGATTCTGTGTCTCCCTCTCTCTCTGCCCCTAACCCGCTCACATTCTGTCTCTGTCTCTCTCAAAAATAAATAAAAACCTTAAAAAAATTAAAAACATATTGTCTACAGTTAATCTTCCTATACACAGTCTCTTACATGTAATTTTTTTTTTTTTTTTCTTAAAGTGACTTATCTGAGTAACTGCCAGTTTGGGATTATATATTTTTTTTTTTTTAATTTTTTTTTTCAACGTTTTTTATTTATTTTTGGGACAGAGAGAGACAGAGCATGAACGGGGGAGGGGCAGAGAGAGAGGGAGACACAGAATCGGAAACAGGCTCCAGGCTCCGAGCCATCAGCCCAGAGCCCGACGCGGGGCTCGAACTCACGGACCGCGAGATCGTGACCTGGCTGAAGTCGGACGCTTAACCGACTGCGCCACCCAGGCGCCCCTGGGATTATATTTTTAATCTCAGGGCACAAATAGGTTTATTGGCCTCAAAAGTATCATATCAGTTTATGATATGCCTGTCAATGCCCTTTTTCCCTTCATTTAACATTGGTCATAAGGTTTGTAACTATTTAGAAGCTTTACAGGTGTATTGCTACTGCTTTATTGTTTTATTTTTCACTTCTTCAATTAATGTCAAAACTGAATATTTTCCAGAAGCTTGTTTATAATTTTATTTCCTGTTGAATAAGTTCTTGATTTCTTGCCCTTTGCTTATTTATCTATTGAGTTCTAAGAAAAACATTATTTTTGTCTAACAAGGCATTCTCCCTGGCTTTTTCCTCTCTCCTTCAATAATTTTCCATTGGAACTCAGAAAAAAGCTTAGAAATTCCAGTGGAGACCAGAGCACAAATGAGAAATGAAAGCATTGATAATGTATTAGGAAGCTACTTCTCTTCAAGCATAAAAACAAGGACAAGAAAAGGTTTTCACTGATGTCTTACAAAGCGTATCACTTCGATAAGAACTCAATCTTATTGAGGTCTTGTAATAAGGAAGAGGTACTTCTATTCTTACCAAATAATAGAAGGTCAAATCTTTTTCATCCTTTAGAATCTGTTCATTCAGGATGTAGTGTGCCCGGATCTCCTGGATTTGTCCACAGGCCACGGTACCAGTAACAGGTTCAAGGTGTAGGTAACTCTTGCTCGGGGAGGAAATACGCTTTACAGTGTGCTGTGCTGGCATATGATATTCTTCAAGCCACCAGTTATCAAAACAGCGGGTGTTCTTTTTGTAAGTGACCTAGTGGAAAGAATAAAGGTCTTGAAAATACATTATGTACGTGTTGGTCACTCTGTCATTTACTAAAGATTCTTTTTTTTAATGTTTATTTATTTTTGAGACAGAGAGAGAGCATGAACGGGGGAGGGTCAGAGAGAGGGAGACACAGAAGCAGAAGCAGGCTCTGGGCTCTGAGCCATCAGCACAGAGCCCGACGTGGGCTCTCCAACTCACGGACTGTGAGATCATGACCTGAGCTGAAGTCGGACGCTTAACCGACTGAGCCACCCAGGGTTTCCCTCATTTACTAAAGATTTTATGTGAACCATGTTTATTTGGCTCCATTATAGTTTGTTTTCCCAAATAAAGCATAATCTGTGAGTGACTTTTCCTTAACTTTATTCATGCTTGTGCCATACTGATTTAGTAGATGATATTCACTCACAGTCAAGACCAATTACTTTTTCTTAATACCCTTATGCCTATAAACTGCATAAAGTTATCTGAACCTTCTACAGAAAACAAACAATAGTGGCACATCGAAGAAATCAAGAAAATCTAATCTGTAACAGAATTGTGAAAACATTGAATTTTACGAGGGAAGGTCAAGATGAGCCAATAAATGTCTACGGCAGGTTGTAAATGGAGTCAATCTAAAGTAAAAGGTTTCTGGCAGATCATGTTTTCTTCTGAGTTAGGTCTCCACATTGCTTAATTTCTATTTTCCTCTGTGTTGCCATTTCTTTTTCCGTAGAATTTACATGCTTCCCATATACCCTTAAATTATGCAGCCTCAGCAATCTTTTTGCAGCCCCAGATGCCCCTTCCCACCTACCGAAACTGTGAATGAAGAAGATGTGAACCTGGTGGTATTAATGGAAATGTCTACCAAACCATGGTCATCCGTGATAAAGTTGGAATGATATGCATTTCCATCCACAGTGACGACTACAGTTTTATTGGGGATTGGCTGATCCTTCTCATTGACTAGAAGAACCTAGAAGTGAGGAAGAGATAGCTGGTGTCAAGGGTTACGTGGCAATGGCATCTTCCGTTCTTTGTTGCATTCACCTCTTGACCTCGTGGCTGCTGTCATTTACCGAAGATCTTAGAATCTGAAAATTAGACTTGTTTTCTGGGCTCTAGACTATTTGACTTTTCTATATAGATATTCCCTGAGCCTGAAACAACTGCGAATATCCCAGAATGGACTCGTGATATTACCTTTCCCAATTTTCTTCCTCCCCGCTGTTCTCTGTCTCAGTATATGGTGCTTCTATTCATCCCATAGGCTTTTTTTCTTCTCTTTTTAAATCATTTTTCTCTCTTTGACTGACTGTATCTAACCATTGGCCAAATGCTATCTCTTTCCCTGTTGAACGCATTTTATTCCTATTCATTTCTCTCTAGATTCATTGCTGCCATTCCAGTTAAAACCTGTGAAAGGTGAAATAAAATGAGGTCTCTTATCAAAAGGTTTACAATGGAGCTGGGAGGCCATTAGGGAGATCAGCCTTAGGCACTTAGGCACTGAGTGCCTTAGGCACTCAGGCTGATGGTCCTCAGCAGAAGAACCATGAACTTCGGAACTGGACCAAACTCAGCCCGAACACCTGCCACCTGCTACAGGAGATTTTGCTCGATGATATCCTTAGTAACCGCTTACATTCAGTCAAGATTAGTCTTCTGCCACCAACGCCAATCGAAATTCCTCATAAAAGACATGTACTAGAATTCCCCTTTGTCTTGAAAAACTGTTGATTTTTGTTTTTGCAGGCCAGGGGGCACTATTTGAATTGTTGCCCAAATCCATGTTTCCCAAATTGCAATTCTGAAAAGCTTTGTTTTTATTTTAACTCTACCTCTTTTCTCAGATGACAGGACACAATATTTTTCTCCGTCTGGTTTCCAATACCATTTTATTGAATCTTACACAGTTCGCCTTCTTCCTGCTTCCTGCTGGCTTCAAACCATTCTCTATACTGCCTCAGCTAAACTGATCATGCTATTCTCCTTAAAACCTTTAGTAACTCCTCAGTACAAAATTCTGAGCTTATTCTAAAAGGCCCTCAACGGCTGCTCTGGCTTACCTACAACTATACAGTCCATCCAGTTATATCTTCTATCTCAGCCAGTCACCCTGGCTACCTCTTAGCTCTTCGCTCTTCAGTTAAAATAATTTGCTTAAATTAAATAAAAAAAATTTGTTTATTTTGAGACAGAGAACACAAGCAAGAGAGGTGCAGAGAAAGAATTCCAAGCAGGCTCCTCACTGTTAGCTCTGAGCCTGACGCTGACTCGATCTCATGAACTGTGGGATCATGACCTGAGCCGAAATCAAGGGTTGGACGTTCACCTGACTCAGCCACCCAGACGCCCCGCTTCCTTGGTCTTTAAAAGCTATTTAAAACCTAGAGCCTTGGCCATTCTCCCCTCTTTCTTAAATTTCTGGCCAAGTCATATTCATCTTTTAAGTCCTCCGTTTGCTCATGTCCTCCTCTTGGTTTGAAATGGTCTTACACAACCGCATCTATACATTTATTAATTTTTTGCCAATTTGATGCAAAATACTGCAATAAATGAAGAAAACATACAATTCACAACATCACTAAAATAAGGAAATTGTCTATCAACTGTCAGGTTAAAGATTAGTTACTAAAGAAGAAAATTTTAAATGTCCAGAAAACTTCTATCTCTTATATGAAAGAAAACTGATAGCTTACTTACTTAGCTGGATATCAGTCTGAAAATTTACCAATGTGATTACCGATACTGATCTTTGAAGCTGAAAAAAATGTGTTTAAAACTATCAGTATGAAAAATTCAATCTCAATCATCTAGATGTAAGAGTGTCTTTAAAAAGTTATAAAACAAAATCATTGTTTATAAACAGGTAGAGAGAATACGCAAACTACACAGGGAAAAATGTATTCTAGAGGTGTGTTAGAAGTTAATAAAAGTGTGCTTTATTTTTCTGCATGTGATAGTGTTTGCCTTTTAAGTTTGTCATTTGCCATAATTTCTTTCCTCACTCAAAATAAATATTTATTTTTATAACAAATTATACTTTGGGGTACAAAAATTCATTTTCTTAAAGGCCACATCCCCCAAATTATGATTCTATTGAAAAGATATTTTACCTGTCCAAAAAAAGGGAGCCCATGTCTGTAATATGTATCCACTTTTGTAAATTTCAATTTGCTTAAGGTGCTTGTGATTATGCATGATGCATGCCCAGTTAATTCCAACTCTGAAAAAGAAATAAGCGAGGTTGAACTGTTCTATATATTCAACTCACCTCCTACCTCCAAGCCAGCTTCACTCCATCATAACAAATTACCATCTCTATTCTATATCTTCTCCTTTCTAGAATTTCTCACACTTAGAAAATATAAGCAACATGACCTTAGCTTCACCTTCATATAAAAAATTATTTTACCTCATTCCCCAATTCCTCTGGTTTCGCAAGTATCCTACTTGCTCTATGTTCTTAAGCTCCTCACCTCTTCTGTGATCTTGCGCCATTTTTGTTTCCATCTCTCTCAGATCCTTGCCCTCTCCCCATGACTTTCTGCATGCAACATGATTCTTTACATTGGAATCATGTTTAAAATATGCTTATTTTCTATCACAAACCTCTTACCCAGAAAGACCCTTCTTTTCACTTGTATGGCCCTTGCAAGGTATAGCCAACACCTGGTGCCTTTCCATTTATTGAAGTGTAATCTGTGTTTTATCCTCATCATCTAAAGCACTGTTCTATCAAATTCTAAAAGATCCCTTATTTTCTCCCACTATAGTATTTTCATCTCAGACTTCATCCAAGTGAGTTCTCAGAAATACTTCATACATCAGTACCACTGAAACCCTTCCAGTGTCTTCTAAGAAACTCTATTTTATTATTTCCCCCCATCCCTATGACTTCTAATTTTATTATTCTGACTGATTTGATACTATGTCCTAAATGTAGTTATTTCTGTCCTTGGGCCTCTCCTTGTCTGCCTCTAGCCTCAATTTAGCAAAGCTAAGTGAGTTCTCTTTCAGAACAATTGCATTTACCCTTACAAGGGTATAGATACAATAGGAATTGTTTCAGATATGCATTTATGGTTCTGATTTTGCTCTGGTTTTCTTTTAAAACTATTTTTGAGGATGAACGAATCATATTCTACTTTGGTATTCCAGATTATAATTAATTATCTTTGACACATTCTCATTACCATAACTTTTTCACATCTACTCCTTATCTTGGTTAATGGCATTTCCATTTTCCAGGCCCCAGATTTGTAATCTTTGAAGCCATTTTGAATAATCTGCTGTATCACACTGTGATACCTTAAAATTGTTTCATCTAGCCTGTCCCCTTCATGTTTGCTAGAATTGTATTTTTAAAATATCAATTTATTTAGAACATTCTACTCCAATATATCTGAAGATATCCAAGGCTTTTCATAATAAAGTCTAACCTTTTTGGCATATGATTTACTTTTTACACATCTTAGCCCCTACCTGCATTTTCAAATCCTTCTGAGACCAAACACATTTATTTTATGTGAATCATGCTTTTTTCTCAGTCCATTGCTAGCTTTCAAAATATTATCCATTCTGTACAAATCAGCCCACATGCTACTTTATAAACTTTGCCTCTCTATTAGAATTAATTCTCTTCATGCTCATTTGGCCTTTAGGTTTTACATTTCTTTTTTTTTTTTTTTAATGTTCATCTATTTTGAGAGAGAGAGTGCAAGTGTGGGTAGGGCAGAGAGAGAGGGGGAGAGAGAGAATCCTAAGCAGACTCCACGCTGTCAGTGCAGAGCCTGACGAACTCACCAACCGTGAGATCATGACTTGAGCCGAAGTCAAGAGTTGACGCTTAACCCACTGAGCTACTCAGGGGCTCCTAGTTTTTACATTTCTTGTGAAAATGTTATTATGGTTATAAATATATGCACACACATACACACACATATATACATACACATGCACACACATACATACATAACCTTGAAAAAAGGGTAATAAACTAGTAACCTAATGAATTAATCAATATTTAAAAACAATGCCAACCTGTTCCTTCCTCTTTGACCTTGGCTTCCACTTGTATTGTCATGTCATACCCCTTTTGTCTCAGCTGGAATATTTTCGTCTGTACGAGTTGTGTGAAACAGCCTTTACCGTCTGCCTGAAAGGAAAGAAAGAGAATTCCTGGGTCCTCTGATTTGCTGCCACAAAAAGCAGTTAGCAATCTACGAAAATTTTGTGCTCCACATTTCCTGCCAAAGGAGATTTTACAAATGTTCTGAACATCTTTCAGGTGCTTATCCCTTCCCAAGCCAAAGAAGACATCATATTTCTTCATTAATCGAGTTACTCATTGCCTCTGGCTTCTCTCTCCTCTTCTGAAAGCCTATTCTGCTTCTGCCCAATTAAACTTCCTAGTTTCCAAATGCGCCACCGTATTTTGTAATTCTGCCTCTCTGCGTATGCTGTTCCTCAGACGATGACGTTCTTGCTCCCATTCTTATCCGGGCTAACGGTTACTACTCTTCTAAACTCAGCTCAGACATAATATCTCTGGGGTGCCTGGGTGACTCAGTCTGTTAAGCATCTGACTCTTGGTTTCAGCTCAGGTCATGATCTCACAGTTTGTGAGTTCGAGCCCCACATCAGGCTCTGTGCTGACAGCGTGGAGCCTGCTTGGGATTCTCTCTCTCCCTCTCTCTGTTTGCTTCTCCCTTGCTTTCTCTCTCTCTCTCTCTCAAAATAAATAAATAAAACATTAATTAAAAAAAGATGTAACATCTCCTCTGTGACTACCTTCATCTAAACATCGACTGAGGATTATGTTTTCTTCACTGTATTTCTCCATGTCTAGGACATTAATAAAAACATATATTCATTGAATATATGAATCATTATAATAGATTTCCCAACTAAATATTGGGATCCATACCTTAAGAAAGATTTGTTTTCATTTTTTTATTTATCTCCATGAAAATATTCATTGCATAATAAAATGTAATCATAGTTAATTTACATCTAATTTACTTAATCATATTTTAATTTACTCACTTGAAAATAAAAACTCATCCCTTATCCCTGATATTTTAAAGGTTTTGTAACTAAATTCCTCTCATGTTTATGTTGCTTATTGATGTTTGTCTTGACATTCATTATCATATTCATCATCCTAGCCTTTCATTCATTTGCTCTCTGCAGCTCTGATAACTTTCTTTTCCATACCCTTACAGGGCCCACTCACTGCCACTCTCTGCTGGCCGCATAAATACCAGTATAAATTCATGAACCCAACTATCAAGAAACCTCCTAACGTTGCCAGGCAATCTTACAATGTTTCCCTTATTCTACATTTTTTCCTAGGGGACCATTTCAAACACTACTCTTTGTTATACTGTTTTCACAATACAATATTGTATTCTATTGTATGATATTCCTTACTGCATTTGAATCCCTGAGAAAACAAGATCTGTTGTTAGTGTCCTGGGGAGAGTGGTTTCCATATACCTGTCGACTGAATTCTTCACAGATCTTTTGTGAATATCTTCCATGGCAGTTGGAATGGTATCGTGAATATTTTCTGCATACATTAATTGTCACCAGACCAGAGACCGGCTTTCCATATGTGTATCTATGACAGTCAAACAGTTATAGATAAGAATATGTTTAATATAAATAACTCAGATATTTTTTCACATAATTTGATCCATTCGTATATCCATCTTGTTCATCTATAGCTGTCGTAATTCCTTCCATATGAATTTGTTCTTTAGAAGCACTTGTTCTGAAACCGTCTTAATTATCCAAGTGGATATACATCTACAACTCTAAGAGAAAATACTTACTGAAACTTTTTGAAACACCTCCAAATGAAAAATTAACAATGTGGTTTTTCTCAGATCTTTCCTCCTTTCCAGTTGGGGTTTTACTCTGTCTTATTTCCTTCTTTCTTTGCCATCAGATTATCTAAGTTATAATTCCACCTTTGACAATGCCTCCTAAGTTGTTTGGGGGAAAAATTTAAGGGTCTGTAGATGGTGTATTTCTAAGTCATCTCTAATTCGTATATATTTTAAGAAGATAAATGAGAACTTCACTGGAAATTTAAATATTCAAAAGCACTAGCTATCGAACAGAAATGTTATAAATGAACAGTATCATAATGACTTAGTCTGATTCTGCCAAATCTGAGGGAAGGATATGCTATGGTATGCTCTGAATGTTTGCACCCCCCAAATTTGTATGTGAAAATCCTAAACACCAAGGATGAAAGCATTAGGCGTGAGGTCTTTGGGAGGTGCTTAGATCATGAGGGTGGAACCCTCATGAATGTGATTGGTGCCTCTATAAAAGAGGCTCCAGAGAGATCGCTTGTCCCTTCCACCATATGAGGACATGGCAAGAAGGCAACCAGCCATGAGCAAGAAAGAGAACCTTCACCAGAATGTGACCATGCCAGCACTTTGACCTTGGGGTTCCCAACCTCTAGAACTGTGAGCAACAAATTTCTGTTGTTTATAAACTAACCATTCTGTGGTATGTGTCAGAGCAGGCTGAATGAAGATATGATGTGAAGCCAGGTTAGTCTGTTCTTTCTCAACGTATGCTTCATGGACTATCTACCCTGAAATTACCTGAGATAGGTATTGCGATTCGGAGTCCTCAATCTTTCCTTAGGTTCACGATTGGAATCTCCAGAGGCGTGGCCAAGGAAACTACATTTTAGCTAATCACCTCAATAGATCCAGCTGCTCACTTAAGTTTGAGACCTATTGCTTTAGCCAAAACTGTGGGGTAGGTGACAGTTGGCTTCAATGGCCCCGAGTCTCCTCTTCTTATAGTCCTCCCCACCCCAGTTTCTAGCAATGCTGATAAAGCAATAAATGATTTACTAACTCTCACTCTGAGGAATCTTTAAACCTGACTGAAAGTGCTCCCCCTTCTAAGGGAAAGATCTACGGCATCAAAACTGGCGAGAAAGATGAAGATATGATGATCCTCACACTGCTTTCAAAACCAAGAGGTAAAGTGTCTCTTCAGTACACGTGAAGAGTGTCTTACTACACCAAAAGGTAACCAGGGAAGAAATAACTGTGACACATGTATACATCTATATATATCTATATATCTATACATTATATGTCTATATATCTACTTAAGAAAAGTTCTTAATTTTTTTCTAATTTCCCATAGTTTAGGAAATCAGGGGCAATAAAAAAATGGGGATTGTATGACACAGAATAACACAGAATTTATGAGCATGAGCATGACCTTGAGTTGGACATCTTGCATTCAATTTCGGTTGTAGAAAGTTTCATGAAACTAGATTTTTTTTTTTTTTTTTTTTATTTAATTGCAGAAGGAATATAGGATAGGGGTGAAGAGTTCACGCCCTGGAGCCAGACTGTTGGGTTAAATTCCAGTTTGTGATTTACTATCTGTAGAAACTTGAGCAAGTTTTTTTTATCCTCTATGTGTTATAGTTTCCTCATTTGCAAACTAAGGATAACTATCCCCATCTCACAAGGTTAGTGTGAGAATAAATGTTAACAGGGGCAAGGCACTTAAAACACGGTCTTGCACATTTTCAGGGGTCAGGCAATACTTTTATTATTAGTAGGATGTCTTATGCTGCCTCTCATGCTCCCTAGTTGGAGAAAGTCATTCTCGAATTAAAATACCTTGAAGTCCAGTTACCAATGCAAATAGAGCCGGGAAATAGAATTGGAATGAAAAAAAAAGTGTAACTCACAGGCCACAGGCGGATACCACAAATTCTTCATCTAGAAAGCCGATAACCTTGGGCATTTTCACTTGGACCTCAAATTTGGGCAAAACTGTTGTCAACAGAAGGGAGAAAGACATGAAGGTGGGCGGGATATCTCGCAAGTATTAGTAATGATTCTATTACAGAACCTTATAATGTAAGATCACATGAAATGATGTCAACTGCAATAAGGAGCAGCAGAGCCACCTCTGACGAGGGTGATGTGTTTCCGACCACGGGTAGTCTGTCCTGCGTTAACTTGGTTAAGCTGGGATTACCTTTCCTAGCATCTCCTCTGAATTTGTTTAAGATTTCAAAGACGGAAGGAAAGAAGCACCCTGAGTCTCTAAAGATCCACATGGTTGGATGTGGTGAAAGGTACAGAGAAGCCAGTTGATTCCAATTTGTCCTAATTCTGTCCTTCTCTGTGTCCATTTCCTCCCAGCTGCGAGTCCTGCTAACTGATAGAGGCCCAAGATCTACCACTAGACGCTTGACTACAGAAATACTGAAGCAGTGGATATGAAGAGATATGTATACGTACGGCCTTCCATAGATTCTTCTATGGCGGTGGCCCTTGGGGGTCCACTTTGGCATCTGAAGGGACCCTTGCGGGTGCTAACTTATTTGTCCCCACCCATGCTTCCGGAGAACTGGTTAGTAATTTCCTCTGACTCATTAGCTCCTCCTGCTGGACCCTTACTTTTCCGGCCTCTCTCACAGTTGTGTAAGATTAGCTGTTCCTGCAAGAGATCCTTGTTCTATAATTCCCGTGGCAGGTCTGGTGAATTTGGGGAATCGTGCTTTTGTTGATCAAGTCTCCTCACCCACGTTCAATTGGCATGAGAAAATCCACATAACTGATAACTGGTAAGGTGGCTTCAACGTCTGACTACTTTGGTTGGAGTAGTATAGGTCTAGGTCATAGGTGCGGCCCAGAGGTACCCTCAGTTATAAGATATAGATCAACAGATGCATGCACATATTTATTGTATTGGTTAACAATTTCTGATTGAATAGGGTCAAATGGACTTAATAAAATATTTCTTGCCTCTTGCTGGCTCTGTGATTTTGGTAAATTACTAACAGTTCTAGTACTCATGTACTCATTTGTAAAATGGGGATAATACAGTCTCTGCCTCAGAGGGGTGATGTGAGGATTAAACAAGATAGCGCATGAAAAGCACTTAGTGAATATTTAGATAAATAAAAAACTTGCTAATTTTCACCTACTATATGCTAGATTTTTGCTTGTACCTATGTATAAAAATTCTTAAGCTCTTAAATACTCTAATGTCATAAATGTCTCGAGCACATGCAGAATTCTTACCATATTCCTTCACCTCAAAGGAGTGCTGTAGTGTTCCCCCTGACTCCTTCTGCATCATAATATTATAGGTACCCAGGGTGGGCTCCACCGAGAGTGGGAAGGAGAGCTGGCTGAGTCCCCCTTGCAGTCTGACATTTTGCCATTGGAAAATTCGATTCCTTTTGGGATTCTATAGGTAAAAACATGAGTTCATAGAAACCATTGAAATAGGTATTTTGAGTAGAGGGGCAGCTTTCCAGGGAGGGCACATTGGGAGTCGGATAGTAGACAGTTGGCAAATTGACTACATCAAATCAAATCAAAGGTACTTTGCTACAAATCAAAGGTAGTGAACAAAGTTTTCTAGGAATCCTATGCTCAGAAAAGGACATCAAGGTTACTAGCTATGAGATGTTAAAGATTACAACGGGTATCCATTTTGGTTAGAAATACTGGAAAAGTTACTAAATTGTATCATCTCAGGGGATTTTGTTCTTTCATTTACATCTTACCCAGTCTCCAGAGGACTTAAGATAGATAGGGAAAACAGTGTTTAGTTTTGGTGGAGTGCTGGAGGGGAGGGAGGAGGCGGGACAGGCAGTGGAACCTAACTTGTAGTAAGTTCACATCCCAACGGAGATGCATAAGATCTTACCTACCTCAATATAAACCACCGAGAACTGTAAAGAAAAAAAAAAAGATAGTATGAGTGTGGGATGGAGGTTAGAAAAAGAAAGCCATGATCTCAGCATTGATAGCCTATCTGGATCAGGGGAAGTGAGTCTGTATATATTTTTTATCCAAACAAGGAAAAGTGCCCCAATTTGGTTCACATGCATTTTACATGTTTAGTTTAGTTTTACATGTTTAGTTCTCATATATATATCTCTTGAGAAGTCATGACTTTCCTTTTATGAAATAATGTACAATGGAGGAAACCTACACTTAAGTAAAAAGGTCAAAAGAGTGAGTTTATTTTGCAGATGAAATTTATCTCTGAGAAATTCTCCACCTCTCTAAGAGAGAAATCAAGTTCACTTACTTTCCTTTGTTTAATAAAAGTTACTGGGGTTAAAAAAATATTTATTTATTTTTGGGGCGCCTGGGTGGCTCAGTTGGTTAAGCATCTGACTTCGGTTCAGGTCGTGATCTCACAGTTCGTGGGTTTGAGGCCCGTGTCAGGCTCTGTGCTGATGGCTGGGAGCCTTGAACCTGCTTCAGATTCTGCCTCTCCCTTTCTCTCTGCTCATCCCCCACTCAGGCTGTCTCTCTCTCTCTCTCTCTCTCTCTGTCTCAAAAAATAAATAAACATTTAAAAAACATTTTTTAAAATGTTTATTTTTTGAGACAGAGAGAGAGAGAGAGAGAGAGTGTGTGCACACACGGGAGCGGAAGAGGAAGGGAGGGGGGTTAGGGGGGCGGAGAGAGAGACAGAGGATCCTAAGTGGGCTCTGGGCTGACAACAGAGAGCCTGAGGCAGGGCTTGAACTCAGGAACTGCAAGATCATAATCTGAGCTGAAGTTGAACGCTTAACAGACTGAGCTACCTGGGCACCCCCAAAATGACTGGGCTCTTTAAAAAGATAATTTCAACGGAATATTTTATTTTGATAATGTGGTTGATGAACTGATCTCATTCTCCAGCAGTGGTACCACTTAGATCATATTGGTCTCATGTTTTTCAAAAGAATGGGCCTTAAGTTTGTGCTTGTTTTCCCCACACTCATCCACTGTCAGGAGACTTACCGTTTCATTCACAGGGTGAAAATTGACATCCACAGAGACGATGCGGAATCTCACTGAAACACAGAGATTTTCCCCATGAAACCCTACTGTGGGAATCCAAAGCAGTAACACAGATAACAGCATGCTTGTGTTTTCATGACTGCAGAATAAAGTAATAGCCACACACCCACCCCTTAAAGTTGCTCTTGCCACCTTGGTTCCTTATACCTTTTTGTCCTGGTTTGTAGATGGGTTTGTCTGTTCGGGCAATGACAATGGTCTCTGCTCTCCTTACATGTATTATGTTCTTCTTTATGAATTCCTGGGTTGCCCCTTTCACCTCCACGGTAATGAACCCTGAGGAAGTGAACAGCTTTGGAATCTGTAAAACAGAAAAGCACTGAAAAATCTGCCCAGACCCATGTCTGAATGTCTCAGCCTTTCTGACTTTGTTCTTTCTCTGGTTAGTCCCAGAGAATTAGTAAGGGATAAGTCAAGAATTATAGACTCTCACGCTTCTGTAACATGACAGGAACACTTTGTTGATTTAAAGGGAAAATGTCACCGAAATAAAACCAACTAAGTCTTCAAATAGTCATGACAGTGAAGGCAATGACAAACTCTAATTTCCACAGCAGTATGATGGCGTTGAAGTAATTATCAAATGTTATTTTCCAATGGTCAACGTCAACGTTACATATTATCACTGGTAGTAAGCCAGTGTGATTAACTATTTAATACCTTATGTAGCAAAAAGTTAGAAGGACAGTACATTAACCATCAATCACGTGTGAGATCTTAAATAAGTCACTTAAATTTATGAATTTCAGTGTTTGTAATGGGTGACGGCATGGCCTTTATTCATCTCCGAATTGTAGGAGCCAATGAAACCTTTCCTATAACTACCATTACTTTTCATATATTGCACTAGGACTGTTTGTAAATATTATGAAAGCGTATTCAGTAGAAACTTTCACTTTGTACTTCTCATGTGTTTCTTCATTATGCTTTTTTATTGCTGGGGGTCAGAATACAAGGCATCAGCTAATACGCTCTTTCTCTAACGAGCTTCCATATCCCAAAGAGTCCTACTGACAATGAAGGGGCTGCAGGAGAAGTAGTTCTTCTCTGTCACCAGCTTGGTGAGGAGGGTACTGATCTGCATTCCATACTCCAGAATTATGTTCAGTGTCATCGTCTCATTCAGGTGATTGAGCATGACACAGGCCTTCTCAGGAACCCCAGTGTACAGCTGAGATGGGACCAGCACCAGGTACTGCCTGTGGAGAAGAGGGCTCCGGGTCAACCATGGAAAGGTTAAAAAGACTTCATGATTGTGGCTGTTTTCTAGATAATCTTTTCTGTAATCACCAATCATAGAACTATTCCTAAGCTATGGATAAGCAATCCATGAATCATTATGTGCTTTGAAATTTGGAAATGGATCAAGAAAATGGGATGATGTATAATAGGATATTATTCACCCTTAAAAAAAGGAAATCCCATTGTTTGCAACAACATGGATGGGCTTTGAGGACATTGTAAGTGAAATATGCCAGGGGTGCCTGGGTGGCTCAGTCAGTTGAGCATCCAACTCTTGATTTCGACTCTGGTTGTGATCCCAGGGTGGTGGGATTGAGCCTTGTGTTGGGCTCCGTGTTGAGTGTGGAGCCTGCTTGGGATTTTCTCTCTCTCTCCCTCTCTCTCTCTCTTATTGCCCCTCTCCCCCATTCATGTGCACTCTCCCTCTCTCTCTAAAGAAATATATACATGTGAGATATGCCAGAGAAAGATAATATTGCATGCTGCCACTTATATAGACCCTTTTAAATAAAATCAAATTCACAGAAACAGAAGAGACAATGGTTTTGTGATTACTAGGGGCGGGGCAGGGTAGGGGGCGCGGTTGAAGGAAATAGGGAGAAGTTGGCAAAAGGGTACAAACTTTCAGTTATAATAAGATGAATAAAGTCTGAAGATACACAGTGTGACACAGATACAATGTGTGACACAGTGACTACAGTTGATAACTCTGCATTGTATGAATGAAATCTGCTGGAAGGAGAATTAGACTGTTCTCACACACACAAAAAGGAAGAGTAAATAAATACTCAAGAGATGGATGTGTGAATTAAGCCAATGGGAGGAATCCTTCCAGTATATAGGTAAATTTAACCATCACGTTGTACTTTTTAGATATTTCATAATTTTGTCAATTGTATGCCTATGAAGCTAAAACAATGTTTGTTTGAGCAACAACAAAATGTGATTAACCCATTAATTATCATCGAAAGCCTTAAGAACCTGTCTACATGTGGTCTTGGGTTTCATGTGGGTGATATGAATTTCTTTATTCTAGGACACTAAATAGCTGATATTTAATGGATAAGGAGGAGTGGCATTGCTTCTCAGTACTATTTCAGAAGCAATGTTGGCTCTTTTCTTTCTTTCACTCTGTGATGAGGGAAGCGGAGTCGATCGAGCCATGCGAGGCTAGTCACCAAATATATTAACATGCACACCCAGAAGAAACTACCACTTTCCAGTTGTTTCGCCCACCATTTACTACCACCAAACATGCTTCACTTTGCAATGTTCTGGTTGCCCACGCCTCTCTCTCTCTTCCTGAAGTGTCCTTGTCTATCTGGATAAGTTCTATTTGCTTCATAAGACTTCTTTCCAAACAAGTTTCTCTCTGAAGACTTAGGCGACGTCCCTTCCCTTATATGGCTCACAGCTTCCAGGAGGAGGTAGGTTTTCTCTGCGACTGTTCTCACAGAATCCCGCAAGGCTAGCTTCTGGTTTTGCACTGTATTCCTTTCCCTGCACACTTTTTCTATTCTCTATACCGTGAAGTGTTGAGGACAGGGTCCACATTGTGTTAATCTGTGTATTCCCAAGATCTAAACACCAGCCCCTACGGGTTTGCTCAAGAATTTGAGTGATCTGACACAAAAATCCTGGCTTCTCTGAAAGTCATGTATTCATCTTGGTGATCTCTGACCAGGGGAAAATACAGAGATTGAGTTATTTCACACTGGATGGACACTGCAGCCCTTTTCGTGAGCCAATGAAGGATGTATCCTTTTTTTTTTTTCTTTTTGGCAGGAGTTCTATATTATTATTTAATAAATGTTGTATAATTCTGTATTCTTATTCGGTGAATGTTTCGTAAACGTTACTGCCCCATGTCTCTGTGTTTTCTAGAATTAGAGGATGCCTCTTCCACATGACCAATAACAACTTATTGACCTTTCTAAGCCCCTTCAACAGCCGATAAATTCACAGGAAATCAGAAAACAAATAAGAGAGACATTAAGAAGCAGATAAAACAATGGGAAAGAGAAGGACAACAGAATTTTCTGAAAATGTTGTTGCTTACGGTTTTGAAGCAGTGAAAGCATCTCTGGGAAGAAGCAGGAAAAGTAGAATCAAGACTGGACTGGGCAGCTGATTTCTCCTCATGGTGTGGAGAGAAATAGGAAATAACAGGAATCTGAGCCCCTTGATTCCTTGAACTCTGGTCTTGTCCTAGAATCACTGGTTTTTATTTTACCTGATGGGCAGTGAAAGTAAACTGCTAACCCTTTATTTTTGTAACATATTAACTACTTCCAGTATAAAAAAATCAATTCCAGATTATTTCTATGACCATCAGTATTCTTTTATCCGCTTTCTCAAATGTTCTGTCCTTGAAAAATATTACTTTCAGGCTACACTGTCTCTGATTATTAATCAGTACCTAACCTATTTTGAAGAAGAAGCAAAATAAATTATATGACTTGATGAAAACAGTTAATATTCTTTTTTAAAAAGGTTTTTTAATGTTTATTTATTTTTGAGAGAGGGATAGAATGCAAGTGGGGGAGGGGCAGAGAGAGAGGGAGACACAGAATCTCAAGCAGGCTCCAGGCTCTGAGCTGACAGCTCAGAGTCTGATGCAGGGCTCGAACCTGTGAACCGTGAGATCATGACCTGAACAGAAGTCATATCCTTAACCGACTGAGCCACCCAGGTGTCCCTCAGTGAATATTCTTGACTTTCATTTTTTAAAAAATAGCTATTAATGTAAACACATGTCCTAAATATCTTCTTGGTAGTTCAGGGAACAAGCTTTATCCCATCTGGTTCTTTATTATTTTTTTTTAAGTTTTTTTAAATCTATTATTATTATTATTTAATTTACATCCAAGTTAGTTAGCATATAGTGCAACAATGATTTCAGGAGTAGATTCCTTAATGCCCCTACCCATCTGGACCATCCCTTCTCCCACAACCCCTGTTTGTTCAGTGTATTTAAGAGTCCCTTGTGTTTTGTCCCCCTCCCTGTTTTTATATTATTTTTGCTTCCCTTCTCTTATGTTCATCTGTTTTGTATCTTAAAGTCCTCATATGAGTGAAGTCATACGATATTTGTCTTTCTCTGACTGACTAATTTCACTTAGCTTAATACCCTCTAGTTCCATCCACAGGGCTGCAAATGGCAAGATTTCCTTCTTTTTGATTGCCGAGTAATACTCCATTGTATATATTTACCACATCTTCTTTATCCATTCATCCATCGATGGACATTTGGGCTCTTTCCATACTTTGGCTATTGTCAATAGCGCTTCTATAAACATGGGGGTGCATGTGTCCCTTCGAAACAGCACACCTGTATCCCGTGGATAAATGCCTAGTAGTGCAATTATTGGGTGATACATATGGTTCTTTGGTGAAACAAAGAAGTGAAATTTATCACAGGATTTTAAACACAATAACTCTAAAGACAATCTCTCCCTTGTTTAGCAGTTTAAAGCTTGCGTTTTATAGTAAACCTATGTTTGTTTATAAAGAAAATAGTAGTTCATTAGAATACCACCCATATAATACATTCTTATTGTTTCTTAGTTCACTGAACATCTAGACTATAAAGCCAATTAATTCATTTTATTCCCTAAGGAAATGACCTTTATTTGATGAATGTTCTTGTTTAATTTTACCTTGAGCAATATAAAAATATCTTATCAATAGTGACTCAGCATCCTATTGATTTCCCAAGAGCTATTCCGGTGTTAGAATCTATTTGTAAGAAATCCTGAAAATATGAAAGATCCACACTATTACATGAATTTAACACCACCCGAAATGAAGTGTGCATGTTTTGAATAGAGAATCAATTTAAACTCTAAAATATGATGTGATGAGAAACAGGCATTTCTGTGGATGAAGTATATTTTGTTTTTGACATACATTTTTGTAAATAATCTGAAAGAGTGAGAAGTGAAGATAATTTACATGGCACCTCTTGTGAACTGTAAAACTATAGATATTTAAGATATTAAAACTTCAAGGAGGGTAATAAATTCAATGGGAGATATAATGCCAAGTCAAATAGAATAAACCATAATAACACATTGTCCTGGCCCTTAGTAGTTAGTAAATGCTTGCTGAATGAGTACAAATCTCTTCTGTTTCATTTTGGGTTGTGCCCTCACTAGAATCTTTATGTTCTTTTCTACCGATCTCCTCAGTGCTTTCCTCCTTCACTCCTGCACTGTCATAAATAATACTTTTACACTCTACAGACTTCATGTGGGATAAATTAACTTATAATAAATAATAAATGATGTTAAGAGGTCTCCATGTTATTTCCCCCAGGCATAATTAAGCTTTTTGGATGTGCAACAACCCTATATGTTGGCCAAATGCCTAATAATGGAAAATAAAAATCCATATTTGGATGAAGCAAAACTCATAGCTTGAACTTTGAGAATGGAAGAACATATTGGGTGTCATGAAAACTTTATTATTTTGATTCTTTTTAAGTTTATTTCCTTATTTTGAGAGAGAGCGGGGGGGGGGGGAGAGAATGAGCAGGGGAGGGGCAGAGAGAGAGAGGGAGAGAGAGAATCCCAGGCTGGAGCTCATCATGGAGCCCGACCCGGGGCTCAATCCCACTACTGTGAGATCATAACCTGGGCTGAAGTCAAGAGTGAATCACTTAACCGACAAAACCATCCAGCACCCCTATCATTTTGATTTTTAATTGCAAATTTTATTAGGTACACTTAAAATATTTATTATATGTTGTAAATAATTCTTTCTCAGGATTCTCAATGATGGCTTTTATACACTTTGGTCTTCAACCTTTTTTCTTATATTCCTTAAAAGAATTTTATTAAACATATAAATCCTCACACTTTTTTAACTTAAACATTTTTCATCATGTGCAAGATGCCAAAAACCATGTTATAAATAATGATATTTTAAAAATAAAACTGTAATATTGCTTTTCAAATACATGCAGTGAAATGTGAATACCACAGTCATTTATTGGTATAGTCATCATCCATTTAAAACACACATGAACTCCTTTGTTACCAGCTGGAAATTTTACATCAATCTTGTTTCTTCTTGATCTTGTATTTCCATTCTAATTCCCCACATAATTTTATCCTGGTGTTTTATTCTTCAATACACCTTAATGAATACCTTATCATTCATTTCTATAACTAAAGATAATCAGAATTATAAAAAATTTTTTTGTAGCTATAAGGTTCTGAGTAGGAATACGATTTTTTGGGTTGAGTTATCATTACAAATATTATCAGTATATCACTTATCAAGATCATACATATCTACTACAATCTTAATAAATGTTAAACACAAGAGATAAAATTTTGTATGAAAATAATTTCTTAATGAAAGAAATTGTATATTTCATCCATCTGGTTCCCCCAATCAGATTTTTTATCTTTGGATGAATATTACTTATTGCTTGAGACAAGTTTCCACTCTTTATTTACTTCCTGTTTTTTTCTATTCTATTCTAAAAATCTTTTTAATGTTTATTTATTTATTTTGAGAGAGAGAGAGAGAGCATGAGCAGGGGAGGGGCAGGGAGAGAAGGAGAGAGAGAATCCCAAGTAGGTTCCACGTTGTTAGGGCGAATCCAATGTGGGGTTTGAACCCACGAACTATGAGATCATGACCTGAGCTGAAAGCAAGAGTCGATACTTAACTGACTGAGCCATGCAGGCAACCTGATCCTATTCTACTTCTATTCTAGAATATTCCTGCTCTGTTTTCTGTCATAAAGGTGTAGACACCAAGGCAACTTTTTCACATAAAGAGACAAATATGAGAGAAGTTCTATTATAACAATATCATTTAATTATTTAGGCATCTAGGTTATAAACCAAAAGTCACATTATAATCATCATTAAATATAATTTTAATTATCTATCAGCTGAAAAAAAAATAGCCTCCTTAATTTTGTTGAAAGCAAAGTACTGGAAACTAGGTCAATTGCTAAAGAATTTGGAACTCAGCCATTAGAATCATCCTCATATTCAGTCTCTAGAAAAAGACTTATCAGCACTTATAAATGGCTACTGATGGTTACTTTCTCACTTAAAGACACACACTTAATACACTCAAGAAATTTTGGAAAATTGAAATATTAATTCAATTATACTTTTAAAATATAAAACTTTATAAAATTTTTTAACCTATTTTCTAAATGATGACTTACACATTTAGCTGATTACATTTCTAGAAAATGTTTACCGATAAGCTAATTTTGCAAAGCCAGTCCTCATTGTCAAAATAATTGGTCGAATGAAACATTTCTGATAGGACAGATATTGCTTCATTTTTAATTCTCTTAAACCGACAAATATACATCCCTGTGGCAATTGTCTGACTTCTAAATTCTGAGATAAGGTAGGGTCTTGCTGGGGATTTGTTGCCTAGATGAAGACACCAGGCTTCAGTATTTCTTCCCATGCTCTCTGCTTTATTCCTACAGAACTCTCAGGGGCAATAGACATTGACAAGAGTTGCAGAAAAGAGGTGGGGATTTACATAAAAGTTGTCATTATATCTGCCACCCACCCTTATGAAATGTGTGAGTACAGAAAATTCAAAAGTGAGCCTAATTTACCCATTTATAATGCTATATTTTTTATACCAGGAATATGTTTAGGACAGATGGATGAATAAGGTCAACAGTGGGCTTTGATGTCTCAAGGGAGTTTTTGCAAATATCAATATTTTGATTTGTCCTTTTGGAAGAGATGAGCAAGAAGTTTTCCACTGCAAGATAGATCTAAAATACATATAACTGTAAGTGAAAATTCCTATATTAAAATAGATCCACAAATTATACTTGGATTATATTATCAACATTATGATAATGATTTTATATAATTATGACCCACAAAGACCATTGGATTATTGATCATGCACAATTTGAGGGATCCAGAAATGATGTTGAAATAGGTTGAGGCCAAGGCTGAACCCGAATGGCAGGTTTTAGCCAAATGTTAAGGTCAGAGATCAGTGTCCCAGCATTCCAATTTTTAATAGTAGGTAGCCACTAAACTCACATGAAAGAACATACAGTAACGGAATTCCAAGCATCAGTTTAATAGACACTTGATAAATATTTGTTGAATGCAGTAATAAATAAAATAATTTGACAGCGTTTCCTGGCTAAAATCATGTTCATATAAGCAAGAAAAGTGTCTGGAAAAGAAGAAATCTGAAATACAATGTGAGAATATTTTAACTGGACTTAAGGTAGGACAGCACAGGGGTTCACACAATAGACTCACTTGCCGAACCGTCTGGGATGAAATCCCAGGTTCCTCACTTCCTGTGCCGTCTTGGGCAAATTACGCAACCTCTCAGTGTTTCTGCTTCTTCACCTGTAACATTGACTTAATGACAATAATTCCTGCATGATTGGATTACACTAGTTAACATGTAAATTATTACTGCTATTTACTGCTACATGAAAAAGAGAACAAAAGCTAAGTTATGGCTCTAATAATGGCATTAAATATTTACATAAACGAAGACTAGAGGAGAGTAAGTAAACATGAAAAGTCGACTTTGTATCACTGATAATGCTGATATAATGTTTTTTTTTAAATTTTTTTTTTAATGTTTATTTATTTTTGAGACAGAGAGAGACAGAGCATGAACGGGGGAGGGTCAGAGAGAGGGAGACACAGAATCTGAAACAGGCTCCAGGCTCTGAGCTGTCAGCACAGAGCCCGATGCCGGGCTCGGACTCACGGACCGCGAGATCATGACCTGAGCCGAAGTCGGCCGCCCAACCGACTGAGCCACCCAGGTGCCCCAATGCTGATATAATGTTAATTGAACAAATACATTTTTAACAATTCTTAAAATAAAGCTATTAAAAAAACTCTATGAAAGACATCATTACCTTTGGACATAGCTCTAAACCAATGTTATTTTCAAAGAAAAGTATGTTTACAGAACATTGAGCAACCGTGAGCGGATGTGAATGAGTGTCCTTGCCACCTTAGTGTACGTAGAGTAGGGGGGTAGAGTTAGAAGCATTGCCAGGTGTAGAATAAACTTGAAACTTGTATTAACACACGTGGGACATTCATAGCGATGCTTTTAATGGATGAAAGAACCAGAAATCCTGGCTGTGATAATTTATCCTCTATAGTAACTTGCTGATTTGGGGTATATATATATTTTTCTCCCCGTGAATACTTGGCTTAGTAGAGAGCAAGCTGGAACATTCTGGAGCATAAAGGACACATTTTTATCCTTATAGTAGAGAGCAAGCTGGAAAATTCGGGAGCATAAAGGACACATTTCTATCCATTAAGGATTTCCAGTCAGATTTTGAGAAGCAAGGTGAATGATAATAAGAATATAAAGAAGATGCTTTTCGGGGGGGTCTTATTAGAAAGACTCATGTTTAATGTCACCATGATGATTCAGAGATCAGGCCAATGGGCTTGTCAGCTGAGCTGTGATTCCTCCTTTAGATGGCAGTAGTATTTTCTTCATGGACATCATTAAAAACTGCCCCAGTGGCAAAATAACTTTCGATGCAGCTCAATTTCCTGCCTCTGAATAATCTTTGGAAATTTTGTTCAGGAGTGTGCCATTTTCTATGCCCGCACAACCCTCCCCCACGGTCCTGTGATCCCCAGTCTCCTCATGCCCAAACTGCTGATTCTACCTTGTCTGCGTTAGCCATACGGCACTTGCTTTCCTCCAGAACCTAGAAGCTTTCCTGCCTTAAAGACTTTGTGCTTTTTATTCCCTTCACCCTTCAGTATTCTCCCAGATACTGACATGGCTAACTTCCTCTCTTCTGCTTTTGCTCACCCGTCATCTTCTCAATGAGAAGTAAGTGTCCTGTCTCATGGGCACATGATTCTTCATCCATTTATTCAATAATGACTTAATGCTTGCAGTTCCTAGCAGAACAAGGGAGGTCAGTAATGCCACAAGATAGGGGGGTAGACTGCCATTTTAAATGCAGTTTTGTGGATCACTGATCCTTGTGAATGGGAACCATATCCAATAACAGCAAGCGTTCAATCATTGTTGAGTAAATGAATGAAGAATCATGGGCCCATGAGATGTGACACTTGCTTTTTCTCTCTTACAAAATAAATAAAAATTATAAAGGAATCCATTGAACTGTATGTATATATTTGATATGGAACAATAATATTTCAAGGAGAATGAGTTAAGATTTACCTAATATGTTGTTAAACTTGTCTTTCTGCAAGAAATCAATTAACAAGATTCAATTACATACTTTTATCAACAGAACACAACAGTCCTTCCTTTTTGCTAAGGACACGGGTAAAAATACATTATCTTGTACATGTAAACATGTTACTTTTTAATTTTTTATTTAGTTTTGAGAGAGACAGAGCTTGAGCAGGGGGAGGGGCAGAGAGAGAGGGAGACACAGAATCTGAAGCAGGCTCCAGGCTCTGAGCTGTCAGCCGAGAGCCCGACGCAGGACTCGAACGCATGTGCCGTGAGATCATGACCTGAGCTGCAGTCGGACGCTTAACCGACTGAGCCACCCAGGTGCTCCTTTGTAAGCATGTTTTTAAATGGTTAAGATATTAGCTAATGGAAGAAAGATAGACAGGCAGTTCTCTGTTGCACTCTTCCACTTTATTATTGTTTCTGATGGTGGAATATTGCTATGTAATAATATTTTTGAGGTAGTATGAAAATAAAGATTTTGTAAAATGATATAAAACTCTTTTTTGAGTCCAGGTAGCTTATTCCATAGTCAGTGAATGACCGGAGAGTCGATGTCAAAGGTCAGTTTCAGTGATAAACATGTTTTCCTGATTGATTTTGTAATAAAATGATTTTATACAGCAATAACTAAGAGTAACATAACAATCTTTGAACGCTGATTTTTTTCCAGACGAAAATGTGAGTCTGAGAGATGCTATTTTGCAATTTTCTAAGAAGACAATAAACTTACATTTAAAAAATGTTTTTTTTTTTTTTTTTTAACATTTATTTATTTATTTTTGAGAGACAGAGAAGGAGTGGGAGAGGAGCAGAGAAAGAGGGAGACAAAGAATCCGAAGCAGGTTCCGGGCTCTGAGTTGTCAGCACAGGGCCTGATGCAGGGCTCGAACTCATGAACGGTGAGATCATAGCCTGAGCTGAAGTCGGATGCTTAACCGACTGAGCCACCCAGGCGCCCCAATAAGCATACATTTTTAAGGAACTACTCAGAAAAGATAAGCTTACTGTTTTCAGAGACAGATGTTCTAGGTTGAAAATCTTTTTAAAAGGGATCTTTTAGTTACCCAGATCTCCTAAAGGAGCTCCAAGCTAGAGGACAGAGGGACAGATGTTGGGAAGCCCTAGGCGCCTTCTCCAACTACGAGGTTGTATTCAAGGATGGGGCAATTGCATCAGGGCAAATGTCCCTCCTTCGGGCAAGGAAAATCCACGAACAGAGGAATTGCTATCTTTCCATCGAAGACTTCGGAGAACATCAGGCCTGCTGAAACTTTTCATGCCAGGAAGCAAGGCAAGGGCAGTTGCATGGATGATCATCCCCTCCTCCACCCTCCATTTCCTTGTGCAGGATTTCCAGATTTTCCACAGATTCCTGTGGGGATTTATCAGAGTCAAGATTCTGAGACAGCACAATATTGCAAAGTTGTTAAGTGTTTTTTTTTTTTTTTCAAAAAACTGTTTATTTTGTCATTTGTGCTTTATTTGTTCTTTCTTTCTTTCTTTCTTTCTTTCTTTCTTTCTTTCTAGTTAGGATCCACACTCAGCACCGAGCCCAATGCAGGGCTTGAACTCACGACCCTGAGGTCAAGACCTGAGCTGAAATCAGGAGTCGGATGACTGACCGAGACACCCAGGCCCCCAAAGTTTTAAGTGTTTAAAATAAATTCCAGAAGAGCCTCTTATGCGTTTCATTTCACATCTTGCCTGAGAAATCAATCCAACGTTATTATTGTATTATTGTATTTATGATATTATTATTATTATTTTTCACCAAATCAGAAACAGAAAGATGGAACGCTATTTTCCAAAAACGTAGAGTAACAGAAATAGGTTCTTACTCTTAATTATCTGTTGGCAAATCAACTGACAAATTGATTATAAGAAACAGGGAAGGCAACCCTCACGAAGCTTTTGGAAGTAAGCTGATTACTCTTAACGGTTAAATCTGAGATTTATTTTGAAGATTCTCATAAATTGTAATCTCTCTTTCCTATTATGCAGTAATGCCTCTTCAGGATTTAATCAGCGCTGAATGATCCTATGTAAGATATTACGTATTTTATATTTCATTTGTTCTCTTGGAAGAATTGGACTACACGTGGAGTGGGAAAAAAAAAAAAGACACTACAGTGGTCACTGATGTGTGAGTATCATGGGATCGTGGTGCAGATTTTGGGTTATAAATCTTTAGAATTACAATTTCAAATTTTTTGCATGGGGATTGAGAAAGGGGAAGTTGCAAGTGAGATAACAGAGTAACTATTAAGGAAGTTAGAACTTTTTTGAGATTGTGAGAAGAAAAGTCCAGAAATTGAAACAACTGTGCTTTCAGGATAACGTTTTCTAATGCAAAACATGGATAAGTCCATGAAAAGATGAAATAAATAGAGACATGGTTAAAATAGTGTAACAAACTATTAAAACAATGAACAAGTTAAGTGAAAACTGAAAAAGAAGAAAATAGATGTATGCTAAAGAAAAAAGGTCAAATATGAAATATAAGGTAAAGTAGTAAAAAATAGAAAGAAATTGTCGACCTAGTAAAGAAGTAAACGGGGGCAGGCTCAAAAAAGATGAATTTATTTGGGAATAACAGAGAAATCGCATTGCAGGACACACAAACTCTAGCAAGCTACTGTTGAGGGTTTGGGATTGGCTGCATTTATGGGCAGGGAATAGAAAGGGGGGAGAATTCATTTAGAATGAAAAACATAGACCAGCTTTGAAAAGTCCCCTAGCAGACAAAACCAGTTCAATCATACACATAAAGCTCAAGTCTGCTTTTTGTGAGATCGTCCTGACCCGGTTCATTGTTCGTGTCTCTGGAAACCATAAGCAAAACTTTCCACAATGCTCATGAGAGGGAACCCCTGACTAATTCCCTATCATTTAAGAAAATTCCACATTATCTGTTTTCTGTAAATCAGGCATTTATGGGAAATCAGTCTCTCATTCCTTATGTTTTTTCCCCTTGAGGGCACATACATGAGACTTTCCATTCTCCACTTTCCATTTACAAATTCTTTCATATCCCTCTCCTCCTTTCTCCCCCCCCCCCCCCCCCATTTCCTCCTTTGATCAAGGTCTTTCATAGAAAACAATGTTGGTTGTATTCATTGTTACAATTCATTGTATTCATTTGTATACAATGCAGATTGTATTGTATGTTCCATGGAGCTGAGAAGGGCTGTTCTCAGGTGCAGGGGTCTTTTTCCATGAAGCTGAGGAAGACCATCTTTTTGCGTCTTGTCCCACAGAGGAGGAACATGATATGGGATTTCACTGGCCTTATTTGAACAAGAGGGTTGAAAACGAAGAATCCCAGTTATGTCCCTCTAGGGTGGATGGTTTAGTTTCCATGGTTAGTTGAGTTCCAGGAAAAGCCTTTGAAAAGGAAAGAATTTTATTTTGTACCTACATTTGGGAAGAAGACATTTGCTTACTAAAACAATAGAGATTTAAGAAAACAAGTAAACTGATGACCAAAACCTCAATGATAGCTAGTGATTAAAATGTACTTCTCAGCCAATTTGCCCAATTGCCTATGCTTAGTAGATCAAACGTGTCCCAGGTTCCAAGAGTTTGGCCAACTTCCGCTAGCAGAAGAAGGCAGTATTCTGCCCGATAGTGTCTTTCATTATTTTTAGTGCTTGTGTTATTTTTTCCAGGTTACTGACATCAAAACAACATTACTTTCTAAGGAGGGCACATGCTCCCCCCTGCTAAGCAGGATTAGGGCTCTGCAGCCTAAAGTTGTAGTAAAGCTTGTTCCTGCGAGGCTTATTTGGGCTTGTTGGTAGTTAAAAGCTCAGACAGAAGCATTGAAAGTGGTAGACATGATTCTAGAAAGACCACAGATTGCTTTTTCAAGGTCTGCTACTCCAATCCAAGCTCAAAAGTCCCTGGAGAAAGCATGCCCCAAACCATTTCTATAGGGTTATTTGTAGATATCCACTCAAAATTATAAACTTCCCAGCTCTGCTGTGTCCTTTTAAGTTGATAGGAGAAAGACTCTAGATTAGATATATAAGCAATAGAGGAAAGAGGGTTTCTAATTTTGGCATCAGGGGTGAGGGCAATGATCCCACAATGTCCCTTCCAATTAAGGGAAAGGATAGAATATACCTTTTTTTTTTTTCCCACATAAAAAGAAATATCCAATGTATTCTAAGCATAAAGCATAGTCGAGCATAATTGGGTCCCTTTGACCAAATTCTTTTTCCTAAAATGAGAGAATAGCATGATCAGAAATAGAATCATTTACATGGAGCATATGATAATCTGGTTTACTAGCATTATGGGAATGGTTATGTGAACATCTTAAATTTGTATAGACCTGAAGTAACAAGTGAGTTGATGTAATATCAGTAAGATTTTGCTGGAAGTCTGGATATCTGGGGAAAAAGATATCTAGGGAAGAAGCAAGTTGAATTAAGTTTCCCTCATGTTTATTTAGGTTATATAAAATAACATAGTTATAAGTAGTTAGTGGGAGATATCCTAGAGTGTTTCCACTTTCATAATAGTTTTCAAAACAGATTTTGGGTAAGAGTCCAGACCTGAGTGAGGGTATCCCTTTATGAGTAAGGGAAACCCAATGGAAAGCCATAATATTTAGTGCCAGACTTCTAGAAAGAGGACATGAATGGTTTCAAAGTTACCACAGGAAGATCCATTATCTTTGCCAGATAGGTTTCGCCATCCTTCTAAAGACAATAGTTGCGCCACAATTCGGGTTCATCATGAGCTTTATTTGCTCTGGCACAAATCCAATAATCAGTAAGGTAGCAGAATCAGAGTTTCTGTAAGGTAGGGATAAAATGATGTGTTAAAGCGAAAGTAAAGAATGTCAGGAAAACTAGAGAAAGATCAATGGAAGGCCTGAATGGGATGAAATATTAAGCATAGAGGAATTTAAAAAAAATGTCAAGTTATACAGGTCTGGTCTGTATATCTCGGGTAAGTTGTCTACTTCAGATGCTGTCTGCTTCAGTTCCCAGAAATTTTCAGTGTCAGGTCACTAGTTGGTGTACAAGTCCATGCAGATGTGGGGCTTACTTGGGGTGTGACCCATGAATCCAGGAATGTGTGCCTTGAAGTCTGGGTGCACAGAGATTGGTTAATAATAATAGCTGGTAGAGGCCTTGCCAGTGATGTTGAAGAGTATTTTTGGAGCTGTCTTTCCAATAGAAAAAGTTTCCAGGCTGTAAGTTGTGATGTGTGTCTTCATCTGGAATGGACTGTGGAAAGATTGTTCTACCAGAGCCTAAATGTTTTCTAAGTGCTTGATTTAGTATAAGCCCTTTCATTAGTTGTGGGTAAGAACAAGTGTGTGTGGGGAGGGCCTTAAGTGCTTCAGTTGTCCTGTAATTATTTCTAAAGGCAGAAGCGTAAGCATCCTGAAGGAAGTGGATATTACCATTGTGATTATGAGCAGGGGATCAAGAGGGGAGAGTTGACTCAAAATCTCTTTAAATAAAAACAGAGACCAGCTTTGAAAATTCCCCCAGCGGACAAAACCAATCCAATCATCCAAATGCAGTTCACTTGGGC
The DNA here is from genome assembly GCF_046562875.1 of Panthera onca. Lineage (NCBI taxonomy): Eukaryota > Metazoa > Chordata > Mammalia > Carnivora > Felidae > Panthera > Panthera onca. Next base: position 43,184,413 of record NC_138345.1, read on the forward strand.
TTCTTTGGTGAGACCCACCTGATCGGGGGCGGTCTTGTTCATGTGTCTGGACACTGTAGGTGAAACAGCACATCACAAGGGTCATACAAGGTAACCCCTGACCACATCCCTATCATTTCAGATGATGTCAATGTTATCAGTTTTCTGTAAATCGGGCACTTATGGAAAATCAGCCCTGTAGTTCTTACACGTTGTTTTCCTAAGTGCAGAGCACGTACGCAGGAGATATTTCCTTTTCGATCCTCTGGGTCCATTTGAGGTTGAAATTCTTTCACAAGTTGCAAAGGACACAAAATGAAAGAGAAAAAGAGATGAGAGAAGAAAAGTGGATATAATGATACATAAAACAGGCAGTGACATTTTTAAATACATAAAATAGGTGCTTTTGGAGACAGCTGGGTGGCTGAGTCGATTCAGCGTCAGAGTGTGGGTTTCGGCTCAGGTATGATCCCACCTTCTGGTGAGTTAGAGCCCCACATCGGGCTCTGTGGGGGCAGCACACAGCCTGCTTGGGATTCTCTCTGTCTCCCTCTCTCTCTGCCCCTCCCCGACTTGTGATGTCTCTATCTCAAAATAAATAATTAAATAAACTTAAAAATAAAATCAAAGAAGGGGCACCTGAGTTGAGCGGCTGATTTTGACTCAGGTCATGCTCTTGCGGTCCATGAGTTCGAGCCCCGCATCGGGTTCTGTGCTGACAGTTTGGAACCTGGATCCAGCTTGGAATTCTGTGTCTCCCTCTCTCTCTGCCCCTCCCCCATTCGCACAATGTGTCACTCTTTCAAAAACGCATAAATGTTAAAAAATAGAAATTAAAAAAATAAAATAAGTGCTTTCAAATGTCATCAGACTAGAAATTTTACTGCAGTTTCTCCAAGAAATATGTAGCATGAAACAGACGAGTTTGGAAAAAAAAAAAAAGTTAAGTAAAAGACTAATAGTAAATCATGATTTCCTTCCACTGAATGCACAGATGGTGGTGATGATGGGTTGTAAACAGATACAGTGGCTCCATCTACCTGAGAGGAGTCTGAAAGATACTTTATTCTTGCCTCCTTTCCTCTCCCTTGTTTAGAAATATAGGGTCCTGTTAAAGCATAATATGGAACAGTTAGTTATCCCTGAACTGTGGACGCTGTCCATTGCATTTAATCCTTTATCACTGCGTTGAAAAGCAGTCTTTGCAAAGGCCACGGCCAGCAGGGTTGAGGAAATAGGGAAGGAGAGACATGCCAGAGTATCAGAGAAAGTTTTATTCTCTTTTGATGTGTGACAAACACGTGCGTCAGACGGTGGATTTAAATTTTGTTACGTTCCTGTCTTTCAAAAGATTCGAGAAACAGGCAGTGGGACTAAGGGATCAACCGATTTTAGCAGAGCACATCCAGCCAAGAGCAGTGCTCTTCAACAATTGTGACTATGACCACAGTAAGAAACGCATGTTGCGCACATATGCATGAACACATACATACAACTGAAAACAGCCATGGCTAAGCAGTCATTACACAGTTACCTGCAAAGCACATCGACATTTTTAGGTGTGATTTCCTAAAGTGATATCAGGCTCTGTTAATACGTTGTGATCTTTAGTTTAACAAACACTGCCTTCGATGAAAGATTTGAGGTAGACCACTAGGAATTGAGGTAAGTGCTAATGACAACAAAGTGACGGGTAGATATTGCTCTTAGAAGGGCATTCAACCCACACATATGCTTATCAAATGCAATAAGCCAAGGGAAATCTACATGCCTGTTAGCCCCGGAGTCTGGCAAGAATCCTACCCATTTGAAGATGAATAAAAATATTTATAAAGGGGAGTATGAACAAGAAACAGTATTAAATATGAAGAAGGAGGATCACACACTTAAAAAAGAACTCAGTTTATTAAATGATGTACTAAAAAAATTGGATAGAAAGTGAAACCGAAAACTGCTCATTGTCAAGAGAGCAGAATGCAAAGATATAATCTCCATAGGACTGGGACCAAAGGCTTGGAACGAACAGACCATGGGTCTAGAAAAAGTAGATAAAGGAACGCCTGAGTGGCTCAGTCGGTTAAACATCTGCCTTCCGCTCCAGTCATGATATCGCGGTTCATCAGTTCAAGCCCCACGTGAGGTTCTGTGCTAACAGCTCAGAGCCAGGAGATTGCTTCAGATTCTGTGTCCCTCTTTCTCTCTTTGGCCCTCCTCTGCTCGCTCTTTGTCTCTGTCTCTTTCTCAAAATTAATAAACATTAAATGTAAAAAATTGAAAAAAGAAGAAATACTCAAAAATATAAGAGAAGAAAAAAACATCAGCGTTAAAATATCTGTCCTATCTATATTCATTCATTTTTTAAAAAGTGTTTACCAACAATAGCCAAAGTAAGGAAAGAGCCCAAAATGTCCAACGACAGATGAATGGATAAAGGAGATGTGATATATATATATACAATGGAGTAACACATTGATGCGATAAATATATATAATGAGGTATTACAAAATGTAGGAGACTCTTAAATTTGGAGAACGAACAGGGAGTTATTGGAGGGATTGTGGGAGGTGAGATGGGCTAAATGGGCAAGGGGCATTAAGGAATCTACTCCTGAAATCATGGTTGCACTATATGCTAATTAACCTGTCTGAAATTAAAAAAAAAAAAAGTGCATCACTGCATCTAAATTGATGAGAATTTCTTAAAATGTGAAAGTTGCTGTAGAGCATCACATATTTTCCTCTGACACCTATCAGTATTATCACCGGGACTTGTCTTCCTCAGTTTATAGTGTTAATTTGCAACCTAAACAGATAATGTTAATTGATTCCTATATGCTGAACCGTTCTTGAATTCCTGCAGTAAAGTTCACTTCTTCCTAATATATTGCTTTTGTTTTTTATTTTTTTTGAGAGGGAGCGAGGCTGGGTCCAGGTGAGCCAGGGGAAGGGGGCGGGGAGAGAGAAGCAGGGCTCACAGGAAGTTGGGCTGGAGCTCACTAACCCTGAGATCATGACTTGAGCCCAAGTCAGAGGCTTAACCGGCTAAGCCATTCCGGAGCCCCTAACACATTCCTTTTCTAAGCAACCTTTTAAGATCTTAACAAATCTATGTTAATCAATATGATTTGTCTGTAGTTTTGTTGAAGGGTTTAAAACAATTTCGTTTGTAGTGTTTCTTTATTTTTGGGAGAGAGAGGCAAAGAGTGTAAGCGGGGGAGGGCAGAGAGAGAGGGAGACACAGAATGTGAAGCAGGCTCCAGGCTCTGAACTGTCAGCACAGAGTCCCACGTGGGGATCAAACTTACCAACCATGAGATTATGACTTAAGCTGAAGTCGGAAGCTTAACTGACTGAGCCACCCAGGTGCCCGGGAGACAGGAACTTTAGCTGATTTCCTCGTAGGATCTCAGTTGGCTGAGCCTGTTAAAAATACTCGAAAAACTTGTATCGCCTTGACAAAAACACTGCCATTGTATTCGTTGACAGAGTAAACACATACATTCTTAGGAGGTTATCAAATATTTTAAAGTCAACTCTGCAATGCCAAATTTGTATTTTCTTTCTGCAATCAAAATTCTAGAAGGGAACAACAGACAATTTGAACTGAAGAATTCTTTTGTAGCTAGCTTCTCAATAGTTACGGTTACACTCAGTCTTCCTGGGCTCTACTACGAATCTTCCTAAAATTTAGGTGCGGGGTCCATATGAGTGTGTTTGGGAACTAGACTCTGAAGGGAAAATTCACTTATCCAGGGAGTTTACACATGACTTCCATCAATGGACCTCAGGGATTCAAGGTACCCGTAGAAAATGTATGCACTCAAATCAAAGTGGGAGTATCATCTTCATGGTGAAAGAGTCTGAAAGGTCCTCATGTTATCAGGGATAAAGGTGAGAGCCAAGCTTCCTGTAACGACTTGATGGATTTGATTTGGTTAATGCTAATGCGATTTCCTTGCCTTGAAAAAGAGAAGTCTCCAGGTGGAAATCTGTCTTCAGCCATTTCAAGGATGGAGAGCTTGCCATACCAGGTGGGTTATGGCTTTTCCCCGGGAGTTAGAGGAAAATGGGACGAGCAGAAAACTATTATGCAGGTTGTAGAATACTTTGAGGGCCAAGAAGCATCCTGGAGATGCCTAGGGGAGTTTTGACCTTGGGCACGTGGAAATATTAGTGAGTCCATGTCGAGGGCATGCTTAACATGGAGGGGCTGTTGCATGAAGGAAAGATTAGTGTTGAACTACGGCACCACTTAATACTTGGGGGAATTACCTAGAATTGTAAAGGTGCTTGTGAGGAGTATGGGAGTATAAGAATGGAGGCTGGATTCTCTGCAACTGTATTGGATTTTTCATGAGCCAAATACTGGGCCCCGAGACACAGCGGGTGGCATCAGGGCAAAGCCATAGACTGTGGAATTGTCTCCAACTTGCCTTCAAGGACCTAACTGCCTACGAGTGTCCGGACTAAAACGTATCAGATACCATTAAAGTTTGTGGTATCAAACTAAGGTAACAGCCTTAGTTTCAGTTCACCTCCCGGGTGACAGTATTCAGCCAAAAGACCCTCACAAATATCTCCTTTGGTTGTCCACCATGTCTAAGAAATCTATGTGCTCCATTGGGCTCAGAAGTCCCACCAAAATGAAAATCTTCTCCATTTTGTTTTCCAGAATCATTCAATGGAAATTCCCTTGAACATACGTCAAAGAGAGGAGATCTCCCATACAGGTATTCTTTTGACAACACTGTCCTTCTCTTTAGAATTTGTGTGTGTTATTCCTTTAAGCTGTTGCCTTTAGATCCTTAGTGTCTATCTATTGATCTTTCAACACTTCTCTGCTGGTTAGGCAAAGGAAGAACTCGATGCCAAGGACAAGACTATATGTTTCAATGTGAGAGCTTTTAGCCTTGTATGAAATGAAATCTTTACTTGTCTTTTAGTCTAAGACCTAAGTGAATATATCGCTCTCAGATGATACCTGTATCCCGCAGGTTTTTTTCTTTTTTTTAAATTGTTTGTTTGTGTCAGGGTGGGCGGGGGTAGAGGGCAGAAGAGAGAGGGGGAGAGAAAAAACGAAACAAACTCCATGTTGTCAGTGCAGAGGTGGACACGGGCTGGATCCCAAGAACTGTGAGATCATGACCTTCCTGGAAACCAAGAGTCAGATGCTTAATGACTGAGACACCCAGGCACCCCTCTCTCTTTGTTATCTAACTGTTTTCTGCTCTGTTTTCCATAGCACCCACCCATGGCTTAACTCTAATTCATGACGTAGGGGTATTACTGAGTGTTGTACAAGAAGAATATGTTTGGGGAAATCTAATTTCCCCGGAGTCTCCAAATTTCAGCATTTCTTTTCTGTATCATCAGATAAACCCGTTGTTGGCGATGAGTTTCTAGCCCAGTTTCTCCAAAACTATGAAGTCGAAGATGATATTAAAATGCTGTTGGAGATGCCAGCAAATGGAGAAAAAGAAATGTCAGGAAAGGAAGATGTGTGTCAAGCTGCTTCACGAGGTTAGTTTGAGTCTCTAAGAGGTTTGGAAGGTGACTGGGGTGGGGCAAAAGTTAGGGATGAGACATCAGAGACCAGATGTATTTTTGGTTTCTTGCATTTGCTTAGGACAGATTTCGGGATTTTAGCCTCCATCAGTTGGATTGTTCACGCACATAGTCATTCTTTCATGTATCTATTTCTACATGGGTGGATCTTAATCTCAAATATCCCCAGCTCTGGAAAACCTGACCTTCTTCATCTCCCCTTCAGAGCTATCTTTCTTTGAAGTGTCAGATTTGAAGCTGGATGATCAGGAGGCAGACAGAACATCGCTGGTTCCTGAGAGGGACCAGGATGGAATGTGGGAATCAAGAACAGAGAAGAAACTCAGGAAAACTCGCCACCATGGCCGGAAAAAGGTAAGGCCGATGGCAAGTCGTGCGGAAAATTCATGTCTCCAAAATGGCCATTTGTCTTGATGTCAGAGGTCTCCTTCCAAGGAGAATTGCCTCTAAGTTGGTGATATTAGGAAAGAAAAGAGAGTCATTTCAAATAGCTGAAATGTCCCAGAGTTGTACTCGTCTGGGGAGTACAGCAACATGAACGTTTTGCAGTGACGAAATCGTGAACAATGAAAGAATAGAGTTTTCAAAATTTTGAATGAAATAAGATTGAATAATACGTCCCATTTGATTGTCTTTTCCTTAAGGTAATCTCGCACCATAAAAAGAGGAGAAAGTTTCTCAAAATGTTGTATGAAACAATGGAAGAAGTGAAGAGCTGTGTGAGTACTCCCAAGCTGTTCCATGGTCACTGAATTCTGTGTTTTTCCAACACCTTTATGTGTTTCTTTGCGGTTTATTTGGCTTGACCAGCGGCTTTGGGCTGAGATTCACACGACAATGAAACCCATAAGACACAACAGTCTTTGTGTTGCCCAAATTATTTACTTTTTAAAAAATACATATATTGTTAAACTTTATTTATTTCTTTTGAGAGAGAGAGAGGGAGAGAGGCAACATGCCTGCTAGGGCATGAGTGGGGGAGGGGCAGAGAGAGAGAGAGAGAGAGAGAGAGAGAGAACCTCAAACAGTCTCCATGTTGTCAGCCCCAGCTGGACTTAGGGCTCGATCTCAAGAAGCATTAGGTCATGATGTGAGCTGAAACCAAGATTTGGGGGCTTAACCAACATAGCTCCCAGGCATCCCTGTCTGTCTGAGTGTTGTGATGCAAAGTCTTACAAATACTAATCTAATCTCTTGTGTTCATCTTGAGAATACCATGAGAGTATATAGAACACAAGTGTCAGGTCACTGAAGAGAATATTTCTTTTCACACTTTGTTTCTGAAGTGTGGACTTTGTCCAAGGCTCCAGCTGCCCACAACACCCCGGAAGTGCACAATTAATTTTAACATGTTTTAAACCTTTCTTCCAAGAAGAACTTGTTTCAAATATGCTACATGCTCTGAAATGACCACTGCTTGTAGATCAGCCACTGGAAATATTCGTGGTTTTTCTTTCATTGACTCAAGATTTCAGAGAGTGCAACACTGTGAATACGTGTTACTTTTGTCTACCTTGACCTGGGCTTACTTGTCACCAGCGCCATTAGAGGTCTGACCGCCCCATGGAAATTTGAGAAATGATGTTTTAAAGGCAACTGCAATTGTCATAAGTGGAGAGTCCAATGAATATACAGTGTTGTTATAAGAAGTTGTACCCAAAGGTGTCTTGATGTTCAAAGATTATTATATCTGTAAATAAAATGTATTATTTTGATGTGTGGCTGGATTGTATTTGATTGTATTTTAGGTAGAATTGTTCATCTCTACTCCTACTTGGTATTGACTAGTTTTCTTTGTTGGGACCATATCTGGGTGTTTTGGCATTAAGCTGACTTGAAGAAATGAAGGCGAGTCCCTCGTTGGGATAACAGTTTAAATATTATTGTAAGTGCTCAGCTCTGTAAAGGTTAACTATGTAACTCAGGTAGGAAGCCATGTCTAGGTGACTCTATTTGTGAAGCATCTTTGTGATCTTCTCTGGGTATGGAATCTGTTCTAGCTTTTGATTACCTTGTGTCAAGAGTAGCCATTTACTTTATACTAGGAAGAGTCTACATTTGAAAAAAAAAATTAACAAGTATTTATTTTCGACTACAGAGAGAGAGAGAGAGAGAGAGAGAGAGAGAGAGAATAGGTGGGGGGAGGGGCAGAGAGAGAGGGAGATACAGAATTTGAAGTAGGCTCCAGGTTCTGAGGTGTCAGCACGGAGCCCGACACGGGGCTCGAAATCACAAACCTGGAGATCATGACCTGAGCCGACTTAAGAGGCTTAACCGCCTCAGCCACCCTGGTCTCCTGGAAAAGTCTCGGTTTAGATTTCACTGCTCTTTTAAGTGGGATTGTCTATTTTATTTCTTCTTACTTTGATCTTTGTTAGGTCACTCTTGAAATTCTCGGAAGTTAGTTTTTTGTAAGATTCACAAAGATTTTGTTATTTCATTTATTTTTGAGAGAGAGAGAGTGTGAGCAGGGGAGGGACAGAGAGAGAGGGAGACACAGGAATTGAAGCAGGCTCCAGGCTCTGAGCTGTCAGCACAGAGGGGGACCCGTGGCTCTAACTCATAACCCGAGTGATGGTGACCTCAGCTCAAGTCAGACGTTGATCAGACTGAGCCTCTCATGTGCCTCTCTTAAGATGTTTAATTTCATAGCATGTGGAATTGAGATAAATCTTTACAGTCTTTCTTCTGTTAGCATATTTTAAATCAGACCTTGTCCTCACAGTGCTACTTTTCTTCTGTCCTGGTGGTTGTGGTATGACGAGTCTTTATTTTCATTTCCTTTTAAATAGTTTGTATTCTTAGTTGTGTCAACTCTATCGTTAATTTGCATAACAGGGTTTCGATTTCTCTCTTTCTTTCTTGCTGTTGTTGAGTTGGAAATCAAGCCTTTCGTTCAGTTATGGTTTTCATTTCTCTCTCTCCTCATGTGGGAACATGTCTTCCTCATGCAGTTCCATGGATCTCTGGGCAGTAGGATCTTTGTAGAACCCACGTTTCAGAGTTTCTATTCCCCCCTTTTAGTTACTTTAAAATTTTTTTTAAAAATGTTTATTTACTTTTGAGATAGAGAGAGAGCGCGACAGAGAGAGAGCGCAACCAGGAGAAGGGCCAAGAGAGGGAGTCACAGATCTGAAGCAGGCTCCACGCCCCTAGCTGTCCACACAGAGCCAGATGTGGGACTTGAACTCAATATCTGTGAGCTCTTGACCTTAGCCGAAGTCGGACGTTTAACCCACTGAGCCACCTAGGCACCCCCCTGAATCCTACTTCTGATGCAAGGAATATTGACCTAAAAAAGAAGCTCCAAACTCAAAACAGATGACTTTGTTTGGGAATAAGGGAGGAATTGCAATTTGAAATGGGCAAAGTGAGGCAAGCTACAGGTGGGTGAGTTGAGGGCGTGGCAGAGGCTGTGTTAATGAGCTGGGAATCCAAAGAGGGGAGAGGCACTCAGAATCTGCTAGAATAAAAACAGAGAGCAGCTCTGAAAATTCCCCCAGTGGACAAAAGCAATCCAATCATCCAAATGCAGTTCACAAGGGCTTCTTTGGTGAGACCCACCTGATCGGGGGTGGTTCTTGTTCACGTGTCTGGACACTGTAGGTGAAACAGCACATCACAAGGGTCATACAAGGTAACCCCTGACCACATCCCTGTCATTTCAGATGATGTCAATGTTATCCGTTTTGTGTAAATCGGGCACTTACGGAAAATCAGCCCCGTAGTTCTTACACGTTGTTTTCCTAAGTGCAGAGCACGTACGCAGGACATATTTCCTTTTGGATCCTCTGGGTCCATTTGAGGTTGAACATCTTTCGCAAAGTTGCAAAGGACACAAAAACAAAGAGACAAAGATGAGGGAAAAAAAGTGGATATAATGATACACAAAACAGGCAGGTGACAATTTCAAATACATAAAATTGATGCTTTCGGGGACACCTGGGTGGCTCAGTCGATTCCGTGTCAGACTATGGGTTTTGGCTCAGGTATGATCCCACCTTCTTTTGAGTTAGAGCCCCACATGGGGCTCTGTGGGGGCAGCACACAGCCTGCTTGGGATTCTCTCTGTCTCCCTCTCTCTCTGCCCCTCCCTGACTTGGGAATGTCTCTATCTCAATCAATCAATCAATAAATCAATCAATAAATAAACTTAAAAATAAAATCAAAGAAGGGGCGCCTGGGTGGCTCAGTCGGTTCAGCGACTGACTTCGACTCAGGTCACGCTCTTGCGGTCCGTGAGTTCGTGCCCCACATCGGATTCTGTGCTGACACTTTGGAACCTGCAGCCTGCTTGGAACTCTGTGTCTCCCTCTCTCTCTGCCCCTCCTCCATTCGCACTCTGGGTCTCTCTGTCTTTCAGACATAAATAAATGTTAAAAAAAAAATAATAAGTAAAATAAAATAGGTGATTTCAAATGTCGTGAGACTGGAAATTTTACTGCAGTTTCTCCAGGAAATATGTAGCATGAAACAGACGAGTTTGGGAAAAAAAAGAAAGGTTAAGTAAAAGACTACTAGCAATTCACGATTTCCTTCCACTGAATGCACAGATGGTGATGATGTGTTCTAAACAGATACAGAAGCTCCATCTACCTGACAGGAGCCTGAAAGAGACTTTATTCTTGCCTCCTTTCCTCTCCCTTGTTGAGAGATGTTGGGTCCTGTTAAAGCATCATATGGAACAGTTAGTTGTCCCTGAACTGTGGACGCTGTCCATTGCATTTAATCCTTTATCACTGCATTGAAAAGCAGTCTTCGCAAAGGCCAGGGCCAGCAGGGCTTGAGGACATAGGGAAGGAGGGATGCGTCAGAGTATCAGAGAAAGTTTTAATCTATTTTGATGTGTGACAAACACGTGCATCAGAAGGTGGATTTAAGTTTTGTTACGTTCTTGTATTTCAAAGGATTCGAGAAACAGGCAGTGGGACTAAGGGATCAACCGATTTTAGCAGAGCATATCCGCCAAGAGCAGTGCTCTTCAACAATTGTGACTATGACCACAGTAAGAAATGCATTTTACGCACATATGAATGAATATGTACATACAACTGAAAACAGCCTTGGCCGAGCAGGCGTTACACAGTTACAGGCAATGCACAAGGACATTTGGAGTTGTGATTTTTTAAAGTGATATCAGGCTCTGTTAATACGTTGTGATCTTTAGTTTAACAAACACTGCCTTCGATGAAAGATTTGAGGTAGACCACTAGGAATTGAGGTAAGTGCTAATGACAACAAAGTGACTGGTAAATATTGCTCCTTGAAGGGCATTCAACCCACACATATGTATGTCAAATGCAATAAGCCAAGGGAAATCTACATGCCTCTCAGCCCGGGAGTCTGGCAAGAATCCTACCCATTTGAAGATGAATAAAAATATTTTAAAACGGGGAGTAAGAAAAAGAAACAGTATTAAATATGAAGAAGGAGGATCACACACTTAAAAAAAAGCTCAGCTTATTAAATGATGTACTAAAAAAATTGGACAGAAAGTTAAACCGAAACCTGCTCATCGTCAAGAGAGCAAAACACAAAGATATGATCTCCATTGGACTGGGACCAAAGGCTTGGAAAGAACAGACCATGGGTCTAGAAAAAGTAGATAAAGGAGCACCTGAGTGGTTCAGTCGGTTAAACACCTGCCTTCTGCTCTGGTCTTGATATCGCGGTTCATGAGTTCAAGCCCCACGTGAGGTTCTGTGCTAACAGCTCAGAGCCAGGAGATTGCTTCAGATTCTGTGTCCCTCTTTCTCTCTCTGGCCCTCCTCTTCTCCCTCTTTGTCTCTGTCTCTTTCTCAAAATAAATAAATATTAAAAGTAAAAAATTTAAAAAAAGAAGAAATACTGAAAAAGAGAAGAAAAAAACATCAGCGTTAAAATACCTGTCCTATCTATATTCATTCATATTTTAAAAAGTATTTACCAACAATAGCCAAAGTAAGGAAAGAGCCCAAATGTCCATCGACGGATGAATGGATAAAGGAGATGTGATATATATATATACAATGGAGTAATACATTGATGTGATAAATATATACAATGGAGTAACACAAAACGTTGGAGACTCTTAAATATGGAGAACGAACAGGGGGTTATTGGAGGGATTGTGGGAGGTGGGATGGGCTAAATGGGCAAGGGGCATTAAGGAATCTACTCCTGAAATTATGGTTGCACTATATGCTAATTAACTTGTCTGAATTTAAAAACAAAAAAAAGTGCTTCACTGCATCTAATTTGATGAGAATTTTTTAAAATGTGAAAGTTGTTGTAGAGCATCACATATTTTCCTCTGACACCTATCAGTATTATCACCGGGACTTGTCTTCCTCAGTTTATAGTGTTAATTTGCAACCCAAACAGATAATGTTAATTGATTCCTATATGCTGAACCGTCCTTGAATTCCTGCAGTAAAGTGCACTTCTTCCTAATATACTGCTTTTGTTTTTTATTTTTTTTGAGAGGGAGTGAGACTGGGTCCAGGTGAGCCAGGGGAAGGGGGCGGGGAGAGAGAAGCAGGGCTCACAGGAAGTTGGGCTGGAGCTCACTAACCCTGAGATCATGACTTGAGCCCAAGTCAGATAAGCCATTCCGGAGCCCCTAACACATTCCTTTTCTAAGCAACCTTTTAAGATCTTAACAAATCTATGTTAATCAATATGATTTGTCTGTAGTTTTGTTGAAGGGTTTAAAACAATTTCGTTTGTAGTGTTTCTTTATTTTTGGGAGAGAGAGGCAAAGAGTGTAAGCGGGGGAGGGCAGAGAGAGAGGGAGACACAGAATGTGAAGCAGGCTCCAGGCTCTGAACTGTCAGCACAGAGTCCCACGTGGGGATCAAACTTACCAACCATGAGATTATGACTTAAGCTGAAGTCGGAAGCTTAACTGACTGAGCCACCCAGGTGCCCGGGAGACAGGAACTTTAGCTGATTTCCTCGTAGGATCTCAGTTGGCTGAGCCTGTTAAAAATACTCGAAAAACTTGTATCGCCTTGACAAAAACACTGCCATTGTATTCGTTGACAGAGTAAACACATACATTCTTAGGAGGTTATCAAATATTTTAAAGCCAACTCTGCAATGCCAAATTTGTATTTTCTTTCTGAAATCAAAATTCTAGAAGGGAACAACAGACAATTTGAACTGAAGAATTCTTTTGTAGCTAGCTTCTCAATAGTTACGGTTGCACTCAGTCTTCCTGGGCTCTGCTATGAATCTTCCTAAAATTTAGGTGCGGGGCCCATATGATTGTGTTTGGGAACTAGACTCTGGAGGGAAAATTCACTTATCCAGGGAGTTTACACGTGACTTCCATCAATGGGCTTCAGGGATCCAAGGTACCCATAGAAAACGTATGTACTCAAATCAAAGTGGGAGTATCATCTTCATGGTGAAAGAGTCTGAAAGGTCCTCATGTTATCAGGGATAAAGGTGAGAGCCAAGCTTCCTGTAACAACTTGATTGATTTGATTTGGTTAATGCTAATGCGATTTCCTTGCCTTGAAAAAGAGAAGTCTCCTGGTGGAAATCTGTCTTCAGCCATTTCAAGGATGGAGAGCTTGCCATACCAGGTGGGTTATGGCTTTTCCCCAGGAGTTAGAGAAAAATGGGACGAGCAGAAAACTATTATGCAGGTTGTAGAATACTTTGAGGGCCAAGAAGCATCCTGGAGATGCCTAGGGGAGTTTTGACCTTGGGCACGTGGAAATACTAGTGAGTCCATGTCGAGGGCATGCTTAACATGGAGGGGCCGTTGCATGAAGGAAAGATTAGTATTGAACTACGGCACCACTTAACACTTGGGGGCTCTGGAGAATTACCTAGAATTGTAAAGGTGCTTGTGAGGAGTATGGGAGTATAAGAATGGAGGCTGGATTCTCTGCAACTGTATTGGATTTTTCATGAGCCAAATACTGGGCCCAGAGTCACAGCGGGTGGCATCAGGGCAAAGCCATAGACTGTGGAATTGTCTCCAACTTGCCTTCAAGGACGTAACTGGCTACGAGTGTCCGGACTAAAACGTATCAGATACCATTTAAGTTTGTGGAGATTACAGCCTTAGTTTCAGTTCACCTTCCAGGTGACAGTATTCAGCCAAAAGACCCTCACAAATATCGCCTTTGGTTGTCCACCATGTCTAAGAAATCTATGTGCTCCATTGGGCTCAGAAGTCCCACCAAAATGAAACTCTTCTCCATTTTTTTTTCCAGAATCATTCAATGGAAATTCCCTTGAACATACGTCAAAGAGAGGAGATCTCCCATACAGGTATTCTTTTGACAACACTGTCCTTCTCTTTAGAATTTGTGTGTGTTATTCCTTTAAGCTGTTGCCTTTCAGATCCTTAATGTCTATCTATTGACCTTTCAACACTTCTCTGCTGGTTAGGCAAAGGGAGAACTCGATGCCAAGGACAAGACTATATGTTTAAATGTGAGAGGTTTTAGCCTTGTATGAAATGAAATCTTTACTTGTCTTTTAGTCTAAGACCTGAGTGAATATATCGCTCTCAGATGATACCTGTATCCCGCAGGTTTTTTCTTTTTTTTAATTGTTTATTTGTGTCGGGGTGGGTGGGGGGGGTAGAGGGCAGGAGAGAGAGGGGGAGAGAAAAAACCAAACAAACTCCATGTTGTCAGTGCAGAGGTGGACGCGGGTTGGATCCCAAGAACTGTGAGATCAGGACCTTCCTGGAAACCAAGAGTCAGATGCTTAATGACTGAGACACCCAGGCGCCCCTCTCTCTTCATTATCTAACTGTTTTCTGCTCTGTTTTCCATAGTACCCACCCATGGCTTAACTCTAATTCATGACGTAGGGGTATTACTGAGTGTTGTACAAGAAGAATATGTTTGGGGAAATCTAATTTCCCCGGAGTCTCCAAATTTCAGCATTTCTTTTCTGTATCATCAGATAAACCCGTTGTTGGCGATGAGTTTCTAGCCCAGTTTCTCCAAAACTATGAAATCGAAGATGATATTAAAATGCTGTTGGAGATGCCAGCAAATGGAGAAAAAGAAATGACAGGAAAGGAAGATGTGTGTCAAGCTGCTTCACGAGGTTAGTTTGAGTCTCTAAGAGGTTTGGAAGACGACTGGGGTGGGGCAAAAGTTAGGGATGAGACATCAGAGACCAGATGTATTTTTGGTTTCTTACAATTGCTTAGGACAGATTTCGGGATTTTAGCCTCTATCAGTTGGATTGTTCATGCACATAGTCACTCTTTCATGTATCTATTTCTACATGGGTGGAGCTTAATCTCAAATATCCCCAGCTCTGGAAAACCTGACCTTCTTCATCTCCCCTTCAGAGCTATCTTTCTTTGAAGTGTCAGATTTGAAGCTGGATGATCAGGAGGCAGACAGAACATCGCTGGTTCCTGAGAGGGACCAGGATGGAATGTGGGAATCAAGAACAGAGAAGAAACTCAGGAAAACTCGCCACCATGGCCGGAAAAAGGTAAGGCCGATGGCAAGTCGTGCGGAAAATTCATGTCTCCAAAATGGCCATTTGTCTTGATGTCAGAGGTCTCCTTCCAAGGAGAATTGCCTCTAAGTTGGTGATATTAGGAAAGAAAAGAGAGTCATTTCAAATAGCTGAAATGTCCCAGAGTTGTACTCGTCTGGGGAGTACAGCAACATGAACATTTTGCAGTGACGAAATCGTGAACAATGAAAGAATAGAGTTTTCAAAATTTTGAATGAAATAAGATTGAATAATACGTCCCATTTGATTGTCTTTTCCTTAAGGTAATCTCGCACCATAAAAAGAGGAGAAAGTTTCTCAAAATGTTGTATGAAACAATGGAAGAAGTGAAGAGCTGTGTGAGTACTCCCAAGCTGTTCCATGGTCACTGAATTCTGTGTTTTTCCAACACCTTTATGTGTTTCTTTGCGGTTTATTTGGCTTGACCAGCGGCTGTGGGCTGAGATTCACACGACAATGAAACCCATAAGACACAACAGTCTTTGTGTTGCCCAAATTATTTACTTTTTAAAAAATACATATATTGTTAAACTTTATTTATTTCTTTTGAGAGAGAGAGAGGGAGAGAGGCAACATGCCTGCTAGGGCATGAGTGGGGGAGGGGCAGAGAGAGAGAGAGAGGGAGAGAGAGAGAGAACCTCAAACAGTCTCCATGTTGTCAGCCCAGAGCCGGACGTAGGGCTCGAACTCAAGAAGCATTAGGTCATGATGTGAGCTGAAACCAAGATTTGGGGGCTTAACCAACATAGCTCCCAGGCATCCCTGTCTGTCTGAGTGTTGTGATGTAAAGTCTTACAAATACTAATCTTATCTCTTGTGTTCATCTTGAGAATACCATGAGAGTATATAGAACACAAGTGTCAGGTCACTGAAGAGAATATTTCTTTTCACACTTTGTTTCTGAAGTGTGGACTTTGTCCAAGGCTCCAGCTGCCCACAACACCCCGGAAATGCACAATTAATTTTAACTTGTTTTAAACCTTTCTTCCAGGAAGAACTTGTTTCAAATATGCTACATGCTCTGAAATGACCACTGCTTGGAGAAGATCAGCCACTGGGAATATTCGTGGTTTTTCTTTCCTTGACTCAAGATTCAGAGAGTGCAACACTGTGAATACGTGTTACTTTTGTCTACCTCGACCTGGGCTTACTTGTCACCAGCGCCATTAGAGGTCTGACGGCCACATCGAAATTTGAGAAATGATGTTTTAAAGGCAACTGCAACTGTGATAAGTAGAGAGTCCAATGAATATACAGTGTTGTTATAAGAAGTTGTACCCAAAGGTGTCTTGATGTTCAATGATTATTGTATGTGTAAATAAAATGTATTATTTTGATGTGTGGCTGGATTGTATTTGATTGCATTTTAGGTAGAATTGTTCATCTCTACTCCTACTTGGTATTGACTAGTTTTCTTTGTTGGGGCCATATCTGGGCGTTTTGGCATTAAGCTGACTTGATGAAATGAAGGTGAGTCCCTTGTTGGGATAACAGTTGAAATATTATTGTAAGTGCCCAGCTCTGTAAAAGTTAACTATGTAACTCAGGTAGGAAGCCATGTCTAGGTGACTCTATTTGTGAAGCAATCTTGGTGATCTTTTCTGGGTATGGAATCTGTTCTAGCTTTTGATTACCTTGTGTCAAGTGTAGCCATTTACTTTATCCTAGGAAGAGTCTACATTTGAAAAAAAAAAAAATTAACAAGTATTTATTTTTGACTACAGAGAGAGAGAGAGAGAGAGAGAGCGAGAATAGGTGGGGGGAGGGGCAGAGAGAGAGGGAGACACAGAATTTGAAGTAGGCTCCAGGTTCTGAGGTGTCAGCACGGAGCCCGACGCGGGGCTCGAACTCACAAACCTGGAGATCATGACCTGAGCCGACTTAAGAGGCTTAACCGCCTCAGCCACCCAGGTCTCCCGGAAAAGTCTAGGTTTAGATTTCACTGCTCTTTTAAGTGCGATTGTCTATTTTATTTCTTCTTACTTTGATCTTTGTTAGGTCACTCTTGAAATTCTTGGAAGTTAGCTTTTTGGAAGATTCACAAAGTTTTTGTTATTTCATTTAGTTTTGAGAGAGAGTGTGTGAGCAGAGGAGGGACAGAGAGAGAGGGAGACACAGGAACTGAAGCAGGCTCCAGGCTCTGAGCTGTCAGCACAGAGGGGGACCCGTGGCTCTAACTCATAACCGGAGTGATGGTGACCTCAGCTCAAGTCAGATGCTTAACAGACTGAGCCTCCCATGTGCCTCTCTTAAGATGTTTAATTTCATAACATGTGGTATTGAGATAATTCTTTACAGTCTTTCTTCTATTAGCATATTTCAAATCTGACGTTGTCCTCACAATGCCACTTTTCTTCTGTCCTGGTGGTTGTGGTATGACGAGTCTTTATTTTCATTTCCTTTTAAATAGTTTGTATTCTTAGTTGTGTCAACCCTATCGTTAATTTGCATAACAGGGTTTCGATTTCTCTCTTTCTTTCTTGCTGTTGTTGAGTTTGAAATCAAGCCATTCGTTCAGTTATGGTTTTCAGGTCTCTCTCTCCTCATGTGGGAACATGTCTTCCTCATGCAGTTCCATGGATCTCTGGGCAGTAGGATCTTTCTAGAACCCACGTTTCAGAGTTTCTATTCCCCCCTTTTAGTTACTTTAAAATTTTTTTAAAAAATGTTTATTTACTTTTGAGAGAGAGAGCGCAACCAGGAGAAGGGCCAAGAGAGGGAGTCACAGATCTGAAGCAGGCTCCACGTCCCCAACTGTCAGCACAGAGCCAGATGTGGGACTTGAACTCACCAACCGTGAGCTCTTGACCTTGGCCGAAGTCGGACGCTTAACCCACTGAGCCACCTAGGCACCCCCCTGAATCCTACTTCGGATCCAGGGAATATTGACCTAAAAAAGAAGCTCCAAACTCAAAACAGATGACTTTGTTTGGGAATAAGGGAGGAATTGCAATTTGAAATGGGCAAAGTGAGGCAAGCTACAGGTGGGTGAGTTGAGGGCGTGGCAGAGGCTGTGTTAATGAGCTGGGAATCCAAAGAGGGGAGAGGCACTCAGAATCTGCTAGAATAAAAACAGAGAGCAGCTCTGAAAATTCCCCCAGTGGACAAAAGCAATCCAATCATCCAAATGCAGTTCACAAGGGCTTCTTTGGTGAGACCCACCTGATCGGGGGTGGTTCTTGTTCACGTGTCTGGACACTGTAGGTGAAACAGCACATCACAAGGGTCATACAAGGTAACCCCTGACCACATCCCTGTCATTTCAGATGATGTCAATGTTATCCGTTTTGTGTAAATCGGGCACTTACGGAAAATCAGCCCCGTAGTTCTTACACGTTGTTTTCCTAAGTGCAGAGCACGTACGCAGGACATATTTCCTTTTGGATCCTCTGGGTCCATTTGAGGTTGAACATCTTTCGCAAAGTTGCAAAGGACACAAAAACAAAGAGACAAAGATGAGGGAAAAAAAGTGGATATAATGATACACAAAACAGGCAGGTGACAATTTCAAATACATAAAATTGATGCTTTCGGGGACACCTGGGTGGCTCAGTCGATTCCGTGTCAGACTATGGGTTTTGGCTCAGGTATGATCCCACCTTCTTTTGAGTTAGAGCCCCACATGGGGCTCTGTGGGGGCCGCACACAGCCTGCTTGGGATTCTCTCTGTCTCCCTCTCTCTCTGCCCCTCCCTGACTTGGGAATGTCTCTATCTCAATCAATCAATCAATAAATCAATCAATAAATAAACTTAAAAATAAAATCAAAGAAGGGGCGCCTGGGTGGCTCAGTCGGTTGAGCAACTGACTTCGACTCAGGTCACGCTCTTGCGGTCCGTGAGTTCGAGCCCCGCATCGGGTTCTGTGCTGACACTTTGGAACCTGTAGCCTGCTTGGAATTCTGTGTCTCCCTCTCTCTCTGCCCCTCCTCCATTCGCACTCTGGGTCTCTCTGTCTTTCAGACATAAATAAATGTTAAAAAAAAAAAAATAAGTAAGATAAAATAGGTGCTTTCAAATGTCGTGAGACCGGAAATTTTACTGCAGTTTCTCCAGGAAATATGTAGCATGAAACAGACGAGTTTGGGGAAAAAAAAAAAAGGTTAAGTAAAAGACTACTAGCAATTCACGATTTCCTTCCACTGAATGCACAGATGGTGATGATGTGTTCTAAACAGATACAGAAGCTCCATCTACCTGACAGGAGCCTGAAAGAGACTTTATTCTTGCCTCCTTTCCTCTCCCTTGTTGAGAGATGTTGGGTCCTGTTAAAGCATCATATGGAACAGTTAGTTGTCCCTGAACTGTGGACGCTGTCCATTGCATTTAATCCTTTATCACTGCATTGAAAAGCAGTCTTCGCAAAGGCCAGGGCCAGCAGGGCTTGAGGACATAGGGAAGGAGGGATGCGTCAGAGTATCAGAGAAAGTTTTAATCTATTTTGATGTGTGACAAACACGTGCATCAGAAGGTGGATTTAAGTTTTGTTACGTTCTTGTATTTCAAAGGATTCGAGAAACAGGCAGTGGGACTAAGGGATCAACCGATTTTAGCAGAGCATATCCGCCAAGAGCAGTGCTCTTCAACAATTGTGACTATGACCACAGTAAGAAATGCATTTTACGCACATATGAATGAATATGTACATACAACTGAAAACAGCCTTGGCCGAGCAGGCGTTACACAGTTACAGGCAATGCACAAGGACATTTGGAGTTGTGATTTTTTAAAGTGATATCAGGCTCTGTTAATACGTTGTGATCTTTAGTTTAACAAACACTGCCTTCGATGAAAGATTTGAGGTAGACCACTAGGAATTGAGGTAAGTGCTAATGACAACAAAGTGACTGGTAAATATTGCTCCTTGAAGGGCATTCAACCCACACATATGTATGTCAAATGCAATAAGCCAAGGGAAATCTACATGCCTCTCAGCCCGGGAGTCTGGCAAGAATCCTACCCATTTGAAGATGAATAAAAATATTTTAAAACGGGGAGTAAGAAAAAGAAACAGTATTAAATATGAAGAAGGAGGATCACACACTTAAAAAAAAGCTCAGCTTATTAAATGATGTACTAAAAAAATTGGACAGAAAGTTAAACCGAAACCTGCTCATCGTCAAGAGAGCAAAACACAAAGATATGATCTCCATTGGACTGGGACCAAAGGCTTGGAAAGAACAGACCATGGGTCTAGAAAAAGTAGATAAAGGAGCACCTGAGTGGTTCAGTCGGTTAAACACCTGCCTTCTGCTCTGGTCTTGATATCGCGGTTCATGAGTTCAAGCCCCACGTGAGGTTCTGTGCTAACAGCTCAGAGCCAGGAGATTGCTTCAGATTCTGTGTCCCTCTTTCTCTCTCTGGCCCTCCTCTTCTCCCTCTTTGTCTCTGTCTCTTTCTCAAAATAAATAAATATTAAAAGTAAAAAATTTAAAAAAAGAAGAAATACTGAAAAAGAGAAGAAAAAAACATCAGCGTTAAAATACCTGTCCTATCTATATTCATTCATATTTTAAAAAGTATTTACCAACAATAGCCAAAGTAAGGAAAGAGCCCAAATGTCCATCGACGGATGAATGGATAAAGGAGATGTGATATATATATATACAATGGAGTAATACATTGATGTGATAAATATATACAATGGAGTAACACAAAACGTTGGAGACTCTTAAATATGGAGAACGAACAGGGGGTTATTGGAGGGATTGTGGGAGGTGGGATGGGCTAAATGGGCAAGGGGCATTAAGGAATCTACTCCTGAAATTATGGTTGCACTATATGCTAATTAACTTGTCTGAATTTAAAAACAAAAAAAAGTGCTTCACTGCATCTAATTTGATGAGAATTTTTTAAAATGTGAAAGTTGTTGTAGAGCATCACATATTTTCCTCTGACACCTATCAGTATTATCACCGGGACTTGTCTTCCTCAGTTTATAGTGTTAATTTGCAACCCAAACAGATAATGTTAATTGATTCCTATATGCTGAACCGTCCTTGAATTCCTGCAGTAAAGTGCACTTCTTCCTAATATACTGCTTTTGTTTTTTATTTTTTTTGAGAGGGAGTGAGACTGGGTCCAGGTGAGCCAGGGGAAGGGGGCGGGGAGAGAGAAGCAGGGCTCACAGGAAGTTGGGCTGGAGCTCACTAACCCTGAGATCATGACTTGAGCCCAAGTCAGATAAGCCATTCCGGAGCCCCTAACACATTCCTTTTCTAAGCAACCTTTTAAGATCTTAACAAATCTATGTTAATCAATATGATTTGTCTGTAGTTTTGTTGAAGGGTTTAAAACAATTTCGTTTGTAGTGTTTCTTTATTTTTGGGAGAGAGAGGCAAAGAGTGTAAGCGGGGGAGGGCAGAGAGAGAGGGAGACACAGAATGTGAAGCAGGCTCCAGGCTCTGAACTGTCAGCACAGAGTCCCACGTGGGGATCAAACTTACCAACCATGAGATTATGACTTAAGCTGAAGTCGGAAGCTTAACTGACTGAGCCACCCAGGTGCCCGGGAGACAGGAACTTTAGCTGATTTCCTCGTAGGATCTCAGTTGGCTGAGCCTGTTAAAAATACTCGAAAAACTTGTATCGCCTTGACAAAAACACTGCCATTGTATTCGTTGACAGAGTAAACACATACATTCTTAGGAGGTTATCAAATATTTTAAAGCCAACTCTGCAATGCCAAATTTGTATTTTCTTTCTGAAATCAAAATTCTAGAAGGGAACAACAGACAATTTGAACTGAAGAATTCTTTTGTAGCTAGCTTCTCAATAGTTACGGTTGCACTCAGTCTTCCTGGGCTCTGCTATGAATCTTCCTAAAATTTAGGTGCGGGGCCCATATGATTGTGTTTGGGAACTAGACTCTGGAGGGAAAATTCACTTATCCAGGGAGTTTACACGTGACTTCCATCAATGGGCTTCAGGGATCCAAGGTACCCATAGAAAACGTATGTACTCAAATCAAAGTGGGAGTATCATCTTCATGGTGAAAGAGTCTGAAAGGTCCTCATGTTATCAGGGATAAAGGTGAGAGCCAAGCTTCCTGTAACAACTTGATTGATTTGATTTGGTTAATGCTAATGCGATTTCCTTGCCTTGAAAAAGAGAAGTCTCCTGGTGGAAATCTGTCTTCAGCCATTTCAAGGATGGAGAGCTTGCCATACCAGGTGGGTTATGGCTTTTCCCCAGGAGTTAGAGAAAAATGGGACGAGCAGAAAACTATTATGCAGGTTGTAGAATACTTTGAGGGCCAAGAAGCATCCTGGAGATGCCTAGGGGAGTTTTGACCTTGGGCACGTGGAAATACTAGTGAGTCCATGTCGAGGGCATGCTTAACATGGAGGGGCCGTTGCATGAAGGAAAGATTAGTATTGAACTACGGCACCACTTAACACTTGGGGGCTCTGGAGAATTACCTAGAATTGTAAAGGTGCTTGTGAGGAGTATGGGAGTATAAGAATGGAGGCTGGATTCTCTGCAACTGTATTGGATTTTTCATGAGCCAAATACTGGGCCCAGAGTCACAGCGGGTGGCATCAGGGCAAAGCCATAGACTGTGGAATTGTCTCCAACTTGCCTTCAAGGACGTAACTGGCTATGAGTGTCCGGACTAAAACGTATCAGATACCATTTAAGTTTGTGGAGATTACAGCCTTAGTTTCAGTTCACCTTCCAGGTGACAGTATTCAGCCAAAAGACCCTCACAAATATCGCCTTTGGTTGTCCACCATGTCTAAGAAATCTATGTGCTCCATTGGGCTCAGAAGTCCCACCAAAATGAAACTCTTCTCCATTTTTTTTTCCAGAATCATTCAATGGAAATTCCCTTGAACATACGTCAAAGAGAGGAGATCTCCCATACAGGTATTCTTTTGACAACACTGTCCTTCTCTTTAGAATTTGTGTGTGTTATTCCTTTAAGCTGTTGCCTTTCAGATCCTTAATGTCTATCTATTGACCTTTCAACACTTCTCTGCTGGTTAGGCAAAGGGAGAACTCGATGCCAAGGACAAGACTATATGTTTAAATGTGAGAGGTTTTAGCCTTGTATGAAATGAAATCTTTACTTGTCTTTTAGTCTAAGACCTGAGTGAATATATCGCTCTCAGATGATACCTGTATCCCGCAGGTTTTTTCTTTTTTTTAATTGTTTATTTGTGTCGGGGTGGGTGGGGGGGGGGTAGAGGGCAGGAGAGAGAGGGGGAGAGAAAAAACCAAACAAACTCCATGTTGTCAGTGCAGAGGTGGACGCGGGTTGGATCCCAAGAACTGTGAGATCAGGACCTTCCTGGAAACCAAGAGTCAGATGCTTAATGACTGAGACACCCAGGCGCCCCTCTCTCTTCATTATCTAACTGTTTTCTGCTCTGTTTTCCATAGTACCCACCCATGGCTTAACTCTAATTCATGACGTAGGGGTATTACTGAGTGTTGTACAAGAAGAATATGTTTGGGGAAATCTAATTTCCCCGGAGTCTCCAAATTTCAGCATTTCTTTTCTGTATCATCAGATAAACCCGTTGTTGGCGATGAGTTTCTAGCCCAGTTTCTCCAAAACTATGAAATCGAAGATGATATTAAAATGCTGTTGGAGATGCCAGCAAATGGAGAAAAAGAAATGACAGGAAAGGAAGATGTGTGTCAAGCTGCTTCACGAGGTTAGTTTGAGTCTCTAAGAGGTTTGGAAGACGACTGGGGTGGGGCAAAAGTTAGGGATGAGACATCAGAGACCAGATGTATTTTTGGTTTCTTACAATTGCTTAGGACAGATTTCGGGATTTTAGCCTCTATCAGTTGGATTGTTCATGCACATAGTCACTCTTTCATGTATCTATTTCTACATGGGTGGAGCTTAATCTCAAATATCCCCAGCTCTGGAAAACCTGACCTTCTTCATCTCCCCTTCAGAGCTATCTTTCTTTGAAGTGTCAGATTTGAAGCTGGATGATCAGGAGGCAGACAGAACATCGCTGGTTCCTGAGAGGGACCAGGATGGAATGTGGGAATCAAGAACAGAGAAGAAACTCAGGAAAACTCGCCACCATGGCCGGAAAAAGGTAAGGCCGATGGCAAGTCGTGCGGAAAATTCATGTCTCCAAAATGGCCATTTGTCTTGATGTCAGAGGTCTCCTTCCAAGGAGAATTGCCTCTAAGTTGGTGATATTAGGAAAGAAAAGAGAGTCATTTCAAATAGCTGAAATGTCCCAGAGTTGTACTCGTCTGGGGAGTACAGCAACATGAACATTTTGCAGTGACGAAATCGTGAACAATGAAAGAATAGAGTTTTCAAAATTTTGAATGAAATAAGATTGAATAATACGTCCCATTTGATTGTCTTTTCCTTAAGGTAATCTCGCACCATAAAAAGAGGAGAAAGTTTCTCAAAATGTTGTATGAAACAATGGAAGAAGTGAAGAGCTGTGTGAGTACTCCCAAGCTGTTCCATGGTCACTGAATTCTGTGTTTTTCCAACACCTTTATGTGTTTCTTTGCGGTTTATTTGGCTTGACCAGCGGCTGTGGGCTGAGATTCACACGACAATGAAACCCATAAGACACAACAGTCTTTGTGTTGCCCAAATTATTTACTTTTTAAAAAATACATATATTGTTAAACTTTATTTATTTCTTTTGAGAGAGAGAGAGGGAGAGAGGCAACATGCCTGCTAGGGCATGAGTGGGGGAGGGGCAGAGAGAGAGAGAGAGGGAGAGAGAGAGAGAACCTCAAACAGTCTCCATGTTGTCAGCCCAGAGCCGGACGTAGGGCTCGAACTCAAGAAGCATTAGGTCATGATGTGAGCTGAAACCAAGATTTGGGGGCTTAACCAACATAGCTCCCAGGCATCCCTGTCTGTCTGAGTGTTGTGATGTAAAGTCTTACAAATACTAATCTTATCTCTTGTGTTCATCTTGAGAATACCATGAGAGTATATAGAACACAAGTGTCAGGTCACTGAAGAGAATATTTCTTTTCACACTTTGTTTCTGAAGTGTGGACTTTGTCCAAGGCTCCAGCTGCCCACAACACCCCGGAAATGCACAATTAATTTTAACTTGTTTTAAACCTTTCTTCCAGGAAGAACTTGTTTCAAATATGCTACATGCTCTGAAATGACCACTGCTTGGAGAAGATCAGCCACTGGGAATATTCGTGGTTTTTCTTTCCTTGACTCAAGATTCAGAGAGTGCAACACTGTGAATACGTGTTACTTTTGTCTACCTTGACCTGGGCTTACTTGTCACCAGCGCCATTAGAGGTCTGACGGCCACATCGAAATTTGAGAAATGATGTTTTAAAGGCAACTGCAACTGTGATAAGTAGAGAGTCCAATGAATATACAGTGTTGTTATAAGAAGTTGTACCCAAAGGTGTCTTGATGTTCAATGATTATTGTATGTGTAAATAAAATGTATTATTTTGATGTGTGGCTGGATTGTATTTGATTGCATTTTAGGTAGAATTGTTCATCTCTACTCCTACTTGGTATTGACTAGTTTTCTTTGTTGGGGCCATATCTGGGCGTTTTGGCATTAAGCTGACTTGATGAAATGAAGGTGAGTCCCTTGTTGGGATAACAGTTGAAATATTATTGTAAGTGCCCAGCTCTGTAAAAGTTAACTATGTAACTCAGGTAGGAAGCCATGTCTAGGTGACTCTATTTGTGAAGCAATCTTGGTGATCTTTTCTGGGTATGGAATCTGTTCTAGCTTTTGATTACCTTGTGTCAAGTGTAGCCATTTACTTTATCCTAGGAAGAGTCTACATTTGAAAAAAAAAAAATTAACAAGTATTTATTTTTGACTACAGAGAGAGAGAGAGAGAGAGAGAGCGAGAATAGGTGGGGGGAGGGGCAGAGAGAGAGGGAGACACAGAATTTGAAGTAGGCTCCAGGTTCTGAGGTGTCAGCACGGAGCCCGACGCGGGGCTCGAACTCACAAACCTGGAGATCATGACCTGAGCCGATTTAAGAGGCTTAACCGCCTCAGCCACCCAGGTCTCCCGGAAAAGTCTAGGTTTAGATTTCACTGCTCTTTTAAGTGCGATTGTCTATTTTATTTCTTCTTACTTTGATCTTTGTTAGGTCACTCTTGAAATTCTTGGAAGTTAGCTTTTTGGAAGATTCACAAAGTTTTTGTTATTTCATTTAGTTTTGAGAGAGAGTGTGTGAGCAGAGGAGGGACAGAGAGAGAGGGAGACACAGGAACTGAAGCAGGCTCCAGGCTCTGAGCTGTCAGCACAGAGGGGGACCCGTGGCTCTAACTCATAACCGGAGTGATGGTGACCTCAGCTCAAGTCAGATGCTTAACAGACTGAGCCTCCCATGTGCCTCTCTTAAGATGTTTAATTTCATAACATGTGGTATTGAGATAATTCTTTACAGTCTTTCTTCTATTAGCATATTTCAAATCTGACGTTGTCCTCACAGTGCCACTTTTCTTCTGTCCTGGTGGTTGTGGTATGACGAGTCTTTATTTTCATTTCCTTTTAAATAGTTTGTATTCTTAGTTGTGTCAACCCTATCGTTAATTTGCATAACAGGGTTTCGATTTCTCTCTTTCTTTCTTGCTGTTGTTGAGTTTGAAATCAAGCCATTCGTTCAGTTATGGTTTTCAGGTCTCTCTCTCCTCATGTGGGAACATGTCTTCCTCATGCAGTTCCATGGATCTCTGGGCAGTAGGATCTTTCTAGAACCCACGTTTCAGAGTTTCTATTACCCCCTTTTAGTTACTTTAAAATTTTTTTAAAAAATGTTTATTTACTTTTGAGAGAGAGAGCGCGCAACCAGAAGAAGGGCCAAGAGAGGGAGTCACAGATCTGAAGCAGGCTCCACGTCCCCAACTGTCAGCACAGAGCCAGATGTGGGACTTGAACTCACCAACCGTGAGCTCTTGACCTTGGCCGAAGTCGGACGCTTAACCCACTGAGCCACCTAGGCACCCCCCTGAATCCTACTTCGGATCCAGGGAATATTGACCTAAAAAAGAAGCTCCAAACTCAAAACAGATGACTTTGTTTGGGAATAAGGGAGGAATTGCAATTTGAAATGGGCAAAGTGAGGCAAGCTACAGGTGGGTGAGTTGAGGGCGTGGCAGAGGCTGTGTTAATGAGCTGGGAATCCAAAGAGGGGAGAGGCACTCAGAATCTGCTAGAATAAAAACAGAGAGCAGCTCTGAAAATTCCCCCAGTGGACAAAAGCAATCCAATCATCCAAATGCAGTTCACAAGGGCTTCTTTGGTGAGACCCACCTGATCGGGGGTGGTTCTTGTTCACGTGTCTGGACACTGTAGGTGAAACAGCACATCACAAGGGTCATACAAGGTAACCCCTGACCACATCCCTGTCATTTCAGATGATGTCAATGTTATCCGTTTTGTGTAAATCGGGCACTTACGGAAAATCAGCCCCGTAGTTCTTACACGTTGTTTTCCTAAGTGCAGAGCACGTACGCAGGACATATTTCCTTTTGGATCCTCTGGGTCCATTTGAGGTTGAACATCTTTCGCAAAGTTGCAAAGGACACAAAAACAAAGAGACAAAGATGAGGGAAAAAAAGTGGATATAATGATACACAAAACAGGCAGGTGACAATTTCAAATACATAAAATTGATGCTTTCGGGGACACCTGGGTGGCTCAGTCGATTCCGTGTCAGACTATGGGTTTTGGCTCAGGTATGATCCCACCTTCTGGTGAGTTAGAGCCCCACATGGGGCTCTGTGGGGGCCGCACACAGCCTGCTTGGGATTCTCTCTGTCTCCCTCTCTCTCTGCCCCTCCCTGACTTGGGAATGTCTCTATCTCAATCAATCAATCAATAAATCAATCAATAAATAAACTTAAAAATAAAATCAAAGAAGGGGCGCCTGGGTGGCTCAGTCGGTTCAGCGACTGACTTCGACTCAGGTCACGCTCTTGCGGTCCGTGAGTTCGAGCCCCGCATCGGGTTCTGTGCTGACACTTTGGAACCTGTAGCCTGCTTGGAATTCTGTGTCTCCCTCTCTCTCTGCCCCTCCTCCATTCGCACTCTGGGTCTCTCTGTCTTTCAGACATAAATAAATGTTAAAAAAAAAAAAATAAGTAAAATAAAATAGGTGCTTTCAAATGTCGTGAGACCGGAAATTTTACTGCAGTTTCTCCAGGAAATATGTAGCATGAAACAGACGAGTTTGGGGGGAAAAAAAAAAGGTTAAGTAAAAGACTACTAGCAATTCATGATTTCCTTCCACTGAATGCACAGATGGTGATGATGTGTTCTAAACAGATACAGAAGCTCCATCTACCTGACAGGAGCCTGAAAGAGACTTTATTCTTGCCTCCTTTCCTCTCCCTTGTTGAGAGATGTTGGGTCCTGTTAAAGCATCATATGGAACAGTTAGTTGTCCCTGAACTGTGGACGCTGTCCATTGCATTTAATCCTTTATCACTGCATTGAAAAGCAGTCTTCGCAAAGGCCAGGGCAGGCAGGGCTTGAGGACATAGGGAAGGAGGGATGCGTCAGAGTATCAGAGAAAGTTTTAATCTATTTTGATGTGTGACAAACACGTGCATCAGAAGGTGGATTTAGGTTTTGCTATGTTCTTGTATTTCAAAGGATTCGAGAAACAGGAAGTGGGACTAAGGGATCAACCGATTTTAGCAGAGCATATCCGCCACAGCAGTGCTCTTCAACATTTGTGACTATGACCACAGTAAGAAACGCATTTTGCGCACATACAATGAATATGTACATACAACTGAAAACAGCCATGGCTAAGCAGTCGTTACACAGTTACGTGCAATGCACATGGACATTTGGAGTTGTGATTTTCTAAAGTGATATCAGGCTCTGTTAATACGTTGTGATCTTTAGTTTAACAAACACTGCCTTCGATGAAAGGTTTGAGGTAGACCACTAGGAATTGAGGTAAGTGCTAATGACAACAAAGTGACTTGTAAATATTGCTCCTTGAAGGGCATTCAACCCACACATATGCTTATCAAATGCAATAAGCCAAGGGAAATCTACATGCCTCTCAGCCCGGGAGTCTGGCAAGAATCCTACCCATTTGAAGATGAATAAAAATATTTTAAACGGGGAGTAAGAAAAAGAAACAGTATTAAATATGAAGAAGGAGGATCACACAATTAAAAAAGAGCTCAGTTTATTAAATGATGTACTAAAAATATTGGACAGAATGTTAAACCGAAAACTGCTCATCCTCAAGAGAGCAAAACGCAAAGATATGATCTCCATTGGACTGGGACCAAAGGCTTGGAAAGAACAGACCATGGGTCTAGAAAAAGTAGATAAAGGAGCACCTGAGTGGTTCAGTCGGTTAAACACCTGCCTTCTGCTCTGGTCATGATATCGCGGTTCATGAGTTCAAGCCCCACGTGAGGTTCTGTGCAAACAGCTCAGAGCCAGGCGATTGCTTCAGATTCTGTGTCCCTCTTTCTCTCTCTGGCCCTCCTCTGCTCCCTCTTTGTCTCTGTCTCTTTCTCAAAATAAATAAACATTAAATGTAAAAAATTTAAAAAAAGAAGAAATACTGAAAAATATAAGAGAAGAAAAAAACATCAGCGTTAAAATACCTGTCCTATCTATATTCATTCATATTTTAAAAAGTGTTTACCAACAATAGCCAAAGTAAGGAAAGAGCCCAAATGTCCATCGATGGATGAATGGATAAAGGAGATGTGATATATATATATATATATATATATATATATATATACACAATGGAGTAATACATTGATGTGATAACTATATACAATGGAGTATTACAAAACGTCGGAGACTCTTAAATATGGAGAACGAACAGGGGGTTATTGGAGGGATTGTGGGAGGTGGGATGGGCTAAATGGGTAAGGGGCATTAAGGAATCTACTCCTGAAATCATGGTTGCACTATATGCTAATTAACTTGTCTGAAATTAAAAACACAAAAGTGCTTCACTGCATCTAATTTGATGAGAATTTCTTAAAATGTGAAAGTTGTTGTAGAGCATCACATATTTTCCTCTGACACCTATCAGCATTATCACCGGGACTTGTCTTCCTCAGTTTATAGTGTTAATTTGCAACCTAAACAGATAATGTTAATTGATTCCTATATGCTGAACCATCCTTGAATTCCTGCAGTAAAGTGCACTTCTTCCTAATATACTGCTTTTCTTTTTTATTTTTTTTTTTGAGAGGGAGTGAGACTGGGTCCAGGTGAGCCAGGGGAAGGGGGCAGGGAGAGAGAAACAGGGCTCACAGGAAGTTGGGCTGGAGCTCACTAACCCTGAGATCATGACTTGAGCCCAAGTCAGAGGCTTAACCGGCTAAGCCATTCCGGAGCCCCTAACACATTCCTTTTCTAAGCAACCTTTTAAGATCTTAACAAATCTATGTTAATCAATATGATTTGTCTGTAGTTTTGTTGAAGGGTTTAAAACAATTTCATTTGTAGTGTTTCTTTATTTTTGGGAGAGAGAGGCAAAGAGTATAAGCGGGGGAGGGCAGAGAGAGAGGGAGACACAGAATGTGAAGCAGGCTCCAGGCTCTGAACTGTTAGCACAGAGTCCCACGTGGGGAACAAACTTACCAACCATGAGATTATGGCTTAAGCTGAAGTCGCAAGCTTAACTGACTGAGGCACCAGGTGCCCGGGAGACAGGAACTTTAGCTGATTTCCTCGTAGGATCTCAGTTGGCTGAGCCTGTTAAAAATACACGAAAAACTTGTATCGCCTTGACAAAAACACTGCCATTGTATTCGTTGACAGAGTAAACACATACATTCTTAGGAGGTTATCAAATATTTTAAAGCCAACTCTGCAATGCCAAATTTGTATTTTCTTTCTGAAATCAAAATTCTAGAAGGGAACAACAGACAATTTGAACTGAAGAATTCTTTTGTAGCTAGCTTCTCAATAGTTACGGTTGCACTCAGTCTTCCTGGGCTCTGCTACGAATCTTCCTAAAATTTAGGTGCGGGGCCCATATGATTGTGTTTGGGAACTAGACTCTGGAGGGAAAATTCACTTATCCAGGGAGTTTACACGTGACTTCCATCAATGGGCTTCAGGGATCCAAGGTACCCATAGAAAACGTATGTACTCAAATCAAAGTGGGAGTATCATCTTCATGGTGAAAGAGTCTGAAAGGTCCTCATGTTATCAGGGATAAAGGTGAGAGCCAAGCTTCCTGTAACGACTTGATTGATTTGATTTGGTTAATGCTAATGCGATTTCCTTGCCTTGAAAAAGAGAAGTCTCCAGGTGGAAATCTGTCTTCAGCCATTTCAAGGATGGAGAGCTTGCCATACCAGGTGGGTTATGGCTTTTCCCCGGGAGTTAGAGGAAAATGGGACGAGCAGAAAACTATTATGCAGGTTGTAGAATACTTTGAGGGCCAAGAAGCATCCTGGAGATGCCTAGGGGAGTTTTGACCTTGGGCACGTGGAAATACTAGTGAGTCCATGTCGAGGGCATGCTTAACATGGAGGGGCCGTTGCATGAAGGAAAGATTAGTATTGAACTACGGCACCACTTAACACTTGGGGGCTCTGGGGAATTACCTAGAATTGTAAAGGTGCTTGTGAGGAGTATGGGAGTATAACAATGGAGGCTGGATTCTCTGCAATTGTATTGGATTTTTCATGAGCCAAATACTGGGCCCAGAGTCACAGCGGGTGGCATCAGGGCAAAGCCATAGACTGTGGAATTGTCTCCAACTTGCCTTCAAGGACCTAACTGCCTACGAGTGTCCGGACTAAAACGTATCAGATACCATTTAAGTTTGTGGAGATTACAGCCTTAGTTTCAGTTCACCTCCCGGGTGACAGTTTTCAGCCAAAAGACCCTCACAAATATCGCCTTTGGTTGTCCACCATGTCTAAGAAATCTATGTGCTCCATTGGGCTCAGAAGTCCCACCAAAATGAAACTCTTCTCCATTTTGTTTTCCAGAATCATTCAATGGAAATTCCCTTGAACATACGTCAAAGAGAGGAGATCTCCCATACAGGTATTCTTTTGACAACACTGTCCTTCTCTTTAGAATTTGTGTGTGTTATTCCTTTAAGCTGTTGCCTTTCAGATCCTTAATGTCTATCTATCTAGACCTTTCAACACTTCTCTGCTGGTTAGGCAAAGGAAGAACTCGATGCCAAGGACAAGACTATATGTTTCAATGTGAGAGGTTTTAGCCTTGTATGAAATGAAATCTTTACTTGTCTTTTAGTCTAAGACCTGAGTGAATATATCGCTCTCAGATGATCCCTGTATCCTGCAGGTTTTTTCTTTTTTTAAAATGTTTATTTGTGTCGGGGTGGGTGGGGGGGTAGAGGGCAGGAGAGAGAGGGGGAGAGAAAAAACCAAACAAACTCCATGTTGTCAGTGCAGAGGTGGACGCGGGTTGGATCCCAAGAACTGTGAGATCAGGACCTTCCTGGAAACCAAGAGTCAGATGCTTAATGACTGAGACACCCAGGCGCCCCTCTCTCTTCATTATCTAACTGTTTTCTGCTCTGTTTTCCATAGTACCCACCCATGGCTTAACTCTAATTCATGACGTAGGGGTATTACTGAGTGTTGTACAAGAAGAATATGTTTGGGGAAATCTAATTTCCCCGGAGTCTCCAAATTTCAGCATTATTTTTCTGTATCATCAGATAAACCCATTGTTGGCGATGAGTTTCTAGCCCAGTTTCTCCAAAACTATGAAATCGAAGATGATATTAAAATGCTGTTGGAGATGCCAGCAAATGGAGAAAAAGAAATGACAGGAAAGGAAGATGTGTGTCAAGCTGCTTCACGAGGTTAGTTTGAGTCTCTAAGAGGTTTGGAAGACGACTGGGGTGGGGCAAAAGTTAGGGATGAGACATCAGAGACCAGATGTATTTTTGGTTTCTTGCATTTGCTTAGGACAGATTTCGGGATTTTAGCCTCTATCAGTTGGATTGTTCACGCACATAGTCACTCTTTCATGTATCTATTTCTACATGGGTGGAGCTTAATCTCAAGTATCCCCAACTCTGGAAAACCTGACCTTCTTCATCTCCCCTTCAGAGCTATCTTTCTTTGAAGTGTCAGATTTGAAGCTGGATGATCAGGAGGCAGACAGAACATCGCTGGTTCCTGAGAGGCACCAGGATGGAATATGGGAATCAAGAACAGAGAAGAAACTCAGGAAAACTCGCCACCATGGCCGGAAAAAGGTAAGGCCAATGTCAAGTCGTGCGGAAAATTCATGTCTCCAAAATGGCCATTTGTCTTGATGTCAGAGGTCTCCTTCCAAGGAGAATTGCCTCTAAGTTGGTGATATTAGGAAAGAAAAGAGAGTCGTTTCAAATAGCTGAAATGTCCCAGAGTTGTAGTCATCTGGGGAGTACAGCAACATGAACATTTTGCAGTGACGAAATCGTGAACAATGAAAGAATAGAGTTTTCAAAATTTTGAATGAAATAAGGTTGAATAATACGTCCCATTTGATTGTCTTTTCCTTAAGGTAATCTCACACCATAAAAAGAGGAGAAAGTTTCTCAAAATGTTGTATGAAACAATGGAAGAAGTGAAGAGCTGTGTGAGTACTCCCAAGCTGTTCCATGGTCACTGAATTCTGTGTTTTTCCAACACCTTTATGTGTTTCTTTGCGTTTTATTTGGCTTGACCAGCCGCCGTGGGGTGAGATTCACACGACAATGAAATGTATAAGACACAACAGTCTTTGTCCTGCCCAATTTATTTACTTTTTTAAAAATACATATATTGTTAAACTTTTTTTTTTTTTTTTTGAGAGATGGAGAGAGGCAACATGCCTGCTAGTGCATGAGTGGGGGAGGGGCAGAGAGAGAGAGAGGGAGAGAGAGAGAGAACCCCAAACAGTCTCCATGTTGTCAGCCCAGAGCCGGACGTAGGGCTCGAACTCAAGAAGCATTAGGTCGTGAAGTGAGCTGAAACCAAGATTTGGGGGCTTAACCAACATAGCTCCCAGGCATCCCTGTCTGTCTGAGTGTTGTGATGTAAAGTCTTACAAATACTAATCTTATCTCTTGTGTTCATCTTGAGAATACCATGAGAGTATATAGAACACAAGTGTCAGGTCACTGAAGAGAATATTTCTTTTCACACTTTGTTTCTGAAGTGTGGACTTTGTCCAAGGCTCCAGCTGCCCACAACACCCCGGAAATGCACAATTAATTTTAACTTGTTTTAAACCTTTCTTCCAGGAAGAACTTGTTTCAAATATGCTACATGCTCTGAAATGACCACTGCTTGGAGAAGATCAGCCACTGGGAATATTCGTGGTTTTTCTTTCCTTGACTCAAGATTCAGAGAGTGCAACACTGTGAATACGTGTTACTTTTGTCTACCTCGACCTGGGCTTACTTGTCACCAGCGCCATTAGAGGTCTGACGGCCACATCGAAATTTGAGAAATGATGTTTTAAAGGCAACTGCAATTGTGATAAGTGGAGGGTCCAATGAATATACAGTGTTGTTATAAGAAGTTGTACCCAAAGGTGTCTTGATGGTCAAGGATTATTGTATGTGTAAATAAAATGTATTTTTTTGATGTGTGGCTGGATTGTATTTGATTGCATTTTAGGTAGAATTGTTCATCTCTACTCTTCCTTGGTATTGACTAGTTTTCTTTGTTGGAGCCATATCTGGGCGTTTTGGCCTTAAGCTGACTTGATGAAATGAGGGCAAGTCCCTTGTTGGGATAACAGTTGAAATATTATTGTAAGTGCCCAGCTCTCTAACGTTTAACTATGTAACTCAGGTAGGAAGCCATGTCTAGGTGACTCTATTTGTGAAGCAATCTTGGTGATCTTTTCTGGGTATCGAATCTGTTCTAGCTTTTGATTACCTTGTGTCAAGTGTAGCCATTTACTTTATACTAGGAAGAGTCTACATTTGAAAAAAAAAATTTAACAAGTATTTATTTTTGACTACAGAGAGAGAGAGAGAGCGCAAGAATAGGTGGGGGGAGGGGCAGAGAGAGAGGGAGACACAGAATTTGAAGTAGGCTCCAGGTTCTGAGGTGTCAGCACGGAGCCCGACACGGGGCTCGAACTCACAAACCTGGAGATATGACCTGAGCCGACTTAAGAGGCTTAACCGCCTCAGCCACGCTGGTCTCCTGGAAAAGTCTAGGTTTAGATTTCACTGCTCTTTTAAGTGGGATTGTCTATTTTAATTCTTCTTACTTTGATCTTTGTTAGGTCACTCTTGAAATTCTTGCAAGTTAGCTTTTTGTAAGATTCACAAAGATTTTGTTATTTCATTTATTTTTGAGAGAGAGAGAGTGTGAGCAGGGGAGGGACAGAGAGAGAGGGAGACACAGGAACTGAAGCAGGCTCCAGGCTCTGAGCTGTCAGCACAGAGGGGGACCCGTGGCTCTAACTCATAACCTGAGTGATGGTGACCTCAGCTCAAGTCAGATGCTTAACAGACTGGACCTCCCATGTGCCCCTCCTAAATTGTTTAATTTCATAACATGTGGTATTGAGATAATTCTTTACAGTCTTTCTTCTATTAGCATATTTTAAATCAGATGTTGTCCTCACAGTGCTACTTTTCTTCTGTCCTGGTGGTTGTGGTATGATGAGTCTTTATTTTCATTTCCTTTTAAATAGTTTGTATTCTTAGTTTTGTCAACCCTATCGTTAATTTGCATAACAGGGTTTCGATTTCTCTCTTTCTTTCTTGGTGTTGTTGAGTTTGAAATCAAGCCTTTCGTTCAGTTATGGTTTTCAGTTCTCTCTCTCCTCATGTGGGAAGATGTCTTCCTCATGCAGTTCCATGGACCTCTGGGCAGTAGGATCTTTCTAGAACCCACGTTTCAGAGTTTCTATTACCCCCTTTTAGTTACTTTAAAATTTTTTAAAAAAATGTTTATTTACTTTTGAGAGAGAGAGCGCGACAGAGAGAGCGCGCAACCAGGAGAAGGGCCAAGAGAGGGAGTCACAGATCTGAAGCAGGCTCCACACCCCCAACTGACCGCACAGAGCCAGATGTGGGACTTGAACTCACCAACCGTGAGCTCTTGACCTTAGCCGAAGTCGGACGCTTAACCCACTGAGCCACCTAGGCACCCCCCTGAATCCTACTTCTGATCCAGGGAATATTGACCTATAAAAGAAGCTCCAAACTCAAAACGGATGACTTTGTTTGGGAATAAGGGAGGAATTGCATTTGAAACGGGAAAAGTGAGGCAAGCTACAGGTGGGTGAGTTGAGGGTGTGGCAGAGGCTATGTTAATGAGCTGGGAATCCAAAGAGGGGAGAGGCACTCAGAATCTGCTAGAATAAAAACAGAGAGCAGCTTTGAAAATTCTCCCAGCGGACAAAAGCAATCCAATCATCCAAATGCAGTTCACTTGGGCTTCTTTGGTGAGACCCACCTGATCGGGGGTGGTTCTTGTTCACGTGTCTGGACACTGTAGGTGAAACAGCACATCACAAGGGTCACACAAGGTAACCCCTGACCACATCCCTGTCATTTCAGATGATGTCAATGTTATCAGTTTTCTGTAACTCGGGCACTTATGGAAAATCAGCCCTGTAGTTCTTACACGTTGTTTTCCTAAGTGCAGAGCACGTACGCAGGAGATATTTCCTTTTGGATCCTCTGGGTCCATTTGAGTTTGAAATTCTTTCACAAGTTGCAAAGGACACAAAATGAAAGAGAAAAAGTGATGAGAGAAGAAAAGTGGATATAATGATACATAAAACAGGCAGTGACAATTTTAAATACATAAAATAGGTGCTTTTGGGGACACCTGAGTGGCTGAGTCAATTCAGTGTCAGAGTGTGCGTTTCGGCTCAGGTATGATCCCACCTTCTGGTGAGTTAGAGCCCCACATCGGGCTCTGTGGGGGCAGCACACAGCCTGCTTGGGATTCTCTCTGTCTCCCTCTCTCTCTGCCCCTCCCCGACTTGTGATGTCTCTATCTCTATAAATAAATAAGTAAGTAAGTAAATAAATAAATAAATAAATAAGTAAACTTAAAAATAAAATCAAAGAAGGGGCGCCTGGCTGGCTCATTCAGTTGAGCGGCTAACTTCGACTCAGGTCATGCTGTTGCGGTCCCTGAGTTGGAGCCCCGCATTGGGTTCTGTGCTGACAGTTTGGAACCTGCAGCCTGCTTGGAATTCTGTGTCTCCCTCTCTCTCTGCCCCCCTCCATTTGCACTCTGTGTCTCTCTATCTTTGAAACATGAACACTTTAAAAAAAAAGAAAAATAAATAAAATAAAAGGTACTTTCAAATGGTGTCAGACCAGAAATTTTACTGCAGTTTCTCCAGGAAATATGCAGCATGAAACAGACGAGTTTGGAAAAAAAAAAAAAAAAAAGTTAAGTAGAAGACTACTAGCAAATCACGATTTCCTTCCACTGAGTGCACAGATAGTGATGATGGCTTCTAAACAGATACAGAAGCTCCATGTACCTGAGAGGAGCCTGAAAGATACTTCACTCTTGCCTCCTTTCCTCTCCCTTGTTGAGAGATTTAGGGTCCTGTTAAAGCCTAATATGGAACACTCAGTTATCCCTGTACTATGGACGCTATCCATTGCATTTAATCCTTTATCACTGCGTTGAAAAGCAGTCTTCGCAAAGGCCAGAGCCAGCAGCGTTGAGGAAATAAGGAAGGAGAGACACGTCAGAGTATCAGAGAAAGTTTTATTCTTTTTTGATGTGTGACAAAGGCGTGCGTCAGACGGTGGATTTAAATTTTGTTACGTTCCTGTCTTTCAAAGGATTCGAGAAACAGGCAGTGGGACTAAGGTATCAACCGATTTTAGCAGAGCATATAGAGCCAAGAGCAGTGCTCTTCAACAATTGTGACTATGACCACAGTAAGAAATGCATTTTACGCACATGTGCATGAATACGTACGTACAACTGAAAACAGCCATGGCTAAGCAGTCCTTACACAGTTACGTGCAATGCACATGGACATTTCTAGGTGTGATTTTCTAAAGTGATATCAGGCTCTGCTAATACGTTGTGATCTTTAGTTTAACAAACACTGCCTTCGATGAAAGGTTTGAGGTAGACCACTAGGAATTGAGGTAAGTGCTAATGACAACAAAGTGACTGGTAAATATTGCTCCTTGAAGGGCATTCAACCCACACGTATGTATATCAAAAGAAATCACCCAAGGGAAATCTATATGCCTCTTAGCCCGGGAGTCTGGCAAGAATCCTACTCATTGGAGATTAAGAAAAATGTTTAAAAACGAGGACTATAAAAAGAAACAGTGTTAAATATGAAGAAGGAGGATCATACACTCAGAAAAGAGCTCAGTTTTTTAAATGATGTACTACATAAATTTGATAGAAATTTAAAGTGAAAACTGCTCATCGTCAAGAGAGCAAAACGCAAAGATATGATCTCCATTGGACTGGGACCAAAGGCTTGGAACGAACAGACCATGGGTGTAGAAAAAGTAGATAAAGGAGCGCCTGAGTGGCTCATTCGGTTAAACATCTGCCTTCTGCTCCAGTCATGATATCGCGGTTCATGAGATCAAGCACCACGTGAGGTTCTGTGCTAACAGCTCAGAGCCAGGAGATTGCTTCAGATTCTGTGTCCCTCTTTCTCTCTCTGGCCCTCCTCTGCTTGGTCTTTGTCTCCGTCTCTTTCTCAAAATAAATAAACATTAAATGTAAAAAACTTAAAATAGAAGAAATACTCAAAAATATAAGAGAAGAAAAAAACATCAGCGTTAAAATTGTTATGCCTGAAGTTCTGAAACCTCCCACAAAAGACCACCAGAGTCGGAAGTCAAAGCCAAGCGGCAAGGGTCGTTTATTGCAGGTTTGAACCTGGACCTCTGCACACTCGTTGCCAGTGACGCTGACAGGCAAGGCCGACCAATCGGGACCAACACTCTTGAAAAGAGTGTGGCCCTGAACAGCTGGGGTACAGAGTTTTTAAAGCCGATCACATCGTTTTATCATTATCTGGGAACAGAACAGAGAAACAGTTGCCAGATGAGTCAGAAACAGTTATCGAATGAGGTGATTATTTTAGACTTTCTGTTGCTAAGTTTCAACCAGTGGATCTCCTTGACCTTGTCTCTGATGCTCTTTTTGAGGTTTTGTGTCCTTCATTGGTAAAGCCTGATTCACAAGAGTATGAAGTATGATTTACAAGAGTAAAAGCAAGGTTGTTATCTTTTGACCTTCAGTGTCAGAACAAAGTTGTTATCTTTCAAGCTAAGCGTTAGCCCTACAGTACAATTTAACCTTTACAAAAATATCTGTCCTATCTATATGCATTCATTTTTTAAAAAGTGTTTACCAACAATAGCCAAAGTAAGGAAAGAGCCCAAATGTCCATCGACAGATGAATGGATAAAGGAGATGTGGTATATATATACAATGGAGTAATACATTGATGTGATAAATATATACAGTGGAGTATTACAAAACGTAGGAGACTCTTAAATATAGAGAACGAACAAGGGGTTATTGGAGGGATTGTGGGAGGTGGGATGGGCTAAATGGGCAAGGGGCATTAAGGAATCTACTCCTGATATCATGGTTGCACTATATGCTAATTAACTTGTCTGAAATTAAAAATTAAAAAGGTGCTTCACTGCATCTAATTTGATGAGAATTTCTTAAAACATGAAAGTTGTTGTAGAGCATCACATATTTTCCTCTGACACCTATCAGTATTATCACCGGGACTTGTCTTCCTCAGTTTATAGTGTTAATTTACAACCTAAACAGATAATGTTAATTGATTCCTATATGCTGAACCGTCCTTGAATTCCTGCAGTAAAGTGCACTTGTTCCTAATATATTGCTTTTCTTTTTTACTTTTTTTGAGAGGGAGTGAGCCTGGGTCCAGGTGAGCCAGGGGAAGGGGGCGGGGAGAGAGAAACAGGGCTCACAGGAAGTTGGGCTGGAGCTCACTAACCATGAGATCATGACTTGAGCCCAAGTCAGAGGCTTAACCGACTAAGCCATTCCGGAGCCCCTAACACATTCCTTTTCTAAGCAACCTTTTAAGATCTTAACAAATCTATGTTAATCAATATGATTTGTCTGTAGTTTTGTTGAAAGGTTTAAAACAATTTCATTTGTAGTGTTTCTTTATTTTTGGGAGAGAGAGGCAAAGAGTGTAAGCGGGGGAGGGCAGAGAGAGAGGGAGACACAGAATGTGAAGCAGGCTCCAGGCTCTGAACTGTCAGCACAGAGTCCCACGTGGGGATCAAACTTACCAACCATGAGATTATGACTTAAGCTGAAGTCAGAAGCTTAACTGACTGAGCCACCCAGGTGCCCGGGAGACAGGAACTTTAGCTGATTTCCTCGTAGGATCTCAGTTGGCTGAGCCTGTTAAAAATACTCGAAAAACTTGTATCGCCTTGACAAAAACACTGCCATTGTATTCGTTGACAGAGTAAACACATACATTCTTAGGAGGTTATCAAATATTTTAAAGCCAACTCTGCAATGCCAAATTTGTATTTTCTTTCTGAAATCAAAATTCTAGAAGGGAACAACAGACAATTTGAACTGAAGAATTCTTTTGTAGCTAGCTTCTCAATAGTTACGGTTACACTCAGTCTTCCTGGGCTCTACTACGAATCTTCCTAAAATTTAGGTGCGGGGCCCATATGATTGTGTTTGGGAACTAGACTCTGGAGGGAAAATTCACTTATCCAGGGAGTTTACACGTGACTTCCATCAATGGGCTTCAGGGATCCAAGGTACCCATAGAAAACGTATGTACTCAAATCAAAGTGGGAGTATCATCTTCATGGTGAAAGAGTCTGAAAGGTCCTCATGTTATCAGGGATAAAGGTGAGAGCCAAGCTTCCTGTAACGACTTGATTGATTTGATTTGGTTAATGCTAATGCGATTTCCTTGCCTTGAAAAACAGAAGTCTCCAGGTGGAAATCTGTCTTCAGCCATTTCAAGGATGGAGAGCTTGCCATGCCAGGTGGGCTATGGCTTTTCCCCCAGAGTTAGAGGAAAATGGGACAAACAGAAAACTATTATGCAGGTTGTAGAATACTTTGAGGGCCAAGAAGCATCCTGGAGATGCCTAGGGGAGTTTTGACCTTGGGCACGTGGAAATATTAGTGAGTCCATGTCGAGGGCATGCTTAACATGGAGGGGCTGTTGCATGAAGGAAAGATTAGTGTTGAACTACGGCACCACTTAATACTTGGGGGAATTACCTAGAATTGTAAAGGTGCTTGTGAGGAGTATGGGAGTATAAGAATGGAGGCTGGATTCTCTGCAACTGTATTGGATTTTTCATGAGCCAAATACTGGGCCCCGAGACACAGCGGGTGGCATCAGGGCAAAGCCATAGACTGTGGAATTGTCTCCAACTTGCCTTCAAGGACCTAACTGCCTACGAGTGTCCGGACTAAAACGTATCAGATACCATTTAAGTTTGTGGAGATTACAGCCTTAGTTTCAGTTCACTTCCCGGGTGACAGTATTCAGCCAAAAGACCCTCACAAATATCGCCTTTGGTTGTCCACCATGTCTAAGAAATCTATGTGCTCCAATGGGCTCAGAAGTGCCACCGTATTGAAAATCTTCTCCATTTTGTTTTCCAGATTCATTCAATGGAAATTCCCTTGAACATACGTCAAAGAGAGGAGATCTCCCATACAGGTATTTTTTGACAACCCTGTCCTTCTCTTTAGAATTTGTGTGTGTTATTCCTTTAAGCTGTTGCCTTTAAGATCCTTAGTGTCTATCTATTGACCTTTCAACACTTCTCTGCTGGTTAGGCAAAGGAAGAACTCGATGCCACGGACAAGACTATATGTTTAAATGTGAGAGCTTTTAGCCTTGTATGAAGTGAAATCTTTACTTGTCTTTTAGTCTAAGACCTGAGTGAATATATCGCTCTCAGATGATACCTGTATCCCGCAGGTTTTTTTCTTTTTTTTAATTGTTTATTTGTGTCGGGGTGGGCGGGGGGAGAGAGCAGGAGAGAGGGGGGAGAGAAAAAACGAAACAAACTCCATGTTGTCAGTGCAAAGGTGGACGCGGGTTGGATCCCAAGAACTGTGAGATCATGACCTTCCTGGAAACCAAGAGTCAGATGCTTAATGACTGAGACACCCAGGCGCCCCTCTCTCTTTGTTATCTAACTGTTTTCTGCTCTGTTTTCCATAGCACCCACCCATGGCTTAACTCTAATTCATGACGTAGGGGTATTACTGAGTGTTGTACAGAAAAAATATGTTTTGGGAAATCTAATTTCCCTGGAGTCTCCAAATTTCAGCATTTCTTTTCTGTATCATCAGATAAACCCATTGTTGGTGATGAGTTTCTAGCCCAGTTTCTCCAAAACTATGAAATCGAAGATGATATTAAAATGCTGTTGGAGATGCCAGCAAATGGAGAAAAAGAAATGACAGGAAAGGAAGATGTGTGTCAAGCTGCTTCACGAGGTTAGTTTGAGTCTCTAAGAGGTTTGGAAGGTGACTGGGGTGGGGCAAAAGTTAGGGATGAGACATCAGAGACCAGATGTATTTTTGGTTTCTTGCATATGCTTAGGACAGATTTCAGGATTTTAGCCTCTATCAGTTGGATTTTTCACGCACATAGTCACTCTTTCATGTGTATATTTCTACATGGGTGGATCTTAGTCTTAAATATCCCTAAGTCTGGAAAAACTGATCTTCTTCATTTCCCCTTCAGAGCTATCTTTCTTTGAAGTGTCAGATTTGAAGCTGGATGATCAGGAGGCAGACAAAACATCGCTGTTTCCTGAGAGGGACCAGGATGGAATGTGGGAATCAAGAACAGAGAAGAAACTCAGGAAAACTTGCCACCATGGCCGGAAAAAGGTAAGGCCGATGGCAAGTCGTGCGGAAAATTCATGTCTCCAAAATGGCCATTTGTCTTGATGTCAGAGGTCTCCTTCCAAGGAGAATTGCCTCTAAGTTGGTGATATTAGGAAAGAAAAGAGAGTCGTTTCAAATAGCTGAAATGTCCCAGAGTTGTACTCATCTGGGGAGTACAGCAACATGAACATTTTGCAGTGACGAAATCGTGAACAATGAAAGAATAGAGTTTTCAAAATTTTGAATGAAATAAGATTGAATAATACGTCCCATTTGATTGTCTTTTCCTTAA
The DNA here is from genome assembly GCF_046562875.1 of Panthera onca. Lineage (NCBI taxonomy): Eukaryota > Metazoa > Chordata > Mammalia > Carnivora > Felidae > Panthera > Panthera onca. The sequence goes on from NC_138345.1 coordinate 43,227,544, forward strand.
GGTAATCTCGCACCATAAAAAGAGGAGAAAGTTTCTCAAAATGTTGTATGAAACAATGGAAGAAGTGAAGAGCTGTGTGAGTACTCTCAACCTGCTCCATGGTCACTAAATTCTGTCTTTTTCCAACACCTGTATGTGTTTCTTTGCGGTTTATTTGGCTTGACCAGTGGCTGTGGGCTGAGATTCACATCGAAATGAAACCCATAAGACACAACAGTCTTTGTCTTGCCCAATTTATTTACTTTTTAAAAAATACATATATTGTTAAACTTTATTTATTTCTTTTGAGAGAGAGAGAGGGAGAGAGGCAACATGCCTGCTAGGGCATGAGTGGGGGAGGGGCAGAGAGAGAGAGAGGGAGAGAGAGAGAGAACCCCAAACAGTCTCCATGTTGTCAGCCCAGAGCCGGACGTAGGGCTCGAACTCAAGAAGCATTAGGTCATGATGTGAGCTGAAACCAAGATTTGGGGGCTTAACCAACATAGCTCCTAGGCATCCCTGTCTGTCTGAGTGTTGTGATGCAAAGTCTTACAAATACTAATCTAATCTCTTGTGTTCATCTTGAGAATACCATGAGAGTATATAGAACACAAGTGTCAGGTCACTGAAGAGAATATTTCTTTTCACACTTTGTTTCTGAAGCGTGGACTTTATCCAAGGCTCCAGCTGCCCACAACACCCCGGAAATGCACAATTAATTTTAACTTGTTTTAAACCTTTCTTCCAGGAAGAACTTGTTTCAAATATGTTACATGCTCTGAAATGATCACTGCTTGGAGAAGATCAGCCACTGGAAATATTCGTGGTTTTTCTTTCCTTGACTCAATATTCAGAGAGTGCAACACTGTGAATACGTGTTACTTTTGTCTACCTTCTCCTGGGCTTACTTGTCACCAGCGCCATTAGAGGTCTGACGGCCACATCGAAATTTGAGAAATGATGTTTTAAAGGCAACTGTAATTGTGATAAGTGGAGAGTCCAATGAATATACAGTGTTGTTATAAGAAGTTGTACCAAAAGGTGTCTTGATGTTCAATGATTATTGTATATGTAAATAAAATGTATTATTTTGATGTGTGGCTGGATTGTATTTGATTGCATTTAAGGTAGAATTGTTCATCTCTACTCTTCCTTGGTATTGACTAGTTTTCTTTGTTGGAGCCATATCTGGGCATTTCGGCCTTAAGCTGAATGATGAAATGAGGGTGAGTCCCTTGTTGGGATAAACAGTTGAAATATTATTGTAAGTGCCCAGCTCTGTAAAGGTTAACTATGTAACTCAGGTAGGAAGCCATGTCTAGGTGACTCTATTTGTAAAGCAATCTTGGTGATCTTCTCTGGGTATGGAATCTGTTCTAGCTTTCGATTACCTTGTGTCAAGTGTAGCCCTTTACTTTATACTAGGAAGAGTCTACATTTGAAAAAAAAAATTTAACAAGTATTTATTTTTGACTACAGAGAGAGAGAGAGAGAGAGAGAGAGAGAATAGGTGGGGGAAGAGGCAGAGAGAGAGGGAGACACAGAATTTGAAGTAGGCTCCAGGTTCTGAGGTGTCAGCACGGAGCCCAACGCGGGGCTCGAACTCACAAACCTGGAGATCATGACCTGCGCCAACTTAAGAGGCTTAACCGCCTCAGCCACCCTGGTCTCCCGGAAAAGTCTAGGTTTAGATTTCACTCCTCTTTTAAGTGGGATTGTCTATTTTATTTCTTCTTACTTTGATCTTTGTTAGGTCACTCTTGAAATTCTTGCAAGTTAGCTTTTTGTAAGATTCACAAAGTTTTTGTTATTTCATTTAGTTTTGAGAGAGAGAGAGTGTGAGCAGGGGAGGGACAGAGAGAGAGGGAGACACAGGAACTGAAGCAGGCTCCAGGCTCTGAACTGTCAGCACAGAGGGGGACCCGTGGCTCTAACTCATAACCCGAGTGATGGTGACCTCAGCTCAAGTCAGACGCTGAACAGACTGAGCCTCCCATGTGCCCCTCTTAAGATGTTTAATTTCATAACATGTGGTATTGAGATAATTCTTTACAGTCTTTCTTCTATTAGCATATTTTAAATCAGACGTTGTCCTCACAGTGCTACTTTTCTTCTGTCCTGGTGGTTGTGGTATGATGAGTCTTTATTTTCATTTCCTTTTAAATAGTTTGTATTCTTAGTTGTGTCAACCCTATCGTTAATTTGCATAACAGGGTTTTGATTTCTCTCTTTCTTTCTTGGTGTTGTTGAGTTGGAAATCAAGCCTTTCATTCAGTTATGGTTTTCAGTTCTCTCTCTCCTCATGTGGGAAGATGTCTTCCTCATGCAGTTCCATGGATCTCTGGGCAGTAGGATCTTTCTAGAACCCACGTTTCAGAGTTTCTATTACCCCCTTTTAGTTACTTTAAAATTTTTTTAAAAAATGTTTATTTATTTTTAAGAGAGAGCATGTGACAGGGAGAGCGCGCAACCAGGAGAAGGGCCAAGAGAGGGAGTCACAGATCTGAAGCAGGCTCCATGCCCCCAACTGTCAGCACAGAGCCAGATGTGGGACTTGAACTCACCAACCGTGAGCTCTTGACCTTAGCCGAAGTCAGACGCTTAACCCACTGAGCCACCTAGGCACCCCCCTGAATCCTACTTCTGATCCAAGGAATATTGACCTAAAAAAGAAGCTCCAAACTCAAAACAGATGACTTTGTTTGGGAATAAGGGAGGAATTGCAATTTGAAATGGGCAAAGTGAGGCAAGCTACAGGTGGGTGAGTTGAGGGCGTGGCAGAGGCTGTGTTAATGAGCTGGGAATCCAAAGAGGGGAGAGGCACTCAGAATCTGCTAGAATAAAAACAGAGAGCAGCTTTGAAAATTCCCCCCGCGGACAAAAGCAATCCAATCATCCAAATGCAGTTCACTTGGGCTTCTTTGGTGAGACCCACCTGATCGGGGGCGGTCTTGTTCATGTGTCTGGACACTGTAGGTGAAACAGCACATCACAAGGGTCATACAAGGTAACCCCTGACCACATCCCTATCATTTCAGATGATGTCAATGTTATCAGTTTTCTGTAAATCGGGCACTTATGGAAAATCAGCCCTGTAGTTCTTACACGTTGTTTTCCTAAGTGCAGAGCACGTACGCAGGAGATATTTCCTTTTCGATCCTCTGGGTCCATTTGAGGTTGAAATTCTTTCACAAGTTGCAAAGGACACAAAATGAAAGAGAAAAAGAGATGAGAGAAGAAAAGTGGATATAATGATACATAAAACAGGCAGTGACATTTTTAAATACATAAAATAGGTGCTTTTGGAGACAGCTGGGTGGCTGAGTCGATTCAGCGTCAGAGTGTGGGTTTCGGCTCAGGTATGATCCCACCTTCTGGTGAGTTAGAGCCCCACATCGGGCTCTGTGGGGGCAGCACACAGCCTGCTTGGGATTCTCTCTGTCTCCCTCTCTCTCTGCCCCTCCCCGACTTGTGATGTCTCTATCTCTATAAATAAATAAATAAATAAATAAACAAACAAACTTAAAAATAAAATCAAAGAAGGGGCGCCTGGGTGGCTCAGTCGGTTGAGCCACTGACTTCGACTCAGGTCACGCTCTTGCGGTCCGTGAGTTCGAGCCCTGCATTGGGTTCTGTGCTGACAGTTTGGAACCTGCAGCCTGCTTGGAATTCTGTGTCTCCCTCTCTCTCTGCCCCCTTCCATTTGCACTCTGTGTCTCTCTATCTTTGAAACATGAATAGTTTAAAAAAAAAGAAAAATAAATAAAATAAATAGTACTTTCAAATGGTGTCAGACCGGAAATTTTACTGCAGTTTCTCCAGGAAATATGCAGCATGAAACAGACGAGTTTGGGAAAAAAAAAAATAAAAAAGAAAGTTAAGTAAAAGACTACTAGCAAATCACGATTTCCTTCCACTGAGTGCACAGATAGTGATGATGGCTTCTAAACAGATACAGAAGCTCCATGTACCTGAGAGGAGCCTGAAAGATACTTCACTCTTGCCTCCTTTCCTCTCCCTTGTTGAGAGATTTAGGGTCCTGTTAAAGCCTAATATGGAACACTCAGTTATCCCTGTACTATCGACGCTATCCATTGCATTTAATCCTTTATCACTGCGTTGAAAAGCAGTCTTTGCAAAGGCCAGGACCGGCAGGGTTGAGGAAATAAGGAAGGAGAGACACGTCAGAGTATCAGAGAAAGTTTTATTCTCTTTTGATGTGTGACAAACGCGTGCGTCAGACGGTGGATTTAAATTTTGTTATGTTCCTGTCTTTCAAAGGATTCGAGAAACAGGCAGTGGGACTAAGGTATCAAGCGATTTTAGCAGAGCCTATCCAGCCAAGAGCAGTGCTCTTCAACAATTGTGACTATGACCACAGTAAGAAACGCATTTTACGCACATGTGCATGAATACGTACGTACAACTGAAAACAGCCATGGCTAAGCAGTCCTTACACAGTTACGTGCAATGCACATGGACATTTCTAGGTGTGATTTTCTAAAGTGATATCAGGCTCTGCTAATACGTTGTGATCTTTAGTTTAACAAACACTGCCTTCGATGAAAGATTTGAGGTAGACCACTAGGAATTGAGGTAAGTGCTAATGACAACAAAGTGACTGATAAATATTGCTCCTTGAAGGGCATTCAACCCACATGTATGTATATCAAATGAAATCACCCAAGGGAAATCTACATGCCACTTAGCCCCGGAGTCTGGCAAGAATCCTACCCATTGGAGATTAATAAAAATGTTTAAAAACGGGGACTATAAAAAGAAACAGTGTTAAATATGAAGAAGGAGGATCATACACTCAGAAAAGAGCTCAGTTTTTTAAATGATGTACTACATACATTGGATAGAAATTTAAAGTGAAAACTGCTCATCGTCAAGAGAGCAGAACTCAAAGATATGATCTCCATGGGACTGGGACCAAAGGCTTGGAAAGAACAGACCATGGCTCTAGAAAAAGTAGATAAAGGAGCGCCTGAGTGGCTCAGTCAGTTAAACATCTGCCTTCTGCTCTGGTCATGATATCGCAGTTCATGAGTTCAAGCCCCACGTGAGGTTCTGTGCTAACAGCTCAGAGCCAGGAGATTGCTTCAGATTCTGTGTCCCTCTTTCTCTCTTTGGCCTTCCTCTGCTTGCTCTTTGTCTCTGTCTCTTTCTCACATTTAATAAACATTAAATGTAAAAAATTTAAAATAGAAGAAATACTAAAAAATATAAGAGAAGAAAAAAAACATCAGCGTTAAAATATCTGTCCTATCTATATTCGTTCATTTTTTAAAAGGTGTTTACCAACAATAGCCAAAGTAAGGAAAGAGCCCAAATGTCCATCGACACATGAGTGGATAAAGGAGATGTGATATATATATACAATGAGTAATACATTGATGTGATAAATGTATACAATGGAGTATTACAAACGTAGGAGACTCTTAAATATGGAGAACAAACAGGGGGGTTATTGGAGGGATTGTGGGAGGGGGGATGGGCTAAATGGGCAAGGGGCATTAAGGAATCTACTCCTGAAATCATGGTTGCACTATATGCTAATTAACTTCTCTGAAATTAAAAATAAAAAAAAAAGTGCCTCACGACATCTAATTTGATGAGAATTTCTTAAAATGTGAAAGTTGCTGTAGAGCATCACATATTTTCCTCTGACACCTATCAGCATTATCACGGGGACTTGTCTTCCTCAGTTTATAGTGTTAATTTGCAACCTAAACAGATAATGTTAATTGATTCCTATATGCTGAACCGTCCTTGAATTCCTGCAGTAAAGTGCACTTGTTCCTAATATATTGCTTTTCTTTTTTATTTTTTTTGAGAGGGAGTGAGCCTGGGTCCAGGTGAGCCAGGGGAAGGGGGCGGGGAGAGAGAAGCAGGGCTCACAGGAAGTTGGGCTGGAGCTCACTAACCATGAGATCATGACTTGAGCCCAAGTCAGAGGCTTAACCGACTAAGCCATTCCGGAGCCCCTAACACATTCCTTTTCTAAGCAACCTTTTAAGATCTTAACAAATCTATGTTAATCAATATGATTTGTCTGTAGTTTTGTTGAAAGGTTTAAAACAATTTCGTTTGTAATGTTTCTTTATTTTTGGGAGAGAGAGGCAAAAAGTGTAAGCGGGGGAGGGCAGAGAGAGAGAGAGACACAGAATGTGAAGCAGGCTCCAGGCTCTGAACTGTCAGCACAGAGTCCCACGTGGGGATCAAACTTACCAACCATGAGATTATGACCTAAGCTGAAGTCAGAAGCTTAACTGACTGAGCCACCCAGGTGCCCCGGAGACAGGAACTTTAGCTGATTTCCTCGTAGGATCTCAGTTGGCTGAGCCTGTTAAAAATACTCGAAAAACTTGTATCGCCTTGACAAAAACACTGCCATTGTATTCGTTGACAGAGTAAACACATACATTCTTAGGAGGTTATCAAATATTTTAAAGCCAACTCTGCAATGCCAAATTTGTATTTTCTTTCTGAAATCAAAATTCTAGAAGGGAACAACAGACAATTTGAACTGAAGAATTCTTTTGTAGCTAGCTTCTCAATAGTTACGGTTACACTCAGTCTTCCTGGGCTCTGCTACGAATCTTCCTAAAATTTAGGTGTGGGCCCATATGACTGTGTTTGGGAACTAGACTGTGAAGGGAAAATTCACTTATCCAGGGAGTTTACACGTGACTTCCATAAATGGACCTCGGGGATTCAAGGTACCCGTAGAAAATGTATGCACTCAAATCAAAGTGGGAGTATCATCTTCATGGTGAAAGAGTCTGAAAGGTCCTCATGTTATCAGGGATAAAGGTGAGAGCCAAGCTTCCTGTAACGACTTGATGGATTTGATTTGGTTAATGCTAATGCGATTTCCTTGCCTTGAAAAAGAGAAGTCTCCAGGTGGAAATCTGTCTTCAGCCATTTCAAGGATGGAGAGCTTGCCATACCAGGTGGGTTATGGCTTTTCCCCGGGAGTTAGAGGAAAATGGGATGAGCAGAAAACTATTATGCAGGTTGTAGAATACTTTGAGGGCCAAGAAGCATCCTGGAGATGCCTAGGGGAGTTTTGACCTTGGGCACGTGGAAATATTAGTGAGTCCATGTCGAGGGCATGCTTAACATGGAGGGGCTGTTGCATGAAGGAAAGATTAGTGTTGAACTACGGCACCACTTAATACTTGGGGGAATTACCTAGAATTGTAAAGGTGCTTGTGAGGAGTATGGGAGTATAAGAATGGAGGCTGGATTCTCTGCAACTGTATTGGATTTTTCATGAGCCAAATACTGGGCCCCGAGACACAGCGGGTGGCATCAGGGCAAAGCCATAGACTGTGCAATTGTCTCCAACTTGCCTTCAAGGACCTAACTGCCTACGAGTGTCCAGACTAAAACGTATCACATACCATTTAAGTTTGTGGAGATTAGAGCCTTAGTTTCAGTTCACCTTCCGGGTGACAGTATTCAGCCAAAAGACCCTCACAAATATCGCCTTTGGTTGTCCACCATGTCTAAGAAATCTATGTGCTCCAATGGGCTCAGAAGTCCCACCATATTGAAAATCTCCATTTTTTTTTCCAGAATCATTCAATGGAAATTCCCTTGAACATACGTCAAAGAGAGGACATCTCCCATACAGGTATTCTTTTGACAACACTGTCCTTCTCTTTAGAATTTGTGTGTGTTATTCCTTTAAGCTGTTGCCTTTCAGATCCTTAATGTCTATCTATTGACCTTTCAACACTTCTCTGCTGGTTAGGCAAAGGAAGAACTCGATGCCAAGGACAAGACTATATGTTTCAATGTGAGAGCTTTTAGCCTTTTATGAAATGAAATCTTTACTTGTCTTTTAGTCTAAGACCTGAGTGAATATATCGCTCTCAGATGATCCCTGTATCCCGCGGTTTTTTTTCTTTTTTTTAATTTTTTATTTGTGTCGGGGTGGGTGGGGGGTAGAGGGCAGGAGAGAGAGGGGGAGAGAAAAAACCAAACAAACTCCATGTTGTCAGTGCAGAGGTGGACGCGGGTTGGATCCCAAGAACTGTGAGATCACGACCTTCCTGGAAACCAAGAGTCAGATGCTTAATGACTAGACACCCAGGCGCCCCTCTCTTTTTGTTATCTAACTGTTTTCTGCTCTGTTTTCCATAGCACCCACCATGGCTTAACTCTAATTCATGACGTAGGGGTATTACTGAGTGTTGTACAGAAAAATATGTTTTGGGAAATCTAATTTCCCGGGAGTCTCCAAATTTCAGCATTTCTTTTCTGTATCATCAGATAAACCCGTTGTTGGCGATGAGTTTCTAGCCCAGTTTCTCCAAAACTATGAAATCGAAGATGATATTAAATTGCTGTTGGAGATGCCAGCAAATGGAGAAAAAGAAATGACAGGAAAGGAAGATGTGTGTCAAGCTGCTTCACGAGGTTAGTTTGAGTCTCTAAGAGGTTTGGAAGGTGACTGGGGTGGGGCAAAAGTTAGGGATGAGACATCAGAGACCAGATGTATTTTTGGTTTCTTGCATATGCTTAGGACAGATTTCAGGATTTTAGCCTCTATCAGTTGGATTTTTCACGCACATAGTCACTCTTTCATGTGTATATTTCTACATGGGTGGATCTTAGTCTTAAATATCCCCAAGTCTCGAAAAACTGATCTTCTTCATTTCCCCTTCAGAGCTATCTTTCTTTGAAGTGTCAGATTTGAAGCTGGATGATCAGGAGGCAGACAAAACTTCGCTGGTTCCTGAGAGGGACCAGGATGGAATATGGGAATCAAGAACAGAGAAGAAACTCAGGAAAACTTGCCACCATGGCCGGAAAAAGGTAAGGCCGATGGCAAGTCGTGCGGAAAATTCATGTCTCCAAAATGGCCATTTGTCTTGATGTCAGAGGTCTCCTTCCAAGGAGAATTGCCTCTAAGTTGGTAATTCTGGAGAGTACAGCAATATGAACGTTTTGCAGTGATGAAAACGTGGACAATGAAAGAATAAACTTTTCTAAATTTTGAATGAAATAAGATTGAATAATAAGTCCTATTTGATTGTCTTTTCCTTAAGGTAATCTCGCACCATAAAAAGAGGAGAAAGTTTCTCAAAATGTTGTATGAAACAATGGAAGAAGTGAAGAGCTGTGTGAGTACTCTCAACCTCCTCCATGGTCACTGAATTCTGTCTTCTTCCAACACCTTTATGTGTTTCTTTGCAATTTATTTGGCTTGACCAGCGGCTGTGGGCTGAGATTCACATCGAAATGAAACCCATAAGACACAACAGTCTTTGTTCTGCCCAATTCATTTACTTTTTAAAAAATACATATATTGTTAAACTTTATTTATTTCTTTTGAGAGAGAGAGAGAGGGAAAGAGGCAACATGCCTGCTAGGGCATGAGTGGGGGAGGGGCAGAGAGAGAGAGAGGGAGAGAGAGAGAGAACCCCAAACAGTCTCCATGTTGTCAGCCCAGAGCCGGACGTAAGGCTGCAACTCAAGAAACATTAGGTCATAACCTGAGCTGAAACCAAGATTTGGGGGCTTAACCAACTTAGCTTCCCAGGCATCCCTGTCTCTCTGAGTGTTGTAATGCAAAGTCTTACAAATACTAATCTTATCTCTTGTGTTCATCTTGAGAATACTGTGACAGTATATAGAACACATATGTCAGGTCACTGAAGAGAATATTTCTTTTCACACTTTGTTTCTGCAGCGTGGACTTTATCCAAGGCTCCAGCTGCCCACAACACCCTGGAAGTGCACAATTAATTTTAACTTGTTTTAAACCTTTCTTCCAGGAAGAACTTGTTTCAAATATGCTACATGCTCTGAAATGACCACTGCTTGTAGATCAGCCACTGGAAATATTCGTGGTTTTTCTTTCCTTGACTCAAGATTTCGGAGAGTGCGACACTGTGAATACGTGTTACTTTTGTCTACCTTGTCCTGGGCTTACTTGTCACCAGCGCCATTAGAGGTCTGACGGCCACATCGAAATTTGAGAAATGATGTTTTAAAGGCAACTGCAATTGTGATAAGTGGAGAGTCCAATGAATATACAGTGTTGATATAAGAAATGATATCAAAAAGATGAGTTGATATTGAATGATTATTGTATCTGTGAATAAAATGTGTGTTTTGCTATATTGCCAGATTGTATTTGATACATTTTATTTAGAATTGTTATGTGTACTCCTAATTGATAGTGATTAGTTTCCATTTTTGCAGTCATATCTCAGCGTTTTGGCATCTAGCTGACTTGATCAAATGAAGGCGAGTCCCTTGTTGGGATAACAGTTGATATATTATTGTAAGTGCCCAGCTCTGTAAAGGTTAACTATATAACTGACTTAGGAAACCATATTTAGATGTCTTTATGAGGAAAGTAAACTTGGTAAACTCTACTGGGTATTGATTGTGTTCTAGCTTTGGATTATCTTGTGTCACCTTTACCCATTTACCTTATATCAGGAAAAGTCTACCTTTAAAAAAAAGTTGGGGCGCCTGGGTGGCTTGGTCGGTTAAGTGTCCGACTTCGGCTCAGGTCACGATCTCACTGCCTGTGAGTTAGAGCCCTGCGTCGGGCTTTGTGCTGACCGCTCAGAGCCTGGAGCCTGTTTCAGAATCTGTGTCTCCCTCTCTCTCTGCCCCTCCCCTGTTCATGCTCTGTCTCTCTCTGTCTCAAAAATAAATAAATGTTGAAAAAAAAATAAAAAATAAATAAAAAAAAATAAAAAAGTTTTTAGCACTTGTTTATTTTTGAGAGACAGAGATAGACGGAGCATGAGTGGGGGCAGGGGGGGGGGCACAGAGAGAGAGGGAGACACAGAATCCGAAGCAGGCTTTAGGCTCTGAGCTGTCAGCACAGAGCCCGATGTGGGGCTCGAACCCACGAACTGCGAGATCATGACCTGAGTTGAAGTGAGAGGCTTAACTGACCGAGCCACCCAGGCCCCCCCAGAAAAGTCCACTTTTAGATTTTATTGCTCTTTTAAGTGCTATTTTCTATTTTATCTTTTCTTACTTTGATCTTTATTAGGTCACTCTTTCAAATTCTTGAAAGTTCACTGTTTGTATATAAAAAACATTTTTTTTTTTTAATGGCTATTTATTTTTGGGAAAAAGAGAGAGAGAGACACAGAGTGTGAGCAGGAGAGGGGTGGAGAGACAGAATCTGAAGCAGGCTCTAGGCTCTGCCCTGTCAGCACAGAGTCTGTCTTGGGGCTTGAACTCAGGCACTATGAGATCGCCACCTGAGCCAAGGTAGGACGCTTAACTGAGTCACCCACGGGCCCCTGTTAAAATTTTAATGTCATAACTCGTGCCCCTGTTAACAGTTTTAATATCATAACGTGTATTATTAAGGTAATTGTTTATAGTCTTTCTTTTATTAGCATATTTTTTATCAGACCTTTTCCTCAGAGTGCTACTTTTCTCTGTCTGGTGGTTGTGGTAAGAAGAGTCATTGATTTTCTTTTCTTGTTAATAGTTTGCAAACTTAGTTGTGTCAATCATATTGTTAATCTGCATAACAAGGTTTAAATTTCTCTTTTTCTCTTTTGCTATTCTTGAGTGGGACATCAGGCCTTTTGTTCAGTTATGCTTTTCAGTTCTTTCTCTACCCCTGTGGGAAGATGTGTTTCTCATGCAGTTCCGTGGATCTCTGGGCAAAAAGATCTTTCTAGAATCCATGTTTCAGAAGTTTCCATTACCCCCTTTTATTTATTTTTATTCATTTTATTTATTTTTTAAGTATTTATTTATTTATTTTTATTTATTTTTTTAAAAATTTTTTTTTTCAACGTTTTTTATTTATTTTTGGGACAGAGAGAGACAGAGCATGAACGGGGGAGGGGCAGAGAGAGAGGGAGACACAGAATCGGAAACAGGCTCCAGGCTCCGAGCCATCAGCCCAGAGCCTGACGCGGGGCTCGAACTCACGGACCGCAAGATCGTGACCTGGCTGAAGTCGGACGCTTAACCGACTGCGCCACCCAGGCGCCCCTATTTTTTTTTTGAGAAAGAGAGAGAGAGACAGAGGGCAAACTGGGGAGGGTCATAGAGAGAGGGAGACACAGATCTGAAGCAGGCTCCAGGCTCTGAGCTGTCAGCACAGAGCCCGATGGGGAGGCTTGAACTCTGGAACTGTGAGATCATGACCTGAGCTAAAGTCAGACACTCAGTCAGTTAACTGAGCCACTCAGACGCCCCTTGATTACCCTCCTTTAATGCCCTTTTAGTTTTTCAAATCCCAAATCAGCCTGCCTATAATTTTTTTTTCCTTGATGATTTCTGGAAACATCACTTGCTGTCAATAGGGTTCTGTGCATGTATAAACTTTTCATATAGGATATTCATATCCAAATGTCTAGCATTTTATTTTATTTTATTATTTTTTTTAGCGTTTATTTATTTTTGAGACAGAGAGAGAGCATGAACGAGGGAGGGTCAGAAAGAGGGAGACACAGAATCTGACACAGGCTCCAGGCTCTGAGCTGTCAGCACAGAGCCCGACGCGGGGCTCGAACTCACGGACCGCGAAATCATGACCTGAGCTGAAGTCGGCCACTTAACCGACTGAGCCACCCAGGCACCCCCAAATGTCCAGCATTTTAAAACACTCCCAAGCACGCTGGATGTCATCGAACTTAAACCTCTTTTCTCAGGGAAATAGTTTTAAAACACAGATAGAATTTGAACTTGTAAAATTGAAATTGATGACTTCTTTTTTTTTTTTACAGTTCTTTCTTTCTTTCTTTCTTTCTTTCTTTCTTTCCTTCTTTCTTTTTCTTTCTTTATTTTTTAATATGAAAGTTATTGTCAAACTGGTTTCCATACAACACCCAGTGCTCATCCTAACAGGTGATTTCAAATAGGGTACAGTTTTAGTAATTAAGTCCAGTTTTACTTGGTTGCTCTCTTCTGGTGACTTTTTGTCATTGTTTTTCTGAAATAGTCTAATTTCTGAAATGAAGTAATTTTTCTACTGTGTGAGGTTTTTTTTTTTTATGTTTACTTACTTATTGAGAGAGAGAGAGAGAGAAAGAGAGAGAGAGAGAGCATGCATGGGGGTCGGGTGGGGGGAAGGGGGCAAAGGGCAGAGAGAGAATCCCAAGTAGGCTCTGAGCTGTCACTGTTGGCCCAGGTGGGAGTGGGAGGGGCTTGATCTCAGAAACTGGGAGATCATGACCTGAGTCAAAATCCAGAGTCAGACACTTAACTGACTGAGCCACCCAGGGGCCTCACTGTGTGAGTTTCTATTGCAATGTACCTATAACACCGAGTTATTTGGATTCAGTTGGTTTATCCTTTTCTGGGCTGTATACGGCTTCTTCAAGGATCATCAAACAGTTTTGGAGAAATCACATATAAATTTCTGTCGTACTGTTATCTCTTTCTCCATTCTCATATTCAATGTATTTCCAAGCCAGAGAAGGACAATCTTTTTGTCTTGTAATTTTGAAAATAAGTTTATGACAAGCCAACACTCCACATGTTGACATGGCCAGCAAAAATGACCATCGCCTTGTGGGCACATGTCTTACTGCGAAATTCGGTCTTTTTCTTTAAAATCACTTTGCGGGGGGGGCGCCTGGGTGGCTCAGTCGGTTGAGCGTCCGACTTCGGCTCAGGTCGTGATCTCGCAGTCTGTGGGTTCGAGCCCCTCATCGGGCTCTGTGCTGACAGCTCGGAGCCTGGAGCCTGCTTCGGATTCTGTGTCTCCCTCTCTCTCTTCCCCTTCCCCGCTCATGCTCTGTCTCTCTCTCTGTCAAAAATAAATAAACATTAAAAAATAAAATAAAATAAAATCACTTTGTGGTACGATGAACATATGCAAAAAGCTGTATATATTTAATGCATACAGTAAGGGGCTTGTAGATGAATATACACCTGTGAAATGATCACCAGAGTCTGTGCCGTAAACATATCCATCACCTCCAAAAGTTTCCTCCCACCCTCTTCTTTTTATTTTTTGAGAGATTCAGTTCATGTGCTTTTATATACTTACCTCCTCCATGCTTAATCCCACATCCTTTTTCTGGGTATTGTGCAGCACACTCTTTCGGTCGACTCCCTAATCCATTTGCATGTATCCTTTCGTCTGTCATTAAAACAACACATTTAGCTTTTACTTATTTATTTTTCTTGGTAACGTCTGGGGGATGCCGGCCTTGGTATACGCCCTGGGCTGAATGTGTCTCCCCAAAGACCACATGTTGAGGCCTTCATCTCCAGTGAGATGGTTGTCAGAGGTGGGGCCTTTGGGAGGCATCTAGCGTTAGATTAGTTCATGACACTGGGACCCTCATGGTGGGATTACTGCCCTTATTAAGAGAGAAGGAAACACCAAATCTCTCTTTACACCAGGTGATGACATGGCAAGAAGGCAACCATCCACGTAAACCAGCAAGAGGGATCTCACCAGAACAGGACCACGCTAGCACTCTGATGTCAGACTTCCAGCCTCCAGAGCTATGAGAAACAAATGTTTGTTGTCTACCCTACAGCCTATGATGTCTTGTTATAGCCGCCCAAACTGACTAAGACGATACTATAACCATTTTCATTTTCATTATCTGAGCTCTTATGATATGTAAAGTATTCACAATGTCAAAAACTAAAGTAGCACTACCTTAATTCAGGGCACAACTTTGATGTTCACCGTCCAAGTTAAAGATGGATGGTTCACGTTTATGATTACAACACACTTAAGTTGTATGTTTAAGTAACATCGCTTGGAGTGATGAGAAAAATGGAGGGTCCCTTTTTGTGACCCATGGATCATTGTTGCTTATAGATCAGTGGTTGGGAAAAACCAGTAACAACAAAAGGCTGATAATCCATGCCTTACCCACTTGACATTCAAAACAGTGTTGCTTCCAACCCCTATATTTTGTATCATCATATGTGGTTTGTACTTTCTCTCCAACTTCTCACACTCATCTCTAAAACTCTGGATGTTGGGGGTACCTGGATGGGTCAGTCGGTTGAGCATCCGACTTCGGCTCAGGTCATGATCTCACGGCTCGTGAGTTCAAGCCCCACGTCGAGCTCTGTGCTGACAGCTCGGAGCCTGGAGCCTGCATCAGATTCTGTGTCTCCCTCTCTGTCTGCCCCTAACCCACTCGTATTCTGTCTCTCTGTCTCTCTCAAAAATAAATACACATTAAAAAAAAATTAAAAAAAAAACCAAACTCTGGATGTTTTTCCATCCTGGGGAGTGACTGCCTGGGAAACAGGATTTTCATTACTGTTAGTGGGACAGACTTTGGTAAATCAGGATTGTTGGTCACTCTAGGGTATCTATTCTTCTTGTTCTTTTTTTAATGTTTATTTTTGAGAGAGAGAGAGAAACAGACAGACAGAGCATGAGCAGGAGAGGGACAGAGAGAAAGGGAGATACAGGATCCAAAGCAGCCCCCAGGCTCTGAGCTGTTAGCACAGAGCCCGATGTGGGGCTCGAACTCACGAACCATGAGATCATGACCTGAGCTGAAGTCCGACACTTAACCGATTGAGCCACCCAGGCGTCCCGTTAGGGTATCTACTCTTATTGAGACATTGGGAGAGAAAAATCTGGCTCTGCATGAGGATCTTATTGCCCTGCTCTTATGTCAACAAATTTTTTTGAGTCTGTTTTCTTTTTTGCCTTGGTCTTGGAATGATCTAAGGTGCCAGAGAAAAAGCAGAGGGGAGGGAAATATTCTAAAAATAAATAGTTTAACTTCTGAGATCTAACCTTACCATGCTTAAAAACATCTGCTGAACACATTAGACTCAGTTTGAAAGTGAAAAGCAAACACTCAAGCAAAAACAAAAACAGAAAACAACCAAACGAAACAGACTCTTACAGACTTGCTCGATTTGCAGAACAGAGGGTCACAGGATAAACAAGTAGCTTCTGCAATAAATGCCCTTTCATCCACTTCTTATTTATTCAGAGCTGTAAGAAAGATAATTAGTTGAAAAGCCTTTTTTTTTTCTCAAACAATGTATCTGTTTTTCAGCAGAAAATTAATAAGGAAGAGATTAACTTGTCGTCATTTTGCTATAGCACTCTACAAAGATAATTTGCTAAGTGCTTGCCATAGAACAGGTACTCTCCTAAGAATGTAACACTATGAACACATTTAATCCTACAGTAGGCCAATGCTGTTGTTAATACTATTATCTCAGTTTTACTAGCAAGAAATCTCAGGCACAGATAGACGGGCAAATTGCTCAGACTGGGATTTGAGCCTAGTCAGACGCATTTCAAAGATGATGTTTTTAACTTCCACATTTAAAGGTAAAGCTGACATCAGCAATGGGAAAAGAAATACTAGAGTTAATAAGACGATTCCATAAAATTATCTGATCAAAAGTAAATACACTCAAGCCAAGAGTCTTAATATACTCAAAAAAAAAAAAAAAAAAACAACAAAAAAACAAAAAACAGATACAAGCGAAAATAAAGGGCAGTTTACGAAAACAGTTTTTTTTTAAAAATTAAGAATAATGTTATGGAGAATAACATGCTTGTAGGATTACTAAAGTTTTACGGTGAAATAGAAGCAGTTGCGGTCACAGACACGAAATTCTTTATGAAGGAAAGTAAGTCTTCACAAAATATCTCAGTTATTATCAAATAAATCAAAATCTTTGCAACTGACTGCCAGACTGTCTGAAGATTCTACTGTCTGGTCATTTGGAGAGACAATCCTTCTCATTCTTCTCTAGGAGCACCTAAGAAAATAAAAGTTAGGCTTCAAAGCAAACAGGGGGGTGGAAAACCCTACCTTAACAATTTTATGGAATATTAAAGAAAAGTACTAGCATTATCTTCTCTGCCCCCCCCCCTTTTTAAAGAAATAAATGGTTACAGGGAGAGTGGAGAAGATATTTTATTGCAATATAGAAGCTTATTTATGGTGATGATATTATAGGCTGAGCCGTGTCTCAGATTGTGACTGTATTTACATAGAGGGCTAGTAAAATGAGGTTTTAGGGTAGGCTTAATCTAATCTGTCTAGTGTCTTTACAAGAGGAAATTTGGACACACAAATTTTTACATTTTTATCAAAATCTACAGGGGAGAAGAGAAAGCAATACTTCAAGGAATGTTCCTAATCTTAAATGTGTTAAATGTGTTCATCAAGAAAAACTACTAGTAAAAGTATCCACTGGCAGTTTTAAGGAGTTAAAAATATTAAAAATGAAATCTGAGATTTCATACATGTAACTTTTTGTCTAAGGAAAGCAAAGTGTTGTTGTTGTACAGATAAGTTTCAGTTTCAAGTCAAAATACCCAATCTGGAGCCCTTGCTCTGTCATTTACTTGTTTTGTGATGTAAGTAAGAAATCATTGTTGAGCTTTGGTTAAAACAAACAACATGATAAAAATTCGGTGAAAAAAGAAAACAGAAACTCCAAATTACTTGGCAAAGTAGCCCTGATTATTAAAAAAAAATTATTTTAGTTGATAAGTCCCAGTGTACTGGGAAATGTTTGGAAGGATGGATAATAGCTACCTACACAGACAACCAGATCTATCAGATACAAGGAGTAATTTAAACAGCAGAGTCGAGCCAGTCAAGCCCTGTCAGTCTGGCTGATCCATAGAATTACGAAGAATAATTAATTGTTGTGAGTTTTAAAAATATGCTCTGTCGATCGACCCTTGTTTTCAGCTCAGGTCATGATCTCTCAGTATGTGAGTTCGAGCCCCGCATCAGTCTCTCTGCTGTCAGCACAGAGCCCACTTTGGATCCTCTGTTCCCCCCTCTCTCTCTGCCCCTTCCCTACTGGTTGTATCTCAAAATAAATAAATTAAACTTTAAAAAAAAAGATAAAAAAAAAATAGGGGTGCCTGGGTGGGTCACTCAGTTGAGCATCCGACTTCGACTCAGGTCATGATCTCACCATTCGCTGGGTTCAAACCCCGTGTTGGGTTGTGTCCTGACAGCTCAGAGCCTGGAGCCTGCTTCCGATTCTGTGTCTCCCTCTCTCTCTGCCCCTCCCCCTGTCACACTCGGTCTCTCTCTCACTCTCAAAAATAAATAAACAATTAAAAAAAATTTGTAAAAATGTATTTTATTGCAAACATTTATCATGGCCTTTATAGCTTTCATTGCTCTGATATTGGAATAATTTCATAACAAACTGAAATTAGTTGTGATGCATTGCCCACACAAACCAAACAATATTTAGAAGCCTCCCTTAGAAGATGGGAGCCAATACGATCGTTTTGCCAATCTCTTACTGGTTGGGAACTCCTGTGAATGGCCCTGACTACTTTGGCAGTTGTCTTGGGCATTGTTTACAACACACGGGACATTTCTTGAATCATGTTACTCTACTTCAAGGAAAGTCTGGCATTCTTGGTGATATGCCATCCCACCTTGGTACTGCAGTGGTCGCTTTTTTCTAGGCACTCAATCTGCTGTACCTACTGGAGGGTTAGTTGCTAAGGCTCTTATCTGATCTAGGGTGTCAACTTCCTTAGGTGACACCAAGGGGTGTCAGGGCCTTATGAGCCAAGATATAGAAGACAATGAGGACTGTTTCAGGCTCTTGCAGGTGGACCCAAATGTCTCCACACACATCCTGACCCCATAAGGGCCCACCCATGATCATTTACCCTGTGGCTTTCCATCGACCAAGAAAGACATGCGGTTAATCTCTTTAGAACAACCCAATTGTCAGTACTAAGGGTTAATGGCCAGGGCTCCTATCCATGAACCAGTCAGACAACTCTGAGCTCTCAGCTCACGGACTGCTATGGTTGGTCTCTGTTTCCACCCAGATGGTGTCAGTGTTGGGCTGAACAGCGTCCTTAGTTCATGTGGACAGGCTTCCTTGACTAGACCCCACTGTATACCAAGCATCAGAAGGAATTTATCCTGATCCTTCTGCAAGATCTACATAATTTACAGGGGCTAGTAGCACCGCCCTTTCTAGAGACAGTGCTCCTCTGCTGCAAAGATACGTGTCGTTTAGTCAAAGTAGGGGTTTGAGCCATAGCAAAGGGAAATTGGTGGAACATATTGTCAACCCATCGACCGGAAAGTTACCATAATGTGCTGTCCTTTAGTGAGAGGCTCTACTTCGGTGGGCTGTATGCACTGCTAGGAACTTGATGGGGTATATCAGGTTTCTGCCTCCTTCTAGAGCTGAGACCAAAACCTGGGAGTATTCACTCCTTCTGTTTCTGCCACAGTATCCAACCCATACCTCTGGAGTCATGGAAACATCTAACTCAAATGGTAGCCTTGCTTGGGGGATGCCCAAAGCTTTCATCTGTTTTACTAGTACCTTTGCCTTCTCAAAGGCAGCTTGTTGCTCTTATCTTTGGTCCCACAAACGCCCTTTATTTACCAGACAGTATAAGGGATGGGCACCAAGTAGGAAATAAAAGTCCTCCCAAACCCTTAGATCCCTACAGATGTTGTTCACATTCTTGGGTGTCAGATAGGCTTGCACCTTATCCATCACAGCTTCTGGGACAACGTGGGTCTCACCCAACTAAGCAACGCCCTCAACTTTACAGTGGTGCCTGGCCCTTGAATTTTTTGCGGGTGCGTTGTCCAACCTCTTCTTCACAGATGTTCCAGCAAAAACTTCAGAGGGTCCTGCAGCAGAGACAAGTCTTCACATGTTACTATTACACCATCAATGCAATGGGCCCATTTTTAAAAAAAAATTTTTTTTAACGTTTATTTATTTTTGAGACAGAGAGAGACAGAGCATGAACGGGGGAGGGTCAGAGAGAGGGAGACACAGAATCTGAAACAGGCTCCAGGCTCTGAGCTGTCAGCACAGAGCCCGATGCGGGGCTTGAACTCACGGACTGCCAGATCATGACCTGAGCCAAAGTCGGCCGCTCAACTGACTGAGCCACCCAGGCGCCCCACAATGGGCCCATTTTACTGATGTGGGAAGGGAGAACAGGGACAGATCTGGGGCTACTGTCCTAGGACATAGGGGTTGTGCAGGTAACTCTGGGGAAGCACTTGAAAGGAAAATTGTTGTCCCTCCCACGCGAAGAAGACAAATTCGTCTCGTGACTCAGTGGCTAGGGGTATACTGAAAAAAGATATTTGCTAAGTGCGGCACAGCATAACATACTCTTAGGACCCTGGCCAAGGTAGCTAAGATGGTGACAACATAGAGCGGCGACACGGATGGGGGGGGGCACTTTCGTGTTCAGTTTTCAGTAGTTCACTGTCATCTGCCATGAGGCTTATTTTAATTTTTTTTTTTTCAACGTTTTTTATTTTATTTTTGGGACAGAGAGAGACAGAGCATGAACAGGGGAGGGGCAGAGAGAGAGGGAGACAAAGAATCGGAAACAGGCTCCAGGCTCCGAGCCATCAGCCCAGAGCCTGATGCGGGGCTCGAACTCACAGACCGCGAGATCGTGACCTGGCTGAAGTCAGAGGCTTAACCGACTGCGCCACCCAGGCGCCCCTGCCATGAGGCTTATTTATAGGGCCTACCTGGTTATTGAAAACACTGTGGGCAGGGCACACAATGCCCACTCAGGGCAGTTCTTGGATAGTTTCTCCTATCTCTTTTTGCCCCCAGGGAATTTACATTGCTTGACCGTTACCACCCCTCACAGGAGTGGCAAGCTCACCAGTTCCCGGTCGGCATTTCCCGTCAGCACTGGTTTGATTCCTTTGACCGAGCTGTCAGATCCACTGATACAAGGGTGCAGAGTTTGACTTTGGAGGATATCAATGCCCAACGTGGTCTCTGGTATCGGGGAGATACACATCTCATATTCTTGGGCGGGAGTTGGGGACATCCAATTTGCAAGTGTCAGAAGGAACTTCTTGGCCATAACCTTGCGCCCTTCATATGTGTCAATGGCACAAGGAAGCCACTAAACGTCTGAGGGTTACCGTATACCTAGAGTATCAGCTCCAGTGTCTGCCACACCCATCACCTTTTGTTTATTCCTGCCCTTGGTAAGGCTTCTGGTCACCCTTAACGGCCCTCATCCGGAGGCAGTCTCGGCCTGCAGTCTATACCCAGGGTGTGGGAGGCACCCACCTGGAATAGCACTGTATCCCTGAGGCCCCTGCTGGAGCAGATGAGATGACAGAGGCAGGTGCAGCGGGTCTGAACTGTTGCTCAGGCTTTAAGGCTTCCCACAGGACAACCAACACAGCATTAGGTTGTCTGGCCATTTGTTCAGATGGAGTCCCCACAGCAATGAGGTCAACCACATTTTATTTTATTTTTTTCACCTGGCCCTTTACAGTCGATCAGGATAGCCCCTTGCCTTTCTGAGTTCCTTCTATGTCTCCGGTCTTTCTCACAGCTTGTGTCTGTTCCCAGGATTTGTCGGGCTCCCCCAGATCAGCAAAAGATTACCCCTCATCGTAAGGTCTTGTCCCACAGTGGGACTCAGCGTGGGTATCAGTGTACCGTATCAGGAGCTGGTATTTATACGGTGTCCCAGGACTCACACTTCTAACACAGAAGCCACCCCTTCCCACACAGAGGTAGGTGGCCATTATGGGATTTCACCCACAGATGCCTCTTTCCCAAGGCCCATTTCTTCAGTCTCCTGGCTGCCTCACCAATTGGTTCACAATCCCCTCGGGCACTTCTCGGGTAAAATCTGAAACCAGTCCCTCATACGTGGAGGGCACAGAGAGATGACAGAAAAGGGCAAGCCACTCCGGATTGTAGGTGGTAGGTTTAATAAACAAGGGGACTTACACACGAGGCTTGTCTTGGGCAACCGTAGGACGGATGAGTCCCCGCACCCATCCACCAAATCTTAAAAGTTTATGTGGCGTTTTTTTTTCTTTTTAAAAAATTTTTTTAAGTTTATTTAATTTGAGAAGGAAAAAGAGCATGAGGCGGGGAGGGGCAGAGAGCAACGGAGAGAGAATTCCCAGCAGACTCCGCGCTGTCAGCACAGAGCCCTTTGTGGGTCTGAACTCACGAACTGTGAGATCATGACCTGAGCTGAGATGAAGAGTCGGATGCCTAACTTTGCGATCCACCCAGGCGCCCCAAAAGTTTATGTGGAGGTCTTACCTGGGTTCAGTCTTGTATACCAGCCAGACGCTCTCAACACCACATGACTGTCTCAAGGCCATGTCTTTGGACAGAGGAAAGGTTGAGGAGTTTCCAACCAAGGAGGTTGAGCTTACAGGTCAACCTGTGGTCATGTCTTCTTGATGACCACCCCCCCCACCATGCACACAAACTAATGTGCAAACACATATGAAGATGGGTTCATCACCGGAGACAAATCAGCAATGATTCTTGTCTGTGCTGAAAAGTTCAAAGGGCAAATTCAACATACACATTTTAATTTTTGTACAGTTGCCCCTACAAAGTGTGATTTGACTGTTAAGAAAGATACTGATTGAGCATTATTTTGTGGTGGCTGCAAACATCTAGTTCTAGTTCCGGTTACTGCTTGTTGGGGTAAAATGTTTTCAGTCATAGGATGCAAATTTTGAGTATCGCCAGTGGGCTATGTGCTGAGTTTGGGCTAACCAGCTTCCAGCAGCGTATCGATAACATTTGCCACGAGAGAGATTTCATTATTCTCTTCCCCTTGAATAAAGCATAGGGGTGACATGCCAGTAACACAGAATTCAGAGGAAGGACTACATTTCATCGTAATAAAAGAAAAATCGTGAAAACTCAGATTGGTTGCTTTCTTTCCACACTTTCGGGCTGAGGTTTTTCATGTCTTCAAAAGGTACTGCTTATAACATCAGGAAAATAGGATTTTGTTCATTACAATATTTTAAAATTTATTTTGATCTTTTATTTATTAAAAAACCGGGGCACCTGGGTGGCTCAAGCGGTTAAGCATCTGACTTCGGCTCAGGTCATGATCTCAACAGTTCGTGGGTTCTAGTCCGGCATCAGGCTCTGTGCTGACAGCTCAGAGCCTGGAGCCTGCTTCGGATTCTATGTCTCCCTCTCTCTCTGCTCCTCCCCAGCTCATGCCCTGTCTCTCTCTGTCCTTCAAAAATAAATAAAAACATTAAAAAAAATAAAAAAAAACCCCAAAAGTCCAGGGAATTTATAGGAGCAGGAACCCAATTTTTAAAAATAACTATGGGCCTATGGAGATCTTTAGAATCAAAGGAAGCACAGAATATTCTGCAAAGGTCTCATCCAACCTCATCCTCACCCTCACCCTAGAAATAACGTAGAAAGTAGCGCAGGAAATGTGTGCTATGTCATTACAGTCATTAAAAGAGTAGAGTATAAAATAGAAAGGCAGGTCAAACAACAGAACTGGTAGAGAAGCTAGTAAGCAACATAATAAAGTTGGCTTCAAAACTCAGTTGGGACAGACAGCATTAACGAACAAGAGGTTTATTTAGAAATAAATCATGTATAGATCGTACAATACACTGAAATAAATTCTAGGTCCATAGCATTAGTTATAAATAAAATCAAAGTAGACGCAAAAGTTTCAAGGGCAATTACAAAGGAGAAAATTAAAACTGAAAATAATTGTACAAAAAAACATCTGTTTTCTGGACTCGTCCTAGAAATCAAAAGGGATGTGAAGCATCCCCTTTGTTGCTCTTTGTGAAGATTTTTGTTTTAATACCTACATTACTCAATGCTGCTGACAGTGCTGTAAGTCGGATAGACGCTGCATATGTGATGGGAGTATACACGTGCATGACTTTACTAGATATCAGTCTGGTGACATCATCTTAGAACTTTAAAAATTTCACCTATCCTACGTGAATAATGACGTAGGGGCAAAAATTATTTGTAAGAATGTTTATACAACATAATTTTGAGTTCCTTTAACATTACGGAAAGTTCAACAAGAGTCCTAAGTTATGGCTTATCCATATGATACTATATCACAAAGGTATAAATTTCTTGTTTTTAAATTATTCTAATAATATGGCAAAGTCATTATAGATAACATGAGGTTTTAAAAAAGGTAGACTAAAAATTCAGTACAGGATGATCTCAATTATGTTTATACAGCCAAGAAAAAAAGACACAAGGAAAATATGCCAAAAATTAATCATGGTTATCTCTGAGTTGTTGACATAAATACTTTTTGGTTAATTCTTTATTTTCAATTTTCTGAGCTACTTTCCTTTCTTTTTCTTTTTTTTTTAAGTTTTTTTTAAAAAAAATGTTTATTTTTGAGAGAGAGAGCAAGGGAGAGCAGGGCAGAGAGAGAGAGGGAGACACAGAATCTGAAGCAGATTCCAGGCTCTAAGCTGTCAACACAGAGCCCAACGCAGGACTTGAACTCATGAACTGCAAGATCATGACCTGTCCCAAAGTCAGACACCTAACCAACTGAGTCACCCAGGCGCCTCATCTGAGCTACTTTCAATAAGAAGTAGATTCCTTGCACCCACTAAGCTGAATGTTTCCCTTTGCAGGTTTGCCCTTTGTTATATATCTAACAAAGGAAAATAAAAACAATAAAATTACAGAGATTAATTGCGTTACTAATCTGTGCAGCCTGTTGTGAAACCTTTCTTTAGTGGCTAAAACCATTAGTGCACTTATATTTAAATAGCTAATTACTTTAAGTTTTATTTTTCTGGAGGAAATCTAAAACAATGCGATTTAAATTGAGTTAAATGCCTTAGACAAAGATAGATTTTAATTAAAAAGTTAGCAATAACATGTAGAGCCCATATGTCTAAGTAGCGAAAGCACAATATAAACAGAAAAAATATTAATAAAAAAGAAAGAAAATGATCATTGGCTTTAAGTTTTTAGGATAATATTTTGCATCTTTCAGCTTTTCTTTTTTTTTTTTTAATTTTTTTTTTTTTTACATTTATTTATTTTTGAGATACAGAGAGGGACAGAGCACAAGTGGGGGAAAGGCAGACAGAGGATGAGACACAATCCAAAGTAGGCTCCAGGCTCTGAGCTGTCAGCATAGAGCTCGATAGAGGGCTTGAACCGACGAACCGTGAGATCATGACCTGAGCTAAAGTCGGACGTTTAACTGACGGAGCCACCCAGGCGCCCCTTTCAGCTTTTCTTCATTTCCAAAATATGCTATAATGAGCATACGTTGTTTCTTGTTTACTTTAAAAAGGTATAAATTACCTTTATTTTTAATTACACAGATTACATACATGTTTTAATTGTTAAAAAATTTAAATAATGGGTAGAAAAGGCAAAGAACAAAATTGTCTGTAAGGAATAACAGTAGATTCCTCTGGGCTACATTCTGTGACAAATCTCTGGTTTCATCCTCCGACGAACTAATTCTCTCTTCAGCGCTATCCATTCTCCTAATCAGTCCATCTATATATTTTTATTTTAAAAACCGATATGCTGAATTCCAAGATCTTTCATTGAGTATTTTAAAAAGGTACGTCGCCCCTTCATTTCTGAGTATACAAATCTTACTTATTTCTAAGTTCTTGTTTTATTTGGTCTCCAACCGTTTTCTCAGGTATTAGCTGCTCAATTTTTTTTTTTTTCAGCTAAATACTTTTATTTCAAGTTGTTAGAGTCTTCAACCATTTATGTTTGGAGCCGGTCTCAGAGTACCTGTCTGCTAATTGCAAGATTTCTCCAACAAGACCACACAGATGCTTACATTCAGCCAAGCATGGTTGGTGGTACCTCATCCTGGGCTTTGGGGATTTCCTTTGCCCAGGGGTATTTCCAGCAAAGCTGGTAATGTCCTGCCTTCTCCACCTGATTAAAATGGGACTTTCCTTTCCGGTACTTCTTTTGCCTCCCGTGGCTCCAACTCCAACTCTGGAGGTGAAGCACACGATAGGGATATAAAAAGGTCGGCCATGCCCCTTCTTGACCATTACGGACTTCCAGCCTAAAGCAGAGAAGCTAGAGAGGGGGCAAGGCTTTAACCTGGAAGTTTAGCATGGAATTTTATATTATTAGAATGAGACTGTCCTTATCACTAGCAATCACCAGGTACTTTTTCTTTCTAATTATCCAAAAGGAAAAGGAAAAGGAATGTAATAGACATGAGATTTGATTCGTAGAGAAAGAATTAATCCTCGCATCTGGTCTGAGGAGACAATGCTTTCTGTTTGCACACTAGTTAGCTGTCATTGCTGGTTACACAGGCCCTGCGAATGCTTCTGCACTTAGTGAGGAGGGGGGAAGAAATCAGTTCGAACTACCTGGCTAGTACTCCATCATACACGAATAAAATGCCCTGTTATTTGCGCCAAAGTCCCTGTCTGCCTTTAATCCCCTCCACACAGTGCATCAGCATTACCCAAGAGTCACTTCCAGCTCTGCTCATGGCTTTTTCTAAGAATTCTGACCTACAGTTTTGTTCTTTAATCATGTAACGTGTAAGGATTTAATCAAGAAGTCAATCACATGATACTGTCCAATAGAACTTTCTAGAATGATGAGAATGTTCTGGGTTCTATACCTGTGCTTTCCAATTCACAGGTGGCTAGTGAGTACTTGAAATGTGGCTGGTGCAACCAAGAGACTGGATTTTAAATTTTATTCAATTTTAATTAATTGAATCTCAGTTGTGTGAGACAGTGCAAATCACTGTATTATGTCGTGATGTAAATCAGAGAGTAGTTGATAGTCTTTTTTTTTTAAAGTTCTTTTTTTTTAATGTTTATTTATTTTTGAGACAGAGAGAGACAGAGCATGAGCAGGGAAGGGGCAGAGAGAGAGGGAGACACAGAATGTGAAGCAGGCTCCAGACTCTGAGCTGTCAGCACAGAGCCCAACGCGGGGCTCGAACTCACGAACTGTGAGATCATGACCTGAGCCGAAGTCGGACGCTTAACTGACTGAACCACCCAGGCGCCCCAATAGTCTTAAACTATTACCTAAAACCATGTGCCACAACCCATATGTAAATAATTACTGACATATAGCAAGAATTCATAAAATCAGCACTACCATTTCACACGTTTTCCCCCTTGTCTGCTATTTCTATCTATTTCTATATTTCTTTTTAGTTGTCTTCATCTTACTCTGTAAATGCATTATTTTACTGTGTGCAATTTAAACTGACAAGGCACAGACATCAACTTTGAATTCAGGGTCCACAACGGAGACATTTTCTGGCACATCCGTAGTCATTTGGGGGACACCGTCAGTAAAAAGAAAAAAAATAACATAAGTGTTCATATAGAGGTTATTTTCCCCTTAACAAACCATGGGCTTTTGTTATGTTTGCTATTATTAAATGATGTTCAGAGGACACTACGTGAATTTTGGAGTTGCTTAGAAAACTGCGTATTTGAATTCCAAATCCATCACTTCTCAGGTATTAGTCTTGGCAAAGTGAGTCTCAATATTTTTGTCTGTAGAATGGGAATAATGACACCAAAATAGAAATTTTATGAGGATTTTATGAGACAACAAAAAGGGAGTACATTCTTCCATAACTAATGTTAATTCCAGTCCTTTTATACAGAGTGCTTTGAAGCATAAACTTGCCTTAAAAAGAGAGGTAAAGCTTTAGAAACCATCATATAAACGGGATTCCAAATACCACAAAAAGAACTTATGATGGGGATCCTAGGTTAGCAGAGAACTACACGAAAATTATAGGCTGAACTAGGGGATAAAGACATACCAGGTGAAGGATGCTGAAATAATAACAAAGGGTAAGGAAGGAGGCAAGGAAGAAATGCACACGTAAAAGTGCTATTTAATAATCATGCCCTTCCAAAACGGGACAGATTTTCATTATTTTTCTTATCATTGGTGGATAACATCTCCATAGCTATTATTTACTACATCTGGCCCTCCCCCTGAGAAGCAATAACGTGTTTTCTTTTCCGAGAGCATCTCCATGGTGATTTCACACAAGCCAAGGATGGGCTCTGAGGGTAACTGGAAGGAGAGTTGCCTCTCAGAGGTTCCCCATTCGCCCGCTGAATTTGATTAACATGTGGATCTGGAGAAAAAAAAAAGAAGGTGTATTTCGTTGCATGCTGGATTTTTTAATTTATCGGAAAATGTCAGTAAGGAGCTTCCGAGTTATTAAGATTCCAGCCTACTGATTGAAACCATGGGGATGTCCTCTGATTCCCCAGGGAGAATTGATGACTCTCCTGTCTGGGTTCACACAGCTACATATTATAACACTTGGTATATTTTAAGCTTCCAGTTTTTACACGCCTATTTTCTGCGTAAGTCTACGAGCGAGCTTAGCAGGCATCTATGTAATTGTGTTCAGCTGACAGATTGACATGGGAGACCAAAGTACAATGGTTATGTCTAACATACTGGATTGTAAAACACGTCAGGTATCCTGTTACCACAACTTTATCTCTTCGAGGTCGTGATTCATTTAGTCATGATTCATGTTCTTTTGACCATTTTCATTATTACCACCCCCTAGCTGGATAGTACTCTCCCATTGACAAAAATCTCGTTTTAGACTATCCTCACGATATTCTTGTTATTTAGTCCCTTAACTGTGGATCAGTATCTCTAAAATAATTCCCCAGTATTTCTGTAAGGTGGGGTCACTTTCCTGAATGAATAAAAACACTTCCCTCTTTTACCATCCTAGCATAAATAATGAGTAATGCCATTGGAACACTTCCCCAATCATTTTATCCCTCTTCTCTAATCACAAAGGGTGCCTTTATGACTAACTGTAAATCAAGAGCCTTCACAACACGGCACCAAGTCTCCTTTCCAAATTTTTTTCACCGTGACTTCCTGTTTGTTGTATGTTTCAGCAAAGCTGGATTATTACTAGTCCCAAGGTTCTCTTGATTCTCCACCCTTGTGCCTTCACTAACATTGCTCCTTTGTTCACAATATCCTCCTATCCCTAATTTAAACACTGATCATCTGTATTCTCTAAGGTCTCTTAAACTTCATCTGCCCGGTGATGCACGTAGCTGTTATGGTCAATCCCCCACCCGCATGTCCTAGATCCCTTTTTACTAGCCCTTTGTCCTACTCCCAGCTTCATTGTGCTTTGCTTGCTTCTAACAGCTTGCATCTGTGAACTTTTTTTAAGAGGCCTGTCCTTGAGCCCGTTGGCAAGTCCCTAAGGGTTTACCTCGACCTTGGGAATCGCCCATCACTGGTAATTGCCTGGTGCTACAGTATAAAAACCTAGCTACCTTACCTAAATGTGGAATGAACTGAGGTGTAATTTATGCCTTGGAACTTCCGGCCAGATCAGGCTGAAGTTAAGACACTGTCCAAAATCAACTGCCCACTTGACTGACTTCCTCTTGTCCCTGTCTTGCTTTCCTCCGCATTCTTTTTGGTTTCTGTTGGGAGCATTTTCTTAATAACTCACTGGCTTATTTCTTTCTGTCGCATAATCTGACTCTGGGTACACAGATCTAAGATAATAACTTCCTTGATAACTAAAATATGAAGCATCCCTAGGGCTTTCATTTACTTATCACATAATTCAATCACTATGTAATATTTACTCATTATATAATTTATTCATTATATAATATTAAGAGACTACTATATGCCAAGTCCTATTCTTCCAGATATCAAGGATACAGAAATACATTTTGTTTATTTATACTTTCCTAATGTCACTTTGATTGTGGTTATTTATATTGGTCTCCATGTACTTCTTATGACATCATTTTGAGGGGGAAACAGTATCTTCCCTATATTTTGATTTCACCTTAGCTAGCACGTTGCTTTATATGTAGTAAGGGTTCAGTAAATTAGGAACCTTGTAGGAATTGGGAAATATATTTAACTTTGCTCACCCAAGAGAGAGAGAAAGAAAGAAGAAAGGAGTGAATTTTATTTATTTACTTATTTACTTGTTTTTATTTTAAAATAAACTCTACCCCCAACATGAGGCTCCAACTCATGACCTTAACATCGAGTCACATGCTCCACTGACTAATGGGCCCTAAGGCTACTAAGAATACAGAATCAATAATTTAGACTAGCCTACCTCATTTTTTGTGAATTACTTTTAAGACATGAGAAACAAAAATGTGCATAATGAATACCTACGTATTTCCAGTTATAACTTACAATTTCTTCAACAGGCTTCAAATGATCATCTAGAGACACAACCCAACACACCCCCTGAGAAGGAAATAAAGGTAAGGTAAAGAAAGTGTTTATTTTTTGTGTCTTAAGAACTTTCTTACGAAATTAATTAGATAAATCAGAAGGCATTAGATTATTGTCATCTGTGACATACAATCGACTTCTCCTTTGCTCTAACACCATTTACTCATTGTCTTTGTTTAAGACATAATCTTCTTTTGTTTGGTCTCCTGCAAAAGTCTCTAACTGGATCAGCTAATTCTTCCATAGTTATCAGTGTTAACCTTTCAAAAACTAACTTCCTGATCTTATCTCTTCTCTGATGAAAGCCTTCCATTGCGTAAATATCCGTGTCTTCATACCTTGATAGGAAGCCGGTCACACATTGTTTGTTGTTCGAGTCCTGGCCTGGCCATCTTCCGAAAGCTCCTATCCAGTCATTCCTTAGGATGCCACCTAAACTGACGCCACAGTTTCCTATAGTTATTCCTTCTTTAGAATTAGCTTTACTTCTTTCATTGCTATAAATATGATGTATTCTGCCCTTTTCCTTCCATACAAGGGGCCACTTTCTCTTTTATCATTGGAAGCATGGGACAGCCCCTTTAATTCTCCGAAACACAACTGGAATCTGTTAAAGACTTTGTGTATTAACTAACTGCCTTATCCTTTATCTCTCCAAATTTACTCCTATACATTCCCATTAACACATTTCTTTATTGCCTGAAGAATTAGTCATTTTATTTTTTTTTCAACTGTACTTTTCCCATTATACTTTGTCCATGCCAGTATACAGCAGTTACCATGGTAAATTATAAATTATAAATATTTTTATTTGGGCTCCCTGATCAGTTTCCTGCTTATGAGTTTTGTATCGCTAATTCACCTTTGTATTGCTACCATATGTCGGCTTACCCAGCACGTAACAAGTGTTCAATCAGTTCGTTGATTTTTTTAACCATATTAAAAAATGGAAATTCTACCAGCTATTTTATTACTGCATCATTCACTGTTGATTTGAAGGACAGATTTCTTTTTTTTTTTTTTTTAATTTTTTTTAACCTTTATTTATTTTTGAGACAGAGAGAGACAGAGCATGAACGGGGGAGGGGCAGAGAGAGAGGGAGACACAGAACCGGAAGCAGGCTCCAGGCTCCGAGCCATCAGCCCAGAGCCCGACGCGGGGCTCAAACTCACCGAGATCGTGACCTGAGCTGAAGTCCCACGCTCAACCGACTGAGCCACCCAGGCGCCCCTGAAGGACAGATTTTTATTGAATAATGAATAAATGCTTTTTATAGTGTCAAATGATTTCGGTGATATTTATATTTTATTATAGAAGTTTAACATTACATAACACATGCTCCTTAAAGAAAATTAAGAGAAAAGTCCTAAGATGAAAACAACTTCATTATGAATGAATTATAGAAACAGTATCTAAACTGGTTCATGGTTTGGGGGCTTACACCTGTGTGTATATTTTCCATGTAGACTCACCTTAATGATACTGCATTTTTCCTTCTTTTAAAACTTACAACAGAATAAAATAGGTGTTTTAGAATTGTGTTAACACTGTGTGAAACATTTGAGACAGCTACGTAATATTAGATCACAACAGATACATTTTATTACTGTTTTTTTTTTTATAAGAGGGCACCCTTCTTGTAAGAGATATGTTCTTGAAAATCTCAATTTAAAACTCATTCAGGGGGTGCGTGGGTGACTCAGTCTGACTCTTGCACCTGACTAAGTGCCTGACTCTTAATTTCCGCCCAGGTCATGAGCTCATGACATGTGTTTTTTGTGGAATAAATTCTAGTCCCCATCTGGCCATAGCATAAATAGCTTATAGAACACTCAGTTTGCCAGCTTTAAAACTATGAGCACTGAAACATTTTTGTCAGTTGAAAAATATGAGGGGGTATTTTCATTCACTAAGACTATGAAGATAGAGTGGGATTTAGACACACATGCACACACACACACACACACACACACACTCACCTCAACACTTTCGAAATCATATACTTCACAGATATTTCTAGTGAGATAACAACCAGATAGCACAAAATTGCCAAAATAGGGTAAAACTCTCTTGATAGAATGACAATACTTGTCAGTATAGACATAATACTCTTTTCTAGGCAGTCCTATTGTTTTTTTCTGGGCTCCTAGGGGTAAGTGCAAATAACCTTCCCTTCCTCATTCAATGACATTTAGATGGTTGTTTTCGGAGCTTAAAACATCTTTCAAGTTTTTGATGAGCATTTCTTTTCTCTCTCTCTCTCTTTACCTGTGAGTATGTATTTTTAAGAAAAACACTAAAATTTGTTGAGTTTCCATAAAGAAAATAGCTCGTTGTCTTAAGTTTGTGTTCTAGCAGGATAAACACTTTAAATAAATGCACTGAAGCTCTTGCTACAGAATTTCGGGACTCAAGGACTAGTAGTGGTGATCATTTTGTCAGAGGGCCTTGCAACCGGAAATTATACAAGGTGAAACAGACTGTAAATTTCTCGAGGCCTACCCTGTTGTCACTGCCTGTAAGAGCACAGGCAAATACATTAGTCAGCCTGTCCTTGTTTCTGATCGCTGAGTGAAATTTCATTGTTTGCTTTTTCCTTGTCCTTGGCAAATTTGGGCAGAAGCGGTGATAACACTCCAGAAGAGTTAAACACATATTCAGTTTTTCAGCCAGGCAGATGATTCTAGTGAAACCGGCTCTCCAAGAATTCATTAATTACAAACGTAGGGAATTTCCATGTATGGTAAATGCCAAATGTGAAGCTGGAAAACGTAAACTTAGAAGAAGCATCTGGATGATTTACGAGTCTTAAGAATTTTAAATGGCTAAAGTGGCAACTACTTCGCCATCAGTAACTTCCTGTAAAATCTTTAGTGTGGGTTGATGTTATGTCTTCTGTAATTTTGCAGAAGAAGAGGGCGAGATGAATGTCCAAATATCAAAACCCAGATAGATGGTGGTCACGTACGAGGTCACGGCAGTCTAAATGTGTCCCCCACCCCAATACTTTTTCAAGGTACGTCTCTTTTTATTCCTTGGTAAGTAGACAGAGGTCAGGAAGGTCGTGGGAACATTATGCCATAGAACCATAAGAAGACTTCTGGGAGATAAAGACATCACCTTAGCATTCACAGTTAGGGAAACATGGAAAGATGAATCTGAGTGGAGCGAGGTAAGCCTTATCAAGGCCTCGTGATCTGTGAAATAAAGGTATCTTGGCAGGACACTGAAGCATTACCCCTCCCCCCCCCCCTTTTTTTTGCATTGTATTATCTTCTTTTCCATTCCAAGAGTATTGCCAAGTAAGAAACTCTTGGAAGCCACTCACGTGATGGCTGTGATGTCATCACGGGTCATGAAGGATTTCTTCTGCTGGGCTCTGCTTCGAATACTGCCTTTTTATTGAAAACAGCAGGAGATCATTTTATGCTGCCAATAGATCAACTTTCCCCCCAAAAAGGTAAATTAATATCACGTCCTCTTTAAAAACTCCTTAATGGTCCATAATTACCTACAGGATAAATCCCAGACTCTTTAGCGTGTTTCTTCTTAAGAAGTCCTTAACTACCCACCCTTCAGCACTTTCCACTTCCCTTAAGACACTCTTTGCTAATTTCCATGAAAACATGAGCAATTTCTTACATGAACCACACACTCTACCTCTCCATGAATATGTATAATGTGCCAAATCCTCTATCTAGAATGTCTCCCTATGAATTTCTTTCTGCCAGCTCTACTTTCATGATTCTCCAGATGAAATTAGTTGACACTGTTTTAGACTCCAGGTAGATAGGTATCTACTCCAGGTAGATATCTCCATTATAGAATATCATATTCCCGTATAAATGATTGCTTTTATGTTATGTCTGCACGTGACTGTCAGAATCTCAAACGCACAGCTGGTATGTTTTCATTCATGGCTAACTTTCCAATGGTTAGACTATCACAAGCCTTTAATAAACGCTAATGCTATTTTAAATATGTAATTAATATTTTATTAATTAAAATAAATAATTAAAATAGTTATTAATATTTTATTAATAAAAATAAATAATTAAAACAGTTAATATTTTATTAGTTAAAATAAATAATAATTAAAATAAATTAATAGAAGCCCCTTTTGGTTTTTTTTGTTTTTTTAAATGTTTATTTTTTTCCCCAATATATGAAGTTTATTGTCAAATTGGTTTCCATACAACACCCAGTGCTCATCCCAAAAGGTGCCCTCCTCAATACCCATCACCCACCCTCCCCCCCCTCCCACCCCCCATCAACCCTCAGTTTGTTCTCAGTTTTTAAGAGTCTCTTGTGCTTTGGCTCTCTCCCACTCTAACCTCTTTTTTTTTTTTTTTCCCCTTCCTCTCCCCCATGGGTCTCTGTTAAGTTTCTCAGGATCTACATAAGAGTGAAAACATATGGTATCTGTCTTTCTCTGTATAATAAAAGCCCCTTTTGAATTACTTATGGCTTTTAGTCAGTTTCAGATTTTCCATAGAATTTTGCCTCTGCTCACAAGGGAGCATATTCTTAGGGAGTAAAGTAGGAGAGTTTAATTCTAGCAAGAAAGAAAACTTCTTGCTATTCATTGAACTCAGCTTATGTGTGTTTGAAGTAAGTACTCTTTTGTTTTTTTTAAAGTTTTATTAGGGTATAACTGACATACAGCACTGTGTAAGCTTAAGGTATACAGTATAATGATGTGACTTAACATATATTATGAAAAGGTTACCATATTGTTTCATTAACATTCATCATCTCATATAAATGCAAAAAAAGAAGAAAAAGAAGAAAAACGTTCTTATTTTCTTACTCTTAGGATTTACTTCCTTAATAGCTTTCAAACACACCGTACAACAGCGTTAACTATTGTCCTCATGTTGTACAATACATCCCTAGTATTTATTCATCTTTTAACTGGAAGTTTGTACCTTCTGACCACCTTCTTCCAACCCCCCATCCCCTATCCCTCACCTCTGGTACCCACAAATCCAATCTCTTTTTCTGTGTTTTTTCTTTTTTTTTTTCTTTCTTTTTTTAGATTCCACATATAAGTGAGAGCACACATCATTTGTCTTTCTCTGACTTATTTCACTTAGCATAATGCCCTTAGGGTCCAACAATGGTAGGATTCTCTTCATTCTCTTTTTTTGAATAATGTTTCACTATATATATATCACAATGAAGGAAGCACTCTTGATCCCCCAATTTTAAAAGCAAAAACCCATTTTGACAGTGGTGTTATAGTGGTTAGACAGTGTAATCCAGAATTAGACACTGTCCTTTTAATGCAGAAAGATGCACCTTTCCAATCAATAGTGGTTTTTGCTGGATTCTGACTGTTGCACCTTCCAGACAATGAAAAGGACTAAAGCCAGTAATTATCCAGTGCTCAGGTATAAAAATATATTAAGTCAAATGGCAGTTGGCAAGCCATGAAAGGAGGGCTTTTAGGCACCTGCACTTGTCCCAGCTTGCATAGTCCAGCAGGAAGTAGGATCATTTTCTTTTGGCGGCAATGAGAAGTCACCACTGCTTCGAACTCTCATTTTCCTTCAATACACTTTTGCTCAAAACGACTCCTTCCACCTTCCTCCTTTCCTCTATGGAAGGATGCTCTCCTCCTTTGTTCTCTGGACTTGTCTATGGTTGGCCATAATTTGCTTGTCTCGAATTGCAATCCCTCTGCTATTCTTGAATAAACTCATTTTTTTTTCAATTTTTTTAACGTTTATTTATTTTTGAGACAGAGAGAGACAGAGCATGAATGGGGGAGGGTCAGAGAGAGGGAGACACAGAATCTGAAACAGGCTCCAAGCTCTGAGCAGTCAGCACAGAGCCCGACGCGGGGCTCGAACTCACGGACAGTGAGATCGTGACCTGAGCCGAAGTCGGATGCTTAACCGACTGAGCCACCCAGGCGCCCCCATTTTTTTTTTTTTTTAATAAACTCAATTCTGCTGGCTGAATCGCTCACCTTTTTCTTTTACAAGGTCGACGCACGGTATGGTCAACTTCATGAGGCATCGACTTGCGTTTTCTTCTTGTTATATTTTCACTCACCTCTTTCTAAAAAAAGACAGCCTTGTATTGTATATTTCTTTACCTTCTAGATTTTGGCCAAACCTAAAGAAATTTGGTCCCATTTAGTTGATGAAGACTGTCTTTATGCCTTTAACCTCATGCTTCTTTCTATCACAGATGGGATCTAGTTTCGGGCTGGTGATCCTTTATGTTATCCCTTATAAAAAGCGACAACAAAAATCTACCTCCCTCCATGCTTTTCCATTATTGATTCCTTGGGATTTCTTTGCCCCGTGTTATAACACTCACTCTAAGCTGTGATTCCAAAGTGGTGTCTA
Organism: Panthera onca; assembly: GCF_046562875.1. Classification (NCBI taxonomy): domain Eukaryota; kingdom Metazoa; phylum Chordata; class Mammalia; order Carnivora; family Felidae; genus Panthera; species Panthera onca. Next base: position 43,263,883 of record NC_138345.1, read on the forward strand.
TATTTAGAACACCTTTGTTAATCAAAATGCAGAACACAATCATAGCAGCAGCCAGCATACCTGGAAGTCAAATGCTTTCTAAGACTTTTTTACCATATTATAATTTGGATGCCTGAAATCTAATATCAGTAAGAGGAAATTCAACATGAAGAGTTTCAAAAACACAAGGTAATTGCTGTAAATGTTTAAGTTTGTTAAGTGAGAGAAAAACCTCACATAGCACTTCTTTTTAATAAGGTGAATTGAGTTTGTACTTACACCCATGCATGTAATCTGATCTGATTTGGTGGAGACAATCATAATTATGAAACATTGGAATACATACCCCTCTGATAAATAAATACATATCTACCATTAAGCCCACTCGACTGACTTCCCCATATGAGAATTCTCTAGATTGACAATTAGCAACTAAAATTTGTAGTATCTACCCTATAATTTTCTTGTTTGGGGCTCATGTTTGGAATTATGGTTTATTTTCTCTCTTCATGGAATTATAATAACTTAGAAAATGATCCTCTTAATGTTATTTATATTTGCCTGTGATTGTAATTCAGTTGCATCTGACTGAGACTACGATTGCTTATTGCTTTGAGATGTCCCTCGCGGACCTCCAAAGTGAATTTTGCACGGTAGACGTTGTGTGTAATTGTGTGCGCGTGCACATGTGCGTGAGTGTCTCTCTCAAACACACCCTCTAAATTTGGTAAAAGTTACCTAGATGTTTAAGTGTGAAATTTAAATGTGAAACAGTAACAATAACAGAAATGTATGTGCACAAAAAACCAGATACACACAAGGTTTTTGGGATAAATTCAATGACTAAGAAGCACTGGGTGTCATATGTACTCAGCAATATCACACTGTATGTTAACTAACTTGAATGTAAATACATAAATTAAAAAAAAAGAATGTTGTTTACATAGGAAATGCAGAACGGTGGCTTCTGATTTTCAGTCCATCGCATGGGGAAATTCCCTTCTATCCTGGGAAAGCTTTTGCCAGCAAGGAAGGATTTCATTTGTAAAGTTCAGGGTGTGGAGAAAGTGGAGAAAATGATGGCTTGGGTTTTGCATCAGGCAAAACTGGTGTAATCTTTCCAACATGTGGGAAATCCCTCTTTTTCTTTAAAAAAAAATTTTTTTTTTTAATGTTTATTTATTTTTGAAACAGAGAGAGACAGAGCATGAACAGGGGAGGGTCAGAGAGAGGGAGACACAGAATCCGAAACTGGCTCCAGGCTCTGAGCTGTCAGCACAGAGCCCGACGTGGGGCTCGAACTCACGGACCGCGAGATCATGACCTGAGCCGAAGTCAGCCGCTTAACCGACTGAGCCACCCAGGTGCCCCTCCCTCTTTTTCTATTTACCTAGAAATTTTCATTTTTCATCCTGTAAAGTAGAGATGAAATCATCATGAAGTATAAAAGAGTAAATTTGGGATAAGGCCTCCTTGTAGTTACTAATAAAGAGGTGCGAACAGAATCTAAACTAATGCCGTTAATTTCAAGATCATGGCTCTGGTCTAAAATGCATCTTGGGATTCCCTTTATGGGAAATGTTTTCAAAAGAACAACAGCAACTTCCTTTACGAAAGCAAGAAAATGAGTCCAGTAATTGTCAAAATGAGATATAAACAAGACTTAAGTCCAAGTCTGTATGTTTTTGAATATATTATAATAATATTATTAATTGATACTGTGTGCTTTTATTTCAATATATTTGTGTATGCGACATACAAGGACATTTTAAATCCAGTTATATTGGATTTAAAATATATAGGCAATAGATACTGTTAAAAAGTAAGCAGGTAATAAATACTCATGAAAAGTCAAAATAAGGTGTGCTTGGGTGGCCCAGTCGGTTAAGTGTCCGACTCAATTTTGGCTCAGATCATGATCTCATAGTTTGTGAGTTCAAGTTCTGCGTCAGGCTCTGCATTGACGGTGTGGAACCTGCTCGGGACTCTCTCTCCCTCTCTCTCTGCCCCCCCTCGTTTGGTCTCTCTCTCTCTCTAAAAATACATAAACTTAAAGAAAAAGTCAAAATAAGAAAGAAAAGGATGAAATTATGTTTCCCATCTTAGTGAAAATATATTCTCAGTTTCAAAGCTAATTGTGAAGTATAACTTCTGTTTTGTGCTATGTCCTTCGCACCTTCCCTGTTTCACTTTCTTTAAAGTGGGGCTCCTCAGGTGTTGTTCATAAGTTTTAATGGTAAAACATGAAACTTCTGGGAAGAACCCTAACCATTTTTGCAAACCTTGACTGTCATTATTGCATAACATCGAGTGTTAGGACAGAGGCCAAAAGGCTTAGAGATCTGCCAGGAACTTGCTATGAGTCAGGTAACAAATGAGAACTTGTCCTTTCCTCTGTGGAACCTGTTCTTGAGGAGAAGTCTACCCACAACCCCAGCAGGCAGACATTTCGGGCAGTCGATGGTAGGCGATGTTCACCCGTGTTCTCCCTTCAGACCTCTCTTTGTGTGCAGAACTAGAGTATGTACCTGTGGTGGGCCTCTGTCAGGGGGAGTGAGCTCACGGTGTTCTCTTCTGAATTGCTCTTCCTGAAAACAACGAGGTGTCTGTAAACTTGTTTTGATTTTGGCATCGAAGTTTTGCAAGCAAGTTATAAAAATTTCCAGAAGGTTCCTGCCAGCCGCGGCCGACTTCGTCCTTCAGGCAGAGCGGGACTGGGAGCAAACGCACCCCTCTGGGACCGGTTTGCAGTAACTACAACCCCTTTGCCTAAATGATGTTCTACTTTTGCTGTAGCCCAGGGGAAACTCCATTTACTCACCTTGTCTTTTATTTTTTTATTTAAAAAAAATATATTTTTTTAATGTTTTATTTATTTTTGAGACAGAGAGAGACAGAGCATGAACAGGGGAGGGTCAGCGAGAGGCAGACACAGAATCTGAAACAGGCTCCAGGCTCTGAGCTGTCAGCACAGAGCCCGACGTGGGGCTCGAACTCATGGACCGCGAGATCATAACCTGAGCCGAAGTCGGCCGCCCAACCGACTGAGCCACCCAGGCGCCCCCACACCCTGTCTTTTAAATAGTCGTATGTTAAGGACTTGGGTTGTGTGTGGAATTTTCCTCCCTTTCTTTGCAAAGCGGTTACAGTGCGAAGGCTCTGTGGCCTCCAAGCCAGTGTTTCGATCCTGGTTCTTACTAGAGGAGTGACCTTGAGTAAGTCACTTAGATTCCCTGTTGTTTCTCTTGCTTTGTCCGTAAATGGGAATAATAACGAAACTTTATAAGCTTGTGGGGGGGTTTCAATAAATTAATTAATTAATTAATTTAAAGTTTATTTATTTCTGATGAGAGAGCTAGTGCGGGGGGCGGGGGGTACAGAGAGAGAGAGAGGGAGAGAGAGAATCCCAAGCAGGCTCCGTGCTGTCAGCACAGAGACCAATGTGGGCTTGATCTCACGAACCACGAAAGCCTGACCTGAGCGGAAATCAAGAGCTGGCCGTTTCACTGACTGAGCCACCCAGGTGCCCCTAAATTAATATATTTAAAGTGATTAGCCCAGTGCCTGGCACAGAGAAAACATAGGATAAGTCCCTACCGAGACTAAATATCACGCACACATGCACTTGCCCTGCCATCCTTCAAGTTCTAGCTGTAAAGAACAATACTGTGAACAACGGATGATTCATGTCAGTCAGTCAGCCTTGTACTGGCCCCTCTCCAACATGATCTCCCCGGGATTAGGAATCAAGAAAGAACTTAAAAAAGGAGATATCACAAGTTCTCTAGAAAGATACGACAGGGGGAAAAAAAGATGAAGAATTGGGGAAAAAACGATGAGAAAATCTTCACCAGCTGCAAGGAACAGAATGCTTAACTAACAGAGACTTCAAAAATATCAAACATTTACCTCATGTGGCACAAATTCTGAGGAGGGTGGTATTGGCCCTGATTCAGCAGCTTGTCCCTTTCTGTCATTCTTTCTGCTCTGCCACTTGATGGGTCAGCATCGTCTTGCCTTTCTAGTCCCAGTTTGGCTTCCGCGCTACCAAAGGTGATTTATTCCCAATAATATCTCGATCTTAAAGGGAGGGGGCAGCAGAAGAAGAATTTTCTTCTCCTAAATCTCCTGAATCTCTCCCTCCCTCTCTCTTTCTCTTTTTCTACCCAGGAGCAAAACCATCCCAGATGCTGTGCCAGGAGACATCCCCGTAGTAGGTCCTTAGTCGGATCTGGTTCTTGTATCTCACTGCTAGACCAGAGTAGCGACCTGGGATGTGTCCTTTAGATACTCTTCTCTATGACAGAAATACTCCTAATCCCAGCTTCTAGACGTGTTGGCGACTGTTGGCTCTCCGATGAATTCAGCTCTGAAAATTTCCCTCAGTGTCAGAGAGACTTTTCATCCAAGTTCCCCCTTCTCCTTAGGGTAAGCTTGGTATCCAATAACCACTACAGTGGTGATATCAAGACCTGGCTCCCTTGCCTTAAGTGGGAGAATTCTAAAAGCCGATCCCAGCACCAAAGCTTTCTGGGGGCTGAAACTTCTGTTGGGGCCCATCGCAGCTCAACCGCTCTCTCTATACAATCCAGATTCTCTTCTTCTCCACGGGTGTTGTTCTTTAAAGCTCTCCTCAGTAAACCCCCTCCACCCAGAGTCTACACCCAGGGAACCTGACCCACGGACACCACTCACTCACAGTGAGAACTGTGATAATGTGATTGGCTTAAAATTATGATTCATCCCAAACCACCCCGGGGCCGGAGCAAAACACAAGTTCTCTAAATTGAAGAAGGAAGGATACTCTTGGGCGAGCAACCGCAAACACAGAAGGGTGCATTCTCCAGCATGTTTTATTTCAGATATTGCAGATGGTTGGGGAAGAGGAGAAGTAAGACAGTTGTAAGCAAGATAAGTGATGAGATGTTATTTGGCACAGCAGGGAGAGAGTGAAAGCTCTCAAAGATCGAGGACCAGCAAGAATGATTGCTATCCTAACTTTTGCAGATTTCTCCAAGGGAATAATTCAGGGATGGTCTGTGCAAACCTTCAGATGCACGTGTGTCCTCTGACAGTCTTGTCTGAATGTGGATTCTGTTTCCATGTGTTTGGGTAAAACATGACATTCTGCATTTCCAATAGACTTTTGGCAATACTCCTGCCTTAGAGATTCTAATTAAATTGGTCTAGGTAAGAGATCAGCACCCATATATATATATATATATATATATATATATATTTATTTATTAACACCACAGACTCTTAGGAAGTTTAGGAAAAATTTACTCCTCCCAAAACATGACTCTTCTAAGACGTTTGTCCTAAAGAATGAATGCAATTTACTTTGGTTTATGATGTCCCTTTGTGGGTAATGTTTTTTTACAAGTCGGTAAATGATCAATTTGCAATATTTCTTTTACTTGATTAATCATGAGCGCTCGACACTGTCGATCACCCCTTGTTCCTTGATACATTTTTTCATTTGGCCTTCGTGAGCACACTGTTTTGGTTTTCTTATTTCGCTGGTCTCTCTTTCAGAGTCATATTTACTGATTCTTCCTTAACCTGCCCCTAACCCACCTCTTAAGGTTCGAGTACTCACAGCAGACTTAACTGCTGAGCAATCTCTTCTCATTGACTCTTCTCCAGGTTCTAATCTCTCCCAAATTAGTTTTTTTTTTTTTAACCCAGAGCTCTCGCCCAAATTCCTGTATCGATTGTTCAGTTTCCAACTTGATATCTCCACTTGAGTATATAAACATCACAAACTCACCAAGTCCAAACACGAATTCCTCCTTCAACCTTCAGTCACAGCCAGCTCAGGTGATGGTGATTCTTTTCTTCCAGTAGCTCTGACCAAAGGCATGGAAATAATTTCTGACCGCTCTTTTTCTCATTTGTTATATACAATCCGGGAGGAAATTCTACTGGTTTTACCTTCAAAATACACTGAGAATCTGATCACTTCTTACCGTCTCCACTGCTACAAACTCTGGTCCAAACCACTGTCATCTTTTGTCTGGATTACATGATTGCATCTATCAGATCTCCACACTTCTACTCTTGCACTTTTACATCCGAAAGCTGTGTGTGTGTGTGTGTGTGTGTGTGTGTGTGTTGGGGGGGTCTCCCCCAGGACCACCATATCTTGTGTATATATGCATGCTTTTTGTAAAAAGAAAGAAAAGTTGCGAGAGATGGGAAAGCTAAAGTCCCAATGGTGACCCTCAATGCCCTACCTGATCTAACTCCCCGCTATGATTCCCACCTCCTTCCCCCCTGCTATATGCTCCCCTCTGCTCTCTCAATTCTAGTCACACTGAAGTAGTTGCTGCTCTGTGAACACAGAAGACACGTTTCCACCACATGTTCCTCCCTTCCTGCTTTTCTAGTTGCTCTCACTGCCTGGAAGATTCTTCCGCAATGCATCTATGTAGTTAACTCCCTCACCTCCTCCAGACCCTTCTTCAAATGTCACTGCCTTAAGGAGGTCGGACCTAAATCTACTCAGTATTTCAGTCCTTCTCCTCTTCCTGTCTCCTTGGATGTTGTGGGTCCTCTTACTCATCTCTACAGTTTTTCTTTTCCCTAACACTTATCACCTTCCTATTTCCTATATTTTGCTTCTCTGATGTTAATTTTATGCCTACATATATTGTTTGATTGGATTACATATATTGTGTATATCTCCCATTCAAATGTGAGCTCCACAAGGATAGCCATTTCTTACTATTTTCATTCATTGCTATAGCCCCACCATCTCGAAGAGATTTTTGGCACATGTGGGCCCTCAAGACTGGTGGTCTGACCTAAGGCGACATGGCAATGTGGATAAAAGCAAATGGATCAGTGAATCATTCATGTGATAGGTCAACACAGGTCCATTACCAACAGTAAATAAGTAAAATGAAAGAGATGAGACAGGGAAGGAGTTAAGGTTGAGACTTAGATAACTGTTTAGCGATCATATTGTCACACACTGAGATAAGGATCTCTGTCAAATAAGCTAGTTTGGGGGTAAATAATGAATGTTATTGAAGCGCCTGTGGGACATGTGGCTAACGAAGTACAGTAGGCAGTGGGATTCACGGGGCTGAAATGTAGAAAGAGAGGCATATATTTGGGAAACATAAAAAATATAGATGCAAATTAAATCATAGGATTTTTAGTATGTATAAAGAGAAGAGAAGAGGGCTTGCTAGAATCATGATGAAAAATATTATTTAGTGTTTGGAGAAAGAAAGTGGGGCCAAAAAGAAGAAGATCAATTGGTATCTAGAGAGTGAGAAGGAAAAGGTGTATATTATGGGAGGGGATCAAATCCTTAAGGGATGATGGGAGAAAAATAAAACAATAAAAGGCAAGAGGCCAAGACAAGAGAAATAAGAAAAATTGATAGAATGAGGAGGAGGCCAAAGAGGATGAGATTTCTAGAAGACAGTAAAGGGGATGTTAGGGTTAAGTATTTCATGTACCAGTTAAATGTAAACACAACATAGCAAACTGCAAACACAAAAAAGTGTGATGGCTACATAAAAACATGATGGAATGAATTATTCCTGTTGTCCAAGTACTTTTGTGTAGAGGGGCAAGGGGGACAAGTGTCATATGATGCTTTGATAATGCAAGTGTCACCTAGATCAAAGCTGTATATCCTCCGTTAAATATTCCATGGTGGTCTAGTTTACTAAAGATCTTTTCTTAAACACACACACACACACACACACAATCGCATCAAAACTTGGCATTTCCCATTCAATACTCCTAAACTGGAATGTCTGGTATGCCCCATTTAATTGATTAATTAATTAATTAATGTTTATTCATTTATTTTGAGAAAGAGTTCACATGCCCACGTGTGCAAGCAAGGGAGGGGCAGAGAGAGAATCCCAAGCTGGCTCCATACCGTCAGCATAGAGCCAAATGTGGGGCTCGATCTCACAAACCTGTGAGATCATCACCTGAGCCAGAATCAAGAGTCAGACTCTTAACCCACTGAGCCACCCAAGTACTCCTTTAGGCCCCATTTTATATTGAAATGTGGACCAGGAAAATTATTTTGGTTTTCTGTCCAACATAAACTGGACAGAGGTTTCAATGAAAAGGGCAAGTAACAGAGCTATATTGTTCATCAATAGTCTTTCATTCTTTAGAAGATACATAGATCTCAGTTCCCTGTTACCTCTCATCCTCACTGTGACACCAAGACATTTTGGAAAAGTAAACATTAAATTCTAGAATTTCTCTGTGCCTTGAAATACAGCCATTAGCAGACTGCATCGTGCCCTCCTTGCCTCCTTAGAATTGGGGAAACGATTTTATTATGTCCGCAGACTATTGAATACGTGCCACGTAAAATGAGGATTGAGAATTCTTTATTTAGGCACACAAAAAAAAAAGTTTCCCACATAGGGACATTATTTACCACAAAGTAAATTCCCCTTATTTTACCATGTACCAAGGAGTCATATTTTCCTTGAATGAAACTCTTTAATTTAAATAGAGCCTAGGGTGTCTTTAAAAGCATGGAGTACTGATGTTGTATCTACACATCTGATGTGCCATGTTTTGGTAAAATAAGCGAACTGAGAAGGTATAAAGCAATTCTTAACCCAATCAAATAAACTTTTGTGGCACCACCTGTGGACTCACCCCAACAGTGTATCTATGATGAATCAATTAATAAACATTTAGTAAGGGCCCAGTTGTAATTGACGCCCTGTGAGCAATATACATTGGGCAGAGATACTACAAAAATAAGTTTTAACCATTTTCTTTTCAAACACTATATTTTTAATTTTGGGGGTACTGGTAGAGTCCAGGATACTCTGTTTCCATTTTTTTTTTCAGCTCAGCAACTGGAGAATTTATCTGTATCTTTTTCTTACTTGTAGTAGTATCTCAGCAGAGTCATAAGCCTGTGTTAATCAGTATAATAATTTTTCAAAAGATCAAATGCCATTGGACTTCTCTCTCAATTATATAAAGGAAATTAATAAATTCATCAATTAATTTGTGACTTTCTAAGTACTTTTCCTCTTATTCTCTGATGATCTTTCATGGAGAAGAGTCTGTGTGTTTTGTGTTGCCTGTGTTTCTTTTATTTCCTTGAGCCCATATGAAGTCCTCTTTAACTTCATCTCTTTCCCTCACGTCCACTGACCCTGGCTTTCTTGCCCTTTCTCTGGATATTGGAGGATCCCATAGTCTGTACACCATAGCGTCTAGAAACTTGACTTCAGAATTGACACCAGTAAAGCAAATTATGAGAGCCGCTATCAAAGAAAGTCCTAAGTTTCCCAGGATGAAAATTACATATAATGTATTGAAAGAAGAGAAACTCACAGACTCAGATGAGAAATGAAAGCATTTTATGGGACAATAAAAAATACAATCTGATAAGAAGTCACGGAAGACTGTGGTCTCTTCAATATGGGAGGTGATGCATGGCTTTCTTCCAAGTTTGATACAGAAAGATGAGTTTATTCAAAGTAAATAGCTTTCCATCTGGAATTTAAAAACATAGGTTAAACAATAAATAACTGTGTGTGCATAGAGAGAGAGATAGATAGATGATAGATAGACAGATGGATAGACAGGTATAGACATTGCTGAACAAACATACATATATACACACACACAAATACACATACACATCTAATCTATATGTGAATGTGTATAAATGTATGTGCATCTATATTTGATGACTTATCAACTTATAAAACAAAGATGAGAGGTTTTAAAAAATGAGTCATGTACAAAAGCCACGTATACAGCTGGAAATTCTTTAAAGCTATTTTAAAGAAAGAAATAAAATCTTATTGACTATCAGGATACTCATTTAGTACACATAGCTACTCAAACCCTGTGACATATGGCAGACTTCCCTTTGTTTCATCTTTGTTTTTATCTTTTTAGGCTTTCGTTGCAGATATATTTTCAGTATTTGTAATTTCCTTACCTTTTCCGGTGCTTTGTTTTTTCTCACGAGGAATCTGAAACACTGTTGATGTTGTAAGTAACAAGGGCATATTCATCTGGAAAATAAAGAGAAAGTTCGCCCCTTATTAAGTTTCCAACTTTCTATAATCAGATTATGTCAGACTATATAGATACATTAGGTCTTATCTTTCCAATACTTTTGTAAGACAGTCAATCACTTCTCCATTTTCTAAATCCAAAAATATCGTATTAAAGTTTAAAGCGCTTGATGAAGTACATTCAATTAGTAAGTGACAAGAGCAGGAATTCAAATGCTACTTGACAAATTTCATGTGTCATTCAATGAGAAACTAATAGCACTGAGCTTCCATGGAAAATTTTTATGGTCCTTACAACATCTTAGCAACTGTTTTGGAACCTAATCTATCAAGAGTTTTTTATAACATTTCAGAGTATTGTCCACTCTCCTTCTCAAATCAAAGTCCATAAAGGTAGCATGAAATGGTAAGAGCAACAAAGAGACTGGAAGTGTCGAATGGTTTGTATTTCAAGTTAAAGGGGCGCTTTCTCACACTATATCAAAAAGATTCTCGGTGCCGAAAATCTTTGGTAACTCGAAAATGGCCCAGTCTGAAGATATAACAGGGAGGGGAAAAAAGCAATATAGAAAGTAAAACCAGTTACTGTTTAGTATTTGATGACTGAGGTTGATTTTGGAAAATTTAGTGGCTCAGGGAGTCTTAGATCTAGATATCATGGTCATGTTCAGTAGCTTTAGGGCAAGGGCGTTGCTTGCCTACCTTTTTCATAATAATCATAGACCATAACCGGGGCTGGCTGTATGTTGGACACAAGGTTGCTTTGCTCAACAGAGAAAGTAAAACTGTTCACTGTACTAAAAACCTAGAAAGATACAAATGGTAAATATATCAGGTTTACATCACACGAAGACGCAAATGATAAATACATTAGGTACAAATACATCAGCAGTTCTGCAAAGAGAAAATCATTGAGCAAATCATATCCAGAAGTTCATGATTTACCCAATTAAATAGAACTAGGGTATCAGGAATGGATAAAGAAATTGTGGTTTATATACACAATGGAGTACTACGTGGCAATGAGAAAGAATGAAATATGGCCCTTTGTAGCAACATGGATGGAACTGGAGAGCGTGATGCTAAGTGAAATAAGCCATACAAAGAAAGACAGATACCATATGGTTTCACTCTTATGTGGATCCTGAGAAACTTAACAGGATCTCATGGGGGAGGGGAAGGAAGAAAAAAAAAGTTAGAGTGGGAGAGAACCAAAGCATAAGAGACTCTTAAAAACTGAGAACAAACTGAGGACTGATGGGGGCTAGGAGGGAGGGGAGGGTGGGTGATGGGTATTGAGGAGGGCACCTTTTGGGATGAGCACTGGGTATTGTATGGAAACCAATTTGACAATAAACTTCATATATTGAAAAAAAAAAGAACTAGGGTATCAGTATCTCACATAATGCCAAAATCATGTGTTAGGTGACATTAAATTATAAGAAATTTGAAGTCCCATTGCTTATATTGAAGTGAAAAGAATCTAGTTCAGAACATTAGTGTAATGCAGGCATTTATGTGAAAGGTAATGATGTACACATAGAAGGGACGACTCTAAAACTTATGCCAGCCTTTGTTAGGAGTTCCAGTTAAACTCTACATGAATTCTACGACTCTGTGTCCATACTATGTTAGATGCTGTGAGGAATGAAAAACAGGAAAATGATATTGTTGACTTGAGTCGTTCTAGTAAAGTAGCTAAAGCATATATGAACACGCTTGTTAACTCTTATTATCTAGTGATATTTAGATATCATTAAATATCTTAAATATCTAATTACATTTAGAGTTAAGAGGGAGAAGTGGGAATGGAAGAACACTGAGCATCTTTAATGTCCCATATTTTCTAATAAACCCCATCAGATATACAGTTGACCCTCGAACAACATGGAGGTTAAGGGTACCGACCTCTTGTGCAGTTGAAAATCTGCATATATATTTTGACTCCCCAAAACTTAACTATTAATAGCCTCCTGTTGAAGAGAAGCCTTACCTATAACATAACCAATTAACATATATTTTGTATGTTATATCATATGCTGTATTCTTACATTAAATCTATAGAAAATGTTATTAAGAAAATCATAAGGAAGAGAGAATATACTTACAGTATTGTATTGCACTTATAAAAAAAAGAATCCTTGTGTAAATGGACCCATGCAGTTCAAACCTGTGTCATTCAAAGGTCAACTGGATAAAAATTCATATATGTATGAATAAAATACAAGCATCCAATTACCTTCAGAAATCAAAAGAAAGCCACGGAAGAAAAAAAAAAAACAATTATTGCTCAACTCACACTTTCCAAGTAGAAAAGAACATGATCATTCTTGACTTCAGTCTTCATCACTTGGCCATTATTTTCAAGCTTTAAAGAAATTGGCAGGGAGGGATGGAGAATAGATATTAAAGAATATCTTCTAGTATTGAATGTTTCATGCTTTTTACTTAACTGATTGTCAGGAATCCATTTTATGGACGTTCCCTCATGCCATGATATTTTTTAAAGTTTATTTATTTTGAGATAGAGAGAAAGCACAAGTAGAGGAGGGGCAGAGAGTGAGAGAGAGAGAGAAAGGAGAGAGCGAGGATCCCAAGCACGCTCTTCACTGCCAGCGTGGAGTCCGATGCAGGGCTCGAACTCATGAACTGTGAGATCATGACCTGAGCTGAAACCAGATGTTTAACCAATTGAGACACCCGGGTGTTCCATGCCATGATATTTTTATAAACACAAGTAAGAACTAAATAAAGAAATTAATTATGAACTATGGGAAAAAATGACTTCTAATTGGTACAAATTAAGAACACCGTCCCTCCAGTGTGACAGCAAAAATAAATGAACTCTGCATATATTCGTTTAAAGGAAAAATTGCACTATTTTGTTTTGTTAACGAATTATTCCGTGTATACACTATAGCCTTTCCCGTGCTCAAGTTTTAGGCTTCTATTATTTACCTCCTCAATAGATGCCATGACTGGAGTAAATCCTGACAGCATTTTTACATCAACAAGGGCCATATTGGAGTTATTGCGGATTCCAGTATATCTGAAATTTAAAAACAAACACAAGTTGAGACAACTGTCTGGAAAAGTGACCTATATTAAGGCAAGGATGATGGAGACGTAGATGCCAACTGTCTGTACGTCTGGAGCAAAGGCAAGAACTGAAGAGGGAACAGGGCGAAGAAAGTCATTCTCAAACATCTGAGAATAGGCACAACTAGAATAATAATGGATGAGAAGATACAAAGGAGCGTAATTTGGAGTAAAGAGTGAATTATCTGGACCCAGAATCTCTCCAGTCTGTTTTAAGTTTACCCGAGGCCTCAAAATCATGAATTTTAAACAAAGCTGATAAATTTATATGACATATACTTATGTTAGCCTTAGATTTGCACAATACTTAAAGGATATCTTTGTTTAGAAAGCAAGATGTTGGCAGAATCTTAGAGTAGTCGTGCCCTGACTACTAGATTATGTCCCTAGATTATGTCCCTGACTCTGGACAGCATTGTTTGGACATGAAGTTGAGGGTTCCACAGCGTATGTAGTTCTTATCTTAGCTCTGATGTTTAAGAGATTTTCATTCAGAAATCCTAAGAAAAATCCCCCAAACTAATTTTACTCGGTGTTTCTCCACATATTAACTAGGATTAAAGCTCTCCGGCATCGATAAATTATATTTTAATTCAAGAGAATGATTTTGTCTACTCCAAATAATAAAAATATAAAATTTTGCTCTGCATAGTTAGAGAACCAGTATTTGTAAGTTTCATTGTACTGGCCCCACTGTGTGGTCTTCAGGAGGAAAAAAAATAGTATCTCTGTTGCCCAAATCTGACAGATCTTACACACACACACACACACACACACACACACACACACACACAAATGGGAGCATTGCTGGAATATATTTCCAGCAGAAGCTTTCAAATTTATACTTGCCTATAATACAAATCATACTTGCATAAGTACTAAACTGGTGTGTACAGAGAGAGCTATAAAGTAACTATGCTGTAGAAATATCACCACCAACATATGAACTCATTGAGGATGCCATCATTAATATTTATTTTGCTACTATTTAAAATAATTATTGTTTGATCTATCGCCCTCTGTCTAAGCTGGGAGTTGATGTCAAAATGGGACACTCACTTGAGGGTTACGGTCAGGTTAAAATTGCTCTGGAATGTATCCGATGAGTTTTTCTTTATCATTTCCAAGGAAAGGGAAAATCCAGATGCCTTCTTAGGTAGGAGTACGTTATACCTCAGGGTAGCCTAAAAAGAAAAGCAAATCGTAAGAAAATCATAAGACAAATTTATCCTGAAGTAAAAATTGAAGGACTTCTGTTTCCTCTATTTTTAAATTTAATTTTTTAAACGTTTATTTATTTTTGAGAGAGGGACAGAGCGTGAGCAGGGGAGGGGCAGAGAGAGGGAGACACAGAATCCAAAGCAGGCTCCATGCTCTGAGCTGTCAGCACAGAGCCCGACGTGGGGCTCAAACTCACAAACTGTGAGTTCATGACCTGAGCTGAAGTCAGGCGCTCAACCAACTGAGCCACCCAGGCACCCCCCTTCTATATTTATTTCTAATGCACTTTATTTTATATCTTTACCATCAGGGAATAAAGCTAAATGTAATTGTTCAGTTTTCAGAAGATGTAAGAACCTTTACATAATTTAATGGAAATATCAGAATTTTTTCTAACAGTGACATTCCTCGAGAAACTTCTCAGTTACCCAGCTATCTTTAGTTGTAAGTGTCTCTTCATAAAATAACTTGCATTTTCAGCTTTTGATTAGGAAATATCAGTGAGAGAAAGAATGGAGATAATAATGAAAATATACAACGGTAAAATAACACTCTATCTATAACTAAAAGGATAGTCTTGCTTTTTAACTGGCAAATATTTATTTCTGCCTCAGGTAGATTTCCATTACCTGGATAAATGTACAACCTTGTCCTTCCACATCTACTGTATATTGTCCATGTGCTTTTGTTAGTTCAGAACGTTGGACCAGTAAGCGATTGTCACTGTTAACCTGGAAAATCTCACTGGATTCTTCACTGTGTAAGGTGACGGTGTTTTGGTCATCAGAGAAGGTTAACTTCATGTAGCGGGTCATGGCAAGAAGACAGACTGCAGTGTCCTGCAAAGAACAGTAGAAGCCAAGATCTAAGTTCTGTTATGTTGCAATATTAGTCATCACTTGACCATGAACTTTAAATCAATCTGTAAAAATATCCCTAAGACAGGTCAACGGACCAAGAAACAAATCTTAAGTCATAGGAAGATACATTTGCTTAAGCAATGATTGCCATTTAATCTTCTTCAACCCATCTTAATTAGATTTTAGTTTAAAGGATTTAATGAAATGTAGTCTCTGTTGTTGAAATAGTGTCAAATCTTTTCTAAAAATTAAGGTTCTATGTACTTTGGTTGCCTTGAATAATGCTTATGCCCAACAATCTTCAAGAAAAGGAGTCAGAATCAGAAAAGGATGTTGGGAGATTCACTAACATATGATTTTATTCAGATACTAAGACTAAAGCAAATAAGGAGGGAAGTAACAATTTCCTTCATAGGAATGAAACTGCATTTCTTTGAATTTTACTTTTTTCTTGTTAAGGAAAGACATAAGCCACTGTTTTTTTATTTATTTATTTATTTATTTATTTATTTATTTATTTTTTTTAATATATGAAATTTACTGTCAAATTGGTTTCCATACAACACCCAGTGCTCATCCCAAAAAGTGCCCTCCTCAATACCCATCACCCACCCTGCCCTCCCTCCCACCCCCCATCAACCCTCAGTTTGTTCTCAGTTTTTAACAGTCTCTTATGCTTTGGCTCTCTCCCACTCTAACCTCTTTTTTTTTTTTTTTTTCCTTCCCCTCCTCCATGGGTTTCTGTTATGTTTCTCAGGATCCACATAAGAGTGAAACCATATGGTATCTGTCTTTCTCTGTATGGCTTATTTCACTTAGCATCACACTCTCCAGTTCCATCCATGTTGCTACAAAAGGCCATATTTCATTTTTTCTCATTGCCACGTAGTATTCCATTGTGTATATAAACCACAATTTCTTTATCCATTCATCAGTTGATGGACATTTAGGCTCTTTCCATAATTTGGCTATTGTTGAGAGTGCCGCTATAAACATTGGGGTACAGGTGCCCCTATGCATCAGTACTCCTGTACCCCTTGGATAAATTCCTAGCAGTGCTATTGCTGGGTCATAGGGTAGGTCTATTTTTAATTTTCTGAGGAACCTCCACACTGCTTTCCAGAGCGGCTGCACCAATTTGCATTCCCACCAACAGTGCAAGAGGGTTCCTGTTTCTCCACAGCCTCTCCAGCATCTATAGTCTCCTGATTTCTTCATTTTGGCCACTCTGACTGGCGTGAGGTGGTATCTGAGTGTGGTTTTGATTTGTATTTCCCTGATAAGGAGCGACGTTGAACATCTTTTCATGTGCCTGTTGGCCATCCGGATGTCTTCTTTAGAGAAGTGTCTATTCATGTTTTCTGCCCATTTCTTCACTGGGTTATTTGTTTTTCGGGTGTGGAGTTTGATGAGCTCTTTATAGATTTTGGATACTAGCCCTTTGTCCGATGTGTCATTTGCAAATATCTTTTCCCATTCCGTTGGTTGCCTTTTAGTTTTGTTGGTTGTTTCCTTTGCTGTGCAGAAGCTTTTTATCTTCATAAGGTCCCAGTAATTCACTTTTGCTTTTAATTCCCTTGCCTTTGGGGATGTGCCGAGTAAGAGATTGCTACGGCTGAGGTCAGAGAGGTCTTTTCCTGCTTTCTCCTCTACGGTTTTGATGGTTTCCTGTCTCACATTCAGGTCCTTTATCCATTTTGAGTTTATTTTTGTGAATGGTGTGAGAAAGTGGTCTAGTTTCAACCTTCTGCATGTTGCTGTCCAGTTCTCCCAGCACCATTTGTTAAAGAGACTGTCTTTTTTCCATTGGATGTTCTTTCCTGCTTTGTCAAAGATTAGTTGGCCATACGTTTGTGGGTCTAGTTCTGGGGTTTCTATTCTATTCCATTGGTCTATGTGTCTGTTTTTATGCCAATACCATGCTGTCTTGATGATGACAGCTTTGTAGTAGAGGCTAAAGTCTGGGATTGTGATGCCTCCTGCTTTGGTCTTCTTCTTCAAAATTACTTTGGCTATTCGGGGCCTTTTGTGGTTCCATATGAATTTTAGGATTGCTTGTTCTAGTTTCGAGAAGAATGCTGGTGCAATTTTGATAGGGATTGCATTGAATGTGTAGATAGCTTTGGGTAGTATTGACATTTTGACCATATTTATTCTTCCAATCCATGAGCAGGGAATGTCTTTCCATTTCTTTATATCTTCTTCAATTACCTGCATAAGCTTTCTATAGTTTTCAGCATACAGATCTTTTACATCTTTGGTTAGATTTATTCCTAGGTATTTTATGCTTCTTGGTGCAATTGTGAATGGGATCAGTTTCTTCATTTGTCTTTCTGTTGCTTCATTGTTAGTGTATAAGAATGCAACTGATTTCTGCACATTGATTTTGTATCCTGCAACTTTGCTGAATTCATGTATCAGTTCTAGCAGACTTTTGGTGGAGTCTATCGGATTTTCCATGTATAATATCATGTCATCTGCAAAAAGCGAAAGCTTGACTTCATCTTTGCCAATTTTGATGCCTTTGATTTCCTTTTGTTGTCTGATTGCTGATGCTAGAACTTCCAGCACTATATTAAACAGCAGCGGTGACAGTGGGCATCCCTGTCGTGTTCCTGATCTCAGGGAAAAAGCTCTCAGTTTTTCCCCGTTGAGGATGATGTTAGCTGTGGGCTTTTCATAAATGGCCTTTATGATCTTTAAGTATGTTCCTTCTATCCCGACTTTCTCAAGGGTTTTTATTAAGAAAGGGTGCTGGATTTTGTCAAAGGCCTTTTCTGCATCGATTGACAGGATCATATGGTTCTTCTCTTTTTTTTTGTTAATGTGATGTATCACGTTGATCGATTTGCGAATGTTGAACCAGCCCTGCATCCCAGGAATGAATCCCACTTGATCATGGTGAATAATTCTTTTTATATGCTGTTGAATTCGATTTGCTAGTATCTTATTAAGAATTTTTGCATCCATATTCATCAGGGATATTGGCCTGTAGTTCTCTTTTTTTACTGGGTCTCTGTCTGGTTTAGGAATCAAAGTAATACTGGCTTCATAGAATGAGTCTGGAAGTTTTCCTTCCCTTTCTATTTCTTGGAATAGCTTGAGAAGGATAGGTATTATCTCTGCTTTAAAGGTCTGGTAGAACTCCCCTGGGAAGCCATCTGGTCCTGGACTCTTATTTGTTGGGAGATTTTTGATAACCGATTCAATTTCTTCGCTGGTTATGGGTCTGTTCAAGCTTTCTATTTCCTCCTGATTGAGTTTTGGAAGAGTGTGGGTGTTTAGAAATTTGTCCATTTCTTCCAGGTTGTCCAATTTGCTGGCATATAATTTTTCATAGTATTCCCTGATAATTGTTTGTATCTCTGAGGGATTGGTTGTAATCATTCCATTTTCATTCATGATTTTATCTATTTGGGTCATCTCCCTTTTCTTTTTGAGAAGCCTGGCTAGAGGTTTGTCAATTTTGTTTATTTTTTCAAAAAACCAACTCTTGGTTTCGTTGATCTGCTCTACAGTTTTTTTAGATTCTATATTGTTTATTTCTGCTCTGATCTTTATGATTTCTCTTCTTCTGCTGGGTTTAGGCTGCCTTTGCTGTTCTGCTTCTATTTCCTTTAGGTGTGCTGTTAGATTTTGTATTTGGGATTTTTCTTGTTTCTTGAGATAGGCCTGGATTGCAATGTATTTTCCTCTCAGGACTGCCTTCGCTGCATCCCAGAGCGTTTGGATTGTTGTATTTTCATTTTCGTTTGTTTCCATATATGTTTTAATTTCTTCTCTAATTGCCTGGTTGACCCACTCATTCGTTAGTAGGGTGTTCTTTAACCTCCATGCTTTTGGAGGTTTTCCAGACTTTTTCCTGTGGTTGATTTCAAGCTTCATAGCATTGTGGTCTGAAAGTATGCGTGGTATAATTTCAATTCTTGTAAACTTATGAAGGGCTGTTTTGTGACCCAGTATATGATCTATCTTGGAGAATGTTCCATGTGCACTCGAGAAGAAAGTATATTCTGTTGCTTTGGGATGCAGAGTTCTAAATATATCTGTCAAGTCCATCTGATCCAATGTATCATTCAGGGCCCTTGTTTCTTTATTGACTGTGTGTCTAGATGATCTATCCATTTCTGTAAGTGGGGTGTTAAAGTCCCCTGCAATGACCACATTCTTATCAATAAGGTTGCTTATGTTTATGAGTAATTGTTTTATATATCTGGGGGCTCGGGTATTTGGCGCATAGACATTTATAATAGTTAGCTCTTCCTGGTGGATAGACCCTGTGATTATTATATAATGCCCTTCTTCATCTCTTGTTACAGCCTTTAATTTAAAGTCTAGTTTGTCTGATATAAGTATGGCTACTCC
Source organism: Panthera onca (assembly GCF_046562875.1). Lineage (NCBI taxonomy): Eukaryota > Metazoa > Chordata > Mammalia > Carnivora > Felidae > Panthera > Panthera onca. Next base: position 43,283,447 of record NC_138345.1, read on the forward strand.
AGCTTTCTTTTGGCTTCCAGGAGCATGATAGATAGTTCTCCATCCCCTCACTCTCAATCTAAAGGTGTCCTCAGATCTAAAATGAGTCTCTTGTAGACAGCAAATAGATGGGTCTTGTTTTTTTATCCATTCTGATACCCTATGTCTTTTAGTTGGCGCATTTAATCCATTTACATTCAGTGTTATTATAGAAAGATATGGGTTTAGAGTCATTGTGATGTCTGTATGTTTTATGCTTGTAGCGATGTCTCTGGTACTTTGTCTCACAGGATCCCCCTTAGGATCTCTTGTAGGGCTGGTTTCGTGGTGACAAATTCCTTCAGTTTTTGTTTGTTTGGGAAGACCTTTATCTCTCCTTCTATTCTAAATGACAGACTTGCTGGATAAAGGATTCTCGGCTGCATATTTTTTCTGTTTAGCACACTGTAGATATCGTGCCAAGCCTTTCTGGCCTGCCAAGTTTCAAAGGAGAGATCAGTCACGAGTCTTATAGGTCTCCCTTTATATGTGAGGGCACGTTTATCCCTTGCTGCTTTCAGAATTTTCTCTTTATCCTTGTATTTTGCCAGTTTCACTATGATATGTCGTGCAGAAGATCGATTCAAGTTACGTCTGAAGGGAGTTCTCTGTGCCTCTTGGATTTCAATGCCTTTTTCCTTCCCCAGTTCAGGGAAGTTCTCAGCTATAATTTGTTCAAGTACCCCTTCAGCACCCTTCCCTCTCTCTTCCTCCTCTGGGATACCAATTATGCGTATATTATTTTTTTTTAGTGTATCACTTAGTTCTCTAATTTTCCCCTCATACTCCTGGATTTTTTTATCTCTCTTTCTTTCAGCTTCCTCTTTCTCCATAACTTTATCTTCTAGTTCACCTATTCTCTCCTCTGCCTCTTCAAGCCGAGCCATCGTGGATTCCATTTTGTTTTGCAATTCGTTTAAAGCGTTTTTCAACTCCTCGTGACTGTTCCTTAGTCCCTCGATCTTTGTGGCAAGAGATTCTCTGCTGTCCTGTATACTGTTTTCAAGCCCAGCGATTAATTTTATGACTATTATTCTAAATTCACTTTCTGTTATATTATTTAAATCCTTTTTGATCAGTTCATTAGCTGTTGTTATTTCCTGGAGATTCTTCTGAGGGGAATTCTTCCGTTTGGTCATTTTGGAGAGTCCCTGGCGTGGTGAGGACCTGCAGGGCACTTCCCCTGTGCTGTGGTGTATAACTGGAGTTAGTGGGCGGGGCCGCAGTCCAACCCGATGTCTGCCCCCAGCCCACTGCTGGGGCCACAGTCAGACTGGTGTGTGCCTTCTCTTCCCCTCTCCTAGGGGCAGGATTCACTGTGGGGTGGCGTGTCCCGTCTGGGCTACTTGCACACTGCCAGGCTTGTGTTGCTGGGGATCTGGCGTATTAGCTGGGGTGGGTAGGCAAGGTGCACGGGGGCTGGAGGGGCAGACTTAGCTCGCTTCTCCTTAGGTGATCCACTTCAGGAGGAGCCCTGTGGCAGCGGGAGGGAGTCAGATCCGCTGCCGGAGGTTTGGCTCCGCAGAAGCACAGAGTTGGGTGTTTGCGCGGAGCGAGCAAGTTCCCTGGCAGGAACTGGTTCCCTTTGGGATTTTGGCTGGGGGATGGGCGGGAGAGATGGCGCTGGCGCCTTTGTTCCCCGCCAAGCTGAGCTCTGCCGTCCGGGGGCTCAGCAGCTCTCCCTCCCTTTGTCCTCCAGCCTTCCCGCTTTCTGAGCAGAGCTGTTAACTTATGACCTCCCAGACGCTAAGTCGCGCTTGCTGTCGGAACACAGTCCGTCCGGCCCCTCCGCTTTTGCCAGCCAGACTCGGGGGCTCTGCTTGGCCGGCGAGCCGCCCCTCCGCCCCGGCTCCCTCCCGCCAGTCCGTGGAGCGCGCACCGCCTCGCCGCCCTTCCTACCCTCTTCCGTGGGCCTCTCGTCTGCGCTTGACTCCGGAGACTCCCTTCTGCTAATCCTCTGGCGGTTTTCTGGGTTCTTTAGGCAGGTGTAGGTGGAATCTAAGTGATCGGCAGGACGCGCTGTGAGCCCCGCGTCCTCCTACGCCGCCATCTTCCGGCACCTACCAAGCCACTGTTTTTTATACCCGTTTCTTTTGTTACTCATTACTTCCACTTGTTTTTCCCAATGTCTACACCACATAAATAGAGAGAAATTTTTTTTCTTGGCCTATATGTAGTATCATAGTATTATTGGATATCTAACATCATCAAGACTCTGGTGCTTACAGTAACAATCCATTCTAGACTCATATTCTACTTTTACTGTGCAAATGGAGGTAAAAATCAGTCACAAATTCCTTGAACAGAGGCCTTAGTTTATTCATCTGTATATGAAGAATTCTTGGTAGAGTCTCTGTTGCACAAGAACTGCCTAACAAATCGTTGGGCATACACAATATCAAATATTCATCTCAGAAGGTATTTTCTATGATTACCTTTGCTATCTAGATTATTGAAGGCTAGCATCTTTCGCATGAAACATATGATTAATATCAGGCCCATGTCAATCACCTGAGTGGAGGAGAAACCCCCATGGGAATTCATCTGCCGGGCAAGCCACTGCACAATTTTACTCGCATAGGTGAGATCAGGAGTTTTCTTGGAAAGAACAGCCAAGAGCACATAACAAGTCTTCTCAGTCTCAGCAGAAGGTGCATGAGGAATAAAGAACCGGGATGCTTCTGTCTTGGGTTTCTTTGCTCGTTCCCAGTATATGACATTATCTAAGGAAAAGGAAGAATTTTCACATAGTCCCTATAAATACCGCTGATTACACATAAGAACAGTGCGAATTCCATTTCTGACCTCTGCTGTGGGTTGAGATGTGTTTTCTCAAAATTCACATATTGAAGCCCTAATCTCCAGTACCTCTGAATGTGACTCTCTTTGGAGATGGGGCTGTTAAAGAGGTGATTCAGTGAAAATGACACTGTTAACGTGGGCCCTACTCCAGTATGACTAGTATTCCGATAAGAGGGGAAAATTTGGATACACAGAAGGAACACCAGACAGACAGGTGCACAGAAGAAAGCAGAAGACAGAGGGAGAAGATGCCCATCTATAAGCCAAGAAGAGAAACCTCACTTGTTGATACCTTGATCTTGGACTTTAAACCTCTAGAACTGTGAGATAATAAATTTCTGTTGTTTCAGCCACCTAGTCTGCAGTACTTTGTTATGGCAGTCTTAGAAAACCCATATAGCTTCCAACAGCAATTCCCTAAGGTTAAAAGCAGTATGTGATTAAGTCACACAAACAGTAATTTTGGTCGATGGCATGGTCACCATGCTTGATTTTCTCTACTTTACTCATTGGAAAAGAAACTAACAGAAAGGAGAAAGAGGGAAATAGAAAACATGTAACGTTCTTGATTTTATTTTTATTGTTTTAAAACTTTTTTAATTTTAAATTTAATTTTTTAATTTTAGAAGGGCAGAGAGACAGAGAGAGAGAGAGGGAGAGAGAATCTTAAGCAAGCTCTGCGCTCAGCAGGGCTTGATCCCTTGACTCCAGAATCAGGATCTGACCTGAAATGAAGAGTTGGATGCTCAACTGACTGAGCCAACAGGTGCCCTATGGAATGTTCTTTAAAGATAAAGGGGCGCCGAGAAATTCCACAAGAGAAATGGAAGCAGACCAGTGAAGACAGGGTTCCTATATGATTATAAGTAAGCTTCATTTCTTTATTTTCAAGGCCATCCTCATTAGTAAGAGTGAATAATAATGCTTACTTGTTTTGGTAGCAGATTGATCCAGGATCTGGAGTAAGGATTCCATTTGTTCCTCTTTTTCAGCTAATGCAAAAGCATAAGCTAGAATTGCATGATTATAGCCATTAGTGACGCCGTGTTGAAGTGCTTCCTCTAGGCAAAAAAGCCCATCTCGTAGAGCAGGAAACTAGTCAAGGCGAAGAATAATATATTTTAAAATAATACCTGAATACTTTATAAGCTTGCTGACTATTTAAACTAATCATTCTGTAAAACGTATACAATATGTCCTTGAAGTATATTTTACATATAAACTTATTCATATACACGTATGTATGATAGTTCATAAATATTGTTAAAATTCAGTTTTAATGACAATATTAGTGTTTGGGAAATAAAAGCTAAGTAATATGCATTATATTTCTAAGGATGCTTTTCGAGATATACTAGTGACTAAAAATTCCTGCTATTTCACTTAGTTCAGGAATAGATTTTTCAGTCAGATAATCTGAATTTGGGATTCGGGGGTAGCCAATATGATCACACTTAGGTTGAACATGTTTACATACTAAACTGGTTTGACAAACAGACTCTTCGGTTACGTCTACACCTAAAACAGGACTTCTTAACCTGAAATTCATGGCTGGACATAAGGAGATATCTCAATACCTGAAATGGTATGAAAAGCTTGCGGATGTGTGCCTATGTGTATTTTCCCTAGAGAGAAACGCAAGCGTTCATCAGAGGTTTCTATGAATCAGAAAAACTTTGAGCAGCTTTAACTTAAGGAGGGGTAATGAATTAAATGCTCTCCCGATTTTCATTCAGTCTAAGGATTTCAAATCGCTCTGAACCCATAATGCATTTAATGTGCATTCAACTGGCTGGAACTCAAGGATGATAAGAATCCGTACGGTGAAATTGAGTCCAGCTTCAAGGAACGCTCCGACAATATAGGCAGTGAGTAAAACGTCCTCTTCTTCTCCACCCTAAACACAAGGGAACAATTAATCACACAGGATAGTAGACCACACACAAAAAAGAGCTATTCTTCTGAAGTGAAACTAAGTATGCTAGAAACACTGGAACCAATACTCTTATTTATGAAAACATCCTAAATGTAATTTTAAAATGTGATGGTTAATAACTATGCTATCGGAGTGAGAATCCACCAAGATTCATTACACTAATGAAATAAACAAAAATACAATTAATGTCAAGTACACGAAATGACAATCTGTTTACATGACCCAGGATTGAGCATGAATTCCAAATAACTCCCATGGCTCTATTTTCCTTTATTTGTTGTTCATTTGGAAAAATAAACACAGAATTTCTGCTGCCCTCTAGCAGAAGGTTGCTGCGAAGCTGCCTGAACATCCCTGGGGACGTATCCTAGGAGGTAACGATAGTCAGGTCTCAAGGATTCGTAGAGTGTAAAATCAGAAAAGCATCTGTAAGTTATGCAATTTGTAAGTTGACAATGCATAAAAATGCAGTGGGGAACTTAAGCATTAGATAAACCAGCATTCACACAAGAGATTCTGATTCAAAAAGTTAGGAATAAGACACAGGGAAATGAATGGGTGCTCTAATGATATAGGTGCATAGCCTTCAGATGGCTTTTGAGATCCTCTGATCTGGCATAAACCTCTCAGTTTCTCTATTTAAGCAAAAGGTGACCTCTTTCTTCTTCAGAAAATGAACATCTGAGGAGCTCAGTTTGCAAGGTGCAAATAACTGTAGAAAGGAACACCAAAATAAGCTGTGGGAATCCATTTAAATTATAACAGGTTCTATCACCATTCTCTTGCAGTATGGGTTCTTGTTTTTCTGTTGCTTCTTAATCCTTCCCAACTCAACACACACACACACACACACACACACACACACACACACACAATCCTGGAAAAGGGATTGGGTAAGATCAGACAAACGGAAGCAGTGATCAGTAACGGGCCCAGTAAGAAGAAAGCTTGCAGAGATGTTTTAGAAAAGAACATACACAATTCTCATTTTCTACGTAAGGACAAGAGCTCTTCTCTACCAGGGTGCTCCTACTGTGAAGAAGAGATTTGAAATAATCTAAAGACATTTGTCTAGGGGAGCCTGGGTGGCTCAGCGAGTTAAGTGTCCGACTCCTGATTTCGGCTCAGGTCATGATCTCACGGTTCGTGGGATCGAGCCACAGGTTTGGGCTTTGTGCTGACAGCGCGAGGGCTGTTTGGGATTCTCTCCCCCTCTTTCTCTGTCTCTTTCCTGTTCACGCTTGCGTGCGTGCTCTCTCTCAAAAACAAACTTTAAAACAGTAAAAAGATAAAGACATTTTTCTACACTACAAACAGTATAACAATTTGAAGAAAATTGCATTAAAATGAAATACCATACAGAGTGGCCATTTGTCCATATTTTGAAGTGGATTAGCTTTAGGTTTCAAATCCAAGAATAGGTGTGGTGACTCTGAACAATGAAGAGGGAAAGCCCCGAATATTTTAGGCGATACTATGGCATGCTAAAAAAATCATGATCAGGGCTTGTTTTCAGAGGGAAATACAAAGGTTAGGAGAATAAAGAACATAGAGGACGGAGGGGCACCTCGGTGGCTCAGTCAGTTGAGCATCCGACTTCGGCTCAGGTCATGATCTCACGGTCTGTGAGTTCAAGCTCGGCATGGGGCTCTGTGCTGACAGCTCAGAGCCTGGAGCCTGCTTCAGATTCTGTGTCCCCTTCTCTCTCTGCCCCTCCCCTGCTCATGCTCTCTCTCTCTCTGTCAAAAATAAATAAACATTAAAAAATTAAAAAAAAAAAAGAATGTAGAGGATGGAATGGAGATGTACAGGTATCCTCAAAGAAGGGAAACCAGAAGGGAAAATGCCTAGTGATTTACCTACATATGCACAGGGGAAGGGAAGGGGTGGATACCTTCAAGGACATAGTTCATCTCATTTGTATTTTGACCTACAGCAACCTAAGAGCCTTCATCCTTTGACTTGAGAAAACATTGAAAGAGTTTCACTGAAATGCTGTGAATGACTGGATATTCTTCCTGAACGTTCTTGCCATCCATAAATAGGAATGAATTCCCTAATTAGGGCCCCATTCTTTAACATATTGTCTGACTTTAAATTTATGAATGTTTCCCTTCTAGGTTCCTTTTTTCTTCCTTCTCTCCTATTTTTAGTTTATCCACTGCAGGAGACTAGTTCTATGGAAGTTCTATGGAAGAACTAAAGACCATGAGGCAAACAGCAGGTTCAGGAAAAGTTAGTCTAGCTGTGGTTAACATGCATGCAGGGGAATGAGGCTGTTGACCAGTACACCAGGGACCTATGACTCTGGTGGACTCAGAAGGGGTAATATTCCCAGGAAAAATATTCCTGTTCTAGATGAGTTAGACCAGAAGTAGGAAAGGTAGGCAATGCAATGACACGAAGAAGGCCTAATTCTGTTCATCTCTCACCTCCCACGCATTGTTGAAAAGCTTGCCATCACTTTTAAAGCAGCCATCGATTTGCTGTTTGCTTGAAAGCCAGAGCAAGGTCTGTTTTTGAACTTGTTCATCAATGTAAATATATTCCTTCATTTTCTCTAATGTCTTAAAAGTAAGGGCACTGAGCCTGTAATACAAATCACTAGTTAGACCACAGTTAGATAAGAAAGAGATGTCATTTCTCCAACAGGTTCATCAGCATTGTTCCCCTTCAAGAGTGGCTGCGTCTGATTTGGCTCATGTTGACCGCAAAGAACATTTACTGAGAGTGGATGGGTCAGTAAAATGCTGTGAACGTCAATATGTGAACATAAACGTAGGTAATTTCCAGCGTGTTTCCACTCAAAATTCTTGTTTTGTGGTTCATTGGATTATCTATACACGGAGACAGAATGGGTTTAATTAGATGCTCTGGGGCCTTCTGGTTTTACTTTCCTCTCTCCTGAATCTACATGGCTCTCTGAGAAGTGTAGACCAACCTGTGTCATTTGCCACAATGTTAGGCTGTGGCGGTACAGGGGGGTGTCATTAAATGATCAGACTGCTAGGCAAATTGCCACGGTACTTTAGGTATATGGTTGTATTAGAGATAGCATAGTCAAACATTTTAGTCAACGTGATTCATTTCTGTAAAGTCACTTTGAAACTCATTTTGCTTCCAAATCCCACCGAACTCAGCCCCCTCAGACTGTCACAAGCCCTCTTCGGATCACTCTTACATTATTTAAAATAAAATGTTCATCTCTTACCATAGGCTTCCTTTCCGGTTACTCTGCCAAAACACACTATATGAACCATCAAAGTTTTTGAAAGACAACTGCTTTTGATAACCTAAAATAAAAAAAAAATAGGAAATTAGTTTTTCAAGCTACGAAAATTAGAAAAAAAAGAACGGCATAGCACAAGCCCTGTGTTTGGGTTTTAGACAGAAATTACTAGCAGGATCATTTCAAGTATAATTTCTGAAGTTTGGGTTCTCTATCCATAGTGAGAAAAAGTAAGTCATGCTTTACAGGGTTTTAATGACCAGATATGACATGTGACTATGCCTAGTTTAATAAGTGGCACTTAACTATTTAATACCTTTTCCTTAAGGTTAATTTATTTCTGTGATATCTTTCTGAAAAGTGAACCTGGAGAAATTATCCCCTGGGATCTCTCCTTGGTGTCACATTTTGCAAGGTTTGTATATCCTTTTTTTTTTTTTTTTTTTTTTTTTTACATACAAATCCAGTCACTTCATTGCAATGGAATACAACTGGGCGAACGAATACAGACCTTGATGAGTGAGCTATTTATACCTATTAGTAACAAGCACAACAAACTAGGTAGGGTGGCACAATGTTCAGATGAAAAAAAAACTGGGCTCATAATTTTAAAAGTTATTGTTCTAATCTGTGAAGCCGAATGACCGCATAGATACTGAAGTAAAAAGAAAAAATAGCTAGGACTCAGAGCACCTCAGTTCGGAGTCCAGACCCACTATTATGGGTCAAAAATAAATACCTACCTGCCCCCCCCCCCCCAAGAGACCACCTCATAATAATAGCTTTAGGACATCTTGGTATCAGGGACAATTGATTTTATTTATTATGGGTGGAAATTACGCAAATAGCCTCACCGTTAGACAAGAAAAAGAAAGCCTTAGATTTAACTTCCTCGGTCAACTGTTTAGTAGATTGTAGATAGTCTAGGACATAGGTATCCGATGCGAGTAGGGCAATATTCTGCTCTCCACATCCATAGGGCATTTGGAGAAGATTCTCCAGATTCTGCATCGCAAGTCCTAGAATATCCCCTAAAAATAAGAAAAGCAGAAGGTTACCACCGCTTATGGTTGGTACCTCAGCATTAACAACCGCAGATAAAAGACACACAGTGGAAGTAGGAAATATTAAAAATCGCATTACAATTGTTTTTTAAGGGTTGTTTATTTTTGAGAGAGAGACAGAATACGAGCAGGGGAGGGGCAGAGAGAGAGGGAGACACAGAATCTGAAGCAGACTCTTGGCTCCGAGCTGTCAACACAGAGCCCAACACGGGGCTCGAACTCATGAACCTTGAGATCATGAGCTGAGCCAAAGCCAGATGCTTAACTGACTGAGCCACCTCGGTGTCCCTAAAATTGCATTTAAATGGTGGAAACAAGGAACGTTCTCCTGAGGTAATTCTAAAGAGGAGATAGGCGTAGCCAGTGAAGTTAAAGGAGTTTCTGGTATGCAAAATGTTTTTTTTTGTTTAAATGTTTATTTATTTTTGAGAGGGGGGGACGCCGAGAGAGAGGAAGACAGAGAATCCCAAGCAGGCTCCTCACTGTCAGCGCCGAGCCCGACGCGGGGCTCGAACTCACGAACTGCAAGATTATGACCTGAGCCGAAACCAAGAGTTGGGTGCTTAACCGACTGAGCCACCCAGGTGCCCCAAAGCATACAAAATATTTCTGAAAATCTCCTTACCAGAGACAGGGGGAAGTTAGAAAAGTGTGTCTTTGCTTGTTTGCTTGTTAGCTTTTTGAGAAACTGAGCCTGTGAATTATAACTGCAATCCATCCCTCCCACAAAAGCATTAATGTTAGAAAAAGAAGTTTGCCTTTTGTAAAATAGGTTTTGCCTGTTACTGAGGAAATTCTCAGCATCTTTACCAAGCAAAGTTTATTCTGATTTTTCAAAGGGGAAATACATAAATATGTATAATATTTCTGATTGATGAGCTGTAATAGAAGCCTTTGTTTTCTAAATGGCAGTTAACGTCCAGCAGAACAAGTGTTTCCTAAGGGCATAGATTTGAAAATAGAACCCTCTTATACTGTTGGTAGGAATGCAAACTGGTGCATCTACTCTGGAAAATAGTATGGAGGTTTCTCAAAAAGTCAAAAACAGAACTACCCCACAATCCAGCAATTGCATTACTAAGTATTTACCCAAAGGATACAAAAATACAGATTTGAAAGGGTACATTCACCCAATGTTTACAGCAGCACTATCAACAATAGCTAAATATGGAAAGAGCCCAAATGTCCATCGACTGATGAATGGATAAAGAAGATGTGGAGATATATATATATATATATATATATATACACACACATATATACATATATGATGGAATATTACTAAGCCATCAAAAAGAATAAAATATTGTCCTTTGCAATGATGTGGATGGAGCTAGAGTGTATTATTCCAAGCAAGCTAAATAAGTCAGAGAAAGACAAATATCATATGAGTTCACTCATGTGTGACATTTAGGAAAAAAAAATGGATGAACATATGGGAAGGGGAAAAGAGAGAGAGAGAAGAAAGCAAACCATAAGAGACTCTTTTTAAAAAATTTTAAAATGTTTATTTTTGAGAGAGGCAGAGAGACAGAGTATGAGTGGGGGAGGGGCAGAGAGAGAAGGAGACACAGAATCTGAAGCAGGGTCCAGGCTATGAGCTGTTAGCCAATGTGGGGCTCGAACTCACAGACTGGGAGAAGATGACCTCAGCCCAAGGGGGATGCTCAACCAATTGAGCCACCCAGGTGCCCCAGGGGACTCTTAACAATAGAGAAGACACTAAGGGTTGATGGACATAGGTGGGGGGGGGGAATGGGCTAAATGGGTGATAGGTACTAAGGAGGGCACTTGTGAGGAGCACTGAGTGTTATATGTAAGTGATGAATCACTAAATTCTACTCCTCCTGGCCAATATTACACTATATGTAGCTAACTAGAATTTTTTTTAATGTTTATTTATTTTGAGAGAGGGAGACAGAGAGAGACAGGACACTAGTGAGGGAGTGGTAGAGAGAGAGGGAAACACAGAATCTGAAGCAGGCTCCAGGCTCTGAGCTGTCAGCACAGAGCCCGATGTGGGGCTTGAACCCATCAACCACGAGATCACGTCCTGAGCCAAAGTTGGACACTTAATCGACTGAGGCACCCAGGTGCTCCTTAGCTAACTAGAATTTAAATAAAAAATGTGGAAGAAAAAAAAAAATGGTACCATTCTCCTTTCAGATCCCACATGGAAATAAGCATAGAGAATGACCTTCAACAATCCTTCCCTCCAACTAATAGTTTAGAGAAATCTCTCCATTCTGTTATTTTGAGGATTATTTTTTTTAAGATCACCTCAATCAAAATTTTCAACTCATTGTGAAAGACAAGATTTAGCCAACTTACCCACAACAGTGAAAAAGGCCCTGGCCGATCCTTCTACCACATTGTTTGGCAAGTCCAAAAAGACCTGATTGGAGACTTTGGTCCCTAGATGGAAAATATTGATAAAAAAGATAATGTGATAACTTTCTTTTACAGACAATAGCAGCCAGATACGTGGGACAAACATATTAGGAAATAGATTTCATTATTGACTTCTTTTTTGCAAGTTGCTTATTAGAAAGATGAAATTGAAATCTCTGATCTCATTTAGAATAATAATACATTCAGAGAATGGTGTGTGTCTGTGTGTGTGTGTGTGTGTGTGTGTGTGTGTGTGTGTGTATTAGATAATGGCCCTTAGTTTCCATTAGTAGAGTGCCTAAACTCCTTATGTGTGAAAAAAAATGTAAAAAGCTACTGACTATGACATATAAAACAGCACACATAGAAGGCAAAGTTTGGAGATTCCCACTAACATCAGATCATCATCAACAAGATGGCCACAAAGCAGGTGACTGAGGGGTGGTGATGTGTCTGTGGGTTGCTTTCTCCCCGTCCTGATCTTCCTCTGTCCAATGCTGTGCAACACATCATATGGCAAGAGGAGCCAAAAAATATGTAAAATGGGAAAACGGGTTGAGGCAGACCAATGTCATAGATGAACTGACAAAAAAATTCTCACAAATTATACTTTTGCTCAGCCAAAATTGTACAATGAAGATAAGGGATGAAATAAAATCATCCCCCGTTAGGTACTTAACATGAAATCACTGAAATTACTCAGTGTGGCCAGGGAACTAATGTGTAAGGAAAGGAAATAAGTTGACTCTGTTGACAAATTTTCTTTGGGACTAATTTGACCACCTAAAAGAGTCTCTTACCTTGTGTACAGATAAGGAAACTTTGAGTCATTTCTTTTTCAATACCTTCAGGCTGTCAAAGAGTAAACAAAGACAAGCACAAAGTAATGAGTCTGGGGCACCTTCCATGTAGGAAACGTAATCCAGAATCAGCTCAGAGAGGCATGACTGGCCCATGTTTGTCCCCGGGAGATGATCCATTCATTGACCCCTTTTGTTTAAATTTGGAAGTCACTGTATAGTACCAAGACCTACTTTAGACCCTGTGTTCCCGTTGTTTGAACAGAGATAACTTCGATATCATCGTGGGACACTGTCAACCCCCCGATCCCGTCCAGCATCTCCAATGACAAATGACAGTGTTTTGTGGAGTAGGACCAAGAGGCGAGGTGAGAATTATCTACTGAGAATTGTTAATTCTTTTTGAGGATGATGGGATCTACACCGGAGTGTAGGACAAGTAGATTTGTCTCGGATTTAAGAGTCGGTTAAAAAAAAGGAAGGGAAGGTGCACCTGGGTGGCTCAGTCGGTTAAGCAACTGACTTCGGCTCAGGTGATGATCTCACGGTTCGTGGGTTCGAGCCCTGCATCGGGCTCTGTGCTGATAGCTCAGAGCCTGGAGCCTGCTTCGGATTCTGTGTTTGCCTCTCTCTCTGCCCCTCCCCCACTTGTGCTCTGTCTCTCTCTCTCTCTCAACAATAAATAAAATGTAAAAAGAAAAAAAATTAAAAAAAAAAAAAAAAGGAAAGGAAGAGCAACAGGTCTACAGGAACCACGAGTTGGGAGCAAGCAAAAAATCATCAAGCCTGTTTCAAATATTAAGCTTTACTATCCTGGGTCAGATATTAATTAAAGAAAGGATGAATTTTCCTGCTGCTTTAATTCATCTAAAATGATATGTTTTGTGTCAAAAGTCACTATACTCAATTCATTAATTATATTCAAGAAGAATGCCTCCCTGTATTTAACCCATTGCTTATCTGAAAGAGCCTGACAGTTTTGCATGTACATACCTCCACCAATAGACTTTTGACCACAGTATCTTTCCAGTTTAGATTCTGCTGATCAGTTGCTTCTTTGGGGCAGGCACTACTTTGTCTGGACTCAGCAACTACCGTGATATTCACTTTACCTGGAAAACATTCCTGAATGTAAGTTAAATTGTTGACCATAGGCCTCTTCTGTAATGGGAAATGGTTAGACTCTACGAACCACATCTTGAATTGGATGACCTGAATACATACTATCATCGTGTTTGTGCTTGACCAAAATAATTTGTTCTTTCTCCTGCCTGAAGATGATTTGATATGCTCTGTTTTAGCTGTTTCAAGATCCTTATGTTAAATACACGATTCATTATTTAAAAAACAAAACAAAGAAACAAACAAAAAGAATCAGATCTAAATACAAACAACTTGATAGTTGCCAGAGGGAAGGGGGTGGGGTAATGGGCAAAATGGGTGAAGGGGAGGGTTCCAGTCATGGAATGAATAAGTCATGGGAATAAAAGGCACAACATGGGGAGTATAGTCAATGACACTGTAGTAGCCTTGTATGGAGACGGATGGTGGTTATACCATAGAGATGTTCAATCACTAAGTTTTACACTTGAAACTAATGTCGCACAGTGTGCCTACTCTACTCAAATAAAAAAGAAGTTAAAAACCAACCCAACAAAGATAATAAATGATTTATTTATTTAATTAAAAAGTAAAATATTTTAAGGAAAAATAATAATTTGCAAAGCCACCAGAGAAAATTCCTTGATAATTGGTTGTCGATAAAGGTTACGTATACCAATATGGGGACAGAACATCAAATAACCAGGGATCCTCACTTTTCCCAAGTTTGAACAAACACAAATAGTAAAATATGACATAGTGGAAGGGGCACTGGATTTAAGTCAGTGCTAGCAAGGAATCCATTGTTTTTAACTCCCCATGAATCATGGGTCATGTAATTAACACTGATCTTCAGTTTCATTGTAAAAATTGGAAGATTGAAAAAGATAATTCTTTTGGCTTCCTATTACTGTATGCCTATATACCAATATATATAACCAATTACTGTTCTTGTTTTTACTTGTTGCTGTGTTTTGTTTCATTTGTTTCCTTTTAAGAACGACTTTGATTCTCTATTCTTAGAACTGTGTCCCCCACTTAATGCCATAAAACTTACCATAAAAAAATGCCATATAGTATTCTATCTCAATTGCCAGGGTAAGATTTTTGAAGACTTAAGTGTAGTCAGAAAAATCGAGAAACAAAATCTAACAGGGAAAGTAGTTTTAGTCACACCAACATCACAGGTGAACCAAAATGATCTATAAATAAACTTTTTGCTGCCTGCAATAACACAATGAACATGGAACATGAAATAAAGGAAATTTTAATGACAATTTTTTACATCAGCGATAACGAGTATCACGGCTCTATCACATCTAGCATTTTGTTTACTAGTTTTTTTTTTTAACTTTCCCTTCCCTTATATTTTCAACAAGATACTTGCAAATTTATTTTTCTATATTGCAGATAACACATGCATGAAGAAAATACTCTTCTCAGTGTCTGATCTCCATCCAAGGGTTCACTGTTTTTGATGTTTCATGATATATCTAGCAAATTTATAAGTCCTGGCAATCATCATGATTGAGGAGTAATTTTGGTATAGGTGACGCATGTCCTTGATGATTGGTGAAGGAGCAAGTTAGAAGTGGAGGACCTGAGCAACATTAATAACAATATAACCTCCTTTTGGGACATGACATACGGATTTGATAGATCATGGAAATTGGCATTTATATTGTATTTAAATCATGTTATTTTTTATACAAATGAATGGTGGCTTTGCATTAGCAACTGGAAAAGAGATTATCAAAATAGGATTTTTAATTGAAAATTTACAAAGAGGAGGGGCACCTGGGTGGCTCAGTCATTTAAGCGTCTGATTCTGGCTCAGGTCATGATTTCATGGTTCAGGGGTTCCAGCCCCACATCAGGCTCTGTGCTGATGGCTCAGAGCCTGGATCCTGCTTTGGATTCTGTGACTCCTGCTCTCTCTGCCCCTCCCCTGCTTGTGTGCTCTCTCACAAAAATAAATAAACATTTAAAAAATTTTTTAAAAGAAAATTTACAAAAATGAGACTTACAAAATGTGAGGGAGAAAACTATGTTTGTATAGAGGATTTAAGGAAAATAAATGAAGGCCATAAAAGTAGGCTGTTTTTTCCCTACATCTATTTCACCCATCCTGGGGATTAAGACTGCACCTACCATGATGAGACCTGAATAATGTATAGAATTGTTGACTCTGTTGTAAACCTGACTCCGATATAATGCTTTGTGTTAACTATACTGGAAATAAAAGTAAAGAAAAAAAAGGTTGAAAAACAAAAGGGCTGGTTTTCCATGAGGGATTGGCATACCCATTGACTTACCCAATGTATTCGGTAGAAGAGTCCAGACATACGTTTTCTTCTCTCCAGCTTGGATAATCTCACTGCCATTGTTTTTAGGGGTGCTGATATTTGCTTCAAAATACTGAGATGATTCCAGCCGAACCGAAATCTGAAAAAAAAAAAAAAAAAAACAGTCAAGCAATGAGAGTGGCATTCTAAAAACTTTGCTGCTACGATTCCTCTTCCCATCTTGAGAAAATTAGCCAATTTGCTAGCAAAAACAAAAGACACCAAATTACTTCTCACAAGAAGATAAACAATGGTAAAACACACAGCAGTATGATATGATATTCTCAAAGTTGTATTCAAATCAATGCTGTGAATTAAAACAGCTGTTGTTGTTTAAATTTTTAAATGGTTATTGATCTATTTTGAGAGAAAGAGAGAAAAAAAAAAACCAAGCAGAGCATGAGCGCAGAGCCCAATGTGGGACTCGGTCTCACGACTGGGAGATCACCACCTGAGCCAATATCAAGAGTTGGTTGCTCAACAGACTGAGCCATCCAGGCTTCCCTAAAGTAAGTATTTCTCCCTGAGGAATATGGGAACAGGTCTTATAACTTGATAGTGCCATTTTTGCATTTGAGAATAAAGAGACTAGGGTAATATTCAAGGAAAATATTGAGAGATCTTTTGGCGTTGGTAGATTTCGTGTCCAGATCGAAGGGAACAACTTACCTCTACACATGTACTCAGGTAGCTGAAGACACTGACAACCAAATCGGATTGTTCATTTCGAACAACTGAAAAGGGCAAAGTCATTTCAACAAAAAAAGGCTGGGAGATTTCCAGAGTGACTGTTGATGAAATGCCAAATCCAGCGTCACCATTCACACAGAAGCCATTTGCCTGCCACTGGGTTATGGTATCAGGGACGAGGAAGGACATGTTTGCTGAACCTGAGGAACTAAGGAGACATCATTGATAAAATGCATTCCTTGTCTAAACAAGGAAGCTAAACGTCGTGCAGAGCAAGCAAAAACGTATTAACTGAAGGTTAAAAGTAAGTTAAAATGTTTAGACAGGGCATTAGATAACAATCTTGAAAGCCGTATTTTTATCAAATTTATCTTTAAAAATGGCAAATTTCTTTGAACACTGCACGATTTAAAAAAAAGTTGAAGCAGCTTACATCTGCCTGCATGAGATTAATAAATGAGAAACAATGCTAGAGAAAAAAAAAATAACGTGATCAGGACATAACAATGAATGATCGTCTCTATTTTACAAATACGGTATTGCTTTATACAGCTGATGGTGAAGTTTAAGAAATAACAACGAAAAGAAAATAGAAATAAACACAGGAGAGAAAACTCAAAAACTCACTCGACACTGACGAGGTCCCATATCCACGTCTCTGGGAAGTTTGTTCTTACCGTTTCTATTATAGCCTGTTCTACATAGTCAAAATTCTCCTTCAGGCCTCCACCAGCTAAAAGACAAGAGAAATGCTTTAGACAAGAGAATAAAGGTATGTGTTTCAAAGGCACACACCTATAAGCTATGTCGTTAATCACACATGCTTAATGTGAAGCAAAATAGGGCTTTGCTCCCGGGGCTCATTGCCAATAAATGTATATCTACACCTAGGCATCGGCATTTTGATGTTCAAATCTCTGCCATTATTCAAAACCACAACAAACCGACAACAATAACAACCGGGCTACATTGTGCCTCCAGGGCCAGATTTAGAGAAAGTGATGTTTGTTCCTGAATTGAGCTTCTCATTTGACATTCTGGTATCTTGCACTTACTTGGCCTCTAGGCTGTAACCGGCATTCTTAATCACTGCGTCCTTTTTAAATAGTCACTCCTGTTAACCTTCGTGACACCACATCCTTCTAGTTTTCTTCTCTTTGGCCACTCCCATTCTCCCATTCTCCCCATTTTGTGATCTCCCCCTCTTTGACTGGTTTCTAAGAGCTCTGGTTTCTAAGACCTCTTCTCTTCTTTAGGCACTGTCTCCCCATTGACATCCCCACACATGGTGCCATTACAATACGTGTGCTGAGGTCTCCCCCAGCACCCCCCCCCCCCACCTCTGCATCTCCAACCTGGACATTTCTTCTTGGATACTTTACAGGCATTTCAAATGAATCTGTTCCAAAGGCAAACTCATTATATACACCCCCTTCTCCTCTCTAGTATTTCCTGTCTCCCTGAAAAGTACCAAAATCCACTCACTCACCCAAATCAGAGACTTAAGAATTGCCCTTGATCCCAGACCCCCTTTCTGTGTTTTCTATCCTAACCAATCTCTGAAAACAGCTCTCAGATCTATCCATGTTTCTCTATTTCCACTGCCTTTTTATGGTAGTCCCAGCACTGCCGTCTCTCAGTTTAATTACTAGCATTTAGAATATTTCATACAAGCAGCCCAAATCCCAATCCCCTTTTCCATAGAGCAGCCAGAGATATCTTTTAAAAACACATATTAGATGGCGGAAAACTTGTCAATCGTATATTATTTCACTGAAATGAATTGTAAGCGCTTTCAATGCCCTACAAGGTCTTCCTGAGCTGTCTATCCCTCTTGCTTGGCCTATCTTTACTCTTGCTTTTGAGCCATCCTTCTGCCACCCTGAAACACTTTTGTTTTCTTCGCTGGTCTTGCATAGTGCTTCCCTCACTGCTTGGAATGCGTTTTCTAACTCCTTTGCGATGTACAATCATTCATCTTTCAGGTCTTGGCATAAATGCCAAGGATTTAACAGGCCCTGGAGGAATTTATGTCTCCTGTTTATATTCTTCCCATTCCGTGCACTCTTCCCAGGCTTTTGGTGTTCCTGCTTCACTTGTCATGCTTCCCTGTGAGACTAAAAGTTCCAGAAAAGCCGAGATGAAGCCACTGCCTTTACGATGCGTAACTCCGTTCCTGGCCTCAATAAATGTTTGTTGAGTGAGTTAACAAATGAATAACTGAAGAAGGAGGACATTACAGGGAATGACTTTGGGGTTCAGTATATTTCATTGAAAGATACTAAGCAGTTTAAATGTGTCTGATAAAGATTACTGAATGTAGTGTCATCGAGTAGCAGAAAAAAAAGTACAGAGCTTCAACCTCTTGACTAGGACTAGGTTTTAAACTCTACACTTCTAGGGTCTCTTGAGTACCTGCTGAATCCACCCTTGCATGAAGTTGTTAGGGCTTTCATTTTTCTCCAGTAGTTTCTGGTACTCATCTTCAGGATCAGCCCCACTTCGACTACTGGACTCACTCGATATTGTGTAGGGGGATTTGTGGGTGTCATTCACGTATTTTCAGATCTGGAATTCAGCTTTGATTTTAGTCCCATTCCGATGATCTTGTTTCATTTGCTTTCCCGACTACATTCCCGTTTTGAACATCTGTCTCATTACCTCATTCGCCTAAGATGATGGCTGATTTTTGTGTTTACAGCCCTTTCAATAGAAAACGGACTACTATTTGAACTCACGTCTCTGATGCCAGCTTTTTGGCTACCTGGGAATCAAAATGCCTTCTGTCTTGAACCCTGTGGATTGTGGTTTACACGTAATACAGGTATAAGGGCCCCATCAGGACACCTTCTCCTGTATCACACTCACTTACAATGATTGTCCCTCCCGCATCACGACACATTGCCTGCTCTTAAACACTTCTGATTCTGTGTTCTACCGATAAAAATAAACTTCCTTGTACATCCGAAGGTAATTCTTCCTTTGAACAACAACAACAAAAAAACCCAAACCAAAACCCAAAAACCATTTCTAGTCTGCCTTATCCTGCAGGATGTCTAGTTGTAGTCAAAAACATGGCCTAATTCACATATAAATCCCAATTTTTATAGTTTTATCACAAATACACCCAGTTCCACAAACTCTTTTAGCCATCTCTAAGACATAAAATTCTAGATTACCCACATGCAAGTCTAACTTTTTTTTTCCCCTTCCCCTCCCCCACGGTCTTCTGTTGTTTCTCAGGATCCACATATGAGTGAAAACATATGGTATCTGTCTTTCTCTGTATGACTTGTTTCACTTAGCATAACACTCTCCAGTTCCATCCATGTTGCTACAAAAGGCCATATTTCATTCTTTCTCATCACCATGTAGTATTCCATTGTGTATATAAACCACAATTTCTTTATCCATTCGTCAGCTGATGGACATTTAGGCTCTTTCCATAATTTGGCTATTGTTGAAAGTGCTGCTATAAACATTGGGGTACAAGTGCCCCTATGCATTAGCACTCCCGTATCCCTTGGGTAAATTCCTAGCAGTGTTATTGCTGGGTCATAGGGTAGATCTATTTTTAATTTTTTGAGGAACCTCCACACTGTTTTCCAGAGCGGCTGCACCAGTTGGCATTCCCACCAACAGTGCAAGAGAGATCCCGTTTCTCCACATCCTCGCAGCATCTATAGTCTCCTGATTTGTTCATTTTAGCCAGTCTGACTGGCGTGAGGTGATACCCACATGCAATTCTAGGTGGGGCACTGTATATTGGCCCATATCCTTCTGCGTCTAGATGCAATGGCCTGAGGAATGGCATCCTTCCCTCCATTGAACATACTTCCGGTTTCCGGTAATGAAGGTTGGTAAAGACTTTCAGACCCATAGCCTTCAAAGAAACAAACAACAAAAGAAAGCTGTGCGTTTCTTTCATGCAAGACCTAAAAAAAGGCCTACCAACTATATATTATAATGATAAACAGATGATAGAAGTTTCCTCTGCTAGCAAGGGTGTGGGATTTTAGAAGTCAAGTCAGCTCTATTTGATGTATGGAAAGTCTTTAATTTGGAACAAAAATGATAAGCATTATGATTTATCTAGCGTGTATGTGCCAGGATTTTGCTAAGTATTTTAAGTCATTCTCCATTTAATGCAGAGGGAAAAATACTTATGAGGTAAGCACTATCATCACCCTAATTAACGTCAAACAGATGCAAACACATAGATATATACACATGCACTGCACAGTCCCTTGTAGATTAAACTAAAGTCTGTCTAGCCCTTTTCCTTCCATGCCTTCTGACTCCTCTTATGGAGACTTCAGCGGATCTAACTGATGGAGCCTGGGCTATATTTCAGCTTCTTGGTTTGGTAATTTCTGTGTAACACTTATTGCAATAAATTGAAGACTGGCTCATTACTTCGAACACAAAGTTTTATAATTTCACTGCCACTTATTTTTAACAAAAGAGGGAGAAAATCAACAAAAATTAATACCTTTTTAAAAATCTTTTACTTATTTTTGAGAGACAGAGGGAGACAGAGCATGAGCAGGGGAGGGGCAGAGAGAGAGGGAGACACAGAATCCGAAGCAGGCTCCAGGCTCTGAGCTGTCAGCACAGAGCCCGACGTGGGGCTCGAACTCATGAAACATGAAATCATGACCTGAGTCGAAGTCAGACCCTTAAGTGACTGAGCCACCCAGGCACCCCTTAATATCTTTTTGTAAGATAGTTTCTGAGTCATCTTGAAAGAGATTACTGACACCAGTCTCCAAGAATAGGAAGAAAACGACACATTTAATAAAACACAGATATGCATTATGAATACTACAGTTAAAATTGAAATGAAATAATTTTTAAAGTCTTAAGTGATCTTACCCTGAGAATATCATAGGTGTCTCCATCCCCATAGTTGCTTACAGGTATATAATACAAACCATTGTAGAATATATCCTTCTGAGGAACGCAAGAGTCAAACTTGCCATCATCAAGGTTGAGGCCATGATAGAAATAACCATACAGTTCTACACGTGGAAGCAGATCGTACACCTATGAGAAAAATCACATGGTTCCCAATGGTTTTAAGCATTCCTCTTTTATTTTTACAAAATTGGCAAGTATTTTAAATACTTTTTAGTTCCATAATAATCTTCTCTTTATTTTAAGAGCATAGTCATAATATTTAATCCAACATTTTTTGTCAACTCATCCTTCCAGAAGAGAGAAACTTCAATTTTGTTTCAGGTGGTCAATGTCATGTTCATAAAGTTTTCAGCTTTGGTTCAGGATTTAGGATAGCATGTAGGGTAGCATTCTCCACTCCTATTTCCATCAGCAACAATATTTGTAATTAAACAAATAGCGTTTCATTAAAATAACTGGAAAAGGCACTCTTTATCAATGAACACTGTCCACAAACATATCAAGAACTGGAAAAAATTAATTCCATACCAAACTGCTATAAGATAAAGGAGAAAATGAAAATCAAAACATTTCAGCTGATGCAACTTCTCTGCTAAAGTCACTAACCGAACAAATAGAGAAAAAGCTATACCAAAAAAAAGAAAAACCAAAAACATTTCATATAAATCAAATATTCTTAAAATTTTTTTTAATGTTTATTTATTTTTGAGAGACAGAGAGAGATAAAGAGCACTAGCAGGGGAGGGTCAGAGAGAGAGGGAGACACAGAATCTGAAACAGGCTCCAGGCTCTGAGCTGTCAGCCCACACGGGGCTCGAACAGAGTGCCTGCCACATGGAGCTCGAACCCATGAGCAGTGAGATCATGACCTGAGCCAAAGTTGGACGCTTAACTGGCTCCAGGCACCCCTAAATCAAATATTCTTAAACATTCACTGGGGGTACTAAAAAAAGCACCATGAATTGGAAATTCAATAAAGAAAGAAAGGAAATGAGAAAGACCTAGGAAGAAATAAAATGATAATTTATTAAAGTCAGAAATAGTCAAATTAATATCAGATATAAACTCCAAATTATACAGAGCTCAAGAAAAAATAGATTGAAAGAAAACTTTAAAAAGCAACATAAAAATAAAGACAAAAGAATAAAAATGAGAGGAAAATAAATTAAAATGAGTCATAGGCAAAGCAGTTGACTTGGAAAGCAGGCAAAGAAGATCCAATATTGCTTACAGAGTTTTTCTAGAAAGAGGAAAATGGAAAAACTAATATTTAAAATTATAATTCAAGACAAATTCTGGAAATAAAAAATGAGTTTACTCAATGCATGGGTCTACTGACTAGCTGGTAAAACATCTCCCAAACAGATTCTGAGAGGTGTTTTACTAAAAATATTAGATTTTAAATATAAAGGGAAAAAGCCAAGCCCTTCAGGCAAAAAAAAAAAAAAAAAAAATCAAATAATTTACAAGGGCACACGAATTAGACTTATGTCAGTGTCCTTAAAAGGAAGATTTGAAGCAATTCCAATAGGGTAGCAGCATTTTCAAGAAATTTAAAGAAAGTGGGAACCAAGAATTTAAAATATAGATAACTTGTCCTTCCCACAACAAAGCTTTAGTGAAAGAATTGTGAATGCGAAATTCAGGGAATTCTCTACCCAGGTGACCTTCTGAGGAATCTAGTATAAAAGAGCTTTGGGCAACCAAAGGATGGCTAAGGCAATGGGCGAAACTCGGTGCGTTTGAAGAGAAAAGTAGAATGTAAACATAGGATGTTTTGACAAAGAAGTAAAGATCCAACTTTAACATGAGAGAAAAGGTGAAAGTACAATAAAATTATTGACTGTGGTAGAGACAATAGGAAGGAGTCAAAAGATACTACTTAAAAATGACTGCTTAGATTTAAAGGTTAGGCAAGAAAAAAGTGAGATTAGAGTTTTATAAAAGATATAAACACAAAGACGATCACTAAAATAAAAATTAAACCTCAGTTAAATGCAAGAAATTTGAAACCATCTAGAGCAAAGAAAAACTCAAAAAGCTAAAGAAATAAAATAAATTTGGGGTGCCTGGGTGGCTCAGTCAGTTAAGCCTTCGACTTCCACTCAGGTCATGGTCTCAGGTTCAGTTTGTGATTTCGAGCCCCTCATTCGGCTCTCTGTTCTCAGCGCAGAGCCCGCTTTGGATCCTCTGTTTCCCTCTCTCTCTGTTCCTCCCTCGCTCACTCTCTTTCTCCAAAATAAACATTTAAAAAAAGAAATAAAGTAAATTTAAATGTTGCACAGTAATTATAACAAAAACGTTATGATAGAGTTGATGCCTGTTATGATAGAGTTGATGATATCACTCATATCAATACAAGTAAATAGACTTAATTCTTTTCTAAAAAGTTTTTTTAAAGCAAAATCCAGCACTATACTTCTAGAAAAAACCTATAAAATACAATATTTCAAGATACTAGGACTAAAGTGTAGGTAAATGAAATTAATAAGAAAGCAGAGGTTGTAATTATCTTGATATTAGACAAAGTAGAATTAAGGACAAAAGGCATCAAATAAGATAGAAAAGGGAACTTTGTAGTGCTAAAACCCCCATTGCACAATAAAGGGACAAGAGTAATGAATATCTGTGCACCAGATAATACAGCAGTCATTTATGCAAAGTGGAAACAGCAGAAGGTGCAAGGGGAGGTAGACAGAAACACTCTTTACAGAGTAGTTTAACACACTACTCTCAGTACAAGACAAGTCAAGTGTATTTAAAAAATAACAACAGAATCTTGCCATTTGCAATGACGTGGATGGAGCTAGAGAGTATTATGCTACACGAAATAAGTCAGAGAAAGATAAACACCATATGATTTCACTCTTATGTGGAACTTAAGAAGCAAAACAAATGGGCAAAGGGGGGGAAAAAGAGAGAGAGAAACCAAGAAACAGACTCTTAACTGTGGAGAACAACTGGACGATTACCAGAGGGGAGGCGGATGGGGGATGGGTTAAATAGATGAAGGGAATTAAGGAGTGCACTTGCCGTGATGAGTACCTGTTGTTGTAGGAAAGTGTGGACTCACTATATTGCACACCAGAAACTAATATTGCACGTATGTTAACTATCTGGAATATAAATAAAAACTTGGAAACAAATTAGAGCTTACGGATAGAAAACGAACCGATAAAAGAGATTGCATCTTCCAAATACAAGTGAAGCATTCTCAGAATCTGTTGCTACATTTGGGCACGCAGAAAAAAAATCAGTAGTTTCCATAAAGTAGAAAGATTACTGATCACGAGGCAGGATAACTTGAAATTAAAACGAAAATCCCCATATAGGTAGGCCTGTCTACATATACATTATAGAATGCTTCACTAAGTAAGTTTTCAGGGAAAGGCTAAATGCAGATAGTATAGAATTTCTGAAAAATGATGATGTAATTGCTACAGATCCAATCTAAGAGATACTTTAAAAGTAGAGATCAGAGAATTCATAGGCCTTAACGCTTAAACCAATAAATATAAGTAAATGAAAATTATGCAAATTTCTAAGTAAAAGAAGTTACAAATAACATCAACGAAACAAGCAACAATAAAGAAGTTATATGGACACAAGCAAAAATTAATGTGTTAGAATACTTCAAAAAGCCCATATTAGATCAAATTAATCAATCAAAATCTGAAGTTGAAAAAATCAACACAACAGGTAAACCACTAACATATTAATAAGGAGAAAAAAAAAGGAAGAAACTAAAAATATGCAAAATAAAAGTTACATAAAGAGGAAAAAATTAAAGAAAAGAAGGGTGTAACGATTGATATACAGCACAGAGTTTTTAAATATCGTGAGATTTCTTTGCACTTCTCAGTACAAATAAATTTGAAAGCCTATATAGAAAGACTTAATTTCTTAGGAAAATATAAATTGCCAAAAGTGACACCAGTAGAGAGAGAATGCTTAAGCAGACCAATTTCTACAAAAGAAATAAAATTATTAAGAAGCTACCATGCGCAAAGCATCAGGCACAGGATATTCTGCTAGAGTCCAGAACAAGGCAAGGATGCTACTCCTCCTGCAATTTAATATTCTACTGCAATTAGGCAAACAATTTTTTAAAAATAGATCATCAGGGGAGCGCCTGGGTGGCTCAGTCGGTTAAATGTTCGACTTTGGCTCAGGTCATGATCTCGCAGCCCGTGAGTTCGAGCCCCGCGTCGGGCTCTGTGCTGACCGCTCGGAGCCTGCAACCTGTTTCGGATTCTGTGTCTCCCTCTCTCTCTGCCCCCCACCCCCCTTGTTCATGCTCTGTCTCTCTCTGTCTCAAAATGTTGAAAAAAAAATTAAAAAAAAAATAGATCATCAGGGGAGCGCCTGGGTGGCTCAGTCGGTTAAGCGTCCGACTTTGGCTCAGGTCATGATCTCGCGGTCAGTGAGTTTGAGGCCCGCATCAGGCTCTGTGCTATTTGTTGGTAATATGGCAGTATCCCTAGAAAGCCTAGAGAACAACTTCTAGAACTAAATCACTAAAGGATTTCAGCAATTTAGCAAAATTATAAAATTATTCTGCAAAAAAAATACCTCTCATATACACAAATAATAACAAGTTAGAATGTATTATAGAAGAGAAAACTTCATTCACAATAGCAACAAAAGAAGTTAACCCGCTTCTGGATAAGCTTAACAAGAAACTACATAAAAGTTATTTAAAATTAAAATTCATGAAAGACGTAAAAGTACAGTTGAACAAATGAAAAAGGCATTTCATGTTCTTGATGTGACATTTCACCATCAAGATGTACTTGATGTGATTTATAAATTCCATACAATCACAATAAAAAAATATCAGTGAACGTTTTCTGGAATTAGACAAGTTGAAGATAAAATTGCTACAGAAAATCAAACATGGCAAAATAGCTAAGGAAACTCTGAAATATAAGAGCTGGGGGATGAGAATGAGGAGTTGATTTCTACCCAAAAATTAATGCACCCTACAAAGCTTCCATAATTAAAAGTGTGGTGCTGACCCATCAATAGACAGGCAGATCAGTGGAATAGAATATAAACTCCAGAAATAAATATAATTGCAAATAGAAATACAGTCTATGGAAAAGTATTGCAAACCAGCACAGCAAAGATAATGTTGTATCAACTGGATAGATACTAAATTTTAAGAAGAGAGAAATAAAATAAATACTATTCCATTGTCTAGTGAATTAAGGATCCCTGGAAAAATAGTTATTTTCAAGGCTGGAGCAAAGAAAGTACAAGATGGGCCTCTAGCATCTTGCGCCAGAAAGTCAGCAATTGCTAAAACCATGATGTGGGCACGTCACAAGAACACGGGCACCGACTTGAAGATGCTCCCACTGGGAAAATTTAAGATAATTGTAACATAAAAATAAAGGATAGTAATGAATTGTGAATTATTATTTAAAATTTTTTTGTGATGTTTATTTTTATTTTTGAGAGAGAGAGAGAGAGAGAGAGAGACAGACAGAGCATGAGTGGGAGAAGGGAAGAGGGAGAGAGGGAGACACAAAATTCGAAGCAGGCTTCAGGTTCTCAGCTCTCAGCGCAGAGCCCGACGCGGGGCTCCAACTCTTGAACCATGAGATCATGACCTCAGCCGAAGTCAGACGCTTAACCGACTGAGCCACCCAGGCACCCCTGAATTGTGAATTATTAATTCAAAGTTATAAACGTTGAGAAATAAATATTCCTGCATCCATAAGTAAAGAGGAAGAGGGAGAACTAGAAAATCATGTTCCAACTCTCATACCAATATTGGTTTTGGCAAAAACTATCAATGGATGCTAACTCCAAGGAAATTCTGATGAGAAGCAGGATGTACAAAGAGTCTTGATAAGCACAAATTGCTCATTAGTTTAAGGAACAAAATAGCCAGTGGAGATATATGGAAACACCTTTATCAGGTGACTAAAATTATCATCACCAAATGCGCGGCTGAATCTTGTGTACCTTGAAAAACACACAGTATCTTACACGCTGTATTCCGGACAGAGATGCATAATCTTGGCCCAAACATGAGAAACATCAGACAAACTTAAAATGAGGAACATCCTATTTAAAAAACTACTTGGCTTATGTTGTTCTAAAAGGTCAGATTCATTAGAGACAAAGAAAAATTCTGTTCCAGGTTAAAGGAAACTAAAGGAACATGACTACCAAATGCAGTATGCGATTCTGCCCTGGATCTTGCACTAAATTAGGAAAAATGTGTGGTATAGAGGACAACTGACAAAACTTGAACATAGCTGGCAGATTAGATCGAAAGTACTGAAACAATGTGCAGTATCCTAAATTTGATAACTGTATTGTAATTATGCAGGAAAATATCCTTGCTTTTAGGAAATGAACACTGATATATTAAGGAATAATATAGCATGAAGTTTTCTACTCACTCTCAAATGGTTTAGAAAAAAAATTGAAATGCTATATACATATGTGTGTGTGTGAGAGAGAGAGAGAGAGAGAGAGAGAGAGAGAGAGAGAAAGGGGGGAGAGAGAATGGGAAAGAGAAAACAGATGTGACAAAATGTTAGAAACTGGTGAATCTGGGTAGAGAGTACATGAGAGTTCTCTATACAATCCTTATATCTTTTAACATTATTTAAAACTAAAAATTAAACTTATATAACATAATATTGAAAGTACTATAAACTTAATATGAATAGGAACGTTCTCCTTTATATAACATCGCTTGATTTACACTGTTAATATGGCCATAGATAATAAACAAGGGCAACCTCCTTTGGCTCTGATATATTCTGATTCACTTGTATCTTCTGGTCTGGTGAAATGCTTCTGGAATTTTCTATTGGTGGACCCTTGATGGTTTTTCCTCAGGGCGTTTTTTTTTTAATATTTTTTTAATGTTTGTTTATTTTTGAGAGAGAGAGAGACAAAGTATAAGTGAGGGAGGGGCCGAGAGAGAGAGGGAGACAGAATCCGAAGCAGGCTCCAGGCTCCAAGCTGTCAGCACAGAGCCTGATGCGGGGCTAGAACTCAGGAGCCACAGATCATGCATGACCTGAGCTGAAGTCGGAGGCTTAACTGACTGAGCCACCCAGACACCCCTCTCAAGGTGGTTTTTCTAAGACCTTGCTACCTCCAGTTGTAGGAAGAATGAGTAGAGATGATTTACTCTGGCTCCATGAAACTCTTAGAAGAAAAGTATATATAGATTTTCTGTGTTTATAGGTAAGTTTATCCTTTATTTGTTGATACTTTTCTGACTCTGAAGTCAGTTAGAAGCTTCGTAGCTCCAGGGTATCTGGGTGGCTCAGTCCATTAGGCATCCGACTCTTGATTTCAGCTCAGGTCACGATCTCC
This sequence comes from Panthera onca, assembly GCF_046562875.1. Taxonomy (NCBI): domain Eukaryota; kingdom Metazoa; phylum Chordata; class Mammalia; order Carnivora; family Felidae; genus Panthera; species Panthera onca. Next base: position 43,312,090 of record NC_138345.1, read on the forward strand.
TGGTTCTTGAGTTCGAAAGCCCTGCATTGGGCTCTGTGCTGACAGTGCGGAGTCTGCTTGGGATTCTTTGTCTCTCTCTGCCCCTCCCCTGACAAAAATAAATAAACTTAAAAAAAAAAAAAAAAGAAGCTTCTCAACCCCAATAAGAAATTTAAATGTATTCAACTTTGACATTGGGAAAAAATGTATAGCTTATGTCATGATTAATTGTTAGTATATTAAGTCAATAATTTTTATAATTTATACTTAAAGCTGGATGTACTATAGATTGTTAAAAGCAGAATACTAAATTGTGTTTTTCAGTGAGATCCCATTTGTAAAATATATATGCCTTCAGAAAAGAGATTTAAACAATTACATCAGAAATGTCCATATCTATATAATAAAAGTCCATTTTGTGAAATTAAAACAAATTATCATAGTGTTAAGATTATGAATGATTTTAAAGATTTCCTTCTTTCTGCCTTTGTGTATTTTGCACATTTTCCACAGGACACAGGTGCTGTGGTCTGAACTTGTATGTTGAAATCCTCATGCCCGGAGTGATGGAATTGGGAGGTGGAGCCTTGGGGAGGTGATTCGGTGGAGTGGGTAGAGAGTGAGATTAATGCCCTTATCAAAGACGCCTGAGAGATGTCCCTTGTCCCTTCCACCATGTGAGGACACAAGGAGTCTGCAAACCAGAAGAGGGGCCTTGCCTGACCATGCCAGCTCCCTGATGTCAGAATTTCAGCCTTCAGAACTGTGAGAAATATTTCTATTGTTTATAAGCTACCTAGTTTGGGGGTATTTTCTTGTAGCAGTTCAAATAGCTTAAGACAATAAGTATAATTTTAATCAGAAGAAAAATTTTTAGTTATTCAATTAGTTATAAATGGGATCATACCTTTCAATATTTATATGTCCTCGTGCCAAAAAAAAAAAAAAAATAAAGGGAAAATAGCCAACAGTTATTAATGGAAACAATTTTGATGTGAAATTCTAGAATTGCTGGTCTGGAAATGCTTACGAGAATATAAGATCTCTTAATAGGTAATAGACAACTGTAGACTGTATCCAAGCATCTCATCCAACACAGAGATTTAACTCTAAGTTTCAAGAAAAATAAAGTGTATAATCCCTGAGAGAACAAAGGAGGAGAATACTTGATATTCTAAAACTTGTTTCGTCTCAAATAAAGCACATCTGCTGAAAGGCAAGGAGTCCAGATGAAAACGAGGAACAGGAGGAGATCAGAGAGCTTACACTTTCGGCTGACAGCTGTTGTTCTGATTTCAGCAGAAGAACACTTTTATCCACAGCCCGGAGTGCGCAGTATGAGTCAGGGGCTGCTTGAAGGTAGAGATCCGTGTTGGAGCCAGGTAGCCCCTGCTCCATAGAGAACTTCATGCTAACCTAAAGTGGAGGAAGAAAAGGAGAGTAAGATACTTATAAAAAAATTTTTTTTCAATCTTTATTTATTTTGGGGGGAGGAGGGGCAAGGAGAGAGAGAGAGACACAGAATCCGAAGCAGGCTCCAGGCTCTAAGCTGTCAGCACAGAGCCCAACACGGGGCTCGAACTCACGGACCGCGAGATCATGACCTGAGCCAAAGTCGGTCGCTCAACCGACTGAGCCACCCAGGCGCCCCTCATCCCTCCTGTTTTAATCACACCGACATTTATTGTGAGATCACCGCGTAAAGGCGATAGTAGTCATGTAAAGAAGGAGACAGCGGGGAGAGAACTGCTTCGCTCATCTCTCTCAGGACAGGAAAGAAATAGAAGAAACATCACCTTGTTTTTAAAGCACTTGTCAACCTGGAATCTGACACTGTCAGCCACAATTTCCCCACTGGGGTGAAGGGTGTAGACAAGCATGACAGCCACAGGAGCAAGATCGGCACTGACGTTGATCAGGAATGAGAAGTTTCCATTCCAGGCTGTGTAGTAGGAGATGTCATTAACTTTAGTGCCAAAACTTTCCTGGCTCACTGGCTACACTTGGATAAAAGAGAATGGCTGATGGATAGCGGGAGCGAATTGGGCTTTGTGTTAAAGGCAAACAAGTTAAATAGTGGGAACGACGTGGGCAGATAAAAAAGACTGCATAATTTAGGCGGCAACAATATTTGGGTTTGGCGGAGCACGTTTCTATAATGGGCTTGACAGCCTGGCAACGATTGAAAGGAGTTGAAATCACTTTCTCTGCAATATTTGGAAGAATACCCTGGGGTCATACTATTGCTTTCCACCCACTAATCGTTAACGTTAAGTGCTCTTGACTCTATCCCTATAACATTTTCTTAGAAGGAAAGAAAAATGAAGGCAGAGTACCTTGAAAAAAAAAAAAAAAAAAAAGAATGTATTATGTTTACCTTTGTTTCTGATTTCCTTTTGTCCGCTGAGGAAGATAGCCCCTTTTACCATCACCTGGACAGAACACAGGAAACATGACGTGTATCATCACGCTATCTAACAGAATCTGAAAAATTGCTAATGACGGTCTGATGATAATTCTGTTCCAAAGATAGGGTAGCTTCTATGAACAAATGCAAAACTCTGCACCACTCGGAAAAGAACACAGAAACTGACGACGATGAATTGAAAGTCTATTATGTGCTAGAAACTTGGTAAATAATATGCAATTCACCAGGCAAGGGAGTGTACAAAGCCCTGGATTATTTAGACTGTCTCGCTTCAAGGAAGCCAAGTCATGTCACTTCTCCACCACTGTTCCCTTATTTGTAAACTGAAAAGTGTAACTTTTTTTTTTTCCCTTTGCCTCAAAAGGACAAAATGGATAAATATGGAGACAGAGCCAAAAGGGCTCATTCCTTTTACTGCTTATCAAAATTAGCCTTCCCCTTTACTCTCTTGTCTCTGCCTAATGTTGTACTCTCATGAAGGGTCATGGATACTCGATGTGAATTATAACCGAATGTTTAAAAGAGCAGACTCTGAGTAGCAGGTTTTTCAACCTTAGGGAAATTGAAATTGCCTTGGATGTTTTTATGTGTTCATTTACTTGCTTCTGTGTTTGTTTTTAGCAGATCCAAGGGTAGTCACAACCATGTGGGGTCTGCACACTCAGGAACAATGACATGATTGATGTCCCCGTTCCAAGCCGCCCTGTGCTAAGCAGACAATCAGACAAGACCCAAGGATCCATCAGTGGAGACTTACCAAATAAAAAAAGTTGATATTGGAATCATCCCTATATGCTTCTTTGTTTAGGGTGTAATGCACAGTAACAGTTTTCTGCTGATTGCATCTAAGCTGTTTTGGTTCAGGAACAATCTTCAGGAAGCTGTTGGTTCGGGAGTAAAAGCGTGAAACTGAGAAATGAGCATCCACATACTCAGGCGCTAACCAGCTGGGAGGATAGCAGTTCTTAGGTCGAATATACGTGGCCTAATAGGAAAAGAGAAGTAAAGGATGTTAGAGCTATAAAGACTTTTAAGGACAGGGATTATTCCAGAATGGAAGGCTTCTTATCTCTTCACAGTAGAGAGGAATCTTAGTTTGTGGCTGACGTTTCAAATATCAAGTTATTGGAAGTAAAATAATAATTACGCTTTCTTCTTTTTTGGCATACAAAACATGACCATAGTTGTATGTATATTTTATTAGGCCTACGCTAGTTTATTTTTACTTTGTAACTGAAGTCAGGGAATAGTCTTACACCCTGTATCTTTCAGCTATATTTGAACGTGGATGAATTGTTTAACTCTAAAATTCTGTTCAAGAAGCAGAAAAATGGAAATCAAAGGGGATAAAAAGGCCAAATCATCTTCATGAACTATTTCTGGTGTCTCAGAGGAAAATATTGGATGTTACAGACTTTATAACAATTGTACCAGGCTATTATCTCATCCTCTTGAGTAAGTATTCTTACATATTATTTAATGAACAAGGAGACATATAAAATACGTGAAATTTTGCAACTTTTTAAAAATATATATATTTAAAATTTTTTAAATGTTTGTATTTATTTTTGAGAGAGAGAGAGAGAGAGACAGAGTGCGAGTGGCAGAGGGGCAGAGATGGAGGGAGACACAGAATCTGAAGCAGGCTCCAGGCTCTGAGCTGTCAGCACAGAGCCCGACATGAGGCTCGAACTCATGAACCGCGAGATCATGACCTGAGCCCAAGTCGACAGTTAACCGACTGAGCCACCCAGGTGACCCTAAAATATATTCTTAATATAAATGATCTTTTAAGAGATTCCTAATGTTCAAAATTCCTAACACTCAAATACTTTGTGGGATCTTGTCTACTCTTTGGTGTCTTACTTTCAGGTTGAACTCTGAATCGAATATATCTGAAGTGTCGATGGAAAACAGAGCTTCCCCATTGTCGTCTGTGGTGTAGTTTCCTATAAATCTGTTATTTAGCTCCAATTGCAATGGCTTGTTCCCCATTGGTACATTATCAGGTCCAGAAAATTTAAGCTGTGCCAAAAAAAAAAAAAAAAAAAAGGCATTAATTTTTAAAACTCAAAACATCACATTTCTATAGAGAATTTTCTATTCATAAATGTGATCGCTTATTTGTAATTTTATTAAAATCCAATAGACAGAAAGATGGTCTATTAAATAGATACATAAAATGGAAACAGCTATAATTGTGTTGATCGCTTTCCTTCCCCCGTGGGGGACTTTCTCTCATCTATCAGACATCGTGAGGCTACAAGTATGTTATAAAAGTAGGAAAAAGATGTCCAGAAATTTTCAAAGGGCAATCCATGATCCAAGAAAATGAAATGAGAATATGTATTTTTAAGTCAAACCTACAGTTCCAAAATAAGGAATGCCTCTTCTGTAGAAAGAATCCATATTCTCAAAGCTCACACTCCCAAGCAATTGAGTGAGAAAAATGGAAGTCTTTTCACTGATCTGCACACCTGTAAGAAATAAAAAAAATAGTGTGAGGGAGGATGAATTGTTTAATCTAGAATCTCAAAAGAACAAATAGCTTAGGGGATATGTGCAAACTTCTATGCAGAGAATTACATTCTTGTTCGACATTGAAAGGAAAGCGTAGGTGCTTTGGAGTATGTTTCAGAATACTCTGTATCTATCTGGTTATAATATACATCAAACTTAATAACATAATCAATGTGAAAATGTTTGGACCAGAAGCAGGAGAAAATGCTTTTAATTTCTTTCTTCTGACCATTCTACTCAGTTCTGGCTTGTAACTCCTTTTATAGCAGAGAATGTCACAGACATCTCTTGAGAGAAGGCTTTCATTTCCTTTAAATCTTTCTTTAGCCTGTCAAGATAACTATGCTTTTAGACTTTTCCCAGATAAGAAAAATATCTGAAAGCAAAGTAAATAGGAACGGATTGTGATAAGCAGAGGTAAACATACCTAGCTAAGTTACAATGCGACAAATACCCATAACAAATGCCATCACTCTATTGATCAAGTGTGTTTATACAAAGCACTTTATAAATAATATTATCTCACTCATTTTTAAGCAACAAAAATAGCAATTGAATCTGGCTTTCTCCACTCCAAATTAAATTCCACTTTCCTCTTTTTCTTTGTTATTCTTTTAACAATGATTTATTGAGCACTCATGTGCCATCTTGTAAATTTCTCAATGATATTTTATACCCGCAAATGTCTCCATTTGTATTAAATCAGAAGTTGACAAACTTCTGTGAAGAGGACCTCACAGTTATTATTCTAAGCTTGTGAACCATAAGCTACACAACTTTGGCATTTTAGCTGTTAAGCAAGGTAAACGAATGGGGTCATGTTCTAGTAAACTTCACATAAAGAAGCGTGGAGCTGGGTTTGACATTCTAGCTGTAAATTGTGAACTTTTGTATTAAATCAAAGCTCAGACCCGGTCTATTGGTTATCAACTGATTTACCCAAAATTAAAAAGAGTGCCTACTTTATTAGCTTAGCTTGCTACTTCAGAAGAAATCTCTGTCTGATTGATGCAGGCACAGAAGTAGAGACAAACCTGTAACATTTACATAATAAGTTTATTTTAAACATTACGAGGAAAATCTTTTTTCAGAAGCAACCTTCAAGTTGACCTATTGGTAAATGTACTCCACTTTACTATGTGGAACAATTATTGATCTCTATTTGGTGAATCTTGCTTACTAGATACCCTTCTCCCTAGGAAGCTGCATATACCCCAGGTTGCCCATAAAACATGATCATTACCTGTCCCAAATTCCGTAACTGTTACAGAGGTTTGAAATGACATGAAAAATCCTGAACGGTAGAGTTGGAAGACTTTCGTATTCACAATTTGAGTCACACAACCATTTCTCAACTGAAAAATGAAGAGAAGGTATAACGAAAAGATTAGGGATTCAAAAGTCTTAAAGGGATATAGACTTTTAGCACAGATTTCTACCTTCCCCCACCACCCTATGGTTTCATCTCACAAACTTGTTGAAATGACCAAGAATTCCAAAAGAAGGGCTGGGAGTCCATCAGCAATTACAACAAGTGAAGGAGGTAATGTGCATTTTACAGACTTCAGGGATATTCTATTGACAACAATGTAGATGGCAATAAATTAAAGATGAGAATCTTATTTTAAGAATTAGAGACTAAAATCATCTTGAGTCTTCAAGTGTGTCACACAAGAACTCTTTTTAAGGTAAATTGTTATTTAAAATGAAGAACAAATCTATAGATTATCTTTCATTGGTGACATCAGGAACGAGAGAAACGTAGATGTACTTATATTTTAAAATGAACGGTACTATTAATTCTAAATTTAAAATGGTAGAGGGATAGACCAATTCATCTGACTCTCAAAACTACCACATGAGGAGACACGATTGTCATCACCATTATATGGATGAATAAACTGAAATATATAATCTGCCCAAGGTCACACAGATAGAAAGTGGTAGCTAGGCATTCTGATCCCAGAACATGTGCTCCTCTGAACCATCAACTATAATGTTAACAATAAAAACAGGCAATTTTACTTTGTCTATTTATAATACAATCAAATTACAAAGAAATGATAGAGGCGCCTGGGTGGCTTGGTTGGTTGAACGTCTGACACTTGATTTCAGCTCAGGTCATGATCCCAAGGTCGTGGGATCGAGCCCTACCTTGGGCTCTGCCCTGGATGTGGAGCCTGCTTAAGATTCTCTCCCTCCCTCTCTCTCTCTCTGCTCCTCCCCCCCCATTCATGCATTCTTTCTCTCTCTAAAAAAACAAAAATTAAAAATTAAAAAAAAGAAAATAAAATGTAATCAGAAGAATCTTACATGCCTTGAAATTAAGAAAAAAAAACATTTTTCAGTAATACCTGAGTCAAAGAGAAAATATAATGTAAATCAATAAGAATCTCGACATTAAAGACAAGGAAAAAAGTGTTTTGCATCAAAATCTATGGTATTAAGCTATGGTTAAAAGAAAAAGTAAAACACAATGTGTTTTTAACGAGAAGAAACAACATTTTTTAAAACCACCAAAATAAACTAAAATTTCAGGGAAAAGAAAGAATATGATGACTATAAAAATAAATGATTTAGGGGCGCCAGGGTGGCTCAGTCGGTTGGACATCCTCCTTTGTTTGGCTCAGGTCATGATCTCATGGCTCATGAGTTCGAGCCCTTCATCAGGCTCTGTGCTAACCGCTTAGAACCTGGAGCCTGCTTCAGATTCTGTGTCTCCCTCTCTCTTTGTTCCCACCCCACCTGTGCTCTGTCCCTCTGTCCGTCTCTCTCAAATATAAGAAATAAAACATTAAAAAAAAAATGATTTAGGAACAAAAAAATAATATCGGAAAGGAAATAATAAAACAAAAGTCAGAGGAAGTCCAACAAAACAGAATAACCTTTTACGAGCACTATTTAGAATAAAGAGGGAGACCAAAGTTGTATAAGATTAGATGCTAATACAACTTAGTATCCATTTAGAAGAAAACGAAATGTGTTATTTTACAACATAATAAAAACTACTTTATGTTGATTAGAGAAATTTTTAAAATGTTAAAATCACGCTTAGATAGCTACACGTACAACATGGTGATAGGTGAGAACTTTTTCTAAGGCTGAGAACCTGTAAACATCAGGAACTTTGGTATTTCAAAAATAACACAATCAAAGTCAATATTTAAATAACAGACTTGAAAAAATATTTGCTTAGGGGATAGAGGGCAATATTTATACTAAAAGAAAGTTTCAGTTTCACACAAACAGGGAAAACAAGGATCATTAAGAATTCTTGAAAGAACAAATTCAAACTCATAACAAAAATATGAAAATACACTCAAGTTCACAAATAATACCAATTAAAGCAAAAGAAACTTCTTTCAAAATGGCAACATTTTAAAACCTGCTATATATATTGCCGGCAGTAACTTGGGAACTATAGTCCTCTCACACATTGCTGACAGGAATTTAAATGCTTAAAAATTTTTTTGACAATATTTTTTAAATGTAAAATTGTGTGTGATTCTATCATCTATCTATCTATCTATCTATCTATCTATCTATCATCTACTTTGATTCATGAGACCCAAGCGAAGGAATCTGTATGAAATACATAAAACCACTGATATAGAAAGATAGTTTTAGCAGATTATTTATTGCTATATTTGTCACACTGGGGAGCAAAAAGCCATTCGCTGAGAGAACACCCATCACTTGGTAAAATGACTAAATTACATTAAAATCACACTACAGAAAACTGCACTGCTGATATGGAAGAAGTCGACTCAGCCTTTCTTTGCCTGCAATTCTTATCTACAGGAGTTCTGCTTGTCTTTAGCAAATTTCGATATTTACCAATTGATGTTCATCAATTTGGTGAGTAACTTCAGGACGATCAGGCTTAAATTATAAACTGAAATATATGCAAATCTCATTTTCGAGGTCCTAAGTTGATTCTCAAATAAATGGGCAGGATTGTTTACTGAGATTAAGATGCCACAGATCAGGAAAGCAGGTGGCGGCTTCAGAAATGAACCTCAAATTTAAAGCAATGCAGGTAGATACTCCGAATCGCAGGTGTGTGCGAATGAACTTTTTTCACAAGGACAATTCTGATTGCATGGTGGGTCTTATCAGGGATTTGCTAATTTAACAGATGACTAATAATTCCACATGGGAAGACCAGAGAGATCATCTAGACGGTATATAAAACAAGAAAACCAATAAGGTTTTTCAAATTTAAAAATTCTATGAATCTATAGGTGGGTAACCATTTACATGGCCTAGAGAAAGAGACTATTGGTGGACGTTGTATTTGCTCCTTATTCTTCACCTTATCTAGCTGCAGCCTCCATTACCCACGAAATGAAAATAATGTTTTTAAGTCCCTTTTATAAATGGAATTGTAGGGGCCAAGGGCAGGTTCCCCCCAAACATGCCACATGGGCTTATCGATATTTTATCATTTAATTTCATTTTATTTTAATTTCATTTTATTATTTTATTTTATATGTTTACTTATTGAGAAAGAGAGAGAGAGAGAGAGAGAGAAGGGGAGGGATAGAGAGAGAGGGAGAAAGCATTCAAAGTAGGGTCCATGCTGTCAACACAGAGCCTGATGTGGGCTCGATCTCACGACCATGAGATCGTGACCTGAGTCAAAATCAAAATCAAAAGTCGGACACTTAACTTACCACCCAGGTGCCCCAAGGCATATTGATTATTTTACATAAAAGTTACTTAAAGAAGAGCCGGTGCAAGGACACTTAGATCCTCCTTGGTCCCCCTGAAAGAAGGGAAAAAAACTCCCAGGTGAAAGACACCCTCGCTGCACTAAAAAGTAAAAAGACATCCTTACCACCAGAGACAGGGACTTTAAAGCCAAGAAAGCTCTAGAAAAAAAAAACAAACAAACCAAAAAACCCCAAAAAAAACCTTGCTGCTTTTTTTCTAATCTACTACCCTGACCCAAATTCCAATTCGAATTCCTTACTAATTAAAGCTTACAAACACCTGTTTTCTTTGTCCTGTCAATTCCTCACAAATTTATTGTCCCTCTGTCAAAAAGTATAAAAGCTGCTTGCCTTGGTCATCTTTTTGGACCTCAATTTCATTATGGGACCGCTGTATGTACCTAATAAAATTTTGGGTTTTTTTCTCCTGTTAACCTGCTTCATGTAAACTTAATTCTATTTAGTCCAGTGGAAGACTTTAAAGGGTAGAGGGAGGATTTTTTCCTTCTCTACAGAATCGAAGAAAGAATAATAATGAAATATAATGATAATGACAATAATAATGATGATCTGTACCTGCGCAATAAATTGTTCACATATTTCATTGTTGTTGTTCTCACAGTTCTCGGAGGAAAAGAATTTTCTGCACACCCGGATTTGAGCTTTTCCTTGCACCGGCTGGCCATAGGTGTACCTGGTAGGAGAAAATGTAGTGACAATTATAGATGATCAATACCATGGGCCTATTTTATGGGCTTTTTCAGAAATTGTATATGAAATCTGGAACGTATGGCTACCCCAATGACTGAATTCTATTAGCAATCATCATCTATTAGTGCTATCTTCCCCACAGAATTTGAATTCAATTAGGCATGTGATCTGTTATGAGGATTCGGCTGCCTTTTTAAAAATCAAACTCAAGGGGTGCCTGGTTGGCTCAGTTGATACAGCATGTGTCGGCTGATCTCAGCACTGTGAGTTCAAGCCCCACGTTGGGCGCAGAGCCTACTTAAAAGAAAACAAAAATCAAATTCAGGGAAATGTAGAACCTAAAGTCTCAGCAAAAGGGATTTAATGATCACATCGAGTTTTTTAAATTACATTTTAGCCTGATAGAAATATTATAAAATTTGTCTGCAGCACCATTTTTTTTTTAGCAGAAAATATATATGGATCTATATTTGGATTATTAGGATATATTTTTTTAAGTTTATTTATATTTTGAGAGAGGCAGAGATAGTGCAAGTAGGGGAGGGGTAGAGAGAGGGAGACAGAGAATCCCAAGCGGGCTCTGCACTGTCATCTTGAAGCCCGATGTGGGGCTCGAACTCAAGAAACTGTGAGGTCATGACCTGAGCAGAAACCAAGAGTCAGAGGCTTAACCGACTGAGCCATTCAGGCGCTCCTGGATTATTTAGGATCTTAAAATACTTCCAGATCAATACTTAAAAAAAAATTTTTATATTTATTTATTTTTGAGAGAGAGAGAGACAGAATGCGAGCAGGGGAGCGGCAGAGAGAGAAGGAGAGACAGAACCTGAAGCAGGCTCCAGGCTCTGAGCGGTCAGCCCAGAGCCCGACACTGGTCTGTGACTCACGAACCGGAAGAGCATCACCTGAGCCAAAGTTGGACACTTAACCGACTGAGCCACCCAGGTACCCCCAGATCAATACTTTAAACAACAATTCTCATTGTACATCCAACAAATGCAGCAGGTAGGGAGATTGGCATAAACTAGATAAATTTTGATCAAAAGTATGTCTTGTGGGGTGAGATTAAATAAATATCTCATTTTCTCCTAAAACACACAGAAAACCACAACACAAGGTGGGTTTTTTTTTTAATTTCAATCAAAGGCAAATACAGTTGATTTGAAATTTTTTGTTATTTGAGGATTGCTTCATTTAGAAAAACATAGCACCTGTGAAATTAGTAAGTAGTAAAACTGAAAATAATTAAATTTATCAATGATAATATTTTTTTTTCTAATTTTTGGGCACTACTATGTATCTGGTGGTTACACAGATGATCTAATTTATTTTTTAAGCGATCCTGAGATGTCGGCGTATAATGTCATTGCGCAGATTAGTGAACTGAGGTCAAGCAACTCGCCTACGTTGTAAGATACGGAATTGAAATTCAAACTCTGATCTTCCTCCCTTCCCACAGTCTGGGCTCTTCCACTAAGTTGCTTTTCTCTCCCTACTTAAAAATTGTCAATGCTTCTGAGAATTCGATTCGAGCCAAATCGCTAAAATCATCCATGCGCTTTAAAGATCAATTACATATAACACAGCGGCAAGACTCAGATCAGGCCACAGGTGACACAACTGAACATATCTTATTATTGCTTCTTACTGTCTTTTGCTTACAAAATAAAACTCTCATTGTCGTATTTTCTAGGGGTTAACACATGCCTGTGAAATATGTAGCTTAAATGTTCGTACAGATCAGAAAGAATAAACATTTTCCCTTTGTGATTTGAAAAGCTTTTGGTGGGTACTAATGCGGTTTATTAAGGTGTCTTTGCCTATAGGCGCGTTTTCTTCCCTGTTTGCTAAAAGGGGGCCGTTTGCCAAAATACCCTGGCTTGCTGTTGTTTTCTCAAGTGCCAGGGAGTCCTGAAGAAACAATGCACAGACGTAGTGCGTGCAACCTGAAGTAGGCAACTCATGCATGGATGTTCACTCCTAGACATACTGATTTTATTCATCCTGTTCCTGTAACCTGCCCAGAAATATTTCTGTAGCCACGAGAGCTTCTGTCTCAACTGCCTGGTCCTGTTGCAGGGCATCATGATTGCTGATAACTGAATACCATGTCATGTCAAATCTAAATGAAATGTAACATTCAAGAAGTTTTTGAGAACTCCCAATTCTGTATCAACAGTTAGTTTAGCAAGTCTCCTATGAAGGCGATACTTGATAAATGCTTTGGCTCTCCTGATATCTGTGTCGTACTTTTTTTTTTAGCATACCCCTGGGCAGATAAATTATAGGTATTAATCCCATTGACAATTCTGGCTTGTGTGGGATTTTATGAGTGAAACTAGTTTAGGAGCCTGGATTTTTTGAAGCGTATTTGATTACCTCCTTATTTTTAGCACACATATCTACATCTTTCATATATTACGTTTATGAAATTCTAGCACGTGTCAGCTACTCTTCACCGAGACAAGAAAATATTCGTACAGTTGTGCTAGAGTCCAAAGAACATTGTAGATACTGTCAGCCTTTCACCCAATATATCTTTAAAGTACCTTGACTCTACTCAAGAATATTTTGAAAGTCAAAATCTACTTTGAAACCCTCTGAAGATGCTCTAAAGCAAACTATTTCCATGTCGCCAATTAAATAAAAAGTTGGAACAAATATGTCATATATTACAATTTTTAATTGTTTATATAAATTATAACAGAGGTCTTGGTTAGAAGAGTACTTCTGACATCAAATAGTATTGGTCTAAATCCTAAGTCGGCCATCAGAAGGCGCCATTACTGTTGATAAATTATTTCAGTTCTCTGTATCTTGTTATCTTTTTTTTCTAAAACAAAGATGATAACAGCTCCTATCACATAACATGGGGGTAAGAATATAATAAGGGCAATGCTCAGCACAGAAATTGGCATTCAATAAATATTAACTATATTAATTATTATTAGAAATTTGAGAAAAGGCATCATACTCTTAAAAATGTAAAAGGCATTCGAAATCATTTCCCAAAAAGAAAACTAAAATTTCTCAAATCATACAGGATTTTTTTTTTCACACGAGGAAGATTCAAATTAATTCTAATTGCTAAAAATACCTTTTTTCCCACTATGACATTTTGAAGAGTTTCTTTTTTATTTAAAATGAAAATATCAATGATGGTGAAGATTCAGTGAGGCAGGTACTTCTGTATCAGCTGCTGGAACTTTACACTGATGCAACGTTTTTAGTGAGTAATATGGCAATCAAAAAACTAAAAGAATATTATACATTCTGTCTTGACAATTCCAGTTCTGGACATCTTTCTTAAGTAAATCGTTTTTAATTCAGAAGATACTTCTTATACACTTATACACAAAGACATATACTATAATAGTACGGAAAAAAGCTGAATAGCCTCCATGTTATATAATAAAGAAAAGTTAATTTGGTATGGCCACATAGAGTTATGTTTATGCAGCAAGGAATTGGAATTAGTAAAAGATGAGCTGAATATGAAGACATGTTTTCTTAATTATAGTGTATAGAAAAGGATGATTGCAGTTGATGAATATGAAAAGATTCATACAAGACTAGAAGAAAATACCTTACAATGTAAATGGGAATCGGCAGAATTAATTACAGGTAATTTCTTATGGTTTTCTTTGTTTTTAAAATATTTTACAACAAGAATTCACTCTTTCTCTAACAATCTTAAAGGAAGCATATAAATAAAGTTACATGGTTAATCTCATTTCTCATTCTTTCTGAGCTCTATATTGACCGTTGGAGTCAAATCTCCTGAATACTTACTTAGCACATACATTCACTTGGAACTCATCATCCGAAATAGTTACTATTTGTGGTGCACTGACCTTAACTTCAAACCTGGGCAACACTGGAAACAAAAAGAAATAGACTTCAGCCCCTACAACCACTGGTGAGAAAAACTTATGGCAATCACGTAACTAATCATGTAACTAGGTAGGTTTCTGTGCACAACATTTTCCTATGTATGCATCTCGATAGCCCACATTTCAACTGCCCCCAATTCTGTGTGTGGCACCAGTAAGTCATAGGGCCTTTCCTTTATCTTCCCTGTTCTCAGAACTTCACATGTTATTTATCGTAATCATTTAGATCGTCTTAGAAGATTGTCTGGATTCTAGAAGATGAGACATTTCCCAGGTAGGAAGGTCAGGGGTTAGAATAAGGATACAGGGCAAGAAGGAAGGATGATAAAGCAGAAAACCCCAAGAAAGGAAAATGGCAGAAAATCAAATCAAGCCTCACCTAAATCTTTTGGCTAAATCTAACATAAAATTTGTTTTGTTCAGCCCTTTGAACTCTTCCTTTATAAGGAAACAACCATAAGTAGTAATTCATTACCATATCTATCAACAGTAAATTGGTGTGTCAATGTCTTTCCTGATTTTTCTTTCACGATAATAGAGTAATCTCCAAATATTGGTTCTGAAATCAGTTGGAATGAGAGTTGGGTAATGTTTTGAAAGGAGGTCACATTTTGCCACTGAAAAATCCTATTGTGTTGAGGATCCTAGAAATAAAGAAGAAATAAAATTAGAGGTCATGAAGAGTATTATCCCTTCTTTCTTTATTCTGAGTACCTTCTATAGTTATTGGAAGTAAAGAAAACTACCATTTTATTGCACTAATATCTTGCACTGTGACAATAACATAACTTCCTCGGGTATACAAATTCAATATTACAGTATGTCTGTTAAGCCCCAAAAGGATAAGAACAACAATCTCTAACTATTGCTTTGGATTTTTGTCCTTCTGAACCAGAGTTCCATAGTTAAGTTTAAAACACAGGGGCGGGGCGCCTGGGTGGCTCAGTCAGTTGAGCGGCCGGCTTCAGCTCAGGTCATTATCTCACAGTCTGTGAGTTCGAGCCCCTCGTCGGGCTCTGTGCTGACCGCTCAGAGCCTGGAGCCTGTTTCGGATTCTGTGTCTCCCTCTCTCTGCCCCTCCCCCGTTCATGCTCTGTCTCTCTCTGTCTCAAAAATAAATAAAAAAATAATAATAATAAAAAAATAAATAAAACACAGGGGCGCCTGGGTGGCTCAGTCGGTTAAGCATCTGACTTTGGCTCAGGTCATGCTCTCGCTGCTCATGAGTTCGAGCCCCTTTTCAGGCCCTGTGTTACAGCTCAGAGCCTGGAGCCTGCTTCAGATTCTGTCTCTGTCTCTCTGCCCCTCCCCTGCTCACACTCTGTCTCTCTCTCTCTCTCTCAAATATAAAATTAAACACAAAAAAAATTAAAAAAAATAAAACGCAACATGCCTGCCCCAGAGTAGTACTTTCCACAGTAGAGTGGACCCACTCCAACAGATGCATAAGGAGGGATTTATTCTAACAAATACTTCTATTTGTCACTGGTGTTTATTTGGTCTATAAATAAACTGGTTATGAATTTACACAATGCATGCAAGAGCTGTTTAATGGGAGTTCTACATTTTCTTCTTTATTTGTTTTTAGCATATTACATCTTATGTGAGCCTGCTTCCATAAGCCTATTTAAAGATATCAACCAGTTGTGATTAAAGAATTCCTGATAAAAAGATTTCTACAAAGAAACAAAAACATTATTTACTACTCACTTAATTTAATTTTTTTTTCTCTCCTTTACAATAAAACCTAGAAAACTAAATTAATTTTCCAGGCTTCCTTTCAGTAAGGATTGTCCATATGACCAATGTAACCAAGTTGGCCAATGAAATGACCAATGTAACCAGCTTGGCCAACGAAATGTAAGTAGAAGTCACCGAGTAGACATTATTTCTAAAAGAATCAGATGCGGCTGGCCTTGAGAATAAAACAACACACTGAGGCCAGCCGAGAGGTTACATAGAAGAAGCCCGGATCCTTCGTAATATTATGTTGTTCTTGTCCAGACCTTAAAGTGCCTGCACTCAGACTTAGTGGTTTGTGAAAACAATAAAACTTTTACTCATTTAAACCAATGTTGGTTAAGCTTTCTGTTGCTTTCAGTGGAACACTAGCTGTGAAGGTAACTGTGAAGGTAGAATCCTAGTGTTCACACTAGGATGTGAAGATAATGCTATTTACAGATTACGAAGGATGCGGAAAACATGAAAATGGCTGACTTGATATTTATCCTACTGGAAGGATGAGCTATTTGCCACCCACGTAAGAAGGAATTCGTATTATAAAGACAAAATTATATTGTATATATATATATATATATATACAAAATTATATTATATATCGCATTATAAAGACAAAAAAATTCGTATTATAAAGACAATTTGGAATATTTATATACATATATAATGACAATGAACCTAGATCCTAGTGTATTAACATTTAACTTTTTTTTTAATCTTTATTTATTTTGAGAGAGAGAGAGTGTGAGCAGGGAAGGAGCTGAGGGGAGGGAGACACAGAATCCGAAGCAGGCTCCAGGCCCTGAGCTGTCAGCACGGGGCCCGACGGGGGGCTCAAACTCACGAACCACGAGATCATGACCTGAGCCGAAGTCAGACGCTTAAGCAGCTGAGCCACCCAGGCGCCCCTCAGTATAACATTTAGACTTAGTTAATAGTAATAATACATATTGCACGTAGAAATTAAAGTACATATGTTGGAGTTGATGGGCACAAAAGATTTACTGACAGACTTAAGATCTGAAATTAAGTCACACTCTACTGCACTAGAGCTTTGAACTGTAGAAGGAGACTCCATTAACTATTTTCTGAAAGCAAAGGGTCCATTTTGTAATAATATCACCAACTCTATTTCAAACCTTTAGGTGTTTGTGTTTTCTATTTCCTTAAAATAAGATATGGTTAAATTAACATTGAGAAGGGCCAGTAGCCAAAATGAAGCAATTTTAAACATAAACCTCCCTTAGAAGGAGCCCAATCGTTCATTTTCTGTGGAAATCCATTACTGCATTTGCCACACAGGATCAATACCAAAGTGGCAGCTTTTTATTTACATCTTCGGCTGATGCCTTACATTGTAAGTAGATAAACATTTCTCTTCCCCTTATTTCAGTTCCCTTACTTTCTAACTACACGTAATGAAAACTACACACACACGCACACACACACACACACACACACACACACATCCTTATTTATCTGAATATTCAAAATAATGAGTGTGATAAAGCAGATCGCTTACCTGAAGTGTGATCAATGGATACTGAAAAGAAAAAAATGCAGGTTAATATTGTAGTAGTGTTTTTTTTTTCTTCTTCTTTTTTTTTTTTTTTTGCCAGATATTGCATTGTTAAGATCGTCTGGCTTTGTGTTGAGACGGCCTTAAGTTTCGCAGAAGACCAAGTTTCCGTAGCTAAGCGTGCCAAGAAAACCCCAAATGTGAGAGATCCTGAACCTCATCAGGGAAGTGGAAAGCAGGTTCCATGCAACCCATTTTTTTCCCCCTTATATGATGAAAAGACCTAAAGAAGTACAAACTAACTCCCAGTAAAGACAAGTTCTAAATTTGGGGGTCAGCATTGAAACTCCACCTGTACAGTATTCCATGTTAGAATCAATTTCTGTACTTATGCAAAGCCTCCTGGTGACACTTTAGATGGTAATGGATTTGTTTACTTTGCTTCGATTTCATTGTACCGTTAGAAATTAATGAACTCACCAATTCCTCAACAGGTCTGAACTTGGTATCCAGCGTCACGATGCGAATTTGAACTAAAAGAAAAGAGGAAGAAGGGATGAATGCTTGTAAATAGACATAGGTATGTCTACGAATGCTTGTAAATAGACATAGCAATTAATTGTCTTGCTGTCACGGAATGCTGCCCTGTGTCCCCTAGCTCTGATGTGACCCTTTGAAATTTGGGTCCTATTTGGAAAGAGCTCTCGTTACACATTTGTAATTCCTCTGTTGACTGTTGACGATGCTCTATTATTACCAAAGCTGCTACCACCAACTGGAAAGTTTTGCCCTAAATGGCCCACAGGGACACCTTAAAAATTGGAGCCTCGGGGCACCTGCGTGGCTCAGTCAGTTGAGCATCTGACTTTCGATTTTGCCTCAGGTCATGATCTCACGGTTTGTGAGTTCAAGCCCCACAAGGGGCTCTGCACTGACAGTGTGGAGCCCACTTCGGCATCTCTCTCCCTCTCTCTGACCCTCCCCGGCTTGCATATGTGTGCACATGCACGCACGTGCTTTCTCTCTCTCAAAATAAATAAACGTTATAAAAAATTGGTGCCAGAATTAATTGTAGAAAGAAAAATGTGAAGTATGTATAGTAGAAGTTAAACATAATTTTCTGGAAAAGGATAGTAACGTTAGCAAACATTAAATTAATTTTAGCAGAATTCCAGAAAGATCATTTTAACTACCTTTATATACATAACAGTCATGATAACATTTTAATAAGTACAGAGAGAATATAATGCAGGGAAAAAAATCTCAGTATAGGAATTCTGTTTTAATTCTTTTATTTCTTTTCAAAATAAATCATACAAATATGTAATATTAGAAGAAAATACATAGATGCTGTCATCCAACCCCCTAATTTTACAAATGAGAAAGCTAAAGATCTCAAAGAGCAGAATTTCCTTGGCGAAATCCAATAATTTACTGGTACAGCCAAAACAAAAACAGAATCCTAGTTTGGTGTTCTTTCTGCCACCTTTTACTTACCACAATACTAAAGAAAATAGAAGAACTCTGCTTAGGTTATCAGATTAGTGATTATTTCTACTGGCACGAATAATAATAATAATAAGGAGTCTTTGTGCTAGGTCCTATTTTACATTGACTGTCTCATTTTATTCTCACACTATTTCCAGAAGGGAGGCATTTTTATTCCCTCCATTCTACAGATGAAAAGACTTGAGTCTACACAGAGATTTACTTGGCTGGCCCAACTGGTAAATTATGGAGCAAGAAGTGAAACCAAACGTTTTGCATCCCAGGCTCGTATCCATTTTATTACGAAAGTCTGTCACTAGAACTTTTAAACTTTTAAAGTGGCATGCACGCGTTTAAGAAGCAAAGCATTCAGTTCCTGGGGCTGGAGGGCACTGTTACGTAACTGACCTAGGCGGCCAGTAGAAATTCGAGAAATCTGTGATCCCGTACCATTCAGAATAAACTTGAGACTGACATTCACACGTTCGGGGTGCTCTAAATTTGAGGAATGTTTTCCTGAGGCCAGTGAAACAAAGGAAACAAGAACACTGACTTACCCTTCTGTCCAGGTTGATAGATGGGCTTATCTGTCTGCACAAAGGTTACGGTCTCCTCTGAAGCGAGTGCTACGGACCTCCTCTCGAAGATTTTAAGAGTCTCTCCCTTAGCCCGCAATGTCACAAAGGCCAAGGGCTCAGAGGACTTTTGAGACACCTGTTCATGTTAAAGAGCAGAGAATGGGAAAACAAGTTGTAGACATTGAGCTGGTAAATAAGGTCTTAAACTGGCTTCTCCGGCCGCGAGCCTCTAGAGAGGACCTTATGTCTTTTTTTATTTTTTTAATTTTTGTTAACGTTTATTTATTTTTGAGACAGAGAGAGACAGAGCATGAACGGGGGAGGGGCAGAGAGAGAGGGAGACACAGAATCGGAAGCAGGCTCCAGGCTCTGAGCCATCAGCGCAGAGCCCGACGCGGGGCTCGAACTCACGGACCGCGAGATCGTGACCCGGGCTGAAGTCGGACGCTTAACCGACTGAGCCACCCAGGCGCCCCAGGACCTTATGTCTTAAAGGGAGACTCGGAGACCACTTTTTACAATTGCTTTAGTTAGCATGAGGACTGTTTCTGACAAACTTATTTTTACGTCCGCTAGCCTTCTATTTTCTGTGTGTGTGTGTGTGTGTGTGTGTGTGTGTGTGTGTGTTGCCCTCACTGTCAATCTTGCTTCTTTTTACCTGTATTTTCTTTCCTCATATTGTTAAACGGTTCTATCCAAAGGGCAGTGATTGTGCTTGATTATCACTGCCTATGAAAGAATAATGGCAGTATTTCACAGGTTTTGTTGCATGGGTAAATTTTCCTTTTGTTTCTTGCCTCTCAGGAAGTCTCTGATCCCATTCCCTAGCTTCCACATTGCATCCAAAATCAAGGTTTGTTATCTCTCTAAAAGTAATGCTTTAATGCTTATTTGTTTGTGAGAGAGCGCAAGTTGGGGAAGGGGCAGAGAGAGGGGGACAGAGGGTCCCAAGCAGGCTCTGCGCTGACGGGAGCAAACCTGATGTGGGGCTCGAACTCCCGAACCATGAGATCATGATCTCTGAGCCGAAGTCAGACGTTGAACCGACGGAGCCGCTCAGGGACCCCTCTCTAAAAATAATTTTTCAGTAATAATTTCCTCATCCGCGCTGAAGTTCGGAAACGGCAAGTTCAGTGCCTCACCTTGAAATCTGCACAAGCGTAGAAGTTATCGTCGTCCACAGACTGGTCAAAAATCGTGGTGTTGTATCCATCATATTCTAGGACAACACTCAAGGATACAGATTCGTTAAGGTTTGAAAGGTGGAGACAAGCCTTGTCTGTAGAATGACTCTGCATCACGGAGGACACCCATAGGATATATTGCCTGTGCAAAGAAAGTAACCAAGGCTTTAAACAAGTGTAGCAGAAATGCAGAACACGCATAAGAAACAATTTTAACGTATTGAAATGTTTCTGAAACATTTTTCATAGCATTGCGATAAACTTGAGTATGTAGAGAGAGGCATCTTAAGAAAAAGGTCCTAATTCCCTTATATGCTTGTTTAAAATTTATAAGGCAAACCAGCACTCAGTCTCAGAAGTTGAAACAGTCAAGTAGAATCATATTTTAACACAGCACGCATTTCCCCTGGTCACTTTGCCAGGACTCAGGGTAAGAATACAGAGTATACATTTCCTTACGGTTCTGAAGCCACAGAAACAGTAAAATGAAGCAAGAAGGTGCTCAGAAAAATGGTGGGCACCATTTTATCCCAGTGTCTGAACAATAAAGACTTCAAGGTAAATATTCAATGTCTCTCTCTCTTTTCTTCTTATTCGATGTTAGCTGCCCCAATTATCCACTTTCTTTTCTTCCTTCCACTCTGCCTTTCCCTGTACGTTGTTGCTTTTATAGTCAGGCACGATGAAGGATCAGTTACTTTTTGGAACAAGTCACTTGGGACCCATCAATCACACGTAGAATAGCCTCTCCCATTACTTCTGGAGCAAGGAGGAGCGTGTTATCGCTTTATATATAAAACTTCCTTCTTAAGTTCATTGGATGCTGCTCTGTTTTTGGAATCAGCAGCACAGGTTGGACAGGAAGCAAGAGAAAACAAAGAAAACAGTTGTGCAACACTTAAGAGCTCATTCATTTAATTAAGCACTTCCCTCCCGGGGCTGACCGCAGTATCAGAAAGCGTTGATAGATAGGAATTAGCACTGGGCAGAAAAATACCCCTCCAAAAAGCTGTTATCATTCTGATTGCCAAAAGGTACATTTTTTAAGCTGCTGAGAAAAGTAGCAATATCCGATGCTATCAAAACACAGGTGGAAATGGATATCTCAATACAGGCTCGTTTTATGGATAATTGATACTGTTTTTATTCTTTTATAAATTCAAAATGCAGAATGGAACCTTTAAAATGTTGACGTGTGTTCAACATTTACGATGATTTTCTTAGGGAGGTTTTTTTGACAATGTTCAATATCCTTTTCTACCCTAAATGTCATAAGAAAAAGGGGCGCCTGGGTGGCTCAGTCGGTTAAGCGTCCGACTTCAGCTCAGGTCATGAGCTCACGGTTGGTGAGTTCGAGCCCCGCATCAGGTTCTGAGCTGACAGCTCGGAGCATGGAGCCTGCTTCGGATTCTGTGTCTCCCTCTTTCTCTGCCCCTCCCCCGCTCATGCTCTGTCTCTCTCCATCTCTCAACAAACTGAATAAAAAGTTAAAAAAAAATTTAAATATAATAAGAAAAAAATTCAAGCAAAAGTAATAAATACATGTACGTGTGTATACACGCCCAGTAGTCACTTCACCCTTATTTTGATTGCAAAGCATTTCTAAATGGAAAATGAGCCATGCCAAAGAAACTGGCAACCTCTTGACTTGTGTCTCTGGTGTGTTATTTTTCCCACTTGTCTCCTTTCCTTTTTTTTTTTTTTTAAACATATTTTCTATTTCAAGTATTGATGGAGTTAGTACATCTGGCTTGAAGAATGTTACGTTGTATGATGAAGGGAGCTGGTTTCAGTCTTCGTTTCTGAAAGAAATAGGCCCACGACACTGCAAAGGCAATGCAAAGTCAAAACAAACAAACAAAAAATAGCAGTTATAATAGATGAGAAGCTGTAATGAAGTAGTAAGAGCCCTCAGGAATGGGAGACTAAGGGTTCCTGGTTGACCCCATTTCGAATTCCAGTGCAGAAGTGTGTTCCCCAAAACTCTGACCATGTTGCTTTCTCAGTACAAGTGAGACCTTGCTCCCTTCCTCATTTCTACGTTAAGACTTTTGTGTTTGTCTGTCTTTTCTCTAAAAGGAAGAGAAAGGAAGCCAACTCTTCCTGCAGAGGAAGCCAACTCTTTTAAAGTCTCTGCATGCAGGGGGGTGGGGGGGCTTGAGTGGCTCAGTCGGTTAAGCGCCCGACTTCAGCCCAGGTCATGATCTCACGGTTCCTTGGTTCGAGCTCCGTGTCGGGCTCTGCGTTGACAGCTCGGAGCCTGGAGCCTGCTTATGATTTTGTGTCTTCCTCTCTCTCTCTGCCCCTCCCCTGCTCATGCTGTCTCTCCTTGTCTCTCATAAATAAATAAATATTTAAAAAATAAAAATAAAAAAAAAATAAAGTCTCTGCTTCGGCACTAATTCTCACTTGTTGACCTGTCCAATCATTTTTAAGATTTAATTTTTTTTCCACTGGAACCCCAGACTGTTAATCTCTGTGTTTGACCAACACCCTTCCCTCTGATAGCCCCTTAGGCTTATTATTAGAACCACTCTTTCCACTCCACTCCCCATACTGGTATCATAAGATAAATTAAATCACTAGCTTCCCAGATTGTTGATAGATCAAAGCAACGAATTCTTTATTCCCAAGGATGATAAATCCAAAGAGCTTGAAACTTCTCTAAAATATTTGCATTTTTCCAAGTGTAAAACGTAAAAAATTCTTTTTCGCATTTACTTATTTTGGGGACGGATAGAGACAGAGTGTGAGCTGGCGAGGGGCAGAGAGAAGGAGACACAAAATCTGAAGCAGGCTCCAGATCTGAGCTGTCAGCACAGAGCCCAACGTGGGGCTCACACCCACGAACTGTGAGATCATGACCTGAGCCAAACTAGGACGCTTAATCCACTGAGCCATCTGGGCGTCCCTCCAAATGTAAAACTTTATGTTGGGTAAATGCCTGTTGATCTTAACGTTAATCGAGGGAATTTACTGCTAACAAGAATGTGGGTTTTTCGCATTCTTTTCATTCATCTTAAGACTAGCAGGGTTTTACGACATTTCTTTCCTCAAATATAATTTTATCTGATGAACATTTCCTCCAGAGAATTCAGGTATGGATTCAAACTTATCTACTGAAGACTTGCTATATATGGGCAAAAGTGCTAGTTCTAGAAATAAAAAGATAAGTAAGACACAATTCTCTAAAGCAGTTTACCTTCTAGTAGACAAGGGAAGAAGGGAGGAAAGAAGAAGAGAATGAAGAAAGAAAAGAATGGAGGCAGAAAGGGAGAGAAGGAGAGAGGGAAAGACATGGGAGAAGGGAAGGGGCAGAGTGAAGATGAAGGAAGGGATATGAT
The DNA here is from genome assembly GCF_046562875.1 of Panthera onca. Lineage (NCBI taxonomy): Eukaryota > Metazoa > Chordata > Mammalia > Carnivora > Felidae > Panthera > Panthera onca. The sequence goes on from NC_138345.1 coordinate 43,336,186, forward strand.
AGAGAAGAGAGAGTATTTCCTGAGTACTTGATACATAGCAGGCAGTGTACTAGGTGCTGATATGGACAGTATCTCATTTAATCCTCAGAAAATACAATTTTAAATGTATCACTTATTCTCATCGTACAGATAAGAAAAATACAGTATTGGAAAATATCATTAATTTTCATAGGGTCTCCCGGACAGTTAAGTGGGGTTGGGAAGAATTTCTTTTTTTTTTTAATGTTTATTTATTTCTGAGAGAGAGACAGAGCATGAGTGGGGGAGGGGCAGAGAGAGAGGGAGACACAGAATCGGAAACAGGCTCCAGGCTCCGAGCCATCAGCCCAGAGCCTGAAGTGGAGCTCAAACTCACAAACCGTGAGATCATGACCTGAGCCGAAGTCGGTCGCTCAACCGACTGAGCCACCCAGGTGCCCCAAGGGAAGAATTTCTTTTAGCAATCATAAATTGAATGAGATCAAAGGATATGTTCATAGGTAAGAATACGAAAGGACATGGATTAGTGTACTTTGTTCTAAACTCTCAGTAGGTTTCTGCTGAGCAAAGCCATATGTAATAGAAAACAGATATTACATCAACATCTTTTGGCAGATTCAATACTATTTAAGTTATTGGTATTTACTGCTGTGGGAATACCTCTATTGACTCATTCACTCAGTACATGTTTATTAAGTAACTACTATCTGCTAGAATTGTGGTAGATGGTAGAAAGGAAGAGGTGAATGTAGGTTTTGGAGTTATCATTCTATCAGGAAGGGCAGAGGCTTAACAACTAATAAGTCATTAAAATCACGGTAAGTCTCACAGAGGAGAAACAACTATAGGGCACCATGAGAATGTATGTTGGGATGTACTTAGTATTAAACTAAGTCCTGGTGATAAACAGATGAGTAATACCACTTCTTTTTTTTTAATTAAAAAAAATTTTTTTAATGTTTATTTATTTTTGAGAGAGACAGAGACAGAATGCGAGTGGGTTAGGGTCAGAGAGAGAGGGAGGCACAGAATCCGAAGCAGGCTCCAGGCTCTGAGCTGTCAGCACAGAGCCCGACGTGGGGCTTGAACCCACGAGCCGCGAGATCGTGACCTGAGCCGAAGTCGGATGCTCAACCGACTGAGCCACCCAGGCGCCCCGAGTACTATCACTTCTTTTCCTAGAAGAGTTCCCTGTCCACTCATCAGGAAATGTAAACATAAATTACAATGCCATGTGGCACAAAGACTATCCTATACTGAAACTATGAGCAATGCTCAGTGGAATCATATTAAAATGATAAATTAGAAAGCTGGAAACAAGTTTAATAAGGTTTGAGTTGGAAATATTAACATGATTATGAATTTTCCAGGTATAGTAGAAATTAAAGAAACTGTTATAACAGCTTTAAAAAAAGTTTTTTCTTAATTCAAGTATAATTACTGTACAGTGTTAGATTATAACAGGTGTACAATATAATGATTCAACAGTTCTCTACATTACTCAGGGCTCATCATGATAAGAGTACTCTTAATCCCCTTCACCTATTTCACCCATCCCCTCACCCAACTCCCTCCTGGCCACCACTTGTTTGTTCTCTATACTTAAGAGTCTGTTGTTTGTTTGTCCCTTTTTTTCTTAGCTCACTTGTTTTGTTTCTTAAATTCACATATGAGTGAAATCATATGGTATTTGTTTTTCTCTGACTGACCTATTTCCTTTAGGATTATACCCTGTAGACCCGATCATTGTTGTTGCAAATGGAAAGATTTTATTCTCCTTTATGGCTGAGGAATATGCCATCGTATATATGGACACCACAAGTTCTGTATCCATTTGTCTGTGAGTAGACACTTGGGTTGCCTCCATATTTTGGCTGTCACAAAGAATGCTGCAAAACACATAGGGGTACATATATCTTTTCAAATTAGTTTTTTTTGTTTTTTTGTTTTTTTTTGGGCAAATACCCAGTAGTGGAATTACTGGATCATATTTTAATTCTATTTAAAAATTGTTCGGGAGGGGCGCCTGGGTGGCTTGGTTGGTTGGGTGTCCGACTTCGGCTCAGGTCAAGATCTCACGGTCTGTGAGTTCGAGCCCCGCGTCGGGCTCTGTGCTGACCACTCAGAGCCTGGAGCTTGTTTCAGATTCTGTGTCTCCCTCTCTCTCTGCCCCTCCCCTGATCATGCTCTGTCTCTCTCTGTCTCAAAAATAAAAAAATAAAAAATAAATAAATAAATAAATAAAAATTGTTCGGGAACCTCCATACTGTCTTGAGAGCTCCTTTTTCCTCCCATCCTCACCAACATTTGTTGTTTCTGAAGCAACAGCTTTTGGAAGAAAATTGTAAGACTGTAATAAAATATTATGCATATTTTCAAAATAATAGGTTCAGTTTTGGTGAGAAAACAAGGTGGTGGTATGACATGACATTCGATAAGGAGATTGAAAAAGGTTGTGGCTGGCTTAGGAGAAGTCTTTTCCTTGTGCCAAGGAGATTGAATGTCACTTTGGAGGGTAACGGACGTAATGACTGGGCTCCTTGGAAAACGGGAGTGAGCAAAATAGTGGTAAGAGAACCATGTGGAAGTCTGCTCAAAGACTATTCTAAGTTACACAGGTAAGGGATTGAACGATGACAGTATCTCCTCAAGAAACATTTTCGATACTGCAGGTGTTAGAACTTGGTGAGTTTTGACATGGAGATGAGGAATGGGAGAGGGCGAGATGGACACGAAGCGTGAGTGCCATTGTAATTAGACAAGACAGGAAAGGCAAAATGAATGTAGAGATTGATGGGGGCTTGTGGTGATGGTGGGGTTCAGAAGTGATGGCCAAGAGAGAATTCTTGAAGATGTCTTTGGTGCAAAAAGGTGATTTTATTAAAGCACGGGGACAGGACACGTGGGCGGAAAGAGCTGCACCTGAGTTGTGAAGAATGACTGATTAGGTCCGGAGGGGGTTGGGGACAGTGTACATCTCCAAGGAATTTTGGAAGTAAGGTTTCCAGGACCTTGAGAGGCTAGCTGTTGTTAGGAAGACGTCATTTATCACCATTTAGTAAAACCTCAGTCATGAGACCCTTCAGATGTATATCAGGGGCCATATGCTTGGAGTATAATTGCCAACATATACTTGGGGGTGAAAGATAAAAGAGGTTTGCAAAGGAATTGTTATGTGTTTAAGGAGACTCACAGGATCCTGGGGCTGTGGTGGGGGGGGTCAAGATAGTGTTAAGCTAAGATTCCCTTTTGCCCCAGAGCAAAGTGTCATCATCGAGGCAGCTGAGCTCCTTGAGAAAGGTCAATCTGCCTGTAGGCAGTAAGGGAATATCATTTTTCATTTGCCTTTGTTTCCCACACCACCATAGCAAGCACTTAAACCCCCTCACATCTTGATGAGGACAAGACTAGGGCCCCCAGCAACGGAGTCTATAGGTTTCTGGAGATTAGGCTATGGATAAGATTGTCTTTTTCTTGCAGTTTACTGAGTTATCCGTGAACTGAGGGAGACTCCTGTCCTGCATGACTGTGATCTCTATCAGCCAACCATTTGCTTCCTTTCCTTTCTTTTGTTCTTGGGCAGCCACGAGTGTCCGAGGAATATCACATATATCTCACCTGGGCGGGAATGAGATGAATCTGAGGCAATGCCTTAAAATGTTTTGACACGATGCGTTTTACGAATTCTTTCAACAGCAAGAAAACTTCTTGATTTTCTTAGCTACCTAACTAATAACGGCGCATTTTACGTGTGCAAAGTGTAAAGCCTATTTCAGCGTTCCTGAGAAAGTCTTGAACGTCTAGTTCACCTTTGTGAAACGTTTAAGTCAACATTAGAAATAAGAGCATTGCCCAAGACCCGTAATATATAGGCAGTTAATTCCGTTTTAAAATAAAGCTGTTCAGTTCCCGATGTTGCAATCCATTGAAAGGGAAGTCACCTTTCCCTCCTAAAGGAACAACCTACTTGACGAGTGAAACTGCCTTTCTTATTCTCAGATGTTTATCTCCTGCCTCACTGATTGGTTGGGAAGGTGGCCAAGAAACTTCTAACCACACAATACCCACCTGTGGATGAGTGATTAAAAAAAAAAAAAAAGTAATGGGGAAAAAACCAGATGGATGATGAATGACCACTTGAATACTTAGGGCATGGCTACGTTTACAAAGCCACGTTTTTCACGTTTTTCAACTCTGCAAACCAAACTCAACAGTGTCAAAGATAAGATTATCCAAGATTGTTTAATGTCAATTGTGCCCTTCTGTTTGCCTAAGCACCCACTACCAATCTCAAATAATATCACTCCATCCAAGCAGACAAATGTCAAATGGAGTCTTTACCAAATGCTATCACCCATATTGTGGTTCAGACATCTTTAGTTCTACAGCCCTTTTCTTTACTAGAGAAAATATTAAAAGGTTGCGGTGAGGGGTAGATGAGATGGAGAAAGGATGTGTAATGATGGTAACAATATAGTACAGTATGCATAGTTACGTTATTCTTCACTGGAACAACCATCCGCCTGGAAATTTCTGTGACTGTCCTTGGGGAAACATGGCTTTAGCAAGACATTTAGACTCCAACTAACATTATTCAACACAGAGACTTGTTGATTGCTTTGTAAAATATTCAGAATACATTTCATATGACTGCATATCAGTAATAGGTCTTGTGATTGGGTAGAATCAAATAGTAATAATAATACCACAAAGCTTATTTTCTTCAAGAATATGGTGATTGAATTGTTGAGATAAATGCAAAATCAACTCCAGATCACGCAAATGGAATAATAAGGAAGCATGGGTTTTAGGAAGCTTTCTGCCTGGAGGAGAGCAGGATCAAAGAGGATCCCACCAAAGAGGGGTCATTTAAGAATCTTCAGGCTTTTAATTTTATTATTAGCTAAAAATCAGAAGCCTCAACTAGATGTACTCCTTACCCAGAACTGCTGTTACATTTTAACTTGAATAGACCGGAAGTTGTAGCAGTACATGGAACCTGGAAGAAGTTAGGTTATGAAAGGCTAGGGGAACCTGGACGGTAGGCATGAGGGATAAGGTATGATTTTCTCTTTCTTCCCCAGAATAAAAGGGTATAAAATCCAGGTTTCTGGATTCCTCTGAACTAGCAGTCTCTTTCTCCTTCTATCATCAACAAGATGGATAAAACCAAATAAGGTTTTCAAAGAACAAGGGAGGCCCTGGGAGGCTGTATCCTTATTTTCTTGTGTATGCTTTCCTTAGTGGGTAAATGACGAGATAGTAAAGTAAAATAACCTTAGCTGAGGGGATCTGACCTAGTTCACTGTGACTATCTGGGCAATCATCGAGCTACCTTGATGATTCTGGTAGACCTTTCTGGTCTAGACACCTAGCTCATAGTGATGACCATGGTGATAGAAGAATAGGTTTATATATGACTCTTGCCACATTATGTCATGTAATTTTGTGAATCAGTCTTTCTACTCTTTCCTAATATCACAGGAATACAGGAAAGATACATTAAATGGAAATATATGTTGGTACGGCCTGAGTTATAATTTCAAATATATTTTCTAACAGTCTGTTTGGCCCAAGGCTGGTCCAAATATCTTTCTAACTCTGACTCTGTGTCTCTGATGATAAATCTACAAGCTGAGTTGCTACCCTGACATTCATGGAACAAGATTAAGACATACTTCAGTAATTTGGCTCAAATGCCATTCTACAATCACTCCATTCATAACTGGTCATGAACTTTCAGGGATACCTGTGGGGCATGATTGCCAAACTCCTACTTCTGTATAATGTGTGAGAGTTTGTCATTTCCCTCTTGTCTTTGGACTCCTGCCAATGCCTATCAGTTAAGTATTGCTCGAGAAGTCCTCCAAAGAATTAACTAAGGAAGACTGTAAAAAGCAGGTTAATTTGTTTAAGAGAATTTGTCATTTATTTAACGAATAATAACTGGACATTTACTATCTGGTAAACCTTGAAAAATGTATTGGGAATTTAACAATTAACAAGGCATGGTGTGATTCCCACTGTAAAAGCTTTTACAACTTAATGGGAGAGACATTTTATTTTATTAATTTTGTATTAAAATTTTTTTAATGTTTATTTATTTATTGAGAGAGAGAGAGAGTCAGGGAGGGGAAGAGAGAGAATCCCAAGCAGGCTCCATGCTGTCCACTCAGAGCCAGACACGGGGCTCGATCTTACAAACTGTGAGATCACGACCTGAGCTGAAATCAAGAGTCAGATGCTTAACCGACTGAGCCATCCAGGTGCCCCGGGTGGGGGAAGACATTTTAAAAAGCAGTTATAATATAGTGTGATAAGTGTCTTGATAGGATTGCAAGGTGTACAGGGAGCAAGTAAGAGAGGTGCCCACCACAGACCAGAGCATCAGGGAAGTCTACCTCCTTAAACGTAGGATACAAGTGAAAGGTATATGTTTGTAATGTAGACATATGTTGTTGGGGTAAGTAGTCGGTCTCGAATGAAGGTAAAAAGTGTGCACAACATAAAAGTAAGGGAAAGTCTGTCAAGTACAAGGATTCAGAGTGTCCAGAGTAGGTGGAACGCAGAAAGAGAGAACAGGGTGTAGTGAAATATGAGGCAGCCAGCAAAGTGAGGGGCCAAATCACGTGGCCATTTTGTTTTTATGTTGTTCAAAGGGCAACTGTAATCCGTGAAAGTGTTTTCCTTGTGGGAGTGACAGGAACAGGTGTTTCAAATTGTGTTCAAAGAAGTCCTAAGGCTGGTTAGCATTCAAATTTGCTAATTAAAATATTCAGAACGTGTCGGATAAACCTGGACAAATTTACATCTGTCCATCCATCCTTCATCTTTTCGGCAGGGAAGATGATCATTTTTCCTTGGAGAGGGGATGTTTGATGAGTTGTTTCATATAGGTTATTAAGTTCCATAATGGATTTATACATGAAAAAAAGGTTTATTAGAAAAAAAGGTTTAGAAAAAAAAAAAAAAAAGGAAAGCAACACTTACTGAGACTTAATTACCTACCAGACATCGTGCCGGAGTCTTTCAGGTATACTTTCTCCTGCAAATTTAACCTGAGGAAAGTTGGCTAATAAGAAATGCAACTGGATTCAATGATAACTAGCTCTGACCCACGTGGCTTCAGGGACAGGTAACAGTCCCTAACTAGAGTCATAAAATCCCAGGAAACAAGACATCAACGTTCCTTTCTAAACAGTGCTACCTTGTGGTGCTAACTGAGCTACCATTTTTATAGTAATTTTATAGGAATTTCTTCACTCTTTTTATCCGCTGGAGTAGGGTTTCTTAGCCTCGGCACTACTGACATTTGAGGCTGGATAATTCTTTGTGGCAGGGGCTGTCCTGTGCCTTGTAAGATGTTACGCAGAATCCGTGATTTCTACTGACTAGCGGCTGGTACGTCATGACCACCAAAAATGTCTCCAGACGTTGCCAAGTATCCCCTGGGGGCAAAATTTTCCCCAGTTGAGAACCACCAGGAACAGTATTTGTCAAATGATAATGCAAGAATAGCTGAAAATCAGATACTGGTGTTGGGGACGGAGTGTGCGTTAATCTTTGGGGAGATAAGGACACCTGACGGAACATTAAGCTCTTTATTCTGAGCTTATGGTCTTCCTGCATGTTTGGTATCATATGTCCTTTCTTTTACAGAATAATGGTAAAAATAAATGATCGTTCTTCTTAATTTTTCATTCCTTAAGCAGCAAAATTAAAAAAACAGCCACCTTTGTCAACTTCCTATTTATTTTATTTTATATTATTTTATTGAGCTATGAAATCCAAACTGTCCTCATCTATGGAGGAAATGTAATGACCATCTTATCAAAGCAGAAGTATTCTTAGAATATCTGGGAGGAAAATAATTGGGCTAATTCTAACTAAATAGGAAATAGCAAAAGTTTCCCTTAGCACCCCATACATTTCAGTCTATCTAACTACCCTTATGACAGTCACCGTGTATTGGGGAGGAAGGCAAATTAATGCCCGATTTCCACACAGGGGGCATAATTCTAAGGGTGTGCCTAAGAAGACAGTATTATTTATCATTGTTGGTGCACCCAAGTGGGATTGCTATCAGTCTTAAGGCATAGACTGACAGTGCCCGGACATACCTTAAGAGTCCTAGTTGAGTTCTAATAATTGAGGCTACTCTTTCTTTTTGGAGGGACTGCCCGAAGAAAGTCATACCAACTTTCCCTTTGTCCAAGCCGACAGCTGGGCAGCATAGATGCCACTTACTAAAAGATACCGGACAGGCATGGGCAATACACTGGAGGGGTGGCAGGAGTTTTACATGAGAGATACAGGAGCTGAAGCCATCCCTTCTCATTTCCAATGGACTTCCTAGAAAACTTAAGGGAAAGGACAACCAATTGTGGTTAGAACTATTTGGTGGAGGATGACAGGCGAGGCACCGATTTAAAAGTAGGGCATTTGAAGCAGTTGGAGAGAGCTGCACCCAGGGCGTGTTCCTTCATGAGGAAACACCTAGGTGTTTGGAAAGACAAAGATCACTAATATTCCTCCTTTCCCCATACATCTTGGGGTCTGCAAAATGTTCTCCCTAGGAGTTAGAATTCATACTCTATTTCAGCTTCCAAAAAGTGTGTCCCATTAGAGTAGCTATAACCTCATATATTTTTCTCAATCATCCCTTCGGTGTACCCTGATCTTTTGTTCCAAACTGTCAGGTACAAGACAAATAAGGGCATTTTAAGAATAGAATTTACAGAGACCTATTATGTGCTGTACTTTGGCCCACATGGACTATTGTATGGGAACTCAGCAAGCGATATCCTCAGCCAAGTGGTCATTATTCTTCCAATCCAGGACCTTGTCAGTCCAAAAAGACAATCCACATGGCTGGAGCACAATTAAGGTTAAATCCCTTAGGCTCGACCCTTATCAGTTGACTTTGGATGTCCCCACTCTCCAAAGGATTGGGTAGGATGATGGTCTGGGTGTCCGCCTGGTTTCAAATGGGCTGTCAAAAAAGTTTGAGTCCTTCCCCTCTCCAGAGGTTCCCAGCATACTCATACAGGTGCATATGGTCTTTGGTCCTTCGTGGGGCCAGAGGGACCTTTGCACCACCTCCCATCACTTTTCCTCTTAGAGCCGCTGAGGTCAGTAAAAGGTGTGGCAGGGGTCAGAGAGCATGGAAGGAAATAAGTTCCGTATTAGTAAGGAAGGAACATTTGTTTTCCGTTCTGAGAAGATGGTGAATGCTCTTGGCTCAACCAAAGGAAGTACTAGTGACTTCTACCCACCCAAAGCTAGACATATTTATTGCCGACACCATTTGTTTCAACTTTAAGGACTCTGACTTAGCAGCTACAACCACATTGGAGTTTGGCTGGGATCACAAGACTTCAGGCCTTATTTTCATAATGGCATCCCGGATAGTTAATTTTATGTGTCAGCCTGACTAAAGGATGGGCAGTAAACATTATTTCTGGGCGTGTCTGTGAGGGTGTTTTGGGAAGAGATTAGCATTTGAATCAGTAGACTGGGTAAAGAAGATATCTGCCTTGGCCCGTGTGGACAGGCATCATGCGATCCAATGAAGGCCAGAACAGAACAAAACTGCAGAGCAAGGGCAAGTTCTCTCTCTTCTTGAGTTGGCCCATCCATCTTCTTCTGTTCTCAGACATCAGAGCTCTGGGTTCTCAGGTCTTTGGGCTCCAATTAAATTCTACCACTGGCCTTTCCTGGTCCTCCAGATGGAGACAACCTATTGTGGCATATCCCAGCCTCCACAATCAAGTGAACCGATTCCCATAATACATCTCTACTTTATCTATATATGATCCATGTATCTATCTATGATCTGGCATCATTATTTAAAACACACACACACACACACACACACACACACACCCCTTACTGTTTTTGTTGCTCTGGAGACCTCTGCTTACCACACGTCCCTTCCTCCTCTTACCTGGAAGAGAGTAAGCAACAAGTAAGGTACCATTCAAACGACTTGTTTCAATTCTACCTCTTAGCCCCTCAGCCTTTAAGCATTCATTAACATTTAGGATGGTGAAGTACCCTTGCTCCTTTCTACTCACTGACCACTTGAATGAGAGCATTCACTAGCAGATCCTAGGGACTTTTCTGATATTCCCTAGCCTGATGCATGGAACTCTTGTCCTTTCTCTTCTAGGAAGGCACGCTTCTGTCAGTATCCCATTTCAACCTCCAAAAGTGTCAAAAACTGTGAAGAATCTGAGATTTTATCCTATTTTCCAGGGGAACAAGGTAGCCATCTATTTCAGGAATGCTAGCAGAAGACATTAGATTCGTGGGGCAGAGACAAAGCAACTTTATTATTCGTGATAAGCTGTGTAAATTACATGTTCACTTTGTTTTGTGTGGTCCCTCCTAGCTCCACGGGGCCAACAAGGAGTGACCCAGAGATATTCTCCATAAGTAGTGGGTTTGAGTCACAGCTCAGCAGTCCCCACCTTAAGAAACCTTGATCTTGTGCAGTAGGCTTTGAACAAGCCTACCTGTTCTTTACTTCAGACATAGGTCATTCTTTTTAAATACTAAAAATAGATTAAATAAATTATTTTAAAAATAATGGAGGGGTGCCTGGGTGGCAGGGTCGGTTAAGCATCTGACTTTTGATTTCAGCTCAGGTCATGATCTCACTGTCGTGGGATTGAGCCCTGCATCAGTTTCTGTGCTGGGCATGGAGCCTGCTTGAGATTCTCTCTTTCTCCTTCTACTGCTCATGCTTTCTCTCTCTCTAAAAAAAGTAAATAAAATAATAATAATAAATAAAATCAAAAAAATAAAGGAGACATTCTTTTTATTATATCGGATGGCAAATGAATCTGCTTTCTGCTCTAGAGAGAGAAGTACCGTCTGTATTATCCAAGGCTGTTCGCTATACAAGTATCCTTGAAAAGACAGTCCAGAAGAAAATATCGTTAGTGTCTCTGTTCCCAAAATGTGCACAGAGGTAATTCTCTGTGGAGAATTACCTAACAATAATATTTGCACATTCCATGCATTGTCTTGCTTCTTTCTTTCTTCATTTGCTAATCTGTCTTAGAAATCTTGCTGAATCATTACATGGAGTGCACCGTCGTTGACTTTTGCAGGAACAGAGATATAACTATGTGGACCCTTAGATTAATTCAAATCTTTTTCTCTTAGAAACAGGGCTGCAATAACCTCTCACATAATTTTTTTATATGGGGACCAGAATTAGCTCTTTATGTTGAGATTTTTTCATTTGTCTTTTGACATTGCTAATGACCTCTTTAAATGATGCAGCCACCTTTATTTTTACGTAGATGAATTTTTTAAAAATCTTTTCTCTTTTGGCTTCTGGATCTTGAGTTATCTCTAAAAAGCTCTCCAACCCAAGGTAAGGAAGAGATTACCCTCTATTGTCTTTTAGAATTATATATATATATATATATATATATATATATATATATATATATATGTATTTCTTAATATCTACATTTTTGATCAATTTGGGGTTTATTTTGATGTACGGTGTCAGGTTTAGTTCCAACTTTTTCCACTTCCACATGACTATCTAGCTGTTCAAACATCATTCATTACCTCACTGTTTTTTTGAATGTTGTTTATATCAAGTTCTAAACTTCCATATATACATGGGTTTATTTCTTGTTTTGCTGTTTCATTTCTTCGGTCTAACTATCCACTTATGCAAAATTAACAAGCACCCACTGACATGATAAAAATTTTTAATGTATTCTAAGGGTGCCTGGGTTGGCTCAGTTGGTTAGGTGATCGACTCTTGATTTCCGCTCAGGTCATGATCTCACAGTTTGTGGGTTCAATCCCCACATAGCCGGGAGCGCGGAGCCTGCTTGGGATTCTCTGTCTCCCTCTCAGTCTGGCCCTCCCCTACTTGTACTGTCTCTGTCTCTCTCAAAATAAGTAAACAAACTTAACAAAAGCTGGGTTTTGTTTATGCCTTAGGAAAAAAAAATTCATATTCATTGTAATTGAGATTTGTTGGTATTAACTGACTAGAAAAGGGAGAAAATTCTGTAGTGTAAAATTGCTAAAGACACATTTTTGTGGGATAATGGATTTAATGGATTTAGTGTAAACAGCTTGCTACATTTCACAAATGCATTTGTGATTAGTACAGACATTGGATAGGGATTGACGATTGTCTTAACAAATAAAAACAATATATGTTAAAGTAGATTTAAGTAAGTATAGTTTAAATGATGTTCCTACCATTGAAAAATAAGCTATGTAAAATGTGACTATGTTGTATTGATACAATAATGGAAATACGTGTGTATGATTTTACACATATAGTAAATTCTTTAGACAATATTGCTAGTATTAAGAGAGGTAGAATAATTGTGTTTACAGTATGGGTCGTGGAGCCTGACAGGGTTCAAATCTAGGCTCTTTCACTTACAAACCGATCGATATTGGACATGTTGAAACCTCTTGGAAACTGACATCCTCGTTGACAAAATGCACAGAATATCAGTCTTTTAGAGTTCCTATGAAGATTAAATGTGTTATTAGAGATACAGTGCCTAGAACAATCCTTGTCACATAATAAAAACTCAGTAAATATTAGGACATAGAAGGTGAGCTAACACATTTGGCGTAAGCAAAGTAAAACTCTTTGACCTGGCTTCATGTCTGCTTTTGTAGAATGTGGTCATTGAACCATACATAATGTCTATCATTCCTTCTATGTTTATACATCCTATCTCTGAAGTTAGACTAATTGATATTCCAAGAAATAAATAGAATCAATTGTTTAGGACAGCAGGTGGTCATTTGCTTGGTGCCAGGACAGTGATTTGCATTGTTCCAGGAAGGAGGAAGGAGAATAAGCTGCTTGCTATGACATGGGCTCAGCCTAGTTGGTCTGGAATTGTGCAAATTAGTACAGCCATATTTGATTAATCTAGTCCAACACAAACATGGGCAGATTTCCTTACCAATCCATCCACTGGGACAAAAAAAAAAAAAAATCTAAAGGTAACTGAGTTTTCAGAAAGCCAAGCATTTTCCTTTGCAAACTAAATACTGTGTAAATGAGAAAACATTCTAGAGTCACAAGTCGCTAAGCCTTTGTTGAAAGCCTCTTAAAGATCTGAATGGTGTATATATTTTTTTCTTTTGTCTGTTGACCTGTGATATCTTTATTATAAAGAAGTAAAGAGAGAAGCCACCAATCTCTTATCTTAAACAAAAAGAAAGAAATGGAGCTTTTTTTTTTTTAATTGAAAACTGATTATTCTAGACCAAGAGAAGTGTGTTATTCTTTTTAATCATGACCTAGTTCTGAAGAAATAACACAACTACACAAATTAATCCTCTGTAGAGCAAAACTGGTAATGGTGGAGGTAGGCAAGACATTCAGTATTACCTGTGAATTCTTCTACTTTTTCAGTTTTATCCCATTGCATCAGTAAAGTTGAGAACATCGCATATGATATCACTCCACATCTCTCACAAACTTTCAAATACAGTTGAATTCGTTTTTCCTCAATTCCTTTTTTTTTTTTTATGATGTCAGAAGATTAAATATTCCTCTACTTGTATTTTGGATCCCATTCTGTCCGTGTCTTTGAACTTGTACTTCTTAAACAATTGGTCCATGGTTGAAAAAAGCTAATATGTTGACTCAACGAGGTCTTGCCTCATCGTATCTGTAAGAATGCAGTCTTGATAATGCCTTTGCATGTGCAATTGAACAAAAAATGTTAGCCAAAAATAGACGAAAATACTTCCTGTTTCAATATTTAAGTGAAATCGCATTCACTTTTATAATATCTTGGACTATTGACTTTACTGTACTTATGAATATTACCAAGAATAACCCTGAGGCTTGAGGTGCTGAACAGGAGGAGCTGACCTTGCATGAACCCAGTGTAACTGATGGAGGTCAGGACCTAAATAAACAAAGGTTGTCTGTTTCTTTGAAGTTACGGAGAACTGGCACTCTTTGCTTTATACAGATTTCATTTACATAGCTTTAGAATAACATAAGTTTTCTAGTAAAATTTGCCTTTAGTTTTCAATCTCCAATTTATAATAACACAGTCCAAGCTCAACAAAAGTCTGGAACAAAAGCAAATGTGTTTTTATTATTTAAAAAATTTTTTTTAATGTTTATTTGTTTTTGAGAGAGAGAGAGAGAGAGAGAGAGAGAGAGAGAGAGAGAGAAACAGAGTGTGAGTAGGGGAGGGGCAGAGAAAGAGGGAGACACAGAATCTGAAGCAGGCTCCAGGCTCTGAGCTGTCAACTCACGAACCACGAGATCATGACCTGAGCCGAAGTTGGACACTTAAACGACTGAGCCACCCAGGCGCCCCACAGCAAACGTGTTTGTTTGTTTGTTTGTTTGTTTTTTAAATTTGCCACTCTTAAAACCTTAAGGAACTGAATTCTTTCAATTCCTCAAATAGGAAAGTCTTTTTCACCACATGGTTTTTACCCATGCTATGCTGTATAACAAAGATGCTTTTATTTTTCATTTCTTGGAAAACCTATCCTAGACATCAGGTTTAAGATAATATATTAGTAAACTAAATCTTCAAACTAGCATAATTCCCCCCTTTAATTAATTAATTAATTAATTAATATTTGTACCCATGGCACTACTTATGATTTCTCCTTTGTATTACATTGCATTTGAAATTGATGATTCAGGGGCACCCAGGGGCACATGTTAAATGTGATTACTGCATGGTGGTACATGGAGGGGGCTTCTTGAGATCATCTTGGTTCCATTCATACACCTACTCCCATTGTGTGTCAGGAAATCTATTGTTTTTTGACAGTTTGTATGTGTTATACCAGAGACGTGGACAAATATCCAGATAACAGCTTCCAACACAATGGAATTCTTAAGCCTATTAACAAAAATAGGGGTGCCTGGGTAGCTCAGTTGGTTAAGTGTCCGACTTGGGCTCAGGTCATCATCTCACGGTTCGTGAGTTTGAGCCTCCCGTCGGGCTCTGTGCTGACAGTTCAGAGCCTGGAGCCTGCTTCGGATTCTGTGTCTCCCTCTCTCTCTCTGCCCCTCCCCTGCTTGTGCTCTGTCTCTGTCTCTCTCTCTCTCCCTCTCAGAAAAATGAATAAACATTAACAAAACATAAACATTAAATACGTTTCTTTCCTGGGTCCTAAAACATCTAAACCAGAAAAGTTCATATTCCCAAAGAATGGAAAACAAGCATTTTGCAATAGCTACTGCCATATTCACACGTTGGCTCCCAGAATCACCCCACATTCCATCTCTGGCATAAAGGACAGGCCCTCCAACATTTCTCATCCCTAAGTCACAATTGCAGTAATCCCCCAATAAATCTTGTTCTAATTCTATAATCATCTTGCAACACATTTGTCAAGGCTCATAACATGGTGTAGACCTTTACTTCGGGCCATTTGCTGGGTTTTTCATAGACTTGGGTAATTTTCCAACACATGTGGTTCACTTCCAAAAAAGAAGTTAGAAAGCTCCATTCCTGGATTAGCTTGAATTCAGGGAGCAGGGAGGTAATGTAAATTTGACCAATCACAGGCACTGTTGTGAGACTTGGAAATCAAAAGTGAGTGAAATGAGAAGGGAGTGGGGCAACGTGTGATGTGAGAGGCAACTTCCAGTTCCTTGAGGATCAGATAAGAACCTTTTCACGTCTAGTCCAATGTGTTTGTTTCACAGACCGATGAGCCAAAGGCGGGGGGTTCTAATCACTGCTAGGCCTATCAGTTATAACCATATCTGGAAACTGGATCTATAATCAGGAGACAGATCTGTGCTCTGATCAGGCCACTTATCTTTGGGAAAGCTAGCAGGAAGATCATAGGTATGGCTTATCCACCCTAACCGAGGTGGAAACTAGTAAAAATCATGTAGCTATTGTTAGATAAAAATTCAGCAGTCCGTATCACATGCTTGTGAAAAAGCTAATTAAATAATCTCCTGTTCCCCATTAATGAAGTACTCATCAAGAACAAGTAAGTGAGGACCACATTTCCACCACTGTGGTATAAGACTGGGCTGACTAGTTCTTAGAGTGCTAAGAAAATTAAAGAAAAAGGATGACAAGTCCAGAACTTTAATAAATCAACCTTTCCCATCTGTTACGTCTGTAACAGAAGTCATCCCCAAATCCCTACTGGAAGCAATGAGTTAACTTCCCTCCTATGCACTCAGAATGGTACTTTGTATGTGTCATCTTTGGAAGTATTGATAAAATAATTCCCATCAGTCAAGCACCCCAGGACTTAATTCTCTCTTATAACCCAGTTGAGAAAGGCTGCTCTAAAGTCTTGGCTCAAGTAATGCACTGAAGACAGATGTCACCAAGATGGAAACACAGGCAGTTCCTGAATTTCCTGCTCCTGTGGATGTGCCAAATCTACAGTTAGGCGGTGGATCACTTCTCTCTGAGAGAAATCCAGAAACTAGTTACTCAACTCCTATCCATAATATAGAGAATTATCAGCGAGGTTGAACATGGTTATTAATGTAAGTGATTAAATATTTTTGGTCCAGTGTTTGCTGAGAAACATGGATTTATACACAAGATGATATGATTTATCTGCTCCTCAAGGACATTTTACACTTTATTAAGATGGTGATTTCAGTATAATATGAATTATCAGTGTAACATTGTTATATTGTAATATACTATAGACAATGTTCTATTTAATATACTTTGTGTTATATATATTTAATGTTTATTTATTTTCCAGAGAGAGAGACTGAGTGCAAGAAGGGGAGAAGCAGAGAGAGAGGGAGACACAGAATCTGAAACAGGTTCCAGGCTCTGAGCTGTCAGTACAGAGCCCGACATGGGGCTTGAACTCACAGAGTGTGAGATCATGACCTGAGCCGAAGTCAGATGCCCAACCAACTAAGCCCACCCAGGCGCCCCTTAAATGATTATTTTTCTGTGCCCAGATAACAAATGCTCAGTTTGTTTACCAATCTATTCTGTTAAACTTGATCTTGATGTATTCTAACAAAATTCTTTCTTTTAATATTAAAAGTTCCTATTAATCTTTGCTTTCTGTGGAGATGTGTTTTTAAAACACAGTATGCTGTTTCTCTCTTGTAGTCAATCTGCCTGTCTCAAATTTAGGTCCCAAATTTGGAATAATAATATAATTGTTAAGATATCTTTTTATGTATAATCAATTTTTGGGTCCTGGCAATGCCCCGGGTAACACATTTATTCCTTAATTTTATTGAAAGGGATAAGGCAGGAATAATAAAAATAATCAAATATGTTTGTCAGCCTCAAAATTTGAGTATTTCATAGTACCGTGAGAACACTTTATTTACTGAACTTAAAAGACCTGGTAAATCTAGAAGAAAGTACAGCTTTCTGGATTTATTACATAAAAGTCAAATAACTTAATGTGAATTAACAGCGATTGTAAAAAAGGATTACAAAACAAAAGATTAAAAAAAGGACACTCATGTTTCAGCACAAAGACTGGTATAATAATTATTTACAAAAAGCTTTTGCTTCTAGGATTCTGGATTTAAATACTCTTGTTAGTTGCAGGCACTTGGAGTTATATTCAAGTCCCCATTTTATTTGATTCTTCCTTACATATCAGATCCACCATGGTAGCATGCTGAATTCAGGAGTGTTCCTTTCTCTACTTGAGGAAATTCCTCAGTGGTTTAATCTCCGCTAGAAAATGTTCCATCCTGTACACAGGCCTCTTGTAGTTCTCTTAGATAATCCTGATTTAATTTTATTTTATAGTGGTTTACACTTCAAAACAAAAACTTGAAATCATCCTCTATCCATTAAGGATTCAAATTCAATCTTGCAACCTGATACGCTTCCTGCATTTAAATCAATCCACCTGACGGAGTTAATAATCTTCATCTGGGCTTTCCAAGGTCAAAAAAAAAAAAAAAAAAGATAAAGATCAACATTTACACAATGATCATGTTCCCGTATATCTGGCCATTATTTGCTTATTTTCAGAAATGCCTTTCACTGAGAGATTTTTTTGTTTTTGTTTTTGTTTTTTTAATCTTTATTTTTAAGAGAGAGAGAGACAGAGTGAGAGCAGGGGAGGAACAGAGAGAGAAGAAGACACAGAATCCGAAGCAGGCTCCAGGCTCCAAGCTGTCGGCACAGTGCCCGATGCCGGGCTTGAACCCACGAACTGTGAGGTCATGACCTGAGCCAAAGTCGGATGCCGACTGAGCCCCCCAGGCTCCCCTCACTGAGAGATTCTTAAATCCCTCTGTAAGGCTTTACTTTTTGCTTAAAAAGTTTCATTGTTCTATCCTCCATCTTCAGTGCAAAGTAGACCAAATGGAATTAAAAAAAAAAAAACACCAAAAATTGGTAAAGCTCTTAGAGAGTCTAGAACTTCCTTTGCCTCAGGGATTGCCACAAACCTTGATGGTACGCAGGATACAGACTCTCTCTTATAGATTAATAACAGGCCGCCCCATGTATTAGGTGACTTCCCTATTATGAACAGATATAACAAGATACAACCAGTGTTATTAAATAGGTACAGTTTTTTTCGAATAACCACTCAACACATCCCTTCATAACTTGAACATGGACATTGAGTCCTCTCAAAGAAACGCTATACAAACAATTCATCCTGGTCTGGTTAAGCGCCAGAAAAGGATCTTACCTGGTATTGGAACAACTAGGACAGCAGTAAAGCTCCAAACTGTTGATCACTGGATCCATGTTTCCCAACCAAGAAGACAGACGCCATCTTCTCTTTATACCAGATATCCTCTTGGTCTGATCACTGCTGTCCTCTTCATTGAGGGACTTGAAGTTGGAGATTCCTACAAGTCCTCTAAAAAGAGACAGCTGCCCGGAGTAAAACATTCCCACACAAGGCGATAAAATAAAATAAAATTTTTGATTACCCACCATCTCCTTTCTTTCTGTTTTCTCTTCTCTAACCTTGCCTCCGACTGTATTTTACCACCCCATATTGACTGGCTGAATGATTTCCCAACAAGCTCAGCCAAGGGAGTCTTTCTACATCTTTTTACTGTTGACACGCTGTGGCCTTCTGTCATTAAGAAAAGCAAAATTTTCTTATGCATTTTCTGCAGACCATAGCAAAGAACTGATTGGCGGGTCTATTATCCCCCATCTGTTTTCCTGTCACACAACCAATAGCTGTTTCTTTAAAGTATACATTCTCAACAGGAGTGACATCACCTCTAAGAGAGCAAAAATAGTTCTAATGGGTTGAAAATGTCTTACTTTTTTAAGTTTAAGCATGATTATATATACAGGGCATAAATAGATATACAGCATATCTAAATTTATGGTATTAAAATTTCTTGGGTATGACAATTAGAAACAAACCACTTCAAAGGGCTCCTTAGGGGGACAAAATTGAAGAACGATTGGGAAACATTGTGAAAAGATTTCAAAAGGTAGATTTTGTTTTGCAGGACTTGTCCGCTACTTAAATTACCGTTACATTATTCATTGTAACCTTTAGTCTTGTAAAAATTGGGCCTTGACTCTCCCATTCCCCAACAGAATACTTCTATTGAGGTCACTGCATTCTAATCAGCTAAATCCAGCCCATGAGAAGTGTGCTTATTTCAGAACTATCATTGGAAAATAGCGTCTCTTCTGTTTTCTCAGAGACACCCCTGGTGGCTTTGCAGGAATTATTGAACTCTACTCAGAAAATGTGACCACCTTAAGGGACCAATGATTGATTCACTCCTGTTAAAATGAATGACACTTCTACTACCAACGGGGACGGTGCCCATCTAAGGCATCACTGCTTAACATCGATACCACTTCGTCTCTTAAAACCCAACACGCCATTTTAAACTCACAACCAGATTTAGCATGGCCTATGATTTCCTCTTAAGGAACTCCCAAGGTGGGGGGTGTTTGTGCCTTGGCAAATCTTCTTTCTGTACCTCACGAATATAGTCAGTAAACAGCGCATGACTAAACTAACAGAAAAAGGCACATGGTTCTCTGAAACCGACCTAGAAGGATATTGAGACATGTTTTAATGGTCTGGGTTTAGTTATCTAGGATCCTGCCCTGTGATCTATTTCAAGGATTAATATCATTTTGTTGGCAGTCTGTGTTGTGGTTGACTGCGTTTTATCCTGGGTCTTAGGTGCTACTGCATAGTTATTATTACATCACGTGATTCCACAACTTCTAACAACAGCACGAACGAGTGCAAGCAACATTCTCTAGAAAATCTCCAGATTCACAGAATTTCAGCAATGGCAAAGACCTGGATATCACAGATTAATGTCCTCTGGTTTGAATTCATCTTCCTTTAACCAAAAGCAGGGGCTTAAGATAGAAAAAAAAAACATCCCTGTCAGCTCTTAGCTGGTGTTCCTGCTGAACATAATAATTTTACAGAATACAAACATTACACAAGATCACTCTGGGATCATGTTAAAGTAAGACAAAAGCAAGGCCTAATCATATTTCGGACCGACACAGATCAGCACATTGGGCAAACTGATCACATATCTCCTTCTCTCAGCTACATACGTGATTCCAGCTTCTTTCTCAATTACACCTCACGCCTTGCTGTGTTCTTCCTGCCTCCTACATTAAGACTGTTAAGAAACCTTCAGGAATTACGCAGTGAAAAGAATCTCCAAAGAGCATACTTAAATAAAGTTTTGATAAAGACAGAAGATCTATGCTTACAGGAGAAAGAAAACATAGGCAAATACCCCGAAGATTCTAGATATCCGTGCACATCTTCCAGGGTCCTCTTCCATCCACACAGAACATGCTTTGTCTCTGGAACATGAACCACCATGACATGTGGATGATATTTCCGTCTCAGGGAAATCAAGGGACAAGTCTATTGAGAGGTGTCTTATCTCCCACTGGTCACATAGCCAAAACCTACCAGTGAAACCAAGTAAACCCAGCACAGAACATCAATCTGTACGTTTTCAGTAAAAAATGTATTTGAGCTGATAGAGGGCACATGCATGTGCTTTTTGGCACATTAAACCTCACATTATAAATTATAAACTAGTGAATTTCTTCAGGCACCCCTGGACACAATGATAGAGCTACCACAAAACAGCTGCAAGTTAGCTCTATCCCTCAATAATCAAAATCAACACTCAACAATCAAATTTGTGGACCCAAATGCTAGTTTCTGAAAGCATCAAATATAGAGCAAGATCAACTTTATGGAACCCTCCCCCAAATCACGTAGCATAACGCCAAGTCCTTTAACAAGCCCTTCCTAATACTTTCCTACTAAAATAGTCTGCCGTGAAGGATAAAGTTGACTCACAGGTGAACTGGAACAGAAAACTGTAGCCTTATCTCTGACGACTGTTGATTGTCCGTCTTTGACTCTTGGCAAAAAAAAGCTCAGTAGGATTTGTGATGTGCTGTTTAAACTTCAAAACGTCCATGGTGATCCCTAGGGCTAGTGTGTTGACTGATGGTTTTCAACTGGTCCAACCAATTAGGCAGCCTGACGATAATGTCACCAATGGAGTAGGGATGGGAAATAGGTGGAAACTTCCGTTTTCAGCTTTCCCAGAGTTACATTCCCTTGCATAGATATTGGTAGTTCAATCTGGAAATGGAATGCAAACCATGTGTGACTGAGAACCCTGGGGTGACTGACCATGGAAGTCTCCAAGGGCCCCAAATGTTTCCTACACAT
Source organism: Panthera onca (assembly GCF_046562875.1). Lineage (NCBI taxonomy): Eukaryota > Metazoa > Chordata > Mammalia > Carnivora > Felidae > Panthera > Panthera onca. The sequence continues at coordinate 43,357,849 of NC_138345.1, forward strand.
TCTTTCTCTGGCTGCACTATATCTGTGGCTTTTAGGTGAAAGACCGACATGCGTATGCTCTGTGGAGTCTTATAATTGCTCAGTTATTCAAAGTGTCCAAAATCTTGCACCCATGGTGTGGGCATCCCTTGCAATAGCACATAATAACCCAGCTTTAACTCAGATTTGTTCTTTTTTTTTTTTTTAATTTTTTTAATGTTTATTTATTTTTGACAGAGAGAGAGAGAGACAGAGCGTGAGTGGGGGAGGGGCAGAGAGAGAGGTAGACACAGAATCCGAAGCAGGCTCCAGACTCTGAGCTGTCAGCACGGAGCCCGACGCGGGGCTCGAGCTCACAAACCTGAGCTGAAGTCGGACACTCAACCAACTGAGCCACCCAGGCGCCCCTAACTCAGATTTGTTCTTGTCTGAAGCTGGTAGACGTCAATGTGGGAAATCAAGGGTAGAAATCTCAGCACTAAAGTAGACAGACATAGGTTACATCAGTGGAAAACGTATATCTATACTACATTTTACTTTTTGAACAAAGTGTTTGGAGAGAAAACGGGTGGAACCGTAGCATATGGCTGAGTTTAGAAGAGAACGTTAATGTATCATTGCATGTATAAAAGAAAAATGTTCGTGGAGACAGCTAAAGAGAACTGAATTGCTCTGCGTTTTAAAAAAAAAAGACTGTTAGGGGCGCCTCGGTGGCTCAGTCGGTTGGGCACTGACCTTTGATTTCAGCTCAGGTTATGACCCCAGGGTGTGGGATTGAACTCTGATTTGGGCTCTGTACTGAACAGTGGAGTCTGCTTAAGATTCTCTCTCTCCCTCTGGCCCTTTCCCTCTCCCCCTCTCTCTCTAAAAACAAAAAAGGAAGAAAAAAGAGACTTAAGATATTTTTTTCTTGGTTTTTCCTGAAGGATAGTAAAATAGGACAGCTGGAAATGACGCAGCAATTTAGCTAGCTAGAGGATAGAGATGAAGTGTAAATGTGGCCACAGAACTATTCTCTTCCAGAACCCTCAAATATAAAGAAGAATGAACAACAAAAATAGAAAACTTGCATGAGTAGTGGACACTAGACTGTCTTCTGTAGGTATATGAGATCCAGTGGAGAAAGACAAAAAAAAAAAAAAAAAAAAAAAAAAAAAAAAAAAAAAAGATGCAAAAAAGACCTTGATCTGATGGTCTCTATTTAGAAGAGCAGTAAAACCCAGGGGAAATGTTTAGAAGACTCTTCCATAATCCCACTAATACTGCTCTATTTTAGGATCAAGTATAGATCCGCAAAACAGAGCAATTAGGTCCGTCTTTGGATTTCGCTGACACAAACTGAAAATCAGCATACAGTTAAAGCTCTCCCTTAAGAGAGATCGATGCCTAATCATAGACTATACAATTGCCTTTTTATTTTAAGAAAAGGGTACAGGTGGGCCTGGAAACTGGGGGCTAGCAGAGAAGCACACAGATTGGCTTCCAAGGACAAAAACAAGGCTGGTCTCCACTTCGAGGCTATAATAACCAGAAGTCTACAAGTGAACCCCCACAGAGGTTTTGTGTAGGCTGGTATTAAGATTTTGACCTGAGAATACTACACGGAGCGTTATCAAATTATTCATGGATTTGTGGGGGGTGAGAGTCCGCGGCGTGTGAATGGGGATCGGGCTGGGAACAATGACAGCCAGAGGGAAAGCAGCAATCACACCTGGGGTTATTAAAGCGAAAGCACATTCTCAAGGTAGCAGAGGGGGCAGGTTGTATAAGGGGGGCTCACCCAAGTGGTCTCTAACTCTAACGGAGGCTGCTTCCAATCTTTTGGGAAGTCCCTCCCACAGGTTGGGGGGGGGGGGGGGTTTGACCCTACAAGGTACCGAACAGGAGTGGCAGCCTCTCTCCTTGGGGCTGGGCTGTTCTTGCAATGCAAATGCATCGTAAGGAGCCTAGAGATTATCCTGGGGCAGGGGTGGAAGAGGAGTACGCATGCTCCCCACCGCCATTTTTGATCTGTCAGGCCCAAGGTCTGGGAAGCCACAAGGTCAGGATGTTGAGCTCCCTGGCTTATAATGTGTAGTTTATTTATCACCATTCTTACGTCCCAGCTCAGGTCTCCATCATTCCCCTTCACGGACTCGGGACTCTGCCTCTGGACGTTCCTTCTCCGGGTCTTATCTAGTTTCTACCTAACCGATTTAAGAACGTAAACCATAAGGTATCTTTCGTGGAAAAGAAACGTCACCATTTGACACGCTTCCTCTTTCCTGATGCCCTTGTTCACTTGCCTACTGGGGCACCGCGCTCTGTGGTTTTCCTTCTTCTCATTAGCGTCTTATCCACAGTCTTTGTTGAGTCCTCTGTTTCCGTTGTTCAGTGTGGGGTGCCACCAGGGCTAAGCCCTCTTCTCTTCTCTATAACCCTTCATTCCCTTTCTCAGTGGCCTCATGTAGTTCCTTAGCTTTTGATGCCAATAACCCCCATATTTCTGCTTGCAGCCCAGAGCCCTCACCTTAATTTGAAATTTGTGTATTGAGTTACCTACAGGGAATCTTTAGTGGTATATCTAATGAACATCTTGGTCCCACTTGTTCAAAACAGAACTCTCAATCTACCCCAAACCTGCTTCTACCCAAAGCCTTCCCTTGTTTCACTTGAAAACAAATCTCCCCTTGCCGTGCTCGGGCCATAAAATCTGCAGCCATTCTGGACTGTTCTCCGTGTCCCATACCAATCTGTCTGAAAACTCTTTTAATTTTACCTTCATTTTTTAAAGTTCATTTATTTGTTAATTTATTTTTTGAGAGAGAGAGAGAGCACACACGGGTACACATGCAGGGGAGGGGCAGAGAGAGAGAGAGAGAGAGAGAGAGAGAGAGAGAGAATCCCGAGGAGGCTCCACACCAAGCCCACATATCCTGAGCTGAAATCAAGAGTCGGATGCTTAACTGACTGAGCCATCCGGGTGCCCCTTACTTTTACCTTTAAAATATATCCAGAATCTAAACACCTCTCACCATCCCCACTGCTGTCACGCTGCTCTGAGCGACCATCATTGCCTTCCTGTGTTATCACAACTGCCTCCTCACCTGCCTCCTTGCTTCTGTCTTTGCCCTCCATAGTCTTTTGTCAATACAGAAATCCAGTTGAACACCGAAAACTAAAACGTGAACCAAATCAAGCCCTTATTGTGCTCGAAATCCCACAATGGCTTCCCGTTTTCCACAGAGGAAAAGCCAAAGTCTCCACAGTGACCGACAGGTTTTACCTGATCTCACCTTGTTATCTCCCTGACATCAGTTCCTGCTACTGTGCCTTCATTTACATAGATCGGCCATTTTCACCTTCTTGGTGTTCCTGGAATATGCTGGCCATACTTTTGGTTTTCATTGGCTCTTCCTTTCACCTAGATCTGCTTTTGCTGTGATATTCCATTGCCTGTCTTATCTCCTCATCTCTCCAAAGTTTTGCTCAACATATCTGCCCTTGACCATCTTATTTATTTATTTATTTATTTATTTATTTATTTAATGTTTTTACTTATTTTTGAGACAGGGAGAGACAGAGCATGAGTGGGGAAGGGGCAGAGAGAGAGGGAGACACAGAATCTGAAGCAGGCTCCAGTCTCTGAGCTGTCAGCACAGAGCCTGACGTGGGGCTCGAACTCACAGACTGTGAGACCTGAGCTGAAGTCGGACGCTTAACCAACTGAGCCACCCAGGCGCCCCTTGACCATCTTATTTAGAACCACCACCATCCCTCAAATCCTTCACCCTTTGTTTCCTTTTTTCTTATTTTATTGCCTTTTATGCATTTACTTATAGCAATTATTTATTGTTAATCTGACCGTTATGGGATGTAAGCTCTACAAGGTCTGGGATGTTTCTCCACTGTATTCACTGACATGTCCCAAGTGACAAAAACTGGCAGACATCGTAGGTCAGTCGGTATTTTTTCAGTGAAGAATTAATTCTGAACTTTAATGGACCCCATACAGATTACCTACAGAAATGTTTAAAAATAGGTGTGGAATGTGTAGAATCAGAATGACACTGGGAAGCTTTGACCCACCAGACTTCGTAGTTTTTAGGTTCACTTGACTAAAGACTTCTTTGGATATAATAGACTGTAATACAACTACTAAGGCAGATTTATGTACTCTTTAAGTTCTGTACCTCAGAGAATACACCATTTCTTTTTCAAAAAATGCAAAGCATAAAGTTAAATGTATTGTCATTATTTTAGAAACCACTAAAAGATTTTAAACAAAAAATTCAATACTTGGAAAAAGGAAATTACTCTTTTAAATCATTCCTGAACTGAAGAGAGTTTCAAACAATAACTACAGAGTATTTACAATAAATGATATTGACAGCATTGCTGGGATAGGGGCCAAGTGTAGGATTGGGGCCAAGTTCCTACCCAGAAAGACGGTCATTGTCTTGAGTGTTCTTATTACTGATGAACAAGTTAAATATCCAAGAGGTTTACTCACTCAAGATCATACAGTTCCTCTTGCTGGATTAGGACTTGGACCCATTTATTGTCTCATTGCATAACCTATATGACATTTCTGTTTAGAAAAGATTTTTGGAAAACAAAATAATAGCTAACCAACAGTCTCTCAGAACTCCTATCTCATCTCTGAAGCAAACAAAAAATTTTTTAAAAATAAATGAATTGGGACTGATATTAAAAATCAGACAGTGCTCATATGTAACACTGAGGGACAATATTTTCCAGATTGAAACATTTTGCTGAGACACGTAAAAACCGAATGCATATGTACTGTAATGACTTAAATGATTGGGTAGGAGCTCCTTTAGACCAGGACTTTTTTTCTTTTTTAATTTGATTTTATTTTTTAAATTTACATCCAAATTAGTTAGCATATAGTGCAACAATGATTTCAGGAGGAGATTCCTTAGTGCCCCTTACCCATTTAGCCCATCCCCCCTCCCACACCCCGTCCAGTAACCCTCTGTTTGTTCTCCATATTTATGAGTCTCTTATGCTTTGTCCCCCTCCCTGTTTTTATATTATTTTTGTTTCCCTTCCCTTATGTTCATCTGTTTTGTCTCTTAAAGTCCTCATATGAGTGAAGTCACATGATTTTTGTCTTTCTCTGACTGACTAATTTCACTTAGCATAATACCCTCTAGTTCCATCCAGGTAGTTGCAAATGGCAAGATTTCATTCTTTCTGATTGCAGAGTAATACTTTATTGTATATATATACCACATCTTTTTTTTTTCTGTTTATTCATTTTTGGGTTTTCTTTTTTTTTTTTTTTAAGCATGAAATTTATTGTCAAATTGGTTTCCATACAACACCCAGTGCTCATCCCAAAAGGTGCCCTCCTCAATACCCATCACCCACTCTCCCCTCCCTCCCACCCCCCATCAACCCTCAGTTTGTTCTCAGTTTTTAAGAGTCTCTTATGTTTTGGCTCCCTCCCTCTCTAACCTTTTTTTTTTCTTCCCCTCCCCCATGGACTTCTGTTAAGTTTCTCGGGATCCACATAAGATGATAACATACGGTACCTGTCTTTCTCTGTATGACTTATTTCACTTAGTGTAACACTCTCCAGTTCCATCCACGTTGCTACAATAGGCCATATTTCATTCTTTCTCATTGCCACGTAGTATTCCATTGAGTATATAAACCACAATTTCTTTATCCATTCATCAGTTGATGGACATTTAGGCTCTTTCCATAATTTGGCTATTGTTGATCGTGCTGCTATAAACATGGGGCTGCATGTATGTGTCCCTTTGAAACAGCACACCTGTATCCCTTGGATAAATACCTAGTGGTGCAATTGCTGGGTCGCAGGGTAGTTCTATTTTTAGTTTTTGAAGGAACCTCCATACTGTTTTCCAGAGTGGCTGCACCAGCTTGCATTCCCAAAGACTTTTTTTTTTTTTAATGTTTATTTATTTTGAGAGAGAGAGAGAATGGGGAGGGGCAGAGTGAAAGGGAGAGAGAATCTCAAACAGGCTCCACGCTGTCAGCACAGAGCCTGACATGGGGCTCAAACTCATGAACTTCAAGGTCATGACCTGAGCCAGAATCAAGAGTTGGATGCTTAACCGACTGAGCCACTCAGGCACTCTAGAGACCGAGGGTTTTTTAAAATTTGTTTTAAGAAAACTAAAGTATCAGGTCGTTATCATTAAGTAGCATTAGTGACACCTGCATCACGATTTTAAGTTGGGGATGAAGAAGCAATGTAAATAACACTGTTCCAGTTTAGCGTGGCCAAAAACCAAATTACCACAAAACATAGTGGCTTAGAGCAGCCACAGTCATTTTATTATCTCTTACAGTTCTGAGGGCTGACAGAGCTCAGCCAGGCGGTTCTCTCTCTCTAGTGCAATTCCAGCCAGAAGGTCACTGGGTCTGGAGTCATTGCAAAGCCTCCCTCACTTAGGTATCTGGCAATTGAAGATGGCAGTCACTTGAAACTTCAGCTTAGACCGAAGTTGTCCAGAACACCTCCATGTGGTCTTACTTCTCAGCCTGGAGGCTGAATTCCAAGAGCAAGCTTCCCATGAGCTGTTCAGTGTAAGCAGAAGCTACCCTGAGTTTTGTGATCTAGCATCTGATGTCACATTTGGTATCGTCAAAGCCTGATCACATTCAAAGGTGGGGAAACTCAGACCTCTGCCCTAAATGGAAAATGTTAAAAAAAAAGGGGGGGGGGGGGAAGGGGAACATATTAAAATTAACACTGATATTGTAAGCAAAAAATATAAGAATTCATAATGCAGGTCGTTCTATAATAAAATTGGCCCAGACTCTTCAATATATAAATGCTGTGCATAAGAAAGAAAGAGCACATAGACTATTCTTTATTATAGGAGATCAAAGTGGTAATAACCAAACGCAGAGTGTAAACTTTGATTAGATCCTGGATTAAGGAAGGAAGTGGATTGAGGAAGGTAGTTCCAAGACCACTTGGGAAAATTTGGATTGAAATATATCTTACAATATACGCTTTGTATAGATTAATTTCTATGTACAACTTACTTTCAAATCATTCAGAAAAGAAGATCATAAAACGGAAGAGAGAGGTAAAGTTCAATGTGGAAAAGTTCTAACAATTATTAGATCTACGTAAGGAAAATCTAGGTAAGAATCTTTTTTATGAATGTGAAACTTCCCCCTCCACCCCAAACTGTTTTTCCAGTTGTAGTGGCACATTGTAGTCACAAGGTGGCGATAGATTCGTTTTGAATTTAAGAACACTCCTGCTGTGAAAGGAGTATCCAGAAAAAAATACTTTTAAAAACATATATATTTATTTATTTTTGAGACAGACAATGTGAACGGGGAGGAGAAGAAGAGAGGGAGACAGAGGATCTGAAGTGGGGTCCGTGCTGACAGCATAGAGCCTGATGCCGGGCTTGGACTCAGAAACCACGAGATCATGACCTGAGCTGAAGTCAGATGCTTAACCGACTGAGGTGTCCCCAGAAAAAAATACTTAACAAAACATCCTCAACTGTTAGCTCTAGGAGATGACATGTGTAAAAAATCTCGGGAGGTTGAGAATCCCTGAAAAAATTTGCACTTAAGATCGAGTAGTGAACATTCACATAGGCATGCAGGAAAGTGGAAGAAACACGGAAACAGGAAGAAGCAAGGACTGACTGGGAGAAATCCAGTATCTAGTCCTGGCTCAATTAATGTTTAATTTTGTGACCTTACCCAAGTCACCTATAAGTAGCTCTCATGTGTAAAATGAAAAACAAAACAAAACAAAAAACAAAAAACAAAATAGACTCAGGGATCTTTCACTTTCTTTTCATGTGTCAAAAAAGTCACGTCTCTCTTTGGTCCAACTTGCATATGGTAATTAATAATGAACTTCTTGAGTCTAACTCCTCGGAGACCTTGACGCTGCTAGAAGGAAATGCCTGATAACTGACTTTCTGTTGCTGAGACTAGTTTCCTACGGAGAAGGAAACATAATTCCTCTTAAGATATACTGTACGTAGGGGCGTCTGGGTGGCTCAGTTGGTTAAGCGACCAGCTCTTGGTTTTGGCTCAGGTCATGATCTTGTGGTTTGCGGATTTGAGCCCCACATGGGGCTCTGCACTGACAGTGTGGAGCCTGCTTGGGATTTTCTCTCTCTCCCTCTCTCTGCCCCTCTCTTGCCTGCTTTCTCTCTCTCTCTCTCTCTCTCTCAAAATAAATAAATAAACTTAAGAAAAAAAGATATGCATATATGATAGGAGATGCCATAAAATATTCCTGTGCACTATATCTGTTTGCTATGCATGCATAGGTGTTTCTGAAAACATATATACATATATATAGTGGACAGTTCATCAGAGCCAATCACTCCTCTTCTGCTCTTATGCATTGTCACCCCACGTGTAAGCCACGTGGAGAGAGTAAAGGAACAAAACTATAAGGGATGAAGAAGGAGTGGGCAATAGGCCACAAGATAAAGATCTGGAAAGATTTAAATGATACATTTCTTTGATGAGGAAAGGAAATAGAGCTCGCTCTGAACAAATTATCCTGCGAATTTCGTCTTTCTCGCCCTGCACCAATTCATCTTGTTCATGATCCGTGCTACTTTTCTGACATGCTATAACCAGGAAGCTGGTGTCCTTTTAATCTTTTCGGGGAGCTTCGAAAGCAACCAGATCTTCCCTCTTTTATCATGCCCACCATTATCAACCCATTTGCAGCTCTTTCCCTCCTCAAAACTCAAGTCCATTCCATAGGGAAAACATAGCTTCAAACTAAGTGACAAGTTTTACTGATCGGAAGTCCCTTTTATACCTCCCCCCCCCCCTTCTAATTTCTGGGGCTGAAGCCATAGAATTATTGAATCCTTCCATTGAAAAATGCCTTTGTGGACATCTAGTACCAATATCCCAATTACTAGGAGAAAATTCTGCATATACGCTATGTGAAGTATGGTACAACCAGAAATCACTTTAAAGGGTTATATGCAGGGGCGCCTGGGTGGCTCAGTTGGTTAAGTGCCCGACTTTGGCTCAGGTCATGATCTAGCATTTTGTGAGTTCAGGCCCCACATCGGGCTCTGTGCTGACAGCTTGGAGCCTGGAGCCTGCTTCGGATTCTGTGTGTCTCTCTCTCTCAGTCTCTTTCTCTCTCTCTCTGTCTGCCCTTCCCCCACTTGCACTGTCTCTGTCTCTCTCTCAAAAATAAATAAACACTTAAAAGTTTTTTTAAAGGGTTATATGCAAATTGAATGAAAAGAAAACGCCGATACTGGTTCTGTCCCCCTCCATTGTACCCACGCCCTTTGTAGTGGGACTTTGAACTTCCTCCCATTAAGACCAAAAGTCTATTACCTCCACGCCTTGACTCTGGGCTAGTTTTTGACTTGATTTGTCCAATCAAATGCGGGGAGAGTAACAAGTCCAGCTGCAAACCTAGAGCCTTCTACCTCTTGGAACTCTCCCAGCCACCGTCTGATTAACTTGAGATAGTCTGACGGGGAATAAGAAACGCGTGGGCCTATTAGCCAAGTGGACAGTAAGCCAACTGGCCCGCAGCTGACTAAGGTCCTCCTAGCCCAGTCGGCCTTCAGTAGGTCAGTCAGCAGCCCCCAGGTACATGAGTGAGCCCAGACAAGACCAGCCAAACCAGGATCAGATCAGTAGAAGCTTCTGGCTGACCCATAATCTGGTGAGCAAACTAAATCATTGTGTTTTAATCCACTGAGTTTTGAGGTGATCTGTCACGTAGCAAAACTTAACTGATGCAGGTAGAAAATACGGTTGTATTTGTACTTACTGTTTCTCTTATAAGTCTATTTTGACATTATATAATCCCGTTAATTAAATGTGAAAAATTTTAAAAATAATTTGCTGAGGATTCTTTTGCTCTGATTTAACTGGTTAGAAATTTGGGACATTATTTCGGTTGGTTGTAGCAATCCCTCCTCTGTGTTGTTTTTGTCTGTCGCTGCCTGGTAACTGCAATGGATATTAATTCAGGAAAAAACACTGATAAGCCAGAAGCAGTTCAATTATATGCTGAGCCCCTAAGTAGTGTGAAAATTTGAAAATAAAATAAATGACCCGAAAGACCTGAATTTGTCTTAGCATAGTGACAAAATTGAGGAAGAAAGGAATTGATAATATATGTAATACAAAGCAGGTGGGTAAGGCTGAAAGTACAAGATTTCATAGAAAACAACATCTACTGTGCCGAAACAATCACAGGTCACTTTCTAGAAGATAGACTTCATTTGAGTGTTAAAAATATTGGAAGTTCCCAACAGTAAAGAGGAAAGAAGGGCATTCACTCAGAAAAGCAGCATGAACAAAGGCATTCACATCCCATATATCAGCTCCTAAATATTGTTTTATTAACTACGGCAAATTTCCTACAAAGTACACTCTGACATAGAATATTTATTCTTTCTTTTTTATTTAAAAAAATTTTTTTAAGTTTTTTTCTTTTTGACAGAGAGAGAGAGACAGTGCGAGCATAAGCTAGGGAGGGGCAGAGAGAGAGAGACACACACAGAATCCGAAGCAGGCTCTAGTCTCCAAACTGTCAGCACAGAGCCTGAAGTGGGGCTCGAACTCACTAACCACAGGATCATGACCTGGGCCACAGTCGGACGCTCAACCTACTGAGTCACCCAGGCACCCCAAAATATTTATTCTTCTTAAATCGTCATTCATGCACTATTCACTGAGTACCTGCCATATCCCAGACATCTTTCTAGGTTCTTGGGACACATCAGTGAAGAAACAAGCAGAGAGAATTGTGATTCAAAAGCTTGCATTCTGGATCCACTCTTCCATTGCTAGTTGGGCAAAATCACTTCACTAACAAATAATCATTAATTTAAATCATCCTATGTCCTCATTAGCACCAAACAAAGTACTAATAATTGGATACTGTTTTTGGTGCTTTCAGCCCCAAAATTATTACTAATGAATAAAAATATCTGAATAAAAGCCTGGAGAAACAAACTATCTGGAGAGAAACTGAAATCAGAATTGGAATTACATGGAGAGATTATGCCTATTGAATGCCTGCACCTGGGAATTTGTAGCCACGTGGCAGTTACCTAAAGTAGAATTTTGCAAGTTTCCCAGGGAGCACAAATGATAAATCCAAAGCACACTCTGGGTAGCAATGTTCGGATGTTTGTTTTGAAAAGGCCCTGATTGATTGTGTTGGGATAGATAGAGAGGTAGCCACGCAATTGGCTTCCTATACCTGGGAGGTCCGATTTGGGTTCTAGCTCTCTCAGTGGGTCATTTCCCGAATGTTGACAAGTCATTCTATGCAGCTTGTATTGTTGTTTGAAAAATGGGCTTTTTAGGAAAATTGTTCTTGTAATTCAGCCACCTTGCAAAGGTCTGTGGTCAGAATCAAGAGCCCCAGATGTTAGGCGGAAGGATTTGAAATAACACCAGCCCCAATGGCCGTTTCACTCAAACTGCATTAGACACTCAAAGCAAGAGCCATCTAGGCAAACCCATTCAATAAACAAATTCTACTGTACGTGATTTTAAGTCCACAAGGGGGCAGAATGGAGTCCACAGCAAACCACTGAAGTACAAGTACATATCCCTTGTTGGCCTTGTATTTCAAGTTTCCAGGCTTGGTACCTAAGTCAAAAGTTATTCTGGTTTACCCATACCTGCATTACAAAGGAAAAGAATCTCATAGCTGGCTGCCTACACATCTGTGCATTGGAAACAACGACTTTTTGAAAAAGCTAAGTTTGGGGTGTCTGGGTGGCTCAGTTGGTTAAGCTGCTGACTTTGGATCAGGTCATGATATCAGGGTTTGTGATTCTGAACCCCCGCCCAATGAGTTCCCGTTAACGGCTCAGAGCCTGGAACCTGTTTCGGATTCTGTGTCTCCCTCTCTCTCTGCCCATCCCCCACTTGTGTTTTCTTTCTCTCTCAAAACAAAAACAAAAACAAAGCTAGGTTAAGGTATCGAGGATATTTTATTTTTAGTTTTTAGTTTTTTCCACCATGTTTTCCCATGAGACCTACTTTTTAACAGGTAAGGTGCCTAATGAAGAGAGCTGTGAAGTGAATAGGTAGGAAGGTCAAACAGAAGCAAATGGACTTCAAATCCAAGCACGTAACATAGAAAAGAAACAGAGGGGGTCTCACTGGTTCAGCTTCAAGGTCAATCTCCTACAACATAAACAGACTGTTACTGTGCCAGTTGGTCAGCTTAGCTCACTGTATCAAAAGGAGTCAGGGACTTCTCTTTTCTTCCCTCCATTGTTCTATCTTGGTTTTTGTCCAACACTAGCCAGGAGAGCAGTGGAACCAGCCTTACAAGCGTAAAAGCAGCGCACGAAAAGACAGCAAAGGAGGAATGTAATTATATTTCAGAGGAGGAAAGAGAAATAAATGACAAATTGTGGGAGACAGAGAAGTTTGAGCAAAAATTCAGAAAGGAACTACCATTTGAGTTAAGCCTTCCACAACTACTAGGGTTCTTCTAGATAAAGAATAAAGATGTTGCATGAAAACAGCGTCACACCCTTGCGGGACAACAGGTATGAAACTCCGTAATCCTAAAACATCAGGAGGTGTCTGGAGACAGGCAAGGCGTCTGTGCCTGGAGCGTATGGGCTGCTTAGAGAAAATGTAGATGGCAGATCTTGAATGACACGGGATCTCTTTTGACGTGTCTTGGAGTTGCAGTCGGCTTATTGTCAACAAACACTGACTCAAATACCGTAACCAAAATTGTTCCTTAGACCTAATATTTCTTAATCTGCCTAGAATACGGTTAGACCTGCCTTCCTCAGGAAACTGCATCCTCACAGTCTGAGTCTCAGAGATGCTCTCCGGTATCGTCCACCGGTAAGCCTCACTGATAAGCTCATACTGCAATAGCAAAAGTCCAAGACCCTAAGTTCTTGGAGTCATTTTTTTTTTTTTTGTAAAAGTTTCTTATGGACGTGCACTTTTGGGGCACTTCGTTTCAGATCTAACAGGTGTAGGAGAAGCAACAGGCCCATGTTTGGAATGCATTCTGGTTTAACTGGATGCACTTAGCCTCATCCTGATTCGCTTTAGAAGGTGCAACTGAATGTCATCCAAGGGTTGGAAATGTATGTTATCAGTTATGGAAACACCTTTTTCTTGCAACGCAGGTTTCTGTTCTTTGCAGGTCATTTCCTCAAGGGTGCCAAACATTTCATAGTCTCACTTTTATGTTACATCGTTTGTAATGACGCTCTTGTGTAGAATGTCTCCCTAAGTAATTTATTTCCCAAGTATCTGACACAAAATGAATTATGCTTTGGGGTTTGGATATATTCAAAATTTTATGTTAACTAGTATTATAAATCATCATGAAAAACAGAAATGGAAATATTTAGGTCATTATTATATGTATTTGAATTTATGTAATTCAAATTGGCATTGAATGATCAAAGTAAGTAAATACCTATTTTTCAGAAATTTTATTGTAAACCTCCTTACACAATAAGTCCAGGATTATTATTGTTTGATCTCCATAGAAAATGTGACATATTTTTAAAAAGTGAACACTCCCGACATTTATCTGAATAAATATTTCCCTTTTGATGAAAAAAATCACTTATTTTCCACTAAATAATGAAAAATTTAATTACATATTTCCTACAGCCTGTGTGTGAGCCTAGAGAGAAAGGGACATAGAAGGAAAATAAAGAAGTAATGAGAAAATTAAAATAGGAAGAACACTGGAATGGCGGGAAGAGTTTAGGTCCCTTCCCAAGATCCTTTGGTCATGAGATTCTGATATCAGAGTCAAGAGAATGGACTTAGGCCAATGTTCTGGAACAATCCAGTTGTGTGATAATATGAAAAATCATAGACTATGAAATATCCACAGGACTTTAGAAATCTTTTACTGTAACTTTTCTAGAGGTGAGCTAAAGCATAGAGGGGATCAAGGAAGGCCACATGTATAGGCCAAGACTGGAAACCAGTCAGCTGGTCTGGGCTTCTCTCCATGGAACGTCACTGTATCTTAAAATGATACTTGGTTTCCCTGTGTATTTGCTTCCTCATTCATACAATGAGTAGGTTAGCCGTGAACTTCTGTAAGATTCACGACAGTTTTAGAAGAGTCAGTATTGGTTCACTTTGTGCTTCTAGATATACATCGGGCCAGGTTAGCTGTATAGATGCGGAGACCTGTGATGGAAAGTAGAGAAATTGAGAGGGAATGCATAGTCAAGAGCCAGAACACGCCTTATTTCTGACAGGTTGTAGTTCTTTCTGGCAGATCCATTTATTGTCTGTGTCACAGTCCTCAGAAAAAATTCCTGTCGGTGAGACGTAAACACAGCTGTTTTTCTTAATATAACCAACAATACGTAATCTGTGGAGCAAACGAAAAGCGTCATTTAGTGCTTGGAATTTTCTCACGTAATTCTCCTCATCCAGCCAGCGTCTCCTACAACTTTCAGGAAACAATGGGCTGCTAAAGTATTGAGTATAGAGCAAGCACACAGTCACAAACCTAATGGTGTAAACTTTTAATTTAAAGCTAATAATAAATCTCCGGCCCTTGCCAGTTTATCTTCACTGGAAAAGCATTCTCTACCAAGAAGCTTCAAACTAATATATACAAACAAACAAACAAACGCCAAGCTTTGCAAACTGGGGTTCTCTTCTTATTCTTATTCTGTCCTTAATACATGTGAAAAGTTTCTTAACTTTACTGAGCTTCAGTTTTCTTAAATAGAGAGGACAGGACCACCTGATATTTGGGGGAGGCATTGAGATAGCCCATGTGAAGGTCTGACAATGCTTCAAGTTTGCACTCAGTAAACATAGTAAGTAGACAACAGCATATGACGGACATGCAGGGTCTACAGAATTTGGATCGGCTTAGAAAAGAGGCTTAGCCGGGCACCTGGGTGGCTCAGTCGGTTAGGCGTCCGACTTTGGCTCAGGTCACGATCTCACGGTCTGTGAGTTCGAGCCCCACATCGGGCTCTGTGCTGAGAGCTCAGAGCCTGGAGCCCGTTACAGATTCTGTGTCTCCCTCTCTCTCTGCCCCTCCCCTGCTCATGCTCTGTCTGTCTCTGTCTCAAAAATAAATAAAAACATTAAAAAAAAAAAAAAAAAGAGGCTTAGTTTGTGTGGTATGTGACCAGGGCCAGAGGGTTCCATTTTTCCTCATTCCAAACAGAAATTGGTGGGTGTCTGCTTCAAAATGTCATTGGTTCCAACACACATGAGGCTTATGGCTCACTGCTGGTGGGGGGGTGGGACTAGTATTGGAAATAGGCAGCACTAGGGTGAGGTGCCAGGATAGGATGGTTCAAGACTCTCTTATCCATTTCAAACAAAGAGGATAGGGTTCTGTCACAGCTTTTCTTTGTTCCCTCACTGCATTTCTCCATGCAGCCCTTTCGGCCTGAGCAGCCAATCCGATTCCTTCCTAGTGTCTGACACCCTAGTCAACTTATGAACTTCTCTCAACTGGGCTATTGCCAAAGTCCGCCATGTTTTATCTCTTCTACCCATTTGATTCCTTCTTCCGCTTTACAAGATAACTTTTTAATGCTTACATGGCCAAATCAAAGACTTTCTTTCCGAAAGATCGTCAATGGCTTCCTAGGCTTTCCTTAACCAGATCTCAGCCTGGTTCTCTACCTTATCTCATTTAATCCCTATTAATCCTGCAAAAACAATTACTATCACCCTCTATTTTTTTCTTTACCTGAAAGCCAGGCTGACAGTTAAAATAAAAGCAGAATTTAATGAATACTCTTTCTACTACAACCCCATTCCTTCCAGGTTTGCCTGATCACTGCCATATTTAATTAAAGCATAATTTTTATCTCAGAGTAAAATGGGATGTTCAGCTGAATTTAATCCATCCGCTTTACCTATATTTCCACTCACGGACACTTCAGTGTTCTCCAATTTTATTATAAACTTCAATAAAATAAACACACACACACTGATTTCCATTAACCCTAATTTGGGTATGAACAAAGAAAAATAAGTCAACATTAAATTTTCATTTATATGGGAATAAAGTACAGAGAGTAATCACCAGAAAACATGTAAAAAATGAAGGTAGATTTTTTTTTTGGAATTTGTGTGGTGTGTGTGTGGTGTATGTGTGGAGTACGTGTGTTGTATACGTGTAGTCAGCGTATTTTGTGTGTGGCTTGTGTCGTGTATGTGTGATGTGTGTTGGATGTGTGTATGTTGTTTTTGGTGTGTGTGTGGTATACATGTGTGGTGTGAAAGCACATTTTATCCACCAGAAAGAGTAGGCTTGCCCTTTCATAAATTTATTCTACCTCGGAACACTTAGACTTTAAAATAATTAAAAAAAATTTTTTTTAAATGTTTATTTATTTTTGACAGAGAGAGACAGAGCATGAGCGGGGGAGGGGCAGAGAGAGAGGGAGACACAGAATCTGAAGCCGGCTCCAGGCTCTGAGCTGTTGGCACAGAGCCCGATGTGGGGCTCGAGTTCACGGACCCCGAGATCGTGACCTGAGCCGAAGTCGGATGCTTAACCGACTGAGCCACCCAGGCGCCCCTAAAATAATTTTTTGGAAGAATCACCTTTAAAAAATATTTTAGAACATGTGTCAAACAGCATAAAAATTTGCTAATTAAACCCACATATGTTTCAATGTTTCACACTTTCCCTTATACGTTTACACTATAGCTTAGATAAACTTGGACTTGTTCCTGTGTTTTAAGTCTCATGTGTTTTCCTCATATTCCTCATGTTTTTTGAATGATAAAAAAGTTTTAACTATCATTTATAGAATGTGATTGAAGCCTTCATAGACTCAAAAACTGGAACACAGGGGCGCCTGGGTGGCTCAGTCGGTTTAAGCGTCCGACTTCAGCTCAGGTCACGATCTCATAGTTTGTGGGTTCCAGCCCCGCGTCCAGCTCCGCACTGACAGCTCGGGGCCTGGAGCCTGCTTCAGATTCTGTGTCTCCCTTTCTCTGCCCCTTCCCTGCTCACGCTCTGTGTCTCTCTCTCAAAAATAAATACACATTAAAATAAGTTAAAAAATAAAGCAACACAACATCCTCTCTTCTGAACAACTTATCAAAAGAAGTTCTTCACAGAAACATTATTTGAATGCATACTTTTGCTTCCGAGGAAAAAATTCTCTGCCTTTGTTACACAATTATCCATTAATTCTGTTAAAATATATAATTTATTTGGGTAGTATCAACCCTCCTATTGAACCGATAATTTTCTTGGACATCTTACACAAAAAACTACAATGAGACACCCAATAGAAAATAGCTAATAGATCCTTTGTGGCCTATGCCATATTTATCACATCCCCTCAAATAATTGTCTCCTTTGCACCACTTGTTAAAATATACCGTTGACCTTTGAACATCATGGGTTTGAACTATATGTGTTCACTTCACATGGTCTTTTGATAAATACAGTGTGTTACTGTAAGTGTATTTTCTAGTTTTATGGTTTTCTTAATAACATTTTCTTCTCTCTAGCTTATTGCAAGAATACAGTGTAGAATAACTATAATGTATTTAAAATATATGTTAATCGACTGTTTACGTTATCAGTAAGGCTTTCCAGCCTGTCTGGGTTCCACACTCTTGATATTTACTTTTTTTTTTTTTTTAATTCACTGAAAAACACTACTTAAATAATTCTGCATGCTAAAAGCCTCCAGCTAGAGATGGTTTAATGCGATCCCCATCCCCCCCACCCCACCACCAAATTATCTATTCCTTGTTTCCTAAATCTCCGTTGTAGGTAAATATATATATATATATATATATATATATATATATATATATATTGCTCTAAAGGGCTGATGTCTTTTCCCATATGGGACTTTCAACCAACCAGCTTCAGAATCGTTCATCTTCTAAGTCTATTCTGGACGTCTTGAAAATTTCTAAGCCAAATGGAAACCACAAAACTCAGTCTTTCATAACAATTTTACGTTCTCGAACTACAAAGCTGGTATAGAGTGAATATTCAAATTGGCTTATCAAATACTCACACGTTTGGATTTAAAAATGACCCATTTATCCACTTCCATTTCTTCTCTGATAATGTTAAATTTAATCCAATCCAAAACAGAAATTCTTTTTTAGGTATCAGGCTTTGTACATGTCTCTATAAATAAAGCAAACAAAATGGCGGAATACTGAATCTGTATGATCTATTCATGGTTTGCATTTTTCTACTCTTTCTCTAAAACTGAGTTCAAGTCTTACCTCATCTATGATGACTTTCCTAACTCCCCATCAGAGTTGATTATTCCTTCTTTGTGATATTACTCTCTATATTTATATTGTTGCATTCATCAAATTACATTCAATTATTTCCTTATGTGTCTGTTTCGTCTCTCAGATTGTGAGCTTCTTGAAGTCAAAGTTGCTACTTGTATCTGCATAGCCCCTTTGGGCTGAACCCCAAAGGCCGTGGTAAGGTTAGAAAAAAGTGCTAAGTTCTATTAAGGTATCTTATTTAATTATTTACCAATTCTTCTGGATCTTGAAAAAGCAGCAAACTGGATTCTTTTGTGGAACAGTCAGCTAGACTGTAGTTCCAAGTGTTGGAAGCAAGAGAAAAAAACAAACATTTTTCTCGGAGTAGACGCCAATCTTTTGGGCACTTTAACAGATCTGGTTTCTCTGAAGTAAAGAGAAAGATGAAATAAATAAGTGTTATAGTTCTCTCCTGTTTCCACCCACCACAACCAATCACACACGCACAAGTCATTATAAATGCACAGAAGTCTCTGATTATTATTGTGAGAACAATGAATGGATTGGCTATAATTTTGAGGTTTTTGACACTCTTCATTCTGATATCAAGAATTGGAAATCCATGACCAGTTGTATGGGGCATAAATGGAATCATAGAGTGTTAGAATAGGAAAAGACCATTAAAATCATTTACGCAGCCACATCTTACTTTTTAAGGCGCTGACAGAATAATTTAAGTGCACATAATCAGATGGTGTGAAGAGTCAAAACTATTGCTGAATTTTCTCAAGCTCATCAGTAGTGTTGATCCCACTACGTATCCAACAATATCAAACTTATCGAAAGGACTTTTTACCTCAAACAACTTGTAAACTGCAAAGCAAATATAATTTATCGCCCTAAATTGATGACTAGTACTACGGAAAATTTCTAATTGCCAAAGTATATACTTGCTTACTTAGTGCAATCTGTTGGGTAACATTTTCCAGAAGGATTTTCCAGGTTACTTAAAATTGATGATCTGGGAGCATGTGCACCATCCACAATCATATTTTACTACAGTCATTCAACCACAGTGTCTTTATTAATGCACACTGCTTCGTGAAGCAAGATTAACCTTCTAGTCGTGAATATGATAAATATTTAGAAACTTATTTTATATTTCAGTTTTACTAATTAACTTCAGTCAAAAGTTAACTGTTTGACATGCTCACTAAAATCATCCACTATTTCACTTAGGTGCGTATATTACTTCTTAACTTGATATTTGGCTGTTAATTCTTGAATATTCTAGCAGCAACATCTGTGTTGGGCTGGAGTGTGTCAGGTACGTGATTCACGATCATTGGCTTCAGAATACTTCTTTTGTTTCCTCTAAGTGTGGAAGTGTGACCTAGTGGTTAAGATCATCGGCTCTGAGGTCAGGCCACAGGTACAATTTCCATTGTCGCCTCTTACTTGGTGTATGACCCTAAGTGAGTTGCTTAACCCTCCCATTCCCCAGGTTTGTCAAACATAAAGTCAGAAAGCTCATACTATCTGAATATATGGGTTGTTAAGAGCCTATACTAATATAATGTATGGTATCGGTCAAATACGAGTTGTTATTTTTAGGAACTTCCAAGCTACAAAATTACCTGTTGTTTCATTCCTGTTCTCTTGAACATCCACACCGCTTTCTTCTATTGACGAGTTTTGCCTTAAGAATATTACTAGTAAATAAGGAGAAACCAGTAAGAAGATTAAATGCTGAATGTGGCAAAATGGATATGTTATTATCACTTCGGGAAACTCTGTTATCTCAACCAGCTTGAATGTGGGTAGAATATAAAGGCAATAGCTATGTAGTAACAAAGGGTCTAGTTAGAACACAGCATACGTAAACAAACAAACAAGAAAAAACACCTAACAATGAACTTACATAGACGTTGTTACCTGTTATCTACTCTTAAGTTGTTTATACTCCTGACCAAGCTTTCTCATATTCGGGAGGAATACAATTATGCCTACCCCATGGGAGAGATTGCCTAGTGCAATCTGGAATATAATAGGTACTGAAGAAACTGTAAATAATGGAAAATTTAAATTTTCTTTGTTATTGTCATGTCTTTATTAAAATGGTGATCTAATTTTAAGTTCTGGAGCACATCTGAAATACCTCATGAAGATGATCATAACAATTAGGAACAGAAATCCAAAAGGCTGAAGTTCGCAGAGTAGATTTGGGCTGAGCAGTGTTAAAAGCATTGTTTTGTAATTGTTTTCCTTTCATCGGTCTTTCGCTAAGTTTGGGGGTGGCCAAGTTATTTGATACTCTAATGATAGGAACAAAATATGTATTCTGAAGCAAATGATCTTGAATCACTTACCTGAAATACTCAACCCAATCACAGTCAAGGTGAGAAGAATAACCCCAGTACAACCAAGTTTCAGAGCAAACTGATGCCAAGGTGGACCTTGACAGATGTCTGAGAAGTTAAGAAAATACACTTAGTTAACTGGTTGGGTCCATCTGGAACAAAAAGCAAAGGTGGTTTGGGTCGCATATAGACAGATTCAAGTTGGGAGCTGGGGGCAGGAAAGAACGCTTATCAGCCATATTAGAGCTCCACGAGATGGGTTCTCAGTCAGATCCACCTGAGATTTGGCTCATGAGTAAAACAGAAATATTTACGCTTGTCTTAGGTACAAAAGATTGGTGTAACAATCAAACGGGATAAATGTGAAAAGTTTCGAAAATTGCCAAGTGCTGTATGAAAATGAAGCACACGCCCTATTGTAGGAAGTAAGTCAAAGAATTTTGTCTAAAAAGGATGGCCTTCATCCAGTCAAGATATGTTAGAATGAGTTCTATGGAGGCTCTATTTTGTGCTAAGTACCATTTTAGCTTCTTGTGACACACAACAATTCTATTCTTAGACATGGATTCCTCTGCTTTATTGTTGGCTAAAGCAATTACCTCCAACTTGAATCAGAGAAGAGAGTTTTATGAGGCTGCATATTATTTTAGTATTTCGATGAATATAACATAACATGAGCTTATGTCTACAATGTTGCATAGTCTAACAAAATATCAAATACATTCGTTTTTCTCTGCAATCATATCATTTACAGTATACTGTGTCTCATGTTTATCATGTTTATCACAAATTATGATTATGGGGGAGCCTGGGTAGCTCAGTTGGTTGAGCATCTGACTCTTGATTTCTGCTCAGGTCATGGTGTCATGGTTTGTGAGATCGAGCCCTGCACCGGGCTCTGTGCTGACAGCATGGAGCCTACTTGGGATTCTCTCTCTCCCTCTCTCTCTGCCCTTCCTTTGTTTGCAAGCACACATGCTCTTGCTCCCTCTCTCTCTCACAAAATAAATAAACATTAAAAAAAGAAATTGTGATTATATTAATTAATGAAATGGAAGCATAAATTAATCATAAGTTTATCAATATATTTTGTTCTAGACATCTTTAAAACTATAAATTTCGTGGGGAAAAATAATGAGAGTAATTTTTTTTAATTTTTAATGTTCATTTATTTTTAAGAGAGAGAGAGAGAGAGAGAGAGACAGAGTGTGAATGGGGGAGGGTCAGAGAAAGAGGGAGAGAGAGAGAGAGAGAGAATCCCAAGCAGGCTCTGCACTGTCAGCACAGAGCCCGACATGGGCCTTGAGCTCACGAATCGCAAGATCATGATGTGAGCCAAAGTCGAACGCTGAACTGACTGAGCTACCCAGGTGCCCCTGAGAGTAATGTTCTAATAAAAAAACTTGCAGGGAAACACCAGCTCAGATTCCAAAATTGAATCAGCTCTGATAGGAATTAGTCTAGTAATTCATACCTTAGTTACTGCACTTGAAATTGTATTTAGGTAATGCCTATACCTCTGACTTAATTATAAGACCCCTTTTGCTCTCATTTGGTTTGTAACACACACACACACACACACACACACGCACATATACACACATATATAACATATATATGTAATATAGCCATAACATGCATATATAGATACATATATATATACACACACATATATATAATATAGCTGTAAGATATATTACAAGTTGTTTTCTAAATTATATTATTAGAGCAGAGGGCTTTTACAAGTAAAGGTTTTTTTAATTTATCTAAAGCTCTGGATTTATTTATATTATCTATTCTTTTTATATTTTTTTCTAATATTTCTCTATATAGACATTTATTTGTTTTGAGTCAGTTGTTAAGAATATTAGTACAAGGTTTGTTAAAATGGTATCTTTTATTCTTCTTAAATGTTCCAGAGTGACTTACAAGTCCATTTGCACTTTGTTTTTTTACACTGTCCCTGGCAATAATTTTGTGCAACCCAATTTGCAGAAAACTACTAATGGTCCCCTTAGTTAGTATATTGTCATTCATATCTTAGCTCTTTCTAAAATGTTCCCCAGTAGATGGAATTTAGAATAGCTAATGTGATCAAAGATTATGGGAAGAAACAGGTGATCGATAAGATTCAAGGTAGTGACACATAGATTATCACCTATGAGTAAGTACCCAGAGGAGACTCCTAAACTCTGGGCATACATCTGGATCTGAGAACACCAAACTTGATTAACATTGACCTAGAACTTCTAATGAAAACCACTGTGATACAGAATGGCTAAATGCAGTCAATTAACCTAAGACTGGCCCTAAAATATCATTCCTTCCGGTTGTAGATATGTATATTATTTTACCTTTATGTCTCTTTCCTTCCTTGTCCTTTTTTCCCTTGAAACTTTGCAAAATGGAGACATATAGTGACTATTTTAATATTTATTACGGAAGCACAGCAGTGGTTAGAAGCAGAGGCTTTCAAATCTAGCACATCTGTATTTGAGCATGTTGCTTTGGGCAAGGTATTCTAGCTTCCTAAGTGACAAATTTCCTCATTTATAAGATGTAGACTAATATCTACTTCTTAAGGTTTTTGAAAGGACTATATGAAACAATTCTTCTAAAATGCTATGCATAGTATCTGGCACATAGTAATTATTCAATAAATATTAGGTTATTTTTCTTTTAATCTTTTTTAAAAACTACAAATCTTCCTCAATTTATTCCTTATGTATATTCCTTGCATCCCCATAAACCCAGTGAAAGTTGAAAAGATAGTCATTTGAAAATAGTTTTACTATCCCTAACCTATTGAGCATCATAGCTTAGCCTACCCTATCTTAAAAAGGCTCAGAATAATTACATTAGCCTAAGCTTGGGCAAAATCATCTAACACAAAGCTTATTTTAGAATAAAGTATTGAAAATCTCATAATTTAGGGAATAGTGTACTGAAAGTGAAAAGCTGTAGGTTGCACGGGAACAGGATGACTGTATTGGCTGTGACCTTCATGATGGTGTGGCTGATGGGGACCTG
Source organism: Panthera onca (assembly GCF_046562875.1). Taxonomy (NCBI): domain Eukaryota; kingdom Metazoa; phylum Chordata; class Mammalia; order Carnivora; family Felidae; genus Panthera; species Panthera onca. The sequence goes on from NC_138345.1 coordinate 43,381,437, forward strand.
TGGTTGCCACCGCCCCGCATCACGCAATAAGATTGTGCCGCTCCTTGCTAGCCAGGGAAGAGATTGAATTCAAAATTCAAAGTATGGTTTCTATTGAAAGTGTATTGCTTTCACACCATTGGAAAGTCCAAAAATTGCAAGTTGAACCTTAGTAAGTAGGGGGCCATCTGTATAGCTCAAAGGAAATTTGGAGTGACTTTTTTTTGAGAGAGAAAGAGAGGACATGCCTGGGAGAGGGGCAGAGAGAGAGAGAGAGAGAGAGAGAGAGAGAATCTTAAGTAGGCTCCATGCTCAGCACAAAGCCCAACATGGGGCTCAATCCCATGACCCTGGGGTCATCCCTGAGACAAAATCAAGAGTTGGATGCTTAACTGACTGAGCCACCCAGGCGCGCCTGAAGTGACTTTTAAAGATACTTCTTCATTCTTGATAAAACTTAAGGAATTGAATGGAAGGTCCTGTGCTTGGGATGCTCTTCTGTATTAAGTTCTTCTGCTGCACTGTATGAGATTGAAATTAATGGAGTTACGATAACAAGTTGAAGAGGCCAAGTAAACCTTGGTTATTGGGAAATACCCACTCTGGGCTACTCTTTGGGTGTAAACAATATATTAAACCATTCTACTCCATTGCTCTAAACCTTTCAATGGCTTTCTATGGAGATTTGAATGTGGACAAGTCTATAAAGTGGTCTGCAGATCCCTATTCAATCTGGCTTCGAATGACCTCTCTAACTTCATCTCCTGTGGCTCTCCATATATACATGCTGATATTTCACCCTAATCTGCGTGCTCTCCTACAGTATGACAGGTAAGTTCTGATGTCAGGGAGGTTGCACTTGTGTGTCCAACTTCCTAAAAGACTCTTCTCCCAGAAAGCATGACTTTGTCCCACAAGTCTTGACAGGTCTTGACTCAAAAGTCTTCTTATCATCACCTCCTGTAATCCATTTGATACAGTACCCCCCACCAAACTAAATTCTACTTCTATTTTTTATTCTTCTCAATTTCACTCAATATCACGTGATCTTTTGGGGCATCTGGGTGGCTCGGCCGGTTAAACGTCCCATTCGGCTCAGGTCACGGTCTCGCAGTTTGTGAGTTCAAGCCCCACGTCAGGCTCTGTGCTGTCAGCTTGGACCCTGGAGCCCACTTCAGATTCTGTGTGTCTCTCTCTGCCCCTTTGCTGCTTGTTCTGTCTCTCTCAAAAATAAATAAACATTTAAAAAAAATGTTTTAAATATCACATGATCTTTTTACATATACTCAGTTATTTGTTTATTATGTCTCTTATAGTAGTATAATTGCAATAAAGGAAAATATTTTTTCTCTATTTTGTTCCCTGCTGTAGCTTCAAAACCAATAGTTTATTTTTGAATGAATAAACAATGTCTAGAGGCATTTTTACCAACACCTTACTTACTTTTCTAAGGGAGCAAACCATTCGCTGTAACAAAATAGGTCACAGCTCACATCTCCCTCTAGCTCGCTGACTACTTTTGGTGCGTTCACTGTTTAACAGTTACCACAGCCTGAAGAGTTTAGCCAAGGAGCTCAGCAGTGGTTTCGCAATAATTGTAATATCAGATCAGTGTTTTTAAATTACACGTTTTGTTGGCCTTATTCTACTTTGTTTCAGATTTCCTTTCACGATGGTGAAATAGGACAAAAATATGATCAGACTGGACAAATTTTCTGGACGCACTGATTTGGGGTCATAGATAGTAATTTTTGAGGAAAATCTCACTGCCTTTCTCTGTATTCACTTTAGGTCATCCCTTTTAAACACCAGCCTCCTCCCTCTCCACCTTTGCTAGATCTGAATAGGGTAAGAGAAAGTCTCATTATTTCCCTAAAAAATAACTGTGGCACACCAAACCCTGACTGTAGTTATCAAGATCCTCCAATTCCCCTTAACCCCCATAATGAAGAGTATAGTGAAACTTATTTGGTAACCCTAAGCCTTTTTTCCCAATTTAGAACATTGATAATTTAGTAGTTTCAAACCTATACCAAATCATCTTAAAAGGCTATAGCCCAATGTTTAGCACAATATGAAATGAATATCAGGTTGGATAAAAATCCCAGTAGTACATTTGGTTAGATTTCAGAACGTCATGGTAATTCCGTGCATATTTTCTGCCTAGTTTCTGGTCTTTTTTCATCCATTTCCAGGCTATTGGCATCCGTCACCTATTACCTCACATGACCGTTACCCCCCTTTTTTTTTCCCACTGACATAGAAAATACTAATTCCTCTGACATAGAAAAGTGCTGATTCCAACAAGTGTCAAATAGGTTCTTTTAATGATATTCTCCAGTGTCTCATGGCTTATCTCCGTCGAAACCAGGATACATTTCAAGTATCAAGTTTCAAAGTTAGAAACTATCAGATTATAATTACGTTGAAGTCTTTGATCTTGAATATGATATTCTTCTAGAAAAAATTTTCTCCTTCTCTTTGGATAGCGAAGGATATTAATCATCGCCCTTATACTTCATATTGGGGGGAAAAACACTATGGGAGGGAATGCAGTAAAAGTTAGCATTAGTATTTTGGGGAAGGATTTGGAATAAGGTACGTTACCATGATAGGAAGTCTCTAAAATATTACATTGTTCATACGTGTAAAATTATGTCTCTAAATTATTATGTCTCTAAGATAATTATGTCTCTAAAATATTACTTTGTTCATATGTGTAAAATATTTCTTCCTGGTTTTTAACCAAGGCTCAGGAATAGGAGTGATGTTCACTCTTCACACTAATATCTTGATAAAAGAAGAAACCTACAAGGTGTGTGCTTTTCGTCACAGTTACTGTTACCTACAGATAAGCTAAGCTATACCATATATATATATCATATATATATATATATCCTATATATCCATATATATGGTATATATATCCTATATATATATATATATCTATATATCTTATATATCCTATATATCCATATATATATCCTATATATATATATATATATATATATATATATATATATATATCTCCTATATATATCCTATATATATAGGACTGCTGCTTATCCTCAGAGCTGTGATTTAAAACCATCAATATAAGAGAAAAATCTAACTCTGAAAGACAAACAAATGCCAAATGGAAAACAAAAGGCACTTACCCTGAGGAAGAGATGGGGGTGATGAACTTTCCAGGCAAGGACCCCTGGATAAGTTTAAATCAGCATATGTCACTTGTCTGTCCATTGCAAGCAGGAGAACGTGGCACAAAACTTGTGCGTAAGGACAGACTCCAAGTGCTATGAGTCAAGATCAGCGAAAGGAAGTGCCCAGTCTGAAATGCTTTTTTGTTTCTTTTGTATCTCCTCCCACCTACACTTTTAGCTGTGAGGTTTCTCCGTAAATTAGTAAGACAATCCACTTACTGAGTTTCCAATATACTTAGATATGTAACGTCTACTTTGCGTAGTTAACTGGTCAGCTGTTTGACAAAATTTGGGGAAGATCTTGTTGTTGTTGTTCTAATCATCCCTTTTGAGTATCTTTCTCCAGGTCAGGACTGGCATGAGACAAATGAGACATTCATCTAGGGTGCAAATTTAAGGGACTCTCCGAAAAGATTCAGTAATCAAGAGAAATAACATTTAATGCAATGTTGTAAAAAGTAAACATTTATGCCAAAAATGGCAGGATGCCTTTCAAAAGTTCTAAATTCTTTGTGAAATATTTGTGCTGTAGATCAAGCTACGAAATATGAAAAATGGCATTGTAAATGTGGACATGGCCCCTTAATAACATAATTTAAAAAAGCAAATAGCTAAAGATCCATAGACCATGCTTAGCTTAGTTCTAAAGGCACTCATGACTATAACAGAGTCTCCACATAAGCACAAAATTGAAATCTACCAGAATTATAGAAAGTAGAGGCCTTGAGTCTGTAGAATTTCCTTTTTTTCAAGGATTTTCAGGCATAGAACCTTAGAGCAGGATCTTAGATGCCACCAAGTCTGACATTCCCACATTGCAAATGATACAAGAGAAAACCAGGGATTTCCTCAAAGTCACTTGCTGTAATCAGAGCAGAATTGTACCAAATGCTCAGAATCACTGAACACTGAAAGTGGTCTCCCGGCTTTGATTCCCCAGAAGGAGGAAGTGGCTATTCATAGAAGAAAAGTTTTCATTCTGCGCCTGTTACAGAGACACACGCTTATTCTTTAAATGCTACGGATACTTATGAAAAAAGTAAGCATGTGTGAGAATTGAAAAGAACGCATATGACATTTACAATCTATGCATCTTTAAGTGGATGGTGGGAAAAATAAAAAGGGTTGCTGTTTTTAGAAACATATGAAAAATATATTTTCCTGTATTATAAAAATATATCCAGCATGATTGATGATAATATTCTGAATTTAAGAAATTTCTAAGCTATTTCTTTTTATTTCCTTGTGAGAGTTTAATTTTTAGAGTGATGCACCAATGGTTATCCACCAATATTTAGAAGGTGGATATTTCACCTTCCCCCAAAATTCTGAAAGTCTTGAGTATAATATATTGAATCACTAAAACAAGCTTAGGTTGATATGCTCTCTTCAGTGATTCAATGACAATGTTCCTTGAGTATCTGACTATTTGGTAACTAGCAGTCACTTTATTTGTGCTATGATATTTGGTTTTGTCACATACTTCATCTAAATCTTTAAAGTAAACATAATCTGCCAGAATTATGGAAGGGTATACTGGGTCACCTATATAGAATACTGTTCCTCAAATTTTAGTGTCTATATAGGGACCACCCGAAAACTTGTTAGTATTGTAGAATCTTGCCACATGTATTCTTCCTTTCCTAAGACACAGTTAGGCTAAGGTGGGGGATGTGCTAAAAAAAATCATCCCAGATTAATGAGGTGGTTCACGAACCACACACAAAGAAATAATCATGCAGCAAGTGAAAAGTGTGAGGATATTTGAGAAAGATCAACAGAGTGAACAGAAGTCTGATAATTCAGGGGATTTAAATCATGGTTTGGCATACTAGAGTTTCATTTAAATGAAGCATGACTGTGACTTTTGGAATCCACAGTAGCCAAATGAAAACTAATTTATTTGAGGGCTCCCTTCAAAGACATTTCCCTTCAAGCAAAACTTGTAGAAGTCTTGTGGGCTACGAAAGAATAAACTGGCTAGAAGTAGAAACAAAGAAGAGTCTTTAGTTGTCCATACTACATATGCAACACATTGATGTTTCATTTTGTTTGCTACAGCTGTCTTCACAATCATCTATCACAAAAGACTTTTATTGTGTAACCACTATTGTATACATAAAAAATAAAACCTTCATCTGAATTCATACGTGCAGAATGCTTTTAGTTATGTTCATCTAATTACACTTGGCACTTTTGCAAAAAGTTTATCAGAATTTAGGAATATACTGTCATATATATATATATATATATATATATATATATATGTAGTATACACACACACATACAGAGATAGGCACACACTTCATATATATGATGTTAAAACTGAAGATTTCAGAGAATGAGTGATTACAAGTAACTCTGAACTTGAGAATTTGCAACAGTAGCAATGATATTGAATAGCTCAAAAACGCAGATTTTTTTTTTTTTTTTTACTATATGTCTTGTTTTGACATTGAGCTTTCCTAGATTAATAGTGGGAGTTGGGGTGGACAGGAATACTTTTATATATGAAGAAGTATAGTAGAGGCCAGAATATGGCTAGGAAATGGAGAAAAGAGTGATAAAAGCATAATTCGGTACCAGAAGGTGAAAACACAAAAGGCAGTAAGTGGTAATCATGAGATAAGAGAAACCACTCTAGGCTGAAAATATAAAAGAAAATGGTGACTGCAGTAAGATGGCAGACCAGGAAGCTACAGGCTCATCTTCTTCCACTGAATTAACAACGTGTGGACAAGAACACCTCAGTAAGAACTCCAGAGATGAGCTGAGAAGTCGCAGCACCCAGAGGCATTGTAAAATTAAGAAGAGATTCCAACAAAAGGGGCATGATCGCTCCCGGCATTTGATACACTCATTAGTGCCCTTACTCCTACACAGCATATTGTGGAGATATCGTGAGGAAATCCCATGTAGTTTCTTTCATGATGGGGGGGGCGGGGAAAGAGTGGCTCGTGCATCCAACATTCCAGGTTGTTTGAGGACTACTTAAGGGACTGGTTTTTGTCTTGCTTAAGGCAGAGTGCTTAGGGGACCGGGTCAACTTTAGAAGCCACTGAAAACCGATGTGAGCAGCAAGCAGAGCTGCGGTACTGCAGGCAGACGTGGGAAAAAAAGAAAATGAAGAAAATTTTTATGTTTACAAAAGCATCAAAAGGAAGAAAATACTGAAGAATAAACTTAATTCAGAAAATGAAAAGCTCGAACACTAAAAACTACAAAACATTGCTGAAAGAAATTAAATAATACACCAATAAATGGAATGATATCCCATGTTCATGGATTGGAAGATTTAATATTATTAAAATGTGCATACTGCACATTTAACTCAGATTAAATGCAATTCCTATCAAAATTCCAGTAACACTTTTTTTCTCAGAATAGAAAGAAATCATCCTAAAATTCACATGGAATCGCTAAGAACTTCAAATAAATCAATCTTGAAAAAGAAGAACAAAGTTGGAGAACTTATACCTTCTGATTTCAGAACACATCACAAAGCTACAGTAATAAAAACAGTGTGAAACTGGTATAAAGACAGGCAAATAAACAAATAAAAACGAATAGGAACCAGAAATAACTCCATGTTTTTGGCCATATTATCTTCAACAAGGGTGCCAACACTACTTAATGGGGAAAGGAGAGTCTCTTCAGTAAATGATGTTGGGAAGTATCTGCCAACATGCAAAAGAACAAAGTTGGAATTTTATCTTACATTATATATAAAAATTAACTCCAAATGCATTAACAACGTAAATGTAATACCTAAAATTATGAAACTTCTAGAAGAAAACATACAGGAAAATCTTAATAACATTGAACTTGACAATTATTTATTGTATATGATACTCAAAAAAAAAAAAAAAAAAGGCAACCAAAGCACAGATAGACAAATGGGTACTACATTAAACTTTAGTCTTTCGTGCATCAAAGGACACAATCAACAGAGTGAAAAATCAGCTTACAGAATAGGAGAAAATGTTTGCAAATCATATATTTAATAAGGGATTAATATGCAGAATATATAAAGAATTTCTATGACTCATCTATAATAACAACAAAAAGATCAGAGTCTGATTAAAAAAATGAGCAAAAAACTTGAATAGACATTTCTCCAAGATGACGTAAAAATGGCCAATGAGTATATAAAAAAGATGATCAACATCACTAATCATCTTTTTTTTTTTGATTTTTTTTTTTTTACGTTTATTTATTTTTGAGACAGAGAGAGACAGAGCATGAACGGGGGAGGGGCAGAGAGAGAGGGAGACACAGAATCGGAAGCAGGCTCCAGGCTCTGAGCCATCAGCACAGAGCCCGACGCAGGGCTCGAACTCACGGACCGTGAGATTGTGACCTGAGCCCAAGTTGGACCCTCAACCGACTGAGCCACCCAGGCACCCCAACATCACTAATCATCTTAGCAAATGAAAACCATACTACTTGGTGTGAAATATCACCTCATACCCAGTTAGTATGGTTATTACAAAAATATATATTACAAGTGTTGACAAGAATGTGGAGAAATTAGAATGCTTGTATATTGTTGCTGGAATAGTAAAATAGTGCAACTACTAAGTAAAATAAAATAGAGTTCCTTAAAAGTTTGTTTGTTTGTTTGTTTACTTATTTATAATATAATTTATTGTTAGGTTAGCTAACATACAGTGTATACAGTGTGCTCTTGGTTTTGGGGGTACATTCCCATGATTCATCCCTTACATACAGCAGCCAGTGCTCATCCCAAGTGCCCTCCTCGATGCCCATCACCCATTTTCCCCTCTCCCCTACCCCCAAATCAACCCTCAGTTTGTTTTCTGTGTTTAAGAGTCTCTTATGGGTTTGCCTCACTCTCTGAATCTTTTTTTCCCCTTTGTATCCCCCATGGTTTTCTGTTAAGTTTCTCAAGTTCCACATATGAACAAAAACATGTGATATTTGTCTTTCTCTGACTGACTTATTTCACTTAGCACAATACCTTCCTATTCCATCTGTGGTGTTGTAAATGGCAAGATTTCATTCTTTCTCATTGCCAAGCAGCATTCCATTGTATATATAAACCACATCTTATTTATCCATTCATCAGTTGATGGACATTTGGGCTCTTTCCATAATCTGGCTATTGTCAAAAGTGCTGCTATGAACATTGGGGTTCATGTGCCCCTATGCGTCAGCACTCCTGTATCCTCTGATAAATTCCTGGCAGTGCTATTTCTGGGTTGTAAAGTAATTCTATTTTTAATTTTTTAAGGAACCTCAATACTGTTTTCCAGAGAGGCTGCACCAGTTTGCATTCCCACGAAGGTCTATTCATGTCTTCTGCCTATTTATTCACTGGGTTATTTGTTTTTCAGGTGTTGAGTTTGGTAAGTTCTTTATATACTTTGGATGCTAACCCTTTTTCTGATCTTTCATTTGCAAATATCTTTTCCCATTCTTTCAGTTGCCTTTTAGTTTTGTTGATTGTTTCTTTTGCAATGCAGAAGCTTTTTATCCTGATGAGCTCCAAATAGTTCATTTTGCTTTTATTTTCCTTTGGAGATGTGTCAAGAAAGAAGTTGTTGAGGCTGAGGTCAAACAGGTTGTTGCCTGTTTTCTCCATTCGGGTTTTGATGGTTTCCTGTATCACAGTTAGGTCTTTCATCCATTTTGAGTTATTTTTGTGTGTGGTGTAAGAAAGGTGTCCAGTTTCATTCTTCTGCATGTTGCTGTCCCAAACTCCCAACACCATTTGCCAAAGAGACTGTCTTTTTTCCATTGGATACTCTCTCCTGCTTTGTCAAAGAGTAGTTGGCCATACCTCTGTGGGTCCATTTCTGGGTTCTCTATTCTATTCCATTGGTCTGTGTGTCTGTTCGTGTGCCAATAGCATACTGTCTTGGTGATTACAGCTTTGTAGTAGAGGCTAAAGTCCAGGATTGTGATGCCTCCCACTTTGGTTTTCTTTTTCAACATAACTTTGGCTATTTGGGGTCTTTTGTCATTCCATGCAAATTTTAGGATTGTTTGTTCTAGCTCTGAGAAGAAGGCTGGTGCAATTTGGATTGGGATTGCATTGAATGTGTAGATTGCTTTGGTAGTATTGACATTTTAACGCTACTTGTGCTTCCAACCCATGAACACGGAATGTTTTTCCATTTCTTTGCGTCTTCTTCAATTTCTTTCATAAGTTTTCTATAGTTTTCAGCATATGGATCTTTTACATCTTTGCTTAGGTTGATTCCTAGGTATCTCATGGTTCTTGGTGCAATTGTAAATGGGATCGATTTCTTGATTGCTGTTTGTGCTGCTTCATTAATTGTGTATAGAAATGCAACTGACTTCTGTACATTGCTTTTGTATCCTTCAACTTTGCTGAATTCATGTATCGGTCCTAGCAGCTTTTTGGTGGAGTCTTTTGGGTTTTCCATGGAGAGTATCATGTCATCTGTGGAAAGTGAAAGTTTGACTTCTTCTTTGCCAAACTGGATGCATTTTATTTCATTTTGTTGTCTGATTGCTGAGGCTAGGACTTTCCAACACTATGTGAAACAAGGGTGGTGACAGTGCACATCCCTGTCGTGTTCCTAATCTCAGGGAAAAGGTCTCAGTTTTTCCCGATTGAAGATGATATGAGGTGTGGGCTTTTCATATATGGCTATTATGATATTAAGGTATGTTCCTTCTATCGCGACTTTTTTTTTTAGTAAGAAAGGATTCTATGTTTTGTCAAATGTGTTTTTTTGCATCTATTGACAGGATCCTATGATTCTTATCCTTTCTTCTATTAAAGTGTTGTATCACATTGATTGATTTGCAAATATGGAACCAGTCCTGCAGCCCAAGAATGAATCCCGCTTGATCATGTGAAAAATTCTTTTATTATGCTGTTGAATTCGATTTGCTAGTATCTTGTTGAGAATTTCTGCATGCATGTTCATCAGTGATATTGGCCTGAAATTCTCTTTTTTGATGGGGTCTCTATCTGGTTTGGGAATCAAGGTAATGCTGGTTTCATAGAATGAGCCCAGAAGCTTTCCTTCCATTTCTATTTTTGGAAGAGCTCGAGAAGGATAGGTATGAACTCTGCTCTAAATGTCTGGTAGGATTCCCCTGGGAAGCCATCTGGCCCGGGACACTTATTTGTTGGGAGATTTTTGCTCCATCATTCAATTTCTTCACTTGGTCTGTTATGGGTTATGGGTCTGTTCAAATTTTCTATTTCTTGCCATTTGAGTTTTGGGAGTGTGTAGGTGTGTAGGAATTTGTCCATTTCTTCCAGGTCGTCCAGTTTGTTGGCATATAATTTTTCATAGGATTCTCTAATCATTGTTTGTATTTCTGTGGTGTTGGTTGTGATCTCTCCTCTATCATTCATGATTTTATCTATTTGGGTTCTCTCTCTTTTCCCAGACTTCATAGAAGTCTGGCTAGGGGGTTATCAATTTTGTTTATTTTTTCAAAAAGAAAAACCAGCTGTTACATTCATTGATTTGTTCTAATGGTCTTTTTTATTAATCTATATTGTTTATTTCTGCTCTAATCTTTATTATTTCTCTTCTTCTGCAGCCTTTGGGGTTTCTTTGCTGTTCTGCTGCTAGTTCCGTTAGGTGTGTGGTTAGGTTTTGTATTTGGGATTTTTCTTGTTTCTCAAGCTAGGCCTGGATTGCAATGTATTTTCCTCTGAGGACTGTCTCTGCGGCACCCCAAAGGGTTTGGACTGTTGTGTTCTCATTTCATTTGCTTCCATATATGTTAAAATTTCTTCTTTAATTGGCTTTTGGCCCATTCATTCTTTAGTAAGATGTTCTTTAGTAAGATGCATTACTAGTAAGATGCATTTAGTAAGATGTTCTTCAGTTAGATGTTCTTTAGTAAGATGCATTTGGAGGCTTTCCAATTTTTCTTGTGATTGGTTTCAAGTTTCATAGCATTATGATCTGGTATGCATGGTATGATCTCAATTCTTTTGTATTTATTGAGAGCTGTTTTGTGATCCAGTTTGTGATCTGTCTTGGAGAATGTTCCATGTGCACTCTAGAGGAATGTGGATTCTGTTTCTTTTCTTTTCTTTTTTTTTTTTTTTATTTTAACGTTTATTTATTTTTGAGACAGAGAGAGACAGAGCATGAACAAGGCAGGGTCAGAGAGAGAGGGAGACACAGAATCTGAAACAGGCTCCAGGCTCTGAGCTGTCAGCACAGAGCCTGACGCGGGGCTCGAACTCACGGACCGCGAGACCTGACCTGAGCCGGAGTCGGAAGCTTAACCGACTGAGCCACCCAGGCGCCCCATGATTCTGTTTCTTTTAGATGTAAAGTTCTGAACGTATGTGTCAAGTTTTAGGTCTAATGTCTCATTCAAGGCCATTATTTCTTTATTGATTTTCTGCCTGGATGATCTGTCAGTTTCTGTGAGTGGAGTATTAAAGTACACTGCAATTACCACATTCTTATCTTTAAAATTGCTTATGTTTGTGATTAAGTTCTTTCACATTGGGGACATAAAGATTTATAATTGTTAGCTCTTCTTGATGGATAGACCCTGTAATTATGATATAATGCCCTTCTTTATCTTGTGTTACAGTCTTTAGTTTAAAATCTAGCTTATCTGATATAAGTATGGCTACTCCAGCTTTCTTTGACATCCAGTAGCATGATAGATTGTTCTCTATCCCCTTACTTTCAATCTGAAGGTGTCCTCAGGTCTAAGATGAGTCTCTAGTAGACAACATATAGATGGATCTTATTTTTTATTTTTTTTAATCCATTCTGATACCCTATGTCTTTTGATTGAAGTGTTTAGTACATTTCCATTCTGAGTGATTATTGAAATATGGATTTAGTGTCATTGTGTTATTTGCAGGTTTCATGCTTGTGGTGATGTCTCTGGTCCTTGGTAGTCTTTGCAGCATTCCACACACCAAGTCCCCCTTAGGATCTCTTGCAAGCTGGTTTAGTGGTCATGAACTCCTTTAGTTTTTGCTTGTCTGGGAAAGCCTTTATCTCTCCTTCTATTCTGAATGACACCCTTGATGGATAAAGGATTCTTGGCTGCATATTTTTTCCTATTCAGCACACTGACTGTTTCCTACCCCTTCCTTCTAGCCTGCCAAATTTCAGTGGACAGGTCTGCTAGTACCTATGTGTCTACCCTTGTAGGTTGAGGCCTGTTTGTCCCTAGCTGTTTTTAGAATTCTCTCTTTATCTTGGTATTTTGCCAGTTTCACTATGATATGCCATGGAGAAGGCCTATTCTTCTTCATCTGAAGGGAGTTCTCTGTGCCTCCTGACTTGGGTGTCTGCTTCCTTCCCCAGATTAGGGAAGTTGTTAGCTATAATTTGATAAGACTTTCCAGTAACCTTTCTGCCCCTTTCTCTCTCTTCTTCTTCTTCTGAAACTCCTATGACACAGAAACTCCTATGATACTCTCTAATTCTCCCCTCGTGGTCTAGTATTTTCTTATCTCCTTTTTTCTCAGCTTCATCATTTTCCATAATTTTATTCTCTCTTTCACTTATTCTCCCCTCTGCCTTCTCCATCCTTGCTGTCACTGCAAGTAGTTTATTTTGCATCTCCTTTGCAGCATTTCTTAATTTGTCGTGACTGTCTCTTAGTGCCTTGATCTCTGTAGCAATACATTCTCTGATGTCTTCTGTGCTTTTTTCAAGCCCAGCTATTAATCTTGTAACTATTATTATACATTCTCGATCAGATATATTGTTCATATCTGTTCTGAGTAATTCTCTTGCTGTCATTTCTTCCTGTAATTTCTTTTGAGGAAAGTTCTTCTGTTTTGCCATTTTGGCTAGTTTTCTGTCCCTTATGTGTTTTAATAGCTTATTATGTGTCCTGCTGCTGTAAGCACTATTATATTAAAAGGGGTCGTACACTTCCCAGGGCCTGGCTCTTCAGGAGGTGTTTTTGGAGTATGTTGCATGCTCTCTGCTGTTGTGACTCTGGTTGATTTATCTCCCTATTCATAGTGGTGATTTGGATCTTCCATCAGGTGTGCTTTGATTTGTTCATTGAAGTACCCCGGAAAAAAATTAAAAAGGGGGGGGAGGTGGCAGAAAAAGCCTTATCCCCTACAAAGAGAGAAATGACAGGGGTGGGGAAAGAGAGAAGAGGAAAAAACATATTGACCAGGCAGAGAATTAGAAGAACTATATGGCTTAATCCAGAGAGAGAGGAAAATAAAGGAGGAGATACAGAAGTGGTGCAAAACAATAGATCAAAAATGTCTGCTTAAACAAACCACAACTAGAATAGAGAAGGGAAGAAACAAGAGGACGAAAAGGAAATATATACATACATACATATATATATATATATATATATATATATATATATATATATAAAGAATTGACCGAGAATCAAATCAGAAAATGCAAAACCATTGGACCAATATCTGATGGTGACTTGGAACAAGTGGCTGCACTGGTCTGGAGGAGGGGCCGTGTGGCTGGGTCAGGGTCAGTCTTTCTCCATTAGATACGCAAGTTACCAGAAGGGGCGTGGTTTGTGTAGGTTGGCCGCGCCTCCACTGTGGACCCTCTGTCCCATTCCCTGAAGCCCCACTTTGTTGGTGATGGGGAGAAAAATCGTGACACCCCCGTCTCTCCTCCCCTGACTGGGTGTCCCAGACCACTCTGTTCAGGCCGTCCTCACAGTGCCTCGTGGGCATGAATCAGGTGGTTTATCCTGCTCCACAGTCTCCCATGCCTCCCAGGTGCTTGGTTGGATTGCAAACCCCAGTGTCTCAAAGGATCCTGATCTGTGTGTCCCTGTTCCAGGGTAGTGCCACTCCACCCAGCAAGCTGACAAAGGGCCTCTGGCTGGTGGGCTGGTGAGTGGCTACATATTTTTTCCCCATAGCACTTAAGGGAGAGGACTGCTCTGTCCAACTGTACCTCTGAGCTCACTACAGATCCCAGAGCTGGTCCTTCTTCTCCCATAGGCACGCGTACAGGATGGCAGGCCCCAGTTCGGAGAAAGTCCTGCAACCCTGGATCATGTTAGAAATTGGTTCTCTCTCTCTCTCTCTCTCTCTCTCTCTCTCTCTCTTTTTTCCGTTCCCTGTTCCATGATTTTTCTCTTGTCCAAATACAATCCTACACTTCCACAGCCTTTTTTTCTCTTCCTTGTGTCTCTCCACAGAAGGGGATCCCTCCTCTCTGTGCCTACACCACCCATTTTATTTTTCCCAACTTGCAATCATGCACCTATGGACCGCCAAGGTGTTCCCGTGGGCCCCTGGAGATGTTTCTGTCACTCTGTAGCCTGGACGCCCAGAATTCCAAGTCTTCTGGCCTCTATACTGCTGTGTTTGAGGGATGAGGAAACTTCGGGTCCCCCTATTTTTCCACCATGTTGACTCCTCACCTCACGATCTATTTCCCCTTCAGCTGTCTTTTTCTTCCCTGCATCTTGTCAGACACGTCAGGTCCTATGCTTGTCCGAAGGGTGTTTTTGCTTGCATCACACCTTCCTTAAAATTTTTAAGTGAAACTACCATATGACATCTTAACCCCACTTCTGGGGATACATTCAAAAAAATTGAAAGCAGAGGCCCAAAGAGATATTTGCATAATCATGTTCAGAACAACCCTACTCACAATAACCAAGAGTTGGAAGCAACCCATAGAGTCATTGAGAGATGAATGGATAAAGAAAATATGATACATTGACACCTTGAATGGTTAGAATCAAAAAGATAAGAAATAGCAAGTGTTGGTGAGGATGTAGAGGGAAAAAAAAAGCAAAACCTCGTGTGAGATGGGTGGGAAGGTAAATTGGTGCAGCCACTGTGGGAAACTGGGTTTTTTATGGAGGTTCCTCAAAAAATTAAAAACAGAAATACCATACGATCCAGTAATCCTACTACTGGGTATTTACCCAAAGAAAACAAAAGCACTAATTTGAAAAGATACATGCCTTCCTACACTTATAGCAGCATCATTTACAAGACCCAAGATATGGAAGCAACCCAAGAAGTATCCATAGATAGATGAATGGATAAAGATATTAATCAGCCATAAGAAAGAATGAGGGCTTGCTGTTTTCAACAACATGGATGGTCCTGGAGGGCTGGAGGGTATTATGCTAAGTGAAATGAGTCAGTCAGAGAAAGACAAATACTACCTGATTTCACCCATATGTGGGCCCTAAAAAACAAAACAAAGAAATAAATGAATAAAAAAACACTGTTCAAGAACTGGGTCCTATGAGGCCAGGAGCGAGGATTTCGCCACGGATGAGGACAGTGAGGAAAGCATTCACAAACTGAAAGAAAAGGTGAAGAAATGGAAGGGACATGGCTTTGGCTTCAAAGAAGGGTCTCGAGCACGGACGTGGGAGGATTATGACAGTGTGGAACAGGATGGCCATGAACCTGGACCACAGCACTCTATTGAAAGCTGAATTCTATTTGTCACTGGAGTCCAGGAGGAAGCCACCGGAGAAGACACCCATGACAAATTTGGAGAGTGTGCGGAAATAAAAAAACATCCACCTCAACGTGGACAGGCACACAGGATACCTGAAGGGGTATATTCTAGTTGAGTAAGAAACATTCAAGGAGACCCAGGTTGCTATGGAGGAACTCAGTGGCCAGCATTTTAAGGGACAGCATTTATGCACCACCAGTGTGGACTGGTGTTTTGTTCAAGGTCCACCCAAGGGCAAGGGGAGAGGTGACAGAAGACGCAGCAGGAGTCCAGACTAGAGGCAGCACTGACTGCAACTCTGTTGTCCAGATATTCTCTCCAGAGATTCTATTTGACCATGGAGGCTTGGAAAAATAAGGGTGGGGTGGAACTTGCTGTGTTTATATTTCATCTCTCACTCTGTGTGTTTGGAGGGTTTTTTTTGTTTTTGTTTTGTTTTTGTTTTAGTTATAAATAAATGTCCCATTTTTGTTTCGTAAAAACAAAAGAAACCACAACCACAAAAAGACCCACTCTTAAACACAGAACAAATTGATGGTTGCCAGAGGGAAGATGGGTGGGGGAATGGGTAAAATAGATAAAGGGATTAAGAGGCATAAACTTCTAGTTATAAAATAAAGAGTCATGAAGACAAAAAGTACACCATAGGGGATATAGTCAAGAATATTGTAATAATGTTATATGGTGACCACACTTAACCGTGGTTAAGCACCAAGTAATGTAGGAAATCGTTGAATCAATATGTTGTATTCCTGAAATGAATATAACATTGTATGTTAATTACACTTCAATTAAAAGAAAGAAAAAAAGAAAGGACCTCAACATATGGTATATACATGCAATAGAATATTATTCAACCTTGCAAAGGAAGGGCGTTCTGGCACATAGCACAACACCGTATGGTAAATCTTAAGGATGTTATGTTAAGTGAAATAAGCCAGTTTCAAAAAAGACAAATAGTGTATTGGCTCACTTATATGAATTATCTAAAGTAGTAAAGTTCACGGAAACAGCAAGGAGACCACTTGGTTACCAGTGGCTGGAGGTGGGCGGGGGCGGGGGGGCAGTGGGCAGTACTTTGTTTAATGGGTTTGGAGTTGCAGATTTGCAAGATGAAATGATTCACAATACAAATATAGTTAACAGACACTACCGAACCATATGCTTAAAAACTGTTAAGAAGGTAAATTTTTGGTGTTATTACCACAATAGAAAAAAAAAAAAAAATTTCTGACCTGGTGTTCAATAATGAGAAACAGGGGAACAGAGGTGACCTTATCCAAAAATCCTCAAGATGCAAGGACGGTGTTTTCAGTAGAGTGTCTTCCCCCTTCCCGCCCAGAGAATTGGAGAATGGTCGATTGTTGGAGGAATGCAGAGGGGTATTGGAAGGTGAGAGAGAAGTGAAGAGTGCAGCACTATCACCCCACTCACGTTCCCCTCATTTAACAATGACACATGGACCTGTATGCACCATTCACTAGCTTTTTTCAGATACGGAAATGTGAACAAAATGATTCCTGCCGGATTCAAACAGTTAAACCTATTGCCTTTTGAGAATGTTTTAAGATATTAAGAGCCTTAGGCATGGTTTCAGAGAACTGAGAGAAATAAATGCTAACCACTAAACAACTTATCAGTTGGCTGTGGGTTGTCATCGCTTTGCTTTGCTTTCTCGCTCATTCCTGTCCGGCTGCCCTGCTTAAGTAGCAATTTTGTTCTTGTTGTTGTGTAAGTCTCAGGACTTCAGTGTTCCATGAAAACAGGTACACTTGGTGCCTTCTTCTGTGTGCCTGCAGAGTTTGCATGCAAAGCACATTTATAATTTATTTGCAATATGGTAGTATCTATGTTTTGGCTGTTAGATTGAAATTTTCCCTTGAACCATGACTGTTTTGTAATGCCAGAGGATAACTACATGCGTACATACTGAAGGGATGAATGAATGCATGATGCACTTGTTGTGATTGTCCTGTGCTGCGTATTTGCAGTGGGGATTAGATGCATAACACTGCCCGTATTGGTTGCTAGGGCTGCACTAAAAAGGTGCCACAGACCGGAAGGCTTAGTTCTGGCAGCTGGATGTCCAAGATCAAGATGTCAGCAGGGTTCATTTCTTCTAAGGCCGCTCTCCTTGGGTTGGAAACGGCTGTCTTTTCTCCATTTCTTCACGTGATCTCCTCTCTGCATCTATGTCCTAATCTCCTCTATTGACAACAACACCAGTCATATTGGAAACAGGCTCACCCTAAAAGCCTCATTTTAACTTAATTATTTCTTTAAAGACCATTTTTCCAAACAGTCACAACTGGGGCGCTAGGGCTAGGATTTGAATATATGGATATTTTGGCAGGGAGGGGAGTATAGTTCAGCTCATAAAATATCCTAAATCAGGGTAATGGTTATATTTGACTGTAGATGGTTTGTGTGTGTGTGTGTGACTAAACTTGGAATTATTAATATAAGCTGATCATCCTGCAAAAATTAAAGATATCTAAACACCAACTGAACCTACTGATTAACCCAAGGCAAAATACAAACTCTTCCAAATTGTTCATGCACTGTCTATAGCTCGTTTCATAAGGAGTTACGCCAATGCTGAGAATGTTTTCAACATTATAATGAAATAATGATACTGCACACAGATGATTTCTGTTCGAGGTTCAGAAATTTCCACTGCGAACAAAATTAGGCCAGTTGCCTTGATGCACAGGAAATACGTACCACAAATATCTTCCTAGAAACATTTACACATTTTACCCTTCAAAAAAATGTTTGTTTATTTTTGAGAGAGTGAGAGTGCATGCGCAGAGAGGGGCAAAGAGAGAGGGGGACAGAGGATTTGAAGCAGGCTCTGTGCTGATCCAGACAGACCAATGTGGGGCTCAAACTCAAGAGCTGTGAGATCATGACCTGAGCCAAAGTCAGACGCTTAACTGACTAGGGCCACTCAGGTGCCCTGAAACATTTACGTTGTTTTTTTTTTTATTTAGTTTTTTAATGTTTATTTAATTTTGAGAGAGAGAATGAGAGAGAGACAGAGCAGGAGCAGGGGAGGAGGAGAGAGAGAGGGAGACACAAAATCTGAAGCAGGCTCCAGGCTCCAGTTGTCAGCACAGAGCCCGAAGTGGGGCTCGAACCAATAAACTGTGGGATCATGACCTGAGCCGAAGTCGGACGCTTAACTGACTGAGCCACCCAGGCGCTGCCCATTCACTTTATTTATTTATTTATTTATTTATTTACTTACTTACTTATTTATTTAAATATAATTGGCTGTCAGGTTAGCTAACCTACAGTGTATACAGTGTGCTCTTGACTTTGGGAGTAGATTCCCATGATTCATTGCTTACATACAACATCCAGTGCTCATCCCGACAAGTGCCCTCCTCAATGCCCATCACCCATTTTTCCCCTCCCCTGCACCCCGCCCAAAAAAAAAGTCAGTTTGTTCTCTGTATTTAAGAGACTCTTATGGGTTTGCCTCCTTCTCTGTTTGAAACTATTTCTTCCCCTTCCCTTCCTCCATTGTCTTCTAAGTTTCTGAGGTTCCACATATGAGTGGAAACATATGATATTTGTCTTTTTCTGACTGACTTATTTCACTTACCATAATAGGCTCCAGTTCCATCCACATTGTTGCAAATGGCAGGATTTCATTCTTTCTCACGGCCAAATTGTATCCCATTGTATATATATACCACCTCTTCATTATGCATTCATCAGTTGAAGGACATTTGGGTTCTTTCCATGATTTGGCTGTTGTTGAAAACGCTGCTATAAACAATGGGGTACATGTGCCTCTATGCATTGGCACTCCTGTATCCCTTGGGTAAATTCCTAGCAGTGCTCTTGCTGGGTCATAGGGTAATTCTATTTTTGAATTTTTGAGTAACCTCTACCTTGTTTTCCAGAGTGGCTGCACCAGTTTGCATTCCCACCAACAGTGCAAGAGGGTTTCCGTTTCTTCACATCCTTGCCAACATCTGTTGTTTCCTGAGTTGATAATTTCAGCCACTCTGACCAGTGTGAAGTGGTATCTCAATGTGGTTTTGGTTTGTATTTCCTTGATGATGAGTGATGTTGAGCATCTTTTCATGTGTCTGTTGGCCACCTGGATATTTTCTTTGGAAAATGTCTATTCATGTCTTTTGCTCATTTTGTCACTGGGTTATTTGTTTTTCAGGTGTTGAGTTTGGTAAGTTCTTTATATACTTTGGATGCTAACCCTTTTTCTGATCTTTCATTTGCAAATATCATCTCCCATTTCATTGGTTGCCTTTTAGTTTTGTTGATAGTTTCTTTTGCAATGCAGAAGTTTTTAATCTTGATGAGGTCCCAATAGCTCATTTTTGCTTTTACTTCCCTTGCCTTTGGAGATGTGTCAAGTAAGACGTTGCTGTGGCTGAGGTCAAACAGGTTGTTGCCTGTTTTCTCCACTAGGGTTTTGATGGTTTCCTGTATCACAGTTAGGTCTTTCATCCATTTTGAGTTATTTTTGTGTGTGGTGTAAGAAAGTGGTCCAATTTCATTCTTCTGCATGTTGCTGTCCCAACCTCCCAACACCATTTGCCAAAGAGACTGTCTTTTTTCCATTGGATACTCTCTCCTGCTTTGTCAAAGAGTAGTTGGCCATACCTCTGTGGGTCCATTTCTGGGTTCTCTATTCTATTCCATTGGTCTGTGTGTCTGTTCGTGTGCCAATAGCATACTGTCTTGGTGATTACAGCTTTGTAGTAGAGGCTAAAGTCCAGGATTGTGATGCCTCCCACTTTGGTTTTCTTTTTCAACATAACTTTGGCTATTTGGGGTCTTTTGTCATTCCATGCAAATTTTAGGATTGTTTGTTCTAGCTCTGAGAAGAAGGCTGGTGCAATTTGGATTGGGATTGCATTGAATGTGTAGATTGCTTTGGTAGTATTGACATTTTAACACTATCTGTGCTTCCAACCCATGAGCAAGGAATGTTTTTCCATTTCTTTGCGTCTTCTTCAATTTCTTTCATAAGTTTTCTATAGTTTTCAGCATATAGATCTTTTACATTGTTGCTTAGGTTGATTCCTAGGTATCTCATGGTTCTTGGTGCAATTGTAAATGGGATCGATTTCTTGATTGCTCTTTGTGCTGCTTCATTAATTGTGTATAGAAATGCAACTGACTTCTGTACATTGCTTTTGTATCCTTCAACTTTGCTGAATTCATGTATCAGTCCTAGCAGCTTTTTGGTGGAGTCTTTTGGGTTTTCCATGGAGAGTATCATGTCGTCTGTGGAAAGTGAAAGTTTGACTTCTTTGCCAAACTGGATGCATTTTATTTCATTTTGTTGTCTGATTGCTGAGGCTAGGACTTTCCAACACTATGTGAAACAAGGGTGGTGACAGTGCACATCCCTGTCGTGTTCCTAATCTCAGGGAAAAGGTCTCAGTTTTTCCTGTTTGAAGATGATATGAGGTGTGGGCTTTTCATATATGGCTATTATGATATTAAGGTATGTTCCTTCTATCGTGACTTTTTTTTTAGTAAGAAAGGATTCTATGTTTTGTCAAATGCTTTTTTTTGCATCTATTGACAGGATCCTATGGTTCTTATCCTCTCTTCTATTAAAGTGTTGTATCGCATTGATTGATTTGCAAATATGGAACCAGTCCTGCAGCCCAAGAATGAATCCCACTTGATCATGTGAAAAATTCTTTTATTATGCTGTTGAATTTGATTTGCTAGTATCTTGTTGAGAATTTCTGCATCCTTGTTCATCAGTGATATTGGCCTGTAAGTCTCCTTTTTGATGGGGTCTCTATCTGGTTTGGGAATCAAGGAAATGCTGGTTTCATAGAATGAGCCCAGAAGCTTTCCTTCCATGTCTATTTTTGGAAGAGCTCGAGAAAGATAGGTATGAACTCTGCTTTAAATGTCTGGTAGGATTCCCCTGGGAAGCCATCTGGCTCGGGACTCTTATTTGTTGGGAGATTTTTGCTCCGTCATTCAATTTCTTCACTTGGTCTGTTATGGGTTGTGGGTCTGTTCAAATTTTCTATTTCTTGACATTTGAGTTTTGGGAGTGTGTAGGTGTGTAGGAATTTGTCCATTTCTTCCAGGTCGTCCAGTTTGTTGGCATATAATTTTTCATAGGATTCTCTAATCATTGTTTGTATTTCTGTGGTGTTGGTTGTGATCTCTCCTCTGTCATTCATGATTTTATCTGTTTGGGTTCTCTCTCTTTTCCCAGACTTGAGAGATGTCTGGCTAGTGGGTTATCAATTTTGTTTATTTTTTCAAAAAGAAAAATCAGCTGTTACATTCATTGATTTGTTCTAATGGTCTTTTTTTATTAATCTATATTGTTTATTTCTGCTCTAGTCTTTATTATTTCTCTTCTTCTGCAGGCTTTGCGGTTTCTTTCCTGTTCTGCTGCTAGTTCCGTTAGGTGTGTGGTTAAGTTTTGTATTTGGGATTTTTCTTGTTTCCTGAGCTAGGCCTGGATTGCAATGTATTTTCTTTTGATGATTGTCTTTGCTGCATCCCAGAGTTTGGACTGTCGTGTTTTCATTTCATTTGCTTCCATATATTTTAAATTTTCTTCTTTAATTGCCTGGTTGACTCATTCATTCTTTAGTAAGATGTTCCTTAGCCTCCATGCATTTGGAGGCCTTCCAAATTTTTCCTTGTGCCTGGTTTCAAGTTTCATAGCATTATGATCTGGTATGCAGACTCCTTTATCCAGCAAGGCTGTTATTCAGAATAGAAGGAGAGATAAAGACTTTCCCAGACAAACAAAAACTAAAGGATAAGCCAGCCCTACAAGAGATTCTACAGGGGGCTCTGTGAGTGGAACACTGCAAAGACTACAAAGGACCAGAGACATCATCACATGCATGAAACCTACAGATAACACAAGGACATTAAATCCATAGCTTTCAATAATTACTCTGAATTTAAATGGATTACCAAATTCTCAAAGTCTTTTTTAAAAATATTTATTTATTTTGAGAGAGAGAGAGAGAGAGAACAGGGAAGGGACAGAGGGAGAGCAAGAGAGAGAATCTCAAACAGGCTCCGTTCTGTCAGTGCAGAGCTGGATGGAGGTCTCGAACTCACCAACCATGAGATCATGACCTGAGCCAAAATCAAGATGGATGCTTAACTGCCTGAACCACCCAGGCACCCCACAAATTCTTTCTTTTATAAAGTTATATGATCCCCTTGTCATGTGAATCCTTCTACTGGTATTTGGTCCATATTCATGAAGCATTTACTATGTTATGCTTCATGTTATTTGCTTGGAGGGTTATATAAGTAAAATTTAAATATAAAATACAAATACACAATACAAAGTTAGCAACAGCAAATGTTAAGCACAATTTAGGTTTTCAAAAAAAAAAAAAGAAATAAAAGCGTTGGGTAAATTCGCAGCTGATGTTGGGTGGGTGGTTGTGGTATAGGAAATGGTGGTGAAAGTAAGAGCATTTATCTGAAGAAAAAAAGTCTTAAAACAGAAGAGCCTTGGGTTTTGAACACGATGCAATGTAAAAAAATACATAAAATGGTTTTCTGTGTTATTTATTAATAAATATTTATGGTAAATGCATAAAAAACATGCCTGCAAATTATCTGCATCAACCTCAGTTTAGATGGTAACTTTGGGAGAAAGAAAAGGAAAAACAAATCACTTTAGTGGTATCTGTAAATTTTGTTCAGTTTTTAACTTGACGCAAGTGAACTGTGTGCAAAAGTGTTGATTTCTTACATATGCGAGGCATTATTTTATTGAATCACTAATTTATTTAATTTTTTAACTATAAATCCCAAACAGGTATTAGCCATATTTTTATTTTCAATATCATTAGTCATTTTGCTTACATGCATTTCATAATCAGCAATTTTTATTTTATACAAGCAGCAACTTCAATGGATGCTTTATCCCATTTATTTTTGTTGATGTAACAGCTTACCCATAATTTCATCTCTTTATTTTGTGTGTGTGTTTGTGCATATGTGTTTTATGATTATTTTTTGCTATATGATCTATGTTTTCTTTGTTTGCCTAGGACATAGGTGCACATCTTTTGGAAATTTGAAAGTTTTATAATGTTATTAAGGTCTTTAGTGGTAATATTGCATCTATTTATTTTATTTATTTTGTTAAATGTTTACGTTGCTTTTATTCTGAGGGAGCTGAGTATCTGCTCAATGCTTTAGAGCCATTTATAGATCCTTCTGGTAAATGTTCTGTTTTGGTCATTTGACTATTTCTATATTGAATTACTAGAGGTTTCCTTAGTGAATATTTAAGGCTCTTAATATATTAAAGAAATGAACTCATTTAACTCAGATTGATATGTAACAGTTATTCTGTTTGTACTCAAACAGTTAAGGGACATGATAATGTGGGTGTCCATTTTTTCCCCATACCATTCATTGAACAGAATATTGTTTCCCCATTGCATCTTCTTGGCTACCTCACTTTGTT
The DNA here is from genome assembly GCF_046562875.1 of Panthera onca. NCBI lineage: Eukaryota > Metazoa > Chordata > Mammalia > Carnivora > Felidae > Panthera > Panthera onca. The sequence continues at coordinate 43,405,517 of NC_138345.1, forward strand.
CAAGCTCTTCTAATTTATAACTTTTATATCAGGAATCAAGGAATGGGTCAAATCTTCCTGCCACCTGCTTTTTTATAGCCAGCAAACTGGAAACATTTTTTATTTTTACCTTTTTCATTGCTGAAAAAAATTTTTAAAGAATGTTTCGTGGTATATGACTTTCATACTTAATTCACATTTAAATATCTGGAAATAAAGAGCTTTTTATTTGAGGTTTTTTTCAATTGAGATAAGATCAACATATAACACCGTGTAAGTTTAAAGCGTAAAACATGCTGATTTGATACATTTATATATTGCAATATGATTACCTCATAGCATTTCTGACATATCATATGATTATTATTACTTTTGTGTAGTGAGAATTTTTAAGATTTAGTCTCTTAACAGCTTTAAACTACATAATACAGCATTAGCTATAAGTGCTATGCTGTGCTTTGATCTCCATAGTGAATTCATTTTCTAACTGCAGGTTTGAAACCCAATTTCCTGAAACCCAGCCCTTGATAACCACCATTCTATTCTCTGTTTCTACAAGTTTGACTTCTTTAGATTCCACATAGGGATTGCTATCATATAGTATTTGTCTTTCTGTGTGATTTACCTTACTTATCATAAGGTCCATCCATGCTTTCGCAAGGGGCAGGATTTCCTTCTTTCTCCTGGCCGACTAATAAATCCCATCTTAAATACTTACCACATCTTCTGTATCCATTCATCCATTGATGGACATTTAGGTTATTTCCATAGCTTGGCTTTTGTGAATAAGGCTGCAATAAACATGGGCCTGCAGCTATCTTGTCTTTTTTCTCCCCACTTTTCTTGAGATGTAATGGGTATATAACATTGTATTACTTTAGGTATCCAACATAATGAGTTCATAAATGTATCTATTTTGAAATGATTACCATGATGGATCTAGTTAACGTATATCACCTCATGTGGTTGTAACTTTTGTTCTGTGGTTAAATCTTTTACCTTAGCAACTGTCAAATGTATATTATTGGTAACTGTAGTCACCGTGCTGTGCATTATATATCCAGAACCTACTTATTTTGTAACTGTTAGTTTGTATCTTTTTGACCACCTTCCCTGTTTCTCTCAACCCACATTTCCTGCCTCTGGCAACCACCAGTATATTATCTGTTTCTATGAATTCAGTTTTTTTAGATTCTACATATAAGTAATATCATGCAGTATTTGTCTTTCACTGTTTGACTTAACTCCTTTGCATACTGCCCTTAAGTTTCATTCATGTTGTCACAAATGGTAGGATTTCCGTATTTTCGTGGCTGAATAATATATTCCATTAGGTAGGTAGATAGATGGATAGAGAGGTAGATAGATAGATAGATAGATAGATAGATGGTTAGATAGGTAATAGTTGGATAGATAAGTGATAGATAGATAGATCTACCTGTCTATATAATATCATTTATAATATCTGTCTACTTCATATTTCTTTACCCATTCATCTGTTGATGGACAGTTAGTTTGTTTCTATACCATGGCTATTGTGAATAATGCTACAGTGAACATTGGAGTGCAGATATCTCTTCAACATAATGATTTTGGGGTGCCTGGGTGGCTCAGTCAGTTGAGCTACCGACTTCAGCTTAGGTCATGATCTCTTGGTTCTTGGGTTCGGGCCCCTTATCAGGCTGTGTTGACCACTTGTTCAGAGCCTGGAGGCTGCTTCAGATTCTGTGTCTGCTTCTCTTTCTGCCCCTCCCCTGCTCACGCTCTGTCTCACTCTGTCTCTTAAAAATAAATAAATGTAAAAAAAAATTAAAAATTAAAGATAATGATTTCTTTTCCTTGGATATATAACTCAAAATGGGATTCCTGGATCATATGGTAGTTCTATCTTTAATTGTTTGAGGAACCTCCATACTGTTTTCCATACTGGCTAAACCATTAGTTTACATTCCCAACAACAGGGCACAAGTGTTCCCTTTTCTCCACATCCTCACTAAAACTTGTTATTTCTTGGCCTTTTGACAGTATCCATTCTAACAGGTCTGAGGCGATATCTTATTGTAGTTTTCATTTGCATTACTCTGATGATTAGTGACATTGAATATCTTTTCACTGACCTGTTGGCCATGTGTATGTCTTCTTTGGAAAAAAAAAAATTCTATCCAGATCCTCTCCCCATTTTGTTTGCTTGTTTTCATTTTGTATTGAGTTGCACGAGTTTTTTTTTTAATATATTTTGAATACTAACCCCTTATCAGCTAGATGGTTTACAAATATTTTCTCTAGTTCTATAGGTTGCTTTTCATTTTGTTGATCATTACTTTTGCTCTATAGGAACTTTTGATAGCACCAAGCCCCATTCAGGGCTTGAACCCATGAACCATGAGATCATGATCCAAGCTGAAGTTGGATGCTCAACCGACTTGAGCCACCCAGGTGCCCCTGTACAGGAACTTTTTAATTTGCTGTAGTCTTGCTTGTTGATTTCTCTTTGGTTGCTCGTGCTTTTGGTGTCATATCCAAAATACTATTTTGAAGACCAATGTAAAGGAGATTCTTCCCTATGTTTTCTTTTAGATGTTTTATAGTTAGGGGTCTTATGTTTAAGCCCTTTATCCATTTTTAGTTAACTGTTGAGAGGTATAAGTGTTTACCTAATTTTATTTCCTGCATGTGGGTATCCATTTTCTCCCCATACCATTCATTGAACAGAATATTGTTTCCCCACTGCATCTTCTTGGCTACCTTGTCAAATATTGGTAGACATTATTGGAGGGTTATTTCTGAGCCTCCATTCTGTTCCATTGGTCTATGTCTCCATATTATGCTGGTAGCACGTCATTTTGATTATTATTGCATTACAGTATACTTTTAAATAAGAAATGTGATACCTCCAGTTTTGTTCTTTCTGAGGATTACTTTGGCTATTTGGCTAGCCATACAAATTCTAGGATTTTTTTTTCTGTTTCTTTGGAAAATGTCCCTTGGAATTTTAATAGGGATGGCATAGAATCTATAGGTGACTTTGGGTATTATGGACATTTTGACAATATTAATTCTTTCAATCCATGAACACGGGATATCTTTCCATTTGTTTGTGGCTTCTTCAATTTGTTTCATTAAAGTCTTGTAGTTTTCATTGGGCAGGTCTTTTATTTTTTGGTTAAATTTATTCCTAAGTACTTTATGTTTTCAATGTTATTATACATGGGATTGTTTTCCTGATTTCTTTTTCACACATTTCATTGTTGGTAGATAGAAATGCAACTAATTTCTTTATGTTAATTTTATATCCTACGACTTTACTGAATTTGTTGATCAGTTCCAACAGTTTTTTCGGTTGAGTCTTTAGGATTTTCTATATATAATAAGATCATATGATCTGCAAATAGAGACAGTTTTGCTTTTCCCTTTCTGATGTGGATACTTTTTATTTCTTTATCTTACCTGATTGCTCTAGCCAGTACTTGTGGTACTATGTTGAGTGAGTGGTGAGAATGACACCCTTGTATTGTTTCTGATCTTAGAGGAAAAGCTTTTAACCTTTTACCATAGACTATGATGCTAGCTCTGGGATTGTTGCATATGGCCTTTATTATATTGAGATACCTTCTTTCTATGCCCAATTGTTGAGTCTTTTTATGGAATGATGTTGTATTGTGTCAAATGCTTTTTCTGCCTCTGTTGAGATGATCATATAATTTTTAAAATTATTATATTAGTGTAGGGTATCACATTTATTGATTTACCTATGTTAGACCATTCTTGCATCTCAGGAATAAATCCCACTTGATCATGCCATGGGATCCTTTTCATGTGCTGTTGATCATGTTTTGCTAATATTTTGTTGAGAGCGTTTGTATCTATATTCATCAGGGATGTTGGTCAGTTTTCATCAGGGTAATGCTGGATTTGTGAAGAGAATTTGAGAGTAGTCTCTCCTGCCCAATTTTTAAAAAAAAAGTTTGAGAAAGATTGGTATTAATTCTTCTTTAATTTTTTTTTAACGTTTATTTATTTTTGAGAGAGAGAGAGACAGAGTGTGAGCAGGGGAGGGACAGAGAGAGAAGGAGGCACAGAATCGGAAGCAGGCTCCAGGCTCCGAGCTGTCAGCACAGAACCCAACGCGGGGCTCGAACTCACAGACTGTGAGATCATGACCCGAGCTGAAGTCAGACGCGCAACCGACTGAGCCACTCAGGCACCCCGGTATTAACTTTTCTTTAAATGTTTGGTAGAATTCACCAGTGCGATCATCTGGTCCTCGGCTTTCCTGTGTTGGGAAGCTTTTGATTCCTGATATTCTCTTTACTTGCTATTGGTCTGTTCAGACATTCTATTTTTTTGTGCTTCATTTCTGGTAGAAAGGAATTTATCCATTTCTTCCTTGTTATCCAGCTTGCTAGCATATAATTGTTCATAGTAGTCTTTTAGGATTCTTGTATTTCTGTGCTATCAGAAACTGAAGTGAATCTCGTACAGCATATTGTTGGGTCGTCTTTTTTTTTTTTCCATCTAGCCACTCTGTATCTTTTAATTGGAGAATGAAATCCATTTATTTTTAGAGTAAATATTGATATGTTAGGACTTCATAATGCCATCTTATTAACTGCTTTCTATTTTGTAGTTCCAAAATATTTTGTTCCTCTTTTTTCTCACCTGCTGCCTACCTTGGTGAAATGGTGATTTTCTATGGCAGCGTGCTCTGATTTCCTTCTCTTTGTTTTTTGTGAATCTACTATAGTTTGTTGGGTTTTTTTTTTGTTGTTGTTGTTGTTTTTGCTTTGTAGTTACTATGAGACTTAAATAAAATGTCTTACAGATATAATAGTCCATCTTATGCTGATAGCAACTTAACTTAGATTGCATACAGAAACTCTGCTCTTTCAGCTCTCCTTTTTTGTTTTTAATGTCACAATTTGCCTCTTTTTACATTTTGTATTTAAGTAAGTATAGTAGCTCTAATTGATTTTAATACTCTTTTGCTTTGACTTTTGTAATGTAGTTAAGTGATTAACACACTATCATGTTACAGAATTGAAGTTTTCTGAATCTGATTACACATTTACCTTTACCAGTGAGTTGTATAACTTAGTATATTTTCATGGTACTAATTAGCATCTTTTCATTTTCAGTTTGAAGAACTCCTTTCAGCATTTTTTATGAGGTAGTTTTAATGGTGATGAACTGCCTTAGTTTTTGTTTGCCTGAGAAAATCTCGATTTCTCCATTTCTAAAGGACAGTTTAGCCAGCTTGTGTATTCTTGGTTGGCAACTTTTTTTTTCAGCACTTTGTTTGTTTTTTTTTAACTGTTTATTTATTGAGAGAGAGAGAGAGAGAGCACAAGCAGGGGAGGGGCAGAGAGAGAGCGAGAGAGAGAATCCCAAGCTCACTGCATGCTCACCATGGAGCCTGACACGGGGCTCAATCTCACGAACCATGGGGATCATGACGTGAGCCAAAATCAAGAGTTCGGGGCTTAAGGGAATGAGTCACCCAAGCGTTCCTAGTTTGGCATAATTCTTAAATTTGTATATCTTCTCTTCACCTTATAACAAAAGAGCAAGCTGGCTTTGGTAACCTTTCTTTTCTTTTCCTGAAGGTGGTGCTACAGCTGAAGCTTGTGTTTCCTCCCTTGTGTCAAACTCTGGCTTGTTTTCTGCACATCCTCTCTTTGTCTATTTAGCTGCCTCTTGCTTCCACCCTGGGAAGTGCACACACAATGCCAGTCACGGAGTGGGATGAAGTGTGAGTTTGGTACTTAGGGCCAGCTCGGGGAGTGCCCAGGTGAGGTTTTCCCAGCTCTTGGCCAGACTTCCTGCTGGAGCCTCGAAGGCAATTGGCAAGATCAGTGTCACTTTAAGATCAGTGTCTCTAACATTCTCATCTCCCTCTCTCCCAATCTCCCTTCTCGGACTCACAGAATTCGTACGTTTATGCTCGGGGTTGTGTGGGAGAGAAGGCCTTCTTTAGCAGTGTCCTGCACAAATTGGGTAAGCCAGGCGCTCACTTGGTCTTCCTTTTTTTCTCATGGGAGGAATACCAGCTTTCTTTTTTTTCTCTAAAGTGTGCCACCTTCTGGGAGGAATAATGCTTGCAAAGTTCCTCCCACCCACTCCAAGGCATCCAAACTCTTCTGGGTTGTTTTTTGTTTTTTCGCGCTGGAACTTTTCCTCCATAAACCTGAACTTTCACGAAGGCACTCTTGTCTGTAAATATCTGCCCAAGTCTGTGTTTTCCAGGCACCACGACCAAAAGGGATTGGATCTGGTTCACAGGATCCTGCTGGTACCACTGGGGTCTATCTGCCTATTATCCAGTTCACAGGTGAGTAAGGCTTCTCCTAAATCCCTTGGCATGTGGTGCTAGATAACACAGGCTCCCACGGAAGCACTTTCGTTCCTGGATAGATGCCCAATTTTAGATGTTGAGAGAGGGCAAATGAGGAATGTCTTACGCTGCTATGATGTTGCTCCGTAACTTTTATGATTTAAATTGATTTTCTTAATTTCATATTTGTTGGCTGACCAAAAGTCTATCACACGAATTTCTACCTTTGCCAGAAGAAGAATTTAGCCACATTTACTATATATATATAAATATATATAATATATATATATATTTAGGTCATGATAATTTCAATTGTAGCTCAGCCTTAGTTCTTACTTCATCATACATAGTGTTAATATTAGTTATACAGCACCTACTTTAAACTTCATATTAAATACAATCATTAACCCCAGTGAACAATTTGCACTTCTAGTCATTTCATACGATGTCTTTATCCTTTCTGAGATCCTTAGTTTTAATCATCCGTTAGTTGGCTGGGCTTATTCATCAAGTTGTTTATTTTTAGAACGATATATGTTATATTTATCATATTCAATAAGTTCTTAATGTTAAGTTTTGGTTTTAATTTGCATGACAACTCAATGGATATAAGAACTTGCCTCTTTCGCTGTTTTTCTCAGACAGTGTAGACATTATTCTTCTATTTCCCGCCATTGATGGGCCTGCGGCAAAGTCTAGGGTGGGGTTCACATTCTGCATTGTAAGCAACAGACTTTTTCTTTGTACCGAAAAATAAGAAACTTTACCCAGACTGCTTTATTTATTTATTCAATGCTCGGATTTAGTTGTCTTCTTATTTCAATGAAGTTTTCTTCTATTAATGCTTAGCCGTTTTCCATTGTGGGCTGGTCTTCAGGAACACCGATTTTATGCATGTCAGAACTGCTTACTCTTTCTTGACAACCATTTTCTCATTGCTTTGACTTGGTTCACAGAGTCACTTTGACATCATGATATCTCTAACGTAGTTTTCCTTTATGAGATATCAGAAGGCATTCTTATCTTTCTGATAAAAATATCAGAGGTATTTTTCACCTCCCTTTTCTGTGCTGACTGCCTCCAGCTCATGTTTCGTCTCTCTGTTATGTCTTTACCCTTTCCATTTTACCTGTTAGAGGAGTTCTTTTTCCAGTCTGAGTTGCCCATAATTTCTTCAAGTATGAAAAAGTATTTCTATGCAATTACCTAATTTCTCCCGAAACATGGATTCTCATACAAAGTGTTCACCTGCTTTTCTATGCTAATTTTAGTGGGGACAGCAATAAAACAAGGTGAAGAGGGTGTCTATGCATGGATCCCCTGGAACTTCTTTCTGGACATTGTTCATGTTGTATGGGGCAGCTTTTCAAGCCAGTCATTTGTTCAAAGATAGTTTTGGAAGGGATGGGTATAATAATATAGATGATCCGGAAATTTTCAATTTTATACCAGGGAAGGTATGAAACCATCAAAAGATTTTAGTGAAGAGGGAAATCATATAGACACACATTAAGAACAATGCAAGCAGAATTTGTGTGGAATAGAGAAGGAAAAAAACATATAAATAAATATGATACCATTTTGAAACAACTGATAGGGAAAAAAAATCCATTGTTTGCCTCTAAATACCTATGGAGAGCTCTTAAAATCAGCTCATTTTCCAAACTTTTTAACCACCCCCCACCATTTTCTGATGGTATTCAAATGGTCTTCACCTCCAGAACCCTGAGTGAATTCTTTTATTTTATTCCAACTAGTTATTTCATTGAGATATAGTGGACATACCCAAGTGATTTCTTTAACACTTAATGTCTCACTTATGAGAAAAGTATTTTAAGTATTAATAATAATACTATTCGAATTTGGAAACTTTGGCAGTCCATAACCTACATTTAATCCTCTCCTAACCCACTTCACATTTTCTATTTCTTGACTCCTCTTTGATGGGTTTTTTGGTTTCGTTGTTAACAAGTCACCTCCAAAATTTAGCCTCTTAAAACAACAAACATTTATTATATTGCAGTCTTTCTAGATCAAGAATCTGAGTGTCCCTCAGTGAGATGCTCTGCCTGAGAGTTTCCCAAGATGTTGGACAGGGCGATAGGCATGTCAAGGTTCAACTGGAGGACGTTCTGTTTCCAATCTCATTCACATGGCTGCTAGCTGGCTTCCGATCTTCAATGCCTTTTGGCTGTAGATATCAGTTGTTTGACATGTGGATCTCTCCATAGGGTCCTAGGAATAAAGAGGAAGAAAGTTTATGGCACAAAGAATTCAGTTTTTTGTAGCCTAATGTCAAAAGTGACATTCCATCATTTTGTTGTATTCTGTGCATTAGAAGTTAGTTACCAGGTCCAGCCCATGCTCCTACGTGCAAAATACATTCACCCTCCCAAAAGCCCCAAACATCTAATCCCACTAAAATATCAGCTCCTAGTGTGGAATCTTATCAGATAAATCAGGTTCTTAGGTGGATGTTTCTTTGGACATAGTTCTTTTTTTTTTTCTTTTTTTTTTAACGTTTATTTATTTTTGAGACAGAGAGAGACAGAGCATGAATGGGGGAGGGGCAGAGAGAGAGGGAGACACAGAACCGGAAGCAGGCTCCAGGCTCTGAGCCATCAGCCCAGAGCCCGATGCGGGGCTCAAACTCACAGACCGCGAGATCGTGACCTGAGCTGAAGTCGGCGCTTAACCGACTGAGCCACCCAGGCGCCCCATGGACATAGTTCTTTAAGTACAGTTTCTCTAGGTATACAGATCTGAGAAATTAAGGAGACAAGCTTCCCATAAACAAAATGTACACTGTCATACAAATGAGGAGAGATGGATTTTTGTCCACACTGTTTATCTTTGGGTCTTTAAGGTCTCAAAAATTTTAAGATCCTCGATCTCTTGCCAATTGTTTTCTAGAAAGGTTGTGTCAATTAAATTCCATGCTGATTAAGCATAACAGTGCCACTTCTCATTCTTAACATCCCCAAGAACTTTCCTTTCATTTCTCTAATATTTGCCAGCTTAATAGGTGAAAATGGTACTCACTTATTTGGTACTTTATTCTAGTCATTTTGTTGTCATAGGGATCATTCATTCAGACTTTTAGCTTGAATGTACCTTAGTAGAGTGTAAAGGATTAAGCCTAGTTGTGGTTCAGACCCACAGAACTGTGCCTGACTTAGGTTTCACTTAGTAGTTACAACATACTAGGTCTTTCAACTGTCAGTTTGTATAAACCCTAGAATCAAATTGTGAGGATTCATGCTCTCCCTTTCCTGTTTACTTATTTTGTTGCCTTGGACAAGATATAGTAATCTTTTCAGACCTATTTCTTAGTACGATGAGGAGATTTCTTAGTACAACCAGTACAATCGGGAGATAAGGGTGCTTTGTGGAGACTGAGACCACATGTGTAATGGGTTTAAGAAAGTTTCTGGGGGGCGCCTGGGTGGCTCGGTTGGTTGAACGTCCGACTTCAGCTCAGGTCATGATCTCACAGTTTGTGGGTTCGAGCCCCGCATCGGGCTCTGTGCTGACGGCTCGGAGCCTGGAACCTGCTTCGAATTCTGTGTCTCCCTCTCTCTCTGCCCCTTCCCCGCTCATGATCTGTCTCTCAAAAATGAATAAACGTTAAAAAAAAAATAAAAATAAAAAAAAAGAAAGTTTCTGGCTGGTGGTAGGTTCACTCCTCTGTTGGCCTAATATATGTTGCCTATGCTAAGTTACAGTCTCTACAAAAATAAACACACACACACACACACACACACACACACACACAATTATCCATAAAAGTATATATAACGTCCTTTGATCATTCAAAAAAAGTCATGGAAAAGGGTGTTATTGTTATCTTTTAAGTAATTTGTGAAGTAGGGAGGAAAGTCATTATTGTGCATATCGGATTTTTAATCTGCAAAGGCTTCTTTGCAGTTTTGCACAGGAAGCACTAAACTTTATCGCAGGGTGTAGCCCTCATCTGCACAGTCAACAACACAGTTATTGGTGCATCAAACTAAATAATGTGGATTTAGGCACTTGGCAGGTAGCTTTAACTTTCTTACTTCGGTATACAGCTATGCAAAACTCAGGTACAAGGAGGGATGCAGATTACTTACCTAACAAAGATTTCAGAGTCAGTTTCAGACTTCTTTAAAGCCCAAGAAGTTTTTCTCTTTAAAACTACACTTCTTTCTGAGCCTGGCAATGGGGAAAGAGGGAAAGAGCAACTGAATGGTTTTGAAGGTGATGGAGACAGACGTGGGAAGCGACTTTCTCACTGGGTGAGGAGTCTATAAGGAAAGTGAGTTAAGGGAGGAGGTATGGTTGGCAGTTATGGGTACTCCCCCCCTGCCTCTGGGCTATCTGGGACGTGCATAAAGGGAAATTTACTTCAAGAGTATGTGGAAAGAATTAGAGGTTTATGGAATGGCATTCGTGGTGTTAAGAACAAAACAACAGGTCCCAAATGGAGTCACTTGTGTTAAGCTCCACATTACCGAAAAGACTTAATTATAATTTCAGATTTCCCAGAAATGGCATCTTAAGCCAGGCAATCAGAAATCGCCTGATCAGTGCTAGCGAGGTTATTTGCCTGATAGACCCCTGCGATCCCCTAAAGGAAGGTAACTTTGTGAAGATCGACCTAACTTTTTTTCCTAATACAACTTCCTTGATGCTACTCCCTTCTTTTATCTTGTAGAGTCTTTCATTTTGTAAAACTCTTCAAAGCTTCCTTCCGTCTGCTAGACTGGATGCTGCTGACTCGAATCCATTTTCGTTCAAATAAACCCTCAGCATTTTAAATATGTTTCAGTTTACCTTTCAACAATGGGGTGATATCTCCAGGGAGCCGGTCATAGGAGAAGGTCGGAGTTTTAGAGGTCAGGGTATGTCCACTTACCAACCTACGTCCACATAGTAACAGATGAAAATAAGTTCCCATATGCGAACTTTCCCCTCCCTTCCCATTTTCCCCTCTTACTGACATCTTGCATTAGCGTGGTGCATTTGTTGCCAAAAAAATCCATACTTTCCATTAAGGCTGTCTCTATTTATATATTCTCTGTGTTTTGACAAATCTATAAGAACATGTCCAGCATTACAGTATCAGAATAGTTTCACTGCCCTGAAAATCCCGTGGGTTCTGCCTCTTTATCCCTCCCTTCTCTTACCCCTCAGCCTTGTGAATCACAGATCTTTTCACTGTCTCCATAGTTCTGCCTTTTCCAGGATGCCAAATTGTTGGGGTTTTATAGTATGTAGCCTTGTCAGATCGTCTTCTTTCACTTAGCAACATGCATTACAGTTTCTTTTAGGTCTTTTCTTGACCTAAGGACTGCCCCCCCCCCCCCACTCCTTATTTAAGTCCCTAGATAATATGCCATTGTTTGGATGTTCCACACTGCTTATCCATCCATCTACTGACAGACATGGTGGCTGTGGGACGGACAGACAAACAAGCTGCTACAAACAAGCTTGGGCAGGTATTTCGTGGACATCGGTTTTCAACTCCATTTTCAACTCATTTGTGAAATGCCCAGAGAATGAAACTCATTTGTGAAATGCCGAGGTCTGGATCCTAAGATAAGCATATTTAGTTTCTTAAGAAACTGCTGCCTTTCACAGTCAAGTGCTTTGTTATTATCATCACCTGCTGAAACTTCTAAAATGTATCAGAAATTAAAACAGTCCACGGAGGGGAAAAATGTTGAAACTAAGACCGATTTCCTCAGTTACTGTCTTGTTTTAATAGAAACACGTGTCATTGCTGCTCCAACTGGACAAATCTCACTGTGGACCATCGTCGGCTTTGAAATCTAATCCTCCCCCCCCCCCAAGAAAATCCAAGAAAGGGTGATGGAGACAGACTTAACCCAAAGAGGCAGAGCCCTGTCGCCATCTTTGCTAGGCCAGGCCACGCCCACGATGTAGAGTCCGGAGCAGACTTTTCCCTTGCAGTGAGTGGCCCAGCAGGGCATGGCAGGGGCCTTGGGAGGAGCTCCGTCCCCACTCAGGACAAGGGTAAAGGCGTCCCCACAGTTGTCCACCAGGACCCCAAACAGCAGGTCGAGCGGCCCAGCTGAGTGTGGCAAGGAGCCAGTGAACCGCTTTGGCTTCCTGTTTACAGGCTTGCGCGGCTCCGTTCTTCCTCTTTGTCTATTTCAAAACTCGTCGCAGCGAATAGAAACACAAAGAAGTGAAACTGAGAGTAAGAACCCGACCAGGTGGCAGTCAGGCCCCGTTCGTGGTTTGGGCGGCTGCCGGCGCCACCTGGCACGGCCCTGGACAGGCCTGTGCGGCCTAGAAGCTGGGGCGCGGAGCACAGGGCTTCTGCAGACGCCAAGGCAAGGCCTGCCGAGGTGGGCAGCCCTAAGACTCCTCCGTCCCCACTTTTCCTCTTTCTCCGGAGTTCCCAGAGAGTGAAGGAGGAACCAGCATCGGGAGCCACCCGGGTTTCGCCCAGGGTGTGACCTCGGAGGGCCTTCCTAGCCTGGTGAACATGCCTTGGCCAGGCCACTTGAAAAAATACGACCTAAGACCCCCACCCCAGACGTCCTGAGCCCCTGACCTATTCTGTTCATCAGAGTTTGCAGAACTTAGGGGCGGGGTGGGGGGGGGGGCAAGTAACGGAGTCCCTGGGACAGACCCCATGGGCTGAGGCTTCAGGACTTTTGGAAAGGCTGCAGGGGGAAACAAGTGTTTAGTGTTCCAGTTCAGGGTCCCTGCCCTTCTTATTTCTCAATATCGTCCTCCCCCCACTCGTCCCCAACTCCTTGGCCTTCCTGGGTGGAAAATCTGTGAAAGCTGCTCAAGAAGCGTTGGTATTTTAAGTGGAAGGTAGAGATCCACTTGGAATTGGTCCCTGTCTCCTTTTCCACGAACACAAATACCCTAACTTTTGGGGGGAGACTTGTTTTTAAAGTGGGTCTTGGGGTGCCTGGGTGGCTCAGTAGGTTAAGCGTCCGACTTCGGCTCAGGTCATGATCTCACGGTCCCTGAGTTCAAGCCCCGCATGGGGCTCTGTGCTGACAGCTCAGAGCCTGGAGCCTGCTTCAGATTCTGTGTCTCCCTCTCTCTCTGACCCTCCCCCGTTCATGCTCTGTGTCTCTCTGTCTCAAAAATAAATAAACATTAAAAAAAATAATAATAAAAATAAAGTGGGTCTGGGTGTCCTCAAGCCCCTGGTGGCAGAGCAGGGGTGTGTTAAAAAAAAAAAAGTTCCTTTATCAGGCAGCTTATCTGTGCCACTGTTTTCCTAACGTATTGCTCTTGGCTTTGCCATGGTTTTCAGGGTACGATATAATCATGACCTTTTGAGATATCCTTCTCTTGACTAGACACCACCCACCTTGCCTGGCTCATTCTGGAAAACCTGTCCAGCCCTCTCTTGCAGAGGTCAAAGGTGCTTGCTCCCCTCCTCTCCCCGCCCCCCTCAGAGTATGCAAAACTTTCCTTTCTCAAGCCACAACAGTAAACATTCTACAAATATTTGGTGATTGGATAAGAAATGACCAGTTGCAACTTGTTTTTAAATCCTTTTTAGCGACTCTGTGCCTTTTGATTGGAGAATTAAAGTAATTACTGATAAGTAAGGGCTTGCTAACACCGTCCTGTTGTTTTCTGACTGTTTTTGGAGTTCTGTGTTCCTTTCTTTGTCTTTTGTTGGCTTTCTTTGTAGGTGATTGATTTTCTCTAGGGGTATGCAGTGGATTTGGTCTGTTTATGCTTGATGAATTTACCATGGGTTTGGGTCTGTGGTTACCATGAAGGTTACATAACATGTGTTGCATATAAAACAGAGCATTTTATGCTGAAAACTTGGCTCGCTCACAAAAACTTTACCCTTTTACTTACCCCTCAATGATTTGTGTTCTCAGTGTCCTAATTTATTTCTTTTTATGATGTGGGTCCATGAAAACAGTCTCGTAACTATAGTTATTTCTTAACAGTTTTGCCCATTAAGCCTTTACGCTAAAGCCATGGTTACATAGCACCATAGTACAGTATTTGAATATTCTGAACTTGACTATATATATTTACTGTATATGTCTTTACCAGGATGTTTTACAATTTCATGTTTTCTTGTTACTAATTAGCATCCTTTTGTTTCATCCCGAGGAACTCTTTTTTCAGCATTTCTTGTGAGGTAGGTCCAGTGGTGGTGAACACCACCAGTTTATGATGGTTTGGGAAAGTCTTTATCTCTCCTTTATTCCTGAAAGACAAATTTGCCCTGTAGAGTAATTTTGGTTTGCAGGTTTTTTCTTTTGCTCTTTAAATATGTCATCGCAGTCTCTCTTGGCTCGCAAGGCGTTTGATGAGAAATCTAATAACGTTATGGGGGTTACTTTATTTGTGAAAAACTCATTTTCTCTTGCTCCTTTAAAGATTCTCTCTTTGTGATTTTATACCGTTTTGTTATTTTGTGGTTTGGAGAAGATTGTTTTAGGTTGAAAGTGTGGGGTGACTTAATTGCTTCGTGAACTTGGATATCTAAGTTCCTCCCCATATTTGGGAAGTTCTCAGATGTTCTTTCTTTAAACAAACTTTCTGGGGTGCCTGGGTGGCTCAGTCGGTTAAGCGTCCGACTTCGGCTCAGGTCATGATCTCACGGTCCGTGAGTTCGAGCCCCGCATCAGGCTCTGTGCTGATAGCTCAGAGCCTGGAGCCTGCTTCCGATTCTGTGTCTCCCTCTCTCTCTGCCCCTCCCCTGTTCATGCTCTGTCTCTCTCTGTGTCAAAAATAAATAAACATTAAAAAAAATTAAAAAAATAAAAATTAAAAAAAAATAAACAAACTTTCTGTTCCTTTTGCCCACTCTTCTCCTTTGGAGGGTCCAGCAATGCACAGATTATTTCTTTGCATGATATCCTATAATTCATATAGGCTTTCTTCACTCTTTTTTTCATTATTTTTCATTTTGCTTCTCTGGCCATATGATTTTAATAGACCTGTATTGTAGTTCACTACTCCTGCTTGTTGCAGTCTCCTGTTGAAGCTCTCTTTGAGTTCTTTAGCGCAGGCATTGCAGTCTTGGACTCTAGAATTTCTGCTTGACTTATTATAATGTTTTCTGTTCCTTTGTTGAACATCTCGTTTTGTCTATGCATTGTTTTTTAAATTTTCTTTAGTTGTCTATCTGTGTTTTCTTAGAGTTCACTGGATTTCTTTAGGAGGATTCTTCTGAATTCTTCATCAGACAGTCCATAGATCTCCATTTCTTAAGGGTCCATGGTGTCATGTTTCCTTGCTTATTCATGATTACTGTGGCCTTGTATTGGTGTCTGTACATTTGAGGATATAGGCACCTCTCCAGTCTTCACAAACTAGTATTGGAAGGCCAGCCTTTCACTACTCAGCTTGTCCAGAGATTCAGGTGGGCAGTCTAGTGTTATCCAGGGGTGGGCTTGCTATTGGAGTCCTTGGGTGACCTGATGCTGAAAATGGTTGTATCTCTGGACCAGCTGTATTCACCCTGATGTTGAGCCCTAGTGGGACCTTGGGTTCATAGGTGTTGCTCCCATGGAGCTAGGGTTTGTGGGTATTGATTGGGAGCCTGAGTTCATAGGAGTCACCCAGAGCCATGGGAGCCAGCTGGAGCTACCTGGGGCCATAGGGGCCTGATAGGTGATGGAGTGGATCAGGGGCCCGAACTCATGAGAACAGTAAAAGATACCTGGAGTTATGGGGGCTCCCTGTGGCCACTGAGCCACTAGGGGCTACTGGAGCTAGCTGGCATAAAGGTGGGCCAGGAGCCTCATTTCCCAGGGGCCCTCTGTGAGGCCGGGGCCAGTGAAGCTGCCTAGAGCGTGTAGCCTGCCTGGGGTCACTGGAACTGGAAGGTTCCAGAGTGAACCAGGGTCTGTTCTCATGGGAGCGTCGTAGAACCTGGTGCCATGGGAGTTGCCTAGGGCCTAGGGCTTCCCTGCCTGAGTCAAGGATTCCACGTGGGGCTGCTGGAGCCACATGGGGCTGCTGGGGCTGCCAGATTCCTGGATGCAATGAAGGCCTAGATTCTTGGGAGCCTGCAGGGAACCTTGCCTTGGCAGCTGCCTGGAGCCATGGATGGTGTCTGGGACCTCTGGATCAGGCAGGTGCTGGATGAGCTGGTTTCATGATTCCTGGGAGCCTGCAGGGGAGTCACAGGAGTGGCTTTGGGGCCATTGGAGACAGCAGGTGCCTGGATGAAATGACGCCTGGGTTTCCGGGACCCTGCCCGGATCCTGGTCACTGGAGCTGGCTGGCACTGGTGGGGGGGAGGCCCTAGGTTAGTGGGAACCTGCAGGGAGCCACTTAGACCTTCTGTGACTCAAGCTGCCATGGTTCAGTTTGAAACCCTGGAAGAACTGGTAAAAAATGTTTTTGGATCATTCTGTTTGTTGAATACTTCGCCCTCTGAGAGGGGTAGACTGCATAGGATTAAAGCTGAAGGATAAGGAAGAACCCTATTCCAGCAGACTTGGGAGCCTGGGTGCATATTAGTACCTAATATTTATTGTATTCTGTTCCTGGAACCCTGTGAGATATTTTAGATCAACTCTTTCATGTAATCTGCATAATTAGCCTACAAGACTAGCTCTGTCTCTCCCACTGTATGAAGAAGTATGGTGATCGTAAAGTTTGTCATCTAAATATCATCTTAATCATCTTCATTTAAGAAGTGAAAATGACCAGAGGGTTCTGTAGCACAACAGGCATAAACTGGGACTTCCCTGAGCTGGGATTTTTGGTCAGTTTCACAAAAGTAAGCTGGAATCAGAGACATTGAATGAGTTAAGCTCGAAATTGGGAAGTCAAACCCCAAAGTCCGTGCTTCTCCTTATTACCATGCTACCACCCACAAAGAGAGAAGGCTGTAGAGAAGAGAGGCCCAAGAGCAATGTGACAGAAAGATAACACATGTACTTACTTCCTGTAAGTAGAATTTCCTTTTAGAATAGAATTTCCTGTAAAGATAAAAAGCCCTTCTGACCTTCAGATAGGCCTTAGCAGAGAATCATCCCATCACACTTGGAAATGTACAGACAACACTGAATATAGCGTCTGGTATATTTTGAGCTTTCTTTTCTTTCTACTGGGATTATGTATGGCTCACACATGGACATTGTATTTATGGGAAAAATTTAACCTCATGGAACACGTATTGCACAATGGGATAAGATATATAAATTCTTTTTGCGTTCTTCCATTTATTAAATTATTTTGATAACCAATGAGAGAAATTACAAACTGGCCTGCGACTGGCCTTTAAAAAGTGTTAACACGTTCAAAATTCTCTCATTGTCCATTACAATTATATAGGAAAATTTGAAAAGTGCTGAAACTCTTTACTTTGTTCTCTGTATGTTAAAAACTTAGAAACACTGAAAAGTGCTTTTTGCACTTTAATTCTTGGTGTTTATGTCTTAAATTACAGGGTGCTAAATAAATATTATACCTATAAACCAATAGCACTCTTTATTTTACCCTTTCTTGGCTTTAAAATTCTGCTTTTATCCCAGATTAAATCACAAAGAGTTAATTTCTCGAACGCTTTAAGCACTCAGCACCCAATGTCAAGGCTGTTTCTATACTATTGAGTTTTAAAAAACAAAATGTTAAAAATCCTTACAGCGTTAGCTACACGGGACTGATGAATCCCCAAATGAACAAATAAGAATTGACACTGCAATTTTCCCTTATTCCATTTCTCCTCCTTTGTTGGTGTATCTGTCAATTTCTTCTTGTAATTCCATGAAATTTTTATTATATATCCTTTAAGGCTATGTTATTAGCTGCATGCAAATACATTTCATTCAGGGATTAAATCTTTTTTTCCAGTGAGTAGTAACTTTATTTCACCCTGAATATGATGCTTTTTGCCATCCAATCTGTTATAGCTTAGGGTTTCCAAGAGGCACGAACTCCCATCTAGTTCACGTCTGTATCCTCAGAGACTAGCAATGTGTCTCAAATATAGCACATGTTCGAGACTGGTCTGTGGACATGCCTTCATTATTATAAGACTCTTCCTGTGAACTTTTTGACGAAGACGGGTAAATTTCTCCAGATGTCTGGAGAGTAAAAAACAGAACAAAGCAAAAAACCCCAAGACTTTACGTTGATAAACTGTGTGTGACTGACTCACAGATGAAATTTGAGTCAAAGCGTGGCCCTAACCTGGTGTTCTTTCACAAACTAGGTTCCGAGGCATATATCTAAAGCGTGGATTCCATTTCTCAACCGGCTGTGACCTTGATCCATGACCAAGCCCCTTGAGCAGAATGTTTTCATATGAACAGTAAGTATAAGAAGAGCAGTTTCACTGCCTAGGGACAAGGTTCAAATGAGATAACATGAAAGTCTTTGCCAGCATGTGAAGCTCATAGTAAATGTTAAAATGTGTTGTTCTTCCATTATAGCTCTATGGAAATAAAAATAAAATACCAGCAATAGTTCTGCTACCAGCGTGGGGAATTCAAAGTGATGTTAAGTTCACCGTCCGTCTTCTGCTCCTCCCAGCAGGAAGTCAGTGAGCTGTTTAAGTCAATTGCTGATACTTCTGTGGAAATCATGATTAGTTCAATTAATCATTCAAAGTGCACGTGTGAAACATGTCCTTATAAGAACAAGCTTGCAAAAGTACACGGTTTATAACAGAAAAAGTCTAGGTAATTTGGGACTTACCCAGTTTCCTAATTTAAATACATTCTGATTCATTCTTCATATTGTGACCAGAGAGATCATTTTAATACAGATAGGATCAGGTCACATTCTTGCATAAAATCTTTCTATAATTCCTCCTCTGCTCTCAGTGTGCAACCCAAACTCCTAACAGTAGCTAAGGCCACATGATAGAGTTATGTCACTGTTTCCTTTCCATCTCTAAAATGCCTGTGCCCCATCTCCCTGACCTTGTTACCAAAAAATAAATAAATAAAAGAAATCGTACCCTAAATACATTTCCGGCCACTGGATACCTCCGGACTGGTGGAAGCGTTCCAGAATGTGCAGTAGTCAAGCCAGAGCTCCGTGGTGTTCACGTCCACTGGAAATGATAGCAGGAGTTGCCCACTTACGCACGGTCTCTTTATTCTGTGGTTTCAGAGACCCTTGGTAAACTGTGGTCTGGAAGTAGACGATTGTCCTGACATAACATCGGAAGGTCAGCAGTAGCCTAACACTACATCTCCCTGCCTGCCTACATCATTCACCTCAGTTCATCTCATCACATAGGCATTTTATCGTCTCAACCATCGCACGAGGAAGGGTGAGTATAAGAAAAGCAGATCAATTGAAAGAGAGACCGCATCAGCGTAACTTTTATTACAGCGTGTTGTTCCAGTTGTTCTCTTTTCTTATTGTTATTGCTTATCTCTTGCTGTGCATAGTTTATAAGTTAACCTCTGTCGTAGGGGTGTGTGTGTGTGTGTGTGTGTGCGCGCCCAGTACTATCTGCAGTTGCAGGCATCCACTGGGGATCTTAGAACGTGTTCCCTGTGGATACAGGGGGACTGCTGCATTGCTTTTTTAGCAACTTGAGAAGCATTCAGGGCGCAGCCGTCTAGGAGTAATTGGGATTATAGTCGCGTCAGCAGCTGGGGTTCCATAGACCTGAATTCTGGCGTAGACGATGGAGAGAGACTGAAGGAGTGGATCAACTGGGGGTGTGGTTTATGTGTAGAGAGCTGCAACCACAGAGGAGTTTTGTCAACTCATCCTTAGTCTTCATTTAATCATGGCCTTTCGCGGAGATACTTTCTGAGTTTCTCGACATGCTTGTGTTCCCAAAGCTGTTACTTCCCCAACAGAAACCTCATTACACTGTTTCTGTTACTTATCCAGTTTTCTTATTTCCCAATAACAGTATTGCAGCATGCAAGGAGAAGTCACAGTGACTTCTTGCTTATGTTCTCATTGCTTTGTGAGGTCCCTGACAGTAGTAATTCAATTAAGTTAATTAATATTTTGGGGTATGTATTGTGGTTTCCTTCAGTTTCGTGATCACAATAAAAAGGGAAAGGATTACATTTTTTCCTAAATATTTATTTATTTATTTAAATCCAAGTTAGTTAACATATAGTGTAATAATGATTTTGGGGATAGAATTTGGTGATTTATCACTTACACAGAACACCCAGTGCTCATCCCAACAAGTGCCCTCCTTCATGCCCATCACTCATTTAGCCCATCCCCCCCCCAACACCTCCAGCAACCCTTAGCTTGTTCTCTGTATTTAAGAGTCTCTTATGGTTTGTCTCCTTCTCTGTTTTTATCTTATTTTTCCTTCCCTTCTCCTATGTTCATCTGTTTTGTTTCTTAAATTCCACATGTGAGTGAAATAATATGATATTTGTTTTTCTCTGCCTAACTTACTTCACTTAGCATCGTCAATCCTAATTTCATCCACGTTGTTGCAAATGTTAAGATTTCATTCTTTTTGATTGCCAAGTAATATTCCATTGTGTATATATACCACTTCTTTATCCATTCATCAGTCGATGGACATTTGGGCTCTTTACATAATTTGGCTATTGTTGATTGCACTGCTATAAACGTTGGGGTGCATGTTCTCCTTCAAATCAGCAGTTTTGTATCCTTCGGATAAATACCCAGTAATGCAATTGCTGGGTCATAGGGTAGTTCTATTTTTAATTTTTTGAGGAACCTCCATATTGTTTTCCAGAGTGGCTGCACCAGCTTGCACTTCCACCAGCTGTGTAAAAGGGTTCCACTTTCTCCACATGCTCACCAACATACGCTGTTCATTTTAGCCATTCTGACAGATATGAGGTGGTATCTCATGGTGGTTTTGACTAGTATTTCCCTGATGATGAGTGATGTTGAGCATCTTTTCATGTGTCCATTAGCCATCCGGATGTCTTCTTTGGAAAAGTGTCTATTTATGTCTTTTGCCCATTTCTTCGCTGGATTATTTGTTTTTTGGGTGTTGAGTTTGACAAGTCCTTTATAGATTTTGGATACTAACGCTTTATCACATATGTCATTTGCAAATATCTTCTCCCATTTCGTCGGTTGCCTTTTAATTGTGCTGATTGTTTGCTGTGCAGAAGCTTTTAATCTTGATGAAGTCCCATAGTTCATTTTTGCTTTAGTTTCTCTTTCCTCTGGAGATACGTCAAGTAAGAAGTTGCTATGGCTGAGATCAAAGAAGTTGTTGCCTATTTTCTTCTCTAGGATTTTGATGGCTTCCCCTCTTACATTTAGGTATTTCATCCATTTTGAGTTTATTTTTATGTATGGTGTAAGAAAGTGCTCCAGATTCATTCTTCTGCATGTCACTGTCCAGTTTACCCAACACCATTTGCTAAAGAGACTGCCTCTTTTCCATTGGGTATTCTTTCTTGCTTTGTCAAAGATTAGTTAGCCATATGTATGTGGGTCTGTTTCTGGGTTTTCTCTTCTGTTCCCTTGATCTATTCTATGCGTCTGTTTCTGTGTCAGTACCATACTGCCTTGATGATTACAGCTTTTTCATATAGATTGAAGTCTGGAATTGTGATGCCTCCCACTTTGGTTTTCTTTTTCAACATTACTTTAGCTATTTGGGGTCTTTTCTGGTTCCATACAAATTTTAGGATTGTTTGTTCTAGCTCTGTGAAGAATGCTGGTGTTCTTTGGTAGGGATTGCATTGAATATGTAGATTGCTTTGGGTCGAATCAACATTTCAACAATATTTGTTTTTCCAAACCCATGAGAATAGAATGTTTTTCCATTTTTCTGTGTCTTCTTCAATTCCATTCATAAGCTTTCTATAGTTTTCAGTGCATAGATATTTCACCTCTTTGGTTAGGCTTATTCCTAGGTATCTTATGGTTTTTGGTTCATTTATAAATGGGATCGATTCCTTGATTTCTCTTTCTGCTGCTTCATTATTGGTGTATTGAAATGCAATAGATTTTTGTGTGTTGATTTTATATCCTGTGACTTTTAAAAGATTAAAAACAAAACAAAAAAAATCAAAGGAAGCTAGATTTTAGGTGTGTTTCAGTGTCCTTGTTGAAAGAAGCTTGATAGAGAAAAAAAGGGAAAGGAAAGAAAAAATTAAAAAATTAAAAAAAATGTATAATACAATAGAATATAAAATGAAATCGGATAAAACTTTTTAAAAAAGTAAAAAATAAAATAAAAGGAAATACACTTTTCTCTTTCTGTGTCCAAGAGAAAGAAAGAAGGAAAGAAAAAAAGAAAACAATTTAAGCAAAAACAGAAGCAAAGAGAATGAACGAATAAATGAACCAGCAAACAGAATGAAACCCAAATGAAGTTACATCCTGTTTCCCCTAGAACTGAAACTATGAAGCATTCTATAGTCCATACGCTAAGCAGGTGGAGGGACTGTGCTGGTCTTCTGGGGGATGTGCTTGGATTAATGGTATAATGGCTTGGTATAATAGCTCCTTTCTCCACTAAGTGTTGCTGCTTAACTTACTGCAGTGGATCTGTGTGCGTGTGAGAGGTGAAAATGGCTTCACCCAGCTCCCTAGTCTCTGGGGAAGGAACTTCTTGCTCTCACTGATCTGCATTCAAGCACCTCCCCTTTGGCTCAGGCCTCCGTCTACTCCCCACCTCTACCCTGTCCATGTCCAAGCTGTTTGCCTGTCAGGTGGCAGTTCACTCCAGAGCTTTATCTCAGATGGGGTTGTGTTCCAAACCCCACACTTCAGAGATCCCCGTGGCTTGGACCCCCACTGACTCTCTGGGGGAGGGTCTCGCCGAACAATGGCTTGCCCCAGAAAATGTTCTTATGATCACGTAGTAGCAGAGGTTCAGAGATACCAAGTCACAACCCACAGCCCAATGCCAGGTTTCACCGCACTCTGGTTTCTTTGTCCCAATACCAGCAAATGTGGCTGCTTTCCAGGGTCCGCTGGGACCTTTGACTGTAGGGGGGCAAAGGCCCTCCAAGCAGGGGAACCGCTTCTCTCCGGCATACAGACCCCTCAGACCCCACTGCTTGCTCCTGGGAATTCACCCTAGTTCCTCACCAGAGCACCGCCAGTCACTAACCTCTGAAACTTCAGACTCTGCACTCCACTGTTTATAGAATCCTGGTGGTATTGAATCCCTCTCCTTTCTCCCCATCGATGATTTTGGGGAAAAGTTTTCTTATTTAGTCCCTTGCGAGCATTTTCACTCTTTCTCTCCAGCTACTTTCAGGGGGAGTACTTTTCTTGCGCAATCCCAGTGTGCCACAATTCCCCCCTTTCTCTTTCTCTCTGTCCTCTCCCTGTGAAAGTGGCTCCCTACTTTTTGTGGCTTTTCTCTCCCCCAGTTCACCTCTCTACACCAGGTACCTGCTGAGTTCTGTGGCTCAAGTTATACAGATTGTTGCGTTAATCCTCAGATCAATTTCCTAGGTGTTGAGAATGGTTTGGTACTGATCTAGCTGCGTTTCAGGGACAAAGACAAGCTCAGCGTCTCCAAGCTGCTCTGCCATATTAACTCACCATCCGTTTATTTTTCAGAGAGAGAGAGAGTGGGGAGGAGGAGCAGAGAGAGAGAGAGAGAGAGAGAAAGAATCCCAACCAAGCTCCACGGTGTCACGAACCGTGAGATCACAATCGAAGCCCAAACCAAGAGTCGGACACTGAGCCACTAGGCACCCCAGAAAATCAGATTCTTTCAGCATTCCCGTTAGGTCTAAGATTGGACTTCTGTGTCTCTCAGAATACAATGTAATAACCAGAGAGACCACTGAGACCTCAAGAGCAGGGATAACCACAGAATAGGTGGAGAGCAAGACGTGGGAAGACACAAAGTAATAAAAATGGAAAAGGAGAGAAAGACAAAGGAAGTGAGCTTGGATAAGATTTATCACAACAGGAACTCAGATAGAAAATGTGGATGGGGCCATAACTTCTGTTAGGACAAGCTGGGCTAGCATTATCTGTCCATGATCCCCGTCTGAAAATCACACCAGGGATAGGCAGTCGAGAATTTTTAAAGATGGTGAGATGGAAGGGAGCTGGTTTGGGATCCTAGAACTGGAGAACTAACACAGTGGCAGGGCACCTTGTATGCCCTTTCCACTGTACCTAAAAGAAGTCAACTACAGCTTGGTATTTCCTGACTCCCAACCTAACAATAAAAGACAACCCAAGTAGATTCTTCTCTTGCACTGATTGATGGCTTCCCACTAACACTACCAGGCAAGTCCAGTAGGGCTAGTGAAAGGGATCTACTGGGATCCCCACTGTCAGTAAGCAGCTGAAGAAAGCACTCACCCTTCCAGACCTGAGACTCTCCTCTCCCATGCAGAGACACCACAAGGCCAGGAACGCCAGCAGGGGTGAACACACCCTAATGAGCACACTGTCCAGGCAGTTTTCTTCATTTCTGTGGCTGAAGGCTCCCTTCTTCCAGCTGGATGCACCAGGCTGGGCGGGTTGAGAACGCTCCTTCAGCCCCCCTCCTGCAGCACCAGGAGAGACCACGGGAGCCCCTGTGGTACCAGATAAACCAAGACCAAAACAACCCTGACTCTGAAAATTGTCACTGGAACCACAGAACTCAAAAGTGGGCCAGAGTGTGCATGCTACATCTAAAGAAGCTGACTCCCTACTAAAATAAGGACGTATAGCTCCCAGAGTCTCCAAACGTAATGGTCAAAATAGAGAATCATGTTTCTTAGTATTGACCCAAAGAAGCTGGAATCTTACATCCGCATAAAAACCTGCACAAGGATGTCAGCAGCCTTATTCATAATTGCCAAAATTGGGAAGCAATCAAGATGTCCTTCAGTGGCTGAGTGGTTAAACAAACTACGGAACATTCAGACAAGGCAGCATTATTCACAGCTATGAAGAAATAAGCTATCAGTGCATGAAAATACTTGGAGGAAACTTAAGTGCGCATTACTAAGTGAAAGAAATCAACTTGAAAAAGTTTATGATCCCAACTATACGACTTTCTGGAAAAAGCAAAACCATGGAGACAATAAAAAGGTCAGTGGTTATGGTAGTGGGGGGCTAGAAGGTGATAAATTAGCAGAGCAAAGAGGTGTGCCCTATTATTGTGGTTGAGATGTGTTTGCCTTCAGTCTAGTTGTCTACAATGGCTCTCTTGGCCTGTTATAGGCAAGGTTTGGTCTCCATGATGTTAAAGGGCCAGTCTTAGGCCACCTTGGGCTTGAGTTGGGTCAGACCAGATAGACGCCCGGTCTCAGCCCACTGCTGGGGCTAGAGTCATACTTACGTGTGTGGTTATCTTACCCTCTCCCCAGGACAAGTCACTGTGGAGTGGTGCTGGCCATTGTTGGGGATGAGACCTGCATCCACTTTAGAGGGACTCTGCTGAATGAGGATGGTTGGAGGGTGTAGTCTGCAGGAGAATGTGGGGGCAGGGTGCACCGTTAGCAAAGCTAGGTGGAGAGTCTTTGGGCTGATTCCCACAGGTGTCCATGTATCTAGGCTAGTGGGCCGAGGAGAGAGATGGCACCAGCCAGATGGCACTTCTTAGAGAAGTGTCCCAAAGATATCTGCCCCTCCTGTACATGCTCTGAGGCCAGGAAATAAGTCTACCTTACTGCATACCCCATATGCTATGCTTTTCAAAACTGCTGGTCTTATGCTCTATCTGTATAGATGGGGTTGTTTCTTATGCTTTTTTTTTTTTAAAGAGTTGGAACTCAGTTTCCCTGTCACCCTCAAGCTCCCTCAGAACCAAACCTACTAACTGTTAGAGTTTCCGGTGTTAAGCCCTGCTGATTATAAAAATGTGTGAAGTTAAGCCCCTGTGATTTTCTTTTTTTTTTTTTTTTAAATTTTTTTTAACGTTTATTTTTGAGACAGAGAGAGACAGAGCATGAACAGGGGAGGGGCAGAGAGAGAGGGAGACACAGAATCCGAAGCAGGCTCCAGGCTCTGAGCTGTCAGCACAGAGCCCGATGCGGGGCTCGAACTCACGGACCGCGAGATCATGACCTGAGCCGAAGTCGGACGCTTAACCGACTGAGCCACCCAGGCGCCCCAGCCCTTGTGATTTTCAAAGGCAGACATGATGGGGATTCATCTTCTCAGTGCAAGTCCCCCTTGTCTGGTGTCCCCGGCGTGGGTCTCTTCCTCTCCCTTCTCCATGCCTATGGTGTACCTCCCTATTGCGATGAGCCTTGCAGGTTAGTTTGGTTCCCAGCCTGTCTCCAGGCCATCTTTCCAGTTTTGATGTGGCCTCCTCTCTATGATTAAGAGTGGAGAGGGGCGCCTGGGTAGCTCAGTCAGTTGTGCATCCAACTTCTGCTCAGGTCATGATCTTGCAGTCCGTGAGTTCGAGCCCCATGTCAGACTTTGTGCTGACAGCTCAGAGCCTGGAGCCTGCTTCAGATTCTGTGTCTCCCTCTCTCTCTGTCCTTCCCCTGCTCGCATTCTGTCTCTTTCTCTCTCTCTCTCAAAAATAAATAAACATAAAAAAATTAAAAAGAGTCTGTTCAGCAAGTTTGGGATCATTTTCTAGGTGAGCTACACTAATGTGTGTGTTATTTAGGTGTACCAATGGGACCAGGTGAGCTCAGGATTCTCCTACTCCACCAGTCTTTCTGGAAGTCACAATATTTTCATTTTTTTTAATGTTTATTTTTTTTTTTTGAGACAGAGACAGAGCATGAGAGGGGGAGCATGAGACAGAGCATGTTTTTTGAGATAGAGCGAGAGGGAGACACAGAATCCGAAGCAGGTTCCAGGCCCTGAGCTGTCACCACAGAGCCCGACGTGGGGCTCGAACTCATAAGCTGCAAGGTCATGGCCTGAGCCTGAAGTTGGACGCTTAACTGACTGGAAGTCACAATATTTTAAACTCTGTTGCTCATTAAACCCCGGTCTTTGTTCTTAGTGACCCCCGGAAGTTTCAGGTATGCCAAGCTCCATCAGAATTAGCATCTTCTTGGCCTCATTAGCTTTCTGAGGCAGGCAAGTTAGACATTGATGGTAACATCTCAAAGCGAGCAGGCAAAGTGGTCATGTGATTTGTGTGGTCCAACTCCTTTTAATGGAAAGCTGACGGGGGGCTTGATCCCACAAACCATGAGACCGTGACCTGAGCTGAAACCAAGAATCTGAGGCTTAACCAACCGAGTCACCCAGGTGTGCCTAAAAACGTGTAATTAAAAAAAAAAAAAATGAAAGCTATATTGGACGAGACAAAAACTACGCCACCTCTTTTATGCACAAAGGGTCAGGGTCCGCTACATAATTTGCACGGTCACGTGCAAAATAAAAGCGTGGAGTGTCTTGTTTAGATATTAGTAATAAGTTGAAGGCAATGAAGGTAGCATATTAAACTGAGTATAAAGCCCCTTTGAGCATGGAGATCGGCTCCTGGACAGACTGGATGTCCATGTACCTGGTCCTGCACAGAGTCATTTTTCTCCCCAGTTACAATTCATCATTAACTGCTCATGTTCAGTGTTTTTGCTTCTTGAAGAGGGTGCTTTCTTTACTGAGCTACTTAGCAATAGTCGCTTTGTCTGGAAGGCTTCCCTCATTTTTCTCAGATTCTTTTCATGATGCACTAGGATGAAACACACCATTTCTCTTACCCTCCCCCGGCTTTTTCTAATATTTATTTTTGAGAGGGAGGTGGGAAGGGTAGAGAGAGAGGGAGACAGAGAATCCAAAGCAGGTTCCAGGCTCCGAGCCGTCGGCGCAGAGCTCGACACAGGGCTTAAACTCACAAACCATGAGATCGTGACCTGAGCTGAAGTTGGACGCTCAACTGACTGAGCCACCCAGGCGCCCCCCCCCCCCCCCCCCCCGGCCATGACTCTTACCCTTGAAGAAACATTGATGTTCAGAATATTCTAACCCAGGCATGAGCCAATCAGAGTAATCTCTGGCCAGTGGTCCACTTGGGGAAAATGGCTTTATCTGAACCCGGCAGAAAAAAGGTTGTCGGTATTCTCCAGACCAAAGCTTCAGCAGGAAGATGTTAGATACTAAAGTTCATAATGTTTCCTGAAGCAGGCATAAATTAATAGTTATTGGATACTAAGTATTAAGCTGAAGTTTATTGGACACCTTTACCTAAATCATAGATTTCGTTTTTCAGAGCAAGCCTGTCACCATATAGATCTTGCGGATGAGAGAATTTAGTTAATGTGCTGTAATAATTTGTGAAATAATGAATTACCACACATTGTGGTTTAAAAACAATATGAATTATTATCTTATAGTTATGGAGGTCAGAGTTTCAAAATGGATCTTAATAGGCAAAAGTCAGGGTGTTGGTAGAGCTCTGTTCTCTTTGGAACTCTGGGGGAGAATCGATTTCCTTGCTTTTTGCGGCTTCTAGAAGCCACTTGCATTCATTGGCTTGTGGCCTCTTGCTTCATCTTCAAAGATGGCAGCACAGCTCCTTCAAGCCTTTCTCTGGGTAACGCTGCCACCTTCCTCGAACAAAGATCCCCATGTGATTAAATTGAGCCACTCACATATTCCAGAATAATTCTCCATCTTAACAGTCTTCATTTTTTAAAAAAAAATTTTTTTTAACATTTATTTATTTTTGAGACAGAGAGAGACAGAGCATGAATGGGGGAGGGTCAGAGAGAGAGGGAGACACAGAATCCGAAACAGGCTCCAGGCTCTGAGCTGTCAACACAGAGCCTGACGCGGGGCTTGAACTCACGGACCGCGAGATCACGACCTGAACCGAAGTCAGATGCTTAACCGACTGAGCCACCCAGGCGCCCCAACAGTCTTCATTTTTAAAAAATTTTTTAATTTTTCAAAAATCTAATTATTTAAATTCAAGTTAGTTGACATATAATGTTGTATTGGTTTCAAGGGTAGAACCCAGCGGTTCATCACTTCCATATAGCACCCAGTGCTCATCCCAACAAGTGCCCTCCTTAATACCCATCACCCATTTAGGCCATTCCCCATGCACCTTCCCTCCAGCAAGTCTAGGTTTATTCTCTATAGTTAAGTCTCTTATGGTTTGCTTCCCTCTTTTTTCCCCTTCCCCTATGTTCATCTAATTTGTTTCATAAGTTCCACATATGAGTGAAACCATATGATGTTTGTCTTTCTCTGACTGGCTCATTTTGCTTAGCATAATACCTTCTAGTTCTATCCACATTGTTGCAAATGGCAAGATTTCATTCTTTTTGACCATTGAGTAATATTTCATTGTATATATGGACCACATTTCTGGATTCTTAACCACATCTTCAAAGATCTTTTTTGGTTTTTAATTTAGTTTTATTTTTTTAAATGTTTATTTATTTTTGAGAGAGAGAGAGAGAGAGAGAGAGAGAGAGAGAGAGAGAGAGACAAAGTGCCAGCAGGGGAGGGGCAGAGAAAGAGGGAGACACAGAATCTGAAACAGGCTTCAGGCTCTGAGCTGTCAGCACGGAACCCGATGTGGGGCTCGAACCCATGAACTGTGAGATCATGACCTGAGCTGCAGTCAGATGCTTAACTGACTGAGCCACCCAGGTGCCTCAACTTTCTTTATTTTAAATAAAAAATTTATTTAGAGGGAGAGAGAGTGTGAATAGGGCAGAGGGGCAGAGGGAGAGAGAGAGAGAGAGAGAGAGAGAGAGAGAGAATCTCAAGCAGGCTCCATGCTCAATATGGAGACCCATGAGGGCCACGATCCCATAGCCTTGGATCATGAGCTGAACTGAAGTCAAAAGTTGGATGCTTAATTGACTGAGCCATCCGGACACCCCTCTTAAAGACATTTTTAAATTTTTTTCCATGTAAGGTAACATATCCACAGGCTTGGAGATTAGGACGGGGAATCTTTGAGGGGCCAATATTCTGCCTACCATATACACGTAAAGTTAAACAACTACCAGGCTATAAGACTTGTGTTTGAGTTGAGAGTATTTTGCTCCAAAGGCCATGTTCTTTCACACAATCTTTTATGTTTCCTCACATTGAATACATCTGTCATCCATTCTGTTGTCAAAACCAGAAAGGCCAAGAAAAGTGGGGCAGAGGTAATGTAGGACTAAATACTTTTCATGAGGTTTTGCTCTTTCCTATAGTTTCTTATCAGTGAGCTGTTCCAACAAAACAAAATCTGTTAAAATTAATTTTACATTAGTCACTTGAGAGAGTCCCTTCTATTGAGTAGTGACGGGAACCTTGAAGGGCTTTTTCGCCACAGCCAGACGGTCACTCATCTGTGCCTTTTAAATATAGGCCTCATTTTAAAAAATCCTGTTTGGGAAAAGAAAAAAAAAATTCTTTTTTCTAAGTGAAATTTGAAATAACTGTCTGGGTACTCTGTCTTTTCACCGTGTAAAAACATGCCAGTATATCGTGTATAGGGTGACACCTGTTAGACACAGAATTTCATAAGAAGAGTGAACAGAATCCTAGGGCTTATAAGTCATGAAATTCACACAGTTTAATATAGAGCCCTTGTATTTTAGAAATGTAGTTTTTCATGTAGCTAACACATCATCAGGACTGTTTGCACTAGTTTTCCGTTTCTTTTGCTCATTAAGAGGAGCTGTTTCAGGAACAGAAACTGAGAGGGTTTTTTGTGGCTTTTTGACTAACAAGGTCAACATTTGACCTTTACTGACTATGGAGGGTCTTAGTTTCAAACTAGTTCCTCAGACAGATCATTTAATCATGGCATCTATCAGTAACTGAATGTAGACAAATGCCTTTGCCCTTAACTTGAGGAGCTCATTTAAAATAAAAGTAATAATGTCAGCCCCGTTATTTAGCGGCGCCAGTTAAATGAGAACACGTGTGTAAATCTTTTCTGCGTGTTCCTAGATCATGGTAAAGGGTAATAAACTGTAGGTTTTTGTTATCATGCCATGATAATAATAGTAAAACTGATGTTTTTAATTGTGCCACCTATGTAGGAACTCCAGTATAGTGTGAAACCTATCAAAGTTTACTTTCTGTCCCCTTTGACGACAAAATCGTGAAAAAATACAAAAAGGGCCAGCTTGACAATTCATATTTACTCTGCCGATGGTATTACAAGCTGAGAGACCCCAAGCTCACACTGAGAACCAGAAGGGGCCGATTAAAAAAAAAAAAACAAAAACAAACCAGAAACACCTCTTTGAGGGCATTGGAGCAAACGTCTTTTAATGTATTGGAGAGTTTTCAGGGTTAACTGGAAGACCAGCAAAGATTCTGGATTTAAAAAAAAATTTTTTTAAGGGAGAATGAGCTCTTGAGAATAGGTTTTAATTGGAGATTAGGATTGCCCTTGCTTTTTTATGTGCGTCATATTTACTGCCCCTGAGAATCACCTCCTCCATCCTCACAGCAATACTTCTGGTAATGCTCAAGCATTAACAAATTTGACTGTTCCCGTGACCAAGTTTTAAAGAAATTTTTGCAGAAAAAAAAAGAAAGAAAAGAAAAGAAATTTTTGCTAAGCACCCACCTTCTCTGAAGGCAAGCTGCTTTCTGACTCATGTGGTCCCCTGTCTTTTTGTGAGGCGGGTGTGTAAATGAGGAAGTTCTAAACCGAAAGGAGAGGTTGTTCTCTTGGCTTGGAAGCGATCTGAAGCCACTTGTTAGCTGTCTGCGATGTAGGGGCAAAATGCGTGATAGCAATTGTGTGGAGAAAGCCTGTGTGCCGGTGGAATTGCTGAGAAACCCAAGTAAGAAGCTGGTCTGTATGCAGTGACTGTGGGAATTGGGGCGGTAAGATAAGAGCAGTAATGCGGGTCTGGTTTCTGCACAGGGAAGACAGTCTTTTGGAGAGAGTTTTCAAGGCTGAGAGATGGAATGCTAGAGGTTATAAATTGCAGGTTTACGATTGGTATAAAAATATGCAGCTACTTGGGTACACTTGCGCCAACAAGTGAGGAGGGAGAACTGTTAAGGAAAGATGTCAGAGAGTCGAGTCCGGTTCCATTGATGACAGAGGATAAACCTTGTAACAATGAATCTCACTGACATATACAGTCATATTTTATTAATAAATATCAGTTCACAAATAGTAAAAATTCAAACGTAAGAAAATGGAATTAAAAATTAAATTACGAGGTTAAAACTTAGTAAATGTTAATAACAGTGAATTTCACTGAAAAGAACAATGCGCATTTTAAAGTGTCATACAGATGCAGGGTATTATCATTGGTAAATAAGGTAGAAAATAAGGGCGCCTGGGTGGCTCAGTCAGTTAAGCGTCTGACTCTTTATTTTGGCTCAGGGCATGATCTGAGGGTGGTGAGTTTGAGCCCCATGTAGAGCTCCATGCCCAGCAGGGAGCTTGTTTTGGATTCTTTCTCTCTCCCTCTACTCACTGTCTCTCTCTCTCTCTCTCTCTCTCTCTCTAAAAATAAATAAATAAACAAATAAATAAAATGAGGTGGAAATCTACAATGGAAGCTCATACATAGGAAAGATAGAAATAAAAAGCAAAGAAAAGGCAAATAGTATGGAGTTTTTTAGCAAGTAAAAAAAGTAAACAGAAGGCAAAGGAAAAACAGTACAGCATTCAAATGGAATTATCTAAAATTGGAGGCACAGTAAGAAGAAAATAATGTATATACACACATATAATCTCATATATATTATATGAGATACGTTATGTATTATATATATTATACATTATATATATTATATATATTATACATTTATACAAAGCTTGAAACTGTAAAAAACCACTTGTATTCAAGGCTTTATGTGATGACTTAGTAAGTGGGGGAAAAAAAAACGTTTTGGACCAGCTGCAGAAAATCGAAGTGGCATAATTTGGGAGTGAAAAAAATTTCTTTTGTCTTTGATAAAAGTTGTCCTCGACTTAGAGAAAAGGCAGTTCATATGAGGAGAAGACGATGTCTAATCCTTGTTGAGTGACTTCGTTTATTTCTTTATTCCTTTGGGATTTTTGCATATTTCCATAAGAGCTGCTTTAAAGTATATGTTAGATAATTCCAACATCTTGTCATCGCAGCATTGGCTTCCGTTGACTGTCTTTGGCCACGTTCGTTGAAATTTTCATGGCATCTGGACATTTTGAATGAACATTTTGTTACGAGACTTTTGATTTTGTTTAAATTTTGGGGTGTATTGATATTTTTGGTTTTAGCCGGCAATTACTCTGGCTTGGTTCAGCATTCTGTGGGCTCTAATTCCAATGTCGGCTCGGTGTTTGGATCCTTTGTAGTGTTATTCAGATCTTTCCTGGGTGTGCATCAACCATTGATCGTTCTGGGAAACATTAACGAGAAGCTTTCTAGTGTGGATAGAATGTTACAGGAAAATATGCCTGTTTCATCAAGAAAGTCTTTAAAAGAAGTAGCTAAAATTGTGTATGGTGGCCACGTGATGGACTCTGAAGAGGGTTCCAACAGGAAATTTTACAAGAGGGTTTAGGGGCACCTGGGTGGCTCAGTCAGTTAAGTGTCTGACTTTGGCTCAGGTCATGTTTTCATGGTTCGCGAGTTCAGGCCCTCCATCGGGCTCTCTGCTGTCAGCACAGAGCCTGCTTCGGATCCTCTGTCCCCCTCTCTCTGTGCCCCTCCCCTGCTCATGGTGTCTCTCTCAAAAATAAACATTAAAAAAAAAAACATTTACAGCAGGTTTTAGATAACATAGGATCTTTTGAGATACAACACAAATATAGAAAAGTGTACAAAACAGATATACAGCTTAATGAATTATTCTAAGGTGAGCATCCTTGTTAAATGCTATCTTTGTCTGGGGTGCCTGGGTGGCTCATTTGGTTGGGCAGCTGACTCTTGATTTTGGCTCAGATCATGATCTCACAATCCATGCTGGGTGTGGAGCCTGCTTGGGATTCTCTCTCTCCCTCTCCCTCTGCCCCATCTCTGCTCACACACTCTCTCTCCCTCCCTCTCTCTCTCTCTCAATAAAAAAAAAAAAAATACTATCTTTGTCAGATAAAGAAGCTTGCCACCCATCTCAGAAGCCCTCTAGGCAGTCTTTAGGAATAACACTAAATTGACTTTTATGAGAATCATTTTCTCACTTTAATTTTGACTTAAATAAAAAGACTTTTAAGTCCCTTTTAATGAAAAGATACCCCCGTGATTGCTTTTTAAAATGCGTTTTCCGTGTTTTTTTAAGTTTCAAGATAATTTATCATGTAGAATTTACAACAGTCTCAAGTTTGTTGATTTCGTTCCTGTCATTTAATTAACATGATTCTCCCTCTCTTACATTTCTGTTAAATTGGTAGCTGGATCTGGAAATAGAATAAGATTTGTATTTAGTTTTGGGGGACAGGTGCAAAGCCACTTCATGGCTTGTGCACTAAGATCAGTTCTTCTGTGAGTAAGTAAACTCCAGAGACAAAATTGTACATTCATAAAACGACAGGCCAGTTGTCCCCTGTAGTGAAAAGGAATGAAGAGGAAGTAACATTTTGACGGTTAATGCTTCTAGCAGTCTGACGTCTGTTCTGCAGTTAACGTGGAAAAAAAAAAAAAAAAAAAACCTAAAACAAAAACGTGTTTTTCATTGTGTTTTTTCCAGATTACCTGCCTTCAAAAAAGCATTCTACTAAAGTTAAACCAAATAGAGCCTTTTCCTTCATCATCACATGTTTCATACTTATATTGAGTGGAATAATTATATATGTTGTAGGTAAGTAATTTGTAATCTTTGTTCATCTAGAGAAGTCCACTTTCCAAAAGAAGAGAGGACTTATTGATGATTTCCCTGTTCTTTACAGTTCCTAAGTTTTTTTTTTTTTTTCATTTCACCAGTTGAGTTAAATTCCAATAACCTTGTAAGTGGGGTCTAAGATTTTAGTTGTGTAATATAAGGGTCACATTATTACAAACTTAATAGAATGCTCAGAGTTTGCAGAAGGTAGAACCCAATTGCCAGTCATATTGTGCTTTAATTTATATTATTGTTAGGCCTTTTATCCAGTAGTCTTACTATATATATATGTATACATTTATATATATATTATATATATATAAATATTTACTTACAAATGTATATTTATATATTTAATATATTTATATGTAAATTTACTCTCAAATTACATTTTCTTTTTAAAAATTTTCTTAGGTTAAGGATATATCAAAAATGAGCTATAGTTGGCATATAACATTATGTAAGTTTCAGTCATACAATATAATTGAAATTACATTTTCAATTAAAATTACTTCAAAGATCTTGTGTGTAGGTCCTGATGGAGGACACATCCAAAGAGAGCTGTAGAAATTGATGTGTTTGATTCATGAAATTGCATTTGTGCTTGAATATTTGCCAAGAATTCAGTAATTTTCTTTAATGTTGACTTTTTTGAGGGACAGAGACAGAGTGTGAGCAGGGGAGGGGCAGAGAGAGAGGGAGACACAGAATCTGAAGCAGGCTCCAGGCTCTGAGCTGTCAGCACGGAGCCTGACTTGGGGCTCGAATTTCTGAACCGTGAGATCATGACCCGAGCTGAAGTCAGATGCTTAAACTGACTGACCTCCCTAGGCACCCACAGTAATTTTTAAACAATGTATTAATAGGATCTAGGCTGAGATAATATTCAAAAAATAGAGGACCACAAAACCATGGTGGCTTAAAAAATAGAGACTTCTTTGACCTCTCAATTCTGTCGTGAGTGCATAAGACCGTGGGGCTGCTATTTTCCATCATTCTCTTAAGATATCATTGGCTTCTGTAAGGTGCCACCATCAAGGCTGGGTTTCCTGAAAGAAAGGAATAGGGTACAATGAGGAGGGCTGCTCAGTCTTTTAAGGTCCAGGACAGAAAGTAGCATAAATCCCTTCCAACTCAAGTTTCATTTGTGGAAACTTAGTAAGAAAGCCCCACGGAAATGAAACTCTGTCTCTGTCTTTGACTTGACAATTTATTAGGATTTGTCTCAGGGTGAGGTTTGGGCGTATTTATCCTACTGGGCATTGGCTGAGTTTTTGAATGTTTAGATCATGTATTTCATCACATTTGGGAAGTTTACAGCCATTACTTTTTCCAGTAATCTCTCTGCCACTCTTTGTCTCCCTACTTCTTCTGAGACCCCTGTGATGCATATGTGGGTTTGCTTCATGGCATCCAACAAGTGCCTTAAGCTCTGTTCATTTTCTTCATTCTTTTTTTCTGTCTGCTCCTCCTACTTGATAATTTCAGTTGTCCTACTGGTAACTTCCCTGAATCTTTCTTCTGCTGCTCAAATCTGATATTAAGTCCTTCTGAAATTTTTCCTTTTTAGTAAGAGAAATGTCTGTCCTGCTCCCTCCATTTTGAGAGAGGGAACAGGGGACGGGGCTGCCTTCTACCTTAGGCCCAAACTGCCGCTGCACTAGTCAGAAGGTATTCCATGCATGAGAAGAAAACACGTTTTCCTACCATTTTGAAGATGGCCTTTATTGATTGGGTGTTGGCTTAATTTGTGTAGACTTTTATAAACCTTTGTTTTCCCGAGGTCTTACCAGTTTCAGTCAGCTAATTTCTTGGGCTTTTTTTTGGTTTGTTTTTATTTTTTAAGTTGTTCTTGTGGAGGAACAAGAACTTGGGGTTTCCCAGTTCGCCATTGTACTGCCCTCTACTCCTGGGGATGGGGAGATACTTTTGAGGGAAGTATGCAAGTGCATGCTGCCTTCCACTGTTTTCTCCTTCTGACTGCAAAGAATATTTGAGAATTACTGTGATAGAAGAACAGTCCGCCAAAGAAAGTTATTCATTCATTTTCTCAGTGAAAGGTCTACTGTTGAATCATAGCCTTGTCAAACTTACATGCCCCAGGAGACAGTGATGGTTCACAGAAGGTCAGACTCCCTGATAAGCCCTGGCGTTAGCAGAACAATACGGAAAATTATGCCCTTGAGTAACATAAAACAAAATCCGTGATGCAATTCACACGCAGGTAATAATTGGTTAAAGTACTACGTTCACGTCTGCCTCCATTTTTATGTCTTTTCTCATCCTCATCACACCTAATTACCTACTTCTTAGTCCTTCATAGGTCGATCAGAGTACAGAGTTTAAAAGCACAAATATGAGTACAGATTCTGGATTTAGATGGCTTGGGTTTGAATTCTAGCTCTCTCGTCTGTGCAGCTTTGTAAACTTGGACAGCTCTAACACCCTCTCGGTGCTTCAGTTTGCTTACTGTTGTTGAAATAATGAAGTAAATTTGTGTATGATTGAACTTGGACAATGTCTGGAGCACAGCTGGCAGACGATGACTACTGCTACTTGTTAGAAAACTCACATTTTTTTCAGTTAAAACACAGTAGCGGACTCTGCATGTTGGTAAAAAATTTAAAATTTCATAGAATCATGTGAATCCACCATAAATGTGATGAAAATCAGAAATGGTTGAATAATTGTCCCAAAGTCATGTATTTCATCTATGGCATAGGCAGGACTCTGACTAATTATTTTGGCTCCATTAGAATTGACTTCCTTTTAAAGCAGGTATACGTTCAGACAAATTTATAAAGTGCTTCCATTTTTCAGGAATAATATATTAATATTGATTGCACCCCTGAGCTCTCATAGCATTTGTTATCTGATGGTTATAATTATTAATTTATATGTGCATTTTTTACGTTTGTGGTGAGCAACTTGAGGGAAAAATACTATTTTTTTCCTATATCATTAGTCCCTAGCTTAGTACAGAATAAGTGTTCCATAAATGATCACTGATTGTATAGATTTCTAATATTTTTATCCTTTTGAATATAATCTTAAATACGCGGCTTCACTTCCAGTTTTCCAACTTCTCTAATCATACTATCCATACTATAATTTTGGATAGGGATTTTTCCTTCTAAAAGTTAGAAAAGTGGTGTAGTCTAGTGATAAGGCACATCCACATTTTCACCACCAAACTATCTCAGTTCAAATCCCAAATCTGCACTTGTGAGCTGTGGAACTTTCAGAAAATTAAACGTCTATTCCTAATTTCTTCATCTGTGAAATAGGGATGATAAATCAAACCACTTCATAAGGCTGTTATGAGCATTAATAAGTTAATATAAATAAAGTATATAAACCAGTAAATAAAGTATATAAAGATTTTTTTTTTTAAATCATTTTCTGCTCTGGTTTTCTTCTGCATGTTCTGTATAGCCACTATGGCTGATAGGTGAGGGACTAATTTTTCAATCCTATGTAGACTACTGCACTTTTATTTGTTTTTAAATTTCTCATATTATTTTGACAGAAAACTAATTTTGAGCCCTGTGATCCAAACCACTCAGCATGGTTGATGGGTAAAATAACTTAATAGTGCCCTACCTTGGACTGTGAATTTTGCTATTATTCAGTCATACCAGACGTTTTGAAATCTCTGACTGCCCTCTGGTGTCAGTAAGAGATTATACAGACTCTGTTAGCTGAAAACAAGTCTGCTTTTATTAATTTATTTTTAATTTTTATTTTAATCCCAGTATAGTTAAGATACTGTGTTATATTAATTTCAGGTGTACAATAGAGTGATTCAACATTTCTGTAATTACTCAGTACTTGTCAAACTAAATATACTCTTAAAAAAATTTTTTTTGGGGGCACCTGGGTGGCTCAGTCGGTTAAGCGTCAGACTTCAGCTCAGGGCACGATCTCGCGGTCCGCAAGTTCGAGCCCCGCGTGAGGCTCTGGGCTGATGGCTCAGAGCCTGGAGCCTGCTTCCGATTCTGTGTCTCCCTCTCTCTCTGCCCCTCCCCCATTCATGCTGTGTCTCTCTCTGTCTCAAAAATAAATAAACGTTAAAATTTTTTTTTTTTTTTTAATGTTCAGACAGAGCATGAGCAGGGGAGAGGCAGAGAGAGAGGGAGACACAGAATCTGAAGCAGGCTCCAGGCTGTGAGGTGTCAGCACAGAGCAGGATGTGGGCCTCGAACTCATGCACCATGAGATCATGAGCTGAGCCAAGGTGGGCCGCTCAACCGACTGAGCCACCCAGGCCCTCCAAGATATACTCTTAATCCCTTTCACTTATTTCACCCATGTCCTCACTCACTTCCCCTCTGGTAACCATCTGTTCCCTATAGTTAAGCGTCTATTTTTTGGGAGCACATGGGTGGCTCAGTCAGTTAAGTGTCTGACTCTTGATTTTGGTTCAGGTCATGAGCTCACGGTTCGTGAGATCGAGCCCCATGTCCACAGAGCCAGCTTGGGATCCTCTCTCTCTCCCTCTCTCTGCCCCTCCCTGCACATACACGTGTAAACACGCTCTCCCTCAGAATAAATAAAGGAGCATTAAAAAATGAATCTGTGGGGCACCTGGGTGGCTCAGTCGGTTAAGCGTCCGACTTCGGCTCAGGTCACGATCTCACAGTCTGTGAGTTCGAGCCCCGCGTCGGGCTCTGGGCTGATGGCTCAGAGCCTGGAGCCTGTTTCACATTCTGTGTCTCCCTCTCTCTGATCCTCCTCCCCCTTTCATGCTCTGTCTCTCTCTGTCTCAAAAATAAATAAAAACGTTAAAAAAAAAATGAATCTGCTTTTTGTTCGTCTCTTTACCTTTCTTTTGTTCCTTTGGTTTTGTTTCTTAAATTCCACATATGAGTGAAATCATATGGTATTTTTCTTTCTTTGCTTTTAAATATCTGGGTTGCAAAAGGCCACTAATAGACAAGACGCGTGGAATTTACCTTTAACTCTAAAATGGAAAGGTAATGGAGTAAGTAATTGTAAATTTAGTGTATTGAAATATAATCAGGATTAGATAATTTGATGCATTAAATAACTGGATACACCTAATAAAAAATAAAACCTTCAAAAACTGTTTGCTGCTATTTTGTTATCATAAACGGTATCACTATCACCATTACCATCTTTAATGGAAATGTTAGAAGCTTACAGATAAAGAAAAGATAAAACAAGTAATAATCCACCGTGGTCATCCTCGGTTTAAAGATTTCTCGGTGCGACAGTTGCTCAGGATTACCTCCGGACAGAAACCCCGAGTAGAGTGATTGCTTATCACTTTCTCTGCCTAAACTTGAACTTTGCCAAACAAAGACGAAGAGGGGAGACTCGTTTGAAATTGGTCAACATACGCAGCAGTCTCTTGTCTAGTTTGAAAGTTGGGGACAAAGATTTGATTTTACTTTGGACTCTCCCATGTTCCAGGTGATCGTATTTCTTTTTTAATATTTTTATGATTCCACAGAGAATGATCTATTCTTGCCATTCTGTTACCAAAAAGAAAATCTCTTATACATCGATGAAGCAAAAATAAAGCTACAGAGATTTAAATTAACATTATTTATTTAAGAAAGAAGCTGTGAGGTTACTTAGGGAAAATGGTTATAGAAATAAAAGCCTCACCTACTAGCAAATCAGTAAAGGCCACCTGGAGAGACTTTTCTTCTTTTTAATCTCACCTTTAGAGAGCATCTCTCCTGGTTATATGGGAAGTGTATCAGAAAAGCTTACCCCATGGAGTACTATCAGCTTCAAAATAGAGAAAGCCTCACAAAACTTCCTTAGTTGAAGGAAGTTCTTTAGTAGAAGGACACGCAGGGTAAACCCACTTTTTTCATCATCATGGGACTCTTTACACATCTATCCGACCATTTCATTTCCAGAAACTTTATTCACAAAAGGTATCTATGCCCTGTCCCTCATTTTATTTAGGAAGGTGTCTAGAGCTCTTGAACTATCTGTTCTCTAAGGCTGGTAAAATGTTACTGATGTGCCTAGTATTTTAAGAAAGGTAGCATTGTTGAAATCTAAGTAGGCAGGTCTATAGTCCAGATTTTAAGACATTAGTAATTCTTTATTCAACTCATCCACTAACTAAGGCATTAGTTTGAATCTCAGCTTTGACATTTGCTGTGTAATATATGCAATGACTTGCAGAATCATATTCCTTGTTTGAAAAATAAGGGTCATATATTTAGCCTATCACACAACTATGGAAAAGTGTATTAGAAAGCACTTGATAATGTACATATAGGAACATATAAAAGTAAGTTGTTTTTATTTTTAGTAACTAGAAGAAAATTCCATCAAATCCCGCCAGAGTGCCTTGAAGCTGCATGCCCAGAAAACTGGATTGGTTTCCAAAGAAAGTGTTTCTATTTTTCTGATGACATCAAAAATTGGACATTCAGCCAGAGGTTTTGTGTCTCACACGGTGCTGATCTTGTTCAGATTGAAACCCTCCAGGAACTGGTAAGAAAATAGTTCTGTCTAGAATAAAATAATGTGCCCCATCAATACACTACGTAATTCTATGTGAGAATGTCTAAGGTGCAGGTTTAGACACTTGCCTAGACATTGATTTTTTTAACATAAGGAGAGAAAACCAGCAGGTGCTACATTCTGCAGCAGATCATCTACAGTTACCTTAAACATTCATAGCAGGAAAGTGGCCAGAGAGCAAGACAGTGCTTTCTCTGACTAATGAGCAAGAACTGTGCAAACAGAATTAGAAAATTAAAGAGGGAAACATCATTTTAAATCTGCATGAAGTTAACATTGCTTCAAAATAAATCAGGCAGGAGTGATGTCAGAGAAGATGGCAGAGTAGGAAGCTTTGAAATCTGTACCTACACCTAAACACCTATTGGACTGGCAGAAACTCTCAACGAATCTGGAGCTCTGGAGTCTTGCAGCATCCAAGGGATAACTTAATGAAGAGGTTAGTAAATTTCAGTTAATCTCCATGAATTTCAGCCTTCCCACTCAGTGGTTACCATTCCCCATACACCATCATGTTCTACAGCCATGGGGACTCCTGGCCACGTTCCTGGTAAAGCTTGCTGGAGCCAGGATGGTGAATAAGAACATTGTGCTTCAAATATTGTGGTTTTGTGGTGTTATTTTTTATTGCTGCTTTTCTTTGCTGAGGGACAGACACAGAGGTGGGCTGCCATTTTTCATTCAACTCCTACCAAATGAAGTGATTTTCAGAGCATTTAAAGAAACAGTACTTGTTTCCCGCCCCCCACCCCCCACCCCTTTTGGGAGCTAGACATTTAAGAAAACCTGTGGCAGTTAACTGGCTGACCATAAAAATAACAGAATAGAAATTTCAGTGACCACACACAGTAGGTAATGCACATTTTGCAAAAATTGTTTGGAAAAGTCACAACCAGGTGGCTCTGAATCTCAGTAATCGAAATTCAACAATCACTGAAGAAAAGAAGTATATTCCCAGAGTTAACACAATAAAGTATTCATAATGTCCAGTTTTTAACAAAGAAATTACAAAACATATAAAGGAATAGGAAGGCATAGCTTATTCACAGGAAGAAATATCTGACAGAAACCATCCGTGAGGGAGTCCAGACATTTGAAATATAGTCAAAGATGTTAAATCTATTGTATTAAATATGTTCAATGAGCTAAGGGAAACCATACACCAAAAAAGTAAAAGAAATCAGGAAAAATGATATGTAAATAAAGTAAGAATATCAATAAAGTGGTAGAAATTATTAAAAGGAACCAAATAGAAATTCTGGACCTGAAAAGTATAATAATTGAAATGAAAAACTCACTAGAGGAGTCAAAAGAATATTTGAACAGGAAGAAGAAAGAGTCAGCAAACTTGAAGATAAGAAAGTTGAAAGTATCCTCTCTAGCAATAGAAAGAAAATTTAAAAATAAAAACAAACATCATGAAGGAAGTGTAGTATACCGCCAAGCAAACCAACATATACATTGTGGGAATCCTAGACTGAAAAGAGAAAAAGAAGTAGAAGAAATATGTAAAGAAATAATGGACAGAAACTTCCCAAAGTTGAGGAAAAAGATGAATATACATGTCCAAGAATCTCAACAAACTCCAAGCAGGATAAATTCAAAGAAAACTACATGAAGACTAAAATTAGAGTCAAGTTATCAAAGCCTAAAGAGAGAAGTTTGAAAGCAGCAAGAGAAGGGACTAGTCATGTACCTAGGATCCTCAATAAAATTAACAGTTGATTTATCCTGAGATACCATAGAATCCAGAAAACAGTGGAATGATGTATTTTAAATTCTAAAAAAAACCCTGCCAGTCTAGAATTCTGTATGTGTCCAAACTATCTTTAGTAATGGGAAAAAATTTAAGGTACTTCTAAAAGAACAGCAGCTAAGTGAGTTTCTTATCAGTAGACCCATCCTATAAACAATGATAAAGGCTGAAATTAAAGTGCATTAGATAGTAACTCAGAGCCAAAGGAAGAAACAACACTCATAAAAGTAACCACATAGATCAATATAAAAGCCAGAATTAATATACTTTTGGTTTACTTTGTAACTTATCTCCTTTCATATATGATTTAACAGGTGAATTCATAATACAATAATTATAAATCTATGTTAATGGGTATATAGCATATACATATATAGTCTATGACAATATTATGAAGAGAGGGTTGGAGATGGGGCAAAATGTTCATTTGCCATTATAACCAAGTTCATATTGTAAACTATGTTGTTATAAGTTTTAAAATGTTAATGGCAATCCCCAAGGTAACCACTAATAAAATTACTAAAATATATACAGTAAAAGAAGGAGGGAATAAAAATGGTACTTACAAAAACTCAATTAAATAAAAATCACAATAGTAGAGGAATTAGAGAATAAAAAACATATAAGACATATAAAAAATAAATAAATGGTAGAACTAAGTCTTTTAATGATAATCACATTAAATGTAAATGGATGAAACGATCTGATTAAAAAGCAGAGACTGGCAGTTGGCTAAAAACAAAACAAGATCCATCTATATGCTATTAGAGACTCACCATAGATCTAAGGACTCAAAGAAGTTTAAAGTAAAAGGCTGGAAAAAGATATGGCATGCAAACAGTAACCAAAATAGAGCTGTGTGACTATATTTTTGTTGGACAAAACAGATAAAAGCAAAAAAGCTTACAAGAAACAAGGAATATTATATCTTGATAAAAATTTTGTTACAGCAAGGAGATATAACCATTATGAACATAGTGTACCCACAGCACCAAAATATATGAAGGAACAATTGATAGAATTGAAATGAGAAATAAATAGTTCTATAATATTTGAAGACTTCATGATTCCACTTTCAATAATGGATAGAACAACCAGACAAAGGAACAATGAGGACATACAAGTCTTAAACAGTACTGCAAACCAATTCTACCTAAAAGACCTGCAGATAACACCTCCCAACAATAGCAGAGTACGTATTCTTCTCATGTGTGTGTGGAACACTTTTCTGGATAGTTCATATGATAGGCCACAAAACAAGTTAGTAAGTTTGAAAAGATTGAAATCATGCAAAGTTCCTTTTGTAAACACAATGGAATGAAACTAGAAATCAACAACAGAAGGAAAATTGGAAAATTCACAAATACATAG
Source organism: Panthera onca (assembly GCF_046562875.1). NCBI lineage: Eukaryota > Metazoa > Chordata > Mammalia > Carnivora > Felidae > Panthera > Panthera onca. The sequence goes on from NC_138345.1 coordinate 43,450,024, forward strand.
AAATTAAACAGCCCACTGTTAAACATTCAGTGAGCAAAAAAGAAATCACAGGGGGAAATTAGAATTGAAACAAACGAAACGAAAACATGCAAAACATAAGTGTTTTGTAACATACCGAAACCTATGGTATGCAGCAGAAGCAATACTAAGTGGGAAGTTTATAACTGTAAATGCATCCCTTAAAGAAAAAAATAAATAAATACTTGAAGTCAGTATCCCAACTGTACATGTCAAGGAACTAAAAATGGAGAAGTCAAAATAAATGTCATCTTCAAAGAGTAAAGATTTCCCCGAGAAGTCCACTAATCGTAAAGGAAAATGATACATTGAATTATATAGAAATTAATACTCGTAATCATAAAAAGACACTCTGCCTGTTGACAGAGATGTGTAACGTGGAAAACTACAATGCTGGTATGAATACAATTTGTTACAATTATAGAATCAGAAAATAATTAGGTGTCATTTGGTAAAATTGACAATAACCGTTACTGTGGCCTAATCATTCATTCCAGGACAGGAGGACAGGGGCCACGAATGCCATGAAAGCATTCATAATAGCTTCAAACTTGAAATAATACTAGTGGAAATCAATAATAGAATAGATAAACAAATTATGAAGTAGTAAGACAAAGTGGCACTATGCTGAATTAAAAGCAAACAAGTTATCAGCAATTTCTCTCCGTTTTAATATTCATTTGTGTGTGCTACTGTAGCATATCTATTCTGTATGTATTATCAAACAATACAAAATTAAAAAGAAGAAAATTGTGAGAGCAGTTGAGAAGATAGCATAGAAGCAACATTTCTTCTGGGAGAGGCCAGATAATGTCGGGTTAATGCATATCATCTTTGTTTTCTGAAAGGATTTCCTGTTGCGGTATAAAGGCCCCTCTGACCACTGGATTGGGCTCAGCAGAGAAGAAGGCCAACCATGGAAATGGATAAATGGCACTGAATGGACCAGATGGTGAGTTCTGAAAAATATGGTGGCAATAGTTGTACCATACTGTGCACATATCTAGTGTTTAAAGGAGCAAATATTTTGAATTCACTTTGCAGGAAACCAAACACAGAAACCAGTGTGTTCTCTAAAAATTTTTATTTTGCGATTAGTCATAAAGGAACAAAGTGAAAAAGTGTAGACTGCAAAGGTTTTGCAACGTCCTCAAACCGCTACAAAATCTATCATAGGTGGCACAGTAGAATGGTGGTGAACTTGACTCCAGCCTCGGCTATGTCATTTACCAGCTCTTTCACTTTGAGCAAACTACACACTATCTTTAAGTCCATTGCTTACTCCACAACAAAATTAGTCGTACTTGCCCAATTGATTTCACAGGGTTGATATGAGAATCAGAGATTTTGATATTTACCATGGCACCATTTAACTTTAAATGTCATATCAATGCAAGGTAAATTACTATTTTCGTTGATCGCTGCATCAGTCTTCAACCATTTACATAGGGATTATGAGGGATGGTAATAATGTCTATTATTTATAAGATCATCATTACAATGTTTAGGACAGGTGCAGTTAGCATTGTCACATTTAATCTCAACTGCGTATCTGTTGGATCTTTATATCACTAGAAGAATTTTGGATAATGTCGGAAGTCTTGGATTCAGGCAGCCTCACTACATGTTTTCTTATCTGAAGATAATGAGGAGGTTTTGAAAAGTTGCTTTATGATGATAAAGTAGTCAGCATTGGAAATGTCACTTTATTTAGTGGAAAGAGCAATGGATCAGACATTGGTAATTTTGAAAACTGGTTCTTACCTATTAGCTTTTTGATCTCGGACAGACACTAAGTTTTAGGAATTAGAGCTTATATTTATACACTGTTGCATCTGCAGTGCCTAGCCCATTGTGGGTGCTTGATAAATATTTAGGATTGACCTTTACTTCTCCCTTTATAATAGTGAAACAGTAATGTTTACTTCATCTAATTCTCTAGTGTTTAAGGAGCAAATATATTGCTAACTGTTCAGTCATTGAAAATGGTTCATCACCATAGAAGTGAAAAATACATTTATTAAGGGCTAGCGTGTCTTAACAAAAGGCAAATCATGTCACCCTGAGCAATTTCAAACAGTACAGGGGAAAAACTTCTAGTCTAAATGCTGACCCAGATGTCTGAGCCAGGCTGCTTAAATGCTGAGTAGACAAGCATTCTCTCTCTTTCCCAAAGGGACGAAGGTGGGAATAGCGTGGACCCTGTATTTTCACTGATTTAGTTATGAATCCTCGTTTCATTTGTTATAGAATCCTGGGAAATTCTGTGAATTTTGTGTGTTGGCTTGTTGTGGGTTTTTTTTTTTTTTCCCGGCCTGTAAAAAGAGATGATCTGTATCTCACAGGGTAATCTTTAATATCGAAGAGAGAATACGGGGCGATGCACCTTATATTTTAGAGGCTGAATTAATGTTAGTTTCCTGATTTCCTCATCTGTGTTCCCTGTGCTTTTGAAGAACTATCCGGCGGCCAACTGAGCGACTCTGCTTTTTCATTGCAGTTTTCCTATTAGAGGAGGAGGAGAGTGTGCCTATTTGAATGACAACGGTGCCAGTAGTGCTAGGCACTACACGGAGAGAAAGTGGATCTGTGCCAAAGAGGACACATACACCAAGATCAGGAGGCAAAATGCAACGTAACTCTTCCCTTGTGAATTGCACTCCTTCCCTAATGTGTCTTAGCTCTGACAGTGTGGAACCTGCTGCGGATTCTCTCTCTTGCTCCCCATCAAAAAGAAACATTATAAAAAATGAGCACCCGGAGAGACTGCCACATATAATTGCTTTGTATCCGGGTGCTGTTGTGTTACTCAACTTTGTAACTTTTTTCCGAAAACCCCGAGCAACCCAAAAAGCTTTCCTTCTAGAATCCTCATTGAGAGAATAAAAGCGGTTTCTTTTGTACATAACTTCTTGGCCTGATTGCACTTTCAGAACATTCCCTAGTGTTGGCAACATAAGGTGACATTCTTTACGTGCCTTCTCACTTACATAAAATATGAGACTGAATGAAAAGGGAAACATCTTTTGAAAAGTCCTTGTGTACTTTACAAGTTTTAATTCCTCTTGATTGGAAGATACTCCTTAAACATCAAAAATCTCAGCATTTTTTTTCTCCTCAACCTCATTAAAATGTTAACTTTTTTTTCATTTTTATTGAGTTTTAATTTTAATTCCAGTAGAGTTAACACACAGTGTTATATTAGTTTCAGGTGTAAATACAGTGATTCAACGATTGTGTACATTACTCAGGGTTCATCATGGTAAATATACTTCCTAAAGGAGGACACTTGTGAGGAGCACTGGGTGTTGTATGTAATTTAGTGATGAATTACTAAGTTCTGCTCCTGAAAATATTATTACACTATATGATAACTGACTAGAATTTAAATAAAAATGTGAAACAAACAAAAAAGAGATTAAAAAGTGATAAATGTACTCTTAATCCCTTTCACCTATTTCACCCATGCCCCCACCTATCTCCCCTGAGCTAACCATCGGTTTGCTCTCTATAGTTAAGAGTCTGTCTCTCTTTTATCCTTTGATCATTTGTTTCATTTCTTACATTCCACATATGAGTGAAACCTATGGTATTTTCTTTCTCTGACTTCTTTTGCTTACATTATACTGTAGCCCCATCTCTGTTATTACACATGGCAAGATTTCATTCTTTTTTATGGCTGAATTGTTTTTTGAGTTTGATAACTTCATTATAGATTTTGAATACTAACCCTGTATCAGATATGTTGTTTGCAAATATCTTATCCCATTCCATAGATTGCCTTTTAGTTTTGTTGATTGTTCCTTTGCTGTGGAGAAAATTTTTATCTTGACAAAATCCCAGTAGTGCATTTTTGCTGTTTACCTTGCCTCTAGAGACATGCCAAGTATTCATTGATAGATAAGTGGTTAAAGAAGAAGTGGTCTCTGTGTGTGTGTGTGTGTGTGTGTGTGTGTATATATATATATAATGGAATATTACTTGCTAACAAAAGAATGAAATCTTGCCGTTTGCAACAACACAGATGGAGCTAGAGGATATGATAACCTAGTGAAATAAGTCAGAGAAAGACAAATGCCATATGATTCACTCATATGTGGAGTTGAAGAAACAAAAAAAAAAAAACAAAGAAAGAGACGAACAAAAAAACAGAGTCTTCTCCCTCCTGGTGCTGCAGGGTCCCCCCCACAGGGGACCACCGATGGCAAAGCTAGCTAAGCTTGCCTCTCCTGCCCTTGTGCACCTTGCGGATCCACCCCGTCTAATATGCCCTTGGCCAGATCCCATTGAAGCAGCACCACAAGCCTGGCAGTGTGCAAGCAGCCCAGACAGGGACCACACCACTCCACAATGAGTCCTGCCCCTGGAAGAGGGGGCGATAAGGTACACACTGGTCTGACTGTGGCCACAGCGGGGGGCTGGGGGCAGACATCAGGTCTGACTGCGGCCCACCCAACAGCACCAGTTACTCCAGACAGCACAGGGGAAGTGCCCTGCAGTTTGGAGCTACCGCAGGGACTGCCCAAAATGATGAAACGGAAGAATTCTCCTCAAAAGAAACTCCAGGAAGTAGCGACAGCTAACAAATTGATCAAAACCGATTTAAGCAATATAACAGAACAAGAATTTAGAATGATAGTCATAAGATTAATCGCTGGCCTTGAAAAAATCATAGAGGACAGCAGAGAATCTATTGCTACAAAGATCAAGGGACCAAAAAATAGTCATGAGGAATTAAAAAAATGCTATAAATGAGGTGCAAATAAAATGGAGCAGCCATTGCACAGATCGAAGAGGCAGAGGAAAGAATAGGTGCATTAGAAGATAAAATTATGGAAAAAGAGGAAGCTGAAAGAAAGAGAGATAAAATAATCCAGGAGTATGAGGGGAGAATTAGAGAACTAAGTGATGCAATCAAACGGAACAATATCCGTATCATAGGAATTCCAGAAGAAGAAGAGAGAGAAAGGGGCTGAAGGTGTACTTGAGCAAATCATAGCTGAGAACTTCCCTGATCTGGGGAAGGAAACAGGCATTGAAATTCAAGAGGTACAGAGAACTCCCTTCAGACATAACTTGAATCGATCTTCTGCATGACTTTCATAGTGAAACTGGCAAAATACAAGGATAAAGAGAGAATTCTGAAAGCAGCTAGGGATAAACAAGCCCTAACATCCAAAGGTAGACACATAAGAATAGTAGCAGACTTATCTACTGAAACTTAGCAGGCCAGTAAGGAATGGCAGGAAATCTTCAATGTGATGAACAGAAAAAATACACAGCCAAGAATCCTTTATCCAGCAAGTCTGTCATTCAGAATAGAAGGAAAGATAAAGGTTTTCCCAAACAAGCAAAAACTGAAGGAATTCATCACCACTAAACCAGCCCTACAAGAGATACTAAGGGATACTCTGTGAGTGAAGTGTTGCAAGGACCACAAAGTACAGAGACATCACTACAAGCATGAAACCTACAGATATCACAATGACTCAAAACCCATATCTTTCAATAATAACACTGAATGTAAATGGACTAAATGCTTCAACTAAAAGACATAGGGTATCAGAATGGATAAAAAAACAAGACCCATCTATTTGCTGTCTACAAGAGACTCATTTTAGACCTGAGAACACCTTCAGATTGAAAGTGAGGGGATGGAGAACTATCTATCATGCTACTGGAAGTCAAAAGAAAGCTGGAGTAGCCATACTTATATCAGAAAAACTAGACTTTAAATTAAAGGCTGTAACAAGAGATGAAGAAGGGCATTGTATAATTATTACAGGGCATTATATAATAATTCCATCAGGAAGAACTAACAATTATAAATGTCTATGTGCTGAATATGGGAGCCCCCAAATATACAAAACAATTAATTACAAACATAAGCAACCTAATTCATAAGAATTTGGTAATTGCAGGGGACTTTAATACTCCACTTACAACAATGGATAGATCATTTAGACACAGAATCAATTAAGAAACAAGGGCCCTGAATAATACATTGGATCAGATGGACTTGAAAGATATATTTAGAACTCTGCATCCCAAAGCAACAGAATATACTTTCGTCTCGAGTGCATATGGAACATTCTCCAAGATAGATCACATACTGGGTCACAAAACAGCCCTCCATAAGTATACAAGAATTGAAATCATACCATGCACACTTTCAGACCACAATGCTATGAAACTTGAAATCAACCACGGGAAAAAGTCTAGAAAACCTCCAAAAGCATAGAGGTTAAAGAACACCCTACTAAAGAATGAATGGGTCAACCAGGCAATTAGAGAAGAAATTTAAAAGTATATGGAAACAAATGAAAATGAAAATACAACGATTCAAACGCTTTGGGATGCAGCGAAGGCAGTCCTGAGAGGAAAATACATTGCAATCCAGGCCTATCTCCAGAAACAAGAAAAATCCCAAATAAAAAATCTAACAGCACACCTAAAGGAACTAGAAGAAGGACAGCAAAGACACCCAAAACCCAGCAGAAGAAGAGAAATAAAAACTAGAGCAGAAATAAACAATATAGAATCTAAAAAAACCAGTAGAGCAGATAAATGAAACCAAGAGTTAGTTTTTTGAAAAAATAAACAAAATTGATAAACCTCTAGCCAGGCCTCTCAAAAAGAAAAGGGAGAGGACCCAAATAGATAAAATCATGACTGAAAATGGAATGATTACAACCAATCCTTCAGAGATACAAGCAATTATCAGGGAATCCTATGAAAAATTATATGCCAACAAACTGGACAACCTGGAAGAAATGGACAAATTCCTAAGCACCCACACACTTCCAAAATTCAAACAGGAAGAAATAGAAAACTTGAACAGGCCCATAACCAGTGAAGAAATTGAATCAGTTATCAAAAATCTCCCGACAAATAAGAGTCCAGGACCAGATGGCTTCTCTGGGGAATTCTACCAGACATTTAAAGCAGAGATAATACGTATCCTTCTCAAGCTGTTCCAAAAAATAGAAATGGAAGGAAAACTTCCAGACTCATTCTATGAAGCCAGCGTTACTTTGATTCCCAAACCAGACAGAGACCCAGCAAAAAAAAAAAAAAAAAAAAAAAGAGAACTACAGGTCAGTATTACTGATGAATATGGATGCAAAAATTCTCAACAAGATACTAGCAAATCGAATTCAAGAGCATATAAAAAGAATTATTCACCATGATCAAGTAGGATTCATTCCTGGACTGCAGGGCTGGTTCAACAGTTGCAAATCAATCAATGTGATACATCACATTAATAAAAGAAAAGAACCATATGATCCTGACAATCAATGCAGAAAAAGCACTTGACAAAATTCAGCATCCTTTCTTAATGAAAACCCTCGAGAAAGTCAGGATAGAAGGAACATATTTAAACATCATAAAAGCCATTTATGAAAAGCCCACAGCTAATATCATCCTCAATGGGGAAAAACTGAGATCTTTCCCCCTGAGATCAGGAACACGACAGGGATGTCCACTCTCACCGCTGTTGTTTAACATAGTGTTGGAAGTTCTAGCATCAGCAATCAGACAACAAAAGGAAATCAAAGGCATCCAAATTGACAAAGATGAAGTCGAGCTTTCACTTTTTGCAGATGACATGATACTATACATGGAAAACCCGATAGATTCCACCAAAAGTCTGCTAGAACTGATACATGAATTCAGCAAAGTCTCAGGATACAACATTAATGTACACAAATCAGTTGCATTTCTATACACAATTAATGAGGCAGCAGAAAGACAAATAAAGAAACTGATCCCATTCACAATTGCACCAAGAATCATAAAACACCTAGGAATAAACCTAACCAAAGATTTAAAAGATCTGTGTGATGAAAACTATAGAAAGCTTATGAAGGGAATTGAAGAAGATACAAAGAAATCAAAAAACATTCCGTGCTCATGGATTGGAAGAATACATATTGTTAAAATGTTAATACTACCTAAAGCTATCTACACATTCAATGCAATCCCAATCAAAATTGCACCAGCATTCTTCTCTAAGCTAGAACAAGCAATCCTGACATTCATATGAAACCACAAAACCCCCAAATAACCAAAGTAATATTGAAGAAGAAGACCAAAGTGGGAGGCATCACAACCCCAGACTTTAGCCTCTACTACAAAGCTGTAATCATCAAGACAGCATGGTATTGGCACAAAAACAGACACATAGACCAATGGAATAGAATAGACACTCCAGAATTTGACCCACAAAAGTATGGCCAACTCATCTTTGACAAAGCAGGAAAGAATATTCAATGGAAAAAAGACATCCTCTTTAACAAATGGTGCTGGGAGAACTGCAGATTTTTGTGTGTTGATTTTATATCCTGCAACTTTGCTGAATTCATGAATCAGTTCTATCAGTTTTTTGGTGGAATCTTTTGGGTTTTCCATATAGAATATCATGTCATCTGTGAAGAGTGAAAGCTTGACCTCCTCCTGGCTGATTTGGATTCCCTTTATTTCTTTGTGTTGTCTGATTGCAGAGGCTAAGACTTCCAATAATATGTTGAATAACAGTGGTGGGAGTGGACATCCCTGTCTTCCTGACCTTAGGGGGGAAGCTCTCAGTTTTTCCCCATTGAGGATGATATTAACGTTGGGTCGTTCATATATGCCTTTATGATCTTAAGGTATGCTCCTTCTATCCCTACGTTCTTGAGGGTTTTTATCAAGAAAGGATGCTGTATTTTGTCAAATGCTTTCTCTGCATCTATTGAGTGGATCATATGGTTCTTGTCGTTTCTTTTATTGATATGATGAATCATGTTAATTGTCTTGTGGATATTGAACCAGCCCTGCATCCCAGGAATAAATCCCACTTGGTCGTGGTGAACAATTTTTTTAAGGTATTGTTGGATCCGGTTGGCTAATACCTTGTTGAGGATCTTTGCATCCATGTTCATCAGGGAAATTGGTCTATATTCTCCTTTTTAGTGGGGTCTCTGGTTTTGGAATCAAGGTAATGCTGGCTTCATAGAAAGAGTTTGGAAGTTTTCTTTCCATTTCTATTTTTTGGAACAGGTTCAAGAGAATAGGTGTTAGCTCTTCCTTAAATGTTTGGTAGAATTCCCCTGGAAAGCTGTCTGACCCTGGACTCTTGTTTTTGGGGAGATTTTTAATTACTAATGTGATTTTTTTTTACTGGTTATGGGTCTGTTCACATTTTCTATTTCTTCCTGTTTCAGTTTTGGTAGTGTATATATTTCTAGGAATTTGTCTGTTTCTTCCAGATTGCCCATTTTATTGGCATATAATTGCTCATAATATTCTCTTTTATTGTTTTTATTTCTGCTGTGTTAGTTGTGATCTCTCCTCTTTCATTCTTGATTTTATTTATTTGGGTCCTCTCCGTTTTCTTTTTGATCACACTGGCTAGTGGCTTATCAATTTTGTTAATTCTTTCGAAGAACCAGCTTCTGATTTTATTGATCTGTTCTACTGTTTTTTTGTTTGTTTGTTTGTTTCGATAGCATTAATTTCTGCTCTTATCTTTATTATTTCCTGTCTTCTGCTGGTTTTGGGTTTTATTTGCTGTTCTTTTTCCAGCTCTTTAAGGTGTAAGTTTAGGTTGTGTATCTGAGATCTTTCTTCCTTCTTTAGGAAGGCCTGGATTGCTATATAATTTCATCTTATGACTGCCTTTGCTGAATCCCAGAGGTTTTGGGTTGTGGTGTTATCATTTTCATTGGCTTCCATACACTTTTTAATTTCCTCTTTACCTTCTTGGTTGGACCATTCATTCTTTAGTAGGATGTTCTTTAGTCTCCAAGTATTTGTTACTTTTCCAAATTTTTTCTTGTGGTTGATTTTGAGTTTCATAGGGTTGTGGTCTGAAAATATGCACGGTATAATCTTGATCTTTTTGTACTTGCTGAGGGCTGATTTGTGTCCCACTATGTGGTCTATTCTGGAGAACGTTCCACTTGCACTGGAGAAGAATGTATGTTCCGCTGCTTTAGGATGAAATATTCTATTAAGTCCTTCTTGTCCAGTGTGTCATTCAAAGCCATTGTTTCCTTGTTGATTTTTTGATTAGATGATCTGTCCATTGCTGTGAGTGGGTGTTGAAGTCTCTTACTATTATGGTATTACTATCGATGAGTTTCTTTATGTTTGTGATTAATTGATTTATATATTTGGGTGTTCTCACATTTGGTGCATAAATGTTTACAACTGTTAGGTCTTCTTGATGGATAGACCCCTTGATTGTGGTATAATGCCCTTCTGCATCTCTTGATAAAGTCTTTATTTTAAAGTGTAAATTGTCTGACATAAGTATGGCTACTCCGGCTTTCTTTTGTTGACCATTAGGGTGATAGATGGTTCTCCATCCCCTTATTTTCAATCTGAAGGTGTCTTTAGGTCTCAAGTGGGTCTCTTGTCAACAGCATATAGATGGATCTTGCTTTCTTAGCCATTCTGGTACCCTATGTCTTTTGATTGGAACATTGAGTCCATTGATGTTTAGAGTGAGTACTAAAAGATATGAATTTATTGCTATTATGTTGCTTGTAGAGTTGGAGTTTCTGGTGGTGTTCTCTGGTCCTTTCTAATCTTTGTTGATTTTGGTATTTATTTATTTATTTGTTATTCATTCATTCATTCATTCATTTATCTTTTTTTTTTTTCTTTCATCTTTTCTTCCCTCAGAGAGTCCCCCTGAAAATTTCTTGCAGGGCTGGTTTAGCGGTCAAACTCCTTTAATTTTTGTTTGTCTGGGAAACTTTTTATCTCTCCTTTTATTTTGAATGACAGTCTTGCTGGATAAAGAATTCTTGGCCGCAGGGGCGCCTGGGTGGCTTGGTCAGTTAAGCATCCGACTTCAGCTCAGGTCACGATCTCACGGTCCGTGAGTTCGAGCCCCGCGCGTCTGGAGCCTGCTTCAGATTCTGTGTCTCCCTCTCTCTCTGCCCCTCCCCTGTTCATGCTCTGTCATCTCTCTGTCTCAATAATAAATAAACGTTAAAAAAAAAAAGAATTCTTGGCTGCATATTTTTCTGATTCAGCACATTGAATATATCCCGCCACTCCTTTCTGGCATGCCAAGTTTCTGTGGATAGGTCTGCTGCAAACCTGATCTGTCGTCCCTTGTAGGTTAGGGACTCTTTTTCCCTTGCTGCTTTCATGATTCTCTTCTTGCCTGAGTATTTTGTGAATTTGACTATGATATGCCTTGTTGATGCTTGGTTTTTGTTGAATCTAATGGGAGTCCTCTGTGCTTCCTGGATTTCGATGTCTGTGTCTTTCCCCAGGTTAGGAAAGCTTTCCACTATGATTTGCTCACATAACCCTTCTACCTTTATTTCTCTCTCTTCCTCTTCTGGGACCCCTATGATTCTGATGTTGTTCCTTTTTAATGAGTCACTGTTTTCTCTAATACTTAAATTGTGCTCTTTTGCCTTAATCTCCCTCTTTTTTTCTGCTTCATTATTTTCCATAAGTTTGTCCTCTATATCACTGATTCTCTGTTCTGCCTCATCCATCCTTGCCACAACAGCATCCATTCGAGATTGCAGCTCAGTTATAGCAGTTTTTATTTCATCCTGACTAGTTTTTACTTCTTTTATCTCTGCAGAAAGGGATTCTAATCTATTTTCAACTCCAGCTAGTATTGTTATTATCTTGATTCTAAATTCTGGTTCAGACATCTTGCTTGTTTCTCTGTTGGTTAAGTCCCTGGCTGTCGTGTATTCCTGCTCTTTCTTTTAGGGTGAATTCCTTCGTTTCATCATTTTTAAGGGAAAAAAGGAATTAATGAGGTAGAAAAATTAAAATTAAAAAAATTAAAGTTAAAAACCTATTAAAATTAAAAAATTAAAAACAAACACACACACACAAAATTGAATAAATGATGCTAGAACCTAGGTATGTTTGGTCTGGGTGTTGAAAGTGGTTTGACAGATTAGAGAAAAAAGGGTAAAAAAAGAAAAATAAAGGAAATCATTTGAAAATTTGAAAAAATGAATACACTGAAGTAGACTAAAATGAAATGATGGAAGTAAAATAGAATTTGAAAAAATTTATACATAAGTTAAAAATATAGCAGAAAAAATCAAAGGAAATATTTTTAATAAAAATTAAAAATAAAAATGAATTTTTTCTCTTTCTGTATTCAAGAAAAAGGAAAGAAACGAAAAAGAGAAAAAAAAAGAAAAGAAAATAAATTGAATGGTTGGACCAGCTAACAAACTGAAGTACGACTGAAATTACTTTGTTTTCCCCTAGAAGTCAAACAATGAAGTGCTTTATAGTCCATAAACTAAGCGAGCAGTGAGACTTGTGTTCCTTTTTTTTTTTTTTTTTTTTTTAATTTTTTTTTTCAACGTTTTTTATTTATTTATTTTTTGGGACAGAGAGAGACAGAGCATGAACGGGGGAGGGTCAGAGAGAGAGGAAGACACAGAATCGGAAACAGGCTCCAGGCTCCGAGCCATCAGCCCAGAGCCTGACGCGGGGCTCGAACTCACGGACCGCGAGATCGTGACCTGGCTGAAGTCGGACGCTTAACCTACTACGCCACCCAGGCGCCCCGAGACTTGTGTTCTTGAAGAGGGAGGTTGGCCCAGTTGGGCGGGGCTCCGTGTAACGGCTCCGTTCTCCACTAGATGGCGCTGCTAGCCTACTGGGGTGGATTGTTGTGGTGCTTGTAGGTGTGTATGTGCATGTGCGGGAGCGGTGAAAATGATGTCACCCAGCTATCCAGTCTCTAGCATCAGAACTCTGTTCTCCCCGATCAGCAATCATGCACCCATCCTTCATCTTCAGCTTCTCTCTACTCCCCACTTCCACCGCTGTCTGTGACCAAGCCCCAGGTAGCACCTCCCTCCCGTGTTTTGTCTCATGTGGCTGCCTTCCCCGGTCCCCTACTTCTGAAGGACTGTAGCTTTGACCCGCTCCGCCCCTCTGCGGAGGGTCTCACCAAGCAATGGCTGGGTGCTGGCCACACCCAGGAACGCTTGCAGAACCGTGCTGCTGCTGATGCCCAGAGACTGCAGCCAGGTGCCATCCCGCCCCAGAACAATTTCGTGAGACAGTGTAGCAGCAGCTTTTCAGAGATTATGGAAAATCACAACACACATCTGGCACCCCAATGACCTTGTTCTAGCACCAGCGAATGTGGCTGTTCTCTGGGGTCTGCTGGGCCCAGGTGGCCTCACAGCCTCTACCAAATGTGCTTCCAACAGTGGAACCACTTCTCCCAGTGTGGCCCGAGAACCTCCTGGACTTACTCTGCTCCTGGGGATTTGCCTTTCCCACCAGATCAGCGCCACGTATTGAGCTGTGGAGTTTCAGACTCTGTACTCCCCCTGTTTATAGCCTTAATGGAATTTAAACCCTATCCTTTCTCCTTTCTCCCTTTTTATTTCAGTCCCTGTGGCTGTTTCCAATTTTCAACTTCTCTCCAGCTGCTTTTGGGGAGTGGTGCTTCTCCCGTATTTTCCCCGCCTCCCCCCCCCCCCCGCCCCATCTCCATCCTCTCTCTGCATGCAAAAGTGGCTCCCTGCCCTCCGCGTCTTCTGTCTTCCCAACTTCACCTCTCCACACCATGTACCTGCTGAATTCTGTGGTTCAGGTTTTGCAGATTGTTGTGTTAATCCTCCAATCAGTTTTCTAGGTGTGTAGGATGGTTTAGTGTTGGTCTGGCTATATTTCATGGACACGAGACACACACAAAAACTTCCTTGCTGTTCTGCTATCTTGGCTCCTCCCTGTTGGGCTTTACATTTAAGAGCATGGTCCCTGTAGGGGTGTTTGGGTGGCTCAGTCGGTTAAGTGTCCCACTTTGGCTCAGGTCATGATCTCGTGGTCCCGAGTTTGAGCCCCACATTGGGCTCTGTGCTGACAGCTCAGAGCCTGGAGCCTGCTTCAGATTCTGTGTCTTCCTCTCTCTCTGCCCCTGCCCCACTCACGTGACATTTTTGTCCAAGAGGATATCCACAGAGTACTTTGTGGGCACAAGCTGATTGTAGTTACAAACTTTCACCTAAGACTTGAACTTGGTCTTTGACCTCTAGGCGTTTTCTTCTTGCCCATGACAGCTGTCACTTTGAGCAGATAGCAGTCAATTCCAGCCAACAGAACATGGCTCTATGAACAGTCTGAGGCACCATTATCAATGGTCTTCACCATAACTACTCTGTGTCCAGAGTAATGTCCAGCCAGGAACAGCACCACTTTTCTGGGTTCCATGAACTTGCCCATCTTGACATAAGGCACTCGAGCTTACAGCAGAAAGCAAAAAAGGGCCGGAGCTTCTCCTCTTGATTTTGATATTTATGTTTTGTTTGCTTTTGGTCTTGCCACACGGGGGCATGAAACTGACACACACACGCACACACACACACACACACACACACAATGATGTTAAACCATCGATAAGTCCACGGTGATGAGCAGAAACAAATACAAAGCGATTCTGGAATTGGAGTATTATTTAGACATAAAAAAAAATGAAGCACTGACACACGCTACAATGTGGATGATCCTTGAAAACATTATGCTAAGTGGAGGAAGCCACACAAAAAAGGTCACCCAGTGTAGGATTCCGTATATATGAAATATCCAGAGAGGTGAAAACACAGAAACAGATGCAGCTTGGTGGTTGGCAGGGGCTACCTGTGGTGGTGAGAAATGGGGTGCAACTGCTTAACGAGTATGAGGGTTCCTCTTGTGATAATCGAAATGATTTTGAACCAGGTAGGGGTGGTGGTTTAGCAATGTTGTGAATGAACTAAATGCCACTGAGTTATTCACTTTAACTTGTTTTTTTAATGTTTATTTATTTTGACACAGAGAGAGTATGAGCAGGGAAGGGGCGGAAAGAGAGAGGGAGACACAGAATCGGAAGCAGGATCCTGGCTCTGAGCTGTCAGCACAGAGCCCGATGTGGGGCTTGAACTCACGAACCGTGAGATCACGTCCTGAGCCGAAGCTGGATGCTCAACCGACTAAGCCACCCAGGAGCCCTGAGTTATTCACTTTAAAAGAGTTGATTTTACATTATGATGATTTTATGTCAATTAAAAAAAAATTTAAAAAAAAACCTATTCTGGAGTGACACTTCCACAATGTGGGAAAATTCATACTGAAGGTTAGTTCATAATAGAAAACCAAAAACACTATCTGAGTCAACAGAAACAACAAACAGGAGGATTAGAAACAGAAGAACCCACAACAAGAACTTATTTATTTATTTACTTATTTATTTTTAGAGAGAGAGAGAATGTGAGCAGCAGAGAGGGGCAGAGAGAGAATCTCAAGCAGGCTCCGTGTTTAGCACGGAGCCTGAGGTGAGGCTCAAGCACATGACCCTGAGATCATGACCTGGGCTAAAATCAAGAGTTGGATGCTCAACCAACTGAGCCACCCAGGCACCTCAAGAATAACATTTTTACATAAGTGAATACAGCTTTCACAAATGAAAAACATAATAGTAAATTTTTTAATGAAGTGGAGAACAACTGATTCAGTTAAAACAGAGGATAATGAAAAGATTAAAAATATGTAAGACATTTCAAAACTTGAATGATGAACGAGAACATTCCAGAAAATGTCTAATAAAAATTCTAGGGGAAAAAAATAAAAGAAAAAAATAAGAGAGGCAATATTTGAGGAGTCAAGGATCAATCA
Organism: Panthera onca; assembly: GCF_046562875.1. Lineage (NCBI taxonomy): Eukaryota > Metazoa > Chordata > Mammalia > Carnivora > Felidae > Panthera > Panthera onca. Next base: position 43,465,693 of record NC_138345.1, read on the forward strand.
TTTTCTATAATTCTCATTATTGTCTAATAAAAGTATAAATGATTACTGTCAGCCCAGAGGCCAACACGGGGCTTGAACCCACAAACTGTGAGATCATGACCTCAGCTGAAACCAAGGGTCAGACATTTAATAGACTCAATTATACAGGTGTCCCAGTTAAATTACTTTTAAGAAAAATTTGTCAATATCTAATAAAGTTGAAGAACGTATATATATATATATATATATATATACTTTCTACAAATATAGATATAGATATTGAAGAATATATATACTTGTACTTTTTAAGAAAAATTTGTCAATATCCAATAAAGTTGAAGAATGTACTTGCAATGTGTGTGTGTGTGTGTGTGTGTGTGTGTGTATATGTATATGAATGTATATGTACTTGTACTTTTCTAATGGGGAGAAAATCTCAGAATAAGTACCCATGCAGTAATGTATCTTGCAGCCTTATCTGTTTTTTCCTTTTACATTTTATGTTTATTTATTTTTGAGAAGGAGAGAATCAGAGTGCAAACAAGGGAGGGGCAGAGAGAGAAGGAGACACAGAATCTGAAGCAGGCTCCAGGTTCTGGGATGTCGGCACAGAGCCCAACCTGGGGCTGGAACTCACAAACCACGAGATCATGACCTGAGCCAAAGTCGGATGCTTAGCTGACTGAGCCACCCAGGCGCCCCGCAGCCTTATTTGTAAAAGGGAAAATACGGGACCCTATTAACTGAATCACTCCCAGGACATCTTTGACACACGCTGCTTCTATACATTAGGAAATGTAAATTCAGTCACCAGAAACTGTATACTACTCAAGAGTTAAAACATTTGACTAAGTTTTATTTGAGGAAAAAGTCCCGTAATTGAGTTCAAAATAAAAAATATAAATTAATAAGCAGAGACATAAATACTTTAAAATACCCTGTCAATTTATAGAGGTCTGCTGAAACAATGTGCTCAAAATAAAGCTAATATGTACCTTTCAGAAGAGTGTCCCATTCCGATCTGGATTCAGAATCAGTTTTGTAGTTACACTATGCACAATTCCAATGGACTTGACTCTTCGATCGGTTCACAAGCTATATATAAACAGTGGATGAGAAGTAAGGGATGAAAATATGCCTACAGAGGAACAGGAGTTTAAGCAGCAAGGGATGACAGCAGCAATAAAAAGCAGACGCATTGACACAAAAGTCTTGTCACTTTGAGTCCCTTAATTTGGAGTTGTACAACTCTGTGGACCCGTTTTTCTTGAAGCCTTCATTATATTACGGTATGGCTTTAAAGTCCATGTTCAGAGTAAATCATTAGCCCACATATCATTTTGTTCCATACGCCGTTTAAGACAGTAGGTTAAGAAGAATGGACTAGAATGTGTAGACACGAAACACACAATTGAAGAAAGATAAATAAAGGGAAGGTTCTTAGAGCTTACGCCAGCAGTGTGAACTCAAGGCATGCTGCTGGGTAGGTTAACTTCAAGAGCCAGATGCCCTTAAAGTTGTGTGATTCTCCTGAAGCAATACCTAGAAGGCAGGGGTGACATCAAGGAGATCAGCTGTCTGCTCTGCTTTCAAGAAATAAATGGCATGGAAGCAAGAAATGATGTCGTTTTAAAAAATGGTGTATCCTATGCACTATGATCCTCTCTGATTAAACTCTCTATAAACCTTCAGTAACACATATGCGTCCTATTATGCTCTGGAATGAAGGATTTGTGATGGTGACAGGGGATGGTGTTGAGTCCTGCCCAACGAGCAGTGAAAATAAAGAACTGCCGGCGGGTACAGGTAAGAGTCAAGTTCCGGCCAATGCTTTGTCGTGGAGCTAAGGACATCCCCATTAGAAGCCCTGTGTGAAGAGCAGGTCATACTTCATTTGGGAAACACCAATGAAGATCTAAACTTGAACACCGCAAAATTACATTATCAGCATTGCTGATAGGATATTTGAGCATTTTTCCGAAAGGCTCTTTGACAGCAAAAAATCCTTGACTATCTCTGCTAGTTCACTCTATGATACCCTCAGGTGGAGAGGCACCTGTCATGTTTCCTAGGAACTAAAGATAGTAACCAATGGGTAGTTACTCAATGACTGACTCAAAATCCTCGTCTCACAATGGATTGTTAGTATTTTTTTTTTTTTGTTATGTCACAGAAAGGAATAACAAAAACATAATTGCAGAGACAATTCCCTTACTAACTAACTATGGACATTTCCAGGCATGTATTCAAGTCCTCACGTGTTTGTTTGGATTCTGGGTCATGACCACAGCAGTTATGTTTCTCTTTGCACATTGTTCGGCTCTCCAACCAGGTGTCATTCTTTTCTGAAAACCACTAGCACGTTTCTTGGTAAGGTGATCTCTCTGATGAACAAGTAGAGACCTAGAGGTTTCCGGTGGCAAAATGTAAATAAGATAACATGACGACTGTCAGCATGGGAAGCCTCCGGAAGCCTTGTGAAGGATATTGTGTTTTTCTTACTGCCATTCAACATTATTCTTTCAGTGTTCTTCCCAGTTTCTACTCCCCATCTTGAAACTTCGATGCTACAGTCCCGCCACAGTCCCCTGTGACCGGACCCACCCTTGCAAACAATGTTGCTCTTACCAGATTACTCTCGATCGTTAGCCAGCCACTCCATCCAAACTCACTTTGCGCCTTAGTGCCCAGGAAATTAATTCTCTGGCAGGGGTAAAACGATGGTTTTAAGCAAACCGATTTAACTCTTAAATAAGTTAACATAAACCAATGTCTAGAGAAGTTAAGGATCCTTTCGGGTTAAAGATCTATAGCTTTAACCACGATTGCACTGTGTCGATTACAATTCCCAGCGGTTACAGCTCTTCAGAAAGGAGGCCTACAATCCCCTCTTCACTTCTCCTCGGTCCTCTCTTGAACCCATAGGGGTAAGTCTGGTTTGTTTGCTTGCTTTTGTTTTTCCCTTACCACGTCACCAAAACTGGCCCTGTCCAGGTCACCGGGGGCCTCCCTTAATCCAGAATCAGCGTCTCCTCCCCGGCCAGCGCCACCCCCCTCCCCCCCTTCTGGAGGGATGGCACCGGGGCAGGAGCCCTGGTTAGCAAAATAGCTGAGGGTGAGAGGGGGTAGGAGGGATGGCAGCGCCCCTGGAGCTCCGGGGAACTCGCCCGCCGGGCAGAGGAGGGAGATGTCGCCACTTCCCCCGACTCCTCCAGTCCCGGCTAGAGAGCGCCACCGCACGCACGCAGAGGCGCCGGGGGACGCGTGGAGGAAAGACCCGGCAGCGCGCCCTGCACTGCGGGGACCCGCGAGCGCCGGATGTCCCCACCCACCTATCCGCACGCAGGGACTGGGGGACGCGCGGGAGGACCAGCCGGCTAGCGCGCGCGCCGCACTGCGGGCACCCGCGAGCGCCGCATGTCCCCCACCCACCTCATGTCCCCACCCCCACCCCCTGCTCCCCTGCTTCCCACCGCCTCTGCAAGGAGAAAACTAAGCAAAGCCGGTGCACCACTTCCTCCGGCTGAGACCCGATAACGTTGTTTCTTCCGTTGAGGGTTCTGCAGAACCCTCCAGTTTCATCACGGAACAGAAAGAAAACACACCGGAGAGCACTGATTTCTTTACGGGGAGGCGCATCAAACCTACCGCTGGTCCCGGGAGTGAGCACAACGGTGTTGTGCCTGTGTGCCCAATATCATGAAAGCCTTCCGGCTGCACAGTCCCTATATTTGTCAGTTGCACAGAACGGCATCTCTGAGGCAAAATACTCCAGCCAGTGGCGAAGGTAATTTTAAAGCCAACAGTTTTGGGTTAAAAAAAAAATCTGCCAAAGCTGTATAGGGAGAAAACGGCGAGAGGAGCGATCAGGTGTAAGAAAACCCAGAAATCCTGCATCTGGATGGGTTGCGAAGGCGGCGCTACCCCAGGCCCAGCTGGGGCACCTTTATGTAATTCTTCAACACAGAGCAGATACCTTTAGGAAAAGTATCCTTACCCACTCCGTCCTCCACCAGGGGAGACTTTTCTCCTCTGTGTGAAGGGTACCAACCACATGGGCAGCAGTGGTCGTGGCTCAGCCCCCCAGAATTTACAGGGGGGTTACTCTGGCAGTTAAATTCTCTCCAGTCGTATTTGAGAAGGCAGCTTCAGACCGTGGGCCCCTTGGGGCTTCCCTGAGGGAAGGGCATCAACAACAACTCTAAGAAACCAAGAGGGAGGTGAGAGATTGTGGAATCTCAACCTCTTGGGACTGGGAAGGCCCCTCTGATTTTGCCTGGGGAGTAGCTTTGTCAAGAGCTCCAGCATCTCGACCACAGAGGGTAGTGGCTTGATATTAAGCGTAGGAACCAGGCTGCCTGGGGGAAGCCTCGACTTTCTGCTTATTTCCTCTGTGACTCTGGGCAAGCTACTCAACTTCTACGTAGTTGAGTTTTACCATCTAGAACAATCCTGGCCGAAGTAATAAATATTTAATGCCTATTTGTAAAAAAAAAGGTAAAAATCTCCCTGGCATCAGATTTGAGAAGGGGAACCTTGTGAATGCTGACGTTCTTCTGTAAAAAAAGAATAGAGCTTGGAATAGTGTGATTTGGGCACTAAATGAAAATATGACCTGGCATATGACCTGGCTAGTAAAGACAGATATTTGGGGTAATAAAAATAGCAAGATGCTGTATTTTACTTAACTTCTCTTTTAAGCTATCGCTTTCATTTTAGTCAGAGTACACTTATGGAAGTGAAAGGATCACTTTTGCAATAACATGCAATAATTAATAACGCAATATTGTATGATAAGAAGAATGCTGGAGAGAGAGTCGGGTAGGCTGTGTTCCAGTTTCTTCTTTATCACAGTTATCTGGGTGAGCAGTTAACATCATAAGGTGTGTTTTCTTTTCGTTTTCAAAACCGAACTGTTTAGGTCGATGGCTCCGTGTTATGATGTGAGTCATAATAATCTGGAGAGTTTTTGTTTAAAATATATATTCGCATGTACTGCCCCAAGTCTATTGGACTAGAATCATCTGGGTTGGGGACCAGTAATCGGCACTTTTTAAGAGCTATGATGACAAATTTGGAGCAACGCTTAATATCTACGGTTGATTTCAGCTTCAAAGTTATGCAAGTAGTCCATTTCATTGTTTCCTTGTACACTCAAATTCTATGATTCACAGTTGTGTATTTCATTAGTTACTAAGACACTGTTTACACCACTGTAATTATTTCTACATTGTGCCCATATATACTGTCTCCCAGGATCAACAACTCAAATCTTTATGTTAACACATTGGTACCAGAGGAGTTATGAGACGCAATCCTAAAAGAATGTTTTAGTTCTGTTAGTTTAGGATTTCTTGTCAATTGTGTTAAATTTTCATCAGCACACGAAGAACAAAGGAAATTTTTCCACACATAATGAGTTGCCGTGACCAAGCCCTGTAAGAGTTTGTGATTGAGGTCGGCTTTTCTCTGCTGATCGTGTAGAAATAACATCAGGTTACGTGTGAACAGGTGATGTGATTTTTCCTTTTCACAGAAATCACACTTGATTCTCTGACCAGGGCTTCCTTTCTCTAATACTCAGGAAATCAACTCTTTCATTCAGTGAGTATTGTTTCAAAGATGACCTGATCATTATCTTTCGTAAGATTATTTAGAGTATGAAACCAAATAAGAATATTTGTACTTGTTTGGTCAGAAAAAAAAAAGTAAATTAATAGATTAAATGCTCATTTCGGACTTGAGACTTAGAGACCCATTTTTTTTTTTCAAAGTATAAGACTATTGGAGTGTGCCAAAATGTTTCAAGAATCTGAATGAACATTTTAAGTAAAAAAAAGTGCATATATTTCGGTCCCATTCTATATATTTCCTCACTATAGCTCAGTAATGAAAAGCAGTCTTTCTTTCTATTTGTGAGATGTGAATTAGAATTCATCATAGAAAAATAGGAAGCAAATAATTTTAATAATTTTATGAGAGGAAAAGCATTTCATGATTTCAACTACCTTATTAATAAGGAATAAAACAATCTTAAGGTTTAAACAGATATAAAATTCTCTCATGTATGATTAAATTTTTTAAAAATGGAAGAAAATGAATGGAACATAATCTCAATGTTGAAACAGTAGTATAATGAGTTTTTTCTGGTCTCAAATTGTAGATAAACTATCAGAGAGGAGAAACTGGTACTTTAACTTCTCTGGATATTCTGATATCTAGTAGAAATTCAGTGATTCTCTTAATAAAGTAATGTTGGCTTACCATGTCTTTAATCCATCTGAGATCCTATCCTGTTACTTCTCCATAAACCACCAGTCACAAGTTTTGATTTTTGACTGAGAGCTAAAACGGTTCTCGAAAGACTTAGGTTATATATCCTTATGTTCTAGAAGTCACTTCTTTAGTCTCAAGAGCAGCAGATTATTCCCTCCTACATTTGTTTCCTCCGCCTCTGTCCACAAATATAGATGTGTGTCATTCCCACACTAGATTTGTTCACAGCGGTGATGTTTTCTGATTTTTAAATTGTAATGCAGATTCTGCTTCTTCTTCAGTTGGAACAAGGGGAAACCCTCCTATTTAAAAATAATCTTGGGGCGCCTGGGTGGCTCAGTCGGTTAAGCGGCCGACTTTGGCTCAGGTCGTGATCTCGCGGTCCGTGAGTTCGAGCCCCGAGTCGGGCTCTGTGCTGATGGCTCAGAGCCTGGAGCCTGTTTTGGATTCTGTGTCTCCCTCTCTCTGACCCTCCCCCTTTCATGCTCTGTCTCTCCCTGTCTCAAAAATAAATAAAATGTTAAAAAAAAATTTAAAACAAATATAAAAAATAAAAAAATAAAAATAATCTGTAATGTATTTTTGATACCAGCATGGTTGACCAACACTTGTTTTATATGATTAAGAGCTTGAAAATGTTTTCTTTTTGAAAATCACAACTTGTTAATGGTAATGTTAATGCTTATCAAGTTATTTCCTAAAATAGCTGTAAGATTTGGGAACATTTCAAGTATTCTTGTTCAGGGATGAATCTTAAATACTCTTTGACTTGATGACCTTCATTTTCCAATGTGTCATAGATGTCCTCATGCCAGTATATTTTTATGTTATCCTACAGGAAAGAAATATTTTGTCTAAGAGTGGACGGGAATCCGTCCTCCACTTACAGTTTTACTTGTGTGACTCTTGGAAGAATTTTCCACAGACTAAGTTATGTCTTTGTACATTTCAGATCTTGTTTCCGCCTCATTTCCTACGTGCTTCTGGTTCTGGCTGCCATGGGATCCAGTCATATCATGATATGATTTCTAGTCTTACATCTCTATGTCCTAATACAAGGTATTTAAGAGTATTCCTGGAATACAGGGCAGTTAAGAATATTCCTGGAAGCCATACTTGTATCATGAAGGCTAGCAAGAATATATTGATCCCTGAATAGACTTTGATATGACAGAAAACTACATAGATTCATGAGAGTTGACTAAGCTGAAAATGCCATCTCAACTTCTCCTTCAGAAAAGAAGAAGAAAATACTGGCCTCCAATGCCATCCAATACAAGTGGAAGGAAATGTGATGCAATGGAAGGCAGATCAGAACAGAAAGACGCAGTATGGATGAGTTATATCTTAGGCTTACAAACCTGTGACGACACACAGCCGTGAGGACACATTGCCAAAGTTCATCCAATGCCTTAGAAGGGAGTCAGGCAAGAGAGGAGTTTGAATCTTCAGCCTCACCAGCTTTGGAGTAGATCCACTGGGGGACAGATTCCTGTGCTTTTCGGAGAGTAAGCGCTGCATGAATGAATGACTCTTAATGTGGAAGTCTAAACTGGGAGCTGAGAAGACAGATCACTCCAAGTGAGTGGAAAGACCTGCTGGGGCCCTTTCCTTCATTTGTGCCCCACGTTTGCCACATCCAGTTCAGAGCAATGCCCAGAACTGAGTGCAGTATTCTGGGAGCAATCCACTTCATGCAAGGCAGGCAAAGCAGAAACATTGTCTTGGCCATTCCAGACCGTTCATCTCTGTGAAGCCAAACTAAAGTTGCTTAGCTGGGTTATTTCCTTTCATTCTCTTTGGCAACCTTGCTATGACACTGATGCACATTAAGCTTGGAGTCAATGAAAACCTTTAAATTTTTCACACTTGCTAAACCAGTTCTCTCTCAGGCTGTAACCAAACAATTTAAGGTGCACGTGATACTTAATTTTGTGTGTTAACCAGGCGACGGGCTACGCCGTAGATGTGTACTTCTGCTTGAGTCTGCAAAAATGTTTCTGGGAGAGGTTAGCATTCGAATTGGCAGGTTGAGTAAACAAGGTCACCTTCATCGATACAGGTGGACATCATCCAATCTGCTCAGGGCCTGAATTAGAGCAAAAAGAAGGGTGAATTTGCTCTGCTTGCTTCAGCTGGGACATCCATCTTGTCTCTGCCTTTAGACGCCGTGGCTATCTGGCCTTTGAACTAGACCGAATTACACCACTAGGTTTCCTGGTTTTCTAGTCTGCAGACAGCAGATTGCAAGATTTCTCAGCCTCCATAACTGCACGAGTAATAAACTGTAATAAACAAACAAACAAACAAATATCTCCTATTAATTCTGTTCCTCCCATTTGAAACAAGTGAAAAACCAAACTGTATCTACAAAAATGGCTTTTAGGAACACTGCACATCAGCGACAGTCATCACTGAGAAATGGGAAATAAATGAGGTATGCTCTGTGATTGCTCTAGCTTACTGACTTGAGGATGTTTCCAGGCTTCAGTGCAGTGAGACTCCAGATAAAGCCCATCCTGGTCGTCTCCCTGAGTTGAGAAGAAGCCTGAAGACCGGAGAAACAAAGGCTGCTGGAATTTTCAGGACAAGAGAAAAGCGTGCCGCTATTAAGTTTTTAATATCCACATTCATAAGTGGTATCCTGGACACATTTTTTCATGTGCTTATTAGCTACTTATATATCTTCATAGGTGAAATGTCTATTCCTGTATTTTGAGCACTTTTCATTTAAGTTCCTTATTTTCTTATTATTGAACTGTAAGTGTTCTTTACACAGTCTTTATCAAATATATAATTTACAGATATTTTCTCCCAACCTGTGGTTTGCATGAATTGGCATTTATGGAACATTCCACCCAGTACCTGCAGTATATATATATATATATATATATATATATATATATATATATATTTCAAGTGCAGACGGAATGCTTAATGGGATAGGCTACATTCTGGGCCATAAAACAAGACAAATCTTAACAAATGTAGAATTACTCTTTATAAAAAACATGCTGTTAGACCAAAATGGAAATAAATTAGAAATCAACATCTGAAAGATATCTAGCACATTCTTAAATATTTGTAAGCTAAACAATACATTTATAAATAATTTGTGGGTCAAATAATAAATCTGGAGAAAAATTAGAAACTATTTATAAATTAATACAAACACAAACATTTGCAAGATGCTAGTAAAGCAATACTTACTCCAAAATTTATAGGTCTAAATTCCAAATTAAAGAAGAAAAATCTTAAATGAAGGATTACAGATTTTGTCTTACAAAACTGGAAGAAAAGCAAATAAAATCCAGTGTAAGCAGAAGAAAGAAAGCCTTAAGATAAAATTGAAAAGTTGATGAAATAGAATACAGAAAAACCATATAAAAATCAATGAAAACAAGAGCTGGTTCTTTGTCAAGAACATTAAGATTGATAAACCTCTAGCCAGATGGATGAGGAAAAAAAAGGAAGAAGACAGAAGCTCGAGTATCAAAACTGAGAGAAGTGATGTTACTACAAATTCTACAGACTCTGAAGGAATAGTTAGGGAATACTATGGACAACTTTATCCTAATAAATTCAACTTTGATGCAATGAGCAAATTCCTTGAAGTATACAATCTATCAAAGCTTAGTCACTCATACATAGATACTTTGGATATATCCCTATACCTACATAATAAAAATGAATTAGCAGTTAAAAATATTCCCACAAAGGACCTCCAGGCCCTTATGACTTTACTGAGAACTTTACTGAAGACATTTAAAAAAGAAATAAAACAAGTTCTTCCTGAAAATTGAAGGGGAGGGAATATTTTCTGACTCATTCTATGAAGCTCACATTAATCCAATAGCAAGATAAATGACATTACAAGAGAAGTATAACAGAAATTATTATTTCTCATTAATATAGATGCAAAAGTTCTTAGCATTGAAAATGTAGATATAAAGAGATAATTCATCATGACCAAGTACAGTTTATATATGCATGTGAGGCTTAATCTGTTCACCTACTAATAGAGAAAAAAAGGAATATATATGATCCTTTCACACTCAACATTCATTCTTAATAAAGCTTTTCAGCAAATTAGTAGAAGGAGGTTTTCTCAACCTCATAAGGAGTATCTACAGAAACCTTACACCTAACAGTATACTTAACTGTGAAGGACTCAATGATTTCTCCCTAAAATTATTAGCATAAGCAAGATAGGGATGTCTGCTATCATAACTTCCTCCAAATTTTGTACTAAAAGTACAAGATCTAGTCACTGCAGGAAGCCAAGACAAGAGGATAAAAGGTATCCAGACTGGAAAGGCAGAATTGTAGGTGACTTGTAGAAAATACCAGAGAAAATAGAAAAAAGTTGCTACAATCAACAAATGAGTTTAGCAATATTGTAGCATATAACATCAATATGCAAAAATAATGAACTTAAGTCTATGATTCACACCATATACAAATATTAGCCTGGGGATAAAGTTAATTATCTCTAAATTAATCTACTAATCATTGATCTACTATAAAGCCTTAAGCTATAATAGTTCTAGAAGAAAGCAGGAAAAAACCCTTTTGAGCTTGAAAGAAGTAAAGATATTTTCAAGATACAACCCCAAATACAGAATATGCAAAAGAAAAAATAAATATAAATTGGACTTAAAATTAAGAACAGGTCTTTGGAAGATGCTCTTAAAGAAAGAAAAGACAGGCCACTGGGTAGGAAAAACATTTTTGCAAAGCCTTTCATAAAAGGCTAAAAAATATGTATTTTATATCTGTTATAGATAAAACATATTTATATATTGATATTTCTTATCTATATCCTTCCAAACTCGATGATAAGACAAGCAACTAACAAAAAAATTTGAGTGGACACTACACAAAAGAAGATACATGGGTGGTAGATAACATGTGAAAAGATGCTTACCATCATTGGTCATTAAGGAAATGAAAATCAAAGCAAAAATCTGATATGAGGACGCCTGCATTATAACATACAAAATCAAGAAATTTGATCACATTAACTGTTGGCAAGTACACGCAGCTGCTGGAACTCATACGATGTTGGTGGGGAAACAGAAAATGGTACAACCTCTTTGGAAAAGAACTTGGCCATTTCTTCTTTTGTTGCTGGTTTTCTTTCTTTCTTTCTTTCTTTCTTTCTTTCTTTCTTTCTTTCGGTGTTTTGTTGGTGGTGTTTTTTTCTTTTTAACAACGTTGCCATTTCTTGAAAAGGAAAACGTGCTAAGCGACAAAAGGCCACGTATTATATAACATGTCCATACACCGAGAATAAACAAATCTGTAGAGATAGTAAGTAGATTAGTGGTTTCCTAGGGTTTGGGGTAGGTAAGGACCGGGGTGGAGACGGGGAGCGAGTGACTAGTAATGGGTACAGAGCTTTATGTATGATTGTACAACCCTGTGAGTATGCTAGAAACTTTGAATTGTACATTTTAAGCTAATGAACTTTATGGTATGTAAATCCTGTCTCAATAAAGTTATTTTTTAAAAGGTAACATACACATATCATATGACTGAACTATCCCACTCTTTGGGTTTTGTTTAAGGAATAATGAAACCACACGTTCATACAGAGACTCGTATACAAATATTCATGGCAACTTCATTTGTAACAAGCCCAAACCGGAAATAAGCCAAATGTCCAACAACAAGTGAATTGGTTGAAGGAATTGTGGTATATTCATATAAAAGAATACTATTCGGTGATAGAATAGCAATGACATAAGGCATATAAAATACCACCAATGAGTGTTCAAATAATTGTAGTGAAGGAACTAAGTCTGTTTATAAACCGGTGCATACTTTATTATTCAACGTGCATAAAATTCCAAAAACAGTTCAAACCTCACTACGGTGACAGAAGACATAGCCTAGTGATTGAGGTGGGGCAGAGAGGGGCATTTCGGAGGGTCACAGAGGAGCAGAAGTAGTCTCGAAGATAATGGGTATGTTAGTTATTTTAGTTGTGGTGATGGTGTCAGGTGCATACATGTATGGAAATTTATCAATTTGTATTCCATAAACATATGGTTTTTATGTTATATCAATTACACCGCAATAGATCTCTTAAAAAATTTTAAATATAAGAGAAAATATAATTAATCAACTAACATATAAAAAGGTGTGTTTCTGTCATCAGGTGAGTCCCCAAAGAACTCCACAGGGAATTTTTCTAAAAGCTGGGTGTTTTTCTAGTATCTCAACTAGACACGCCCAGGATGACAAAGTGGGCCAAAGATCACATGATTCCTCCACTATGTTACATTTAACATACTAAAATCTCCTCCCCCAGAGCGTTATGACAGGCAACCCTTGGTCAAATAAGAAAGAAAAAGGGAGTGGCCCATGTTCCTGGAAGTTTCCACCTCCTCCCCCTGGAATCTGGCTGACATCAAACAGAGCAGGTCTGCCTGAGCCCTGTCATATACACACCCCCCCCCCCCCCCCCACCTCTCAGGAGAAGGTGCCTTTAGAATACGAGCTCCCCTTACACATTCTCTGGCCATTGAATAAATTACCTGCTTGCCGTCCAATACTGCTTTGTTATTTCACTATGTGGCGAATGGTATTGAAAAGGGAAGGAATCTACCAATTCCATAACATTTCATGCATTTTTGTGGGATACTATAATCTTTAATAAAATTATACATTGTAGTCTAAACAAATGGAGAGACGGTCAATGTTCTCAGATGGGCTATTTACTCATACAAGTAAGAATTTTTTTCAGGTGGGACTGACAATGTATTTTCTTCTTTCATAAATGGTTGGTGCATATTTTCTGCCCTTTTTGTGGGGTTCTTTTTGTTTGTTTTGTTTTGTTTTTCACTGATTAGAAAGAGCCTCTTATGTATCAAGACTCCTTATTTTATATATGCATTGCAGATGTTTTCCATACTATTTTTCTTTCATTTTTGGTATGGTATACACAAGTTTTACATTTGTTTATCTATCTGTTTGTAAATCTATCTGTCTTTTCTTTATGGTTCCTGTCTTTTCTAGACAGTTATAGAAAATCATTCTCTTTATAACCTATTTCTCCTTCTTGAATCTTTTGATCTAGCCTCCACATGACTAAATTGTTGTGTGGTTGTCCAAAGACCACTTTGCTCTGCTCGCTTAGTCTTGGAGACCCTGAAGTTCCTCATGCTCATTTTGACTATTTTACCTATCAAAGTGTTTCTTTAATAACAACTAATTGTTATTATATTACTATATTATTATTATTTTATTATTATTATATTATTCTTGGTTGAACCAAATGCACAGTAGGTGATTAAAAAGATGATTATTCACACATTGATAATAACAGGTAAAATTTCTCATAGAGTAAACAGATAATGGAGACTTTTAGATGGTTTGGAATAGATGCCTTTGGGAAAATGTGTGTGTTTGTATGTGTGTTTTGAGAGATGATATAACCATAGGTTTAAGAGTTCAGACTCGGCATCAGACTGTACAGATCCACATTCTAGCTCTCATAGAGTGGTTTGAATGGTTAAGTGAGATAATATGTGTCCATTTAATATTGTAAATAATCAATGTAATTTATTTTTTTAATGTTTATTTATTGTTGAGAGAGATGGAGACAGAATGCGAGTTGGTTAGGGGCAGAGAGAGAGGGAGACACAGAATCTGAAGCAGGCTCCAGGCTCTGGGCTGTCAGCGCAGAACCCGACACGGGGCTCGAACTCATGAGCTGTGAGTTCATGACCTCTAAGCTGAAGTCAGACACTCAACCGACTGAACCACCCAGCTGTCAATTTAATTTAATACAATTTAAAAATACAATTTAAAAATAATATCTATTATTTAAGTAAGTGATGGAAGTCATAAATTATGTGTTTATTATTTCAAAATAAATGCATACCTATCTCATCTTTTGCATTTTCTGTCTCCAGTCATAAGGCACACAAATCAGAGTGTGTTTGTGTAAACAAACCACCCTTTGCATCAACTGGACTTCATCAACCCCATTCATGTATTTGTTTATTCAACACACATATTAAAAAATTTTTTTTTAATGTTTATTTACTTTTGAGAGAGAGAGAGAGACAGAGCATGAGCAGGGAAGGGGAAGAGAGAGAGGGAGACACAGAATCCGAAGTAGTCTCCAGGTTCCAAGCTGTCAGCACAGAGCCCGATATGGGGCTTGAACTCACGAACCATGAGATCACGACCTGAGTTGAAGTCAGCCACTCAAACAACTGAGCCACCCAGGTTCCTCCAACACACATCTATTTTTCAAGCTACATTTGTCAGTCATTCTACCCCATGATGTAAATCCGAAGATAGACAAGAAATTATGTCTACTACTTATACAGGTTAACTCCAATATTCATAAGGTAAGTAGAAGAATTCAAAAAATTCTTAGTTACTCAATGATCTTGGAAGTTAATCTTAGCTTTTTACTCTGCTTTTTATTTTTTATTTATTTTTTTTTTAATTTTTTTTAATGTTTATTTATTTTTGAGACAGAGAGAGAGCATGAACAGGGGAGGGTCAGAGAGAGGGAGACACAGAATCTGAAACAGGCTCCAGGCTCTGAGCAGTCAGCACAGAGCCCGACGCGGGGCTCGAACTCACGGACTGTGAGATCATGACCTGAGCCGAAGTCGGCCGCTTAACTGACTGAGCCACCCAGGCGCCCCTTTACTCTGCTTTTTAAATTACTAGGAATTCTATTGCCATAATCTTGTTACCATTTTCTTTTTAAGCCTCTGTCATTTTTCTTCACATTTCCCCCCAATATTCTGCCCTCTATTTCCTTCACTGCCCTCCAGCCTTTTGGAGAGTAGTCTCTTCAAGCAACGATACCGTTGAAAGAGCCTCTCCTTTACTTCCAAATCTTCTCCTTTTAATATAATACACATGATATTATACACACACACACACACACACACACACACAGATAATATAGTTAGCTTCCAAGCAGTCAGTTTGCTGTCATCTCCATTTAAATGCGTGCTGGTCTAATTTGTTATTTTTTCTGCAAAATTTCAAACAAATCACGAAAGCATAGGACATATATGAAAGTTTTAAGTTAACCACAGTCTTCAGAATATACCCGAGAAATGCCAGAACCACTGCAGAGAGGAAATGAGTAGCCAGCAGAGGATGAGATTGTGCTTGCCTTCCACAGCTGCTTTTCTTTGATGTACAAAAACAATTTGTAGTTCTGCACACAACTCTCGGCAGATTGAACCAAACGTGTCTAGAATTCAAAGCATAGAATCATCCTTGTTCTAGTCACCAACAGTATATATTTAAAACCTTTATCCTTACCTATTTTCTCCACTGTTCCAGTAGAAATAATGTTTTTGCTCCTATAAGAAGCCAACCCAGCTACGTGTACTCTGACACCCATTTTCTCTTGACCTCTCAAAAAGCTATTGAATTATTCCTCTTCCACTCTTTCTTGCACTGTCGATTTTTTCCTTTACACTGATTCATTTCTATTATCATAAAATGCACCAGCACTCGCTATATTTTTTAAAAACTCCCTTGACCGGGGGCGCCTGGGTGGCTCAGTTGGTTAAGCATCTGACTCTAGATTTCAGCTCAGTTCATGATCTCACAGTTTATGGGTTTGAGCCCTGTGTCAGGCTCTGCGCTGATGTGTGGAGCCTCCTTGAGATTCTCTGTGTCCCTCTCTCTCTGCCCCTCCCCTGCTCATACTCTGTCTCTCTCTGTGTGTCTCAAAATAAATAAATAAACATTAAAAAAAAACCACCCTGATCAGACATATTCCTCTAGCTACTATCCTATTATTCCTCTCAGAGTATACTTGTCACAGAGTTGGCTAAGTTCACACCCTCAAATTCCTCACCTTCTGCTCTCTTTTCAATACATTCTATTCTCTTCACAAAATCATTTCTGACAACGGTCACTAGGAATTCCACATTGCCAATTCAATGGCCATTTTGCTATCGTTGCGTTTCTTGACCTTTCAGCAGCATATAATACAGCTGACAAAAACTTTTTTCTATGGATTTCTGAACATGCCTTTGTATTTCCTCCTCTATTCTTAGCTGCCTCTTCTCCGTCTTACCTACTGGCTCCCCTCTGTTTTAGCTTTCCAACAGTCAAGGTCATGATCCTCAAAGGACAGGACTCAACCCCGTGTCAGTACTCTTTATCTAGGTGAGCTCCCTCTGCTTCACGTACGGTTCTTTTTCTTGAGTTCCTGGTACAAATATCTAACTGCCTATTTGACATTTCCCTCTGGATATCTAATAGATATCTCACATTTATGTCCAAAATCATATCAGTCTTTTTCCAATTATGTCTCCTAAATCCTTTATTTCCCTATCTTTTTATTTCAGTGAAACACAAGCAAGCACACCATGGTACCCCACTATGAATTGCAAGAACTGCTAAAAGAATCTGATGTATTGTAGACGTATGAAACAGCCTCACTGAAGGATGTGGGGATAAAGTCTGTAGATCTAAGTAATCTTGAAAATGTGTAGTTTTAACTTGTAAGACTAGTAACAAAAGGAATTGTACATAAGCACTGTCTTTGGTAGTTTCCCACAAGGTATGAGATAACAATTCTAAAGCCACAAAAAATGTATCCTGGAATTGAGCAATAAAGTAAATAAATGGTGATGGTGGCAGCCATGTTTCTCACCTGCTGGAGCAGGAGGTAATGGAAGTGGAAGGGTGGGGGTTAGGATGATCCGTGCTGTAATTTATTGAAGTTCCTCCACATGAACTCATGGAACCAGCTGAAAGAGTTCCAATGGCCAAACTGGAACGGTGTGAGGAGCAAAATAAATAAGGTAGTATTGGGCTAGAACGTAAAGTATAAAATGAATTTGGATGAGTTTTACTGATACAAATGATTGAATAAATAAGTAAATGGGAGACTACGCAAAAATCACCTGCAGATTTCTGAATAATTTATGTAGATACTCTGTCATGGAAGAGGTGGGGCATAACTCTCCACTTCTTAAAGTGTGGGCTGTACATATTGACTTCCTTTCAAAGGGTCCAGTATGGAAATGGAGAAAAAAGAGTAACTTTATAGTAGATTAAACTGAAAAACACGACTGTAGCCACGTGATCAAAGATAATAATAGTGATAAGCCATGTTGGTCCTACGCACTCTACAAGATGTGATAAAAATGGCAATTTATCCCTATGGTCTTCCTCCAAAAACCTTTAACCCAAGTGTAATGATGAGAAAAACATCGGACTATTCCAATTGGAGAATATTCTACAAGACGTATGATCAACAGTTCTCAAAACCATAAAAAAAAAAACCCAAAACGATACATCAAAAACAAGAGAAATTGTCAGCCAAGATTATCCTAAGAAGACATAAAGAATATGGGGTGTCTGGGTGGCTCAGTTGGTTGAGCGTCTGACTTTAGCTCAGGTCATGATCTCGTGGTTCATGAGTTCGAGCCCCACAGCTCAGAAGTTGGAGCCTGCTTCAGATTCTGTGTCTCCCTCTCTCTCTGCCCCTCCCCTGCTCACATTCTGTCTCTCTCTCTCTCAAAAAATAAATAAAAATTAAAAAAAAATTTTAAAGAATAAATAGATACTGTGGTATCCAAAATGGGGTCCTTCAATAGAAAAGGTAGTAAGTAAAAACGAAGTAGAGACTTTAATTAATAATAATGCATCAATATTGATTCATTAATTTTGACAAATGTCCCATACTAATGTAACATGGTAATAATAGAGAAATTTGGGTGCTGTGTATATGGGGATTTTCTGTACTAATTTCATCATTTTTCTGCCTACCTAAAATGATCCTGAAAGGAATAGTTTATTTAAAAAAAATGAAGGTCACCTCACTCTTAAATCATATCCTTTGTGGTTTTACAGCTGTTGGGTTTATTTCAATGCCACAGTTCTGAGAAACTGACTCTGCTTTGATCAGGTAATGCCTCTCTTTCCATCTCATTCAAATATGGATTATTCTATTTATAGGATGTTTGGACAGATGCAAAACACAGAGGGATCAATGATGCAGAAGACAAGAAAACATCCCTATCATTGTCAACACAAGTGGACATGCAAAGGTAGGAATCCATAACCTCCCATTAGACCACAGACTATAATATAGCTAGAATTTTCTGTGGGTCTTTTAATCCTAGACTTTTAATGAGAAATTTTAAGAACTTGAACTAGAATCTGTTGTTGAGAAATGTTTTTATCTTATTTTTAAATATGTTTACATAGATACCTCTTCACTAGACTGTACCCTTTTCTATATCTGTAGCTTCACACCCATTTCAGCCTCTGGTATGTAGTTATGTCCTTATAAATATTGTGAACTTGAATGTAATTGATCAGGTGTGATTTGACCTGGGTTGAAGATTGTGAAAGTGTTATAATGCTGCTGTATTAGGCAAAGTACGTAATTATAAAAGTTAGCATCTGAGTTTGGTTTCATTAATTGATATAAATATAAAAGTTTTATTTCAAACAACATTTGAGAAGGCGGCTACAATACTCAATCTTATGTTTCTTTTTTGGATGCTCATTTTTATTATTAGTCAGTTATTTTGGTATTACTTATATTTTGCCTTCCCGGACTTCAAACCCACTGAATATTACCTGTGTGATGGAGAAAAGATGTAAATGAAGGTAGATGACAAATTTTAGTGGAAATGTTTTAACTAAGCAGTTGATCAGCTAATACCCCACCCATTTGATTGTTTGTGGATTGGAGTTTTCTCCTAGAAGTGTTACATAAAAAGGATAGTTAATAAATAGTAAATAAAAGATATTGACCTCTTAGAATCAGTAAATCTAATTCTTTCAAGATAATTATGTATGTGATCATATCAAGGTAATTTAAACAGAGGCTGTATATTTCTTTCCCCCCTCCTTAAGACATAGTGTACCCTCAGAATTTTACATTTCTACGACACATTTCCAAGTTCATTTTTAATGCCTATATGTTTCAAAAAGAAAAATTATTTATTACAGATTACCCTAAATGTCCCAAGTGGCATCAAACTGCTCTGAGATTGTCCAGCATTGCACTGGTTATACTCATTGCCATAGTGATAGGACTAACCATTTTGGGTAAGTAAATTGAAAGCTCTCTGTTCAACTAGAGAGGTTAATACGTTTTCCTTGGCGTTTACCTTCATTTCTCTAACTTTTCCAGAATCATTTTTCACATTTACCTGTTACTTCAATTGCATCGATATTAAAGGACACAGTTGATAATTTCATTAATGCAAGTATTTTTTTTCTTATACACAGGAAACAACAAACTTGTTAATTTGTAAAGTCTATTCTGCTTATAATTGTATTTATTTAATTTTTTTTTTTAATTTTAAAAAAATTTTGAGAGAGAGAGAGTGTGTGGGGGAGAGGCAGAGAGAGGGGGGCAGAGGAGGATCTGAAGCGCCCTCTGTGCTGACAGCAGAGAGCCCCACGCGGGACTTGAACTCGTGAACCATGAGATCATGATTTGAGCCAAAGTCGGATGCTTAACTGACTGAGCCGCCTAGACACCCCATAGTTATTTTTTTTTAAGTTTATATATTTATTTTGAGACGGGGGGGGGGAGAGAGAGAGAGAGAGAGAGAGAGAGAGAGAGAGAGAATGAGTGGGGGAGGGGCAGAGGGAGAGGGACAGAGGGAATCTTAAGCAGACTCCTTGCCCAGAGTGGAGCCAGACACGGGGTTCAAACCCACAAACTGTGAGATCATGAGGTGAGCTGAAATCAAGAGTTTGATGCTTAACCAACCAAGCCACCCAAGGCGTCCCCACTTATAATCAGTTGGTAAATAGTGTGGGTATGGCTGTCACAATTCTGTGAATGGAAATTTTGTATTTTGGTAAAAGCACTTCATTTTGTGGAAGTTGATTTGGCCCTTTACATAAAACTTTTGGACTTTAGGGGTAACTTGATTTTTTGACGTTTTGACAAAATTTATGAGCTGCTTAAAAATTTAAGGCCCAGTTAAAGTTAAGATATAGTCCTAAAATGAGCTCTGCTTCAAGAAGAGCTATGGGTAATTATATCTGTTATTGTTTCTATTTGTTGTGACCCTTTATGTGTTAGGAATTGTGTTAAGCATTTTACATGCATTATTTTTTAGCCTCAAAACACTCCAGGTTTGTTCAACATTTTCCCCTTTTATATATGAGGGAACTGAGAAACAGAAAAGGCTAGTAATCTGTTCAAGATCACACAGCAGTCTAACCTATCATACTTAACAGATACAAATTTCAATATAGTTTCATTTTATTTAGATAATTTGTTATTGTTTGTTTCTACTTACTTGTTCTCAAGTGGAAATCTCCAGAGTCTCTAAGTTTATTCATCCTTTGTCACATTATAGTATTGAAATGCTATAGACCGATTTCTCAACCAGCAGTGTGAACATTCACTTGTAGTTCTGCTTTAGTGGATAATTAAAAGGCACAAGGTCGTACCTGTAGAAATCTAACTGGTGTTACTACTTTATTTGCTAGTATGTCGCCTAAGTAGTGAGAAAGGAACCAAAGATTGTGATGGCATGAATATTTCTCCCAGGAAACAACAGGACAATACAAACTTCACAAGTAAGTGGTTATATTTCATTGCATTGTAGGGGAGGAAAAACTTTTCCTCCACCCTCTTAAGTTACTACCAGGGGGCATGTGAATTAACTGTCAGAAGACCAATGAACAAGAAGAAAAGTTTTATTTGCAGTCATAGGAGAGGTAACAAAAGAAGTAGCTGCCTCTGCCTGGTTACAGTTAAAGGTTTCCATACCTAGCTTAATAGGAGAAAGGAAGGGGGAAGAATTTCTTTGGGAAAAACAAGTACATTTCCACAGGAAAGACAAGCAAGTAGGTGTTTCAGGAGACCGAATTGGAGAAAATGAAGTTAGTAATGATATCTGCATATACAGGTGGTGAGTAGTCTTTCCCTCTTCATAGTCATAAATTCATCCAGAAAGGGGATTCATGGTAGAGTTCTTAGTCTTTTTTTACCCCTGGGAGTAAACCACTCCAAAGAGGAATTTATGGCAGCCTCATATCTCAGAAGCTTCTATTTTTAGTCAGATAAGGGATGCTCCGAAGAGGCTTCTCTCTGCACCTGTTGATTGCATTAGGCATATACAAAATAATTGGTTTACTGACAAGATAGCAAAGAATTTAAGCAAAAGTCCCTGCCCTTACCCACCTCATGATTAATGCGTGAGATCATAAAGTCAAATGGCACTGCCATATGCAATTTGATAAAACTTTCCCGGGACATTATACCAGGATTATGTACCTTTTTTTACCCATGTGGATGTCACTTCTCTACTATATCGGTTGCCGTTTTTGTAATTATTATTTGTTATGCTATGTGATTAAGGCGTTAGGTCACTCTTTAAAAATCAGTATGGAAAGATCGAATTGTAAGGCATTTGGAGATCAGTATGGCTCATGAAGAAGGGGATTACTAATTACCAATTTACTCTCATCTAGATTTCTATTCGTTTCCACACCGCAGCCAGTAGGATCTTTCTAAAATGCAAACCAGTGGCCAGGGCACTGTAGGCGAGGAAAGATAATTTCCCCTCTACCTTGATAGGTTTTTGACTCAGACCCCCCCCCCGTGCAATAAATGACAGATTAATAGGAGAAATACGGAAGTTTTATAACACTTATATATCTGGAATCATGAAAGATACCCAGGAAAACTGGGTGACTCCCCAAAATAGCCCAAGCCACCACCTTATGTACCATCTCCAGCTAAGACAAAAGAAAATGGGGGCAGAGGAGTCAGGGTAGGGGCCAAGGGCAGGCTGCCCATAAGTACCACAATAGCATATTAATTATTTTAAATTGGAGCTACTTGGGAAATATCTGTCCCCCTGAAAGCGGGAAATAAATCTCCTGTATCAAAGGTACCCTCCTTAAAAAAAAATTAATGTTTATTTATTTTCGAGACACACACACACACACACACACACACACACACACACAGAGTGCGAGCGGGGGAGGGTCAGAGAGAGAAGGAGACACAGAATCCAAAGCAGGCTCCCAGGCTCTGAGCTGTCAGCACAGAGCCCGAAGCCGGGTTCAAAGCCATGAACAGTGAGATGAGACCTGAGCCCAAGTCGGAGGCTCAACCCACTGAGCCACCTAGGAGCCCCCAAAGGTACCCCTTTTACTAAGAAGTGGAAAGACATCCTTATCACCAGAGATAGAAACTTTAATGCCAAAAAATCTAAAACAAACCTCGTTCCTTTTTTTCTAATCCACTACCTTAGCCCCACTTCTTAGAATTCCTTGCTAATTAAAGCTCCCAAACACGTTTGCTTTATCCTGTCAATGCTTCACAAATTTATTGTCTCTTAGTCTAAAATGTATAAAAACTGCCTGACTCCGTCATTTGTTTGGGTCTCAAATTCATTATTGGGCCTCCGTGCACGCGCAAACTTTGGTGTTTGCTTGTGTTAAGCTGTCTCATGTAAATTTCGTTGTTTTTTTTAAAGTTTATTTATTTATTTTTGAGAGAGAGAGAGAGGGAGAGAGATGCGTGAACAGGGGAGGGGCAGGGAGAGGGAGAGAGAGAGTCTCAAGCAGGGATTCCCTACTCGGGGCTCCATTCCACCAGCCGGTGAGATCATGACCTGAGCCAAAGCCAAGAACAGGATGTTCAATTGACTGGGCTACCCAGGTGCCCCAAGGGAGTTCATTGCTTAAAAGTGGGGCAAAATCTTTACTTTTAAGGGAAAAGTTTAGAAATTAGTGCATTTTTTTTGATATTCAAACCTTACTCTTCTGTTTGTTCCATTTTTTTCCATTTCAGCAAAGTCCACGCTAAACTTATGCCCTAATAACTGGCTGCAGAAAAAAGGGAAATGCTATAATTTCTTAAAAACCTTTAAATCATGGACCGATAGCCAAAAATCCTGTTTAATAATGAAATCACATCTCTTGATGATCCAAGACATGGCTGAACTGGTAAGAGCTAATTTGCCAGGGAAATTAACGCTTCTAAAACCGAGAGAAACAAGTAAATTAAAAAAAAAAAAAAAAAAACATTTGTTTATTTTTGAAGGAGAGAGAGACAGTATGAGCAGGGGAGGGGCAGAGAGAGAGGGAGACACAGAATCCAAAACGGGCTCCAGGCTCTGAGCTGTCAGCACAAAGCCCATCGCGGGGCTCGAACTCACGAGCTGTGAGATCATGACCTGAGCTGAAGTCGGATGCTTAACTGACTGAGCCACCCAGGCGCCCCCAAAGTACATTTTATGATAAAGGAATTATACTGCTGATAATTACAGCCATTTATTGAATTCCTAGCATACACCAGGCACTGTGGTAGGCATGCCACAAATTATATAAAACTTAGTGCTCACAATAACTTTACGAAATAGGCAGTATTTTCCATTTTCATAAGAAGAATCCGCTGAACTTGACAGGTTGTGTAACAATGCTATTTCACATGTCAATGGCAAAGCTGGGATATCGATGCTGTCTTTCCACATCACTTCTTGGGGAGAAAGATACAAGCTCTTTGAGCATTATCAGTATCTGGCAAAACTTTCTCAAGTCTGGGCGAAGATCAGAAGAGGCTATTTTACTGCATTTAACTCCGTTACCTCTGGGTTCTCTTTCACAGAATTTCATACAGAGTAGTATACCAGATGGAATTTACTTTTGGATGGGTCTGAACATCACGCACCCACAAAAGGCATGGACCTGGCTGGACGGCACCCCATTAAATCTACAGTTGTGAGTATTTGGCATTGGAGTCTCTCACCAGCCAACTCGTGCTGGGGGATGCCCGCCTGAAACTCCAGATGGTCAAAATGGTTCCCAGAGATGGAAGACTTTGATTTGTTAATGTGTGAGTGATTAAGCCACTTACCTTACAGAAAGGAAGCTAATTTATTGGCTTATTTGGGTTCTCTTTTAGTTTATCCATAATGCTAGAGATGTAAATGGAAAATTGTAGTTAACCTGAAATTCTCTAAATTTCATTTCTTTTGAAGTGTTTCTTAAAAGTTTACAAAACAACCCT
Source organism: Panthera onca (assembly GCF_046562875.1). Lineage (NCBI taxonomy): Eukaryota > Metazoa > Chordata > Mammalia > Carnivora > Felidae > Panthera > Panthera onca. Next base: position 43,489,955 of record NC_138345.1, read on the forward strand.
TATTTTAACTCACAGGAAGATTTCAATTAGTGGGAATATTTCAAATATTAAGGAATATGTTATGGGTAATACAACAAATAGCCATTTGACTTGTTTTTAATACTGTCACCCTAATCAACAATATGTGTAGCTACTTTCTGCTTCCGTTCCATTCATTCTGCTTAATTCATTCTATTCATTCATTTTTGTTTAAACTCCATGGGTAGAGAGTGCTAAAATCTTTGGGCGCCAGGCACTAACTAATCCCCAGAACACAGGCAGAAGCTCCTGGGGGTCCAGGGTAAAACTTGCTACTTTCAGCATCAAGGTTTTGGGGATCATCAAAAGTTAATTTCACTTCTTGAAAATTTGGAGTTTTGTTGTGTCATCTCAAAGAGATGTGAAGGAGGTTTAGGGAGACTATAGATGGTCTGGAGTGATAGAGCAGGCCCACAGGACTGGCTGAGGGGCAGTAAAAAAAAATGCTCTGAAACAGAAAGTCACCCTATAAATGAATATGCTTACCCAAAGACTATTTATAATATTTCTTTTAAAACTTGCACTCTATACCCACCCATAGCCTACTCTCTGTACATCACGCTAAAATAATTTTAAAACTTGATCTTTATCGCTAATAGAAATCTATCATCATGTTTTTAAAGCGATGCTCTGTCAACCCACTTGCAAACTGGCTTAGAATTATCTGTTTTGTTTTTTTTTTTTTTTAATTGAGGGGTTTTGTCTGATTTTTTATTTTAATTTTTTTAATTTTTAAAAAATGTTTATTTATTTTTGAAGGAGAGAGAGACAGAGCATGAGCCGGGGAGAGTCAGAGAGAGAAGGAGACACAGAATCTGAAGCAGGCTCCAGGCTCAGAGCTGTCAGCACAAAGCCCGACGCGGGGCTTGAACTCACGAACTGTGAGATCAGGACCTGAGCTGAAGTCGGAAGCTTAACCGACTGAGTCACCCAGGTGCCCCTTTGTCTGACTTTTCAGATGCCTTATGGCTTATTTGTCTAAGACAAGAAAGGTTGGCTTAAATATCATGGAAAAAAAGAATTTAGGGGAATTTTCCTTCTTTTGTATAAAGGGTAGAAGGATTTGGGTATGCCCATATATACACAAATGAGCAGAAATTCTCTTGCTGAGGTGTCTGTGTGAGTTTAAAACATTTAAAAATGGGGAGGTCTTCTTCCTGGTTGCTCACCCCAACACTCACTCCTTCCCCCATTCTGTCTGGGGTTACATTTAACATGTAAAGTATAGAGGTACCAGAGTATTCTTTCTTAGGATCTTCTGTAGAAGCCAGATTGCTTATTATAGGCAAACAGTGAAGGAAGATTTTTGAAAGGTGTGATACTTGGGATTTGGGTCTGGAAAGTGAAAAAGGTTAACAGTTCAGCTTTCCTCAGAAAGTCAGTTTAGTACTTTTTGAAGAACATGCATGTTTTGGATGTTTTTAGATGTGTTGACATTTCTAAATCTTAGAATGATAAATATGAGATTGTCCGTTCTAAAGGGGGTATCATTCCATTGTTGCACATACTCAGAAAGTTGAATCTGGAATCTTTTGAGTAATAAAATGAATTTTTCTCCTAAAAGGGCAGGATCGTCCTCTGTCTTAGTCCATTTGGGCTACTATGACAAAACACCACAGACTGAGTAGCTTATAAGCAACAGAAATTTATTTCTCACTGTTCTGGAAAATGGGATTCCAAGATCAAAATATCAGCATGGTCATGTCTGGGTTAGGGCCCTCTTCCTGGTTGGTAGCCACATTCCATCCACCATGACCTCATATGGTGGAAGGAAGTCAGGATCTCTCTGGAGTCTCTTGTATAAGGAACTAATGAGAGTTCCACCTCATGACTTAAGCACCTCCCGAAGGTTCCACTTCCTAATATATCACTTTTATGGGTTAGGATTTTAACATATGAATTTAGCATTTAACATATGAATTTTAACATTCAGACCACAACAAGTAACAGCCCTCTAAGATCTTTATGTTTTTGTATGATGGCAGGACATTGGGAAACCAGTGTTTCTTATTCACATTTTTATTTTTATTTTAATTCCATGGAGCATTTCCATTTACCAATGGCCATTTTTGGTTAAGAAACTATTTGGAACAGCTACCTTCATTAAAGATGTCATTTTTTAACGGGTGATCCTTGTCTGAAAATTTAGAGTCTTAGATCTCCAGCTTGGAGAGCACATGCCTCCCAAGGCAGGAGATAAACACACAAAATTTCACGGTTGTGTTTTTAGCAGAATGAGAACAGAACATTGTCTTTTCATCTACAGATTTCAAGTCATGGGCCAAGTTGAAGATAACGCCTGTGCTGTAATAACAAAGAAGGGTGTGTTTTCCGAAAAGTGTTGTAATGAGAGTTACTGGATTTGTCAACATGTGATTTCTTCAGACAATGACTTCTAAATTGATTGCAGTCTATCATTCCTATCAAAAAAAAAAAATTCGGAAGTCTTTTTTTATTTATATATTTTTGTAGATGTACATCATTTTTACAACAAATATTATGGTGATGATGATGATAATGGTGTAGATTTGTGTCACTATAACTCTGGGCAATCAGGCTTAACTCATTCTTTTTGGCCTTGTCACTCTTGTCACTGGTGGTATAATTCAGCAGTCATCCCCCATTCATCATAGTGGCTCTTTTAGACAGAAGTTGGCCTTTCATCTCTTCAACAATTCTCTCCCGACAGCCCCCATTCACCATTAGCAGGGGAGCTTTTTTTTTTTTTTTTTTGAAGAGAAGCCGTCAGATGATACATTCATGAATTTTCCACCACTGAGTCTACACAATTGTCTGCATCTTACTTATTTCTTTTCCTTCTCCTCCTATTTCCAAAGAAGGGGTCTTCCTCTGTCTGGCTAAATCAAATCTCAAAGTCTACAGCCGGGATCGCATCTCTTTTCATTTTTTCAAAGAGATTCCTTCCTTCATCACCTCCACTTCTAACCTCTCTCTTCTTGCGCCTCCTTTTCTTTCGACAATGAAAATGCAAGAACGCAAGAAAATTTTCCCTGAACCACTTGTGGCTTCCAGTTTCTATCCAGTGTCTCCCACCTGTTTTCAGTCAAACTTCCGAGAAATTGTTTATACTTGCTTTTTCCTCTTTTCACCTCCCACTCCAGGTTCTTCTGCAATCTGGTTTCTGCTTTTCCCACTATTTCACTAAAGTGTTCTCATCACGTCAAGAATGCCTTTCTTCTGCCTAAACACAATGACAGCTTTTTAGCTTTCCTCTTAACTCTCAGCAGTGTTGTTCATTTGTGGCCTATCCTTTCTTCTAGAAATATTCTCTGACCTTGGCATCTATGACACAATGCTCTCTTCAACTTGTATCTACCTTCCTTGCCATTGCTCTTCAGTTTTTTGTTTGTTTGTTTGTTTGTTTGAAGCATTGCTTCTCTCTTCTGATCTCTTAAATATTGACATTCCTTGGAGTTTTGCATGAATTCTCTCATACACAATTCTTGGCTAAACTCATCCACTCTGTAGGTACAGTTACCATCAATTTATTGATAACTCCCAAGCCCATATTTCTAACCCAGACCTTATTACAGCAGATTGCCCACTGGACATCTCTGGTTGGACGTCTCAAAGCCCCTCAATCTTCCCATGTTAAAAATTAAACTCATTAGCTTAGTGAATGGCAGCAATGTGCCCATTAGCCTAAGCCAGAGTCCTTGGAATCAAACATGACTTTTTTTTTTTTCTTTTTACCCTCGATATTCACTCATTTAAATCCTGTCAATGTGACTACATAATTATTTTTGAATCCATCTATATGTCCTCATAGCCACCTTATTGTCCTCGATTCCTGCAACAGTCTTTTTGTCTGCTTTTAGTTTTGTCTGCCAAAGTCCATTCTCTATCTTGTGATCATAGCAATTGTGCCACATTACTCACTACTTGATTTCCTTCAGGGACTTTTCATTGCTTTACCTTGTTTTTCAGGCCACATTACTCACTACTTGATTTCCTTCAGGGACTTTTCATTGCTTTACCTTGTTTTTCATTGATCATCTCTTACCAGAACCTGTGTGTCTTCGCCCGTGTTCATTTCTTTCCCACTGCCATGCTTCTGATGATGCAAACACACTAAATTTTGTTCAGTTTCCCAAATGTGTCATGCTTTCTCTTGCCTCTAATCTACTCATGTCTGCCTCAGCTTAACATTCTTCCCTTTCGTACTCCCCTGTTGAACTCCTGCTTATTGTTCAGATGGCCAGTTAAATGCCATTTGGTGGAAAATATTTCCTTAACCATTCTCCGCTCCAGACTAAATTACATGCATTTGTGAATATGTTCATAGTTTCCTGTACTTATCTAATCCTAATATTTGATACTGGATTTTTGACCACTGTTTATTTATCTGTATTGTGAGCTCTGGGAGGACAACGATCCCCATTATTGTACGGGAGGGACAAGATGCCTGCGGCGTGATGGATGAAGAGTAAGCTCTTGTTATGTTGTTGAGTATTATTTGTAACATGTCTTAATGTTTCCCCAGAACAACTTTTCCTAGTTGTGGAGAGCTTCCCTTGGTCTAGATAATCACAATCTGCATGTAGACAAATAAACCACTCTGTTTTATTTTGTTTTGTTTTTTTCAGGAAAGGTCAGTGTTAGGTTTACATGGGCTAATAGATGATATTTTCCAGGTTTATTGTCTGTTTGTTTCTGTTTCTAACCTAGAGCCTATATGGAGACTTGGAGCAGAGAGATTATTACATTAATGTTTGTTAATTAAATATAAATTCATCAGTGGGAAACCTGCTTTAAGGTCTTAGATCCACTAGGAGTAAAACTGAAAGGTCATACATGAATTTCTAAAAGAAAAATGATTCCAAATTGATATGTGTGAACAGAAGTAATTATAGTTTACAGGGAATGAAATATAAAAACTTCAGCTCATTTTAAAAATTAAACACAGCACAAATCCGTGTTTATTTAGTATAATGAATGCAAATATACATATTATTTTATTAATGTGAACATTTGAGAAATGTGGGAAAAAATGATAGGAGAGAAGTTACACTTAAGAGGAAGGGAGAAAAAAAAATGCTGAAAGATCAAGAGTCTGTGGATCTTTTTATTTTTTATTATTATTTTTTTTCTTGTTAGGATTGTTTTATTTTTATTTTTATTTCAATATATGAAATTTATTGTCAAACTGGTTTCCATACAACACCCAGTGCTCATCCCAAAAGGTGCCCTCCTCAATACCCATCACCCACCCTCCCCTCCCTCCCACCCCCCATCAACCCTCAGTTTGTTCTCAGTTTTTAAGAGTCTCTTATGCTTTGGCTCTCTCCCACTCTAACCTCTTTTTTTTTTTTTCCTTCCCCTCCCCCATGGGTTTCTGTTAAGTTTCTCAGGATCCACATAAGAGTGAAACCATATGGTATCTGTCTTTCTCTGTATGGCTTATTTCACTTAGCATCACACTCTCCAGTTCCATCCACGTTGCTACAAAAGGCCATATTTCATTTTTTCTCATTGCCACGTAGTATTCCATTGTGTATATAAACCACAATTTCTTTATCCATTCATCAGTTGATGGACATTTAGGCTCTTTCCACAATTTGGCTATTGTTGAGAGTGCTGCTATAAACATTGGGGTACAAGTGCCCCTATGCATCAGTACTCCTGTATCCCTTGGGTAAATTCCTAGCAGTGCTATTGCTGGGTCATAGGGTAGGTCTATTTTTAATTATTTGAGGAACCTCCACTTTGTAGATCTTTTTAAAATTGAGGGGCGCCTGGGTGGCTCAGTCGGTTAAGCATCCGACTTCGGCTCAGGTCACGATCTCACGGTATGTGAGTTCGAGCCCCGCGTCAGGCTCTGTGCTGACTGCTCAGAGCCTGGAGCCTGTTTCAGATTCTGTGTCTCCCTCTCTCTCTGACCCTCCCCCGTTCATGCTCTGTCTCTCTCTGTCTCGAAAATAAATAAACGTTAAAAAAAAATTAAAAAAAAATAATAAAATAAAATTGAAAGTCAAGGGGCGCCTGCGTGGCTGAGTCAGTTAAGCGTCCGACTTCGGCTCAAGTCATGATCTCACAACTCGTAAGTTCGAGCCCCGCGTTGGGCTCTGCGCTGACAGCTCGGAGCCTGGAACCTGCTTTGGATTCTGTGTCTCCCCCTCTTTTTGTCCCTCCCCTGTATGCATTCTGTCTTCCTCTCTCCCAAAAATAAATTAAAAATAAAAAATAAATAAAATTCAAAGCCAAGTTATCAATGCTCCTTGAAACTCAGATTTTGGTTTAAACTTTTAAGCATTAAAATAATTAAATATTAAAACATACAACAATTAGTCTACCTGGATGTTTAAAAAATTCCTATCCAAGGGGTATTCTCAAAATAATATATCTGATTAAGTTGTAAAATGTGTGTTTGCACATAAGGAAATATTAAACTGGTGAAATTTTGATATGAGAATTCTAAAACTACTGTGAATTTAATTAGCCATGTCTAAAAATCCTAATAGAAAGCAAAGCTTGTCTTATTATTTCCATTATATATCTACATATGTGTATATTTTAAGGGATTAGATCGCCTGAATCACAACTAAAGTTATTTTTAGATTACCCAGTTCTCCAATTTAATGTTCTTAATTATATAGTGATTCTAATTGTTGGGAAGGGAGTATATCAAATAATGTAAATTAGAAGATTCTCAGTGAAGGGAGGCTGGGTGGCTCAGTCGGTTAAGTGTCTGACTTTGGCTCAGGTCATGATCTCATGGTCCAGGAGTTGGAGACCCACGTCAGGCTCTGTGCTGACAGCTCAGAGCCTGGAACCTACTTCAGATTCTGTGTCTTTCTCTCTCTCTGCCCCTCCCCTGCTCACACTCTGTTTTTCTCTCTCAAAAATAAATAAACATTAAAACTTTTTTTTTTAAGAAGATTCTGAGTGAAAAATCCTTTAGGAATAAATTCATAATTTATGACACCTTAAAAGTTTTTATCCTTAAGCTTCAGACTTCTTTTGGAATTCATGTATGTTTCTGTGTATGTATGTGGCTTGGAGAAAATTATTGCTTCAGTAGGTAAAGACTTTGATGAGACCACCTTCAACTTCCCACTTATTTTCCTATTATAGTCTAGTGCCAAATCTGCCTCCCTTTCCCCAGAAAGGAAGAAGGGCTGAGATTCCTTTGCTCCTGAAATTTTACTATGTCATTTCCTGCTCCCATTGTTCCCCGGCCCTTTCTTCCCTTCTTTGACAAACTATATTATATGACAATTTTTCAACTCATCTGGTATGTTACCTCTAATAACAGAAAAAGACCTAACATTAAGGTGGTTAGAAGTGTGAAAAAGAGAAAACCAGTTGTACTGCACCCCGGCCCCTCTCAGCACGTTTCTCTCTAACACTGTGTTCACATAGGAAGGTGCACCTCAGTGGATGGCCCCCTTCGCGTTGATTTGCTGGGTAGCCAGGTCACCAAGGTGAACCTGTTGGAATAGCCTTGGCTAAGGAACTCTCCATACTACTCTTCTTCTCTACTCTTGAGGGTTCCCTTTCTGCCATTATTATTTTCCCACTGAACTTTTTTTAATTCCCAGAAACCAGTTTGATTATCCCCCCCCCCCAAAAAAAGACCAAAAAATGAGATTATTTTAATAGTTAAAATGCACATTGGATGATATGGCAACTCCAAAGTGGTAGGTCTGAGATACATATCAGATATGGCATTAGGCCAGATCAAACGCAGAACTCGCAAGAAGAAGAAAATCTTTCAATAAACCCTCAACAGTAAGCTGTTCATGAGTATTAAATTACTACTCTGAGAACATATCCCCGTAGATACTGTATAGCAACTGGATTAGTATTCCCATTTCCAAGTAAGCATTTTTCAAGTCAAATGAAGTATCATATATTCACTCTTACACAATGATAACGTTGTATTCCTAAATATCTTTTTTCTTCATTTATCCTCATTTGTCTTGAACACCCTGGCTTCTCCACTAATCACTGTATAAATTGCCATGTTACTTTCATACTTTTTAATACTTGTATGTGTATAAAAATATATACACTATTGATTATATATATACTATAAATATATACATACTAAAAATAAAAATATATACTTCGTGTGTATGTGTATATATATATATAACATATACATATATACTCCCACTTAAGTGCATATAGATAGTATACTTAAAAGTATAAAAAAATTTTCATCAAGTATAAACATATTTTAACTTTTACAAGTTGTCTTTCTGATGAACATAAGGGAAAGGAAGCAAAAATCATATAAAAACAGGGAGGGGGACAAAACATAAGAGACTCTTAAATATGGAGCACAAACAGAGGGTTACTGAGGGGGTGGCAGGAGAGGGAGGGGCTAAATGGCTAGGGGGCATTAAGAAATACACTCCTGAAATCATTGTTGCACTATATGCTAACTTGGATGTAAATTTAAAAAATAAATTAAATAAGATGGTAAAAAGAAAAAAAAAAGAACTTGTCTTTCTAGAATCTCAGGGATATGCACTTCGAAGCATAATTATTCTTTATTGTCTTGGAAGAAAGATGTACGAATATTTTTATTTTATTTACAAAACACCAAAACTTGAGGGGCCTGGGTGGCTCGTCGCTTAAGTCTCCAAGTCTTGATTTCGGCTCAGGTTGTGATCTCACGGTTTGTGAGTTCGAGCCCCATGCCAGGCTCTGTGCTGACAGTGCAGCACCTGCTTTGGATCCTCGGTCTCCCCCCCACCCCTCACTTACCCCCATTTACTCTCTCTCCAAGTAAATAAATAAACAAACTTAAAAAACCAAACCACCAAAACTCTCAACTTGTTTTCACAAGAACAGCTTTATTTCAGTATTAATTAGTAAACTTGAGGCAGACAACTTTAAAATCTGTATGCAATAGCATTGGATGCCATAAAAGCCATGAGTCATACAAAGGGATTCTTGACATTTTTGCTTTATTATATAGATACAATGATCCCCTCATTTTTAAAACTGTAACTTGAAAGGGCAAAGAAACATTTTACATTTCCCTATGTGATCTTGGACACTATCCAGTATTGGAAGTTTTGCAAGTCCAACCATCTTCAAATGTTTCGGCATCTCATCTTCTGAAAACTATGCACTTCTCTCATTTAATAGTTCTATAAATACATATGAACTAATTTATTTGTCTGAAATTATACTATTGTTCTATTAGTGCTCACAGATTCAGCTTTGTGACTAAGACTAAGCAATCTAGCTTTACAGCCTACCTAAAAAATAAAACAAAAATCAAGTAACAAGCATTTGTAAAAGAAAATTATTTTCTCATTAGGCAAGCAATGACTCTTTGCTACGAAGGGCTTTTCTACTTTCGTCAGGTCAACATATTCCCTCGGACCTCTGGGGGCTCTACTCGTGTCCATGTCGTGTATCCAGCCCAGACTTGCTCATGAGTTCCAGAACTGTGCATTCAACGGCTTGCTCAGAGCCTGGAGCCTGCTTCAGATTCTGTGTCTCCTTCTCTCTCTGCCCCTCCCCTGCTCACGCTTTGTCTCACTCTGTTTCTCAAAAATAAACAAATATTAAAAAAAAAATTAAAAAACAAACAATATTTCCCCTGTAATGATTTCACTGGGAGACTCCTTCTCGGCTTTGGGCACGCACTTCCTTCTGTTGCCGCTGAACCTTTCCATACAAGATATACATTTGTTTGTGCACTTCTTCTACTGTTTGATAATTAAACGTGAAAGGTTCATCTGTCCCATCTCTGATTTTCTGAAGAATAGGAGAGAGGGAAGTACAGGGAGGAAAAGGAAGTGAAAATGAGGGTGCGGAGAGGGGATGAAAACATGGAAACTTTGGCCTGGCTTGGAAAAGATACAAGAATGAGACCCCACTGCTCTTTTCCTAAGTTCTTACTTGTCCCGTTCTCCAGTCTGTGTTCTGTGACAACTGTTTTCATTTCTAGCAGTGAACATAAATTACGCACCCATAAGATGCAGATCACGGATTTCACTTTAATGCAAGGATCATTTTTAACAAACAGATCTGGTTAACCTTCAGTAAATGGGAAGATCATATTCTCTGAAAATTTACACATTCTGCCACAGAACCTGATTTGTCGTTTTCTCAACTAGAGGCTTGAGCAGCAGAGTTCAAATACCTCTTTCACCCATTTGTTCCCCAAATTTATACTATTGATATTGTCCATTGTACAATAGGTTCCTGGCATTCGGTACTAGACAGGTGCTAGTTCAGACTATTTACTCAAAATCCTGATGGTCTGAACATGATGGCCTGTGGGGTTGGCGCATGAAAGCGATTCGTTTAGCTAGTAACTCAACGCATTTCAACACGAGGCTTGTGTTTCCATAACGCTACATTCACGAGTGACTCTCATACATATTGCAAAACCGAAAGAACATCAACAACTAGTACCGATAATAAAAGTAAGGAGGCAGGGCAAAAATATTACAGTTCTTAGAAGAACAAGCCACTTTAAATGACATTAATCTGAATCCATAGGAGTAAATACCGTAAAATGTCATTTAAGTTTTTCATTCGTATTTAATGTATTACGTATCAGAAGTTTTATTCTGTGAGATTTGGGAACGGACGTTGGGGCATGTATTTCTTGAATCCTAAGACCCTAGAAGATTTATAAACATGGATTTAGAGATGTGGAGTAAAACACCAATGGAAATTTCTAAACATGAATCTCATGTACTTTCATATTAATATAATATGTTTCCTTCAAGAGGAATAAAAATTATCCCTTTTACACTATTTTACGTAAAATATCTTAGATCCATGATGTCTTAACTTCTGGGTATGCATGTGTCTGATTTGCTACAAATCCATTTTCTAACCAAGCGGGTACTGGAGCCTCTGATCCCTGTTTTGTGTAGATAGGCACATTCTCCAATTCCAATGACTTGAAACCTAAAACAAAACACAGAAGGGGGAAAAAACAAAGGCGACAGGATGAGTGAGTCCTGACTGGAGTGACTGCAGAAAAATTTTCCTCTGCTGGGAGCGTTTACTCTTACCCAACACGGTAGTGTTTGAAAATAACGCAAAGTGAACTCATATGCGTTGTTGGCCTTAAATGCGGCTTCAGAAACTCAAAAAAACCTGTAACCTATATGGTGAAGAAGTACAGGATTTACCGCTAAGTACGTATTAAATATGCGTTGTGAAATTCTAGAAGCATTCACATCTCTGAACATTGATGTCTCGCCCCCGTAAAGTGGAGATAAATATGCCTATTTCCCACGGCTGTTGTGGAAGTCAAATGATATGAAACATTGTTGGAATATTACAAGTATTAAATGCTTTGTACAATCGTTTTTTTAATGTTTATTTATTTTTGAGAGAGAGAGAGCGAGAGAGCACATGCAGGGTAGAGGCAGAGAGAGAGAGAGGGAGACGGACTCTGAAGCAGGCTCCGCACTGCCAGCTCAAAGCCCGATGTGGGTCTCGAACCCACAAACGGTCAGATCATGACCTGAGCCAAAGTCAGACGCTCAAGCAACAGAGCCACCCAGGCACCCCTTTACTCTATACAATAATTTATATTACCACTTTTTCTCTGGGCTCATTTTACTCTCCACCACAAAGGAAACTTCCAGGAGAATGGTGTGTATGGATTTTAGCTCAGATCTCTCTGTGGTGGTAAAGGGCTTAGAGCCCCAGCTTTCGGTGGATAAATTACAGACCCAGGACTTACCAACCACTGTATATGGTTCCATCTATCCACTTCCAGCTCTGTCCTGCTTCTCGACTCAGTCCAATCCAATATTGAGAGTGGTCAGAATATCGCTTCAGGAAATCCTTTAAGAAAGTATATTAGGATGAATAGCAAATGCTTCGTTCGGTTGGATTTTCTTTTGTCTCGTTATACTTTTTGGAGAAACACAGACTTTCATATTTGGAAGGCGGCAGTGTCCTTATCTGGTTCACAGGTTAGTTCATGGGTTCAGTTACTTCTGTAACAACTACCCTAGTAAATTGCATTGGGTAGCTTTCTTCCTATTCTATTTCCTTTTTTAAGAAGTGTTTGTTTATTTTGAGAGAGAGAGAGAGAGAGAAAGAGAGCAGGGGAGGGGCAGAGAGAGAGGGAGATAGAGAATCCCAAGCAGGCTCCGCATTGCCATCACAGAGCCCGACGCAGGGCTCAAACTCATGAACCATGAGATCATGACCTGAACCGAAATTAAGAGTCGGATGCTTAACCAACTGAGCCACCCAGGTGCCCCTCTTTTTCATTTCTAAAAGAATTGTTGGAAGACAGACATGATCTGTTCTGTGATGGCTTGGTCAAATTTGCCAGTAAATCTTAGGTTTGGTGCCTTTTGGAACAGGACAATCTTAGCAGTAAAATATGTTGAACAATTGGTTCATTCTGGTTTTATATATCTTTGTAATTCATTCTGATACATTATATTTTCTGATATTATTACCAATAGCCTAGCTTTTACGTTTTGTTTGGATTTGGTTAGTAATTGCTTTGCATATATTTCCTTTCATTTTTCTGTCTAACTTTTATGTGTGTGTTCACACGTGTGTGTATGCGTATGCACTTAAGTATGTCTCCGTAAGTAGCACGTTACCGGACTTTATTGCTTTTTTTTTTTTTTTAAACCATCTGATAATTTTTTTTCATTTAAGAAACTAAAAGCATTTAAAAATCATTTTATCACGATTGCTGTTGTATTTGGATTTGTCAGTGTCGTGTTTGTTGACTACTAGTTTTTTTCCCCTTATTTTAGCTTTTTGTGAATTCTGTTGGGTTGATACTTTCTCTATGTCTTTAATTTATTTGAACGCTTTAGTTTGTTTGAACACTTTTTACCCTTTGATGCTTACAATTCAATTTTTTAAAAATATGTCTGTCCATACATATCCAAATTTCGGTTGTCTACACAACTGTTTAAATAATTATTTAGACAATTATCCATTTCTTCAAAGTTTTCAAATTCATTAGCATAAAATTATTTGTAAGATTTTATGCTTTTAAATCTCTACTGTTTAGGGGCACCTGGGTGGTTCAGTCGGTTAAGCACCCGACTTTGGGTTAGGTCATGGTCTCCATGAGTTCGAGCCCCACGTCGCGCTCTGTGCCGACAGCTCAGAGCCTGGAGCCTGCTTCAGATTCTGTGTCTCCCTCTCTCTCTGACCCTCCCCCGTTCATGCTCTGTCTCTCTCTGTCTCAAAAATAAAAATAAACATTTAAAAATTTTTTAAAAAATCTCTACTGTTTATAATTTTTAAAATTAAAATTTTTAAAATTAAAAAGTTTAAAATTTTTAAAATTAAAAAAAATCTCTACTGTTTATAATCTCTACTGTTTATAATCAGGTGCATAAATCTGTTTTCTTTTTCTGTGATCAATTCTATCTATGTACAGAAGCAGCATTGCTTTTGTATATCCTCATTATTTTGTTGAACTCTTGTTTGTTTATTGCAAAAATTATTTCAGTGACTGTGCTTTTCAGTCAAAGTATTTCCTTTGTTTTGTTTCCGTATTCATCTGATACTTCCTGTTTTTTCACTGCTTTAGTTTCTTGGTTTATTATTCTATAGAATGGAATGTATGACTTCATTTCTACTTTTCAGCCATCTGAATGTACTTATCCAAAAATCCTTGTCAGAACGAGCTACAAAATTAGTTCAAATTTAGGACAATCCCTCTTCTGTCCTTTCCTGGTAGAGTAAGGGTTCCATAAATGTTAAATACATCCCTGTGCTCCTTGAGGTCTTAACTGTTTTGTCTCTTGCCACCTCTATTGTTCTCTATCTCTATTATTCCTGGTTGGGGGAAGTTTGTACTGTGTGCTTTTAAGTTTTTCCATTAACCCTTTTCTATGCCTTGAACCTACCAGACCTTCTTGGTTATGCTTGACTCCTTTATTAATCCTTTCCAGTATCTCTGACACCTGGTTTGCCATGAATTTCTGCTTATTATTATTTTTTGAATATAGTTCCACAAAAAGCAACTTTAATTTGGTGTAAAACAGGTAGGCAATAACAGTTCATTACTGAGGGCTTTATTATGGCTTCATGGGTCTGAGCTTCGTGGGAAGTGGTTTTGGACTTTCCCTGGATTTTGCTGCTGTATTTCACTCAAAAATATAGAGCTAGCTAATTATGCAGTTGCATTTTTTTGAAGAATAGTCGGATCTTTCTGGTGGGAGATATACCACTCTAACCCTGCTTTTAGAGTCTAGGCAGGAATATATAAGCTGCTCTATATTAAGCATAGGGAAAAATGCTTAGTATGTAACTTATTTCTAAATCCTTCTACTCCCAGTTGGAAAAGTCAGGTGGGGAAAGTCATGTCCTAAATGTTGTCTAATAATTTTTACTCTAAGGGTTGATCTGACCTGACCTGGGAGGTGAGTGTGGTCTGACGTGAGCTCTTTCTTTGATTAAGCTGATGTGGAAAAAAAAAGGGGGGGGGGTTTCTTCTATGATGGATGAGAGGGTCTTTTTTGGACCATTTCCATTTCCAGTGTGCATCCTCCGTATCAGCTATAACCCCCAAGAACATAATCATAATTTAAAAGAATTGCCTTACCAGTTCTTTAGTGGTGTTGAAGACAGCAAGAGTGGCTGCATGAGAGGCACAGAAGTTCTGGCTTGCTGTCCAGGTTCTTGTACTTTCGGAGAAATAGAAGCACTTTCCTAGGTAACCAATCCAGCCATCCAAGCATGACACGCGTTCAGCGGAAGATTTGTGTTTTTCAACTGAAAACAATTTCCTGATATATTAACTACCGAGGCGGAGGCACGCCCTGAATGTTCTGCTCTGAGACACATTAGAATTTGATGTAAAACGATTATCTTATCCCTAGATATGAAATTCACCAGATTAGTTTTTGGCCCTTCAGTCTGAAGTTTCGGGATTTCCTTAGTCATTCTTCGTTTTTCTCCAAATGAGGACAGATCGTAAATTCTCGTATTTATTTTCTTGCTAAGTTGAAAGAAATCCATGGCAGACGCCACTCGTGTAGATGCTGGCATTGCTCGGATTCAAGACTCCCTGCTCTTCTCCGGTGACACACTCCTCCTAGGTGAGCACACTCATTCTCATGACGCTGTCATGCTTATACTGATAATTATTGAATTGATGTGCCCAACCCAGGCCTCTCGTCAGAGATCTCCTATATACAATTGCCTAATGGACACTCATCCAGTCAATAAAATGAAAATATTTGTGACTGTACCCTATGTTAAGCATCGTTGTGTGTATTTATTACAGACATGGTCCCTGCCATCATTGTGCTGAGAGCCTAGTGGGGCAGATAGAGAGTGAGCAAGTAATTAACAAATTTCAAGGAGTGATACAAAAGGGATAGCCACAGGTACTAAGAGAACAAGAGTTGAGGGGAGTTGGTCCCGCTCAGGGGTGGGGGTTGGAGTCGACATTTCAGGTGACACTTCAAGGATGCAGAGAGCTAGCTCACTAGACTAAGGATGAGGAGAGCACGTTCTCAGCAAAGAGGAAGTGAGCGTGTAAAGGTCCTCGAGGGTAAAGGTCCTTTTCACTTGAGAAAGGGAAATCAGCATGAGTGGACCATAACCAAGGCCAGAAATTCGAACAGGAGCTAGGTGTTGCTTATACACGTGGTTAAGGTTTTACACCTTACACTAAAAGGATTGTCTCAAAATTAGAGATAGGTGATGATGTATGGACTGGATTGATGGCCTGTTGATTCATTAAAATTCTTGTTAGAAGAAAAATAGATTTGGGGAAAAGACAAGTGTTCAAGAGACTTAAATACAGAGAACAAACTGAGGGCTGATGGGGGGGGAGGTGCGGGGGAGAGGGGAAAATGGGTGATGGGCATTGAGGAGGGCACTTGTGGGGGTGGGCACTGGGTGTTGTATGTAAGCTATGAATCATGGGAATCTACTCCCAAAGTCAAGAGCACACTGTATACACCGTATGTTAGCTAACTTGACAACAAATTATGTATTAAAAAATAATAAAAAAATAAAATGCACAAAATAACTAAGTGGGAGATACTTGTTCCGGTTCTGCATATGCTTCTATGATGCTTAAGTTATGTTTCAAGTCTAACTTTTTCTTTGAACTTTAATGAAAAGTGCATCAGAATTTGATTTCTGTTTACATCTGCAGCTTTATTTCATCTGATTTTTCTGTAGGCCCTTTGTTTCTGTCTCCATTTTCTTGTTTACCAAACTTCTCCTAGTCCCTTATACATATCATGTTACTTTAGGAAATATCTGGGCCTTTGCTCACGCTGCTCTGTGTTCCTCAATGCCATACCCCCACCTTAACTTGCAATAAAACAATTTCATCCTGTCCAACTTGTATTTAAATGATCTATTATGTTACAGCACAATTTCCTCTATGAATTTCCTCCACTCCATCCCATTGGAATTGATCATACTCTACTTTCCATGCTCTTGGCTTCTAATAGACTACCAGATTTAATACATTATAGCTATGACATTATATATATAGCTATAGCTATATTCATATATACATTATTATATATATTATATATATATTATATATATATATATATATATATATATATATATATATATATAATTTTTGCCTCTTCTCTCTCTATCTCATCTATCTCTATCTCTCTATTCCTCTCTATAGGTAAATCGTTATACCTGGTGATTATGTCATGTCTGATTGCTGCATAAATCAACAGAATATATAGCAGTCATACCCATCCAAGAAAAATCTATATAACTGTTCTCAAGTATACCTAAGTGAAGGAACAATTTTTATTCTAGACCTGATTAGACCTTTGCCTATTTTAACCTAAGTATTCATATCTATTAAGTAAGAAAAGCTCGTTTTTACATCAACGCACAAACTGCATCATCTGATCTGGGTCACAGGAATTTAGCATCCTAGGTTGTGTTAAATAACCTTTACTTTTGCTTGATAGCTTTAGGAAATCAGTGAGTTTTAGCATCACAAGCAGCACTAAAAACTATTGAATCCAGTCCTTTGCTGTATAAATAGGGACACTGAGATGCTAGACGCTGGATGACTTATAACCAAAGATAAAACTGGGAGATGGAATTCTGGTCCCACAGTTCAATATCACTACAAGATAAAGCATATTAACCTTTATAAACTGTCTATAGCGTTGTATGACCCAGTTTATAAAATATTCTCTTGAACATGGCTTGAATCAGAGAACACAAATGAGGATCCTTAGGAAGTCCACTGAATAAATTCCACTGAGAGAAAACTAGGAGCATCTGTGAGCATGGCCTGTACTGACTGCAGTAGGCGGCCTGGAAGAAACCCTACGTTTCTAAGAACAGGTTGCACATATTTCAGCTCCTTTAACAAATAAGTGGGTATTTATTTTATATAAACCATAGGAAATAAGCTCACTTAGAAAGAGACAACATTAGGGGCACCTGGGTGGCTCAGCCAGTTAAGTGTCTGACTTCGGTTCAGGTCATGATCTCACAGTCCACGAGTTCGAGCCCCGCATCGGGCTCTGTGCTGACAGCTCAGAGCCTGGAGCCTGTTTCGGATTCTATGTCTCCCTCTCTCTCTCTGCCCCCTCCCCTGCTCGCCCTCTGTGTCTCTCTCCCTCTCAAAAGTAAAAATAAAGATTAAAAAAAAATTAACAAAAAAGAGAGAGACAGCATTGTAGATATTGTAAGAATGATGAACAAAATGCAGAAGACTTGGATTCAGGTTGTAACTTGGGTCTACTCAACGGTCTTTAGACAGCTGCTATCTCTGACATTCAAAGTCCTTGTGTATAGCAAAAGAAAATAAGAACACTAATACTTTACTACTGCTCTGGGTCACTAGAAAATGCAAGTAAAATGTTGTGTATTAAAATATTTTATAAAGCATAAAACACTTCACAAATATGTATTTTGTTTTATCAAAAATCTTTCTCCTTCTCCTCCTCTCCCTCCAACTTCTCTCCTCCTCCTCCTCCTTCCTCTTATTTTTATTATTTTGTCCAGAGAAGTTATATGACTGCAATTACAGTGTAATTTAAGCTGAGTAAAAATATCAATAATGTTTATTTCCTTAACTTGACCAATAGATATCATTTATGCTTTTACTTGGGCAACAGTCTCCTTAGTTTGTAGTTAGGTATAAATTATAACTTTAGACCATGCCTCAAAGAGGAGTAGTTTGGTGCTAACATTTTTACTGTAAATATTTAAGCCCATTTCCCTAATAGGATGTCATAGTCTTTTTGGCAAAGCTGTTTACTCACCTGGACTTCATTACCTATCTCCTCCTCATGGAACTCATCATTATTATTATTTGACTCATGACTTTGCTTTGTTGAATAAGTTCCATGAGGGCAGGAATCGTATCTGTCTTGTTTGTTGTCAACACACAGCCTACTGCCGAGTTGATATAATGATTTCTTTCTCCATCTCCTTATCTAATTATCTATTTATATACATACAGGGTATTCACATGTGTATATATTTTCTATCTATACATGTATAGAAATATATACACGTATATATGTACATATATACATGTATAATACATATATTCATGTGTAAATCATATACATGTGTATACATGTGTATACATATAAATATACATGTGTATAGAAATATATACACGTATATATGTACATATATACATGTATAATACATATATTCATGTGTAAATCATATACATGTGTATACATGTATATACATATACATATACATGTGTATAGAAATATAAACACGTATATATGTACATATATACATGTATAATACATATATTCATGTGTAAATCATATACATGTGTATACATGTATATACATATACATATACATGTGTATAGAAATATAAACACGTATATATGTACATATATACATGTATAATACATATATTCATGTGTAAATCATATACATGTGTATACATGTATATACATATACATATACATGTGTATAGAAATATAAACACGTATATATGTACATATATACATGTATAATACATATATTCATGTGTAAACCATATACACATGAATATATGCCCACCAAATGCATATATACTTATGCATATATTTTGAAACATCTCATTAAAATTGTTTCAAGTTATTTTCAGAAAATATGTACATAGTTTGCTATCATGAGAGGGTGATATACCATTCTAAACTTCCTTTTAGAATCTAAGAGTAATTGATATTTTGTGTACAAAATACGGTCACTAGGTTAGTAACAATTTCTTCTTGTCCAATTCTCTGTAGCCCATATGTATAGCTGTGAATTATAATTGGAGTTTGGTAATCTGACCCCGTCATTGGAAGCTGCAAAACCAGACACAGATCAAATGTTTTGCACCTTAAACTCAATTTCCATTCTTATCAACATAGTCATTAACTAGAAGCAGTTTAGAAAAAAAATACTAATATATATGTAAAAGTATATGGTTTAGGGCAAGGTAGTCCCCAACTAGATAATATTCCATAAATTGCTACCAGTCCACAGGGAGTAAGGACCTGGTGATTCACTGTTAACTATGCTACAAATATACTGTGCAGTTATTTTTATATTTCTTCATAATGAGACTTTTTTGATGAAGGATGCAGTATGGAGATGTACTATTTTACCATGAGCCCCTTACCTTGTAAGGACTATAAGTCACACCAGTTTAGAAGAAAGTTTCATTTGTGTTACTGTTATCTTCACAGTATGAAATATAGCTATTATCCTCATTTTATAGAAGAAGAAACATATGTCCATTCCATGCACAAAGATGTTCAAGAATTACCCTTAAAACACACATACGGTGAAATATTTTATAGTAGAGTTAACATGAGCATATTAGGGAAGTGGCCAACTCACCTGCTAAAATTGTGGCCAGGGTAGTTATCAAAATCATCAGAAAGAACATGACAATGGTGATAACTTTACAGATACAAAGCCTCTCTTTATTCCTTTTTGAGGGTCCTTGTGGTTTGTTGGTAAGGTTGAAAGTGATAATGTCTCCTATTAAAAAAATCAATCAGTTTTTCATTATTAACTCGAGTTTGGAATGGTAGAAGAACAAGATCCGTATATGCAAACTGGTCATATTTATCTGCTCTCAGTGATCAATGGAAAATTAAAATATACCATTTACAGTACTGCATAAAATATTGAATACTTATGGATAAATCTGACAAGAGACATGCAAAACTTGTACACTGAAGACGACAAAACATTGCTGAAATAAATTACAGACATGAATAAATGGAGAAAGATACTGTTTTTGTGAGTCAGAGGACTTCACTTTGTGAAGTTGTCAGTTTCACTCAAATGAATGTATAGCTTCATCACAATCCCAAACAAAATTCTCAGCCGGCATTTTTTTTTTTTTTTTTTGGAGGGGGGGTGGAAATTGGCAAGCTGTTTCTAAGCATTTCAATGTATGTCAATTTTATCTAATGATGCTGTTAAAAATAGTACAGAAATTCGTTATCTTTTATCCACACAGTGTGGATCTGGTTATAAGATACTTTGGATCGATAGCTGAAAATAATATGCCACGGCTAGAAGAAATGAGCAGGGAGATACCAACTCTCTGAGGAGAGTTAGGACTCAGAATCGATAGCAGGTGCCCACCAAATGTAAATTTGTTTACTGCACACATAGCACCTAGAGCCTGTCACGCATGCGTTTCTTACCCTTAGACTGGTAATCTGAATTCCCCAGCGATAGTCCATCGTCCATGTTTCTTTTTCAGCAAAGGAACGATACAGATTGGTCGTAGGGAATGCCCAGGATTCCAGATCTCCGCCCGCCGGTTGGATTTAGTGTCAGCAATACGAAGACAAGCTAAAATGAGAACGTAAAGTTAAGGCAAACTAAAATGAGAATTCCACATGAATATCAAAATTATGACAAACTGCCTCGGAAGTCTGAGCAATCATGCGACTCCCGTCCTTTTGCTACATTGCCATCCAGAAATCATTCAGCTTCCCTGTGGTTTGAGGAGCCACTGGAGGTGGTGGGGGCCTCCGGAATGATTCTTTTGACTGTGGGGTTCAGTGGAAAGGAAGTGAGGTCCAGTAGTTTATGAGGCCGACAGATAGAGTTTTCACACCGTCACCTTGACCTACCAAAATTTTTAGTTAATTCTGACCATGATGGATCCAAGCCACAGACCAATTCTAAAGAAGTCCAGCGTGAAATAGCAATTTACACTACAGTGAAAAGAACATCGCATCACTTTACTCTAATAATAATAATAGAAACAATCATACCTCAGGTGTATTGTGTGTTCACTTTATGGTAGCCCTGGTTCTGAGCTTTTCGGTTTTAGGACTTAATGTATACTCACAATGAAATGAAACAGGAGCTTATTATTATCATTACTTTACAGAGGAAGTAACCTCCTGAAAGTAACGGAGAGGTAAAAAGGGTTCTTGAAGTAATATAGCCAGTATGTGGCCAAACTTATATATTCGTTGGCTCTGATCACTGAACGACTCTGCTCTACTGTACTGCTTCTGTCTGTTCTGGTCCTTTCTGTGAGCGTTCTCATATGCTGAACTTCTATTTCCAGATGTAGAAAGCAGACCTCCCATTCAGCAGCAGCATTTCATTTTTTTTTTTTTTTAAGTTTATTTATTTTTGAGAGAGACAGAGACAGAATGCGAGTGGGTTAGGGGCAGAGAGAGAGGGAGACCCAGAATCCGAAGCAGGCTCCAGGCTCTGAGCGGTCAGCACAGAGTCTGACGCGGGGCTCGAACCCAACCCACGAGCTGTGAGATCATGACCTGAGCCGAAGTCAGACGCTTAACTGACTGAGCCACCCAGGTGCCCCAACAACAGCATTTCGAAGTCCCCTCCTTGGGAGACAAACGGAAAGTAATGGGTTGACAGTTTTTAAAGCTGGATTATAAGGAACAGAGTTCTCTCTAATTTTGCATATTGATGTTTTTAATATATGATTATTAATTCATATCCCCAAATAAAACGTTTATTTCAGGAGCCATGGCTATGTGTTAGAAAGAGAGAGAGAGACAGAGAGAGAGAGTGAGAGAATGGGGAAATCTATGGCTAGTTAATTTTTCAAGCCTTTATCCGAAGCAAAGATTATCCCAACACTCTACGTGCTACTTAAAAAGCATACATTTTCCCTGCGTACCGATTAGCTCTTGCCGTATTCAGGCTATTTTACAAAGCACGCCCCAAACCCTGGCTCACTCGCTAGCCTGTGCTGCGTTGGCCGAGTTGTCTGCGTTGTCCGGTCAAGGCTGATTGCGGCTGTGACCCTGCCTCAAGCCGTGAGTCTGGTGTGCTGGTTTCTTGGCTACCCCGGGGTCCAGGCGGAAAAGTCAGCCGCTACTCCAGAAGCTCTTCGCACAGAGATGTCAGAGGTACAAGAGGGTAAGCTCATCAATTCCGCTTATTTCAAGTCACTATTAACATCTCATTGGCTGAAGGTTATCTCCTGGTTGACCTCAAAGGCAAGGAATGGGGAAGTGCACTTCACTACCCTTAAGAGGAATTGCAAAGCTGTATGGGTACAAGGAGTGAACTAGGGCCACAACCTAACTTGCTGGAGCACTTCTTGAACCTCCTGGTCACATTTTGCCTTTTTTTTTTTTGGAATCAGTCTCTTAGGTCTTTTTTGTTTTGTTTTTAATGTTTGGTTATTTTTGAGGGAGAAAGAGAGAGACAGAGCCCGAGTCGGGGAGGGGCAGAGAGAGAGAGGGAGACACAGAATCCGAAGCAGGCTCCAGGCTCCGAGCTGTCAGCACAGAGCCCGATGCGGGGCTGGAACTCTCCAACCGTGTGAACCTGAGCTGAACTCTGATGCTTAACTGAGGGAGCCATCCAGGTGCCCTGATTTTGTTTTGGTTTTCAGTGAAGAACTTTACCTAAGAGTGCTGCTTTCTGCCTCTGATTTTCCCTTATGGGAGATAGCATCTTTATACTAAGTAGTAAGATTAATCTTTTTTTCAAAATTGTTCCATGTAAACTTTTCATATTTTTTCTGTTTATTATCACGTTCCTTTGTCCTTCACTCCTCTATATGTCCATTTCCTGCTGGCTCTGTTATGTTTTCAAAAATAAATGTTGCAGATCCAGTAATCTAACTCTGCAAGGACAAAGTTGTATAGCAATGCAAAATTAATCCATATAAGTAGAGTCATGATTTTAGAGACAAAAGACCCTATTTCAACCACTGAATTTTACAGATAAGAGAAATGAATCAAGGCATAAATGCATAAATTATTCAGGGTACTCAGCTGATTGGTAAAGGCTTCTGACTCTCTGTTTGCCAATTCATTTTCTCTCCAGCCTCTATGTCCAACTTTGTAGATAAATTTGCTTGGGATTTGAAAGCCTGTTCTCAACTCTCATATGACGTTCAAACCAGAGACTGAGGACTAATATTCAACTTAAATATTCTCCCACAAATAAGATTGGTCACAATTATACATAGATATCTCTCTAATGTGTATATTTCTTTCCCACTCCAATTCTACTAAATATTTTAGTGTCTTACCGTCTCTCAACCACACATCTATGACAGCCTGTAACTAATTACTTTTCCTCCAGCCCAATCTTTTCCTTCTCTTTCAGTCCAACTTTCACATTACTCTCATTTTTTTCTCCTACATCATAAATCTCTTCAGAAGTCTCGTTGCTTAATTGTTTTCAATTCTTCTCTGTCATCTCCAGAATAAAAAGTAGGCTCCTTGGAATGACTCCAAGCAATTCAAATGTGAAATTACATCATCCAGGTCATTTCTTTTCCTTCTTTTCCATAGTGGACTTTGCATCATTTTCCAAACATGCACATTTTTTTCTTCCAATGTTTTATTTATTTATTTTGAGAGAAAGAGAGAGAGAGTGTGAGCAGGGGAGGGGCAGAGAGAGAGGGAGAGAGAGAATCCCAAGCAGGCTCCACACCCGGCACGGAGCCTGATCCGGTGCTCGATCCCACGAACCGCAAGACCATGACCTGAGCAGAAATCAAGAGTCAGATGCTCAAGACTGAGCCACCCAGGTGCCCCTAATCTGCCTTCAAAATAGTTGTACCCTCTCATAGTGTCGATAGAACTTATTTGGAACTCTTCATATATGCATGTATTTGTAATGATATTTTTATATGAGTGACCTCCCTTCTTTTACTATATAAATATTGTTTGAGAGAACCAGTGTGTAGAGTCTTTCAGGATAGAGAATTTTAGTACATGTCCAAGGGAAGGAAAGACCAGGGTTTCTCAAATTCTTGTTCATTGCGCTCTTCCTCTTACAGCTAACCATAAATGCTGTTGCATTTATGCATAAAACGCATAACATGCATAAAGGCTGTTGAAGATGAGAAGTCTATTATAAAATATTAGGGCAGGTGGTTTTTCCACCTCCATTACATCACTTTTCATATTTTCAGAAAAAAAAAAACCATGCTTTTGCTCACTGTGCCCAAGCAATCACTACTATTTGAGATTTCTTTTTGTTCGGGGAAAAAATGCCATTGATTTTAATATTTCTAATTTATGAGTTTAACTTCTGAATTCTACATGGGAATTCAATTCATTAATACTGAATATAGAAACTCTAGTCAAGACCAGAAATTTTTTGAGGCCATGCAACTTAAACTGTGCTGCGTACCATCATTTTAAAAACATTTTTCTTATAATTTTTAAGAATGCTTATTTATTTTTATTTTGAGAAAGAGAGAGACAAAAAGAGTGTAAGCGGGGGAAGGGCAGAGAGAGAGGGAGAGAGAGAGAAGCCCAAGCAAGCTCTGTGCTGTTTAAAATTTAAAAAAAAATTTTTTTTAAAGTGTATTTATTTATTTTGAGAAAGAGATAGGGGGAAAAGAGAGAATCCCAAGCAGGCTGTGCACTGACAGCACAGAGCCTGACACGGGGCTTCATGCCATGAACTGTGAGATCATGACCTGATCTGAAATCAAGAGTTGGACACTCAACCAACTGAGCCACCGAGGTGCCCCTGTCCTTTTTTTTTTTAAAGGGCCAAAGGAAGTATAGTTAAATATACATTATAAAATAAGGTCTTGACTTTCAAGAAATATATGAACAATTACAGACATCTGGAAGTGTGAGTGTGTTTACGTGTCTGTTTTTACACGTTTCTGTGCCATTTCTTTCACCGGACCCCTAGAGACCTTCCTATAAGAGATCTTTGTCGGTTGTTGGTAGCCTTAAGACATAGACTTATCGTGTCACGTATCCCTGTATTTTAAAATGTATTTACTTAGTATGCCTTTATTTTAAAATTTGTCTTTCTGGGGCACCTGGGTGGCTCGGTCGGTTAAGCATCCGACTTCGGCTCAGGTCATGATCTCGCGGTCCGTGAGTTCGAGCCCCGCATCGGGCCCTGTGCTGACCGCTCAGAGCCTGGAGCCCATTTCAGATTCTGTGTCTCCCTCTCTCTCTACCCCTCCCCTGTTCATGCTCTGTCTCTCTCTCTCTCTCTCTCTCTCTCTGTCTCAAAAATAAATAAACGTTAAAAAAAATTAAAAATAAATAAATAAAATTTGTCTTTCTGTCGACCCTCTTTAATGTCATACTAAGGCCCTCTGCTCCACTTTTCTTTGTCTCCATCAAGATCCATGCCATCAAGGGGCACCCAGGTGGCCCAGCCAGTTGAGTGTCTCACTCTTGATCTTGGCTCAGGTCATGATCTCACAATTCGTGAGAGCGAGCCCGTGTCAGGCTCTGTGCTGACAGCGTGCAGCCTGCTGGGGATTCTCTCTTTTTCTCCCTCTCTTTCTCAAAATAAATAAATAAACTTTAAAAATTTCAAAAAAAAAAAAAAAAAGATACATCCCATCAAAGATTTATGCGTGGAGACAGATAATTGTAGGATAACTTGCAGGCATTTGATTTGGGTGACTGAGAAGAATATGGTGTAGTGGATATTTATTTGTCATCATTTCAGATGTGCAGCAACTGAGTCACTCTCCTTTGCTGAGGCAGTCTTTGCCACATGAATCCAGATGGTAGGCAAGCCCTTCCCCACCATAGAAGCTAAAAAAGCTGTTCACTTTCCCAACCTCCCCTGGAACTTAGGATGCTGAGGGGCATATGGGCTATGTCCATTTAGATGTGCCCTAGTCAAACCTTGAGTAGGGAGCTATTTATGCACAGAAGCATTGGAAGTGGGGAAGTCAGTCTCGGGTAGGAGTGGCATAATAACATGAGCAATATTTAAATTGCAGTGCGTTCATGGCGCCAAAAACGTTTTCCATTGGTGCTAGCGGATTTTGTTTGCTAGAGCTATGATCAGAAACACAGGCACGCCTGGGTGGCTCAGTCGGTTAAGCGGCTGACTTGACTCAGGTCATGATCTTGCGGTTTGCGAGTTCGAGCCCCGCGTCAGGCTCTGGGCTGACAGCTCAGAGCCTGGAGCCTGCTTCAGGTTCTGTGTCTCCTTCTCTCTCTGCTCCTCCCCCGTTCATAAATAAATAATCTCTCAAATATAAATAAACATCTCAAAATAAATGTGAAAAAAATTAAAAAAAAAAAAGAAAAAGAAAGAAGGAAATACAGAACAAAAGGGGCACCTGGGTGTGTCAGTCAGTTAAGCCTTCGATTTCAGCTCAGCCCACATTGGCCTCTGTGCTCACAGTGAGGAGCCTGCTTGGGATTCTGTCTCCCTCTCTCTCTCAAAAAAAAAGAAAAGAAAAGAAAAAAGAAAAGAAAAGAAGGGGAGGGGAGGGAAGGGAAGGAAAAGAAAGGAAGAGAAGAGAAGAGAAGAGAAGAGAAGAGAAGAGAAGAGAATGGAAAAGAAATACAGAACAAACATAGTTAGTGATAAATAGTTCATGTGGGGGCACAACGATATTAAAGTTCCTCTGAACATCTAAGTAAAGTTGTCTAGTAGGCATTGGTATACAAGATTCCAGATTTTAGGGAAGAGATATAATTAAAGCTAAAGGCTTAAAATTGTCCATATGTAGGAGTCGGCAGAAGCTTTGGGTATGGAAAAAAGCCTAGTCGACTTTTGAACAACGCATGTTGCAACTGCGTGGGTATGCTTATATGCAGAATTTTTTTGATAAATGTAGTATAGTCATGATCTTTCATGATCTTTCTAAGAATTTTTTTGATAAATGTAGTACAGTCATGATCTTTCATGATCTTCTAAATAACATTTTCTTTTCTTTACCTTCCTTAATTTTGATAATAAAGTATATATACAAAATGTATATTAATCAACTATTTACGTTTCAGTAGGTTTCTGATCAGCAGTTGACTATTAGTATATAGAAAATATACTAATATATATATATATTAGTATATATATATATATACTATATATATAAAATATACTAATAAAATAACATTTTCTTTTCTCTACCTTCCTTAATTTTGAGAATAAAGTATATATATAAAATGTATATTAATCAACTATTTATGTTATCAGTAGGCTTCTGATCAGCAGTTGACTATTAGTAGTCAGGTTTGCCGGGAGTCAAAAGTTAACTGGATTTTTGACTGTGTGGTAGGTAGGTCCATGCCCCTGACCCTGCCATTTGTTCAAGGGTCAAGTGTACATATAAATAGTGTATGGAGTAAGCATAAAATTTTTATATAGGAGTATCATATTACTCACATTATTTTATAATTAACATTTTTTTTCCAAAAACTTTGCTTCACTTTTAAAAGGAAATTCTTTATACTTTTTCCCTAATATGTTGCCCAATCTTATTCTTTGGACCGCTTCCCCTTTGTTCTCCCCGATTTATTAGGCAACATGGCTTCCTTCTTTTGTGTGAAACCTGGGTCCCAGGCCAAAGCTAACTGCCAGTCAACAATTCAGTTTAGTTCCATTTTTTTGCAGAAACTGAGCTCCTATCTATAAATAGATTGAACCAACGGATAGGAAGAACAAATGTTTTATTATTATGTTTGATTCGTGGGTTCTGTGGATTGTTTCAGAGCAATAGCAAATAATGAAAGTCGAATCCTCACTGACAAAATTCGAGCAATTTTCTTTGCAACAAATATGGTACCTTCATTTTCATAGACTATTCATAACTTTGTTTCTATAACACAAAGTATTTATTAATTTGCTTATTAATGCAGAATTAACTATTTGTACATATGAAATTTTTCTATGTCACGTTAACTTTTACCTTTAAGAATCAACACATACCCGTTTTCCCTACCATGAGTGATGATGGGCATCGAGGAGGGCACTTGTTGGGATGAGCACTGGGTATTATATGTAAGTGATGAATCATGGGAATCTACTCCTGAAGCCAAGAACAGACTGTATACACTGTATGTTAGCTAACTTGGCAATAAACTACATTTAAAAAATAAAAAAAATAAAAATAAAAACCTCTATTCCTAGGGGAAAAAAAAAGAATCAACATGTATATAAATAAATATCTCACATGCAATTTTGTAAAGTTAAGATCTACTGTACTGCGTTTCAAACCTCGTATATGGGATGTGAAATAATTTATTTTTTCTTTTAGCCTCAAATTTGTTTTTTGATTACCAGTTATTTAACTTTCTTTAACTCAGCATTCTTTAAAGCATTTGATGTTTGGAGGGCTATCTACTAATTCACTACCTGCCACTAGATTGCTTGATTGACATATTTTTAAACAGACAAAAACTAGCTTAATGTTTATTTTTAATGTGTTTATTTTCTCATTACAAAAGGACAATGGGGGCGCCTGGGTGGCTCAGTCGGACTTCAGCTCAGGTCATGGTCTCCTGGTTCGTGGGTTCGAGCCCTGCGTCAGGCTCTGTGCTGACAGCTCAGAGTCTGGAGCCTGCTTCAGATTCTGTGTCTCCCTCTGTCTCTGTTCCTCCCCCACTTGCACTCTGTTTCTCTCTCAAAAATTAATAAAGATAAAAAAAAAAGGCCAGTGGAAGTAGATGTTACCTCTTTAGTACAGGTGTTGTGCATTCCTTACTTGATAGCATTGACCTCGGGGTAATCCAGGATGTGATCTTCTGTTTTTAAGATTGGAGATGGGAGACGGGGGCATATGAATTCTGGATCATCGTCAGAAGCTATTTATACAAGGGAGTTTGTATCAGCTGGCATTATTCTACCAGATAATTTACACTGATGGCAAAGAAGGTACAGACCTGTGAGGCCTTCATGAAAAAGTAACCAGCATTTTTTTCCTTCTTGCTATTTCCATCACCCTAAACTTCTTCATACCTTGACCCTAGGCTAGTACTATAACAGATGAATGTTTTGTTTTTTTTTTTCCTTTCCCAGAAGCTGTTTCCATTGCTGCCTTAGAGGTCCCAAATTCAGGCAATAATATGCCTCTTGGAGGGACAAGATAGGGTTAATGTTCTGCTGCAGTGGGGCCTTCATTTAGTGTTTCAGTTTTACTTTGCTACCTCATTTCTACTTTCCCTACAGGGAGCAGATGCTTGGCCACCTGTTCATGGATCACAATTCTCACCTTCTCTGGAACAATTGCCCTTCTTCTTCTTCTTCTTCTTCTTCTTCTTCTTCTTCTTCTTCTTCTTCTTCTTCTTTTTCTTCTTCTCCATCTTCTTCTCCCTCTTCTTCATATTTTGTTTTATTTCATTTATTATTATTAATTTTTAAAATTTTCATCCAAATTAGTTAGCATATACTGCAACAATGATTTCAGGAGTAGATTCCTTAATGCCCCTTACCCATTTAGCCCATCCCCCCTCCCACAATCCCTCCAGTAACCCTCTGTTTGTTCTCCATATTTAAGAGTCTCTTATGTTTTGTCCCCTCCCTGTTTTTCTATTATTTTTGCTTCCCTTCCCTTATTGGAACAATTGCTCTTCTAATCCAGACCTAGGCAAATACCAGAGGCCCTTACTTTTGGAATAATTATGGCTATGTCTTTTTTAATTAACAGAGAGGTGACTGACCCAGCTGGAGTGTAGGTTTACTTTGAGAAGTGGTAAGTAACATCAGAGGGAAAAGATGGTCCAGATGATGGTAGGGCTTGCATAACAGTGAGAAAGTGAGAAGATTCTTGCATCTGTGTTTTTTCTTTTCTTTTCTTTTCTTTTCTCTTTCCTTTCCTTTCCTTTCCTTTCCTTTCCTTTCTCTTTTTTTTTTTTGCCTTTTTTTTGGTTTTATTTTATTTTTTACATCTTCCTGTTTTCCAAAAAGGAAGAAAGTTTGAGGTCAAAAGTGTGGCATGTAACCCCAAACCTAAAAAAAATTTGTCAAAGTTTCAGAAAAGTACAATCTACTTTCCCATGTAAAGCTGATCCTCATGAAAATTCTGTTTTCTAGGTAGCAAATATTTTACTATGTGCATTTTAGAGAACAGGAACCAAAAGATTAAGCAACTTGGTTTGACACACCTAAAAATAGGTTGTCTGATTCCCAAATTCATGTTTTTTTCCATTGCGTTTCTCTTCCAAAGCCAAATTCCCTTTTGTATATTTTAGATCTCCTTGGGGAAGTCTCCAATTCAAAAGTTACAACCAGGTGACTTATCGATGGGATTCAATCTTTATACTTCCTTTGTATTTTATAGTTTTTGGTGCAATTGTAAGTGGGATCTATTACTTGATTTCTCTTTCTGCTGCTTCATTATTGGTGTGTAGAAATTCAACCGATTTCTGTACATTGATTTTATATCCTGTGACTTTGAGGAATTCATGGATCAGTTCTAGTAGTTTTTGGGGGGAGTCTTTTGGGTTTTCTACATAGAGTATCATGATGTCTGTGAAGAGGGTGAAAGTTTGACTTCCTCCTTGCCAGTCTGGATGCCTTTTATTTCTTTTTGTTGTCTGATTGTTGAGACTAGGATTTCCAACACTATGTTGAATAACAGTGGTGAGAGTGGACATCCTTGTTGTGTTTCTGACCTTAGGGGGAAAGCTCTCAGTTTTTCCCCAATGAGGATGATATTAGTGGTGGGTCTTCTGTATATGGCCTTTATGATCTTGAGATATGATCATTCTATCCCTACTTTCTTGAGGGTTTTTATCAAGAAAGGATGCTGTATTTTGTCAGATACTTTTTCTGCATCTATTGAGAGGGTCATGTGGTTCTTATCCTTTCTTTTATTAATGTGATGTATCACATTGATTGATTTGCAGATACTGAACCAGCCCTGCATCTCAAGAATAAATCCCACTTGATTGTGGTGAATAATTTTTTCAAAGTATTTTTGGATCCAGTTGGCTAGTATCTTGTTGAGAATTTTTGCATTAATGTTCACCAGGTAAATTGATTTGTAGTTGTCCTTTTTAGTGGTGTCTTTGTCTGCTTTTGGAATCAAGGTAATG
The DNA here is from genome assembly GCF_046562875.1 of Panthera onca. Lineage (NCBI taxonomy): Eukaryota > Metazoa > Chordata > Mammalia > Carnivora > Felidae > Panthera > Panthera onca. The sequence goes on from NC_138345.1 coordinate 43,521,153, forward strand.
CTGAACTCTTAGAATGAGTTTGGAAGTCTTCCTTCCATTTCTATTTTTTGGAATAGTTTCAAAAGAGTAAGTGTTAACTCTTCTTTAAATGTTTGGTAGAATTTCCCTAGAAAGCCACCCAGCCCCGGACTCTCATTTGCTAGGAGATTTTTGATTACTGATTCAATTTCTTTACTGGTTATGGGTCTGTTCTAATTTTCTATTATTTCCTGCTTCGGTTTTGGTAGTTTATATATTTCTAGGAATTTTTCCATTTCTTCCAAATTGTCCAATTTGTTGGCGTATCATTGCTATAATATTCTTTTATTATTGTTTGTATTTCTGCAGTGTTGGTTGTCATTTCTCCACTTTCTATTTGGGTCCTTTCCTTTTTCTTTTTGATCAACCTGGCTAGGGGGTTATCAATTTTGTTAATTCTTTCAAAGACCCGTTTCTGGTTTCATTGATCTGGTCTATTGTTTTTTGTTTTGTTTTGTTTTGTTTTGATTTCAATACCATTGATTTCTACTCTAATCTTTATTATTTCCCTTCTTCTGCTGATTTGGGCTTTATTTGCTGTTCTTTTTCCAGCTCTTTTAGGTGTAAGGTTAGGTTGTGTATCTGAGACCTTTCTTCCATCTTTAGGAAGTCCTGGATTGCTACATATTTCCCTTTTATGAATGCCTTTGTGGCATCCCAAAGGTTGGGGACGGTTGTGTTTTCATTTCCATTGGCTTCCATGTACTTTTAAATTTCCTTTTTAATTTCTTGGTTTACCTATTCATTCTTTAGTAGAATTTTCTTTAATCTCGAAGTATTCCTGGTCTTTCCAAATTTTTTCTTGTGGTTGATTTTGAGTTTCATAGTGTTGTGGTCTGAATATATGCAAGGGATGATCTTGATCTTTTTTGTACTTGTGGAGGGTTGATTTGTGACTCAGTATGTGATCTATTCTGGAGAACATTCCATGTGCAGTTGAGAAGAATGTGTATTCTGCTGTTTTAGGATGACATATTCTGAATATATCTGTTAAGTCCATCTGGTCCGGTGTGTCATTCAAAGCCATTGTTTCCTTGTTGATTCTCTGCTTACACGATCTGTCTATTGTTGTAAGTGGGGTGCTGAAATCCCCTTCTATTATTGTATTATTATCAATGAGTTTTTTTATGTTTGTGATTAATTGATTTATATATTTGGGTGTTCCACATCGGGGGCATAAATATTTACAATTATTTGATCTTGGTGGATAGACCCCTTAATTATGATATAATGCCCTTCTTCATCTCTTGTTACAGTCTTTATTTAAAAATATAGTTTGTGTGGCTGCTATGTGGCTACTCCATCTTTCTTTTGATGACCATTAGCATGATAGATTGTTCTCTATTCCCTTACTTTCAACATGCAGGTGTCTTTAGTTCTAAAATGAGTCTCTTGTAAGTAGCATATAGATGGTTCTTGATTTCTAATCCGTTCTGACCACTTATGTCTTCTGATTGAAGCATTTAGTCCATTTACATTTAGAGTGAATCCTGAAAGATATGAATTTAGTGCCATTGTATTGCTTGTAGAATTGGTGTTTCTACTGATGATCTCTGGTCCTTTCTAGTCCTTGTTGCTGTTGGTCTTCTTTTGTTTTGTTTTGTCTTTTCTCCATTCAGAGTCCCCCTCTTAAAATTTCTTGCATGGCTGTTTCAGTGGTCACAAACTTCTCTAGTTTTTGTCTGGAACTCTTTATCTCTTCTTCTATTTTGAATGACAGCCTTGTTGGATAAGGAATTCTTGGCTACAGAAGCACTTTGATTTTAAAACACACATGCCTAGGTCCCACTTGTGACCAACTTCATGGTAATCTTTGAATGGAGGCTCAGCCATACTTAACTCTATGTGCAGACACTAATGTGGCATATGTGTTCTTTGATTTTCCATGGTCTTCACTAAACTTCCACACTCACATGACTCCCTGACTTTTGTAGAAGTTTGAGTTGTCAATTCTGTTCTATCACATTCTCCACTCCTAACTCAATTGGCAATTTGAACTTCTGTATTCAATAACTTAAAGTTCATTGGTTTTCATTTTCCTTACACTCAAAATATTATGTCATCCTGTTTCAAATGTGTGGAATCAAATTGGAAATAATCAATGCACAGTCTAGGAATTAGAGTTTGTGAGCCTTTCTATTATAGTTCTTTTTAGAAGAGGAGCTGGGGACAAGTGTTTTCTCTGTGTCTTTTTGCTTTTGTGAATGATTGCAAACATGAAACTTGGTGATCTGTTGTTTCCAGAATGTACCAATTACATGGAAAACTTACGAGAATGCAATCTTATTTTTAGGACATTCTTAATTTATTTTGTGCTTCCCTCCTTCCATGAAATTCTTCCAGAACACCAAAATCTGTACCGTATGATCACTACACCGCAGTTCTCTCCATACTGTTTTGAAAACCAGAGATATTTTATGTTGATGTCAGGAAAGCCAGTAATTGCAAAAATGAATAATTTTATTCCACTTTATTTCAAAATATTGATGGGCTGTGCTGGGTCTAGTCCACAGATGCTAATTCTATAGAATGAGACCTCTGCAGTGTTGCTCATATTTACTCATTCTCTGAATTTAAGGGGATAAAGTTAAGTTAAGGTGAAGATTTGAGGTGAGGACTTTTCAGGCTGAGGACTTCTGAGAAGGTAGGTCTACTATAGGCTGAATATGCCTCTATGAAAGGAGAAGATGTTTTCCCCCAGTGTTTTCTTTTTTGCCCCAGTAAGGATAGGGACTTTCCAGAAAAGCTGGCAGTTTCTGAGTCTTCCACTCAAGAAGTGAAAGCAGAAGTTTATGTTCTTAAATATTCAGCACTGAGGTTAGAAATCTATTTCCTTTAAATATTCCATCCTGCCCTATCGCTGTCTCTCATCTTGAGTCAACTCTGGTTTAATAGAAATAAGGACATTTCCTCCCGAGATCCTTAAGTTCTGGCTATTATATCCTATTGCTCCAGGATTAGATAGTTGGATCAATCTAAAAGGACATTATTTTATTTCTTGAATGAAACAGAAACAGGATATCCATCCAGCGCCTACTGGTTACAGTGAATATGCCAGTATAATTTGTCAAATTTAGAGGAAGGGTTATTTTATTGCCCACAAGATGGAGTCAGAGCTGTTTCTCAAGTTGTGTGCGGTGGTCTGAATGTTTGTAGTCCCCCAAACTCGTATGTTGAAATCCTAACGCCCAATATAATTGTATCAAGAGGTGGGGGCTTTGGGAGGTGATTAGTTCTTGATGGTGGAGCCCTCATGAATGGAATGAGTGCCTTGTAAAAGAGACCCCACAGAGCTCCTGGTTCTTTTCGCCATGTGAGGATACAACTGGAAGTCTGAAGCCTGGTTGAGGAGGCCCCTCCCTCGACTATGTTGGCACTCTGGTCTGCACTTCCAGTCTCTAGAACTATGTGAACTAAATTTCTGTTGTTTCTAAGTTACTCGGTCTGTGGTGTTTTGTTACAGCAGCCCTAACTGACTAAGACAGCGTCTTGAGAATCCTTTGTGTTCCAGAGAGATGTTTCAAGACCATCATGGACAGAGAGTGAGGAGAAGGAGGAGAAGTCATACCTGGGGCATCTTGTGAGCCAATCCCACTGAAATCAAAGCTCCTCCAATTTTTTTTTTTTTATCCATGTTGGTATTTTATCCATGTTGGTATTCCACATGGGATTTTGTCTCTAAACAGGATTCCATTACTTAAAGAATTTGAATACCACTGAATCAGAGGGAAATTTCAAGAGGTTCTGGAGGCGAAAAAAAATGGCTCACGTAAAATTTCTGTTGAATGAACTACATTCTTATATCAATCAATCATTCTTACATCAATCAAATTCTAATCAAGGGACTAGAACCCACGGTAATTGGAACTGGGAAAATTTAATATATAAAGTTATTAGTAGAGGATTAAAGTTACAGGGCCTTGGTTAAAAGGAGGTAAAGAAAACTCTAAAGAATACAAAATCAGACACAGGGAGCACCCATCAGTGTTTGGGCTGAGACAGTACATTGAAAGAAGAGGCTTTTCCCATACCACACCACAGACCGAAATCCTGACCTCGGCAGAGGACACCAGTATGGCTCAGCAGATATCTGAGATGCTGGCTGAAGTGCCACGTCAGCAGGAATCTGAAAATTTGGCCTTTAGGGCGTCCACAGGAAGGTGTTACAATTGGCCATTCATTCCAGAGCCACCGGATCCTATATGAGGAGAAGCCCACCATCAGAGCTGCCCTGCTGGGACCACTCAGTTGTGAAGGCACCTGACAAGGTGTGATTCAAAGTTCCCCAGGGGGCAAGTGCTACATGCAGCTGGCCATCGGGTACTGAAGGAAACCCAACTGTGCAACAGCCTGGTGAACAAAGGACACTGGAACCAGGAAGAGAAACTCCTTCCCCTGACTGCCTTCCTTCTTCAGTTCCTTCAACTGACAAACGTTAACGCTGTGCCAGCTGGCATGGCAGAAAAACGTACAGGCCATGTCCATTATAACAGAGGAGATGGTGAATGATAGATTTGGAGCAAAGAGGCGATAAACTGGTAATTGACTCAATTCCTACGCCAGTTATTCATATGAGCTCCTTAAGACTCTTCTGATAGAAACTTGAGATACAACTGAATCCTTTGAATTCATAGAATTGCTGCTTAGACAAAGAAAGGAGAGTTAGAAGCTTAACTGGTGTTTCCAAGCATCTTGAGAATGAAGGTATTTACTTCATTCACTCATTTATTAATAAATTCATTCAAATCCCTACTGTGTTCGTAGCATTGGAGTTAGTGGTACAGGAGAGGCAAAATATATAGTTCCTCAAGGGACAGGAAGCAATGCATGTAAAATAAGGCTCTTGGTACTCAGTAACCTACTCTCAAATTATTCTGGAGGATGCTTTGGTATGAATCCAAATCTTGGCATCTACAAATAGAAGAACTATCCTGGAGGTGCCTCAAACACAATAAACAATACAAACAAAACACACTTATTGCTACAAAAATTTATTTTAAACGTTTCTGAGCTGATTTGCAGGAATATATACACTTAGAGGAAATATTCTATTCACTATCAGGACCAAAGAATGGGAAGGCAACTTAATATATTGCCATAAAACTAGACAAAAGTTGTGATTATTAAAGACTGAATCTAACTTCGAGCTTTCTGGTAGCTAAAAGTGGGAGGAAAGCATGATTGTTTATATGTTTCTCACTATTAAAATTATAGAACATACCCATTCCTCAGGTGTTGTGAAATTAGTTTTTCTAATACTCAGAAGTGTATCTCTCACATGAAATTTTCTGTATTGAGGTATATTATGTCATAGACAAACTCTTATTTGGTTGACGCTCCATCACCAAAATACAGGTATTTCCTTCAGAACTAAAAGAATTGCTAATGATTGATGCTATTAATGTTTCTGGGCTAAGACGTAGGTGTGATGTTCATGATCAACCTTATACAATGCTGGTCTAAGGTGAACTGCATACCAAAGACAGCCAGGGTATTTTGGCTTGCGATTGAGGAGGTTTAAATAGAAAATATCAATACTAATTTTGAATGTCTACCGAAGTTCACCACCGTCCCCCAAATGCTCATCTTTACTCAACTACCTTTACTCTCTGGAAGTTAGATGCAATATAACAGTAGCTAAGCGTGGGTTCTGAAACCAGATTACCAGAGGTAATTACATTTCTGCCCTGCCACTTACTAAATGTGAGACTTCGTAAAATGTACTCAGATTTTCCAGAAGGATAAGTTTCTTCATCTTTAAGATGAGAATCAAGGGCACCTGGGTGGTTTGGTAGGGCTGAATTTCTGACTCTTGATTTTGGCTCAGGTCATGATCTCACGGTCATGAGATATAGCCCCTGTGTCGGCCTCCATGTTAGGCATGGAGCCTGCTTGATATCTCTTTCCATATCTCTCTGCCTCTCTCTCTCTCTCTCTCAAAAAAATAAAATAAAATAAATAAATAAAAATAAAATGAGAATCATAACAGTATCCACTTAGCAACTTTTTGATATGGTTCAAACCTATTTAATATTCTTAAAGCACTTAAAACTATGCTCAACAAGCAGTATGTGCTGTTTAAGTGGTGACTTTTTTAGTGTTGGAGTTTGGGACCCAAGAGAGTCGGCTGTTTAAATTTTTTTTTTTAACATTTATGTATTTTTGAGACACAGAGAGAGAGAGAGCATGAACAGGGGAGGGTCAGAGAAAGAGGGAGACACAGAATCTGAAACAGGCTACAGGCTCTGAGCTGTCAGCACAGAGCCTGACGCGGGGCTCGAACCCACAGACCATGAGATTATGACCTGAGCCAAAGTCGGCCGCTTAACTGACTGAGCCACCCAGGCGCCCCGAGAGTCAGTTGTTTAAAGCCAATCTGTGATGATTTTTCATGGTTACCTTCTATTTGTTCAATTTACATCAGAGACCCTGTTCATTTCAACTCTTTTAAGCGTCGTGATGAAAGTAATTTCTAATTCATATCTCTGTGGCCAATTTTTCTCCACGACAGTATCCAATTTTTAGTATTCATGTTGATCTTGGAGCGCCCTAATCTCCCCCCCCCCCCCAACTGGTATAGTTCAGAGTTACTGTCCTGGTTCAATTGCCACTGTTCTTATTATAACAACTTAATTCTCACAGTCTGTGTGTCAGTTTTATAGTATTTTATTTTATTTTATTTTATTTTATTTTATTTTATATGTTTACTTATTTTGGAGAGAGACAGAATGCAAGTGGGAGAGGGGTAGAGAGAGAGGGAGACAGAGGATATGAAACAGGCTTCAGGTTCCAAGTTGTCAGCACAGACCCCACTCGAACCCACAAACTATGAGAACATGACCTGAGCCGAAGTTGGAAGCTTAACCAACTGAGCCACCCAGGCGCCCCAATACTGTTCATTTCTATATGAGAGTGGAGTGGAAGGATTCACTGGTTAACGGAAACTGCAAAAAATGAGATGTGGTAATACTGATTTACTTCGGTTTTCCATGCTCACCTTTTTTCAAACAAAAATCTGTTCAATGTAAATTTTAGTTTGTTAACATAACAGTGCAATTTAGTTGGTTTCAAGAGTAGAATTTAGGGATTCATCACTCACCTACGACACCCAGTGCTCATCACAGCACGTGTCCTCCTTCATACCCATCACCATTTAACGCGTCCTCCACTCACCTCCCTCCATCGACCTTCAGTTTTTTCTCTATTGTTAAGAATCTCCTGTGGTTTGTTTCCCTCTCTTTCTCTTTTTCTTCCCTTCCTTCCCAAATTTAAGGCTAATTTAACTTATTTCATTGGCTTGTACAAGGAATCCAATGAATTGTGGACATGAACACCAGGTGATCTAACAAGCATCTTGCTAGCCCGGGATCACCTCTCTCCAAATCTCACTACGTCCTCAGTTTGAATTTTTAAACTATTGTAAGTTGGAGTTAACAAGGAATTGATATATTTGGATGTTTCTTAAATTGATCACATACACGAGGCCTTCTGATTAGTACCACAAACTGAGAAAAATACTTTACTATGATCCAATCGAATGAAAATTCCTTTAGGACCTTAAATTTTGTTATTTATCATTTCTCCCGCTTGACATTTGATATGGTCACTCACTAGTTTTCTAACATAAAAATCACATTACCACTGGGTAATTATCACTTAACAGGGTTCTGTAAAAGCCAGATTCCTTCCTTGCTTTCATTTACTCTTCTATTCATTCAACTAACAGGTATTTAGTATATACACTACCTAGAATGAATTCATAAAATTTGATTAAAGAGATCACATTCTAATGCTCATCTTAAGACATCTTTTAACTAACAGACTCATGAGTCAGTCTAGTCCATAAAGTCAAATCAGTTTTCTTCTCGGAGATATTTGAGAGAAAGTGTTTATATTAGCAGAAAAAATGCAGCTGTTAAATTAATAAACTCATTATTGTTAATAATAGGTGGACTTTTAAAAATGTCAACTCTCTTTCTATAATATAATAGAAAAAAAATAGTAACAATGTGTCCCCCAAATAAATGAATAGTAATATAAAGTGTTGGTCGTCATTCAAATTGATGTACTATAGCTCTGAAATGGCAAACCCTGACATTGTATAGCAACATACAATGGGTCTATTAAACACTGAATTAAGGGACAAGGAGAACACAAAATTGTGTTAGAACACTGGCGAATGTCCACTGCACTGTCTGGGCTTCATTGTGAACCTTCACATATCCCAGTTTTCAGTTATTAGGTACAAGTTTTGTTACAGAAATGTCAGTGGATGGCTTACCTGGCTGTAGGGACCTTAAATAAACCCTCTTCCCAGGCACCTCCCACCCTCATTCCCTAGGAAGTGCACACACACCTCCCTCCTGTTATTTCCTGGGAATCACCAGAGACAACAAGGTGTTACTAAGCTCTCAAGACAGGTCAACTCATGCCTTTATGCCCTTGCCTCCATATCCATTTACGTCTGCAGTTTGTTTCCGGGTTTGTTTTTTTTTTAAACAGATAAAAGTTGAATTATTTTCTCTCATTCTCTAAGCTTTTGTATGGTGTCTACTAGTTAATTTTTTTTTTCTTTTTCCTTTCTTATCACTAAGCTGTAGTAAGTCCGTTATTGATGTTAATAGTTGCTCTCAATGTCTCAGAAGACCATAGAGAAAACGGGAAGTTTTCTACCGTCTCCCCAAGAACACGTTTGTTTAATGGCTCCCTCTGCTGGAGAGAGTCTGCACTGCTTGTTTTTGTTATCTGATACAACGACGGGGGACAAGCTAGGAAAGTTCCTACACATAGCTGGAAATTTTCCAAGGAAATTGGCCTAAAGATGAAACCACTGCTAACAGCATTGTGAGAGACTGAGGAGATGGATGTTCTGGATTTTCAGCATTGCAAGATGTCTTCTGTTAAAGTGAGGGCACCGTCGAGAAGGACTGAGATCTTGAAAACTGGAATGGGGACATACGGGAAGATTCCACTCAAGCTAGGGACATGGAACCCGAAATTCTATTGAGTCTTTTTTGCCAGTAAATGTAGCCCTTTCTTAGGAGGCTAACCTAATTCTAAAAATAGGAGATCATGCTCCCTCCATCAATTCCCAAACCTGAGCCATTTTACAGACCCAGAATCTCTGTAGAGTGGGGAGAAAGCCTTTGAGAAAAAACTCTACTAAACAAACAAAAAGAAATTATATAGTTCATCTTTTTCCCCCACTCTTCCCCAAAGAAATCTATGACCATTTACCTGGGTGACTATACATTGAGGAAAGAGAAATAATCGAACTTTTGAGGAGTTGCTGGGCAGTGGCTCAGAATGGACACTGATTTCAGGAGACCCAAGCCATCAGTGTTTTATACTGATCAGAGTAACAGTATAAGTAGGTCAAATGATGAGTGAGATTATGGATTCTGTCTGCCGCACAGTGAGTCCAGCTGGTCCCTCAAGCCCGAGTTTTGTTCTCTTCATCCATCACAGACTTCTCCCTTTGACTAGGCATGTGGATGCTGGTAGCTTCTATTTCCTAAAGACTATAATCCAAGAACTCCTGGGTATATGTCCAAATGGGATAGGCTTCCAAATTTGAAAGGAGAAAGAAAATAAGAAAGGTTCATTTCCAAAGGATCTGCGCCAAGATTACTAAATGAATTATTCTAGGACCACCAGAGAATCACTTGCTAGACTTCAGCGTAGAGTCGCATGAGCAGAAAGCACGCCCACCCTGTGCCTTTTAGTGAACTGATTGCAAACCAGAGTCCCTGCACAGTCGTCAGCAGTGTCTGAATCCCAAGACCTTTCCAGACTACTTCCAGCACAAACTCTTAGCTACTTTTGTGTCTATTCCCCATGCACAAGTCCATGGTGCTTAGCATCCCTTACAATATTCTGTGTTTTCAAATGGTTTAGTCCGAAAACAAGTTTAATAAACATTCTTATAGTCCTATGAACACCACTGTGCTCATAAAATAAAACATTTTTGTTGGAATGTAGCGCCAACGTGCCATAACACAAATGCTTTACCCATCTGTTCATATACAGTGTCCAACTCAACATACAGACGTAGGATTCTTACGTTATGATATGACTTACAAGAAAGCTTCTAAGGATGTAACCGCCATAAAGAGGTGAACATAAACGTCACGAGAAAGTTTGTTTCTGAAGCATTTAAGCCTCCACGTACACTCATTTGGCATTCATAGGATTCTCTGTCAATATCATCGCCCACGCAGAAAAATTCTCCAGTTTTCCCTTGGCACTCGATGACTTACCGGTGAGGCCTCCATTGTCTGAGCCTCTGGTCTTTTGCAGCCTATCTTTCCAGCCTCATATCAGCATTTTACTTTTGTGATCATTTAGGGAAAACAACATCGTAAGTAGTTTTTTGAGCATTTATGTGCTAGACATTTTAAAAGACACTGGAAATATAAAACCAGTTATTACGTACTTTATAGTCAAGTGAGAGTGGAGAACATTAATTAAATATTCACTCAAATACTGATATAGGTAAGACCAAAAATGTGATAAGCTCTGGGAAGGGGTATATAATGTTGGGATATTTGACCTCATCATGGAGCTCAGAGAAGATCCTTAAGAATTCAGCTTTTTATGGAGAGTGGTTGAGAGTTCACTTGATAGAGAATAGAGAAAAGAGACTTCCAGATACAGGGAAAATGTCTGTCAGACAGTGTGGTGAAATTGTGGATGAGTTCCTGAAATTAGTCTACTATGGTCGTGGTACTGGGAGTTTGGATAAGTTTTGTGTAGAAAGACACTAAGTAAGCGAGGATTAGAGCTGACTGGGATTTCTAGGCTGTGTTATGGAGTTTGGTGTTATTCTAAATTTATTACTTTTTTGACATACATTTTTAAGTTTATTTATTCTGAGAGGGAGACAGAGAGTGTCTGAGCAGGGGGAGGGCAGAAAGAAGGAGAGACAGAATCCCAAGCAGGCTCCCTAATGTCAGTACAGAGCCCAACACGGGGCTCTATCTCACAAAGTGTAAGATCATGACCTGAGCTGAAATCAAGAGTCCGGCGCTTAACCGACTGAGCCACCCAGGCATCCCTGGTGTTAGTCTAAGAACGATGTTGCAGTGTTTTTCAAAAGAAGGGTTGTATTGTCAGTATGTGTATTTTTAAAATATCACTTAGGTTACGTGGTAGAGAATAACTGAAACGGATTAGGAGTAGAACAAGGAAGGCCTTGTTAGGTCAGTCACTTAATATTTTGGTACTTTTGTATTAAGGTTGTGAAAGCAATGAAGGGAAGAGGTGAGATTTGAGAGATATTTAGTAAAAACACTAACAATACTTGGTTTTGTGGGAGGGAGAGTGGATAGCAATACAGAAAGGTGGGCCAGATAGAGGGTGATGACGACACAGCTGGACTCTAAGTTGTGACATTTCTTGTCTTGTGTGGTGTGCCATTGACTGAGACACTGAGTGCTGGAGGATGGTTCCTTTCATGAGGAAAGTGATTGAACTATTTTTTTTTAAAGAATTTTTTTTAACGTTTATTTATTTTTGAGACAGAGAGAGACAGAGCATGAACGGGGGAGGGTCAGAGAGAGGGAGACACAGAATCCGAAACAGGTTCCAAGCTCTGAGCCGTCAGCACAGAGCCTGACGCGGGGCTCGAACTCACGGACTGCGAGATCGTGACCTGAGCCGAAGTCGGACGCTTAACCGACTGAGCCACCCAGGAGCCCCATGATTGAACTATTTTTATATATTGAGTTTGAGATGCCTTTGAGATTTCAGATTTCATATGTTAAATGTCATTTATGAACTAACTTTCTTTGATATAGTAGAGAGAGTGTATGCACACTTGCTCGTAAGCAGGGGAGGGGCAGGAGAAGGAGAGAGAGAATCTTAAGCAGACCCCACACCTAGTGCAGAGCCTGATTTGGGGCTCAATCTCATGAGCATGAGGTAATGACCTGAACTTGAAATCAAGAGTCAGATGGTCAACCAACTGACAGCCAGGTGCCCCAACTTGATATGTTATATAAGCAGTACCGTATATGGGTCTGGTGATCCGGGAAAAGTCTGGGCTAGAGATGTAAACTTGATTTTGATATGAATTTCTTCGTAAAAATGTAATTAGGTAAGGATATTATAGAGGGAAGCTGTGGAGAAAATAAAGACGGAAGTTTCGAAACCACATGCAAAATGAGAATGGGGATTGAATAACTGATAATTCAGACGAAAAAATACGTTCATTCTATCTTCTCAGTTTCTACAACATTTCATTTTCTCTATTAGCCTTCCTAAATCTCTGAGAAGTAGTACTATACCCACCCGAATGAACACACACACACACATACACACACACACACACACACACACACACACACACACTCCCCTCTGGGACACACGTGGCCCTCTGGACTTTGATATATTCTGAGTTCAAACTTCATGTGGTGTCTTTCCGTCAGAGAAATGGAGACTGATTTCATGCAGTGTGGGTTACAGTTGACAAATCCACGGATTAACTTTCCCACATTTTTGTTCAGCTATCTTAATTTGAGACACCTGGGCACATTTCATGCTCCGGGTCCGCCATTTTTCTTCTACTGAAAACCTATGAAGGAAGAAAATGGTTATCTTTACAACAGCAAATGTCCAGAGACTAAAGAGGGCCTCAGAAAATATTTTCTAATTTTTAAAATAAAAACATGAGTATTTAAACAATTTAAACAATATACAATATGGTGGGTAAGGTAATTCTTCCCCCCCTCAGTTTTATTTTGCAAGAGAAGTTAATAGTTAAGGAGTATTAGTCAAGGTTATGTGGATAATGCTAAAATGGCACTTCTGGTTTTGTTCACTTAAAAACTGTTGAAAAGGGGCGCTTGGGTGGCTCAGTCGGTTAAGCGGCCGACTTCGGCTCAGGTCATGATCTCGCGGTCCGTGAGTTCGAGCCCCGCGTCGGGCTCTGTGCTGACCGCTCAGAGCCTGGAGCCTGTTTCAGATTCTGTGTCTCCCTCTCTGTGACCCTCCCCCGTTCATGCTCTGTCTCTCTCTGTCTCAAAAAATAAAAAAATAAAAATAAAAATAAAAACTGTTGAAAAGAGAAGAAATTTATATTTTGTAAACTATACTTGTGGTCTTTTTTTTTTTTTTTTTTTAAGAGAGGGATAGAGAGCATGCGTAGGGGAGGGGGCAGAAGGAGAGAAAAAGAGAATGTTAAGCAGTCTCCATGCTCAGTGAGGAGCCCCAAATGAGGCTCAACACCATGATCCTGGGATCATGACCTGAGCTAAATCAAGAGTTGGATGTTCAACCAACTGAGCCACCCAGGTGCCCATAAACTTGTGCTCTTACAAGAGATTTCACACTGGTCAATTTGCCTCTTTAATAAAATAAAAGAACGCTATTGGCAAATCCTGCTTCCCATCCCTAAATCTTCTGAGTGTGTGGAATATGATGTCTTTTTTCCCTCAACTTTCCGAGTAGACCATTTTATATGAATATTTGTCAGATCATATGATTCGGTTAGGAAATGTATACCTGTTTCCTCAGTTCAAGCCCAACAGCATCAGACGACTCTTTCTTGTCATACAGTATGGGATTAAAATCACAAAAAAGCTAAAATACAATAAACTCACAGATGGGAGTCAAAAGGGTTGTTGTCTACCCAGGTCCATGATTCCCCTCCAGGTGGAATAGTCAAGCCAATCCAGTAAAACACTCCGGTATTTAGGTGCTTCCATAGGAAACTCTAAAGAGAATAGGAAATATTATAGGAAACAACTGATCGATTCTTATAGATACACAAAATAAATTTCTCAAGAGGACCTTTTGTATGCTGGTCCTACACGAGAAACAGGGATTGAACGTCACACTTTTCTAACGGATCATACTGGAGGGACAAAGTACTGCACTACAATGTCGTAAAGTATGCGTGGTTGCCGGGGATCCTAAGACTGCGAAGATGAACTTTCAAATTTGAGTCCTGGCTCGACGATCGATTGCTGTGCATCTTGGCACAGTTGTTGAATCTTTTTACTTGTGTTTTCCCCAATCTCTGAGACTCAGGTTATAGTAGTACCTATCTCAAAGAGCTTTGTTATTAAATAACATTATTATACACTGCTTGGAACATAATAAATTCTCATTACATAAATGTTAGTGGTTATAATTAATTACAGGTAAGAAATAATAGATAGAGGCAAGAGAATATACAAGGAAGAAAGGAAGCAATATCTGAGCTGACATGGTACATATTGTTCATAGTTCTTAATAACTTTTTCTATAGTAATAAAACCCCTGAGCCATATCTATGGCCAGACATAGTAAGGATATGTTTCCCAGGCTCCCTTTTGGCGAAGTGTGACAATGTGACTAATTTCTGGCTAATGGAACACAATTCAAGCAATACTGAAATTCTAATCAAGCACGTAAAAGGTAGAGGGCTGTATCCTTCCATTCATTATTTCCTTCTTTTTTGATGGCTAGAACGTCCATATGGTGGTCCATCAACCGGAAATAGGTGGACACAGACAGCACTCCACAGACAAGACTAGGAATCCATAGCTGTACGGACTAAAACGTGAGTGACATAACCAATTGCATAGAGGAATAGATACATTTTCCCCCTATTTTAACACTTCAACATTGGAAACATCAGACAATCCATGGCTCATAGTAGTTTAACTGGGAGTTTTCTTTTTGCTTTCTAATTGTCCTAACGCTTTTAAGTGTACCAAAGGGATATCTTATAAGTGGAACTGTTTTAGAGTCAATAAAGTGAACATCTACCTTGTTTAAGCTACGGTGATTTTGGTTCTCTGTCACATGCAGCTGAACTCAGGCTAAATGTCATAACTGTTTGTAAGAAAATAAAGTCATTATGCACGCATACAAGACAATGTAGTGTTGTTCCATTGAATTATCTTTGCGCTATGGTAAAAAAAAATCAGTTGACTAAATTTTTGTAGGTCTGCTTCTGGCATCTCTATTCAGTGTCACTGGTCTATCTGTCTTTTGCCAATTCTACACCATATTAACTAATTTTGCTTTATAGTAAGACTTGAGATCGAGTAATGTACATCTTCCATTCTTCTGCTTGCTTTGGGTCTAGTTTGTTCTTTTCTTAGTTTCTTTTTTTTTTTTTTTTAAGTAGTGTAGATGACTGATTCTACATTATTTTCTTTTCAAACATAAGCACTTAATGCGATAAATTTCCCTTGAAGCTCTGCTTAAGTTGAAACCTGTAAATTCGGACACATTAAGATCCTGTTTTTATTCAATTCACAATATAGTTTAAAAATTTTGCTCTGATCACTTCCTTTTTGACCCAGTCATCATTCAGAAGTGTGTTGCAGAATTTTCAAACGTTTGGGAACTTTCCAAACACTATTCTGTTCCTAATTTCCAGTTTAATTTTCTGAAGGTCTGAGACATGCTTTGTAGAAGATCTATTTTTGAAGATTTTAAATATATATATATATTTTAAATATATAAATAAATATAAATATATAAATAAATATAAATATATAAATAAATATAAATATATATATATATATATATATATATATATATATATAAAATTGACTCCTGTTGTGGGATTCAAGGGCCAAAGGGTAGAATATTATGGACCAAATTGTGTCTCTCCAAAATTCCTATGTTGAAGCCCTGACCCCCAGGACTTCAAAATATGACTGCATTTGAAGTCAGAGCCTTTAAAGAGCTGATTCAGCTAAACTAGGGCTATTAGCGTGGATCTTAATTCAATCTGACTGCTGTCCTTATAAGAAGAAAAATTTGGGCACACGGAGAGACACAGATACACCCACACAGAGGAAAGACTATGTGAGGATGCAGTAAGAGGTGGCCGTCTGAAAGCCAAGGAGAGAGGCGTTGGCCAATACCTTGATCTTGGGACTCAGCCTTCAGAACTGCAAGAAATTCATTTCTCTTGCTTAAGTCATTAAGTTTGTGGTCCTTTGTCACGGCTGCCCCAGCAACCACATACAACTCCTTTATCATTTTGCAGTATTCCCTTTTTTTTTTTTTTTGCTTGTTTGTTTGTTTGTTTGGAGTGTCCTGTTTCTTTGGGTCTTTTTATTTACCTCATACCCAATGATTTGATGCTAACTTGACTTGACAAAACCCACTGGTTTTGTGCGTAGTAATGAAACGAGGTTACTAGTTTGTCCTAGGGTTGAAGTTAATAGTTAGGAGGGTGGGTTTCTCATCTGTTGCTGCTCTGGTAATCCTTGGTGCACCTCGGGTTTCAAATTCCTGCGGTGGCATCTTGTGTTCAGTGGTTTTGGTTTGTCTGTGTGCCAGGGAAATGTCTCCTTGACCTGAGAATTTAAGTCTCCCTTCTCACCATGCCTCATGAAGATCTCTTTGCTCATTCTTCTTCCTCCCTTGTCCCTCTCCCTTCTTGACTTCCTATTTGAAACTTGTTAGCTTGATAATAAAAGGCAGCAGAGGCAATGGTCTTTCTTGTTCTGATTATGCCTCAGTCTTAGGCAGGCACTCACCCCTGTCTTCTCTGTGCAGCTTTCTCTGTTCTGCTGCCCCTCCTCTGAATGTAGTCATGGTCCCATTGTGTATTCTCGACCCTCCCACGGGAGTATTTTCGGTTCCCAGTCCTCTTTCTCACCTGCAGTGGGTTTCACCAGCGCCCTAAAGGCAGCTGTCCTTGTCACCGGCACGCACATTAAGGCTTTTGTGCCATAGCACAGTTAACAGACAGGGGGACAAGGATCTAGGGGGGAATTTCTTGCCACTTCCGCATCACTGCTCTTTTCTCCTCCCAGGTCTGTGCCACAATGGACATTTTTTTTTATGGTTCTTTCCAATCTTTTCTTTTTTTAATGTTGATTTGTTTTTGAGAGCAAGAGAGAGAGACAGAGAGACAGAGTGTGAGTGGGGAAGGGCAGAGAGATGGAGACACAGAATCCGAAGCAGGCTCCAGGCTCTGAGTTGTCAGCACAGAGCCCGACGCAGGGCTCGAACCCACAAGCTGCGAGATCATGACCCAAGCCAAAGTCAGACATTTAACCGACTGAGCCACCCAGGTGCCCCGCGCCCCTCTTTCCAATCTGTTCTTTGAGAGCCAGTGACGTTGACAGAAAAATAGTCTTCCAGGGTTTGTAGAATTCCCTTATTTCTAAAGAGCCCAGGAGCCTCACACTGTTCTTGCACCTTACTATCAGCCTGAACTCATCTTTCAATTATTTTGACTGAACTCTTCTTTCTGATGCATAATGCCTGATTTGTGTATCCCAAGTGAGTGAGGATGTGTCTTCTCTTTCCCACAGGTACCTGTTTCAACATAGATTTTGGCTCTGCAACCCTACCTTTCCCATGGATCTGAAACAAGTTGGCAATTTATAGTTGACTGGCTATTTCTTATTCTAAAAGTTGTAGTAACATTTCTTCACGATCTTCGCACCTTGCCGTGAAAAATCTCCTTGCTTTTGTTGGTTTGTTTGCTTAAATACTTCTTTTTCTCATTTTCTTCTTCTTCCTCCCCCACCCCTCCTTTTTCTCCTTCTTTCTACTTTCTTTTTTTTTTCTTTGCCATAGGTGACACATGGGTTTTCTAGGTGGACTTATAATTCTCTTCCTTTCACTTTATTCTTAACTTATTTGAAAGCTAGAGATGAATTTGCTAGAGAAATTATTTTCTGTTTCTTGGAGTAATTATTCTTCTGTAATATATATCTTATCTGACTTTTACATGCCTTCTTTGGAGAAATTTGGAAACGGAAATATTTATGTATAAATTCTATGCTGATTCCTTTTAGATTCTTATCTATCCTTGAAAGAGAACAATTATACCTGGCCCATTCAGTTGTTTAGGAATAATGTGAAGGGGTGTAATCTGAGCTGGAAGAAGGAATTTTCTATTAAAATATATTGTCTCAGTCTACTGGTCTCCCCCATCTGGTTTATTGATTGCCTAGAAGATATGTTTTTTCTGTATTTCAGCATCCTTCCCTTTGATGGTGAGAGGGAAATAGATGAGGTTCTTAGTGAAATATTTCATTGAACAATTTCTTCGTGCATTGATTTGTTATTTATCCCTTCCAGAGCATTCTTATGAGAAGATTTCCAGTTGATACCTGCTTCCCATTTCTTGCCTTAAAATTGACTTCAAGGAGAAGAATACAATTCTTACTCTATCCTGGATTCAGCTCATATTTGAGTCAATTTGAACTGCATCTGATAGACAGTCTTACAGGTTGAGATTTGGTGTTACACCGGTTACGGTGAGAAGATAGTTTACTTCTTTTTTCTTTTTTAATTTTTTTTAACGTTTATTTATTTTTGAGACAGAGAGATACAGAGCATGAACGGGGGAGGGGCAGAGGGAGAGGGAGACACAGAATTAGAAGCAGGCTCCAGGCTCTGAGCCATCAGCCCAGAGCCTGACGCGGGGCTCGAACTCATGGACCGCGAGATCGTGACCTGAGCTGAAGTTGGACGCTCAACTGACTGAGACACCCAGGTGCCCCACAAAACTTCAATTTAAATTAAGCCAGTTAGAGGAATATTCTGCTCAAGGAAGAAGGTCCTTAATGAGGACTATTCTGTATTTCTTTTCTCTCAGCATCATCTTAATTTTAGCTGCCATGATATCTGACTGCAGCCATTGTGAATATTGCAATAAACATGAGAGATGAGGGAAGATATTTACCGTCTTACATTTTAAAATGGAATCTAGTAAGCAATGGGGATCCCTGGTGGAGAAGTTAGTGGTAGAGTAGCAAAAGAATTCCTCCAATCCATAGCCACTCCCTCCCAAAAAGCTTAAAAATAAACATGTAGTTCAACAATTCATTCAACCAACATTTATGTAGTTAACAGGAATGAGGCTTCACATTATTTTCATAGAAATTTCCAAGTATGTAGCACAATAACTGTAATGAAAAGTGTGAGGATGCTATAATCTCCAAGTTTGATATCTCACCATATCAATGAAGTCTCGAATCACCATGAGATGTGAATTTTTCGTGGCACAGTCATTTTTACTTTCATGCCAAGATTTATTAGCTTCAGCAACCCAGTAACATTTCCCCCCGTGTAGCCTCCAGTCTTTCGAAGGGCATGATTTATGAGCGGTAGAAGAGTTGAAAGAAACTGGAAGGAAAAAGGATAAGTAATTAAAAGAGACTTAGAACTATATCCCTAATACCACATACAAGCTTCTCAAATTTTGTTAAATTATGGTCTAAAGCTTTCTTTGACAAAAGTATATGCTTTTCTCAAGGTGGATTTGGAAAGAATAAAGATGAACAGAATTTCAACCATGTGTATATTCATTCATTCTTCCATTCTTTTTCTGTTTAATTCACTTAAAAATATATCATATTTTCTATCAGCAAGGCAATGTATAAGACACTAGGATCAAGACTGTATAGGGTCAATGCAGACACTGCCTGCACTCAAGTCTCAGGCAGATAAAAATTTTAAAGTAAAATACAAATTAGAGATTTTAATTAGTGGTCCACCATTACTCCAGACATTTTGGGAGTTATCTATCACACTGGAATATATTTTCTTGGACAAAATTTGCATAATAAGTGGCCCCCAAAGCTTAAGATAGATTGATCCTCCCATACAAAAAGGATCTTGACATCCCCAAATGTGCTTGTAACAGGTAGTTTTGATTTATAATATTTGCCAGTAGGTTTAGATGATGACACATAGCCATCCTGGATATACCAGTAATTTATTGCCCTTGAAATAAATATCCTTTAAAAACACACATACATATACACAGAAAATGACTTGAAGGCACTGAAACATGAACAAAAGCAGGCAGATTTTGGAGGGGAAGTGACACTTGAAATAGGTATGGAAAGGTATCTATTTTTTATTTTTACAACTGTTAGCTTAAGACAGCCCAATGTTGGTGCCATGTAGAGTGAGTAAAATTTCAATAGACAATCTGCAGTCTTTTGAGACTTAAAAAACAAAAACAAAAACAAAAACAAAACAAAACAAAACAGAGAACAGAGTTTGAAGCAACCACAGATATTGAAAATGGAGGATGAATCCCATGAAGAAGAAAACATAAAGGATGTACACCAAGTTCCAAGTATAAAAGTTTTCCAAGTCGCTGCCTGATGCATGTGAAAGCTACATTATAGCTAAGGATAAAATAATTTATTTGGGGAAAAAAAAGAATTTGTTTGAGATTTGAGCTACTGCCCAAAAGATAGATATTTTTGTTTGTTTTAGAGAGCAAAAGTGGGGGAGAGCGGCAATGGGAGACAGAGAGAGACAGAGAGAGAGAGAATCTTAAGTAGACTCCACATTCAGTGCAGAGCCCCCATGTGGGGCTCAATTCCACATTCCTGGGATCATGACCTAAACCGAAATCAAGAGTCAGACCCTCAACCGCTCAACCAAATGAGCCACCCAGGAACTTCCCAAAAGACAGAAATTTAAATTTGAGGTCAGCTATACCAAGTCCCTGCTAAAATAGGAAAATCAACACTGTTTGGAGAAATACATCAGCATACAGACGCTCAGCATAGCCTGCACAATATCCAAGGGCACAATCTCAAAATACTTGACATAAGAAAATCAGGAAAATATGACCAATTAAAACGAGAAAGGAAATCAATGCAGCACAACAGGAAAATGATGCAGGTTGAGAATTATCCCCAAATATTCTAAAGCAGCTGTTCTAATTAGGCACAAGTATGTAAAAGAAAATATGTTTGTAATTAAAAAATGGGATACTTCTAAGAAATAGAGAATTTTTACTTTTGTTAAGAAATGAAATTTATAATTAAGAAATGCATGATATGCAAATTTCATTAGATTGGTCTTAAAAGCAGAGAATTAGCAGGAAAAAAAATGTTTAGGGAACTTGAAATTGTCCAATATAAAAAAACAAGGAAAAACAGTTGGAAAAAATATACAAAGTCTCAATGTTTTGCAGGGCAATATAAAAATATTTAACATACATGAAATTGAAATCCTAGAACCATCGGAAAGAGAAAATAAGGGGAAAAATGGTAATAGTTCAATTTCCTCCAAATTATTTAAATATATAAATCTATACTTTCAAGAAGCTAATCAAACCCTAAGCAGGTATTTTTACATACGCAAAAATAAAATAAACTGCTTACAACAGAGAAAAATCTTGAAAACAGAGAAAAATTGCACGCCATTTATAGGGAAACATAAAAAAAAAAGCCCTTTCACATAATGAATTATGGGGGGCAGAATATAGTGAAAAACATCTTCAAATTGTTGAACAGAACCAAGAAACACTTAACTGTAAAGAACAAACCGATGGTTACCAGAGGGGAGGTGAATGGTGGGATGGGTTAAGTAGGTGATAGGGATTAAGAAGTGCACCTGTGATGAGCACCAAGTGTTGTATGAAAGTGTTGAGTCCCTGTGTTGTACAGCTGAAACTAATCAGATATTGGTCCAGTGGTTTTGCATTTTCTGATTTGATTCTTGGTCAATTCTTATTATATATATATATATATATATATATATATATATATATATATATAATTTCTGTCTTTCTTTTCTTCCTTTATCTATTCTGGTTGTTGTTTTGCTTAAGCAGAAATTTTTAATCTATTCTTTTTACACCTCTTCTGTATCTCCTTCTTCATTTTCTTTTCTCTTTCTCTGGATTAAGTGGTAGAGTTTCTCTGATTATCTGCTTGGTCAATTTTTCTCTCTCTCTCTCTTTTTTTCTTTTCTTTTTCTCTGCCCCTGTCATTTCTGTCTTTGTATGGGATAAGGCTTCTTCCACTATTACCCCATTTTTAAATGTTTTCCAGGTTTACTTCAAAGACCAAATCAAAGCACACCTGGTGGAAGGTCAAAACCACTACTGGGGCGCCTGTGTGGCTCAGTCGGTTAAGCTTCTGACTTGGGCTCAGGTCACGATCTCACTGTCCGTGAGTTCAAGCCCCACATCGGGCTCTGTGCTGACTGCTCAGAACCTGGATCCTGTTTCAGATTCTGTGTCTCCCTCTCTCTCTGACCCTCCCCTGTTCATGCTCTGTCTCTCCCTGTCTCAAAAATAAATAAAAACGTTAAAAAAAAAAATTTAAAAAAAAACCACTACTATGAGTAGGGAAGTAAAGCAAACAGAGTCACAACAAGAAAGAGGGCACAATACACTCCAAAAAGACCTTCTGAAGGGCCAGGCCCTGGACAGTGTATGACCCCCTTTTATAATAGTAGTGCTCACAGGTGCAGGACATATAACAAGCTATTAGGACACATAAAAGACAGAAAACTAGCCAAAATGGTGAAACGGAAGAAATCTCCTCAAAAGAAACTTGAGAAAGAAATGACAGCTAGAGAATTGCTCAAAACATATGTAAACAATTTATCTGATCAAGAATTTAGAATAATAGTTATAAAATTAATATCTAGACTTAATAAAAGCATAGAAGACAGCAGAGAATTTATTGCTGCAGAGATCAAGGAACTAAGAAACAGTCATGATGAATTAAGAAATGTTGTAAGTGAGGTGCAAAATAAATTAGGCGCAGTGACAGCAAGAATGGAGGAAGCAGAGGGGAGAATAAGTGAAATAGAACATAAAATTATGGAAAATGATGAAGCTAAGAAAAAGAGAGATAAAAAATGCTAGAACAAGAGGGGAGAATTAGAGATAAGTGATTCAGTGAAAAGTAATAATGTCTGCATCATAGGAGTTCCAGAAGAAGAAAAGAGAGAGAAAGGGTCAGAAGGTTTACTTGAACAAAATATAGTTGAGAACTTCCCTAATTTGGAGAAGGAAGCAGACATCCAAATCCAGGAGGCACAGAGAACTCCCTTCAGATTCAACAAGAATGGGCCTTCTCCATGGCATATCATAGTGAAACTGGCAAAATACAAAGTTAAAGAGAGAATTCTGAAAGCAGGTAGGGACACATGGGCCTTGACCTACAAGGGTAGACACATAAGCACAGTAGCAGACCTGTCCACTGAAATGTGGCAGGCCTGGAGGGAGTGTCAGGAAATATTCAATGTGATGAATAGGAAAAATATGCAGTCAAGAATCCTTTATCCATCAAGGGTGTCATTCAGAATAAAAGGAGAGAAAAAGGCTTTCCCAGACAAAAACTGAAGGACAAACCAGCCCTGCAAGAGATCCTAGGGGGACTCTGTGAGTGGAACACTGCAAAGACTACAAAGGACCAGAGACATCACCACAAGCATGAAACCTACAGATAACACAATGACACTAAATCCATATCTTTCAATAATTACTCTGAATTTAAATGGACCAAATGCTCCAATCAAAAGGCATAGAGTATCAGAACGGATAAACAACAACAACAACAACAACAACAACAACAACAACAAAGAAAACAAGATCCATCTATATGCTGTCTACAAGATACTCACTTTAGATCTGAGGACACCCTCAGCTTGAAAATGAGGGAATGGAGAACCATCTATCATGCTACTGGAAGTCAAAAGAAAGCTGGAGTAGCCATACTTATGTCAGACAAACTAGATTTTAAACTAAAAGCTGTAACAAGAGATGAAGGAGGGCATTATATCATAATTATGGAGTCTATCCATCAAGAAGAGTTAACAATTATAAATGTTTATGCTCCCAATTTTGAAGTGCCCAAATATATACATCAAGTAATCACAAACATAAGCAATCTTATTGATAAGAATATGGTAATGGCAGAGGGCTTTAATACTCCACTTACAACAATGGACATAGCATCTAGGCAGAAAATCAATAAAGAAACAATGGCCTTGAATGATACACTGGACCAGATGGACTTGACAGATATATTCAGAATTTTTCATCCAAAAGCAGCAGAATACACATTTTTTTTCAAGTGTACATGGAACATTCTCCAAGATAGATCACATACTGGGTCACAAAACACCCCTCAATAAATAAAAAAGAATAAAAGAATTGAGATCATACCATGCATATTTTCAGATCGCAACACTATGAAACTTCAAGTCAACCACAAGAAAAATTTTGGAAAGCCTCCAAATGCATGGGGGTTAAAGAATATCCTACTAAAGAATGAATGGGTCAATCAGGCAATTAGAGAGGAAATTTAAAAATATACGGAAGCAAATGAAAATGAAAACATTGACAGTCCAAATCCTTTGGGATGCAGCAAAGGCAGTCCTGAGAGGAAAATATATTGCAGTTTAGGCCTATATCAAGAAACAAGAAAAATCCCAAATACAAAACCTAATCACACCTAACCTAATGGAACTTGAAGCAGAATAGCAAAGACTCCAAAACCAGCACAAGAAGAGAAATAATAAAGACTAGAGCAGAAATAAACAACACATAATCCAAAAAAACCCAATAGAACAGATCAATAAATCTAAGAGCTGATTTTTTGAACAAATAAACCAAATTGATAAATGCCTAGTCAGACTTCTCGAAAAGAAAAGAGAGGGAACCCAAATAGATAAAATCACGAAAGAAAGAGGAGACATCACAACCAACATGACAGAAATACAAAGAATTATTAGAGAATGCTATGAAAAATTATATGCCAACAAACTGGACAACCTGGAAGAAATGGACAAATTCCTAGACACCCACACACTACCAAAACTCAAACGGTAAGAAATAGAAAGTTTGAACAGACCCCTAATCAGTGAAGAAACTGGATCAGCTATCAAAAATCCCCAACAAACAAGAGTTCTGGGCCAGATGGCTTCCCTGGGGAATTCTACCAGACATGAAAGCAGAGTTAATATCTATCCTTCTCAAGCTGTTCCAAAAAATAGAAACAGAAGGGAAGTTTCCTGACTCATTCTATGAAGTCAGTATTACCTTGATTCCCAAATCAGAGACCCCACCAAAAAGGAGAATTACAGGCCAATATCCCTGATGAACATGGATGCAGAAATTCTCAACAAGATACTAGCAAATTGAATCCAACAGTATATGAAAAGAATTATTCACCATGATCAAGTGGGATTCATTACTGGGCTGCAGGGCTGGATCAATATTCACAAATCAATCAATGTGATACATTACATTAATAGAAGAAAGGGTAAGAAAGCGATGATTCTGTCAATAGATGCAGAAAAAGCATTTGACAAAATACAACATCATTTCTTAATAAAAATCTTCAAAAAGTCTGGATAGAAGGAACATACCTTGACATCATAAAAGCCATATATGAAAATCCCACAGTTAATATCATCCTCAATGAGGAAAAACTGAGAGCTTTCCCTCTGAGATTAGGAACACAACTGAGGGATGTCCACCCTCACCACTGTTGTTTAACATAGTGTTGGAAGTGCTAGCATCAGCAATCAGAAAACAAAAGGAAATAAAAGTCATCCAAATTGGCAAAGAAAAAGCCAAGTTTTCGCTTTTCACAGATGACCTGATACTCTGTGTGGAAAACCTGAAAGACTCCACCAAAAAGCTGCTAGGGCTGGTACATGAATTCAGCAAAGTTGCAGGATACAAAATCAACACACAGAAATCGGTTGCATTTCTAGACACCAATAATGAAGCAACAGAAAGAGAAATCAAGAAATTGATCCCGTTTACAGATGCAAAGAACCATAAGATACCTAGGAATAAACCTAACCAAAGATGTAAAAGATCTGTACTCTGAAAACTATAGAAAGCTTATGAAAGAAATTGAAGAAGACACAAAGAAATGGAAAAACATTCCATGCTCATGGATTGGAAGAACAAATATTGTTAAAATGTCAATACTACCCAAAACAATCCACACATTCAATGGAATCCCAGTCCAAATAACATGGTCATTCTTCTCAAAGCTAGAACAAACAATCCTAAAATTTGTATGGAACCACAAAAGACTCTGAATAGCCAAAGTAATGTTGAAAAAGAAAACCAAAGTGGAAGGTATCACAATCCCGGACTTTAGCCTCTACTACAAAGCTGTAATCATCAAGACAGTATGGTATTGGCACAAAAACAGACACACAGACCAATGGAATGGAATAAAGAACCCAGAAATGGACCCACAAAAGTATGGCCAACTAATCTTTGACAAAGCAGGAAAGAGTATCCAATGGAAAAAAATCTTTTTAGCAAATGGTGCTGGGAGAACTGGACAGCAACATGCAGAAGAATGAAACTGGACCACTTTCTTACACCATACACAAAAATAAGTCAAAATGGATGAAAGACCTAAATATGAGACAGGAAACCATCACAACCCTAGAGGAGAAAACAGGCAACAACCTCTTTGACCTCAGCCACAGCAACGTCTTACTTGACATGTCTCCAAAGACAAGGGAAGTAAAAGCAAAAATGAACTATTAGGACCTCATCAAGATAAAAAGCTTCCGCAGTGCAAAGGAAACAACCAGCACACCTAAAAGGCAGTGTACAGAATGGGAGAAGATATTTGCAAATGACATACCGGATAGCAGGTTAGTATCCAAAATCTATAAAGAACTTACCAAACTCAACACCCCAAAAACAAATAGCAGAAGACATGATTAGACACTTTTCCCAAGAAAACATCCAGATGACCAACAGACACATGAAAAGATGCTCAATATCATTCATCATCAGGGAAATACAAATGAAAACCACATTGGAATACCACCTCACACCGGTCAGAGCAGCTAAAACTAACAACTCAGGAAACAACAGATGTTGGCGAGGATGTGGAGAAACAGTAACCCTTCTGCACTGTTGGTGGGAATGCAAACTGATGCAGCTTCTCTGGAAAACAGTGTGGAGGTTCCTCAAAAAATTAAAAATAGAATTACCCTATGACCCAGCAGTAGCACTACTAGGAATTTATCCAAAAGATACAGGAATGTTGATGCATAGGGGCATGTGTACCCCAATGTTTATAGCAGTGCTTTCAACAATAGCCAAAATATGGAAAGACCCCGAATGTCCATCTACTGATGAATGGATAAAGACGTTGTGGTATATCTATAGAATGGAATACTACTTGGCAATGAGAAAGACTGAAATCTTGCCATTTGCAACAACGTGGATGGAACTGGAGGGTATTATGCTAAGTGAAATAAGTCAGTCAGAGAAAGACAGATATCGTATGTTTTCACTCATATGTGGGATTTGAGAAACTTAACAGAAGACCATGGGGGAAGGAAAGGAGAAAAAATAGTTCCTAACAGAGAGAGAGGCAAACCATAAGACACTCTTAAATACAGAGAACAAACTGAGGGTTGATGGAGGGGGAGGAAGGTTGATGGGCATTGAGGAGGGCACTTGTTGGGACGAGCACTGGATGTTGTATGTAAACGATGAATCATGGGAATCTTCTCCCAAAGCCAAGAGCATGCTGTATACAGTGTATTTT
Source organism: Panthera onca (assembly GCF_046562875.1). Classification (NCBI taxonomy): domain Eukaryota; kingdom Metazoa; phylum Chordata; class Mammalia; order Carnivora; family Felidae; genus Panthera; species Panthera onca. The sequence goes on from NC_138345.1 coordinate 43,548,443, forward strand.
AGCTAACTTGACCATAAATTATATTTTTTAAAAAAGACGCCAGCAACAATGCAATTAGGACTTTTAAGGATACATTTAATAAGAAATTACTATATTTGTACTTCTATATTTCTAATAGTAGATACTTTGACCAGATAGTGTGAACCAGTGCTTCTTAACCATTTCTATATTATGGAATATAAAAAAATTTCTGAAGTGTAGCAAAACAAAAAAATAAAAGTCTATGGTTTACCAATTAGTCACCTAGATCTTTATAGCTCAAGAAGCTTAAGGCATACCAATGCTAAGGCAGTGTTGAAAAAACTCTCTTTTAAAGATACTTTTCTAGAAGATAATTATATCCTAAAAGAATTAGATAAAAACGTATTGCTTAGAAGAGCCCAGGTGGCTCAGTCAGTTAAGCATCCAACTCTTGATTTCAGCTCAGGTCATGATCTCAGGGTTGTGGGATCGAACCCCACATAGGGCTCTGCGTTGCTTGAGATACTTTCTCTCCTTCTCCCTCTCCTGCTTGTGCTGTCTCATTCTCTCCCTCTCTAAAATATGAAAATAAAAGTATTGCTTCGCTCGTAAGAAATAAGGAAAATCGCTGAAGGGAGGCACTTAGCTAGAAGCCGAATAGGAAGCATTTCCATAAACGAGTTCATAAAGCCAGGTTGCCCTCAAAGCTAATGATTTATTTGTTTATTTTTATCTTAACACGTATGTGTTTATTTATTTATTTATTTATTTATAGTAACGATATTCAGTGCCCATCCATGATAAAAACTCTCAGCAAACTTGGAATAAAGGTAACTTCCTGAATCGGATTAACATATAGAAAGTATTATACTTAATGGTGAAATACTGAAAGTTTTACTTTTTTAAAATTTTATTTTTTAATTTATGTGTATTTTGTATTAACTTCATTTATTTTTAAATTTACATTCAAGTTAGTTAGCATATAGTGCTATAATGATTTCAGGAGTAGATTCCCATGATTCATCCCCTACATATAACCCCCAGTGCTCATCCCAACAAGTATCCTCCCTAATTCAAAGCTAATGATTTATATCAGTTCTAGGGTCCTAAATCCAGACCTTGGGTTTGCTGAAAAGTGATAGAGTGAGCCAGTGAGATTCTGGTTAGTCCAGTTTCTTCAATTATTTTTTTTAACATTTATTTATTTTTGAGAGAGAGAGAGAGCGTTAGTGGGGGAGGGGCAGAGATAGAGGGAGACACAGAATCTGAAGCAGGCTCCAGGCTCTGAGCTGTCAGCACAAAGCCTGACTGGGACCTGAACCCACAAACCGTGAGATCATGACCTGAGCTGAAGTGGGATGCTTAACCGACTGAGCCACCCAGGAACACCAGTCCAGTGTCTTCAAAAGCATCTCAAGTCATTTAACCATTAGCCCCTCACTCCCTCCGCGCAGATGAAATTGCAACCAATCTTTGCCAGAAAGTATTTTTCTTTTAGAAATTCCATCAATTGAAATCATTCACATTAGAATAAAAACATATCAAATGCTTTAAAAAACAAGCCACGTTGCAGGATACACAAACAGCAGATTTGGTCACCAAAGACTTTAGATATTTAATTCATCATATGTATCAAAAATCATAATGTTTTAAATTATTTAAAGAATAAAAGAATAAGTAGAAAAATGATCAGATAACAGGAGACTAGTGAAAGCTAACACAAGTGTGACTGAAATTAAGTCCTTAGAATTGAACACTATAATCCCTGAAATCAGACTCCATGAATGAGTCTGTAGTTTAGACCCAGGAAAAGAGAGCATGTGTGGACTGCAAAACATATCTGAAAACATTGCCTTCAGCACAAATCGATAACTTTGAGGACACAACGGGATGCTAAGAGAAATGGAGGGTAAGCCTATTGCACATCTAATTTAAATTCTAGAAAGAAAATAGAAGGTGGACAAAAAATTAGAATTGATGGCTGAACAGATCTATTTTTATTTTACATATTTTAAGTTTTATTATTTTATTAAGATCAAATTTAGAATTGATGTTCTTTCCTGATGAATTGATCTAGGAATCTAGGAGAGGTGACATACATCTATAGCAATAGGATGAGGATTAGAAAACAAGTCTAACAAAATTTAAAGCTAGAGCTTTATTTAATAACACTAGTATGACCTGTGTCTCCGGTATAGTACATTATAGTACTCTTGCTCTGGGGATGGCGTCCCACAAAATTTTCCTTCAGCGTCACACCAGTTAAAAAAAAATTAACATGTGTTGTATCAGACAGCTTTTAGAATGTGGTCAAGGGGGCTTGGAAATATCAAAATCCAATTTAAGGTTTTAATGAATTCTCAGAATTTGAATGTACTCTGTATTATGGACTGGTAAGTCTTTCTAATAGAATTATACCTGGATGTTCAGAAGAAGAACGGTATATAGTTAAAATTAAATTAATAGATTTAAACATGTAATAAGGTCTCTGGAAAATAGAAAGCAGAAAGGCTAAAAGTAATTGAGTGTTTTCTTGACTTTTAAAAGTATACAGGAGCGCCTGGGTGGCTCAGTTGGTTAAGTGTCTAACTTCGGCTCAGGTCATGATCTCACGGTTCGTGGGTTCGAGTCCCACGTGGGGCTCTGGGCTGACAGTGCGCAGCCTGCTTGGGATTCTCTCTCTCCCTCTCTGTCTGCTCCTCTCCCTCTCTCTCTTTCTCTCTCTCAAAAATAAATAAACTTTAAAGAAATAAAAGAATGCAAATACATTCATATGAGACAGCAAGAGAAAGACCAACGTAAGATTACCATTTATAATTATTTTGCATTTAATAACATCACCTGGTAAGAAAAAAAACTACCTTGGATAATCATGGACTTTAAAAATGAAAATATTGTGATCACATTCTACATCCGCACATGCCCCACTAGAAATAAAAAGAATAAAATGCAAATATTTCAATGAAATACCTTTACATTTAGTTAGAACTCTATATAAGCTCATTTTTCTCCTTTGCCTTGTAACTCTGAGTATTTTTGTCATGGACTGTAATGGGTCTATAGAAAGTAATGATCTCAACCATACCTCTGCAGGTGCAGAGGAACCTTTCTATTCAGATATATTCAGGTAAAACTGAAGCTACTGTCAATGCCTGGCTATTCAGGGATTAGACAATATATAGTAATGTTACCTATTGAGGCGATTGTTCCAGATTTACTTTCCCCAGCACAGAATTTCTCTTTTGATTCATCATCCATTGTATTATGTCTTGCAGATTTGAACTGGGAAACTGATGAAAGAAGAAACATATTTTCCTAACTAAATAAAAAACACAAAACCATTGGGTTCTAGTGACTAAAGTTCAATCATGTAGAAACTCTATAGGAACTTAAATAATTAACATTCTAAGGGGAAAAACAACATTATTTCCCCCAAGATTTGGACTTTCCTTTGGACTCTTAATCTTATTAATGTTAACTTTAGTGAAAATGAAAAGATACGATCTGGGACCAGATGTTGTTCACCTGATTTTTTCCTGGAGGCTTCATACTTATTTTAATAAGCACAAAATAACCAGCCATGGATATAAGCCTCATTTGGAGAGTTTGCGTTTAATGAAACACAATTATATCGTGTTAATGACACTTGTTTCAATCAAGTGTCACCTGATTCAGGGAAAGGATTTTATTTTCTTCTATGAGTTTATTTATTTATTTTGAGAGAGAAAGGGAGTGTGTGCATGCACATGCAAGTAGGGGAGGGGAAGAGTGAGGGAGAGAATTGGGGTTCCATCTCATGAACCATGAGATCATGACCTGAGCTAAAATCAAGAGTCAAAGAATCAGATGCTTGGGGCACCTGGGTGGTGTGGTCAGTTAACTGCCCGACTCTTGATTTCATGATCAAGAAATCATCTCATGGTCATGATCTCAGGTCATGATCTCATGGTTCGTGGGATGGATCCCCGAGTCAGGTTCTGTGCTGACAGCACAGGCCTGCTTGGAATTCTCTCTGTCTCTTTCCCTCTGCCCCTCCCCTACTCATGTTCTTTCTCTCTCTCACAAAATAAATAAATAAACTTAAAAAAAAAAAAAAAAAGAAAAGAGTCAGATCCTTAATCAGCTGAGCCACCCAGGCTCCCCTCAGGGAAAAGATTTTATATGTTTTGATTTGGTTCATAATTGTTTCAATACTTTGCATGTAAATGCTATATATAGAAGTATAGGGTGAGCCCGGAGTACTTTTTCTACAATGACAAATATTTCTGTCTTTCTGATGGCCATTGAACTGAAATTACCTTTGGTAATTTATAATTTCATAATAATGTGTATTAGGCAATTAAATATTTAAAATCTACTTTGGTAACAATTCTATTGGTAAAAAATACGTTTTATTGACAAACTGATGTTTTAGTAACAAACAAATCTATTAGCTTAACATAAAAACATATATAGAATAGGTTTTTAATGCTAATTATTTTTGCTTCCCTCCTCCCTAATTTTATAGCTGCAATTAGACAATAGACTAGTTATATTAAACTAATGAAACAACTGATCTTTCTGGGGTTTTGGGTGTGCATCTCAACTAAAGGTTCGACCTGGACTTCTAGGTCTTTCCCATTCTGGAATTCTATCACTGTGCCTATTTCTTCGTAACTTCCAAGGCCATTCATAATTGCTAATACTATTTACAAGGATTCTTGATGTAGGCAGGTATGCCTTGGCCTGTTCTAGAGTTTGATTTAATCTGGAAACCTGGATTCCTTGCAATATATACACTCTGTGTGTTACCTTAGTTCTATAGACATTTGTGAAGAACTTTTCTCCAAGCATTTATTCAATAATTAAAAATATTTGCCATATGAATAATTGGATTATGCTCAGTTATGTTCAAAGTACATGAGTAGAATTTTTAAATGGTTTATTAAGAAATGTTTTCACCTATTGATTTAAGATTGATAGTGCCCAGGACTAGCTCATGTGAATAAACTTACAAATTTAAACTTATAAATTTAATTTCCTTTCATTGGAAAATAGTTTTAGAGCAGCTTGTGTATAGCTCAATATTAAACTGCATTGTGCGGTTCAATCATAAAATATAAATATATTCTTGACATATGTTTCTTTTATCAATGAAAAGAATCCACAATTATATCACATACTGAAGTTCTATGGAGAATCTTTCATTTTAATTGTTTCAAATTTCATACTTTTTGTGAAGTTGTACTGCATTGTTTAGGGAACCATTGAACAGCAAACACAATTACAACAGGTCACTAGAGAAAAATACTTCAGGATAAATGAATAATACTGATAATTACTTACCCAAAATGCTCAACACAATTACTATTACAAGAAGGATGATGATAATTGCACATCCAACTTTCAAGAAAATTCCATGATGGTGAGTATCTACAAAATTGGATAGATTGGAGAGATAAAATTGGATAGTAACTCCAGCAGATATTTCCTTATATGGTGAGAGGTAAGAGGGGACTCAATAAATTTTCTTGGTTATCATGCTTCTAAGTTACTCTCCTTTGAAATATATACACCCAGCTTCTTTTTTGCGGATGCATGCACACACACATACGCACTCACGCAGAACATATATACTTTTCTGGTTTGTGAAGAGGGGACTTATAAAACTTTGAATAGGTATGAATTTTTGTTTATGGGTTCATTGCACTTATTCCACAGCATTACAATGATCTACTGTGAGCAGTCCTAAATTTTTATATAAGACTGAGACTCTCCAGATTCTCTAATAAGTTTATTGACAGCACCCACTGATGTGGATTGATTCATTCTTTTCTCTCTTATGTAACATGCCTACATACTGTGATACATAACTGTGATTTCATATGTTTCATTCATTTTTATTTTAAAATAAAGTACTCTTAGAGATGACCTCACCCAACATCTGCACATTAGTGGGGATATTCAAGTCCACAGCCACATAGTTATTTGATGACAGAGCTGAGATCAGGCCTCAGCTGTCTTGACTGACTACCAAACCAGTAGTTGGTTTGCTGTTCACTCTATCTCATTGTCTTTGGAGTAGTCAAAAGATAATAATAAATCACAAAAAAAGGACTTATTAGCTTTGGCTGATAATTAAACGGGCAATCTCTAATGCAAAATAATTTCGGCATACCAATTCCACTAGATAGATGATATATACACTGAGAAAGTAATAAAATAATTAATGTTGATACATAACCAATTACAAAGTCAAGCGTCAAGACCGGTTAACCTGAATGCTTATTTAGTGGTATATTATTTTTTTTTAATTTTTTTTAACGTTTATTTATTTTTGAGACAGAGAGAGACAGCACATGAACGGGGGAGGGTCAGAGAGAGAGGGAGACAGAGAATCTGAAACAGGGTCCAGGCTCTGAGCGGTCAGCACAGATCCCAACATAGGGCTTGAACTCAGGGACCGCGAGATCATGACCTGAGCCGAAGTCGGCCGCTTAACCGACTGAGCCACCCAGGCGCCCCAGTGGTATATTATTATAGAGTGCTTTGTTCTATGTTCAAATTCTTACTGTTATTGAATAAAACATCTTTAGTGGGATTTTAATTGTCAGAAGATAAAAAAGGCTGTGTATTTTTATTTATCATGTAAAACAATGAGAATGGTGCCAGTCAAGGTATAATCTCAAGAAGAATGTGATGGTATCCCTACACACATTTTTAATATAAAATAGACATGTTTTTAATAACATGTTTCAGGTTACAGACCTAAAAACTTACAGAATAAAATTTCAGATTTTATGAAGGGACTGACATAAGGGATATTAGCTCATTTTTTTGACCCTCAAGGTACGATTTACCAAAAGTGTGAATTTCTCAATTTTAGCCTGGGATATTCTCAGTGGCATCATACTTTTCCACTTTTTTGCTTCAGCTCAATTTCATCGTGACCTCTTTGTTTTATATCTTAAAGAACAAATGAACCTATAATATCTATTGAGTGTCTCATGAGATCCGTTTATTTATTTAACCATTTATACATTCATCCACTTACCAAGCATCTACTGATGGCCTGTTAGGTACTTGGTACTATGTGAGGTGTTGGGGATGCAAAGATTAAGAGATTAGGGACAGGGTCTCAGCATTTTTGAGGCTCTGAAGAAGTAAGGAATATGGTAACTTTAAGGAGCAAAGAGAAAGACAATAGCCAGAGCAAAATAAGTAAAACATACGGAGTAAGAAGAAGACTAAGAACCTGACATATCATATGTAGGGCTCTAGAGGACATGACATTTCAGTGTACCAAATAATTTTTTCCCTCTACTGTGATATGACACATGAGAACAGAAGTTGTATTTATCCAACACCAGGGATATGCAGTGAAAGAGTAATAAAGTATTTGATTTCTGGTCATAAGCACCATTGTGGGTAAGTAATTTAATCTTTATATATTTATGTTTTCTCTCTTTAATACTGGAATATTGAACTAGATGGCATTAAAGATGTTATCTTCAAATCTCTAAGCCTGGAGGGAAGTAAAGTTCTATCTGTAAACAAAAAGGAAATCAAACCCTGGAATGTAGAATTGAAAACACTGGTTTTGTTGCTTGAAGTGAGTTAAAATAATGCTAGAAAAATGGACTAATAGTGTGAGAATTTTCACAATGGGAGAATAAGAATGCAATTCTATTACACGTTATTTTTCAAATTAAGTTCTATCTTCTCATCGAAAAAGAAAGCACCCAGTGTAGGGAGAAAAGAAAGCAGATAAGCTTCTATTGGGCAAGTTAGAGAGGTGACATTTAAAAGTAGGGAATAATATGCTTTTGCAATCGGAGAAAATCACACATCAGTTTCATTTCATAACAAATTTAAAAATATAAAAGAAGAAATACATTCTGTGGAAATATAGAAAATCATACATTATATTCATTCTATAAGGGCAAACGCAATGAGGAGATTTTAAATTACATAAATATTTTATATAAACTATTTATTATTATTATTATTTTTAATTATTTTTTTAATATGAAATATATTGTCAAATTGGTTTCCATACAACACCCAGTGTTCATCCCAACAGGTGCCTGCCTCAATGCCCATCACCCACTTTCCCCTCCCTCCCACCCCCCATCAACCTCTATCCTAGAGAAAAGAATGGAAATGCAACATGAAATTTTCCCTAGTACTTTGGAGGATAAAAGACACATTGAATTTTAAAATCTATCAGTTTTGAGTGGTTTGTGATTAAGGTGCAATGTTATCTTTAGCTATATGCCTATCTCTTCATATTCCAAAAATATTCTATTACTCAGATAGTCACTAATTCTAAACTTCATGAAATAAAATACTAGCATTTCATGTCTCCTTAGTTTAGTTTAACATTGTTACCCTATCAATTTGCAAGTTTCAAAAAGATAATTAACAATGTGAATAGTAGCCAGGAATTTTCCCCTCTGTATAAATAAATATATCATTCTATATTAAAAGGGCAGGTTTAATCAGGGGTATATAAAGTGTAGAGAAAAAGGGGGTCATGAGTACAGATGTCACTGTATGAGTATAAATGGTCACTGCAAGAAATGCAAAGAATAGAAAGTTTACAAAAACCAAAAGCGAAGTTCTGTGTATTAAGAATAGAATTATATATAACACCCAGTGCTCATCATAAGTGCCCTCTTTAATATCCATTACCCATTCAACACATACCCCCACCCCCACCTCCCCTCCAGTAACCCTCAATTTATTCTCTATAGTTAAGAGTCTGTTTCCTGGTTTGCCTTTTTTCTCCACTCCCCCCACCATGTTGACCTGTTTTCTTTTTTAAAATTGCACATATGAGTGAAATCACAGGGTATTTGTCTTTCTCTGACTGACTTATTTCACTGAGCAAAACACTCTCCAACTCCATCCATGGTGTTATATGTGAGTGATAAATCACCAAATTCTACACCTGAAACTAATATTATACTGGATGTTAACTAACTGGAATTTATAAAAATTTGAAAAAGAAAAGCATAAATTACAATTAACTTTATGAACATTTGTGTCATTAAAAACATTCACTCTTATCCTTGCATTTTTCTATTTTTTAGTAAGACATATACAAGCACAGGACAGAAATAAAGGAGATTAGAAGTAAAATATTAATTTTAGAAGGACCCCTAAATCCGACTTACCAGATTTCTGAAGCGAAGATGAATTTCCTAGAGAAAAAGCCCCATCAGTTTTAATATCCGCATAGATTATATCTCCAGCCATCGCACATACTAAAAAAAGAGAGACCAAAAATGATGTTCTGCTAAGGGAGTTTCATAGTTCTGCAAATAAATTTCCGGTAAGTCAAATAAACTGAGATGAACAATTTTCTTTTGCTCTCCCAAATTTGGTGGATTTCTCCTATGAATAAATGACAAAGCAATGTGTTCAGTCTTACCAATCAAGACAAGAGATTTCCAAACACTTCACGATAGGGAAGAAAACTACTATTCGTACAGGAGTTTCTTCTCTACAGTTAGTTTTCTGCTTAAATTTGGAATAGTTTTCACTTTTGATATTACCACAGATGACCTCCTGCCATTTTTTCTTCTATAAACTACTTCCTCTTTTAGTTCAGACATATATTCTCTGGCAGAAATTCTGTGACCATTCAGCATTTTCTCCAAAGTGGAATAGCAATTTGGAAGGGAGGACAAAGAAAAAGAATGATTTAAAAAAAAATGTTTATTTATTTTGAGAGAGAGGGAAAGCATGAGCAGGGGAGGGGCAGAGAGAGAGGGAGAGAGAGAATCGCAAGAAGGCCCTGCACTGAAGGCCCTGAAGGCCCAACGCAGGGCTTGATCTCATGACTATGAGGTCATGACTTGAGCTGAAATCAGGAGTCAGACACTTAACCGATTGAGCCACCCCGGTACCTGAAAACGAGGGATTTTATAATGGATGTGATAGAAATAACTGATAGACTTCTCATCTTGAAATGCATCGTATTTACCTAGGTAATACCTTTTTAACCTAGGTAAAAATTCCCTTAGACCTATTCCTTCTTTTCTATGTTTTATAATATGAGCATCAAACTGAGTTAAAACATGGATCATGCAGAGGATTTCCAAGCTGATAATTATATTTAAGGCACAGAAATAAATTCTATGTCAAAATAATTCAAGGTTATGCCATTAAAGAAAATAAATCTTATGTTTAAACAAGGTTCATAGAAATTTCCTGTTGAATGCAATGTATAAAACGTAAATTTTGTTCTCCTGTTTTTTCTAAAGTTACACTAAAATTATATTAAAGGAATAAAAATGTAAAAGTCTCAAACAATAACAAAAAAGAAGTGAGTTCTAACAGATAAGGAAAAAAAATCAGTCAATTCATGGAAGATAGAGATATCATCATTGATGAAACAAAGTAGAAGAAAGTGACATCTAGAATATTCGTAGGGAAATAACTGAGGAGAGAGCCCAACTACCTGTGAAATTCTCATAAGACTCAGAGGTCAGAAATGCCAGATATGAAAAATGACAGAAAGCTTTAGTTCATAAGCAGTAGATTAAATGGGCTTCTGTACCGGAAGGAATTGGTTTCCTCAATGTTCACCCAAATACGTTGCATGGAATTATTTAAACTGTAGTTATCCTTAATCCTTCAGATCCAAGGATTTTACCTATATTAACCAAATAGCTAGAGAACAGATCTTGATTTTCTGGCATCGAGGGTTCCCTCATGGCTTCTGACTCACAAGGCTTCTGACCCAGGATGGGCTATAAGTTGACCTCATGACCACTGTGACACTCTCTCTTTCTTGGGATGTTCTAAAACTTTATATGTTGAACTGAATTTTATACATGAAAAACTGACTTTGAGAGGTTATATGAAGATGGTTGCATGACCACACATTTTTAGAGTGAGGATTTGAATTTACATCAAACAGTCTGAAGTCCATAGTATAATACAATAATGCCTTCTAGATTTTGAGGGTGAGAATGACATTTTATTCTTCTTCTTTGTTATATCCATCACTCAATCTATGCTTGAAACATAACAGACACTTAATAATTATGTATTGGATTACCAAAACAGTTAAGGCTACACTGAATTTTATTACCGAACTCTTAACATTTTTCCAGAATTAGAGCAATCGGTTTTGACTAAAAAGTAGACTTCTATTCGTATAAAAAATATTATCAGAGATTCAGCCCTCTAAAACTGAAAAAAAATCCTAGCAGGTGGAAAATTTATTATATATAAAATCCTAGCATATGGAGAATTTATGTAATAAATCCTTGGAATTTACAGTTATATATATATATATATATATATATATATATATATATATATAACATTATATATATATATATATAACATTATATATATATATATAACATTATATATATATATAACATTATATATATAAATATAATAAATATTATATATTTAATTAATATATATTGTATATATGATTATATAAATAAATATATATATAAATATATATATTTAATGTTTATTTATTTATGAGAGAGAGAGTGCTCAAACGAGCAGGGAAGGGTCAGAGAGAGAGGGACACAGAAAATCTCAAGCAGGCTCTTTGCTGTCAGAGCAGAGCTCGAGGCAGGGTTCCAACTCACAAACCACGAGATCATGACCTGAACCAAAACCAAGAGTCTGATGCTTAACCAACTGAGCCATGTAGCAACCCCCACATTTGATATTAATAATCTCTGCCTTCTCTCCTTGCCCAAAGTAAGTCACCAAGGTATGAGTTATGGAGTAATCTCTAGGTTTGGTGAGATTTAACTTTTGATTGTCATGATTCTTGTAGGTATAGGACTCACTTAGCCAGGAAAACCATTTTATAGGTAGTCAATTTATGGATTAATTGAAAAATGGGATATTAAAAGTTGTGGTGTCTTGTGGTGTATGTGATTAAATAATAGAAATATGTCTGGAAACAAAATAGAGATATTCAGTTAGGTACACTAGACTCATGAAATATTCATCAGTAAAGATGTGAAAGCATAACAGATATTTAGTTAGGCTGCTGTATCGTATAAAGAAAATTATACGCGTACGATGATGTTCTCAAACTTGGTGACAACTTCCCTGGGCTATAACTTTTTTGAATGTTGAGTTGTTCCGTTTCCATTGTTATTTAAAAACATTTTTTTTTTGATGTTTATTTATTTTTGAGAGAGAGAGCATGAACAAGGGAGGAGCAGAGAGGTAGGGAGACACAGAATCCGAAGCAGGCTCCAGGCTCTGAGCCGTCAGCACACAGCCCAATGCGGGGCTTGAACTCACAAACCAGGAGATCATGACCTGAGCCCAAGTCAGATGCTTAACCGACTGAGCCACCCAGGCGCTCCTTCTGTTACCATTATTCATAGATGCCAGTTCTAAGTAATTAAGTAGTATGCATTTGAAATATGTTTTATTACTGTCCTAACTTTAACCATAATTTTATTAATCATGGTTCCGGGCCTGGATTCCAAGTGGAATCCTCCATCTTGGCTCACTTCCTGGAGTGCAAGTCCTCATTTCCAACTGCCTTCCAATATCTCAAAATCAAAATGATCCAAAGTAATCCAACTTCACCTCTCCTTCCACTGTGTCACCTCTTTCTTTTGGTGGCCCCATTACTTTTGCATAAACTCAGACTTAATATCTCCCCTTTGTATACCTCCTTCTGTCACGTTCCAGTGTGCATGCGTGGGTGAGTGATGGAGAGTCGTATATAATAATTTATTCATTTAAGATGAAAATGTCCTCTTCACCTCAGACAAGCATGGGATTGAGAACATATTCAGAGAAATATAATGCTGTGGGAGGGCAGGGAGGTAAATCTGGAGAATGATTAAAAGCTTACCAGTCAGATAAGTAACTCTTCCTGTGATGGTAAGAGTGAGAAACAGAAAAATGTACATGTTTTCTCTGAATATTTCTGGGGGGGAAAAGGTTTTATTTTGCAGGTTGGCTGGGGCATGGGGACAGGGAAATAATTGTTTGTTCTATGATATATTTGTATCCATTTATGTGTGTGTGTGTATGTGCACATACATATTTTTAAGGTCAACTATATATATATATATATATATATATATATATATATATACACTTTATAAAGTGTGTGAAAAGATTTCATTTTACATGAAAATGACACCTTTTGCCCTTTTTCAGTAATCTATAACAATTATCTAATTATCTAATTATTCCGGGTTAGTGGTTCTTAACCTTGTCTGAACATTGAAAACTTTTGGAAAGCCTTAAAAAAATGAGGATGTAGAGAAAAAGGAACGCTTGTGCACTGTTAGTGGGAATATAAATTGGTGCAATCATGGTAGAAACACTATGGAGATTCCTCAAGGAAGTAAAAATAAAAATGCCATATGATTCCATAATTCTACGCTGGGTATTCACCCAAAGAAAATTAAAAAAAAAAATACTTTGCAACATTACATGCACCTCTATGTTTATTGCAGCATTTTTTCAGTAGCCAAGAGATGGAAGCAACCTAAGTGCCTATTGATAGACGAATGGATATAAAAGATGCGATATATTATATATGTATATATTTATCTATTTATAATGGAATATTCCTGAGCCATAAAAAGAATGAGATCTTGCCTTTTGCAACATTTACAACAACATGGGTAGACCTAATGGGATTCATGCTAAGTAAAATAAGTCCGGAAAGGAAAATAAATAGCATAAGATTTCAATTATATGTGGAATGTAAAGAATAAAACAAACAAATGAAAAACAGAAACATATTCCAAAGTACAGAGAACAAACCAATGGTTCCCTGAGGGGAGAGGGTGGTAGAGGGGGCAAAATGGGTGGAGGAGAGTGGGAGATACCAGCTTCCGGTTATGGAATGGATAAATCATGGGGATGAAAAGTGCAGCAAGGGGAATACAGTCAGTGGTATTGCAATAGTGTTGTGTGGTGACAGATGGTAACTTCACTGGTAATTACACATAGCATAGGAGTGTCAAATTACTACGTTGTATACCCAAATGTAACCTTGTGTGTTAGCTATACTTCAGTAAAAAATAAATTGAAATAAAAATAAATTTGAAAATGAATGAAAAGTATCACCAACAAAGCCTTCAATCTATCTCACTCCTATTAGTAGAACAAGAAATGAAAATAAGACACGAAAAAAAAAATAAATGAGTCACAGGGATGTAATGCACAGCATGGTGACTACAGTGAGAGTACTGTATTGCATATTGGAAAGGTGCTAAGGTAGTCAATCTTGAAAGCTTTCATCGCAAAGAAAAAGAATTTCTGTAACTATGCATGGCAATAGTGCTAACTAGACTTATTGTGATGATTATTTTCCCATAAATACAAATAGTGAATTATTATGTTGCCCACCTGAAAGGAATATAGAATTATATGTCAATTATACATTAATAAGAATTTATTTATTTATTTATTTATTTTTAATGTTTATATATCTTAGAGAGGGAGAGAGAGAGAGAGTGCGAATGGGAGAGGGTCAGAGAAAGAGGGAGACGCAGAATCCGAAGCAGGCTCCAGGCTCTGAGCTGTCAGCACAGAGCCAAATGCAAGGCTCGAACTCATGAACCCGTGAGATCATGACCTGAGCTGACCCTTCCCCTTCCCCTTCCTTCCTTTCTTCCTCCTTTCATGGGTCAAGTTACCTGCAGATAAGTTTAACAGTTTTGAAACCTGTTTTTCATTGTTGTTAGGTTAGGTACGAACTAATGTCAGGGTTAGTTTATTCCTACCACTAAGGTCTGAGGCTTCTGTAGTGATGGCCCTGGTGAATACTAATGACTCTCTAGTTGGGCAAGTAAGAGCTTGAATGTCTCCTCACCCTGTTTGGGCTCTGAGAATTGGTCTGCAGATAACCGCTTTGTTGTTTTTTACCCGGATTGGTGCATTTTTATGTTATGTATAAGCATCGTAGTATTCAGCAGAATCAAGGGAGATTCTTTTTTGAAATTCTGCCTGCAACTTCCAGCTGCCTCAAAGTCCTACTCTGTATCTGTGTGTCCTCAATTTCAGTGAGACTGCTAGCTTCCTTTGGATGTTCTTTCCTGTGCCTGCATTATGGAAGATTATTCCCAGTGAAATCTGGAGTCATCTTAGTGCCCATCTTACTTATTTCCCTTTTCTGACACGATCTGAGCTATCTGTTGTACAATTTCTGAAAGCCTTTTTTGGTAGGTTTGCTGAATTTTCTACTTGATTACAATGGGAGGTTAAGAATGATTCTTGTTAATCCATCATGGCCAGTGGTGTTATACTTTTTAAACATATTTGCACTCACATTATATTCTATAAGCAAATTTTATTTATTTATTTATTTATTTATTTACGTACTTAATTAGGGGAGGGAGGGGCAGATAAAGAGAGGGAGAGAGAGAATCCCAATCAGGCTCCATGCCATCAGTGCAGAGCCTGATGCAGGGCTCAATCTCACAAACCATGAAATCATGACCTGAGCCAAAACCAAGAGTCAGACGTTTAACCGACTGAGCCACCCAGATGCCCCAATAAACAAATTTTTTGAAAAGATGACTATTATATTGCTAATATTTTGTTTTTATTTTCTCTGTGATTTGTTTTTGAGTTTCCATCATAATCCATTATGAGACTAGGGAGATTGGAATTCAAAACACCTGAGCTTGAGTCCTGACTTCAAATTGTTTTAGGTAAACAACTTTGGGCAAATTTATCTTTTTAATGCCAATGTTTCTATCTACAACAGATATATAATAATATTAAAGCACTGTTGTAACATATGCGACATTGTAACCGTTAGTGAACTATACAAATATTGTTGTTTTTCTCTTGCTCACTACTATGAGGAAGGAAAAATTTTCCTCTACCCTTTAAGCATGTTCCAGCTAGTGTAAGACTTAAATTGACATAAGGCAGTTTGATAGGAGAAAAAAACCCAGAGTTTAATTAAATGCACACAGAGACCCAATAACAAAATTGATACCCAAAGAAATGACCGAGGCAGCCAGTTTTGATATATTTCAGATAAAGAGGCAATACATTTGTAAAGAATTGACAGAACAAAGAATGTTATGTTTGGGAACTTCAATTAATAAGGATCTCTAAACAGAATTTGGGCTAAGGCGGTAAATTAGTAAACAGTTACAAGGTTTATTTATAAATGATAATGATATCCCTCTACCTTCCGGTACATGGAGAGTACCTTTCACATGAAATATTTCCTGTTTTCAGCAGGACAAAGGAGGGTCAGCATGTCCTTCTTGCACTGGCTGTTTCCTAAATAGCTTTAATTCAAATAATCAATATGCCATTGTGGCAAATTTTTCTTGCCCTGGGTCCACACAACTGACTTTCTGTGACATTTATTCTAGTAGTTTTTAAAGACCTCCCTCAAGCTCTGGTGCTTTATTTCATTTTCCCTCTTTCATTAATTTAATGTTCTCAAAGAGGCATTTTTGTGTTTAGAAAAAAAAAAGACTGAACATAGTAACACTTAAGGAAGAATATTTAATAAAAAATAGTTATTAAAAAAATAGTGTTATTCTAACACATCGTAACAATTTGTAAAGTTCCCTTTCTCTCCCAGTGTCTTTAAAGTACAAGGCAGAAAAATAAGATACAGCATCACAATAAAAGATCCAATGTCAATAGTGCTGAAATGTCAGAAACATAAAAAAATAGTGTGTTAAGTAAGTAACCACATTTAGGGGGAAGTCTGAGAAAAGAGAAGTTGTGAAATCAGGAGTGTTAAACAGTTACAAAAAGAGGAAGAATGTTCTGAAACAGAGTAAAATTTTAGCTTCAGAGAAACCATGGAATTATTAACTTCGAATGCAGATAAGAAAATTAGGTTTAATCATCAGTGGAGGGAGCAATATTGTCTAACGTGATGTTGAAAGTAACTCAAAGACATTTACTTATCAGCACAGAAATTTGTTCACATTAGGGTTAAGAGATGTTTGCCAAGCATGAGATATATATGAGAAAGAGGAGAGAGAGAGAGAGAGAGAGAGAGAGAGAGAGAGAGGAGAGATTACAGCTTTCAGTAGTTTGTTTGAAATGGATTTTTATTATACGTGTGAACTTGAAATACAGTTTAGATACAAAGTTAAGATTAGTAATCACATTTCCTCTGAATTTTAGTGGCACTTTCTGTCAGATGGCATATCGTTACTAAAAATTACAATTATTGTTCCAATTTCTGAGTCTGTGTCTGTAGCCTAACTTTTCTTTTTTTTAAGTTTATTTCTTTTGACAGAGAGAGAGAGAGAGAGAGAGCGAGCAGGGGAGGGACAGAGAGAAAAGCCCAAGCAAGCGCCACCTGCTGTCAGCACGGAGCTGGACCAGGGACTCAAACCCAGGAACAATGAGATCGTGACCTGAGCTGAAATAGAGTGGGACACTTAACCAACTGAGCTACCCAGGCACTCCTGTAGCCTAACTTTTCCATATGGAAACTTTAAGAACCTTTAATTTGTCCCTTGAATTCTGAAATTCTCTAATGAGGTGCCCTGTCAGCCTATTTTCCCTCTTTCTGTCGGACATTCAATGGGACATTTTAAATGGGAAACATGTCCTTCGTTTCTGAGAAAGTTTCTTTCATATTTCTATTATAATTTTCTTCCAACTTTTCCCTCATGTCTTTTTCTAGAATTCCTATTAGTGAGATATTGGTGCTCTTGGGTTGATTTTCTTTCTTTCTTTCTTCTTTCTTTCTTTCTTTCTTTTTTTTCTTTTTTAACATTTATTCATTTTTGAGAGACAGAGAGAGACAGAGCATGAGCGAGGAAGGGGCAGAGAGAGGGAGACACAGAATCCGAAGCAGGCTCCAGGCTCTGAGCTGTCAGCACAGAGCCCGATGTGGGGCTAGAACTCACGAACTGCGAGATCATGATCTGAGCTGAAGTAGGACGCTCAGCTGACTCAGCCACCCAGGCGCCCTTGATTTTTTAATATCATTAAACTTTTCCCCATTTTTTAAAATCCGTTTCTCTTTAGATTCTACTAGCTAGGCTAGTTCCTCAAGTTTTCCTCCACTCTCTTCATAGAATCTCCTTTCCTGAATTTATTATAACTTTAATTTCCAAGCATTCTTTCTTATTCTTTAAATGTCCTCTTTTCAGTTTGCTCTTCTTACTTATGTAATGAAGTTTTTTTCCCCTACTTCCCCCACCAAATATATTAATTATAAGAACATTTAGAATTTTTCTTGTTGTTTGCCATCAACTTTTACATGAATGTTATCTGATATGTGCTTGCTTTGGCCTCTTTATGTTTATTTGTTTGTTTGTTTTGGAGGAGGGAGGGGCAGAGAGAGAAGAGAGAGAATCCCAATCAGGCTTCATGCCTAGCGTGGACTCCCATGCAGGATTCAATTTCACAACTGTGAGATCACGATCTGAGCTGAAATCAAGAGTCAGGTGCTTACCGTACTGAGCCATCTAGCGGCCCCTGGTCTCTGTTCTTTTAAGGGACTTTCCTAAATATCTAGTGTCCCATAAGTGCCTATTAATATGTGAGGGTGAGATACTAAATGAACAGTAGAACATTATGTATCTGGAACCCGCGGACATCCTTACGGATGTTAAGGCAGAGACTGTTCATGTCTTCTTATTCTCAATAGGTCTTTTGTATTCGTCACTTTTCTCAAAGAGCAATTCTACTTTAGGCTGAGTGAAATAACTCAGAAAGAGTAAGACAAATATGATAGGATCTCATTTCTGTGTGGAATCTTTAAAGCAACAACAAGAAGAAGAACTCACGGATATAGAGAAGAGATTGGTGGTTGCTTTAAGTGAAGGGTTAGAATGGGCGTAGTGGGTGAAGGTGGTCAAAAGATACAAACTTCCAGTTATGAAATAAATAAGTCCTGGCAATGTAATTTATATCCTAGTGACTACAGTCAATAATCCTGTATTGTATACTTGAAAGTTGCTAAGATAGTAGAGCTGAAAAATTCTCATCACGAGAAAAAAAAAGCTTGTTGCTAAGTGTGGTAAGAGATGTCAACTAGACATTGCGATGATTTCACAGTATATACACATATCAAGTCATTATCTTGTACACCTAATGCTAATATAATGTTATCTGTCAATTATACCTCAATTAGAGGTATAATTCTCTGGTACAATTCTCTGGTTTTCAGCCTGGTTGTATTAAGCCTGGATCTTAAGGATCTTGAAACTAATGAAAGAGTCTCTGATCTTATTATTCATAATTGCAGTTAATTTCTCTCTTTTTAATAAAATACCTCCTCCTTTAGCCTTTCCTAAAGACTCCCAACCTGAATTCAGATTTCTTTTTGGTTCAGTCATTCCAGGCAGCAAACTTCCAATCTCCTGCAGAGATATCAGATTGGAGTTTGGTTGTTCAAGGTGGAAAGGAGCTCAAAAGACTGAAACGTTTCTTATGTGTATTTTCAACTAATACTCCAGTTTTCCCCCTACGGTATTTGTTTTCTACTTCTGACCAACAAATTACCATAAACTTAGTGGTTTAAAATAATTTCACTTATTTATTATCTCATTTTGCTTATGCCAGGAGTCTAGGCATGGCTTAGGCGGGTCCTATGCTTTAACCTCTCACAAGGCTGCAATTCAAGTGTTGCTTGGGGCTGTGGTCTTATCTGAGGCTCAACTGTGGATCTACTTGCAACCTCTTGTGTTGGCAACATTCAGTTCCTTGTAGGCTGTCAGACTAGAACCTCCATTTCTCATTGACCATAGCTTTCAATTTCTCGCCACAAAGACTTTTGCAACATGGTATCTTGCTTTCTCAAAGCCAGCAATAAAGAGAGTCTCCTCCAGCAAGACAGGCATTAACAATCTTATGTAACATTATTATATTTCATGTATTTTTCCTTTATTTTATGGGTAGAAGCAAGTCATGGTTCCCACCCACACTTAAGGAGAGGGGATCACGCAAGGGCACAAAGACCACAACAGAGAGATTGTGGGGCTATCCTACAGTCTGCCCACCACATCCAACTTTAGAGATGCATAGTCTCTCTAATTTCATAGCATTCAGAGTTCTATGGCTTAAGTCACTTGACATATTCTAAAATGTATAAATATTTATCTTTTGTGTTCATTTCCTCCTAATCCTTTCCAGTCCATTTCTTGTTTTTCAATGAATGTTGTTTTAATGGAGTTTTTGAACAAAGCAGAAACAAATACAGCTGTTCAATATTATGAATACACCTGAAAGTCCTCTACTGAATTTTTAAGTAAACTTTGTTCAGCAATTAAAAACAAAAATCCAAAAAAAAAACAACCCAAAAACAACAAGAACAACAACAAAAATCCATGATATCTTAAGAATAACATAGACACATTACACTTAATGCTTCATTTAGTTTTATTAAAGGGCAAATAACTTATGATGTTACTTAATTAGTTTACTAATTACTTAATTAATTAATTATAATACTAATTACTACTAATTAGTATTACTAGTAGTAGTATTACTAGTATTACTAGTAGTAGTATTACTACTAATACTAATTAATACTAATTACTTAATTAGGTTTGAATCCTATATGATATTTATATAATATTATAAATTTATAGAAGTATAAATACAGACCTTAAATTATATATATATATATATATATATATATATAGGTGGTATGCATATGTATATATACCAAAACATTTTCTATTCAGGGAAACATTGGGTTTATTTGTATTGATAGATTAATTTTCAAAAAATGTTATATAAAGTTTATAGTATTTGTATGAAATTTGCACAATTTTAAGGTAAACATATTCGCAGAAAGGGAGTAACCTAAATTTACATGAAACCTACAAAATACTCTGATGATTTTATTAGCAAAGAGCTAACATTTATTAAGATTATTATATACTTCAGATATTAACTTACTTAAACTTCACAGCATCACAAGAAATATAAGAGCTAGGTACTTTGACCACCCCTATTTACTGATGAGGCACACAAGGCAATTTACCCAAAGTACACAGAAATGTGAAACCAGGCTATTTGACATCAAAGCCTATACATTCAATAACTAAACTTAACTGCTTCTCTGAAACTAGAAGCTGAGATTGAATATGGTGTCCTCCCTATAGGAAGTAGATTTTCTAGTGAGTGAGACAAACCATTCGCTAACAATTAATATATAAAGCAAAAGAATTCTGCCACAGAGTATGCACAAAGTTCTACTGCCACCTAGAAATACACCAGAAAGGAACTGACACTCACAAGCAGGGGTGAATTTTGAAAGAAAAGAACCTTTCATTTTCTTAGGAAACAAAGCTAATGAAGAAGTGCCCTAGTCACGCTGCAACGTGCCATCAAATATTTTCAGGATACGCAGCCTTTGGTGTTAGGATGGTTTTCCCTGCCACTCCAGACTTTTTAAAACACTTCATAAAAGCGGAATCACGCAATTTGGAGTCTTTTGTGTCCAGCTTCTTTGATCATCGGTTTTTTGGATACATATTTGTGTCACTGCCGGTGTGATAAATACAGTGCTTTATGGTATAGATGCACCACAATGTATCTATTTTCCAGTCGAGGGACACCTGTGTTGTTTCCAGTTCAGGGCTAGTATGGATAAAACTGCTCTGAAATTTTTGTATCTTTCGTTGCATGCACATACACGTTTATTTGTGTTAGCAGATGAATGGAATTAATAGGTCATAAGGTGTCCCATTGGTAGAGACTGCCAACCAAGATAGTACCTATCAGTTTAATCTCCTTCCACAAGTGCAGTAGGCGCTTGAACAACACAGGTGTTAGGGGGACAGACCACCCTACAGAGTTGAAAAATCTGTGTACAACTTTTGAACGCCCAGAAACGTAACTCCCAATATCTTACTCTTGACAGAAAGCCTTACCAATAACATCGACGATCAATTAACATATATTTTACGTGTTATATGCATTATATACTGTATTCTTTTTTTTTTTTTTTTTTGTCTATTTGGGAGAGAGAGAGTGTGTGTGTGTGTACGCGAGTGGAGGCAGAGTAGGAGAGAGGGCATCTCAAACAGGCCCCAAGTTCAGCATAGAGGCAGACGTGGGGCTCAATTCCACGACCCTGGGATCATACGCTGAGCCGAAATCAAGAGTGGGTCACTCAACTGACCGAGCTGCGCTGGCGCCTCTATACTGTATTCTTACAGTAAAGCAACACAGACCAGAAAATATTATTAAGAAAACCAAAAGGAAGGAAATACATTTATAATATTGTACTATACTTATTGAAAAAAAAATTTGTGTGTAAGTGGACCCACACAGTGCACACCCATGTTGTTTAAAGGTCAACTGTACATGAGTTCCAACTGATACAAATTCTCACCAATGCTTGCTAGTCTCTGTTTTTGTTTATTTTTTTAAAAAAATATTAGACATTGTAGTCGGTCTTACAATAACTCCTTTTAGTTTTAATTTCTATTTGATGACGATTTTGATAAGCGTATTTGCCATGTCAGTTTTTGTGTGTGTGTGTGTGTGTGTGTGTGTGTGTGTGTGCGCGCGCGCAATGACCTTTCAAGTCTTTTTGCCCATTCAAAAATGTGCGTGTTTTTCCTTCTTGCTGATTTCTCGACTCTTCATCTACAAATCTTTCAGTCTTCGCTGAGGGAGCCTGTGTGCCTGTCGAGACACATCTTCGACACTCGGGCAGGCAGGTTACAACTTTTCTCAGCCTTCCCTTCCTGTTTGTGCAGACTCTCAAGGTCAGTCAGAGGTGAAAGCTTAGTCCCCCACCCCCCCGCCCCCCCAGGTCATTCCTGGGCATGCGTCCTATCCTGGCCTGGCACCCTACACATGTGTATAACCTTTTAGGGTCCCAGGAATATGTTCAAAGCCCACTTCTCAAAGTCCGCTACAGGTGTTCAAAGCCCACATGCAGCAAAACAAGTACCAAAACTCTACTAATGAACAAAATTTTCGCTTGGATGTTTTGGTCAGCTTTTCATGCCCATTGTTATTGTTGCCACTGGAAGCAAAACAATTGCCACTGAAGTTCTGAACAAACACCTGCAGGAAATGGGGAAGGACTAGACGGTTTTGACGAAGTCTCGTCTGAAGATGACTAAGCAAGCTTTCGCAGCAGGTGTAACCTGGAGGAAAAGGAGCTGTTTTGTCGGTAGGGGGCCCTAAGTGATTGTGGTTGCCATAAACTTTGACAGCAGTGACCCGTGACTCTCAGCGTGACACATTCTCAATGGCTATGTCCCAAAGTGTCAGACGGCCTGGGTATGAATACTCGATCTAAAATTTTAAGGCCTTGGGCAAAGTACTTACTCTCTATGTAACTTGGTTTCCTTATATACAAAATAAGACATTAATAACACCTAAGGCACAGGGCTGTTGGGAAGATTAAATGAATTAATTGTATGGTAAGCGTTTAGTCTCTGGCTGATAGAAGCATAGAAACACGATGTAATGTTGGTTATAATTATTGCTATGTTTTTATTATCCTTATTAATCATCATATCGTCATTCAATACAAACGTTCCTTACTTTTATATTTTTGAGTGCTTTGCATAATGCAGGGAGCGAGTATCGTCACATTTAACAAAGTAGTAGGGGTCGAAGGCTGTGCCACGTGGATGCAGGTATGAACCAGCAAAATGTGACTCTTGGAGAAGCCGGCAACAACAATTAAGGGTGAGAGGTATTAAGCAACAAGTAACTTTTTGAGCACTGAGTCTGAGAATTTCTCAGAAGATTTCTTAAAAGCAGGAGGAGACTTCCAGTACTTTCATTTGGTTATTCAAAAGAAACAGGGTGATTTTCTCACTAGGTAATACCGATCCTCTCTCCACAAAGGAAAACGTGTCGAGCCAGCAAAATATTCTAAATATATTAACGGCATCAGTGAGATAGCAAATTAGTAAGTAACCCCAGGCAAGTCCAAAAGAAAGTTAAAACCCAGAAAGAAGAGCTGCCTTTCCTGTACAAGATTCTCAAAGACAGAATCAGAGCAGCAGAAGAGGGTTTGGGGCAGTCTAAGAGCTTGGGCAGGGGTAGGGACATTGAAAAATCAGTACATCTCGTTGGTTCACCAGAAAGCTACACCCCAGGACAAGATGGTCTCGCCTGGATACCACGGACATTTTGAATCAGATTATTCTTTGTTGTCGGGAGCTGTTCAGTGCCTTGTGTAGTTTAGAAGTGTCTCTTACTTCTCCCTTCTAGAGGCCAGTATCAAGCTTTCCCCACCATTGACTGTCCACCATGTTGGACAACCAAAAATACCTCTAAACACTGCGCTAGGAGTAAGGCCAAGGAAGAGTGGCTGGTCTTTGAAGGAGATGAAGGTCAACTTCAAACTTTTCAGTCACTAAAATTGAAGGGAAATGATGCCAGATTGCCAGTGTTGAGGAAGGAAAAATTTCCTTTTCTTCCCCACCCCCAGGGTTCTTCTAGCTAGTGAGGAATTAAATTGATATGAGATAGATTAATAGGAGGAAAAAAAAAAGACACAAGTTTTATAACATGTCTGCGGAGACTCAATTATGACATTGAGATGCCAAGAAATGACCAAGGCAGACAGTGTTTACACATTTTAGAAAAGAGACAATAGGAATTGACCGGATAAAGAAAACATAGGGACACCTGGATAGCTGGGTCAGTTAAGTGTCTGACTTTTGATTTCAGCTCGAGTCATGATCTCACGGCCATGGGATCCAGCCCCCTGATGGGCTCCATACACACTGGGCATGGAGCCTGCTTGGGATTCTCTCTCTCTCCCTCTCTCTCTCTCTCTGCCTCTCTCCTGCTCACGTGCTCTCTCTCAAAAGAAGAAGAAGAGAAAGAAGAAGTAGAAGAAGAAGAAGGAGAAGAAGAAGAAGGAGAAGAAGAAGAGGAAGAAGAAGAAGAAGAAGAAGAAGAAAACAACAGGTGTTTGGGAGCTTTTTTTTTAAATATGAAATGTATTGTCAAATTGATTTCCATACAACACCCAGTGTTCATCCCAACAGGTGCCCTCCTCAATACCCATCACCCACCCTCCCCTACCTCCCACCCCCCCATCAACCTTCAGTTTATTCTCAGTTTTTAAGAGTCTCTAATGGCTTGGCTCCCTCCCTCTCTTTTTTTTCCTTCCCTTCCCCCATGGTCTTCTGTTAAGTTTCTCAGGATCCACATAAGAGTGAAAACATATGGTGTCTGTCTTTTTCTGTATGACTTATTTCACTTAGCGTAACACTCTCCAGTTCCATCCACGTTGCTACAAAAGGCCAGATTTCATTCTTTCTCATTGCCAAGTAGTATTCCATTGAGCTTTAATTAGTAGCTTTAATTCTATGTGGAATTTGGGCTGAGGTCATAGATTACAGTAAAAGAGTAATGAGAGGTTTTTTTCTACAAATTTCTCAACTTCAAAGTCTCTGTCTTTGGTGATAAGGAGGTCTTTTTCCTTCCTATCATGGGGAGGGCATTTTTTTCACATGGGGGATTTATTTCCTGCTTTCAGGGGGACAAGGGAGGGTCTAAGTGTCTTCGTGTTGGTTGTTTTCCAAATAGCTTCAATTCAAAACAATCAATATGCCATTGTGGCACATTTGGGATGGCCTGCCCTGGGCCTCTACAGTTCTAGTTCCTGCCCTGGGCCCCTACAGTTTCTAGCTTCCCTGGAAACTTCCACACTAAAAGCTGATCTGGTGACTGTGGAGAGAGAAATGGAATTAGTAAATGCGTGGAAGAGATCTGCAGAGAGTAGAAACAACATAGATTAGAATGAAGTTGACAGGGGCGCCTGTCAGGAGCACCCACAGGAGCCTGGGTGACTCAGTCAATTAAGCATCACTCTTGATTTTGGCTCAGGTCATGATCCCAGGGCCATGGGAGGGAGTCCCATGTCTGGCTCCACACTGGGTATGAACCTGCTTGAGATTCTCTTTCTGTCTCTCCCCTGCTTGTGCTCTCTCTCTCTTTCTCTCTGTCTCTCTCTGAAAAAAAAAAAGACTGAGGATGAATAAACAGAAAAGAACAAATCAGAGCCCATTTCCCATATCCCATTAAGCCAGTCCAAGCTCCAGAAATAGATCAGGTCTATAGAATACTTGTACTTCTTCTATCTGACAAAAAAATATTAATTCTTTCTTTTAACAGATTTAAATTAGATATTATTTGTCCTGCTTTGTTTACAGAGAAGCAACATTTTTCACTGATGATGGCATAAGCTCCTCTTTGCACGATGGCGTTGGAGTACCATAGAGGCTGAGCTGTTAACTTCTGAGTATTTCTTTTTTTTTCTTTAATATGAAATTTATTGTCAAATCGGTTTCCATACAACACCCAGTGCTCATCCCAACAGGTGCCCTCCTCAATGCCCATCACCCACTTTCCCCTAACTTCTGAGTATTTATAAAGTTCACTTTGTGGTATTGAACTCCGGTTCCATGACCATGGAGAGACTTAGGATTGCTTTTCTGACTGATTATCTCCCAAATTTGACTAATGGGACCTTTAGTGCTGAATAGAATTTGGAATTGTGATATACTAATGGATTTTCTATGATTTCTTGAGGGACGCATTTATGGGGCACAATTTTAGGAACAAAGGAGCACAGGTTTGTAATTTGGCAGGCAGTTAGCTGGAGTGCTAACTCACAGAAAGGAACCAGATATCCAAGATCACATTGTCCTGACCACGTAGTTAGGAACCCCATTTATGCTTTGTTGTCGCATAACATAAGGAGATTTTTATGGACAAGATTAAGTTGAAATTTTGAAAGTCTGGGACATCTCATGACCTCTGCCACCGATAATGTTCACATCCACATGTCTCCATTTCTCCTGTGAGAGCAGAACAGGTTGAGAAACAGCCGACATAAGAAGCCTGTAGTTGCCAATCACAACATTATTTAAATAGGAGTAAAGGGGTTCAGAACAAGTCTCTCCAAAATGTGCCACGTGGGCAAGCAGACTGTTGCAAGCTGAAGTCAATCAAGACCCAGCAGACTCAAGAATAGCTTTACCTCTCCCTTAAACTATCTAAAAAATATTTAGATACGGGACCTGGCTCAGAAAGAGAGCCATTAACAAGAGATAACATTTTTACGTGAATGACTTATTTGCATGGCAGGTCAAATGTCTGTTTATCAAACATCTCTGTTCTTCTCTTTGGTCTGTGAATTATTCTTCCTCCCTTTGAAGCCCCAGGACTTAGCTTAAGATGACATAGAAGTCTCCATTGCCCGGCTTGTCCTTGGGTCTTACATTTTTATGGGGTCCCTGCACATTTGCAATTAAATTAGTTTTTCTCCTGTTACTCTAACGTTAATTTGATTGCCAAGGAGGTTAGAAGGGTAGAAAGAAATTCTTTTTCCCCGTCCACAGTAAAAAACAGAAAACAACCCAAATATCAATCAATACTGCCTATTCATACAGGAAACAACATATAAGAATGAAAAGTAATTAACAACAGGTACACCTAACAGCGTGGATGAAACTCACCCACGTGATGTTGGCTATGAGTTTGAGCTTGAGATATACTGAGGGAAACTAGACACAGAGGAACACTCACCATTTCATTCCATTCATACAAAGGTCAAAAACAAACCGCAAACATCAATTTTAGAAGTTATGAAAACAGGTATCTCTGTATTTCTGGGGGAGATGAAAGGGGTAGAGACGAAAAAAGGGCAAGAAAGTGTCATTTGGTGCTAGCAATGTTCTGCTTTTTGATTTGGGTACAGTTTTCATGGATATTTGTTCTGTAAAAAATTGTTAAACCTACATTTATGTGTTGTACCCTTGTCTGTATGTTGGTTACAAGTTATTGAATATATTTCATTAATATTAATTAATACAGTATTGTGTTCATTGCAAGCTATTAAACACGTATAACATATGTATAAAATAAGATATTAATATTCACTATAGTATATATTATTAATATCACATTTATATAATATTCGTCATTATATTAATATTGATAATTAGTCATATTATATAATAAGAAAAAGGTGTCTTTCAGGTCTCAAAAACTAGACATTTTGAAGTATGTTTTGGTAATATAGACTTTGGTAGTAGAGGCTTTAGCATATACAAAGTACTTTAGCATATTTGCACATATTACACAATAAATAAACATTAAAAAGGTTTTAAAAAGTGAGTTCTTTGGAGAAATGTTTATTTAAGTCTTTTGCCCATTTTTAAATCAGGTTATCACTATTATTATTTTTTTGCTATGAATTAAAAAAAATTCTTATATATTTTGCATATAACACTTTATCCAGATGTATGTTTTCCAAAGATTTTTTTTCTCATTCAATAGGTTACCTTTTCAAATTTTTTTTTAAGTTTATTTATTTTTGAGAGACACAGGTAGCATGAGTGGGGGAGGGGCAGAGAGAGAGGGAGAGGGAGAGAATCCCAAGCAGGCTCTGCCCTGTCCACACAGAGCCGATGTGGGGCTTGAACCCACGAACTGTGAGATCACGATCTGAGCCAAAACCGAGTCAGACGCTGAACCAACTGAGCCGCCCAGATTCCCCAGTTACGTTTTTATTCTGCCATTCCCTCTGCTCCGCAGAAGCTTTTAGTTTGATGTAATCCTACTTATCTATTTTTGCTTTTGCTGCCTGTGCTTTTGGTGTCATTCAAGAAATCATTGTGGAGACTCATGTCAAGAAGACTTTCCCTTATTTTTTTTTTCTGGGATTTATTTTCACGTCTTTAATCCATTTTGACTCAATTTTTATGTATGGTGACGTCAGATAAGGATCCAATTTCATTCTTGTAGATGTGGATATCCAGGTTTTTCAACACCATTTATTCAAAAGGCTATTCTTTCTCTACTGTGTTTTCTTGATACCCTTGTCAAAGATCAAATGACTCTATATGCATGCTTCCCCCCACCTCCTGGGCTCTCTAGTTCCACTGATCTCTATGTCAGTGTTTATGCCAGTACCATACTGTTTTGATTACTGTAGCTTTGTAATATATTTTATTATTTAAAAAAATTTTTTTTCTTAATGTTTTTATTTATTTTTGAGACAGAGAGAGACAGAGCATGAGCAGGGAAGGGGCAGAGAGGGAGGGAGACACAGAATCGGAAGCAGGCTCCAGGCTCTGAGCCATCAGCACAGAGCCCAAAGCGGGGCTCGAACTCATAGACTGCGAGATCATGACCTGAGCTGAAGTTGGATGCTCAACCGACTGAGACACCCAGGCGCCCCTGTAATATATTTTAAAATGAGGATGTATGAAGCCTCTAGCTTTGTTCTTGTTCATGATTGCTTTGCCCATGTGGGGGTCTTTTGTGGTTCCATCTGAATTTTAGGATTGTTTTTTCTTCTATTTCTATACACTATATCTTTGGGATTTTGATAGGGGTTGCACTGAATTTGTAGATTGCTCTGAGTGATATGGCCTTTTAATAGTATTAACTCTTCCAATCCGTGGACACAGAATGTCTTTCCAGCTATTTGTATCTGCTCTAATTTCTTTTATTAATGCGTTCACCATGTAAGTCATTCACTTTTTGGTTAAGCTTATTTCTAAGGTTTTTTAAATTCTTTTTGGAGCTATTGAAATGGGATTGTTAATTTCCTAGTGTTTGTTGTTGGCGTATAGAAATGCAAGTGATGTTGTATTTTGATTTTGTAACCTGCAACTCTACTGACTTTGTTAAGAGGTTAGATTTCATGCTGTGATTTTTTAAATGTTTATTTATTTATTTTGAAAGAGAGAGAGAGGGGGAAAAAATGAGTCGGGGGAGGGGCAGAGAGGGAGCAAGGAAGAATCCTGAGCAGTCTCTGTGCTCTCAGCGTAGAGCCTGATGCGGAGCTCAAACACATGAACAGGGAGATCATGACCTGAGCCGAAACGAAGAGTCAGAGGCTTAACCAACTGAGCCATCCAGACCCCCCTCATGTTGTGAGTTTGAAACACAAACAAGCAAACAAAATCCAAGAGAACAACTTTGGGAGGTGATGGATATGTTTATCACCTGGATTGTGGTGATGGTAACATGAGCATATATGTACATGTGACCAAAGGCACCAAATTGTGCATATTAATTATGTGCCATTTTCTTGCATACTAATCATACCTCAGATAAATCTAGAAAACAAAACAAACTAAAACAAAGCTACACGTTAGGTAGCATTATTTGTGGTGTAGATCATCTCCTTGGTCTGCACTGTGGGGCAGAAACTAGACGCAATTGTCTTTATAATGAAATACGTAAAGCTGATTATACTACCCACGACACTTAAACCGTGTTTAAACTGCGTTTAAAAAGAAAAACAAACCTGCAGTTTCTCTCCCGTTAAATACATCTTCCTAGCCAAGAAACAACCCAACAAAACAAAAGTGCAGTGACTTTGCCCCGCCACTAGGTGACACTGCACCATGCCCTGCCCATAAGAGTGGGGGAACTTGAGTTAAATTAGGATAGAGGAGATTCTTGAAGCAACCTTATTATTATTATTATTTTTTCTTTATTGAAGTATAGTTGAGGGATGCCTACGTGGTTCAGCCAGTTGAGCGTCCAACTTCAGCTCAGGTCATGATCTCCCGGTTTGTGGGTTCGAGCCCCACGTCGGGCTCTGCACTGACAGCACAGAGTCTGCTTGGGAGTTTCTGTTTCCCTCTCTCTCTCTCTGCCCCTCCCCGACTTGTTTCTCTCTCTCTCCCTCTTTCTCTCTCTCTCAAAAATTAATACTAAAAAAAGTATAGTTGACACAGTGTTGCTTTAGTTTCAGGTGTACAACAGGGTTATTTCACAAGTCAATACATGATGCTAGGGTCGTCACAAGTGTAGCTACCATCTGTCACCATACAAGGCTATTGTAGTATCATTGACTATAGTCCCTGTGCTTGCTTTGCCTTTCATGCCCAGACTTATCCATTGCATAACTGGAAGCCTGTATCTCCCACGCTCCTTCACCCATTTTTCTCATCCCCTCATTCCCATCCCCTCTGGCAACTATTAGTTTATTCTCTGTATTTATGGGACTGTTTCAAAGCAAACTCATTTTTAAAAAATATTTATTTTTGAGAGAGAGAGAGGAGGAGGAGGGACAGAGACGGGATGGGAGAGGGGGGAGAGTTGGGGGGAGAGGACCCAAAGGGGTCTCTGCACTGACAACAGGAGCCTGATGCAAGGCTCAAACTCAGGAACCACGAAATTATGACCTGAGCTGGATGCTCAGCCAACAAAGCCATCCAGGCACCGCAAACAAACTCATTATTAAATTTTTTAAATGTTTATTTATTTTTGACAGAGAGAGAGAGAGAGAGAGAGAGAAGGAGAGAAAGGCAGAGCCCAAGGGGGGAGAGGGCAGAGAGCGAGGGAGGCACAGAATATGAAGCAGGCTCCAGGCTCCGAGCAGTCAGCACAGAGTTCAACATGGGGCTTGAACTCGTGAATGGTGAGATCATGACATGAGCTGAAGTTGGATGCTTAACCGACTGAGCCACTCAGGTGCCCCCAAATTCATTTTTAATATTGGTAATTGGTCACTAGGAAATAGAGTCATACTTTAAATAATAAAATTGCTACTTTAATGATACTATATTAGGGCTTATTAACATAAATTTCTCTTATAGAATATCTTGAAACTATGAAGAAACATAAAGAAGAAAACAAATGTTATCTATACTCCTATTACTCAGGGAAAACCATTGTCTTCACCTTTGTAGTTTTCTGTCTTTAAGATATAGAAACACAAAATGTGTGTATTTCTGTTTAATATTTAACAGGATAAAATCTTACTGGATATATATTTCACCTGGCCTAACAATAATACTTTGCACATTCCCCCATATACCTAAACATTCTTTTTTATTATTATTTTTCATTGTCGTCATATTATTTCATCATGTAGTAGAATCATATTTACTTAACTAAATCTTTAATTTTGGACCATTAAGTGGTTTCTAATTTATCATTATTAAAAATAGCTCTTTGATAACATTTTGTGGTTATATCTTGAACATCAGAGATTATTCCTTTAAAGTCTTCTCTCTCCCCCCCCCCCAAAATGGTCACATCAAAAGAAACATGGAATCTTTTTAGGGTTTTTGATAAGTGTTTTAAAAACTGCATTCCAAAGGTTAAACTATACCAATGTGTATGATCATCAGCAATCTTTCCAATCATATATATTCCAACATTTTCTCTAGAATTTTATTAGCATAGATTTTCATGTGTTAAAATCTAGTCAAATTTATGAAAACTGAGAGCAAGCTTAGAAAGATCATTTCTATATTAGAATTATAAAAATGTTGAATCAGTTCAATACTGACTATAGGATCCAGCATTTCAATGGCATTCTATCATTTTAAAAGTAGTTGTCATTTTATTGAGTCCCTGTATTTATGTGAAATAAGCAGGTGAACTGTTATTCCTCTTTCCAGAGGAAGGAATTGAAATTGTGTTGCAAATGCCAAATAAAACACAGATAATTGATAGGTGCCTTCAGCACGCATTAACATAATTATCCAAGGTGAATATAGCCTGCAAATTCAACATTTTAAAAATTACATAAAAGCTTGAACACGGGAGCAAACCGAGTATATATATGAGCTCAGGTCATGACCTCGCGGTCCTTGAGTTCAAGCCCCAAGTTGGGGTCTGTGTTGACAGCTCGGAGCCTGGAGCCCGCTTCAGATTCTGTGTCTCCCTCTCTCTCTGCCCCTCCCCTGCTCGTGCTCTGTCTCTCTCCGTCTCAAAAATAAATAAATAAATAAATAAATAAATAAATAAATAAATATTAAAAATTAAAAAAAAACATGCTATAGAAATAAACATATTATGTAGAAATGCTGCTCTATGTCAATACTGGACCTTTAATGACATAACAATCATCATTCAAAGTTAATACATCCTGGGGGTTCACTTTGAGGCAGGGACTCTTCTAAGTTCGTTTCCATGTATTAACTAATTTAATTTCTACCCAATTGTAAGTAAGTTTCTGACCAGTGCTAACTAAAACAGCTGGACAACTGGTGACGGTGACGGTGCGGGGCGGAAGCGAAACAAATACTTGTCCTGTGCTTTGGCCTTTAGCTACACTTTCCGCCTACACATTTCATAACAGGTAAATCACAAGACTTTGTTTTCTAACGTGACTCAAGAGTGCTTTGTTATTATTAACGATAGGATATTAGAGTTTGAAAGCCATTTGTTTTATTTTGCAGCTGTGGGAACTGAAGGACACTGAAATTAAGAAACCTCTATTTTTTTTTTTTTATCACTATAGGCAGTGTCTGGAACCCACATTTCTTTCCAATATGGCATTCTAGTGATAACAGTTTAGAGATATCAGAATGGCATTCAGAGAAGCCTTCAGAGAAGAATATGATGAAATACATTGCAGCTTTCGGAGAAGCATATTGTGAAACGCATTCATCAAACAATTTTGAAGGTAACAGAATTTTTCCTGACTCGAGTATCTCGTAGAGATTAACATAGCGCCTTGTTTCTACTTTATGGATTATTTTGTGTAAATGACTAAAATACAGAGCATCAGTTATGAGGGCCAATTATACTTTTATTGGAGAGAAGATGAGCTTTATTTATTTAAAAAAATTTTTTTAATGTTTATTTTTGAGAGAGAGAGAGAGAGAGAGACAGAGCATGAGCAGAGGAGGGGCAGAGAGAGAGAGGGAGACACAGAATCAGAAGCAGGCTCCAGGCTCTGAGCTGTCAGCACGGGGCCTGAGAGAAGATGAGCTTTATAAATAGGCCCTTGCAAAATAACTCTAGATGTCTCCTAATTTCTCTATGTCTCTTTAGTATGAGGGTGATGAATAACAACAGAAAGGAAGAAAATAACAGAGTCAGAAATTTAAATGACCTACATTCCTCTCAAGTCAATTTGAATGTTCACTGCACATCTGCTCTACAGAAAAATAAATAGAGCCCTTTTGGAAGCACATATGAAAACAATTCAAAAAGTACAAACTAGGGGTGCCTGGGTGGCTTAGTCGGTTGAGCATCTGACTCCGGTTCAGGTCATGATCTCGCGCTCTGTGAGTTCGAGCCCACGTCGGGCTCTGTGCTGACAACTCAGAGCCTGGAGCCTGCTTCGGATTCTGTGTCTCCCTCTCTCTCTACCCCTTCCCGGCTCATGCTCTGTCTCTCTCTGTCTTAAAAATAGATGTTAAAACAAATTCCAAAAACCAAAAGTACAAACTGTGCTATAAAGCTAAGTTTCTACTGTAGATAAGTTTAAAAAATGTTCTAATGTTCTGTTTTCTGATACTGTGACATATATTAGTGTATTTTGAAGGAATGAACACTTCTTAAAAACCGTTTTGTGGATTCTACTTTTATTTTAACTTACACAAAATCAGCTTATAATGGCAGTGAATACAAAAGACAAAGAAACACTATTGCACTCAGAAAATACTTCATATGAAGCATTGCACGTGGGAGAATTGATTAGGAAAGGTACAAATTTATAGTCAGATAAGACTTGACTATTCCAGGTTTGAAGAATACAGACTTTTTCCCGGTAGAAATTTACCACATCACATATTGCACATTTTCCAACACTTTCATCTGCTTCACAAATATCCGTTATAGTCTTTGCTTTTGTCTGTGTCTCTGTAAAATGCTACATGTAAGATTTTTAAGACAATGAAGTATGTACCATTGGAAAAGATGAGTTACGTAGAACTAAAAAAACAAAAACAAAAACAAAAACCAACAAACCATATAAATACATGATTATCCCACTCTTTTGGCAGGAAAATGACAAAGTAACTTGGCAAACTTCTCTATAAAGAGAAAAATATTATGAAGCTTAGTTTCATAAGCATTTGTCCACTTAGAAATGTTCTCTGATTTTTTTCTCAAAAAATGCATTTAGACTAAATGTCTGCACTACTGGTTAAAATTTCTTATGTTGACATTTGGTTTTTAATACCATCAGTTAACATCTTCAAATAGTGCAAATATGAGGAGCACACTCAGTTTAGGTAGTCATTCAACAATAAATAATAACTCTAAGCCTAGTTATTTTACTATTTCTGAATTTTAAAATATAAAGTGCATCCATAAGGCTTAAAGTCATTCTCATTTTTGCGCGTAATGAATGGTCAGGCAACCTGTGCCTTTTTCAGCTCATGGCTGGATAACCTGGAATTTCTTTTCCTTTTTTCCATAGTCTCATTTGGAAGAAGGTTTCCAAAATAATACAAAGGTTTTTTTTTCCCACAAAGTTTTTATGGAAAATTTCTGACCATAAAGCAGCATCCATCAACACAAATTTCCTCGAGTTCCAAGTCACCATAGTCTAGAAGCAAATATGTTTCCTCATTATTTGAAGGGCTTACTACATATCCAGTATAAATTCTTTTCACATTCTGTGCTGATGACCCCTCTGCTATTCAGAAATGCACAGTTCTCAGATCCTGTAAGGTTGAACCTGGCAAACAATAAAGAAAGTCAGCATTATTTTCAGTTCATTATTTCCATTCAGTTACAGGAGAATGAACCTTGTGAGGGTAGTCTGTGATTTTTTTTTTTTTTTCGCTTGGTAGGACCTCATGAAACATGTCAGCTGGTCAAGTTGACCATAAACTAACTTGTAAAGACAGTAGACCGAGACTGGAAGAAATACTATGTGGAGGGTGGATAAAGAGCAGAGAGTAACAGTTCCATTCCTTCGGTTGGCATACCACCAGAAGAGTGATTCTTGGTTGTTTCTGAGTTAGGTTTATGGCCCCTAAAGCCCATCTGCATGTATAGTCCCATAGGACACATATTAAGAATTCTTTTTCTAGAGATTTTTAAATTTATTCTTCATATCAGTAATTATCATGAAACTATTTAGATACCTAGAGATTTATTCAATTCTGAGTTTTCAGATGAAAAGATTAACACTAAACATATAAAATGTCCTTTAAACTTTAAAATGTACATTAATTACAGGTAATAAAATTAGGCAATATCTTTCATTCTGAGGCAAGTTTTCTCTTAGGTTCACAGAAGCTTCTAATTCGTGATTAGAAATATTGTTCTTTATCTCTGTGGTGATGAGAATTGGGAGAGGGCAAAAGGGAATTATTTTCTAAAAAAAAAGAAAAAAGAAAAACTCCAGCTTATCAGGAAAATATATATACGAGATTGGAAATGTTGGATTTTTTTCTTTTTGCAGCATTGCAATTATTTCTGGAAAATTTCTGAGTCTGTCACTCACACTGAAATTTGCTGAGATAAACATGCTAGAAGCATTTATTGTATGATTTCCAAATAGATAAAAAGAGAAAAATGGCAATATTAAAACCGTTCTTTGAAGAATTTGAAAGAGTATAAGCGTACAAAACAGACTGGTAAAGCTCTGCTCATAAAGGGCACAACCTTTGTATACAACAGTGATTTGAAAGGAAAATGGCTTCCCTGAGCTGCCATTCTGGGGAGGATGAAGAGACATCTAAAAACTTACCTGTTATTGAATACTTTGCCATCTGACCATTTCCATGTCCGGCCATCTTCATTTTTCAGCCCAATCCAATGTTCGGCTCTACCCACAAATCGTTTTAAAAAGATCTTGAAGAAAGCACAAAGAAGGCATATGTTAAACAACCCCTCTGGTAAGTATGTAACAAATTACATTTCTCAAAAGCTGCAATTCAAGGCATGATGGCTAAGCTGCTCACTTATTAGCTCTATTTGGGACCAGCTCGTTTGAACTTTTGGCCATTGAAGCTAAATAATCAAATCAAATTTACAAGGTTAAACGGAACCCTGATTATGACCTCAGACTGATCTCATGCTTTTCTGTAACTAAATTTCCCTACAAGGGAGATAGGTGCAATGTCTTCAAAGAAATCACAGATTATCTCTATCAAAAAATAGCAAATATTTAGGAAATTGTTTTTGAATCTTACCATGTCCTCTTCAGAATCAACGAAGGCAAGAGTAGCCCAATGTTCAGAGCAAAAGTTTTGTGCTGACTTCCAGTCCTTTGTTACAGTGGAAATAAAGTAGCATTTCCTCCGGTATGCAATCCAATCATCTGAGCATGAAGAAACAGGGCTATTTGATGGCGGTGGGTGTGAATATTGTTCTGGACAGTTGTATTGGCCAACTGTGAACAGGAAAATGGTTTGTTTTAGTAATAAAAGAAACTAGCTGACAATGACAAGGATGAGAGGCAAGAAGTGAATTCTGAGAAGAGCGAGAAGGCAGGTTCTCACTTTATCTAATTTCCTGTTGTGCCTAACTACCACTGTCAGGATGCAAGAAATAAGAAGGTGTCCTTTGGGCCATAATCTCCGAAAGGGGTAGGAAAATAGAAAAATCCTGCCAGTAGTCTTTGGACTAAAAAGGGTAAAGGGCATTATAAATTCCAATGCAGCCAACGAAACACTAAATTGGGAGAAGGAGAGAATAATTTGTAGGGAAATAATTCAGAATACAGAAAGAACTATGGCTGGGGACATTTCATAAAATTGTAAGATTTCATGTTTGTTAAAGGCAAATGTCTTGGTATTGCTATGTTTTGAATACCGTATCCCAATTAATTCTTTGGGAGCTTCTAGATATATATATTTTTTAATTATGCGTAAGCACCATTCTGTTGCCCTTGAGATAAAAAACAAAAGACTGGTCAATTCCTGATTAATCTATGGCTTAGATATTATTTTTTTCTATCAAAAATGAATGTGAAGCCCACATTTTCCCCCTAGCTAAATGTCTGTTTAGTTAGAATCTAAATCAGTCCCTTTCACTTCAGATTTAAAAATCTGCTCGTGTAATTTTCTCCCACAATAATTTTTAACTTCTTTTTTTTCCTTCCCTTCCCCCATCCCACAATAATTTTTAAATCATAGACACCTTTAATACTTCTAAAGACGTTCTAGGCAACTGAGAAAGCGTTGCATTGATTATCTAAAGAATATGGAATTATATTTGGGATGTTCAAAGAAATCAGCCATGTATAAAAAATGGGGGTGATTCTAAAAAAGAGAGAGAGAGAGAGAGAGAGAGACCATTTCTAGATTCCAAAGTATGAGAGTCCCCCCCCCCCCCCCCACCGCTTTTTTTTCCTTCATGTGAGACCATATCCTCCTCTGTGAGGTTTCTGGGGCTAGAGTTGGGCATGTTACACATTTCACTTTCTGTACAATGGCAGCTAACAATCCCTGACCCTCCCCTTGCCTAAAGGCTTTACTGTTAAGATTAAACCAAAGGCTTTTAGATTAAGTTCCATGCAAAAGCAAACAAATAAAACAAAAATGATGCTTTTAAAAAAAAATGGGGGTGATTCTAAATTAATCAGAATTTCAGATTAATTAGTGCCAGTAATCCCTGTTGATTTCAGCTGGACAGGAATGCTAACAGCAGAATGAATTCATGAAGTACAGACCCACCTGATAAAGCGATGAGAGCAATGATTAAACAAGTGATAAAGACCACATTCAATACAGCACATGGGATAGGAACTTGAAGGGACCCTTCATGCTGTGTTGCAAACTGAGGGCTGGCGGTGGTACCTGCAGGGAGAAAGTTCATGATGAATTCAGGTCAACTGTGGAAGTAAGAAAGGGAGATTTGATATTCTCCTGAGGCATTAGCTTTTCAATACCTCCTTATCTTCTTAGATGAAATTTATAAGTTAATTTCCCCCCAATTTTGAGTGACTTTGGACAGTTTATTTTTGGCTAGAAATGAAACGATCCAGGGATAATAATGAGATCATAAAATATCTGCCTAATATGTGCACTTAGTACCTACAAAAATTCTAAGTTTATGATGATTTTATTGTTTGAATCACAAAAACATTTATTAAATATCTGATTACCCTAGGAGACACATAAAAAGGACATC
The DNA here is from genome assembly GCF_046562875.1 of Panthera onca. Lineage (NCBI taxonomy): Eukaryota > Metazoa > Chordata > Mammalia > Carnivora > Felidae > Panthera > Panthera onca. Next base: position 43,587,146 of record NC_138345.1, read on the forward strand.
CTAAGCATAATCCCTTAACCTCTCTGTAGTTCCTGTTTAAGAAAGTTGACTTAAATGTAATAAATATGGATGATGAATAAAAAATATTGAATTGATATATAAATATCTACAACTACCATGACTGAAAATTAAAAAAAAAAAAAAAAAAGACTGGTGGTACTTTTTGGTGAAGTCAGTACATATGTAAAGCAATGGAAATTTTCATATATTACTGATGGGGGAGTAAAATGTAAAGATAATTTGGAAAGCTGTTTTTCATACGATGAAATATATACCTATCCTCTGATTGAGAATTTGACTTGTACAAAACAAGAATGCTCATAGCAGCTTTATTCTTAACAGCCAAATCTTAGAAAGAATCCACATATCCATCAGTAGGAATATGGATAAACAAGATATGGCATATCTGAATTCTACTCAGCAGAAAAAAAACACAAAAACAAAAAAAAAACCCACAAAAACAAACAAACAAAAAACCTCATCAATGCAACAAAATGCATTGGTCTCAAAAAATGTCGAGTGAAAAAAATGCAGCTACAACTATATACTATAGATTTCCATTTATATGACATTCAAGGCTATAAACTATAGATTTCCATTTATATGACACGCAAGGATAGCTGAACGAAGTCAGACCAAGAAAGACAAACACCATATGATTTCACTTATAGGTGGAGTCTAAAAAACAAAGCAAGTGAAGGAACAAACAGAAAGCAGAATCGGACCCATAAATACAGAGAACCAAATGAAGATTGCCAGAGGGGAGGAGAATGGGGGTATGCGCAAAATGGGTGAAGGAGAGTGGGAGATACAGGCTTCCAGCGATGGAATGGATAATTCACGGGAATGAAAGGCACAGCATAGGAAATATAATCCGTGGTAGTGTAAGAGCATGGTGTGACAGAGGGTCCTACATTATGGTGAGCATAGCATAACATAAAGGGGTGTAGAATTACTATGTTGTACACCTGAAAATAATGTAACATTATGTGTTACCTATACTCAAAAAAAAAAGTTGAATTAAACTATGGCAACAGAAATCAGAAAAGTAATTGCTTTTATGTGTGTAGGAAAAGTAATTTGGCTGGAAAGAAACACAGGGGAACTTTCTAGGGTGAAATTTCAAATCTTGATTGGAGTTGTTATGGAACTCATTAAATGGCATACTTTTGATTTGTGCGTCTGTGGCATGTCAATTATGCCTCAATTAAAATGATATATGAGTGAAGAGCAAAATATTTGAATTTTTCAAGAGAAGATAGTAGAGGAAACATAACAATATTATACAGCAAATGTTAGGTAGAAGTTGATTTTTTTCATGTACCTTCTGTATAATGCTGAAACGAAGCAAAAATTTGATTTGATTTCACCAATAAGAAATAATTTTGTGGAATATGAACATGATGTGAATGATGATTCTTAGTTTAAAAAAAAAAACTACAAGAATATCTGCTTTAGAATATAAATAAGTAATCAAGAACGGAGAGAAGAAGATTTTGTGACCAGTGATTGAATTTGATTTTTGCTAGGATGACCCCTCAGGGTTTCTAAAATTTGGTCTCACAAGAGATACATAGTTCCCTATTAGGTTCTCAAAAACTGAAACGTAAAATGGCCACTTGAATGATACTAGAAAGTACCATACAAAATAGCATCGAATGCAAACATATCATGTTTTTCTATATGCTATGATTTCCATAATTAAAAGCATACTAAAAGAGGACATATCTTGAGATTCTTGTATTTCTTTTCCTAAAAACATTTCTCCGAAGTGAAACTGAGCACAGAGGTGTGTTTTCTTTCATTGTTCACTGGTTATCATTTTTGCTTCTGGGGATTGTTCTTTCCCAGCATAGGTCTGCATTGGGGTTTTGCAAGAGAAGCTTTTACTTCACTCCTCTCTAGCTCTATTTCTCTCAGCTTCTCAAAGCAAATCTTCCTTTTTTTTTTTTTTTTTTTTTTTTTTTTTTACCAGCATACAACTATCACCGGAAGCTGCCCTTGGTAGATAGGGTAGCAAGTTCAGAACTGTCTGTCTAGTTTCACTTCTCCCCATGTGAGAGTCAATCATGCTGTTTAGACTCAATGCAGCAAGAGTTGTGGTTCCTCGGCAAACACTAACTCATCTATGTAGCTCCCGGACTCAGAGCCAGCCTAGCTCAGTCTATTGGCTTATCCACAGGCAAAAGGTGGAGGTGATTCTCAGACTGTATGTTTCTCCATTAGTGAGGGCTATTGTTACTCACTGTTTGATTTATCACCTAGGCAACAAAACACTCCCCTTACAGGATACTTCCGCTCTGATTATGGGCCCTGTTCATTAATGAAGAAATTGAAGCTAAATCCACGATTAAATACCAAGTCATCCAAAGGTGATGCCCAATGATGGCTTACAGTAATAAAGCAACTACAAGGGCAGCATAAACTAAACACTCAATAGAAAATTGGAGAACTCGGGAAAAGTTGCGGATTCCTGAATTAGGTCCTTCGTTGTGCAACTATGATCTCTACTTACTGGGTGATTTTATTATTATGTACGTTATTTCTTTTCAGCAGCTCAACTGGGCCATAACATTATGGTTACCTAGCTACCAGGAATCTTTGCGGCTTGCACTTCTTATGCACACTTGATTGTGTGTACTTAGTACAAGATGGGTTTATCAGAAGCGATTGGTGTCTTCCTAACATAAACCAGTCTAGCAGACACAGGCTCAGAAAACAATCCCACTCTCCAGACCGTTCAGCTCTGCTGTTCATGTTATAATGCACCCCTTGATTACCAGGTAACTTTGCCTAAAAGTAAGTTTGGGGGGCACCTCATTAATTGGAGAGGAAGAAGGCTAAATTAAAAAAAAAAAAAAACAAACAAGCCTCACAGAAACACATTATAAGAAAAAAAAAATGGGAGTGTTCTGGTAACAGGAAAGAGAATAAAAGTCTGTGGACAGAATAGGCAAAGAGAAGAGGGGAAAAAGTAAATAGCTAAGATAATCACATTTTGATGTATTTAGATGAAAAACAGAAGAAAGGAAGAACCATGTGTGACTCATGTCGAATCTGAAGCCAGTGATTAGAGGGTGAAGCAGAATGATGAAATAGAGGAAGAGTTCTATGAAGGGTGCAGAAGCAGAAGATTGCCCTTTCAAGAACTTTTCGTGACCTTCTCCTAAGAAACTACCACCGGGCCCGGTAAATGTTCAGATATGCGTCCGTCTATCCTCTCAAAGGTTGGAAACCTTCATTGCCAGCAACTGGAGGATGCTGTCACGAGAATACAACGAAGCAAACAGAAAGCCTACAAAGACACAGGTGAAGACAACGAAGAATGTAATTGTTCATGTGGAAGGCCCAGAAAAGTTTTGTAAAGAGAGGCTGTGCTTCCTGAAGTGCCTACAGATGGATATGGAAAAAGGATGCGGAATGCACTGGGCCAGTGAGCTTTCCAGGTAAATCTGAAGAACTGATATGGAACATTGAAACATTGAACATTGAAACAAAGGAACAGGTCTTTAAAGGCCTTCTGAAATCCAACGCTGTGGTCTCCTCTCATGTTTCAGGTAGATAGAGAAATAATTACTTGTTCCCATATTCTCCTTTTCCTGGACTGAAGCAAAATGTAACCAAGTTTTTCTAAAGACAAAGGCTCATTTTTTAAAGTACTGTAATATATAAGCTAGCTAGCTAGATGATAGATGATAGATAGATAGATAGATAGATGATAGATAGATGATAGATAGATAGACAGACAGATAGATGTATGTGTGTGTGAGGGACAGAGAGGGAAAAGGAGTTTTGTTACAAGGATATAACAAATAAGGTCTGACTTACTTTGTTGTCCTCTCTCTGGATGCAAGGAGCTGTTCTCTGTTATGGAACAATCTTCAGAATTCATCTTTGCTCTAGTCAAGATTCCCCGGCTAATCCCAGGCCAAGCCAACTACAGCAAAAGTCTTTGCTAGACCTCTTGTCCCGTCTCTGAGTCTGTGAGGTACCTCAGCGTTTATATTGTTATATTGTCTCCACCCCCTTCCTCTTGCCACCTATACCCGCTCGACTACATCAGTTCTCTTTAATTTATGCTCCAGCGGCCCAGACAATTCACACCGTGTTGTGGTGGTGAGCTGCGGGTTTTCCCTGCTGTCTGAAATGTGCTTTCTCACAACCGTAGGTGTAGCATGAAGCGACAAGCGGGATTTTTCCAGCATCTGAGACATCCTTCTTTAAGTTTGTAAAAAACACAGATAGTTTAGGAGACGGTGTATTTAAGTAAGGAGCGAACGGTTAAGGCTTCTTATCTTTGAGGTGGAAATAATTTGGAGAGTAATATTTCCCCTAGATTCTGATTCATTTAGTTAATGAACGACTAATATTTATTGAGCATGCACTCTGACCCTGACACTGTTTGGGGCTAGAGGGGTCATTGTTAAGTAAGAATTTTAAGATCTCTGTCCTCATGAATCTCTCTCCACTCTGGAAGAATTTTACTTAGGAAGCTATAAATCGGCTATCAGAAGGGTATCATTGACGTCTTCCCCAGGGACCAGTTCTTCTACGTTACCATTTAGTACACGCTTGCTTTTAATTCAAGAAATAGAAACCTTGTGGTCTGGAACTTCCGATAGTCTAAAATTGTTTGTCTTAAATTACCTGTTTCATTTACCTCCTGTTAATTTTTTGCCACATTTTACTGTCATCTAGATTGCCCTTATTCCCCCTAGTATCTTATTCTTCTCTAATTTTCTCCTCTTTTACGTGATTATTTTTCATGTATTTCTGAGGTGTCAGACATCTGGAGTATGATTGTCATAAATTTTATGTATTTTATTTTTGAGAAGGAGAGAGAAAGCACGAGTGAGGGAGGGGCAGAGAGAGATAGAGGGAAAGAGAGAGAATCTTAAGCAGGCTCTGTGCTGTCATCATGGACCCCGTGTTCCCCGAGATTATGACCTGAGCTGAAATCAAGAGTCAGAGGCTTAACTGATTGAGCCACCCAGGCTCCCCAAGGAGTATTATTTATAAAAAATATATTGCCATGGCATCTAATACCATCTAAGCTATTAAGATCGACACAAAATGAAGCCAGAATGTCTGTGCGTGGTGACTTAAAGAGGGGATCAAAATATCACTCTGGTTACCAATCTTGCTGCCACAATTTTTGTCATTAGTACCTCTTCTTTAAAGACAATCTGGTTTCAAAAGAAAGACTTCGTGAAAGTATTATGCTTAGATGGGTTGGCAATTCTCATCGACTGTGGCTAAGTTAGGCCATTGTATTTATTTGTTAACCTAAGACGTTAAGAGTTACACGTTGGTCTTAAGGGTTCTCTTTGCTTCCACTCTCAGTCCGTTTCCTGGTATGTTTTCCACATGACAGCAAGAAGCGTTGTTTAAAGTTAAGTCCTATCACTTTGTTGAGATGTTCATCTCCTCCCCACTCCTACCCGCAAAGCCTTCTTATCAAAATCACCATAAAAATCCAAAGACCTTCTTATAGTTGAGAAGGTCTCTGATCTAGCCCTTGGCTACCTCTCCTGCCATTTTCCCTATTAGTCACTGCCCTCTCCAACTGTAACCTCTGCTATACCACAAAAATGTCAAGCATACTCCCACTTCAGAATTTGTGCATTTTCTCTGAAAGGTTCTTCTTTCATCTGCTTGCATGTCTCTCTCTTCCTTTAACTCATTTCATTTATTATTCAACTATGATCTGCCCAGAAAGGTCTTCGATGTGCTTTCTATATGTAAAATAGAACCTCACGCTCTATGCCACCGTATACCTTTATCTTTCTTTATATCACATGGTGACAGCTGACATTATATCATTGTTTATCATCTACTTTCCTTTCTAGACTAAGTAAGCTGCTTGGGGGCAATAACTTTTTCTGGCTTACCCCCTCTGTGGCTCTAACACCTGACATAACAACTGGAACCTAGTATGTGCTTACTACACAGAGTTGTTGAGTGCATGAATAAATAAATATGAACTAATGAAAGAATATGTATAAAAGCCATAAAAGTTCCACGGGCGCCTGAGTGGCTCAGTCGATTGAGCGTCCGACACCAGCTCAGGTCACGATCCCACGGTTTGTGAGTTCCAGCCCCATATCGGGCTCGCTTGAGCTCTCTTTCTCTCTAAAGTAGAATAAACATTAAAGAACTGTAAAAGTTCCAGAATACAGAGTGCCACTCAGGGAGGTGTGGGGGATTGTAGACCGCCACTGGGTAGCAAGGACACCCTTGAATATTACAGATGGGGGATGGAGGAGGCAAGTTGGGTATTTAAGGGAAACATCTGCTGCGTTCACTAATTTCTTTGTGTTAAAACAACTTAGGTCCTCTGTTTATTCTCCTAAAGTTGGGAGACCTGGGTTAATGTCCACACCTTGGCACTGACTATACACACTGTATCATGAAGAATGTATGGGGTCGAGACAGTGTAGGGAAAGCAAGAGGGACTTAATTCCTCTGAAACTCCTGGTCTGGGCCAAGGGTTGAAAGTTTCCATACTCTTAGAGACAAATACCTACTTCTGGGAAAGCAAACAAATGAGAGATAACAGCTGTTAGGGAGTAATGGTAGTCTGGGCAAAATTAGAAATAACAACTTAAAACCTGCTTGCACAAGGATTTCTGTTTTTCAGGAGCCCTGAAAGGAGGTGGACCATGGAGAAAGTCAGCCTGTGATTATCTCATGTCCATTGAAAAGTAAAGACCACAAGATAATGACGGTAGGACTGAAGGATGCTTCCCCACTCCCAGCGCCTCACTCTTTGGAAGAGTACCTCTCTCTATAAGCCTTGCACGCTGCCCCTTCGGGGAGCAGCATTCCTCTTTCTTGTTGGCTCCCTTGTATGCAAGCTATCTCTGATAAACTCCAGCTGTTTTCTTTCTCTTAAGTTCAGTGTTCATATCTATGACATTCTTACTCAAGAACCTGGTCTTGGGGCTCGGGTGACGGGATAATATAACAGTTATAAATCTACAACAGTATTTGAACCCTTCCAAGTCTGTGGGGTATGATGGGGGGGAGAAAGCAAATATTCTTACACACACTAATAATCCTTGCCATGTGTGTTTCCCACCTACAAAGCGATTTCTAGCAGTTCATTGGGCAACCACAGAAATCCTGGTCCAGTTTTACCACTTACTAACATGGCTTTCCCCTCTGATGACTCCCACGTAAGTGTGAAAATCAGTTTTCTTAGTGGAACACCGTTTTTGAAATTTGAATATTCCAGAAAAGTTAGGTTGGTTAGCATTATTTAAAAAAAGTACAGATTTTACAGTCAAATAATCACCTCCCGCGATTTTCTCTCCTACTCCCTATAGGTCAGCTATGGTGACCTTCTTTGTGTTCCTTGAGAAAAGCTAAACTTATTTTGGTTTTATGGAGTGTGTTCTTGCCCTTGTTCTCTCAGATTTTCCATGGTTAACACTTTCTTCTTGTTTATGTTACCTCACATGTCACCTTCTCAGCAAGACCTTCCCCAACCCCTTGTAGAATTTACCTTCCATTGGCCACAATATTACCTCACTCTCTTCTTTTATAAAATCTTTTCTCAGGGGTGCCTGGGTGGCTCAGTCAGTTAGTATAAGACTTCAGTTCAGGTCATGATCTCACGGTTCATGAGTTTGAGAGCCCCACATCAGGCTCTGTGTTGACAGCTCAGAGTCTGGAGCCTGCTTGGGATTCTGTGTCTCTCTCTGTCTCTCTGTCCCTCCCCCACTCAAGCTCTGGCTCTCTCAAAAATAACTAAAAACATTTAAAAAGAAGAAGAATGGTATAAAATATATTCTCATCTGAAATTTTGTAGTTCATTATATATATATATAACGAATACACATATAAATGAATAAATAAATAATGTAAATGTATATATATCTAGTTTTGAAAATTCACTGTTATCATTTATTTCCCTTTCTAGAAAATAGCATCTTTAAGAGCAGGGGCATGGCTGACTTATTCAACAATGAATCTCTAGTATAAAACAGCACCTAGAATATAGAAAGAGTTCAAAATACTTACTGGGCAGACACACAACAGATTGTGTGCGAATACCGGCTCAAGCATTTGCTAACTGCATGGCTTTGGGAAAGTGCACAACTCCACTGAGCTTTGGCTTTGTTATCTGTAGATTTAAAGTACTAACATCCAACTTACACGGTTTGGTGAGGAAAGAAAATTATAAACTAAAAACATCAGTGTTCTAGTATGGGGTTTGGGACATATTAGGCATTGAATGATGTATGAAGGAATCACTTTGATAGAAGTCCTAAAAGGGGAGAGTTTTTCATTTGTGGTAAGAGACAAAGCTGAGAAGTCGCAGCATTCTTGCTGATGGGATGCAACGTGGCTCTTGTCTGCCTAGGATACAGACAGGAAGCTGCCTTCTCTTACTTCCACCTCAGACAGCGCTCATAATATGGAGATGCTTGCCTGTGTGCTCGAGGTTTCTTGCTTCTTCAGCTGTAGTCAAGTGAATGGATGCTATATGTATACATTTAGATACGCTTACATTTATAAACACATGCATATATGTATGTGACATCTACTATTGATGTTATTTTTATGTAACGCATCTATAAGTAGGCCATTGGACAGAGAAAAGAAATGATAACCAGAGATCTTATTTTCAGAAAATAAATATCTGGGGGCACCTGGGTGGCTCAATTGGTTACAAATAAATAAATAACTAAACTTAAAAAGGAGGAAAAAGATTATCTGTAAACCTTATAACTATGATCAAGACCTGTGTTATTTCTTTTTTGGAGTCATTTGCCTCTGTCTTTATGGGAGCAGCCCAAGTATTCTGTTGAGTTCAGCACTTAGTATATAGGTGACAGCAGACGGCCTCTGCAAACATGAAAACCAGTCAGATTACTGAGAACGGATGTCATCAGTGGGCCTTCTAGGTATTTACTGGACCTCCTGCTAGGCAAGTCCTTTATAATAACCTGAACTTCACTACAAAATTAATATTGTCCCATTAATCCTCCTCTGCTTCCACAGTCCTTGTTTTTTTGAGTGTAAGAAATCTCCCTTAGGTTTGAGGAAGCAGTCAACCTAAATGTATGCAAAAGAGTGAAAGAACAGTGAATAGGGTTTGCCCTGAAGGTCTGGTTGACACTTGTCCTGATGTAATTATTAAAAGTGTGCCATCTCAGGGTGCCTGGGTGGCACAGCTGGTTGAGTGTTCACTCTTTTTTTTTTTTAATTTTTTTAATGTTTATTTATTTCTGAGACAGAGAGAGACAGAGCATGAACGGGGGAGGGTCGGAGAGAGAGGGAGACACAGAATCCGAAACAGGCTCCAGGCTCTGAGCTGTCAGCACAGAGCCCGACTCGGGGCTCGAACTCAAGGACCGTGAGATCATGACCTGAGCCGAAGTCGGACGCTTAACTGACCAAGCTACCCAGGCGCCCCGAGTGTTCACTCTTGATTGCAGCTCAGGTCATGACCTCATGGTTCATGGGATCGAGTCCCGCACCAGGTTCTGTGCTGCCAGCGCGAAGCCTTCTTGGGATTCTCTCTCTCCCCCTGTCTCTGCCCCTACTCTGCTCTCTCTCTCTCTCTCTCTCTCTGTGTCTCAAAATAAATAAATAAACATTTAAAAAGGCATGCCATTTCACTTGCAAGAGGGTCTTGCTAGACACAATAGATTACATGCTCATATTGCTAATCAGTATTTGGTAAATCCAAGAAAGGCATCTCTGTATGTGGCATTGCAGGAAAGAAGACAAAGCAAAGTGTAGAGGGTCAGGATGAAGTGTGGGAGAGATTCTGGGGTCAGGTTTTTCAGTTACCCCTTACTCATCTAAATATGGAAGCCAGCTTCCTGTGTGGTCAGCCCTGAGGGATTCAACTCTCTAAAGCAAAGCATCGCATAGGAAACTAAAGCAACCAAACTAGCACAACTAAACGTTGTTCAACCTCCTCGTAAAATACACATAATGGTGTATACTCGCTCAGAGACGCTGTATATCTTATTTCATACATACACGCCGAAGGCAGAGATGGTCATTAATATTTCATAGACTGGGGCTTAGAGAAAGGAGTGCCTGGGCAAAGTTGGAAGAAGCCACTCAGGACACCAGGAGTCAGAGCAGCAGAGCCTCTGTCGTGTTTGACCTTATATGAAGAATCCGGGGCAAGGTCCCCAACAGGAAATGAAGTAATGTGAGCTAGATGCAAAGTGATGCAGAGAAGACAGGATATACAGTCCTTATCAGACAGCAGCTCAGCAGGATGCTTTTGGTAGCACATGGTCACAGAGACCGCAAACTTCCGACCTAAGACAATTTCCGGAGACAGAGTGTTCATCCTTTTTCTTCCTCGTCTTCTTCTTCTTCTTCTTCTTCTTTTTTTTTTTTTTTTTTGTCTGAAACATTTTTTTTTTCTTTCAATGGGTGAATTAGGTTTCTGAATGGCTTTTAATCTGCTCAGGAATCAAAAACTTCAGTTTTTACTGTTTGGTCTCAAATTCGTATAAATTATGCAAATTGGTCACATTTATTTTTAAGTCACAGATGTGTGTGTGCCTTCTGATTGCTTATTCTACAGAGTCAACGCAGGTAACCATGAGTAAGTGGGGGAATTTCCCGTTCTAAACACTTTCCAACCTTCTGCTCTTCTCTTTGAATTTACTCTTTGAACTTTCTACCTTTCTTCTCTGGTGGAATAACTCCTAAACACCAGAAATGAGTTGGTCTGGAAAGTATGAGCTGTTGTGTTTCTTCTCCCTGACTTGAGACAGTGAAGGTAAAATACGGAGTTCACGTATACATAAACCTGGACTATGAAAAATCTGACACTTTTTGAAAGGAAAAGATGTAGAAGAACAATAACAAAGATGAGATCTAGTGCTTCACCATCCCTCGGTACTTTACAGAAATTAATCCCAGGCTTCTTGACATGTAGCAAACATTTGGGGGGAATATTCTCAAAGACGATGGTGTGGAAATACCAAATGTAACGTATAGAAATTTTAGGCAGCCCAGGGCCCGGGTCACTGAGTGATTTAAAATGTATCCATTTGCCTTTGAATCTTGATAGATGCGTAAGGAATTTGAACAGAACTGCTTATCCTTCCTCCTATGGCTCTATTTGCACGTACTTATGTACTGAGAGAAGAGCCTCCAGGTAGAAGACGCTCAGGGATTATTACATTCTTCTGCCCAATCAATTTGAAGTTTAAATGCATTAAAATATTTTTGAGGCATGTGGATGACTCAGTCCATCAAGCGTCCAACTCTTGATTTCTGCTCCAGGCAAGATCCCAGGGTTGTGGGATCGAGCCCTGTGTTGGGCTCTAGGCTGAACGTGGATCCTGCTTAAGATTCTCTCTCTCTTTCTCTCCTACTCTCTCTTCTTCTGCTCCTCTCCTCCACTTGTGCTCTCTCTCTCTCTCTATATATATATATATATAAAGTAATTTTTTTTTGAAGTTGAAATATTTGTGATGAATTGGATTGGTCTTCACTGAGGCAAGATCTTAGGAAAGGAAAATGGAGCCCCTAAAAGGGAATTTTGCCAAGAGTAGGAGAAGTCAAGGCAGACGCGAAAAATCATAATAGTGTATTACGAATAATTTAAGACCAGCATAGTTGACAATTTAAGTAAAACGGACACATCCCAGACAAACACCTCTTCCAAACTTGGAACAAGAAGATATTTCTACCTTGGCATACTTCTGTAACTATTAAATAAATTCAATCCATAACTAAATACATCCTTTTGGGAAATAAATAAATCATGAAAACAAAACCAACAAAAACTCCATGCCCAGATAATTCTGTGTTCCAATTTACCAAACACATATGAAAGAAAGAAGTTAGAAATTCTTCCAAAGAAGATAAAAAGATCAAATCAGGAAAACACTAATCAAAACCTGGCCAGTCAATCTTACTCATGAAGAGAGATGAATAATTTTAAAAAATAAGCTTAGAAAACTGAACTCATGATACGTAAAAAATAATATACCAAAAGAATATTGGTTTCATCCCAGGAAAACAATGCTAGTTTTTCATTCAAAAATCAATCAACTGAATTTACCACATTAACAAATCAAAAGGAAAAAAACTAACTCAAAAAGTCTAAAATCAAGTATTTGAAAAATTGAACCACGGGACGCCTGGGTGGCTCCAGTCAGTTAAGCGTCCGACTTTGGCTCAGGTCATGATCTTGCAGTTTGCGAGTTCAAGCCCCACATCAGGGTCTGTGCTGACAGCTTAGAGCCTGGAGCCTGCTTCAGATTCTGTGTGTCTCTCTCTCTCTCTGCCCCTTCCCCTGTTTACATTCTGTCTCTCTCTTAAAAATAAATAAACATTAAAAATATATTTAAAAACGGAAATTTTAACCATAAATTTGTGATTGATGCCTATAATATACTAAGAATTATATGAGCCTCCTTAATGTATAGATTAGAGAGGAACGATATTTACAAATATCATACTAAAGGATAAATAATTGAGAAGCTTTCCTGTGAAATCAGAAATGAGACATGATATAGTAATGCAGTAATAATAAATAAATATATACAATAAACGTAAAAATTGAAGAGTCAAACATTTTTAATTAGTTTTCTAAAATGTTGAGATAACTTTAAATTCAAATGCAGTTGTAAGCTTTAACCAATTCATACCAATAGCAACATTTTGAAAAACTATAATATAATATCACAACCAAGATGTTGACACCAAATGTAGTTAAGATATAGAACAAATCCATTACCTTATGATTTTTTTGTTTTGTTTTGTTTTTGGTTGTCCTTTTAGAGGCAAATGCATTTCCTTCCTGCCTCTCCCTTATTTCTATCTGCCCTTGCCCTTGTCCATAGCCCTGGCAACCATTAACCTATTCTTTATCTCTATGTTTTTGTCATTCCAAGAATGTGATAGGAATGAAATCATATGGTACGTAACATTTGGGGGTTGGCCTTTTTTTTTTTTTTTTTTTTTTTTTTTTTACTCCGCATAATTCTCTGTGAATTGATCCAAGTAGTTGCAAGCATCAATAGTTTCTTCTTTATTGCTAAATAGTATTTCATGGTATAGATGTACCACAGACGAACCCTTCACTCTTTGAAAGACATTTGGTGTGTTTTCAGTTTGGGGGCTGTTATGAATAAAATTGTTGCTATGAACATTTGTGTATACAGCCTTGTATGAAGTTAAGGTTTCATCACTGTGGAATAAATGTCCAGAAATGCAGTTAATGGATGGTTTGGTAGTTGCGTGTTGGCTTATTGAGAAATTCTCCAACTCTTTTACTGTGGCTGCACCATTTTATGTTCCCATTAGCGCTGCGTTTTACATTTCCATTAGCCATACTGATAGGTATGCGATGACATCTTATTGTGACTTTAATTTGTATTTTCCTAATGGCTAAGGATGTTGAACATCTTTTCAAGTGTTTAGTTGTCACCTGTATGTCTTCTGCAATGAAATGTCTGTGTCTTTTGCCCAAACTCATTAGATTGTTCAAAACGTGTTTACAAATAGAGTAAAACCTTGGATTGCGAGTAGCTTGCTCTGCGAGTGTTCTGCAAGATGAGCAAACATTTCTAATAAATTTTAACTCGATAAACAAGCTGTATCTTGCAATGTGAGTAGCACGGGATGCCGAATGTCACGTGCTCACAACCGAGCCACTGATTCTTCTCTCTCTCTCTCTCTCTCTCTCTCTCTCTCTCTCACTTCAGGACAGTGGGTGATCCTCTCCCAGGCTTGGATGCTCAGTCAGGCTATGGTGTTTGCCAGAAATCAGTGATATTTCAGAACGTTGGAAGGTGACCCCAACCGGAACTCGTGTATTTTTTGTCACTTCAAAGCACCTATGGACAGTCCTTTGCTTTTCCATACAAGAATAAGCTTAGGAATGTTTTGTTTCATTCGAGGTCAGGCTGCCTGCAGATATAGACCCTTTCCTCTGCTGCCTTATTGCCAGGTACATTAAATACAGTATATGACAAGAGTTTATTAATACCGTACTGGGGTCAACATCCGTACAAGTTCATACAATGGCCCCCGTGCAGAAAAAGGTTGAAAAGAAAGGCAGTAAGAAAAAGGATATGATTACGGTGGAGGTTAAAAAGGATATCAGCAAGAAGTATGAATGAGGTAAGCAAGTGGCCGAAATTGCAAGATTTCATAAGGAGTCTACGTCTGCATCTCATCTGCACATGAGGAGGAGAAAAAGGCAGAAGACACCTTCACTTCAACTGACATTAGGGAGATGTGTCAAATGTGGGAAACAGTGCAAAATTTTGTAGACAAGCACCATCTGAATAAAGAGTAGCAGTGCAAGTGATGAATCGGTTTAATGACAATGCAACGTCACAGTTCCGCGAAATCCTCAAAAGGAGGCAAAAGCAAGTGTCGTTGAATAGGTTCTTGTTAAAGTTGCATGACAGGAAAAAAATTCCCTTGAGCCAATAGATAGCAGTGATTCTACGAGTGATAATGAAAATTGTCCCACACGATAGCCCTCCTCCCTTGTCACGAAGGCTCACACCAGCCACAAAGGTTTTCAAAGGTAAGTGCAGTTAACTTGTTTATTTTTCTTTATATTTTGTATTTCTTTTATTATTTTGTATTCTATTCCAGTATCACAGTCATTTTTACATAAATATTTTGGGGTTGTGGAATGAATCATCTGAGTTTCTACCATTTCTTATGGGGAAATCTGCTTTGATATACAAGCACTTCGGATTACAAGCACGTTTCTGGAGCCAATTATGCTCACAAGCCAGTTTTAACACCCTTACTTCCACTCTGCAGTTTGCCTTTTCATATTCTTCATGGAGTCTTTTACAGAGCAATAGTTTTAATTGCCATTTTTATTGAATGTGTGTTATTTTTCTGATTTCAGTTTCATTAATTTTTAAATTTTTTAAAATTTTTATTTTTAGAAAGAGAGAGAAGAGTGCAAGCGGGGGAGAGGGGAAGAATAAGACAGAGTAGAAGGAGAGAGAGAGAGAGAGAGAGAGAGAGAGAGAGAGAGAGAGAGAGAATCCGAAGCAGGCTCCATGCTCAATGTGGAGTCCTATGTGGAGCTTGATTCTACAACCCTGGGACCACGACCTAAGCTGAAATAAAGAGTCAAATGGTCAACTGCATGAGCCACCCTGGCACCCCTCAATGTCATTAAATTTTAATCTTACATTTATTATGTCCTTCCTTCTGTTTGTTGTGGGTTTATGTTGCTCTTCGTTTTCTATTTCTTGAGATAGGAGTTTGGGTCATTGATTTCACTCTCTCTGTTTTATAATAAAAGCATTTAGTGCTATAAATCCCCCTCTTACCACTGCCTTAGCTGCATCCTACAGAGATGGATAGATTGTATTTATTCAGTCCAATATCTTTTCCCATTTTCTTTTTCTATTTGATCCAGGGATGATTTAGAAATATGTTGTTTCATCTGTAAGTACCTGGAGGTTTTCTTATCTTCCCATTATCAGCTTCTAGTTTGATTCCATTGAGGTCAGAGCAAATTTTGTACTGTTTCCATACTTTTCAATTTATTGAAGTTTGTTTACTTGCCCAGGATATAGTGTACTTTGATATATGTTTATCAGGCTTTTGAAAAGGAAGTATATCCTAGTCTTGTTAGGTTGAGTATTATATAAGTGTCTATTAGGTCTTGTTGGTTGATGGTGGTGTTGAGTGTTTCTATATTATCATTCACTATATGTTTAGTTATTCTACCAATTATTGAAAAAGAAGCATTAATATCTTCTACTATGATTGTAGATATGCTTTCGTCTCCTTTCATGTCTGTAAATTTTGCTTCACGTATTTCACAGCTCTGTTTTTGTAACATTTATATTTAAGATTGTTATGTCTTCTTGGTAAATTAACTTTTATCATTAACTTATTTCTGGCAATAATTTTTTCAACTCATAAGGCTATTTTACCTGTTATTAAATAGCTGCCCTTGCTTTCTTTTTATTAACACTGTTCTTTTTCTCTCAACCTAGGTGTAACATTATAACTAAAAATAATTAACTTTTCTCGGCATATTTGTGTCACAGTTTTTAAATTTTTTTTTTTTTTTTTTTTTTTACGTTTATTTACTTTTGAGACAGAGAGAGACAGAGCATGAACGGGGGAGGGGCAGAGAGAGAGGGAGACACAGAACTGGAAGCAGGCTCCAGGCTCTGAGCCATCAGCCCAGAGCCCGACGCGGGGCTCGAACTCACGGTCTGTGAGATCGTGACCTGAGCTGAAATCAGACGCTCAACCGACTGAGCCACCCAGGCGCCCCTGTGTCACAGTTTTAAAAAAAAATTTTTTTTTAACATTTATTCATTTTTGAGAGTGAGAGAGACAGAGCATGAGCGGGAGAGGGGCAGAGACAGGGAGACACAGAATCTGAAAGAGGTTCCAGGCTCTGAACTGTCAGCACAGGGCCCGACGCGGGGCTTGAACTCACAGAGTGAGCCACAGAGTGCGAGATCATGACCTGAGCTGAAGATCAAGACCTGAGCTGGGTGACTGAACCACCCAGGTGCCCCATTTGTGTCATAGTTTTTAATCCACTCTGTCAATCTCTATTTTCTAAGTGTTTAGACCATATACATTTAGTGTAGCTGCTGATATGTTAGGGCTTTGTCACTTTATTTTTTGATATGTGTTTGTTCCCTGTTTTATGTTTCCCTGTTTTCTTTTTCTTGTCTTTTTGTAGATGACTTGAACATTCTTTTTAGAATTGCCTTTTGGTTTCTCTATAATATTTTTGAGTGCATGTGTTTTTTAGTGATTTCTCTAAGTATTACATTTTATATGCACAACTTACCACAATCTACTGGTGTTGATATACCAGTTTGAGTAAAGTGTAGAAAATGTACCTCCCTTTATTTCTCTTTGTCCTCCCCTAATTAAATATAATTTAAAAACATTCCCTCTAAATATATTTAGTACCACATCAACCATCAAGTGATTTGGAAAACACAAGATGGGAAGTCAAGTCTATTGCATTTATCCATATTTTTTTCTTATTGTGTTCTTTCTTCCTGCCTTATGATCAAATGTTCCTTCTTGAAGTGTTACCTTTCTATTTAGAGAACTTCCTTTAACTATTCTTTTAATTCTTCTTTCCTTATTCTACTTATTTAGGATAGGTCTTTTGGTGACGAATTCAAAGTTTACCTTTAACAGAGAATGTCTAGATTTCCCTTTCTGTCCTGAAGGATATTTTCATTAGGTATAGGATTCTGAATTTTCTGTCCTTTATTTCAGCACTTGGAAAATATAATGGTAGTCCTATATCCTGTCATTCAAGTTTTCTTCCTTATGGGTAAGGTTTTGTTTCTGTCTCATTGCTTTCAAAATCTGTTTTTGTATTAATTTTTAGAAATTTGACTATGATATGTCTTGCTGTGAATTTCTTTGTATTTGCCCTTTTTTAGGGTTTGCCCAGTTTCCTGGATATGAAAGTTTCTATTTTTCGCCAAATTTGAGATTTCAACCTTTAATTTTTAGAATACATTTTTAGCTCTACCCTTTTTTCTCTCCTTCTGGAACTCTAGTGATATGGATGCTACACAATTTGTTATGGCCCAACAGATCTCTAAAGCTTTCCCCCATGCCCCTGGTCTATTTTCTTTCTGTTCAGTTTAATTTCTCTTTTTCTGTCTTTAAGTTCACTGTTTTTTTTCCCGCTGTCCTTTGCATTCTGCTGTTGATCCTATTTATTCATTTAAACAAAGCTTTTTTTTTTTTTTGGTTATTGTAATATTGAGTTCTAAAATTTTCATTTACTTCTTCTTTATATCTTATTTACTGAGACATTCCATTTATTCATTTGTTTCAAATGTGCCCATAATCACTGGATGAAGATTTTGTATGGTGGTTACCTTAAACTTCTTGTCAGATAATTCTAGCATCTAACAACTTTAAGATTATTCTCTCTTATCATAGTGATTGCAGCTATTGTATTTTCTCATATAAAAATCAATAGGCAAAAATCTATTGCATTTCTCTACACTGATAATGAATTATCAGAAAGAGAAATTAAGAAAACAATCCTATGTACAATTATATCAAAAATAATGAAATACCTAAAGAATAAATATAACCACAGAGGTAAAAAGCCTATATATGGAAAACTACAAGAAAAAAACCTGTACGTTGAAAACTACTAGGCATTAATGAAAGAAATTAAAGAAATCTTGAATAAACAGAAAGATATTTTATAGCCTTGGATCAGAAGAATTAATAACGTGAAAATGTCTTTACCATGTAAAGCAGTCTACAGATTCAATGCAATTCCTATCAAGTTACAGACGTTTTTCACAGGAATAGAACAAACTATCCTAAGATATGTGTGAAACCACAAAAGACCTTGAATAGCCAAAGCAATCTTTAGAAAAACAACAAACAAGTTTTTGGCCACTTCATTTAAGTTGTTGACTTTGCTGGTTTATTATATGATTATATGCTTTTATTATCCTTTTAATGTTGACATAATAGGTAGTAATAGTTGTTTCACTCAGGATACTGATGATTTCTGTTCTCTCTTCATTTCTCTCTCTCTCCGTTTTTTTTTTTTATTACTCTTATTAGTCTAACTAATTGCCTATCTTTAAAAAAATAAATAGGTCTTTATATTGTCAATTTTCTCTTTTCTGTTTTGCTGATTTCTACTTTTTATTATTTCCTTATTTCTACACACTTAGAGTTAAATTTGCTTTTATTTTTCTAGTTCATTAAGGTAGTACTTTTGGTCATTGATTATAGAATTATTTTCTTCCTTTATAATCATACGCAAAGTAGAGACTGGCAAGCTGTGGCCTGTGGGCCAAATTCCATCTCATACCTCATTTAATAAATGACGTTTTATTGAAATACTGTTATGCCCTCTTTTTACCTATTATCTATGGCTGCTTTTGAGCTAGAAAGGCAAATCTGAATTTTTGTGACAAAGATTATATGTCCTTCAAAATTTAAAATATTTACTATCTGGCTTTTTATACCAAAAAGTTTGTGGATGTTTGATTTAAAATTAGAAATTTGCCTCTAAAAATTGATTTTTATTTATTTTTATTTTTTAAAGTTTATTTTGAGAGAAAGAGAGAATATGAGCAGGGGAGGGGCAGAGAGAGAGGAAGAGGAGAGAATTACAAACAAGCTCTGCAGTTCCAGCATAGAGCCTAACATGGGCTCAAACTCATGAACTGTGACATCATGACCTGAGCTGAAATCCAGAGCCAGAAGTTTAACCAACTGAGCCACCCAGCTGCCCCACCTCTAAAAATTACTTTAAATCCATCTCCCCAATTTTAAGGAAAACTATTTTTTAACTGCTTTATGACGATCTGTTATCCAGAAGAAAGTTGTTAAATTTGCAAATATGGGTTTTTCACTTTGCAGGGGAGATACTGAGACTTGTTTATTGCCCAACATATGATATATCTTGGTGAATGTGCCATGTGCATTAAAAAATAATGAGTGTTCTGGGGTGCCTGGGTGTCTCAGTAGGTTGAATGCCCATCTTCAGCTCAGGTCATGATCTCACCCCTGGAGAGTTCAAGCCCCACGGAGAGTTCTGTGCTGACAGCTCAGAGCCTGGAGCCTGCTTCAGATTTTACGTCTCTCTGTCTCTCTGCTTCTCCCCCACTAGCACTCTGTGTGTGTGTGTCTCTCTCTCTCAAAAATAAATAAACATTAAAAGAAAGAAAGAAAGAAAGAAAAGAAAGAAGGAAAGAAAGAAAGAAAGAAAGAAAGAAAGAAAAGAAAGAAGGAAGGAAGGAAGGAAAGAAAGAAAGAAAGAAAGAAAGAAAGGAAAAGAGTGTTCTGAAATTGTTAGATGCATGGTTCTATAATTATCAGATCGAGGTGGCTGATAGTTTTGTTCAAATCTCCAATGTTTTATTGATGTTTTGACTAGCTGTTCTATCAATTGTTGATAGAAGGAAAGTTGAAATTATTTGTGAAGATTATTGAATTGTCTATGTTATTAAGCTCATTCATATTTAAAGTATGTAAACATGTCCTGCACATGCCAATTTCAGGGACCAGCCTGGGTATTTTATGATGCTTATACATAGATTATGAAAAAGCATTTTCTGGCTTTCTCCTTTCTGGGATTCTCTTCTCCTTCTCCTTCTCCTTCTCCTTCTCCTTCTTTCTCCTTCTCCTTCTCCTTCTCCTTCTCCTTCTCCTCCTTCTCCTCCTTCTCCTTCTCCTCCTCCTTCTCCTCCTCCTCTTCCTTCTTCTTCTTCTTTCTTCTTCTCCTTCCTTCTCTCTCTCTCTCTCTCTCTCTCTCTCTCTCTCATAGCCACAGTTGTTTTGATTCCTTTCTGTGGCAGTCATAAAAGTGGGCCTTTCAAATCTTCATCTTTAGTCATTTGATGACATCATATTTTCCCCTCTGAAATCTATCATCACATTTATACCAAAGCCACACTTCTCACAGGCTTCTCTCAGCCAATGAATGAGTTTAGAGAGATACTGAAAGAAGTGTATTCCCAGGAGATGTGGAATTTCTCTGAGAGACAACTTTGCTTTGAAGAATTCTGGTCAGGGTGGACTTGCTGTTTCATTTTTGTTTTTGGTTTTTTGTGTTTTAGTTTTTTGAACTATACTACAGTCTTTAGCTTTTTTCCACTCAACTTTCCTTCCTTCTTTTCTTTACATGGTAGAATATAATGACCCTACTGTCTTTCCCTGGATCTTCCCTGTTTGTCTTTACCTGCATTTTCCCTCACAAACCTATTACGTGTCTAGTTTTTCCTTAGAATTTGCTTCTAAGAATTTGTTAGCCAAACTAACATACTTTCCCTGGATCCTCTAATCAGAAAAATTCTATAATTTCTATTAGGATTATCACCCATACCGGACAATCTGCTGCATGCCCAGAGACAAAACCATAATAACATTGAGAAACTCATCTTCATGTTAGTATCTTCTCCAAGCTGCGATTTATTTCCACAGTATGATCGCCACTAATTACTCTAATAGATACTTAGCCTTTTTTTTTTAAAATTTAGTACAGTTCATATAATTTAATGAGCAAAAGTATGGGTCTGTATGTGTGGGAGGTGGATTGGGTAACACTAACATAATGGAAGCAGAAATGTCTAAATATTCAACCTATCACTTCTTAGACATTGAGATTCCTCTTTAGGATGGTTTTGTGTCTATTTACCCTTCATCTTTAATATCTCTGAATTTACATTCCAAGAAAAACAAAGGTGACTTTAGTTGCAAGAAACAACAAAAACTATGTGTCCATTGACTAAAACAATTAAGAATCAGTGTCTCCTGAAACAAGATAGTCAGAGGTAAGGTTTCGGTATTAAATACAATCATCTGGATGTACATAACAGGGAATTTGACCCAAGATGTCTTAAACATTATCTGGAGGTAGATTCAGAGAGGGTAATTTCAGTAGTTCAAGTATTAAGAGCAGTCTACCTGTTTTGGTATTTTTGTGGATTAGGTTGAATTATTTTCACTAATGGTCACAAGATGGCTGTATCTGTTCCAAGGATCACATACACACATAAAGGCAACCAGTGGAGACGAGGAGTGTATATTCTATAATATGTGATCTTTTGCGTATGTTGTTGGATAAAGTGTCAGTGGTCTGTCAATGAGAGATTACAAGGATTTATAAGCATTTCTGTTTTCCTGTCTGATCAAATTCTCATACCACTCAGGTTGTTGTTAATACCATAGCCTTTGAAATAACCTTCTTTTCCACGTCTTCCTGTTTCACACTCTTCTTCCTGATTGGAGACACTTCACATTCTAGTTCTTAGCATATTTCCCTTTGAGCTATTTACACAGGTACCAGAACCTTTAGTGATCCCAAAGTTCTAGACTAGATGTTATATGTGTCTGAGAAAGTTTACTTAGGTAATCTGCCCAATTCGTCTTTATTAAGGGTTGTCACATCTGAATAATTATCAAGGTATTCTAGCTGTCCCTCAATTATATTACTTACAATGGAAATAATTGTAACTATAATATAAGGTAGTTGCAAAGGTTTAATGAGTCACTACGTGTGAAACACTTAAAATAGTGCATGACTGAAAGTTGGTACTTAACAAATGTTAGCTTTTACAACTCACTGGTTTTCATAACCCAATTGCTGGCAAAGAATTGATGTTACCATGACTATTGAGACCAATTGGGATTCATCTCCTCAGTTAAATGATTGTATTTACTGATCCTTGAAATGCCTTGGCCACATGGAAGAGAGTGAATGCCTGAACAGACTCTTAATTCATATTAGAAAAGTAACAGGGAGCAATTGCCTTCTGGGTAGAAAATCATTATGACCTGCAACAATTATTTAAAAAGATTTGCTAAAAAGAAATCTTTGTTAGTGATCTTCAGATTCAAGCTCTGGAACTTTATGTCCCTAGCTTACATTGATCTTAGTCTCCTAACAGGAAATTGAAAACCACAACAGGTAATTTGAAAAAAAAGAATTAAGTGCTATTGTCCAACACCATAGAGGTTTTCTACGATACAGAATTTAAAGAAGTGCGTGGGGAGTAGCAAGATCAGATAAAAAGGAAACAAAATAGATCCGGTGCACATCAGTGGCAAAAACTTGAAATGAAGAGGCTTAACATATCTTGTGATGCGTGTGGTAAAATCCTGGGTTGGAAATCAAAAATAGATGCGATGTGAAGATTGACTGCTCATGATGTATAAACTTTGGGAAATAGTTCTATTCCACTAATTCATTTATTCATTCACTTATTTAACAAATATTTAACGGACAACCACTCTGCCCAACACCGACATAGGTACTGGAGCCACAGAACTGGACAAAACAACCATGATATCTGTGCTTTTAAGGAATGTGCAGTCTAGCAAGGACACCAGACCATTAGTAATTTAGTCTTTTTTCTTGTCTTGGTCATTCTAGCTAAAGGTTTAACATTTTGTTGATCACAAAACAAAAACAAAAACAAAAAACACAAAACACAAAAAAGCGACCAAATCTGTGGTATTACTGATTTTCTATACTGATTGTCTATTCTCTATTTTTCTCTCAAATTTTTTATTCCCTTGCCTCTTCTTATTTTAAGTTTAGTTTGCTCCTTTATTTCTAGTTTGTTAAGGTAGAAAGCTAAGTTGTTGATTGGGTTTCCTATTTTATTTAAAAAAAATTTTTTTTTTTTTAATGTTTATTTACTTTTGAGACAGAGAGAGACAGAGCATGAACGGGGGAGGGGCAAAGAGGGAGACACAGAATCTGAAACAGGCTCCAGGCTCTGAACCATCAGCACAGAGCCTGACGCGGGGCTTGAACTCACGAACCACGAGATCATGACCTGAGCCGAAGTCGGACACTTAACCGACTGAGCCACCCAGGCGCCCCTGGACTTCATATTTTAAATTATTGGCTATATGGCAATACATTTTCCTCTAGGAAATTCTTTCATTGCACCCTATAAGGGTTTTTTTTTTTCCTTTTGATGTTGTATGTTTATTTTTGTACATATGACAGATTTTCTAACTCATCACGTGGTTTCTTCTTTGACCCATTGTTATTTAGGAATGTGTTGTTTAGTTTATACGTATTTATGAATTTTCCAAATTTCCTTCTACTATTAATTGTTAATTTCATCCCATTATGGTCAGACAACATACTTTATATGACTCTAGTCATTTTAAATCAATTAAGACTTGTCTTAATGTGTTTTGACCTAACATATGGTCATTATGGAGAATATGTCCCCTTGAAAATAATTCTTGTCATTAAGTGAAACGTTCTATGGATGTTTGTTAAATCTAACTGGCTTATAGTGTTGTTTAAATCTTCCACCGTCTGGTTGTTATTCTGTTTAGTCTTATTTATTACAGAAATTGAGACACTGAAATCTCCAATTTTTGTCACTGAATTAATATTTTACTCAAACATAATTGACATACAATATGATATTAGTTTCAGGAATACATCACGATTTGATATTTGTAAATATTGCAAAATGATCACCTCTATACATCTAGTTAACATTTATCACCACCACACAATTATTAGTTTTCTTATGATGAGAACATTTAAGATTCACTCTCTTAGCAACTTTCAAATATACAATATAGTACTATTAATTAATCCAGCTACATTTAATGTAATAACTGGTTTGTTAGGGTTTAGGTCTCCTATTTTGCTATTTGTTTTCTATGTGTCTCAGATCTTATCGTACCTCTACTTTCCATTACTGTCTTCTTTTACGTTAAACAGATATTTTCTAGTGTGCAATTTAATTATTTTGATTCACTTTACTGTGCATTTTCCAAGTAATTCTCTTAGTGGTTGCCCTGGGGCTTGTTATTCACATCCTGACTAATGACAATCCAGTTCCAGTTAATAAAAACTTACTTTCGGGGCGCCTGGGTGGCTCAGTCGGTTAAGCGGCCGACTTCGGCTCAGGTCATGATCTTGCGGTCCATGAGTTCAAGCCCCGCGTCGGGCTCTGTGCTGACAGCTCAGAGCCTGGAGCCTGTTTCAGATTCTGTGTCTCCCTCTCTCTGACCCTCCCCTGTTCATGCTCTGTCTCTCTCTGTCTCAAAAATAAATAACGTTAAAATAAATAAATAAATAAATAAATAAAAATAAATAAATAAAAACTTACTTTCAATAGGCTCCATAAACTTTGCTCTTACATAGCTCTGTTCCCTGTCCCTCCCTTTGTACTACTGTCATAAAGTTACATCGCTATGCATTACACATCTGCACAAATTTACAAATTATACGTATATGCAAATCTTTTGTTTCATGCAGTTGTCCTTTAAATCAGATAGGAGAAAATAGAATTATAATAAAAATATATTTATGCCCTGCCTTTTATATTTACCTATATAGTTACCTTTACCAATGGTCTTAATTTTTTTCGTGTGAATTCAAATTGCTATCTAGTGTTTTTCATTTTAGCCTGAAGGACTCTCTTCAGCATCCTTGTGTGGCAAGTCTGATAGTAACCAATTCTCTTACTTTCTATTTATCTGGCAATGTCTTCCTCCTCTCCTTTATTTTTGAACGATAGTTTTTATGGATATCGAATTCTTGGTTGAAATTTCTTTTAGCACTTTGGATTTTGAATATGTCACGCACTGTTTTTCTGGCTACATGTTTTCTCTTCCTTTTTTATTTCTTTTTAAATTTTTTAATGTTTATTCATTTTTGAGAGACAAAGAGAGACAGAGGGCGAGCAGGGGAGAGGCAGAGAGAGAAGGAAACACAGAATCTGAAGCAGGCTCCAGGTTCTGAGCTGTCAGCACAGAGCCCGACATGGGGCTAGAACCCACGAACTGCAAGATCATGACCTGAGCCGAAGTCGGACACTTAATGGACTGAAGCACCCAGGCACTCCTGGCCTCCATGTTTTCTAGTGAGAAACCAGCTAATCAAAATTCTTTTATTTCTTTAAATATGTTTGCTTTTCTCCTTCGAAAATATTTAAAACATCTGATCTAAAATGTTTGCCCTTAATCTCTGCTTTCACAGAGCCTTAAGTTTAGTCAGATGGAAGAATTTAGGGTCTTCTTGGGTCTTTCTTGGGTGTCTTCACAACCCTACACATGTGTACAGAATTCTATGTTTTTAGCAATGTGTTTGACCTTTCCAAGACCCTCTATCCCCCAAATTTCACTCATAATTTTTTGTCAATCTTTCCTTTGCCCTAACTCTTACTGCCACCTCAGGCAGCAACAATGTTCAGCAACTGGGTTCAATGGTTTTTGACAAATGCCCCTGGAGAATATCTGCTTGCACTAAGCAAGCTCTGTGTGATGATTGCAAGTCAAATAAAGACATGCCTTATAGGCAGGACTTTCCAGAAAAATGCCTAATAGTTCAAAGAATGACTACTCTGAAAGTTTTCTTTTGAGGACTTCCAAATTCTTCTTGTCCCCTCTGGTTCTTGTTAGGCTACTATTTTCCCCAGCTATTGTAGTTGAAAGACTGTTGGTTTTCAAGATTACTGTGAGGCTGAGAAGAAAGAGATGGGAAAAGAACAAATCAAAACACCCCAAATATCACTGTTCTTTAGGAGATTCATCTATTTCCTTGAGTAAATTATTTTAGGTTTTTGTCACTCTTTGGTTAATTCCCAGCATCTTGAAAAAATTGGTATTGGTAACAAATTTTGTTATTGTTCTTGTTGATTTTGTGAGGGGATAGCTTTCTGTCTCAATGCCACCCTCCCTGCTGATATCTGGCCAGACAAATTAAACAAATAATTATGATAAAATATGCTTAGTATTTTGATAGGAAAAAATTTTAAAAAGCTATAGAAGCATATATTGGGAATGTGCTTTAGTATCAATGTAGCTCTATGAAAAAATTAACATTAATATGAAAAGTAAAAAAATGAGCAGAAAGCTTCCAGGTGAATAAGGCAGGAGAAAGCCTTTTTATTATCATTATTTTAAAAAAAATTATTTATTTATTTTTTAAAGAGAAAAAGTGTAAGTGGGGAGGAGCAGGGAGAGAGAGAGAGAGAGGGAGAGAGAATCGCAAGTATGCTCCACACTGTTAGTGCAGACCCCAATGTGGGACTCAAACCCCCAAACCATGAGATCATGACCTGAGCTGAAGTTGGACACTTAACTGACCAAGCCACCCAGGTATCCCAAAAACTTTTTAGATAGGGACAGCTGGTATAAGTCTCATAGATGAGAGGAAGGATGGTCCAGTCAAGGAACTGACAAAAATTCAGGAATCTGGATGAAAGCAGGACTCAAGCATGAAGCAAGAAACAAAGAACCAAATAAATACTGCTAAATAATCTAGAATCATTCTAACCGTAGTGGGAAGTCTCTAACATGCTATAAACTGGAGGCTGAGATCAGATATTCATTTTTAGAAGTATCATTCAGGCAAGCTAACTAATCCAGTGTGGTTGTAGTGAGCTGTTACCATAGAGAGATTATTATATTCAAGACTCGTGCAGTGGCAGTAGAGATGAAGGAATGTCATGGAATTAACGACCTGTTGATAAAAGTAGTCTGATCGATTGGATGAGAGAATTTAAGGAGAGAAAGTACAGAGTCAGAGTCAGGAGTCATCCCCATGTTTTGATTCACGGGGCAGCATTCCTTAAATAGAGTCGAGAATAAAGGTTCAACAAGTACTTTAACAGATATTTGGAAATAGACATCTTACTAAAGTCATACCTTTCTGTACTCACTCTACATGTACATGGACTAAATGCTCCAATCAAAAATGATAATACGGTAGCAGAATTGATAAGCAACCAGGACTCATCTGTACACTACTTACAAGAGAGTCATTTTAGACCTAAAGACACCTGAATATTGAAAGTAAGGGGATGGAGAGACACCTATCATGCTAGTGATCATCCAAAGAAAGCTGGAGTAACCATACTTATATCAGACTAAGTAGATTTTCAAACAAAGACTGTAACAAGAGATGGAGAAGGGCATTGTATCATAATTAAGAGGTCTATCCACCAAGAAGATCTAACAGTTGTAAATATTTATGCCCCCCAGGTGGAATACCCAAATATATAAATCAATTAATCGCAAACATAAAGAAACTCACTGATAATGATATCATTATAGTAGGGGACTTCAACACCCCCCTTGCAGCAAAGGACAGATCATCTAAGCAGAAAATCAACAAGGAAACAAGGGCTTTGAAGGACACACTGGACCAGATGGACTTAACAGATATATTCAGAACATTTCATCTAAAACAGCAGAATACACGTTCTTCTCAAGTGCACATGGAACGTTCTCCATAACAGATCACATACTGGGTCAAAAATAAGCCCTCAACAAGTATAAAAAGATTGAGATAATATCTTGCACACTTTCAGACCACTACACTATGAAACTCAAAATCAACCATAAGAAAAAATGTCGAAAGACCAAGAATACTTAGATATTAAAGAACATCCTACTAAAGAATGAATGGGTTAAGCAAGAAGTTAGGAAATTTAAAAGTACATAGAAAGCCAATGAAAATGAAAACACGACAGCCCCAAACCTCTGGGATATCACAAAGGTGGTCATAAGAGGGAAGTATATAGCAATCCAGGCCTTTCTAAAGAAAGAAGTAAGGTCTCAAATACACAACCTAACTTTACACTTAAAAGAGCTGGAAAAAGAACAGCAAAAAAAGCTCAAAACTGTCAAAAGGAGGCAAATAATGAAGATGGGAGAAGAAATCAGTGATAGAGAAATAAAAAAAAACCAGTGGAACAGATCAATGAAACTAGGAGTTGGTTCTTTGACAGAATTAATAAAATTGATAAACCGCTAGCCAGACTGATCAAAAAGTAGAAGGAAAGGACCCAGATAAATAAAACCATAAATGAAAGAGGAGATCACAACCAACACTGCAGAAGTACATACAAAAATAATAATATGAACAATGATATGCCAACAAATTGGGCAATCTGGAAGAAATGTACAAATTCCTAGAAACATATAAACTATCAAAACAGAAACAGGAAGTAATAGAAAATTTGAACAGACCCATAACCAGTAAAGAAATTGAATCAGTAATCACAAATCTCCCTAGAAACAAGAGTCCAGGGCCGGATGGCTTTCCAGGGGAATTCTACCAAACATTTATAGAAGAGTTAACACCTATTCTTTTGAGGCTGTTCCAAAAAATAGAAATGGAAGGAAAACTTCCAAACTCATTTTAAGAGTCCAGCATTACCTTGATTCCAAAACCAGACAAAAAAGGAGAAACCACTAAACCACTAAAAAGGAGAACTACAGACAGATTTCCCTGATGAACAGGGACACAAAATTTCTCTACAAGATACCAGCCAAGTGGATCCAACAATACATTAAAAGAATTATTCATCATGATCAAATGGGATTTATTCATGGGATGCAGAACTGGTTCAATATCTGCAAATCAAACAGTGTGATACACCACATCGATAAGAGAAAGGATAAGAATACCATGATCCTCTCAATAGATGCAGAAAAAGCATTTGACAAAATACAGCGTTCGTTCCTGATAAAAACCCTCAAGAAAGTAGGGATAGAAGGACCATAACTTAACATCATAAAGGCTATATACAAAAGACCCACAGCTAATATCATCAATGGCGAAAACCTGAGAGCTTTCCCCCTAAAGTCAGGAACGTGACAGGGATGTCCACTGTTATTCAACATAGTGTTGGAAGTCCTAGCCTCAGCAATCAGACAACAAAAAGAAATAAAAGTCATCCAAATCGGCAAGGAGGAAGTCAAACTTTCACTATTTGCGGACGACATGATACTCTACATGGAAAACCCAAAAGAATCCACCAAAGCACCGCTAGAATTGTTACATGACTTCAAAGTTGCAGGGTACAAAATCAATGTACAGAAATTGGTTGCATTTCTATACATCAGTAATGAAGCAGCAGAAAGAGAAATCAAGGAATCGGTCCCATTTATAGTTGCACCAAAAACTATAAAATACTAGGAATAAACCTAACCAAAGAGGTGAAAAATCTATACACTGAAATTTACAGAAAGCTTGTGAAAGAAATTGAAGAAGACACAAAGAAATGGAAAAACATTCCATGCTCATGGATTGGAAAAAAAACTATTGTTAAAATGTTGATACTACCCAAAGCAATCTACATATTCAATGCAATCCCTATCAAAATAACACCAGAATTTTTCACAGAGCTAGAACAAACAATCCAAAAATTTGTATGGAACCACAAAACCCCCAAATAGCCAAATAATGTTGAAAAAGAAAACGAAAGCTGGAGGCATCACAATTCTGGACTTCAGGACATATTACAAAGTTGTAATCATCAAGACAGTATGGTACTGACACAGAAACAGACGCATAGAATAGATCAAGGGAACAGAAGAGAAAACCCAGAAACGGACCCACATACATATGGCTAACTAATCTTTGACAAAGCAGGAAAAAATATCCAGTTGAAAAAAGACATTGTCTTCAGCAAATGGTGTTGGGAGAAACTGGACAGCAACATGCAGAAGAATGAACCTGGGCTGCTTTCTTACACCATACACAAAAATAAACTCAAAATGGATGAAAGACCTAAACATAATACAGGAAGCCATCAAAATCCTAGAGAAAAGAGGCAACAACCTCTTTGATCTCAGCCATAGAAACTTCTTAGACATGTCTCCTGCGGCAATGGAAACAAAAACAAAAATGAACTACCGGGACCTCATCAAGATAAAATCTTCTGCACAGCAAAGGAAATGATCAGCAGAACTAAAAGGCAACAGAATGGGAGAAGATATTCACAAATGACATAAGTGATAAACGGTTAGTATCAAAAATCTATAAATAACTTAATTGAGCTGGTGTAATCACTTTGGAAAACAGTATGGAGGTTCCTAGAAAATTGAAAATACAACTACCCTATGACCCAGCAATTGTGCTACTAGGTATTTATCCAAAGGATATAAAAATGCTAATTGAAAGGGGCACAGGCTCCCCAATGTTTATAGCAGCCCTATTGACAATAGTCAAAGTATGGAAAGAGCCCAAATGTCCATCAACAGGCGAATGGATGAAGAAGAAGTGACACACACACACATACACACACACGGGAATATTACTCAGCCACGAAAAAGAATGAAATCTTGCCATTTGTAACAACATGGATGGAACTAGAGTGTATGACACTAAGCGAAATAAGTCAGAGAAAGACACATATGATTTAACTCATATATAGAATTTAAGAAACAAAACAAGAATGTATGGGAAAGGAAGCAAAAATAATATAAAAACAGAGAGGGAGACAAAAGGTAACAGACTCTTAAATACAGAAAACAAACTGAGGGTTGCTCGCGGGGTGTTGGTGGGTGGGTGGGCTAAATGGTTGATGGGCGTGAAGGAGGACCCTTGTTGGGATGAGCACTGAATATTATATGCAAGTGATGAATCACTGAATTGTACCCTTGACAATTATTATGACACTATATACGAAATCATTATTACACTATGTATGCTAACTTGGATTTTAATTAAAAAAAAAGAAAAGAAAAAAGGGCAAGGGCCTGTCTTCTCTAACTTCTGGTTTAGAAAGTGACTTTTCATCCGCAGTGAATGCAGTGGTGTATTTTCATTCTGGGCTGAGGCACTCATTCCCTCCGCTGCCCAAGGGTTGGCAACTGAAGGCTTTAGCTGAACCTCTGTGGTATGACTTTCAGTCAAAGGGTCCCACCTTCTCAAAGTCATACCCTCTGTCAGGACCGACTGAAGCGAATGACCGGTTCATGTGAGACTACAGACGCTTGGACCTCCCGCCTTATGCCGGGACAAATTGAAAGGGGCCTCTCGGCTCCAGAGTTCCCTGTGGTGTCCGCTAAAGCTTTTGTTGGGACTGAATCGCAGTTCAAAGGTTTCCTCCGCCCAGACAGAGGTTTTGATTTTGAAATACCTCCCTAATTAACACCCTGCATGCACACCCCTATCTGAGAGTCTGGCTCTTGAGGAACATTACTTACACCACAATCAGAAGAAATAGCAGGAACATATCCTCGCAAAAAAGTAGAGTTCCATCCTTGATCTATTAAATTTTTGAATGATGCATGCAATCTTTACTCCTTAGGAGCTAGTGCTACAAAGGAATGAGCAAATGTAGAATTTTTCTGCAGCCTCTATCTTGACAACAGCCGCTTTTCCAACTCCCTCCTTGACTGTGACATTTTGGAGGGATAATTATAACGAATATTTTGGCTCTTCAGTAAACACATGGAAATGAATCTTTTGCATGAAACCTATCATATTTGCAGAAGCCACAAAAATTACTCCTACGAAAGGAAAGCGAAAATGGTTCTATTTACTGAGATCAGAGTATGTAGGTTCATATTTCATCTTATCAGCAGTTGCATTTGCCCATTTTTAAGTAGTCACTTTAGCCAGGGGAACGGTATACTCTGGCTGACAACCTCCTAAGACCATATTATGTGAGCCAAATATTTTTACAAAGACACAGAAAGGAAGAGGATATGAAGACATAATTTATCAGTATGACTGTCATAGCTGAGACTATTTTCATTGACCACATGAGTGATTGATTAAAATGGTAGGTGTACCGAATTGAATGTGATTGAATGGTAACGTCAATGAGCACCCAGTATCCACAAGCACAACAGAGCAGATCCAATATTAATTTAATGAATAAAATAGGAAGCATCTTTATTTGTCCAGGCTTTCAACTCCGAAGCACTAGTGTCCTAAACTTCTCAATAAAAAACAGACAAGTAAGAACCATAAGCGGAAAAGACGAGTGCCATGATTCCCGCCCTGGAGGTCTACAGTCTAATTTTAGATTATAAGCCTCATATAGAAATCATTTTACCTGTAAAAACGTAATTGTAAAATGATACAATTACACAATATGGTAAAAGGGAGAGATCTAATAATAAGCCTTGCTAGGGGACCGCAGGATAAACTAGTTGTACATAATGAATTTAACAATCTTAGTTTCAATGTTGAAACAGTTTTTCAACCGGCCAGATTTTAGGAAAGCCTACCTTTCTCTTTTCATTAAAGTCTTAGAATTCATTTGCAGCTAAGTAAGGATGTAACGCCCCACATCTGTTTCCTTTACACGTTTCTTTTGATTTGACCACAAAAACTACGTAATTTATGGGAAGTCAATTTAACTTACTTACTTAGAAACAAGAAGTTACAAAATTTCAGGGGTATTTTTTAGGGGTACTGGAAGTTTATACCTTTATTTTGGGTTTAAGAAAAATAATTATTTAATTAAGGTCATGGTTTATAGCTTTTTTTTTTTTTTTTTTTTTGGAGGGAGAGAGAGAGGGTGTGAAAATAATTATTTAATTAAGGTCATAGTTTATAACTTATTTTTTTTTTGGAGGGAGAGAGAGAGGGTGCGAGTGAATGAGGGGCAGAGAGAGAGAGAGAAGAGAGAAGCGGGGATCACCCAAAGCAGGGCTCATGCTAACCCAAGGTCACCCAATGTGGGACTCAAACTCACCAACTGTGAGACCATGACCTGAGCTAAAGTCAGATACTTAACAACTGAGCCACCCAGGCGCCCTGTTCTTATTAGTATAAGAGAACCCTGATACAAAATGTATGTCAAACTAGCAAATAACTGAATTAATTTTAAAGAAGATAAAAAATGAGAACATTACCAAAGAGTATACATATAGAACCCCATGTACCTTAAAATCCAGCAGAGCAAAACATTTCAAGTGGACTGGGATTGCGAAATTCTTTTTGTGACAGCAGGATCGCCTGTGCATCATGTCAGTAGTGAAATCAGTGTCTCCTGTCATAGCTATGTGACTTGACTAATATGTGGCTACTCCTTTGCAATTAAATCCACTTTTCTGTTATACTATAGCCAAATAGCACCTGAGTAGATCCATTTAGTTGAGGCATAGCGTAAAAGCATGTTGAAATGTTTCATTGTGAAGATATATACAATTCTGAACAGGTTTTTATCGCATTCCAACTTACACTGTTTCTGTCAGCAAATGACCCTCATGTTGCCAAACCAATGACTGATTCTCTGTTCTTATCTGCTTAACCCATCGGCAGGCGATGACCTTGTAGATTTTCTCTTTCTCTTCCTTCCTCCCTTACCCCCCTCTCTCTAGCCTCTCCTTCTCTCCCCAACCCCATCTCTTTCTTTCTTCCTCTCCCTCATTTTCCTCTATTTGGCTTGCATAAAACTTTCCAAGTCACTGACAATCCCTTCTATTTCTTCTTCAGAACTCTTTCTACCTTCTTTCATTTTCTTACATCCACTCTCTACGTCAACTTCTTAAGTGACCCCATCTAGCCCCTTGGCATTAATATTATCCATAGTCTTATAACCTATATTTTTTTAGCCATGATCTCTTTGCTACATTCCATACTTATCTATCAACTGTATATTCACCCTCTCTGCTTCAATGTCAGATAGACACCATGAACTTAAAATGTTCAAAACTAATCTTGAAATTTTGCCTTTCGTACCAAATTATTCTCTAGTTTTTCATATCTCAATGGTATTTTCATCCTAGTAACTGAGCCTAAAAAATACTGAGTCATTTCTGTCTCTTTTCCTTTTCTTTTTTTAAAACTAATTATTTAGAGAGAGAGAGAGAGAGAGAGAGAGAGAACAAGAGGGAGCAAGTGAGGGGGCGAGAAAGAGGGAGAGAGAGAATCCCAAGCAAGCTCCACACTGCCAGCACAGAGCCCTATATAGGGCTTGACCTCACAGACCATGAGATCATGACCTGAGCCTAAGTCAGGAGCCGGATGCTTAACTGACTGAGCCACCCAGGCTCTCTGCTCCTCTTTTCTTTTTTGTAAACTCTACATTGAACCTATCTATGAGTTTTTGGGTCCTTCTTCCATACATACAGAATCCATCCGCAGTTCTGTCACTGCACTGTCACTCTGGCCTGTCACTGTAATAAGGTTTTAATTGGGATCTTTCTATTTCTGCCCTTGCAGAAATTGCAAAGCAATTCCTTATTTTTATACCTTTTTTTATGCTCTATTTTTCTTCAGGGCACTTGCTCACCATCCGAATTGCTTTGCATTTTTTTTTTTTACTTTATTTCATTTTTATTGCCACCTCCCGCCATTTGAATGTAAGCAGCATGACATTAACAGTTTTGTTATATACACTGGAACGTTGACGGGCAGACACTTGGCGTTCAAACAGTATTTGTTGAGTTAATGAATAAATCAATGTGTGTGTAGGGTAGGAAGCGACGAAGCGAGTCTATCGCAGTGGTCCTACTAGAAAAACCGTTCATAAAGGACTTCCTTGAATCGTGCGGGAGATTTCTTCCAGGCTTTGCATTTGGACTACAAGAGTGCCCAGGAAAGAATCAGGCACTTCTGAGGTAGTGTGCAGATACCAACGCCTAGAAATAATACACAGAGCCTTATAACTTTGGGGCACCAAGAATTCTTTGGGTTGTACCCTGCTTTGAAAAGTACATGACATGGTAGCTCTCAAAAGCTTCATTTCCAATGGTTCATTTATATACCCAGCTTGAGCTTGCTGAAAAGTCTCCTGCTCTTCCCCTCCCCCCCGGCCCAGGCAGATGAAATTGGTAGTGTCTTGGGAGGGAGTCTAGCCTGAACAATCAAAATGTTTCCTAGAGTTTGTATCATATTGATTCCTCTGGCATCGGTTAACCACCAAACATTTATCATGATTTAAATTTGCATTCTCAAGACTTTCCATGTCTTGTCCAAAAGAGAATAATGGAGAGTCACGGAACAGTGGTATATAGACCACTGAGATACTGTGAAGATGAATCCATTGGGCTTTACATGGCTTTTAGGCAGATCTACCTGACCAAAAATGTTGTCTTCACATCCCGTCTGATCATTCAAAAATTTAAAATTCAGCTGAAACCCAGATGGTGATTGTTTTTTAGTTTATGAAAACCTGACTCTACCGCTGTTAATCTTCCCATGTGAAATTTGTGTAAAAGTTCTTGGTTTCATATTGACTTTCTTGGGTGGTTTTTTTTTTTTATTAGTCATATTTGTAACTATAATAAGTGGTTTTCTATGTGATCTGATTTGACAGTGGAGGATTTATGCAAATTGCTCTTTTCCTAAGCCTGCATTGAAATTTCACTCACTGGTGAGATTTCTTTTGTTAATTTCCTCCAATAAGTATTTCCATATATATAAGTAGTCCAGAATTATATCTCAATTCA
Source organism: Panthera onca (assembly GCF_046562875.1). Classification (NCBI taxonomy): domain Eukaryota; kingdom Metazoa; phylum Chordata; class Mammalia; order Carnivora; family Felidae; genus Panthera; species Panthera onca. The sequence goes on from NC_138345.1 coordinate 43,622,783, forward strand.
CTGGGTTAGTCCTAATTTTTATATCTTTTTAAACAAACAAACAAGCAAACAATAGACTAATCCCAGGATACTGAATAAATTAAAACTAGACATAGGTTCACTTTATTTTTTCACTGCTCCTTCGATCTCAGTTCAAAACAATATAAAACATTCAAATAGTATCTGGACTGGCTGGTTTCAGACCTCAGCTAATAAATTTTCTTTCTTCTTTTGCAAAAATGTTCCACCACACTTTTTGGGTTAGTGGAACTAAATGCTTCAGTTTACAATTAGGCCACTGTTTCAAAAAGCAGGGAGTGGGGAGTGGGTGGGGCAAGTAATCAGTCTTTTGACTATTCTTATATCATGAGCAAAAGTCATCGACTGTAATGAGATGAGCTCTCATGCTAACTTCATTATTTAACTTGAGCTGTGTTAAAAGTTCATGTTCCACTGTTTTCTCGGTAGAGTATGAAACAGGAAGTCAACATCAGTTAGGACAATGACTTCTCAGAAAAATTTTTAAAATTATATATTTTTATTTATTGCAATTTTTGACATGTTACTTTTTAACAAAAGTTTACACAGATCTTAGTGTGTCTTACTTTGAACACATAATTCATTAGTTCCATTTTTTAATCCTTATAGAAAGAAAGAATATTAATTAATTTTACAGGATTGTTAGAGTCTCAGGGCCTGTTGAAGGGTATTTGACATAGAGTGTCCAAAGCAGGTTGGCATTGAGAGTATTTCATCTTGAACTTTTGTAAGTTATTTCTACTCAGCATTCTCAAGAGGAAATACCTTTAGAAAGCAATAAAATTTGTTTATTTGTGGCACATATATTTCTCATGTAATAAATTTGAAAAAAAGAAACACTAATTTCATTACTGGTTACAGAGAAGTTGACTTTAATGGAATTATGAATCAATAGCATAGATGTTTACTATTTTTAGATGTTAGTATTTTCATAACTTGAAATGCATATTCAGATATCTCATGCAGTATTTACTAATACAGAAAACTCCTAAACTTAAATTACTTTATTTTATTTTAATAATTTACGTTTTTGGTTGGGGAAGTTATTCCTAAAAAACTAAATTTTATTTATTTATTTATTATTTATTTATTTATTTATTTATTTATTTTCAGAGAGACAAAGAGAGAGCATGAAGGAGAGGGAAAGAGAGAGAGGGAAAGAGAGAATCCCAGAGCCCGTGGGGGGCTCAAACCCACAAACCATGATATCACGATCTGAGCCAAAATTAGGAGTTGGAGGCTGGACCCCCCGAGCTACCCAGGTGCCTCCTAAAAACTACATTTTAGAAGAATGATTGATGATCCAGCAGTGCCGACTTGGTGGACCATGTGGCGGTCCTGAGAGCAAAGACCAACAGATCAGTAGAGGTAATTATTAACTACTAAGCAAGCATCACTTGACTGATTGTTTTTTGTATGCCTTAAAAGTTAATTGGATGAATTCAGAAGCCACGAGGCAGTGAGTGAGCACACACTCATGATTCTGTGTTCTGAATGGTTGCCTAGGCGTTGAGATCCGCAGAGGAATGGCTAACTCTGTAAGAGGCTGCTCTCAGGCTTTCTTTTTCTGTATTCCGCAGGGATTCTCACTGGCCGCCTCCGTTCTGCTTGCCAACTGGTGCCCCCTAGTGGTTGTGTGAGGCCTTAAACAAGATCGGCTACTCTGGGAGCATGAGATTTGTGTGGAGAGCAGGTGCAGGCCTCTGGCGCCGGTCTTCTTGCAAAAAGCCTCCTTCCCTCACCACCCCCCCCCCCCACCACCTGAACACCGTCACCAAATCCCACTTTCCCATCCAGTCATTCGCCAAACAGTTATTAGGCACAAGCGAGTAGGCCCGTGACTGATGGCTGCTGGAAATACAAACATAAAAATTACGGACTTTTTCCTGTTTCACGTGTTTTATAAATTATTATGTCTGAAAAAAAAAAAGGAGAGATTAGCTCAGCATAAATTCTGTTACTGACCTTTGGTATTTACTTTCTCAATTATTGGTTATTACTCTTAATTATTGTACTTTTGAGACCTGGAACATTCTAGATATTAAATTGACGCTGAGCAAATGAATGAATGCATGTATGGTGGAAACTGTTTTAGAGAAAACAGCCTTTAATATTCAGAATACAGCTACCTGCTCCGTCTATTCAGAGTTTATTGACCAAGAGGAAAGACTTGGATATGCAAGCAAAAACAAGGAAAAGAGAACTTCACAATTTCTTTTCTTTTCTTTAAAATTTTTAATGTTTATTTTTGAAAGAGAGAGGAACAGACAGTGAGGGGGTGGGGGCAGAGAGAGAAGGGGACACAGAGTCTGAAGGAGGCTCCAGACTCTGAGCCATCAGCACAGAGCCCGACGGGGAGCTGGAACTCACAGACAGCGAGATCGTGACCCGAGCCGAAGCCGGATGCTCAACCGACTGAGCCACCCAGGCGCATCTCATTTTCTAAAATATGTCTTCTTTTGACTTTATGTGAGTGCTCACTCATATGGTTTCAATATATTTTTAAAAATAATTTGCACTTTTGTATGATGTAAAGTGTTTCAAAGATGATATCATCCATTGCATTTGATTGCATAATATCTACTGTTTCTGGACACATACAAGTACTACAGGGTCTTTCTTCATTTTGGAAGTCACTGTTTACATTTAAAAAAAAAGGCCTGATTTAAGCAAGTATCTGGTTTGTAGAGCAGTGTGTTTGTGGCTGTGGAGGTCTCTGATGAAGGTTTAAGAGGGCGTAATATCAGTTGTATTACCTGTTACTGTAGGGAAAGCTAGTGTGGAGGGAAAGACCAAATCTGAAGCCTCTGAGTTCTAGCCTCAAATTATCACCATCCGTGGGCTATCTTGGGAAAATAACACAATCTCTCTTATATTCCTTTTCTTTATTTTCAAAATGAGGCAACAATCTAAGCTGACCCAAAAGTGTGATCGTAAATTCGAATGATATCATGCATGTGGAACACATTTAAAAATCACTTCACATTAGGGGTGCCTGTGTGGTGCCATCAGGGTAAGCGTCCAACTCTCCATTTGGGCTCAGGTCATGATCTCACGGTTCCTGAGTTCGAGCCCCACGTCCGGCTCTGCACTGACGGTGCAGAGCCTGCTTGGGATTCTCTCTCTCTCTCTCTCTCTCTCTCTCTCTCTCCCTCTAGTTCTACCCCTCCCCGCCCCCCCCACTGTCTCTGTCTCCCTCAAAAATAAGCAAATGTAAAAAATCAGAAAATCTTTTTAAGTTTATTTATTTTGAGAAAGAGAGAGCACAAGTAGGGGAGGGGCAGAGAGAGAAGAAGAGACAGAATCCCAAACAGGCTCGATGCTGTCAGCACAGAGCCTGACAAGGGACTTGATCCCACAAACTGAGATCATGACCTCAGCTGAAATCAAGAGTCAGATACTCAACCAACTCTTGAGCCCTTAAGACACTTTTGCCGTTGATGTCCTTAGATAAATGCTATTGAGAAAGTAAAACAACGGAATTACTCGGGTTTGTATTGGCAAGGAAGATCGGGAGGAAATGATGCTTAAGGTGACATCTTGCTTATATTAATACAAATTAAATAGGCGCGTAGAATAAATATGGGTGCATCCATCAGTGGATACATGGCCATTTACAGTACAGTTAATGGATGTCTTTGAGTTCGATGGTAACAAAATCTTTGATTTGATTCCTGTAAAAGAAAAGGTCAGTAGGAAACTTTATGGCATAATGTGGTTCTTTGCATGAGTCACTTCCTTACGGAAGTATACATCAAGGTTTTGGAAATAAAGAAATAAAAGCTACAGGAAATCAGGAAGTAGCTTCTTCCTGCATATTTTAGCTGTGAAATACAGTATTAAAGTATTCAAGGAATTTTATAAATCAAAATGTTGTTTTATTATAGATTCTTTTGAATATTTAATGAAATAGTTCAATTGAAAATAGTTCAACATTTTGCATTTGCATAGACTTTCTCATTCAAGTATCGTTAACATACAGGGTGTATTCATTTCATGTGTACAATATAATGATGCAACCATCGGATACATTTTTCAGTGTTCATCAAGATAAATGCACTCTTTTTTAAACATTTTTTAAAAACATTTATTCATTTTTGAGAGACAGAGAGAGAGACAGAGCATGAGTGGGGAGAGAGGGAGACACAGAATCTGAAACGGGCTCCGGGCTCTGAGCTGTCAGCACAGAGCCCAACACGGGGCTTGAACTCACAGACTATGAGATCATGACCCGAGGTGAAGTTGGACACTTACCCAACTGAGCCACCCAGGCGCCCCACGATAAATGCACTCTTAATCTTGTTTATTTATTCCACCCGTTACCTCCCCTACCTCCCCTCCTTTTTTCACATATAGATACCCAGATGTACTACCATCATTTGTTAAAGTGTCAGTCCTTCCTCCACTGACCTACAGAGCCACCTTTGTTGTATGTTGTCTGTGTATCCATGCACCTGTTTCTGGGATCTTTTTCTCTATTGTTGGTCTGTCATCCTCACACAAATACTACATGGCTTTAATTCATATAGCTTTCCAGTAAATTTGATATCTGGTATGAAAGATAGATTGTTATAACTGTAAAACATTTTATGTAAACCTCTAGCCACAACCAAAACCAAATGTGTATAGAAGTTAAACACACACAAAGAGAAAGAAATCAGAGCATACCAGTGCAAAAAATCAAAAAAACATGAAGGCAGACATCAGAGAAAAATACGGAGAAAAGAATAAGACTAACCAAAAAGAACAAAATGGCCACAGTAAATCCTTCTTTATCAATAATTACTTTAAATATAAATAATTAAACTCGCCAATAAAAAGTCATAGAGTACTTGAGTGGATAAACAGACAAAGCACAAGACCCATCTGTGTGCTTTCTAAAATAAACTCACTTTAGATTTAAGGACACACATAAACTGAAAGTAAAGAGGTAGAAAAAGATATTTCATGCAAGTGGTAAATAAAAGAGAGCAGGAGTGGGTATATATATATCAGATAAAATTGACTTTCAGTCAAAACCTCTCACAAGGTGGGGGCGCCTGGGTGGCTCGGTTGAGTGCCCAACTCTTGATTTCAGCTCAAGTCTTGATCCCAGGGTTGTGATATCAAGCCCTCCATCAGGCTCTGTGCTGAGTGTGGAGCCTGCTTGAGATTCTCTTTGTCTCTCTCTCTCTGGGGTGTCTGGGTGGCTCAGTTGGTTAAGTGTCTGACTCTTGCTTTCGGCTCAGGTCATAATCCCAGGGTCATGGAATCGAGCCTTGGGTGGGGCTCCATGCTGGGCATAGACACTGCTTCAGATTCTCTCTCGTGCTCTCACTCTGTCTCTCTCTCTCCCTCTGCCCCCCTCCTCTTCAGCAACAGATTGAAACATTTAGACAGAGTATCAATAAAGAAAACAACTATCTTGATTAGACCAAATGGACCTAACAGACACATATAGAGCAGAACACACATTCTTCTCAAGCACACATGGAACATTCTCTGGGACAGAGTACATGTTAGGTGACAAACAAGTCTTAAAACATTTAAGACTGACATTATGCTGTCTTTTCTGACCACAAAGGAATGAAATTACAAATCAATAGCAGAAGGGAAACCAGGAAATTCACAAATATGTAGGCATCAAACAAGGTCTCTGTAGGAGATAAGGCAAAATGTATCAGATAGTTTGGGAGCTGAGAACTTTAGGGCAACAGTGGGCAGAGTGAATTATTACAAATGTAGTTTGCTAAGTCTTAGTAAACAGTCATGGGTGTTATACGCATATGGAGACAAGTCATACCATAATGAGATCAGATTCTTGGTATATTTACACTAGTGGGTTTGAAAACTACTCACGATAAAGTATATGTGGTTTCCTTTGAGATATTTGACAAAATCTATCATAATACTAATCTACATGAAAGCACTTTTACTCAGATTAGTTGCCATTACTTGAGAGAGAGATCATTTGCTCTATGCCACAGGCATTGTCTTTGGTCCCATCCTCTGTCACATTTATGAATGCTTCAAGTCACATAAATAAATTTGTAGAGGGCACGCAACTTGGATAGCTAATGCACTCAGTGACAGATTCATACATGCCAAGCATTCTGAAATTCAGCAAATGAAGAATCTGACACGATGAATGAAGCTTGTGTTAAAATCTAAACTGAAAAAGTAACACGGTGGGGAGAATTACCTTGATTTATAGAGGCTTGCAAAAGCACTAGGGGAAGTTGAGTGACCTTATCAAAATAAGATAAGATAGTGTTCAAGTCATGGAGAAATCTGAGATAAAATCAATACACATTGTTATAGCTCAGACTACTCGGTGAGAACCTGGAATGGGGAGGCTGGGAAGAAATTTGGTGTTTTCAATTGTTCAAGTAAGTATCATGTGAAAAGGATGTTGCAATTGATTTACTGGCCCCAAATATCAGTATATTTTTGTAGTATACTAAGATGGCTTTTTATTGCTGTTAGAACTCTTCGCGGTTACTTGGATTTAAAGTTAATTTTGAAAAGCTAGATTCAAAAAAAAAATGTTAAAGGCTGTATTTTTAGAGCTGTTTTAGGTTCACAGCAAAATCGAGAGACAATTGTGCAGATTTCCCACATCCTCCCGCCCCCACTCATGTGCAGCATCTGTCACTATCAATACCTGCCCCGATTGATTTGTTAAAACCGATGAACCTATGCGGGCACATCATTAGCACCCAAGATGGGAGTTTACATGAGGGTTCACTCTTGCTTCTGTACATTCTATGGGTCTGGATAAATATATATGACCTGGATGCAGTGGTATAGTGTTCGTTATACAGAGTAGTTTCACTGCCCTAAAAATCCTCTGTGTTCTGCCTATTAATCCTTCCCTCTACTCCTGCAATTGCTGATCTCATAGCGCATCAATAGTTTCGCCTTTTCTAGAATGTCCTGGTGGAATCATATAGTGTACCAGTAGGCAGTCTTTTCAGATTGGCTTCTGTTATATAGTAATATGCATTTAGAGTTTCTCCATGCCCTTTACTGGTTTGATACTTATTTCTTTATTTTACTGGATACTATTTCACAAGCTGCCCATACCACAGCTTATGCAGCCATTCATCTACTAAAGGACATCCTGGTTGCCTCAAAGCGTTAACGATTATAAATAAAGCTGCTATAGACATCTGCCTGCAGGCTTTTGTGTAGATACATGTTTTTCCGTTCCTTTGAGTAAATGCCAAGGAACATTATTGCGGGGTCATATGGTAAGAGCGTGGTTAGTTTTGTAAGGAACTTTCAAACTGTTCCCCAAAGTGGCTGTACCATTTTGCAATCCTATTAGCCATGTAGGAGAGTTTCTGTGGCTCCACAATTTGGCCAACATGTGGTGTTTCCAGTGTTCCGGATTTGAGCCATTCTAACAGGTGCGAACTGGCATCCCATTGTTTAATGACATTGTCTCCAGGACATACGACGTGGAGCTTTTCATAAGCTTGCTAGCCATCTGTATATTATCTTTAGTTAAGGTCTTTGGCTCACTTTTTAATCAGGTTTTTGTTTCTTATTGTTGACCTTTAAGAATTCTTTGTATCTTTTGGATAACAGCCCTTTATCAAATGTGAAGTGCAAATATTTTCTCCGACTCAATGGCTTGCCTTGTCATTCTTTTGACAAGGTGTCTTTGGTAGAGCCATTTTTAGTTTTAATGAATTCTAGTTTACCAATTATTTCTAAGACCTTTGCGGCAGTTTTAATAAATAATATAGTAATCCTATAATGTGACACTTTAGATTCTGTTATATATTTCCATAATACCAAAAAAAACCCCTACATTTAAATATAAACTTTGAATGTAAATAACAGAAATTACAGAAATTGTACATTCAGGTTAGCTTGGCGCGGCAAATCCTGAATCGTACAAATTTTCTAATATGCTAGATTCTAATTTAAGTTTAGAAAGCCACTTATTACAGTAAATCAAAAACCCTTTGTGGAAGCAACAGAAACTTCTCAACTTGCGGTGGATTTGATTTATTTTATCATTACTACACTAACTCTGAGAGAGGATTTGACAACAGGATTTTGGAACCTAGGAGCAACCTACATCCCAGATGATTTTATTTAAGCCACAAATGGAATTCTCTGGTCCTTTTATATCATTGAGGTCTGTTTCTCAGTCAGCAGACATCCACCACTCCCGGCACTGGAGACAATGTTTAGATTGTTATCCATTTCAGGTTTCTTTTCCTTTATTCTCTGTCAACCTAATTGTACAAGGTGTGCAGCTCATATAATGACCCAGGTTATCATTATTGTAGGATCTAAGTTCTTGGTGGTATTTCTATTCTGTTGGCCCAGTATTTCATTTACCAGAACCATCAGGGGAAATTGTAAGAAAACTTGCTTTTATAAATCTCCTGGGTTCAAGGCATAGTTCTCCTAACCACCTTGTATAACAGTAACCCAACTGCAGTGATGCTGTTCTCCGCTTTTTGTTTCAAGGGTTGAGAAGGCACAAATGCAAAAAAGGAAGTCTTAGCTTCTAATTCATCAGGGCCTTGATCATGTTCCTTATTAGAACAGTCTTCCTGTGGGCATTAGGAGCTCTACACCCAACAAAAACAAGGTCTTGGGTTAAACAGGAGATAAGGATTAAGGAGCGCACTTGAGATGAGCACCGGGTATGAAAGTGTTCGATCACGATATTGTACATGTGAAACTAATATTACGCTATATGTTAACTAAGTGGAATTTAAGTAAAAACTTTTAAAAATGTAAAAACACACCCCCAAGATCTGGGGGAAAGGAAGGAATTTTCTTCATATGGGAGAAATAAGGTGTAATAATGGGAGGGGGGGCACTTTGTGAACCCTAACTGCATGTTTTGATTCACAGACCTGTCTATTCTGTCTAGGGCACCAGCTGGTGTCACTAGTGTGCATTCAGGAAGTCATGTCAGCATCCTGCCCAGCAAGTCACTTATAGATAAGTAACTTCTTCAGGCATGAATGGATTAGCAGATGTTCTTTTCTGCAAAATGCCAAATGCAAAATTGTGTGGAAAATCATAACAACAAATCAGACATTCTGTAACTTTGTGAATGGTGATCCTTGCGGACATTACAGGTGCAGAGGTCAAATCTGCTCCTAAAATCCGTAATCATTCCTACAAACACAAAGCACTATCCAGTCCATGATGGAAGACGCTTAAGTAGAAGATCTGCCATCAGGTCATTAGCTGGTTTCCTTTGAACTTTGTGCTCTTTGGAATTTGCCCTTGATAGGCTGGGCATTCAGCAGAGGCATTAAAAAAAATTGGCCATGAGAAGGGAAGAGGTTATTATCTGAGCATCTATAGCTTCCATCCCTGCTGTCCAGCCAATGTTACAGGTGTCCCTTTAGTAAGTTCCAGCATGTCTGAGGAAAGACGCTGATGGACATGCACTTTTTCCACCCAATTATTGATAAATAAGCCAAAAGTTGAAGCCTCTAGGTAGAATACGTATAGCAGGACTATAACATGAATTTTTAGACAAAATAGTCCTACGGTAACTGTGAAAATATCAAGTAAAATTATCATTGAGTCACTAGTAAATTCAAAAGGACAATTGTACAGGTAGCATTAGCTCACCCCTCTCCACCACCCACCTTCTGCATCTCCTTCTTTGCCCCGGGAGAGTGACCTGTGCAGACAACTTTGCCCCGTGGCTTCCACTTGCCTTTAGCCAATTGATTTGGGGGCAGGAAGGCAGAGGAATGAGATAGGAGTCAGGGTTCATGGCCCTGGGCCTCCTCTCGGAGACTAGGACTGACTGTACTCCAGCCAGGGGTGCCTGCTCTACCCAACTCACCTTCCTCTATCTTCTGCCTCACCAGTGAAGCCTTCCTGTGGAAAGTTCTAGGTTTCTGTTCTCAACTTGCTACAATTGCCAAAGATTTAGGAGTTATGCACCAAAATTTTAAACTTCATCTCAACTTACAAAATGAATGTTTCCACAACTGTATTACTCTTTTTAGATTGGGCTTGAGGGGACTTTTTAGAGGGATAAGAAAGTTCCAAAAGTGCATTTGGGTGATGGTTGCACACATCTATTTATTTTCTAAAAGTCATACAATCATGTAATTACATACCATGTTATGGTATGTAAATTAGACCTCAATGAAGCTAAGAGAAAAAAAAAATCTGAAATCTCTGTCCTGCCTCATGAATATTGTATATTCTGTTCAAATACCAGAAAAGGCCATTGAAAAATATGGTTTCTTTCCTAAATTCTCCCCACATTTTTTTTTTTTTGGTATTTAAGATGTCTTTAGAATGTCAAAAGTTGCCAGTATTTTTTTCTTCAAATTATATTATTAAATTATTAGCATGATTTATAATCAATCTTGTTTTAGGGTCAGGAAATTTAACTGTTAGGTAATTGCAAACTATTATGTTAAATCAAATATCACTATATCAGGAAGTGTAATTGAAAATTGATGTATTGTAACTAAACCGAAAGGCACCTATGTATCATTTAACTCGACTCTGAAAGGGGTACAATTTCCATTTCCCTGACTTTATGGGATTATCAGGAAACATTTTTCAAAGAACCATAAATGATATTAAATTCAATATGTGGTGGACAGTTTAGAAATTATGTGTTATGTAGGTCATGAGAAATAAACTTAAAAAAAAAAAAAGAAAACATTTCCTTTGAGGTTTTCACCGATAGATGAAACTGTGTACCCTTGTCTGTACCCTGAGTGAACAATTTGAGGACTAGCTCTGAATAGCAGCAGATTTATTATTTTCTTATTATATATCATACTTAGGAAAACAAAACGTACACATATACACACATATATTCACCCACATTGAAGATGCAAGATGAAGAAAGATACATGACCTTGAATTTACAATGGAAAAAAAGGAGTTCTATCGAAACATCCCAACTTAAATTTAAAGGTATGGTATTCCTTTTTTTCCCCCAATTGGTATGGGTTAATATGAATAAGAATTCAATGTGGGTTAATCTGAATATGAATACGGACGGTAATTTCCAACATTCCAGTCTTTACTGTTCTTGGACTATTTTATTTTTTGGTGCTTTCCTCTCTCTGTCTGTCCCCATCTTGTCTTTCTGTCTCTCGCTATCATTTATCAAGGTGAGGGCAACAATTGTTTTTAAAGTAAAATTTTGTGTCATATAGTTTCCTAAGGACATTCTCAGGACAAAATACACCCTTACTTGTTATTAAGAAAAATTTTGTGTCATATAATTTCCTAAGGACATTCTCAGGAAAAAAAATACACAAAATTAGTAAAATTGAGATGGATGTTTAGCTCCAATCATCCACCTCCTTCTCACTCATAAAAATGGCATCATTAGTACTAGTTTTTAATTCAGCTTGTCAAAAACTTTAGAGTGTATTTTTCACCAGGTGGAAAAATTTCAGTTTGGAAAATAGAGATACTGACTTGAAAGACCACAAAATGTAATGGCTCTTCTGTGCAAATTTTTTTTTCACAGTTTGTAGATATCACTCTGAAACCAAAATGGGTTTTGGTGCAGAAAAGGAGCTCAGGTGGTTGCAAATAATGAATGTGCAACTCCTAGCTATTTAAGTGGCATCTGCTAATATTCATCCTTTACCAATAAATGCATCGTTCGCTAATAGTAAAGTTTTCTAACATTTAGTAAAGCTTGGGGTGTGACATACATTTGAGTCTAATTGACAGTTTAAGTCCTGTCATGATACACAGGGCTTTTACTTAACTTTGTGATTATATATTTGTGTATTTTTTTCCTCGTATCTTGGTGGTAATGAAAATAAGACATTACATTTTTGCCACTATCTAAAGTTTCAGAATCAGTGTAGAAATAGAGTTACTAATAATATAGTTACTTAATATAGATTGAGATGTTTTTGCAGGTTTTTCTTTTCTTGCCCTTAGTGTATATTCCATGCACAGTCCCATTATGTTTTAAAATTGCTTGGGGGCGCCTGGGTGGCTCACTCAGTTAAGCTTCCGACTTCGGCTCAGGTCATGATCTCACTGCTCGGCCCCTGAGTTTGAGCCCCGCGCCGGGCTCTGTGCGGATAGCTCAGAGCCTGGAGCCTGCTTCAGATCCTGTGTCTCCCTCTCTCTCTGCCCCACCCTCTGCTTGCACTCTGTCTCTGCCTCTCAAAAATGAATACATGTTAAAAAAAAATTCTTGAAATAATTCCTCTTCATGGTTAAGCCACTAACTTAATATCCAGTTAGGGCCCTTTACTTCATCTTCCATTTTATTTTTAGGGATCACCTTTTTTTCACCTTGACTTAGTTCATTTTATGATTATGTATAAGTATACACACTGTGCAATTGTAATAATATATATAATGCCTGTTATACAATATAATTATAATTATTTTATAATTATTTAAAACATTTATATATTTTCAAAGTCAAACCTAGATAACAAGGTACTTCCAGAGATCTCCAACTCCCCAAAATCCAGATTCCATCTTTTGCTTTCACCCTGCTCTCTCCTCCCACACATTTCAATCCTACATACAGCCTAACATTTCTCTATTAAGTGGATGTGCCATAGTTTGTTCCACTAGTTCCATTATTGGCCATGTAAGATGTTTGCATTGCTTTTCTATTGTATTCCTATTATAAATAGCACTGCAATGCCTTGCACATATGTCTTTTGATGTTTTGCCAACATGTCACAGGGATGTATTCCTAGAAGAGAGATTGCTGGATACCAATGCAAATGCTCATGTAATTTTGCTCGTTTTCCCCCAAATATTGCTCCACATGATGGTACCATTTTATGCCATGATGAATCTAATAGTGGCAAATATCTTTTTAAAATACTGACTTCAATGGGGCACCTGGGTGGCTCAGTCGGTTAAGCGTCTGACTCTTGATTTCGGCTCAGGTCATGATCTCATGGTTTGTGAGTTTCGGGCCCCACATTGGATTCTGTGCTGACAGTGCAAAGCTTGCTTGGGATTCTCTCTCCCTCTCTCTCTGCCCCTTCCTTGCTCTCTCTCTCTCTCTCTCTCTCTCTCAAAAATATACAAATAAACAAATAAAATAAAATAAAATACTAATTTCAATTCTTTTGGTATACCCAGAAGTGGGATCGCTGAAAGGTATGGTAGCTCTATTTTTCTTGTTTTGAAGGACTGTCATCCTGTTTCCAATAGTGACTGCATCATTTTATATTCTCACCAACAGTGTGCAAGGGTTCAAAGTTCTCCACACCCTCACCAACACCTGTTATCTCTTTTTGATAGCCATTCTAACAGACATGAAGTGGTATCTCATTATGGAATTGTTTGCATTTACCCAATGATTAGTGATGTTGAAAGACTTTTCAGGTACTCGGCCATTTGTATGCCTTCTTTGGAAAACAGTCTATTCAGATCCTCTGCCTCTTTAAAAATAAGATTTTTTTTTTTTTGCAATTGATTTGCATAAGTTGTATGAGTTCCTTATATATTTTAAATGTTGGCCCTTTATCAGATAAGATATAGATTTGCAAATGTTTTCTCCCTCTAATTTTTTTTTTTCTCTCGTTCCTTGTGTCTTCAATTTAGGTGGTTTGAGATCTTCCTTTAAAAAAATTTTTTTTTACTGTTTATTTTTGAAAGAGAGAGAGAGAGACAGAGTGTAAGCAGGGTAGGGTCAGAGAAAGAGGGAGAGACAGAATCCGAAGCAGGTTCCAGGCTCTGAGCTGTCAGCACAGAGCCTGATGTGGGGCTCGAACCCATGAGCTGCGAGATTATGACCTGAGCCAAAGTCAGGCCGAAGTCAGATGCTCAACCTACTGAGCCAACCAGCCACCCCAGATCTTTCTTTTTAACTCAATGTAGGTATTTATGGTTATAAACATCTCTCTTAGAAGAGCTTTTGCTGTGTCCCGTAAGTTTTGTTGTGCTGTATTTTCATGTTTATTTGTCATAAGTTTTGTTGTGCTGTATTTTCATGTTTGTTTTTTAAAGATTTTTAAAAATTTCCCTTTTGATTTCTTCTTTGACTCATTATTTGTTCAAGAGCGTGTTACTTAATTTGACATATTTGTAAATTTTCCAGTTATCCTGCTGTCTTGATTTCTAGCTTCATACCATTGTCACTGGAAAAAAAAATCCTTCATATGATTTCAATCTTCTTAAATTTGCCATGACTTGTTTCATAAACTATCATAGGATCTATCCTGGAGAACGTTCTGTGTGCATTTGAGAAGAATGTGTATTCTTCTGTTATTGGATGGAATGTTCTGGGTATGTCTGTTAAGTGCATTTGGTCTAAAGTAATAATTCAAGTTCCACGTTCTTATAGTGATTTTTTGTTTGGATGTTCTATCCATTGTTGACTATGAGGTATTGAAGCCCTCTATTATTATTGCATTGTTGTCTATTTCTCCCTTTCACATCTGTTAATACTTGCTTAATGTATTTATCCACTTTGTTGTTGGGTACATATATATTTCTGATTATTATATCCTCTTGATAAATTAACTCCTTTATCATTATATGATGATGACCTTCTTTGTCTCTTGGTAGTTTTTGACTTAATGTCTATCTTGTAGCTACCTCTGCTTTCTTTTAGTCTCCATTTGCATAGAATATCTTTTTCTATCCGTTCTTTTTGAGCCTATGTGCATCCTTAAGGAAGAAGTGAGTCTTTTGTACATAGCATGCAGTTGTATCCTGTTTTGTTTTTTTTGAATCTATGCAGCCACTCCATGTCTTTTGATTGGAGGAGTTAATCCATTTATAATTAGAATAATTCTTTTTTAATTTTTTTTTTTTATTTTTGAGACGCTATTTATTTTATTTTTATTATTTTTTTAATATGAAATTTATTGTCAAATTGGTTTCCACGCCACATGAGAAAGAATGAAATATGGCCTTTTGTAGCAACGTGGATGGAACTGGAGACTGTTATGCTAAGAATAATTCTTGATATGATAAGACTTACTAATGTCATCTTATTACCTGCTATTTAGCTGTTTTGTAATTCCTTTATTCTTTTCTCTTTTTCTTGCTGCCTTCCTCTGTGAGTTGGTTTTTCATAGAGGTATGCTTTGATTCCCTCTGTTTTTAGTGCATGTATTTAATAATGTGTAGGCTTTGCTTTGTGGTTACCATCCACTTCTGTAAAACATCTTATAGATATAACAGTCTATTTTACACTGATAACAACTTCAATCGCATACAAAAACTCTTCCTTTTTAATGCTTGCTTTTTACGTTTTCGATGTCAGAATTTGCCTTTTGTAGTGTGTATTCAATAACAAATTATTGTTATCTATAGTTACTTTAAAGACTTTTTTCTCCTTTAACTTTTATATGAGAGTTAATTTTTTCCAAACTTCTGTGGGAAACTTCCAGTGTTTCTCAATTAACTTCATTAGAAAACAAACAAACAAACAAAAAACACCTGTTACTGGTGTGCATATTGAACAAGTATCCATCAATTCCTGCTTTATTTTCTAGCATAAAGTTGTTGGGTTTTATCAGTTGCATTTTTTTACAACTATTGAGATGATCATACATTTCTTTCTAGCTCTATTAATAAGACAAAATGAAAATCTTACTATTGAATAGCATTGGATTGTTTTTTAAAGATTTTTAAAAATTTCCTAGTATAAATCTGCCATGGTCATTTTATGTTTGGGCTACAATAATATATTTAAGATTTTTGTATGGACACTTAGGAGTGATTGTGGATTTTTAAAGTTATTTTTATTTTTATTTTTATTTTCTGATGTTAAAGTCTTGTATGTTAAATTCTGTGCAGGAGAATTCTCTACAATTTCTCTACAGGAGAAAACACAAGATAGTGAAAATGTTATTTCCTCCAAAATCGTGAACCTTAATAGGGCTCAAATTCATACCGTGGAACTCTTTTCATGATGCTTAAGAGAAATAATTGAGCCTCAGTTTGAAAAGGCTTCTGCACCCTTTCTCCTAATGTTTTCTGATAATCATGTGTTTGATTTTTTTTAAATGAATAAATGACATTTTATTACATGTGTTGAATACTTTGAATTTTTTGATGATAACTTTTAACATATCAAAATATTAAAAAATAATCTGGGAAATACAGGGAATCCATTAATTGAATGAATATAACATATCTTATTTTACTGTCTTGTGAATACTATGATAAGATAAAAGCTATGTACTATTTTTCTGACATACTGTTTTATATGGTTTATGATGCTCTTTCTCGACCAGGTTCAGCATCTTCAAATGTGGTTTTTTACTCCCACAGATTTAAAGGGTATTTGGAATATGAATTTCAGCATTTATAATTCAATTTATTGACTGAACAATAAGGATGATCATAGTTATAGGGAGTGGCTTCTTATCAATTGTTGTGATACATTTGCAAAAATTATCTTTGATGACATAAAATGTTGTGCAAATATAGATGTTCATTTATTCAACATAAAATAATTGCTCATATAATTCCACAAGCTAATGTTCACCAACCTAAGTCCTTTTTAATGAGGTTGAGAAAAATAACAACGTATATAATTGAGGCGCTGGATGAGACTATTTACTTTCTATATTATGACACCAGTTTGTTGATAACAGCCATCACTGAATGCACATCTTATCTTGAACCTAGCAGTATATGGAAAATAAAATGAGTATTTTCATACATATGAAAAAGAAAATAGTCGTCACTCTTAAAGAATTTACCGTCTAAAGAGAAGCTGAAGCATCATTATTACATGAGTTAGAGAAGATTTTAGGATTTTTTTTTTTTTTAGATTAAAATAGCTGGTACCAGGAGTCGTATTTAGCTTTGATTTATATTGCTTTCTTAGTAAATGAGATGGGCTGAATGACTTGTGAATATTATTACCTTAAAGCAAATTTATTAATTCAAAGCATCTATTTGTGTGAATATAGATGTGTGTATTTGTAAGTGCACAAATGAGCGTGTGTATGCATGCGTGCTTGGGGAATTATTAGGTGTATACATAAAATTCTTTATCCCTCTGGTCAGTTATGTCAAATATTAGCAATTTCTTAAGATCTGATATAACATGCATCATAGCTCTAACCATGTAGTGTTACTATTACCGAATAAAATACATATTTATTTTTCTGTTTATTTAGGTTTTAAACTTTTGATTGCCTGATATCATTTGAAATTCAAAACCAATATTATTTGCAATCCTCGTCTTATAGTTGCTTTCACTTCTTAGAAATTACTTTTCTAAGCTAATTCATTTGATTAATCCCTCAGATTCTTCTGTGATGTTGCCTTGGTCTAAAATCTTACTGGGAATATCTGGAACCATAAATGGTATTCTGGTTTTGACTTTGATTTCCCTGTGTTTACTGGGTAAGTTGAAAGATTTTAAATACAAGTATGGAAATGTTTACGTTCTTCTTACTACTCTTTTCATATTCATTCATTCACTTATTCATTTTCTGTCATGTTAACAAAGGCTTAATTAGAAGCTACTGTGTATAAAGCCATATAGCATTCTCCAGCGTAATGTATTTAATCTGTAGTCAAATCAGGTGAGTATCTTGTTCTCAAGTGGCATACATTCTAATAGGAAGAAAACGTGTGTGTGTGTGTGTGTGTGTGTGTGTGTGTGTGTGAGAGAGAGAGAGAGAGAGGGAGAGAGAGAGAGAGAGAGAGAGGGATGTATTTGGAAACCGTGTTTTGGATTTCTTAGAAAACTGTGAATAAAGAGAATTCCATTATTTTTCTTAAAAATATTTATATGTTTTATCTAAGATTACATTTAGTTTATTTTTTTGTCCAACAAATATTTACTGAACAGCTACTATACCCCAAACATTACCACAAATTTTCACCCCCCCCAAAAAAAGGAATAATCAGGGTCAAGAATCTCTAATGAAAGAAATAGATTTTAAATAAATAATTATGGTAGAATAGGCTAAACACAGTATCATAGGTTTCAGTAAGGCATTAAGAAAGCATGGAAAGAGGATGTAGGCTCTCTAGAGGAGGAATTTTGCTTTATTTCCTACTGTATCACCAGTTCTTAGGACAATGCCTGGCACAGAATAGATCCGCAGCAAATATGTATTCTAAAAACGATTCAATCGTGTCATCCTTGAAGTTATTTTTCATTAAATGAACATGAAAATAAGAAACTTCCCAGTTACCCCTTCAGATGTTTCTTGTTCCAATCATCAGAATCTTTCCAAAGAATTTGTCTCTCAAACATTGCGCAGAAAAGATATTTCCCCTATGTTAAAATAATCCTGTTTTTAAGTTTCTCAGGGAGTATTGCAAAAATGCCAAAAAGGAAATAATTCAAATCTCACCCAACACGATGACATTGGAAACCCAAAAATGAATAATGGCACAAGAGGAAATTTAAGTAATAAGGATACAAGCCACTGTGGCTCAAAAGCTACGGACCATACAGGTATCTCTCAAGGCTTTGGCTTATATTGAGTTTAATTGTTTTGGCTTTCAAAATTTGAAAAATCCTATTTAACAGGTATGCATACATATGCATATACATACATATATATGTATATATGTATATGTACATATATATATTGATTATTCTTTTTCCAGTGGGAGGAAAGCTGTAAAAAAAGAACAAAACAAATAGTCTGTTCCCTTCAGGAACTTAAAATCAAATTGAAATATGGAAAGTTAACTGTGATTATAAGGCAGTGTATAAATATGGAAAGTTAACTGCGATTATAAGGCAGTGTATAAATATGGAAAGTTAACTGCGATTATAAGGCAGTGTATAAATAAGCTGCAAATAACTATTTTTGTCTCTTATTTATTCTGTTTTGAAATACAAAATGAATAAAAGTTATTATACATAACAAATTATCCATTACGATTTTATGCTTAGAACTTGCAATCATGCAAAATTTTGGAAAACTGTCCCTTCTGCTTCCAATTGTTTTCAGTTTAACTTTAGAACACTTACCTTTTTGAGCCTTCAACATTTACTTTATGGTTTATGTGAAAAATGTGTTGATTAATTTATTTTATAATTACTTGCCAAAGGGTTTTCTCTACTCCATTAGTTTGTGTTATTCTCTTGATCACATATGAAAATGTCATATATATTATGGTTTACTTATTGGTACTCTTTGCTTTTGGATTATGTATCTGTTTTATATGTATAAGTCTCAAAGTAATTAAGATACTGTAATTTTAACACATATTTTACACTCTGATTAGATGTTAAGAAAGCTTTGATAGGTAAACATGGAATCATATAGACACCTTTAAACTTTTATTAAAGTCAGTCTAAATGCTGTATATCCAATTCTGAGATATTAATTTCCTATTACTTTTTTTTTTAATTGAAGAAATACAAACATGAAGTTAACCATTTAAAATAATGCAATTCAATGGCATGAGGACATTTGAATGTGCAACGGCTAATCTATCTAGTTCCCAAACATTCTCATCACCCAGAAGAGAAATTCCTACTCCCAATAAAAAAATCCCCCACTCCTTCACCCAGGCCTTTAGCAACCACTAATCTGCCTTCTGTCTCTGTGGATTTACCTATTCTGCATTTTCATATATGGAATCATACAATATTTGACTTTTTGTGTCTTGCTTCTTTCACTTAGCATAATGTTTTCAAGGTTCATTCGTGTGACATCATGTATCAGCATTTTATTTCCTTTTATGACTAATATTCTGCTCTTTGTATATATCTAAAATTTGTTTAAGATGGCAATACCAATCAAAGTGGTCTATCAAAATTCCAATGCCCTTTTTTTTTTTGAGGAAATGGACAAAGTGATCCTGAAATTCATATAAAGTTGCAAAAAATCCTGAATACTAAAAACAATCTTGAAAAAGAAGAATACATTTGGCAGATTCACATTTTCCAATGTCAAAACTTAATGGGGATGGAAAGAATGAATCCTAGCTGCTTAATATTTATGGGGTTTCTTTTCACGGTGATGAAAATATTTTGGAATTAGATAGTAGCTGTATTTGCACATTGTGGACATGCTAAAAACTCATGCACGTTAAAGTGGTTAAAATGGTGGCTTTTATGTTACATGAATTTTACTTCAATAAGAAAAGGAGATTTTAATGGCCATAAGTTTGAATAGATATGCTGACCTGCCGTCATATTTACACATACAATTTACTTTCGTTCATTATTATGCCAAAGTCTTAGGTATTTACAATTTAAGACCTCAGTTTAATTTTAATTTAAGAAAATCGAGGAATATAAACTTGTAATTATATAGAGGTTGAAAAAACTAAATTCTCAATATTAGTTAATATCAAAAGGGAATCATTAAGGATTTATGCACATAAAGGAAGCAGAGAAGTCTTCAAGCTTTATTTGGTTAAATTATAAGAAAATGGTATAAATAATATTTAATCTCTCAAGTAGCATTAACACAATATACAGCTTAAATGGTTCATGTTATTTTAGCAATTACATTAGATCTGGGCATGAAAAACATTCCCCTTTGTCTAAGTTTTGCTTCATCTTACTAAATTGATTTCTTAATTCCCAAGAATTATCATTTGTGTTTTGAAAACCTTGTAAATCTGAACCCCTTGTTGTGAGTGATTTTATCATACAGCTCCACTCTTACTCATACAACACGTAAGTATTCGGTGTCCAGAGATACATATGTAATTTAATTTTCTTTGTTTCCTTTGTATCACCACAGGATTGTGCCCATCAGAATGGCTCAAATATCATAAAAAGTGTTATTGGTTCTCTAATGAGATGAAAAGTTGGAGTGACAGTTATAGGTATTGTTTGGGAAGAAAATCTCATCTGCCAATCATTCAGGACCAAATCGAAATGGTTAGTGGTTTAGGGCCAGGGTTATGGCGTTAGTTTCTGTGGAGTTAAAAATAGCCTACCTCAGGGCGCCGGGGTGACTCAGTCTTTTAAACATCGGACTCTTGGTTTTAGCTTAGGTCATAACTTCACGGTTTTGTGGGCTCGAGGCCCACGCCCAGCTCTGCACTGTTAGTGCGGAGCCTGCGTGGGATTCTCTGTCTCCCTCTCTCTCTGCCTCTACCCCACTCATGCTGTATCTGTTCCTCTCTAAATAAATAAAAAAGTAAATAAATAACTTAAAAAAATGACTTACGTCCTATTTCTTCCCACCCTTCCAGTCAGTTATCATGTACCTTGATTACTGAGTTCTTGGCACCTTCTTAGATTTTGTGCTCAAGGCCAGTGCCTTACTTGACTCATGCTAGCCCTGGACTGAATACTTGTATTCGATGTACAGGTAGCGTATACGTATATGTATGTTTACAATAAACATGCAATGTGTGTAAATAAGTTATGAATTGATTACTATCAGAATGCTCATGCAGGATACTAATTGTCCAATAAAATCCTAAATTGTTTTAATATGTCTGAAAACTACTAAAATATTCTGTTCACTCACTCATTCCTCACTTTTTAGGCTTTTATACAGAAAAACCTAAAACAATCAAACTACGTGTGGATTGGGCTCAACTTTACATCCCTGGAAAGGGCATGGACCTGGGTGGATGGTTCTCCGTTAGATTCAAAGACGTGAGTCTTTTCAAAAAGACTATCTGATTTACTGTCTATCGTAGAACTTATCTTCATAAAGCACCTCTCGGTCCACCAAAATCAACTCTGAAATAGTTCTCGGTACTAAAACATTTGAAAGGATGAAAATCAGGTTAATGTTCCCTGGAGTAATGATGGATACTTTGGTTTTGTTTTCAAAGCAAAAAGACTAGAAAAGAATAATGGTTGCGCATTTATTGTTTAAAAACTACACCATATGCAACAATGGAAAGAAGACTAGACCAAGGATGTGGGCACAAATGTACTCTCAGTTCAGTCACTTCTAAACAGACTCTCTGGGAACTTTCTGCAAAATCACAGACAGCAATATTAAGTAACAGACATACTGTAACTTTTACTGAATCAAAGGATTTGAAAATGCCCTGAAATCTGAGTTACGTTTTGATTAAGGGAGGGAATTAGCCGAAAACGTAAATGGATGTCGTTAGCAGCGATGATTAACAATGTATTTATCATTTCTTCTACAGATTTGTCATAAAAGGACCAGCTAAAGAAAATAGCTGTGCTGCTACCAAAGAAAACAAAATTTACTCTGAAACTTGCAGCAGTGTTTTCAAATGGATTTGCCAATATTAGAATTAAAAAAAAAAAAAATTAGTAGTGAACTAATCAATGATGAAAGCTTTTGCCTATTAGGTTCTAATATTAACCTTAAGGAGTGAGAATTTAAAACTGAAGACAACAAAAGGTCTTCTCCATTTTCTCTCTATCATCTACATTGGTCCTAATCTCAGAGTAACCCATGTACATAATCCAAAATATGCCCTTCCTATTTTTTATGTGATAATATAATCCAATGTGAGTCCATGGATTTATACTCAGGACTTTTATTCATTTTTCATGTTATAACAAATGTGACCAAATTTATCTGCTTTTCTGTATTTTGCTTGTTTATGTGTAACAATATTCTGTGTTAATTTCATATCATTCTGAGTTGCATTGTAGTATGGATTTATATATGTTTTACTGCTTTGTTGGGCATTAACTTCATTCTCAGGTTTTTGCTACTGTAAGCTATGTTGCAATAAACATTCTGAATATCTTTTTATTTTATTATAAAGTTTATTTATTTATTTTGAGAGGGCGGGGGGCAGAGAGAGAGAGGGGAAAGAGAATTCCAAGCAGGCTCCACACTGTCAGCGCAGAGCCCAATGCAGGGCTTGAACTCAAAACCCTGAGATCATGACCTGAACAGAAATCAAGAGTCAGAGGCTTAAATGACTGAGCCACTCAGATGCCTGTGAATATTTTTTTTAAATGGTAGCCCTTTCATTTCTTTTTCTTTGATATAAACCTTAAAAGTGGAAATTCTGGGAGAGTGCCGGAAGATGGCGGCGTAGGAGGACGCGGGGCTCACAGCGCGTCCTGCCGATCACTTAGATTCCACCTACACCTGCCTAAAGAACCCAGAAAACCGCCAGAGGATTAGCAGAAGGGAGTCTCCGGAGTCAAGCGCAGACGAGAGGCCCACGGAAGAGGGTAGGAAGGGCGGCGAGGCGGTGCGCGCTCCACGGACTGGCGGGAGGGAGCCGGGGCGGAGGGGCGGCTCGCCGGCCAAGCAGAGCCCCCGAGTCTGGCTGGCAAAAGCGGAGGGGCCGGACAGACTGTGTTCCGACAGGCAAGCGCGACTTAGCGTCTGGGAGGTCATAAGTTAACAGCTCTGCTCGGAAAGAGGGAAGGCTGGAGGACAAAGGGAGGGAGAGCTGCTGAGCCCCCGGACGGCAGAGCTCAGCTTGGCGGGGAACAAAGGCGCCAGCGCCATCTCCCCCGCCCATCCCCCAGCCAAAATCCCAAAGGGAACCAGTTCCTGCCAGAGAACTTGCTCGCTCCGCGCAAACACCCAACTCTGTGCTTCTGCGGAGCCAAACCTCCGGCAGCGGATCTGACTCCCTCCCGCTGCCACAGGGCTCCTCCTGAAGTGGATAACCTAAGGAGAAGCGAGCTAAGCCTGCCCCTCCAGCCCCCGTGCACCTTGCCTACCCACCCCAGCTAATACGCCAGATCCCCAGCAACACAAGCCTGGCAGTGTGCAAGTAGCCCAGACGGGACACGCCACCCCACAGTGAATCCCGCCCCTAGGAGAGGGGAAGAGAAGGCACACACCAGTCTGACGGTGGCCCCAGCAGTGGGCTGGGGGCAGACATCGGGTTGGACTGCGGCCCCGCCCACTAACTCCAGTTATACACCACAGCACAGGGGAAGTGCACTGCAGGTCCTCACCACGCCAGGGACTCTCCAAAATGACCAAACGGAAGAATTCCCCTCAGAAGAATCTCCAGGAAATAACAACAGCTAATGAACTGATCAAAAAGGATTTAAATAATATAACAGAAAGTGAATTTAGAATAATAGTCATAAAATTAATCGCTGGGCTTGAAAACAGTATACAGGACAGCAGAGAATCTCTTGCCACAAAGATCGAGGGACTAAGGAACAGTCACGAGGAGTTGAAAAACGCTTTAAACGAATTGCAAAACAAAATGGAATCCACGATGGCTCGGCTTGAAGAGGCAGAGGAGAGAATAGGTGAACTAGAAGATAAAGTTATGGAGAAAGAGGAAGCTGAAAGAAAGAGAGATAAAAAAATCCAGGAGTATGAGGGGAAAATTAGAGAACTAAGTGATGCACTAAAAAAAAATAATATACGCATAATTGGTATCCCAGAGGAGGAAGAGAGAGGGAAGGGTGCTGAAGGGGTACTTGAACAAATTATAGCTGAGAACTTCCCTGAACTGGGGAAGGAAAAAGGCATTGAAATCCAAGAGGCACAGAGAACTCCCTTCAGACGTAACTTGAATCGATCTTCTGCACGACATATCATAGTGAAACTGGCAAAATACAAGGATAAAGAGAAAATTCTGAAAGCAGCAAGGGATAAACGTGCCCTCACATATAAAGGGAGACCTATAAGACTCGTGACTGATCTCTCCTTTGAAACTTGGCAGGCCAGAAAGGCTTGGCACGATATCTACAGTGTGCTAAACAGAAAAAATATGCAGCCGAGAATCCTTTATCCAGCAAGTCTGTCATTTAGAATAGAAGGAGAGATAAAGGTCTTCCCAAACAAACAAAAACTGAAGGAATTTGTCACCACGAAACCAGCCCTACAAGAGATCCTAAGGGGGATCCTGTGAGACAAAGTACCAGAGACATCACTACAAGCATAAAACATACAGACATCACAATGACTCTAAACCCATATCTTTCTATAATAACACTGAATGTAAATGGATTAAATGCGCCAACTAAAAGACATAGGGTATCAGAATGGATAAAAAAACAAGACCCATCTATTTGCTGTCTACAAGAGACTCATTTTAGATCTGAGGACACCTTTAGATTGAGAGTGAGGGGATGGAGAACTATTTATCATGCTCCTGGAAGCCAAAAGAAAGCTGGAGTAGCCATACTTATATCAGACAAACTAGACTTTAAATTAAAGGCTGTAACAAGAGATGAAGAAGGGCATTATATAATAATCACAGGGTCTATCCACCAGGAAGAACTAACTATTATAAATGTCTATGCGCCAAATACCCGAGCCCCCAGATATATAAAACAATTACTCATAAACATAAGCAACCTTATTGATAAGAATGTGGTCATTGCAGGGGACTTTAACACCCCACTTACAGAAATGGATAGATCATCTAGACACACAGTCAATAAAGAAACAAGGGCCCTGAATGATACATTGGATCAGATGGACTTGACAGATATATTTAGAACTCTGCATCCCAAAGCAACAGAATATACTTTCTTCTCGAGTGCACATGGAACATTCTCCAAGATAGATCATATACTGGGTCACAAAACAGCCCTTCATAAGTTTACAAGAATTGAAACTATACCATGCATACTTTCAGACCACAATGCTATGAAGCTTGAAATCAACCACAGGAAAAAGTCTGGAAAACCTCCAAAAGCATGGAGGTTAAAGAACACCCTACTAACGAATGAGTGGGTCAACCAGGCAATTAGAGAAGAAATTAAAACATATATGGAAACAAACGAAAATGAAAATACAACAATCCAAACGCTCTGGGATGCAGCGAAGGCAGTCCTGAGAGGAAAATACATTGCAATCCAGGCCTATCTCAAGAAACAAGAAAAATCCCAAATACAAAATCTAACAGCACACCTAAAGGAAATAGAAGCAGAACAGCAAAGGCAGCCTAAACCCAGCAGAAGAAGAGAAATAATAAAGATCAGAGCAGAAATAAACAATATAGAATCTAAAAAAACTGTAGAGCAGATCAACGAAACCAAGAGTTGGTTTTTTGAAAAAATAAACAAAATTGACAAACCTCTAGCCAGGCTTCTCAAAAAGAAAAGGGAGATGACCCAAATAGATAAAATCATGAGTGAAAATGGAATTATTACAACCAATCCCTCAGAGATACAAACAATTATCAGGGAATACTATGAAAAATTATATGCCAGCAAATTAGACAACCTGGAAGAAATGGACAAATTTCTAAACACCCACACTCTTCCAAAACTCAATCAGGAGGAAATAGAAAGCTTGAACAGACCCATAACCAGCGAAGAAATTGAATCGGTTATCAAAAATCTCCCAACAAATAAGAGTCCAGGACCAGATGGCTTCCCAGGGGAGTTCTACCAGACCTTTAAAGCAGAGATAATACCTATCCTTCTCAAGCTATTCCAAGAAATAGAAAGGGAAGGAAAACTTCCAGACTCATTCTATGAAGCCAGTATTACTTTGATTCCTAAACCAGACAGAGACCCAGTAAAAAAAGAGAACTACAGGCCAATATCCCTGATGAATATGGATGCAAAAATTCTTAATAAGATACTAGCAAATCGAATTCAACAGCATATCAAAAGAATTATTCACCATGATCAAGTGGGATTCATTCCTGGGATGCAGGGCTGGTTCAACATTCGCAAATCGATCAACGTGATACATCACATTAACAAAAAAAAAGAGAAGAACCATATGATCCTGTCAATCGATGCAGAAAAGGCCTTTGACAAAATCCAGCACCCTTTCTTAATAAAAACCCTTGAGAAAGTCGGGATAGAAGGAACATACTTAAAGATCATAAAGGCCATTTATGAAAAGCCCACAGCTAACATCATCCTCAACGGGGAAAAACTGAGAGCTTTTTCCCTGAGATCAGGAACACGACAGGGATGCCCACTGTCACCGCTGCTGTTTAATATAGTGCTGGAAGTTCTAGCATCAGCAATCAGACAACAAAAGGAAATCAAAGGCATCAAAATTGGCAAAGATGAAGTCAAGCTTTCGCTTTTTGCAGATGACATGATATTATACATGGAAAATCCGATAGACTCCACCAAAAGTCTGCTAGAACTGATACATGAATTCAGCAAAGTTGCAGGATACAAAATCAATGTGCAGAAATCAGTTGCATTCTTATACACTAACAATGAAGCAACAGAAAGACAAATGAAGAAACTGATCCCATTCACAATTGCACCAAGAAGCATAAAATACCTAGGAATAAATCTAACCAAAGATGTAAAAGATCTGTATGCTGAAAACTATAGAAAGCTTATGCAGGTAATTGAAGAAGATATAAAGAGATGGAAAGACATTCCCTGCTCATGGATTGGAAGAATAAATATTGTCAAAATGTCAATACTACCCAAAGCTATCTACACATTCAATGCAATCCCAATCAAAATTGCACCAGCATTCTTCTCGAAACTAGAACAAGCAATCCTAAAATTCATATGGAACCACAAAAGGCCCCGAATAGCCAAAGTCATTTTGAAGAAGAAGACCAAAGCAGGAGGCATCACAATCCCAGACTTTAGCCTCTACTACAAAGCTGTCATCATCAAGACAGCATGGTATTGGCATAAAAACAGACACATAGACCAATGGAATAGAATAGAAACCCCAGAACTAGACCCACAAACATATGGCCAACTAATCTTTGACAAAGCAGGAAAGAACATCCAATGGAAAAAAGACAGTCTCTTTAACAAATGGTGCTGGGAGAACTGGACAGCAACATGCAGAAGGTTGAAACTAGACCACTTTCTCACACCATTCACAAAAATAAACTCAAAATGGATAAAGGACCTGAATGTGAGACAGGAAACCATCAAAACCGTAGAGGAGAAAGCAGGAAAAGACCTCTCTGACCTCAGCCGTAGCAATCTCTTACTCGGCACATCCCCAAAGGCAAGGGAATTAAAAGCAAAAGTGAATTACTGGGACCTTATGAAGATAAAAAGCTTCTGCACAGCAAAGGAAACAACCAACAAAACTAAAAGGCAACCAACGGAATGGGAAAAGATATTTGCAAATGACACATCGGACAAAGGGCTAGTATCCAAAATCTATAAAGAGCTCATCAAACTCCACACCCGAAAAACAAATAACCCAGTGAAGAAATGGGCAGAAAACATGAATAGACACTTCTCTAAAGAAGACATCCGGATGGCCAACAGGCACATGAAAAGATGTTCAACGTCGCTCCTTATCAGGGAAATACAAATCAAAACCACACTCAGATACCACCTCACGCCAGTCAGAGTGGCCAAAATGAAGAAATCAGGAGACTATAGATGCTGGAGAGGATGTGGAGAAACAGGAACCCTCTTGCACTGTTGGTGGGAATGCAAATTGGTGCAGCCGCTCTGGAAAGCAGTGTGGAGGTTCCTCAGAAAATTAAAAATAGACCTACCCTACGACCCAGCAATAGCACTGCTAGGAATTTATCCAAGGGATACAGGAGTACTGATGCATAGGGGCACCTGTACCCCAATGTTTATAGCGGCACTCTCAACAATAGCCAAATTATGGAAAGAGCCTAAATGTCCATCAACTGATGAATGGATAAAGAAATTGTGGTTTATATACACAATGGAATACTACGTGGCAATGAGAAAAAATGAAATATGGCCTTTTGTAGCAACATGGATGGAACTGGAGAGTGTGATGCTAAGTGAAATAAGCCATACAGAGAAAGACAGATACCATATGGTTTCACTCTTATGTGGATCCTGAGAAACATAACAGAAACCCATGGGGGAGGGGAAGGAAAAAAAAAAAAAAAAAGAGGTTAGAGTGGGAGAGAGCCAAAGCATTAGAGACTGTTAAAAACTGAGAACAAACTGAGGGTTGATGGGGGGTGGGAGGGAGGGCAGGGTGGGAGGGAGGGCAGGGTGGGTGATGGGTATTGATGAGGGCACTTTTTGGGATGAGCACTGGGTGTTGTATGGAAACCAATTTGACAGTAAATTTCATATATTAAAAAATAAAAAAAATAAAAATAAATTAAAAAAAAAAAAAAAAGTGGAAATTCTGACTAAAACATTAAATATGTTTTTTTTTTGCTTTAGATTTTATACAATTTTAATCTAAATTACAAACTGATAAGATTACAGGTACAGAGCAAAAACACTTTCCTGTTTCGTGAACCTCTCGAGAATTACTTGCCGGACTGATACATTTTATTATATTAAAAAGAATTTTTTAATGTTTTATTTATTTTTGAGAGAGACAGAGAGACAGTGTGAGCAGGGGAGGGGCAAAGAGTGAGAAGGAGACACAGAATCCGAAGCAGGCTCCAGGCTCGGAGCTGTCAGCACAGAACCCGACGCGGGGCTCAAACCCACGAACAGTGAGATAGTGGCCTGAGCCAAAGTCCCACCCCCAGCTGACTGAACCACCCAGGTGAATTTCAAGTACATTGGATACTTTCGTATATATTTTCTACACAAAAAAAATTTCCTACTTAATCACAAATTAAATGATCAAAAGTCACACACCTCTAACATTGACCCAGCACTACCATCTAATTCTTGGACTCGCTTTAAGGTTTGCCAATTGTTTAAAAAAAAATGTCCTTTAGAGTAAAATATCTAGCTCAGAATCATTTTCTGCATATAGTTTTTACGTCTCTTTAGTCTCCTTCCATCTAGAAGAGTTCTTTGGACATCCTTATTATTCACAACCTTTATGTTTCTGGATACTATAGCAGGTTCTTCTCTTTTTAAAAAATTTTTTAATGTTTATTTTTTAGAGACAGAGAGAGAGCGCAAGTGGGGGAGGGGCAGAGAGAGAGAGAGAGAGACACAGAATCCGAAGCAGGCTCCAGGCTCGGAGCTGTCAGCACAGAGCCTTGGCGCGGGGCTCGACCCACGAACTGTGAGATCATGACCTGAGCCGAAGTCGAAGGCTTAACCGACTGAGCCACCCAGGCGCCCCTCTAGCTAGTCTGCAAAATGCTATTTAATTTGAATTTGTCTGATTATTCCTCGTGGTAGATTCAAATTCTGACTCGTTGGCAGAAACAGTGAGAAGTTCTCACTGCATCCTTTCAGAGTTATTTGTTCCCTTGTTGATGCTATTCACTTTGTGCACCCAGTTAATGTGATGTCTACTGGACTTCATGTAAAGTGACTCTTCTCCCTTTGTAATTAGTTAATATTTTGTGGAGAGTGACAAAGATGGCCTTAACATTCCCTTCAGCTTCACCAAACTTGACTTTGAGTCAAGTTTGGCTCTTCCTATCTATGAGCCCCTGACCACCCCATTTTTAGACCATTTACTTCAAAAAAAACTTGTAGTTGGAAATATTTCTCGGCTCTTTTGAAATGTAAATCTTTAAAAAAGCTTTTTAAGGTTTCACCACCCAGAAATGTCTTTCTTAGGGAAGGGAGAGTCATTCCTCTGAAGTGTAATCATCAAGAAAGAAATCTTGACATTTGCAACAATGTGGGTGGGACCGGAGGTAATTATGCTAAGTGAAATAAGCCAGTCAGAGAAGGACAGATATCATATGATTTCACTCATATGTGGAATTTGAGAAAGTTGACAGATGAACATAAGGGAAGGGAAGGAAACATAAGGTAAACACAGAGAGGGAGGAAAACCGTAAGATACAAATACAGAGAACACACTGAGGGTTGATGGGGTGGGGTGGGGGGTAGGTTAAATGGGTGATGGGTATTAAGGAGGGTACTTGTGGGGATGAGCACGGAGTATCCTATGTAAGTGATGAATCACTAGGTTCTGGAAAACAAAGGCAGAAGGCAATGGCAGATAAAATTAAATTTCCTTATAGCCTGCAGCCCACTGATGATAACTTGAGGCTGGCAGAGTAAAACATTTCTCCAGGAACTCCCTACTGTCTTAATGTGAATGCTTTGCTGGAGAGGAAAACAACCTTAGCTTGACAATAACTAGGCCTCTAAGGATCCTGGGAGTCTTCTTTAACATATGAAAATCTCCCTGGAAACTTCCCCTGGACTTTACCTCCCCCAGCCCCATAGTATATAACCAGTCTCTCCTCATGGTCCAGGGGCAGCTCTCCCTGACCATGGGTTCTGTGCTTTAATAAAATCATCTTTTATGTGTGTGTGTGTGTGTGTGTGTGTGTGCCAGAAATGTCTCAAGAATTCTTTCTTGGCAGTTGGTTCTGGATTCCCCCCCACCATTCCAAAACCCCATCAGGTTCTACTCCTGAAGCCAAGACTACACTGAATGTTAACTAACTAGAGAATCAAATAAGTAAGTAAGTCAATCAATCAATCAATCAATAAAATAGAAAATAAAATAAAATACAACAAAAACAAAAAAAGAAAAGTAGCACCTCTATTTCTTAGATTCTATGGGAAGGTAGGAGGCTGACTTCAGGGGGCACCTACCTCCAAGTTTTAAAACTATCGCCTATCACGAAGACCTGAAAAGGTTTAGTTTCCATCTGGGTACAGCTGTTTAGCAGACGCACATGGTGTAGGACCCCTCCTTCACCCCAGCTCTGCAAAACCCTGTGCGCAATAAGCCCGCTGACCCAATCAAAGGCGAGACGCAGAGACTCTAACACAAAGTTTTTTGTTTTTATTTATTTATTTTTGAGACAGAGAGAGACAGAGCATGAACAGGGGAGGGTCAGAGAGAGAGGGAGACACAGAATCCGAAACAGGCTCCAGGCTCCGAGCTGTCAGCACGGAGCCCGACTCGGGGCTCGAATTCACGGACCGTGAGATCATGACCTGAGCCGAAGTTGGACGCTTAACCCACTGAGCCACCCAGGCTCCCCAAACAAACAAGGTTTTAATCGACGTTCTGGCAAGAGCGTTTCTGATGGAAAGGCACACTAAGGGGCAGTCACAGC
Source organism: Panthera onca (assembly GCF_046562875.1). Taxonomy (NCBI): domain Eukaryota; kingdom Metazoa; phylum Chordata; class Mammalia; order Carnivora; family Felidae; genus Panthera; species Panthera onca. The sequence goes on from NC_138345.1 coordinate 43,654,469, forward strand.
GGACAATTTATCTCCTAGGGAGAAGTTCCGCCCCTGGTTCCTCATTGACTGAGTACTACAGAGGTTACAGCCTTACTGGAAGTTGCCCGTGCCCATGTAAGGCAAAGGTTGTCTGATTGGAACAGATGTACATTCTTTGAGGTGACCCAGAGACTTCAGTTCTTTAGCACCTGCTGGTTGCAAAGCCTGGGAAAATAGGTTGTAAAATTACTAACTAAGCAGCACAGGTTTTATTTCGTCTTTCTGAAATGAATCATCTCCCTTATTCCTCACAATCCTACTCTTTTTCTCAGTAGATTTTAGCTCAGGTTGAGTTCTGGACTATCTCCCTGATGGCAATAACCCTGAATAAAGTCTTTTCCAGTGTTGGTATTGTTGAGTGCAATTGTTGCTTTGGCGGGAAGGAGGTGCTTTTAGATTTTGTAAGTGCCCCATTCTTCATAAGAACTTCAATCTGTTCCTTTTTGTATTTGTTTCTTGGTGGACTCTCATTTTCATGTTTTGTTCAATTTGTATTCTCTATCTTGGGGGTATTTCTTTGTCCAGACCTAGTCATAAAAGTTAGCTTTGAGGTGACATTTGTATCCTTGATCACCATGATCCTTTTCTGGTTTGCAATGTTGTTTGTTTTATGGTAATAGCATCAACAGAATACCAGTGACCGTTTTTTTCTAATGTTTGAACTGACCTTTATGTTCTAGTCTGATTCATAAATACTAATAAAATAATTAACCAAATAAAACGATATATTTTTTCTTTGTTCAAACAATTTGCTTTTCTTTGTGCCTTCTAAAATGTTACTTTATTTTCTGAGCCCTCATCTACAACTTGAGCTCTATGTGCAAGAGTTTTTCCTTATTTGGATTCCTATCATATCCCTATTATTTAAAGCAATGTCTGATACACAATAGATGCTCAATAAATATTGGTTGAATAACAATTGATAGGTACTGTGGAGAAAAGTTGCATGTCACTTATGAGGATATAACTTAGGGGGATATGATGTTGTCCCTTAATTTAACTAATACATCTTTAAATGTGTGACAAATGAACTGAGATCTAAGTGAGTAGAAATGGGTAGAAGAAGAGGGAAGCTTCCATGAAGTCCCAGATAAAACACCAATAGGAAAAAAAAAAAAACTTTTGGATTTATAAGCATGTTATGATTTTTAAAAATGCAAAGGTAGTGTTACTGGACCCAAGAAAGGATAAACGGGATGTGAAATATGCTGGAAAATAAGAGGTGTCTTAATGTCACACATTTTCACTTTCATTTCAACAGCAATTGGAAGCCAATAAAAAGCTTGAGTTAGCAGAGTAACCAGGTCAGTTTCGAGATTTAGTACCATTACCCCGGCTACCACATGGGAAAAGGAAAATGAAGAAGTGTTCCAGTTATGAATTAATTTAGGCGACTGTTGGGCAACAGATGATGGGCTGGTATGAAAGCTTTGGAGATGCAGTGAATTGAAATATAAACATTAATAGGATTTATTATGAACAGTAAAAATTTAACTTTCTTGAAAGAGAGGTGTACTATTTTAAATTGTGCTTAGGTTTTGAGAATGTACTTGTTTCATTTACTCCTTCAACCATCACTTTACTTCAAGAATTTTCATCTCAGATTCACACCTTCCTCCCCCAGCAATACACACCCAGCAAACAGTTCTGCTCGTGGGTTACCTGCCGAGTATTTCTATTTATTCCTACTAAATTGACTACAAATGGTAGATGAGGAACAAAGCCAATGTTAAGGGTAAAACCAGGTTTCTGTTTTTATACACTTAGTTGGATGGTGTTTACATTTGGAAGACTGAGGAGAGCTATATTTTGAGGGAAAGATGATAAATTATAGACATATTCAGAGGCAAACCATAAGAGGCTCTTAATGGAGAACAAACTGAGGGCTAATGGAGGGAGGTGTGTGGGGAATGGGCTACGTGATGGGTATTAAGGAAGGCACTTGTTGTGATGAGCACTGGGTGCTGTATGTAAGCGACGAATCACTAAATTCTGCTCCTGAAACCAATACTACACTAAATGTTAACTAACTAGAATTTAAATAAAAGTTTGAGGAAAAGAGATACAATTCAGATGTTAAAATGGAGTCCACGGTTAGATAATATGGAACTCAAAGAAAGTATCACTGTTGAATATGTAAATTTAGGATCCCTTAGAGTAGACGTTGATCCCTAATGTATAAAGGATCCCTCCTCCCAGGGAGGAGTAGGAAGAGAGAAGATGAAAGGCCTAAAACTATAGGAAGACTAACAAATCTGGCAGAGACATAAATTGAAAAGAGCAGAGAAATCAGGGGAATATGATGTCACAAAAATTCTTGGAAGACGGTATTTAAAGAAGGAACGAATAGAAAAGAAATGTTACATTCTGCTTGAGGTGACTTGTGAGATGTTAACTGAAGCAGTTTCACTGGGTATGGAAATACAGATTGGCATGATTTGATGAGAGCCGCTTTTGCAGAATGGTAGATAAAACCAAATGTGACCAGGCTGAGATGCTGGGAGGACATATTTTCTTTAATTTAAAGAAGGCTCCTGAAACAAGGAAGGGACACCCTAGCTTAGGTGTATATCTGAAAAAGATGGAACATAGAAATGGAAATAAGCTGATCTTGATAATACAAAGTATCAGATTGCTGGGCTGCCGTAACAAAGTGCCACAAATTGCAGGGCTTAAAACAAGAGAATTTTATTGTCTCATAGATGGGGAGACTAAAAGTCCAAGATCAAGGTGTCTACAGGGTCCATGCTCTCCCAGACTGCTCTAGAGGAGAATCCTCTCTTGCCACTTCTGGCTTCTCTTGGTAGCTGGTAATCCTTGGCATTCCTTGTGTTATAGATATATCACTTCAGTCACATGGCCACTTTTTCTCCATGTGTCTTCACATAATCTTCCTTTTGTGAGTGTTCATCACTAAATCCAAATTTTCCCTTCTTATAAGGACACCAGTCTTAGAGAGATCTGGGCCGATCCTAATGATTTCATTTTGTATTACATTTTTCATGGCTCTATTTATAAATGAGGTCACATTCTGAGATGCTGAAGGTTAGGACTTCCACTTGGCGATGTAATTAAAGCCATAACAGAGAGGAAATAAAATTTTATTAAAACTACACATGACTAAAGTTTATAAATATTACTACTACCATATGGAATAGAATTCACTGTTTTTCATAATATGTATAAATAACTATTAAATAACCGAACAAAATTATTATGATCTACAGCTGAAAAGAAGTTGTGTGATTATTGACTGATAAATATTTGATCTTGTAATGTCTGGCAGATTCTGGGAATTTTGGGGTGGGTGGGGGAGAGCTTCCATTTAAGCAAACAATTTGATTAAAATGTGTTATAGAATTCACGAGCCCACGAAAGGTATTATGACTTATCTGTAAATCTTCAAAACAGGGGATAGAGGAGATTGATTATGCATTTGCTTATTGTCCAGTGAGTGTGGAAGCAGGTTTGTAATAGTGTCCACACATCACTTCTTCCCGTCCAGGTCCAAGGACCCCCTCTGCCTTCTTTATTGCTAAGTGTGTCTTTCCTGGCTAGTTTCACTCCTCATGAGAAAAAGTTAGCAATGCTGTTATTATTCACACTATCATGGCTCTTAAAAATGTGCTTTCAAACACACTTTTAAACAAACAAACAAAAAATTGAAACAACATGCATCTGCTTGAGTTTGCACATGTCTAGCACTGTCTACTTCATTCTGATTTCATCATCATGCCATATTCTTCATAAATATTCTTTTCCAGTGATTCTCTCAAAGGTTGGCGTTGTGGTGCATTGACGATCACAAATGTGAATCTAATCTAAGATATGCATAAAATATGGGCAATAATGTTTTAGATGTATTAAATTCATCATTCGCAATTTTATACCGTAAAGGTAAAGCAACAATCTTCCAATCATGTCTTTGTTGATTTGTTGAAACCTTGGTCCCTGCTTATCCAGAGAAAATTTTAGGGCAGTCACATTCATGAATTTAGACATGAGATATTAAAAATAAATATCAGAATAAATCAATTTGGAATAAATACAATATAGCATTAGGACCGATTTAAATTTTATCTAGGAATACAGAGTAGTTATTTAATATTAGAAAACTTGTGTCATTAACCACGTTGAAAGATTAAGAAAGAACATCAAAACAAATGCAGGAAACAAAAAACAGGAGAAAATTCAAAGTCCCTTTCTATAAAAACATTTTTTTTTTTTTTTTTTTTTTAGGAAACAGGAAGAGAAAAGATCTGCCTTCACTTATAAAAGTGCATTAAAAAAAACACTGAGATAAAACACTGGTAAGGTGGAAATGTTAGAAGCATTTTCTTTAACATGTGAAACACACCAAAAATGTTCACTGTCAATATTGTCCTGGCAGTCCTACACATTCTAATTAGACAAGAATTAAGTAACAGTTATAAGATAAGAAAAAATAAAAGTGCTGTTTTACAATATTTAAAAGAATCCACCAATTGTTAGAAATTGGACTTTTTCAGAATGTATGTTGAACAGAAGAATAGCCAAAACAGTTACATTTCCATATATAAAGTAACTATTTTAAAAAGTGATAAAATCATACAATTGCAATAACATAAACATCAGATACATTCAATATGGGCACATATAATAAATAACATTCACGACTCATTAGAAAAATTACAGATCACTCAAGAAGACCAACACAATACAAAACATATAAATAAATAGAAAAATAACACCATAAATACACACAACACTTCTCAAATTGACCTAGAGATCCTGTGAAATTACAAGATTCTTCTAAAATGTTACAGAAAAGCAAAGGTACAGGCCATGTGAAGAGTAGAAAAATAAGTTGAAGGAAATTATTTTAACAACTATCAAGATGTATTATCAGGCTAAAGCAGTAGAGTGTTGAAAATTAACTTACACAGAAGGAGAGAAAACCAGCTACAAAGATCATTGTACCTGTATTGTAATTCCACTATAGAAACCTGAATTTAGTGCATTTGCATCCTGCAAATCCATTTTCTGTCTGTGTAGCATCTAGCTGTCGCCGCACCAACGTGATCGAGGTAAGCACACTTTTCATTTCCTCTCACAGGAAACCTATGATAAAGGGGTTAAACACTATGTGTTAAAAATTCCTGTGACTTGGGGGCCCTTGGGTGGCTCAGTCTGCTGAGTGTCCAACTCTTGATTTCGGCTCAGGTCATGATCCCAGGGTCGTGGGATAAAGCCCTGCATCTGGCTCTGCACTGAGCATAGAGTCTGCTTAATATTCTCTCTCTCGGGGCACCTGGGTGGCTCAGTCGGTTAAGCGTCCGACTTCCATTCAGGTCATGATCTTGCAGTTCGTGGATTCAAGCCCATGTTGGGCACTGTACTGACAGCTGGGAGCCTGGAGCCTGCTTTGGATTCTGTGTCCCACCCCCCCCACCTCCAACCTCTGGCCCCACCCCCCCCCCCACTCCCTGCTTCTCCCCCACATGCACTCTCTCTCTCTCTCTCTCTCCTTCAAAATAAATAAACATTGGGGAAAAAAAAGATTCTCTCTCTTCCCCCCCCTCTGTTATTCTCCCCCACTTATGCTCTCTCTAAAATATAAATAAAAAACAGTTTTTCTAAAAACTCCCATGATTTCTTCTTGCCCAATGACCCTTTTTAAAAAATATGTGTCCAGAGTCCTAAAAAAATGTGGTGTGGCACAGACTTCTCTTGCTAAGGGGAAGATATCTGTACCAAATTGGACTGTAACAGTCTCTCTTCCAAGAGTTTATACCTGTTAAACTGCCATTAACACAGTTCTATGTAATCAGTGCAACTATCAGTTTATATAAGCCAATAGTCCTTAAGCCAGGGTGATTTGCCTTCTGTTCCCCAAACACACAGACACAAGTGACACTTGGCAACATCTGGAGACACTTTGGGTTGTCGCAATAGAGGTTGGGGAGGAATTGCCTAATAAGTAGAAGCCAGAGACACTGCTCATATCCTCAAATGCACAGGACAGTACCCCCTCCCCGCAACAAAGAATTATTCAGTCGAAAATGTCCGTTGTGTTGCTGTTGGGAAATTCTAACATAAACTAAGTGGCTAAGTAGCTGGCAGTCACCATGTGAGTTGTTACACTAAGGTCACGTGTGCAGTAAATTTAGGTCTTTAGATCCAGCTTTCTATATTGCAAAATGGAAGATGTGAAGCCCAAATAAATTCAAGTTAAAATGAACAGTAAGTTGACCTTGAACTGTAAGAGATATCAGCAAACAGGGAGCATGAAGTTTGAAGAATAGATACAATTTGGAGAAGATAGGTTAAAATCAGGCAAAAGATTTTTGGCTTTTTCTTGGTCTGTGTTTATGAATCTCAAAATTCATATTTTCAAAATAACCAGCTAAGACCTTTCCTCTTAGATCCTGATTTCCAACCTCCCTTATTGACTCTTTGAACTGATCTCAATACATGATACAATTTTCCTGATCCCATTTTTCCAACACATACCGAACTCTTGGGTTTTAGAGAAATATAGCTAATGCTGAGGTTCTACAGAGGATTGTGCTATCTAAATTTAAATAATTCCCCAAAGAAAGAAACTCACCATATTTTAGACATGGTTCCATTTACCCATTGTAGTGTTTGATTTTCGGTTATCTCCAGCCCAATCCAGTGATCAGCAGTGCATTTGTATCGCCTAAGAAAATCCTTTAGAGACAAAATAAATTGGATATATTTTTTTAGTTTTTAGTACAAACTATTGTGCTCCTCTTGCTTTGCAGTTTATGGGGAGCAAGACAATAGATGTCGCCAAAAAATAGCTATGGGATTTTGAAAAATGTATTTTACCTTCTGACCCTTAGGTTTCTTATCTGTAAACAAAGATGTGAGATAAATTTTCTTAAGATCCTTTTTTGATTCCAAATTTATATTCAATATGGAAATCTATTCCTCCAGGATTTTAAAATTTTAAACTTCTGGAAAGCCAGAGTTTGCAAGTGATTTCTCACACAGCCTTTCTTAAAAAAAAAAAAAAAAAAAAAAAAAAATATATATATATATATATATATATATATATATATATATATATATATTTATTTATTTAAATTCAAGTTAGTTAACATACAGTGTAGTATTAGTTTCAGGGGTAGAACCCAGTGATTCATTACCTACATACAATACCCAGTGCTCATCTGAAGTGCCCTTCTTAATGCCCATCACCTGTTTTACCCATCCCCCTGACTCCCCACCCCCATCAACCCTCCGTTTGTTATTTGCATTTAAGAGTCTCTTATGGTTTACTTCCATGTTTTTATCTTATTTTTCCTTTCCTTATAAGGAAGATGTTGCACAGCCTTTCTAATCATCAGATATTTATTATAATGTTTTTCCACTTCTCAGTAATTACTAAAATATTCATTTTAGAGTTATATTTTACTTCAAATTCTCTCCCAAAATGATCACATGTGCATATGTGCACACACACACACACACACACCCTTCGTATAGCCAATTCCTTCAGACTTTAATTCTCAAATTTTTTTCTGCCAAAAATTTCTATTTTTTTTTTAAATTTAATGTTTATTTATTTCTGAGAGAAAGGGGGGGGGGACAAGAGCAGACAGAGAGGGAGACACAGAATCTGAAGCAGACTTCAGGCTCTGAGCTGTCAGCACAGAACCCGATGTGGGGCTTGAACTCACAAACTGTGAGATCATGACCTGAGCTGAAGTTGGACACTTAACTGACTGAGCCACCCAGGTGCCCCCAAAATTTCTACTTCTGATGAGATCATTCAGTAAAAAAAATATAATTTTACCCTATTTCTCCTTTTCTCCTTATTCAATGTTGAAATTTCTTGCTACCTTGGAGCATTTTTACCATAGAATTATATATAGAAGGTTATTGAATCTATCGTGCCACTAAATATCTGGGAAACCATAACCTTGACATTGTATCACTCCATGTTTCAATTCTATGATAAATATAAGGGATACGGTTCACAACACTGTGGTCCATTCCCATCTATAACAGTGACACTAATAATCTTTGCATTTTAATATACCATTTTCTGCAGCATTTCATAAATTTATTTGAAAAAAATTTCTCATTGAGCTAAGCTTTGGGTTTATAAAAGAACCTGATTAATCAAACACTGCCCCTGTATTCATAGGGTTTCATTTATGTTGAAGAAATTTATGTAACTATAGAGTTAGAAAATATTTTCCTGGCTAAAGAGAAGATTATGGCTATAATAAAAACAAAGTGAAATTTTATTTTACAAAAAAGAAGTATTTGAATCCTTATGGGGCACTTGCACATCGGATGTGATCTAAGAGGTGTATCTGGAAGAGAAGAATAGAATATTCCATAATAAATACAGAGGACAAGGAAGAAGAGGACAGTTCATATTTTAGGCTTTGGGAAAAGGTTGTTTAAAGGCAGAAAAAATGCGAGAAAGGATAACTGTATTGACCACCAACAGGATATATGTCATCACATAATTGGGAAAATTGAGCGGCACCTGGGTGGCTCAGTTGGTTAAACTTCTAACTCTTGATTTCGGCTCAGGTCATGATCCTAGAGTTGTAGGATCGAGCCCAGTGATGAGCCCACGCTCAGCATGGAGCTTGCTTGAGACTCTCTCTTTCCCTGTCCCTCTGCCTCTCCTCCAATGGGCACAAGTTGTCTCTCAACAACAACAACAACAACAAAAAAAAAAGAAATAAGAAAAAGAAAAAGAAAAAGAAAAGAGAACAACAAAAGAAGAAAATTGGATGAGTTTCGGTAGTTGTGGTCTTAGTGACAGGGAACAGGGAGGTGAGTGTCCTAAAACCTATCCATGAAAAATGTTAATTATTATTTGCTCACTAAAGGAATACCAATGTGGCCTCTTGTTAAAGATGCAAGACAACTCTACATTAGTGGAAATAAATATGAGCAATATTTCATGAAACAAGCTTCATCTCATTTTAACTAAAGAAAACATTTTGTAATTTAAGTAAGCATATATAATATTCTAATTAAGCTGTTTTAAATAAACAGTCCTTTAAAATTCTTCCATAGATTATTTTTATCACTCCTTCGCAGATTGCTTTACCTCATTTTGTCACTTAAATTTTGCCCAGATCGTGTAGTACATGGTAGGCATCTATCACCTTCAAAATGTACCAGGAAATTGTAGAATCAAAGTCTCTTTTCTTGATCCAAAAAGTGCAATGATTCTTATCAGATGTTTAATGACTTCTCTTAAGTTCATACCTAATATTTTGGTATGCTTTTGACCCATGATATTCACTATTTTTTTTAAGTCTGTGCTGTCAAGATTCCTGTGAGTGAAAATTCTAAAAATATTTTGCCTGGTATTTCTTTGTCCCTCAAAACTTTTACGAGCACTCGTTACTTTTCCACCTTTATGCTAATTTAGACATTTTTTCCCCAGGAGGAACTGTAAAGGGAAATTTAAGAATTTCCCAGAACATTCATTGCAAAAGTCTTGCAAAATTCGGCAGTGAAACTACTGACTAAGGATGCTCTTCCTATTAATTTAAGTCGGCATCTAACTTGTTGATTTGCTGTGTCTGCTCTTAACGTACCTAGTTTTTTTGTTTTTGTTTTTTTTTTATTCAGATTTCTCTACCTTTTGTTGCAAACAAAAGTTGAGTTTCTTCGCATTGATCTGTAAATTGCCCCAGTCTGGTTTGCACCCGTTTGAATTTGAACCAATCTCAGGTAGAGGGCAGAAATATATTTTGTTCCCCACAGAAGTAAGAAAATTCTCTTTTTAACAATTTTAAATGCCGTGCTGTGCTGTTTTACATTGTAAGCCCTTTTTAATTGTACATTATTCAAGTTATATTTCTTCTTATATTGACCCTTAATTTTTTTTTTATTTGAGGATAGTTGGTATACATTGTTACATAGTTTCAGGAGTACAAGGTAGTGACTCAATAAGTTTATACATTATGCGATACTCATGACAAGTGTAGCTATTGTCTGTCACCATACAAGGTTATTACAATATCATTGGCTGTATTTCCTATGCTGTGCCTCCTATTCCTGTGACTTATTCATGCCGTAGCTGGAAGTCTGGATCTCCCAGTCTCCTTCACCCATTTTGCTCAGTCCCCCATCCTCCTCCCCTCTGGCAACCATCAGTTTGTTCTCATATTTCTACGTCTGCTTCTGCTTTTTGTTTATTCATTTATTTTTTTAATTATTTTAAATGTTTATTTTGAGAGAGAGTCAGCATGAACACGGGAGAGGCAGAGAGACAGGGAGAAAGAGAATCCCAAAAAGGCTCCATGCCATTAGTGCAGAGCCTCATGGGGGGCTCGATCCCACGAACTGTGAGATCATGACCTGAGTTGAAATCAAGAGTCAGATGCTTAACTGACTGAACCACCCAGGCGCCCCCATTTTTTTTTTAGATTCCACACATGAGTGAAATCATATCTTAACCATTCACTTTTTTTTTTAAGTTTATTCATTTATTTTGTGAGAGAGTGAGGAAGAACAGGGGAGGGGCAGAGAGAGAGGGAGAGAGAGAAGCTCAAGCAGGCTCCACACTGACAGTGCAGACAGAGTCCTTGGGGCTCGAACTCACCAACTGTGAGATCATGACCTAAGCCAAAATCAAGAGTCCGATACTTGACCCACTGAGCCACCCAGGTGCCCCTTGACCCCTTGGCTTTTAAAAAGACTAAACAGGAGTAGAAGCATTTGCTTATTGCATACATGATTCAGGGAAAGAGTGGATTTCACAAGTGCAGAAGTATGTAGTTTTGCAATCCTTTATTAAAATTCTTGGAGATTTCTTTCCCTCCTGGGATTTTTGCCATGTAAATCAGTATTTATTAAACAAAGATCCATAAAGCTTTTAATTTGTACCTGCCTTTGTGGTATAGCAAATGCAACAATTTCAAATAAAACACAGTGTGTGTTCACTGGAAGCCCATGCTTCAATCTAAGAAAACTTTCCATCACATCTGCTGGTTGTGAGTACTCCAACGAAAGCCACTAAGGGATCTCAGAGACAGACAGCAAAGCAAGACTGAGAAGTCAGAGGAAGGTTCCTCAAAGGGGGTAGCCTGGAGAATCCCATCCTTCGTGAAACAATTATGTCTTTGTGGAGTGTTGGCTTTTAAAAGGATCCCAGGGGCATCTGGGTGGGTCAGTTGGTGAAGTGTTGACTCTTGGTTTCAGCTCAGGTCATCATCTCACGGTTCATGGGTTTGAGCCCCATGTCAGGCTTTGAGGTTGAAGCCTGCTTGGGATTCTCTCTCTCTCTCCCTCTCTCTCTGTCCTTACCCTGCTCATGCTCTCTCTCTCTCTCTCTTTTTCTCAATAAATAAATAACTTAAAAACAATAAAAGGATTCCAAATTTTGTGAAGTTATTCTATTTATACTCCTTAAAATATAAACACAGCTGTCAACTCTATTGCTTGATGTTAAGTCTTAACCCTATTCAAACCGAACATCAGCAGGTTTTCCAACTTTATCTCACATGGCATGTTCTAAACATCTTCTTCATAGACAGGCATGTGTGAAAAAAATTTACATTATCATATCATTTGAATGCCCCTTCTTAAGAAATTTTGTAAGAATGGTGCGTTAAATTACCATTTCTTTTGTTGTGTCAATGATAGTTAGGTCTGCACCTCGAGTGATACAGTCATGTCTACTTGAATTCCAATCCCCTTCTTCTTTAGAGAAATAATAGCATTTTTTTTGGAAGCCAATCCAATCATCTGGGCAGAAATGATGAGTACGCGGACATTGTGTAGCTGGAAATGAGACAGACACATATATCAAAGACCAGATGAAACACTATGCCACCGTATTTTGAGATCAATTGGGGAAGACAAGGTCATGAGGCAAAAGATCATGATCACGACCAGAATTGCACATCTATCACACAACAAGGTGAAAAATGTCACGTTAGTTGAAAAGATAGCAGTTCAGGATTTGACAGGATGCTGATATTCCTTTCAACTCCTACCCCAGTAATGCATCAGCCTTCACGGGGCTACTAGTGTGAGTTTATCCGTGTTAAGTCACCTTTACTGTCTTGGGGCAAGTGAAATATAATGAAATTCTAGCATTATCTGGGGTAATAAAAATACTAATTTATATTAGACCGTTATAATGGAGGACACATGTTTTAACCTCTAAGGAAGCAGTGAAAATAATAAAACAGAATACAAAATTAACATTATGTATGTTGACTGCTTATTGTCAACTAGGTATCGCCATCACTCTATGGCTCTGGGTTAACCATTGAAAAGACTCTACATGAGATTTTGAAGGCGGAAGTAGGGCAGAGCCATTATTCTCAGAGACATAGGGCATAGGAACGTCCCAAGCCTTTTTTATTTTTTTGTAGTACTTTTTGCTTTATTTTATTATTTTTTTAATATGAAATTTATTGTCAAGTTGGTTTCCATTCAACACCCAGTGCTCATCCCAACGGATCGTCCCAAGCTTTTTAATGAGTTTGCCTTTGGTACTCTTGACAGCTAGATGTATTTTTAGACTTTCCCCAAATCTCTAGGTTCTCCAAACACATTAATGCTTTAAGCCAAAGTCATCAGTAACTATTCCTCCTCCAGCTACACAGCTTTCCAGATCATCACTCCCCGGCTCCTTCCACAGCCATGTTATCCCTAATTCTCATATTAAAGTCCTGTTCTAACATTTTCCGAGACTATTTTCTTGAAAGCACCCAGACTGAATCAGTTTTTGGTACCAAAAATGGGTCTAAAGGAAAAAAACCTTAAGGATGAGTATTAATTGTCCATGTGATTCTCTTTAGAGGCATGGATTCAAACACCAGTTGTAAATGGGATGCTGGTGATATGTGAAGGTAAAACAATTAAATTATCACCTGCAGTCACCTGATGCCAAGCACCTATAGAAGTGAAAGCTTTAACACCTTTTTCTTTTTTTTTCCTTTTTCTTTTTTTTTTAAATTATAATTCCAGTTAGTTAACATACATTCGCTTCAGGTGTACAATATAGTAATTGAATACTTCCATACATCCCCCTATGCTCATCATGATACATGCACTCCTTAATCCTTACCACCTATTTAACCCATCCCCCACCTCCCTCCCCTCTGATAACCATCAGTTTATTCTCTATAATTGTCTATTGCTTGGTTTCTCTCTCTCTCTCTCTCCCATTTCTTTCCCTTTTTTTGTTTTGTTTCTTAAACACAAGATCATGACCTGAGGTGAAGTCAGACGCTTAACTGACTGAGCTAACCAGGCGTCCCAAGAAAATAAATTTTTAGATTAAAATTGTCTAAAAATTAAGAACTTCCATTCATTGGAAGACATCATACAGAAAATAAACTTAAGCTTCATAGCTAAAGAAGATTTTTACTATAGTTACAATATTTACATAGTAGAAGACATTTACAAAATATTTTTATTTACTATACTAAATAACACTATGAATCAAACAAAAACCAAAGAGGTAACTCAACAAAAATATGGACCAAGTATCTGAATATACCCATCACAAAATACTGTGGCTAAGTGAGCAATAAATATGACAAGGAGTTTAACAGTATTGGTCATCAGGAAAATGTCGATTAAAGTCACAATAAGGTATCAACACACACTTATCAGAATGGCAAAAATGGGTAAAGTTGGCAACAAAGTGTTGACCAGTATGTTAAAAAAAAAACTGGCATTCTCTTACACTTTGGGCTGGACTATCTACTATCTATGGAAATATTTGCTAAAACTGACCTATGCATATTCCATGGCTTAATAATTCTTCTCATAAGTATATCCTACACAATATCCACTAGTCACTAAAAGGCTAAAAGTGTAAAGATGTTCAAAGCAGCATCATTTGCAGTAGTCAAAATGTGGCCCAACCTGAATGTCCGTCAAAATAGAGTGATTGCTGGGGCGCCTGGGTGGCGCAGTCGGTTAAGCGTCCGACTTCAGCCAGGTCATGATCTCGCGGTCCGTGAGTTCGAGCCCCGCGTCAGGCTCTGGGCTGATGGCTCGGAGCCTGGAGCCTGTTTCCGATTCTGTGTCTCCCTCTCTCTCTGCCCCTCCCCCGTTCATGCTCTGTCTCTCTCTGTCCCAAAAATAAAAAAAAAAAAAAAAAAAAAAATAGAGTGATTGATATAGAGCATGAAATACTCTATAGCAAGGATCTGAAAAGTACAACCTGAAGCCAAAATCAGAGATGAAAAGGTGTTTACATTTTAAAATAGTCAACACAGTAAAAAATAATAGAAAAATCAAAACAATTAAAAGAGGAATAATATTTTGTGACATGTGCAAATTATACGATATTCAAATTTCCATGTCTAATTTCAGTGAAACACAGACAAGCTCAATTGTCTGTGCATCATGGGCAATGTTTTCATACCACAAATGCAGAATGGAGAACTTGCAATACCGATTGTATGGCTAACAAAACCAAATTTATTTACTCTCTGGTTCTTTGCATGAACATTTTTCCAACCCCTTGAATGAGTCAATGAACTTTTGCTACATGTTATAACACGAAAGAATCCTACAAACATGATGTGGAACAAAGGAAACAAGATGCAGAGAATACATAAAAATTGCATGATCTTATTCATAGAAAAATGCTTAAATGGGCAAAACCAACCTATGCAACAGAAATCAAGACAGTGATTGCCATTGGTATGGGAATGTTGGATGGAATGTGAGATTATTCGGGTGAACGATTTCGTCTTCATCATTTTTGTGTCTCCCAATGCTTTATGTAGGTCATGTAATTCATAACAATCCATTCATTGATACTCCTTACGGATCATGAATAATGGGAAAAGAGTGAGAATAATGAGAAAAGATCATGAATGAGGCAAAAAAGAAAATGATCGTTCAGTAGGAAGCCCTAAGAGAGAAAAAAAATAAGTAAAGACATAAAAAAATGTAATTTACTCACCCATTAAACTAATTAGAAGAAGAAGAAGGATGGTGCTGGATAATATTGTCAATAAAACGCACATTAAACGAGTTATCTTATACTTGTCCTTAATACCTGAAAAAAGTTATATTTAGAGACAGGTAAAAGAAATACAAAATTTGTATTCATAATCATAACTAACAAACTTCTTTAGGCAATTTATTCTGATATTTCACAAGATGACACAAACATACTCTTTCTGCGTGTTATGGAGAACAACAACCTTGGTTTTTTTTTAAATGCCTTAGGATCGTTATGTTCAATCCACGTGTTACCATGCTGTGGATTTTACTGCCATAGTCCAAGGAATCAAATAGAATTGTTTAGGGTAGAATTTCTTTAGGCCTGGAGCCACCCCCAGGGCCTTCAGTATCTTTCTTCCATGGTGCAATATCAGTACATCCTAACAGTCCTTAAATATTTCTAAGAAATTCTACTTTCTAACTAATGAAAACTTTGCTTTAAAGGATAGATAGTATGTCATACATGAAAGTTCATGAAGATTTGGAATTGAGCTTTCTGCTACAAACAAGCAAAGGGAACTTGGACAATACAGGTTTTTTTGTTTTGTTTTGTTTTGTTTTGTTTTTTTGGTCTGATAGTTCCTCCTCTGCAAAGTCAGGAGAACAGAATAAATATTCAGTGAAGAATTGTTTTTCTTTTATGAGTGCCCATTTGGGGAAAAATGGCATATAGGTTTTTTGAAATAAAACACTTGTATCTTGTATTATTTTATATGATTAGAAAGTATCCGCCCTTATTGTAAAGTTTTATTAAATTCTAAAAATTACAGGAGTTACTTTAATAGACGGGCATACTTATGGAGGGCGTTTATCGTTCCTATCTTTTCCACCTAGTGAAGAACTGTTCTGTTGTTGAATTAACTGTTTTTCCTTTGTGGATGAGTGAAAGATATTACATTTAAAGCACATATCAATTTATATAAGATATATATATATATATATATATATATATATATATATATATATATGAGATAACCAGCATCATCTTTTGGGTTAACATCCTTCTATCCATAGTTTCACATGTACAACATCTCCCACAAACACCCAATTTTAAACGAGTGCCATCATCATGTACCCACTGTTTTATATTCTAATGTTTTCGGTTAACAATTGGTTCTTCTCATGTGTGGTTGACTATTAAGAATGGCCCCCCAGTGAATCATGTCCCCCTGTGCCCACCATCACTTTGCCACATTTTGCTGCTCCTGTCATCAAAAGATATACAGTGTTTCCCAACCCTTGAATATGAATTGCCTAATGCTTTGTTTTAACCAAGACGGTGGTAGAAGAGAACTGAAACTTTAGAGCCCAGGGCTTACGGGACCTTAGAATTTCTACTTTCACTGTTCTGGAGCCCAGCATAACAGAGGGGACAGGAGACATTCCTACTGAATGTATCCATATTCCTAAACCATAGAACCACAGGCAATACAAGGATTGTCTTAAACCACGAAAATTTGGGATGGTTGTTCATTCAGAGCAATGGCTAAATTTATACGTAAGTAAAAGAATAATTTGACATTATAATTTTATTTATTTATTTTATGGGATTTTTTTTAAAGGTTTATTTGTTTTTGAGAGAGGGAGACAGCACAGGCAGGGGAGGGGCAGAGAGAGAGGGAGACAGAATCCCAAGCAGGCTCCAGGCTCTGAGCTGTCAGCACAGAGCCCAACACGGGGCTCGAACTCACAAACCGGAGATCGAGATCTGGGCTGAAGTTAGACACTTAACTGAGCCACCCAGGCGTCCCTTTTAACAGCATAATTTTAATGGCTGATAATACTTTCATGTAGTTATGCTGTTTAAAAAAATAAAAGTCTTCCGATGGGTATTTAGGCTGCCCTACCCTTTTTAGTTTTAACCAGAACTAGCATGAGCATAGTTTAAATATCTCACATACTTGTCTAAATACCTTAAGAAAAAAAATTCAACAATAAACAAATTGGCGTATATCAATTAGATGTTCTTCCACAAGTACTGCAGTAATCTACACCATCATGAGTAACATATGAAGATATTGGTACTCATAGAAATTCATAATAAAGTATTTTTTTTAAGTACCGTAAGGAGGGAGAGGGACTGCAACAAAGAGAAAACTAGCATTGTTTCTGAGCCACCAAAGTGTTATTATTTCAACTCTGTGAGAAAGATAATGGGGAATTATGTCTAACTTTGTGGATTTCTGCCAAATTTCTGAAAAGTCTGGTCGTTAGCTGTGCATTTCTTCTGAGCATCCGCAATTTCAAAAGCTCTGCAGTCAGCAAGGACTGTAGTATCTACAATGCATCACTTTTGAACCAGCATTGTGTTTGTTTTTTTGTTCATTCTTTGCCAAATATTTAGTAATCGCCTACGATGTGCTAGTTTCCATAAATTTAATAGTCCACACCAGACATGCAAAATCTCTGCCCTCCTAGAACTTATATTTGGTGAAACAGACCCAGTAAACTGATGAAACCGAATTTAAAAGTTACAAGTTGCAACAAGTGTGGGAAGGCAATAAACGGGATGCTCTGATTGATAAAAGGGAAAATGACAGGGAAAGGTAGCCAGGAGCGCCATTCTGTGGAAATGACATTAACACCTAGACAGAGAACATGAACAGCGGCCATTTATGTGAAATAAACCAGAAATCGCCTTTTAAGCAAAGAGACCAGCAAATGCCTTGAATCAGGAAAACCTGAAAAGAATGTGGCAAAGTAACACGTGTGATAGAGCCCGAAATAGCAGAGGATCGCAACTAGGTAGAAGGAAAATGATGCTCAGCTTTGAAACCCCTGCGAAAGAGCTTGAGTTTCTTCAAGGTGTAACAGGAAGCCACTGAATTGTTTTAGGTAGGTGTTTGGCGTTGGCCACCTTTATGTTTTTAAAGTTCCCTATGACTCGTGACCGGAGAGACTATTTAGGGAGCTATAACTCTGACAAATCAAGTTACGGTGATCTCTTAAACAGGGGTGGCAGCTGTGGAGATAGAAGCAAAAATAGAACCCTTGGAGGCCACCGGTATCCTTGATAGAGTGGTTTCAGAGTCATACAGAAGAATGTTAGACTGCTGGAAGTAAGGAAGTGAAATCAGCAGGTGGATTCCAAAAACTTGTGCTGTGGGAATTAGAGGAAGCGAAGAGGTAGGTAGTCAGAATGAGGTGAGCGGTTATTGTAGGATTAAAAAAAAAAAAAAAAGATGCACCACTTAAAGTTTCCATGCATCTGGGGACGGTTAACATGGAAGGGATAGGTTGTTAACGCAGGCAGGAGGGAGAGGGAATAATTAAATTAAAAAGAAGAATTCTCAGGGTGCCTGGGTAGCTCGGCCAGTTAAGCGTCCGACTTCAGCTCAGGTCATGATCCCACCATTCATGGGTCAGGGGTCTCTGCTGACAGCTCAGAGCCTGAAGCCTGCTTCAGGGTCTGTGTCTCCCTCTCTCTCTGCCTCTACCCCACTCACACTGTCTCTCTGTCTCTCAAAAATAAACAAATAAACATAAAAAAAAAAAAGAGTTCTCGCAGAGGGCAGAGGGGTTGTGGTCTGAAGTACAAATGGAGAGATTTCTAGGTAAGAGAAATGACCCTACATCCAGTGCGGCAAAAGTCCAAAAGGGAAGAAACAAAACGCACATCTGTCTTTTCAACCTTTTGGTTCCGCATATGCCGTAATTCAGAACTTGAGTCCACGTTCTTTCTAATGGTGTTGTAATCGCCTTGCAAGTGTCACCTTATGCATTTCCCTGTTTCCCTATTAGTTTTCTTTAAGTGTCAGGTGTCAAGAAAAGAAGACGTTTTCTCCTTTTTCTCCGTCATCAACTAAGTCAACATGTCACCATGCCATTCTGTTTGTCTGGGAATTGGCAGAGTGGACCAAAGAGCCTCAGGTTCAAGATCTTGATCAAAGGTTTCTGGCGTATAAATTTATTTTCTTACCTATTGTGGGCCTATTATCTCCTTATCCATTAAGTGACACTATCTTTCTTTTTGGCTTTAATTAAAGAATATATATGTTGATATGTTTTCAGAAGGTCAGGCTTATCGTAGGAAGTAACTAAAAGAAAGCTTGTGGTGTTTTTTTTTCTCATGTTATAGCTCTCCCATCTTTCCATATTTTATTTATCTTGTGGTGTGTGTGAAGACTATTTACCTCAATATTAAGTGGAATTTTTATTTAAAAAAATTTTTTTTTAACGTTTATTTATTTTTGAGACAGAGAGAGACAGCATGTGAACAGGGGAGGGGCAGAGAGAGAGGGAGACAGAGAATCCGAAACAGGCTCCAGGCTCTGAGCTGTCAGCACAGAGCCCGATGCGGGGCTCGAACTCACAGACCGTGAGATCATGACCTGAGCCGAAGTCAGACACTCAACCGACCGAGCCACCCAGGCGCCCCTAAGTGGAATTTTTAAAATGTAATTTATTATTTTAAGTGGGTAGCCAGGCTCTTTGGAATCCTTGCCTCCAGAATGATTGCCGGAAGAAACGCGAAGCTGCTTGAAATCAATGACCCTTCATTAAAAAAAAAAAATCTAGCTTTTTAAGTGGCTGAATCTAAGAATCATGGAGGAGTTTTAAAAAGAGGAAATGCCTCTGAAGCCAACACAAAGAAAGAAGGGCACGTACCTCCTGATACTATTAGAAATGCTAATTTGCATTATGACACAAGAGTCCTTTCCAGGGCAGAGTTGGTAGACGATGTAACTTTGTGGTGCATGTGACAACCGTCAGATCCCGTGGGCAGACCATATCAGCCTCAATAAAGATGTTGGTGCCATGAATGTGGCAAAGAAACAGTGTGGCTTTTGTTATAGGCGTAGCACAGAATTAGCAGGACTAAAATCAAAAGGCTAATCACTGTTGGGATCTATCTGGTCACAAATAATCATAGAAAAGGAGTGACTCAAGACTCTTGATGCTTCTATGTTGCTTAAAAGCTGGGAAACTTCACATAACCCTGGAAGTACCTCCCTCACTCCTCCCCCCACCCCCAACTTTCTCAATACCACCAACTGGCAAAGATTAAATGTCCTGCCAGCTCAGCGGGATGGAGACTTGGAGTGGCATTTCGTTTGATGTAAGGCACTAATGAATTGGACATTTATTGCACTTCTGAACATGCAGGTACATGTTTAAACATGCTACCTGTTTATTCTCTAATTAATCTATCCATTTCCTGAGCCCTAAAATCTAATTTTCTACGTTCAATTTAAATAGCTTTCATTTTATAAGTTCCTTCTCTCTCAAATTATCCAAAAAACAAACAAACAAACAAAACCCTGAAAATGTTTCCTTCCTGCTATGAATTTAGTATTGAGAGATGAATTTCAAAGAAATTGCTCAGCCCTCATAATCTGTTCAACAAAGGAATGTAAGAAACAGATAACATCCCAGGGTAACTCGGCAAAAACCTATTTAATTAATAAATGTAACTAAAATAGTTTTACACTCATCCCTATTGTAATCTAAACAGCTAAGGATTCCAATTACTTTCCCCACAGAAAAGTTTCACGGACTCAAGTAATTAGTTTCAGTTTCTGAGCCTGATCTTCAAGCTGTCTTCCACAGCACATATACTAAAATCATCTCTAATTTTCTCCAAGGAGAGATAAGAGGAAAGATCTAGGGTGACCAATAAATTTAAAACCAAATAAAATTCCCTTTTCCCTAGTTGATAGCTATAGAAAAAATCATAAATTACCAACAAGTGGAATGAAT
Source organism: Panthera onca (assembly GCF_046562875.1). Lineage (NCBI taxonomy): Eukaryota > Metazoa > Chordata > Mammalia > Carnivora > Felidae > Panthera > Panthera onca. The sequence continues at coordinate 43,675,160 of NC_138345.1, forward strand.
AAAATAAAAGAAAAATGAAAAAATAAAATATTTAAAAATAAATTGTCCAATGCACTAAATTTAACAAGGGCATTTTGAAGTTCAAATTATGCATCTATATAGGTTAAATATAATATATATAATATTATTTAGTAAATTACAGAATATACATAATATTTTGTACATATACATAATATATAAAAGATACATAATATATAATATACATAATATATAAATTATATATATTTATATACATATACATAATATACATAATATATAAAATTTATTTATACATAAAATGTGTAAATTCACACTGTTTGAGATGTAAGATAGAAATTAACACTGATTGGATGAGTGGCTAGAAAGCTTTCTGTAAAACTTTTGGTTCCGATATTTTCATGTGATCAGCTAATATTTGATCCCATTGTCCCCAACCCTCTTTGATCTAACCTTAGACAAAATGATGACATTGTCAAAAAAAGAGGAATAAAGTATTTACGCATTCTAATATGAACCGCAGCACTCTTGATTGCTGCATAAACTAGTAGGTTGAAAGACATTAAATGGCAAGTGTTCAAAACCCACCATCATCTCGAAACCATCCATTGTTGTATTTACTGCATTTTCGTGTCATTGCCTCTCTTCTTCACCTTTTTTATGACCCCTGTTGAAATAACTTTGAAAGATTTTTCTGCTAGATTTAGACTTTAGATCTTACATAGTCCAAACTTGCTATTTAGTGCATCCAAAGCTCCCAAGTGGTTTTCTAGTTCTCGTTTTTTTAAGGTACATTTTCTTTTCTTATCTTGTGTAAGGTTGCCAGAGACATCTTCAAGGATATCCGAGCACTAGCAATTGGTTCAATGAGAGCGGGAGAGGAGGCTACTTTCTGCTCTTAAGCACCCCCAGAGTCCAATTTATCTTGACTCCACTCACTGTTAAAACACGAGAAAAATTGGCCAGACTTTTCCTATTGTGTCTGCATTCTGAGTGTTGAATGTGGACATGGATCAAATTTAACATTTTCTCCAGTAGTGGTTTTATTAAATACTTAGTAAAAATGAAATTAAATCTTGAACAGGTTTAAGCTGTGGTTAATCCCTCGCCACTATCAGTTCAGATAAGATAAGTCGATCTCCCTTTAAGAAGTCAAAACAGTCCATGGCAAATCTGAATTTTGTCATCACAATTTTCATTTTATGGAGACGTTAGCCCAAAAAAGGATTTTTCTGCCTTGATGGGGAAAAAAGCAACAAAATCCGCTTCGTGCCTTTGAAGGCTTTGTTTAACACTGCATGTCAGAATTTTCATAAATAACCTTCGTTCTGAACAATTGTGAATGTCCTTACCTTGTTTCTTTTCGTCAGTTCCTTGATTGCTGCCAGCAGTCTGGGTAACTACAGGGGAGCTTTGTGTCATCTCGTCCAAAACCTCTCTTCAAAGTTTTAAATTTAGTGTAAAAATGTTATTATTTGTTTATTTATTTTCTTTTTATAGCAGCTTCACACTACGGTTACTCTACTTTGGAAAAACAAAATGAAAGTTAACAGCTCATCTATGATTAAGTCAAACTGTTGTCTTCTAACCACAATATCTTCCTGTAAAATGAAAAAAAAAAAAAAAAAAAAAAACCATTACTAGAGAAGGAGGAAGTTAACTAAATGGTAAAGAAGTAACAAACTCATAGATTCTGACTTTCTCAACAGGGGAGCCCCATCGAAACTTTCGAACAAAAAAATATTCCAGAGGCTATTTTTCAATTGTTTCAAGAGCAGCACCTAACTAGCATCCTTCCAGGGCCATGGGAGATAAGAATATTAATTGATTAAAAGGCACACTTTAAGTCATTCTGTCTCGATGATCCTGTGTTTAGAAAGACTGTCTTAAAGGTGATGAAATTAAAGATAAGAAAGCTGTGTTTTAAATGGGTTACTGAAACGAGAACAAAAACTGTTTTCTCTCTCAGTGGCAATCATAGCCACAGGCACACCTACACCACCACCCACCCCCCCCACCACACACACACATACACACACTGAACAAAAGAAAAAGAGGCAAATAAAGTTAAAAGGCGCTCAGAACGTTATCATCAAAATTGAAGATGATAATGCTATTATGCTAATATTAGGGTAGCAGGAAACAGTTTCCTTCTCAAAACTGTCCTCAGCAGAAAATTTTCAAACGATTTCATATTTTCTTTCAGTAAATACGTTAACAAACTACAGAGAAATAGCTGACTTCCTACAAGCTGTTTCAGGATTAACACCACGTTCGTTCTGACAGGTACACTGTGAAGAGAAAAGGGATTGAGAACAGAGAAGAAGTAGAGTACAAAGAAATGAAAAGGGGAAAAAAATGTGAAGAGAATAATCCTGTTTAACACAGGATTAAACTCTTCTGGATGGGCTTAAATATATAGCTCTGGTCCTGTCTATCAGCTCTCAAAACAAAATTATGCAAGATGAAATGCAGGTAACAAAAGGGTTCCTTCCCTTTTGGGACAGAAAGAAGACTGAAAGTTTGGGGAGAATTGAACATATTCTATCTATCTCGTCACCAAAATATTCTACCCTTAGGACTATTAGAAATACATATAGAAGGGAATATAGGGACTGCACTATGATGGCTGGTGAAATTTAGGTTTTGTTCCTGAAGAGCGACAGTCAAGATATAAAATTTGACTCAAAATATAAAATATTTCCAACACCATAAAATGTTTGCTAATGTACCTTTGCGGTTCATCCCAAGAACGAGGCAGCCACTAACCTACTATCAACAGAGATGAGTTTTGCTGGTTTTAGAATGTTCTGTAAACAGAATCACACAGTGTGCACTTTTGTGAGTCTGGTAACTTTTGCACAGTGTAATGTTTTTGAGTTTTATCAATATTATGGCAGACCAGCCGTTCATTCCTTTTCATTGTTGAGGAGAATTTCATTGTGTGAATATATAATAATTTGCTTATCCATTACTCCATATGGCTATTTCCACATTTTGACTATCATAACTAAAAGCAGCATAAATATTTCTGTTAGTCTTTTTGTGGACATTTATTTTCTAATCTTTCAAGGAAATACCTTAAAAAAATTTTTTTAATGTTAATTAATTTATTTTGAGAGAGAGGGGGTGGAGGGGCAAAGAGAGAGGGAGAGACAGAGAGGGAGAGAGAGAATCCCAAGCAGGTTCTGTGCTGTCAGGCCAGAGCCCGATGTGGGGCTCGAACTCACAAAACCGTGAGATCATGATCCCAGGCAAGATCAGGAGTCAGATGCTTAACTGACTGAGCCACCCAGGCGCCCCTCAAGGAAATACCTTGTAGTGGAATTCCTAGGTCATATGGAAAATATATTTGTATCTCTCCCTCTTTTTTGTGATAAGAACACTCAACATGTCATCTGGGAGATGATGGATATGTCTATTTCCTTGATTGTGGTAATGGTATCATGGGTGTTTCCATAGGTCCAAATGCATCAAATTGTACACATTAAATACATATAGTTTTTTTTTTGTATATAAATTATGCCTCAATAAAGCTGTTCTTAAAAATAAAATATGTGGTTAATTTTATAGACATATAATATCTTCCAAGGAGTTTGTACTATTCCCTCGATTAACGTACAACAGTTGCATTTGCTCTATATCAACAGCAAAAGTTGATGTGGTTGGTCCATCTTTTTCATTTTCATCATTCCAGTAGGTATGTGGTGATATCTAAATATAGTTTTAGTTTGCATATCTCTGAAGACCTGTTGAGCATTTTCCCATATGCTTAAGGCAATTAATATATATTTTTTTGGTGAATTCTGTATTCAAATATTTCGCCAGTTTTACAGGATTATTTGCCTTCTTTTTAGTGAGGTGTAAGATATATATCTTATATCCATTATATCTTACAGCTCACTAAAAAGAAGGCAAATAATCCCATAAAATATATATAATGAGTTGTAAAATAGTATTTAAACAATATGGAAATAATTCCTTTGCCACACACACACACACACACACACACACACACACACACAAATACTTTCCACCATTTGTAGTGTCTTTTCACAAAATCTTTCTCAAAAACCTTAAAAAAAACTAGAACCCTGTAAATGTTGAGTTCTGTAGACCTTTGAAAGTGGCATATTCTCCATTGTTAAAGTCTAGAGTTTATCCTTGCTTAAATACGATTCTGAATCCTCTGTCATCAAAGAAAATACACACCTTCCTTATGAAGATCCCTTCCTTCCCCTACTGACCATAAAGCTGATAACTAAGATTAACTGTTACCCTTGATACTCAGGAGAAATTCAGACCTAACAACATGTAATGACAACCTAGAGAGTACAAAATGGGGTTGGATTCCAAGGGTGCTAGATCAAGAGAGAAACACAAAGCTGGATGAGGGAGATTTTATCAACAATGGGGTCCTCTCTTAGTCATAAAATTTAATAAGTTGACAACATATTGTGAGACAGTGTTGAAAAACTGCTGAAATAACTCAAAGAAGATTGAAGAAAGTAACAGCTCATGCTAAGCAGAGTAAAATGCCAGAATTGCTATGGGAGTTAGTTGAAGATAAAAATACAACAGTACTTAGAGCAGTTGGCATTCCATAGTTGATATGCTCTGGATGGACAGAAAATCCACCAAATGTTCTATGGGATGGTATTATGGACACCCTATTAAAGTGATAAGAATGTAAGAAGAACATAAGCATCAGGAAGAAGCTTACTGAAGCTTTCCTTCCCAGGCCAAGGATTACAATAGTAGATGTCTTCACAGAATTGGATTTATGGACAGCATTGAGACTGATAGGATCTTGGAGTCTTAAGGGTCAAATGGCATACCTCAACTCTAAAACAAAGTTGTCACAATATTGTAATGAGGGTTGAGTTTGGAGTAGCATCTAGACTACTGACCAAGAGAAAGTTATAGATACGTTAAATGTTCCTGAGGCAAGACAGATTGATCTGTCTTGAGCTAAAAAGGATATTTTTACTTATGTGCTGGTCTTTAACCCGGTGCTAACAGAGAAGAAAAAAAAAAGGTTGTATAATTCTGATTTCTGTGATGTAACACCAAAGTTGAAAAGAGATATGCAGTAGTTTATAGTTATATAGTATTTCTATTATATAGACATAGGAGACGTAAAAAACTTCATGTGTAGATAATGGTAAAATACAGTAAAAAAAATAACCAAAAATTGATTTATGCTAAGTATGTATTACCTTTTTTAAAATATAATTTATTTAATTTTAGGGTTAGATACTGTAACTTATTATTTTATTTTATCTTATTTTATTTTCTTTTATTGAGAGAGTATGAGTGGGAGAAAGAGGAAGCGAGAGAGAGGATCTTTTAAAAGTTTTTTTAACTTAAAAAAATTTTTATGTTTATTTAATGTTTATTTTTGAGAGAGAGAGAGAGAGAGAGAGACAGAGACAGAGACAGAGTGTGAGCAGGGGAGGAGCATAGAAAGATGGAAACACAAAATCCAAAGCAGGCTCCAGGCTCTGAGCTGTCAGCACAGAGCCCAATGCGGGATTGGAACCCACGAGCTGCAAAATCATGAGCCACCCAGGCACCCCAAAAGACCTAGTGCAAATCCCGATTTGGGGCTCAATACCATGACCCTGGGATCATGACTTAAGCCAGAATCAGGAGTCAGATGCTCAGCCAACTGAGCCACCTAGACACCTGATAATGTAAGTTTTAATGACAACTATATTTAATGACTGGCTCACAAGATCCTGAAAATTTAGCAATCAGATCTTGCAAGCATACCACTGGGTTTTGCTCAACACCTACAATAAAAATAAATCAAAACTGGGTGATCACTAGGTTAAGGGAAACCATTCCCCCAAAGTTATAAACTATTACCTTGTCCTACTTCTGCTGAGTCAGTTTTCTGACTCAGGACCCAGTTTTTAGAGAAAAAGGCAAGTCCTCAGAGAGAAGACCCCTTCCATACTATGGCTAGTATAAACCATATTGCTTCCCTCAATCCAATCCCAAAGGGATTTATTTATATTAGTCTTCTCAGGCTGCCATTTCAAAATACCACCAGCTGGGTGGTATTTCTAAATAATAGAAATTAATTTTTTCACAGTTTTGGGGTCTGGTGATCCAAGGTCAAACTACCAGAGAATTGATGTCCGATGAAACTTTACTTGCTAGCTTGCCGATGGCTGTATTTTCGCTGTTTCCTCATATTACCTTTTGTCTGCATGCATGCGTTGACAAACAGATCTCATTGCTGTCTCATCCCTTCTTATGAAAACCCCAGTCATGGGGCATGTGTGTGATTTTCACTCAGGTCTTGATCTCAAGGTTTGTGGGTTTGAGCCCCTCATCGGGCTCTGTGCTGACAGCTCAGAGCCTGGAGCCGGCTTCTGATTTTGTGTCTCCCTCTCTCCTGCCCCTCCCCTGCTCACACTCTGTCTCTCTGTGTCTAAAAAATGAATAAGCATTAAAATATTTAAATAAATAAAAAATGAAAACACCGGTCATGTCAGATTAGGTCCCAACTCTTATGTCCTCATTTACCCCTAATTATCTCCTTAAAGGCCCTGTCTCCAAATATAGCACCTTGGGGGATTCAATATATGAATCTGGGGAGACAAGATTTAGTTCATAATATTCCATCCTCTGGCCCTTCAAACTGTGTATCTTTCTTGCATGTTAAATACTTTTATCTCATCCCAATAGCCTCAAGTATTAACCTATCCTGCATCAGTTCCAAGTCTAAAGTCTTATCTAAATTATGTCTGGTGAACCTCCAAGTGTGATTCATGTTGGGACGCAACAACCCTCTAGCTGTGAGACTGAAACAGGTACGTTATATACTCACAAGATACAATGGTAGAACAAGCTTAGGATAGACATTCTTATTCCAAAAGAGAGAAATCAGAAAGAATAAAGGGGTGATAGGTCCCAAGCCAGTCTAAAACTTAGGAAAATTCCACCACTCTTAGGGCTCAAGGGTAATTCTCTTTGGCTGAATGCTCTGCCCTGTGGTCCCCCTGGGACAACAGTGTCATCCCCAGGGTCCTAGGTGGTGGCCCTGCTTTCTCAGCTCTGGGGGGCAGTCTTGTCCCTGAGGCCCTGAGTAGGGGCCTCTGAAACTCAGGAGGTGGCATCACACTCTGAAGTTGAGAAGGAAACAGCTTTGCCCCGCTGCCCCCCTTCCTCCTTTTGCTGTATCTTCCGGGCTTGCAGTCAGAGTGGTGGCCCTGATGATCCCTTATAGTCTTTAGGGTTACCCCTCTCTTTTCTTCAAAGATAAAGTGTGTTCATAGTTGAATAGCTCTCCAGAACCCCAGAAGACTGTGATCTTTCTCTTATTTCATCCTGCCTCTTCGCTTAATAATGTCTTCATGAGTGACCAAACATGTTTCCTCCAAAGTGCTCATCATATTTTAGTTTTATATTCATGGACTCACTGATCCAACAATTCTACCCTTTACTCAGTCCACACCAGCCACAGTGACTTCACGGTCTCATGAACTTTGAGTTTCCTTCTGCCTAGAGATTTATGTCCTCAAACAGCAATGAGGTTCATTGCATCACTTTTTCAAGCATTTGCTTAATGTCACCTTCTCAGTGAAGTTGTTCATGATAATTCTATTTAAATTGCAAACTCAAGCTAACCCCACTTGCTACTCACAGAGGTAAGTCTTAATTCCAGCCAGGAACATGTACATATATATGGTGTGATTACATATTTACTTATTCATTTTGCTGATTGTGTGTCTCCTACAGTAACATGGAAGTTCCAAATCAAAAGTTTTTATCTGTTTCATTTATTGGTCTATCTCAGTGCCTAGGACAGCGCCTGTAACTCTATGTGTGTGTGTGCATATGTGTGTGTGTGTGTGTGTGTGTGTGTGTGTATGTGTATGTGTATTCAAAAAGTCTTATTGAATGAATTAATATATGATGAGTGCACACACACACACACACACACACACACACACACACATATATATAAATGAGGATTAAGAAGTTAGTAACAAACAAGGGTAAAGGAATGAATAGTTTACCCAAATAATGAAATAAATATAGTCAATAAATGTAGACAAAGGTGTTTCAACACAAGAGATATCCGAGAAATGTAAAGTGGAATGATAAAACAGCTTATCAGACTAAAAAATGTGCCTTTAAGATTAAAGTGATGATTTGGTATGGGTGTGGGGAAACCCTCAATTTCAGTGGGAATATAGTTATAACATTTCTGGAGAGGATAAAGGCTTTCTTCTACTGACTAATTCATAAATGATGACACGAAGTTTGTAAAAGGTGTAAGTTTTCAACAATTTTTTTTTTGACAGAGAGAGACAGAGCACAAGCAGGAGTGGGGCAGAGAGAGAGGGGGACACAGGACCCAAAGCAGGCTCCGGGCTCTGAGCTGTCAGCACAGAGCCTGACGCTGGGCTCGAACTCATGCACCGCGAGCTCATGACCTGAGCCGAAGTCGGACGCTCAACCGACTGAGCCACCCAGGAGCCTCTCAGAAACTTATTTTTTACCATCTTTTCTTTATCATCACATTGATTTGGTATAACATTTAGTATGGAATGGCTCCGTCTTTTGTTTTGCACGTGTCAACCAGAGGACAGGACCAAGGTAGATTAAATGTTACCATGAAATAGCATATGCATTGACCAAGGTGGATGATGTACTAAAATGACACCTCTTAAGATGGGCAGTGGTGAATTGACTAGGGAAATGTGCAGGGGATTAAACTGACAGGATGTTATGACTAACTGAGTAGAAAACGCTGGACAAATCTAAAGTTTGGGGTAATCATTATGATACAAATTTTAGATATGTTCAAATAGAGATCTCTCTCAATGAGACATCTCTGAGCTATATCAGCATTCAATCCCATTGACTCTTATTATAATCAGACTCATTGTTAGAGAATTAGATATCAACAGAGCCTGAACAGAGAAGATAAAGGATTTTTTTTTATGAGGTAGGATCACACAACTAGCTAATTTGTATTGCCAAGAGCCTGAGAGTCTACATCAGAGTGAATTCTAAGAATGTCATTGCAATGGGATAAATAGGTGAATTGACAGAGATGAATATTTTTGACACCGAATTAGGATGTAATGTTTGCCTCATCATCTAGGAGGTGAATTAATGATTAGCTTGGCTGGCTACTAAAAACCCGGATATAGTTAATGACGCTTAAATATTGGAAATTCCCGAGCACAACATATAGGAAAGAATCTTAAGGCTCCGGGAAATTATTATGCTGAAATGAATCTAATCTGTGCAACCTACTCAACCACTTTTTAGTGATATTCCCCTGGAGGGCTCAGAGGGCATGCTTTGCAACAACACCTTAAGAACCCATTTGGTGATGGCCTGTTGTGACGACTGTTTTTGGAGACCAGAGATACAGTTGAAGATGCGACAGTGGAATCAGGTTTCTGATCACTGGTAATTAGCTGGTTTTAAAGGTGAGGTGTATTCAATTTCTGCAATAAGTCAGAGAGACTGACTGGTAATCAGGGTGTTGATTCACAGAGATCTGTGACAATGGATAGTTGATTTTGGGGTTGATTCCTAGAAATGGGGTCGGTGGGGAGGACTAAGTAGCTGCTTGATATGCTGAGAAGATGCTAGAAATAGTGGCCAGAATCTAAACTTAAATTTTCAGAGAGAGGACTCCCTGTCCTTTATCCAGTCCCTCACTTACATAGTTACTATCAGAAGCTCTTTCCAGATCAGGAATCCCTCACTTGGGAAAAAGACAGACTGAGCCTTTTTGTTGGAGGACACTGTAACATGGCCACAGGTATCATTATGACACTTCTTCCCCCAAACCTAACCTAGCCTGAAAGAAAACCTCCAGCCATTATCTTGGATGATTACATTCTGAAAAAGTGGATTGCTCCCTTTAATTTACAAGCATAAACAACATAAGCACTTCTTTACTGTCTAACCTAAGTATATATTAGCTGCCCTGATCTCTGCCATAAGATATCCCAGAAGGAACTAGATCGTCTTGATATATCTCGACATGATATAGCTCAGAAATTATTGCCAAAATATATTTATTTCTTTGATGATGACATTATGCTAATTGTATCCAGTGAACAATAAGCAGTAAACATCCTATAACTTTAATACAGTATATGTTCACCAGCAAGAATCTGATCTAATTTGACCAATTTGACCCAGGGGACCCTAAATTTAGAAATGCACAGCCGTGTTCTATCATAAACTCAAAAGGGCTATATTGGAGTCTAGGTCTGAGCAGTTCTAAAAAGGTTCAGTAAACTGCATGAAGAGATGCTTCAGACTCCCATGGTACATCTTGTATTAATTTTCTCTCTTCACTCCAACCATGTATCAGGCTTTGGGGTAGGGTCGGATGTGGTTTTGGAAAAGGTTCCATATGCTCATATGTGGAGAAGTAAAAAGAAAATCTTTGTCAGTGGAAATGAAAAATACGCCAGCTAGAAATAGATGCCACACCACGGTCCATTTGGGGGGTGACTTTGAAAGACAAAAGGGAAGTTAAATCTTCACATTCAGTAGAGATTTGGGTGTTATATCTGGTTGTCCATCTGGCAGGAAAGATGAATACCTAGAGATATAAATCTAAACTGACTCACTGTCAGAGATTGACAGGTTAGATGGCTGGTTGAGAACTCAAAAAGAACAAAATCGGAAAATTAGGGACAAAGAAATTTGGGAGAGAAGAATATATAAGGATGATTCGAATGGACATAAATTGTGAAGATACTCATTCCCATGTAACTTCCAACAAATTATATCCACAATCGAGGAGGGCACTCTCAATAATCAGGAAGATAAAATGATATGTGCTGTGGCCATCTAGCAGTTTCTTTCTTCAGACACACTGACAGTTGATCAATGGACGAATATGGAGTGGCCACACAGACAATTATGAATAGCAGACAATTCATGAAATCAACATGGTCTTCTACTACCCAAGGATGGCCTGCAATTGATGAATGCCTAAGCTACCAAAGACAGAGGCTGAATCTGAGTCTCAGAGAAAATACCAATTCAGGGTGGGACAGCTGGCTAGCCTGGTGGCAGACTGATTACACTGACACTTTATGATATTGAATGGGGCAACACTATGGTAAGGTAGACTCATACTCTTCTAAAGAATTTGCTCTGTGCTGACAGCTCAGAGCCTGGAGCCTGCTTCACATTCCATGTCTCCCTCTCTCTCTGCCCCTTCCCTGCTCATGCTGTGTCTCTCTCTGTCTCAAAAATAAATAAACATTAAAAAAAAAAGAATTTGCCTTGGGACCCACAGATCTTCTTCAGGGTTATCATCGACAGATGATAACCATCTCCCCTGTAGTCACTCTACCGTCGTTTCTGCACTGACCATCCCTTGAGAACCTCAGACCCTTGTGGCCATACCTCGTTCAGGGATTCTGGACAATTATTTAGACTAATTGTTAGGACAACTGAGTCAAAGCATGCCTGAGGTTACCTTTTCTCGTGCCCTCATTATGTACTCCTCACCTCCCAACCTGTGACTTGCCAGTTGCCACGGAAGAGTGACATTTTCCTCCGTGTGCATGCATGCACAGAGCACAAATGTGGTAAAGACAGTAGCATGCATGTAAACTTTGTACCAATGTGAGACTACAGCTATGGATAAGTTATCCTCCCTTGTTCTGCTTTCCGCTCCTGAGACAAAGTCGTCTAAATGGCTTTTCTAAAGATGATCCTGAGATAAAAAAAATCACCCTTGATATCCATTAATGTGCCCCTTCTATTTACTCCTTCTTTTGTCCTATCTCATTTCCCTTGCACTCATTCCTGTTGTCCTGTGTTGCACTTCTGCAAAAAGCATTAGATGCCTTTGACTCAGCATTTTTTTTCTAGGTACCACACTTCTTAGAAAAACTGGTAACTGAGTGGTTTCAAGAAGTGGATTTTCTAAATGGGATTTTGAAATTAAACTGTCAGGGTGAGGACTAGGAGGACTCCATTGAGGACTCAAAACAATAAGATATTTACCTGTCGTCAATTTCTGTGAGTGGCGTGGAAGATGAAGAGTTGGGATATATGAATGTGTGGCCCGTGGTTGGTATGGAGGTAATGATAGGCATTGTGGTGAGGGCTGGCTAGTAGAAAACTTAGAAAAAGGAAATGAAAGCTTCTAGTCGCTAGCTGAAAATTGAATGAATTATACAAAATCTGCGGTGTCTCTAAGGCAGCTCTGATGAAAATTTTCCTGTTCTGGATCTTCAGGGTAGACTGTGATAAGAATTTGGCTCAAAACCCCATTGGAAAAGTCATGTATGCCTGTCAGTAAAAATTAGCCTTGAGTAGAAAAAATGAATATCGTGTTCCAGAGACCTGACATGTGACTATTAGGCCAGATGAGTCTGTGAATCTTGGATTCCAAAATTCCTCTGTGCCCTCAGAAACTATAACTTTTTAAAAAATCTGCTGCCAGAGAATAGTAGTCTTTCTACGACTGGAACCCATTTAATAATCTTACCTTTAGCAGGTACCTCGTAGGATGAGTCTTCTCCTTATTGCCAATGCCTCTAGATGATAACTTCCAGATGACAAAGAACATAATCTGAATAGGGAAGAATAGTATATGTTTTGAGAGGTAATAATTTACATGATGAAAAAAATTATGGGGCCTGGCAGTAACTGGGATATTATGTATGGAGTCGTGTGGTGTAAGGAGAGAAGAAACATAGGGCTGTACAAGAGACGCTTAAATCATATTGATATGGGGGCCCTCATTCATAACTTGAAACTTTACATGCTCATTAGGGAAATTTTTATCTGGTCTAATAATCTGCTGGGTTGGCTATATGAAACTGGAACATATGGGGATCTGCCCTCAATGAGGTAGAAATGCCAGAATTTGCGAAGCACACTTTTAAGAAAGCACTCTCGGGTACTAAACACAAAATTCTTAAACTTTACTAGTTGCAGCATTAATCTTCTGGGAAGAAGAAAATTCAAGCCAACTTCATAAATAAATGACAAAGAGAGAAAGATTGTAAGGGACTGGCCTACATGGTTAGGGAGGCTGAGAAGTCCCACGATCTGTAGTCCGCAAGCTACATACTGAGAAGAGTCACTGGTGTAAACTACAATCTCAGGGCACATGCCTGAGAATCAGGAAAGCTAGGGATGTAAGTTTCAGTCCAAGGACAGGAAACCTGATGTTACAGCTCAAAGACGAGAGAGAGTGAATTCTCATTCCCTTAGCCCTTTTTATCAGCCCCTCAAGGCTCAGCCACCTTGGTGAAAGCAATCTGCTTCAGTCATCTACCCACTCAAATGCTAATCTTATCCAGAAACACCGTCACAGATGCATCCAGAAATCATGCTGATTATTTGGGCAATGCATGGCCTGGCCAAGTTGACACAAAATTAACTTATCACAAGCCCATTTCTTGTCAACTTGGCTGGCACCCATACACATCTCCTTAAACCCTATATTTTTAAAAAGAATTTATTGACATTGATTTATTTTTGAGAGAGAGACAGAGTGAGAGCAGAGGAGGGGCAGAGAGAGGGAGACAAAGAATCTGAAGCAGGCTCCAGGCTCTGAGCGGTCAGCACTGAGCCCAACACGGGCCTCAAACCCACGAACTGTGAGATCATGACTTGAGCCGAAACCAATAGTGGGAGCTTAAATGACTGAGCCACCCAGTTCCCCCTCCTTAAACCCCGCTTAATCTCCAAATAAAGACATTCACAAGGTCATAATTCTGTTTAACAGTACATAATTATCCTGTATACAACTGAAAATGTACTAACCCCTTTCTCAGAAAAAGAAGTAAAGAGCTTGAGTAAAGTTTACTCTTTTTTTTTTAATGTTTCTTTTAATTTTTATTATGTTTGAAGGAGAGAGAAAGAGCATGAGCCGGGGAGGAGCAGAGAGAGAGGGAGACACAGAATTCGAAGTAGGCTCCAGGCTCTAAGCTGTCAGCACAGAGCCTGATGCAGGGCTCAAACCCACAAACTATGAGATCATGACCTGAGCTGAAGTCGGATGCTTAACCGACAGAGCCACTCAGGCACCCTGTAAAGTTTACTCTTCTAATTGATACATCATAACTTAAATATCATGGTGTGAAATTAATGGTACTTAAATACTATAATATAAAGTCAATACATCTTATGTTACATGATAAGAGAAGAAAGAAAATATATTTTTAAGGTATTTAAGATATTTAAGGTATCTTAAAGTATTTAAGATATATTTAAGATATTTTTAAAGGTATTTCTATCTATTATCTATCTATCTATCTATCTATCTATCTATCCATCTATCTATCCATCTATCTATCTATCTATCCATCTATCATCTATCTGTCTATAAATGCATTTACACAAAATAAAGTATGACAATCACAAACTTCATTTCTGTAAATGGTCATCTGGCCATAACTGGTGTTTCCTTCTATCCTTCTACTACCCATTTTGTATTCCCTTCTCATTTAGCAAGCACCTCAGCTGGTCATAAATTCTTTGCCTGGTGGAATAATTCAAGCCTTCATTCCTGAAGGGTCAGGACCATTAATAGGCCTACCTGGATTAGGTTATTATAGTTTTTCTTTGACCTTTCTCACAGGGCATGATAATACTAAAGGATCTCCTATATTCCAAATATAATTTCCTTTACTTCCATTGTGGAGTAATAACACAATTTCCTCCTGGTAGTCAGGATCAACCCTTCAAGCCAGTTCAGTAACTTTCTTCCCTGTTGATTCAGAGACATGAGAAGTCCAAGGTGGCAGTCTTAAATTTCAAGTCAATGAAATCTAAGTTTCAAGTCAATGAAATCAGGAGATTTCAGGAGATCTCCTGATGGAATCATTCCTCCCTCTGGAACTAACACCTCGAGGCCAGCAGAGCATAATGTCATGGGAACCAGAAACAAAAATTTTGCTAATGGATTGCGAGGTATAAGAGTGAGTGGTGCCACTCTGATTTCTACATCTTGATTCGTCAACCCATGATTACTGGTTATAGGAGAAACAACCCCTTATACTGAATGATGATTCAGAGCATATCTAGCCTTCTGGAGAACTTTGTCCCAGCCCTGCAAGGTATTGTCCCTTACTAGTACTGTAACTAAATTTTCAAACGGTCACCCACCATTCTATCAAGCCAGCCACTTCAGGATGGTGGGGAACATGGTAAGACCAGTGAACTTCCTAAACATGGGCTCACTGCTGCACTTCTTTGGCTCTGAGATAAGTTCCTTGATCAGGAGTCATACCATGATGGTGGATAAGGCATTCTGTGGGTCTATGGATGGTGGTTTTGGCAGAAGCACTGCATACAGGAAGGTAAGTCTGAGACCAGACTGTGTATTCCAGTAGGAACAAAATACTGCCTCTTCCGTGATGGAAGCGGTCGAATATAACCAGTCAGCTGATCACATGGGGAATGGTGTTCTTTTGGGATTCAGTGTTGGTTTTTGCTGTCAGCAGATTGGGCATGCCCAGTGGTCGTGGCCAGGTTGGCCTCAGTGAGGGGAAGTTCATGTTCTAAGCCCATGCGTTGCCTCCAAATTTGCTAGCATGACACTTTACTCATGAGACTATTAGAAAATGACAGGAAATGCTAAGGAAAGAAGCCCACTGATACCCACAGAACAGGTCTTTCTACCTACCTGATTATTAAACACCTTTTCTGCTGAGGTCACCCTTTGGTGAACATTCATTTCAGATGCATTTCAAATACCTCCACATTTTTTTTTTTTGCCCGTTTAGAAATATCTATCTTCACACCTCTTCCCCAAATTGCTTTATCACCGGTTTTCTAATTATGTTCCTTGCCTGCCCCTGATTATCCAGTTAAACCACTGGATTCGGCCCATGTTTTGGCATACAATTGCACATCCGGTCATTTCTCCTGAACAAAACGAGTCACCAGATGCACTGCTTCACATTCTGCCCCCTTGGGCGATTTCCCTTTACTGCTGTCTTTGAGGGTAAAAAAAAGGCTGTAGGGTGACATCTGTCCACTCTCAAGTGCCCTCCTGCATTTCATGAAGAACCATCTGTAAACCAGGCCCACGTCTTCTTTTGCTCTGTCAACCGACGTCAAGGAACTCCCCCCAGCAGGTCGTAGGCACCGGGTGGGAGAAATAATTAGACATAACAGAATTGGGGACCATGAGCCCTGGGGCTCCTTCTTCATGTAACTTATTTGTGCTTTCGGGGTTTGCTCAGCTCCAATCCAGTAAATACCACTTCCACCTGATGATAGAGTGCGGTCGTCCTTGCCCAAGTTTATGGGTTGGTGGCCCAGTATGCCAAGCGCTGTTTCTCAAAAGGAGAATTACTATGTGCTGAGGATGGCAGTGGTTTTCTCTAAAAATACTAAGGGTCTGTGCTGTGAGTCACCTATACGGGCCTGCCAAACACTCCCAATAGCAACCCCATCTGCCACTGCCACTTTAAGTGCCAGAGGATCTGCTGAACCATAAGGCCCAAGCAAGAAAGTGGACTGTTGCAGAGCCTTCCATTGTCCCCCGCCCTCCCCCACCCAAAACTACAGTAAATAGGGTAGAGTAACAATCCAAATGAAGAATATGTTGCCTCCAAAATCCAAAGAGGTTGGCTAGGAGCTGTGCGTCTCTCTAGATTTCGAGAAAAGTCACGTGGGACTACTTATCTTTCTCCTTATGAGAGATGTCTCAACACGTTCCACATCACTGGAACTCTAGGAATTTTAGCCTGGATTTCAGTCAAATTTATTTCCCACCCTCTGGCATGCAAATGTCTCACCATTAAGTCGAGAGTTGCTCTTATTTCTTGCTCACTGGGTCCATTTAACACAGTAGCATCAGTGTAATGGACCAGTGTGATATCCTGTGGAAGGTAAAGGTGATTAAAATCTCTGCAGACTGATACATGATATAATAGATACAACGCTGAGCTAGGCCAGGAAAGATGCCTTGCTGGCATTGCCAGCTGAAAACAAACTGCTTTTGATGGGTCTGTGGACAAATATGGAGAAAAAGACATTTGATTGCTCAAGCGATGGACCCCTATCTGGTGCGTCAGTTGCAGGAGCCCTAGTGGTTGAGATTAGCGTGAACCATTGTCATTCTCCAAGGTCTGTCTATCTTCAGCACAGACCAAATAGGGTAGTTGAATGGGGATGTAGTGAGAATCATCACCCCTACATCTTTAAGTCCTTGGTGATGGCACTAATCTCTGCACCCCCTTGTCTTTGTCCTTTATTATTTTCCAAGGTAAAGGCAGTACTAGTGGCTTCCCGTTTGGCATTTCTCACCACAGTAACACCCATTACGCAAATCATGGAACCAGTGTGCCAGCAGTTGAGTGTATCTATTTCAGTAATGCTTTCCGGAGCTGGAGAAACAGCCACAGCCAAGGGTTCCGGGATCCACTGGGCCCACTGCGAGATGAACCTGAGCTAAAATTTCATGGATCGCCTGACCTCTGTAGGCTCCTGCTCTGACTGGTGGGCCACAATTACACGTTAGGTGGCCTGAAATTAACGTCAGTTTAGAGGCAGAGTCCATTACTCTCTGAAAGTTCAGACTTTTTTACTGTCCCCCCATTTATAGTTACCCTGGCAAAAGACCATAAGTCTTTTTGGAGAAGGTTGGGAGAAGAACTTAACACTGTCAATTTTGGGTGGTGGGGATTTTGGTACTGGGGTTCTTTCTCAAGTGAACCTGACCTCCTCTTTATTCAAGGGGTCTGGGTCTGTACACTGGCTCACGTCTGGGAATTGATTGAAAGACTGTGACTCTGTTTTTATGATTGAGGTTGGGATTGTGTTCGCTTGACCTAGAGCTTTTCTAACTATATAGAACAAACAGGAATTTAATAAATTTCCTATATATTTCATTTCTAGGAAAACCATAATCAACTAGATACCATCATAGGTCTATTAGGGTCAGACTATTCTGGCTGCTGTCTGGACTCTGCTGTCCATTGCAGTAACCACACCCACCTTGCCTTTTGTGATTGCTGCCACGGGGCCCCTGTCACTCAGGGATCAAAGTAGTCCCATTGCATTTACATTTCTCAGTTCAGTGATATCACTTCTCACTGTGAAGTCTTGCCTACAGAAAAGATCAATTACAGAGCTCTTCAAGAGTGCTGGAGCTTACTTCGCCAATTTCATTTGGTGAAGTTTTTCACAGATTGGTGAGAGATATTTTTCCGGACCTTCCCAGGGTAGGTGAATAGGTCTTAAAAGGGCAAGGCAAGCTGACATTCCAATCTCTCTAGTACTTTGGGTTCCTTCTTGTACATTAATACAAGGCAGGTCCATCGTTTCCAATGCTCACCTTTCGGTCCATGTTTCAGCCAACCAACCAACCTGTTAGAGTCTTTTCTAACTCCTCAAGCTGAAGCATTTAACGCATGATTTCTGCCTAATGAGCCCATGTCAGTGAATTTGGCCTGATCTAACTTTCTGTTTCTTCCACCGTTATCCCATATCCTTAGTTTCCACACATGTTCCCTAGATTTCTGCTTGTGTAAATCAGAAAACACAAGTAGTTCTTTTGGAGTGTAATGCATCTCCTCATGGGCCACACTTTGTACCTCACCTTTAGGAGCCTGTTGGGACTTGAGTCTAGTTATAGGTCTAGAAGCAAAAAACATGGTGGTGGTAGGTTTTGAAGAGAACCAATATTGTCTCGCATGCCAACTTCCTCATAAAAGGCTATTACCACTTCCTCAAGCAATGCAAGTTTAATCCCCTCAGACAGATGTGGAAAAGCCTACACCTTCGTTAGTGGCAAGGCTGATACCATTGTGGGTAGAGAAACCACTTCCATTGGTATTGTAGAGGCCACTCCAGT
Source organism: Panthera onca (assembly GCF_046562875.1). Lineage (NCBI taxonomy): Eukaryota > Metazoa > Chordata > Mammalia > Carnivora > Felidae > Panthera > Panthera onca. The sequence goes on from NC_138345.1 coordinate 43,693,968, forward strand.
GGGGGTAGGGAAACTTTTTTAACTGGTAAGGAAACTCATCAGAATTTAGAGGCTCGATGTGAACCATTGTCATTCTCCAAGATCTATCTTCAGCACAGACCAAATAGGTCACCAGATTTACCAAGGTCTTCTCATATGTTCCCATTTCAACTAACAAGATCTCATTCTCTCCCAGTCAATGCCCTCACTTTAGCAGTAGACACTCTGCAAGGCTGGGTCGTCAACTTGTGTTGTCCCTCATCCAGTCCCACCCAATAGATTTTGTATTTGGTTTTCAGTAATTTCAACTCTGCAGCTCCAGAAGCCAAGGATGTTTTTTAAGACACACATAGAAGCTTTCAGGTCATTCATGTGGAGCTTGAGCTGGGAATCTGAATCCCTGAGCTCATCCTTTCCTTTCATCACATTGAGTAACAACATTAGTAGCAGCCAGCCAATCTCATTATATTTGTTAGTTTTCCAAGAATATCTGTATCATATCATCAATGAAAGTATCATATATGCAAACACCTAGCTCCTGGTTTCTTATAAATAGTTGATTAGGAGTATCCATGGAGATACTTTGCATATCTCTATTGCCATGGATTATCAGTACTCTACTCTCTTTACTACTGAAAATAGAGTCATTAGTGTCTCATTCTAATCATGTAAAAGAACCAATCCCAGAAACTCCATTGGCTCATGCAATTATAAAATGTGAAAAGCCCTACAATCTGCAATTGGTGAGTTGAAGACCTCTACGGAGGATGACGGTGTATCTCCAGTCCCAATCTGAAGGCCCAGGAACCAGGAGAGCTGTTGATGTAAGTTCTAGCTCAAGGGGAGGAGAAGACTGATATCACAGCGCAAAGACAAACTGGATATGGAGAGAGAAAATTCCTAACTTCCTCAGCCTTTTCAAACTATTTAATCCTTGAACAGATTTGATCAGGCTCATCCGTATTGGGGGAGGGCAATCTGCTTTACGCGTTCTACCAATTCAAATGCCAACTTATTGCAAAAATACCCTCACAGACACACCCAGAAAAAAAATTTAACCAAATATCTGGGCGTCCCATGTCCCAGTGAAGATGACACACAAAATTTATAATTATAGGTATTGAGAAACTTAGATCTTAGATCTTATCTTAGAAATAAGATCTGTTTATTCTATAACTCACTAGCCAAAGTTTCTGCAGATGCAATTTTGCAAATTTTAAGCTAATTTTTCTCTTATTGTGGGTGTGTTCACGGAAAATGAGCACGAAGGATCTGGATAATCTCAGACTCCATCAAATGGCCATTGGAAGACAAAGCTGATGCCATGCATGACACAGTCCTGAGATAGCTAACGTCTGCTCCGACTCAGAGAGGTGGTGATGGGAACAAAGAAGGCTTAGATCTAGATCTTAGTTCTGTAATGTAGAATTTGTGTGTGGGTGTATGTAAAATTACTTAAGTTGTCTGAACAACAGTTGATTTGCGTGCAAAATAGAGTCGATGAAATCGTTGTAATATATAAAGGCCTTATTCTTGGGTTTCACCATCCCTTAAATGAGTCATCAAAGCACAGATATCTGATTTCGCAAGGGATAGTTCCATAACTTTTATAAGTGACAACTTTTGATTTGTTGCTAGGAATAGCACTGTCAAAAATTACTTATTTTGGAGGGAAAAGGAAAATAAGACACAGTAAGAAAAGGCAGATATTTGGGACCAAAGGGAAACACTTCTAATTTTATAATATTTGGGAAGAATAGTAGCTAAACATCATGCTAAATAGGTGGAATTTTCATAGGAGAAAAAGAGTTGGAAAAATTGCTAGTGAAAGCGAAACTAGGTTGCAACGTAACAGAACTGTAAAAATATAGCAGTGAATAAAGGCTAAGTTTTGTCTGCATTTTCCAGACTTTCACGAATGTAACGCAAAGTCTGATAGAGAAAAATCTGAAAATGATGGACACAATAATTAATGTGTTTAGTGTTAAATATCTTGAAATGGCTGTGCCTGGATCTGGTCAAGGGCAGCTACTCTTGGAGAGAAGGTGAATCCATGAATAGTATAGATGATGTCCTTATGTGGGGTTGGGGGAAGAAAGCAGGGTCTTGAAATGAAAACACTGCTGAACACTACAGTGCTTATAGTTCACGCCAAGCAATTTGTATTCACTGAAAGAGCTAATAAGAGATGATAGGGAGCTGAATAAGTTTATTAAAGATTTGGCTGGCTGAAGAAAGGAAAACAGATGCTGGGTCCCCGAGGGGACGACACTGAATGCCTGAAGACTCATATGGAGGTCATTGAAATATTGGAGGCCTGGGATGAGGGTACCTTGTACTATGATAAGGCTATTGAGATGGAGAGAAGTAAATAGATTAGAGAAATATTTCAGGAGCAAAATCTGCGGGACTTGGTGCTTACTTGAATTAGGGCTGAAGGATGGAGTAACAACTTTTTTCACAGCTGGTTAGATAGGAAACCCTGAATGAGTACCAGTTTGGGGGAGCGAATCATCATTCAATTTTAGAAATACTTGTTTTGAGCCATCGAGACTAAGAAATCAGTTGGATGTATTATATGTAGCACAAAGGAAGTTTCAGTGGTAAGCTGAAAAATGGGTACTAATTTAGGCCATGGTTATGAATAAGAATTTCTTGAGGAGGAAGTGGAATGAGGAGAGGAAATTATTTAAGATGGTGGGGAATTTAACAGTATATTGTCAATGAAAGAAAGATAAATCTGCCTCAAAAAAGAAGCTGTCAGAGAAGATAAAAAAAATACCAGAAGAATGTAGTATCACAAAATTGAGAAGACTGTTTCAAACAGAAGGGATTTTCTCTTTCAAAAGTTTCATAATTCTGAGTTTCTGATAAGATAAGGGCTGAGGGGCGCCTGCGTGGCTCAGTCCGTTGAGAGTCCAACTCCTGATTTCAGCTCAGGTCATGATCCTAGGGTCGTGGGATAGAGCCCTGCCTTGGGCTCAACACTGAGCATGGAGACTGCTTAAGATTCTCTCTCTCTCTCTCTCTCTCTCTCTCTCTCTCTGCCCCTCTCTCCTTGCTCCCATGCTCAATCTCTGTCTCTCTCTCTTTCTCAAATTAAAAAAAAAAAAAAGATAATATACGAGATATATGTAGTGTAATTAGCATCTGGGAAGTCATAGATGATTTAAATGAGTTGATTTTCTTTAAACTGGTGCCAGAAGGTTCGTGTGGGCTGATGCTGGAGGAGGATGAAATTTTCTTTATAATAAGGCCCCTGAAACAAGAGCAACCACATGTCAGGCTCGTATAGGGAAGAGCAGGAGGGGTAAATCGGCAGATCAGATGATCTTCGACAAGACTGGAGGATTCCAAAATATAAACTGCTATGGTCATCTGCTGTAGAACCTAGGAAAAGCCAATGTTGCAGATGAAGCAGGAACACACAATGGACTGCTGGAGAATATCTTGCTCAGAGGAGGCCAGTCTTTAGTTCTAGTCAGGCCTTCAAATGATTGGATGAGTTCCACCTTCCTCATAGAAGGCGATCTGCTTTCCTCAGAGTCTGCTGCTCTAAGTGCGGGTCTCATCCAAAACCACCTTCACAAAAACACTCAGAATGTTCGACCAAATACTTGGCCGCCCCGTAGCCCAGGCACACAGACACATAAAATTGACTACCACACTTACTGAAGGAAAAATCTGTTTGCGAGGAATTTTTCTGGAAATCATTTCTGACGTTATTGTATTCATAGTAATTCCCAACAATCTGAGGCTGAATGATCTATTATTTTCCTGTTTTGCCTCACGCAAGCAAGCCCTATTGTCTCCTCTACTTGCTTCTATTAACATTTTATACGCTTCCAAATAGCAAAATGACCATTTAAAAAAAATTTTTATTTAAATTTTTTTATTCTTAACTAGCTAGACACTGTTCTTTCGTTTATTTGGTATGTACTTGGTTTATTTCATTTTTTTTTCTTTTACTAGAATATAAAGGACATGAGGGTAGGAAGCATATCTGTCTTGTTCACTGTTATGTTCCTACTACTTTGCAGACAAGTGACTGGTACATGGTAAATGTAGGATAAATATCTGTTGAAAAAAAAATGAAATAAAATAGCCACATTTACCTGGAGGACACAGAACTTTAGCCAGAAATTAACGTGGCTATCCATTTGTATTTTACCAACACATCCTGTGTGGTTTTCAACAGCCATGCCTGAGTAAAGTTTGAGTATTTTTGGACTTCCTTTCAGTTGCGTCTAGGAGAAATAGCTAAGGCTAAGGCTATTCTCCCTTTTCTTTATATTATTTTCTGAGTATTATCACATGAAAATATTTTAGGAGATGGAGAATGAAGATAGCTATATGGTCCTGGATTCCAAGAATCGTTTCAAATCCAGCTCTAAAGGTAGGAAGATTGTCTCCCCCCATTCAGACTGCAGCTTAAAATGGAATTATTCTCTTAGGAAGATTCTTATTTTTGAATATTTTAAAGAGTTAAAATTAACTATGTTCTTGGACTTAAAAACTGTCTAAGGTTATTTAGACTCATGAAAGCCTGAAAAATAAAAAGGCAGTGTTTTTGTAACCATGGGGCCTAAATGCGAATAGAATAATGTATAATTCCCCCAATGTTATAGCATAAGAAAAGGAAAGTATAACTTTCAGGTAAAAGGTCAAAAATAGTATTTTTACAGAAATTATATGTCTTACAAAATATAAGGTATTTGGAAGCTATTTGGGTATGGTATCTATATGAAGATACATGATATATTGGCAAGGTAAATATCCAGTGCTAATGATGGGGATAGTTCTATAGTGTTCTACAGCATAAAAAGCATTTTTATGTATATGTATTGTATTTTTTAATCTTCACAAAAGATCCATAAGATTGGCAGGATGATAGTCCATTGGAAATGAGAGAAGGGCAAAATAAAACTAACCCTCACTACTTAGGGCTGCTATATTTGGGTCAAGGTTTGCTTTTGCACATCCTTGTTTTCAGATCTGTCTCAGGTTCTCTAGGTAAGTTTAAGAAATAACATATTGACATCTAAGTGCAGTCTGTCTAAAATGAATTTGTATAATGATTGTGTTGAAATAGCCATGATCCAAGCAGGGATGACATGGGCCAGGGATTTGGAATTACTGGTCACAACCACAGCTCTGCCATGTGGACTTCTTTTGAAGATCTTTATGTACTATTCCAGTTTCCATCTCGCAAATTTAAGTGTTTTTTTTTTTGTTTGTTTTCAAAAACATGATACTTTTCTCATCATCTGAAGGCTTAGGGTCTTTCTCGTAGTTTCAATTTTGATGCAAATACTTCCTTCTTCACCAGTAACTGACTTTGATGTAGTGAAAAATAGGACCATTGGAGTCAAATTGACTAAATTGGACCCCAAAGCCCAAAGACTAAGTGGACCACCTTGAGGAAAATCTTTTGTCTTCTTAAATCCATAATTTTCACTTATAATAAAGCAGATCTATCTTGTGATTGCTTATGTGGGTGTTAAACCAAACTACTAGGTTTTTTTGAATTTCTAATTCAATGGAATAAATAATTCTTGGAATAAAATGAGTAAAAATATATGAAATCTGAGTATAAGTACATAAAATATGAAATAAACATACATTTAAATTATGAGTGAAAGAAGGATAGGGCTGGAAACATAAATGAGACCTGCAATCAAGTAAAAACTATGTCATATAAGCATGTTTATGCTTGTCGTAAGTTTGTTTCTAAGCTTCTTTGTTTTGATAAGAAAAACCTTGCTAATTATTCAGCTTGCATCAGAGTTACACCTATACTTAAGACATATGATTAATCTTGGTACTAAAAACAAAAAGAAAAGTTTCCCATCATAAAGCAGATACAAATAACACAATAGTGCTCTTGCAGGAGCAAAAACAGGTTTCAGAGTGATTTCTTAGTATTACCCCACATAGGCCAATGGCACCCGGTTGAGTGATTCCAGAATGGGCCAGGGCAATCCATGCTATGCACTCAGCTCTCTGTTCACCTGGCTTTATACAACATCTATATTTTGGCTTATATATAAAAAAAATCATGTTTTAATTTATAGCTATAATATTTGGGAATGAGTTTAAAATTTCCCTTTCTAGCAAATATGGAACCAGTTAACTGCAAATCTGTATGCCTAGGACTGGTGTCTCTTATAAAATTGCAGAAATGTATTTTGAGTACTTTCAGCTCAGTAGAGGTCTTTTCACTTTTGCTTAAGTAGAATAAATACCCATAGGCTAAGGGAAAAAAAAGAAACGTATTCTGGATTTATTCTGTAATACCGACAATTGTTTCATAAATTTCGGAAGTTTTACTGCATACAGGACATTCTGTGTGTATAGTACATATAATCAGATGCACTAAGTCCATAAAAATGAAAGTAAAACATACACGTATTACCCAGATTTGAGAAATAGCACTTTTCATTACGACTTAGAGGACAGATTATTTGTGAAATGTACAACCAAGGTTATGGAACTAAGTGCTTGTTTATTTATAAGCTGATGAAACTGGGAATAATTATCTGAATATCAGAGTATTCAACTTTCTCTTTGGCCATCCGGATGCCAAATGGGCTAGAATGGCCAGTTTGAGATACTGTTCCAATGATATCTGCATGTAAAAGGATTTCGTTTGTGGAAAGAGTGTATATATCTAACTTACTCAAAAGTGCTCAGACGTGGAAGACAATAGATAATACTGAAGGACAATAATAACAAATATCCCTGTTTAATGTCTTTGGATGCTCCCTGTTATCTCCTGTGTAAAGAGACCACTCCTCCCAACTCTGATCCAGCGGAGTACTATGGCATAATTTCTATACAAGTACCTGTAAATTAAAGATCTACGATGCTTTAGGCTGACACCGATTCTTGTCTGAAAAGTCAAGCCAGGAAAATACTACATAGCATATGTAAGAGTGAAATAGCATGAATATCACCAGTGCCGTGATTGGTTCATAATAGAACTTCAGTACATGTTTTTTTTTTTTCCTTCTCTTATTTCTAACAGTGCATCATTAAAATAAATACTACATAAAAAGAAACTTAAAAAAATTAAAAAATAAAATAGGGCAGAAATAGACAAAAATCATGTTGTGATAAAAATTAAATAATACATATAACATATATACACTTGACAATAAAAAGTCCAACAATAAAATTAATAAAAACAATTCCATTTATAACATTATAACATTATATATATTATATCTAGAATTATTTTATATAGAATTAATTATTCTATATGTAATATATTGATATTATATAATATATAATATTATATATAGGCAATATAAATATATATATAACACTCCACCTATAAATTGTGTATGATATTAATACATAATATATACAATTTAATAAATCATTCTTAAGTCATCAAAAACATTGCCAAATAATTAACAAAGCAAGACAATGACAATACAATCCAACACATTAAATAACGGTAACATCTGTTTGTGTCTGGACTATAAATATTTTTTAATTTCAAATTTTCAATTAATCATAATTTTAGTGCCATATCTGAAATGAACATAGATTATTTTTGTAATCAAAATAAACAGGAAAATATTTATAAAGTGAATAATCAAATGAACTCTAAAATTCACCAAAAAAACTCAATATTTCAGAATGTTCCCTGTATCCACGGTATTATTGTCTTCTGCTAGTATGTGGCTGCACTGGGATCCTTATTATCATGATCACACTGATTTGCCTGAACTTTTGGGGTGAGTATGGAGTTTTCATTAACTTTTACACTTTGAGAACATAAATGTTGATTTTTAATTCTTCTATTTTTTTTTTATTTTTTAAGTTTATTTATTTATTTTGAGAGAGAGAGAGAGAGAGAGGGAGAGAGAGAGCGCGCGTGTACAAGCCAGGGAGGGGCAAAGGGAGAGAGAGAATCCCAAGCAGGCTCCCTGCACTCCTGCCATGGGGCTCAGTCTCAAGAACCCTGAGATCATGACCAGAGCCAAAGCCAAGAGTGGGACGCTTAACTGACTGAGCCACCCAAGTGCCCCGATTTTTAATTCTTCTTACTATCAAGATCAACACCACATTGTAGCCCCAAATTGGTAAATTAAACTGACCAGCCATATATGTCATATTCGAAATTATTTCAAATTAAAAAATTAAGAAAGTTAAATATAAAATTAACATTTATTCGGCATCTTTTCTTATGAAGAGCAGTTACTAAAAAGTTAACTTATTTTATAAAAAAATTAGTGATGTATTTTTATAAAATGCTCATTGGTATTATTTTCAGAGATAATGGTTGAATGTACTAATGTGATTAATGTGATGGTTGAACAAGACGAAGAACCTGTTTGAAAACCATTTTAGATGTACCTCTGTACTGTTTTTTTTTCTTTTTCCTGAAGTGATATTTAATGTGCATAATCTATAGTTGTTCTTTTTGAAG